>NC_140582.1:1152708010-1155493010 GCF_964204655.1 Triturus cristatus
GCGTCAGACTGGATCCGGAAGATTTTTGTAGCAATACCCCTTGCGCGTCGCTAGGCGTCGTCAGCGGCTCCGCGTCCGTCGTTGGCGTCGTGCGCCGGAATGACGTCGTCTGAGTACTTAGACGCCGCCCTCGCGCGCTGACGTCAGTTCTTGTACATAGCTTTCCGCGCCAGGAACGCAGAGCCATGCAAGAGACCGACACTGGTGCCAAAAAATCTAGGGCCCTGAAAAGGATAGCCTTAACCCTAGATGTCGGTTCGCAGAACGGGGAGGATGGGTGGGTCGGTGAGGAATCTAACTAACTAATGTTTCTTACAGATACATCGTTACCGAAGGTAAGTAACTTGTTCATCTGAAAGAAACACGTTAGTTAGATTCCTCACCTTAGAATAGATACCCAAGCAATACCAACCCCGGTGGAGGGTCTGCGAACCAAGATCACACCAGAAAGTCCAGGAGGACAGAACGGCCAAAGAAGCCATCCCTCCGGACTTGGCTGTCTAGGCAATAGTGCCTGGCAAACGTGTGCAGCGAAGCCCACGTCGCCGCCTGACAGATGTCCTGCAAAGGGACTCCCCGTCCCAAAGCAGTAGTAGCCGCCGTGGCCTGAGTAGAATGGGCTCGCAGCCCAACAGGAGGGTCCTTTTTTGCCAAGGAATAACAGATTTTTATACACAAAACGACCCACCGGGAGATGGTCCGTTTGTGCACAGCTTTTCCCTTCTTAGCACCCACGTAGCCAACGAAAAGCTGGTCGTCCACCCGGAACTGTTTAGTGCGGTCCAAATAAAAGGAGAGCGCACGTTTTGGGTCCAGACGGTGGAGCCGCTCTTCCTCTTTGGAAGGATGTGGAGGTGGAAAGAAGGTGGGCAAGGTGACAGATTGCCCAAGATGAAAGGGGGTCACCACTTTCGGTAGAAAGGAAGGACGAGGCCGAAGGACAACCTTGTCCGGATGAACAGATAGAAAAGGAGGCTTGGACGACAGAGCCTGGAGCTCACTCACCCGTCTAGCCAAGGTGATGGCTACCAGGAAAGCAGTCTTAAGAGTTAGAAGACGAAGAGGACAATTGTGAAGAGGCTCAAAGGGAGCGCACATCAGGAATGTTAAGACAAGATTCAAGTCCCACTGAGGCATTACGAAAGGGACAGGAGGGAACGTGTGAGTAATGCCTTTAAGAAAGCGTGACACTACAGGGGACTTGAAAAGAGAGGGCTGATCAGGAAGCCGTAAGAAGGCAGAGATGGCAGCGAGATAACCTTTCAAGGTGCCCAGGGCAGAGCCCTACCGGGCCAAAGAAAGAAGAAAGAGGAGAACCTCAGAAAGAGGGGCGGAAAGGGGATCCACAGCCTCTGCTGTGCACCATGCCACAAATTTGTTCCACCGGCAGGCGTATACAGTCTTTGTGGAGGGACGCCTGGCTGCCAGAATGATATCACAGACTTCAGGAGGCAAGTCAAATGGCATCAACTGCCGCCGCTCAATCTCCACGCATGGAGGTGGAGGCTGGACAGGTTCGGGTGGAGGACCGTCCCCTGCTGCTGCGGCAGAAGATCCTCCCGAAGGGGCAGACGTATCGGAGGATCGGTCAACATACTGAGTAGCTCGGGATACCAGTACCTTCGTGCCCAATCCGGAGCCACCAAGATGACTTGGGCCCGGTCGCGCCTGATCTTCTTCAGCACTCTGGGCAGAAGTGGTATAGGCGGAAAGGCGTACGACAGACCGCAACTCCACTCGTGACGAAAAGCGTCGCCGAGCGAGTGCCGCCTTGGAAATTCCAACGCGCAGAACTGCTGACATTGCGCGTTCTCGTCGGTGGCGAATAGATCTAACCAAGGCTCTCCCCACTGCTGAAAGAGACCTTGCGCCACCTCGGAGTTCAGACGCCATTCGTGATCCATCATGCACCGGCGGCTGAGTTCGTCTGCTCTGGCGTTCAGAGAGCCCGCCAGATGTTGAACCACCAGGGTGATGCCCTGGTGTTCCAGCCATGTCCAGAGGCGCAGAGCCTCCTGACAAAGGGTCCACGACCCCACCCCGCCCTGTTTGTTGCAATACCACATGGCGGTGTTGTTGTCTGTGAACACCTGCACAACACTTCCCCGGACAGAGGGAAGGAAGGCTTTCAGTGCAAGTCGGATCGCTCTCAGCTCCAACAAGTTGATGTGGAGGCGAGACTCCGCCGGAGACCAGAGGCCTCTGATCTCCGCCTCTCCCATATGGCCACCCCATCCCAGGAGGGACGCATCCGTCACTACGACATGCTCCGGTAGGGGTAGGGAGAGGCTCTTGCCCGTGACCCAATCGCGGTCCGTGAGCCACCACTGCAACTGCTGTGCAGTGCCCTCCGAGATCAAGACATGGTCGGACAGGTTGCCGTGATGCTGGGCCCACTGAAACTTCAGGTCCCACTGCAGAGCCCGCATGCGCCGCCTGGCGTGATGCACTAGTAGGATGCAGGAGGCCATCAGTCCCAGAAGCCGCAACACTAGCCTGACCGAAACCCAGGATAGGGGCCGAAAGATGGGAATCAGGGCCTGTATATCCCGGACCCGCTGTTCCGGTGGATGGACCCGGAACTGCGCCGAATCGAGAACCGCTCCGATGAAGAGGAGCTTCTGAGAGGGGCCCAGGTGTGACTTCGGCACATTGATGGAAAACCCCAGCAAATGCAGGAGATCCGCCGTAGTATGGAGGTGGGAGACGACTGTCTGGGGCGAGCCCGCCTTCAACAACCAGTCGTCGAGATAGGGGAAGACTGGAACCCCTGATCTGCGCAGATGAGCTGCGACCACCGCCATCACTTTCGTGAACACCCGAGGGGCACTGGTAAGGCCGAAGGGCAGCACGGTGAACTGAAAGTGCTCCTGACCCACCGTGAACCGCAGGTAACGCCGGTGGGCCGGCAGGACGGTGATATGGAAATATTCGTCCTGCAAGTCCAACGCTACCATCCAGTCTCCAGGGTCTAGGGCAGCTAGAACATGAGCCAAAGTCAACATTTTGAACCGTTCCTTCCGGAGGAAGGCATTGACGTTCCTGAGGTCCAAGATAGGGCGTAGGCCTCCTTTGCCCTTTTTGGGAACCAGAAAGTAGTGGGAATAACAACCACGACCTACTTCTGGGCTCGGAACGCGCTCGACGGCCTCTTTGGCCAAGAGGGCCGAAACTTCCTCTCACAGAAGATTCAAATGATCCTCCGAGATACGGTGGTGCTGCGGTGGCATGGCTCGAGGGGTCGTCTCGAAGGGGAGGGAGTAGCCCCTTCGGACGATTTGCAGCACCCACCTGTCCGAAGTAATGGTACGCCAGTGGAGCAGGTGATGGCGAACCCAGCCTCCCACTGGCGAGGAATGGGCCTGAAAGCTCGGACTAGGAAGGCTTTGAGGCGGATGCTGCCGGGGTGGATGTGGACTGACCGCGTTGTCCTCCAGTACCGCCTTGGCGGAAACCACGTCTGCGACCGCGTGCAAGCTGGTTCTGCGGCCGGTGGCTAGGCGGACGTGAGGAGGTGCCCCTTCCTTGGCCACGGAAGGAGCGAAAAGCGGAAGTTTGTGGCCGCGGGGCCGAGAGGCCCAAGGACTTGGCCGTAGCCCGGGAGTCCTTGCAGCGAGCCAGCGCACTGTCCGCTTTCTCACCAAAAAGGCGAGCGCCATCAAAAGGCATGTCCATGAGTGTGCTCTGGACATCCCCTGAAAAGGGCGTGGACCGCAGCCAGGCGTGACGTCGAAGCGCCACCGTGGTAGAAATCGCCCTACCCAGCGAGTCCGTAGTGTCGAGTCCACATCGGATGGCATGGCGCGCTGCATCTCTCCATCGGCCAGAGCCGAGGAAAGCCGTGCCCGGGCCTCCTCCGGGCACAGTGGCAGCACGTCCTCCACCGTATCCCACAGAGAGTGGGAATAACGGTCCAAGAGACAGGCGGTGTTTAAAGACTGCAGGCCCAAACTGAGCGAGAACAGCTTCTTACCGAACTGTTCCAGTCTCTTGGAATCCCGGTCCGGAGGAGCGGACGGGAAGGAGGATTGGGAGGTAGAGGCCTGGATAACCAGACTCTCGGGGGTGGGGTGTTGGGACAGAAAACCGGGGTGGCGCCTGGCAACGTTCCTATCCACAGGAGGGACTGTGGAGGGCTTGGACCAGGTGCCCTGCAGAACGTCAGTGAGGGCCTCATTTAATTGCAGCAGAGGCTCAGTGGAGCATGCGGCAGACTGAAGCACCTCAGTGAGGATGTTAGTCCTCACAGCCACGGCAGGCAGCTCAAGCCCAAGGGCCGCGGCCGCCTTGCGCAGAACCACAGAAAAAGCTGCACCCTCCTCCGAAGCCACAGTCGGAGGAGAGATGAATCCAGTGTCTGGTGAGGTATCCAATCCACTGGCCAGTTCATCTGCCCAGTCCTGAGAAAGTTGACCTCTAAGGGCCATAGGGTCCTCAGACCCCTCCCAGTCGCCCCCGTCATCCGATTCCTGTTAAACAGGAGGAATGATCGGAGCCGGTCGATAGACATAATGTGTCTAGCGGCGTCGGATGCGGCGTCGGGCGGCGCTGCATCGTCGTCGGGACCGGACAGGGGCTGAACCGGGGATCGACGTCGACCGGAGTCGGGGGTGGTACCGGTGTCGGCGCCGGCGGAGGAGGCGTGACTAGGTCAACCGGCGTCGACGGGGGCCCAGGCTCGGGCCCCTCGGGGACCTGCGGCGTCGGGGCCGGAGCCTGCGCCGGGGCCGGAGCCGCCGGCACGCAAGGTCGCCCAGTCGAGTCCGCGGGGCCCGAAGGCGCGCCAGCGGGCGTCGACGGCGGGGCCAGGCTCCTCATGGCCGAGAGGAAGGCACTGACCTCCGTCGGCGTCGCGTCAATCCCAGGGACCGGCGGGTATGGGGATTTGCGCGGCGCCTGAGGCTCCAGCGGAGCCGCGGGGGTGGAACCACCCTGACCCTCTGCCGAGTCGCGTGACCGGCGAGGGGAGTCCGAAGAGCGGTGTCGCTTCTTGGACTTCTTGGAGCGCTTCGACTTACCCGAAGACTTCGAGCCAGACGAGCGACGATGCCGAGTGGCGAAGCTCGAGAAGCTTGCGGGACCGCTCCCGCCTAGCTTTCGAGGTCAGGGCCATACAATCGGAGCACGACTCCGCGTCGTGGTCGAGGCCCAAGCAAGTACAGGCACCGGCGGTGATGATCGGTCACCGACATCAGTCGGTGACAGTCGTCGCAGGCCTTGAAACCAGGCATCCTACCGGCACCAGAGTCGAGAAGTGACCAAAAAGAGTCGAAAAAGTTAGTCAAAAATTGACTAAAGGGGTAGCTCTCCCGGATCGGCGCTTACTGGCGCGGAAAAAAGAATAACTGACGTCAGCGCGCGAGGGCGGCGTCTAAGTACTCCGACGACGTCATTCCGGCGCACGACGCCAACGACGGACGCGGAGCCGCAGACGACGCCTAGCGACGCGCAAGGGGTATTGCTACAAAAATCTTCGGGATCCAGTCTGACGCCTGGGGATATTCTAAGGTGAGGAATCTAACTAACGTGTTTCTTTCAGATAGCAATTGTTAGCATAAACTGGCACCCTGCCTTTAAGGCAGCCATGACCCCCTGCTTCCCATCATGCCTCGAGGATGACAGTTAGGTCAGTTGTTCTTTGCAGAGACCGGAGGGTCAGGGCACAAAGATATGACTAAAAATGCCTCATCTGCCTGGGGAGGTGGGTGGGTTGCTGATGACTGATGAGGATACTCCTGGAAGAGAACCAAGATTACAGGTAAGTAACTTATCCTTCTCTTCCAGGGGATCCTCATCAATAGTCATAAGAACTAAATCGAATAGCGAGCCCACCTTCCACCTACGGGCAAATGAGAAGCAAAGAAAAGTCTAGAAGCTGATTTCAACATTGAAATAAGTTTCTTATGGAGGCCTGGCCTACTTGCGTGTCTGCTCTGGTATCAGAGTTGAGACAATAGTGTCTCGTGAACGTATGTACCGATTTCCAAGTGGCTGCCTTGTAGATCTCAGCAATCGGTACATTATGTAGAAAAGCCACTGTCGCTGCCTTCCTTCTAGTGGAATGAGCTTTGGGAGTCGAAAAGAAGAACTTATTCGACAACTGGTAAGCCAGCTTGATAGATGACACTATCCATATAGAGATGGAGCGCTTAGAGGCTGGGAAACCTGTTCTGATGGAACCATAGCTTACAGTTCATCAGATTTCCTAATAGTTTAGACTGGTCTAAATAGAATTTTAAGACCCTTTTTAGGTGTAGAGAATGAAGGGACCTCTCAGCTCGAGTAGAGGGATTAGGAAAAATCTTGCTTAACATTAAAAATCTAACACCACCTTTGGGAGGAAGGAGGGATGGGTTCTCAGAACTACTCTGTTGTGGTGAAAAACAATGTACGGCTCATTAAAGCAGAGCGCCTGAATCTTGCTCACCCTACGAGCAGAAGTGATTGTTACCAAAAAGGAGGCCTTCCATGTAAGATGCTGAGCGGAAGCTTTGTGGATAGGCTCAAAGGGGGACCCCATGAGCTTGGAAAGAACCAGGTTTAGCTCCAAAGGAGGAGATGAAGGTCGGATTGGAGAGAAAACGTTCCTTAACCCTTGGAGAAAATCCTTGACCACCTGAAGTTGGAAGAAAGACGGTTGAGAGGGTGACTTTCTATATGCCGTAAAGGCAGCAAGATGTACCTTTATGGAATTAAGTTTCAGACCAGATTTGTCTAAGTGGAGGAGAGAAGGTAGAATTACCTCCTCTTGACCCTTGGTAGGTTAAGTACCATTCCGCACACACCACATATAAAAACGTTTCCATTTAAAAGAATAGAAGTGCCTTGTAGAAGTCCTTCTAGACTCTTTCAAGATGTTCATGCAGTCCTGAGGAAGACCTAGGTGTCCATACTGGAGGACCTCAGGAGCCATGCTGCTAAGTTCAGCGAGGGAAGGTTGGGGTGATGAATTCTCCTGTTCCTTTTGGACAGTAGGTCCGGCCTGCACGGCATTATCCTGTGCTGGCATTTCAGAAGGTGCAGAAGGTCGAGATACCACCACTGTCGTGGCCAGTCCGGTGCGATTATTATCATCCTCGCACTGGAGTGAGAGATCTTGGTTATGACCTTCGGGATGAGAGGAAGAGGAGGAAAAGCATACACAAAGCTGCCTGACCACTTGATCAAAAGAGCATTCCCTTTCGACCCTGGTCGGTAAAACCTTGACGCGAAGTTGCAGCATTTTTTTGTTTGTATCGTCCACAAATGAATCGATGCTTGGATAACCCATCTCTGAAGATCCCTTCCACCACCTCGTCGTGTAGAACCCAGTCTTGTTGATCGTTAAAGTGACGACTGAAAGAATCTGCTTGAGCGTTTTGATCCCCTGGCAGGTTTATTGCTGTGATCGACAGTTGCCTTGCCAGTAGCCATTGCCAGAGTGTCCCCCTGTTTGTTTAGATAGTACATGGTGGTTGTATTGTCCGTCCTGCCTAGCATGGAGCTCGACTGAATGGAGGAAAGAAAAGCCTTGAGGGCTAGATGCATGGCCCGTATCTCTAACATGTTGATGTGATAAGTTTTATCTTTGGCCAACCACCGACCTTGAGTTTTAAGGGACATCATGTGTGCGCTCCTCCAGACCTGAGGGAAGCATCCGTGATTAGAGTTTGGTTCGGAGGAGACTGATGGAATGGCACTCCCACCAGGAGATTTTCCTGACGGGCCCACCATGGGATTGTTGATTTTGCAGCTTGTGAGAGACAAACCCTGTCGTCCCATCGAGCCGTCCGTTGATCCCACTTGTCCTCCAAATCCTGCTATCAAGGTCACATTCCCTGCCTGACGTTGGGGACGAGTGAGATGCAGGATGCCATCGACCCTCGGAGAGAGGCAACCTGTCAGACCGAAGGAGAAAGGGGTGCGAAGAATCTGTTTGCACTTCAGAGTGATAGATGATAGTCTCTCTTCCGAAGGAAACCCTTTTGCAATCGGCAATTTCCAGACAGGTATTATGGAGTTCTCACTACTCTGTGAAGGTAGCTGTCAAAGATCATCATTTTCTTGCAGCTCTGTGTTTTACTCTCATTACATTTGACAGTCGGAGTTTGCTGACGTTGCAGTGTAAGGCTTTCCACTGGTTATACAAAATACAATCCTATCTTTAGAGGGTGGCTCATGCCCTCTTCTAACACTATGTTAAGACTGGTGGAAATTTGGGCCCACAAAACCTTCTCCAGGCTAGACTATATTTTTGTGGCAAGACAGTACCTGTCGGAAGGAGATGAGTTCACGTACAAGGTAAGGGGAATTTCAGACCACTACACCCTATATGCGCTCTTAGGGAAGAACACCGAAAGGCGTGAGACGGAATGGCGCTTGGCAGCCTGGGATATTCAATCCCCTGAAATAGTACGGGGTCTGAGGGCAGACATAAAAGTGTATGTAGCGGAGAACAAGGAATCTAACATTATCTTCTGGGAAGCCATGAAGCCTGTGATGAGAGATAGACTTAGAGGGAGACTACTGGATGAGCGCAGCAAACAGCACAGGGAGGCAACAGCGTTAGAACTCGAAATCCTGACCCTAGAAAGACACTACCTTGTAAACCGAGGGGACGGTATACTGCGGCAACTGCAAGACAAACAGAAGGAGTATAGGGAACTGGTCTCTAATGAGGCAAAGACGCAAGCCCTAGCAACGTTACACCGCCTGTATGATGTAGGCGACAAGTCAGGCAAGCTCCTGGCTTGGCTTAGCAGGAAAGAACACGCCGCGAGGTGGGTGGAACGAATCAGGAAGGATGGGGGAGGCCTGGAAACTACCGACAGGGGCATAGCAGAAGCCTTCGCACTTCACTATGAGAACTTCTATAGGGGCCGAGACCTCGGGTCAGTGGACGAGGCCTTACTTTATATGGAAAATCTGGATATCCCAGTATTGGATGAGGAACTCAGCGCCCCTTTGGAGGCGGGAATCACACTGGAGGAGATCTCCGCAGCCATCAATAAATTAAAAACGGGGAAAACACCGGGGCCCAACGGGTTCCCGGCGGAATTCTTTAAAAAGACAGCCGACCTATTGACGCCTCACCTGTTGGCTCTATATGTTGAAGCATACGGACTAGGGAGACTCCCACGAGATCTAGCATTAGCAACCATAGTGCCGATCTACAAACAGGGCAAGCCGAAGGAGGATTGTGCCTCGTACCGCCCCATCTCCCTCCTAAATATGGAGGTCAAAGTACTGGCCACAATTCTAGCGGCGCGCCTACGGACGGTGGTCCCAGACCTTATACACACAGACCAATCCGGATTTTTGCCGGATAGAGCGACAAAACTCAACCTCCGACGGACCCACAACTGGCTCCAAGAAATACAAGGTAGAACGGAGCCGCACTGGTTCCTGTCCTTGGACGCGGAAAAAGCGTTCGATGCGGTACATTGGCCCTTTCTCATGGCAGTGTTGCGTCGGTTTGGCTTTGGCCCACACTTTCAGAAATGGATAGGGCTGCTATACGCGGCGCTGCAAAGGCGCGGGTACGAGTGAATGGGTGCTTATCGCGCGAATTCCGGGTGGAGCGGGGCACCAGACAAGGATGCCCGCTGTCCCCTCTCCTTTTCACTCTCACTATAACAATACTGGAGGCCAAAATTCGACAGAACCCAGAGATCCATGGCTTCAGGTGTACCGAGTCGGGGGATACTCAGGAAAAGGTTTCGTTATATGCAGACGATGTACTGTTGTATATCACGAACCCCGAGGTCTCCGTAGGGAAGTTGTTCAGAGAGTTGGAAGACTTTGGGGTAATGGCAGGCCATACCATCAACTGGCATAAATCAGTCTTGTATATGCCACTGGGAGCAGTACAGGGAGTAACGCTACCGGACCGTCTACTCACCACCGCTGAGGGGTTCCAGTACCTTGGGGTATATGTCACCTTGGACAAAAAGCTCTCGTTCCAGAGAAATGTGGAACGAATACTGAAGGAGGCAGTAGAGGATATGACAAGATGGAGACAGTTGCCGCTCACCCTACTGGGAAGGGCGGCGATGTATAAGATGATTACCCTACCCAAATTCCTCTACGCACTTCAAAATGAGTACTATCCGCTTCCGACTAACACTATCACCAGAATACACGCAGACCTGCGGTCATTCATATGGCTAGGCAAACAACCACGCATTGCGCTCCAGACACTCAGCGACATCAATATAGTGGAGGGATTTCATTACCGAACCTGGAGGCATACTATTGGGCGGAACACCTGACCCCCATTAATGACTGGCTGCACGCACCAGCGGACCACCCAACATATGCATTAGAGAGGCATAAATTATCCGCACACAATATACTTCACTATCTGTATGGGGGAAAGGCGGAGAGAATGCTCCTGCCAGCGACTTTGATTACGATTAGAGCATGGTCCCGAGCTACTAGATCCACGGGATGGGAGGGGAGGCCAACACGTCAGACACCACTGTGGCACTGCAAATGGTTCAAGGAACTCCATAAACTGAAAGGCTTCCAAAGGTGGGATGATATAGGGATCTCCACCATTGGGGACGTGATTAGTAAAGGTGAGCTGAAGACGTTCGCGATGCTGCAGGCGGAGTTCGGTTTACACCACACACAACAGTACAAGCACCTGCAGTTAGTACATGCCTGGAATGCACAGCAGATGTCACTACAGGACATACCGGAATATGCACCTTTGGAAGGGAGACTCCTACAGGAGCAGATGGTACACCAGGCAGTGTCGCTTACATATAAAACCCTCACAAACAACATGTTGGGAAATCTGGCGAAACTCAGAGGTACATGGGAGGCGGACGTAGGGCAGCTAGAGGACTTAGACTGGGAGCTGATACTGATGCACCCCCGAGAAGTCGCCATTAAGTCACGGCTGAGGCTGATCCAATTAAATGTATTACACAGGACATACTTCGACCGGAGGCGTCTCCACAAGATGGGTAGGATAGCAGACGCCACGTGTCTTCGATGCAATACCGAACAGGGAGATTTCTATCACACTATATGGTCCTGTGAGAACATTCAAACGTATTGGTCTCACATCTTCACAGAATTGGGGGAGGTGTTGGGAATAGAGCTAACACTAGACCCGAAACTGGCGTTACTGGGAATGGTGACCGAAGTAGACCTGCTGCGCCCACATATCATTTTCCTGGTGTTGGCGCTGGTGGTAGCGAAAAGGGACATTGCGAAATATTGGGGGGTGGCGGAGCGGCCAGTGATAGAGGAATGGAGGAGAGGTCTGGACCTCTATATGGCAGCAGAACGAGTGACATACAAAGCTAGAGGCTGTCCAAAAAAATTCCGAAAGATATGGAGCAAATGGAGACAATACCATGGCCTAGAGGTGGGACACATAGGAGGACACACATAGAGGGGTAGATGGCGGGGATGGGCGGGAGGGACCACCTGATAACGATGAGTACCCGTACAAGACAGTGACAGTGATTCATTTAGAGATTCCGTACATGCGAGATGCTATATTGTGTTATGGGAGGGGGGACAAGCACTAATGCACTATGCACGAATGAAACCGGTGGACTGGTGACACATAGTTGGATGGACTTGGGAGCTATCTGTCAACCCTGGAGGGGGACGTGCTATTAGTTCTGTAGGGGGTAGTGGGGGAAGGGGGGGGGGGGTGTTGTGGGAGAAAATAGACAAAAAGCAGGATCGTGGGGTTCCATGTGGAACGCGTAACATTGGAAACATTTGCACACTATTGGAATACCTAGGTGTTGCTGCCCGGCCTCAGGGGTATGGGCATAACGGCTGTGGACTAATAACAAGATGTAAGTTTGACATGATGGTATGGACGTGCCACATCTGTAATCTTTTCATGCCTGCACAAAAATAAAGTTATAAAAAAAAAAAAAAAAGACTGGTGGAAATTTAGAGTTGTGTGAGGGATGCATCACTTTGACCTATATCCAAGGGGGAGGAGTCAATGACTTCTCCTTATTCAATTTCTATGAGGTGACCTATAACTAGTGGCTGTCACTTACCCACGCATGTATGCGATCAAAGGTGATGTAGTGTCTGTAGCACATATTGTGTTTATGTGCCGAGTGGAGGTTGTCCTGCCCCAGACAGAGTAAAGTGGTACAAGATGTTGGGTCACCTTCATGATGTCTTGTCATTCAATATGCTGTTCCCCTGCAACCCATCTCTGATGGTCTACAGAACTGACATTCTGTCCCAGCAAGATCTGACCCCTGCTCGAGAACGAAGGGGAGACAGAATGTTGTCTGTTTTTAAAATGCATACCTATCAACTTTCCAATCCACCTCGGAGAGTCTGGCCCTTTACTCCTCAAAGGCTCTTAACATGTGACTAAATAATTTAAAGGAGTCAAAAGCCTTCTGATGACTATTTGAAGGAAAAAGAGTACCTTCTAATGCCTACGGAGGCTTCTGAAAAAAAGTCTCAAAGTTTTGAGAATTAGTTTTCTGATTCAGATGCGATTGGAATTGGAGTAAAACATTCTTTGAGAATGCATGGCCGCTGCTCTTTTTTACTGTATTTGGAGCTTTCTGGGAAATACTGAGAGATCAATCAACAGTTTATAATATGCTCCTTAGAATATAAACTTCTGGGATTTACTCTTACTCCTGCTAGTGGAGAAAAAATGGGAGCATGTGATCTACTCTGTTTAGCCAGACGTATGAAATATGAGCATGGTGTTAATTCCTTCAAGTGTATCAAGTCTGAGATAAACACTGCCCCCCTCCCACAAGAGTCAACTGGTGCTTGTCTGGAAAAGCTCTGTTGCACTAACACAGAGGGAAGTGCGACCAGGAACAAGACACTGGAAGTAGTTCTATTCCTTCAAAAGGCTGGAAACAGGACTTACGAGGAAGCCCTGATGTTTTCACATACCCAGGAAGAGGAGAAAATGTTGCTAGACCTTGTAAAAAAAAGAGTGAGGTAGACAAGGGCAAAGACCACAGAGCAAATGTTTGTGTGGAATGTTGGGACAGTGCGATCTTGCAGTCCCCCCAGCCAGAAATGAAGTTTAGATACCTATTTTGAAAGAGGATCAAAGAAGTAAAAATCACCTTATGGTAATCTTGACTCTTTGCCTTCTGCGTATCACTTATGTGGACATCCTACGCATCAATACTGGATCACAAAACATTTCCTTGAATATTATTTTTTAGCAGCAATGCAAGGTGATGCAAGATGTTTCTCACTGAGACTTGGACTCACAGCGCTTCTGAACCGGACCTAAATGTGGCGATACTCTTGGGCTACGACTTATTTAGAATTGACAGGATAGGTCAAAGGAGAGGGGGGGAGGGGTGGCTATTGTGTACCGCTCCCATCTTAAAGCTACTTTCTCAGCTATACCTCAATTTAAAGAGGAGGCCATTCTTTTTAGTTTTAAAGTCTCTAACACGGATGTCTTTCACAGACTTTTAGTTTATAGGCCACCTGGGCCCAGGAATACGTTTACTGAAGCCATTATGAGGGTAATGGAATCATGTATGGGACAATCTAATTTTTCGGTGCTGGGTGATTTCAATTTTCACTTAGAAGCATCAGATAATGCAGATACTAAAGAGCTATTGGATAGATTCCTTAGTTTAGGTCTGAAGCAAATTGTCACCAGCCATACACATACGGCAAACCACACCCTGGATGGCATTTTTACAAACCACTATCAGACAAAATTTATTAAAACATTATTTCTGCCTTGGACCGATCATAGTGCCGTCTTTTTTGAAGTTTCTATAAAAGGACTCCAAGACAGAACTGTAGGGCCAAAGAGAACAGGGGTCTCGTGTGCCTGGAAACACATAAATAGTCCCGATCTTGAAGCCATTTTGCTTTCACAAAGACCTGAAATGGCTTTTGACACCAACACTGATTCGGATCAAGCAGCAGCACTTTATTAGCAATGGATTGAACAAGCGATTCAAAGGCTAAGCCCGGAAACTCTGACACGGGCAATTACTAAACGGACTTCGGCCCTTTGGTATAATCCCGACCTAAATTAAAAAAAAGAAAATTGCAGAGCCAAAGATCGACTCTGGAGGAAGGAATACTCAGAGTTCGATAAAATACGCTATAGAGAGGCACTAACAGTATACAAAGAAGCCATATTTGAGGCAAAATCCAGATACTTTGCAGAGAAAATCATGGCCGCAAAAAAATATTCCCGTTGAATTATTCAAGACAGTCACTAAACTGGCTACTTTTGGTAATGTAAAGTCAGTAAAGACAACTAAACACTTCTGTGACAAACTTGCCACATTCTATTATGAAAAAGTGGTCAAAGTCTATGAAGAATTCTCCACTGTTGGTAATGATATCAGTCAAGCCGAGTCCAAGATGGATGAATCTGACATAAAAGTCTCTTTAAGAAACTTCTCCTCCCACACACAGGATAGAGTTGAAAAAGCTATCCTGGCAATTAAACCAGGCTCTCCTCTGGATCCATGTCCTGTTATGGTTCTTCATTTGGTCCCCCACACCATAGCAAAAATCTTGACACCTCTATTGAACAACATTCTTACATCTGGGTATTTCCCAGTGGAATGGAAAAATTCCTTGATTAGACCTATTTTAAAAAAACCTACTCTTGATCCCCTTGAAGCGGCCAACTATCGTCCCATTACTAGTTTACAATTTCCATCTAAAGTACTCGAAAAGGTACTAAATGAGGAACTCCGGTCCTTTATAGAACTTAACAATAAATTAGATATAGCACAGCATGGCTTTAGGCCACAGCATAGTACTGAATCTGCATTAATTGCAGCCACTGAAAGTCTACGATTACAACTAGACCAGGGTGGAAAGGCTATATTGGTAATGCTTGATCTATCCGCCGCGTTTGATACGGAGGATCATCACATACTCCTTCAGCGTTTGGCGGATATAGGGATAAAGGATAAAGCCGCAGATATTCTTCGTTCCTATTTGAATAACAGGAAGCAAGCTGTGGTTCTAGATGAGCATACATCGTCTCACTTTGTAATGCCATGTGGGGTGCCTCAGGGATCGGCACTCTCGCCCACCCTATTTAATATATACGTCTCCCCTCTGGCTAAACTTATTCGCTCCTTCGGTTTCAAGGCCATTTGTTACGCAGATGAAACAGAAATTATTATCTCTTTAGCCACAAATCTAGAGACTGTGGCGGAGCGTTTTAAGCTCTGCATGAGTCAGATTATTTGCTGGATGCAGAATAATTGTTTAAAATTGAACACCGGGAAGACAGAAGTAGTTATGTTTGGAGGGGACACGTCTCTTTGGAATTTAAATTGGTGGCCCGCAACAGCAGGACCATGCCCCCAGCCGGTAAAGAAGGTAAAAAACCTTGGAGTCCTCATTGACGACCATCTTTCCTTAACTGATCAGGTAAATAGTATTACCTCCTCCTGTTTCTATACTCTTCCATTTATTCCTATGCCTTTGAGGAAAATGGTTGTAACGGCACTGATCTTGTCAAAAACTGAATATTGCAATTCACTCTATATTGGAGCAAAAAAAAGTGTGATCCAAAAACTCCAGACCCTGCAGAATGTGGCGGTCCGGCTACTATTGGATTTACCTAAATTTAGTTCCATTAGCCAAATTACTCGAGAACAACTACATTGGTTACCCATATCCGCTAGGATTAAATTTAAATCAATGTGTGTGTTACATAAGAGTCTGCATAGGTTGGGACCTTCGCAGATAGGTTAATACTGCAAACGGTACACCCCACTGAGAAGTCTGCGTTCTGCGTCAGCCCACCTGCTTGTGGTTCCAAAAGTAAGGACGCTGAAGTGGGGGGGCAGAAGTTTCCGACATCTGTCCCCTAAGTTCTGGAATACTATGCCTCTGCATCTTAGAATGCAAAGTGATTTACTACAGTTTAGAAAGGGACTAAAAACTTGGTTATTCACATGTATCCCCGCAATATCTTAAGTTTCTCTTGTTTTAAGAAAATGGCAGTAAGCGCTAAGACGCCATGGCAAATATGCGCTCTACAAAAACCCAATTTTCATTTCATTTCATGTCTTCACTGCAGATCCATGAGCCTTATGGTTGATGACTTCCTAGCTACTGTAATGCATCACGAGTGCTAGAGACCAAGTTCCAATTATTTGGCCGCATCCCAATGGAAAAAGACCTGTAGTGGTTTGTTTTAGATACTAAAATTGGAGACTGTCTCGCTCACAATCTTTGGGGTCTAATATTGATCACGGCCTCTAGCCGTTATTTGTTTGGGCCAGGCTAATAGCACACCAACTTGTGAGATTTGTGCCTTTATACACCCTTAGCACTGAGGAACGAAAGAAAGGCTTGCCTTCTATTGGGAGTAGCCAAATTCAGAACCAGGTTAGCTTCGTGATGGATGGGGTCTATGAGACCAAGCTTGTAAGCACAAGAGGAATATGAAAACTTTATCGTCCTCACATAACGGGCATAAAAAAAGAAGGAGGACTGTCAGGGAGGCCTCAGTCTTCGGAGCTAGTGCCTTTGCAGGAGAAGGTCAAGCCTAAGGGATGTCTCTCCTGCATTTATTGTTACAGTTCTTCAAAGACAATGCTTTGTTCTTCACTCGCTCTTTATGTACACATTTTTTGGTTCTTTGGAGCCTCAGAAACTTTGTGTGGCTTTGGAACCCCAGAGGTGAGACTTTTCTTCTGGTCAGAAGTGTGTCCATGTTGTTTTTCAGTCCCAAGAACAGAGGATTGTTTCCGAGGCTCTCAAATCAGAGCGCTTCTTCGGATCCAATGATTTTCTTGGGGTCATAGCCTCCCTGGCATCCTTCGCTGCCGATGTGTCTGCCTATGCCGACTTATGCTCCTGTGTCGGAGGCTCAGTCCGTGCAGACTTCTGTTTTGGTGCCAGCATAGTGCCAGAGCCGACCCCGTGCTGTGGCCTTGTTGCCAGATTGGGATCAAGAATGTTCTCATCATTTCTCAGCTCTGAGGCATGCTCATGGTGTGGCAGGGGTGGTGGAGGCGATCATTGCACTGTTTGTTTTGCATGGCCCATACTCTTTTTTTTGTTAGCCACCTGCCACAATTTCACTGTGTTGTTGCTTTCACTGAAACATATGAGAGTGGTCCAGTATTTGTCATAGCGGAAGTTCTTGACTAAAAATAGCGCCTTTTTAAGTTTTCTCTTAGGTAATTCCACTGCTGCTTTTAGTGCTCTATTCTGTGGGCAGATTCGTAGCTGCCATAGGTGTTTTTTAAAAAAAAGAAAAAGAGTTTTAGTCAATACACCTCGCTTCTGAGGTGCTTCACTTCTTCACTTGTACCCCTGGGGTGTGGCAAATGTTGCGATATGTGGTAGGGAATTTAGATACAGCATGCTCTGTGAAGCTCTCTCAATTGATTATTATGTCTACTTCTCCTGTGTCCCTTGAAAAGTAAAATATGCTGAGGTCAAGAATTTCTGACAATTTCTCTTCGTCCCATCCTAATCTTTTCATTTTTGTGGTGCGGGCTTCTGCCAGCAATGTCTTTGTCGTGGGCAAAATTGGTCACCTCACAGACAGCGGTATAAGATGCAGATGATGGTCACTTTCTAGGCATTGTTCTATTCTAAATTGTTTAATGTGGTGGTTTGAAGAAGGAAAACTTTGCCAGTATGTAGAGAAGTAAGAAAAGCAATTCTCTGTTGTCCTAGTCTAAGAATGTGGAATGTCGCCTGAGAACCTGCTTTTAAGAACCTAAACCCTGCAGCTTGGCAGAAGTCAATGAGGCCTCTCCTAGTCTTTCAGTGAGCCTACCAGTAGGAAGGACCTGATCTGGGATTGCCACAGATTGCCCACTTCGTGTTGAGCCGCTTCTTCCTTCAGGCTTATTAACCAGGCCAAGACTGAAGTCTCCTGTCATCCTTATGTCTGCATTCATATAGTCTACTTTCATGCCCATTATGACATTATTTCTTTTTCTTTTTGCAGAGTTTTATATAGCGCGAACTTGACCCGAAACGGGTATCAGAGCGCTTTACATAGCACCAGTTACGTTACATGAGGACACACATTCATTTTTTTTTGTTAGGCACGGGGAGATTAAGTGATTTGCCCAGAATCACAGGTTGTTCAGCGTCATTACCGAGACTCAAACCCAGTTCCCCAGGTCCGAGGTCGAGCGCCCTAGCCGTTAGGCCAACTCCTCTCTATAGTTTTTCATCATTTACCTTTTTTCCTTTGATCTGGGTATGAGGTAAATGTTTATAATGATTAATGGCAATGTACGATCGTGAGCCCATCCTACTTTGCAAACTGTTAATATCCTGGGCTCAATTATCGAGAGCTGTTAAATGCGTGTGTGCAAGCTAGAGTTTATGTAAAATGGTGAGGCCACCCCTAGGGAGACCTTCATGCGTAACCTTGACTGCTGGGCTGAAGTATTGGATGTATCCTTTAAAATGAACTGGGGATCGCACCCATATTTCTTGAAGTATAATCATATGGAATTGTTGCCAGTATCTTGCTAAGGTGTATTCGTTGACTTAACTAAGTAAGCCCTCTATGTTCCAGGAACAAATATTTAATTTCTTTACCTGCAGTGCTGTAGATTTCAGTGAAATTCAATCTCTCCTGGGTTTATATTGAGAATATGGCTACGAACCAAATCCACTCTGAGCAAATGTGGCAAGATAGTACTGATTTGTGTCCATTTGCTTGAATATTTAGCCTGAGTGGCAGTGCAGCGGTGAGGCTGTGGGTGCATGATGATGCCAATGATGGCCCAATCCACTCATCTCAGGACTGATGTCGGTTGGAACCTTCCCAGTAAAAATGGATCTGTACTGGATAAGTGGGGGTGTGAGGGGCTAAGAAACTACAGAAATATTTTCCGCCCCAGTTCCTAAACATAGATATTAATGAGCAAACTAAATTGGCAAGTTGTTGTGAAGCAAAGGTGACAACGGTGGGCTCTATTGACTGGTAATTCAACCCTTAACGATGTAGTTTAACATAACATATATACAAATAAAGAGGTGCTAAAACATGCATTCCACATTTATCAAAAGAAAAAAAAAGAAAAAGCTCAGCTGTCATCATACTTCTAGGTAGGAAAGGCTGGCATTGCGAAATTATTAATATATTACCTCCGTCACGAGAACCTCAAGGGAAACTGGATCCATTCTGCTGTACGTTTTCCACAAATCCTCACTTACATCTAATAACTGCAAAATAAATGTATATCTTTTCAAAATGAGTGTACATAGACCGAAGACAACAATTTATTTTTATTTGATGAGCTTCACCAAAACACTCCAGTTAACATGCTTTATAGGGCTGAATAAAAAATGCAATTTCTGCACAACATCCCAAGCAAATCCAAACCAATTCTAGAATTTCTTTTTTGTATTATGACATTTCATTGTTTTAGCTATTTTTAAAGAATGTACAGACGCAAGTTGTCAAAATGAATACAACTTACTAAAAGCAGTACAGAGTTTCTTTTGATTTATGCAGCTTCCGTTACCCTTCACAACCCTGCCTTTCATTTTCTCTACAGCCTCATATTATAAATTGCACATGTAAGCTCAGTTAAAAGTTAACATCCTAGGTTAGCGATCATCTGAGAGCTAATGCAGCTCTACTAACGTTTAAACCGTTCTGCACAGACATTCATGGGTTCCATAATAGCTTTAAAACATGGAAGGTCTTCAGACAATTTCACAGCAGAGGTGGCCAATTAATGGTTTACCCATAACTTTGGATTTGCGCCTCTCATCTGTTGGATCATAGCGGCTCACGTCCATGGTAATCAAACCCCACAGGTGTTTTGCCCAACCAGTTAGTGCAGATGGGTCTATCTTGCTCCAATGTGTTGCTATCACTTGCTTTGCAAGTAGCATATGCAGAGTAAGTAAGCCATCATTCCTCAATATGCCTTTCATATCCGGGGGTCTCAGATCCAAAATAACCATCACCGGTCAGCTGATATAGGATAGCCTACTGTCCTTTTCATATGTCTCAGTGTTTCCTTCTAACACGTCTTCACCTTTGGACAGTCCCAACAAATATTAAGTTAATTCTTCTCCATACCACAAAGAAACCAACATTTACCAGCAAGAGTAGAATACATTAATTTGAGTCATATACTACATAAAGGTAGGGTGAATGCAGAAACCCTACCTTTATGTGGTATATGAGTAGTGTGCGGGAGGAACGTATGGGCGAGGTGCCTACTCATTCACCTCTCTATTTCGTGGTAACAACTAACTTCATTTGAGTACACATTATGTTCTATACCAAATAAACATGCATTTGTATAGGGTCTGCGAATTCTGAAATTTACGTGTTGCCCCTTGTATGTCCCTCCACAATCTGAGTCATTGTTCGTGGGTTATTGCTGCAGCCAGAATTTATTACCCATCGAGTCATACAGCATATTTTGGTTGTTGTATATGTCTGATTTAACACGGAGTACACGTTTGGAACTAGTCTTCTTGTGGAGTCATACTGCTTGAATTTTTTTCTTCAAAGGGGTTAATTCTGTAACTGGTTTTCTATTTCCCAGGAATAAGGCCCAATAGTAGATATGAAAGTGGCGTAACATATTAGACTCTTTAATGGAGAATTCTCGTTTGCAGATAAGGAAGGACGGATTTCTCCCAAAGCATTCAAATGTCTTCCTCTCTCCATCTGATAATGCCTCCCCTGCCCTGCCTTTTGTGATGTCTGGGTTACAATGTGTGGAAGTGTGGTTACTGGGTTCAATGAGATTTTATCCCACACTCTATGAGTGGTATTGAAATTTTCAAAGTATAAGCTACTGCGGGTCTGTGTCATGAAGGAAATCACTTTAGGCTCCTTAGAGATCCGCACAAAAGGGTGTGTTCCATTTGTGGCCAATGTTTCTTTTGGCTCTTGCATGACCCCTCAAACTCAACCCTCAAATGAGATGCCATAAAATAGTTTCTTAGATTCAGTAAGTTCAGGCTCTCCTCCTTACTTGCTTTGCGCATTACTCTCATAGATATCCTGGGCTTTTCTCTATTGTCCCAGGCGAAGATATAAAAAGAGTTTTTGTAGATTTGCCAATTCCTTAAGAAGGTAGAACTGGGAGAGGCTGAAATATGACCAGTAATTGTGGTAATATATTCATTTTCAATTTAATGATTCTCTCCAACCATGACATAAATAGAGGGCGCTATCTTTGAAGATCCCTTAATTTCACTGATACGGATCAGAGCAATTAGCTTTACATAGGCATGGAATCATGGGTGTGATGCCAATTCCCAGACAGTTAATTGTATCTTCTGTCCACTTAAAGAGGGATGTTGTGTCAATTTTTTCCATAATTTCTGGTCCTGTCTCTATGCTCCTTAGCTAAGGAACTTAGAGCAACAGAACAGGAAGAGCAGTTTAGAAAGGCTCTAAAGACATGGATCTTTGGAAAAGCAGATGCCTGTTGCCTGGCCCTGATCTAGCTCCTAATCTGATACAGCTGACCTTAGTTATTTACAGCGCCAGGAGACTCAGTTAGGAGTGGCAGTCGTGCTATACAAGCAACACTTTTCATTTCATTTCATTATGCCAGGTTTATTTTAAATGCCACCAAAACCCCTTCATATTCAGAGTGCCATAACCAACCTGATTGCTCAGGATTAAAGTCACTAAGATGTTATTAGCAAACAAGAATACTGTGTTGAACAGGGGCATGGGGCATCCCCTCCACTCCCTTTTCCCCTCTAATCTTAACATCTAGTAGTTCCATTGTCAGGGTAAAGAGGAGAGAGAGGACACCACTGCTGGTCCATCTTCCAAGAAGAAAGTGCATGGATCTTGCTTTATTTACCACCTCCCTTGCTTTTGGAGTCACTTATCCCAACTATATATATTACCCCATCACCGACCTCAGACCGGCTTTAGGAATCACATAGTGTAGAAAAGGCCAGTTTCCTCAATGAAAAGCTCTTCCACTGTCAAATGTGGGGAAGTATGTGTGAATTTCCTTTTATTCAATTTCGCTACAAGATGTAGGATCAACCCGAGAGAGCAGATTCTCTACATTACTAGTCAGTATATTTGTAAATAATTTTAGACCTAAGTTGAGCAAGAAAATGGGTAAATGGGAGTAGTTCAGGTCAGTTGACGTACCCAATTTCAACACGAAAACAATGCCTGCTTCTGGCATGGTTAGTTACCATCCCTAGCAAGGAACTGTACAATTTAGTCAGGCGATGGACTTTCTATGTCCCAAACTGCATGTGAAGAGTGCCAGTGAGACCTTCTGGGCCTGAAGCCTAAATAGGAGGTAGATTTTTTTACACCCTCATAGCCTTGAATATAGTTATTTATCTTTCAAACGTCTCCAGAATGAGAGAGCCCAATGAAGGAAAGTTTATGTTTTCAAAGAAAGGATGTAGACCCTGGAATAAGAACTCACATTCTTCAATATATTTTGCGAAAAGTAACAGAGAAAGCTTGCTGCTTCAGCAGTTCGGAGGTAGAAAGTTGACCCTTAAAGTCCCTATCCATGGCAATGGAATACATTAACCATAAACATTTCTTGATACAATTCACTAGATACGAATATCAAAAAGTCACTTAAATTAATGAAACCTAATTGAAACCCAAATCCGAGAGAACTAATATCTTAAAGTCTCTAACAGGGAATGAAACTCAACACACCAGTCCCAGTCCCCATTACTCACACTATTTACACAATAACGACAACCTCTCTGCCTTCAAGACTCCTTACTAATGAATACTAAACCCACTTCAGACAAACATTCCGACCACTAGACCAACAAAACCCTCTTTTCACCCAGTGATGCCAACTAGAGCCTCAAAATATACCAGTCTTGAAGGGACTGCCTAGAATTAGACATACTATCAAGTGGGTAGAAGCGGGCGAGTTTTAACATTTAATATGCAGTTTCTACTGCCTGCTCGGTTGGTAAGCTGTATTTTGGCACAGCTTTTTTAGTCATACCATCCTAAAACGACTAACTATAAATTGTGCCTTTCTGATGAGTATGAGGAAACGCTCCATAAAGTTTGCTTAATGTATATCAGAATAGGATTTCTATACAATGCTATTTAACAGTAATGTTACCATAAAAAAAACATTTTTTTTTAACTCAAGTGGGTAGAATACAGAAGCCTCATTTACAACCCAATATCTACTCTATATGACTATTCTTCCACTGCCAATTTACAATGCGTAATTCACTGTAGATCTGCTGTCAAGAAAAGGACTGCCATCACTGACTCAGTCTTAGATATGGCCCTGGACGTCATGATTCCTTTAGATGGGGCTCAATGAAGCCTCTAAATGATGATCCAGAGGACCTCAAAAATAACAACAAGTATTTGGGCTTCTATTTCTTGCGAGAATCCTCAAACATTTTCTCAACTTTCAACTAGCACTAAAGGACAACAAACTGCCTTATGATTTCCAGTGAGGATTTAGAGATGGACAGAGTACGAAGTCAATTATCTTACAAATAGTTGATGCTCTCCTAATCAGGGCTAAAGGGAACTGGTCCTTCTAATTCTACTTGACCTCTTGGCAGTTTTGGTAATTTGAACCACAAATTCCTTGTTTACGCCTTAAAAGAAAACATTGGCATTCCTAGAGTTGTTCAAATTATACATAGGGAAATTGTAAAAACTTAATAAAATGGTAAACTTGCTGTCACACTTAGTAACTGTCTCTCCAGGGGTCCCTTTAAGGATCAGTTGTCGCCCCTACATTATTTAATCTCCATCTTAACCTTTGGGTGATTTCATAAAGGGTTCTGGCATATCCTATCACTAATACATGGATGACACCCACATATACTTCAAAATGTCATCCCCTGTTGATGTATCTCAACTGGCTTTAACGCCATGTAAAATAGATAAAATAAATTCCAGTACAACAATATACCATCTTAAGTTCAATACTCATAACACAGAGTTTCTTTGCATCTTCCTGCGGGCATCATCTAATCTAATTCACAAGTGCCTAGATTCTAAGCTGCTCTCTCCCTATCACTAATAACACCAAAGACTCTTCACTCAATTCAGAAAACGTTTCTCCAGCAAGGCCTCGTGCATTCCTAGGTGGCACGATATCGCTCCATGTTGACTATGTACCACTTCAGAAGGGACAATGCGGATTAAAATATATGAGCACCATCCCTGCTTTCTGATGTCAGTTTCTTACTTGTCTCTTTTCATGCCAGGGAGCGTAAACAATTGATAGTGTCTGTCCTTACGGACCTGGCTGTTAAACAGCAGTGCTTCGTAAAAGTATGAAATGATGCTTATGTTGCAGTCTGGCAGAGGTCAATGATAGGCACTCCGCATGCAAACGCAGTGACAGCAGCCTTAGCCCTGGTGGATTAGGCTCTCAGACTTTCCAGTGCTGCTTCTTGGGCAATGTGCAGCAGATTCTAATGCAGAGGACTATGCATCTTGACATGGTCCTCTTCTGCACAACCTTCCCTTTCTTGGCCTCAGAGAGCCCCACTAACAACTGATTGTTCACACTGTTCAGCGAGTCAGACTCCCACCTTTCCTCTCGGAACAAACAGAGACTAGATGTGGAGTACCCACCCTCTTCAACATCTACATGGCCCCCCTCGCAACCATCCTCAGAAACTACGGGCTCAGCATAGTCTCCTATGCCGACGACACCCAGCTCATCCTCTCCCTCACCAAAGAACCCAACATCACCAGGCACAACTTCCAATAAGGGACACAGCTATTGCCAGCTGGATGAAGAGGAGCAGCCTGAAGCTCAACTCAGAGAAAGGAATATGCTACTTACCAGTATGCATCTGTTCTTGGCATGTAGAGCTGCAGATCTACACACTTTTGCATAGATCGCCATCTGGTGTTGGGCCCGGATGTTTGCAGTTTGTTTTTCCTTTTGGAAAGTCTTTGGAAGTCACGAGGTCGGTGACTCCTCTCTTGGATCGTATTGCGCATGGGCTTCGGCTCCATCCTCAGATTGTTTTTCGCCAGCAGGGAAAGATGGAGCGTAGTAATGACAGTGAGGAAACCCATGTGTGTTGTATCTAAATAAGATAGACTGGAACAGATACAGGTAGCCGCGGAGGCGGGTGGGCGTGTGTAGATATGCAGCTCTACATGCCAAGAACAGACGCATACTGGTAAGTAGCATATTCCGTTCGAGGCATATGAGCTGCAGATTACACACTTTTGCATAGACTATATAGCAGTTCCCAACCCTAGCGGCGACCATCGGTATCTGTCGCAGTAGTTTGAAAAAGTGTTTTCAGTACAACATGGCCCACACTAGCTTGTTGCTTGGTTTGCACATGTACACAATAGTGTTTAGTGAAAGTGTGCGGTGTTGACCATGTAGCTGCTTTGCAGATATCATCTAGTGGAATGTTCCCTAGAAATGCCATGGAAGCCCCTATCTTCCGTGTAGAATGGGCTTTAGGGGGAACGGAAAGCGTTCGTTTTGCTTTGTGGTAGCAAATCTGGATGCATTTAACAATCCACCTAGCTATCCCTGATTTTGAGATGGGGTTGCCCTTGTGTGGTGAAGAGAAAGACACAAACAGTTGTTTGGTCTTTCGGAAAGGTTGTGTTCTCTTGATGTAGTAGAGTAAGGCTCGTTTGACATCTAGCGTGAGCAGAGCCCTTTCTGCAATGGTCTGAGGTTGCGAAAAAAATACTGGTAATTCTACAGATTGGTTTAGGTGAAAAGGGGAAATGACCTTAGGTAGGAATTTTGGGTTGGTACGGAGAACAACCTTGTTCTGGTGCATTTGAAGAAAAGGTTCTTGTATGGTAAGTTCTTATATCTCACTAACCCTTCTAAGGGAAGTGATAGCTACAAGGAAAGCCGTTTTCCATGTGAGGAATTGCAGTTCGCATTTATGCAAAGGTTCGAAGGGAGGCCCCATCAGCCTTGTGAGAACGATATTTAAGTTCCACACAGGTGAGGGTGGTACTCTGGGGGGAATTATTCTTTTGAGGCCTTCCATGAAGGCTTTAATGGCAGGTACTCTGAAAAGCGATAGGTGCTGCCTGTTTTGTAAGTAAGCTGCAATTGCTGCGAGGTGTAGCCGAATGGATGTATAGGCTAGATTACACCTTTGTAGGTGGATTAAGTAGCATATGATGTGTTGTGTAGACACGTCTAGAGGATTGATTGTGTTGTTATGGCAATAAACAACAAATCTTTTCCACTTGGCAGCGTAGCAGGCTCTAGTGGTAGGGCGTCTAGCTTCTCTGATGACGTTCATACAGTCAGGGGGAAGGTTTAGGTACCCGAATTCTAGGATTTCAGCAGCCAGATCGCAAGGTTGAGCTGAGCTGGGTCCGGGTGCCTGATCTCTCCATGGTTCTGGGTTAGGAGGCATGGTTAGAGGTGTAGCTTTTGGTGCGGTACTACTGAGAGTTCCAGCAGCGTGTTGTACCACGGTTGTCTGGCCCACATTGGAGCTACTAGGATCAGTGTGAGGGAGTGCTGTACTAGCTTTCGCACCACTAATGGAATGAGTGGGAGAGGCGGAAAAGCATACGCAAATTTGCCTGACCGGTTCATCCATATCGCATTTCCTTTGGACAATGGGTGTGGGTATCTGGCGGCGAAGTTTGGGCATTTTGTGTTTTTGTGGGTGGCGAAGAGGTCTATCTGTGGATGCCCCCACATTTGAAAGAACGGATGAAGAACCTGTGCGTGAAGTTCCCACTCGTGGATCTCTTGTGTCTGTCTGCTGAGCAGATCTGCCACAGTGTTTTGGACTCCTGGGACATGTTGAGCTAGGAGAAAGATTTTGTGGGGAATTGCCCATCTCCATATGCTCTGTGCTAATTGAGAGAGCTGTGGAGAGTGTGTGCCGCCTTGTTTTTGAATATAATACATGGCCGTCATGTTGTCTGTGCGAATGAGGACTGCCTTGCCTGAAATCTGTGTTTGAAAAGATTTCAGTGCTAGAAAGATTGCTAGTAACTCCAGATGGTTGATATGGAGTAACTTTTGTTGCGGCGTCCATGTGCCCTGCACTGTGAGGTGTAATAGATGAGCTCCCCAGCCGGAGAGCGATGCGTCCGTTGTTAGTATTATCTGGGGAACCGGGTCCAGGAACGGTCGACCTTTGGAAAGGTTCTTGGTGTTTCACCACTGCAGAGAGCGATGGGTGTGACCGTCTACCAACACCAGATCTGTCAGTTTCCCCTGGGCCTGGTTCCATTGGTGTGCTAAGCACTCTAGGAGTGGATGCATCTGGAGTCTTGCGTGGGGCACTATAAAAATGCAAGAGGCCATCATCCCTATAAGTTGCATAAACACTCGTGCTGGAAGAGAGTGTTGAGGTATGAATTTTTGTCGCAAAGCCTGAATGTTTGCAATCCTGACCGGATTGGGGTAGGCTATTGCTTTTGAGGTGTCTATGGTGGCACCGAGGTATTGTTTTATGTGGGATGGTTTTAGCTGGGACTTTTGGTGGTTCACCATGAAGTCTAGTTGGTGAAGTAGAGGAATTGTGGTGGCGGTGTGGTGTACACATTAGTTGTATGAAGTGGCTTTGATCAGCCAATCGTCCAAGTATGGGAAGACGTGAATGTGCTGTCTTCTGAGATGTGCCGCCACCACCGCTAGGCACTTGGTGAATACCCGTGGTGCTGTTGTGACTCGGAACGGGAGCACTTTGAATTGGTAGTGTTGTCCGTCCACTACAAATCTGAGGTACTTTCTGTGAGCATGGTGTACTGGAATGTGGAAGTATGCGTCTTTCAAGTTCAGTGTGGTGAGAAAGTCGTTCTGGGAGAGGAGCGGAAGTTCCTGCTGAAGCGTTACCATGTGAAAATGGTCTGAGTGTATGTATGTGTTTAGGGGCCGGAGATCTAGAATAGGTCGTAGAGTCTCATCCCTTTTTGGTATTAGAAAATATAGGGAGTAGACCCCCAAATTTTGCTGATTGATAGGAACGTGTTCTATTTCCTGTTTTTGTAGGAGGGAGATTACCTCTTGCTTTAGCAATGTTGAATGTTCTTGTGACATTGGGCGTTGCCTGGGTGGAATGTTTGGGGGGGTAGATGTTAGTTCCAGGCAGTATCCTGACCGAATTATTTGGGTAACCCACTTGTCTGAGATGATGGTCTCCCAGACATGAAGGAAATTTGTGAGTCTCCCCCGACTGGAGTGGAATGGTCTGGGGGGAGCGGGGGGAAGTCATAGGGTAGTAGGTGTGGCAGAACGTGCGTGGTTTGTTTTGCCTCTGCCCTTGTTGTTGTTACCCCTGTAGCCGCCTCTTTGGTAACCTTTTGTATAGGTGGTCTGGGAAGGGGACTTGTACGAGGTGGACGCTGTGTACGAGGTGGACGCTGTGTCTGAGGAGTAGCCTCTGGATGCACTCCGAAAGGATGAGCGGCGAAAGGAGCGTCTGGGAGGGTGAGACTGTAAGGCCCCCATGGATTTTGCGGTATCCGTGTCCTTCCTCATCTTTTCTAAGGCCTCATCCACCTTTGGCCCGAATACATGTTCCTGGTCAAAGGGGTGGTTAAGGATGGAGGCTTGTACTTCTGGTTTAAACCCAGATACCCTTAACCAAGCATGACGACGGAGAAGGACGCTGGTGTTAATGGCCCTGGAGGCTGTGTCTGCTGCATCTAGGGCACGACGTATAGAGGTGTTTGTGATTGTTTTACCCTCTTGAATCAACTCGTTGGCTTTACTTTTATATTTTTCAGGGAGATGTTGCATTATGCTCTCTAATTGGTCATAATGAGCCATGTTATATCTTGCCAGCAGTGCCTGAGTGTTTGCTATACGCCATATGTTGGCGACCTGGGATGCTGTGCGTTTGCCTGAAGCATCTAGCAGTTTTGACTCCTTGTCAGGTGGAGGTGCATCACCTGACGCTTGTGAGTTTGCCCTTTTACGTGCCGTAGAGACCACTAAGGAATCTAGTGGTGCTGGTCCCCTGATGTAAGAGGGGTCTGAGGGAGCAGGTTTGTACTTCTTTTCGATACGTGGGTTAAGGACCCTGGCTCTAACTGGGTCTTTAAAAACTTCTGCCGCATGCTTTACCACCCCTTTGAGCATGGGCAGTATGGAGGTGGACCTCTGTGTAGTATCGAATGTGTCTAGGAGGAAATCTTCCTCCACAGGGTCATTATGCATGTCCACCCCATGATAATGTGCTGCCCTTTGCAGAAGATGGTTAAACCCTAATGAATCTTCTGGCGGAGATGGTCTAGAAGGGTAAATATCATCTTGTGGGACGTTGGGGATATCTGGTATATGGTAATCGTCCCTGTAGGGGTGGGGTATTGTGGCACATCCCCTGTATCATAATATAGGTCTCCGTGATCATCATCGTCTGGAGACGGAGTAGGAGAACGATGAGGTGGGGGTGGAGGTGGGGAAGGAGGTGGGGAAGGAGGAGGAGGTGGAGGAGGAGGGGAAGGTATTCTGAATGGAGAGGTAGCAGAGTCCTTCCTCTTTGGAGGTGGAGGCGGAGCCGGCTTCTCCAAATGTCTCTTCTTAGTAGAGTGTCTAATGTTCCGTTTTTGGATCCTTGGTAAGAGTTTTTTGCAAGAGATCCGGTGTAAATAGCTCTGGTGAGGAAATTTGGTCCGTCGGCGCCTAAGGCTTCGGGCCGATGATTTTTTTAGGTTTTTCCGTGCCGGTTTGATGTTTAGAACCCGGCTTGGGACCCTCCGGTCTCTTGGTCGGCGCCGAGATGGGCTTCGGCTTGGAAGTGTCGGTGCCGGTGGCCTTGTGTGGTTTGGTCGGTGCCGACGGGCTGGGTTTCGACCCAGATGGCTTCGGTACGGAGCTCGGTGTAGAGGTGGAGTCCGTCTTCTGTTTCGGTGCCTAAGTGTGTTTCTCGGCACCGCTGGTAGGCTGGCTCGTGCCGGAGCCGCCTGAAGGCTTACTTGGCTTCTTCACCAAGCCCAAAAGTGGGGTGTGTGAAGCAGTGTCTCTGGTCTTGCCTAGGCCCGGAGGCGAAGGCGTGACGAAGCCTTTTTGGGTGTCTGTGCGGGTGTAGGAGGGGGTAGATTGGTATTCACGACCGTCTGCGCCGGGGTGATGTCCTCCACATCTGACTCGTCGGCCTCGGAAGCGCTGACGAGGTCCTCTTCAGTCCGATGATTTTCCGGATCGTCAATGTCGTCTCCGCAGATGTCGACTGGAATGGACGTCGAGGAGTGTGCCATGTTCCTTCTAGCTCTTCGGTCCCGAATAGTCTTTTTGGATCGAAAAGACTTACGGGCCGGACAGTCTCGAGCCTCGTGTTCTGGGGAGAGGCAAAGGTTGCATACCTCATGAAGATCGGTGTGGGGGAATTTGGACCCTTTGGGCACTTTTTAAATGGAGTTCTTTCCATGAGCCGGGACCGGAGCCTGGGTAGGCCCGAAGGCCGCCGTCGGCGACTGGAACCGAAGGTTTGTGTCGATGAGGAGGCGCGTTGATTGAAGAGATCGTGATCGAAACAATACAGCAATTGGGGTGAGGATTGCGCGTCGATCGTCGAACTGGAAGATGTTCGGAACCGGAGCGCGAAGTATCACATCCGAGCCCGATGGCGGAAAAAAACAATCTGAGGATGGAGCCGAAGCCCATGCGCAATACGATCCAAGAGAGGAGTCACCGACCTCGTGACTTCCAAAGACTTTTCAAAGGGAAAAACAAACTGCAAACATCCGGGCCCAACACCAGATGGGGATCTATGCAAAAGTGTGTAATCTGCAGCTCATATGCCTCGAACATAGAAGTTCTCATACTTGGCCCCACCCCATACGCCTAGGACGACACCTGGTGGCTCCCGCCCTGCGAAACCCCCCCACACCGACAGACCATACACAAACCTCGGCATCATACTAGACTCAGCACTCATGATGAACCGCTTGATCAACACCGTATCCTCGTCATGCTTCAACACCCTCTGCATACTCTGAAAAAGGATGGATCCCTGCCGAATCCAGAAAAACGGTCATGCACGCCCTCATCAGCAGCAAACTGGACCACGGCAACGCTCTCTATGCCGGAACCAACAAGCAACTACTTCACAAGCTCCAGACCATCCAGATCTGTAGCCAGATTAGTCTATACATACCCCACCACCACTACATCACCCAACACCTCTACAATCTCCACTGGCTCCCAATTGAATGAAGAATAAGCTTCAAGCTCCTCACCCATGCATACAAGGGTCTCCACAGCATCGGACTAGCATACCTAAACGACTACCTCTCCTTCCACACACCCAAGAGACACCTCCGATCAGCCGACCTCTCTCAGGACACCGTCCCACGCATCCACAAGACCAGAACAGGAGGGAAGTCCTTCTCCTACCTAACAGCCAAGGCCTGGAACGAATTCCCCTTCATCCCCAGCAAACCCCCACACTGCCCCAGTTCAGAAAAGATCTCAAGACCTAGCTCTTCGGTTGACCCCAGGACGCTACGGAGCCGCCACCCCCACCCCCCCCTTTTCTTTAGCACTTTGAGACTCCCACGGGATGAGTAGTTGCGCTTTACAAAACCTTGATTGATTGGTACAATCAATATGAAAGCTTAAAGCCCTGTGGGTTGCAGCCAATGAAGCTTTTCTTCCTCTTTTGAGAGGTGAGGAGTGGCAAAGAACTTATGTAGGGTGATATATTTCCCGAAGTGAAAATATGTCACAACTTCAGGCAAGCGCCCCGTTTGAGTTCTTAACACCAGCTAGTCTGGAGTAGGGAGGATGGACCAACAGTGCCTAAAGCTCATTCCTGTGATGAGCTGAAGAAATTGCAATGAGGGAGTTAGCATTCAAAGTCGATGAACGCAGGGTGCAGCTATGAATAGTCTTAAAGTACATGCAAAAAAGAAACGTAAAGACAAAATTACGTTCCCAATGAGGCATGACAAATGGTTTAGGAGGGAACAGTCTTGTCAAGCCCTTTATAAAAATTTATTACAACAGGTGATTTAAACAAGGATGGCTGATCTCAGCAAATGTAGAAAAGGCAAAAGGACTGACAAATGACATTTAATAATGCTCACATCAAGGACTTGGCGGGCCAAACACAAAACAAACCAAAAAACAAAAGAAAGCTTTGATGGTAAATGGGAAATCTTGTGGTGATCACACAAAGCCACTTACTTGGTCCATCGCCCAGTATAAATGGACTTCTTGGAAGGAGCGTCTGGGGGTAAGGATGGTAGCCATCATTTCTGGAGGCATATTAAATGCAGTCAACTGCTACCACACAACTTCCATTCATGGAGGTGTAGATTTTGTAGATTTGGGTGGAGGATCCTGCCTTGTTGCTGAGACAGGAGGTCCGCCCAAAGTAGTAGCCTGATCAGAGGACAGGTGTTCATGCCCAATAACTCCAGCTACAACAGTCTCCGGGCCCACTCGGATGCCACAAGAATGACTAAGGCCTGGTGGTTCCTTATCTTTTTCAAAACTCTGGGCAGGAGATGCAGAGGCAGAACAGCATACAGAAGTCCCAAGTTCCTCCCAAACTCCAATGCACAAAGCTCAACGCTGCACATTTGGCAAAGGTGAAAAGACATAGCCCTGGTTCTCCCCATTGTCAGAAAATGCCCTGCACCATCTCAGGATGCAGATGAAATTTGTGATGTGCTAGACGCTGTTTTTTGAGATTGTTCACTCTGGCATTCAAGGAACCCGCCATGTGTTTCACCATCAGGGATATGCACTTATGCTTCAACCAACTCCAGAGGCACAGAGCCTCCTGGCTCAGGACCGTGGAACACACTTCACTCTGCGTGTTGCAATACCACATGTCGGTGGTATTATCCATGAGAAACTGCACCAGCCTCTCTTTAATGGACAGTGTGAATGCCTTCAAGGTCAAGCGAATGGCACTCCGCTCCATCAAGTAGTAATGGATTTGTGCTTTCACTGGAGACCAGAGTCCTCTGATCTCCACCTCATATAGGTGACTTCCGCAACCCTGCAGTGATGCATCCATCTCCAATGTTACCAGGTGGGGAAGGAAGAGGGGCATGCAGTTGCGGCAAATGCGGTTCAGGGGCCACTACTGCACCCTGTGCTGTCTCCTTCAACATTTGCATGGCATCCGATAGATCCTTGGCGCTGGGGCCATTGTAACTTCAAAGACTGCATATGCTATCTGGTGTAGTCGACTGGAAGGCCGCAGGAGACTAAACGGCCACTCTCACCGAGACCTTTGGGCAGTTATTCTTCATTCAGGCTGAAATGTTCTTCATACAGCTGAGGAAGTTGGTCTTCATCGAGGGGGGGGGTCTGCCAAGAGCGAGAGAGCGAGCTGGGTATTGTCTGCGTAGGAGAAGATGTTGATGATGTGTGATATAATGATGTCTGCGAATGGTGCCATGGAGAATTATAGAGGGTTGGTGGAGATGGTGGTGAGCTGTATCTCAGTCTGTTGCTGGACGTGAAGATGGGGTCCAGCATGTGTCCTGCTCGGTGTGTGGGGTCAGTGATCAGCTGCTTGAGGCTGCTGTTTTCCAGTCTTTCCTGGAGGTAGGTGGAGTTGGTGTCAGTGGAGTCGTCCAGGTGGAATTTTAGGCCTCCCAGGAGGACGTAGTGTTTGCGTTTTATCGGTGAGGAATTCAGCGATGGTATCGCGGAGGCTGGTTTGTGGTCCTGGCGGTCTGTATGCAAGCGTACGTTTGTTGGTGGTTTTGTCGTCGGTGCGGAGCTGGAAGTTCATGTGTTCCATGCTCTGCAAGGTTTCATCATCGATGACGAGTCAGGTGATCAATTCCTTGTGTACAATGGTGATGCCGGCTCCGTGTCTGTTGGTGCAGCTGTGGCGTTTCATCTTGTATTCGATGGATGTTGCGTTGGCGATGTCCGGGGTGGATGCGGTGTAAGCCTGATCTCTGTAATGAAGGTCATATCAGGGGCAAGGGTGAAGCTGGTGTCCCATGTTGGCAGAGATCTAGCGCTGATCAGGAGGCAGCGGAGTTGTTCTGGGGTGGTCTCGGCAGCCAGGGCAGGAGTGGAGCAGGTAGCATTGATGGAGCTCGGTGCTAGGTTGTACGTGAATAGGCAGCGGATGCAGGTGAAAGGTCCTGCTGTGGTGCAAGGCGATGCAAAGCTGCAGTTGCTGTTGCATTAGGGGTCCAGGGCACGGAGATCTGCGTAGGGTATCTGTGGGATGGGGAGGGCCAGGGATCCTGGCACGGGGAGTGGTCCAGGCACGGACGGGAGCAGATGGCCATGCATTTGCTGCAGATTTGGCATCCCAACAGGGCCGCTGAGCATCGGCCTTCATAAGTAGTAGTGTAAGGGGCTGGCAGGGAGGCAGGCGGAAGCAAGAAGAAAACGGCAGCAAAGGGCAGGGTAACCAGAGGGGACAGAGCAGTAAAAAAAAAAAAATAATAATAATAAGCAATAGTACACAGGGAGCAATTATGAACTAAGAGTACACAGAGAGGGCAAATAATGGTACACAAAAACACAGAGGAGTTTTAAAATGCAACTAACGGGGCTAAAAAAATAAAACTAACAAGGCTGACACTAATGTAGTGTTAGGGAGAAACTCTAATACTAGTCAGACTGCAGGATGGAAAAAGCAGCCTTGGGGCTGCAAGCTTAGCAGCAGACTAGAGGAGCTGGGCAGCAACTACGGGGGAGCAGCGCAGAGACCGGGGTCAAAGGCTCATGTGTCATACCTTATTTTGAGCAAATGTCATCACCTAGTGTATTGATGCGTTTCCACCACAGTTCAGAATCAGAAAAAAACTGCTTGATTTATACTAATTCAGATATACTCAAACATCAGCATTTTATTTGGAGTGCTAGAGGAAAAAAACATCCTACACCCTCTCCTTGGATACTCAGCTGGATTGCCAATAAATTCTATAACTTTGAAGTCAGAGATATAAAAGTAAACACCAAGCTCCCTCAAGAGACAGCTTGACATTTGACCTCTGTGTTTGAATGCACAGCAAATGCAATAAGATAAGAACAAAATTTAAAGGCCTGTTTACAAAAAGTGAGTTTGTGGAAGAATACAGTAAACAAGATTTAAGCAACAGGAGGGATGAACACAAGCTGAACAGACTAAAGCAAATAAATCCAGCAAACAGAAAGCCAAACAATGCGAGTTACAAACCATAAAGTCAATGGTACGCAAAGGGCTGAATGCATTCCTAAGTCAGCTTTCTGAATGTCCCCAAGATGTCTTCAGCAAAACAGACGGCTGTGCTGTCTGGTAGGCTTCTACATAAAAAGTGTAAATTGACACTACGCCACAAAAGAACATATACCCATTCTATCCAAAGTGTTTATTTTAATTACTGAAAGGCATAATTAAAAATCCTGCAATGTTTCTCTCTAAAAAAAAAAAAAGCATTTGCAATGCAACAGGTCTCGCATTTGCATGAGTTTGAGCTATTGGCATTGCAAATGACAATGCCTTTTATTTATGTGTTTTGAAAACCTGCAAGCGCTGCGTAAACACGCACTTTGTACTTATAGTCGTTACATACGAGAAGCAAGGCTGGCAGTAACTGCGCCTCTTTTACTGCCAGCCTTGCTTCTTGAAAGCAAGGACTATAAGTACGCTTGCAGATTTTAAAACATATAGATAAAAGGCAATGTCATGTACAATTCCAAGAGCAGAAACTCTTGTGTTTTTTTTTTACATTACACAAGGCAACATATCAAACCAGAACGCCAACTTCCCCATTTAATATACCGGCCCTGGGCACCAGGCTCTGGACGAAATAATACGCTTATCATTCACTTTTATATACGGAGGTAGATTAGCAGGTAACGCTTAAGCTTTAAACGTGTTTGCTTAGAGCACACACTTACAGCAAAATACTGGTTCAAGATCGGGCATCTTTTATCTCCTTGTAAATAGCGGCTCACTAAAAGCTATTTCGACACTCTGCACGTTTAATAGCACATCCTACTCTCAACTGTACTGGTTTTATCACTGTAAAAAGGATAATAATCTGATTGAGCCCAAAGAGATTAAGTGATTTTCCCACAATCACAGGATATTCAGCATATCCTAGGAATCAACCTCATTCTCAGTTCCAAAGTCGGCAGCTCTGGGAGTGTGGCATGTATCAATTACTAACTTATCAGAAGATGAGGGCTTACCTCTATTGTATACAGTATTGGGCTTTCAACCCAGCCATTGCTTGGCACTTTGTTGGAATCTCTGTCATTCTGCTTTACTGCATCCTAAATAGCCACCAGAGCCCATGCGTCACTTCCATTCCTTTGTCTGGCACAGGGACAAGGCACAGATTCATTACATTTAATTGTTCTCCATTCGCTCGTGCCTTTATTAAAGTGCTCTTCAATTGAAGTGCTATTTTTTTTTTAAACGTGTTGCTGCATTCCTCTCCCACCCACCACTTTCCATGTTGCTGACCGCTTCACCCCCACCCCTCCGGTCTTGCTTATTTTGTTTTCATTGGGATAGTTGCACCGCACACAATTTCACAACTAACAATTCCAATCCAACCCACAATTCCACTTCATACCACATACATCCACTCCTCACCAAACTGCATAGGAAACTACATTGCCAGTTACAACGTCAATAGCTCTAACTCTCATAAATGCGAGACCTATTGCATTGCAAATGCATGTTTAAATTAAGTCTCCATCAACTCAAAAATGTTTTCCGACTTTTTTCTGGAATTTCTCGGAAGTTTATAATGCCACACTCCGGTTTGTAAGTTTTCGATGTAGCTTGAAAGGGAATCCTTTCAAATTACTGCATTGCCATTTACTGCAACTACTGTACATTCATGCTAAATTTGGATTTTAAAAAATCATTTACTCGCTGATATGTTTAATATGTGTTCTAGCATCAAGATTGACAGTCGAAAGAGCTATGTTAGCAGCGTGTCCTTATAACGTGCTTATAGGAATATTTAGCCTGTTGCTTTAGCTAGTGGGGTTTTCAAGAAGCAGCTTTGTTCGTGTGCTTTCCGGGGTGTCATCTGCTCGGGTTGTGGCTTGGCTAAAACGATGGTAAATTGTGACTAGAGTTTGCCTTCTGAGACCTCCTCCTAAACTTCATACACATAGAAGTGAACAACCTTAATTAGAAAGTAACTATTGTGTTAATCCCACAGCTAGAACGGACTGCTGCTTTGGAAATTATACATTGCCATACTTATATTTCCTCTTGAAAGCGATCGTGAAAGTGAAAGCGATCGCTATGGGAAAAACAAACACGGCCGCAAGTGGTGCGCGCTCGCCACTGCAAGCCATATATTTTCAATTATCGCGCCCGTGTCTGGGCACGATAATTGAAAACATATGGGCTTTGGTGCGCGTAAAAGGCACCAATAGGCCATGGGCGGAGCAATGCGCACGCCTTTGGCCTATTGCGTGCTCTGTTAAAAAAAAAAACATGCACGCAAACCCCAATAGCATGTGCGATTCCAGGGTCCGTTTCTAAACCCCCTACAAAAGGCCTCACCTGCGCGAGCAGTGCTGCGCACTGCATTGCGAGGGGCGAGCCCTAAAAAGGAAAAATAAAAGAATTCAGGCAAATCTTTGTAAGTTTTAATTTGTAAAACACAATCTTAAGCTATGAACTGCACAATTTTTGTTAAGTTGCTCCATAATTTGAAATACCTCGGATATCAAGCAGTCTAAATAAATAAGCCTGTGAGTTCTGTAGGGGTTGCTGGACCCCAGCTCAATCACCCTGTTTATTTGGGCACTTACTTTATCATCGGCGCCAGAATTGAGGACAAGCCCCTTGCCATGGAGGGTTATTTAACTCACGGGTCAGCGCGTCCGCGCAGCTCCTCCTGAGCACAGATTGGCAACCCTTATTTTTATGTTCTTTGTAGGCACTCTGTGCCCCTCTTTGGGGGCGCCATCATAGAGGAAGTAAGATTTTCCTTTTATTAATTTTAAGTTTCTCACTGTTATTTTAATTTGTTTTTATTTCCCAGTATGCAGTTTCCACAGGGGAGCCTGTGAGTTCTGTAGGGGTTGCTGGACCCCAGTTCAACCTCCCTGTTTATTTGTCCACTTACTTTATCTTTGCGCTTTGTCGCCAGAATTGAGAACACACCCCCTGCCATGGAGGGCTAATTAACTCAGGGGTCTGCGCGCCCGCACCACTGACGCGGCGAAGGCAAGTCCGCCTGCGCCCTTCTGCGGTCAGATCACGCCACATGCCAGGATCCATGCCCAACTTGACTGCGGCAAACAGTCACCTGTTACTTTCACTGGTAACTGGGAACTATGGGGCACATTAACCAAGCCTGCATTTTGTGATTCCAAAATAGAGAATTTTACCGATTTGCTATTTGGGAATTGCAAAATGCTATGCATGTAGCCTAATAGCGATACACTAAATAGCGAATCGCTATTAGGTAATGTGTCTCCATTCATTCCGATGGGCCTTTAAGTTAACCACACTTGACTTGCATTCTGCTCCCGTGCGGCACGATTTTAATTGCAAGGAGTGGGATCTCCCCTCCATTAACGCAGCAGCAAATACACAAAGCCGATCTGATCAATCTTCCTGTGCTTCCTCATTTGGATGCCCATAGGCTGCATAGATAAACCACAACAGAATAAAACTGGAGCCGTACCTTTAAGACCTCCAAGACTTCCATGCTCCCATCAGGCCCCACAGGTGATAGTTAGGTCAGGTCTTTTTTACAGCGTATCATCATATGTAGCGATAATAAGGAGGAAGAGTGCTACTATAACAAAGGTATTTGTTTGGGAGGCGGGTGAATTACTTATGACTTTGATGAGTATACTCCTGGAAGAGAACAAGAATTACAGGTGAGTAGCTTATCCTTCTCTTCCAGGGGATACTCATCAATAGTCATAGGCACTGAAGAGAATAGCAAGCCCTTCCTCAGAATCCTGGGGGGAAGAACACCAGTATAGTTGAACCACTCTAAGGACTATTTACCCAAACAGGTTCCTTAAAGAGACTTGCCCAAACTGAGCATAAGCCAGAGTGTCGAAATCTAAACAATAGTGGCGAGCAAAGGTGTGTACTGATCGCCGTGTGGCAGCATTACAATGCAATAGGTACATTTCTGATGAGGGCTGTTATGAAGGCCTTTCCCCTGGTAGAATGAGCCATTGGTCTACCAAGATGTTGTCTGTTAGCTAACTGGTAAGATAAGGTAATGCACAAGACTATCTAGAGATGGAGTATTAAGATGAAGGAAAACCTCCGGCGTAATCTCCACAATCCTGAAACCTAGGGAGAAGATGTGCTTCTCGACTTCGAAGATCTAGACCTCAATACTGGCCTCTGTGTTTCTAACACATGTGTTGCTCTCAACATCACGGAAGGTTTTGATGTCGGTGCGGGTGAATCAGAAACCCAGTGCCTCTTCGCTGGTGGAGAAATGTGTGAAAGCAGAGGCCTCGAAGTCTACCTTCTAGAGGTGGACCACCTCTGTCTCAACGTCGGTGATGTCAATGTCTGGGCCTGGCTGGTGGGGAGGTTCTCGAGGTCGAACGTCTATGGCCGACGGTGGAGGAGTCTTAGACTTCGACAATGGTGGTCATGTTCCCGGCACTGACTCAAGTCTAGACTTACTTGGTGCCATCTTCAATGACAATCCTTGACCCTAAGAATGTGATTTAGACGTCGACTATTTCGCCGATGGGCCTGAGGCCGAAAGTCTCAACGGCGACTTTAACTTCGACATAGTCGGTCGCTGCAGAGGCATTTCCGATATTGATTGTGAAGCAGACGGTGAGCAAACCGATAATTTTGATGCTGATATTCTCTCCGTCGATGGGGAGGCAGAACAGTGTCTTTTTTTGTCCTTTCTGTCCCTGCGCTCAGACCATACTTGAGAGGAGGACTCTCTAAAAGGCTGTTGGGAACCTTCCAGACCGCTTGGGGATCTCAAATTTCCTCTCTCTTGCATGGCATGCAGCTTGATTCCTTCCCTGTCATGCAGAGTCCTTCTGAAAAACTGATGACAATAATAACACTTATCTTGCAGACAGACTTTCAAATGCCGCGCACCCAATTCTTTAAATATCTGCAGTTCCGGCATGCCCTTTCGCCCAGTCTGGTGGGCCTGGAGGAGTTGGCTGATTTCAGTCCCATAGAGGCCAAACTGTTCATGGGGGACCTACGAGACCACAAAATCTCGAGAATATACCAGTCCCTCGTGACTTACTGCTCCCCGTCACTGCAGCGTCTCCGAGGGGCGTGGGAAGAAGATGTAGGCCCCCTGGAGGAGGAGGACTGGACGGAGGCCCTGGCCTCTCCGCGTGGGGCGGCTATCGCTGCGAGTCTCCGACTCATTCAGTTCAAATACCTCCACAGAGTGTATTTCACTGGGGTTCGTTTGCATAGGGCCGGCTTGGTGGCATCCCCGATTTGTCTTCGCTGCATGTGTGATGAAGGGACGTTGCTCCACACTGTATGGGACTGCACTGCACTGGCTAGGTTCTGGCGGGGCGTACTGACATGTCTTTCAGAGGTTCTGGGGTGGGATCTTCCTCGGTCCCCTAAACTGGTACTCCTACATGTGATGGACGATATAGGGGGCAATATTTATAAGCGCCATCTGATGCTTCTGGGTTTTACCCTTGCCAAACGGGATATAGCAAGGGCCTGGAAGGCGGCGGCTGCCCCCCCAATATCGGCTTGGAAGGCTGGGCTGGATTTCTGTATGGGACTAGAGGCACCCATTTATGTAGCGCGGGGCTGCCCGCGAAAACACTTTAAAATTTGGAAGCGGTGGGCGCATTACAGGGGATTGGAATTGGAACCCATTTCGGAGGGATGATTGCCTGGGTGTCCGGCGCTCTTTTACATGCGTTTTGGGGACGTGCAACACCTATCTATTGGGTGCTACCGGGCTATATGGCCATGATTTGTAGTAAGGACAGACTCATAGTCGCACACAGACTTGCTGTATGGATTGGTTTGGCCGTGCGATGGGTGGGGTGGGGGGGGGGGGGAGGGGAGGGAGTGTTCACTGTTTTTTAATCGAGGGGGCGGTTCTTGTTTTGCACGTCTCTTCTGTAATTGTTATTAGGTACTTTATGAGAAACTTGTCAGAGCTGATATGTTGTTTCTTGATACGATGGAAGTCTCTGGGCTACAGAGCTTCGCGACATGTGTATTTGACAAATAAAAATTTGTTTACAAAAAAAAAAAAATAATAACACGTATCTGGTGAGAAGATGGCAAACACACAATGCAGACAGAATGTGGGTCAGATTTTGCCATCTTTTTGCCACATGAAGGACATTTGTTGAACAAGGATGTCATGTGTGACTAAAAATAAACAAAAAAGTAAGAACAAAAAGAGGAGGGTAGTATAGATGGTACTCGAAAACATTGAATGAAGTTCAAGAAAACAACTTCTAAATATCAATAATTGACAGAATATCAAAAACTGACAAGCTCAATGCTCCAGGATGCTCACAGAAGGAGCCAGGAAAAAGAACTGACCTAACTGTCACCTGTGGGGCATGATGGGAGCATGGAGGTCTTGGAGGTCTTAAAGGCACTGCACCAGTTTTATTCTGTTGTGGTTTCTTTATGCAGCATATTGGTTAACTGCCTGCTATTACTTAGCTTTTATTTTCAAAGAAAAAGGCTATGTTAAAACAGCAAAGGAGTGCATGTTCTATGTTACAGAAAAGCTAAATAGATATGTTATCATTTTAAATAAAAGATCCTATGCAATTTTGGCATTTTAGACTATTTGGTGGTTTAGGATATATATATATATATATATGTTTGAAGGTACTACTTACTTAAAGTTTTGATAAACATGCATATACATAATATGCATATATATATATATATACATACATACTCACATACATACATATACGGGACTCAGTTCAGAGTTCAATCGAGGTCGCTGTGTATTAGGTTGTAAGTTTAGAAAGCTTAATGCCTTCTCAATTAATATGTGTACTATGGCTTCGGCATATCGGCAGTCTGTGTTCAATGTTTATCACATGTTTGAACCACTTGTCACTTTGAATTTTTAGGCCCACAATGCAGTGGCGACATGTGATCAAGGCCTGTTCAGGCAGAAACGCGGCATGGAGGATTGTTGGCAATAAACCTGCAGCATATTTTCAACAAAAAGAGAGAAAGGGTTATATTTAATAGGGAACACTCCCAGTCCCCTTGAGATAAATACAGTAAACAAATGAAGTAGTATACCCTGAAGAGAAAAGAAAACAGCGAGATACTTGAAGGAGGAAACAAATATATTTTTTTCCTTTTTAAAAAGACCCCTCACTCACTAACCTAGTTGGTGGCATGCTTCATCATTGGGGTCCCACCCGAGAAGCTGAATGGTACCCGGGTGTGCTTCAATGCCCGATTACAGGGGAGCAAGTTTTTTACGCAACGATAGTGCAAGTGAATGTGAAAGTGAGTTAAAAATGTCTTTATTGTTCTCCCTAAAGTTTAATATGGAGCAATATGACAAGCTTAACAAGCATTGGTATAGCCAATAGGTCTCGCTTTTGGGACCTTATAAGTATTTAGTTATCCAGCACAATACCCTTGGTGCAACAACATCAAGTGTTGCATGGCTAAACACCCAAAGGCGAGACCTATTGGCAATGCTCGTTATACAAAGCAGCATTTAAAGCCAATTTAAGTCTGTACAGACAATGATGTTCAGCCAAGGCCGGGATTCAAACCAGATGGTACACGGGTGGCAGATGTAGCACCAGGGAACATCACCTCCCTGAAAGCTCGGCTCGTTTTTGGCGCGAGGCCCCCAGAAGCACACGAGCTGAGCCACAGCCACGAGTCTAGCTCCAGCCTGGCGAGAGAGGGAGGGAGAGGAGCAGGGGTGACGGCAAAGGGAGAGAGAGTCACTGAATGAAAAGTGCCTTGAACCGAGAGTATGTGAGAGAGTAGTAAAGAGACTGGAAGAGAACTCCAGAGAGAAAGACAGACTTTGAGAGGAAAGCGAGAGAAAGAGAGACACTGTTAGAGATAGTTGAAGCTGAGAAAGACAGTTGCGAAGTGTAGGAACAGGCGCTGCGCGTGCTCAGGCCTGTGATGATATTCCTGCCATTTGCTGCTATAATAGTGCGGGTGCGGGGGAGCGAGTGCAGAGTGAGTGCGATGTCCGCCAAGCAGTCCATTTCGGGAGGGCCACGGGGGCACAGCAAAAAGAGAGCGCCAGCGGCTTATGGAGAGAGAGCGAAAGAAAGAGAGTGATGGCAGAAGATAACGGGAGGCAGTGAGATGGGATACATGCTATACTCAGGAGCTTTGTGATGCAATGTACCAAAACACAAACATATTTCCACTGTAAGATAAATGTATTAAATACAAAATAAAGGAAGTAGCACCTATTTTAGAACGTTAGTAATGAGTACATGGATAAACTAAACAGAATTAAGACAGTACAAGGCATTCAAGACAGAATGGTGTGCTTATTTAGACGTTTTATAAAGCACTAAGGGGCAGATTTATGAGCCCCTTGCGCCACTTTTGCATCACTTTTAACATGGGAAAAGTGACGCAAAAGTGGCGCAAGGGGCTCATAAATCTGCCCCATAGTATTAGCTTACAATTGCTTCAGAGTCGTAATGGGTTTAACACATGGACAAAATGATGCCAGTGACCAGGGTAGTGACCAGGGTAATGTGAGTTCAGTCAGGCAGGGTCTGATATTCACAGATTAAGACATCCAAGCTGTACAAATTGCAAATAAAAATCCAGCCTAAACAGTTTGGATTTGCTATGATTCGTGGTAGAGCCCGCCTACACATTCCACAGCCCTAGTATTTGTGAAGAGCTTGGGGTTTCAAGTCGAAGCAATCAATAAGGGTCAAGGAGTTTTAAAGCCTATGCTGAGAAGGCTACGTGGCATTTTGTAAGTAATGATAATCTGTTACAAGATAACATACAGGATTGGTAGAGCACAGATCTCTTTTGAAGGTTTCGGTGGGTATAGTTGAGTTTCTGTAACTCGATTGCATGCAGTGGTTGGCTGATGACACAATGGAGTGATTTGAGAATGAGGTTTTGCATTCTTGCTTTAAGGGAATGGTCAGATTGGTGTGTTATTTCAAAGAAATAGAGACAGAAAATGTCTGGTACTTGCGGTAAATCTCTTTACACGTAGACTCCGCTTATGTGTTACATTCAAGCTAGTGGCGGATGGTGTCTACAGTTTTCAGCAAACTTCTGAAGTTTTTTCCTGTTCCGAGGTGGAAGCCACCAGTTGAGGAAAAAATGGAACAGGAAAGGGTGAAACTAAGCGTTATGAAGATAACCAGTGAGTACATGGAGAAAGATCCAGTGCTTGAAAACCATGCACTGTTGATTTCCTACCGTAGGAAGTCAAGCCCTCGACAGGTTGGAGGTTCTGCCTGTGGTGAGTAGCAGTGTGCAGTTGCTGAGAAGTCGTGGTTTAACCACTGCCACTCATGGACCAGAGTGAAAGTGGTATCTTGCTACCATCCAGGGCTACTGAATGAGATACCTTCTCTACCTGTTCTTAAAACCTGATCTGACCAGCGTTTGCAGCTCACAAACCTGGGAATTAAATTTTTGTAATACGCGAAGCTGCAAGACACACTTCTGCAGCTTTGGACACTTTGGGCTAAAAGTGCAATCCAACTCTTCTCGCGCTACAATTATAAAGGATGCACAAAAGCGGGTTTGATAAATTGCTGTGGATTTCCCGACATTAGGAAGCTGATGAGCTGAGCAACCTTGCATGTATCTGAGCCTGTGCGTGCTGCCTTTTCCTTGTCCCATCTTTGTAGTTTGAGCTGTGCTCATAAGTGTGTTTATATGTTGGTTTAAGGTGCGTGGCCGGCGCATTTATGAACTAAGCTGCGAATTAGGAAAAGATAACTGTTTTTGAGCGAGGCCCAATATTTCTGCGGCAAAGCAAAACATACTACAATACGAAGCACCGCAACAATTTTTAAAGTGTCAAAAACTCCTAGTACAAAAAGGCTTAACAGTTGGCTCATATGTGGACGTCGCACACAATAAGTTATTACTTTTTAAAGTGCCCATAAACGGAGTGATATTAGAGAGAACAAGCGCGCGCGCCTCACGCTAAAAGTTATTAAAAAAAATAATGCGGAGGTTGTACGGATTAAAAAAAAGACGAACCGCTAAAAATGAATGCTCTGTGCGAGTATGAAGCATGCAAACTGGGACTTGGGAAAAAATATAAAACTACTGTGGCCATGAAACTCAGCGCACGGCATAGGTGCTCACATGATGTTATATGGAAATGTGCTTGGTTTGTAAAACATACAAACTGCTTACTCAGTTACGTACCAAGGCTCAAACATCAAAACGCTGTGCACTCGAAGACCGCATCTAAATACACATGCAGTTAACCGTGTGCCAACATGCTCCGTATCAAAAGAAAGCGTGCCGGGCTCAACTATCATGCAGAATGCTTACCAGCGACCTGTCGGCCATAACCTCAAAATCGCGGTGCGATGTTATCAAAGGAAGTGACCTGAATGTGTTTAACATCCTCTTTGGTTGCGAGGATTTAAAGAGATAGATCGTGCTGCTATTACACGAGTGACTAATAATGTTGTGATTGCGAAGTAAACAAGCATTGGCCACGCTCTGGAAGGTAAACAAACAGCGGAGGCAGCTGGATCGCTCATGGGAGGGAGTGCCTGCTGCACTCAGTGCACGGAGGGTTTGTTGAAACAGCGGAGGCAGCGGGATCGCTCATGGGTGGGGGTGCCTGCTGCACTCTACTCGTGCTTGCCGGCAATGGCAATTTGAAAGTTTGAACACTGTTCAAGAGGGTATTGTCAGGGATAGGCCCACCCACGACCCATCTCGTACACCAGGCGACAGTACTAATAACTAGAAAAAAAAAAGTAACAAGGAAGTGATCGCGATCAAGCGAAAGTGATCGCAATCGCAGGGACGTGCTCTGTGGTGGGGGAGGGGCGGAGCGAGGCTCTTGGGAGAGCAAGGAAAGGGTGCTGCGAGGAATGCACATACATCAAAGCGAAAGTGATCGCGATCGAGAAGCACGCGAGTGGTGCGTGCGCAGCAGTGATCGCGCAAGAAGGGAGGCAGATGGCGGCTGCACGCGTGAAACTTTGAAAACCCGTATACTAAATGTCTCGCAGAGCAGCGCATGCGCTGGCTCAGGCGAGAACTAAAAACAATGTTGGATACCCCAACACGTAAGATTGACCTAAGGTGTCTGTCAAAAGTGAAAAGTGGTGGTCTACATGTTTCAACCTTCCATGGTTATTACTAGGTTTTCTTTAGGACCTATGCAAGGACCCGAGCGGTATGTACACGCTAAGGTGAACCTGTCTCTGGGTCACACATGAACCATGCTGTGTACTTGCGGTATGACAACCTTTCAACCTTCTGTGAAAGGATAAAAAATTCTGCAAGACAAATAAACAATCACACACAGATTATGTTATTACTGTGTATTGGTCAGTTCATTCCTTACATTCATTGTGAGGCTTATAACGTGATATGTGTAATTGTTCCACACACACCATACACATCGTACAATTTGTGCACTGTGAGTTCGTGTTACAACAGTGGTTATTTGAAAACGAACCGAAGTGCAAATCCACCCCTATTCGTAGTATCATACCCACAATAAGCATTTTCCCAGTGGGTGTCACAACGCTCACCTAAAAAGGAGAGCATGTTTCACGGTGGACCTATAAAAATATACATGTGCACAATTCATACTGCTGTACTTGTGCCAATGTGAACAGACCAACAGATCTGTGGGAGGAAAAACCAAGAATCAAGCTTACTAAAGACTAGCTTCCGTTTCGCCCCATGGAAACCGTGGGGGGGCGCTGGTTGTAGTCACACACTGCTGGCGTAAAACACCGAGCAATGTTGGGATATTTTATCACATACCTTTTCTCACAGATTATAGTCAAGCGGAGCCCACCCACATTAGGTTAATACTCACGTCATCAAACCAAACAGCCCGCCTTCCTACCTAGGGAGACACCCTGCACTGAGACCCGAGGATCCAGCAGTGTGTCTCGCAGCGGTTTTTAAGCCGGACTGTGATCCGTGTACTTCCTGAAACGTGTCACATTGTCACGTGGTTGCGTGATGACGCCAGGGGGCGTGGCCATGAGTGGGTCAATTATATCGTACAGCGTGGAGGAAACAACCTGGAACATTCAAAACTAACAAAATGAAAAAGAACGGTGTATCAATCCGATACATTGTTTGTTAAGAATTGTCAGAGACATGTCAGTCTAGTTTGTAAATTGTCCTGGAAGTGTACGGGCTAAAGTTGGAGTCTCCCTACAAGTAAGGATTGAAGAAAGACTTCTTATGGTTACTCATAAGTGACATAACAGTGCATGGGGATTTCTAAACCATAGAGGCGAGCAATATTAACATATTACCTCTGCTTTAGAGAATTCCATGGAATACGGTCATTTAACCCATTCTTATGTGTAGACAGTCTGTAAACCCAGGGTTGTTCTTTCTCAAATAAACGCTGTTGAGTATTTTCTTTGGTTTTGACTAATTCTATTACTGTCCATCTCATGTCATTTGTAGTGTGTTTTTTTTGGAGGAAATGCTCAGTGAGTTTAGTGGTCACTTTTTGCACCTGATTGTGCTGCGAAGTTCACATATCCTTTGTTTTACTTTCCTTCCAGTCATACCTACAAAGTGTAGGCTGCATGGGCATGTTATGAGATCGACAACGTTCATGCTATTGCAGTTAGTGTGTGCCCTTTGTGTCCAAACCTTTCCAGGTTCCAAGTTTAGTGTTTTGGTTGCAGTTGTTAGATGGCACACACTACAATTTCCACAGAGATAGTGGCCTTTGATGTTTGGTAGGCCCCATGCATTCAAAACAGAGCTTGTGTTGTCTTGTTCCCTTAATCTGGGTCGGGTGGTTACAAGTGTGTCTTTTAGACTCCTCGCTCTCTTGAAGGAGAATAGAGGTTTCTCCCAATGTAGATTCCCTGTCTGGAGAATTCCCCAGTGCTTGTTGATAGAACGTGTCACCAGGTTAGAGACCGTACAATATGTAGTCACACATGTTAGTGGTGTGTCTTTTACTGTAGTTGGTTTTTCTTCTAGAAGGGCTACCCGAGGTTGGTTTCTCGCACGTTTCTGGGCCACTATCCCTGTGGAAAATGTAGTGTGTGTCATCCAACAACTGCAACCAAAACACTAGACTTGGAACCATAAGAAGTCTTTCTTCTATCCTTACTTGTAGGGAGACTCCAACTTTAGCCCATACACTTCCAGGACAATTTACAAACGAGACTGACAAGTCTCTGACAATTCTTAACAAACAATGTATCAGATAGATACACCATTCTTTTTCATTTCGTTAGTTTTGAAGGTTCCAGGTTGTTTCCTCCGCGCTGTACGATATTATTGACCCACTCATGGCCACGCCCCCCTGATGTAATCACGTGACAATGTCACACGTCACGTTTCAGGAAGAACACGGATCACAGTCCGGCTTAAAAACCGCTGCGAGACACACTGCTGGATCCTCGAGTCTCCGTGCAGGGTGTCTCCCTAGGTAGGAAGGCGGGCGGTATGGTTTGATGACGTATTAACCTAATGCGGGTGGGCTCCGCTTGACTATAAGCTGAGAGACAAGGTATGTGATAAAATATCCCAACATTGCTTTGTGTTTTACGCCAACAGTGTGTGACTATAACCAGCGCCCCCCCCCACGGTTTCCATGGAGCGAGACGGAAGCTAGTCTCTAGTAAGCTTGATTCTTGGTTTATCCTCCCACATGTCTGTTGGTCTGTTCACATTGGCACAAGTACAGCAGTACAAATTGTGCACATGTATATTTTGATAGCTCCACCGCGAAACATGCTCCCCTTTTTAGGTGAGCGTTGTGACACCCACTGGGAAAATGCTTATTGTGGGTATGATACTACGAATAGGGGTCGATTTGTAAATCGGTTCGTTTCCAAATAACCACTGTTGTAACACAAACTCACAGCGCACAAATTGTACGATGTGCATGGTGTGTGGAAAAATTACACATACCGCGTTATAAGCCTCACAATGCAGATACCAATGAAAGGAATGGCTTGACCACTACACAGTAATAACAATCTGTGTGTGATTGTTTATTTGTCTTCCAGAATTTTTTATCCTTTCGCAGAAGGCTTAAAGGTTGTCATACCGTAACTACACGGCATGGTTCATGTGTGACAAAGAGACAGGTTCACCTTAGCGTGTGCATACCGCTCAGGTCCTGTGGTAAATATTTCGTTACCGGTACTATTTTTTATGCGGTAAAGTCTATTAAGAATAACTCAGTAAATATAAGAGGCAGAATCCGTGGTATTAGAGGTTTTAAAAGGCTTTATTCCTATACAAAGGAATACAATTCGAATTGTAGGCATTCTATTCCATCACCACGAGAGTTCAGGAAGGAAGGGCATACATTATTGACAGATAAGCAGTTTTATAGAAAATACATTACAGTGAAACAGATGCAAGAGGCGTAACAGCTGATAATACAGATAAACTGTGCATACGTAGCTAATAGAGGCGTATACATGGGCGTAATTTAATAAACGTCATCATACATGATGTCACAAGTGGGTGGATCCATAGGAGAATCCTGCAATGTCAGCAGAAATATTTGGCAGAGATGCGCGCGCAGCCGCATGACGTGTGATTGACGTGCAACTAGAGGGTGAAGGAGACTTGACATTTAGCTCTACATGTGGAGACAGAAGTCTGGGGTTATGTCAACCTAATCCCAAATCATATCTAATATCCTATGTTTAAAGAACTGTGTTATCCAAAAAGAGAGGTCTCTTAGGATAGAATCTTATTCTATACTGACTATACTGACTGTTAGTGCGTGTACAAGCGTCTAAGTGTCTACACTAGATGCGAGGGGGTAGGAATATTCCATGGTAACGGGGCTATGAATTACTTGCATGAGGGCAGCGAGGCCTGGCCCTTTGCACGGTAGCTGGAGGAATGTTTACCTAAACTACTAGACAGGAATGCATCGGATGAGGAGCGGAGGAGATAATCTTGAAGGTGAAATACAGTGTTTGGCAGGCGACTGGCTGGATCAGGCACCGTTAGCCGCGCAGGGAGTAGGACAAAGTTCATGGTCACAGATGCAGGCTCAGACTGGAGCTTTCAGAGGCAGAAGACAGGGAAAGGCTTGATGACAGAATTCGGGCCTACTTGCCTGAATCTGTAAAATGTGGAAAGTGAACCACATAAAGTCGTTGGCCTTTCATACTTAGGAATGGAATATCTGACCCATTCATGGCGGATCTGAAAGAGGACATGTTGACGGTGGACGCACATATATTTGCGTCTTCCAAACTGGAGCAGGAGGGAACATACATGTACTTATAGCATGCACATGGAGCCGTTGGGGTCTACGATAGGGGACATAACTGATCACAAAATTCATATTTCCTCAGTCCTTGCATAAGTCCTGAAGAAAACCTAGTACTATCCATGAAAGGTTGAAACATGTAGACCACCACTTTCCACTTTTGACAGATACCTTAGGTCAATCTAACCTGTTTAGGTATTACACCTTGTTTTTAATCTTGTCTTATTGCTCCAGATTAAACTTTAGGGAGAACAATAAAGACATTTCTAATTCACTTGCGCTATCGTTGCGTAAAAAAACCTGCTCCGCTGTAATCAGGCGTTGAAGCACACCCGGGTAGCATTCGGCTACTTGGGTGGGACCCCAATGATGAAGCATGTCACCAACTAGGTTGGTGAGTGAGGGGTCTTCTTAAAAAAGAACAATTTTTCCTTTTTTCCTCCTTCACATATCCTGCTGTTTTCTTTTCTCTTCACAATAAACCTGCAGCACCAGTGAATCGGAGTCCGTGTCAATCTTTTCCAGTCTCAGGGAGCGGTACGAGCGGAGTTACTTTGATATATATATAATATATATATTTTGTATATGCTCCGGGGAACCCGCACATGGGCCATTCAGTGCTTATGACTTATTGATGAATACCCCCTGGAAGAGAAAGACGTTGCCAGTTGCAATAAGATTTGCTAGAGAGATCTTGGTAGAAGCAGGCTTTTGCTAAATATAAACATCTTCTAATCAAGGAAAAGAGCAACTATTTCACTCAGCAAATAGAGACAGCTAAAGATTCTGATAAACAACCTTTTCAAGTAGTGTCTAAACTCACAACACTTCCTGGTAATAATTCCAGTAACACGCAAGCTTTTTGCAACACTTTGGGGCAGTGTTTTAAGGATAAAGTTAATCAAATTAATTCCATCTTTGACACCACAATTCCTTCTAATGTCATATCTGATTTCTTCCAGGATTCTCACAAGGTTTGTTCCTTCACTGAATTTTCTCCTTTAATGGCAGAGCAGCCATCATGGTTAGCAAGGCAAAGTCTGGCTCGCCTTCCGACCCCTGCCCTACCTCAGTTCTGAAACATATCCCAGACCTGATAGGTGCAAATCTGGCAGCCATCTTCAACTCCATGTTTATTACGGGAGTTTTCCGCGCTCCGTGAAAAATTGCCTCAATTCTTCCTCTTTTAAAGAGCTCCACCCCGAAACCTGTTGATCCCAACAATTGTCAGCCCATTTAGTGCCTTCTGCTACCCTCTAAAGTAGTATAAAAAGTTATGAATTCTCAGTTTACACAATATAAACAAGAGAATCAATTGAAGGAAGAGACTCAATTTGGTTTCAGGTCTGGGCATAGCACAGAGTCCACTTTGATTAAAGCTACAGAGATTAGGGTCGCGCTGGACAGAGGTGGAGCTCCAGCCCTTATTCTCCTCAATTTGTCAGCAACATTTGATACGATTGACCACATGATGTTGATCAATCATCTCAGTACTTTGGGTATCAAGGTTAAGGTCAAATCTCTACAGACTACAATCAATAGCACTGGTCATGGGTCATTTTGAATCCTCTTCTTTTTCTCCCCCGTGCGGGGTCACGCAGGGTTGGTCTATCAGCCCAACATTTATGTTGCAGAATTGGTCCTTTTGGTTAAATATTTTGGCCTTTCGCTAGCCTCGTACACATACGATACTCAGATTGTTTTGTCAGCCTTCAAAAACGGTACTGAGGTATCTGCCAATTTCCATGATTGCACTTTGGCAATCAGTTCTTGGATGAACAGACACTGCCTTAAACTTAATTCAAAGAAGTAGTTCTGCCTGGGACTCTTCCTCCTGCCTGGTTTCCTGTTTGGTGGCCAGAAAAATTGGGCCCTACCCCTATCCCAGTGATCAAGGCTAAAAATGTAGGAATTGTAATAGATGGAGAGCAAACCTTTGGGTAGCAAATCAATTCTTTATTTTCCTCCTGCTTCTACCTGCTTAGAATGATTAAGAAATGAGTTCCTTTCATCCCAGTGCATTCTAAAAAGACAGTGAATACTGCATTAGTTCTTTCAAAATGGGATTACTGCAATGGCCTTTATGTTAATATGCAGGTAAAAACCGTAACAAGTTACAGATAATACAGAATACAGCAGCTAGGCTCCTTACTGGGACTACTAAATTAAAATCTGTTGCTAAGGAAATTCGGCAACTGCATTGGCTTCCAGTAAGAAGCCGTATCAAATTTGAAGTCCTTTGCACTGCCTACAGAGCATTACATAAAATTGGCCCCGAGTTCTTGAAGCACTCCTTTGAATGGTACGTCCCTAGCAGACTGCTGCGTTCCCTGTGAGAGAATCAAATGATGGCTCCCAGATTTCGCAGAGTTAACTGGGGAGGCAGATCTTTGGTGCTGGAACAATCAGAACTATGCCCACGCTGATCTTTATGAAGGAGCTAAAAACTTGGCTCTTTAACAGTTAGGCTCCTTCCCTTGCTCTTTAGAAGTCAGTGGCAAGACACCTCAGGGTAGATGTGCGATTAATAAATTGCTGTAACCTAACATAAGTAAATTGTACACAAACCTACCTCATGTTTCATGGTAAAAAATCCACCACCGCCAATGCCGTCTAGTGCAAAGGCCTGTACTATTGGCCATTTTTCCACATTGAACATATCAAACATTTGCAGATGACCTAGGGAAGAAAATGAAAAGCAACAATCAGATTATTTAGCCATCTTCAAACTTTTCATGTTATTTGTAAGACCACCGGATAGGGCAAAATATTAGATTCAAGTGGGCTACTGTGACTACTGATACAACTCCATGAACTGTACTACTTTGAAAAAACTCAGGTATCACCCATATACATTAAGATTTTAGAGGTATGGAAAAATAGAATAAATGTTTTTGATAAATGCAAGATACAAAGTATCATCAGTTCTAAAGCAGACACCCAACTTGTATTAATTGCAGAGAGAATGTGGCTTCCTTCGAGATCATGATCCCTCAAAATGAGGATTCCACAATACCAGTGAACATTCCAACATGCATTAAACAACAAGAGTGTTTTATGAGATCAGGATCATACAACTTGTTTGAGGATGAAAATTGTGAGCACTGCATAGAACTAGTGACTGTCATCCATTGCACCAACGATAAAGACTGGAGAGGGAGTTTCTCTTTTCCAGAGGACATCATTGAATTAATCATTATTATCGTACTGCAGCAATCTAAGTAAAGACCCATATCCAGCCACAGTCGAATGAATGAATATGTACCTTATTTAGATATTTAAGTCTGTTAAAAGTGCATATCAACATAGCATTTAAACATATTTGATAAAGAAATGATTACAATTTAATCCTGATAAAAACACTTAAAACACTTGGTATAAAGCACGTAAGACTCAAGAGAGGCAGGGTAAATTCGGCACATACAGGGTAAAAATACAGACCACTATAGGAAGGAACCGTCTAAACTGTTTCTAACATACCGGGTAAAGTGCAAGTGATTTTTAGCTTAAAAGGGCTACTTAGGCACAAGACAAGTAAGACTCAAGAGCAGCAGGGTAAATTTAGCACATACAGGTAAAAATAGAAACATCTATAGGAAGGAACATTCTAAAGTGCTCCTAACGTACCGGGTAAACGTGCAAGTGACTATTCGCATAAGAGGGCCACTTACGCACAACAAGAAATGTAACTGGGAGACTCTTATTTAGGGCAGCGATTAAGCAGATTTATTACCAGCGGAGGTTCTATTTGCTTACCAGCTGAGTTTCCATTTAAAACCCTCAAGTGCAGCATTTAAAAGACGTGATCTGTAAACATGCGTGTAATACAAACATTTCATAGCAGCTATATCAAAAGTCTCATTTAAAAGACAGGTTTTTAATAAACAGAAGAGAGAGGCTGCAATTCTCACAAATCTAGTTTTACTGCCGCAAGTTTTAAAAATGAAGTAAAGTTACCATTTAATGTGGGGTCCGTTGCCTTGAAGCAAGCAATTACCGCCTACCTGCATCTATGTATACCACGTTGGTTAAAAAGATTTCTTAATATAGTCTCCTTCTTTCAAGAAACAGGCCAGAATACAGGCAAGTTATGTGGGTGATATCCTCCTTCCCAGTCTTACACACAGTCTGCAACAAACGTTGGTGGTACTGAGCCAAGGCACTGCATGGATAAGGCTTGGGAGGGAACCAAAGCGGTATCTAATAAAGAGCTATTTTAACTGTATTGGCCACCTGTCTTCCAGGTAGGGCCTGCCTATCAAACGGATAATATTGCCCATATGAATTAGCTGCCTTAATGGATGTGGCGGCCAAGGTGGAGACCATCTTTCCAAAGCTGACCAATTGGCAGTCCTCCCTATCAGGTATGCTGTACATTGAAAGAAATATTAGGACGAGTGTGAAGCCAGCATAAGAAGCACCTTTTTCGATTCCTCATTATGCATACTATTTTATTGCAATCAAAAAAGGAATAGACTTCAAAGATTCTCATTGCAAGTACTCCGTTTCAAGCCGAGACAGGCAATCAAAACTGCATGGACATTCCTTCTAATAATAGTTATATCGTCTGGTGGCAAGTCAACATGTGGCAGTGCCAGTGAACTGGTTATCGAGGCAATGTAATTGTCCGATTATAGGACTTGAGCTGATTGGCACTTCCAAAGGTAAGCTTCTTCATCAGTTGTATCCATTTCCTTTGGTCAGGTGTGCATTGTAGGTGGTCGAAGTTGTGGAGGAGCAGGTGGTGGTTGTGACACTGGTTCGCATCCAGAACGATGTTTGCAGAGGTTGCTGCAGCCATGATTACTAAGCAGATTGTTGTTCAGACTGAAACTTGGTAGTTGATTAATATACTGCTAACCTATGCACTGGTTATTTTTGTTAATGAGCTATCTTGTAATACTCATTATACCACCCAACGTAAAGGAGGTGACCAAAGCACCAGTTCACTAACTTATTGCTGGGAACTAAGTGCATCGGTCTGAGCTCTCACTCATACCCTGGCCTGTTTGGTTTCCCTCTTCTTATTCTTCTTCCTTGTTTTTATGGATACATTTTTCTTAAAAATATTACATGAACCCATTTTCATGCTGTCGACAAAGAGAAATCATAGGGTATCAGAATTTACATCTGGCTGAAGGCAAAAACAACACGATTTGTTTTCAACATGGCTGCCACACAATACAGTATTTGAAAACTCAAACTAATTTCTGACATATGTCGCTGGAAACCAAGAAGCTTGCGTCTTGTCATTCTAGTGTCCCCAGGTCTGGCCCAAAATCAACTGACCCACTCCCCAGTTCCAACCCATGGTATCTCAACCAGGGACGCCAGATCTTTTTAAACCTCTTTGGGCACCCTTTTACCCGATATACCACCTTTTCTGGCCCCATATACAGAGCCTGACCTTTCTGCCATCTTCCATTGTGGGGTGAGGCCCACCAGTTTTTGGCTATATCTCTCTTGGCTAAAATAAGCCCTAGATTGGACAGCAAGAGTTCACGTCGTGGGAGATTCACTACCATGGGGATGCATAAAAAGACTTATTTGAGATCTATTGGTACTGGTGGTACGTAACCTTGTAGTGAATATCGATAACAATTTGTCCATGAAAGACCATGCTAACCAAGTGACGGGCATCTGCTATGGACTAATGCAAATACTACACAAGATCTTCCAGTGGATTCCAGTGAATCATGCCAACAGACTTGTATTAAATCTACCTTCACGGTCCCCGTCGGCACCAAGTCTGAGAGCTCTTCACTGGCTCCCCATCAGGAATCAAATCCGTTTTAAGATCATCTGTCTTGTACATAAAACCAATCACGGTGAGGGGCCAAGATATATTGTCAAAAACTCATCTCGTACCTACCTAGTAGAACCCTTAGGTCCGTAACCAAACATCTTCTCACTCCTCACAAGATTCACACCGCCAGGAATGGCGGCAGATCCATTTAATATCTTGCCCCTACTTTGTGGAACAAACTTCCAATGCAGCTGCGTATGGTTGCTGATCATAGTCCGTTTCGGAGAAGGCTAAAAACCTGGCTATTCTGATCATTCTCTTTTCCTGCCATCGTCTTTCCATCCCTACTCGGGTTTTGGCTAGCGCTTTGAGTCCCACAGGTGATATGTGCACTTAATAAAATCCTATGACTATGACTATTTGTGCCTCCACTACCCTCCCCATCTCCTCTTTTATTTTGGTCCAGTATAGTTTTATTGGGTGGCATTCCCATAATGTATTGGTATAGTTCAGTTTTCTGTTTTGCAGCGGATACATTCTGGTGTCTCTGCCCTCGCAATTTTGTGCAAGCGCACCCTGTCCAAATAAGCTCTATATAAGATCTAGAACTGTATTAGGCGTAGCCTCGATTTTATAGCTACCTCTCTTGGGTGCATTAATGCTGCTTCCCAGTCTAGGTCTTCCATCTCGCCTGTAGTTGCTTCCCACTGCGCTCTAATAGCTCTCAGGTTAACTGGCATGTTATTGATAAGCATTTTGTATGTCCAGGAGATGGATTTCTCTGGAATTTCACGCTGCAGTAGTCTGCCCTCTAGTGGTGCAAATTCTGGGATTTCTGATGTGTCTGGTTTCCCTGCATTCCAGGCATGCTGCAATTGTAGATATTTAAAAATAACAATAACAACAATAACAATATCTTTGAGTGTCGTTCAGCTGATACTCACGTGGTAGTGAGTGAATAAGATCAGGGAACCTTTCTCTAATATGTCCTAGAGTCTGGAGATTCCTATTGTATCTCGGGATCTGAAACCCGGCAATTTGGCTATTTTTGGCAGTCGCGTCCCTTCCTATAATGGTTTCTCTTGTATATTTCCTGACCCATTTCATTTGGCGTTCTGCCACTTTCCATGCTTCTATCGCCATTTGGGTAGCTGTGAGCAGCCGTCTTATTCGTCTTCTCCCACATATATTGTGGAGGTGTGTGAGAGTTTGGAATTAAAGCCTCTCTAGAGCATATGTTGGATATTCACCTGAGAGGTGCACCCATTCGTTTATTGCCACCACGTGGGCCGCCCGGTAGTAGGGACCTAAGTCCGGGAGGGCTATCCCTCCATTGCATTGGCTTTGTTGCAGAGTCTGGATAGCCACCCCACAGTAGTACGTGGTTCTCGTGATCTATGGTCTTAAAAATCTTCTTTGAGATTTTATGCTATGTGTTCTGAAGGATATACAGCAGCTTGGGGAGGATGATCATTTTGTACATTTCTGCTCTCCCCAGGAAGCTTCCTCCATCTTTCCACATCTTCGTGGAACTCCCTCAATATCAGTTTGATGCTGCGATCAATGCCCACAGCAAGTTTGGTGGTTATGCAAATGCAGAGGTATTGGAATCCCTCTGTCCCAACCCGTAGTTGTCTTGGGAGCTTCATTGTAATCGTGCCCCCGCCTACAGCATAGGAGCTAGATTTCTCCCAATTTATCCAGTACCCTGTCTGGTGCCCATATTCATCGAAAATCTGCAGTATGGTGGGTAGTGTTGTGTCTGGATCTGTAACGTATAGGAGTATATCATCAGCCTATAATGATATCTTCACTTCACTAAGCCACCCTTTTTCTTCTCTAAAGCCTCTGATAACTGGATGATTTTGTACCAGACATGCCAGCGGTTCAACGATTAAAGTGAAGAGCAGAGGGGGGAGGGGATTTCCTTGCCTGGTACCCCAGCTTTTCGGAAAAGAAAATGACATTGCTCCATTCACCTGCACTTGTGCCCAAAGGTCAGTATATAGTAGGTCTATCCAGGCCAGAAACTTCGGACCAAACCTGAATCTCATTAAAACCTGTCTCATGAATGGCCAGTGCACGGCGTTGAACGCCTTCTCTGCGTCTGAGGATAAAATCGCGTGTGGGTCTGTTCTGTTTTGAACAGAGTCCAACCAATTGGCAATTCTACGCAAGTTAAATCTCGTTGCCCTCTTGGGCATGAAGGCCGACTGATCGCCATGTATAAGAGTGGTGATCACTGGCAACAATCTTGTGGCTAGGATTGTGGCCAGCATTTTGGTTTCTACATTAAGTAATGAGATGGGCCTATCTGACCCGCAATCTAGCGCCGGTTTCCCCGCCTTGTGTATAACCACCACTGTGGCGTTTGGGAGGCCTGGTGGCAGAGACCCTTCCTTTCGTGCTGTCAGGTACAGTTAAAGGAGATGTGGAACCAAGAGACTGGCATTAGCCTTGAAAAATTCAGCTAGCAGTCCATTCGGTCCCGGGGTTTACCCTGATTTTTGCTTAGCTATGGCCATCATGACCTCTAAGGTTAGTTCACCTTCAAGCGCTGTTACATCGTCTCCACTTAAGGTGGGGTGTGGTTATTGCAAAGAGGTAGCTGACGATCTGAGGGATTTCTGCTAGTTTCCTGACTTTGTAGAAGTCTGCATAGTAGGGTGCAAAGGTGTCTACTATGCTTTGGTGTTCCTGGTGTGTCGTGCACTCTTCCTGGATGGCTGTTACCCATCTGGAGTCTCTCTCTTTTCTGCTTAACCAAGCTAGTAACCTCCTTGCTTCGTCTCCAGTGTCATACAGGCGGTGATGCGAAGCCATTAGTGCCTGGTGAGGGCCTGGTGCTCCCTACGGGTGAGGGCTATCTGGCGGAGTACCTGCAGGTTGCTGCTTAGGACCGTTTGTCTCTCCAAATCTATAAGCTTCCCTTTCAGTTTCTTTACCTCCCTGGTCTCTCTCTTTTTCTTGTGTGAAATTATATTTTGTGCCCTATTCCGGAGTACCTTTTTATACGCTTCCCATAAGATGACATCTCATGATATCAATCCTTTGTTTTCACTCAAATATAGTTCTGATTCCACTCTAATCTCTCAGGCTACTGCTGTCTCTCTAAGATCCCAAGCACTGAGTCTCTACCCCGATCGGTGCCTGTGAGGTTTCCCACAGACCATCATCCACAAAGGTGAGTAGTCAGGTAACCCTCTTGCCAGATATTTTATCTGTATGACCTCCCCTATCTCTCCCGCTGGGACCAGGAGGTTCTCTAGCCTAGCGAACACCTTATATGCTCTGGAAAAGGAGTACATGCAGTCTGTCGGATGGTGTCTATGCGAGATAACAACCAGCTCCAGTGTTTGTAAAAGATCAGCTAAACGCTTCGGGTCTTTCTGTCCCCAAACGATGCATGTACGGTCTACGCCTGGCTTGACCACCTCATTAAAGTGACCTCCTTTTATGTGTGTTGAGGATTCGGAATCCAGTAGCATCTCTGCCACCTTGTCTAGGGTGCCTTTTAGCAGTCCTGGGGGCATAGAGACGGATTAGTGTGAGATCACTTTGTCCCCATAGCCCCTGGACCACAACGAAGGTACCGTTGGGGTCTGCCCAGGTTTTAGTGATTCGAAAGGGGGGGGGGGGTTCCTTTTAATGATTATGGCTAACCCTCCGGAACCGAGTGAAACCTGCGTGTGCCAAAGTCATGTATGATTTCCTTCTGAGGAACACACATCGGGTACCCCGGAGGTGAGTTTCTTGAAGCAGGATTATGTCTGGCTTTAGCCTCCTAAACTAATTAGCCACCTGATATGCGGTGCTCTGCTTGCATCACCCTTTCAGGCACATTTCTCAAGTCCTGTCTCAATAGGGTAACTTCTGAGCGCACCTCTGCTATCCTGCCCTCCAGTGCTTACCCGGAAGATTATCGCTTGCGGGAGAACCATATTGTCTGCTGGTGGCAGCGTTTCTCCCTCAGCTGTTAGGGGACCCAATACTTTAGCGTAGCGATCTACTTTGCCTTGCCTTGACTGCTTTGTTTCTTTGTCTTTGACTATTGTGTATTTTTGGATAGTCTCTCCTTTGGCCCAAAATAGAGCACTTTATTCTCTGTCTAAATATTGGGATGTGACCTGTCCATTTTCCTTTGAGATGGGCAGTGGTGCGCTGGCGAGTCCACCCTCCTCACCATAGCCAGCTTCGTCCGGTTAACTGTCTGCCTCCTTGACCCGATGGCCCTCTGACGGGTGCATTGCGTTTTCAGGAAGGGAGCCCTCAACCCTACTCTCACTGTTGTTGGGTGATGGGGTTGCCCCCTCCTTTTCCCCCCACCTCGAATTCCCTTCTTATCTTTTGAAGCTCTTGGGCAACTGTTGGGCAGCCCCTTTCCCTTCACCACCGCCATCCAACCCGCTCAGGTAGGTACCTCCCTCACTCCAGTGGGCGTCATAGGGCTCATGAGGGCCCGGCTGCTGGGTCGACCCATCTGGTATCGGCTCCGCCCCTTGCCCTCCTCTCTCGGGCCTTGATTGCCTAAGTCATGCCACCCCGGCATGATGAGCGTCAGGGCTGTATAATGGGACCAACCGGGCGAGCAGAGCCTGGCCCAGCCAGAACTCCATCAAACCCGCTCACTCGGGACAGGGACTGTGGGACGCCCACCATCTATCGCAGTCCTGCCACGACCAGGGCTGTGCCTCTGACCAGGCTCCCAGGCTGCTCACAAGCCGCGGGTGACTCGGTCTCCCCAACTTTGTCACTGTTCCCACCCAGGCCGTTACCGAATGACGTGAAGAGGGCTGGTCTGGCGGTGAACCGGTCAATGTAAGAATCCACCCCGCCGCCGCCCATAGTTCATCCAGGCGACAGATCTCTGCGCCAGCCACGAGTGTGCCCGGCTGTCCCCCGGTTTCCGCTGCACCCCGGTTCCAGGCCTCGACCGCAGGTATTTAAGTCTTCGGTGGGCTTCCACCGGTTCGTCCGTCCTCTTTGGTTTTACCTCACATGGGGTATCGATGGCAGGCAAGTGTGGCGATTGGGAAACAGGATTCAGTGTCGGATTCAGTTTAGGCCATGCCCCCCAAGCAAGTGTCAACCTTGAGTGTCAAGTCTGAGGGGATACTTTGCTTAGGGTGTCCATCAGAAATAGAACAGTAGATACTGTTTTTACTAAAATCTGTGTTATCATTGCTGAACACTGTCTGTGGGCCAAGTTGACCATATAACTGATGGCTCATCACTATAGTAAAATCTGGGGTTATCGATCGATAGGGCATTGTTGGGGTGGTCGCAAAGGCGGTAGTAGTTGTCTTCAAAGATGATGTCATCGACAATGGAACAAATGGTTATTAGCCAGACTACAGCTGTCATTATCGAACGATAAAGTGGCTCCAGAGGGATAGATCAACATCAAATTTCTAAAGATGCCAACTTTCTAAGTTTTGTTTGGCCTCTGACGGAATATCTTGCCTAATATAGTTCAATCATTTTTAAATAAACGAACACATTGAAAAGATAATGAAATCGTACTAGTTACTTACCTTTGGTAACAATGTATCTGGTAGAGACGATTCTATCCGCAGATTCCTTCACGTAGAATTATCCCCAGGAGTGAGACTGGATCTGGAAAAATTTTGCCACAGCATCCCTGCGCGCCGGGGGCAGGGCAACTTCACGCGACTCTGCCCAGGCGTCGTCCGCGTACGTGACGTAAGCGAGGTCACATAAGACCCGCCCCGGCGCGCCCACGTCAGTTTTCTTCAGAGAACTTTTCCACACCACAACGCGGAACCACCAGATAAAAACTGTGGGAGCATGGAAACAGTGTGCAAAGAGCAGAAAAATTGGAAAGAAACGGTGACTAACAACACCACCAGGGTAGTGCCAACACCGCAGACCCCAAGGGCAGGGAAAGAAGAAAGAAGAACAAGCAGAAACCTGCGCAGCCACCCTGCCCGCACATAGACAACCTCCCATCCCTGTGCCCCGAAGGGAAGAACAGGCATAAGAGTCATGGCACACGTAGGAAGCCCACGCCCCTCATCCTGAGCAATGAATGGGACCAGTCCCAAGACAGACAGGGACAACAAACCACCAAGCCACCCCAACCTAGAGGGCAACCACCCACAAGGGAAAGGGCAAGACATGGCCGGAGGACCTTAAAACCAGAGGATAGCAATGGAAGGGAGGACAAGGATAGAAGCAATCCCCCCCTCAAACCTGGAGTAGCCAGAGCAGCAGTGCACCGGCGCACCGAAACCCCATCCTCCAAAGAACCAAGGGAGGAATGAACCGCCCCCAGACGGAGCCACCCGTCAAGAACAAGGAAGGCACTCACAGGAGACACAGCCGCCCACCGGGAGGCGAGTACCGTAGACCAACCAAAGGGTCCTCGCAGAATAGGGGAGGAAGGGCGGGCCGTGAAGGAATCAGCGGCTAGAATCGTCTCTACCAGATACATCGTTACCGAAGGTAAGTAACTCGTACATCTGATAGAGACTACTAGCCGCAGATTCCTTCACTTAGAATAGATACCCTAGCAATACCCCCTGGGAAGGAGGGTCTGCGAAAGGACCCCACCAGCCAAAGCAGAACAGAGGGCCCCACAGGGGACCAAATCTGTGGACCAGTTAGAACCTTGCCCCTGCCAGGCCAAGGGAACCCCCACAAGCTAAACACCACCGACCCCAAGGGAACGTAGGAGGGAAGGAAGGCTGAAGAGGCTCGTACACTCACTGCAGAGGAACCAAGGGGAAGGACGGAGAGGCCGAAGCACCCCAATCCCCCAAAAGGCAACATAGCTTCCACTGAATGCCAAGACAGGAAGACGGAAGAAGAAAAAGCCTAGAGGGCCCAAGGAAACCAAGGAGAAGAAGGCGAGCCCATTCCAGATGGAGAGTAGCCTGCGAGCCAGAACAACGCCGGCAGTCAAGGCCAGAGGCAAGAAGAACAGCCCGAGGCCCCAGGAAGACCAAGTAGGCAACGCCTGGCAAGGGAGAACACTGGGACATCCCAGACCGCAGAACGGGAGCGGGGAGAGGAGGAGAGGCCCGGGCCGCCACCACCACGAGTGGCCGCGCACATGACCTCAGGAAGCAAAGCAAACTACGTAAACACCATGGAGAACAGGTACCCGAAGGCGACCAGAACCCTCCAGCAGAGCTTAAGCCATATGACAGCTACCATAACCCCACATAGGGCACATGAAGTCCCAATATATGGGAACCCTCTTTGCAAGAACTTCCGCAGCAGAGGAAAAAAAAAGAAGCACGGGGAAAAAAAGCACCCCCGCTACAGGCATGACAGCAGCCCAAGCAAAGCAAAAGGCCCAATCTCAGGGTCAAGTCTGCGCAACAACTCCTGCAGAACTCACACACAACAACAAGAGGCCGTCCAGCAGCCAACAATGCCAAAGTCCCAAGGAAGGACGTAAATAGCAGGAAACACATACTCCACAACTAGAACCGCTGGCCTAGGAAGGCCCAAAAGCAACCCTAACTCAGAAGTCACTGAGGAGGGGACGGAGGAGGAGGAGGACGGAGCCCTGACAAGAGCCTCTGGATGGCAGAGTAGGCCGGTGCAGGAAACAACAGACTGCCATCAAATGGGAGATCAATGAGCCTCTCCTGAATATTTTAGGGGAAGACGCTGTCCCGAAGCCAAGCATGGTGACGGAGAGCGACTGAGGAAGCCATGGCCCGTCCCAGCGCCTCAGACGTCCAGAGCGGAGCAGAGAATAAACGCCGTAAGCTCCCAGCCATCCAAATGCCGCCAAACCACCTGAGCAGAGTCTAGGGACACTGCAGACCCCAGAGACTCAGCCGAGTCCCATAAACAGGAGGAGGCCCTAGCCAGCACACACAAGGTGTTAAGGGCCCGCAGGGCTGCGCTGGTCGAGGCAAAAATGTTGCGTCCCCAAGTGTCCAGCTAACGGGCATCTCTGGATGACAGGGCCAACAGGGGTTGCAGGGAGGGAAAAGCAGTCCGCAGAAGGGGACTGGCGGCGGAGGGGTGAACGGACAGGCACGCGGGTCACGCGGCGTCGGAAGGTGCCGATGCAGAAGAAGCAAAGGCACCGGCTCCCCGGAGGCAGGACGCCTCCAAGCCCCCCCGTCAAGGCAGAAAGGAGCGAACCTTCAAAGGGAAGCAAGATTTCCCTCCCACCAGAGCCCTGGTGGAGGACCTCCAACAGATGGTCCGCCGGAAAATGAGCCAACGGGTCACCCATGCGTAGGATGCCCACAGCTGTGAACACCGCGTGAGCTAAGGCCGCACCCGCATCCGTAGGACCCCGCGGTGGAGAAAGCCGCTCCTCTGTGGGCGACGGCTGCAAACTAAGGCGGCCGTCCCCGAGGCCAAGCGAGGCGGGCAAGGGCCAGACCTGGAAGTCAGGAGGAGCCGAAGAATGAGGGACCTGCCGCTCTTCCGACGAACACCCCTGCCTCAGGAAGGGCGGGGAACCACCCTTTGACGCCGGTGAAAAGGACACCACACGGCGACCAGTCTCCGGGGAAGACGATACCAATATGCAGCCTGCCTCCGGAGAAGAAGGAGCGTCCGAAGACGAATACGCGGTACGACCCCTGCACGGAGCCATAGAGTACGCTGCTTGAGGCAGGACACCGGCGTCGTAGGGCAAGGGACCTCCAAGTCACCCCCGCACCGGAGACCGGAGTTGAACTGGAGCCGCACCGGCCCCGGAGCGGCGCCGGCTCGACCCCTGCCGAGGCAACCACCTGTGTGGGGGGACGGGATGGGCCCAGGTAGGGGCGCAAAGCCCTCTGCCGGCCGCGGCCCAGAAGGAGGCAAAGGTCACCCAGCAACCCTTGTGGCGGCTCCAGGGAAGACAGAACCTCCGACTCGCCCTCCAATGAGGCAGCTGCCTGTGAGGAGGTACGAGAGGGGCCCGGAGAGGGATGAGGGGTCTGCCCTAGACCAGGAGCGGGACGAGGAGGGGCCACTGACCCCTGTGGCTCCGTACGGTCAAGCTGCTGCCGGCGCCATAGCGGCGTCACCTCGGCCTTAGACAGGACCATCCTGCCAAGGGACCAACAGGGGCTCGGGGATGCGACCCAAGCCCCGGCGACCTCCCGCGACACCACAGGGACCCCCGTGGGGGTTTGCGGCGAGGCAGAGACGCTGTGGCCTGAAGGAGGTGCCCCAGAGGAGCCGCACCCCAACAGCACCACATCCTCCAAGCCTGGATCCGACGTAGTCGGCACCGGGGACGGAGGCACCGGCGGCGCCGCGGAGGGCCCTGCGCAAGGAGAGGGATCCGCCGACGCCCCAGGAGGGGAAGGAGGAGGAGACGCCAGCAAGGCCTGCAAAGCCGCCGCGTAAGTCTCTATCTGGACTCTCGATGCCCCAACACCGGGAAACGGTGGATAGGACGACACGCAGGGCCGCATCACCCGCGGAGAGTCCACGCCCCCGGTAGGCCAGAAACCAGCCCCCAGGGACGAACTGCAACACTTACCCACTGGGGAGCGACGCTCACGTTGACATCGGAGAAAGGCGAGGACGATGACCACGGCCGGATCTGAAGCCGTCCGCCGAAGCAGACCGAGGTGAGGACGTCGACCTGGAGAGACGCCCCGAGAGAAGTTTCATTCGGCGCTCCCGCCACGACTTCGGCTTCAATGTTTGGCACGCCGCACAATCTGAGATGCCGTGATCCTCCCCCAAACACCACATGCAAATGTGGTGAGGGTCCGTCGCCGACATAAGACGCCCACAAAACATGCAAGTTTTAAAGCCCGAAGGCATTCGCACACTGTTTCACCAAAAAAGAATGGAAGAAATGGGGCCTTAAACAGGCCCACAGCAAGGAACGGATCCACGTTGCACGCAGAAAAGGAAAACCTGACGTGGGCGCGCGGGTGCGGGTCTTATGTGACCTCGCTGACGTCACGTATGCGGACGACGCCTGGGCAGAGTCGTGTGATGTCGCCCCGCGCCCGGCGCGCAGGGATGGTGTGGCAAAAACTTTCCGGATCCAGTCCCACGCCTGGGGATAATTCTACGTGAAGAAATCTGCAGCTAGTAGTCTCTATCAGATAACAAACGGATTACAGTGATAATCTGTGTTACTCTGTGCCCGCACTTTTCATGCTTTGATTGCAGTTTACAGGTACCAACACTAGTACATTATTAGATCAACTAAAAATACTCTCAAATTATTTGGGTAAAACGAAATATCGCCCAGAAGTGGGGGGTGGACACGACACAACACTTACAGGACTGGGCAAAGGACAAGGACTAGGCCATGATTGCGGAAAAAGCAGTGTATAAAGGGAGAGGGTGTCCACAAAAATGGGATCATAAGTGGGAACGCTGTAACAAATATAGGGGTGAGATCTGCATATCTCCTACGATAGAACTGAGAAGGGAGAGACAATCGTTGTTGGGGGGAGAGGATGGGACATTGATGGCCCCCGCCCGGGACAGCCATTAATAGTGAGTACCTACAAATGAACCGGTTGCGTGTTTTCTTGCTATCGTGACCCAAGAGTACAACTGTAACCATCATAATGAGCGTGATGCCTGCCAAAGATTGTATTCCCTGGTGCTCCTGGTGGTCCGGAAGGTGGGATACAATGCTAAAACCTTGTGTAACTCTGCCAAAGATGTCTGTACAATGTCTTTCAATGCTGCAGTTTGTTCTTAATAAAAACTGTTTAAAAAAAAAAAATTAGTTGGGTCAACCAATTTGTTTTTATTGTTTCATTAAAATCATGACAATTAAAAAACAACAGCTCTTGTATACAAAAAGTTAAAAAGGCAATGCGTTAATACGAATAATTTGAAAAGGATAATCTTTATAATTTGCAAATGGCTGGGTCTAAACTGGAATGGCATGGTGAGCAAATAAAAGAAGGACTTGGGCCCAGATCTCTGTACTGGGGTGAATGTATGACATTGTTCTGCATTCTGTCCATCTATTGTTCTTTTTGCAATTCTTTCTAAAGGGTCATTGGGGCAGGATGTCCCTGGCGAATAAATGTTTGTGATTGTCCGGGTTTCTGATTTTTCTGATTTAAAGCGTAAGCTAACTAGGGCAGTGTCCTCATTGTAAGGGCGGACAGAAAATGGTCTAACGTTAACATTCTAAAAACTGAGGTAAAGGTGAGTAAAACAGTAGAGACAAGGCAGCGTTTTCAGCAATCAATTCAGAATAGTCAAGAGTTCGTTAGCAGCATGGGTGACTTCATGGAAGTACAGGTTGAAGCGGGGGAGCTTGCAAACCTGCCATTCCAAGGTTTTTGGCCGCTCGTGACAAATTTAGTAAGCCGGATGTTGAGCATCGTGTTTTCAGGGTTCATGGAATCTATAATGGCTTGTCGACACGATCAAACTCCGAGTTTGTTCCATTCGCCCAGCAACAGCGACCTTCTGTCATAAAACAGTGCGGGACAGGCACAAACCACGTGCTCAATTGATTCAGAGGGGTAGCCGCACCCCCTGCACTCGGTGTTGAACGACGCCATTCTGGTAAGTGTCTTGAAAAGGGCCATTCACTCATTCTCAGTGGCATAAACCTTTTCTTCCATGAAAGTGCATAAGTGCTTGATAGGTAAAGTGCTTCAGCCCCTGGCTTAAATTCCGAGATAACTGTCCAGACGGGTTTTCTTTTGGACAGTTTTGCCCTATCTGAATGAAAGGACAAGAGTTGAACACTTCTCTTGATGGAGTTTTAGAGCCTGCTGGGGTGGGTTTGTTCCCCATTATTCTTCAACATCAAGTACTTGTAGGGAGTGTTCCAGGTAGCGTTGATGTTTTTGGCAAATTTGTCCGGTTGCTATTTATTGCCACAGCCTGGCCTCCAGGCTATCTTCCCGGGAATTGCGTAGTCTGCTGCACTTGGGTCCACCATTCATTGTATGGTCTAATCCAAATTGGATTCCTTTGTTTCTTTTGGATGAATGGTGTCGGCCCTGAATAATGAAAGTTGACACGTTTCGGCCTCCAAGCATGGCCTCCTCAGGACAATGCAGGACCAGAATCACCCAATGTTTTTAGAGAAATACAATAAATTATTCACCAAAATATTGTCAATACTGGTATAAGACTTGCAAAAAAGGAATGTTGAATAGGAGGACTAAGAATAGTGTAACGGGTGAGTAAGACTCCACAGAATATAAATGGCATGCTATAATGAGCAAAAGAAATGTTATATATCGACCACGAAAATGCTTGAAAAATCAAATTTTCTCAAAATGTTGAAAAGGTCCAAAGAGCAGAGACTAAAGCCAGCTGTTCTAAGAAGGCCTGAAAAGGAGTGGTGTTGCAATACAGTCCCATAGAAAATGAGCGACCCTTGCAGAGGCCAAACAAAACTTAGAAAGTTGGCATGTTGAGCCACCTTCTTCTTTTTTGATACTCGTGCATGGTGTAGCCCAGACTCCAGAGGATTATATGGTCTCTCCCCCCCCCCCCTTTGTTGTATATTATCAAAGGAATACCAGTGAAAACTTAAATGGAGGCTGGCCCTCAGAAATAGATATGTCTACTGTTGTCAATAATGGAATGTTGTCAATAAGAGTTTTAGCAGGATCTTTGCCTCGAAGATACCTCAGGGAACATTTTGTATTGTCTATCCCACTTTTGGCTGGCCTTAAGAAAAGACGTTGAAGCCAACTCCTCAAAGAAGGCAAAAGCTGTCAGTGTATTTCATCCTTCCAAGAGTCATCTGAGGAGGAGATCTTTATAAAAACAGATATTTGCAGACAACATCCTGCTATTTCCGAAGAGCTTTATATACTTTTGTGGGTAAACACAGTAAACACACTCCTTTCGGGGGGAGGGGTTTACCAGAATACAGCTGCTTCTTAATGCATTGGGCCTCAGGGCCTCAATAGGGCCTTTTGCAAGATTTTGCAATTAGAAATAATATATTATTGCACTGTGCATAAATATTAGATTAAAATGAGATTGCTACTGCTTAACAGTAAAATGGAATGTTCTTCAATCAAATGGCCAGGAAGGTAGATTTTCTGTTCAATGCATACTGCTCCCCTAAATTGGCAATACCGAGTGGTCCACAAAGAAGAAATTACAGCTAATTTGGGTGTAACATCCCACTTTACGCAAGACTTCATAGCACGAATCGGGTCATCTCAATCGATTGCAAGGGGTATGATCTATATTTGAGAATATCAGCCATAAAAAGTACTTTTACGATGAGGCAATAAATAAAATAAAGACAGTGTAGTAAACTAGAATATATATATTTTTTAAAATAATAGGGCTGTGTGTATTTTCATTAAATGGCACATGTGGAAGAACTACAGAACAAGCAGAGAAAACTGAACACATAATAAATTTTTGAATAAGATCCATACTTTTAATACAGACGATTCCCCTTACAAAATTGGAGAAGGGAAGTCCATGGCCAAGTACCAAAATGCCAAAAACATTCCTGTGCCAATTAAACATCAATATAATCAATAGATCATTCTATATATGTTTAAACTTGGGATTGCGAAGGAGATGAGCTTCATGAGGGTAAAGGCTTGAAAGAACCCCAAAGCTCTACTGAAAGACAGCAATCCACTGCGAAGAAGGGACGTTCACTGGGTAGATAATCTTAAGCTTCAAATTGGTTGTTTTAACATAAATGCCTATCCCTGTAAGTTTGGAGAGTTGGCGAAGATGATCATGACTTTGTGTGTGCCAAATACAGTGTAAAATGAGTGGTATAGAGGTGGAAGACGTCACCCTAGACCTGCATTCACAGATTTTCAGAGACCGCAAAGATAGGAAGAGAATAAGTGCACACTTGGATCACGCAGAGATTCCTCACCATTGTGAAAGTTATTAAATGCTCTGCATGTTCATCCCTTGGAGTGAACTAAGCAACAACGTTTAGCCAAGGGTTGAGTGTAGGAAGCTGGCTCTGTATATACTATAGCAAAGTAAGATATAGTGTGCACAGAGTCCAGTGGATCTCCAGAGGTATAGCAGAATCTAAAGTAGATAATACACTACTCTCATTTGTGGTTGAGCAGTCAAGCTTATCAGAGGGTAGTGTTACGCATTTGTTGTACACACAAGAATGCTGTCACACAAACTTTACTTTGTGACTTCTATTAGTAGAACAAAGATTTACTTAGTATCAGGTAAGTGATACCTTCAAAACAATAATACTTTTCAAAATATGGTGTGTACTAGTTTTGTAGAAGCATACAAGTTACTTTGCAGCATAGAAAATGTGTTGTAAACTATCTAGAATACTTGGAATTACTTTAGATTAGTTTCTAGCTACTTTTTTAGCTTAGTGCAAAACAAACAAATAACACAGTTTAGGCCCTGCAGTACATTAGTAAGCAGGACAACTCATTTGTTGACACTAAGTTACTTTGCTGCAATACAAGGCAGTGAAAATATTAGAACATTATTCAGAGAAAAACCACACCATGCAATCCTATGGGGAAAACTAAGTTAGAAATTGCAGGCAAGTAAAACAACTTTTGGTGTGGTATGGGAGAAGAACCAAGGTTCCCCAAGGATCATTTCTGCACTAAAGTTGCAGGGTTTCCAATCCTAGTAAATGGGGACTAGGGGCGCATCATTTGAAGGCTGCTAATGGGCAGGCCACTCGGGCTAGGACAAAGATCTCTTGGGGTTTAGGTGAAGGCAAAGGGGGACCCAAGGCGGCACCAAAACAGCACCACCAGCAGCACAGTGGTGGCCGGGTGCAGAGTGCTTACGCAACGTCGGGTGCCAAATGCTGTTCAATTGAGATCTTCAAAATTGGTCCAGGGCTGCAGGCGTCTGTCAGGAAGCCAGACGAGGGAAATCAACATCCAGGTAAGTAACTTCGGATGTAGGAGGATGCCAGGACACCTTTGGAAGTGGTCGACAGAACATGGGCCAGAGCCGGCAGGAGTGTGGTCTGGCATCTGGTTTCCTACTTACCGGAAGGTCACGGTTGAGGGGGGTCGTCATGAGGAGGCTGCAGGCATCAACACTGGACCTTGGGGGTGACACCCCTCAATGGTTTGGAGGTCAGGACCACTGGGGAACTACTTCAGGACTGGTGGACCCTCTGGACACGGGTCGTGGACAGCTGGTGCAGGGCTAAGTCCTGGAGCAGGGTTTCTTGGTTTCGCAGGGTCTTGATCTTCTTTAGTGGACAGGGTCGCTGTCCTCTGGAGTCTTGAGTCTCTTTATTGAAGGAGAGGATCAGTCCTCACCAAGTCTGGAGGTTGCCGATCCTTTTTGGAGCCGTCTTTTTCTTAGCAGGGGGGTTCGGTGCCGCAGGCAGGTCGGTAGGGCTGGGGCCAAGTCAGTTGGGCCTGGAGTCTTCACTGCGGTGACATCTTCGGTTTTCAGTCTTCGTAGGTCATCAATTCTGAAGTCCTGGGTTCAGGGCTGCCCCCTAAACACTGCATTTTGGGGGGTGTTTTAGGGGTCTTGAGGTAGTGGCCAATGGGCAACTGACCTTAGGGTGACTACGCCCTTGCTGTACTCACCCCACATGGGGGAGTGAGCACATTCCCAAACCCCGATTAAGGGATGCCCCCCATCAGCAAGATGGTGGGCACTGAGCAGTGAGCTTCAACTCTCTCCCCCCCCCCCCCCCACCTGAGGGGTGGAGTTGCAGAGGTGGGAACACCCCCTGGACTTTCTAAAGTTTCCCACCTGTCTTGTCACCTTAAAGGGGGTGAGACAAGAAGGGGGCCTGCTCCTGATAGCTGGAGAGACTGAGGGTTGCGTTGCAAAGGCAGCAAGCTCTTTTGAAGCTCCCTGCCACAGATGGCTCTTCCTGACCTAGGGGAGGTGTGAACACCTCTACCTAGGAAGGGCTTTGTTTTTTGGCCCTGTAAGAAAAGGCTCCCACCCCAGGGGTCCAGAAATCTGTCTCGTGGTTAAAGGGTGGTTTTTACCAGTCAGTAACCCACCAGTAGTTGGTTTGGTTCAGAAGTCCCCTCTAGAAGGGACCCCTGAGCGCATTGAATAATGCATTTGACACTGTAATCTGTTCAGGTTTATTATTCTGAGAAGTTTTAAGCCAAACATCCCACGATTCAGTGAAGCCATTATGGTGCTAAAAACTTGTAGTGACCAGTTTCTAGATCATATACTATGTGAGGGTTTTACTGTGCACTTGTAATATCTAAGAATGGCCTTAGATATTATAGGGGCCTTTCTGCTCCTGCACATAGGTCCTTACATGAGGTATAGCGCATCCTGCCTTAAGGGTGACTTACTTAGGTCTCATGCAGTGCTAGGAAGGCATGGCACACAGGGCTGTGTGTCACGTTGACTCTTCACTTTTAGCAGCACCATAACACATAGGCTGCAATGGTTGTGGTGAGGGGTCCCCGAGGGTGGCATAATACATGCTGAAGCCCTCAAAGGCCTTTCCCTGGCTAACATGCCCTTACAAGGGACTTGCAGATAGGCCAGGGTTGTGCCAATTGTGGAATCAATGGTACAGATTAGGAAAAGAACACATGTCCTGGGAACCTGATTTGCAGGAAACCAGGGCGCACACAGTCAAAATATATCAGAAATCTAGCAAATGTGTGTGGGGGGGGTACTGCAACGGAATTCACTTTACTACATTTAGTTAGTGATCTTTTTCATTACTGTTACATGCATTAAACAAGGGCCCTGGGCAGGAAGAAGAATTCAAAAGTTGAGACAGCACAAAAACTGCCATTCGGAACACAGAGGTGGTCAGTTAAAGTTCATAAACATCCCAATGGCAGTGATGGGAATAATGATAAAACAGTGAAGGACTTGTGGTTATGTGGTTGCAGGATGGCCCATATGATTTTGTACTTGTGGAAAGAGCCATGAGATCCTCAGTTATATTACTAAGAATGAATTTGGGATTTCTGCCTTATGAAGGTCATGCCCTGGCTGACTTTTGCGCTGTGATACAAGACGTCAGCACAGCAGGATGGGGACAATGATGGGGAGTGAGAGAAGGGCTGGTCTGTCCTGTGATTTTGACAAAGCGGACAACAGACGTGCTAACTGTAGTGTCAATAACATAGCAAATCTAATAGCGCTCAAACAAAGTGAATTAAATTACCTTGAAATGTGTGGTATATCACTAAAGATGGACTACCAATGGGTGTGATGGCTACATTCTGAAACTGGAATGTGTGGTACTGACAAACAAGTTACTTACCTTCGGTAACACTCTTTCTGCTGGATACTCAGTCTAATTGCTGATTTCTCAACTTCAGAATTTCTCCAGGTGCCAGACTGGACTGAAGAATTCTTCAGCAAATTTCTAGAGCACTGTGTGGCTTCGCAGTGACCACATAAGCGCCACCTTTGTGCGCTGTCAGTTTCTTGCACCTTTTTCCATCCCGACATCCAACGCGGAATGTAGATCAAATCGCCTAAGACAGTCCGCGGATTCTTAACATTTTAGATGGTAAAGAAGCCACACCGTAGAACAGGGATGTGAAGGAGGGGGGAGAGGCAGTGAGAAATCTGCAGTTAGACGGAGCTGCCACCAGAAGGAATATGCTACTTACCAGTATGCATCTGTTCTTGGCATGTAGAGCTGCAGATCTACACACTTTTGGATAGATCGCCATCTGGTGTTGGGCCCGGATGTTTGCAGTTTTCTTTTTCCTCTTGGAAAGTCTTTGGAAGTCACGAGGTCGGTGACTCCTCCTTTGGATCGTATTGCGCATGGGCTTCGGCTCCATCCTCAGATTGTTTTTCGCCAGCAGGGAAAGATGGAGCGTAGTAATAACAGTGAAGAAACCCATGTGTGTTGTATCTAAATAAGATAAACTGGAACAGATACAGGTAGCCGGGGAGGTGGGTGGGCGTGTGTAGATCTCCAGCTCTACATGCCAAGAACAGATGCATACTGGTAAGTAGCATATTCCGTTCGAGGCATATGAGCTGCAGATTACACACTTTTGCATAGACTATATAGCAGTTCCCAACCTTAGCGGCGACCACTGGTATCTGTTGCAGTGGTTTGAAATAGTGTTTTAAGTACAGCCTGGCCCACACTAGCTTGTTGCTTAGTTTGCACATCTACACAATAGTGTTTGGTGAAAGTGTGCGGTGTTGACCATGTAGCTGCTTTGCAGATATCGTCTAATGGGGTGTTACCCAGAAATGCCATGGAAGCCCCTATCTTTCGTGTAGAATGGGCTTTAGGGGGAACGGAAAGCGTTCGTTTTGCTTTGTGGCAGCAAATCTGGATCCATTATACAATCCACCTAGCTATCCCTGATTTTGAGATGGGGTTGTCTTTGTATGGTGGAGAGAAAGAGACAAACGGTTGTTTGGTCTTTTGGAAAGGTTGTGTTCTCTTGATGTAGTAAAGTAAGGCTCATTTGACATGTAGCGTGTGTAGAGCCCTTTCTGCAACGGTCTGAGGTTGCGAGAAAAATACTGGTAGTTCTACAGATTGGTTTAGGTGAAAAGGGGAAATGACTTTAGGTAGGAATTTTGGGTTGGTACGGAGAACAACCTTGTTATGGTGCATTTGCAGAAAAGGTTCTTGTATGGTAAGTGCTTGTATCTCACTGACCCTTCTAAGGGAAGTGATGGCTACAAGGAAAGCTGTTTTCCATGTTAGGAATTGCAGTTCGCATTTATGCAAAGGTTCGAAGGGAGGCCCCATCAGCCTTGTGAAAACGATATTTAAGTTCCACACAGGTGAGGGTGGTACTCTGGGGGGAATTATTCTTTTGAGGCCTTCCATGAAGGCTTTAATGGCAGGTACTCTGAAAAGCGATAGGTGCTGCCTGTTTTGTAAGTAAGCTGCAATTGCTGCGAGGTGTAGCCGAATGGATGCATAGGCTAGATTACACCTTTGTAGGTGGATTAAGTAGCCTATGATGTGTTGTATAGACACGTCCAGAGGATTGATGGTGTTATGGCAATAAACAACAAATCTTTTCCACTTGGCAGCGTAGCAGGCTCTAGTGGTAGGGCATCTAGCTTCTCTGATGACGTTCATACAGTCAGGGGGAAGATTTAGGTACCCGAATTCTAGGATTTCAGGAGCCAGATCGCAAGGTTGAGCTGAGCTGGGTCCGGGTGCCTAATCTCTCCATGGTTCTGGGTTAGGAGGCATGGTGAGAGGTGTAGCTTTTGGTGTGGTACTACCGAGAGTTCCAGCAGCGTGGTGTACCACGGTTGTCTGGCCCACGTTGGAGCTACTAGGATTAGTGTGAGGGAGTGCTGTTATAGTTTTCGCACCACTAATGGAATGAGTGGGAGAGGCGGAAAAGCGTACGCAAATTTGTCTGACCAGTTCATCCATATCGCATTTCCTTTGGACAATGGGTGTGGGTATCTGCCGGCGAAGCTTGGGCATTTTGTGTTTTCGTGGGTGGCGAAGAGGTCTATCTGTGGATGCCCCCACATTTGAAAGAACGGATGAAGAACCTGTGGGTGAAGTTCCCACTCGTGGATTTGTTGTGTCTGTCTGCTGAGCAGATCTGCCACGGTGTTTTGGACTCCTAGGACATGTTGAGCTAGGAGAAAGATTTTGTGGGGAATTGCCCATCTCCATATGCTCTGTGCTAATTGAGAGAACTGTGGAGAGTGTGTGCTGCCTTGTTTTTGTATATAATACATGGCCGTCATGTTGTCTGTGCGAATGAGGACTGCCTTGCCTGAAATCTGTGTTTGAAAAGATTTCAGGGCTAGAAAGATTGCTAGTAACTCCAGATGGTTGATATGGAGTAACTTTTGTTGAGGCGTCCATGTGCCCTGCACTATGAGGTGTAATAGGTGAGCTCCCCAGCCGGAGAGCGATGCGTCCGTTGTTCGTATTATCTGGGGAACCGGGTCCAGGAACGGTCGACCTTTGGCAAGGTTTTCCACCACTGCAGAGAGCGATGGGTGCGACCGTCTACCAACACCAGATCTGTCAGTTGACTCTGGGCCTGGTTCCATTGGCGCGCTAAGCACTCTTGGAGTGGACGCATCTGGAGTCTTGCGTGGGGCACTATAAAAATGCAAGAGGCCATCATCCCTATTAGTTGCATGAACACTCGTGCTGGAAGGGAGTGTTGCGGTATGAATTTTTGTCGCAAAGCCTGAATGCTTGCAATCCTGGCCGGATTGGGGTAGGCTATTGCTTTTGAGGTGTCTATGGTGGCACCGAGGTATTGTTTTATGTGGGATGGTGTTAGCTGGGACTTTTGGTGGTTCACCATGAAGCCTAGTTGGTAAAGTAGTTGGATTGTGGTGGCGGTGTGGTGTACACATTGATTGTATGGAGTGGATTTTATCAGCCAATCTTCCAAGTATTGGAAGACGTGAAAGTGCTGTCTTCTCAGGTGTGCCGCCACCACCGCTAGGCACTTGGTGAATACCCGTGGTGCTGTTGTGACTCCGAACGGGAGCACTTTGAATTGGTAGTGTTGTCCGTCCACTACAAATCTGAGGTACTTTCTGTGAGCATGGTGTTCTGGAATGTGGAAGTATGCGTTTTCCAAGTCCAGTGTGGTGAGAAAGTCGTTCTGGGAGAGGAGCGGAAGTACCTGCTGAAGCGTTACCATGTGAAAATGGTCTGAGTGTATGTATGTGTTTAGGGGCCGAAGATCTAGAATAGGTCGTAGAGTCTCGTCCCTTTTTGGTATTAGAAAATATAGGGAGTAGACCCCCAAATTTTGTTGATTGACAGGAACGTGTTCTATTGCCTGTTTTTGTAGGAGGGAGATTACCTCCCGTTTTAGTAATGTTGAATGTTCTTGTGACATTGGACGTTGCCCGAGTGGAATGTTTGGGGGGGTAGATGTTAGTTCCAGGCAGTAGCCTGACCAAATTATTTGGGTCACCAATTTGTCTGAGATGATGGTCTCCCAGACATGAAGGACATTTTGGAGTCTGCCCCCGACGGAGAGGAATGGTTTGGGGGGAGTGGGAGGAAGTCATTGGGTAGTAGGTGTGGCAGAACGGGCGTTGTTTGTTTTGCCTCTGCTCTTGTTACCCCTGTAGCCGCCTCTTTGGTAACCTTTTGTAAAGGTGGTCTGAGTAGGGGATTTGTAGGATGTGGACGCTGTGTCTGATGAGTAGCCTCTGGATGCACTCCGAAAGGAGGATCGGCGAAAGGAGCGTCTGGGCGGGTGAGACTGTAAGGCCCCCATGGATTTTGCGGTAGCCGTGTCCTTTTTCATCTTTTCTAAGGCCTCATCCACCTTTGGCCCGAATAGATGTTCCTGGTCAAAGGGATGGTTAAGGATGGAGGCATGTACTTCTGGTTTAAACCCAGATACCCATAACCAAGCATGACGACTGAGAAGGACGCTGGTGTTAATGGCTCTTGAGGCTGTGTCTGCTGCATCTAGGGCACAACGTATAGAGGTGTTTGTGATTGTTTTACCCTCTTGAATTAATTCGTTGGCTCTACTTTTTTTTTGTAAACTCTTTTTTATTAACTTTGCTCACGGTCACCAACAAAATACAGCCATCGTTACAATGCATAGTGACTGATTGCCGTGCATGGTACCCATACAAGTCTGCAGAATAAACCAAGGGCATGCTCATGATGGACCCCCTTCCGCCCCCCCCCCCCCCGAGATCCCCAAAACCGCTTCCATGGACCCCACACCCTTTGCCACTTTTTTGCACAACCCCTGGCCTTGTATATGGTTTCTTCCGCCCTCTGACACCAATCCAAGTCCCTGAGCCACTGATCCTATTGCGGCGGCTCCTGCGCCCCCCAACAACTGGCAATGTTACGTTTCGCTACACCGTCCGCCAACGCAAGCCAAATTTCGTGGTATCTGGACCAATCTGTGGGACCTTTTATCATGAGAAGAAGCCATTTGGGCTCCACCAGGACCTGCGAACCCACAACGTCCGACATCGTCCGAGCTACCTTCGTCCAAAAGGGTACTATGTTCGGGCATTCCCAGAGGATATGGTAGAATGACCCTTCCTCCCGGCAGCCCCGTGCGCATAGTGGGGACAAGCTCCTACCCCATGCGAAAAGGTGAGTACGCGGGTAGTACACCCAATGCAAGATTTTAAGCTGCACGAGGCGGAATCTTACCCGAATGGCCACCTCGCGCGGACTTTGCAAAGCATCCTGCCAGTCCTCATTCTCGAGGCGACCTATGTCTACCTCCCACCTCTCCCGCACGGACTCCAACGGATCAGGCATATTGTTTATTAGTTTACGATAAATAGTAGCCGTAGGCCTGCCCAAGATGGGATCTAACAAAAGCCTATCCTCCATGGGAGAATACTCTGGGATAGAGGCGTCCGGGCTCACATGGGACCGCAGGGCATGCATAAGGCGAATATAATGAAACCGCTGGGACTCATGCATACGGAATTCTCGTTTGAGGTACTCAAAGGATCTGGGGGCCTCTCGTTTCCATACGTCCCCTAGGTACTCTATTCCAATCAACCTCCAGTCCTTAAAGCCCACGAGTCCCTTAACCTCCAGCAAGCAATCCCCCACCCACAGAGGGGTCCTCCCAGTCAGGGCACCAGCCCACCCCAGAAAACGATTCGCCTCCCGCCAGCAGTGCAGCACCACCCCCGTATGCGAAGGCAGGGCTCCACGCCAACGACGCGAGTATAGGAGCGGCTCGCAGGAGCCTCCCGGCATAATATACCTGTCAACCCGATAGGCAGGTCCTGAACCCGGCGCATACACCCAGTCATTTACCACCTGCAGTTGGGAAGTCGAATAGTATAGTTGGACATCCGGGAGGGCCAGCCCCCCATCGTACACTCCGCGTGTGAGCTTGCGCATCGCTATCCTCGGGCTGCCACCCTCCCACAGTAACGTGCGGATCGACCTAGAGATACGCCTGAACATTCCACTCGGGATTGGGTACGGCGTGTTCTGCAGGACGTATAAGAGCCGCGGCAAAGCCAGCATTTTGAACAGTGCAGCCCGCCCAGCAATGGTGAGAGGCAGGGACCGCCAATGGGCCACATCAGAGGCAAGCCTCACCAAGTGCGGTTCAATGTTTTTAGCTAGGAATTCCGTGCTATCTCTGGTGACATAAATCCCCAAATACCGGAATCCTTCCGTTTCTATCGATGCCGAGCATCCCGCCGGGATTCTTGGTGGCGGGCCAGAGAGGGGATAAATGAGAGACTTGGACCAGTTGATGGAGAAGCCAGAGTAGCTCCCGAACAACTCGAAAAGGTGTAGCGCCTGCGCAATCGAGTGGTATGGGCGGGCCATATAGAGGACGATATCGTCCGCGTATAAGGAGATGCGCTCTTCCCACTCATCATTGAGCGCCAAGCCCCAAAAAGACCTGTCCCGCCTGATCCAATGCGCCAACGGCTCGGGAGCGAGGGCAAAAAGCAGCGGGGACAAAGGACACCCCTGTCTGGTTCCCCTCCGCAGATGAAACGTTCGGGACATCACACCGTTCACCCGCACCCTCGCTACCAGCTGCTCGTACAGTAGCCTCACCCGGCTACAAAAGGTCAGGCCAAAGCCCATCTTCTGGAGGACCAAAAATAAGTAGGGCCATTCGATGCTATCAAAGGCCATTGATGCATCTAGGGGCATCAGGGCCGTTTGAGTATCACCAACCGCCTCCGTCATGTACAGGACTCCATACATCCTTCTCAGATTATGCTGGGTGCTCCTATGGGGCATGAAGCCGGACTGGTCTACATGGATAAGGTCCGGCAAGACCGACAATACTCTTGTCGCCAAGACCTTAGCCAATACTTTGGCCTCCATGTTTAACAGCGAGATGGGCCTATATGCTGAACATAGGTCTGCCGGTTTCCCTGCCTTGTGTATGACTACTATCGTGGCTTCTCGCTGATCCGGCGGGAGCCTACCCACCTCTCGTGCCTCAAGGAACATGTTCCGCAGCGGGTCTACAATCATACTAGCGTGGCTCCTGTATATTTCCACCGGAATCCCATTAGGCCCCGGAGCCTTCCCCGCCTGCAGGGAATTAAGGGCTTCCCCGAGTTCCGCCCCCGTTAGGGCGGAATCCAGACGGCTTACTTGATCCTGCGAAAGAGTCGGGAGCGCAAAATCCCTCAGGAACTCTTCACAGTCCCGTTCCGACCTGGTGCAGACCGGTGAGTAGACCCCCTCATAGTAGGATGCAAATGCTTCTGCTATGTGTCCACACCCGTGTCTACCAAGGACCCGGACACATCCCTCACCCTCGCCACCCAAGTTCTCTCGTGATCGCGGCGCTCGAGCCATGCCAGCAATTTCATACTCTTATCCCCTGCATTGTAAAGCCTGCGCTGCGTGGCCAGGGAGTAGGCCCGTGCCTCGCCCTTGGCTAGCGACCTAAGTTCCCGTTGCTTGAGTGCCAGGTCGTGGGCCAGGTCTATCGAAGGGGTCCCGCCTGCCCTGCGCTCCAATCCCTCTATTTCCTGTTCCAGTTGCTGAATCTGCCGTGATTCCTCCTTCTTTTGGACTGCAATCAGCGCCTGGGCCTGGCCCCTAAGGACCGTTTTGTACGCTTCCCACACGGTAAGCTGGGTGTCTACCGAACCCTGATTGTCAGCGAAGTACTGGCGAGAGCATTCCCGCAGCTTATCCCTCGTGATATCATCCCGGAGGCGCCATGGGTCAAGCCTGGGACAGGTCGCCCTAACAGTTGTTGCCCCAATGAGGAGCACCTCCCTGGGGAGTGGTCCGAGAATCCCCGGGCCAGAATGCAAGAGTCCACAAATTCACCCAAATGGTCCTCCCTAGCAAAAATATGATCTAGTCCAGAAAAAGACCCGTGTCTGGCCGAGTAGAACGTGTATTGCTGCACGGAGGGATGAAGCGAGCGCCAAACATCTCCAAGGCCCATCGCTGCTGCAAAACCCCGCAAACCCATTTCCCCTTTATTGCCCTCCCGCACCCCTGAGCGATCGCAGTCAGCATCCATGACCGCGTTGGTGTCACTGCCGAGCACGAGGAAGCCCTGAGGGAGGCCCAACAGGTGAGCCCCCAGCTTCTAAAATGTTGGGGCCTGAAGGCCGGGCGGAACATAGCAAGAACAGAGAACCAGGAGCCTCCCCTCCCATTTACCAGCAACCGACACCATACACCCAGAGTCCTCCGTCCATACCCTATTAATGATCAGGGGCAGTGCGGCTCGAACAAGGATCCCCACCCCCTGGACCCGGACGTGAACCCTGAATGAGCCACCAACTTATAGCCGAAGCGGTCTAGGGCCTTGCACCTGTTACCCCGCAGGTGCGTCTCCTGAAGGAACACCACATCCGGGGAGTGGCGCTTCACATGTTGTAGTACCAGCGTTCTCTTAATCTTGTTGCCCAACCCATTTACATTCCACGTCCATATTCGCAGTTTTGATTGATCACCCCGTCCCGTGCCAGACCCCATGAGTTAACAAAATCGTCCTCCCACCACATCCACCCCGCAGACAACTCCTCCATGCATTTAAGTGTGGGCCACCATGAGCTAACCAGAAACAACCCCCCAACCCCAACCGTCCCCACCCAACCCAAACCCCCCTCCCTGCTAAGTGGGCCCCCAACCACCGTTGGCTCTACTTTTATATTTTTCAGGGAGATGGTGCATTATGCTTTCTAATTCGTCATAATGAGCCCTGTCATATCTGGCCAGCAGTGCCCGAGTGTTTGCTATACGCCATATGTTGGCGGCCTGGGATGCTGTGCATTTGCCTGATGCATCTAGCAGTTTTGACTCCTTGTCAGGTGGTGGTGCATCACCGGACGCTTGTGAGTTTGCCCTTTTACGTGCCGTAGATACCACTAAGGAATCTAGTGGCGCTGGTCCTCTGATGTAAGAGGGATCTGAGGGAGCAGGTTTGTATTTCTTTTCAATATGTGGGTTAAGGACCCTGGCTCTAACTGGGTCTTTAAAAACTTCTGCCGCATGCTTTACCACCCCTTTGAGCATGGGCAGTATGGAGGTGGACCTATGTGAAGTATCGAATGTGTCTAGGAGGAAATCTTCCTCCACAGGGTCATTATGCATGTCCACCCCGTGATAATGTGCTGCCCTTTGCAGAAGATGGTTAAACCCTAATGAATCTTCTGGTGGAGATGGTCTAGAAGGGTAAATATCGTCTTGTGGGACGGTGGGGATATCTGGTATATGGTAATCGTCCCTGTAGGGGTGGGGTTTTGTGGCTCATCCCCTGTATCATCATATGGGTCCCCCTGATCATCATCGTCTGGAGACGGAGTAGGAGAATGATGAGGTGGGGGTGGAGAGGGCGGAGGGGGTGGAGGTGGGGAAGGAGGAGGAGGTGGAGGGGGAGGGGATGGTATTCTGAACGGAGAGGTGGCAGAGTCCTTCCTCTTTGGAGGTGGAGGCAGAGCAGGCTTCTCCAAATGTCTCTTCTTAGTAGAGAGTGACAAATGTCCAGTTTTTGGATCCTTGGTGGGAGTTTTTTGCAAGGGATCCGGTGTAAATAGCTCTGGTGAGGTAATTTGGTCCGTCGGCGCCGAAGGTGTCGGGCCCATGATTTTTTAGGTTTTTCCGTGCCGGTTTGATGTTTAGAACCCGGCTTGTGACCCTCCGGTCTCTTGGTCGGCGCCAAGATGGGCTTCGGCTTGGAAGTGTCGGTGCCGGTGGCCTTGTGTGGTTTGGTCGGCACTGAAGATGGCGTCGGTGCCGAAGAGCTGGGTTTCGACCCCGAGGGCTTTGGTGCGGAGCTCGGTGTCGAGGTGGAGGCAGGTTTCTTTTTCGGTGCCGAAGTGTGTTACTCGGCACCGCTGGGAGGCTGGCTCGAGCCCGAGCCGCCGGAAGGCTTACTCTGCTTCTTCACCAGGCCCGAAGGTGGAGTGTGTGAAGCAGTGTCTCTGGTCTTGCCTAGGCCCGGAGGCGAAGGCATGACCGAAGCCTTTTTGGGTGTCGGCGCGGGTATGGGAGGGGGTAGATTGGTACTCATGACCCTCTGCGCCGGGGTGATGTCCTCCACATCTGACTCGTCGGCCTCGGAAGCGCTGACGAGGTCCTCTCGATGATGTTCCGGATCGTCGATGTCGTCTCCGAAGATGTCGACTGGAATGGACGTCGAGGAGTGTGCCATGTTCCTTCTGGCTCTTCGGTCCCGAATAGTCTTTTTGGATCGGAAAGACTTACAGGCCGGACAGTCTCGAGCCTCGTGTTCAGGGGAGAGGCAAAGGTTGCATACCTCATGAAGATCGGTGTGGGGAAATTTGGACCCACATCGAGGGCACTTTTTAAATGGAGTTCTTTCCATGAGCCGGGACCGGAGCCTGGGTAGGCCCGAAGGCCGCCGTCAACGACTGGAACCGAAGGATTGCGTCGATGGGAAGGCGCGTTGATTGAAAAGATCGTGATCGAAACAATACAGCAATTGGGGTGAGGATTGCACGTGTATCGTCGAACTGGAAGCTGTTCGGAACCGGAGCGCGAAGCTTACATCGGAGCCCGATGGCGGAAAAAAACAATCTGAGGATGGAGCCGAAGCCCAAGCGCAATACGATCCAAAGGAGGAGTCACCGACCTTGTGACTTCCAAAGACTTTCCAAGAGGAAAAACAAACTGCAAACATCCGGGCCCAACACCAGATGGCGATCTATGCAAAAGTGTGTAATCTGCAGCTCATATGCCTCGAACAGAGTATTACCGAAGAAAACTAAGTTGATCTTTTGATGGATACTTCTATCTGCAGATTCATCAACTTTAGAACGGATACTAAAGGTTTACCTCATACCAAATCATCTAGAAGACAGGAGTGTTTAGAGTGATTTTTCCATCATACCTGTCAGTCAAGGCAGTAGCTTTACGTGAATATAAGCACCGACACCCATGTCGCAGCCTGGCAAATGTCTAGAACAGGCGCCCCTTATGCTAACTGTCATAGCGCTTTAGCCCTGGTAGAATGGGCCCACATGGGGCTGCTTTCTTCTTAGAACAGATTTCAAAACAGAGGAATATTCACCTCGACATCATTCTCTTCTGCATAACCTTACCTTTTTTTAACATAGATAAACCAAGAAAGAGGTGATCATACATACAATGGCATTTTTGTGTGACTGATGTAAAAGCTTAAACCCCTCTTAGGGGCAAGACAATGGAACCTCCCTGTGACGATGACGCGGTGGAATAATTGTAGGCAAAGAAATTAATTGCCCAAATTGGCCAATTAGAAGGGGAGCCATGACCTTCTGTAGGAACACTACCCTAGCCCTCAGCAACAGTTGGTCAGAAAAAAAGATTGCATACTACAGATGGGCTGAAAGTGTATGCATGGCATGCTGACCATAATGCTGATGAGGAAGGCTGTCTTTAGTATTAAGAACCTTAAAGAACAGTAGTGAATATGCTCAAACGCTGGGCACACAAAATATGTTAATACCAAGTATAGATCCAATGGGGCGAAACAAATGGTTTGGGGGAAGGATAACATAATAGTCAAACTTTTGCAAAACATGTCACAGCTGGTGACTTAAAGACAGTTGGTGGATAAATTCAGAAAGGCCGAAAAGGCTGGCAAATAACCTTTAACTGTACCCAGCAAAAGCCCTTACTAAGCTAAATGAAGAACAAATAAAGAACATCAAAAAGTCAACCCTGCATTGGTCACTGTCTCAAATGCAACACAAATGTCCAGGCTCCCAGTGTAAATTGACTTCATGAAAGGGCATCTAGCAGCAAGGATGAGAGCCACCACCACTGACCCCACTTCAAATTCATTTAGTTGCTGCTGCTCAATCTCCACATATGAAGGTATAGGTTGTTGAGATTAGGACAAAGGACTCAGACGGGAGGACCTCTTTAAGCAGAGACAAATGCTCAGCTCAGGAGCTCTAGCCCCACACTCTACTGGCCCAAGCTGGGTCATTGAGAATGACACAGGAATGTTGGCACTGTGCGTTCAAAGGTGGCGAACATATCTAGTAAGGGCGTTTCCCACTGTTTGAAGACATCCTTTGCCATCTCCGGATTAAGCCACCACTCATGGTCCGCCGCCCTCAACTTGATTAGTTTACTCACTCTCTCTGTCATTCAGAGAATCCACCAGGCGTTTGGCATTTTGAAAGATGTTCTGCTAGTCCAGACACCTCAAGGAGATGTAGCATGTCCCAATACAGGATCCAGAACCGATTTGTAGGGCCAAACTAAGTTTTTATTAGATCCGGCGTTTCCCTGATGGGCTGGAGCATTTGTAGACCAGTTTGGAAAGCCGAAGTTCTCTGATGGTCCCTTGGTTACTTCCTCCAAGATTAACTGGGGGGTGGAGGGGAGAGAGAGAGAGAGAGGGGGGGGAGAAGAGAGCGAGCGAGACAGAAAGAGAGAGAAAGAGAAAAAGAGAGTGAGAGAGACAGAGACACAGTTGGGGAGAGGAAAAGAGTGGCAATGGTTTGCCAATGCTGCTTTCTGTTCCCCAGTCTGGTCCTGCACAATCCACCATGTAGTAGCAGATGATGATCATTTTGTCCGCAAGGAGGAAAGGTATCTGGCCCGGAAGATCCAGAGCATAGTTAGGGAGCTGTCCCTCTGCCAGAGAACAGAGGTCTCTGATCTCTACTTCTGCCAATTGGCAGCACTAAACCAGCGTGATGAGTCGGTCACCATCTTGAACTCTGGGTAGGAGAGCAAGAGAGGCCTACTGCATGGCAGGTTGGAGTTTGTCTGCCACCACAGAAGATCCAGAGCTGTCTTCTGCATGATCTGGATGGTGCCGGAGAGGAATCTGATGTTGGGCCCACTGGAATCTGAGGTTCTCTAGACTGAACACTGTAGAGCCCAGACTGCCATCTGGCATTCAGGATGGAAACGACGCAAATGGCCAGTAGGCCATCAAGTCTCAGAGTCACCCTTACTGAAACCCAAGATGGATCCTGAAACATAATCCTATCCTGAATGTCCCGGACTTGCTGCAACCCCGAATGTCACAGTGTTCAGGAACTCCCCAATGATTGAAGTCTTTGTATGTGCAGCTATCGTCCGGAGGTGGTCTATGAATAACTTCGGCAAGCCCGCCTTCGATAGTAAGTCATCAAAGTACAGGAATATGTGTACTCTCAACCTCTGAAGCTGGGCAGCAACCACCGTCTACACTTCTGTAAGCACCTAAGGGACAGAAGTAAGGCAAACAGGAAGCTTGGAAGGACAAAGTGTTTCAGCTAAAAATCTCAGGGCCCGATTAGATTTTGGTGGAAGGGTTACTCCGTCGTAACAGAGACAGATATCCCATCCGCCGAAATAGAAAGCCCATGATATCTCATGGGATTTATATTTCGATGGACGGAATATCCATCACCATCGGGATGGAGTAACCCGTCCACCGCCTTATAATCAGGCCCTCAGTCTTCTTACTTCACACCACAAACTTAAACTAGAAAAAAACATAAAAGAAATGTACGCAAATACAAGGTAAAAAAAATAAAACTGTCCTACTGGTTTAGATTGTTTTTCTTTTTATGTTACCGCATAGTTTGTGTAGCTACTGGGCAGAAATGCTTCAGCTCTGGGTGTTTTTCATTTAATCATTGACACTTTTCTCCAGATGCGGTTCCTCTTTTTCTGTTAAAACACCCAAAAAAGGAATGGCAGCAAAACAAGTGCTGTAACTATGCACTCATGGTCGAGAGGATTTACAGAACTCCCAAAATAAACAGTTTCAAAACTTTGCTAAAAACTAACCTTGAAGGAAGCCTATTTTTGAGTTTGCAGCCATGAGGTTATATCGGGAAACTATACACACCAGCCTTCTGTGCTAAAAAGGAAACAGAGGTGCGTCCACTGACCCGGCCAAGTCCTTATCTGAAGCTCTCCACTCTGAATATAGTCCCGTTTACAATTGTAGCAGTCTCCGATTTTCCCACATCCTATACCCATAATTTATTGGCCGCAAAATGTAAAGCTGTCTCTGTTGCCAGGGCGACGACCAAAACACTACAAGATACACAAAGATGTCAGAGCCATTGACTTTTAAAGCTTAGTTCAACGAGAGAAAAACTGAAATACAGACGCAGCATAAAGTGTGTGTCCTCCCTGTGCGCGACATTAAAGAGTTGCACCGTTCTTTTGGAATTACAACCGGAACTATCAATGCACGTTACCCCAAGTGGACACTATTTACAGCCCAAGTAAGACTAAGAGCCGAATAGAACACATGATCTTTTTCTTCCATTGTAGGAGGTGAGCCTGTCACCCGTGGCTGGCTGCCTGGCCCATTTTCTGACCCACTGGCATATTATCGAAGGCAAACTGGAAAAAAACATAACTGGAGAAATCCAATCCGAACGGTTTACCTTGCACAATTCACTTGGTGACAACCTAGAAGCACATTTTATATTATGTATCACATATGAAAAGCACAACTGGCTTGTTTCAAGGCACAGACAGACAAGACAGAGTGACACCCCATGTCGGTCTGGCTTGCGAGGCCCAGCACGGAAAGATTTATGGTCATTGATTTCTGTAACATGGTGAATGTGTCTGTTCCCTATCTGTGGGCCTGACTCTCAGCAGAAAACACTAAGCACCTCTTCCAATAGGTCAGGAGTGGAGCTGGCGGTGGCTTGGACACCATGAGCCAGGGGAAGAGGCTGGAGGCCAATCTGAGATGGGGAGACAATAGGTTCTCTGTTCTACTGGCACAGAGAAAAGTTGGAGAGGTTTATATCAGGCACTTGTAGGTCAAGCCATGGAGTATGAAGCACATTTTAATCATAAGCGGAAATAATGGCTTTCAGAAGCGGAATTCTGTTTTCCATTAGGCTGCTAGTGTAGATGCTGGATATTAGACTTTCCGTAGGCATATGAGGAGGCTCAAATACAGGTTGTTTACACAGAGGCGTAGCTAGAGCTTGTGGCGCCCGGGGCTATACCTCAGATTGCCGCCCCTGGGGGGGGGGGGGGGGGGGGGGGGTTTGGGGGGGTGCTGGGGAAAAAGGACGGCGAGCACTTGAAAGAGGTCCGAGAGAAACGTAGTATCGCCGCTAATAGTTCTTCATCATACGGGCAGTCGGGTTCTCATATCACCATTGATCAGTGACATCTCAGGCTGTGCAGCTCCTTTAAACCTATCAGCCACTCATGGCTTTAAGCAGAGCAGCTCCTAAAACTGACTTTGCAATGGATCACTAATGGGCTCTATATTCAGGTCCTTAAATTTCAAGTCAAAAGCATGGATCAATATCTCAGAAATGCTCAAAGTGTGAACGAAAATATATACACCTTTCTCAATAATGGCCATAAAAAAAAACCCTACAGATAATCCATGTCAGCAATGCAGGTCATGTTTACAGCACAGTACACCGTGTCAACGACGCAGATGTTTACAGTTCATCTTCATTACATCTTTCATTACATGAGTATTTTCTATTTTTCTATTTATGAGCTATATCGTTCCTAGACAACAAATTAACTTCTATTCAAATAAGAAGGCATCCTGTACCTTTCTTCTGACTAATAGAATGGAGTCTACACGCATTTTTTAAAAATAAGATTGAAGTAGAACATAAATAAGTCCCACAGGACTATTGATGGAATATAATACAATTACCCTGCTTCTTGTTGGCATATAGGGTTCTCCATGTCCTGTTCACACGGAAAAGAATAGGGGCAGCTCTGGGGAGTATAAAGCTGCATACTGCTTATGGTGCATGTTTTACATGAGATCTCTATCATTGTGTATATGTGGAAGAATACTACTGGATAAGCTCAGAGACACCCCTGCCTGCTACTGTACTGGGTGAAAGACAGGGCAAACAGACTGGGGTCAGCACTAGGGAGTACTGTGTGTGCATGCTACTTATGGAGCATGTTCTACATGAGATCTCTCAAAACAAGGGTACCATTTAGTGTGTATGGAAAAATGCTACTGGCTAAGCTCTGAGACACTCCTGCCTGCTGCTGCCCTTGGAGAAAGACGGTTCACACAGAATGGGAGTATGCCTCTAAATAAGAGTGTCACGGTAGAGGTACCATCAAGTATGTATGGGATAATGATAATGGCAAGGCTGAGAGACATCCCTAACTATTACTACCCTTAGACAAAGAAGATGGAAAAAGAATGGGACATCATAGGGGAGTCATGTGTGTGTTTGTGTGTACAACATATGGTGCACGCCTTTACATGAGTTCTCTCACAGCAAAGGTACCATCTAGTATGTATGCAATCTCATACATTATTGTGCTTTATGCATCATCATGCATTCATTGGAAATTCATGATAATTAACTTTCTCCAGTGCATTTTCAACACCCTACCCTTTGTCAGACACAGTCCCACCTTCTTTGCATGTGCTGCTCCACCACACCTAGTCTCAACAAACATGGTGCCTCCAGAGCAGATCAGAATTGAAGGCGGTATGACATAGTGTGCCTAATAGGGAATCTTGTGTGAAACATACCACATCAGTAACAAACATTTTATCTAACAGCCAGAATGCCCATAGGCTTGAATGCTTGCTTTACAACTGCAGATGTTACAGTCCGCATTTAAAAAGGGCTCCATTAATCCATGCTCCTAAAGCAAAACCTTTCCACATTTTCAAAATCACACATCCAGACACAATGAATCATACGTTTGTGAATTAGTGCATAGAAAATGTTATATAAGGCAAAGACCACCAAAAGGTGTAAGATTCATATACCACCCATGCTGGTAGGCACTTTTTAAGAGTGCTTGGTCTGGAGAAGGACAGACTCAGAACATAACACAGTATTTAGGATCGACTTTAATAAAAATGTATTTCTACCCAAACAAACCTTTGTTAGCAAAATCAAAATAGAAAGACTGGGAAAAAACACATCATTTTCTAACATGTACCATGCAGCTCTTAGATAGCAGTTCATAGCTCACTGTTCTAGATTACGAATGTAGCTTATGAACTACACAGTAACAAAAGAATTTCTGTGACAAAAGCAGTAACCCACTGAGCTGTGCCCATAAAATATTATTCTTTGATATGCATGGCACAGGTCCTTTGCAGCAGGCGTATTACAGTCTAGCCAAGTATCACGCATTAGGAGTTGGACTAAAGCATTTTAGTACTGATGTCCACATCACCACACTGAAATGTGTTAGTCACGCATACTATAGCTCCTGGAAGAACCACAACACGTTGCTACATATTATGATCAAATCAGCCACTACCAGCACCTGTTGCGCTACTGGTTGTCCAGCGCCGCAATTAGGAGCTTATAACCGACTACACTTTGGTTGTTAGGGAGTAGCGTTGTGACCTATAGTGTCAAAACTTCTCTAAAAACACACATATACTACTGCCCTGCAGCTTAAATACATTTGTACCAGGCCCGGCCCTCCACCTGGTCATCTGGTGTCACTGCAGAACGTAAACACAGCCAGGATCCGGCACTTCTGTACCATCAACAGACAGCCTGCAACGAAAATCCCAGCCAGTGGCTGAATTTTGGTTTGTTTTCCTGTTACCATGCTCACCACGCAAATAGCATTATGAGACTCTCACAGCGTGCTCTCTATGATTGTGCTGCTGGCAGGCAGCTGGCACTGGAACAGTGTGGGGGAATTTTTCTGCTGTGAACAGCCCAGATTCGGCCCTATGGACAGTTTGCCTAAAGATAGCAAGAAACTTAGCCATCACCAGCGCCTGACCTTCAATCACGAAGGGGTCCCTGTAGACCGTCCAGTGGGCAGTGGTGGGCGCAGTTTAAAGGGGGCACTGCTAACTAGTACTTTGGAGCACCTTGTGTAACAGCAAGAGACAGTGACTAAGACGGTCAAAGAGCAGCCTTGTCTGGCAGGCCTTGGGCCTGTAGGTAACCTCAGCAATGTCTGCAGACCGGTCCACAACACTGGGTTTCACCACGCACTCTGCAGGCTTTGCCCGGCAGCACCTTCAGAATACTACAGGTGAGTCCAGCGCAGCTGATCACTAGACTAATTTGAGAGCTGCAGCTGGGGCAGTACCAGGCCGGACGAGGGGGGATGAGGGTTGGAGGACAAAATAGGTTTATTCAGTCACTAGTTTTGATGGTCTTCACCTTCAGGTAACAGCATTCAAAATAAAGGCGCACTGTATGTTTAAAGATAAATCCAAGTTAAAGTAATCAGTAGGAAATGCATTCGTTTGCATTATGAAATCTTATAGATTAATTCCGTCACTGCAGATGAATGTAACCAGACAGTAAAGGAACAGATTTTTGGCTGGCAGGGAGGTAAGGAGTGGTGGTTAACGACTTCTGTATTTATAGTGCTACGATGTCCAAGCTTATGACTTAAAGCACAATTCATTATTTTAACACAGTTCAAAGTGTTTTTGAAGTGTTACGTTTTGCTGTGGAATGTCACTCATAAGTCACTGCAAACATGGAATGTCACATCAGCAATGCAAATACGTGGTCGCTACAATATTAACCCTCTGGGCTACCTTACACAAGTGAAAACTGCCACTAGACGAAACTCCCATCTCTCCCCAGCAGGTAAATTAATCACCAGAGTTAACTTGCCATTTTGTTTGTTGCCCAAAACTGCTCAATATACAAGGAGCTTTCTTCTGCTTTAAACACAACTACAGTGCTACAAAACTGCAAAATAATGTTCCATTACCGAAGAGAAGAATATTTACATGTGCAGGCCCATTTAAAACAATTTCCCCGTTACTGTGAAGGTTTGTCCCCGGGTCCAAGGGCAAGACCAGAGCCTGCAACACACTCTCTCTCTCTCTACACACGACACAGAAAGCACTTCTATTCGGTGCGCTGTCCTCCTTTCCCTAACGTCACCCCCAGAGTGATGTGCATTTTATCTTTTCAGAAGTGCCACCTCAAAATACAGTGTATAAACTACGGGAAAACGAACCTGCTGTTGCTTGAATCTCCCAACGACCCACAAGCAGCACAAGGAGAGTTGAAAGTAAAAGTATTACTCTCACACGACCTGCCCCAGCCAGGCGCCCGAGGTTCAACTGACTCACTCAGTCAGAGTGACACGTGAAGCAAGTCACTCGCTAATGGCAGTGGTTCCTAAACTTTTTCAAATCACGACTCCCTTGACGTATTGGCTGTTGGCCGTGGCTCCCCATTATGTTACTCTTTTTTTGCGGGTGGGGTTATGGAACCCTGGCCTTGGAAGAACTTCCATTTTTCTCCCTGAAAATAATTGGGATGAAGCCGATGAAGGTAAAATATCATACAGCCTCTCTCTTGCCTGCAGACCCCACAGTTGCAGCTGTGTGCACATTCATGGATGCAGGTGCTAGAGGCCCTTCCATCCAGCCTTTGCTTGACACTGTGTGCCAGATGTGCTCTTACAGCGTCTCAGAGATGAAGTGTTTACTTTTTGTCTCCTCTGTCTGCCCGCAGTGCGCACACAGTGTGCACGTGGAGTAGTGGTCATCCTGGGCCTGCTCTCGCTTCTCCACTGAAGCTCACTCAGTATGCCAGCAGTCTCATTCTACATCCCGGGGTGGAGGGATTGACCGTCTCTCCTCAAGCCCCATCAGTTTGTCCAGGGAAGGAGTTGGTCATCTTGGACTTGCTGACCCGTGGAACCTCTATCCCCCTCAAGTACCAGTAGCACTTAGTCAATGCCGCAGCAGGAGGGGACTTACCTTGGTCCCGCTGTCACTCTCCACTATTATTCCATCCAAATTTTCTTTTAACAGATTTTACGATTCTAGCTTGTTTTATGTTGATAAAGTGATCAAGTTTTAATTTAACTGACCCATCTTAACTGTATCACTATCAGTCCAAATTTCAACTATGTATATATTACATGGATAAAGCAATGTACCTGTTATGCACTCAAAAATCCATACAAACACAGACATACAAAAATAAATCACAAACCACAATCATCATTATGTCCACCTGTGTTACATAACATGCATTACAAAAAAAGACTGACCTATTTCCTTCTTAGAATATGTTCATTCATAATTGCAGATCCAAAGCATGCTCTTAACTCTGAGCAGGGCAATGCGATTGTGTGCAATAAAAAAGAAAGCCTAAAGGGAACAGCATATGAAGATACGTCGAGTGTCACTAACTGGGAGCAAGTCTAACATCTCGGAGCACAGTGTTTCTCTCGGATAATCTGAAAGACCCCAACTGCGCGTGCACTTGTACAATGCTAAAATTCTACACCTAATAGCCACGGGGGAAAATCATTTTACATACGAAAATCAAAAATTTAGATTGCTACAAGTAGTTGGTTTCAAGGTGTGACTACAAATTACGGACAGTTTACAAACTGGTTATATGCTGAGTTTAAGCAGTCCACTGATGCAAGAAACTCTTAATTCTTGCTCTTGGGGAAATGTGTTTTTTGTATTCTATCCCTCAGAACTTGTACATGGAATATCCTCGCTTTAAGACTGCAGAGCAAGTGTGAACAACTCTTCAGAAAGTCACTGATATTCTAATTAAATTTGATTGCTAACAACACAGGATGAGATGATGCCACTGTGTTTACAAAATCACCACCTGCAGGATCCGCACACTTGGTAACAGCAAACACGCGTCCATGTTGCTCCTTTCTAATAAAACAGCGAGGCACCTTGGAGCACACGCACTCTTTCTTACCTTTGCAAGTCAGCTGCCTGGGCCATGCTATCCACGCTTGGCACGGCCATTAAGCTGACCTTTGTGGGCTACCTCTGGCTGATGCTGGCAGTGGCTCTCCTGTTGGCGCAACTTCTACATCGGAGCGTCAGCACTGTCTACTTCCACGCCCTGCACTGTCTTGCTGTGACCTACTAAAGAGATCAGTACACCGAAAGGAAAACTTCAGTTGGAACTGAACTGCAAAACAGAAAGCACGAGTTTCAACTTAGGTCGTAGAGCAAAGTAGCAGCGATGTAAAAGGAAGGGATTAGTGCAGTGGTTCCCAAATTGATGTGCATCTGTTTGCGGCGCCCCTGGAAAGTTTTACCGGCGCACATATTGGGAACCACTGGCTTCTGGGCTGAGACTGGGAGAGAGTCGGTTCGGGTCAACAGCCTGGGGGTGGCCTGTTGAGGTGTCAGTCACTGGATGCATACATGCACGTCACCACGTGCGTTGGTGCGCGCAGTGCGCTAAACAACAGGACAGTTTACAAGCCTGCCATGGGCGGGCTCTGCATGATAAATGTTTGCAAGGCCGCCATTGGTAGCGCTTTCGCGCGCTACCAGATTGACGGCACCAGACCCAAAAATGAAGTTACACTTTTAAAATAAGCTCACGTGGTGTGTGCAATGCAGTAGCATTTACACACACTGGCTAATCAAGGCTTAGTTATGCTACGCAATGCACTTTGGCTGCCAATGATGATTTCGTGTCGTGTTGATTTCGATACCGGCCACCCCTAAAATAGTGCTGTCTGAGGCGGACCGCCCCCCCGCACCCCCCTAGCTACGCCACTGTGTTTACAGAATCTAGCGGTGAAGCAGACCACAGGGATGGTAACTACATGGAGAGAGAGAGGTCAATGCAGGGACACATCTTGGAGGAGCCCTGGAAGAGGGTGTTTAAAGTTTCTGCGTCTCTATTGTTGAAAATGCAGAGGTTGCTACTGGAAGCTCAGGTTCTTGAAAAGTAAAGTAAGGGTGATTGGTGTTGCCTCATATCCTGTCGCCACCCACTATTCACTTGCCTTTCTCCAACTCACTGGACGTGCCATGGACCGACCATAAGGCTATCTATTTTAATCTTAAAATTCCTCAGTTACAGCCTAAAACACAAGTAAGCTTAATCAAACGCCCAATAGGACGCTGGGACAAAATTAAAGAAGGAGTATTTGAGTCAGCTCTTGATCAGGGCCCGATCACGATAATAATAAGGCAGTGCAGCAGTTCAACGACTGGGTATTGTCAGCAACTGATAGGGTTGCACCAGTAAAAATAGTCAAAATGAAGAGAGTGAAGACATCAGCTCCATGGTACACCCCTGAACTTAAAAGCCTTAAGATTAATTGCAGATAGGCGGAACGGCATTGGAGGATAGACTAGGATAGCCAAAAGAAAACCTTATATAGTCTCTCTATTAGAATATATAAGGAGGCTAAAGTGGCTGCCAAAAAACACTTCTTCACAGTTAAAATTAAGGATGCGGGAAATTCTACCAGAGAACTGTTTAAAACGGTTAATCTGCTGGTAAAACCCCAGCAAGCTAGTACTTTTAAGCCAGATCAAAGTTTCTGCAATACCCTTGCGGATCACTTCCAAGAGAAAGTCAAAAGAATATATAACAACTTTCCGAACACTATAAAACCCCTGGACATGATAGGGCTCACTATACACTCAAGCTGTAGGCTGACCAGCTTCCAGCCGATGAGCAATGAGGAGGTCAACAAAACTCTCCTCTCTTTAAAATCAGGGGCACCCACTGACCCATGTCCACCGACTATTATGCATCAAGCAGCAGGTTTGATCTGTGAACACCTAACCCCCATTTTAAACCAAATCATAATCTCTAGACAATATCCTACTACCTGGAAAAAGGCAGCTATTGCACCCCTGCTAAAAAAAAACAAGTCTGGACCGTTGTAACCCCAAAAACTACCGCCCTATTGCCAGCCTTCCTCTCGCAGCTAAGGTTCTAGAGAAACACTTGAACAAAACCCTAACTGCTTATCTTGATACAAATGGCTTGCTAGACTCCTCTCAACATGGCTTTCGACCGCGCCATTCGACAGAATCAGCGTTAGTCAAAACAGTTGAAGAGATTCGCAGGGTAGTGGATGGTGGTGGGAAGGCGGTCCTGGTACTTCTCGATTTGTCGTCCGCTTTCGACACCGTCAACCACATGGTTTTGGTGCAGCGGCTGAGGGACATAGGAATAGGAGGGACAGCTCTGTCCCTACTAACCTCTTTTCTAGAAAATAAGGAGGATAGGTTGTTTTGGGAAGGTGTGAAATCCGACAGCTTCCACCTCCCCTGCGGAGTTCCACAGGGGTCAGCCCCATCTCCAACTCTGTTTAATTTATATGTTACACCTCTGGCCGACCTTGTCAGGAAACATGGCTTTGCTTTGGTCTCGTACGCTGACGATTCCCAATTGATTATATCTACCACCAATCAGCTCGAAACCACTGCATGTAGATTTTACTCATGTCTTACGGAGATCTTGTCCTGGATGGGTCAGAACTACCTAAAAATAAACACAGATAAAACAGAGGTGATGGAGTTTGGGCTGGGCCCACCCCTGTGGAATCAATCGTGGTGGCCGGCAAAGGCGGGAGAATGTCCGTCCCCAGTAGAGAAGGTCAGAAACTTGGGCGTTCTCTTCGATAGCAAGCTCAATTTTGCTGCACAAGTCAATAGTCTCATGTCTTCGTGTTTTTTTGTCCTGAAGACCTTGAGAAAAATGTTCCCCTTTATATCTCAGGAGCTACAAAAAACTGTGATGGTGGCTCTTTTTCTCTCTAAACTGGATTATTCAAATGCTCCGTTCTTGGGGATCAACAAATTTCAATTGCTGAAACTGCAATCATTACAGAATGCAGCAGCTAGGCTTGTGCTCGGCCTACGTAGAGGACAGCCCACCTCAGATAGGATACAATCTCTCCATTGGCTCCCTATAAAGCAGCGCATAGAATTTAAGGCGCTCACATATGTGCATAAGGCAATCTATGGTGGTGTCACCGAGGACCTGGAAAGTTTTTTTGTACCCTATGTCCCGCTGCGCACTCTAAGATCGGCCACCCAAGGTCTAGTTAGAGTGCCTAAGATCAGAAGAGAAGGCTGGGGTGGCCGGACGATTACACACTGTGCGGCTAGACTCTGGAATAAACTGCCCCAGGCTATGAGGCTTCAACCAAATCTCCAGATGTTCAGAATTTTTTTTTAAACTAAGCTTTTCGCAACTATATAAGCCGCAGACATCTGCTCCCCGTGCCACTACATTTCCAGCGCCAAGACGCTTCAGCATTCGAGCGCTTTAGAAACATACAAACATAAACTTGTGTCTGTGTCCGTGAATACTCGCGGCAGAGAGTCTTCAACACTTGAAAGTGGAGCTGAGAGGAGCTGCTGGAGTGGGAAGAAGGCTAGATTGTGCTCTGCCCTTTTTCTACTAAGAAAGACCTGGCTTGGCAGTTCGGGCTCAACTGTTCCCACGGGGAACAGGGTCAAGACTGATTTTTATATGGCTGGGTCTTAACTGGAGTGGGGAAGTGAGCTAAAGAACGATGATGGATTTAACCCAGGTCTAATGGTGACTGGGGTGAGTGTCTCAAAAGAAAACAAGTTACTTACCTGTAACTTTGGTTACCCAGTATTGGAAACTTTCATAGATTCCCATGCTTGTATCATTCCCTGTCGTCGGAATGGGAGTCCCCGGTATACATAAAATAGCAATAGGAACCATTACCAAAACAGAACCTAGGCCTAGGCCCATTCTTGTTTTGCAACCTATCCACCTCTTTTTGTAAAAGAGACCAAACAAAATGAACAACCAATCAGAATAGCCTCACCCCTTAGAACCTTCCTAGAGAAGCTCAGAACCTCAGATTTTCGTAGCCTGTTGTGTAACCACACCACTGAAGATGGAAGAGGCTGAGCTTTTCCAGGGGAAGAGGGTGGGTCGCATGGGAATCTATGAATGTTTCCAATACTGGAGAACCAAAGTTACAGGTAAGTAACTTGTTTTCTTACTCCAGTAATAGAACTTTCATAGATTCCCATGCTTGTATCAGAGTAGCTAGCAGTTATTAGTACATTTTTTTGGATCCATGACCATTATAAAAGCAAGAACAAAGCAATAGCATATTCACCATAATGACATTTTCAATGGTCAATAAAATACTTAGAAACTTTAGAAAATATAAATACATGAGGTTCAAAAATGTGCCAGGGCTGAAAAAACAGTAACATGGAAGGAGGGATGAAAGGGAAAGCTCACCGCTACTGAAAGAGGTTCCTCAGGACTGCCTGGCCGACTGCTGTGTCCCTCTGCATTTGCAGAATCCAGGCAGTAATGCCTTGTAAACATATGGGTACTGCTCCAGGTCGCCGCCCTGCAGATCTCCCGGATAGGAACTCCAGAAAAGAGGGCTGTAGAAGAAGAAATCGTCCTTGTGGAATGAGCACGGACTCGACCTTCCAAGGGCTTGCCCACTGCTCTGTGACAATACTGGATAGCGCTGGTAATCCAATGAGCAATCCCCTGCTTGGAAAGGGGAAAACCCTTACGAGGGTCACTAAAGGACACAAACAGTTGAGAAAACTTCCTGAAGTCCTTAGTACGTTGGAGATAGAACTTTAAGCACCTCTGAATGGCCAGAGAGTGAAGTGCCTTTTCTGCCGGAGTAGCCGGTTGAGGGGAAAAAGTTTTTAGCATCACCGGCTCATTCAAATGAATGTCCGAAGGAACTTTAGGTATGAATTTAGGGCTGGTACGCAGAATCACTGTACCCCTTTTGAACTGGAGAAAGGGTTCCTGAATGGTGAGAGCCTGCAATTCGCCCACTCGTCTAGCTGAAGTCAAAGCGAGTAGAAATGCTACTTTCCAGGAGAGGAATTTTAACTCTGCCCAGTGAATAGGCTCGAAAGGAGGCTTCATAAGTTGGGCAAGAACCAAGTTCAGATACCAAAGAGGAGTAGGAGGCTTGACTGGAGGGAAACTCTGAAAAGGCCCTTGAGAAATTGCTTAATGATTCTTGCCGACCAGAGGGAAGGGCCTGAAGACGTGCGTCTGAAGCGAGAAATGGCCGCAAGATACACCTTGATGGAAGAGTGAGCCAGCCCCGATTTTGCCAATGATAGAATATATGGAAGAACTTCATGTGGATCAGATTTAAAAGGATGGACATTGTTTTGCCGGCACCAAATAAAGAAACGCTTCCACTTCAATCTGTATGTCTTGTTGGTACTTGGTGCTCTTGCCTGAGAAAGCACTTCTCTACATTCGGATGAAAGATTTAGCCCAAGAAATTCGCGCTGCTCAGGAGCCATGCCGAGAGCTGTAGAGACTGCGGATCCAGATGCCAAACCTGGCCCTTGGCCATCATCAGCAGCGAAGGAATCGGCAGCAGCAGAAGAGGAAGGTCAAGGGAGAGAAGGTGCAGTTCTGTGAACCAAAACTGTCGGGCCACGCAGGAGCTATCAGAATCATCTTGCAGGGTTCTGCTTTGAGCTGCCTGAGAGGTCTGGGGATCAGAGGAATGGGGGGTGGAAGCATAAACAAATGCGCCTGACCAGGCCATCGAAAGCGCATTCCCCAACGATCCCGGATGGTGAAGCCTGCTTGCATAGAACTGGCATTTCTTGTTCTCCAGCGTGACAAAGAGATCTATGGAAGGCCTGCCCCATCTGCGAAAGACCTCTTGAAGAGTGGAGCGGTCCAGTTCCCACTCGTTGCTGACCGACTTCAGTCTGCTGAGCGTGTCCGCTGCTTTGTTGAGAACACCTGGAAGGTGCTCCGCTTGGAGTGATGCTTCCTGCTGGATTGCCCATTCCCAGATTGTCTGGGCTTCTTGTGACAACAGTCGAGATCTGGTGCCACCTTCTTTGTTTATATAATGCATGGCCGTCGTGTGGTCTGTACATATTAGAACAGCAGATCGCCGTATCCTTGGAAGAAAGGCCTGCAAGGCCAGGCGAATCGCTCTGAGCTCCAGCAGATTGATATGTAAAAGACTATGTTGGGGTAGCCAACGGCCGCTTACTTGAAGGTCTTGTAACACTGCTCCCCAGCCCTCTAGCGAGGCGTCTGTAGTTATTATGTGAGGAGCCGGGGCGATCCTGAAGGACATGCCCTGAGAACGTTTTTCCTGGTTCATCCACCATGATGTGGCGTCCTTCATGGCCGCGGTAACTGAGATCTTGTCGTCGAAGGATCTGTCAACTTGGCGCCACTGCAAGTCCAACTCCTCCTGGAGTGGATGCATCCGCAACCTGCAGTGAGGAATTAGAGTGTAACGAGGTGGGATTAACATCAGAGGAGGACAATATGTGTGAGGACTGGTGGTCTGCAACGTCCCCCTCTTTCCCTCTTCTCTCTCCCCAACAGGAAGAGTGGAATCACGCTTCAGCACCGCACTGGAATACAGCAGAAGAAACGGAGGAAGGTCCCTTTAATTGGGGAATCGCGTCCACTGAAGCCCCGCCCTTTGCGGACGTGTCGTCAAACCGCCCGATAAGATTGACCCACGACAAGAAGGAAGTGTGTATGCACACCGACAAGGAAAAAGACGCTGAGAGGCAGAATGCGATCCTCTACGGGTTTACCGAAGAAAGAACACCAGGAACACCGATTCTGCAAGAAGAGCAGAGTTCTCTGAGAGACCCTCTACAACGCGAACAGCCCCGCCGCGCTCCAGGAGGAGCGTGGCTCTCCAAGGTACGGGAACGGGTTGGATTGGGAGGCGGGAAGGGCGTCCGGAAGATTAACGGCTTTATCCACCCCTTCTGCCCGACGAATCCCTACCGCGAGCACCTACCCGGGTCCCCTTCACCTCACCATTTGTATAGGAGAGTGTGTAGCACATTGGGAGGTGGTCCTACACTCCCCCAACCCTTATTTTAGAAATTATCAAGCTGCCATCTCATACTGCTTTTCTTTTATTTTATCTATCACCCCGCCACGGAGACTCCCAGGAGACGGCGGGACAGAAGACGCGACGTGGAGTCTACCGCTTCCAGGAGAGGGAAAGCACCTGCCCCAAAAAGGACTCTTTTCCCTACCTCTGATGAGTTAAATGCACGAAGAAGACGTTTATTGAAGTTAATAAACCCTAGATTAGTACGGCCCACTGGTTCTTGTGTTTCTTACTCCCCTACCCCATTACATAGAGGTATGCAGGAGATTGACCCCAGAACAGACTTGTAGAGGCAAACTGAAAGTGAATATCTTTTTAACAACCGGGAGGCCATGGTCATCCGCTTTTCTTGCCTCTCCAAGGAGGGGAAAGCTTTGTTTATGGATGTATCCAGAATGACTCCGAGAAATCTGGCTGTTCTGGGTGGACGGAGAGAAGACTTTTCCCCGTTGAGAGTTAGTCCGAAATTGCCAAATAGGCGTGTGCATGCTGTGACTGATTCTTGTGCTGCCTGCCTGGTAGGAGCTTTCAGTAACCAGTCGTCCAGGTAAGGGAAGACCCGATGCCTTTGTTTTCGAAGAAAAGCTGCTACTGGAGCTAACACCTTTGTAAAGATCCGCGGAGTAGATCTGAGTCCAAAAGATAGAACCTTGAACTGAAAGTGGCTCTTGGCTACTGTGAAGCGAAGAAACCTCCTGTGAGCTGGATGAATGGGTACGTGAAAATAAGCATCCTCGAGATCCAATGTGGCCATGTAATCCCCTGAGAGAAACCATCCGAAATGATTGTTTGAGGAGATAGGTGTTGAGCTCCCTCAGATGTAGAATAGGGCGCCACTTTTCTAAGGTCTTCCGGATCAGGAAGTACCGGGAGTAGAAACCCTCTCCCCGCTGAGAGATAGGGACCGGTTTTATCGCTCCTTTGAGGAGCATTTGATGGACTTCCAACCGTAGAAGACGGAGATGTTTTGATACAGTGGCGCGAGGGGGCTTGGATGGTGGTACTTGGAAAAACTCCAGAGTATGGCTGCATTGAATGATTTTCAGCACCCAACGGTCCGATGTTATTTGTTGCCAGTTGTGGAGGTAATAAGAAATTCTGCCTCCCACTGATGACACAGGAGGAGAAGGGACAGCAGTCAGAGCCAGCAAGCCGCTATTGACGCTTAGAGGCGTCTCTGCCCTGGCGTCCTTGTTCTCCTCTGTTATTAGAGCGAGAGAAAGAAGAGGATTGATTCTGCCGCTGATTGTAGTTCGGCCGGTAGGTTGGGAACCATACAAGGAATATCGCTGTTGTTGATATCCTCCCCTGTAAGTTGTGTTACCTCTTCCGCTTGCTCCTCGGAATGGAACTTTGCGGTACTGCAGAGTCTCTAAGGATTTTGCAGTTTCCGTATCCTTTTTAATATCATGGAGTGCATCATCTACATGCTTTCCAAAGAGCGCTTCCCCATCAAAAGGCAGATGCAAGATCTTGTTTTGGACCTCAGGACGAAACCAAGTAGCCCACAGCCAGCCTTGCCGACGTAGGACAGCCACCCCAGCCGAGGAGCGGAAAGCAGTCGTTGCAATATCCATTGCACAGTCAATTATTTCTGCAGATGTTATCTCGCCCTCTTGGAGAATCCTTTTTGCTTCCTTCTTCCGGCAACTGGTGTAGATAGGGGGAAAGGTCGCACCACATTTGGCGATCATGGCGCCCGAGTATAGCCAAGGCGTTAGCAGCTCTGACCAGTAGGCTGGACATAGATGAAAACCGCTTGCCTGAATTATCAAGACGCCTGCCCTCTTTATCCAGAGGAGTGGTAAGGGGAGCCGAAGGATTTCTAGAATTCCTCTGGGCAGCTTGCGAGATGACAGAGTCCGGTTTAGTTTGGCTGGTCAAACAGACTGGGCTATCATCTGGAGCCTTATACTTTTTCTCCAGGCGAGGAAGAATTGGAATAACCGTGGCTGGATTTTGCATTACCTTTAACCCTTCAATTCAGACATGACCAACAATAGGTATTGATCGGACCGACTTCTTTTAAGGTTCCTTAAAGTCGTAAAGGAAGCAATCCGATTGCACCTTCGTCATGGGCAGGTCAAATCGTTTAGCAGCTCTCTCCATCAATTTATGGAAACCCCCTATGTCTGCAGGGGGGGAAATCAACAGGTGCTGGAGCCGGACAAGCCGGATCTGGAATGATAGAGTCATCCCACTCAGCATCTGGATCCAGAATCGTGACGGTGCCCTGGTCATCATCAGAGGTGTCCTCCTGAACTGGGGGCACAACAGGTGGTGTAGCTTAAGCTTCCAGCATTGTCTGAGGTGGTGGCAAATGAGGGTTCAACAAGACTAGCAGGAGGAACTGTAGTAACAGGCTCCACAGCTGGAACTGGAGGCTGTGTTGCAAATCTTTTTCTATAGTCCAACAACATAGCTTGCAAGTCTATTAGCAAGGAGCACGGCATAGAGACCATCTCCTGTTGGTCTTGATATTGTGAGGAAGGACCATCCTGTTCATAATCTTCATATTCCCCCTCAGAATCTGTGTCCAGGCATTTAACGTGCAGTTGAGATGGGCTATTAGCATAACCAAAAGGTCCATCCTCCTCTTCCGATTCCTCTTCTTCAAGGAGGAGTGCAGGAGGCAAAGGAGTCACCCTCCTGGGGGAAGTCATCTCAGGCGAAGTCTAGCACTTCCTGAGTGAAATAGAAATTTTTTACGCCGTCGACGACGAAGAGAGCATCATCGACGAAGAAATGGACGTCGTCGACGCAGCCGTCGTCGAGACTGTCGTCATCTCAGTCGTCGTCGACATATTCGCTGTTGTCACACTCATCATCGACATCCTCATCGATGTCGACACCATCGTCAACGATGCAATCACTACTGGCGTCGAAATCGTCAACGCGGAACCCATATCTGTGAGTGCAGGAGACGAGGAAACCACAGTCGATGAGCCCGTCGACGGGGCCAGAGAAGAAGACTGTACATTTGAAGCTTTCGTCGACGGATTCGTTGACAGAGTCGTCGACGAGTGAACTTTTTTCGTGGATTTTACCTCAGAAGACAATGAGGAGGGCTTTTTGAAGGTCTTTGGAGCCGCAGGAGGAGAAGATGGAGGAACAGAGCAGGATTTCCTCTCAGAAATCACTCCTTTTGACAGTCCTTCCCTCTCCTTTACACCTCGGTGAGGAGATTCGACAGGACTAAGCCCTTCAGACCTACGAGAGGTCTTTTTTAAGGCCTTACCAGGGCATTTCTCAGAAGGTGAAGACCCCTCTACCCCTTTTTACAGACCTTCTTGGAAGATGTCACAGAGGATGCCTCGTCACTATCACTGGAGACTGGTTCCTTCCTTGATTTCAGCTCCTGGAGCCAGGTCAAAAGACGCCCCTCCCGGTCTCGCAGAGTCTTGGTGGGAAAAGTGCAGCATATTTTACAGTCTGTAGCCTTTGGTCTGGGCACAGACAGTAAATACAATCTTTGTGCTTGACCTCAATGTATAACCTCTTCTTAGCACAGGTAGCACAGGCTTTAAAGAGGGGCTGCTTCTCCTTATCAGACATCCTGAAAAAGTTGCTGAAGAAAGAACTTGTGAAAAAGTTGTAGAATTAAAGTTGACAGGAAAAAACTGAGCAGAGCTCAGTGGAGACTCCCTTGCACAACGTGCGGTAGAAAATCTGAGGTTCTGAGCTTCTCTCAGGAAGGTTCTAAGGGGTGAGGCTATTCTGATTGGTTGTTCATTTTTTTTGGTCTCTTTTACAAAAAGAGGTGGATAGATTAAAAACAATAATGGGCCTAGGCCTAGGTTCTGTTTTGGTAATGGTTTCTATTGCTATTTTATGTGTACCGGGCACTCCCATTCTGACAACGGGGAATGCTACAAGCATGGGAATCTATGAAAGTTCCAATACTGGAGTACGGTTCAGCGCTCCGTCCATCATTTCATTCCGTTAGCTTTTTGTACGACGATCTGCTTAGGTTTTCCAAACTTTTTACTTCATGAGTAAATAGTCTAGTTCTATACAATGCTGTCGACGAGCAATATAGTCAGCTGAACCTTGCCAAGTCATGTACATATCATTCTCACCGTGTTCTGTTCCAGTGCTCATTGCGGATTTATTTGTTTCTGCATCCACGTGGCAGACAGTGAACACCCAGAGGGACACTCTTCAAACTCTGCAATACGCAACTTTGCCTTTACCACAACAACACAGATTAGGTGCAGCAGAGACAGCAACGGAAAAAATATGGACATCTCTCCTTATTTTTCAGTAAAGTTGACACCGCCTGATGCATTCACACAAGCGTGACGGACATCTTTAAGTGTGTGTTCTATAGTTGCAAATCACATTCACATCAATGAACTGTTCACTTACATAAAATATTTGTCAACATTGTGTTACTTTGGGCTCCTGTTGAAATACTGAAATTACAGAAGTTCCAATACTATACTCATATGAACGGATGCCTCAATAATAATATTTAAAAAACTAAGACAATTTCCGTTTTTGTCTCAAAATTAAACAATACAGCTCTGTTACACAGAACTAATAAGAAAGACAAATTGATGAATCCTCCATAATTTGTGAATATGGCCCTAGAAGTGACAAGAAAAGAATATGGTTACAAAATAAACAACAAATTGGTTCGCTCCTCAAAATTCTAAAGTCTGATAGGGATCACCAACAGATTTACAGACAAATTCAATTGAAAGTTAATTTCCAGAAAAACGTACCATTTCCTTCCAACATATCAGCTATCCAGGAAATGATAGGATATCCATTTGTAGAGTGTAACAAATCACACCCGAAGGTGTATCTCAGCGCTAGACTCTTCTGAACTTCTAGAACAGCCAGGTTCTCAACAATTTCTTAAATTAACTGTAATCTACAGAGCTGCAAAGAGAGACAGGAAGCGGATTTCATTCCCTCGGAGCAGTGCGAGCGAAGACTCTGCCCCTTGTCTGGAAAGTCTGACGCACTGACTAGAGAAAAAAGCCTTATTCACTTGACCTCAGTGTACATGCCAGGCAGTAGAATCGAAGTTTGTTTCTCAGATACGATCACATGTTTATGGAACAGGGTATTACTCATTTACCGGGCATCACTGGCTGTTCTACACACTATTTTTGGATCACAAAGTAGATTGAGATCTTTTACTTCAGATAAACAATCTTAGAACCATGGATAATACTTATGAAGAACACTGTGATGATAGATTTTCCACTCAAAGCCTGCCAGAAAATATAATCTTCCCTATGACAAAAGCAATATCTAGCTGCGCACCCTTGTAGATGCCCCTATTATGACCCAGACCAGGTCAAAACATCCTTCGGGCAGATTCTTTCTGGCATAAGAAAGCTTTCCTTTCGACCAAGAGATTTTAGGTGTTTTAGTTAAAATCCTCACTGATCTATATACAAGCAATAGTAAAACAGAGCACAGCAACATATAAGCAATTATGGGTCCATAAACAACAATACACATAGCACTAGAACACACCTTGAGAGCTGTAGGGAATGCCAATTCGATTACAATCGCGGACCATATCTACAAAACTGGCAATTTTAAATTCTTCTGAAGCTTCTTCATCTTCATACTGAAATGCAAATGTATCAAACTATGATTAAACATTTTAATCTTAAAAGAATAATTTTTATTCAAACATAAAACAATTGTATTATTTTACCTAGTTATAGCATACTAAGTATTGATTCTTAAAGAAATTTGCAGATTAGTAAATGCACACATTCATAATCATAACATAAAAAACAGTTTACTTACAACATTGCACACAGGGTTTTAATAAAGGCAGTAACAGTAAATGTTACAAGTTAGCTATAGCTCAGGTGAAAAAGACCAGGCTAACAGCGTCACCATTTACATAGGAGATCTGGCAGCAAGATATCCTTGCACTCAAGATACCAAACACATTGTCAGAAAGAACTACATATGTATTTCAGACTGCAAGTTTTACTTGTCCAGGAGACTTAATTGCATCCCCTTTTTATCGCTGCAATGTGCATATTGAATATGCTACTTACCAGTATGCATCTGTTCTTGGCATGTAGGGCTGCTGACATTCATATCTGTGCATAGATCGCCGCCTAGTGTTGGGTCCGGATGTTTGCACGTTGTTGTCCTGGAAGAGTCTTCGAAGTATCCTTGGATAGGTGACTCCTCCCCTGGACTACAGTGCGCATGGGCATCCTCTCCATCCTCAGATTGTTTTTCGCCATTGTGGCAGTGATGGAGTAGATACAGAAAGTGATGACCATGCTTGCAGTAATTCTGAGAGCTGCAGCTGCGACAGGCGCCGGGGAGGAGGGAGGGCGATATGAATGTCAGCAGCCCTACATGCCAAGAACAGATGCATACTGGTAAGTAGCATATTCAGTTCGAGGCATGTGGGCTGCTGAATTCATATCTGTGCATAGAATACATAGCAGTGCCCTCTATTGGCGGCGGCTACCCGTGCCAGCTGCAGCGGTCTGAAAAAGTGTTTTGAGAACAGCCTGTCCTACAGCTGCCTGCTGTTTTGACTGCACATCTACGCAATAGTGTTTTGTAAATGTGTGTGTAGTGGACCATGTGGCTGCTCTGCATATATCATGCAGGGGAATATTTCCTAGGAAGGCCATGGAAGCCCCCAACTTACGTGTTGAGTGGGCTCGTGGTGGAATAGTTAATGTGCGTTTTGCTTTTTGATAACAGATTTGAATACACTTAACTATCCATCTGGCTATCCCTGCTTTGGAGATGGCGTTACCTTTGTGGTGTGGGGCAAAGGCAACGAACAGTTGTTTTGTTTTCCTGAAGGGTTTAGTCCTATCGATGTAGTACATGAGGGCCCTCCGTACATCTAGTGTATGTAGTGCCCTTTCTGCAACAGTTTGTGGGTTTTGGAAGAAAACTGGCAGTTCAATAGTCTGATTCATGTGGAACTGCGATATTACTTTGGGCATGAATTTGGGGTTGGTACGTAGTACGACCCTGTTGGTGTGAACCTGTATAAATGGCTCTTGAACGGTTAGTGCCTGGAGTTCACTAACTCTTCTTAGGGAAGTGATCGCTACAAGGAAGGCCACTTTCCAGGTAAGGAATTGAATCTCGCATGAGTGTAGAGGTTCAAAGGGTGGACCCATCAGGCGTGTGAGGACCAAGTTGAGGTTCCACATTGGAGCCGGTGGGTGGCTTGGTGGAATGACTCGTTTGAGTCCTTCCAAGAATGCTTTGATGGCAGGCACTCTGAATAGAGAGAGGTGCTGCCTGGTTTGCAGATAGGCTGAGATTGCGGTCAAATGGACACGTATAGAGGTGTACGCCAGATTGCATCGATATAGGTGTAAGAGATAACAGATGATGTTTTGGATGGATGCGTCCAGCGGGTTGATGTCATTATTACCGCAATAAATGACGAACCTTTTCCATTTGGCTGCATAGCAAGCTCTGGTAGTGGGTCTCCTGGCCTCCTTGATGATGTCCATACAGTCGGGTGGCAGGTTGAGATAGCCAAACTCTAGGACTTCAGGAGCCAGATCGCCAGATTCAGCTGTTGCGGATCTGGGTGCTGAACCTCTCCATGGTTCTGCGTCAAATGCGCGGGTTTGATCCGCAGCCTTTGATGCGGCACCACAGAAAGTTCGAGGAAGGTGGTGTACCACGGCTGGCGTGCCCACGTGGGAGCAACTAGGACGAGTGTCAGGGAGTGTTGTCGGAGTTTGCGGGCCACTAGCGGTATCAATGGCGCTGGGGGAAAAGCGTACGCAAATCTGCCGGACCAGTTCATCCATATCGCATTGCCCTGCGACTGCGGATGTGGGAATCTGGCGGCGAAGCTTTGGCATTTTGCGTTTTCGCTTGTCGCGAATAGGTCTATCTCCGGATGACCCCACTGCTGGAAGTACGGTTGGAGTACTGATGGGTGTAACTCCCACTCGTGCATCTGGTGGCTGTGTCTGCTGAGCAGATCCGCCATCTGTTTGTCCTTGCCAGGGAGGTGTTCCGCCATGAGGAACATGTTCCTTTGAATGGCCCACTTCCACATGCTCAGCCAGATGAGACAACTGTGGAGAGTGTGTGCCTCCTTGTTTCTGTATGTAGTACATTGCGGTCATGTTGTCCGTCCGGATCAGCACGACCTTGTTGCATAGATGTACTTTGAATGCCTTCATGGCTAGGAAGATTGCCATCAATTCCAGAAGGTTGATGTTCAACTTCTTTTGTTGTGTTGTCCATAGTCCTTGCACTGTGTAGTGGAGTACATGAGCTCCCCATCCCTGGAGAGACGCGTCCGCTGTCAGTACTATCTGTGGGACAGGCTCTTGGAATGGTCGGCCCTTGCAAAGGTTTTGTGGATTCCACCAATGCAGAGAGTTGTATGCCCGACCGCTCACCAACACTAGGTCCTTTAACTGTCCTTGAGCCTGATTCCACTGACGTGCTAGGCACTCCTGAAGTGGGCGCATATGTAATCTCGCGTGCGGGACTATGAAGATGCAGGAGGCCATCATGCCTATCAACTGCATAAACACTCGCGCTGGAAGTGAGTGATTGGGTTTGAATTTGGAGATCAGCAGTTGTATGCTGTTGATCCTCACTAAATTTGGCTGAGCTGTGGCCGCCAGAGTGTCTATAGTCGCACCTAGGTACTGTTGTACGTGTGCGGGCTGGAGATGGGACTTTGGATAATTTAGTGAGAATCCCAGACTGTGAAGAAGGTGAATGGTGCGGGACATGTGGCTTGCACATTGCTGGGCTGACTTCGCTTGAACGAGCCAGTCGTCTAGGTAGGGGTAGACGTGTATATGCTGCCTCCGTAGATGTGCTGCCACCGTAGCTAGGCACTTCGTGAAAACCCTGGGCGCTGTTGTCACGCCGAAGGGAAGGACTTTGAACTGATAGTGCTGCCCCTGAACAGTGAACCTGAGGTATTTTTTGTGTGAGGGGTGGATGGGTATGTGAAAGTACGCATCCTTGAGGTCCAGTGTGGCTAGGAAGTCTCCCTGCTTGAGAAGCGGAAGGACTTGCTGTAGAGTGAGCATGTGAAAGTGCTCTGAAAGAATGTACTGGTTCAGGGGTCTCAGGTCTAGTATGGGTCTGAGCGACCCGTCCTTTTTTGGAATTAAGAAGTAGAGGGAGTACACTCCCGCACCCTGCTCGTGGATGGGTACGACCTCTATAGCGCCTTTTAGAAGCATACTTTGCACTTCTTGCTGTAAAAGCGTTAAGTGCTCTGAGGACATAGGACGGCTTCTTGGTGGTATTGTGGGTGGAGTGGAGGTTAACTCCAGACAGTAACCGTATTTTACAATATCTTTGACCCACCTGTCCGTGGTGATGGAATTCCACGTGGACAGGAACCTTTGTAGCCTTCCCCCGACAGGTGTTATGTGGTCGGGAGGAAGGGAGAGGGCGTCACTGCTTGTTCTTGGGGGAGGACCTGGTGTTGCCGTAGCCGCGTCCTCTGCCCTTTGTGCTGGAGCCACGATATCCACCTCGGGTGTTTTTATCATAGGTGGTCTGTGTATTCCCTTTGTTATATGTTTGTTGTGACCCCTGTCCTCTACCTGCTCCCTTGTTTCCGGGGCGACGAAAGGAGCCGCTCCGAAAGGACTGAGTTTGTAGGGCGCCCATGGACTTTGCAGTGTCCGTGTCCTTTTTTATCTTTTCGAGGGTGGTGTCAACCTCTGGCCCGAATAAATAGTCGGGGTTGACGGGCTGGTTCAGTATATTGTTTTGTACCTCAGGCTTGAATCCTGAGATCCGTAGCCAGGCATGTCGTCGCAACATGACGCTTGTGTTTATGGCTCTGGCAGCCGTGTCTGCAGCATCTAGTGCGCATTTGATGGAAGCGTTCGTTAGTAGCTGTCCTTCTCTGATGAGCATTTCTGCGCCTTCCTTGAACTGGTCAGGGAGATGTTGGAATATGTGCTCCAGTGTGTCATAGTGCGCTCTATCATAGCGAGCAAGGAGCGCTTGAGTGTTGGCTATGCGCCATATGTTGGCAGCTTGGGCGGCAACCCGCTTGCCAGAGGTTTCTAACACCTTGGACTCTTTGTCCGGGGGGGGAGCGTCACCTGTTGTTTGCGAGTGTGCCCTCTTGCGTGCATTCGCTACGACGATGGAGTCGAGTGGTAATTGTCCTCTGATGTAAGTAGGATCCCCAGGTGCTGATCTGTATTTTTTATCAATCCTGGGGTTTATCACTCGTGCCCTGGTGGGTTCTTTGAAAATGTCCTTGGCTGGTTTGAGGACCCCCTTCAACATTGGCAGAGTCTTGACATGTCTTTCTGAGGATGCAAAGGTGTCCATTAGAAAGTCATCTTCGATGGTATCAGAGTGAAGCTGTACCCCATGGTTATTTGCAGCACGTTCGATAAGAGCGTTGAACGCCGCAGTATCCTCCGTAGGAGATGTTTTTGCCCCATAGAGTTGTTGGTCCTGTGCATCGAGAGGTGCACTGGGGTCTGCAGGGTCGCCCCAAGTTTGATCAGGGTCCTGCTGGTCATCAGGGTCCGTGTCTACGTGGTAGGGGACTTGGTCATCCATGTAGTCCTCCAATGCATCTGTATCGGAGCGTGTGGGGGAGAACCGGTGTGGATCCTGGTAGGATGAATGGAAGGGTTCATAAAGGAGAGGTTCCGATTCTGCAGGCAACTTCCTTTTTAGTGGGATCCTGAAAGGGTCCAATGGCGGCTCCGAAGTTATCCTTCGGTCGTGGAGAATCATCCTGCCAGTGTCGGCGTCGATGATACGTGCCGGAGACGTCTCAGCAGGTGTGACCGTAGGTTGGGTGACCCGTGTCCTGAGTTGGAACATTTTTGGGATTGTTGACGGAGGCAAGCCGAAGGTAATGTTGGCCGGCACCGAAGAGGCTGCTGGAGCTCCGATTGAACCGGAACCCGACGTGTCCTGGAGGACAGCTGTGGTTTTGCTGCCTTGCGTCGCACCAGGTCGTACTTGGGGCGCCTTCGAGGCTTTGGCACCGGCCAGGCTCGTAGAGGCGGCCGTGGATTTTTTCGGCGCCGGCGGTTCATCGAGTCGAGGTGCAGAGATCACCGTCGAAGTCTTCGATACCTGAGGCTTAGGTGTCGTCGAGGGAGCGATGCGAGACCCAGCATGCGGTACGGCCCTCGGTGTCGTTGGTGCCGGTAGCCGAGCAGGTTTGTCGGTGCCGATGGCTTTTTTCCCTTTGTCGACTCCAACGTCGCCCGCTTCAAGTTCGGCACCGAAGTCCCTCTTGGTGCGGTCGGTGCCGACGCGGTGCGCTGGCGTCGAAGGCCTCGATCCGACCAGCGCCACTTTCAGTTTCGGTGGAACTGAAGCAGCTTTCGGTTTCGGTTTTGTGGTAGGGAAACCAGCCTGTTTATGTAGTAATGGCTGCCGCTGAACGTCCGAGGCCGGGCCCGAGGGCGGGGCCGAAGAACTGCGGGATGGGTCTCGGGTAAGGCCCGAAGGCGATCCCTCGACCGGAGCCGTAGGCTGTGGCACTGGTGTTTGAACGATTTGAACAGGTAGGCCTTGTTCATCATTGGAGCTACTTTCTTCGGCCCCTAAGGCCTCCTCGTCGTCTCCTACCTCGGTGTCGTCTTCACCTCTGTGGAAGAGTGACTCGTCTACCTCGTCCGATCCGGGTTCGTGTTCGGAAACGGGACTGGAGGGCAAGACTTCTAATTCCTCGACGTCTTCGGCCTCGTCGAAAATGTCTGTTGGGGCCGGTGCCGCGTGCTGCGCCTCAAGTCTCGCCGCTCGTCGATTCCGCAGAGTCTTCTTGGAACGGAACCGGGCACAGGCCATGCATGTCGATTCGTCGTGGTCCGGCGAAAGGCATTTGTTGCACACCGGATGGACGTCGATGTGTGGGTACTTCGCATTGCATACCGGACATCTTTTGAATGGCGTCCTCGATTCCATCATCGAAGTAGTCGATGGACAGGTAAATGCGAAAAAAGTCGGTGCTGAAAGTTAGTAAACTAACAGGATTGTATCGAAACCCGATCGATAAACAGTACCGACGCAAACTAAAGGCCTTTTGGCCTCGAAAAATATTTTCCTAACTTGAGCTAAGATAGCACATCCGAACCCAATGGCGGAAAAAAACAATCTGAGGATGGAGAGGATGCCCATGCGCACTGTAGTCCAGGGGAGGAGTCACCTATCCAAGGATACTTCGAAGACTCTTCCAGGACAACAACGTGCAAACATCCGGACCCAACACTAGGCGGCGATCTATGCACAGATATGAATTCAGCAGCCCACATGCCTCGAACATAAAAAACATAAATATCCTTGGTCAGGTAGGCATTCACAATCTATTTTGATTAGTTTCCTCTTTCATAGCCAAAATATTCAACTCCACAATGTTCATGCGGTAGAGATGCTGCTCTTCCGACCACAGTCCTTGAATGGTGGTCTTGCAGCTGGGCTTCTCATCCCATTAAGGGCTCAGAGATCTTTATGAAATGGGACTCCCTTCAGGGGGCTGGTTCTCTTGCACCACCTTTTGTGATAGAATTTTACCTGCATGTTTAACATCAATGTGGCCTTTCACTCATGCAAATTCAATTTTGCAATGAATAATAGAACCACTGGAGACAATACTTCCCCTAAGCCCTTCTTAATATTATTTTGATAGGAACATTTAGAGCGATATTTTTAAGCACATTTCAATTTTGGAAGTAACTTATAGGCACACCTCAATTAGTAAAGTGAGGCAATGAGGACGTAGGTTGTACATAACACCTCTTAGATTAATCTCTTTTTAAAGTAGTGTGCCTTCAATGAAGCATACACAACTCTACTCTTCAGAGTTTCGAAGGAACATACACAATATCATCAAATTCATTAAAAAAATGGCCTCAAGATTTAGATGGTCATCCTGCAGCCTATACATGAAAAGGTACACCAGGGAGACAGTCCCAACAGCCACCTATATTTGGAGAAGCTTTGAGGGCTGTGTTTGACACCAATGTAGGCAGAATCCCTTAAATTACCAAATTTATTTTTTAAGGAACCATGTTCTGGCCAAAGATGGTCAATTGGTATGTTACTATGGAGTTTGAAAGCAGAAACACGTTCCAAATGAAACTTTAATGAACCTGTCACTGGACCACTGCAATGCTCTAATATACACACATTGCAAGAAATTGCTGAACTGCAAATGGTTCATAATAGGTTCCTTTCTGTCAAACAGACATTAATGTGTCTGGATGCCACCATTCGCCTCTAATTCTAAATCTCTGAAGTTCGGCGTTTCCCAGGGACATACACTGTTTAATGTTTATATGGCTCCTCTGGCTGGACTGATGGAATCCATTTGAGTGCAGGTTCTTTTGTATGCGGACGACACTCTGATTCTCTTCACCTGGGACGGAACATCTCTATGACCCAAAATAGATTTGAAGCGTGCCTGTTAGTGGTGTTCCACTAGATGCGAAGGAGTAACCTCTAATGTAACACTAGTAAAACTGAGGTTTCGGTTTTTGGATCCCCTTTCCCTTCTTGTGGTGCCGAATTTTGGCCTAGCTCTGCCCACTTCCCCTCCGACTAGTGATACAGTGGTTCGCACTCTGAGTGAAATCTGACAATAATTTGTCTTTTAAATCAAAGGTGGAGAGTGAAGTTGTGTCCGGTTTTGGTCTTCATAGACTTCTGAGGAAATGTTTGTTTTCACTTCCTTTGTTGTGCCAGAAGACAGTGGTCCATGCCCTCATAACATCTCGGCTGGACTACACCAATACTTTATACAGGGGTCTCCCTCTGCACCTACCCAAATGTCTGCAGTTGGTACAGAATGCTGCAGCCCGACTCTTGCTTAACATTTCAAGAAACACTGCAATTTATTTCCATCTCAAGGATTTGCACTGGCTGCCTGTGCTGGAAAGAGTAATGTTTAAGGGCTTGGTGCTGGCTCATAGCGATTACTATGGCCTTTGTCCCAGCTACTTCACTAAGAGACTCTCACATTTTCATCCCTCGAGTACCTTTCACTCATCGGATGCTCTGTTGGCTGTGGTCCCCAAGATCAGGAGGAAGAAATGGGGAGGCATCTCCTTCTCTACACAGGCCGCTATATTGTGGAACGCCCTTCCTTTTCATCTGCGTGCGATTAAGGATGTAGGCTTCTTCAAATGAGGCCTGAAAACTTGGCTGTTTATCCATGCATTTTGATCTGCTCTTTGTATTTGTGAGACTTGGGGGGTCGATGTATTTTTCACATGGGACACTTTATTGAGCAGCCGTGTGCTTTATAAATGCCACTTTCATTGAATCATACGATTTTCGGTAAGAAGGAGGGATGTGTCTTCAACACTACCGTATACATGCATTGTAGGTTTCTAACTAATGATAGAGCTTGAAGTTCACCAACCATTCTTGCAGAGGTGATGGCTGCTATAAAAAGCTAACTTCCAGGAAATGTGCTGCAGCAAGGCCTTCTAAACAGAGTCAAATGGATGAGCCATTAGTATGGAAAGAACCAGATTCAACTCCCATGGAGGAGGAGGATACCTAACCAGAGGAAAAGTCTTTTTTGACACGTCTAGTAGGTCTCTTATCGTAGGTGTTGTAAAGAAAGACCTCAAGGAGGGTCCTTTAATGTACACTGCATTTGATTGAAGCGAGGCGAGTTTTATTGGCAGAGAATGGACGTCTTAATTAAGCCAGATAGAAGAGATAAGAAATTATTCTATTTTCCACACAGGAAATTGAATCATGGTTCTTACTAAAAGCCCATAATACAAATCTGTTACATCTGCATACATATGTCGCACTGGTAGCAGGAGGTCTGTTCTCTGAGAAATTTCACACAGTCTGGTGGTAAGTTCAAATGTCCATATTGCAGGACTTCAGGAGCAAAGCTCCCAAATTTAATGACTGTACATTGGGGTGGAGTATTTTCAATAGCAGGTTCTGTTTGCCCTGCTGTTTCTTGTGGTGTTGCACAGAGAGGTGAAGTAGATCTTGAAACCACCACTATCTGGGCCACTCTAATCATCTTCAATATGGAAGGTTTGTTTGATCAGGGGTATCTGTGGAAAGGCGTAGAGATGTTTCTGCAACCAGCTGATCAAAAGGAACAGCTCCCATATTCTAGATTCAAAGCTTGGGCATTTTGAATTTTAGTGTGTTGAGAGCAAATCTATTTTGGACGGGGAGTGGGGCATCCCATTCGTGAAAAATGTCTAGCAAGTTCCAACTGTCTAACTTCCACTCCTGATTCTTTATAAAGTATCTGCTTAGTAGCTCTGTTTATAGCTTTGAAGACATGGTTCGTGGTCTGTCTCAATAGATAGGATTCTGCCAGAAACAAGTACCAAATTGCTTGAGATTCAAATGATGGGATTCATGATCTGGTGCCACCATGCTGGTTTAGAAAGTGCATCATAGTTATTTGTATTAAAATCCTGTTTACTGTTAAAGATGTTAAAAAACAACTTTCAGAGGCAGACAAACTGCTTTCAACTCCAGGATGTTTACGTGGTAGAGATGCTGCTTTGCGACCACAGTCCTTAAATGGTAAGGTCCTGCAGTTGAGCTTCTCATCCCATTAAGGGCTGAGAGATTTTGATGCAATGGGAATCCCTTCAGGAGGTGGTTTCTCGTGCACCACCATTTGAGAGAGACTTGTGTCTGCATGTTTAACATCAATGTGGCCTTTCAGTCATCCTTTACTGGGGCCACTGATCCTCTCCGCACTGTAGTAGCGGTCTAACGTGGAGACTTTCATCGGCCATCAGGAAAATATATAAAGCTTGGCCCCCAATAGGGATCATGTCCTATTGGTAGTGGTGTTTGCAGTAATTGGTGACATTTCCGCAATATGATACACATTCTTTCCAACGGGGGCGTGGCTAGCCAGCCAACATGGCGGACGCAAGTCTCTAGCGCTCCGACCGTTATCCCCCAATTATCCGCACATATTGATCCTGCAGTGGTGCCATCTGTGCTGGCAAGCGGCAGAACGTCGGAGGCCTTGTGGAGAGGCGTCCGTGAAGCTTAGATCCGTGCCCATCTGTCAAGCAGGAGCGCTGCCTCATCCCGCGAGGGAAGAGCAGCCCAGGGAAAAACGAATGCGCGTAGAGGTGCCGCACGGGGGAAAAAGACTGCGACAGCAGCCGGCGCCCGTGGCCACATCGGCTGTGACACGCACTGGGCGTGGCTGCCGTCAACACTGACTGCTTCGGCCGGTAGAAGCACTGGTGAGGAGGGAGACTCCCGGCACCCATGGAGAGCGGACAGGCCCCTGAGTAAACGGAGGGCTCCAGGAAACCCGAGAGGTAAGTGCGGCCCAGAGGGATAACGAACGTGCGAAGAGGTGCCACGCGGGGGAAACGACTGAGACAGAGGCCGGCGACCGTGGCCGCCGGCGCCCGTGGCCGCATCGGCTCTGGCACACAACGGCGCGGCCGCCCTCAACGCTGAGACTGCTTTAGCCAGTGGAAACTCTGGTGAGGAAGGATACCCCCGGCGCCCGTGGATGACGGACAAGCCCCTGAGTAACCGGAGGTGGCCACAAGTGATCGGCTGTGCCCGTGGATGTCTACGCCTTGTACGACTGCGGCGCAGGGTTACAATCTGCAGGAGCGGCGACCCTGTGGTGGCACGAGGTGGTGGCCCGGCCTGGAGCTGCCGCCTGGGCCCAATAAGGTATTGTGCCACTAAAGCGGAGGTGTGTGCCCCTGGCGGGACCTCACTACAGGCAGCGCATACATATTGAGTGTGCATGACATGCGCTGTGGGGGCACTTTGCACCAATAGTGTCCTGAAGACAAGGCCACAAAAGCATGGGCGCCACCCTGCTTGACCAGAGAGTGCGGAGCCTCGGGAGCCACTTGGGCCAGATAAGGCTGTGATTGCTAGGCTGAACGGGTGCCATTTTAGGGAACGCGCCATTTTATACAGCTGAAGTGTGGAGTGTGATTCCTGCGAGGTATGGATTTGTGCTTACAGCACGTTGTGGGGGGCTGCCACAGGTGACTGCTGGGGCGCTGTGACGCCCTCTGGAGGGTGCGGAACCCTGGTGAGTCCTTCCCGCGCACGGTGAGACGGTGCTGCAGACGTAAGAAGCGTGTGGAGGGGTAGTTGCCGAAATCCGCCCCTCATGGTGAGGACTGCTGGGGTACTGCGCTGCCTGGAGTGACTGAGGGTCGACTCAGGACAGCGGCTGCGAGTTGCGTTGTGGAAGTGCCAACATAGCGGGCGGACCCTGGTGAGAGTGGGTAGGTGCGTAGGACACCAGCACCTGCGGGGATGTGACCCACATGGGCGATCACCTGCGGGGAGGTTTGGCACGGACTGCATTGGCTTGTGCCCTTGAAGACAGACAGCCCGGAACTCCAGGATGTAACTAGGCACCCTGCTACTGCTGGACAACTGGACGGTCCACCTTACTTGCGAGGGGTGTAGGTGCCACACAGATCCCGCAGTGCGGTGCATGGGTCCTTGCGCACTGGTTGCCGCACGCCCGTCTAGTCGTATCTTCTGGGTGGCCCCCGAGGGTGCGGACCCCTCTTGAACTAAACACCACTGCCAGTACATTGTCCTTCTGGTGCGTCCCCGCGAATGCCCACGGTGCAGCAACTTGTAGTGGGCCGGATGCGAGCCAAGATGCAGCAGGGCCCCTTACGAGCGGGTGGTATGGACCCCGCAAGCATGACGGCTGGAGAGGAGACTAATCCAACGTCCACAGCCTTGGCGGCCAAAATGGACACCGTACAAGCGGCAGTGGAAAGAATCGGCACTGCACTGGAGCATACCAGGACCTCCCTGTAAAACCAGATAAGGTCACCTCGGACTTCACGCTTCTCCATGCAGACCACCAAAAATTGGCCGACAAAGTCTCAACGCAGGGCCAAACACTGAAGGAGTTCCAGCCTGTCACGCACAGTCACGCAGCCGCATTACAAGACCTGACAGTCCGCGTTCATGCCCTGGAGGATAGAGCAGAAGATGCGGAAGGGCGCTCCCGCCGTAACAATATCTGCGCGGTGGGCCTGCCGGAAGGCGAGGAAGGACGGCACCCGGAGCAGTACATGGAGAATTGGCTGCATGATCTTCTGCCCCAGGGAACACTGTCCTTGCAGTTTGCTATCGAACGGGCCCACCGTGTGCCGGCACAGAAGTCCCAACCAGGAGCCAGACCCCAACCGTTCATCTTTAAACTGCTTAACTATAGGGACAGAGACGTGATACTCCATGAAACGCGCAAGCTGGAGGGCCTCACAGTGAGCGGCAACCACATAATGTTCTGCCCAGACTTCAATCGTAGCGGTGTAGGAGTAATTATGTGGCGGTGAAGCGTCAGCTCCAAGTCCTAGATCTGCCATACTCGCTGCTGTTCCCTGCACGGCTGCGAGTGGTCACGAAAGATGGGACCCGTTTCTTTGACTCTCCTGCGGGGGCGTGGGACTGGCTGGAGGAGTCAGGTCTGTGGAAGGGTGTAAGGCCCTCAGATCCAGATGGTGGCGGAATAGCAGGCAGGAGACCCAGTCGTCGAGAACGGCGGGGACCCATGAGGAACACTAAACCAGGGACTGCAGCACCGAGCCCGGGGAAAATAAGGAGGGAAAGAAAAGTTGCCCTAGACGCAGTAACAGCCCTCGGAACTCCACACCCCAAAGAACAGTCGGACTCCTCCACACGAGACACGGCAGTGGCCAGTGGCTCCTCGTCACCATCGTTGAAAATCGCCGATAACCCCAAAGACTGCGGATGGTATCATATGACTAAGCGGTGGAGTGCGGACTATGGTGCAGACAGCTCACGCAAGTAGAACATTGTTTGTTAACATCTGAGATCTTGTTCACCACTCAGTAGCGAGGTGGATCTACTGGGTTAAATACTATAGACACCTCACTTGGAAATGTTATAGCACCCATGTGCTGGCCTCTGGCTTCCTTATGCAAATCATCGGCCGTAACACGGCCGCCCGAGATGGCACTCAGAACTATACATTCACTGGTTTCGTACGCCATTGAAGGTTATTCTGCAGATGGCACACTACACACACAGGACTTGGGGGATGGGGGGACATAGCACAACACCACTAGTGCGCATACCCTAGCAGGCACCAGACTGACCTAGTTTGCCCCATTTAGTGGTCACAGAGGTTTGGACGGGCATTCCAGAAAGCCCGCCCCAGATGTTATAATGTTTCTAGTTTACTTCTTGTTTTTGTTGCAGCAGCCCAACACACTTACGCCTGTCCTAGACCTACGTGCCCAGTGGCGCGCCCCCACCCTGAAGTCCCCATCGGTCGACCCCATCAGCAATGACGCGCACTGACATAATCACATGGAACATACGCGACATGTATACGCTCACGCCACGCTACTCCATATTCGCATATCTCCAGCGGCACAGGGTTAGCATTGCTCTGCTACAGAAAACACATATGACACAGCCAGAATTAGATAGATTGCGCAGACACTGGAGGGGACAGGTGCACGGTACAGTATACTTGGTGCACACAAGGGGCACATTAATCTGGGTATGGGCGGGCACCCTGTTCGTTTGCGCGGACACGGTGATAGATCCTGCAGGCAGATACACCTTAGTGCGGGGGTCCCTCAATGGCAAACAAATATTACTAGGCTCCATATATGCCCCTAACATAGACCAGCCCTCGTTCCTCACACAGTTGTCCGCAGCGCTGACCCCTTATGTTGGACTCCCCTGGTTACTGGGTGGGGATTTCAATTCGGTGCTCGATGTACACACGGATAGATCCTTTCCACCACTCCAGTAGACGACGGCGGTATCAAATGCGCAAGCCCTCACAGACTGGCTCTCACACTGGGCATTACTTGACATGTGGCGCGTTCAGCACCCTAATGAACGTATATATTATTACTCTGCGGTACATGACCTACATGTGCGACTGGACAGGGTGGAGGGTTCCCAGTCCCTTACCCCACTGGTAGAGGTGTTGGAATACTTAGAGCGGACGCACTCCTCAACCATAATCCCATGAGACTCAGGCTGAATTGGGATCCTGGTCGTCCTCCCATACCTACATGGCGCCTCCAGCCGCCTGCATTGGAAGACCCAGAATTCCGTTCCTCTCTGGGGACAGCCGTTCTTGAGTATTTCGAGCTCAACGAGGGGACGGCGAGCACTGCGCTGGTGGAATGGGGTGCTCACAAAATAGCTGTTGGGGTCACTGTCTCGGGCCACATGGAATATACGGAAACAATTAATGTCGTCGCTCACTCACCTAGAATCACCATTATTCCAATACGAGCAGGAGGGTGAAGGTGGAGGCAGACATTCAGGCCACCTGGAAGACCTTAGGGGGCAGCATGCGGAACTCCTGGAGCGACTGCGGTGCCATAACTATGCGGCCCATTCGGCTCGTACACATGCTAGAGCGGACAGAGCAGGCTGCCTCTTGGCTTGGCTGCTGAGACAGGAGAGTAACAGTTCCCCAATTGGACCTTTACGCACACCAGGGGGCCCCTAGTATACACACAGAGTGAGATACACAGGGTGTTGTCAGACCATTATACACAACTGTATCAATCCAAGGGGCGCTGTTCTGGCCCTGCACTAGAGAGGTTTCTGGAACCCATCCAGTTGCCCACAGCCTCGGAAACACACCAGGAGGCGCTTAATGGCCCCCTCATGTTAGAAGAAATCGGGGAGGCGATTGGATCCATGGCGTCTGGGAGAATGCCGGGTCCGGACGACCTGCCTGCCGAATACAACAAAGAATATCGGGAGTGTCTGGTGCCGCGTCTGCATGCTCTTTACTCCACGGCCTTGGATGAAAACACATTGCCTCCATCGATGCGTGAGGCCTACCTGGTGTCCCTGCTTAAACCAGATAGAGACCCCGAAAGCCTGGGATCATACAGACCACTGGCACTTCTCGATGTGGATTATAAAATATTCGCTAAAGTGTTGGCGGGCGATTAGCACCAGTGGTCCCCGAATTGGTTCAAAGCGACCAAAACGGATTTGTGCCCAAGCACAGTACCTCACTGAACCTTCTGAGGTTTTTTAGAGTGGCGTCTGATAGTGTGCGGGAATGGCCTAGGGCAGGATGTCTTGTGTTGGACCTCGAGAAGGCCTTTGACTGTCTAGAGTGGAGCTACCTAGCGGCAGTACTGTTGCGGTATGAGCTGGGCTTGGGGTTTCTTCAGATGTTAGACCAATCATATAAAAACCCTACTGCACGGGTGCGACTGGGACCATATATATCTGATGCCATACCAGTACGCAGAGGCACCAGACAGGGGTGCCCACTCTCACCCCTCCTATTTGCTCTCGCAATCGAACCCCTAGCCGCGGCACTGCGGGCAACGCTGGGAGATGGGATACCCCTTGGAGACGAGATACACCAGGTGTCGTTGTATGCAGATGACCTCCTGGTCTTCGTGAGAGATGTGGACAATATACCAGCCCAGCTGGTGCACCTATTGTGCGACTTTGCCGCCCTCTCGGGTCTCCGAGTAAACGCTCACAAGTCCTGTCTTTGTGCGTTCAGGGGGGACACCCAGGACTCGGGTTACGTCCTGGATGGTACACGGGTGCAGTGGAAAGCTGATACCTTCCGCTATCTAGGAATCCAGATATATTGTAAGCCAGCAGACCTTTTTGACTGTATTCTAGGGTGTGCCTTGGCAGCCGTTAAGTCCCAAGTGCTCTTCTGGAAAACGCTTCCCCTAACAGTCATGGACAGGGTAGCACTATCTAAGATGGTAATCCTTCCCCATCTTCTGTACTACTTCGCTAATCTGCCGCTATATGTTCCGGCGTCCTTCTTTACCACGCTCACTAACCTCCTTAGGGACTTCATTTGGGGTAACGCACGCCATGGGGTAGCGTTAGCGAAGCTGTACCTGCCCACCGATCAGGGAGGCCTTGCTGCACCATGTTTTGAGCACTACTATTTGGCTGCCCAATTGCAGTGGATAACCCGCTGGCTCGCAGACAAAGGCCGAGAAGGCACGGCGACCACTCTCTCCCCCCCCCCCCCTTTCTCTGGACTATATCACCAAACTTTTCAACCCAGTCACCAGGGCCTCCGCGCCGACGCCGCTTCTCCTCACAGTGGCGTATACGTGCTACCATCGCAGTCTGTACCTCACTAGAAAGCTAGTCCCCTATGCACCGGCCATCCCGCCGGAGGGTTCCTCTAGCAGGTCTGGGGTGCTTACACCTCTTGAACTTACGGAATGGCACGAAGCCGACATACGGACCCTAGGAGATTTGTACCGGGATGGCACGCTTATACCCTTTGAGTCCCTGGTCGAGGAGATGGGACTGCCACCAGGGCAATTCCTACGACACCGCTTACTGATCGCGACGCTAGCCTCTAGATGGGGAGACATGAATGCGGAGCAGAGTCAGCACCTCACCTTACAGTACCTTCACGTTATGGGGAGAGGCAGGCACCTGATTCGATGGTTCGCGGCATCCCTCCGCAAACACGCAGCATTATGTCTAGACCCACTCCACCGCAAGTGGGAAACAGATTTGGAGCGCCCACTAGAAGATCGGGAATGGGAAAGGATAATCAAGAGCCCAATATACATACCCAGAAACATGAGATTCAGACAAATACAGCTATTTATAGTTCACAGAGCATACCTTACGCCTGAGAAGATTAACAGATACTTCCACCGCTCAGATGCGGGGTGTCCTCGCTGTACTGAGTCAGGGGCTGGGCTGATACACATGCTGTGGAGCTGTCCTAAACTACACACTTATTGGCGGGCAATTGGGGAGATACTACACACATGTACAGGCCGTGACATACCTTTTGAATGGCCATTTTACCTGCTACACCACTTCCGTAGAACCCTGATCACAAAAGTTTCATCTTGTTTCCTTGACTTGGGATTAGTAGTAGCGAAGCGGCTTCTAACTAAGAAATGGAGGTGCTCGCTCCTGGCCTGGGTCAAAGCAGAGGGAATCGCCATCCGGCGGGAGGAAACACTGGGGCTAAGGGAGGTACCTATAGAGACGCAATGGGAGGGGCTGCTCCAGGCCTTAATGCAGACAGAGAGGGACAGTCCTGCGGGGGCAACCTAAGAATGAGGAAGGCGTGTCCGCAGTGAACGACAGATAGCCCACCAGTCAACCTCTGTAATACCATCTACGCGTACATACATCATCTGACACCTTAGGTGAACATCACTGCGGTCAGTGAGTGGAGTTGGCGGTCCCGGTCGTGCCGCGGGACGGTACGGTGGGGATGGGAGAGGGTACGGGGGAGGGACAAGGTGAGGGACGATCGCGCAGAAATCGGTCTATGCTGCTGTTACTGGTTTCGAGTTTTGTTTGTACTTACCTCTGACATCTGTTCAATTACCCACACTGAATAATCCGAATAGGCTCTGTACAATACAATAACCGAACCACATCGCTGATGCACAGTGTCTTTTACCCTTGTTGGAACGGACTAACTGTTGAAGTTCAACTTGTAACTGAGTCAATGATGTCATTGATATGCATGTTAGTTTTAACAACCGCCCAACTGTAATGCCTACTTGTGATCGACGGATGGTTCAATATATGGTCGGCTTTACATACTGTTATTTGTCTGTCATGAAGCTGTAAACCATGAAATTAATAATAAAAACAGATTTAAACAAAAAAATGATACACATTATTTCCAACAAATAACACACTTATCTCTTTTCTGCGTTCAGTGCTGCTACCAGGTAGTTGATAAATTACACAGGGGACAACGTTGATTTCTCGTCAGTGATGTGCAAACCTACTTGATAACAAGCCGGCAGTGGGGTTGCGATTTTGACATCTTCTGAATAGTGTGCCTTTACCAACCACTCATCCTGATTCAGGTAAATGAAGATTCTTCTCCTGCGAAGATGAGCTGATACCACAGCCATGTACTTTGAGATTGTGCTTGGCAAAGATTTAAGCCCGAAGTGTTGAAACTTGTATCGATAACGGGTCTTGCCTAATCTAAATCTCAGAAACATTCTGTGCTTCCTTGCCATTGGTATGGGAAAAGAAGAACTGTAAAGGTTCACAGAAAATATCCAGTCTCCCTTCATAACCTGTGGCTATATCAGATGCAAGGCCAGCATCTGGAATTTTTTGGGCCTTTAGTGGAGACTAAAAAAATATCTGGAATAGAATCCCTTACCTCTTTGAGATGAAGAAATTGGTTCTGTTGCTTCTTTTGGAGCAGAGATTTTATCACCCTTCTTAAGAGTTACAGATGATCTTTAGGTACTCACTTTGGAGGGCTGTTTCAGCGCTGGCTTTGAAGGGACTGATAGAGAAGATTTGAACTGAAGGGCGTAGTCCGTCTGAATAATTTGCAAGTTCTATTTGTCTCAGTTTATTGACCTTCCTTCTGCCAAGTGGTTCGACATACTCACTCCCACAAGAATAGGCCTTCATTGTTTAGATTGGTTTGGGAAAGGGATTTTTTTTATGATGAAGAAGAGAGCTGGTGCTGCTGTTGTCTTCTTCCCCGACCAAGGCAATGGTAGTTCTGGGTCTATGGTTGCTGTTGTTGGCCCAGAGCTTGCAGGAACGCGGACACTGAAGGGATAGGACCCTCTTCATCTGATGGTACTTTGAATCCCAGCATCTCCGCGCCATTTCAACATCAGTACGAGATTCAAAGAGGACAGCTCCACCCAAAGAAAGATTCATGATTTTAAGCTGGAGTATAAAAAGAATAGGAGTCATAAAAAGAATAGGAGTCAGAAGAATAGTATCTATAAGAGGATGGAGAAATGTATGGAATTCTCCTCCTCTTCTGTCTCTCTGGCGTTTGAGATGGAAGTGAAAAAGAATGAGTCGGAGCAAAAGACCTGAAAGAAATAGTTGCACTCTTGCATCATCTTCAGACCTAATGTCGAAACTGGTTACTGTGTAATGAGAGGTCTTATGACAAAATTCATTTACAGTACGTGTCACGGGTGGCAGACTACACACACTCAATTAGGATCTGAGGCAGCATTTTTTCTCCTATAGTGGAGGCGCTTCACAGAGAGTGAAAGCATTTGAAGAGAAAAATTCCCTTGAAAAGTCACAAAACTGAAGAGAAAATGTTCTCAGATTGGAAAGACGTAAAATAATGTGGAAAATGTTAATCTGAAGAAATAAACCTCAGACAAAAAGTGTAAATAACCCTTGAAGTGTCGGAGACACAGTTAGCACGAGCTGGAAAAGAACTGAGGCTGTGAAGTAAACAGTGCATACTAGGGGATGGAAAGTCCTGGCTTGCTGAAGAAACAGTGTATTCTATTTACAGCTAGAGTATTTCTGAGCTGACAGGCACCCCTTCCTTCATTTTTTTTCTCTTCCTGTTAATGAAGGTTAGCAGTTATTTTGGATAATGTAGCTCATTTCTTTCACAGACGTGCTGAATGTGGCCTTACAGCTATGCAAGAGAAAGATTTTTTGCATAAGAAAAATAAATAAAAGTTAGCCTTGCTATTCATGGAGGAATCAGCAGATTGAACATTGTGGCGCCTTAATCCAATTACAGACTGATGTTGTTACCTTCCAAAAGCAGTGTTCTGGGTTCTCTCCACAAGGGTGGGAATACTCTACCTTTATGACTTCACTGAGGATCATATGATGCAGAAGTTTATTTCAAAGTATCTGCAGATTGTGAGCTTCATAACGCAGAAGCTTTTATATACCCATCTTTGTCATCAACTGCACATGTTACTAGCATGCAGTCTGGGTTGTACTGACCACATAGGAATACTGTTCACTAGGTGATATATCGGACTATGTTATACGCATCACTTATCACTGGGGTCAGGGTACTTGAGGAGTTTTAGGTGGTAGAATGTTGAGTGCAATGTAATAATTATTTGGTAATTGAGGATGGGGAATGCCTCCATGTTTTGGCTAATTACTTTTCCCCTGTGCGCTCTAGAAGTTTAAATAATAATAATAATAATAATAATAATAATAACTGTTTCTGTAAATAAGGTGGGCGAAGGACGTTTACTTCTTTGAGTAAGCACAACGGTAAAGAAAGTGTATATCAGTTTAAAACCTTTTAAATTTAAGCTGATTCGGCCTATCCAGGACACCACAGCTTTAAGACTTACCGACAGAGCCAAAAGTTTATACTTACCTCCTCTGACAAGAAGTTCTAGTTACATGCCTTAAACAAATAAGTGGAATTGCAGTTGAGATCTGAAAAGGCCCACTCAATGTTTGAGGCAGTTATTAGGAGGGACACAGATACAGTGACTGTGATCGGTACAGAGGACAGGTCACCAAGCCCTACGTTTTGGCAGTGGACTGTAAAGTACTTGAAATAAATGAGGGCAGTGGCCTGCTATTGACCGGAAGCAGGTAAGGAGGCTTATAAGGTTTAGACCATGAAAAGCAGGGGAGAGGTAAAAGAGGATCAACATATTTAAGGAGCTAAGGGGTGCAGTTTCTTGCAGATCAGTGCCGCTTCCATCAAGTTTAGGGAGCGAGAGTCAGAATGGCATGTGCATTTCCTATGTGGATTTGGAGATGTGAGATATCTAACTTTTCTAAGGAATGGCTTTTGTCTGCGCAAAGTAGATCACGTTTATCCTTTTTGGAGAGTGGTGGTGTCCCTAACTGTAGGGATTTCACCTCTTTTGTGTTATGATGGCTACAGTGCTAAGATCTCAATTCATTGCAGAGCTGAGGTTAATTGGCACTTACTAAGGAGACTGGACTTAGTGGAGAAAAAGTGGTTGAGAGGAGTAGGTTTCACATGGGCGTCGTAGTGTTTTATGAGAGGGATGGTGGTCCTGATTTTCATCACGTTTCTGTAAAACATAATCCTAGAGAGCCACACAGCTCCTCCATTTGGAGACGGTCCGAGCAGAGCTATTTGAGTTTATGAATCTTTGTTATACTTAGAGGGCAATAACTGGGAAACCCACACAGGCAGCAGAGGCCATAAAGACAGAACAGTTGATGTAATCTGATGTTCAAACTCCAAAACCAAAGGTTGTTTTCATTCTGACCTCAAACTCCAAACGATGCAGGTAATTCACTTAGAGAAGTATTTCAAGGGGTAGTCTCAAATTCACCTTGGAAGAAAATTACCAACAGGTAAATCCGGCCAAATCATAAAGAAAGACTTAATTAGTTGGTGCAATCATTATGTGAGAGATCAGTTCATAGAGGAGTTTAGGGGCACATATTACTCTACATCAGTGAATGTGCTAACAAACTCTGAGATTTAACAAACGTAGCCATCCTGATTGTTTCCAACAAGCCTGATAGCATGCATGGGAAACAGAAAATATCACCTCTGAACCGAGTGTATGCCTTCAAACATAAACCCGCCATAAATGAAATTCTGAAAACTGCCATACGTAATAAAAAGTTTCCAATGCATATCATAAAACACTTCAGACATTTCGTACCTCATTTTCAGTCATGCAGTGAAAATGCAGGTTCCTCCAGAAGGCCACAAATGGTAGCAGATATGAGTAGTTGACAGGGTTACAATACAGATGAACATGGTCAGGCCTTATTAAAATGATCACATCTGCAAAAAAGAAAGACAAGAATCCTTAATGGTCATTTAAAGAAGTCTCTAGGCTGAAAGAAGGCAGTAGCAGTTTTAAAGTTTGGTGAGTGGAGAACACACTGATTTCCAAATTAACGACAATACGTCCTTGATTGCTAAAATGTTCTCTAAAATATTTTGAACACAAAGACTGTTTAAGGAAATCGTAAGGAACAATGCTGGCAGAAGTGATGGTAGAAATTCAGTGTCAGAATTCAGGCAAATCTAGAATGGAACCTGTGACTTGGAGCGTAAGATTGACTGGCATCAAAATCTGCAATTGTGAGTTTTTAATGCAAAGCTACACCCTGTCCACTGCCTCCCAATCAATTCCAAAACGCAAATAGACACAGACACACCTCTCTTTACCCAGGTCATGTTGTAGAGCCACTGCTATGAATATGTACTCCCATGGTAAACAGCCACACTTCCTGCCCTTACACAGTAGATTTGTTTAACCATAGACAGATGTGGCTGGAATCAGCTACTACTGTGCTCAGCATGTCCACGGTGTTGAGCCTTCACCTCCGACTATGTGTTCTTTTCTTGCTGCACCTTCCAGGCTGGGAAATCAATTCTTTATCAATCTGTACTAACCAAGCCCCTTAACCACAAAGCATTGCATGAACTGATTGGGGAATAGCTATCTGGAATGTACTTTCTCCCTTTTGTGTTACCACTTCAACCTTGCCTTTCATGAATTATCTGAATCTTAGGTGAAGCAGGAGTGACCCCATTCTGCAAGCTGAGTGATACTGGATTTCATTTTCAACAGCGAGAACCACATAGTATCTAAGGCTCCGACGCTTGGTGCAATAAAGAGCTCCTTGGTACGCGATGCAATACCACAGGTTACCACTCAGAGTCCCACCATCTACCACTAGGACTTACCATTTTACACCATGCACAACAGTGTTTGATACCAGTCAGGATGGGGATGGCACCAGATACTAAAAAGTATGGTGATGGCACCAGATGCTAAAAAAGTATTCTATCGAGCAATTCCTTTGCACGGTTAAATCTCGCTGCACTTTTTGTTTGGGTATTGTGTTCTTATACAGTCAAGGCACTCCAGGGAAGAGCAAGTCCCCCCTCCCAATCCTGTTGTCTCCAGAAAATTGCATTATGAGCTTTAACATTCCAATTCCCTTTGTGCATCTCCACAAGCTAAGTGTCTTCACACAGAGAGGACTTGGAGGACATGTCTGGAGAGTGGAATTCATTTCATCTGTCATGTGCTGCTCTGGAGCAAGACCAACAGTTCTTGCGGGTGTAGGTGTGGTATGTCCTGAGCATGGTTCCTGCTGACTTTGGCTCCTCCCATTTGTTAAATAGCTGTACATTTGAAATTCAATAAGATCCCAAGCCCCTTAGGAGGAGTTAACTGAAATATACTATAATACACAGAACAAGTTGCTTATGTTCGGCAATGCTCTTTCTGGTGAATACTCTTATCATAGATTCATCCCCTTAAAGATACTCACCAGGCTGATCAGGGTGTTTCCGCAGCAGTACTCTTGTGCGCTGCCTGGTGGCACTTTGCAGCTCTGCGCTGGCCCTGTTACACCCTAGAAGTGACAGGGAAGAGCCACATATATATGCGTCAGCCCTGCACGTCAACATTAGTTTCTTGTTCAACACTTTAAGTTCTTTTAGATCAAGAGCATGAACAAGTAGAGTTAAAGGTTTGCTGATCTCCTTTACCCGATATCGGCTCTGGCGCGCTGGGATGATTGCATCTCCTTCTTCCCTCCGCTGCAGGTCGGCCGAGGGTACCTTCCTCCACACGGTTTGGGAATGTACCGTCCTGTCACGCTTCTGGCGCGGGGTGCTGAACTGCCTTTCTGAGGTACTGGGATGGGACATCCCACGGTCTCCGCGCATAACCATGCTCCACATCACTGACAAAATTGGAGGGACTAGGTACAAACGGCACCTGCTATTCTTAGGGCTTACCCGTGCTAAGCGTGACATTGCCAGGGAGTGGAAAGCGACCTCCCCGCCTTCAGCTGGGGCCTGGAAGCGCGGCTTTGATTTCTCCATGGGGCTAGAAATTCTAAATTTTAAAGCACGCGGATGCCCTCAGAAACACCCGAAAATATGGAAGCAATGGGCAGATTATCGCGGTCACTACCTTAAACCAGTTCCCCCGACACGAAGTATTGAAGATTTGCCATGTTGATTTCATGTTGGGTGCAGGCTCTAGGACCTATTGTGCATTTACTGTTCTATCGCAACTGGAATTATTCTCAACTTGGATGAGTAGATCAGGTGACACCTTTGTTTTTTGGTTTCCAATGTGTATTTTCCACAGACTTTGCTCTATGTATCCTCATGTTTCAGATGGACTTATTGTAAAACGTTGACATCTTTACCAATTCCGTATTATATATGAAATGTATTGGCCTGGACTCTCCTGGGCTTTCTATTGTCTGTCAACAATAAAATCTGTTTGCTGATCTCCAAGTCGAGACCTTTTAACACAGTAAAAAAGGAGGGCACGCCACAGAATGGGAATTTGGGACAGCGGTGAATAATTTGTGGTAAGAAAATAATTTTTTTCTATATCGGATTGGTACATTAAGTTGTTCCTTGATTAATTCTTTGATATAGGTCTGTTTTTTATTCCCATTTGACCATATTGTTGCCTAGCGATTTTCCCTGTCGTAGGAAGTTTTTATCGGTTACAGGGGGTAATTTGTTTGCACAAATTTGTGGTTAGATACAGTATTAACCAAAAGGAACATTACCGAAGGTAACTAACGTCTTCTTTTGATGGATACTTTTAAATGAAGATTCCTCTCTTTTGGAATATATACAAAAGCAGTAACTCCTCAAGGTCTGTGGAGTGGGCTCAAACCAAAACGTTCTGCAGGATCGATCGATAAAATCCCATTCACATCAGACCTGGCTACCAAAGCAGTAGTGCTTTGTGAACATGTGCATCGACACCCATGTAGCTGCCTAACAGATATCAATAACAGGCTCTCCGCAAGCAAATGTAATGGTAACAGACTTTGCCCTAGTGGTTGTCCTAGGTGAAAGAGCCCTCAATCCTTCCAGAAGCTGCTTCTTGGCTGGTTCGTAGCAGATCTTACTGCAGAGGTCCATGAACCAGACAATGTCCTTTTCTGTCCCCAGAACTCCACAAAAAGCTTATTATGCACCTGGTGGTCTTTGGTGTGATTGACATAAAAGATTAAGGCTTTTTTGGCGTCCAGATAATTAAGTTTGTCCTCCTCTTTTGAGGGCTAAGGCAGAGCAAAGAAAGTTGCGAAGGGGATGGATTGCCCAACGCGAAAAGGAGTCGCTACTTTTGGGAAAAAGATCTGGTCCTCAACACAGGTTTGTCTCAAAAACTGGATTACGGCTGCTGCACTGAGAGAGAACTCATGAGACGAGCTGATGTGATCGCAATGAGCAGCTGTGCACTTGCTCGAAAAGGGGTGCACAGGAGGCACATCAGGACCAAATTAAGATCTCACTGTGGCACCATAAACTGATTGGAAGGGAACATGTGTGCCAAGCCTTTAACTGACATCATCACAACAGGTGATTTCAGCAAAGTGGCTGGCCCAGCAAATTCAAAAAAGTTGGAACAGCTAACAAATAAGAAAGGTCTTGTGGTGGGCAAATAACAATGCTCACCACAAGACCTTGCTAGGCCAAAGACAAAAAACAAACAATGAAACATTCAACAGTTTGTTAGGGGTCTGTGCTGCATACTCTACACCAGGCCAAAAAGGTTTCCCAACACCCTCTGTAATGGACTTTGTAAAAGGATGCCTAGCGAAAATGACAGCAACAATCTCAGGCGGGAGAACAAAAGAAGTCAACTGACACAAATCAATCATGGAGATTGCGCAAGTTAAAGTACAGAACCCTCCCCTGTTGCGATAGAGGTTCTCCCAAGGGAGTACCCTGATCCAAGGACAAATGAGCATGCCTAGAAAGTCCAGGTACCATACTCTCCTAACCCAGTTCAAAGTGATTAAGATGATTTGGGCCTGTTAACTCATGATCGTGTTCAGAACTATGAGGCAGGAGAGGCAGAAAGGCATACTGGAGTCCTGTGCTCCACTCTAGCAGGAATGAATCTTCTAGAGAGAGCTTTCTTGGGCACTCCAATGTATAAAAGATTTGACAATGCGCATTCTACATGTTGCTGAAAAGGTCCAGACTGAGTCTCCCTACAGTCAAAAGATGCTGTGAGCTACCTAATGGTGCAATTGCTATTTATGATCTGCCAGGCGCAGCCAGTTGAGATTCGCTGCACTAGCATGTACAGATCCTGCCAGGTGGTTCATGATCATGGAGATACCATAAAACGCAAGACTATTCCTGAGGGGCAGCGCCAATTGGCACTGGACCGAGGACCTGATTCTGCCCTGCTTAATGCAATAACACATGGCGTGGTGTAGCCTGTGCGAATCTGCACTCCCTTAATGGAAGGAAAGAAGGCCCTCAACGCCGGGCGAATGGCCCACAACTACAACAGACTGAGGTGGAGTCGCAAGAGAAGAATCCTGTGATCACCATCTCTCCAAGATAACCTCTAGAACCCAACAGTGATACATCCGTCACCAACGCAAGCTTTGGGTGAGGGAGAGAGAGAGAGGTCTGCCATTCAATCAAATCAATCATGGCATTTGTACAGCGCACTAAATACCCGCGAGGGTCTCGAGGTGCGGGGGGGGGGGGGAATTGGAGAGCTGCTACTGTTCGAAGAGCCAGGTCTTGAGAAGTCTTCTGAAGGTCTTTGGCCTGCCGTAGGCGGACGGGGAGGGTGTTCCATGTCTTGGCGGCAAGGTGGGAGAATGATCTGCAGCCGGCGGTCACTCTTCGGATGCGGGGGGGCGGTGGCGAGGGCGTGGTCTGCGGAGCGGAGCTGGCGGATTCAGGTGTAGAGGCTGAGTCGGCTGTTGAGGTACGTTGGTCCGGTGTTGTGGAGTGCCTTGTGTGCGTGGGTGAGGAGTTTGAAGGTTATCCTCTTGTTGACAGGGAGCCAGTCCAGGTCTCTCAGGTGGGGTGTGATGTGGCTGCGGCGAGGGATGTCGGTGATCAGGCGTGCAGAGGCGTTCTGGATGCGTTGAAGCCGTTTCAGGAGTTTGGGCAGGGCTCCTGCGTAGAGTGTGTTTCCGTAGTCCAGTCTACTGCTGACGAGGGCCTGGGTGACCGTCCTTCTTGTTTCGGTGGAGATCCACTTGAAGATCCTGCGAAGCATGCGGAGGGTGTTGAAGCAGGAGGAGGAGACGGCGTTGACCTGCTTTGTCATGGAGAGGGTAGAGTCGAGGATGACCCCTAGGTTGCGTGCATGGTCGGTGGGTGTTCCTAGTGCAGTCGGCCAACAGGAGTAGTCCCAGGCCGAGGAGGTGGATCCGACGATGAGGACCTCTGTCTTGTCCGAGTTTAGCTTCAGTCGGCTGTTCCTCATCCAGTCGGCGACGGCCTTCATTCTTTCCTGGAGGTTGGTTTTGGCAGTGTGGGGGTCCTTGGTGAGGGAGAGGATCAGCTGAGTGTCGTCGGCATAGGAGATGATGTTGAGGTTGTGCTGCAGATGATCTCGGTGGCTTCGGAAGAGGGGGGAGGCGGACGCTCTGTATTCTGCCAGAGAGGATGGTGGAGGTCCAGTCCAGGGCCTTCTCATGGATTCCGGCGTCGTAGAGGTGTGTTCGTAGTGTGCTGTGGTAGACCGTGTCGAAGGCGGCTGACAGGTCCAGGAGGATGAGGGCCGCGGTTTCTCCGTTGTCTAGCAGGGTCCTGAGGTCATCGGTGGCGGCGATGAGGGCAGTTTCGGTGCTGTGGTTGTTGCGGAACCCAGACTGAGACGGGTCCAGGATGCTGATCTCCTCGAGGAAGCTGGTCAGTTGTTTGTTGACGGCCTTTTCAATGATCTTCGCCGGGAACGGGAGCAGGGAGATGGGTCGGAAGTTCTTGAGGTCTTTGGGGTCCGCCTTGGGTTTCTTGAGTAAGGCGTTGATCTCTGCGTGCTTCCAGCTCTCCGTGAAGGTCGCTGTCTCGAAGGAGATGTTGATGGTTTTCCGGAGATGGGGTGCGATGGTGCTGCTGGCTTTGTTGAAGATGTGGTGTGGGAAGGGGTCTTCCGGGGATCCGGAGTGGACGGTGGTCATGATCTTGATGGTGTCGTCGTTGTTGATATTGGTCCAGGCGGTTGGTGCGGGTGGTGGTCGTGGGAGCGGGGGGCTCAGCGGTTACCGGGGTGGTGACAGCATTGAAGCGGTCGTGGATATCTGCGATCTTGCGGTGGAAGAAGGTGGCAAGCGAGTCACACAGGTCTTGCGAAGGTGAGATGTCGGTGTTGGAGTTGTGGTTGGAGAGTTCCTTCACGATGTTGAAGAGCTCTTTGCTGTTGTGTGCGTTGTTGTCTAGGCAGTCTTTGAAGGTGGTCCTTTTGGCAGATCTGATGAGGTGGTGGTGTCTGCAGGTGGCGTTCTTGTGGGCTGTGTAGCTTTCCGGTGTTCGTTCACGGATCCAGTTTTTTTCGAGTTTTCGGCAGGTTCGCTTGGAGGCCTGGAGGTCTTCGGTGAACCAGCTGGCTTTCTTGCTAGTGTGGGTGTTGGAGGGCTTCTTGAGCGGGGCGAGGGTGTTGGCGCAGTCGTTGATCCACTGTTTGAGGTTGCGAGCAGCGGTGTCTGGGTCGGTCGGATCTGCGGGTGGGCTCCAGGCGAGGGTGGTGGAAATATGGTCTTCGGTGACTTTGCTCCAGCAGCGGCGCGGCATCTGTTGGGTGCGGTGGTGCGTGTTGGGTTTCCGGAAGGTGAAGTAGATGCAGCGGTGATCGGTCCCGTGGAGCTCGGCGGTGTGGTTGAAGGAGACGTAGGAGCTTGCGGCGAAGATGGGGTCAAGCGTGTGGCCGGCGGAGTGGGTGGGTGTAGTGACGAGTTGTCTGAGTCCGAGGTTGGCGAGGTTGTCGATCAGGGTGGAGGAGTTGGTGTCGTCGTCGTTCTCGAGGCGGAAGTTCAGGTCCCCGAGGAGGATGTAGTCCGTGGAGGAGAGGGCGTGTGTGCTGACTAGGTCGGTGATGGAGTCGCAGAACTGTGCTCGTGGTCCGGGGGGGTCTGTAGATGAGGGTTCCTCTGAGGGTGGTGTTGGGATCGGTGTGGATCTGGAAGTGCAGGTGTTCGGCGGTGCGGAGGGTGTCGTCGGTGTTGGTTGAGACTTTGAGAGTGTTCCTGTGGACGATGGCGATTCCTCCTCCTGCTCCATTGGTGCGGTCCCTGCGGGTGATCTTATAGCCTTCCGGGATGGCTATGGCGATGTCAGGTGCCGAGGAGGGGTTCAGCCAGGTCTCTGTCAGGAAGGCGACATCTGGGGTGTTGGGAGTCCAGTAGGTCCGAGAGTTCCCCGGCGTGTTTGCGTGCGGAGCGAGCGTTGAGAAGGATGCATCTGAGATGGTTGGGTTCTTTGGTAGGTGGGTTGGCGGGTCGGATGCTGGTGAACCTGCAGTTCCGGCAGGAGAAGGGTCCTTGGGTGCGCTTCGGGGCGGCCAGGCAGCAGGTGCGTGATCATCCGGCATTGAGTGCGTGGAGGGTGCTGGAGTCGTAGCAGAGGCGGGCGTCGTGGCATTCGCGGGGGCTAGGGGTCCTGGCGCTGGACGCAGTCCAGGCACGGACGGGCGCACGCCAGCGGCACGCCCGCCATATATGGGAAGGTGGGAGGGAGGAGCAGCTGGGAGGTGGGTGGTAGGGGCAGCAAATGGGCAGTCAGGGGTGCGGGCCGCAGGGGACGCAGTGGGGGGAGCAGTGAACGGCACGGAAGGCAAGGGCACAAAATCACGGGGCACAGAGGGAAAAACGGGCACAGAATCACAGGGGGCACAGAAGGAAATACGGGCACAGAATCACAGGGGTGATGACGGGAACAGAAGGAAAGAAGGGTACAGGGGAAAATAGAGGCACGGGGGAAGACAGACAACAGCAGTCACAGACAGCAAAAGAGAAAACGATACGGGCAGTACAATGAACAATAGTACAGACCTAAGGCCTACCACTGGCCACCAGGGAAGAGACGCAGGTGGTAGCCTGCGCGTGGAGGAGGGCCTCAACTTACCTCAGCAGCAGCAGCTGGGGCACGGATAGGACGCATAGGGGGTGCTGTGCGGAAGGGGAGCGACCTACCTAACAAGGTCAAGGGTCGCTCCCATTGGGGAGGTTGTGGTCGAGCAGCCACTGGTGTACTTCTTGTGCAGTGTCCTGTGACTTCTGGATGACATCTGACAGGTTTTGTTTAGGATGGGCCCAATGAGACTTTAAATCCAGCTCCAGAGCACACATATGCCACCTGGCAAAGTGGACAAGCAGGATGTATCTGGTACAAAAAATGTAAAGCTACTCTCACCAAGATCCAAGAACGAAGCTGAAACATCAAGCTCATAGCTCTGGACTTAAACAGCAGTGGAAATGTCCTGAACTGCTCAGTGTGAAAACATCTCCTATAAAAAGAAGCTCTCTGCGAAGGAGTCTGGTGTGACTTTGGCTCATTGATCTAGATCCCCAAAGATGCCAAGAGGTTCTCCGTTGTCTGGAGGTGGTCTACAAGTAACTATGGCAAGCTTGTCTTAAATAGCCAGCCATCGAGCTAGGGTAAAACTGATAAACCCAACCTCAGAAGATGTTCAGCACTCACAGTCATCACTTTCATGAACATCCGATGGCCACTGGTAAGGCTTAAGTGAGCACGGCAAACTGAAAATACTCCTGGCCAACCTTGAACAAAAGGTAACGTCCCTAAAACTGCAGGACAATCATAAGAAAGCACGCGTCCTGCAGGTCCCAATGCTACCATCCAGTCACTGGGCTCCACAGCAAATAAAACGCGTGACAGGGTGTGCATTTTGAATTTGTCCTCCGTCAAGAAGGCGTTTAGAGTACAAAGATATAGAACAGGACAATGGCCTCAATCGTTCTTCGGCACAAATAAACAGAAGGCATAACATCCCATTCCTATTTCAGAGTCCGGAACCTCTCTATGACTCCTTTGTAAAGTAGAGCTCATGTTTATTGAAATAAGATGGCTAGTCGCTCCTCTGAAAACCGCTCTGAGGTGGGAGGAAGGTGTGGTGGGTCAGAACGGAACAGAAGGGCAAAGCCCTGCTGGACAATCTAGAGAACCCATTGTCGGATGTGATGAATTGCCACACCTTGGAGAAAATGATTGATTCAATCTCCTCACACAGTGGTCATGCACTGGTATGGGCAAACTAAAACAGCTTGGAGGCTGATGCCGCAGGGAAGGGGGAATGAGAAGAACAGTGTCCCAGGTGACCTGTGCCAGGTCTGTTTGAACTCAGATGGTTGCCAGGGTGGGATGGCGTGGCAGGTGCCAGGTTAGGATGGGTGGGCTGTTGCCAGGGTGGGATGGGAGGACTGGCGTTGTATGTACATCAACCGTATGAAGTAGCCTTGGGATGGTTGAAACTCATGAGTAAACTGTCTGGCAGGATGGAAAGGCCCAAGGAACATGTTGAATTCTAGGACGGAATCAGGCTTTTCGCGAAAAAGGAAGGATTCATAAAAAGACATATCCATAAGAAATTAAACCAGATTGGTCGCACACTGCTACACCTACCAGGCGTGTTCCCCCAATGAAAATGGTCCCTGAAGGTCAGCGTCGGCGGATACACCTATGCTCGAGTGTGAATGCAAGTATGCGTGGCGTGTGCCATCCCTGGACACGTGTTTCGAGGTAGTTGCCTCTCGTCAGCAGGGAGTAGGAAAATGTGTGGGGTTGCTGTGTAAGCTGCTAAAATCGTTATCAGGTCTAGTACCTCTCGTAGCGCGCAGGTGCGTAACCATGAGTCCGTCGACTCCACCGGCTCAAGGGAGCCTGAATATAAAGTTAAACCAGATTGGTCGCACACTGCTACACCTACCAGGCGTGTTCCCCCAATGAAAATGGTCCCTGAAGGTCAGCGTCGGCGGATACACCTATGCTCGAGTGTGAATGCAAGTATGCGTGGCGTGTGCCATCCCTGGACACGTGTTTCGAGGTAGTTGCCTCTCGTCAGCAGGGAGTAGGAAAATGTGTGGGGTTGCTGTGTAAGCTGCTAAAATCGTTATCAGGTCTAGTACCTCTCGTAGCGCGCAGGTGCGTAACCATGAGTCCGTCGACTCCACCGGCTCAAGGGAGCCTGAATATAAAGTTAAACCAGATTGGTCGCACACTGCTACACCTACCAGGCGTGTTCCCCCAATGAAAATGGTCCCTGAAGGTCAGCGTCGGCGGATACACCTATGCTCGAGTGTGAATGCAAGTATGCGTGGCGTGTGCCATCCCTGGACACGTGTTTCGAGGTAGTTGCCTCTCGTCAGCAGGGAGTAGGAAAATGTGTGGGGTTGCTGTGTAAGCTGCTAAAATCGTTATCAGGTCTAGTACCTCTCGTAGCGCGCAGGTGCGTAACCATGAGTCCGTCGACTCCACCGGCTCAAGGGAGCCTGAATATAAAGTTAAACCAGATTGGTCGCACACTGCTACACCTACCAGGCGTGTTCCCCCAATGAAAATGGTCCCTGAAGGCCAGCGTCGGCGGATACACCTATGCTCGAGTGTGAATGCAAGTATGCGTGGCGTGTGCCATCCCTGGACACGTGTTTCGAGGTAGTTGCCTCTCGTCAGCAGGGAGTAGGAAAATGTGTGGGGTTGCTGTGTAAGCTGCTAAAATCGTTATCAGGTCTAGTACCTCTCGTAGCGCGCAGGTGCGTAACCATGAGTCCGTCGACTCCACCGGCTCAAGGGAGCCTGAATATAAAGTTAAACCAGATTGGTCGCACACTGCTACACCTACCAGGCGTGTTCCCCCAATGAAAATGGTCCCTGAAGGCCAGCGTCGGCGGATACACCTATGCTCGAGTGTGAATGCAAGTATGCGTGGCGTGTGCCATCCCTGGACACGTGTTTCGAGGTAGTTGCCTCTCGTCAGCAGGGAGTAGGAAAATGTGTGGGGTTGCTGTGTAAGCTGCTAAAATCGTTATCAGGTCTAGTACCTCTCGTAGCGCGCAGGTGCGTAACCATGAGTCCGTCGACTCCACCTACTCCCTGCTGACGAGAGGCAACTACCTCGAAACACGTGTCCAGGGATGGCACACGCCACGCATACTTGCATTCACACTCGAGCATAGGTGTATCCGCCGACGCTGGCCTTCAGGGACCATTTTCATTGGGGGAACACGCCTGGTAGGTGTAGCAGTGTGCGACCAATCTGGTTTAACTTTATATTCAGGCTCCCTTGAGCCGGTGGAGTCGACGGACTCATGGTTACGCACCTGCGCGCTACGAGAGGTACTAGACCTGATAACGATTTTAGCAGCTTACACAGCAACCCCACACATTTTCCTACTCCCTGCTGACGAGAGGCAACTACCTCGAAACACGTGTCCAGGGATGGCACACGCCACGCATACTTGCATTCACACTCGAGCATAGGTGTATCCGCCGACGCTGGCCTTCAGGGACCATTTTCATTGGGGGAACACGCCTGGTAGGTGTAGCAGTGTGCGACCAATCTGGTTTAACTTTATATTCAGGCTCCCTTGAGCCGGTGGAGTCGACGGACTCATGGTTACGCACCTGCGCGCTACGAGAGGTACTAGACCTGATAACGATTTTAGCAGCTTACACAGCAACCCCACACATTTTCCTACTCCCTGCTGACGAGAGGCAACTACCTCGAAACACGTGTCCAGGGATGGCACACGCCACGCATACTTGCATTCACACTCGAGCATAGGTGTATCCGCCGACGCTGGCCTTCAGGGACCATTTTCATTGGGGGAACACGCCTGGTAGGTGTAGCAGTGTGCGACCAATCTGGTTTAACTTTATATTCAGGCTCCCTTGAGCCGGTGGAGTCGACGGACTCATGGTTACGCACCTGCGCGCTACGAGAGGTACTAGACCTGATAACGATTTTAGCAGCTTACACAGCAACCCCACACATTTTCCTACTCCCTGCTGACGAGAGGCAACTACCTCGAAACACGTGTCCAGGGATGGCACACGCCACGCATACTTGCATTCACACTCGAGCATAGGTGTATCCGCCGACGCTGGCCTTCAGGGACCATTTTCATTGGGGGAACACGCCTGGTAGGTGTAGCAGTGTGCGACCAATCTGGTTTAACTTTATATTCAGGCTCCCTTGAGCCGGTGGAGTCGACGGACTCATGGTTACGCACCTGCGCGCTACGAGAGGTACTAGACCTGATAACGATTTTAGCAGCTTACACAGCAACCCCACACATTTTCCTACTCCCTGCTGACGAGAGGCAACTACCTCGAAACACGTGTCCAGGGATGGCACACGCCACGCATACTTGCATTCACACTCGAGCATAGGTGTATCCGCCGACGCTGGCCTTCAGGGACCATTTTCATTGGGGGAACACGCCTGGTAGGTGTAGCAGTGTGCGACCAATCTGGTTTAACTTTATATTCAGGCTCCCTTGAGCCGGTGGAGTCGACGGACTCATGGTTACGCACCTGCGCGCTACGAGAGGTACTAGACCTGATAACGATTTTAGCAGCTTACACAGCAACCCCACACATTTTCCTACTCCCTGCTGACGAGAGGCAACTACCTCGAAACACGTGTCCAGGGATGGCACACGCCACGCATACTTGCATTCACACTCGAGCATAGGTGTATCCGCCGACGCTGGCCTTCAGGGACCATTTTCATTGGGGGAACACGCCTGGTAGGTGTAGCAGTGTGCGACCAATCTGGTTTAACTTTATATTCAGGCTCCCTTGAGCCGGTGGAGTCGACGGACTCATGGTTACGCACCTGCGCGCTACGAGAGGTACTAGACCTGATAACGATTTTAGCAGCTTACACAGCAACCCCACACATTTTCCTACTCCCTGCTGACGAGAGGCAACTACCTCGAAACACGTGTCCAGGGATGGCACACGCCACGCATACTTGCATTCACACTCGAGCATAGGTGTATCCGCCGACGCTGGCCTTCAGGGACCATTTTCATTGGGGGAACACGCCTGGTAGGTGTAGCAGTGTGCGACCAATCTGGTTTAACTTTATATTCAGGCTCCCTTGAGCCGGTGGAGTCGACGGACTCATGGTTACGCACCTGCGCGCTACGAGAGGTACTAGACCTGATAACGATTTTAGCAGCTTACACAGCAACCCCACACATTTTCCTACTCCCTGCTGACGAGAGGCAACTACCTCGAAACACGTGTCCAGGGATGGCACACGCCACGCATACTTGCATTCACACTCGAGCATAGGTGTATCCGCCGACGCTGGCCTTCAGGGACCATTTTCATTGGGGGAACACGCCTGGTAGGTGTAGCAGTGTGCGACCAATCTGGTTTAACTTTAATATCCATAAGAAATGCCTGCCCGCTGTCATGATCGCGCGGGCAGGGCAGGTCGGAACGCAGACCGAGGGAGAATCACGCCGGGACTACATCACCCACAAGGCGTAGCGACCACGCTCCCCCACGTGACCGGGAGCGCGGCCGGTCAAAAGACGGAACAACGCAGGGAGGCGGTGCCAATGATTCGTTTGAAACCTGTAGCTGGTCAACGGCCCGCGACCTGCATCGTCGAACCCCGCCGAGTTTTCCGATCCTCGGTCAGCCCGGATTCCCAGCCCTGAGCTCCACGCCTCCAGAAGCGCCGGACAGCCCGCGTCTCCAGTCCGACGCTCCCCACCACCGGAGCTGCCCTAATCACCGCCGTCGCAACCTGCCTCGAGAGGTGAGTGACTTCCCCGCTACCAACGCTCGACGCAACCCCGGAGGTTCCGGATCCCGCTCCTCTGCTCCATCCTGCACGGGGGGTAATGAGTGCCCTCCGTTCTCCATCGCTTGCTATTCTCCTGTTGTTTTGTCCTTTTCTTCAGAGTTCCTCAAAGCGCCCCCTCAGTAACCGCTACCCCGGCGCTCCTCGGCCCCAAGGATTCCTGGGCCTTGAGTGGAAGCGCCACCAGCGGTTACCGGGTGCTCTAGACCTCCATTTCCTCCTTGCCTAAACCCATCGTCCAGGCGCTCCTCGGCCCCACGGATTCCCGGGTCTTGAGTAGTAGCGCCCTCGTCGGCTCCCGTGAAGCTCAAAAAACGTATTTGGGTCTTTCACGGCCTGAGCCAGAAACAAGAGCGGAGTCAGATGTCGGCTTAGACCTCACCTGCTAGCTAGTGACATCGCCCGAGTGCGTCCATCTGGACCGAGACCTTGACAAGGGCACCGATTCCAGCTCCACCCGACCCGGGAAGAGAGGACGAGGCAGGTAACTCTGGGAACACGTTGGGGAACACTCTAGCCTCAGGGAGAGAAGGAATAGCACCTAAACCCCCTCTCTTTGTCTCGTTTCAGGTATCTATCCCAGCTGACACCTCCCTTCCTTCCCTCGCCCACCTGTCTCCCGAGCCCGAGGGTCTTTCATACGAATCCGGGTTGGGGACGGATGGGAGGGGGAACCCTCTATAGCATCAGCGTCATCCCGAGGAGAAGACCCAGTGTGCGCCACGACACCCAGTTCGAGAAAAAAGCCTGTGGATTGCATCCCAGCCTGGCGACGAATCGCCACACTAGTGCTAACTGCTCAGTCCGTGCAATCCGTAGTATCCGGCCCAGCCAATTCACATATTTGGCTGCATCCTGGTCATCTTGAATGGTTTGAACCATCGACGCCCTAAACTCCTTCATGGCAGACAGCAAGATCTCGTTGGCCATGTCAAAGACATCATGAGTAGAACAGCTTAACAGACCGACCGCACTGACCAACCAGATTGAACAGAATATTTATTTTCCAAACACCTCAGTCCTTTGCAACTCCCTATCTGGAGGTGTGGTGAGGAATGCATTAGGATGTACTTTGCTGGTGGAAGCCTGGACCACCTAACTCTCAGGAGTAGGGTGCTTTATAATAAAATCGGGATTGCCCAGCAACAGTATATTGCATTAGGCTACTTGACAGTGGACTGACAGACAACAGTGCTTGGAGACCTGCCGGTATTAAGCGCTCTACAAATCACAATAACAATAACAGAGGGGCTTCGATCAAGCACCCATAAGGCTTTCAGTTAGGGCTTCATTGAATGGAAGCAAGGGTTTGGATGAAAAAACTCCACGGTGCAAAACCTCAGTAAAGTCATTTGTTTTTACTTCAACAGAAGGCATTTGTAGGCCAGGACCCCATCTGCTCATCTCATTACCACTGCAAGGGAAACACTCTCTTCTTTTGGGGTGCCAGAGATTATATCAACTATATATAATGGGAAATATCAAGGACACTGAGCTTTTTAAGTCAACGTATAAATAGTCATCACCATAATGTAAAGGTAAATCATCCCTATTATCAACATTGTCCTCGCCAGGTGATGGCAAACTCTGGTCAGAATCCGAACCAAAGAGATGGCAGAGCCTCTGAGGAAGGCTCCGCTGTAGAGGGAGTCCATATCTGTGCCTGACCGTACAGGGACTGGGTGCACTTGAGTGGAGTCGGAGCGCAACCTTAGTTGGTGTGGAGACTGACTCAGCTCTGGGAAGGACATGAGAGTCTCCCACTAGATCCTCCTCTGGGGATCTCTGGTACCAGGGTCGGCAAAACAGGGGCCAGAACAGGTCTTATAGCCAGAGTGAAAGTCTACAACAGAGTCGGTACGGAACCCAAGGCAGGTTCCAGGGTCTCAGATGGTGCTTAGAACAGACCCACCTGAGGCAACACAACTGTAGGCCCCTGTGGATCCTTTGGGCTGAAAACATGCCAGAGAGAGCCAGAAGAGTACCAAAAATACAAAGCATGGCATCCTTAAAGACCCCGGCCTGCTGCAATATTACCGATGGCCCAGGAAATTCAGGGCTCATCGAGCCAAGTTTTAAAAGTGGCTACTAAATCAGTTATTAAGAGCAAAATCAATTGCCACTTTTAAACTCTCTCTGCTTCTCTTTAGAGAAATATAGGAAGGATGGGGTAAAGTCCAGCTTTGTCTTCTTGTGCTTCTTCTTGGAATTCAACTTAACATACTACTTCGACAACAAAGAAGATATCGTGAGAGTGGCTTCAAGAAAGGGAACAGGTCTACGCCATCGACTTGGAGCAGGTTTTGCGCAAGTCCATGATTTCTTTCGATGCTCGACAATGTACATTTCACTCATGGTCTCCCGGAGTGCCTCCGGGTGTATAAGGGAGCATTCTTCACACAACTAAGAAACAAGCCCAACCCCAAACACCAGAGGCACATCTCGTATGGATCCATTACTGACAAACGTTTCCAACAGTCACAGCATGTAATTCAATTTGGAGAGCATCATCAATTGATAAAGAAGGGAGAGGGGCTCACGATCCATGTCAAAGGCACAGAATGAAAGGAACTGAAGTTAATGCACATAGGCAGCCCTTATATGCTGCTCTGTTCCATCACTTCCATGGCAGAGGGAGGCCAATGCAGAGCCAACCGGCGGCGCACAGGAGCACTGCTGTGAATACTTTGAGATCCAGTTTGGCACCTTCGGAATATAATAAAGGTGAGGAAACTGTGATTAGAAGTATCCATCAGAGTAATTTCTAACCCACTCATTCGATGAAATTAAACAAATTTACAAATGGTTTTCATGAACTGATTAATCATTTAAATATTTATATTTAAAATGCCAAACATGGTAAATCTTGAACTGCGGTGAGGAAGGAGCACACATCCAAAATATGGGAAGACATTTTTAAACTTTTGAATGAAATGTTAACATCTGGAGTAACTTATGGTTTGGTGACCAAGTGTACACCCAAGTGTATAAAGATGCTTGTCGTTCCCAATACCCTTTTTTAGATGCCAAGAGTACTGGATAAAAATATAATGTGACATAATAAATTTAGTTAGATATGATGTATTACAAATAACGTTCTCTATTTTAAGGTTTTTAATAACTTTATTGTATACCTGTGACAGCATGGCTCTGTTTCTAACCATGAAAATATATGCTAGTTTTACTTGTTTAAACATACACTCAAAAAATAAAGTAAGCAAAAGAGAACACAAACTTGTAATCCTCACAATTCAGCCATAACCAGAAAACAGAGAACAGTGTTGGGATCCCTCCCAGATCATGGACCCTTGTGTTATGCAGCTGCCTGAAGGTACCGTGTGGTTGTAGGCTCTTACTTCGAAACAACTGTTGTAGCAGACTGCGGAATGACACCCACACTCCAGAAAACCTGGCTTTGGAGGAGTGAGCTGTCAGAGCACACCAACAAGCTAACCACAAGGGTATTTCGGAGTTTCAATGGCATCAGCTGTCTGAGAACCCTTAGTGCAAGGAACTTTCTAGGTGGTCTGCTGTCAAGAACAAGAAGAAGCATAGAAGACTCCACAGAGTGCAATATGAACAAGGACATGGATGATCTAGATTCTAGAAGGACCCCGCATACTGTCCTCATTCTTGGTTTCCCCATCTTCTTGAGAATGATGACTATGGACAAAGCTATGCTAGGGCCCATTTGCTTCACAAAACTGGGTGCCTCGACTCAAGCTGGTTCCCAGAACATTACATTTGCACCTTAGTCAACCCTGCACTGAGGCAGTCTCCCACAAAGAACCAAAACAATGCATAGTCTATTCTGGCCCTTGATATCTGTTGTGATGCCCTACATCCTATGAGCAGATAGGATACAGTCCTCGTAGAGGAACTCCACATACTGTCTAGAGAGAGACTGGAGACAGAGAACACTTATAATTTGGTGACTACAAGTCACAATATTACAAACAGACTCAAACACCAAACTCACTTCCAAGCCAGATATATTGCCTTCTATACTGCTTGTTTGACTGGGGGGGGGGGGGGGGGGGGGAACTCTACATCCCATAACTGGATAGGTTAGGAGTTTGCAGAGTTGTGAACCTTGATGACTGAACTCTTCATAATATTTTGTAAGGACAGATATTTTCACGGAATCCAGATTTAGAACAATTATGGCGGCTTAGAGTAACAGGGAGGAGAGTGATAGGCACCTCTTGTCATCAGCCCACCCATCATTGTATTCTGTACCCCTCCCACACCACTTGACATAAAGATGCAGGCCGATTGGTGGCAAAACCGTCTAACCGTGCCCATGGGATTTTCTGTCTCAGACCCAGTGTTTTCTGGCCCAGCCAACAGGCACCCTGCACGCCCGCACAGTTCAAATCCTGCCCATACACTGTTCCAGCTGTTCTCCCTGGAACTTACATGTGTTTGTGTTAAGGTTCAGTCGTTTGCAATGACATTTCCTGTTTCAGGATCCCCACGAAGTAGACATTCTGTAGCAGGACAAAGTCATGGGAGGCATGGCCCGTAAAGGCAGTGAAACTCAATACGTTAGATACTTCTCGTAAGTGGAATGTTCGATTTTTTTCAAGTGCATCTGCTAACTTCTTTACACTCACTTCCAGCACATATATTTATTTGCATACAAAAGAGAAAGATGAATAGGGTACACTCAGGATGGAAAATATCAGCTTTTTAAACTGTTATTTTCATATTAGACACATCTTTATAACACACTTTCCAACATTAGTATTACGCTGTAGCAACATTTTCCTATAGCATGCATTTTTCATATACCTTAACTGCCTATGATCTATCTACTAAGCCAAACGGTGGTGCTCCAATAAGTAGAGCTCAACTAGATGATTGTACATCTGTACAGCTCTGATGTTTAGTGAGCCTGAACGTGAAATAACTTAGTACGATACTAAACCTATAGGGCTCCAGGTAGCCTTACGGGTTTTCTCAACCCCTCAATTTAAGGCAGGAGTAAAATGTTGACAATTAAATATTATTTTTTTTTGTTTTTAATAACAAAAAGGTGTATTTAGGGTGCGGCATGCCGGAGAACCACGCCTCCGGATAGCCGTAGTTGCCCGCTGCCCTACCCCCAACATGGCAATCTGTACCTGGTGTGCTGCTGGCCGGCATCGCGAGTGATTCCTGCCGCGAATTTTTCCCGGATTCGCAGCTGAAAGGCGAAGCAGGCTTTTCGGGTCCCAGGCGCCAGGCACAAGGACTGAGCAGTGCATGGTGCCCTTTGTGAGCTTGTCTGCTGGACGTTCAAAACTGCTAGTTCCCGGCAGTCACCGGGGGAGCAGCGCCCTCGGCGGTACGGAGGTGACGGCGCTTTTTCCAATGGCCATTGGAGAGAGAATGAACGCGAGTGAAGGTGAGGAGGGAAGCGCTTTCCTAAACGACGGCGGTGATTGCTATGAGATGCAGGAATTTAAAGAGGCACTAATGGTTTAAAGGGGGAATAATAAAGGAAGAAAATAAGGAGTAATTTTTGGATATTGGATATTGCAGACTTTGGGAGATCCTTTCATGAAAGTAAAGGAGAGGAGGATCCGGAAGGAATTAGGGCAAACAGAGTAAAAAAAAAAAAAAAAAATTTTTAGAGTCACAATGGGCAAACCCCAGAAGGATGCAAGTATTGCGTAAAAATTAAGTAAATCTGAAGTTGCGGCTCGTCTTAAAGCCAAAACACACCAGGCCCTGGCAAAAAAAAGCCTCGCTTCAGGCTAATAAGGAAAGGGATAAGGGAAATAATTCCAGCTCCCCCGGCCTCAACAGTACTCCCGAGAGCTCTGAGGACGAGTCTCCCTCCATTATGGTTTCTCCACAACGGGAGGGGTTGCCTGAATCTACAGCTAAACAGGCGTATGTCACACCGGAACCAACTGATGCTGCTGTTGTATTAACAATGTCTTCATAAGGCAGCCCAGCACAGGACGGTTTGAGGAAAGGTGGAAAAAGTACGAAGGATTTTCCGCTGTTTACAAAGAAAACCATCCCACAGTCCTCTTCACCAACCTCAAATGCAGTTTTCAAATCATCGAGTGCTTCATCGCCGGGGTTAGGATTGGTCTCATTAGGATCTCCAGAAGAACTGATTTCCAAGGATCAGAATCAGGCTATAACTCGACGAAATCCTGAAAGTGATCTTTCAGAAGCTCAGTATCAACAGCAAGATCTCACTAACACAAGATTCGGCGGCGCCCCCTATACATTCAAGCTCCATGAATATAGTGGGAGAAAATGTGCCCAGGTTAAATCCCATTCTGGCTCAAGACGTGGCAGATGAAGACAGAAGGATCGCGAGGGATACCTCGGTGACCCTGATGTCACTCCAGCCTCAGCCACAGCCTCAACCTCAATTGAGACCTCAAGGGCAAGCCCTGCCAGAAGCTGCGCCAGCTCAGGCGGATTCAAAGGTGGGAAGCATGAGTATTGGAAATGATGGCCTGCCAAGTAATCTCGGTCAGAATACGGAGACCAGGGGGGTCCTCCAGTTAGACATCAGGGACATGCTGAATTTAATCTTGGAAGAGGTCCGCGAAATGAAAAAAAAAGCAGCAAATGGAAATCGCTGCCTTGCATAAGAGACTGGGGAAAATCGAAGAAGCGATGACCTGATTTCCCATCAGACTGCAGGAAGCGGAAACTAGAATATCTGTATTGGAGGATCAAATGAATATGGCTATGGGAGAGGCAGAAGAGGCAGCTAAAAGGAAGAACTACCTCGAGAATAAACTGGAGGAGCTTGAAAACCACTCACGGAGGTCTAACCTCCGGATCGTTGGGGTCCCGGAAGGGATAGAAGGCTCCCAGCCCCTCCCATGGGTAAACTCATTTATCAAACAGCATGTCCTGCACGAGTTTGAGGGCGACCTCACCATTACAAGAGCCCACCGTGTCCCAGCGCAACCTTTCACAAGCTCTACAATACCAAGAACTATCTTGGTGAACTTTGCAGACTTCCATATAAAGGAGGGGATTTTAACAAAAGCTATCCAGCAGAGACAGTTTTTTGTGAACGAGACTAATAAGTGCCGCATATTCTCGGATATGACTGCATTTGTTTAAAGTTCATGGTGCGCAAGCATCAACTACTCAGCAGTCCAAACTGAGAGTTTTAGTCAAAGGAAAGTTATTTATGTTTTCAGACCTCGAAGAGGCCCAGGCTTTGTTAAAAGAGATTTCAGCAGGGTCTAGCGGTTGAATATTGAATATTGGTATATGGGTAGAGCTACCAGCAGCAATGGCATCATTAAGGGTGACCTCTCTACAGATATAGCCAGATTGGTTAGGAAATGTTTTTACTGATAGGCTACTGTCAACTGTAATTGAGAGTGTTGTTGAGATTGGTTTTTGTCTAGATAAACTTTTCAGTAAATGAAAAAAAGGGGTCCCCTATATTTAGCGTATAGAATTTGTCACACACTTAGATCTGTTTTTTTTTTCTTTTTTTCTTGATATTGTTGGTGGGTCTGGGGTTAGCAGGGTCACTCAGGGTGTAATTTCATGACACCCAGGAAGTTAGATGGGCGGGGCAAAATGTGGGCAGTGTGCGTGGCAGGGCTTTTCCCACATTTGAAGGGGTGGGTATTCTTTCTTTGGGGTGGGATGGGGGACATAGCAGGGAAAAGAGCACGAGCAGAAGGTCCTGAAAGTCTAGGTAAGGTACAAGAAAGGGTTAATAATGGAAACCAGTAAATGCAAGATCCTATCAATCAATACTAATGGCATACTAAACAAAAGGAAATATGGCGCTCTTATTAGATGGTTATCTTCATTAAATCCCTAAGTTTTGTTTTTACAGGAGACTCACATGAAATCTAATTCTCCAAAACTTTTTATACCCAAGATTTTTTCTAAAGTTTTTTTTTGCATCTTCAGGCTTTTCGGTTAGAGGGGTAGCAATCTACTTTTCTAGTAAACTTCCCTGGGAAATTATCCAAGTACATAGGGATATACATGGAAGGTGGTTATGGATAGTAGCTAAGTTACAGGGGAAAATGCTAAATTTTATAAATTACTATGGTCCAGTCTTAGATGACATTGTACCTTTAACTGAAATTAATGATTTATTGATAGGATCCCCCGGAAGAGGTGGTATTTGGTGGGGACTTTAACTATATACAGGATATAAGGAAAGATACGTTGAATAAAAACAAAAAACAACTAAAACCAAATACAAAAAAAATAATGGGAACTATTATAAAAGAATATCAATTGGTGGACCCATGGCGGGAAGCCAATTTAGATAAGGAATTTTACACCTGTTACTCACACCGTTTTCGGACGGCATCTCGAATAGATTTTTTTCTTACCTCCAGATCCCTTCAGATTCAAGATGCCAGTATAGGCTGTAACCCTTTTCATACCATGCCTATGTTGGGATAGAAATGGTGCTTGGGGGAAGAAGTAGGGAACGTCCCAGGTGGCAGCTGGATCGTCTCCTTTTGCAAAATGAGGATTGGGTTCAGGGATTTAGAAAATGGATTTTGTAATATTTCCAGATTAATGAGAATACAGCTGCCCCCTTTTCAGTGGGGGGGGGGGGGGGGGTTTCAAGGCAGCAGCCCGTGGACAGATAATAGCCTATACGGCCGCCCAGTCCAATACCCGTAGGATTAAAATAGCTCAATTGCAAACTGAAGTGGATCGGGAATATGCTCTCCAACTTCAGCTTCTTCCAAACCTATATGAACAGGCAAAAACAGCACTGAGGGAGTTTTTTTACTTTGGAAGAGGTTTGCAACTCACGAATATTCCAACAGAGGATCTATGAAGAAAGTCAGTTAATTGGTAAATGCTTGGCAAACTCCACTAGGAAAAAACAAGAATCGGCCACAATAACCCGAATTTTAGATCCTCAAACTGGTCGAGAAATAGTTAATAATAGCAATATTTTACAGACTTTTGTAGACCACTTTCATCAGCTGTACTCTACTGAGTACTCAGTGGAGGAGGAGCAAATTCGGGAATATTTCATAAATACGAATGTCCCCAAGCTATCAGATAGCCGGATAGGCGAATTGGGAAGAGAAGTAGATGTTGCCGAAATCTTAGCAGCTATTAAATCAAAAGTCGGGGCAAAAGCTTGTGGGCAGGATGGCTTCCTTATCGAGTTTTTTAAAGTATTTTTAAAAGAACTTGCTACCCCGTTGAAAAACCTATTTAACTTTGCTAAAAAGGGTGGCGAAGTCCCAGATGTTTTTAAAGAAGCAATAATTATTTCTTTTGTTAAAAAAGAAAAAACCCCCGAAGATGTGAAATCATATAGGCCCATTAGTCTGTTGAATTCTGACTATAAAATCTTGATGACGGTATGGGCAGAACGATTTCTACTCGCCGTGCAAGAAAGAATCTATAGAGATCAAACCGGCTTCATAGCCGGCAGATCAATGGTGACCAACACCCAGTTTTTAATACATGCGCTGGATTATTTTAATACAAATTGCATCCCGGCTAGTATTTTAATGGTTGATGCGGAGAAAGCCTTCGACCTTGTGAATTGGAAAACCTTGTTTTTCACTTTGGGTCGGTTCGGGTTCCCTGCACAAGTAGTTAATATGTTACGAAACATCTATCAGGGGGCCACTGCCCAGATCATAGTTAACTCAAATTGTGCAGGAACCATAAATATAAACCGTAGAACCAGACAGGGCTGCACGCTTTCGCCATTACTTTTTACTTTTTTTATAGAACCTCTGGTTTTAAAGATACGAAACAATGCTGCTATCAAACCCCCGATACCTGGTATGGCTAAATTAAAACTATTTGCTAACGACATTATTTTATATCTGACTCCCGACAGAGAGAACCTCGAAACAGCTCTGAGGGAATTTTCGGAGTTTGAGCAAATAGGCGGGTACAAAATAAATGCCAATAAAACCGAGTTTCTCGTCCTTAATGCTGATTTGAAGTCTTTTCCTCCTTGTTTAAAGATACAAGCAACAAAAACTGATCCTATAAAATATCTCGGGATATATGTATCTAATCAGTATCATCAGTTATTTGAGCTGAACTATTTAAAAATGAAGGGCAAGATTAAGAAGTTGTTGGAACAATGGGCATTACTCCCTCTATCGATAGTGGGTAGAGTTTCATTGATCAAAATGTCCATACTCCCGCTGCTTATTTTTTTATTTTCTAATGTCCCGATTAAAATAAATCAGTCATACTTTAATGAAATTGATATTCTATTTAGGGAATTCATTTGGGGTAGTAAAGCTCCGAGGGTTAAATTGAACGTGATGCAACTACCCACAGTACAAGGGGGCTTAGCACTGCCTCACATGAGCACTTATTATGAGGCCGCCTTCCTTGATTTAGTGGCTGGCTTGATGGGATCTAACCTTACTAGTGACAGCTTTTTTATGGATAAAATGACACAAGAAATTGGATTACTAACCCCAGTTTTTTTTTAAACTTCTAAACTTCCAAAAAAGACGCGTTATAAGACTTTAAAACATTATCTTTTTAGACTCCAGTCCTTTTTTAAAAAGATGGGCTCATCTGGTCTCCAGTATTTAAAATTAAGAGAATGCACGAGTCTCGGCCTCCAGTTACAATCTAGGCATATAAGTACTTGGGAAGGCTGTGGACTCTCCGAGTTAAGGCATTTTAGAATTCAAAATAGGCCGATCTCCTGGCAAGAAATAACGGCACGGGCGGAAGGACATCGGAAGCCGACCTTTCTTGAATATTTACGTGTTGTTAATCTGCTAACAAATACCAGTGGTATTTTGGACACCCCTAATCAATTTGTGGTAGCCCTTTATGGGGCCAAAGTCAAAGGGGTGGGAAATTGGTATCGGCTGCTCCATAAGCAGGGACAGGCTTCCGTGATAGAGACTCACTTGGACAAAATAACTCGGGAGACCGGATGTAGGCTGGAAGGGAAGGAGTGGGAGTCTATGTGCCACCTAGGAAGCAAATCTTTGAGTGCCGCAAATTTTAAAAGGATGGCCTTTCTATCACAATGGCTTTCTTATTTAATTCCGGCTGCTTTAAAAAAAAAGATTTCCAGGCGCAGAAAATAGGTGCTTTCGCTGCCAAATAGATGGGGAAGGCGGGTGGCATCATACTTTTTTTGCATGTTCAGGACTTAGGCTTTTTTGGGAGGCAGTTTTCTCGGATATTGGGCAAGCAATCGGTGAGAACATTATGCTCGAGGCCGAAACTGCCTTGTTTGGTATCAGTAAAGATGAAAAGATACTATCCGAGCCCGAAAAAGCCTTCGTATTTATTTCGTGTATAGTGGCTCGCTCCCTAATTTTGCAGAATTGGAAATCCAGGGAAGCACCTTCTCATCTGAAATGGTTCAACAAAATGAAAAGAACCCGAAAATTCGAGGAAGCCTATGCTAGGAGGGTAGGAGCTATTAAAAATTTAGAAGTTTTTTAATGTACTTGAAAAATTTAAAGAAAGATTATAGTACTAGGGTTGGAAAACTAATGTAGCAGCTTTTTACTAAAATGCATTAGCACTTTTTCGTATTGCACTTTAGCAGTTTTAGCACTTTTTAGAATGCATTTTTGCATTTTGGTTAATGATGTGAGGAACTGCTATAGTCACAAATACATGTTGTATTAAAAAAAAAGGTGTATTTAGATTTTACGACAATATGGCATACTAAATGTTTAGCTAGTAATGCAGCACAGTCAGGGAATGATCTTTAACATCATTAAAAGTGTGTCACACGACTGATCCTTCTCCACTAATGACCTTGCGTAAGCTAACTTGACATGAGACTGCCGGTGGCAAACCACAGGCTCTTTACAGTCACAGCTTTCACAGTCATTGACTTACCATGTGACCACCACTGCTCCAGCCACACATGAGACAAAATGCATTTGTCACTAACACTGCCCTAGGTCTCCTGGACTAAATTTCAGGTGATAGTCATGTGACTGATTCAGCACCAGCCCCACCAATTCTCTATAGTCACAAACCTCACAAGTGAGTGCCTCTATTCTGGCACTAGCTGCCTATTCGAGGCAGGTATGATGTGTCTCTTATCAAGCCCTCCTGGATCTTTCAAAAAGGATACTGAACCATCAGACTGCTCTGGGCAAGTATTTTTGTTCAGAGCAATGACTAACAAGTGACTGACTGCACCCCAGCCCTACCAGACTTTCAGCGGCTGTGCAAAATATCCATGTGTCCAAAAAGGCAACAGATTTTAGGAAGAGAGATAACAGTTACATATGTTTAATTAGTTTAGCCTGTTCAAATTTCAAACATTATAAATATATACACATGAAAAGGATCATGCTCTTCCCTGAATATGCTGAAAGGACCGGCACAGGTAACAGATGAATAACTTGATCTGGGGGCTGGGGAGAGAAGCTTTCACTAGACTAAAGGCATTTTCGTTGGCCACAGTGAGTTGTAAAATGTGAGTTAGGAGGCCTAGGGAATGGAAACCAAATTTTCGAAGCCTTAAACTCCTCTGAAAGACCTGGGAATGTTCACCTTTTTATTCCCAGTCAGCATTTCTAGAAGTGTGGTCTTCGGTGGGTGTCCAGTATATGCTCATGTTGGTGCATGTTTAATTAACCATGTAAATCATGTATAATGCACTGCAGTGCTTTTTTGGGATAGAGTTATGCTTTATGCCTGGAAAAACGATTGTGGAAGAGGGAGGGATGATCGAGAAGTTTAAAGGTTACAGCAGTAGAAACCCATCTGAGAGGGCGCAAATACTTCAGCAGTTGCCTGGTTCCCATGGGTGGTGGCTGAAGAGAAGAAAACGAAATTCATTCATAGAAATTGTTTTAAAGGTACGGCAACACGAGTAAATATGGTCTGCAGAGCCTGGGAGAGACCCATAGGAGTGAGGGACGCACGGGGGAAGCCCTGTTTCAACAGAAAAGACTAAAGGTAGAAAACAGGTCCTACTCAAAGAGGTGGGCTGATCTAGAGCATCGTCAGTATCTGTATGTGTTTTCAGAATGGTAGTTGATGTGAAGGATACTTGCAGACGGCGGACAGCCGATTGGTTGCTTAAGCTGTATTCTCAATGGTTTTCAAATAGAAATGTTTAAAAGACCAGTTGGGGAAACATAACATCAATTCCAAACTCCTCTATCATGTCACCCACAACCAGATCATTCAAGGAGCGTTCCATGTGCCTAAGACCTCGCTACAATCATTATTCATCCTTCTACATCCTGAATCAAGCACTCTAAGCCATCTGCTATATTTCTTTTCTCATCACAACTTCTATCAGAATAATGCACAGTCCAAGTTAAGCCATGCAACTCTTCCCTTTACTGTACATTAATGGATTGCTCTTCTTACTAACTAGATTTGCTAAACTCCGCTTTTACTATGGCGGTCTGAAATTGGAAAGGATTAGACATCCATATTACGGCCTACAAAAATGTAGTGAGATGCTATGCTAATACAGACTCTGTGCTACACAAGTGTCAGAAAACAGTAACACTAGCGGACAACTATGTTTTGTACATGTCGCAAAGCTGCAACCTTTCATTACGTCTGCAAGTTTGTTAGAAGATCAAACATACCATCTAGGGCTTCCTCAGGAAATCCGAGGTTTTCGAAATCATTATTTTTCTGGTTATACAAATCAAACAGTAAGTAATTTGCCAGTTCTCTGCAGCCTTCATTGTATCTGCTGTCGATTCCTGTAAGATATAATAAAGAAAATAATTGTATGACCTATTACACAGATACAGGTCTGCCAATCCTTGCAAGTACATCACAAGCAAATTTCAAGGCAACCATGCAAGCTTATGTATATTCGTATTGGAGCATCTGTAGGATATAATATTACCAAGCACTTGGTACATTGTTCCAGGATGGGCAAATTACCTGGGTATACCTTTGACTGTTGTACAGCAAAAGTAATTGGGTTTTAAATTACGACATTCAAAACAAGTTAAAAATAAGCGGTGGCACTTAACAATAAGAAGCAATTAGCTACTAAACGTATATAAGCTTAGTACAAAAATGGTTATGTGAACATATGTGTAAGTGATGATACTCTGAGCTTTCCAATACAGTCAGGAGGATACTCGCACAGGGGTTTAGATAAGCTTTTGAAGCGGAAGTATTTTACGCCCTATATTTGGAAGCCGGGCGTAAAGCAAGTTCTTACTGAGAAGAAACGTTATTCACATAACTTAATCACATACAAAATTAAAAATGTCATTTTCAGACTGAGAAACTGGATATTTATTTCATATCACCCATTCTTTCTTAGTAGCCAGACCTTCATGCAAATTAACTCCGATAAGTTTAACTCAAAGATCCTCTTCAGATCAGGGTTCAACATCTGAAGAGTATTGTAGAAAATGAAGAAAGTGTATACAAGTGAATGCAAACATCAGCAGGAAGACGTGTTCGGATGTACGTGTTAAAAGAAAGATACAGTCCCACCCTTACTACAATAGCAGAATAAAAAGCAGCATAAATGGGCTTAAGATTTGGGGGAGGGAAGCAGATGCACATTCAGGTAGAGTAGGAAAATATATGTGGACATCACCCTAGAAGTGAAGGCCACAGTCCCTCAGAGGGAACACGATTTAAGAAAATTTGCAGATGAAGCTGAACAGAGGTGCAGCCCAGACGGGAGGTTAGGCTTCACAGGACAGTAGACATAAAGGAGTAGGGCATTGCTACGTTTGAAAGAGGGACATGGCAGGGACACCAAGCTAGTGTAGAAATGTAGCAAACTACAGGCATATATAGGTTGCATTCGTTAGTCATGTGATCAGTTATTTTTGTAGAATAGTATTGTCGTTCTAATAATGATGCTGTGCTCATACAAATTTATCAGTAAATATGCTAATCTATATGTTTGACGTAGACACCTTTAAGAAATATGTAAACCATGGTCCATTACATTGTGATTTGAAGTTCAGTGTACAGTTCTGCAGGGCTGACTGACCTTCTGCGCACTTTGTAGATTCTGTGCTTTCTTGCCAATAAAAGTTGTATCTTCTTTTCTTTCAATTAGAGACCAAGAGCAATTCTTGTGGCACACCATTTATGATTTTACTCATATTGATAAATCACTAGAGCAGCATGTGTGGAAGCTATGTAGAGTTATATCTTATCGTTACTTCCTATGTTTACCTTTTGGGAGTATTTTTCTATTGTCTTGGAATAAATCAGACCAGTATGGTGCTGATCTAGTGACCTACCCCTACAGTCTTTGTACGATGAAATCAATGGCCTTCGAGTGATAAATATATATAAATTAAGAAATGAACGATTTTTACCACATGATCTGGACCTACCCTAGCCTAATCCCGTACTGGACAGCAATAGAGTCCGAAATCACACAGGTCGTGGGCTGGCTGGTTCCCAATGATCCCGTACGTTTCATCCTGGGAGTAATGGGCGGCCTAGATGGTTCCAGAGCTGACAGGTCATTCCTTGGGACAGCCATCGCAGTAGCCAAGCATGACATTGCAGCTGCTTGTGTGCATTCTAAACCCCCAAGTATAACCAAATGGTGCCAAGAGGTAGACTGGTCTGCTGCACAGGAACAACCCTTATTTGAGGCCCGGGGCTGCCCTACCAAGTATAGAAAGGTCTGGGGCAAATGGATGAATCAATTAGATTAACTGAACCAATGTTTACCTGTGTACACAAATGCAATGTTTATGCTCGGTGGCAGTGATTTGAAACATTTATTTGTATGCAATCTAGGGTAACATATGCGGAATGCCATGAACCATTGGGCTAATGTCTTGTGCTGTTAATTGCTTGATCTTAAAAATCAATAAAGTTGATTGCCAAAACAAAAAATTAAGTAATTAAATTATACACAGGTACCTTCATTTTAACTGAAGGTTCATGAATCCTGCTAAAATTAAGGATTGCATCTCTAATTCAATGTCCCTTAACAAAGGCAGAGATTAACACTATATAGGAGGGATACCAAGAGGACCCACAGACTTGGCAGAGTTTATCAGTCTGGGGAAATAGCCAATGCAACCACATAATCCATTAGAACAATAACATAAAACAAGTTCTGGGTTGTCATATGTGTCCCTGGTTGCCAGGAGAAGCAGGGCTTTCAAGCAGAAGGTTTTCTGCCACTGTTCGGGGTACTGGATCCCTGTGTCCAAGTTGCTTTTCCAAAGCAAATCGTCACAAAGCATTTCAAATGAGTAAAGCATACTATATTGTTTAATTAGGCGGGGTATTCATTTGTCAGTGTTGGTTTGTACTCTCTTTCGCTTCGGCGAGCCAGCATCTTCATCCCAAAAAGTCGGAGAGAAAAAAAAAAAACTAAAGACGTGTTTTGCTTTGCTATAGATTGATTAGTTTCTCAGAGAAAATGTCGCTACGGATATTGATAATTACCTGGTTCATGCAAACCAGACTGTGCGCAGCCCCCTCTGTTCGCCTTACAGACATATATTTCAAATGGACTCCAGCAAGTGCAAGGCTCTTATGTGACTTTAGACTATAAACAAATGGCAGACATCGACATCAATGTGTATTTGTATGTCTGGTTTCACTGTAGTTCTAGCTCTATTTTGCTGATGTAACCACAAACTTGCACAGTGGGCTCTGTATGACCACCAGTGCAGACAATTAATCTCTTGTTTTTCCAGATACTGAAATGTCACTTGTTCAAGTGTCAGCTGTGCTTCAACAGAACCCTAGCCTTTGAAAGTGCACCACTACCTTAACCTGGAGCATTAAATCAGATAAGAAGAAAGAATTACTTACCTGCGGTAACCATCTTCTGATGGATACTCCATCTACCTGTAGATTCCTCACCTGTAGAATAATCCCAGGTGTCAGACTGGATCCAGAAACTTCGAAGCTCTCAAGTCACTGGTAGGGGGGCACTGGCTTTACATCGATGCCAGGAGGGATATTAGCCAACATCAGTGAAGCCATATAAAGCCCACCCCAGTGCAACAATATCCGCTTCCATCCATTTTTTTCCAAACCTCCGAGATGTGCATCTGGACTGGCATCAACACAATGTGGTACAGTGCCAAATTTAAAGTGGATCTTTAATAACTTTCCCTATAAGACAGCCATCAAACGGGGAGTGGGCGGGAATGGTGAGGAACCTGCAAGTAGATAAGAGTATCCACCAGAAAGATCGCTGCCACAGGTTAATAGCTTTTTCTTCTGCATGCAGACTCCTTGCCTTTAGAATACTATACACAACAGTAGGGTTGATGGTTAGATGAGAAAGTCCTGCAGAACCCATCTGGTGAAGTAGTCCTCCCTACGCACTTAGGAAGCCAGGCAGTAACGCTTAGTAAAAGACTGTAGGGATGCCCTTGCAGATTTCTGCCATAGGAACCTCCTCTGGCAAAGGTGGAAGTTGAAGATTTGGCCCTGGTGGAATGAGCCCCGTTTCCTTCTCAGGGTTCTTTCTAGGACAAAGTGAAGCAGGCCTTGATGCAGAGGATGATACATCTGGACAATGTCCGCTACTGGACCTCTTTTTCTTTTGTGAAACCGCAGTACCCAACAAAGAGCTGCTCAACCAGTCATATATCCTTGGTGCAGTCCAGACTGAAACTCAACACCCACCAAAGATCAAAACTATGAAGCCATTCTTCCACCTGTCACCACTTAAGGAGAAAAGCAGCCCTGGTAATGTCACGGAATTAGGTCAATTGTGGAGGGGAACTGAATAATTCACTTACCAAAAATGGCACAAAAACCCCTCTTTTAAAGATTAGCATCTGCAACTGTAAAGAGGATCAAACGGAGACCCCATAAAAAAAGTCAAAGCAAGATTAAGGTCCTACTGGGACACAACAAAGGGAGGTGATGGACATACAATAGTTAACCTCTTCAGAAAACACACCACAATAGGGGATTTAAACAGGGAAGGCTAGTCTGGGAGACAGAGGAATGTTGACAAAGCAAACAAATACCACTTTACAGTCCAGCCTGCACACTCCACTGGGCTAGGCAGGATTTGCCACAACCAAGACTGAAGAGACTCTATGCTGTTGTCTGCGCCTCATGAAGCAAAGCTATTCTAACTCCCAGAATTTACATATTTTTTGAGGGGGGACGAGATAATGAAAATATGATGACAAATGCCGGTGGCAGCTGAAAGGATCTTAAAGGTTCCTGCTCAAACTCCAGGCATGAAGAAGGCGCTAGGAAAATATGGGGTGTAGGACTTTTCCCCCCACTAGGAAAGATGATACAGTATGAATGGCAGCTTGAGAAGAACACAGAGAGAAGTGCCAAAGGTCTGCATACCACACCTTCTTGAGCCAATCTGGGCAACAGATAGATTGACTTGAGTCCAGTCTAGGTAAATCGTCCTCACAACCTGATAAATCAAGTGTTGGGAAGACGCTTCGAGCAGCTGAAAGCTCCAATTCAAATCAACTGCATCCTCCAACTGATCCTGAAATGCACAGAACTGCTGGCATTGAGCACTTTCAGAGGAGGAGAACAAGTCCACTTGAGGAATAGTCCACTGGAAGAAGATACGCCACTTGTGATCAGCAAAATAATGCCGGCTCAGTCTGTCGGTCCTGACACTCAGAGAACCCGCAAGGTGCTTGGATCCTAACCAGATCTGCCCTAGACCACAGACTCGACGTCTCTAGGCAAAGGTGCATCTATCACTATTGTGGCCATGGTCGGAAAGGGATTAAAGATCATCCCACGGTGTAGGCGTGTCCAATTCCCCCACCAAACCACATCTGCTGCAGCACTATGAAGGAGCCAGACTGTTCTTCCTGTACTAGAACCACTGCCTTCGGAGGCACCACTGCAGAGCCATCAAATGCCAATGTGCATACATGACCAGGAGAACGCATGAAGCCGGCAGATCTATCAGGCATAAGACTTTCATAACCGGCACTCGCACACCCTCTAGAAAGTCTAGGGACATTTTCCCAAAGGTCAACAAATCCCTGAGGAGGAGGAGGAGGAGGGAAAGTGCGAAGAAGGCTAGTGTCCAGAAATAACATGAACCGGAGGTGCTGTGAGGGCTGCTGGTGAGATTTGGGGTTGCTAATTGAGAAGCAGAGTTCAAACAGTATCCAGATCATCCACTGCAGATGGTGCATCATGGTCTTTAAAGAAAGGAAGATTGACTAGACTGGTAGGGTTCAAAGTTATGACCTGATGATCATCGCAAATGTCAGTGGTGCTTGCTTAACCCGCTGAGCAATTATCTGGCTAAATTCCTCATACAAACAATAATGCCGAAAAATCTAAATGGCTCATGATCCAACGCAGAATAACATATCTTCAAATTTCACACAGGATGAGCATAAATGTGGCCATCAAAATGATGTGCTACTGCATACATTTCTGAATTACTCTAGCAGCCAGTGACTGCTCAACAGGCTTTGCATGTTTTCTCTGGACCACAGAATGAGACAGGTGTGCAGATTTAGTGCTTGCAATGCACCATACTGGAATTGTTCCTGATAGCTGAATAAATTGTTTTTGGACAGTTTAAAACGCCATAAGGAAACTAATGTCACAATAAAATCACAATTAATATTGATAGGTTTCACTTGGGACACTTCACATTGAATGCAATTATAATGTGAACGCATTGCATAAAATAACTTGTTTCTCTACTACTCTGTTATATGTCTTTTTTCTCTCTGACATCTACCTTACCTCCGCTTTCATTGCGATTGTGCATAAATGTATTTTGATATCTAATCATTGAGTGTCCACAGGAACCTCTGTTTTTTTGTCTAATTGTAAGTACCCTGGTTCCTTGTAAGTAGGGTTTCCCTTGTGTCTCTATACATGATGTCAATGAGTATAGACATCTCTATTTTCAACTTCCTCAGATATCTGTACTCAACCGCCTCCGCAAAGATCAGTTTTGGGACAAGAGGTGAATGTACACGATCTTTTGATATCAGAAAAGGGGTTAGTCAAGGGTGCGTACTCGCTCCTTTTTTATTCAATCTATATATTAATAGCTTGGGTAGCACCCTTGGGTAGCACACATGCACCAATCTGCAACAAACTGGACACCGGCCTATACCGGTTTTACTCTATGCGGACGATGCGGTGCTTATGGCCCGCACCCCACTGGCTTTGCAGCGTCTTCTAGATAAACTTGTACTCTTTATGGAGAATCTGGGGTTATTAATCAATATTAGCAAAACCTTTGTCATGAAAGCAGGCCGAAGAATATCTAAGGGGCGTAATATTTTAATAGGAAAAGCGATTTTACCACAAACGCCTTCTTTTTCATACTTGGGGATTATATTTGATGGTGTAGGGAACTGGAGATGCGCATTAAGCTCGAGAACGATGCAATTGCTTAGATCAAATTACGTGCCTGTGCAATTTTTCAAGGAAATTGGGCTGTAAGCCTCCTAAAGAAATGTTAACCATTTACAACGCTAAATGTCGAACAATTGCAATGTATGGTTCCGAGCTATGGGGTTATGTAAATGTGGATTCTTTACAGCTGTTAGAAAATGGTTTCTTTAAAAATCTCCTTGGGCTCCCAACCAGCTGTTCTAACTCTATATGCCACTCGGAATTGGGAATCTGCGGCTAGATGTCTCTATCAGATTGTGCTATTGTACAGGACTGTTGTGACTCGGAGCTTCCTCTGAACATTGCATGGTTAAAATGTATCACACAATGTATGTCTGACATTTGCCATCCTGAATATTATGACAATTCTGAAACCCTGAAGCGTATCACCAGGAAATCATTAAAGATAGAAGGTTTAAACCTATTGGAAGATGTGAGATTATCGGTGGAACTGGTCAAACCAACTGTACAGCATAACTAAAAAGTTTTGACCAGTTTCTCGATTCAACTGTATTTAATTAGCGTACTTAATCCCCAACATAGTTTGTCTTGACGCGTTTCAGGCTTGATATCTTTCACTGTTTGACAAGCTTCCCAATCACTAATAACTAATGTATTGACCTTGTGACAAGATGTGTGAACCATCAACCATACATGTACTGTTCTTTTGTAAATTTTATAAAGATCTGAGGATTCTTTTTAATAAGCCTCAATTGAAATCACTAAATTTTAGACAATGTAGACCGGCGTATCTATACCTACAATTACTTCCAAACTTGTATACATGCGTGGTATTAGCTAGATTCTTGAGGTCTGCTATTTCCAGAAGGAAGTCATTAACTGCGGTATGCTAAATAGTGCATGTGTTTTATCTACATTCATTTTAAAATTTGTAAATATTTTTTAATGTATTGTTATGTACACTTTTATGATTCACTCTCTGATTCGAATAAAGATGATTTGATTTGACTTCTATGGACACCGACTTAATAAGCACAGGAATCCAGATACTCACGCTGAACCATTTTTGGAATCTGAGACCCCAACAAGTTAGTACTGGAAGCAGGGATTTCAGCCTAAGCAATTTCGATTATTTGGACCTCAAAAAAATACACAAAAATGCAAAAACAAGCATTTATCAAAAACACATGCACAAATAAAATATTTTATTTAGTTCGCAAACAAATATAATGGTTTTTTTTTTATTTTATGAGGAAGGCTGAAACTTTGCTAAATTCAATTCAGGACACCTATCACCCACACTATATTCTGTTTAATGCACTTGTGCTTTTCCTACAACTCAATCTGCAAATGACAACTTAATTTTTAGTGTCAAATTCCTTCACATGTACAGATCGTTTAAAATTTTTCAATTTTGCAGTTTGCATATATATATATGTATGTATATATATATATATTACCTACTGGCGGTCGCCAGTAGGTATATATAGTTAGGACCTATTTTCCATAGGAAATCTGCAACATTCTATTCGGAATAACGTTGGCGCCGATTGACGAATCTTCGCGAAATTTTCCAAACTTTTGGCCAGCTCCAGTCCGCTCCTATGCTGAAAATTTCATGGTGATTCGTCAAGCGGGGGCCGAGAAAAAAAGGGGGTCCCAAAACGCGTTTTCCCCATGCATTTTCCCATAGGACCTGTTGACGCAGCTACAGCCCGAACTGCTGAACGGAATTACACCAAATTTGGCAAAGAGGTAGTCCTCAGTTCAGACTCGTGCCTTTTGGTTAAATGGTGTAAATCCGTTCAGTAGTTCCTGAGAAAATTAGGGTAAAAAAGTTAGTGATATCTATGGCCTCGGAGGATCCGCAAACCCTCCCCGCACCCAGCGCGCACCCTGCTGTGCACGAGTTGTATTCTAATTGGCTGTCAAAACTCCAGATCAGGAAGTGTTGGTAGCCATCTTGTGCCTCGGTAGAACAGAGGCACAAGTAACCTGAAAAACAAAGGCGAAAAACGCGACAAGGGGGCAGGGTAGAAACACCCTGACCCCCTAGGCCTGCTCAGAGGGTACCACAAGGAACCCCAGGGCCAAAAAAAGATATTTTTTTTAAAAACAAATCGGCGAGATTCGCACCCCTGAGCGAATTTCGGCCGAAAATTTAAAAAAAATTCAGCGCGGACTCCAGCGCGGAATATTCTAATTTGCCCCCGGGGGCCGAATCCCGGGGGCATAATTTACAAAAAAAGTGTGGGGGGGTTCCCAATCCCCCCCACACTGTCCCGGGGACCACCACCCCCGGGGCTTTATTTCAATGTATGAGGGGCTCATGGTCCCCACCGCAGCTCCGGGGACCGCCACCCCCCGGGCTTGTTTTAAAAAAATTTAAAAAAACCCTGTGTGTGTGGGGGGGAGGGGGGGTGCTCGAGCCCCCCCCACACGCCCCGGGGACCGCCACCTCCCCGGGGCACAAAATATTTAAAATAGGGGGTCCGTTATGGACCCCCAAGCCCCGGGGACCACCACCCCCCGTGGCTTTAAATTAACTAGGTGGGGGGACGCGCCCCCTCCCCCCCCCCGAGCCAATGATGGCCCTGGGGACCTCCACCCCCCAGGGCTGGCTCCTGCAGTGTCCCGGGGTGCCCACCCTCGGGACACTGCTGTTTGCAATGGCAGGGCAGGAGCCTCGCTGCTCCCACCCTGCCATTGCAAACTGCTTTGCTTCATTGAAGCCAGAGCATGTTAGCTGCTCCCCATGTGGGAAAGCAATGCTGGCTCCCGCAGGAGGCGGGGAGTCGGCGGGGCCGTGGGGGTATTGGGACCCCCCCACGGTCCCCAACGAGGTGGCCAGGCCCCGGGGTATGGGGTCCCGGGGGCCAGTAGTGGCCCGGGAGGGGGGCCACGCGGCCACCCTCCTAAAAATAAAGATTTTTTTTTTTAAAAACGGCCCCGGAGGATTTGGTGCCCGGGGCAAATTATGGCCTCGGGAGGGGGGCCACGCGGCCCCCCTCCCGATTTTTATTTTTTTTTATACAAAAAAAAAAAAAAAGAAATTGGGGGCAGGCCCTGGGGGATGGGGGCCCCAGGGCCAAAAAATTAGAAAAAGAAGGGGGGCTACACAGCCCCCCTTTGAAAACAAGAAAAAAAAAAAAGAAGGGATCGGGCCGGAGGCCACGCCCCCTCCTTCCACCACTCTGCAAACGCGCCCCCTGGTGCGTTTGCAGAGGGGGATCTAATTCCCCTTGAATACTGGGGGTCCCTGGGGGCCAACTAGTCCACCAGGAACCTCCAGTGTGCGCCAGGGGGCTGCGTTGTAGAGAGGTGTAATTAGGCCACACGCCCCTTTTTACACCTCTCTGCAAGGCAGCTCCGTGGCGCTTACTGGAGGTACCTGGTGGGCTAGTTGGCCGCCAGGGGACCTCAGGATTCAAGGGGACTTAATCTCCCAACTTAAAACGCGCCACAGAGCGTGTTTGCACACGTCACCTCAGGTCCCGCCCCCTTCCTTTACCATTGTACAAATATTCCTCTAAAATCAGCCTTACTACGAATTCCGATTTACTCACCTGTTATCAGGAGAGAACCCAGGGCTGCATCTTTTAGCCCAGCACTGACTCTGAAAAGTAATTCTAAGCATACTTACCAGTAACTTGTATTTCCTTCCATAGGAATCCATTGTGTGGTTTTCAGCAGAAAAAAATTTCTGTGTCCATTTTTGAAATGTACAAATATTGCTCTAAAATCAGCCGAACTACGAATTCCGATTTACTCACCTTTTATCAGGAGAGAACCCAGGGATGCATCATTTAGCCCAGCGCTGACCCTGAAAAGTAATTCTAAGCGTACTTACCAGTAACTTGTATTTCCTTCCATAGGAATCCATTGTGTGGTTTTCAGCAGAAAAGTTTCTAAGTGTCTATTTTCACAAACTAAAAATATTCCTAAAAAAATCGTCTGTATGACTTAAACACATTCTTTCAACTGTTTACAGGAGGTTGGCCAGTGCTGGATCCAGGGTCCACCACTGAGTAAGAAAAAGTAACGATAACACTACTTACCTGCTATGTGAATTTTCTGCCATAGGATAACATTGGTGATTCTATGTGAAACGTTTTCTAAGTGTCAACTTTTAAAATACAATAATATTCCTTAAAAATAACTACTGTAACTCAACTGTTTACAGGAGATGTCCAAGGACTGAATCTAGGATCCAGTCCTGTGGTTAGAAAAGTAATCCATAAAGTAACTAAATTGCATTTAACTAGAAATTCACTTTGAGCTCAATGTTGCTTTGTGTTTGAAATCGTGTTGCCCATTGCAACAACTGTAACTACTGTACTTAAAAGTCTGTTGCCTATTTGCCAAGTATTTAAACTAAAGTAATTCATTCTGAGAAAGTATATTTTGTATTGTAATGTATAATGTAATTATAATGTAATTTAAAAAAATATATCTAAAAATAAATAGTTAAAAAAATGTAGCAAAACAGTATAAAATAAATCAGTATAGCAATTGATACATTAAAAATTGTAATTTACAAAACCTTTGAAATTCACTGAAAAAACCATAGGTTTCAGGCCTGATATAGTTAGGAATTAGCATTTAAAAAACCTTTGAAATTCAGTGAAAAAACCATAGGTTTCAGGCCTGATATAGTTAGGAATTAGCATTTAAAAAACCTTTGAAATTCACAGAAAAAAACATAGGTTTCAGGCCTGATATAGTTAGGAATTAGCCTTAAAAAAACCCTTAGAAATTCAGTTAATAAACAATAGGTTTTAGGGGTGTTATAGTTAGCTGGACATTTCACTTGAACAAAACCATTGAAATTCCTCCGATATAGTTAGTTGTACTAACTACATCTCGCGCGCCCGCAATCCACTGCTGATGTCACATATTACATCATTCATGACATGGTCAGTGACATCACTGATGACATCACAAATGGCATCACTGATGACATCACTGATGGCATCATCCACGTGACAATCAGATACACCTCATCATACACTAGTATAACCTTTCATCACTCACTGTAAAATACAGAGTGCCAGATTTAAAACCATTGACACGCCAATACAAGTTTCTAAACACCCACTCAGTGATTCCTAGATCTATACCCACATCTAATCACTTACCTATAGATTCACTCATACATGCTGTCAATGATCAATAGAACACTATCACTTATACACCTATATCGACATTACACAGCAGCACACATCCTAATCACTTATGAAGTCATCCTACTCACTTATGCAAACAATGGATCATACTTACTTTTACTTAGCTATACACTTATATAAACACCACTTCATCTATTCATATAGATAATAAATCATACTTAGTGTGTTATAAAAACACTATTACATGTATACAGTTATCCATACAGTCACTCATACAATCACTGAGTCATATATATACTTATGTATATACAACAACTGACACATACACTGGCTTTTATTTTCCTAGTTTGTTGGACATGTACCATTGAGACATATATTGGCTCATCACCACACCCATAAAGATATTCACTAACCCAAACAACTGTTATAACATGTAGTTTTAACTTAATATACCTACTGAATCAACTATTCACACATCTTTGGGCAGTCACAACCCCCGCCCCCCCCCCCCACCGAACCACACACACATTCACTCTCTCATACAAATACTCAGTTAACTAATCCACAAATAATATAGACTTTCACGTAGCTAGTAACCAACTGGTGCAGCAGTTTACACAACAACTTACACAGTGATACAGATATTCACACAGTTTAGTCACTATCCAATATATTTAGTGAGACACTATAAATTAGTCAAGTAAACAGTCAATCACACTGCTACTAAATCCTCCATCCAGATATTTATATATCCACTCATTCTTCAATGCAAATTGCTATATATATACAATACATATTTAAATAACGAACCAAACCACATTCACTGGATGATGTCATCAGTGATGTCATTTGAGATGTCATCAGTGATGTCACTGACCATGTCATGAATGATGTAATATGTGACATCATCAGCAGTGGATTGCGGGCGCGCGAGATGTAGTTAGTACAACTAACTATATCGGAGGAATTTCAATGGTTTTGTTCAAGTGAAATGTCCAGCTAACTATAACACCCCTAAAACCTATTGTTTTTTTCAGTGAAAATATATATTTATACATACACATACATACACACGAGTTTATTAGTCAATATTATTCCATTTTCTAAGCAGTCCTGGACACCTTGAGCAGGTGTCGCCGCCCACCACGGGTCCGCAGAGCACAGGTTAAGAACTACTAGTCCAATTCCTAACTTGAGATCGATCAAGGCAAATCCGAGCTAAATGCAGGCTCAATCACAAGAATCGAGGAGAAAGATGAAGATTCAAGTCCTGGCAGCACAACTACAGATCTTGATGCAATCCGAAAGGAGGAAGTTTACAAGTCCAGTCATGTTCAAGTATAAAAAAAAAAAACATAAATGTGGAACGAGGGTTCCCTAGTCTTCAATGAAACAATAGAATACCAGGGTTACCCACCCCGCACCCCAATACGAAATAGGACATTGCATTTCGGAATTCGAAACGACTGCAGATTGACCTTTACAACATCCCTGATGCACCTCGGCCAAGAATCGGAGCTGCAGGAAGTGGGGTGGATTTTATCGACTCATTCCACTGGTCTGTCACAAGTCAGTACTCAACAGAACAAATGATAAGCAGATTCAATAATTTTCAGATGACGGCAGGGAACAGGAAATACAGTTCACCCCCTGCCAAAAAGGCACTACAAGTTTAACTGGAAAAGAAAACATTTATTCTGAAACTGACCCTTCCCCGAGTGCTGCAGATAAACAGGCCAGTTAATCTCTTTCAGCACTTCACTTCGACAGCACTTTTTATTTATAGACGTGCTCATGGTCTATGCATTTGATGATAACATCGAACTGAGAAATCTCAAACGGGAAGCAAGAAAGCAAATGCTTGCCACAGTCACGCACCGTGCAGGGGCAGCAATATCTGTGTTCATAATATTAAGTACCATTAAATATGCAATACCTTTTGCTTTCCAGGCAGTTACCATACACTATGTGGTTGAATGCAATTTAAAAGAATCATAAATTCATGACATCGAAATTTTCAGGACAAATGGTATTTTTACCTTTTTGAAAAAAATTAACTCTTATACTGTGTTTATGTCTTATATATGTTTTTTAGGCATAATACTACTTATGGATTTTTTTTTTTTTTTTTAAAAGGTGAGCGTAGATTCTTTTTGTATTGATCCAATTCACTTCCAAAGTCCTAACACACCTTCCTTAACCTACTTTCAAATACATGAATATTCCCCCTTCACCCATGATTCTCTTTTTATCCTTTTTGTCCATACTTCCTTCTCTCACTGCCCCCCGTAGCCTGCCTCATATTGTGGCTCGTTAGCACGATTTTCCGCTTGAATATTCAAACTATGTTCACTAACTGGCATTCACTATGAAAACCAAATGTTTTTCTTTTTAAAACTTTTTTTTTGTTAAACTGTCTTTTTTCTTCAGGTTTTTGGTTAATGATCGTCGGCCAAACTGTTTCCATACTAAATGTAATGTTGCACTGAGCAGGCTTTCGATTATCTGGATAACATGGCTCCTATTTGTTCTTTCAATTTACAAACTGCACAGCAAAGATGTTCTGAGCAGTACGGTACCACTACAGCAGCTCATCGAGGCTTAGTACGATTTAGATTCCAAGAAGATGAATCTGAGAGAGTTGTACAACATGTGGAGAATCTCAGAAGTAAATATAACGTGCATGCACCATTAGTAGGCTCGAAGAGGAACCACTGGGTATAGTTTATTTTTAGTGAAGAGGAAGTTGAGAGAGTAGGTGGCCGTAGCTCCTGAGACATAATTCCAAACTGTACTAATGAGAACTAAAATATTTAATGCATTTCAGGCTCAACAGCAATGAAAGGTTGCCCCTAACTTAACATACAAGACTCATATGAAATCCTTGTCCACTTAAAAAGCAACTACACTCAAAAAGGTCTGTACGATTTCTGATTCGGAATAGCACAAGGTAATTAATTCCACATAAAGTCCTCAATCAGTGAAGCAAACCAAATCACACTCGGGTGACCCGCTACACTGGAAGATTTTGTCTGCTGGAATAATTGTTAAACTACTACACTGTACTGTTTCAACACTACAACGCCCTTTAACAGACATAGAGCATTACCAGAATCATAAAGATACTTCTGAGCTCTGAAAAAGATCAATGTTTAGCCAACTGGTGTCCTAAAGAGTCCAAATACCACCTCACCAGACATGAACTTAGCACTATAAGTAAATAAATAAATCCTTTCTGACGGAGTCAAAGGCCAAGCAGAACATAAAGTCTGTATCTTTAGAAGACTATGCAGATTCCCCAAGGACAGTCGCTAAAATCCTTTAAATGCGACTTGGGTGTTAAAATACTTACAAAAATACATAAATGGGTGACATGCATTTTCAAGAAATCCAAGCATAATATGCAATACCATTAAACAAAATTATACTGTTGCTATAGCAATGGAATGTGTGCAAAAATATGGACCTCATGCTCTGAGAATAAAATTAGGAAAGGGTCGTTCTGAGCAGATCTAAGGCTGGAAAGCACGCTGGATGGTTGTAAATGAAAGTAGGAAAAGCCAGTCTGTTCAAATGTTCTAGACCAGGGTTCTCCAAAGTCTGACCTGGAGGGCCGGATCCATGCCAGATTTTTAGCCTTTCCTCATTTAGATAAATGTAGTTATCTTAAAAATCTGGCATGGATCCGGCCCTACAGGACCTACTTGGAGAACCCTGTCTAGACCAACTGCAGACTTCTGTGAGTATGAGGAACAGAATTAATTTCTGAGAAAATAAAAATTAAAAAAGTGCAGACCTTTAAAAACTTAGAAACAACGATTGATTTGGGACATTTGCTTGAAGAAGTGGAGAAGAACACCGGAAGTATGCTCCTGACAGTTTCGTATTAATGTGCCATGTTTCTATATGACGCCGCCCGGCCTCTGGGATGTGGGCAGTACGGCTGTGTATACTACACGGATTAATGATTAAGGGGAGGATGGGAAACCTGCATTATTGACATGCATCCTGGTTGCTGTAAGCTGTACTTGGTCCTGCAATAAAAATGGTTTGACAAAAAAAAAAAGAAGTGGAGAAGAAGCCTCCCTTGTAACTTGTATATCTGAAAGGTCACATTCCAAATTAATGTAGTCAAAAGATAGTTTGAAGGCCGCCGGGTCCACAGGGCACTGACTTCAATGCCACAGCTGGTTAAGAGAGGGTGCGTGCTAGAGGGGATGGGTGTCACCTGACCACTGCAAACAAACCAATCACCTACAGAGTGCTTGCCAAAACTTAAAAGATATAGGACTCTCACTAGTTTCAACAGGCAGGGAGTGAGTCAAAGAGGTCCTAGGAAGAGTCTAGAGAGCATGGCAGATGAAGAGGAGGCACAACAGAGGGGGTAAATATTGAATAAAGAAAACTCTTTGTCTGTCAGCCGTTAGCCCTGGAAAAGAAGAGGCAAAATTATCACAAAACTTGGGCATAGTAACACAGACAATAAAACGTAAATTAAATATTATGCCGTGCTATCTAACACAATACACTATTTAACCAGCGTGAAGGAAAAAAGGATGAAAGCAAAATTAATCTACAAAAAACACCTCCGCAAGCAAGTTGCCATACCAGCCTCATGCTCTAGCCACCATTCTAAGAGGGTTGGTAGCTTCAGGCTGAAGGATAATAATCTGGGGGTCACCTGGAGGTAAGAGGGCCAATCAACAGGAAAGGGCCTACAAAACTACAAAAGATTGTCTGCAGGCAAGGAGGAGTCATGGATCAAATTAAAAGGGACAGACAGTAAGGCAAAGGACGCTGAGATGAGGGGTGCAAACTTAAGAATAGCGAAACAGAGAAACCGGTGATGAACAACTGGTGGGTGAAAATGAAAGAACCTATTTTAAGCACATATTGTCCAACAATCCGTTTCACTAAAGGGCACTAGTTTAATAGCTGGTGTGTGCAAGCAAAATGCCATCCCTCACACACACGGAGCCTACGGCGGACGTGAATTTGAGCCATTGCCCCTTGCTTTGGTGGATGGAACTAAACTGTGACTGACAATGAAACAGACCAATGGATGTAAACCACTGACCAAAAGCCTACAAAATCATTTTTCAAGAAACTGTGTTGTGAAACGACTAAAGTGCTCTCAAAGGCCAGAGCTAAAAACGAGTTATTCTTGGACAAAGTTTAACAAAGTGTTGTAATTTAACAGTGAAGTTTAGCAGAGAAAGCCTTACAAAGCAAGTCTAAAAATATCACAATGAGAGAAAGAGAATCCCATTGAAAAAATATAAAGGTAAAAGTAAATCTCCTCAAAAATGTAAGAAAGACACAAGAAGCAAAGGCAAAGGGGTGTAGAAGGCTTATTGTAGGCCCTGCCAAAGGCTGGCCAGGAGACCTGTAAACAATAGCAGGCCCGGCTAGATAGCATAAAAGATGTTAAGGGGAATAGCAGGCTTTTTCAGTCTTTCCGTATATATTTCAAATAATCCCAACAAAAAGGGAAACATTAGGCCACACATGAAGAATACTGTTGGGGTTCAAGGCATACAACTGAAAGGAACTTTAATTGAATTATAGAAAAAAATTACAAACCTAAAATGCAGAGGATTCCATCAGGTCTGGATTTGCAACTTTGTTTGAGGATGCTCTGGACTTGTCTAAGGCGGCTGCAACTAAACAAGAAGAGGAAACAGAGTAAAAGTTAAAAACTTAATATTCACCAGTGCAAGTGACAAATTATTGCGAAAGCACAAACAATGAGTGGATGGCATGAATGAATATTTTATAAATTACCTTGATGCTCTTAAGGCACAACTCCCAAAACATTTTTTGCAGCAAAGTGCGACAAACAAATTGAACAAAAATCAAAACTAAACAGATTTTTCAAACCACAAATTTCCCCAACGACTGTAGAAATCTAGAATGGGGTATGTTTTCCACAGTAGACCATTATGGTTATGCCCTGCAAAAGAGGAGGTTGGCTAGAGTGTCGGGCAACTTGGTCATAAAATATGCAAGGAATAATTTGTTGGCATCAGTATACCATAAAATAACTTAAGCCTGCTTCCATAGTTCTAAGGTGCCAAAAGATATGGAACATACCCAGGATTTCTGTAAATGGGGTAAGGAATGGTAGAGACAAATCACGTCTACTATGCCTACCACCACAAATTGTCTTCGCTGGACATAATCTTGAGGTGTAAGAATAACCTGGAATAAGCAGTAAAATTTATGATGTGCTGATTCCATGTGCACTCCTGGTTATGCCAAGGGTTGTGCAAATACAAAGCTTGGCACTGAACAAGTCAGACAATTATTTTTGAAAACTTTAACAATATAATATGTAAACCGGATGTAGTTTAAAAATAAAAAAACTGCCATATATAGGAGCTGTGCTGTAGTAGGAACTTTTTCAGTGCAGCATAGGGACACAGGTGTTACTAGCACCTGCTGGCTTCTGGCTTACTATGTAACAAATTAACGGATTACTTTCCCATCACTGATACCAGAAGACCAAGAGTGTCACTTTAGGCAGTGCAGAAGGGGATGTCACCCAGGGCTAGCAGCTAAGAGTGAGAGATGAGCAAACTACTGCCTGTGGCTGGCTGGCTGGCCCACTGAACTTCCAACTGCTGAATGGGTGATGCAAAACCAATTTATTTTTCATTTTTCACAAAGTATAAAATGATCTGTCTTCAGGTACAGATAAAGTAATAAAGCATAAAAAAAAACTCGTAACATGCCTGAGTCTTGGGCCATATTACACTAAACCCCTCAAGTAAATCTATGCAGCACTACTTTGGGGAAAACTGTGTATCTACTCTTCCCACCCACTCTCCTCCCTACTACCTCAGGAATCTTGTGTACACGGTCTATTGTATTCTTCTTTGATTTATTGTCGCTATGAATTTTTATTTACACTGTATGTAACAGGTACTTGCTGCTATTCTGTTTACATATCCCACTGTAGTTCGTTTACTCCTTTTTACTGTTACTATATAATGTTATCTACTCTCTATGTACCTCATGCTATTGCTGATGTTCAAGCTATTGCTGATGTGCTTACTCTTATTACAGCACTAAGTTGTCATGAACTTAAGCACCAAGATGCCGTGTTTCCTCTCTACCTCGGTGAAAAACTATGCATCTATTCTCCCCTCCCTCACATCTCCCTACCTCAGAGCTTTCACATGTCTGTCTATTCGTTCCTTCTTTTTTATAATGTTGCTATGAATTTTTGTAACTCGGATACTTGTTGCTATTCTGTTTACATATCCCACTGTATACAGTTCACTCCTTTTACTGTTGCTATATAGTTTTTAATCTTCTCTCTAGGTACCTCTTGTTATCGTTCTTTTGCTTACTATATAACGCACTCTGATACCTTCAGGTCATGTTCCAACTATACAAAACTCATAAATATATAAGTCTCAGATTTTACCGCGAGTTATAAAAACCATGTGTCAAGAGATAAGATACCCACATGTCCACCAATCTTGGAACAGGTTTCCTATTAAAAAAGCCATTGCAGGATGGTCAGCATACGTCACGACACACACGTACACGCATGCATAATAGCAGGGTCGCCATTTTGGGTTTTTTCTTATTTACCATTTTGAAATGGTGGCTGCCCATCTTGCTGTGGTGACCATACACATTGGTGCAGGGAAAGGACATAGCACATACGTATGCGGCATGACCGAGCTGCCATTTAAAGGTGTTTATTTTTTCAATTAACAGTTCCAAGATGTCAAGTGCACATTTTAGGCTGAAAATTACCAAAAAATAAGAATAAAATATGCGCGAAAGCATATTTTAAGAAAGGACCAAAAACAAATTGCAGCTGCCACGCCCTCAAAATCAATAATTGTTGGGGGGGGGGGAATCATGGGACACTACAAAAGGGTGTGGAGTGACAACAGCAGGGGTGTGAGGCAAGTAAATGTCGTAAAGCAGCTAGAGCAATTACAGTGGGAAAAGAACACTGGAGGTCTTGAGAGGGGAGGGGAGGTTCTAAGCAGTGGAAGGATAGAACTCGTCCAATCAGATCAAAGCAAGACCAAAATGCTTCTGGGCGGAACAAACAAACAAGCATTTACAATGCAATGGTCTCGGCATTGGTAAAGTTAGAGCTATTGGTATTGCTCATGACGTTATTTTTGTTTATGTTTTTGTTCTTAAAACATTTAAAGAAACGGCATTGTCATGAGCAATGCCAATAGCTCTAACTTTAACAATGCCGAGACCGTTGCAAGGTGGAATCAACAAAAGGCATCGGCCTGTTGATCGTCAACGCCAGCATTGGGGACAGCCGGCGGGGGCTTCACGAAACCCTTGCGGACCCTGCATTTCTTCATTTATACACATGAAGAATTGTCTTTAGGCACTTTCGAATTTAGGGGCATATTATCAAGGAGGGCGTTAAAAATTATCGCCGCTTTAGCGGCAGAAAACTGCCGCTAAAGCAGCGATAATGGGCTTGATAATACGCCGCAGAGAATTCCCATAGAAGCCCATGTTGACACCAGAACATGGGCTTCTATAGGAATTCTCTGCGGCATATTATCAAGCCCATTATCGCCGCTTTAGCGGCAGTTTTCTGCCGCTAAAGCGGCGATAATTTTAACGCCCTCCTTGATAATATGCCCCTATAGTCCTTTTTTATATACAGCGCATGAAGCCGGGTCTCAGCTTCTTTCCGAGCGCTCCTAACTTTACTAAAAAGGAGGTGAAACCTGAGAGAAATGAAGTGATATGCACGGACTCACTCGACGAGAAATCAGGATTGCAACAAGTCACTTCACAGTGTCCCCGTTTTAAAGTTTCGCCAAACACCCGGAGACATAGATACCTTACTAGTTTGTTTTGCTCGACATTCATAGGTACAGACTGCATTCGTACAGGGTGCGCACGAAGAGCCAATCGTTATTTTTAGGGGGTGACACGGTAGCTGTCGAGATGAAGTGTATTGCAAGCCACTCTGCTGCTTAAGGGCACACGAGATGCGGTGATCGGGCGGGCAGGCAGACGGCGTGTAAGCACAGTAGTGAGGCTATTAGGGGGTCCTGGCAGCGTGCAGTGATCCAAGGGGAACTCTAAAATCCGATAGATGGATATGACCAGGAACACACATGCTTCTTATTACAAAAACATCTCACAAGTGATATACTTTTATGAAGGCCTTGTCCGGTTTGCTGGGCGTCAAACCTGCTACCCTGAAGTTACACTATTCTTCCAACAGGCGCCTTAACCATCTGAGCAGTCTTCTCTGTTGTCACTCTTTGGAGACCCTGTGCACACTCTGAGCTCCAATGCACATCCTTGTCACTCTTTGGAAACCCTGTGCACACTCTGAGCCCCAATGCACATCCTTGCTCACGCGCTGTGCCCCTCCAGGTCAACGGGGGACCACTGAGTGCAGGGGCTGGCGTGCCAGAGGCTGACCCGCCGCAGCTCACACACTGCTATGGGAGCCAAGTCTTCTGCCCCAAACCCAGCAGCGGCGGCGCATCACAGCAATGAGTGCAGCACCAGTCAACCCCTGCTAACAACTATACCGGCAATTCACAGACTGCAGTGTGACTTGATTACTACATGTTGTTCCTACAGGAGACTCGTGCCAAAATCATAAAGATGAAAGTCTGAGTTGGCCCTGCAGGAAGGTGCGACCTACGGGGTTTACCCTGATCTCTGCCGTGACCCACTAGTCTATCATTCCAGCTCATGTGCCTAAGAATTCTAGGCATCGCCCACACCAGGGGCTCTCTTCAGCGCACTGAGTCCCAAACCTTGGTACGGTCAACGTGAACCCAAAGACTTCCATGGGGGCTGCAAACACCGCTGCATGTTAACTATCAGGACTCGCCGGAAGAGTGCTCCCGCGCCCTCCCCCACCCCCCCCCCCCAAATCACGGAAGAATTCCGAGATCAACTCAGTCTCACTTCAACGTAGGCACAGTTCCACCCTTAACCACCACGACGTTCATCTCCTCTGCAGACACCAGCAAAAGCGCAAAAGAGGGTCCCAAAATCAAATAAAATGAAGCCAGCACATCTCACGGTGTTCAGGTACAAAAAAGCCATTCACAGGGAGCCAGGAACAAAGTCAACATCCTTGATAAGTCGGCACAAAAATACGAAGTGAGTGCGTGTGGAAATAAATCTGCGTTTCAATATCAGGATCTGCAGAACGCCCCCTTCCCCCCAAAAAATTAGCGCCTCAGGCAGCCTGGGTTCCCTCCCTCCACGTCCTGTGCAACAAGTGGCCCCTCTCCCAGTCTGCAGTGCCTCTTACAGATCACAGGAGGTGGGGATAAAGGGAAGGGGGGCGGGAGGGGAGGAGGAGGGAGGGGGTGTAAGGCTCTCTTACACATCCCACCTTTGAAAAAAAATGTAAGGAAACGGCCAGTTTTGACCAGCAGGACTTAAATCGACTATCACATAGAGGGGAAACAAGCATTGTCTCCACAACTGCAAAACCAACAAGGCAGAGCAAAAGGCACACCACCGCCTTTCTCCGAGGCAGAGCAGAAATGCCTCGGAGAAACGCAGCATCGTTTTCGGATTCGGGGGCGTGTTTTGCTGTTATCTCCTCCAGCCATTGGCTGGAGGAGATAAAGAGACTTTCTGCAAAAAACACGCCCCCGATCCGAAAAAGACGGGGCCTCATCGGAGTGACTGACCTCTTCTCCAGTGGCTGACCAGCATTCAAGAGGCCAGCCAATGGAGAACAGGGGAGAAGAGGGGCGGTTTCAAGCCCCTCTTCTCCAAGTCATTAAATCTCCCGACTTCCGGTTCTGCCTTCGGCAGACCGGTAGTCCTCGACCTAAAAAATAGAGAGGCACACCATCAAATCTGAAGGAGGAAAGTGAGACAGACAACAAAGCCATCTAATCATGAACAACGGGCTGACCCAAAGCCAACTCTGAATATAGAACCCCATGGACATGGTCTAAGAAAACATGTGTGCAGCCATTGAAATGTTATAAACTCATAAATCTGCATAAATCATTGAAGGAACCCCACAATGAACACTTTCCAACTTCTTTTAAAACGTTGGAGAGTTTGGCCCATGAATGAGTGATTTATTAAGTGCGGCAAATCACTCATGAGGGTCTTAAAACGCGGAGTTGCTAGCAGTGAAAAATGAGGCAAAAGCAGGAGTAAGCACTCAGAAAAAGGGGGCGAGGAAGGAGAAAGCAGTAAAAACGAGGCAAAGGCTAGAAAAGCACTCAGAAAAACAAGGAGGAGAGGAAAGGAAAGAGAAAGCAGTAAAAAAAATAGGTAGGCAAAAGCAGGAAAAGCACTCAGAACAAGCATTGGCATAACCAATAGGTCTCACCGTTGGGAACTTTTAAGTGTTTAGTTATACAGCACAATATCCTTGGTGCAACAACATCAAGTGTTGCATGGCTAAACACTTATAAGGTCCCAAAGGCGAGACCTATTGGCTATGCCAATGCTGGTTTTATTTGACGTAGGTGCTCGTGACATTTGGGGTTTACAGAAACGTCTGATGTACCTGAAAGCACCCCACGTAAAAACCTCACATACTAAATCTGAAGATATGTTAATGTGTAACTATGTCAGTAAGATGATGAAATTGCCATCTGTCCATATGTTTTATTCAGAAGTGTACTGAGCTGTCTCGTCCTGCTATTTCCATGCATTGGCATTTTTAATTCATAGCACATTCAGTCAAAGGCGTCTGAGTAACCATCGGACCCGCCCTCTTGCGCATTTGTATTCTAAATGTTATCTGCTGCAAATATATAATTACATGAGGCGCTTCCATGAAAAGGGTCCATAGATCTCCTCTGAATGAAACTAGTTACTCAGCTCAAATATAAAGTCGCTTACGAGACAAAAGGCCGCCCCCAGAAGCAGGGAAACAATGGTATCTACAAAGATAATTACGTCATTTACAAACCAAAAGGAGGGCAGATGTAGCAGGGCGAGACTGGTGGCGTCTAAGGTAATGACGTCAGTTATAAGGCAAAATGCCAGCACCAGAAGCACGGGCAACAACGTCAAGAAAGGTAATGACGTAATTTAAAAGACAAATCAGACCAGTATCAATATCAGGGAGACAATCGTAGTTTCAAAGGTAATTACGCCATTTACAAGGCAAAAGGCCAGCTCCGGAAGGAAGCATGGGACAACAGTATCAAGAAAGGTAATGAAGTCATTTATAAGGCAAAAGGCCAGCACCAGAAGCAAGGAACACCATTATCAAGAAAGGTAATGACGTCATTTAAACGTCACAAGGCCAGGATCAATAGAAGGGTGGCAATATTAGCCTGAAAGGTAATGACGTCATGTACAAGGCAAAAGACCAGTTTCAGAAGCATGGGACAGCAGTATCAAGAAATGTAACGGCGTCATTTACAAGGCGAAAGTTCAGGAGCAGGGGACAATAGTGTAAAGAAAAGTGAATATATGATTTTACATCGCAATCAAGTAGCACGCATGGCATTACCACGCAAATTTTACATCGCAAGTGGCATTACCACACAGCTTTCCACTTCGGAGCATTCTACCACGCATTCAATATGTCACCACTTCCCTTCGTTTTTACATTTTCTTTTTTTGGGGGGGGGGGGGGGTGGAGGGGGGAGATCCCCCTAAAGCCCCCCAGCACCCTTTTATTCCGCATGAATTTTTTTTTTTTTATTTATATTCAATATTCGCCTGCACGCCTTGCACCAGCAGCCTTTATTTCCACCAACCACTGAAACAAGCGTGAAAACACACCTAAGACGACAGTAAAAATCAAAAAAGGACTACTCAAATGACGTACGCCCAGGACGTAGGAACGTAGAAGACGAAGTTGGATGAAGATACTTGCATGGTAAAGACGATCGTGGAAGGAGAACGCGTGGTGAAGACGTTTACGTGGTAAGTGTGCTGGAGCAGAGTTTTCTGTTTGAAAATTCGTTGGTTTTTGAAGCTCTGGCATGTCTGTTTGTCATATTAATTTTATTAATTACTAGCAATTAATTATTTGTCTTGTGTAAGTGTGTTCATATTAATCAATCCGTTTGTCCTAATAAGAGAGAGTTACACGTGGGTGCGCATGAATGTGCTGTTTAACAATAACGTGCGTGTTTTCATGTTTAAACGTTGCTATATGCTGTTTATTTTTTAGCACAAAACGCTTTCCGAATTAATGCTTTTCTATGTTGCAAGTGCTAGATAGATGCATACACATAAGGGTATTAGTGGGATTAACACTGTTTAATCATTATGCTGTGGTAACGTTGTTTTTGTTTCTTTTAATTAAGATGGTCTATTGTGGCCTATGGTGGCCTAGTTAAAGATGGCCGATTTTGTAAGCCTGGCCTCGATTTGAAAGTAGAAAACTGTGATGGAAGAGAGCCCTGCTGAATATGGTCGTGAAGTCAGCAGACCACAGTCCTTGCTTGCCTTGTGAAATTTTCCGTGAGGACATCAGCAGCCTGGGTAATCTTCGAGTGAAATGGAACGTCCTTGGCAGCCTTGGGAAAACAAAGGAGCCTTAGAGAAAGACTCTGAGCATTGGTCTCATTGCCGAGGAGAAGTAGAACTAACAAGATACATTTGTGATTCTTGGTTCCTGTTCCGTAGTCTTTATTTTGTGATTTTTCCTGAGCGGAGATTTTCGAATGTAGCAATATTACATCCTTTCCTTCTCGCTCTGCTCAGCGGTTCAGCGGACATTACAACTTTTCTATGTATCTTTCTTTTGTTCGATTCAGTATAAGAATTGTTAGCCTAGAGAGGGTCTTGCCACTTGCCATTTGCCTTTGCCGCGTACCGAATCTGCGTTGCTGAGGATTGATGCTGAAGGGACTTCGTCTTGAGAGACTTTACCAAGAGACTTGTCCTGACCCGTTCTGACATTTAGCTAGAATAGGTAACTATGAGAAGAAATGATTTATTCTGCTTGATTTCCATTTGACTAATTTTAGATAAAGCAATATAACTTGAACATGGTGTTGGATATTATTTCTTGTCAATTATTGTGTATTATTTTTGATTATTACCGTATAGGTTGTATAGATTGTGTTTATGGACAGTCACAATAACCAGGTCTTATCGACCTCGATATAGATGCAGGGTGATTAGGAGTTTTCTTTCCACAGGTTTATTGCTGCTGGTAGAGTATTTGAGCGTATGTTAGTGAAATGGGCCCTAGCGTATGATGAATGTATGTGCGTGTAACTGTGAGATTACTCTATCTGTGGTAGTGGGAATATTATACACACCCTGATCTCTATCAAGTGTACCATAGTAAACGTACCACGTTGTAAAGCCTTCGTGGTAAAGGATGTTTCCCAAGAAAAGTAACATAGAGAAGCGTGATTGTACCACGGGGAAGAATGTATGTTATGTTCTATTGGTGCTTGTAATCAGTGCTTTAAATGGAAAGAAATAAGTGCAGGTAATGACCAAAAGGAGCATTGGAAAGTAAAAGCGATCGCGTGTGTGTGTGCACGGCTGACGCAGCCGCGAAAGTTAAAGCAAGCACTGGAAAGTAAAAGCGATAGCGCGTGTGTGCGTGCGCGCGCATTCAGCTCTTTTTCAAAGCACATACTCGTGGCGCACCGCTGCGCACTCCCGCAAGCTGTATGCCGCCATAAGCACGAGTATGTGCTTTGAAAAAGTGCTGCACGACGGCTAAAGGTCACCTATGCAGTGCATGCGCACTGCGTAGGCGAGACCTAAAAAACGGGGGAAGGATAGAGAAAGCAGGATAAGCACTCAGAAAAATGAAGACAGCAGTAAAAAAAAACATGGCAAAAGCAGGGGAAAGTACTCGGAAGACGCGGTAAAGGAAAGAGAAAGCAGTAAAAAGCGAGGCAAAAGCAGGACAAAGCAGTCATGAAAATAAGGGGGGGAAGGATGAAGGAAGCAGTAAAAAAACGAGGCAAATTGGGGGTGGGAAGGTGGAGAGAGAAGTAAAAAAAAAAACAACGAGAAAGCAATCAGTAAAACAGGGTGGAAGCAGGGCGGTGCAGCAGCATGGGAGAGCTGGCCCTGGGGCCTGCTCCGAGAAAAGATACAAACTGCCTTACTCCAACAGAAAAGCTGAGCCTGAAGAGTAAGCAATTAAATGGTTGCGAGCAGAATTCTGTGGAGACTTGGCTGTGACGCAAATGTAATGCATTTTGTGTGAAAGCAGAACATTCATTTAAGACCACAAAGGGGCAGAATGAGCATGAGATGCTGCACATGTTCTCGGGCCTGCACCAGATAAAGGGCTGTTTGTACCAAGAGACCACAGTCTCCGTCACAGCAAATAACGATGCCATGTTCTTGCTCTAACTCAGCACATTCAAGTCATTCCCAGAGTCACCACAGCTGTTCAAAAGACGGAGGGGGAGAGGCTAACAGAGAGGGATGTAAATCGAAGTCCACGCTGCAGCGCCACAGAAAATGGTGGCACAGACTAGCATAACTGGGACATATTGAACCTCCAAATAATACATCATACAGATGTTTTAAAGTCTGGCTTGTTTTCAAATTCTCCATTAAGTTCGATATCCTCTTAGATTGTCCTACACTTCTAACCTTGGAATCCGGTTACCTGGGATCTAATCTCTGCTCCGGTAAGAGACCAAAATATTGTGGGATCTTTGGCAAATCATTGTGTCCCTGTACCCCAAAATTATAAACGTATGTAATGCATGCATGTAAAAAAGTAAATGTGCGGTCAAGTGTTAGTTATACCTCGTCCTACTCCCTGCACCAATGCCCTCACATACGTATCTTGGCTCGATTTGCACAGGTTTTCGCATACCTACGGAAAAGTAATTTGCTTGCAAGAGTAAAAATAGATAAATACAAATATCACAAAATCAGGAGTATTTGAATTTTAGCTTCCCCAATACAGCATGCAGAGTATTTAACCAGAATAGTCGAACTTCCATGTACACAAATCTGGTAGTAAAGGCAGGAAAAGGGGTGTGTCTAGGGTGGGCCCACTGTCATTTTGAAATGTGTTCCCAATCATGAAAAACCCAACAGATTAATTTGTGTTAAGAGTAGGTGTAAACATGTTTCCAGTTAAGGATTATGGAGCAAACACAGCCAGTTTCAACAGAGGTGAAGGTTAAAGGGCTTCTCTATTAAGAAGATTATAATTTGGGAATAAAAAAATTGTATTAGATAAACATGAAAATTCACTTTTGCATCACATCTGCTCATGTAGAAAAAGGGGCAATAGATATAACTCAACACCAAGAAGAAAAACTAATCGTCTAACACAGTAAACTGCTCAAGTGAGCCCAGGTGCCAAACAGAAACAAGTATTGGCATAGCCAATAGGTCTTGCCTTTGGGACCTTATAAGTATTTAATTATGCAGCACAATATTTTTGGTGCAACATTAACTGTTGGATGGTTAAACATTTATAATGTTATAAAGGCAAGACCTATTGGCTATGCCAATGCTTGGTATAGCGAATGTGTTTTGCTTTTGGGATTTTGTGTTTAGCTAGAGATATTGAATTTGCATATGTTTTTAAGCTTTGCTGTAGAGAAGTGTGCAGCACGCTGAAAGGTTACAAAGTAAGAAGTGTTATAAGCATCTATGTAATTGTATATATGAGTAAGAAAGTATTTTGTATAATTGAATGAGTATATTAAAAAAGTTTTTAAAATAAATAGTTTGGGAAATAGTATTTGTCTAATAGTTAGCGAGAGAGTAAGTTAGTTGGTGAGAGAGTTATTTAGTTAGTGAGAGAGTTAGTGAAAGAGGTAGTTAGTTAGTGAGAGTTCGTGAGTGAGAGAGAGTAAGTTAGTCAGTGAGAGAGAGTGAGTTAAGTAGTTAGTGAGGGTGAGTTAGTTAGCGAGACAGTGAGAGAGTAAGTTAGTGAGAGAGAGAGAGCGAGTGAGATAGAGCAAGAGAGAGAGTGTGTGTGTTAGAGAGTTAGAGAGAGATAGAGAGTTAATTATTGCGAGAGAGAGAGTTACTTACTGAGAGATAGAGCTTATAAGGTAACTCCAACAACACGTCGGCATAGTAGAGGGTAGGGCTGGGGCAGAGTCAATAACTTCAGCGCTCCCCGGCATGACCCGAAACAGCCCATGTGCATTATAATCGCATCCCAAGAAATGCAGCTTTGGTTACAGCCACCTTGTCTTACGGCCCAGAAGTGACAGAATGCGGGTTGTTTTTGCCCACTGATCCTAATTATGTTACGTGCCGACGTGTTGTTGGAGTTACCTTTTTTTGGCTCACACTGAAAGTTATACGCTTATAATTAGCATCAGTGGGCAACACAACCCGCATTCTGTCACTTCGGGGCCGTAAGGCAAGGTGCAAAAACCTTCAGAGCCATACAGGCAGATTGACACAACAGCATTCAAACTTAAAAACAATGTAAAAACTACGGCAATTGTGGCTATAATGAACACAAGCGGCTTGACAAAGGTATCAATACTCCGTACTTTGTGAAGACCAAGAGACCACATTGCAGGTTGCGAGCCGTTGGAAACAGAAAACGCGCTACGGGACAATATTTCTGTTGAAGCTTGCAAGACTGGCTGAGAAAATACCCGACGTGCAAAAACCTTCAGAGCCTGAAAATCTGCACAGCACGAGAGTGAAAGGACCGCGAGACAGGCAAGGCAATGAGAATTATCAGTAAACACGCTGCCGCAAAAGTGAACGTGACTGCCATCTGTTTCCAATTAACGCGACCGCGAGACAGGCAAATATAAACAAGCGTGGGCGCGATAATTCGAAACAGATGGCACTGCTGCTCGCTCCCGCAAGGTGGATGGCGTACATGCACGAGTGCTCATTGGAAACAATGCAGTACATGCACGAGTTTTCGAAAAAATATAAACCAATTCCAAGAGGTCATCTCCTAAGCAACGCTTGCTCGCTGCGCTAGGCTCGACCTAAAAACACAAGCATATGGACACAGACACAACTATTCCACTCATGCATACAGACACACACAGACACCCTATTACACTCCCTACAGACACAGCCACACACACTTACACAGACATGCACTCTTTGAAAAACCTACATACACTCTCCCCGCACTTAAAACAAAACACATTTTTGTTCTGTAGATACTGGTGGGATTTATAGCCTATTGGAGGATGCTTCTGTCACTGATACACCCCCACCAGAAATATATTTGGCTAAATCACCGAGTACTTCATCCTTGTTGTCAATGAGTAGGACAACTGATAGTTGGACACTTGTAGCTAATGAAACGTTCGCTAAATGTCAGGTTTCAGGGCACCCTTCTATCCCACATCCCCGACATCAAATCCGAGGCACTTGATGGTCACAGGCTAACATGGCAGAGTTTAATACGAGTGTGGATGTGATGCTTAGAGAGAAGGCCCTGACAAATTGGCGTTGGCTAGGTGCACAGAAGCTAAAGGGCATGCATAGATCAACAGAAGTCCTCAGTCTCTAGGAGGGCAGAGGCCATAGGAAGACGGAATACCATGAGGATTATGCCATTAACATGCCAACTAGGCATGTAGAGACCACGGGGAGAGCGAGAAGCACTAATAATGGGGAGACAGCAAAGGGTGTGGGGACCTATAGGAGTCTAGGGATCACCTGGCATGATGAGTCTGTGAGGAGAGGGAACACCATGAGGGGCGTAGAGAGCACCAGGAGTGTAGAGGAAACTAGGTGTTTGGAGGTCACTGGAACGCAGCATATGAGTCAAAGATAGGGATGGTAGTAGATATGATAGAATAGATGGCGAATAAGTGACTTGTGGCAGGTGAAAGAGACAATTGCAGTAATAGAGGGAGGAAGAGAAAGAAGAGCAAAAAAAATAAATTGCAAAAGGGGAAATGTGGAGGAATGACAGAGGGGAAAAAAGAGAGAAAGAGAAAAAAGCGGGGCAGGGCGGCGACCGCACTAATTGGAAACAGATGGCGCCGCTGCTCGCTCCCGTAAGCTGTAGGCCGTGGGCTGTTACATTTGCTGAGAATGGCGGGACATGCACCCGTCTTTGGCCAATTGCCGGCTTTCAATTTTTGAAAGCCACACGCAATGGCCAATCACTTCAGCTTTTCAGCAAACTCGTGTGTGTGGCTTTTTTTAGCCACACGCACGAGTTTGCTGAAAAGCTTAAGTGATTCCAAGAGGTCATTTTCTAGAGTAGCGCATCCACACTGCGCTAGGCTCGACCTAAAAAGGACATCCTAAACCTCGTGATATGGGCCACAGGAACTCAAAATGTACCTTTTAAATTCAATGCCCAAAGGGAACCGCTTTAGAGAAAGGGATGAAGAAGGAAACCACCATGTGGGTACAGAAGATCCTCTCATAGTGGGAGGTGAAAAGGCAGATCAGGTTGTAGGGAAGTGTGGGTAACACACAATTGCTGGCAAGTCTGGGGTAGTGGAAATTGTGTGCACCCCTTGATGTTTGATCTTTGCAAAAGAACTTCCGGATCAGAGGTGGGCAAGGGAATGCAAACTATACACAAAAAGTCTAGACGAGAGACTGTACTTCCCCCATAGCCACTAGGGACCCATAGAGCGGTCACTGTGGTATAGTTTGTTGGACTTCTTGGCAAAAAGTACGATGGCTGAAAAAGAAGGGCTAGTAATTCTAGGTACAGCTCTCATTTGTGATGGGCCAACTGACTGACTGGAGTTAGCATAGGTCATCTGCTATATTGGGCTGCCTGCCAGATGAGCTGCAGATGTCCCAATTTGCTTGACTATTGCCCACTACCACAAAGAGGAAAATTTGTCACACAACAATCTGAAGAAGACTTTTCTCCGATTGTTTACATGCAACATGCCTGTCATTATTTAGCTTTGAAGACTTAGACTCTGAGAAAAACTGTAGAGCAAACATGATTATACTCTGCCCCAAGAGACTGATGTGCAAATGAAGTTCCTGTAGGGACAACAGAATGTTGGCTATCATGGGCCCTAGATGCGCATCTCAGCATAGGAGAGAATCCTCCATCACAATGAACTTTAGAGGCCATGAAGGCAGAGACATTTCCTCCTACAAAGAGAGGCTGGGGATGCCTATAAATCAAACACTGGCAAGTACTGTCATTCTGACTTTACCCCCCAGATACTGGTTCTATTAGTTCCTCAGTACCCAATGACTGTGTCTGAGGAGTGGTGAGGCACTGTGTGAGAGCAGAATGCCATTAGACCCAACATCTTCAATTGCTAAATGCTCAGGGTCGTTAGGCAACCTCTTAAATGAGGGAAAGCTATGTAAGAATAAGGTTTGATTTCAGCACATTTTTACGAAAAAGCTAAATCTTGCACATGAGTGACTGTAGTTCTGAAGTGTCGACATTAAGTTCAGGAGGGAAAGCCTTAACTAGACAATAGCGCATACTTAGGTAAATACGAATGCCCAGAGGACAGAGGTGGATGACCACAACCACAATTTCTTTGGTGAACACCCTCAATTCCAAAAAGTAGCACTTCAAATTTGTATGCTCTTTACAAACTACAGATATTATCTATACAGGACTGCGATCTGAATGTGAAAATACACGTCCTACAAAACTGAGAGATACCATCCAATCATTCAGCTACAAAGCCTGTATGAGCAACAGTCATCTTGTTTTCATTTATCTCTCAGATCTGTCAACTGATTAAAATGTTAGACTCCTATCTGATCTCTGTCATTTTGTGTAGTGACTTCAGATCTCCACTCCAGCACCCGTCTTTTTTAATGCCTACGTAGAACCCTTGGGTGAGCTTTGTAAAGACCTTTGCATCTTGTTCCTTGAATACGCATACAACACAAGTTTATCTCCATCTAGTCACATACAAATGAATCTCGAAGTTGAAATCCTCAATTCAAAGCATTCACAAATGGATGGACCAAATGCAACTCAAATGGATCAAACTGAATTCCTTCTCCCCTAAATCTGATATTGTCTTCCTCTGCCAGATCCTTGGGTTTCTTGCCCAACTCAAATCTGAATCTCCAAGATCACATCTAACCTAAGGCTATCTCTCACAGGCTCCAAATCCACACACTCAAGAAGATAAAACATATACACCCATGAGTCACACATGTGGGGTTTGATATGCCAACTAGCCTTAAAACATCACCGGTTCTCTAGTCAGGTCATTATCGTTTTCCTGTGCCCCAACAAAAAAAGGCAATGCAAGTTTACAGCTGCCAAAAACATTGGTTGATGTGGGATTGAATTTTTCACTCTGTTGCAAAGAGGGGAACCTTATCCATTGTGCATTACAAGAAAAAGGCTCCTTGTTTTACAGTTTAATCTCCAGCAACAATACAAATTCTAGACTGCCCCCCCCCTCCAATCAAAAATCAAAAATACCCTCTTTGAATCCTTTCTTAAGGATCTGCTCCTTGAGAGACTCCTTTACCAGACAGTACAGTCCCATGATCCATGCTGTGCCTTTCCTTTCAAACCTCCTGTTTCTGTCTGTTCACTAGCCCCATAGCCTATTGCCTTTAACTGTATGAATATTGGAATCTTTGGAGTAATCAAGTCATTCTGGTTATTGGCTTGAAAGATCAACATGCAGAAGTGTAACATATATATTATACATATTTATAATGGAGCCAGCTGCTCGGTTTTCCGAACTTTCCTGAGCCCTACCTCCTCCATCTCAGGGCCACTTCCTGTAACTGTATATCGTAAGAATATGTAATTGTTTCCTTAAACGTGTCCCTTTTGGCTACTTTTGCAACACAAATTGTGCTGATACTGAAATGTTTAATATAGGTTTCTCTCATCACTTTTTCTCCATCTAATGTCAATCTACTTTATCAGAGTAATTATTGTAATTTGCAAATCTGTTATACTACAGTCAAAGCATGGTTGAATTCCTTACTAATGTTTCACATTTTCTTTGCGATCCTGTTTGGTGGAATGTATGTTTTATAACACAACTAATAAACAATATAAATAATAATTAAAGTAATAGATAAGTAAATAAATGCTTGCAAGCGATGCTCGGATGAGATTATATTTGGAGTCTGGACAAAATTCCCACTACCCAGAATTGGCGCTTATGACTCAACTGCCCCTGCCAGAGTCAAAGTGGCCATAGCCAGTTTTACTACAAGCACAGATGCTTAAGTCTCAATCAATCTCGAAGTTAAGATCGAAGACACCGAGTCAAGGCAAAACACATCAAGGACGGGCAACTAACCTTTTGGCAAAGTCGATCACTTGGAGTCCAGAGATGGTCAAATAAAGCTATGTTTCTTGAAAATTTCACACACAGCCTTTTGGAAGAACACAACCTGGGCTTACAGAGTCCAAAAAGCAGAGCACTTACCTCAGACGCTTCTTACAAGCAGTCAGGGCCTCTTAAGGTGCCTGGACCTCCTGTTCTTCCTTTTCTCCTTATGAGAAGGAGAGGAGGAATGCTTCCTCTTACTGTGTTGGGGGCGGGGGAAGGAGTTGGTGAGTGATCAGCTTTTAGTCAGAGACTTGGACTACTACAAAGATGGAAAGGTGAGCGACCCCTGCCTGAGGACTTGCAAGTCTGAAGAAATCCAGGCAACAAAAGCAAAGGTTGTCTGGGTTGGTGATGGACAGCTGCTTCGAAACCAATCACAGCATCTGAATTTCAAAAATGTTGTGGGTAGATAAACTGACTCAAACAGGTAGAAAAGCATAAAGAGAAGAACCGTTCCTGATCCCACCATGACTGAAAGACATAAAAGAAAAAGAAACAGCATCATCAGCTGCTGGGGCTTCTTGCGTGCATGCTACTCCCAGCAAAAGTATAACTCAAAGAAGAAGTCACTTAACACAGCCACAGAAATAATTTGTCTGGTTAGGGAATCACAGAAGGAATTCACTGGAGCCAATAAGTATTATAATGGAGACTTTCCCAGTGCTGCAAGATGTGCTAGGGGTCATACCATGGTGTTGAACGCAGTGCTTCAACTACCTCGAACAGGAGATCACTACTAATTTGCACAGGTAAGACTCTCAATCTCAACCCTACGGACCTCCAAAATGGTATTATTTACATTGTTTTATATGATACTTGGACATCATTGGGTAAGACACACCCAAAATGCTCGTTTGGTTGAGGGAATCCAGTCTCCCAAAATTATAATCTAGAATTTCTACAGAACAAATGCAGGACTCTGCACTTGGCTGCATTGGATCCAAATTGCCACCTTTTATACCACACTTCAAGGTAGTAATGCTTCTCCTCCACCTTAGCAATCAACGCCTTTGGATATCTTGGTAACAATGTCTGTTGCATGTTGAACTAACTGGAACGTAAGCAACATTTCTGGCAAAGACATTTAAAGAATTGGGTTCTAGGGTGGACTCTTGTAGCACCCTACTCATTGTTCTTTCTTCTCCTTAGCCAGTCCATAACTCAGTTCACCGCTCTGAGAAGATTAAACAAGCTTGCTAAAGAGTCTTTCGTCATCAGAGTTATGCCAGGTCCATGGCGCTACAGAAGTTAAGTCTCTGAGAACAGCCAATTCCTTAACATTTTAAAGAATGAAATGGATGAGATAGTCTAGTCATGATACATTAGAAGCTAATGGTAGGGAGCATTACTAAATAAGTGTTGCCAAAGCAAAGAGGTCTCGCTTTTTTGTTAGCTGGAGCATTTGGCAGTAGGTGGGTGACTTGTATGCGCTGCCCTCAGTCATCCTAGATCCAAAATTTCATAATGAATGAACACCATGGGCTACAACAATAAGAAGCTGTGATTAGGGTCCCTTTTTTGAACGGGCTGCATTAGCAGAGTCAAGCACCATCATCAAAGACAAGCGTTATGAAAAGGAGTCAGAAGATGAAGTGACTCTTGTAAATGTTGAACATAACACCCCTACTCAGCAGAATACTGCTTAGTAGATTCTTTTGTGAAAGGGTCAGTCCTTCCATCCATGTGCATGCAAGTCATTACAATGAAAACAACAAAAAACGTAAACCCACCATGTTATCATGACAGCAAAGTGTAATGACTGAACACACAAGAGTGATAACAGAACATCAATATTGATGACAGTCAAAGACTTCCAAGCATGCATGACTAAAATAGACTAATAAAAACATGAACCATAAATTAGAATGGCATCTGTAGTCTACAAAAAGGCTACCTGGTGCCCACCAACAAAACCTAATGGAAACTCCAAGGGATCAATGTGACCATGCTCGAAATAATGTGGTCTTGATAGATAGCCCACCCTAAAAAAAAGAAATCTGCAAATAATGAAAAACATATGAAAGGGGCGGACCCAAAGCAAACTCTCTCTTCCTGTTTCATGGCAGAACAGGAAAGCGATCTTCTGCAGGCCTAAAAATAAGCTGTTTTTCATGCCATACAAAAGAAGCAAATCACGAATAAGATGCCGATTTGGACCTCATCTGCTCACATGAAGGAAATGTTAGTAGCTATCTATTGGTCTTTTTATCCAGGTGAGGATTTCTCAGCACTAGCTTGTACACATCAACGATACTCAAAGTACGGCCCGGGGGCTGCATGCGGCCCTGACCTTTACATGCGGCCTTCTGAGCATCAGCACTAGGATGCTATTTACTTGACTGAGCATTACAATTGAAAAAAGGTTAAATATACAGCAAGCACATATTTAAAGGTTAATTTCAGTTAAACAAAAGGAAGTAAATAGGCCCTTAACTTTAGGAACACCTTCATTTTTGGAGACAGCAAACAAAAATAGGATAATTAAAAAAGTGTATTTCATTGACCTGTAGAACCATTTCACCTTAGTAAATCAAATTATAGCAGAGCATTCAGAAGTATGTTTTTTTACAGTGATGGTTTTAAACATGGTCTTTTCCCCACCCTAACAATAATGCCATTAGTAATTACATCTATGCACAGGAGATGGTTTTGTACATAACGCATCAAGAGGTCATGTTTTTCGAGGTCCTCTTATATGTGATAATGAAGAAAAAGGAGGGAAATTGAAATAAAGCAATTGTCCAGAGTCACACAATTTGGTCATGTGGGAAGTTGGGATTCATCCCAGGTTTTCTGGCTTCATATTGTGCGATTGAGTTCAGCCAGTAGATACACATGCTTTGCTTCCCGTACCACGTACCTTCTCCTCTGGCATCAGTGGGGCCCTCAGGAAAATGTTCGTGAGTACCCATGATATACATCCTTAATGCTTTGAAGTATAAAACAGATGCTCTTTTGTACTTGACTTAAAAGAGCCACCCCCAATGTTTGATTTTGGGGACTATAAACACAATTTTAAGATCTCAATGTATCTTAAGACGTTTAGGACAGAGGGCCAATTCTTCATGCTGGACTTCAAGTTTAGTGTGGGAAAAGCACATGCCCCCATTAACCTATTAATAACCATTTATATCACTATATTGCATTCGGGAACACACATGGGCAATGTCATGCTGAATATGCTGGCTAATTTATTGTCCTCAAAAACAGAACACAACAAAACACAAACCCATTTTTCATTTGAAACCGCTCTTAAAATTATACGGACCGGCATCAATGGCAGAGTTGAAAGTGTCAACTCTAAACAAACTACTGTACTTAAATACCAATTACAACACTGTAGGAATCTGGCTATGTATATACTATACCAAAGTAAGGATAGTGTGCACAGAGTCCAGTGTATCCCCAAAGGCTTACAGTTGTAAAAGTAGATAATACCTTCCTCTATATTTGTGGTAGTGTGGGCGAGCAGTAGGGCTTTATCAGAGGGAAGTGTTAAGCATTTATTGTACACACTCAGGTAAAAATGATTTCACACAGTCAAAGACTGAACTCTGACCAATTGTTTTGTATAAAAATATTTCTTTGTTCTATTTTACTTTTAGAACCAAGTAGGTCTTGGTGCAGGTACGTAAAACAGTATTTTTCTAGTATAACAGTTGAATGCAGATGGATGCAGTTACAGGTAGGTCAAATGTTCAGAAACAGTTGAAATTACTTTTCAGTTACTTTGCAATTACTTAATGATTACTTTTTAGATTACTTTCCAGATGACTTTATCCTACTCAGTGTGATCTGCCTAGATATTACACTGGGACATTTCTACATAAAAGGTACATAAGTCACTTTTGGTTAAAACACAGTTTCTCTGGTTTTCATACAATTTCCAACTCCACACAAAAAAGCAGTCAATGCAATCCTATGAGAGGAAATTAAGTATTTGATTTAAGGGTAAGTACTGGGTTGAGGGAGTTGGGTTTCTGGGGTTAGAACCAAGGTTCAACCAGGGTCAAGGATGCACTCAAAGAACACCCTCAGCGGCACCAGGGCTGTGAGGTGCAGATTACTGAGGCCCAATGTTATCCAATGAGGAATAGGGGGCCTCCAGTTGGTGGATGCTCATGGGCACACCACTTTGAAGTGGGAGCAAAGCTCCTAGCGTTTAGATCAGGGCAAAGGGGGATCCAAGATAGGATACAAGGTACACCCACAGCAGCACAGCAGCGGCCGGGTGCAGGGTGTAGGATCGACATCGGGAGCCCTGTTGGTTTCAATGGGGAGGCTCCAGTCAGAACAAACATTGCATCCTCGGGCACAAAGATCTCCTGGAGGTGACCACTGGTTGGAGAGGTAAGTTGGGATGTGTATGGATGCCGGGACACCGTTGGTCGGGCCACCAAAGGCCATGGAGAGTCGGGTGCAGGGGTGTCTTTTGGCGTCTGGTTTCCTTACTGGCTGCGGTCGGGGGGATCCACCAGAAAGGGGCTGCAGACGTCTGGAGACTTCAGGTAGGTCAGGGATCACCAGATTCCAATTCAGGATCACCGGGGACACTTCCTCGTGATGTTGGGTCACTCAAATTCGGGATGTGAGTGCCGGGTGCAAAGTGGTGCAGACTCGAGGATTGACTGGAGCCACAGTCTGTTGGTGAGCAAATCCAGTGCTCACGGGAGACAGTCTTTTTTAGTGAAGGCAGGGCAGGTCCCCCAGGTTCTGGGGGCTGCTGGCTGCAGGACATACCGTGATTCCGCATGAGCAGGTCGAGGTTGGGACAGGCCGGTAGGGTTGGGTCCATGTCAGTTGATATCCTCCTCTTCTTCCTTCAGCACAGCTCTTCAGTCCTTCTTGTCAAAGGAGGAAAGGTTTGGGGTAGACCTGAAAAACTAAATTTAGGGGTGTATTAGGTAGGTAAAAGTTGGGACCAATGGGTCCCTTCCTTGGGATGGATACAGCCCCTATTGTGCCACTCTCCAGGTTGGCTGGGTCCCCCCATCTTCAAAATGGCGGGGACTAAGAGTTGTGCTTCACCTCGGCTTCCCGAACTGAGGTGTAGGGTTGGCAAAGGTGGGCACGCCTCTACTCCAATCTTGGTTCTCCTGCTGATTTTGCCACTCAAAGTGGGTGTCAGAACCTATGGGGGCCAGTTGCTGGGAGCAGCAAATGGCTGTGTCAGCTCACATGGGGCAAGCCCTTAAAGGTTCCCCTTCGTGGACCCTGTCCATTCTGGGGGGAGGGGGGGATTTGGCAACTCAACCCGTGATGTGCTTTGTTTCAGGACCCCGAGAGTGCCAGGCTCTCGACCCAGGGGTTCAGAAACATGTGTGGTGGTGGCAGACACTCAGCCAGGACACTAGTGTTAGGTCGTTGTTCTGGGGGCAGCTCACAGATGCCCTTGGAGACCATTTGGCATTAAATCACACACTGGCATCAGTGTTGGTCTAACAGGCTGAGAAGTTTGATCAAACTTCTCAGATTTCAGGATAGCCATTATGGTGCTGTGGAGTTCATAATGACAAACTCCCAGACCATATACTCTTTATGGCTTTACTGCACTTACAAGGTCTAAGAATGGACTTAGACACTGTAGGGGTACAAGGCTCATGCACCTGTACCCTCACCTGTGGTATAGAGCCCGCAGCTAGAGGGGTGGCTTACCTATGCCATGGCAGTGGACTGTAGGCATGGCACACAGGTATGTGTACCATGTCAAATCTTCACTTTGCTCTGCACCACAACAGGCAGCCTGTAATGGTAGTGTGTGGGTGTTAAGGTACAGGGCCTCTAATGTTAATGTTAATAATGATTTGTAAAGCGTGCGTAGACCGGGTGGTGTCATGGCGCTATGAAGGCTCTGAGAGCTAACAATGAACAGCTTTAATTATAGGCTTGTGCAAATAGCCACGTTTTAAGGGACTTCCTGAATTGCAATAGATCGGTGCAGGACCGGATCTCCAGCAGGAAGGCGTTCCACAATCTAGGGGCTAGTGTGGCAAATCTTTGGCCTCCTTGACGTACCCGATTGAAAGCGGGGATGGTGATGAGTGAGAGGTGGGCAGAACGTAGGTTCCGAGAGGGGGTGTGCCTGAGTATCAGGCTGTTAATAAATTTGGGGTTATTGCCGTGCAGGGATTTGAATATAAGGCAACCCACCTTAAAAGCACAGCGTTGAGGGATTAGGAGCCAGTGTAGTTTCTTCAGCAGAGGGGTAGCTGGCTGCCATCTAGGTTGGCCAAGTATCATTCTGGCGGCCTTATTTTGGGCCATCTGCAGCCGTTTAAACAGATATATTGGCATGCCCAAATACACGGAGTTAGCGTAGTCCAGGTGCGATAGGGCAGTGGCAACTACCACTTGGATCAAAGCTTCCTGTGTGAGAAAGCGGTGTATTTTCTTAATTTTCCTCAGTTGAAAGAAGCATTTAGAGATGACCGAACCAACCTGAGTTTTCAGTGACAGGTCACTGTTGAGGGTGACTCCTAACGTTTTAGCCGAAGGGGAGGGTGGAGGTCCTAGCTCCGATGGCCAGCAGTGTGGGCCCCAAAACGTTTGGCTGTCCCCAGTAAGAACAAGCTCCGTCTTACCGGGGTTTAGTTTAAGGTGGTTATGGTCCATCCATTGTTGAATATGTAGAATGGTGGCCTGAAATTCGGTGATGGAGCTATGTGAGTTATCTACCGAGAACACCAATTGCAAGTCGTCCGCATAATAATAGACCGTCACATTCCTAACTTTAAGCAACTGAATCAGGGGAACAATGTAGAGATTGAACAAATGGGGAGAAAGAGCAGAGCCCTGTGGGACGCCACAGTTGGTTTTACGCAATGGGGCCAAAAAGTGGTCTTGGCGGACGGCCTGGGCCCGATCCTCCAGGAAAGAGGTGAGTCAACAAGCCGCCGCGCCTTGGATGCCTGCTTGTTTGACACGGCCGACCAAGATGGAGTGGTCGACGGTGTCAAAGGCGGCGGAGAGATCCAGTAGCACCAGAGCTTGAGGGGAGCATTTATGTGCGTTGTGATAAAAACTGTCCAAAACAGCCAGGATAACAGTTTCCGTAGAGTGTGCCGGCCGGAACCCAGCCTGATGAGAGTTGAGGTAGTTAGATTCTTCCAGGAAGGTGGACAGGCATTAGGCTACGTGGGTCTCTAGCACTTTTGCCAGAAACGGGAGCAAGGAGATCGGGCGGTTCCCTCTAAGGGTGGGACAATAGGTGCTGCAGCCCTTAGAGGCCTTCCCTGGTCAAAGCAGGGCTTGAATAATCCACTCAACCACTGTCCAGCAACATTTATTCAGAGCAAGCTATTTTTAGGGACTTAACCTCAAACACAGAATAAAAAGTAAATATAGGAAGAGAACTGACTTTTGACCTCTATCTCTGAAAGCAGAGCAAATGTGACAAGATAATATGATTTAAAGGCATCTTTATTGCTCACAAAGTGAAAGAGCTATAAAAATGCATTTAAAGCTTGTTATCTTGTCTCATTACCTGGCTTTCTGAGAGAGAGGTCAAAAGTCACCGTCTTGAAACCTACATTTAGTGTTCTTTCTGGGACTAAAGATAGAAAGTTAATTTTGTTAAGTGAACTGTGTGACAATTGAACTGGGCAAAGCATGTTTAATGAAAGGCTGCAAGATGTCAGGTTATTTTTTAAACAACTCTGAAATAGCTAAGGGAACTGTTCAAACATTTAAAATATATTTCACTAGTTATGAAGACCAATTTTTGTAATTCTGTGGTGAAAACTTTTTTTATAGAATCAAAACAAATTAGAACACTTTAGTTGGTGATGTGCATTTTTTAAATATTTATGCTGAAACCCAATTTCCAAACATTGTTTATGCGCTATTATCAGTATAACTACATGTTAGTGGGAAAGCTTTGTGGCTATTTCAATGGAAAATATGCTATCTGTAAATGATAGTGCACTACCACATCATGCTTTGGTAATATATTTATGAAAAGTCAGTTTTTAAACATGTACTGGGAAATATTACTGTTCCTGCCCAGATGGCAATGCTGAACTAAGAGGCAAGCCAGGGATCATGTGTATCCTATATATAAGCTTGATTCTTGTTATACATGGAGCAAACATTTAATGTAATACATAGAGTTATTTTGTACAGCAGAATTAGTGAACTTGCATATTTGAAGGTGCTCTTATATGTGATAATAAAGAAAAAGGCAGCTCCATAAGACAAAATATTTGCCTAGGATCACACAGTTTGAGACCAATCCACGGGTCAATAACATTACAGTTAGGTCTAGTAGCTTACTAAATTTACTAGACCTGAAGGTCTAGTAAACATTTTATGATTTTTCGAGCCCTGCGAAGTGCCCTTGGTACCTACAGTACCTTTTATAGGGGACTTACATGTGGCCTGAGTTGCCAATTGGGTTTTTCGACAGTACAGTTTAATGGGAAAAAACATAGGCTCTGGGTACCTGGTTGGCAGGAACCCAGGGCACACTCAGTCAAAGAGCATAAACATAAGTCAGAAAGTGGGGGGCAACCATGCAAAAAGGGGCACTTTCCTACACACACCATCTCCAATTGCCATTTTGGTCCATAGCTCCTCATATTTAGCAAAGTCCCCTTCAACATTCTCATATTCTATAGACCCCAAAAAAGATCATCTGCACTTAGACCAAAGAACCAATAGATTCTGCATCATATATATCTAAATACCTTTGAGCTAACTACTCAAGAAATATCAATAAGGCCCGTTATCAGGAAACTACAAATGTAAAGTCTATCCTAGCTGGTGAAAGTCCCCGCTCACATATCTGCCCACCCCATATACTTCAATTTTGAGCATCACAATATGTCCTGAAATGATCAGCGGCCAACAAATACAATACCAATGCCATTGATGCAGAGCAGCACCAACCCACATCCACACAAAATCACAAAACCATTTGCACACACCCATCATCCAAACCATCTTAAGAACACGACTCGTCTGTCTCATTATAACTCCACTCACATAATACAGTCAACTTGCAAACCACAAACCGAATTCTACCCAAAGCAGCAAAATCGTGATAATCTCTGCTGATTAACAGACTTTCTCACTCGTCTGCAACAATGACCCCTATTATGTCAATCAAATGCATTCTCGAAGGTGCTCCAAAAAGCCAGATTAATTCCACAATAGTCTACAGCTTACTGATACAAGCCCTTTCATCTAAAACACACCTCTTCTGTTCTTCTCAATGTTCTTAACACCCGAGCATGTATTATAAATATGGCACACTGTCCGTGTTTCCACCTCCTATCATCTTTAAGAAAGAGTGCAAGGCGCTAACAGGCAAAGTGCCCCCTATTATCATAAATGCGCTGCCCCCAGGGCAGCTGCGAGCTCACACTACCCTGGGGGCAGCGTATTCAGTGAAATATGGAGTAGCAGCTTCAAAGTCACTCTGTTTCTCTCTAACGAGGCAGCAACCTGCCTCCGCTTTAAACAGAGGAGAGAAACCCTCCTGCATGCAGGTGCAGTGAGTGACTGCCTCCGCCTGCAGAGATATCTGGGGTGGTCCATTGGACCTCCATTCACTCCTCCAGAGGGCTGCCCTCAGGTGACGCACCGACACCTTTTTGTGGCGATTTTTATTTATTTTTAATCTTTTTATTAACTTTGCTCATGGTCACAGACAGAATACAACCAAAATTGCAATGCATAGTGAGTAAGTCCAGTACATGGTGTCCAAACAAGTCAACAGAGCGAACCACGGGCAGACTCATTTCTGACCCCTCCCCTCCCAACTCCCCCCGGGCACCCCGAAACCTCTTCCACGGTCCCCATACCCTTTGCCATTTTCCCCCTGGCCTAATATATGGTTTCTTCGGCCCTCTGACACCAATCCAAGTCTCTGAGCCATTGGTCCCATTGCGGCGGCTCCTGCGCCCCCAGCAGCTGGCAATGTTGCGTTTCGCTACCCCGGCCGCCAGTGCAAGCCATATTTCGTGATACCTGGACCAGGCCTTTGATCATGAGAAGAAGCCATTTGGGCTCTACAGGGACCGGCAAACCCACCACGGCCGACATCGTCCGCGCCACCTTCGTCCAAAAGGGTACAATGTTCGGGCACTCCCAGAGGATATGATAAAATGACCCCTCCTCCTGACATCCCCGAGCGCATAATGGGGACAGGCCTCTGCCCCATGTGAAAAGGTGAGTACGCGGGTAATACACGCGATGCAGGATTTTAAACTGCACGAGGCAGAACCTGACCCGAATGGCCACCTCACGCGGGCTTTGCAAGGCGTCCCGCCCGTCGTCGTCCTTGAGGCGACCTATATCACCCTCCCATCTCTCCGGCAGGGACACAAGTGAGTCAGGCATGTTGTTAATGAGTTTACGATAAATGGTCGCCGTAGGCCTGCCTATGATGGGATCCAGCAAGAGCCTGTCCTCCATGGGAGAATACTCTGGGATGGAAACATCAGGGCCCACCTGGGACCGCAGGGCATGCCTAAGGCGAAGGTAGTGGAACCGTTGCGACTCGTACATTTGGTATTCTTGTTGGAGGTACTCAAAGGACCTGGGGGCATCTCTATTCCAGATGTCACCTAGATATTCTATCCCAATTAACTTCCAGCCCTTAAAGCCCACAAGTCTCTTAACCTCAGGCAGGTGATCCCCCACCCACAGAGGGGTCCTCCCGGTCAGGGCACCAGCCCATCCCAGGAAGCAATTCGCCTCCCGCCAGCACTGCAGTACCACCCTCGTATGTGAAGGAAAATCTCCGCGCCAGCGACGCGAGTAGAGGAGCGGTTCACAAGTACCTCCCGGCATGACATACCTGTCTACCTGATAGGCTGGCTCCGAACTCGGCGCATATACCCAATCATTGACCACCTGCAGTTGGGAAGCCCAGTAGTATAGTTGGACGTCCGGAAGGGCCAGCCCTCCATGGTAGACTCCTCTCGTGAGTTTACGCATTGCGACCCTCGGGCTGCCGCCCCGACACAGTAGCGCGCGTACCAAGTGAGATATTCGCTTGAGCACCTCCCTCGGGACTGGATACGGTGTGCTCTGCAGGACATATAACAACCTCGGCAGAGCCAGCATTTTGAACAGAGCGGCACGCCCGGCGAGTGTAAGAGGCAGGGACTTCCAGTGTACCACCTCAGAAGCCAACCACGCCAACAGCGGTTCAAGATTTTCAGATAGGAATTCACCACTATTTCTAGGGACGTAAATCCCCAAGTACCGGAAACCGTCTGTTTCCATCGATGCCGAGCAGCCCCTCGGAATTCTAGGTGGTGGGCCCAAAAGGGGATAGATAAGAGACTTGGACCAATTAATTGAGAAGCCAGAGTAGCTCCCGAACAACTAAAAGAGATGCAGCGCCTGCGCAATCGAGTGGTAAGGGCGGGCCATATAGAGGACTATATCCTCTGCGTATAATGAAATACGCTCTTCCCGATCGCCAGTGAGCGCCACGCTCCAGAAAGACCTGTCCCGCCTGATCCAATGCGCTAGCGGCTCGAGAGCGAGGGCAAAAAGAAGCGGGGACAAGGGACACCCCTGCCTGGTACCCCTGCGCCGGGGAAACGTTCGGGACATCGCGCCGTTCACCCTCGCTACCGGCCGCTCATACATTAGTCGCACCCAGATACAGAAAACCGGGCTAAAGCCCAGCTGTAGAACCATGAATAGGTAGGGCCACTCGATACTGTCAAAAGCCATGGATGCATCTAGGGACATAAAGGCCATGTGAGTATCACCGACCGCCTCAGTCATATACAGGACTCCATATTGCCTTCTCAAATTATGCCGGGTGCTCCTATGGGGCATGAAACCTGACTGGTCAACATGGATCAGGTCCAGCAAGACCGATAATAATGGCCTCCATGTTTAACAGCGAGATGGGCCGGTATGATGAGCATAGGTCTGCCGGTTTCCCAGCCTTGTGTATGACCACTATCGTGGCTTCCCGCTGATCTGGTGGGAGCCCACCCACCTCCCGGGCCTCGAGAAACATGCACCGTAGCGGGTCAGGAATCACACTAGCGTGGCTCCTGTATAATTCCACCGGGATCCCATTGGGCCCCTTTGTGGCGAATTTTTAATGTCGCTCCTAAGGGCATGTTTACTCTGCACCCACACCGATAATACAGCAAAGGAGCAGAGACAAAGTGAATCCCTCATTTGCAGGGGCCACGCCCCTATGCAAAAGTATGACACAGTCTCATGACAGTGCTGGTATGCCTGTGCTTTCAGGACTAAAGATGGGGCCCACGGCCTTCTGTAATACCATAGTGGCCTGGGAAGCAAAAAGTAGACACAGATGCCACTTGCACTCTGGGACACTATGTGCAGTATGGCCCCTGAAGTACAAGGTGTATCAGACCTCGAATGTTAAGCACTGGCAAAAAAAAGTGATTGACTAAAAACAAAATACAGTGAAACGAACAATGAAATCCCTCCGGTTGTTCCACTTGCTCTTTCAATTTTCTAAAGTGGCAGTAGATTATAACACACGTTTAAATTAAGTCAAGCCCCTAATATAGTTTTATATCAGCACATTACAAACTTGAGGGCACTGGAAACTGCACTTGCATTTTCATTACTGTAGAGCTCCCCCAGAGCACTTTATATAGGATAGCAAACAATGCCACTAACATCACTAAATGATATATTAAAACGTGAGCAATATCAAGCATGAGGTAGTTGGGCGGGGAAAGAAGAGAAAAGAGGTGAGCCTTAGTCATGTATGGAATGGAGTAAGGCCAGGAGCATCACAAACTGATACTCGAGAAAAGATCTAATGTGCAGGTGCACTAGGTTAAGAAGCGCCTCTTATCGCATAAAGGGAGTAGGGAAAAGCTAGATAGTTGTTGATTGGCAACAGACCGGGAAAATGGCGATGATAAAGATTTGTTTGGAAGAGCGTACATTCTAGGCAACACAGAGCAAGGATAGCTGGAGTGAAAGATAGGACATTAACTCTTTTAAAGGAAGAATACAGAAGAGACATGGACAGCAGAAGGAGATACGAAGAAGAAACAAATAGCGGAGTTAAAAGATAGACAGGAAAGGAAACCGGCTAACGTCACTTCTAGTTCTGGGACTACATATTTTACAAATGGTATATAACTGATATCTCTTGGACAGGCCTTACATAGGAAAGGTCTTTCAGCACCTTAAGCAAACAAGCATTTTGAATTTTGAGAACTTTAAGACACCTTCAAAATATTGGTGCAGAGCATTTCTTGTTATCTGGCACTATGAATTGCCAGCACCATAAAGAAATGGGCTTCCCTTGAATTATGGAAGAGCCGGCCATGGCCAAGAAGATATGGTACTAAAGCACAAAGAGCAAGAGATAAGGAGTTATGCATCCCACACGGGCAACGTCAACACAGACTACTGTAGAACTGCATAAAGCCGTGTAGAGCATGTGAGCCAAGCATTTCTGCAATCCAAAGGTTTGAGTATTCATCAGGCTGAACATTGCCCTCATCCCAGTGTTTTCCATCCTGTATGTAAAGATCTATAGAATTCCTAAATTCAGTTGTCCATGATCTAAGGGAAGGCTTTCCACTGTCTTCAACATGCCTAACGTACCTCAAGAAACTCATCTCCTGTCCTTAATCCAGAGGTCTTCAAAGTGTGGGGGCTTCCCCCTGGGTACCTGTGACTGTATTCCCAGGGGGGCGCAAATGACTGCAAGTGCTTGTAAATGAACATGGCCTGTGGGCACGCCCTTGTTTACTTGTAGCGTTTCCAGTCGGTCTTCATTTTCAGGGGCTGCAGTGCATTTAAAAACATGGGAACTGTAACTGTGTGCCGTAGCCATGGGGGTCATTTAGTGTGGTCACAGGGTCAAAGACATCACCACAAAATAAACTATTCTGTATCTATTTTGTTGTTCTGTCATTTCCAGGTTACTGAAGATAAAATAACGCATACAACTGAAATAAACAAGCATTTGCAATGCAATAGGTCTCACATTTACTAGAGTTTGAGTTATTGGCATTGTAAATGATAATTTTATTTATGTGTTTTCAAAACGGATAAATAAAAGGCATTGTCATTTACAATGCTAATAGCTTAAACTCTCGCAAATGCGAGACCTATTGCAATTGCAAATGCATTCAGCGCCTGTGTATGAATTTTTTTTAAAGCGTTAGGAGAAAGGTTTTCCTGAAAACAGCAGCAGGCAGGACAAAGCTATTTGAGAAAATAGTGCTTGGAGGCTGTAATTAAAGTTTACCAAGTAACTACAAACAGAACAGAGGGTGTCGCCATGGGAGGTTACAAAATGAGACAAGACGGTACTAAGAAGCGACTACTTAGCCTTTTGACCAATGAACAGCCACAGTTTACAGTGGACAATGACAAGCCAATAAAAAAAATGGGTGGGATTGGGCGGAGCTTCAAATCTCTACCTGAATACAATATGCCTCGCAGAGCAGCGCATTCGCTGCCCACGTTCGACCTTAAAATTAATGCAAGTTAAAATTGAAACAATGATTTGGAATTCCACACTTGTAGTTCTCTATCAAACTTCAACTGGTTAATGTAACCACTGCAGATATCTGCGTGTGCCGCCAGAGAGCCACATAACTGAATCCTGGTTGATGCAGTGAGAAAAAGTGACTTGTGTATTTATAGTGGTAAGAGACCTCAGCTTGCAAAAGAAAGCACTGTTAATATGCATGTTATTATTTTAAAACTGTATTACACACAGTGCAAGACAGGCTTTTGCAATATGAATTTGTGTTTAAAATAAAACAATTGCCTTCATGTTATATATTTTATCAATAGGTAAACAGATAGTATCTAGTGTAAACATTTTTATAGGTGGCTGATAAAACGATGAAGTACAGAACCCAGCTGATAATCCCTTTACATTACCTCTAAAAATGAATGAAATACATCTTTGTCACACTGATTCTTCAAGTGACTCCATCAGTTAAAGTCTTTAGAGTCCCAAGCAGCCTGTGCATTGATCAACCAATCACACACATTTACATCGCTTTCAGGCATCAGGCACTCTGGTGATAAGGCCTAATTCTTTAGCTCCATGTCCCTCTGTGGGCTTCACAGCACATGAGACATAAGACTCACTTCTTTTTCAGTCAGTAGCAAACACTGTCCAGGTAACAAAAAGTACAAGAACTTGTAAACTTTCAAAAAATCATGGATTCCACCCACTTTGAGCTCTAATTACGTATAGATCTCCTTTCAGGTAAGCCGATGGGGCGGCTGGGAGGAGGACAGCCGGGTTGCATTTATTTACAGACCCAGGATAGTCCGGTACGATCCCCTGGAACCTCAAAGTAATGGCCCAGGAGAAAGAGGAAAGGATGCAGTCAAAGGAGCTTTTTTTATTTTTTTTTTATTTTAAAAGAGTCATGATTATCATTAGTGCAGCAGGTGCAGTGGCACTGGGGTCAGGGGTGGGAATAGTCACAGCACCCCATTTATAGCTGTTTACTACCAAAAAGGGAAATGGGTTACCACTGTTCTTTCTAGGATTAGGGTCTAAGGCCCCCTTAATGTGCAGGGAACAGGGCCCAAGAAACAGGAGTGAGAAGTGGAGCTTTTATCCCCTTTTTGTTTTTTAAATAAACAAACGTGCAGACTTCCAGCTTTGGGCCTCTGCGCTACGAGTGATGGTCCAGTAGAGTGGGCACAGGAGACAGGGCAGTAAGTATCACTGGTGCTGAAGGTGTAGTGGCACCAGGATCCCTGTGGTGCGAGTGGTCAACTAAACCCCTATTATGGCCATTTTACTATCCTTTCTAGAGCAGGCGGTCGACGCTCTGACGTGGAAACAGAGCAATGAGAGAAAAGGGCGGCTTGTAACTTGCTGACAGAATGTCGACCCTTGATAGAAATGCCTTCACAGTGGGCCCACATTCTACAGGGAGCCTTGAAATTTCTCATACACTAGATGCCACTGTGTGTACAGTCCACGAGGTACAGTGGACAGAGAGGTGAGGCTGGGAGGGGGAGCTCGGGAGGTTTAATGAGGTTGTGTTAGCACTTACTTCAATAAACGTGTAGCACAGACACCTACATAGCTGGAATTGTAGTGCTGGTTTTATGCTAGGTTAAATATGATTACAAGTCTCAGAATTAAAAAAAAAGCCCGGGTGGCCTAACTTGTCATGCGTGGACCTGGGAAATTTGGCGGCATACATTGAACCATTTTAATGAAATGATCTATGTAACCCAGGCTTTACTTCTGAAAATAGTGACCGGATAGTTACAGCACGACGATCTTGTAGTGAACAGACGATCTCAACAGCTAGACGCCCTACAAATCAAAGCGTCCCAAGACTGAGGATATAAAGAAAATGCACAGTGTTCCTTCAAAACAGAAAGCAGGTAAAAAATCCACACACACCTTTTCTTTATTCTTTTGGAACTATATCGGACCACTCTGTAAGTCCTTTCTTTTAAATATTTGCCATTATGGTCGAAACCCTTCCCCCCATTCCAAGCAAGACCATCATTAAATACCTCCTGCCTGGCTACCTTTGTTTTTAGGTCTGCTCGAGGGAAGGCTGAACACCGTTTGCCCACCTTGTGTCACAAACTTCTTGCCGCTTGCTTTCTTCAGCTGTTACTGTCATGAAACAGTTGACTCCAAACCTGGGAGTGACAACCCACAAGAAGACAAAATCAAACGTGTGGACTCCAATCTCGCCCCATCCAGGACAGGGGGCTCAGTGACAGAGATCCGCGCTACCCTCCCCCACTCCATGCAAGAAACGGTCACGCAAATGGAAGGTGTAGAGTTGACAGTCTCAAGCAGGTAAAGGTACTCGTTTCACCTAATTGAACTTGGCAATGGCAGAGCATTTTAGAGTTTTATGGCTCGTGACGCACCTCTCACGCTAGGATAGATGATGACTCCAGAAACCTAAGTGTATGCTGATGAGGCCAAACTATTACATAAGCAGCAGCCGAGCCTCAAATGATTTAATCATCGATTGGCAACATATAGTAACTAAAGATTATCACTGTGAAGGAACAGAGAAGCAACTTGACGCTCATCAGCGATTTGCTGATTGAGGTAGACGAAAAGCGTTTAAACTATTTACTTGTTATGGCACTTTTTATTTTTGGTTTAATCCAACTCAGAAAAGTAACCCCATCTTTGGGCAACACTTTTTTAAAGGAAAATATGTAGCAAGTGAGCCTCTCTGGCTTTTAAAAGTCTATATGGTAAATGGGTGGATCTCCGGATGGCCAATTGATATCCAGTCTATGTGGACTATCCCAGCCAAGCAAAACATTGACTCACCCGCTAACATGTTACCATCAATTCTTGCAGATGTATCTTTGTCACTGCGCCGATCATGGAATCACTTTCTAAGAAAAGGATCCACTCTGCCCAGAATGTCCTAATCTACGATGTAGTGGCCTATTGTGCCCATATGGCTGCCTGGTCCTTGCATCTGATCTTGGCCAGCTGAAGTCACAATTAGGATCCAATAGGATCGCGGGTGGTTCCCTGGCCAGGACCTCCAGGCATGTTCAGCACAGTTCCAGGTCTGGAGGAAAATAAACCCAGGGAAAAGGTACTGATGGCCAGATGGCGATGTCCGTTCAGGATGAGCGGTGCAAGGTTCTGGAGTGGGTGCATTTGTAGACTGACCTAAATACACCATAAATGGCTGGTGTGAGATGAGCACCGGAGCAAGTCCTCCAGGAGCAGCAAGGTCAATAAGGTCCGGAAAGCCAGAATAGGAGAGAAAAGGGTTCATGAAAGGAGCTGAGAGCACGAGAAGTAGGAGAGAGAGAGACCTGGAGACAGATAGTGGGAGAGAGAGGGATATTCTCAGAAGGACTTTGCTCATAGTGTCTCCACTTACAGCGTAACAATGATTGGGAAAGCTGTGTGCCCCACTTACTATGAAAATGGTGATCAAACAAATGTGCACAAGGCGCACACGCCTTCATACTTCTCTGATTCAATATCTCTAGCTCGTCTGTTTCACACTCAAGCTGTGCTGAGGCATGTAGATATGCAGTTGTCTTTGATCATGATGGTCAAGATTAATTGTAGTAATCAGTTTTAACTACTACAGCAGGGTAGAATGTCAGTAAAAAATGAGACAGGAGGACATTAAACACGGCCCACTTTATCCCCTCTCTAATAATAATCTAAACCTAGTGGTTTGGAATAGAATTATTACATGCATTTGTAGTTTGTTCCTCCAAGACACACAAAAAAAAAAAATCACACTGCCTTAAGTTGCCGTTAGGGCCAACTGATATTTGGATGTGCAGGCCAGTCCCTCGCTAATAGTGGCAACGGTATGTAAACCTGGTATTGGAAGTTGGGAGTCAAGCTTGATAACTTGAGTGTGAAGTTTTAAGAATGGAAGCATCCCATATGCAACAGCAATCCATAGAGGCAAAATATAGCAGAAATTTGGTCTTAAATATTTTAAAAAGTAAGAGTCGCCATTTGATTTAGTTATTAAAACTGGGGCAATTCACAAAGTAATTTATGAGTATGATGTAAAGTAGTATTCTTAAAGCACTACTTCACATAATAAATACCTTTGTGAATTGGCACGTCTGTCTACAAACCAAAGTGCATAAGATCAGAAAAACCTTTTTAAATTTCAAAATCACTGCATATTTACCGTGAAGAAACACAAACTGGCCTATTAAGATGGCAGACTGGCATAAAGTTTTCAACCGAGCTCTCCATGCCGTTTTGCATGCCTTACTATTTGCACCCCCACAAAGACTTCCAATCCTAATAAACCTCGTGAAATATGCTTACATGGATTTGCCTTTCAAGACAATCAGTCTCCGAACCAGCATTAGCCAAGATGTTTGACTTGTCTCCGGACCTGAAATGTGAGGCCAGAAAAGGGTGACAATAAGGACTCGGAACATTCTAACTTTGGAGTCTATTCTATCTAGTGTGGAGTGTTGAGATCCATGCTTTGATTTCAGTCTTATCTTTCGGTCTTAGGAATCTTCATGGTGATCAATCATTTTTAAGGGATGACTGCTCTCTCCTGATCTGACATCTGCCTGCGCATCCAGACCACTACTGTGATGGATCCTCACTTCTCTGCTCTTGGTGGTGCCCAATGTATTCTAAATGAATGATTTGCAGTGATGTGTAATCAGAGCTAAATGGGGTTCTTTAGACCAGTTTTGTCATAGTTTCGCTATGCTATAAGTCCTTACTTGCTCCCATTCCTTTTTAGGTCTCGCCTGAGACAGCGCTTTAGCGCTGCTCTGGCGAGACTTATAGTAAGCGAGTTTTGGAACTGCAAACGAGTGCTTTCAGGCCTCCGAATACAGTGCATGTGCGCCGGGCGCGCGCACCATTTGGCAGCCTGAAAGCACTCGTTTTCTTTCACTTTCGCGGCCGCACGGCCGCTTTGATGTTTGATCGCGATCGCGATAACTTTCACATTCGCGGCCGCCTTCCTTCCTCCCTCCATGAATGCCAGAAAATCTAACACCAATTTGCTAAGGCCACATCGTGACCTTTACAGGAAAGAAAACACACAGACAAGGACTTCTCTGAAACGATCGACATTTGAGCTGGGCTGTCTTCGTTGCACTGTTTTTTCTTGTGAAGCGGCACATCTGTGCGTTAGTCCGGGCGGTGGCATCCGTGTGTACATTCAGCAAGCAAAACCAGGCCACATGGATTTGCATAAAAAGAAACTGCTGATTTGAATGAGGTTTGTCGGAAATTTCACTTTCGCTGAAGCGACACTTAATAACAATTTACTGACAATTCCGCCAAGTGTGCCTATTTCTTGTCGATTGTTTCCTCTCACACCCAGTTTCTTTTGATCTTGGCTGAGAACACAGATCTGCTCGGCTGCGGTCTAAGCGCTTCATGCGAACACATTGCCTCAGTTTGCTTAGATCACATGCTAATTGTTTTCTTCGTCTCTGCCAATCACCGCCGAGGACAGACGAGAGAGGAGCTCCGCAGGTGTTAAAAATAATTTTATGGAGGATTTCATTTGTGTGCACAGTCTGCCGGTCTTTGGAGAGTGGAGCAGATTAAAAAAACGTGTTTTTTATTTTTTATTTAGCGCTACGTACCACACTTCTTCGGTGCCTAGTTAAAACAAGCATTTGTAATCCAATAGGTCTCGCATTTACTATTGGCATTGTAAATGACAATGTGTTTCTGAATTTAGCTTTTCAGGTGGGTGTGTAACTTTTAGCATGGTTGTTTCAGATAAATTGTTGCGAACCGCACCGAAGATCTGTATGTGGGGGACAGAAAACATGGTCAACTTTCAATAATGTAAAGAGGGGCAGCGGCCCCACTACGTTTACATATACACCAGCAGATGAGTCTGCAGCCTGCACCTTCGAGGTGGCTGCTCACAGTGACTTCAAACATGCGCACCACAGCCTAAGACTCCCCCTCTAACAAGCATTTGCAATGCAATAGGTCTCGCAGTTATACGAGTTTGAGCTATTAGCATTATAAATGACAGTGCCTTTTATTTATGTTTTTTAAAAAACTTAAATAAAAAGCATTGTCATTTACAATGCCAATAGCTCAAACTCCTATAAATGCGAGACCTATTGCATTGCAAATGCTTGTTCTCTAAGGAGACATTGTTTTTCTGCATCTTGTTGCAGCAAACAATTGGTTTGACACTGCCATTCTTCTACGTGTCTGGCACCTTTGATTCCCAGGTATACTGGTTCCTGGATTACTCTCTCCATCCTTTATCTACCAATGAGGGTGGGTAGGACTGGCTACCATGTGGTCGCCTGGTGGGGGTAGTAGAGGCTCTACTAAGATCAATTCAAGCCTTCTATCCATTACTTTTCTTTATACTTTAGTGTGTCACCGCCGTAAGTATGCCCAGACATGGTGCACATGCACACTGTGTCACTAAAACTGAGCTGTGTTGAGCTGATGAGCCCATAACTAGGGCGAACCCGGACCTCGGTTGCTTGTGTTCAGTGAAGACCTGGCTTGGCAATTCGCGCTGGACTGTTCCAACTGTAGCTGGGTCAAGACTGATTTGCATAATGCTGTGTCTTAACTGCGGTGACGTGGTGTGCAAAATAAATATGGATTGGGATGCACCCCTAAGTTATTTCCAGTGGTCTATATAAATGTAAGCATTCCATCCATCACTTTTTGGTATACTATAGTGTGTCACCCTAAGTGAGACAGGTGTACCCACACGTGGGTCCCATGCACACTGTCATTAGAACCAGCTGTATCTGGCTGATGAGCTCATAAATAGGGCGTAACCGGTCCTGGGTTGCTTGTATTCCGTTTCAGGGATGACCTGGCTTGGCAGTCCGGGCTGGACGGTTCCAACTGGAGCAGGGTCAAGACTGATTTGCACAAGGCTGGGTCCTGAGGTGACATGGTGTGCAAAATAATGATGGATTGGGATGTGGCCCTAGTAATTACCAGTGGCTGAGATTAATTCAAGCATTCCATCGATCACTTTTTTTGTATACCCCCTGATATCCCCTGCAGACCTGGAATACAAGGCAAAAACAATCTGCACTGACTGGTTTCAGCGCTCTTAGGTGCCAGTAGTCTTAGAGCTCACCCACTAATTACCTTTACTTATCATTGGTGGGCTCCCACATCAATCTTGTTTCCTTGCTTCCTATTGGTCAGTTCAAAAAGAACAACCGGTGGACAGAATGCATAACCATGTCATACATTCACCCCAGTACAGAGATCTTGGCCTAAATCCATCGTTTTTTGCATACCATGCTATTCTAGTTTGAACCCAGCTATATGCGAATCAGTCTTGACCCTGTGCCCAATGGGAATAGTCCAGCCCAAACTGCCAAGCCAGGTCCTCCCTGGACTTGAAAAAAGCATCCTAGGACAGGTTTCGGGGTTTCACCCCTCATCAGCCAGGATAGCTTGATTTCAATGGCATGGAGAGCACGGGACCCACGTCTGGGCATACCCGTCCCACTCTGAGTGACAAATGCCAAAAGAACAGCTGATGGACAGAATGCAGAACAATGTCATACATTCACCCCAATACAGAGATCTGTCAGTGGCTTCATCCCAAGCTTCAGGGGTCTTCGTGGATGCTAAGGAGTTTGGATGAAGTACTGCTTCCTGTGGCCAGTGTCCTCCTACTGGCCGCAGGCCACTGCATGTACTTTTTTTAAAAAAAATTCCACATGTATTCTCATAGAGTGCATGTGTCTGCAGTTTATCACCACTGCCCTCCTTGTGCGCAGTTTGCTCCCCATCCCCCTTCCATGTCCATTCGTATAATTGCCCCCACACCCTCCTCCTATTTTGTTGTTTAATCACTGCCCTCACAGCTGTGCAACATGTCTAAAAACATTGACAAAGCCCATAGGCAAAAACTATTGGCTTTGCCAATGCCTGTTCCATTGTGGTACGGAGGTAACACTAGGAAACCAGCCTGACTGCATTTACTAACTTATTTCACTACTGACGTGGACAGTAATCGAATACTAGGACCCCCTTAAAGCATGATGTCAGTCAGCTTTTCATACTCTAACAAGGCTGGTAAGGAACTGGCTTATTTTATTTAGTGCTTAAACGTAGCTAAATGAGGAATACCTGAACTATGCAATTAGGTTAAATAAGGCTTATTCTATTTGCATGAATAGAATATTCCCACATAATTGTGCAACATCTCTGATACACATTGAATTCTTACCAAACACCCAACAGAACACATTAGGCAGCACAAATAGCAACACGCGACAGGGCTATTGCCTCTAGATCCTGGTCACAGACCAGTACCATTTCACATTACTTCATCATCATCATTGTGCATAAAAACATATTCCAATACAAGAAAAATTGCACTCTCCTTGCAGAATTATTTAGCCCCCCTTGGAAACTTAGTGGAATAAGGGTGTTTCAAAATAATTAAAGTCCATGATACACCCAAGTGAGTGTTTAAACTAGGCCACATATATGGGCCTTTGTTATTTTTGTGGTCTCTATAGTGGCAGACTTCATACATTTTATAATCTTATGCTAATTGGACCCTCTTCTTCAAAGACTGTCAGTCTGGCCTCTGGAGGGGAGCGTGTGGATCTTTAGTAAATCGATCTCCTCCATAAAGATACTAGTAAGAATGGAAGCGATCACGTGGTGTTCAAATGTCTTGACTCCATTTTGCAAAGTTTCACTTCTGGTGCAGACTTGCACCCCAGTCCTTTCTCTTTCACCAGTAAGGAGCTGGTTCTGAAGACCAAGTGCAAACCTGCCTCATTAGAATGTTGTGAATGGATTTTCTTGATATCAGGAGAGTAGGTGTGGGTCAGGCTAGTTGCCCTGATGGCCTTTGGGGTGGTTCTAGTCAAGGTCTCGGCATGGGACTCCTTCTCTGGTTCCAGTTATAGCAGCAGTGGGGTCAAGGAGTATGGGCCAATGTGAAGGGCTTCCCACCAGACTAGAATGCAGGCTCAGAGTGGACAATGCAACCTGCTACTTGACACTAGAATCAGCTTGAGGCTAGAAGTTGAGGAAGGGAGAAGGCTCTTGAGACAATAGTTAAAGGACCAAACTGATGCGGCCATGTGAAAGCCTTACGCAGTATGTGAAGTTCATAGATATCGCCATGTTAAGCACACATTGAAAAACAAACTGTGCTATTTTTACACGTAAAAAATGGTGTGAGATGGCAGGAACAGTGGAGTGTAAAATAGTCCTTTTGCGAGATGGGATTCAGAACACTAAACTGGCAAATTTCCAGTTGCGCTGTGTCAATCTCTTTCAAAATATGCAGGAGCCAAACCAATGTTCCCAATGACTTTACTTTTCAAGTTCTCATAACCGAAAATTAGTGCCTAATTAACATTGAGTAACATAGTCAATGACTGCCAAAATCCTGCGGATCACTGGATCACGGCCATGTGCCTAGATTACATCAACATCACAAAATAAAATTACAGACTGAGTGTTGAAACTTTTCAAACACACACCTCCAGTCACAGATCTGAGTTTAATGCATCGTTATTTTGCTTGCCACGTCACCCCAGTTTAGACCCAGCCATATGCAAATCAGTCTTGAACCTGCTCCCCATAGAAACAATCCATCCTAGGACCGGTTTCAGGGCATCATCCCTCAACTGACAACACTAAGGCCCAAGCTAAAAGATTTTTTAAAATGTAGGTTTCCTTGGTAAACCTAACTTCAGTTCTCTATATTGAGGATTATCTACTGCTTTTAAAAAGAAGAACGAGGACTCGATTGCTTTAGTTAGTAAGTATAAAAGAATATTAAAAATGCAAACAAAAACCAAATGTAAATACTTTTTGCTTAAGCTAAACAAAAGAATGAATAAAAGGAAAAGAATGAATATGCTACTTACCAGTATGCATCTGTTCTTGGCATGTAGGGCTGCTGACATTCATATCTGTGCATAGATCGCCGCCTAGTGTTGGGTCCGGATGTTTGCACGTTGTTGTCCTGGAAGAGTCTTCGAAGTATCCTTGGATAGGTGACTCCTCCCCTGGACTACAGTGCGCATGGGCATCCTCTCCATCCTCAGATTGTTTTTCGCCATTGTGGCAGTGATGGAGTAGATACAGAAAGTGATGACCATGCTTGCAATAATTCTGAGAGCTGCAGCTGCGACAGGCGCCGGGGAGGAGGGAGGGCGATATGAATGTCAGCAGCCCTACATGCCAAGAACAGATGCATACTGGTAAGTAGCATATTCAGTTCGAGGCATGTGGGCTGCTGAATTCATATCTGTGCATAGAATACATAGCAGTGCCCTCTATTGGCGGCGGCTACCCGTGCCAGCTGCAGCGGTCTGAAAAAGTGTTTTGAGAACAGCCTGTCCTACAGCTGCCTGCTGTTTTGACTGCACATCTACGCAATAGTGTTTTGTAAATGTGTGTGTAGTGGACCATGTGGCTGCTCTGCATATATCATGCAGGGGAATGTTTCCTAGGAAGGCCATGGAAGCCCCCAACTTGCGTGTTGAGTGGGCTCGTGGTGGAATAGTTAATGTGCGTTTTGCCTTTTGATAACAGATTTGAATACACTTAACTATCCATCTGGCTATCCCTGCTTTGGAGATGGCGTTACCTTTGTGGTGTGGGGCAAAGGCAACGAACAGTTGTTTTGTCTTCCTGAAGGGTTTAGTCCTGTCGATGTAGTACATGAGGGCCCTCCGTACATCTAGTGTATGTAATGCCCTCTCTGCAACAGTTTGTGGGTTTTGGAAGAAAACGGGCAGTTCAATAGTCTGGTTCATGTGGAACTGCGATATTACCTTGGGCATGAATTTGGGGTTGGTACGTAGTACGACCCTGTTGGCGTGAACCTGAATAAATGGCTCTTGAACGGTTAGTGCCTGGAGTTCACTAACTCTTCTTAGGGAAGTGATCGCTACCAGGAAGGCTACTTTCCAGGTAAGGAATTGAATCTCGCATGAGTGTAGAGGTTCAAAGGGTGGACCCATCAGGCGTGTGAGGACCAAGTTGAGGTTCCACATTGGAGCCGGTGGGTGACTAGGTGGAATGACTCGTTTGAGTCCTTCCAAGAATGCTTTGATGGCAGGCACTCTGAAGAGAGAGAGGTGCTGCCTGGTTTGCAGATAGGCTGATATTGCGGTCAAATGGACCCGTATAGAGGTGTACGCCAGATTGCATCGGTATAGGTGTAAGAGGTAACATATGATGTTGTGGATGGATGCGTCCAGCGGGTTAATGTCATTATTACCGCAATAAATGACGAACCGTTTCCATTTGGCTGCATAGCAAGCTCTTGTAGTGGGTCTCCTGGCCTCCTTGATGATGTCCATACAGTCAGGTGGCAGATTGAGATAGCCAAACTCTAGGACTTCAGGAGCCAGATCGCCAGGTTCAGCTGTTGCGGATCTGGGTGCTGAACCTCTCCATGGTTCTGCGTCAAATGCGCGGGTTTGATCCGCAGCCTTTGATGCGGTACCACGGAAAGTTCGAGGAAGGTGGTGTACCACGGCTGGCGTGCCCACGTGGGAGCAACTAGGACGAGTGTCAGGGAGTGTTGTCGGAGTTTGCGAGCCACCAGCGGTATCAACGGTGCTGGAGGAAAAGCGTACGCAAATTTGCCGGACCAGTTCATCCATATCGCATTGCCCTGCGACTGCGGGTGTGGGAATCTGGCGGCGAAGCTTTGGCATTTTGCGTTTTCGCTTGTCGCGAATAGGTCTATTTCTGGGTGACCCCACTGCTGGAAGTACGGTTGGAGTACCGATGGGTGTAACTCCCACTCGTGCATCTGGTGGCTGTGTCTGCTGAGCAGATCCGCCATCTGGTTGTCCTTGCCGGGGAGGTGTTCCGCCATGAGGAACATGTTCCTCTGAATGGCCCACTTCCACATGCTCTGAGCCAGATGAGACAACTGTGGAGAGTGTGTCCCTCCCTGCTTCTGTATGTAGTACATTGCGGTCATGTTGTCCGTCCGGATCAACACGACCTTGTTGCACAGATGTACTTTGAAAGCCTTCATGGCCAGGAAGATTGCCATCAGTTCCAGAAGGTTGATGTGCATCTTCTTCTGTTGTGTCGTCCATAGTCCCTGCACTGTGTAGTGGAGTACATGAGCTCCCCATCCCTGGAGAGACGCGTCCGCTGTCAGTACTATTTGTGGAACAGGCTCTTGGAACGGTCGGCCCTTGCAAAGGTTTTGTGGATTCCACCAATGCAGAGAGTTGTATGCCCGACCGCTCACCAACACTAGGTCTTTCAACTGTCCTTGAGCCTGATTCCACTGACGTGCTAGGCACTCCTGAAGTGGGCGCATATGTAATCTCGCGTGCGGGACTATGAAGATGCAGGAGGCCATCATGCCTATCAACTGCATAAACACTCGCGCTGGAAGCGAGTGGTTGGGTCTGAACTTGGAGATCAGCGCTTGTATGCCGTTGATCCTCACTAAATTTGGCTGAGCTGTGGCCGCCAGAGTGTCTATAGTCGCACCTAGGTACTGTTGTACGTGTGCGGGCTGGAGATGAGACTTTGGGTAATTTAGTGAGAATCCCAGACTGTGAAGAAGGTGAATGGTACGGGACACGTGGCTTGCACATTGCTGGGCCGATCTCGCTTGAACGAGCCAGTCGTCTAGGTAGGGGTAGACGTGTATGTGCTGTCTCCGTAAATGTGCCGCCACCGTAGCTAGGCACTTTGTGAAAACCCTGGGCGCTGTTGTCACGCCGAAGGGAAGGACTTTGAACTGATAGTGCTGCCCCTGAACAGTGAACCTGAGGTATTTTTTGTGTGAGGGGTGGATGGGTATGTGAAAATACGCATCCTTGAGGTCCAGTGATGCTAGGAAGTCTCCCTGCTGGAGAAGCGGAAGGACTTGCTGTAGAGTGAGCATGTGAAAGTGCTCCGAAAGAATGTACTGGTTCAGGGGTCTCAGGTCTAATATAGGCCTGAGCGACCCGTCCTTTTTTGGAATTAAGAAGTAGAGGGAGTAAACCCCCGTGCCCCGCTCGTGGACGGGTACGACCTCGATAGCGCCTTTTAGAAGCATACTTTCTACCTCTTGCTGTAAGAGCGTCAAGTGCTCTGAAGACATAGGACGGTTTCTTGGTGGTATTGTGGGTGGAGTGGAAGTTAACTCCAGACAGTAACCGTATTTTATAATATCTTTGACCCACCTGTCCGTGGTGATGGAGTTCCACGTGGACAGGAACCGTTGTAGCCTTCCCCCGACAGGTGTTATGTGGTCGGGAGGAAGGGAGAGGGCGTCACTGCTTGTTCTTGGGGGAGGACCTGGTGTTGCCGTAGCCACGTCCTCTGCCCTTGGTACTGGAGCCACGATAGCCACCTCGGGTGTTCTTATCGTAGGTGGTCTGCGTATTACCCTTGTTATATGTTTGTTGTGACCCCTGTCCTCTGCCTGCTCCCTTGTTTCCGGGGCGACGAAAGGAGCCGCTCCGAAAGGACTGAGTTTGTAGGGCGCCCATGGACTTTGCAGTGTCCGTGTCCTTTTTTATCTTCTCGAGGGTGGCGTCAACCTCAGGCCCGAACAAAAAGTCGGGGTTGACAGGCCGATTAAGGATATTGTTTTGTACCTCAGGCTTGAATCCTGAGATACGTAGCCAGGCGTGACGTCGTAGGATGACGCTAGTGTTGATGGCCCTGGCAGCCGTGTCAGCAGCGTCTAGTGCACATTTGATGGCAGCATTTGTGAGTAGCTGTCCCTCTCTGATAAGGATTTCTGCACCTTCTTTGTAGGGGTCAGGGAGGTGTTGAAGGAGTTGCTCCATTGTGTCATAGTGCGCCCTATCGTAGCGAGCGAGGAGCGCTTGAGTGTTAGCTATGCGCCATATGCTTGCAGCTTGTGCGGCAACTCGCTTGCCGGAGGTCTCCAGCACCTTGGACTCCTTGTCCGGGGGAGGAGCGTCACCCGTTGTCTGCGAGTGTGCCCTCTTGCGGGCATTCGCCACAACGATGGAGTCGAGTGGTAATTGTCCTCTGATGTAAGTAGGATCCCCAGGTGCTGATCTGTATTTCTTATCGATCCTGGGGTTTATCACTCGTGCCCTGGTGGGTTCCCTGAAAATGTCAGTGGCTGGCTTAAGGACCCCCTTCAACATTGGCAGAGTCTTTACATGTCTTTCTGAGGATGCAAAGGTGTCCATTAGAAAGTCATCTTCGATGATATCAGAGTGAAGCTGTACATCATGGTTGTTCGCCGCCCGTTCAATCAGAGCGTTGAACGCCGCAGTATCCTCTGTGGGTGACGTTTTTGCCCCATATAGTTGTGGGTCCTGTGCATCAAGAGGTGCACTGGGGTCTGCAGGGTCGCCCCAAGTTTGGTCAGGGTCCTGCTGGTCATCAGGGTCCGTGTCCACATGGTAGGGGACTTGTTCACCCATGTAGTCCTCCAATGCATCCGTGTCGGAGCGTGTGGGGGAGGCCCGGTGTGGATCCTGGTAGGGTGAATGAAAGGGTTCATACAGGAGAGGTTCTGTGTCCACAGGCAGCTTCCTCTTTAGCGGGATCCTGAAAGGTTCCAATGGCGGTTCCGAAGTTATCCTTCGGTCGTGGAGAATCATCCTGCCAGTGTCGGCGTCGATGACGCGTGACGGTGACGGCTCGACAGGCGTAACCGCAGTTTTGGTGGCCTGTGTCCTGAGTTGAAACGCCTTCGGGATTGTGGATGGAGGCAAGCCGAAGGTAATGCTGGTCGGCACCGACGAAACCGCTGGATCGATCGAACCCGACTGGTCCTGGAGGGCAGCCTTGGTTTTGCAGCCTGGCATTGCGCCAGGCCGTACTCGGGGCGCCTTAGAGGTCGTGGCCCCCGCCAGGGTCGTCGAGGCGGCTGCAGATATCTTCTGCGCCCGTGGTGCATCGAGCCGAGGTGCGGAGATCACCGTCGACGTCTTCGACACGTGAGGTTTCGGTGTCGTCGAGGGGGTGCTGCGAGGCGTAGCAGGCGGGACGGCCCTCGGTGTCGGTGGCGTCGACGCCGGTAACCGAGCAGGTTTTTCGGCGCCGATGGCCTTCTTCCGTTTGTCGACTCCCATGTCGCCCGTCTCGAGTTCGGCACCGAAGTCCCCCTTGGTGCGGTCGGTGCCGACACGGTGCGCCGGCGTCGAAGGTGTTGAAGGCCTCGATCCGACTAGCGCCACTTTCAGTTTCGGTTTCGTAGGAACCTGAGCAGCTTTCGGTTTCGGTTTCGTGGAAGGGAAACCAGCTGGCTTAAGCGGTAATGGCTGCCGCTGAACGTCCGAGGCCGGGCCCGAGGGCGGGGCCGAAGGACTGCGTGATAGGTCTCGGGTAAGGCCCGAAGGCGATCCCTCGACCGGAGCCATAGTCTGTGGCACTGGTGAATTCTCGGTTTGAACAGGTAGGCCTTGTTCATCATCGGAGCTACTCTCTTCGGCCCCTAAGGCCTCCTCGTCGTCTCCTACCTCGGTGTCGTCTTCACCTCTGTGGAAGAGTGACTCGTCGGCCTCGTCCGATCCGGGTTCTTGGTCGGAAACGGGACTGGAGGGTAAGACTTCTACTTCTTCGACGTCGTCCGCGTCGTCGAAGATGTCAGCTGGGGCCGGTGCCGCGTGCTGCGCTTCGAGCCTCGCCGCTCGACGATTCCGCAGAGTCTTCTTTGAACGGAACCGGGCACAGGCCATACATGTCGACTCGTCGTGGTCCGGCGAAAGGCATTTGTTGCACACCGGATGGACGTCGATGTGTGGGTACTTCGCATTACATACCGGACACCTTTTGAATGGCGTCCTCGATTCCATCGTCGAAGTAGTTGATGGACAGGTAAATGCGAACAAAGTCGGTGCTGGAAGTTAGTAAACTAACAGAGAGTATCGAAAACCGATCGATAAACAGTACCGACGCGAACTAAAGGCCTCGACAAAATTTTTTCCTAACTTGAGCTAAGATAGCACATCCGAACCCAATGGCGGAAAAAAACAATCTGAGGATGGAGAGGATGCCCATGCGCACTGTAGTCCAGGGGAGGAGTCACCTATCCAAGGATACTTCGAAGACTCTTCCAGGACAACAACGTGCAAACATCCGGACCCAACACTAGGCGGCGATCTATGCACAGATATGAATTCAGCAGCCCACATGCCTCGAACCGATATTTACTTCATGGCTCCATCTTTGGAAAGCTGCAGCTGAGAGAGAGCTAAAAATGTGATTATTTTAATTTGGGAGCCATTTTCTTTCAATAAACACATCATTGTGGTGAGATAACCAGATGTCTCGTTCACTACTACGATCCCGTGCTGTCTTTTTCACTGTATTCATCAACTAAAGGGGACTGTCCAATCTACCCGCAGGGTTGGGTCATTAACAAAAAAGGCAGATCCCTAGGGAGGTCCATTTCAAATAGCTCTATGCCATTATCTTTTAATACCAAGTCTACTATCATTAAGGAAACCAGGAGTAGACCGGAGAGAATCAGATTATGGGCCTTTATAGGCGATGTGTATATGGTTACTATATGTTCTGTACAGCCTGTCTTCTACTTGTTTTTGCCAAACAAATGACACAAAAGCAAATAAAATGTATACATATATTTGATAATTTACCTTTAGTATTTTTATTGGTAGCCCTGGATACAGATTTGCTCTCACCTATCCCTGGTTTCTTTAAGATAGTAGCAGAACCAAGTAATCTAAGCTCACTGTGTAGTGTGCTTAGGCAAAGATCTCAGCACCAGGCCCTCTTACCGAGACTCTTACTTTTATACAAAAAAAGTCACGTCTGCAACTTCATCGAAGCATGAACCGAACTCCATGAAATTTTCAAAGGAAAATCGTCACGCATATAACATGAAAGTAACATCTCAAACGGCTTTAAAATCCACACGTGGCACCTCGACGAATAATCTAAACAACAGCGGAAGCCTGATTGCCTCCACAGTACATCGTGACAGGGATGCAAACCTGGGAGGCCGTCTATCTTTGTCTTCTCCCCTTCTCTCTTCTCCCTGCTCCCTCTCTTTATTTTCTTGAACTGTGTGCATCAGGCTAACGACCTGGCAACAGGCTGAATGGGCAGATTCTGGCTTTTCAAACGAAAATGTTGCTCCTTTCAGTACTATTTCACGGCAGTAACAAAATGGGTCACAATAAGCTATATCATGGCTGCCCCATGCCGGTCAGATTTTATTTTCAAATATGTATTTGTTGTACTGCACCATATTGCGGGTATCAAGCTGTGCGCGGAGAAACTCTCTCATAATCAGACAACGCCGCCTTTTCCTCATTTACACCTCAGCAATAATAAAAGAACACTTTAAGACGCACCAAATTTTCCTCACCTGATACCTACCACAGGCTACACCAGACATGTATGCGCGGCACGGCGTTTCATGGTGTGTATTATTGGTTTTAAATGATGTGTATCAATGGTTTTATTGATTGTTTTAACGCACTGCAATGGTTTTTAGTAACTATGCAAATAGAAATGAACTGAAGTAATCTAAACTCAAAAAGTCTATTTTTGTGTTCTGTTGATTTGAGTTCAGCCTTTGATTGTGTCAACCACCAGAAGCTATGGAGTATTTTAGAGACCATGGAGGTTGATTCACCTAACCTAAATTTTTTATAACAGACCTACCTAGATGCCAGGGCCCGGGTGCACTATGGAAGAGACAGCGAACTCAGCCACAGCTTCCCTGTAAAGCAGGGGGTGCGTGCTAGCACCCCTCCTGGTCACCCTTTATATTAACAGCCTGGGAGTAAAACTGAGTAGTGACTGTCAGGATCATGTATTGATAGACGACCAATTGGAGCATTGTTAATATGCGGACGATGCGGTCTTACTGGCTTCTACCCCCCTTGGCCTACAAAAAGTTATCTCTAGCTTTTCTGCCAACATGTCACATTTAAAAAAAAATCTTTTTATTTAACATAGCTCATAGTACCATAGCACAATAGACAATGTGCAAGAAGCAAATCAGACCATAGCGATGTGGTGAACAAAAAATAGCACATCAGCACACAAGTGGGATATATCATTACGTGATTACTCCCCGACCTCCTCCCCTGAACCCCTGTATTTTCGCCATGACCCCCAAATCTTTTTCCATTTCTTGATGCAGCCCCTGCTCTTATATATAGTTTCCTCAGCCCTTTGGCACCAATCTAGGTCCCTCCTCCACTGTTCCCATTGCGGGGGGCGTCTGAGGATGTTTCTTTTAGATACACCCCCAGCAAATGCCAGCCAAAGTTCAACATGTCGCGACCAATCTGTATCCCCCTTGACCATCAACAGCAGCCACTTTGGCTCCATCGGAACAGAGTCGCACACAACTACAAACATTGTGTCCGTAACCTTGGTCCAAAAAGGGACTATTTCGGGGCACTCTCATAGTATATGGTAGAAGGTGCCTTTCCCCCGGCAGCCCCTTACGCTAAGGGCAGATGGACTCCTGCCCCACTCGTATAGATGTGTGCGAGGGTAGTATATACGGTAAAGGATTTTCAATTGGACCAATCTACACCTGGAACGGATTGCTATTTCACGCGGGCTCTGTATGGCATCTTGCCAATCATCGTCTTCAAGGGTACCAATGTCTCGGGTCCATGCTGCCCGGAGCTTCACCAAGGGGTCTGGCATATTGTTTATGAGCTTTCAGTAAATGGTGGATGTTGGCTTCTCTAGTATGGGGTCTAGTAGTAACCTATCTTCAAGAGGGTAATACTCCAGAATGGAAGAATCTCTACCAATGTGGGACCGAATGGCGTGTGTAAGACGTATGTAGTGGTACTGTTGTGAGTCATGTAGGTCATACTCCTTCTTAAGGTAGGCAAAGGAGCGGGTGGGCAGATCCCTTCCAAACGTCACCCAAGTAGTCTATGCCAATCAACCTCCAACCCCCAAAACCGGACAATCGCGACACCTCTTTCAGCTGATCTCCAAGCCACAAGGGGGTTCTACTGGTCAGTCTGTCCGTCCACCCCAGGAACCTATTCGCCTCCCTCCAACACTGGACCACCACTCTAGTGTGCGCAGGCCAGTCCGTTCGCAACCTCCGCCTACATGTCAAATCTTGACCTTCATGTAAACATTAACAAAACATTTACAATGAAATGCTGTAAGCCTAGTATCAAGTGTCGAGATTTCTTCATTAATAATAGGAAACTCAAACTCACTAATCACTTTTCATACTTGGGCATTGTATTTGAAAGAAGGGGCCTATGGGCGAAAGCTATAGAATCTAGAAAATTATTATTTTCTAAAGCGACTGGTGCATTGATTCACTTTGCTAGAAAGCTAGGAATGCACCCAATCGCTGATTTACAAACAATCTACAAAGCTAATTGTATACCGATTGTTATGTATGGAGCGGGCATCTGGAGTTATGCCAACGTTGAGTGCCTACAGCTAGTAGAAAATAGGTTCTTAAGATGTCTCCTAGCGGTCCCTAACAGCACAGCCACATTCATATGCCACGCTGAGCTGGGTCTGTCCTATCTGTCTGATCAGATTAAAATGCGGCCTATCCTGCTGTGGCATAGGGTTTGGACCGGCATTTCTACTAGCTTGAACAGGGACTTGATCAACGATTGCCTGTCTCTTGATGGGGCAGACCGCATCCCTTGGTTGAAATTTCCTACAGGACCTAGGACACCCCGAGTACTTTGCCAATCCTGACAGTTTGAATGTCACTAGGAACAAATTAAAATCATTATGTCTAGATCATTTGGAGTCTATTAATCTAGTTACTAATATTGTGAAACAGTTAGTAAGAGCACACCAACTACTCCTGACTCAATCAGGAACGCAACCATACTTACTAGATATCATAGGAGCCTATGATAGGCTATTACTGACCCGCTTACGCCTTGGAATTTTTCACATCAGGTTCACTTTTCCAAATACGAACGACTGGTCTCGCTCCCTATGTTTATGTCCATGCGACAATATCTCTGCTCAGTCGACAATTCATGGTATGTTTTTCTGCCAATTCTATTCCATGCTTAGGATAAAATGGATTTTACCTATTTTAAAGTTGTATGGCCTGAGACAATGTCGACCTGCCTTTTTAAAGTTGCAATATCTTAATGATGGAACCGTGAATGATCATATAGCCAAACACCTGAAAGAGGTGGTTAGATAACTGCCGACAATGGATGGTCCTCCTCTTTCTTAAATTGTCTGAGCTCTTGTTAATCTTTTTTACTCAAATGATCTTGATGTAATTTATGTTCTTTTAATATGTATTGTGCTTTTATGGTTTAACATTTTTTTAAACCAATAAAGCTTATTCTGAGCTGATCTGTGTATCAATGTTTTTATTGATTGGTTTAATGCATTGCAGTGGTTTTTAATAACTATGCAAATAAAAATAAACTGAAGTAATCTAAACTCAAACAAGGGAACCTGAGAGAGTGAGTTAAACTGATAACATGGAGACGTAGAGTTCAGTTAGAGGCGATAATTGTTAACTTTGGTGCATTTAATACGCCCCATACTGTCTTCAGTTGTCTCCAACCTCTGGCGCAAGCATGTAGTCCCAGTAACAGGGTTGCAAGGCTTCTTATATTATTTGTGTATGACTGCATAGCTTGAGGCTTTGAGGTCCTTATTTATTTATTTTAAAAGTTTTATATAGCGCTAGCTTGACCGTAGGTATCAGAGCGCTTTACATACATACTGTAAAGAAAAAAACAGACGGAGATTGCATTACATAGTAGGCAGGCAGTAAGGAAGCAAACCAGGGAAAACAAATACAGCATGGAAGATAAGGTGGTTAACACAGTCCGGTCACCAACTGTCCTTGAATGTCTAGAGAGATGAGTAAACTCGGATATTGAAGTCTAGGTTAGTTGACGTTGATCAGGAAAGTATTTGTTAAGGAGATGGATTTTCAGGTCCCTTTTGAAACAGGAGAGGGAGGGGTTGCATCTGAGGACTCTAGGGAGAGCGTTCCACATCCTGGGAGCGTTGCCAGAGAACGATCGGTATTGTGTGGTTTTCTTTTTCAGTTTCGGAGGAATAAGGAGGAGTGAGTTGGAGCTTCTCAGCGTTCTGGATTGACCTGCTCTTACCAGTTTGTTGTTCAGGTAGTTAGGGGACGCAGAGTGAAGGGTTTTGTGTGTGATGCAGGCCAGTTTGTAAATACACCTCCCTTCCAAGGGAAGTCAGTTGAGGGAGTTGAGAGCTGGAGTGATGTGTTCAAATCTTTTTACTCCAGATACGAGTCGAGCGGCCATGTTCAACACTGCCCTAAGAGGGACTGGGTGAGCTTTTGGAGTCCCTGTTAGGAAGGCGTTCCCGTAGTCGATTTTAGAGGGAACTAGGGATTGGACTACTGTCTTGAGGTCATCATGGGGAAGAAAAGGATTCAATTTCTTGAGGTGTTTTAGAGAAAAAGAGCACTTTCTGCAGATTTTTTGATGTGGGCCTCCATAGATAAGTTCTTGTCAAGGGTGATGCCTAGAGACTTAACTGAGTCGGATAGGACGATGGGGCAGTTTAGGGTGACCAGATTCTTGAGCCACTCTTGGATTGGACGATGGTTGCTTTTTGGAGAGAATAGGATTAGTTCTGTTTTATCAGGGTTGAGCTTTAAGTGGTTAGCGTTGAACCATGTTAGGATCTCGGTTAGAGTGGCATGGAGGTGTTGGATATCGCTGGGAGACTTGATTTTGAAATAAATTTGGGTGTCATCAGCGTAAAGGTGGTAATTCACGCCAGCTTTTTTCAAGATGATTGTGAGGGGCTCCATGAAAAGATTGAAGAGGGCCGGGGAGAGGATCGAGCCTTGCGGGACCCCAAGTGTGCCTTTTGTTGTCTTCGAGAGAAAGGAGTTGATTTTAATTTGTTGCGAGCTGTGTTGAAGGAAGGAGGTGAACCATTTTAGTACTGTGCCATTGATGCTGGAGCACTTCGACAAGGTCTCCAGAAGCGCTGGATGATTTACTGTGTTGAATGCCGCAGCTAGGTCAATAAGGATGAGTAGGCAGGCATCACCTTCATCTAAAGCCTTGTGAATATCGTCAGAGACGTTGAGCATAGCTGTTTCCGTGCTACAGCCTTTCCTGAATCCTGATTGAAAGGTGTCGAGGAGGTTGAACTCATCAATGTGTTTGAGTTGGTGGAGAACGCATTTCTCCAATGTTTTTGCAAGGAATGGGAGGTTGGAGATAGGTCTGAGGTTGTTGAGATAATTAGGGTCAGCCCCTGGTTTTTTGAGAATGGGTGTGATTTGTCCAAGTTGAAGGGAGTCTGGGACACAGCCTGAGGTGAGAGAGGTGTTGATGATTTTTGTCCAGAAAAGGGAAATGGTGTGGTTGAGTTCTTTTGTGATTGTGGATGGGATGGTGTCCGTAGTGTGGGAGGAAGGTTTTAGGTTAGAAATTATACTGAAGACCTCATTTTCCGACATGAGCTCAAAGTCGGACCAATCCGCATTGTTTGTTTAGCTGGAGGCAGGCCTGATTGTCTTTGTTAAGAACTCTTTCTGAATGATCAGGGGTGGTTAGAGGGGGGCAGGTTAAGAGGGAAGGAGGGTTAGAGGTTTGGATGAAGGATTGATCCATTTTTGAGACTTTATTAGTGAAGAAGGTGGCAATTTCTTCACAACGCTCATTGGTGGCTTTGATTTCTTGAGAGGGAGTGCAGTTTGTTTGGCTTTTGACAATGTTGAAGAGTTCTCTCGGTCTGTTTTTCGCCAGATCTAGTTGGCTGCGGAAGAAAGACGCCTTTTCATTGAAAATGTGTTTTTTGTATGCTTGCCGAGCAGATCTAAGTTGCGCTAGGTGTAAGGTCGAGGGGTTTAGTCTCCAAGACCTTTCCGTTTGTCTGAGTTGCCGCCTTTCCTCATTCAGATCCACGTTAAACCAGGGTTTAAATTTGGTTTGCCTCAATTGTTTGAGTTTGAGAGGAGCTACTTGGTCTAGAACCTCTGTCATTTTTGAGTTAAAGTGTGTAGTGAGGTCATCGGCCGTCAATGATGAGGGTTGGAGTTGAAGATGGGCATGAATCCTGGATTCAAGTTCGTAAAAAAGGACTTCTTTGATATTTCTGGTCAAGTGTTTAGGTTTGTCATCACGAATACGTTGGTGGAAGACAAGTGCATCAATCTTGAACAGAATGAGGTGGTGGTCGGACCAGTCAATGGGAGAAATCGCTCTCAGAGAGACCAGATCATTGTTGGTAATGATCGCATCCAGTGTTGCACCTTTGATGTGAGTTGGTTTATTGCAGAGTTGTTTGAGGTTATATATTTCAAGTAGGTTGGATAGGTTTGGGGCAGTGGAGTCTTCTGGGTCTTCCAGTGGATATTGAGGTCACCCAGGAACACGTCTTTAGTGTCTGTCATGGAGAACCGTGATATTAGGTCTGTTAGTTCTTCGGGGAAAAGGGTACGCTGTCCAGGAGGATGGTAGATGGTGTGGAATTTGATGGGTGAGGTGCCCTTGGAAGTGAGTTCGACACCCAGGTATTCAAACGATAGGTATTCTGCAGGTTTAAGTTTGGTAATCTGTATTCCTGCCGTGTGAATGATGGCTAGTCCTCCCCCAGTTTTGATCGGTCTGTCTTGTCTGATGATGGTGTACCCTGGATGGGTGGGAATGTCAAGAATGGGGGTGGAGTGGACATTGAGCCATGATTCAATGAGGAAAGTGATGTCAATTTCTTCAGCGAGTAGAGCTTCAGCAATGTCTGTGGCGTGTTGTACTGCTGATCTGCAGTTGAGGAGCATGCAAGAGAGAGGACGGGGAGTCTCGATGATGGGGGAGTAAGGTGGCTAGAGGAGTATTGAGCAGGAGGTCTAGGCGAGTGGACATTTTTAGGGATTCTGTTAGTGCCGATAAGAACAGGGATGGGGAAAGGGGCTGACTTCTGGCTCAAAGCGAGGTAAGAGTCGTTGATCTCATCAGGTTTCGGTATCGAAAAGGGTTGGCGATCCCGGTTGGGTCAAAGTGCCAGACTCGCTGACGGACTGGAGGGACGAGGGGTGCACTGTGGGGCCAAGGGAGTGGTATTGAGTGGGGTGGGAGGAAATCTACCCGGGGAGAGGGAGCACGGCGGCTTGGTCCTGTTGAGAAGATCTTGTTGTAAGTATAGGAAATCAGCAGCAAGGGAGTTAATTTTCAGCTCCATTCTGTTCAGTTGCTGTGCTATTGAGCTGAAAAAGTTTAAGGTTTTAGGCGGGGGCCGAGAATGACTTGGGTCTTTGGAGGGAGAGTGAACAGGGGTCGGGGATTGGAAGGAATCAGTGGGATTAGGAGAGGGGAGAGGTTGGACGCAGGGAGCCGGATTAGTAAAGCTCCCATTCAAGGAGTGCAAAGGAGGAGTAGAGGGTCTACTGTCCAAGTGAGGAGAGAGAGAAATTCTATGTAAGAAGTCAGAGTTGCAGGGAATGTCAATGAGATTAGCAGTGAAGGCAGCTTATGTATGTGGGTGTGCGACGGCGGAGGGGGAGCGTGTAGTGATAATAGGGGGAACGTGTTTGTTGGATTGGTAACGACGTTGGACATGGGGATGTCACAGGGGTTGTCAGTGAGGTAAGCGGTGGAGACCGGTTGTGTCTGCGGATGTGGGACATCGGAGGGGGAGTGTGCAGTGGTAGTAGGGGGGAGAGTGACCACTGGATTGGAGACGACGTTGGACATGGGGGAAGTGAGGGCCGGGGAGAAAAGGGTCTGTGTTGGAGGAAGAGGTAGTTTGTGAGGGAGGGTTCAGATTATCAGGGGTCGAGCGGAGAGTGCCTGTGGGGATTTTGGTCGCGGGAAGGCAGAGGTTAGAGTCCGAGCTGTCAAGATTTAGAACGGTCTTGTGGTGTTTGTTAATTGTGAGTTTTTTGTTCCTGGTGTGCTCAGTAGATTTAATAATTGTGGGTGTTTGGCGGTGGAGAGTAATGATAGAGGTAGTGTGATTAAAGTGAGTGATGGTGGATGTCCATGAGTTGAAGAGAGGTTCTTCAGGGCAGGGAGATTGGATCAGTTCCACGTTATTAGTAAGGGTGATGGTGGGTTGGGGAGATGTGTTTTGACGACTCGATTTGAGTTAACGAGGAAAGAAGTGTGGGGAAGTTGAGGTCAAAAGTGGTGAGGTGCGGGTCGGTGGCCTGTATGAGAATGGTTCCAGTTCAGTAGATGGAGATGGTGAGTTCTCAGGACTCTGCCCGCACCCTTGATGGCCTAACTGGAGCATGCAGTGCACTGCACCGCTACAGCGGGCCTCTTCCACGGGCTCTCCTGGTTCCCAGAGCGGGCCACAGAAGCTGTTGAACTGCCAACTCGGGGATCCGCGGTGCGGGCCTCTCTCATTCCAGAATCGCTGCATCAGCCCGTCTGATAGCATGGGGCCCCGCAGTAAACGCCAACATTCCCCTAAAGTCTAGAGCTGGCCACCAGTATTCGGCGTATGCACTCGTGGCGGCCATCTTAAGGTCAGGCGCTCCTCGCATTGCTATGTTATTAGAATGGGGGCGCACTCTGCACTGACCTCAGGTATCGTTCCACAAACCAGCCTCTGCAGGGTGATCCAAAACAATCAGGCCTTCAGCTGCGCTGGGATGGAGCGACCTTGGAGCCCCAAGTCCGCCATGTTAAACTCAGGCAATAGCAACCGAGGGCTCCCCACCTTCTTGCTGCATTCTCAGGCGACCCCCAATATAATTGTATTTTCCAAAAGGCTTGCACTGAAAAAGGAGGAAGTTCAATAAAAGATGAGAAATGCCAAGGCTTCATTAGGACAACCTGAGACTCCCTCCCCGTTCCAGGGAAACGCTTGGCCAAGTCTCCCGTTCTTGAGATCCAGCAGCACCATACCAGCTCACGCGTGAGTTCCGCACTTACGAATCAATTGACCAGGTTCCTTTAGTCAGTACTCTAGCATGGGGTGCGTTCAGGTTCTCATTTTATTTTATCCTTGTTATGGTTCATTCCATTGGGACTCTCACTGATGACCGTCACAGAACAGGAGTTAGCTAGAAACTGATAGGCATAGATTCAAGTGATAAAAAAAGAAAAACATTAAGGTCCACCAAGAGCAATGTCTTGTTTTTAATAGCGAACATTTCTTTGACTACCATGAGCTCTGCTCTCCATAAAGGACTTCAGAATTGGAATGCCACGTACTTTACTCAAGAAAGTAAGAAAGGAAAACAAATCTAGAACCTCGCATCTTCACAGGGTTAGAAGTGTGAAATCTCTTTCAGTCTGCGTTGGAGCTTTTGTTACAATTACACATTCAAAAAACTTTATTCGACAATTAAGTCATAAAAGTGTCAAACATCAGCCATTTACATCAGCATGAATTAAAATGAAACATGAATATCAACATGATTTTTAAACTTAAGCATCATAAACTACACTATTCACCAGTTTTTGATAAACAATGTTAATGCCTATACATCCAAATAGATAAAAACATTTCATGTTTGAGCAGCGATTTTTAGTCCTCCACTATAATAGTCAATCAAGGCAACGAAATAACCTAGGCTAAAAAGTTTGTGTGTATGAATAAATGCATAAAAAGGGAAACAAATATGTAAATACAAACATACTGGCGCCTACTCGTTGGGCAGTTTTGTATTGAACTGTCTAGACCGTATTATCCAAGCCCACTTAATATATTTAGCCATTGCTGTTGCAATTGTCGGGCTCGGATCTGTAGACCGAATTCTTAAGGCCTCCTCATGCCTTCGAGTGCCTATTAGCCGACAGACGGGTAGTACCCATTTTTTACGTGGGAGCACATATAAGGGACAAAAAAACACGAAGTGACTCATGGATTCAATCGTATCCCGACATTTAGGACATTTGTCCTGAGACCCTATCACCCATTTAGATGTAAAGGTGCAGATCGGGAGAGTACCTATCCTAAACTGGAAGTAGAGTTTACGATCAGTTGGTGCTTCGATCAAGCCCCAGAATAATTCCGGTCTAGGATAGGTCTTAATTTCTAAGAATCTGGCTGTTAAATGGGATGTGCTCCCCCTGGAAGCTGATTCCATACCGATCAATTCCCAATACTTAGCTTTCACAGCTTCTTTTGAAGGGAAGATCGCGTTTTGGGGATCGTACCATAGGTTACTCCATCCCAATCTATAGAGTAGTATCTTGATAGACCTCAGCCAGTCTATCTTACGAAAGAGGTCTTTCTCCACGATTTCTTTTATACCCAGGGCGTAGTGTTTAAGCTCCTCAGTTGACCAGACCCTGCGCCAATACAACAAGGGCCGCAAATTAGCAGTGTCTTGTAGGGTTTTCAAACCAAGGTCCCAAAAAAGAGGTAACAAGGGGGCGGCACGCCTACAACTTTCCGGATGAACTCGCTCTCAAAGGCGTTCAGGCGTTTATGATTATTGCCATACCCCCATAGCTCGGATCCATATAGGCATGAGCTACGGATCTTCGTCGAATAAATCTCGAGAAGTGGACCAATTGGTTGGGTCTGCGAAGTTTTAAATCTTTTTAGAAGGAAGCCTGTCTGTTGTTGGAACTTCAGTATAGACAGATCCAACTGACTTTTCCAACGCATATTCTTCTGCAACGTGACTCCCAAATAAGTGAATGCATCGACCTGCTCCAAGGGAGATCCGTTCATGAGAATTACCCCATTAAAGGGTTTGTGAGATCTACACAGGTTAGGACTGTTAAGGACCATGAACTTGGTCTTGGAGACATTTATTTCCAGACCACGTAGCGACCAAAACTCTTCAAAGCGCCGTAGGGTAAGCTGCAGGCCACTCGGAGTTTTTTAAATCAGCAGCGTGTCGTCCGCGAACATGAGGACTGGAATACGAGTACCTACCATAGCCGGTGCATCCGAGGGGACCCGGGAGAGGAATTCGGCCACCCCATTCACGAAGAGAGAGAGAACAGGGTCGGTGCCAAGACACAACCCTGCCGAACTCCTCGTTCCATGGGGAAGGACTCCGTAACCTCGCCCTGCCGTCCCCACCGGACCCAGGCAAAGTTATCCTCATGCAAGCGCACGACCAATGCCAACAGCTCCGGCGCCATTCCCATACCCTCCAGTACTTGCCACAGCTTGCTACGCGGAACTAGATCAAACGCCGCCCGCAAGTCGACAAACACAGCAGACAAAACCCCTTTTTCTAAGACCACTGTCCTCCAGTAGAGGACAATAAACCTAAAGACCTGATCTATAGTGCTGGTTTTTGGGCGGAACCCTGCCTGGAGAGGACTTAAGACGTTATTAGCCTCCATCCAGGTCTGGATTTTGCCCAAAACCAGCCGGCCCAAAATTTTTTTTGCATGGCATCTATCAGGCTAATGGGCCTGTAATTACTAGCCAGCGATTTGTCCCCTTTTTTGTATATCGGGACAATTTCGGCACCTTTCCAGGATTGAGGAATAGCCATTCCCTGAGCTATAGCGTTAGCTAGATGGGTAATATATAGGCGCCATTTTTGTCTATCGTGCAGAAATACATCGGCCGGGATACAATCCATGCCGGGAGCACGTCCTTGAATTACCGTATCGAGCGCCATGTCCACCTCCTTGATACTAAACACAGGGTTATTGTAAAACATCCTCACTTGATGGGACGTACTAACTTCCTCAGCACATTTTGAATATTGTGGCTTAAAAAATTCAACCCAAGAGCTCTGGGGAACATGGTTATGAGGGCTATCAGTGATTACGCCCCTCTTCCACTTAAAAATATCCCAAACATTTTTCTGGTTTTTGTCGATGCATGCTGTCTTTAGGTCTTGCCACTCACTCTCATCCCATTCCTTTTTTGCTTTCCATTGGACCTTTCTATAGATCTTACGAGCTATTTTGATCTCGCATAGGTCTTTTGATTTAAGAGCAAGTCCCAGATTTCTACGAGCATTTTTACAAGGGGCATTATACCAGTCCTCCTGTTTACATCTAGGGACTTGTTTTGCTGAGAAGGGTCTGCAGAAGCAGGATTTGAGTTTAGCGAATAATTTTCCATGTATTTTCTCTGTTACAGCTAGAGGATTACATTTGGTATCAGCTGCCATCATTGATGTCAACGCCTCTTCGACGTAAGACTCAATTTTATCAATAAGGTCAGGGTGCTCTACTACTTTGTACCACTTAAGGTGGCGTTCGTCATTTGATATGGCAGCAGCTGGGCCTGACATTTCGGGAGTTCGGTTCATTCTGTCTCCCAGTCCCAAATTAAAAATAGCAACTAGTGGGTTGTGATCGCTTTCAATCCGTGGCTGGACTGCCATGTCTACTAGGGTATGCCACATCCTCAGGTGGACCAAGAGGTAATCTATGTTGCTTGCCCTAGTACCATAATCGTACGTTTTGCTACATTTCCTATCTGATGTAGTTCTTCCATTGGCCGCCCTAAGTTGGTTGCCCAGGCAAAACCCTTTCAGATACAGGGCCGCCTCTGTCCATTTGCTAACTGACTTTATCTCGAGCTGCGGGACGCCCCACTTAAGGTCCTCCTCCTCTGTTAAGAACATGTCTTGAGGCCCAAGTGGCTCGAAGGTCGTGTTAAAATCTCCCACAATCAGTGGGAGCACATCATTGGGCCTGGATTCGACAAGGGCGTTCAGTGCTGATACCACCTCAGATTTTTTCCCGCCTGGAATGCCCCTTGCATACACGTTAAAAATATCAATTTTGAGATTAGGCGAACAAATCAGCCTAACTCCCAAGATATCATCATTCTGGGTTGGGATAGGCTGAATATTACACTCCAGCTTTGTTTAATCCAGATAACCAGGCCTCCTACTGGCCGGCCCTTGGGCCTTTTCCCCGCTGGGATAAAGAAATTCAAATAACCCAACATAAGCACAGGCTCTAGTGACCATGTCTCCTGAAAAAGGCAGATGTCATGCTTACTAATAAAGTCTGCCCATAGGGGAGAAGATAGTTTAGACACCATGCCCGCCACGTTCCAAGATAAGAACGATATGTGACCTACAGCATTAATTCCCCCTTCTGCACTCCCAATGTTTGATCTAGGAGGAATGGATACACCTAATGGGAGAAGTGAGGTACCCTCATTGCTTAGCGTTTCCTTATGGTACACAACTTGAAGACCTCCTTCCCTAGCCGCAACAATATTAATAGGGGCAGGAAACGCATTATCATCACTTTTACTATCTGTTCTAAGCTGCTTTCCTTGTTTTATACCCTCCACTATCCCTAGGGCCGCATATGACTTTTTGTGATTGGGATATCCTCTTCCACCAATCAGTCAGTCACAATCCGCTAGCCCAGATAGCACATCAAATCTGTTGATGGATCTAATGTCCTCAAAGGTGCATCCGTTAGTCAGAGGGCGCCCTCGTGTAGTCCCACCTAGGGGCAAGGATATGGGTACGTAGAAGTAGGACAGTGGCATTGTACACATTAAGGATAAAGGGTCATTCTGAGGCCAAGAACAAATGTAATCCACGCAGCGTCTATCCCTAAAATTGATGATAACTCAGTCCCCCTTTACCGACTTGGGTCCATTACCCACCCAGTTTACTCTTCTAGCGTACAAAATTTCAGCACGCATGTGGGCCGGCAATGGACGCTTGACATTGATTCAAAATGTGCATTTGTTCTTTAAGTCCCTATAAGATTCCCTTGCTCCGTTCGCCAAGGGTGGAACCCCTGTTAGAATCACCACATAAGGAGCAGCTTCAGGGGGTAGATGTATGTCAATTAAACCTGATGAGCCCGGAGCTAAAGGCTGCAGGCGTGTAGACTGCTCATCAGATCTATCTCTACCTGCCCCTAGATTATTTAATACTGCACGTGGTGGAAGATGTTCAGCTCTTATCCGGTTATCAACAACAGGGATAGGTTGGGGCTCCTGGGGAATAGAAGGGATATCTTTCACAGTACCATTTGTTAAATTATTGGGGGTAGAGTTACACTCAGTGCATTGACCTGTCCCACTAGGGCACTCCTTGTTTAAGCCCGATCCCTGTCTACCACCCCGAAGCTGGGCCGAGGCAAGTGAGAGTTCCATACATACAAGCCTACTTTCGATAGAGCCCAGCCTTTCATAAATCGGGTCACATAAATTCTTTACAATACTTTCCATTTTTTTCCAAAACAATTTATCGTTATCTTCCGGAAATTTAGACCCCTGTAGGAGTGGTGGGTTTGCCCTCGCTTCAGTAATTTTAGGGCGCGGAGCTATATCCTTCCCTAGAACAGGAACAGGGGCAAGGTCTGGCTTAACATTTTTCCCAACAGCGGCTTTTTGGTTTCCCTTACGTTTTTTTTTCAAAGTAGGGGCTAGTTGTTGAAGGACAGGAACCGCTTTTGGAATACTGGCTGAGCGGGTTTTTATACTTGACAAAGACTTAGTAGTTGGGGCCACATTATCAGTATTCGTGATATCGACAGTTCCACCCTGTGTTTCAATCAAAGATGGGAAACATATCATTATTTCATCATTTTGCTCCTCCACCAGAGAAGATATTGAGCCCATGGAGTCCGACATGACAGGCTGTCGGCACGGTGGTGAACTTATATTGGCCATATTTCCCCAAAGAGGACCTCTTAATCACAAAGGCTATCTAGAGATAATCTTTTTTCAGTTAGTTCTATGTCCTTGGCGAGCACTGATTGTACTCGCACCAGAAAATTATCTAATGTTCCCATTAGTGCGCCCCCGGTCGATTGCAAGATGGGTCCATCCCTTTTAGCAGATTTATCCATTGCTTAGTATATACTAGCAGCCTTTAAATTATAGTGTCCCTCTGGCTTGCTTGCTGGAGGCAGATGCTTACCCACAGTAGTCAGACGATTGCCCTTGATCAGTGATTGTTAGAGGGGGGTCCCGTTCCGTTCTCTGACGATCTCGGACGGGCTCAGACGTGCCCGCCGTTGGCCCGGGCTTCGCCCGGTGCGCGTCCCGCAAAGCGGGGGCCGTGAGGAGTCTTGTAGCGTCTGGGCAGGACTACGGGAAGAGGACACAGCTGGTTCGAATTACGGGGCTGCTGGTCTTTGCAGTCCCCTGTTTGCTTCTTTTCCTCACGAAGCAGTCACCAGTTGCAGGTTTGACCAACACCTCCGTTAGCAGCACTCACAGGATCCTTTTTAAAAAGATGGGCAGGTTAAAAGGCACACTGACAGCTCCAGCTCCAGCCACGAACGGCACCCGCGAAGCGGGGGCCGTGAGGAGTCTTGTAGCGTCTGGGCGGGACTACAGGAAGAGGACACAGCTGGTTCGAATTACGGGGCTGCTGGTCCTCGCAGTCCCGTGTTTGCTTCTTTTCCTCACGAAGCAGTCACCAGTTGCAGGTTTGACCAACACCTCCGTTAGCAGCACTCACAGGATCCTTTTTAAAAAGATGGGCAGGTTAAAAGGCACACTGACAGCTCCAGCTCCAGCCACAAACGGCACCCGCGAAGCGGGGGCCGTGAGGAGTCTTGTAGCGTCTGGGCGGGACTACGGGAAGAGGACACAGCTGGTTCGAATTACGGGGCTGCTGGTCCTCGCAGTCCCGTGTTTGCTTCTTTTCCTCACGAAGCAGTCACCAGTTGCAGGTTTGACCAACACCTCCGTTAGCAGCACTCACAGGATCCTTTTTAAAAAGATGGGTAGGTTAAAAGGCACACTGACAGCTCCAGCCACGAACGGCTTTTGTTACATTCCAGTAGTTGTGACACCTGTGCAGATCCCTTCTAATCCCATTGCAAAACCCTAAAACGTGGCAGCTAAACTCTTGCAGGTATATTTCTGTAGCACGAGTCCATGCATGTCATGTGCATTACAGCTCTTCTGATGGCAGTATGAATTAGCTGTGCCCTAAGTGAGCTCAGGGGCGTACCTATGGCTGCATTTCAGACAGGCGCGTAGCTAGGGGGGGGGCGGTGGGGGCGGACCGCCCCAGGCGGCACTATATTTAGGGCGGCTGCGGCGGCCTTTATAATTTAATTAGGGACACAGTGTCTCTAAATAAATTATAAAGTCCGCCGCGGCCGCAACGGCGCGCGCGGCCAGGCGGCCAGCTTTGAGTGCAAGCAGCGCGCTGCGCACTGCGCGCACTGACCTTCTTGGTTGTAGTGCGCCAGTGCGTCAGCGCCTGCTGCTGCAAAATTGCCACCATGATGATTGTTGATGACCGTTAATCTGCCCGCGCGGCGCCTCCCGCGTATACTGGTCCCATCCATTCCCAGCCTGCTCCAGGGCCGTCAATCTTAGAGAGCGCGCGCCAGCGCTAACAATGACGGCCCTGGGCTACGTTTTTGCCCGGCCCTCGCGATGAGAACGTAGCGGTGACGCGTCATGCGCTTCACCACTACGCATTCTCGTGAGGACCTTGTGGCCTGGGGCAGTCTGCTCTGCTGCGTCCATGGATAATTCAGTGCAGTAGTAGGTAAGATAATGCGTTTTTTTCTTTTAAAAAAAATGCGCAGGTCCAGCAGGACACGTACTTCGTGTGCGCTTCATTTAAATAGTTTTTATCATTATCCTGGCTGATGCAGGACAACAATAAGACAATAAAAGATGCTCCAACGCTGGTGATGAACGCTTTGTGTGCACGGTAGATACTTAGACTTTGAACACTTTGTGCACGCTTTGTGCGATCTATGTGTATGCTTCGTACGCTTTGTGTGCACTGTAGATACTCTTTGAACACTTTGTGTATGCTTTATGCGCTCTTCACATTTCTGCCACTTCGTCATCTTTCACCCGTGACCTTTTCCTTGTCAGCGTCCAGCGCCGCTGACAACCCTCAATGCTGATTTATTTAAAGTTATTAAAGTAACAGAACTATAGCTATATAATACACAGAGGTGCAATATGCCATGTATTGCCATTGCTGGATGGGGGGGTTGGGGGGCTCTGGTTCAAGTGTGGGTCACGAGGCCCCGCCCTCCCTTCGGCAGTTGCCATATTTATTGCGTTCCGTGGGTCCGCATCTTATGTCTGTTTAATGCCAAGAGTTTTTCCACGAGCAGTATTTTCACAGAGGAAGGAAGGTGTGTAACAGAAGACCAGGGGTTAAGTCTGCGCAGTGACGTGCATTCCACTGCTCGGGTCTTGTGAGCAGGGCAGGCTGTAGCGCCGATGATGCTGGGGTGACAGTCTGTATTGACGCCCTCCCCGTGGGCACCCTCTCCACGAATTCCGCACTGCCACCCTCCAGCAGTGCCCTCATACCTCCACACAGCCTCTCTAAAATACATTTCATTTTTTAAAGCGCTTGTCATAGCTCACTCACACTCAGTTCTGTGCTCTGCAGCAGGCACATAACCTTCTGCGCTACTTTATGATGCATCAAAACTGCCACTAGACAATATTCCGATCTCTCAGCAGCAGAAACATTAATCACCAGACTTAACTTCACATTTTTATTTTTGCCTGAAATTGCTGTACGTCCAAAGAAGTTCACTGCTTTTAAACCCATAAGTTATTTTTAAACACAGCGCCCCCATCATCAAAGTCAGGGTCAGGTGCAGCTGCACCTGTCGCACCGCCCTGGTTGTGAGTGTGATCGCAGGTGCTCTCCTCTGGAGATTCAAGAATAAGACTTGAGGGGTACCCAGCTCGCTGTCTCCAGCGATGTTAAAAAGGCAGAGTTAAAAATCTTGGGGGTGGGTGGTAAAGAATGGGCTGGGGTTACATTCTAGAGAAAAGGGTAAAATGACTATTTACTATCCAAAGGGGGCACTGAAAATGGGACACCATCATTTGAGGGGCAATAATGGACAAGAACTCATAGGTTTACTTGACATAGAGAGTTCTCCTGCATTAAAAGATGCTTTAAAACTCGAAGGTTGGATCTGTGGCAATGCTGAAAGGCCCCCTGGCGGCTGCGAGAGTTGTGTCCCATGAGAGGGGTGTGAAGGGGACGTAACGCACCCACGACGCAGGATTAACCACTCTATTTAATTTTGTTATTTCATTTGCTTTATACAGCGTTGACAGTTGACACTACCAGAATGTCAGCTTCAGGGTGCACACGCTGCAGCGGGAGGTGGAAGTGTGTGGAGTCCAGGGGCGCAACTAGACCCGAACTTCGGGGGTGGGGGGCTAAGACTCCCAGCCAGGGCTGGCCCTAGCACTGGCCGCGCACGGTGCAATAATCATTTTTGGCGCTCCTCCCCCATTTCCTCCTTCTCCATGAATTCCCTCACTATCACTCACCAACAATGCACCTCATCTCTCTATAGCACCTTTGTAACAAACATAGAATTTCTTTAGAGCGATCCTCATAGTTCACTCACACTCAGTCAGGCGCGTAGCTAGGGGGGGGGCGGTGGGGGCGGACTGCCCCATGCGGCACTATATTTAGGGCGGCTGCGGCGGCCTTTATAATTTATTTAGGGACACAGTGTCACTAAATAAATTATAAAGTCCGCCGCGGCCGCAACGGCGCGCACGGCCGGGCGGCCCACTTTGAGTACAAGCTGCGCACTGCGCGCACTGACCTACTTGGTTGTAGTGCGCCAGTGCGTCAGCGCCTGCTGCTGCAAAATTGCCACCATGATGATTGTTGATGACCGTTAATCTGCCCGCGCAGCGCCGCCCGCGTATACTGGTCCCATCCCTTCCCAGCCTGCTCCAGGGCCGTCAATCTCGGAGAGCGCGCGCCAGCGCTACCAATGATGGCCCTGGGCTACATTTTTGCGCGGCCCTCGCGATGAGAACGTAGCGGTGACGCGTCACGCGCTTCACCACTACGCACTCTCGTGAGGACCTTGTGGGCTGGGGCAGTCTGCTCTGCTGCGTCCGTGGATAATTCAGTGCAGTAGTAGGTAAGAGAATTGGTTTCTTTTCTTTTAAAAAAAATGCGCAGGTCCAGCAGGACACGTACTTCGTGTGCGCTTCATTTAAATAGTTTTTATCATTATCATGGCCGATGCAGGACAACAATAAGACAATAAAAGATGCCCCAATAACGCTGGTGATTAAGGATTCGCTGGAGAGCAATTATTTGTCTGTTAGTAGTTTTTAAATGCAGATGAACTGTATTTTGTGTGGAAGCTCAGTGGGTTGCTGCCTTTGCCACAGAGATCCTTGTGTTACTTGCAGTTCAGAAGTTACAACCCTAACATAGGGCAGTGACCAATGAACTGTCACCAAAGAGCTGCATACAAACATGAATGGTATAGATTTGTTTTGTGATATAGTTAGAACTTCCTCAGTCTTTCATCATTCTAATGTTGCTAAAATGAGTATGTTTGGGCAGAGATACATTTTTATCAGTAAAGTTGACCCAATGGAAAACTCTTTTAAATCCTAAGGTTGTGTTTCCCCAGACCAAACCCTCTTAAAATATACTGCCCACCAGTATGGATGACATGCGATTCCTACACCTTGTAATCCTCATTGGCTTATGTGACATTCCCTGTAGACTGATTTACATACTTGTATGATTCATTGTCTCTGTATAATGTGTTTGTGGTGTAAAGTGCTGACACACTACACTGATATGAGTAGCGCTAAACAACAAATGCATATGAGAGAGGGGCTACGGAGCGATGAGGGGCACTGGTGGAGGGTGGCAGTGAGGGAATCTGAGGAGGAGGTAGTTGGGCTGTGGAGCGATGAGGGGCACTGGTGGAGGGTGACTGCAGGGTTCGAGTCGGGCTACCAGGCGGGTGGCGTCCCCTCACTTATTTTAACGGGAGCTCGATTACTGGAGCAAATGGAGCCACGCATTTACTCTTTGGCCTCTCTGGGGCGAGATCGGAGCTCATTCAGAACGCTGCTCATGCGCTGGCTTCTCTGATGCAATGGCATCTAAGGGGTGAGCGAGGGGAGGCAATGAGTCTGATGGTGCAAGCCACCTTTCGTGACATCACTTGCTGTTGTGACGTCAGCGTCCCCCCACTTCTTTTTTTAGGACTTGTGCCCTGGGTGACAGTGAGGGAATCCGAGGAAGAGGTCATGGTGTGGAGGGGGAGCTAGGGTGAGATGAGGAGCACTGGTGGAGGGTGGTAGTGAGGGAGTCTGAGGAGGAGGTCATGAGGGGGAGAGGCTACAGAGAGATAAGGGGCACTGGTGGATGGTGGCAGTGAGGGAGTCCAAGGAGGAGGTCATGAGGGGGAGGGGCTATGGGGAGATGAGGGGCACTTGTGGCGTGAGGCAATCTGAGGAGGAGGTCACTAGGGGGGCCATGGAGGGATGAGGGGCACTGTTGGAAGGTGGTAGTAAAGGTATTTACGGAGAAAGAGGTTATTAGTGTGGCGCTAAAAAAGACTTTAGCATCAGCGCTAAAGCCGGCCCTGTCATGGCCTTTCTGTTTTTGTTTATTTAATTAGCAGTCGGGTCATAAGGGCTACTGTGGAACATACTTTAAAGTGCATGCTAATTATATTTACTGCTATATTCAATGTTTTAAGTTTGAAGGTAATTTTACTAATGTTTTTACCGGGAAAAAGCAAAGTGGAGCCCGATGGTGCCTGATATGGGGCTGGGGCCCAAGGTCAGCTGTGAGATAAGGTGCACTGGAGAGAGGAGTAGTGGATAATCAAGCCTGTAAGGGAGAGCGTTGCCGAGTCCGGGGTCAGGTGGAGGTAGTAATGAAGAGGGATTCTCCCTGAAGGCTCGCACAGAGGGAGCCTGTAAGGGAGTGCGTTGCAGAGTCCGGAGTCGGGTGGAGGTAGTAATGAAGAGGGATTCTCCCTGAAGGCTCGCACAGAGGGAGCCTGTAAGGGAGTGCGTTGCAGAGTCCGGGGTCAGGTGGAGGTAGTAATGAAGAGGGATTCTCCCTGAAGGCTCGCACAGAGGGAGCCTGTAAGGGAGTGCGTTGCAGAGTCCGGGGTCAGGTGGATGTAGTAATGAAGAGGGATTCTCCATGAAGGCTCGAACAGATGGAGCCTGAGTAGTATCACTTGCCTGATACTCCCACCTCAGAAACCTCCTCTTCCCATCAAAGGAATATTACATGGAAAGTGATAATATTTAGAAAGAGATTTGGAAAAGAGTGAGTTTTACTGGTCCTTCTAAGACTAAGAAGAGATGTATGGTCATTTAATGTCATCTGTAGATGAAGGTTACATGAACAGTGTCATGTATGTGCATGTTTGCATTGTGTTGAGGGGATTACCAGGTAATTGTTCACGCAGCTCTCTGATGGATGTCACATGCGGTTTTTCTGAGCCCCCAGATAGATCATGCAGTCTGTGTGTTCTCTTTCGTACTGCCAGTCACCGCTGTATTCAACTGTCTAGCCTTGGACCGTGTCATGTATGTGCATGTAAGTTGCGTGATCAACGTAACTATTAGCGGCGATACAACGTGTCTCTCGGACCTCTTTGAAGTGCATGCCCTCCCCCCCCCCGGGGGGGGGCGGCAATCTGAGGGATAGCCCCGGGCGCCATATGCTCTAGCTACGCCACTGATTTCAGAATAACAGGGGCTATCGAAATTATTTAAATTTAGATCAGCTGTAGGTACGTTTATCGCGTGTGAACATTTGAGTTTGATTATGTTGTAACTTCAAGACAAGAATTTGAATTTATTTCATTCGCAAGACAAATGCAGCATCATTTATGGAGGTAGTAAAGTAAAGCCGTTTTTTGGAGGGGGTGCACTCACTATACCACGGTGAAGGCAAGATTCAGAAGGCATAGCAACCCGCCCCCCCCCCCCCACCTCCCCTCCCCAAACACTCCGCCCCCACAGGCGTTATTTTAAATCGTCCATCGGTCGACTCTACACAAACAAGAGACGTTTTTAGCTAGTTCCTTGCCATAACTCAAGTTGTGTACATCTGGTTCGATAAAGGCCACGTCTGGTGAGCTTGAGGGCCCCGCGAGGCTCTGGCCTTTCTTCTATGCTAATGAGGCGGGACAAGTCTGAGAACTCTTTTCAGGCGTCTACGTGCTCGGTGATTTAAATCGTGCGCAGCCACTAAGATTAAATGTAGCGCATACAAAGCGCAGTCTTCAGGCTGCCTTTATGTGCGTGTAGCCAGGAGGCCGACGGAAAGTCCTTTTGTAAGATTCCCATAAACAGAACACCCACCTCACAACGGGTGTGCATGCACTGAAAGGACGAATGTTATCCAAATACAACAACCAGCACTACACGCCCTGGACGACAAAATAAACCAAAATCCGCCTGATGTTCAGTGCGGTGTGTAAACCTGGGTACATCATAGAATATGTAACACAACCTCCCCTGCCGTGCGCACAAATACATTCAGATTCCTTTCACTACAAGCGGCAGCACCAGACAGTAAGGAACCACAAACGCGATTGTCTGTAGGTCGAGGTCCATCTCGGCAAGTAGACCCGGTCATATTACGTTGTTTTACAGCGCTTAGAAACGACAGTAGCGCTTTATTACACGGTATAAACGTATACCATTTACAATAATGTCTGGTGGACATATATGTCAAACACAAACAAGGGCAGAAGGCAATAATCAATACAAAATGCTCCCAAGCAAGGCGTGCGCCCTTAAATTAATCCTTTCAGCCGAGGCCCCTCGTGACGGATTATTCAACTCCACAAAATCGATAGCTCTACAAACCAAGGTAGAGTGAGGGTTCAATACAGACGCAAACGAAAGACAACGGGAGCCGCCTGCTGCTCGTTAGTCAACGGATTGGATTGCTGCTGCAGTTGTGTGTGTGTGTGTGGGGGGGGGGGGGGGGAGATAGATGTCGGGGGGGGGGGGAGATAGATGTCAGGGGGAGGGGGTATATCTCAAGGACGTATCTTCAGGTGGAGCTGAATATTTCAGAGAGCCGATCGGATTTTACCCTCACGCGCTACTCTCCCCGGACCCCACGCAGCACGCGCGCGGCCTCGCTGTCATTATATTACATCATACGGCTGGCGGAAACCGCACCGCAGTCAGATCTAACCAGGCCCATCCGAGCCCTGAAGCGCCTGGCCCTGCAAGCGGCTGCACACACAAACAGATGCTCTCCGTGCAACGCGCCCCGAGCAGGAAACCAGAAACATGTTTATGTACTCCAATGCAAATGCGAGCAAAGCTCCCCCTCTACCCGGCCAGCTGCTGTTGGACAGGGCAGGAAGCAATACATCATACTGAGACTTGGAACAGCTCTCCCAAGCTCCTGGCTGAGGCGGCGCACAGACACACACCACCCCTCCGCTGGTCCCACGCATTAGAGCACAGACGTGGCCGTCCCAAGAGACATTATAGAATAGATGCACATGCTATCACCACCCCCTCCCCCTGGCCCTATGAATTAAGAGCACACACGGCATCACAAGTGAGATTATGGATGTCCGTGTTATCACCACCCGTTCGGCAGTCCCATGCAGAAGAGCACAGACAGCATCACAAGAGACATTACAGATGTACACATTACCACCACCGCTCCGCTGGTCCCATGCAGAAGAGCACAGACAGCATCACAAGAGACATTACAGATGTACACATTACCACCACCGCTCCGCTGGTCCCATACAGAAGAGCACAGACAGCATCACAAGAGACATTACAGATGTACACATTACCACCACCACTCCGCTGGTCCCATGCAGAAGAGCACAGACAGCATCACAAGAGACATTACAGATGTACACATTACCACCACCGCTCCGCTGGTCCCATGCAGAAGAGCACAGACAGCATCACAAGAGGCATTACAGATGTACACATTACCACCACCGCTCCGCTGGTCCCATGCAGAAGAGCACAGACAGCATCACAAGAGACATTACAGATGTACACATCACCACCACCGCTCCGCTGGTCCCATACAGAAGAGCACAGACAGCATCACAAGAGACATTACAGATGTACACATCACCACCACCGCTCCGCTGGTCCCATGCAGAAGAGCATAGACAGCATCACAAGAGACATTACAGATGTACAGGTTACCACCACCGCTCCGCTGGTCCCATGCAGAAGAGCACAGACAGCATCACAAGAGACATTACAGATGTACACATTACCACCACCGCTCCGCTGGTCCCATGCAGAAGAGCACAGACAGCATCACAAGAGACATTACAGATGTACACATTACCACCACCGCTCCGCTGGTCCCATACAGAAGAGCACAGACAGCATCACAAGAGACATTACAGATGTACACATTACCACCACCACTCCGCTGGTCCCATGCAGAAGAGCACAGACAGCATCACAAGAGACATTACAGATGTACACATTACCACCACCGCTCCGCTGGTCCCATGCAGAAGAGCACAGACAGCATCACAAGAGACATTACAGATGTACACATTACCACCACCGCTCCGCTGGTCCCATGCAGAAGAGCACAGACAGCATCACAAGAGACATTACAGATGTACACATCACCACCACCGCTCCGCTGGTCCCATACAGAAGAGCACAGACAGCATCACAAGAGACATTACAGATGTACACATCACCACCACCGCTCCGCTGGTCCCATGCAGAAGAGCATAGACAGCATCACAAGAGACATTACAGATGTACACATTACCACCACCGCTCCGCTGGTCCCATGCAGAAGAGCACAGACAGCATCACAAGAGACATTACAGATGTACACATTACCACCACCGCTCCGCTGGTCCCATGCAGAAGAGCACAGACAGCATCACAAGAGACATTACAGATGTACACATTACCACCACCGCTCCGCTGGTCCCATGCAGAAGAGCACAGACAGCATCACAAGAGACATTACAGATGTACACATTACCACCACCGCTCCGCTGGTCCCATGCAGAAGAGCACAGACAGCATCACAAGAGACATTACAGATGTACACATCACCACCACCGCTCCGCTGGTCCCATACAGAAGAGCACAGACAGCATCACAAGAGACATTACAGATGTACACATCACCACCACCGCTCCGCTGGTCCCATGCAGAAGAGCACAGACAGCATCACAAGAGACATTACAGATGTACACATTACAGATGTACACATTACCACCACCGCTCCGCTGGTCCCATGCAGAAGAGCACAGACAGCATCACAAGAGACATTACAGATGTACACATCACCACCACCGCTCCGCTGGTCCCATACAGAAGAGCACAGACAGCATCACAAGAGACATTACAGATGTACACATTACCACCACCGCTCCGCTGGTCCCATGCAGAAGAGCACAGACAGCATCACAAGAGACATTACAGATGTACACATTACAGATGTACACATTACCACCACCGCTCCGCTGGTCCCATACAGAAGAGCACAGACAGCATCACAAGAGACATTACAGATGTACACATTACCACCACCGCTCCGCTGGTCCCATGCAGAAGAGCACAGACAGCATCACAAGAGGCATTACAGATGTACAGGTTACCACCACCGCTCCGCTGGCCCCATGCAGAAGAGCACAGACAGCATCACAAGAGACATTACAGATGTACAGGTTACCACCACATTATAGGATGTTTAAGAGTGATTTTGTAGAAAATATGGGATGTAGACTAAGACGGGCACGATTTCTTGCGTTAATTAGGACGGATTAAAAACGTGGTGGGGTATGCGTAAAAAGTACTGGTGATTCTTTAGGTTTATCATTTGTTTTTATAGCAATATGTATGGGGCTGATAATCATTTTTTAATTGTTTTTAGATACCCCTGAGGAAGGTTTATATTAAAACCGAAATGCATTGGGTGAAATCAAAGTGTACTGAACGGAATGGAGTTCATTTACATGCCAGTGAATAGGCCCGGATGGGCAATTCTTGAGCAATTTAAATGCGGAACATTTTTGGACTCCATTTCTTCAACGGGATGGATTAAAAATGGTTGTAAAGAAGAGAATAAAATTTGATGAACTTTGGCAATACTAAGGAGTACGAGTGATCATGTTTCTCAAATGTGCATATAGCTGTGCAACTCTTCTGTGGTAAGGGACAAGTGTGCCAGAATTCAGCGTTGTTATATATTGCTGCGCAAAGGAACGAGGCGCAGAAAGAGTGCATGCACGCTAAACTGGACTAAAATGGATGAATACTAAATCAAGACAAACTAAAGGGAGTGCTTCAGACTTTCTCAGATTGAACACATTATAGATGTCCATGTCAATACCTCCTCTTTCGCCGGTCCAGTGCAGAAGAGTATGGCTGGCATCACATAATGATAATGACATTTATAAAGCGCATCAATTACCCGGAGGTGTCCTGGCGCTATCTAGATCCACCGAGGCCGCGGGCGGAGAAACAAAATTGTAGGGACCGGATCATTGTGAAAAGAGCCATGTTTTTAGCCCCTTTCGAAGGACAGGAGATACATAGTGTTTCTTAAATGAAATGGCAGATCATCCCAGGCTTTTGCCGCACAATGAATGATGCTTCTGCCACCCCATCGGGCTTTTTTTTTTATACGCGGCACTAAAACCAGCTTGGCTCCTTTTGATCGCAGTGTTCTTTCTGGAGTATACCATTGGAGTCAACGCTTTAGATAGTCCCGCCCTGTGCCTTGGTGTGCTTTAAAAACCAGGTATAGAGCCTTGAAGTGTACTCGACTCCTGACTGGGAGCCAATGCAATTTTTTAATGTCTTTGGATACCGAGGAAAATCTCGACGTTCCTGTGAGCAGTCTAGCTGCTGCATTTTGCAACACCTGCAATTTGTTCAGGGATATTTGCCGAACGTTTAGGTAAAACCCATTGCAATAGTACAGTCTTATAAATTAACAACAGGAGAGGGAGGGAATTTTTTGGAGCCACTCTCAGTCCCCCAGGGCTAGTATAAATCAACAACAAAAGAGTGTGTCCATCAAATGTGAACAAGTGCAGGGAAGATAAGAAGAGTGAATCACTATGTTTTTAAAAGAACCCTCACTCACCAACCTAGTTGGTGACATGCTTCATCATTGGGTTCCCACCGGAGAGACCGAGTGTCTCCCCGGTGTGCTACGACGCCTGAATTACAGCGGAGCAGGTTTTTTGTGTGTGGGTGCAGTGCAAAGAGTGATAGTGTAAGTTTAAAATATGTCGCAGTTTCAACCAATAATGAATTTAATAATGGTAAACTGGACACAGTTAAAATGGTGTGGCGGACGGTATGAACTGGTGATAATTAGACCAGCTACGTCCTAAATCAAGTGCATAGTGAAAGGAGTGGTCAACATGTTTCTGCTTCTTGCGTCAGTGCACGAAGCATTCGTCAGGACCTAAAGTGAGACCACCACGGCGGTGTACGCACGCTAAGGCGTACCCTAACCTGTGGGATCAGAAACCGCTTTGAAACTTACGGTTGCGTTTACCCTTCAGCAATTTCTGAGAGGTTCAGTTCTGTTGAAATGAAAAAAGGACAATACAGAACAAACAAACAGAGATTCACATCATACATATATATTTGCACAAGAACAGGCATGAGCTAAATCACACACGTGTCGTGAGGAAATTTCATGCACACACATGGTGGGGATTTCCATGTCCTTGGAACTGCGGGTAGCAAAATTCATTAGTATTAGCCCGTGTTCAAAATCTAAAGGCATGTGGTGCTCTTTAGCGCTATCGCTAATTGTGCCGATAAAGTGATACACCCTGTTTTTTGTGGGGTGATACGGCAAAGCGACAAAAGTATATGGCCTTCACATTGGTGGTCAGCACTGTATTATGGCCGATCTGTAGGAGGCGTAAAATAAAATAAAATAAAATGCTTGGGTTGTGATGGAGAATCGAGGGTAAATGTATCAAGTGGAATTGTGAACATCGCGAGAGCCAATCTCATTGCTTACGTGATGTTCAATTTTGTTTCACAACATGAGTCCGGGTGGGAGGCGGGACTTGTAGTCACACTCTGGACGTGGAGTGAAAAGAATAAGAAAGATTAAAAACTTACACGATTGGAGGGTGGGTATAGGCTTCCGTCCTGTAGCACCATTACTTACTACTCCAAAGCCACCAGCCCTCTGCAACACCTATTCGGCCCTCCTGCGGACTCGGATGTTGATGTCCCGAGCCGCCGAGAGGAAGAAATAGTCAGCGTTTTTCCAATTGGGACGGCGTCACGTCATCACGTGAATCACGTGGGACGTAGACGCGGGGAAAAGAAGGAAGAGACTAGACTGCTGCTTGTCAGGGGCAAAATGAAGACTTTGTACACTTCCGGGAAGCCTCGGTAGAATTATAGCGGTACAGTGACCAGAGGCTGGAATGAAAAAAGGGGGTATTTTCGTTAGCCCAAAACAAGGAGGCATACAGCCTGACAGTAACGTTACCATAATAACTCTATCTGCCATAGGAGAATTTTTTATTTATGGTGAATAACGTTTTGCGTGTTGCAGTAATTTAGAACAGTCGTGCCAGTGAAACAGTGCCATGATCATAGCCTAGTCTATCTTTAGTGGAGGCGGGGCTTGGTGTAGAAAATAAACCCATAGTTCAATACCTAATGTCGTAAGCCAATGGAAATGAAACGTAAGTTGGTGTTGACGCACATTTCAATAGAGGCAATGATGAGATAGTGTGGAATATTGCCTCCTGGGTGGTCAAAGGAGCCTCAATATGTTCATTTTGAGATGCGTCTACAGCGTTATAGAGATGGAGCAAAGCCATAAGGTGACTTGTTAAGTGTAACAGTGGTATATAATCCATATGGCTTTTTACCTTTTTAGTACTGTGCCCCAGGGGATGTTATCGTTAAAACCTGTGAGGTGACTGGACAGGCGATAGATCCAACGTTGTTCCTTCTCGAACAAGATGTTGGTCGTTCTGATTCCTGGATTGATTTGCTCAATTATGGTCCAGGTTAAGTCGTCAGGGGTGTGTTTGAGGGCTGAGTAGTGCTCTGTCATTTTGGTGACACTCTTTCTACAGCGTATTATACTCCTATGTTCGACAATGCGTTGTTTAATTTTGCGTGTAGTCATTCCAACGTATCTAATGCCACACGGACATGTGAGTAGGTAGATAACGTTGGATGAATTGCAATTCGTGTGGGTACGTTGGCTCCACACCTTATCTTGTTCCAGATTCAGAGTTTTGCTTGCTTTTGTGAGGTGGCACACACTGCATTGCCCACAGGGGAAATGTCCTGTTACTTTGGGAAGACCCCAGGATTGTAGGACAGACGGAATGTTGTCAGGTGGTGATATACGTGGTCGCGTATGTACTAGAGCATCTTTTATACTTCTAGCCTTCTTGAAAGAAAATAGTGGTTTATCCCATTGCAAGTTGTTACTCAGTAGGATGCCCCAATTTTTGCGGATGGATTTGGGGACAGCATTGGAAGCCGTGCTGTAGGTCGTTACACATGTCAAAGGAACATCTTCCGTTGTTTTTACTGAATCCTCAAGTAAAGCCTCTCTGTGTTGATTCTTTGCCCTCTTGCAGCTGCGTTTTAGAATTTTATCCGGGTAACCCCTTCTTTTCAGTTTGGTTGAAAGGTTATCAGATTGAATGCGGAAATCTTCCATGCGACTGCAGTTGCGTCTGATACGCAAGAATTGACCAAAAGGGAGGTTTTCCCTAAGTGGTCGTGGATGGAAACTTGAGAAGGCTAAAAGATTGTTCTTTGAGGTCGGTTTATAATATGTTTTTGTGACCAGCTTGTCTTCACACTTGGTGATAGTGAGGTCCAGAAAGATTATTTCATTCTGGTCATATGTGTTGGTGAACTTCAGACTCGGATCGCAGGTGTTGATCCATTCAAAGAAACTGACGAGTTCGGTTTCAGGTCCTTTCCAGATCACCAGAATGTCGTCTATATATCTTTTCCAAAAAGATATATAGAGAGAGAAAGGGTTGTTGGGAGTCAATATGTACTTCTGTTCGAAATCGTACACGTAAAGGCCTGCCACACTAGGGGCAAAGGTACTCCCCATGGAAGTACCGGTAGCTTGGAGGAAGAGGGTCCCCTTGTATTCAAAGAAGTTCTTTTCTAAGGCTAGAGTTGCACAGTCAACAATGAACTGTTTCGAGGTCTGAAAATCCCAGGGACTCGTCTCCAAAGTTTCGCTAATGACCCTGATGGTATCTTCCTGCGGAATGCTGGTGTATAGACTTTCTATGTCTAAAGAGACCAGGAAGGTTTGTTCGTCTGTCAGGATTACATCCTGTAGAAGTACCAGTAGGCTCTTGGTATCTTTCAAGTAGGTGGATGTGCTCTGGATTAAGGGTTTTAGGAAAAAATCACAGTATATTGAAAGAGGCTCCAGAAGGGAGCCAATTCCAGAGACAATGGGACGGCCAGGCGGAGGAGACTTGTTTTTATGAGTTTTGGGTAGCGTATAAAAGTAGGGAATAATCCCTTCACTTTTAGTTAAGAAGTCAGCCTCATGTCTGCTTATATGGCCGTTGGACTCTGCCTCCTCTACCAGGTTAATGATCATTGTCTTCAGCTCTGGAGAAGGGTCAGTGGTTAAGGGGGTGTAACTAATCCTGTCCGCAAGGAGGCGTCTGCATTCAGTGTCATAAGCTGATGAATCCTGGATAACAAGACCCCCACCCTTGTCTGCTGGTTTGATGACAATGGAAGGGTTGGACTGGAGAGTTTTTAGTGCTTGGAACTCATCGGCACTCATGTTCTTAAAAGTGTCAGTATCCTCGTAACCTTCAATGTCATTGAATACTGCCTGCTCAAAAGCAATGAGTTCTGCTGGGACAGTATGAGGTGGTGGAGTGAAGGTAGATTTTAGTCGTAATCCTGTATCACTCTCAGGCAAAGGAGGGCTACTGGCTTGATGTTTTTCAAAGTAGTGTTTAAGTTTCAGCTTTCTAAAGAAATCCGACAGTTCACAGTGTAAACGGAAACGGTCAAGGCGAGCGGTTGGAACAAAACCTAACCCCTTCTCTAGGACTCGTTTTTCAGTGTCTGTGAGTACGAGGGAAGATAGGTTAGTCACTAAGGTCTCTGATTGCTCGGTCCTGCTTGTTGCGCCCCTGACTTGCTCCTCGTGTTGATCCCTGTTCCCTCGTCTGGTCCCCAATGTACCTGATTTCTTCTCCTTCCCCTGCCTCTGCGGCCTCTCTCTAAAAAAGGGGGGCGGTACATGTTGGGTGGATAGGAAGGAATCGGCATGAAGGCTGGATTCCAACCCATCATGGGGAATTGTGGAGGTTGATGGTATTGGTTAGGGAGGTTGGTGCCTTGATTAGGAAAAACAGGCCACTGTTGTTGGTAATTCTGGTACCTGCCCTTACCCCGACCCCTTTGTCTGCTCTTGAAACTACCACTGCTTGAACCACTGGTGGTGGATGTGTCGTCATCAGATGTATTGTCTGAGTAGTTGGAACCGCGTTGCGGTGGTGTATAGTTAGGGTCGGCATAGGGGTATACTTTGGTGAATGCAAAGCGCTTAAGATCTTTTTGGAACTTTTGTGCCTTGGATTGTGTTAGGTTGTCTTTATATTCGTTTATTTCTTTATTTAGTTCCTCAAGCTTCTTCTTATACCCTGTCAGTGTTGTTCTGAAATGGGTTTCAGTGAGTTGGATCTCGACCATTAGTGCTTCAGACAGCCTCAGGGCCGTCTTAATGATCAGGACCAACCAGTCACGGGTACAGTGCCAGGCTATCTGTGCCCACTCTTTCCTGAAAATAGAGTCTTCTAGGAAAATACGCGGGGCATTGGTCACCAATAAACCTCTGGGAGCTATGTTGTTACGTAAATATTCAGTGAGAATAGTGCCGTGTAGGATGGTGCGGATGCGGTCACGTTTTTGCTCAGATAGTTTATCCCATTCAGTTGTTTGCGAGATAGTCTGGGCAATGGATGGGTCTGAAAAGAGGGAGGGGTCAGCCAGGAGGGCATCGACCTCCTCATCAGTATAGGTTAAACCAGGATTCTCCATATTAAAACCAAGCAAAAGGACAAAGTAATTTCAATTTTGACCACCAATTTATGGGTCAGTGCAATTTTTGTCCAAGAGAGTAATATCTCAAAGAAAAACTCTCGCAGCTGTGCGCTGCCGAAATATAAATTAACAACAGGAGAGGGAGGGAATTTTTTGGAGCCACTCTCAGTCCCCCAGGGCTAGTATAAATCAACAACAAAAGAGTGTGTCCATCAAATGTGAACAAGTGCAGGGAAGATAAGAAGAGTGAATCACTATGTTTTTAAAAGAACCCTCACTCACCAACCTAGTTGGTGACATGCTTCATCATTGGGTTCCCACCGGAGAGACCGAGTGTCTCCCCGGTGTGCTACGACGCCTGAATTACAGCGGAGCAGGTTTTTTGTGTGTGGGTGCAGTGCAAAGAGTGATAGTGTAAGTTTAAAATATGTCGCAGTTTCAACCAATAATGAATTTAATAATGGTAAACTGGACACAGTTAAAATGGTGTGGCGGACGGTATGAACTGGTGATAATTAGACCAGCTACGTCCTAAATCAAGTGCATAGTGAAAGGAGTGGTCAACATGTTTCTGCTTCTTGCGTCAGTGCACGAAGCATTCGTCAGGACCTAAAGTGAGACCACCACGGCGGTGTACGCACGCTAAGGCGTACCCTAACCTGTGGGATCAGAAACCGCTTTGAAACTTACGGTTGCGTTTACCCTTCAGCAATTTCTGAGAGGTTCAGTTCTGTTGAAATGAAAAAAGGACAATACAGAACAAACAAACAGAGATTCACATCATACATATATATTTGCACAAGAACAGGCATGAGCTAAATCACACACGTGTCGTGAGGAAATTTCATGCACACACATGGTGGGGATTTCCATGTCCTTGGAACTGCGGGTAGCAAAATTCATTAGTATTAGCCCGTGTTCAAAATCTAAAGGCATGTGGTGCTCTTTAGCGCTATCGCTAATTGTGCCGATAAAGTGATACACCCTGTTTTTTGTGGGGTGATACGGCAAAGCGACAAAAGTATATGGCCTTCACATTGGTGGTCAGCACTGTATTATGGCCGATCTGTAGGAGGCGTAAAATAAAATAAAATAAAATGCTTGGGTTGTGATGGAGAATCGAGGGTAAATGTATCAAGTGGAATTGTGAACATCGCGAGAGCCAATCTCATTGCTTACGTGATGTTCAATTTTGTTTCACAACATGAGTCCGGGTGGGAGGCGGGACTTGTAGTCACACTCTGGACGTGGAGTGAAAAGAATAAGAAAGATTAAAAACTTACACGATTGGAGGGTGGGTATAGGCTTCCGTCCTGTAGCACCATTACTTACTACTCCAAAGCCACCAGCCCTCTGCAACACCTATTCGGCCCTCCTGCGGACTCGGATGTTGATGTCCCGAGCCGCCGAGAGGAAGAAATAGTCAGCGTTTTTCCAATTGGGACGGCGTCACGTCATCACGTGAATCACGTGGGACGTAGACGCGGGGAAAAGAAGGAAGAGACTAGACTGCTGCTTGTCAGGGGCAAAATGAAGTCTTGCCATTACAAGAGCCGTGACCACCGTTTGCCTGCTTCCCAGGGGCAAAAATTGCAATATTTTCCTAAGCATTCTCATAACAAACCTAGTTTTTGATGCCACCGCATTTACTTGGGGCTCGAAGGTGCGTCTCTCGTCTAGTATTACGACCAGGTTTTTAACCTTTTTTGTGGGAATGGAAGAGAGCCCATCGTGTCTGGCCACCAATTGGGTGTCCAAAAATTGGCGTGGTTACCGAACAGTATAACCTCGGTTTTGCCCGAGTTAAGCTTGAGACAATTCTCTGCCATCCAGCTACCCACTGATAGCATACAGTCCTGGAAGCGTCCTTCAATGCCTGCCTCTTTGCCTGGTGTCAGAGATACCACAATTTGAGTATCGTCCGCATAGGAAGTGAGGCCAAATCCAAATGCGCTTATGACGGGAGCCAAAGCGCTGACATAAACATTAAAAAGCGTTGGACTGAGAAAGGATCCCTGAGGGACCCCACAGGGCAGTGTAAAAGGTTCGGACTGGTAGTATCCCAGTGCCACAATTTGTCTTCTGTCCGCAAGTAAGGATCTTCAAAGATCCCAGGCTTTCCCACGGATGCCACATGCTTTTAGACGGTCCATTAGTATTACATGATACACCGTATCAAAAGGTGGCGGACAGATCCAACAGGATCAGTGCTGCTCTGCCACCCTGATCAACAGCTTCCCTGATCTCCTCCGTGGCTTTAATGAGTGCGGACTCAGTGATGTGACCTTCTCTAAAACCATATTGAGAGGGATCCAGCGCTTGTCTCCCCGCTAGGAAGAAGCTTAGTTGTCTATTCATGATATTTTCGATCAGTTTTGCTGGTAGTGGGAGTCTAGAAATAGGGCGAAAATTGGTCGAGTCTTTGGGGTCGAAGCTGGGCTTTATACATGCCTATGTTACTACTGCCTCCACTGCCGTTGCCATGCTGAACAGCACAGACGGCATCACACAAGATATTACATATGTACATGTTACCACCTCCTCCACTGGTGCCATGTAGAAGAGGACAGACAGCATGACGGAAGACATTACAGATGTCTATGTTACCACCTCCTCTTCCAGTGCCATGCAGAACAGTACAGATGGCAAAGGTTGGGCTAAAGGTAATAGAAGACTGCAACTCTGAATGGACAATAAGATCTATGTAGGACCTTAGAGAAGGTATCCGCATCATGGCACTATGTTATCCATAACTTTGTTCAAAGAGCAATAAATAAGTTGTGGGACAATTCGAACAACTACCAGGAGAGGCTAGACACTTGGTGACATGGAGATACAAGGAATTCATATATACTACTAAAATAGATCTTACCGGTTTGTAAACTAAGTGACAGGAGGATTTAGGATTAGAAAATATAGATGCTGAATGGTACCATATCATGGCCTACTCACTTCTGATTAACAGATGCTCTAAAATTCAAAAACGGTGTCAATTTTATGGCACCTTGTCAATCGCATATGTCCCAGATTTAAAATACATGAAGCAGGCTTTTTTTCACATGATCTACGGCAAAGAGATTACTTACAAACTGACATCTGCAATGATCAGAGAGGCATAACACTTCGAGATGGGCAGGCCAACAAATTAACAGGGAGCGCCGAGCTAGAACCAAGCCAATGGGACGGCTCGGCTCTTAGAGGTCATTCATGAACGAGCCCCGAAGATCTTTGCCCCGATTCTCATACAACAAACATCATGGAAAAAAAATAACGTTTCTTCACAATTTAAAAAAGTATATTTCTTTAACATGTAGAAGCTTTGACATTAATGCAACACATCATGGTACTGCACAGATTACTTCTTAAAAGTAATAATTTCTAAACCTGAACTTAGAAATCTTTCTGCTCCACCCCCATAATTAAATAAGCCATTATGAGTCAAAAAACACTATGCAGACTCGGAACTCTCTGCATCTTCACAAATCTACTAACACTCAGACTCACGAGGATGACCAATGGCGACGAACAGCAATACAAACTGGCAGGTTCAAAGGACACTAAACAGAGTAGAATACACAGTTTTCTGACTCAACAAGCATTTGCAATGCAATAGGTCTCACACTTGTGAAAGTTAGAGCTATTGGTATTGTAAATGACTATGTATTTTACCTATGTATTTGGTTTAGAGTGTACCGGATGAATTTTGTTTGGAGTGGAATTATGTACGTTGAATTGGAATGGTTAGTTGGGAAATGGTGTAGAGTGGGATTGTGTGGTGGGGAGTAGATTTCTGTAGTGGAATTCTGTGGCATGGTGAATAGATAGGGTTGAGACCTGCAAAAATAGATAAAAAGAAGATCGAGAGGGATAGGTAGTTTGTGCACGAAGTGGTGAATGAGCAGAAAGTGTGTGAGAAAGAGAAAAATGGGAGAATATGCCATAGATGCATATAGAGTGTACGCAGAAGAGACCCTAAGAAGCAGAGGAGAGCATGGGTTTGAGGGACGGAAACGTTCAAAAGGCAAAAGGAAAGAACTTATGCTTGAAGACCTGAAGTGAGCTAATATGAGAGTGGCAGGAAGGCTGCACGAGAGAATGAAAAAGAGGTGTGAGAGAGAGAAGAGAAGATGGGGCACCCAGAGAGTGGGGGATGGAGATGAGAGGTGGACGTTTGGGCTTGGATGTGCCTCTGCCGGTAGCTACTTCTCGTCTCAATGAGTTTGGATTCACACCCAGCAAAACCAGGTCGGGAGTTTCAAGACCCTGTAATTTTTGGTACAGAAATATTAGACCACTCATGGTTGCCCCAAATGCGGTGGGAAACTCTTAATGGGCTCCTATGAAGACATAGAACAAGGTTTCAGATAACATGACTTTAATCATTATATGTCTGCACCTTTCAAGACCTAACGTTATGGAAATATTTCAGACATGCAGGTTTGAGGTCTATTGAAAAATGTCGCCAGTTGTGAGAGAAAATAATCATGAACGTATTGTGCTTTTTTTAAAATTATGCAAGTGAAGTCTCATGTAGAGATTAATTGCTGGCTAACCCGTAGTCCTTGAAGATTCCACATTTTCTAAATTTAAGCCACTGGGTCGTTTTTTTCCACGATAATTGGCACTATTTTCTTGTGAATCCAAGCTTTCATTCAAAATGGATTTTTTCTCATGAGTTAAATTTAAAACCGTTTGCCTCTAAATTCTAACTGAATTTTGGTGACATGTTTTTCTCTAAACAACTTAAAAAGGGTTTGAAAGTCCTGATTTGCAAACAGACAAGATAACCTATGTGCACAAAACGTAATGAACTGGAAGATAATAAGTAAAAAAATGTAAAAAACTGCCATGAATTGTGGAAAGTTAATAAGAATTTTTCCAGATCTGCACACCCCTAAATCATGAGCAGAAAATGATGCATTAGGAGATGGGTTGAATTAAATAAAAAGATGCATAAAGGTTTGGTGCAGGTTAGGCATGTCTAGGTTGTATGCTTGCAGGCCCAACAAGATTATGGAAAGAAAGTAGACAGCATGCAAAAGCTATCACCAAGAAGAGAAATTAGGGAGTGTGCATATACTACAGAAACTGCGAAAAACCGGGATACATTCTACACATTTAAGTCATAAGGGGAATTGATAGAGTCGTGTAATCACCAGAGAGTAAGGTAATCTACCCAAAGAAGAGCAGAGGTTAGATCTACATACTCTTGAACTGGTCATGTGACCACATTCCAAGACAAGGTACCAACCCTCACCCCGCTGGCAGGGTATAGCCATACCAAACGCAAATGTCCAGTGCTTTTGTGCAGCAACAGAACTCATTTGTCTTATAACTGATGCATAGCTGGAACATTAAATAAGTTCAAATGTCACAATACATGTTGACACACTGTGTGGCATTCTCCTTCTACCGAGACATCGTGCAAGAGAAGAGCATGTTGCAACAGCGCACTCCTGCACAAGGTGCTAATTAAGATGAGTGATTCAGTAGTCATTGGCTCTTGAGCTGAGTTACACCATCACCACACATTATGTCGATTGCGCTCCCTATTGGTGACCATTGTCCAATGTCCAACTTGTGGCGAGTGTGTGCCCTAATAGTTCTCTTTTATATAACAATGTACAGTGCAATTATATAACATATTGTGCAGCACAGTCCTGGACGAATAATATGGCAACAACTTAAAAAAAGCAATCAATACAACAGTACCAAAATACACATTTTTGTGTGAAACATGGTTTTACAGGCAATGTATCTGTGAATTTGAGACAGATAAACTCCACAGATGCCAGTCCACGTAAAGTTCCCGCCAACTACGATTGTCCATAAAGAGTGTCTCTGGAACAGATGGGGTAAAAATTGTGCAGAAAAAATAGAAATTGTAGAAGTGATCATTAAATCAACACTTGATAAGATAATATGGTTGTCAAAAATGTCATTGCAGAAATATTCTTGATATGGGTGCCTAAGCTGTTCAGACAGTTGCAATACTAATATGCTTTGGCTTTGTTAGAAATTAGTTTATATTGATAACATTTAGATATCCCTCTGATATGTGAAATATACAGTGAAGCCAAGAGAAAGTGTTTTGTCTCTAAACTTTGCTCTGTCATCTTTAGCCATGATTGGATTACTGATGATTACATGTATTCTTAATTTAAACAAATGTTAACACACGCCATCTCCTTAATCTATCAAAGAAAGTATTCACACAATACACTCATATTTCTTAATTGAAATATTAAAAATAGCATTTTTACAATGTATTCCGCCCAAAAAATAGCATCTCGTTTCTGCATTTCTAAAACTTAGTACACGAAAATAAAGATTTAACCTTCTCATTTCCAAATGTAGGTTTTGAAGAAAAAAAAGCACATTTGACACCAGGCAGAAAAATATCTTCTTGGGTCAGAAACATAAAATGTACAAGCTAAGCACAGAAAAAGGTCAGAGGTGACCATGTGCAATTAGTTTAATCTAACATAAAACACACACACACCTACCGGCAAGCCCTGCAACACAATGGCTTAATGTAACAGGCATGTGAGAGTCCTTCTAAATCATTTCATCTTAGTAGCATGAATTTAAAAATAAATTCATGTACAACTCGATTCTTTCTAAGCCATGCGGGAGTGGGGGTACTTGCTTTAAATGCGGTTTAGCTGAGCCGAGTAGACCACGAAGACAGCACAGGCAGGCCCAGTTCTTTCGTTCTCGACCATATCTGTCCAATTCGGAGTTCCTGGAGTGAGTGCACCGGAAGTACCCCCGAGTTCTGAGTGCGCACAACAAGTATTTTCGTGTACATATGTGCTCTAAACAAGCACGTTTAAAGCTTAAGTATTATCTGCTAATCTTACATTCCCGTATATAAAAGTGAAAGATTAGCAATTATTTCGTCCTGCAGCAGGCCGTTCAGTGCCGGTATATTAAATGGGGAAGTTAGCGCTCGTTTCGTATGCTGCCCTGTGTAATGTAAAACAAGGATGGGTGGTGTTAGAGATGTAGACTGTGGATGGGTGGTGTCAGAGAAGGAGAGTGTGAACGGATGGGTGGTGTCAGGGATGGAGTGTAGACGGATGGGTGGTGTCAGGGATGGAGAGTGTGGACAGATGGGTGGTGTCAGGGATGGAGAATTTGGACGGATGGGTGATGTCAGGGATGGAGTGTGGACAGACGGGTGTTGTCAGGGATGGAGTGTGGACGGACGGGTGATGTCAGGGATGGAGTGTGGACGGGCGGGTGGTGTCAGAGATGGAGAGTGTGGATGGATCGATGAACTTTAGGGTGGGTACTGGATGCACTCAGGAGTTTGCAGACTGCGGTGAGATCTTGGGTGTAAGATGAGGAGGAGGAGCTGATTGAGGGATTTAGGATTCGTAAATGTGTGAGATTGGTGGAGGGAGCTCACAGTTGGCAAAGGTGGAGGAGGAATGGGACTGTCGTGTTAGACAACAGTGGACGATGGCCAAGAGCAGCAATGGAAAGAGTTGGTTGAAGACAGGAAGTTGGGAGAGCCCTGGTGGTGGAATGTGTGGCCGAATAAGCGACCTCTAGGTGATGCACGCATGAAGGGTGAGCAGGAGCTCGAGAAGGAAGGAGAGGTAGGAGAAGATGGATTGACAGTTGTGGAGGGTGGGGACTGAGAAACGGAGTTTGTGAGCCAAAGAGTGTTCTCTGGGATGTGCGGCATGAGAGAGCAGAATGTGAGGACGGAGCGTGAGCTCCATTATGGATAGTGGGGAATGCGTAAGCTCAGAAATATGTCCCATGGAGAGGGGTTAGATTAGGGATGGAGAGTGGGGCAATGTGGAGCGCACTTTGGAATGGTGTACCTGCGTGGTGGACGGGATAGGTGATCTCAAAGATCGAGGGTCTGTGGGGTGAACTCAAGGAATGGATGAGGGAATGATGGGTGCGGTCATGAAACAGTGTGTGGAGGAACAGCGAGAGAGGGCGGCTTGCGTGGTGATGGGTGAGAGGCTTTGAGGATGGAGGACGCACTAGTTCGGGATATGGGAAGGTGGGTGAATGCCAGATCGTGCGGTGGAGACGGGGCAGTGGGTGAGGTTGTGGATGGAGAGTAGGTGAGATGGCGCGGAGGTGGAGACTCGGCCAAATGAGAGGCTTGGGGAGGTCGCTTAATGAGAGTGAAGGGCAAGGGAGGCTCAGCGGGTGGATAGCGGGTGAGATCAGGACTTGCAGACTGTGAATGAGATCAGGCGACTGAAAACTGACTGAAAGAGAAGTGGGAACGGAGAGCATTAGGCAGGTAAAATGAATACACGGAGAGCGAGGGTGAGATCGGAGCATGGAGAGTGAGGAGGAGGGGTGGGGTGGAGTTGGGTAGGAGACATCGTTGCATTGTTTCTGCAGAGCTTTGTATTTCTTCAGCCCATGTTCCAAATTCTGCGTCCAACTCATTTATCATTGTGAAGCGGGAGCGCGCCTGAGCCCAGAGATGATATTTTTAGCCCGAAGACTGATGTCTGCTGCACTGGAAATGGTTTGGGCTCCGAAACACCAGGAGGGCTGTGCACGCGAAGCTCCGGGGACAGCTTGCATCATCTAGCGCTGCCAGACTTCACCCTGCTCAGGTGACCTGAGCTCGGCAGCAATGCCTGCGAGTGAACGCGATGCAGCAGCGGCTTCCAACGGAAGCAGGGCTCCCACATCATTGTTTGTACTGGGCAGCAGGGTTCTCAAACTATGGGCGTGGGGGCTCCCAAACGCTGACTTTACCTCCTGTCTCCCAGCAGAAGATCTCAAACATCCGATTGCTCCTACGTGGCTGCCAACTCAAGCCAAGTGCAGTATTCGAAAACAAGCTGACTCCGCGTGCACATCTCCTGTCCGCGCAGGCACAGCGAACAGGAGACAGGGAGGAACAGGAGATGTGCACGCGTGCGAGCGGCATTGAATGAAGCCAGAGAGGAGACGCCATGCGCGTGCACATCGACTGTCCGTGCGCACACATGGTTTGTCTCCCTTCCGAACGAAACCGACAACAATAGAGTCTCGTGCAGCGCATGCGCTGCGTTTGCCAGGCGAGACCTAAAAAGGCTGGTCTCGACCTAGTGGCCACTAGGATGAGGACAGAGAGATGAAGCTTTGTGATGCATTAAATTTAAGTAATTGGAAACTCCTGTGTGAGTAAGGAGGTACTGTTCCGAAGGGGTTCTTCTCCGTTTGCGTTTACTACTCATACGGAGAAAATATTGGCAGGTTTGGTTTTGCCACAAATAGAAAGATACATTTGTGCAGCACAATTGTGACCACTGATAGATCTCCTAGTGCCTAAATATTGCAAGCAATAGGTGCAGCTGGAAGATGCATTCACATTTTAACCAATACACATTACCACGGCTCCCCAACGAGATTAGGAGAACATAAGATGCAATTGGAAACTGCATAAATCACATTAAAGCACTGGAGCGCGGTTGGACTACCACATAACAATAACTATCTCCACTGATCCCTAGATTGAATAATCTGGAATTTCTCTCAGGAGTTATTAATAGGGGGTTCCACAACATGTTTAAATAGGATTCTGTCACATTAGGGAAGCTGTTTGAAAAAGTATACTCCCTTTCCCTAGACACAATAAGTCAGCGATGGACAACACTGGGCCGAAAGTCCTTCCAGTACATACAATTATTACATTGGATCATCACTAATACCTACAGAGCAGAAGCCATGCCGGACTTTAAACCCCTGGAATCTTTACTTAAAGAAATTCAGTCAAAAAATGTATTATCCAACTATACCAATATTTAGCAGGACCCCTACCTTCAGTTTAATTGTCATATGCCAATGAATGGAAGTAGATATGGGTTTAGAAATAGAGGAGACCTCTTGGATTCATTTAAGGGTGCGGGCTTCCTCTGCTTCCATCTGCACCCAATATAAAGAGAATTGTTAAAAAGTACTTAACTCCGAATCGTCTTGGTGCAATGTTTGTTTCTCCCCCACAATGCTGGCTATGTAGGACAGAGAGAGGCACAATGCCAGCTATGTGGTGGGGATGTGAGCTCATTCAGTTCCATTGGAAGGCCATAGCTTTTAAAATTAGAACAATCACTGGAATGCGTTGCGATTGGTTCCACTGCCATTAGAGTTAGATGAATAGTAATACCCACCGACAACTTCGAGTGGGAAACTAATTACTAATTTACTCATTGCAGCCTGATAAACATTAAACCAATTTTAGAGCTCCCCTTTTTCACCTACAACGATATTTTGAATGGCCAAGATCTGGTCGGTATACACAATGGAAAAACCTACTGCTGTATCACAGGACAGGCCACATAAAACAAAATTGGGGCTCCCTTTTCTACATACATCATACAAAAGGGTAGGACTGCCCTAGGCACAGGACACATATTCAATCTTTTGAGGGAATCTAAAGTTTGTGATCCCAGTTCCTCAGGGAGTTCTGTAACACACAATTCCACAGATTCTAAAGGGTCACCCTAGCTTCAAAACTCTTAAGCTGTACAACAGATTTATAAAGAAATTTTTTAAAAGGTTAGTATAAAGGGGCTCAAAGATAAAATGCACTGATGTTAGTTGAGGGAAAGATACGTTCTGAAAGATTTGTATGTTTATTTGCTGTCATTTTAATTCAATTACTATTTGATACTTTTTGTTTACTTTTTTTACGGTATGGTTTCTACAACTCAAAACTGTGCAAAGATATCAGATAATGAAGAATGATCCAGGGAAATCTAGATAGCAGATGTTGTCATCGGACAAGTTGACATGTATTATGTTTGTATGCTTTTCAAATGCAAATAAAAACCAAGTAGGAAATAAATAAAAAATAGGCCTGAAGCAATATAAAGATCATTAATGGTTATTGCTCAATTTTACTGTACTGAAAATCGCCAACTAGCGTACTAATAGTGTAATAATTCCCACTGCATATTTTCTTAGCTACATCTTTTATTCTTTTTCTATGGGGAATAGTTGCGTAACATAATTAATAAAAGGTTTAATCTCATATGCACTGATACTATGCATTACCATGCATTTAGTTTTCGAAATGTCATAATGTTATGCATTAATTAAAAGCCAAAAAACTAATTTGGAAAAAGGGCATACATACATACCCTTGTCCTCCTGTATTTATTAGCAAGTATATGCACTAGTTTCCGCATATTTACTAGTTTCTGAGGTTTTACAAAAGGTACAGAGTTCCTGAACGTTGCCCGTGTAGACCTCTCATTACTGTGGCTTTGGGTAATTCTATATAAACTCCAATAAAAACACTTAAAGTTTACTTCTGCATGTTATCCTACAGATTTACTCCTGGTAGGTTTAGAATCAATGACTCTAGCACTCAGTCTTAGATGGAATTGTGTAGTGCGGACTGCCTGGGGTAGAAAAGGATAAGAAATGCAACACTGACAGGGGAACTGCCCCCCTCCAAATTAATGACTGACCGGATGCCAAATAATGGTTAGGTGGTGAAAGCAAGGCAACTGTGTTGGCAAAAAGACAGGGAGACAGAAGGTGGTGGACCTTCAGACAAAAAGGCAGACAAGCAATTCCGCTCCATACAGTACCCATTCACTGTCCCTTCTAACATGGGCAGGTAGGAGATGATCAGAGTCTGTGTCTGCCCTCCAAGCCTGGATCCAGTTAGAATAAAATATGATTCTCATCTGCACTCAGCAAGTTCACAACAAGCTCAGCAGAGAAAGGAGTGAGCTTAATACAACAGATCAACTGGACCAGACGGCCCTGCAATGACGGTGCCAAAAAGAATGAGGTTACTTAAAGAGCACGGATAGAAGCCAAAATACATCCACAGTCCTCTCCCATTCCATGTCTCTCTAGCTCTGAAACAGGATAAGCAGGTTTCTTTCTGGCAGACTAATTATACAAATTGCATAAGAATGCAAATTAAGCCCTTAGCTCTACAACCTGATCCGTCTTCGCTTCCTAGTATTCTCCAAATTAGGTTTTACTAATTTAAGAAAAATGTTTATATTTTGTTTCTTAATATTCATTCTAGTTACAAATCACCAGATTCAGCACTCCCAACTGCACAATTAATTGTGTGGTAATTAAGGATGAATGTATGCAAGTACACATCGCTGAAGGCTGGAAGATACATATGTTAAATATTTATCACCATGTAGCCCAGTACAGCAGTCGAGTAATCAGGAAGGGGCGTAGGTGCCCCAACAGCAGCTTTATGTTATCAGCTGAGACCCTGGCTAGTTTCTTCTGGTTCCAATGGACAGATCTAGAATCTATCTCGCTGAAATGACAACAGCCAAAGTCATCTTAAGCTAGGACTACTTCAATATTATCCATGCTGGGCAAAAACGGGTATACAAAATTAAAGTTAGAACGTGTCTCGGCCACAGAAGGTGCGAGCCAATCTTAACTGCCTTGAAGTGCTTTCTCTAAAGCAGGTGATCACCTTCAAGGTACTATATATCATGCACAAGACAATACGTGGAAAAGTCCAATTTTATCTGCATAGTCAGCACACAAAATGATCAGCCTAGGAGGCACTTTAGATCATCTAATGCATCATGCCTCTGCCCAAAAAGGGCTAGACGAATAAAACACTGGGGAAGATCTATTCAAGTTCTGGACCCTCGCTTCTGGAACAAACTTAAGGTAGCCCCAAGAAGTCAACTGATCCTATCCTCAACTTAGAAAATACATTAAACCTTCTATTTCAGTGTGTGAAAACTTTACTCAAGAAGAAAACCTGGAAACACTAACTGGTAACAAACAAAAACCTCTTCGGAAAGCAGTCAGTGGAAACCATTAACACTGTGTATGATTTACGAGGTTGTGTAATAGATCACTTGTGAAATAACCCAGAATTTGTCAGCAAAGGTGCAGTGCAAAACATTCTACACGTATACTAAACAATGTACAGAGGTGGTTTAAAATCAGGTTGGTAGAATAGCCTGGGCTTAAAAACCCAGAAGTGGATTTAGGAGCAAAAGAATATCAGTGGCACAAACTAGAGTGGTTAGCTGAAAATAGGGACAATGAGTCTCCAGTCTGGTAATAAAAAATGCTGGAAGACTCAAGATGCCTCAGAGTCCACATGATGGGGATACAGATCTCTTATTTGTGTGCTTTCATGCCATATAGCTTCATTTCTTATAAGTTTGGAGTTAGAAGGGTCTGCTCTAGCTTCCATTCCTGCTGCCCCAGTAGCAAAATATACTGGCATTTATTTGTATGCCATGATGGTTCTTGTAGGTACACATTCATTTTGATAATATAAAAAGCAACCATATCCTAGCAGTATTTGAATGCCTAGAGCAGTTTTACTTTATTGTGAAGATCATCATAAGTGATTAATGAGAAAGTGTACCAGGGTTGCTTTTATTGGTTTAAAATTCACAGGTGACAATTGATGTATGGTATTTTGCTCCAAATGAGCGGTCTTTCTCAGTAAAAACAGAAGATATGTATTGCATATTTCAGGCGATATATAGCAGCTATACCAGGGAGAGGTCTTTTACTTGTGGATCCATTTGACCAGTGATCTGGCATAGACTGGGAGGCGGTGATCTGCTTTTAGGTGCAATTTGCTTTATATTTTTGTACTGCATGGTTATTTTCCTGTCTCTTAACTTCTAGTTCGGATCTACTGCTGGGAGCTTCTGTGGCTAGCCATATCCCCTCTAGTGTCGTCATTTTATATATTTTTGAAGAGTTGCTGAACGCTTGTTGACTGTAATGACCGCCTTATGTTTACACTAGTTTGATCTAGTTGGCTGATTTCAGCAATAGGTTTTTTGAAAGAGCATTCCGTTATTTCAAAGGACAGATCCATATTTGATTGCACATCGATTCGTGGCTCATCGCACACAGAGCCAAGCAAGGTCACAGTATTGGCGTCTACATTATGCCAGTCATTCAGAAGGGAGCTCGCTAGAATTGTCTGTTATCCTACATGACTCCGCATCCGTGGTCTTCTCCTGTCTTTCAATAGTAACTCTTGACTGTTCAGCACATAGTTATGATTTATCTAAACATCCCTATGCCAAGAAGGATAAACGCAGACATATTCTGCAGGGTTCATGATCAGGTGATTCCGGCCTTATCGATTTATCATGTAATAATTTTCATATAACTGGGAATGTTGGCATATAATAAATTAATTCTAATTGTGCTGTATACTTTTTATAATAAGTAACCTTTATATTTCGCCATTTACAAAGAATGTGGCCATTATTACAGCTACTATGGAGATTTGCCATTCGATTTTCCATGACTAACATGACTGTAACAAAGCTATTTGTTCTTTCACAATGTAGTTCAAAATCGAAATGAAAATGGTCTATTAACAAACGTTAAATATGTACACGTTTTCCTATTAGTATTTTACAAACATCATTTTGATAAAGCATCTATTCATACAGATGCTAACACACATCAGCTTTTCAGAGTCACATGGTCACAGCATGACGCTTCAGGCTGATGACAAACTTATTTTACTTTACTTCGGCAACTGTGAAAGTAGTTTTGAGTTGCTAGAAGACCGTTTAAAACCCGACTGAAAACGTTTTGTTCCAAATTACTAGCAGCTCTTCGTCAGATTAAAATTTCAACTGCATGCAAAAGAATCGAACACCATTCGGTGGTTTCCGAGAACAATGTTGCTTTTGATGCTTACATATCACAATGTTATGGTATGAAGTGGAGTCATGTGATTGCAGAAATGGCTGCTCCTATGATGCCATGCTCTTATCTAATTTGATTTCACATGTTTTTAAAACCCGTTGCTGAAGGCATGGGTAAGCCAACCGTTCTGGACGGTACCAATCTTAGTTTTATTCCTAGGGCTCTCACCTACTGTTATGTTATGCTATGTTACAGGGTATCTGTAGAGCGCGCAGCTACTCCTGGGAGTGTCCTGGCGCTAGCATGACCACTTGACAGAGCAGTAAAACAACAGCAGGCGCCTCCTCTACTGTTGGAAGAGCCAAGCTTTTAAGATTCTCCTGAAACTAAGGCGGTCCTGAACTTGTCTCAGGGAAGGAAGCAGGCTATTCCATAGCTTCGAGGCTGCCACCTGAAAGGAGCGTGCCCCCTTACGTGACCGAAGAATGTTGGCACGATCGTCAGGCGCTGGGTCAAAGACCGCAAGGTTCTGGATGGTGTATAGGGCTGACTTCTATTCTTAATATAAGGGGCCCCAATGTTGTAAAAGGCTTTGACGGCCAGCACCAGGGCTTTAAAATGTACCCTTTTTCGCACTGAGAGCCAGTGCAGGGACTTCCAAGTAAGGGGTCATGTGTGTTCTGTGTCCGACCATAAGAAAGGCCCTTGCCGCCGCGTTTGGTACCACCTGCTGGCGGCCTAGTAAGTAATCAGAGAGGCCCAAGTACAGCACATTGACATAGTCCAACCTTGACGTAATCAGGGATTGGACCACAGTTTTCCTATGCGAGAATGGAAGCAAGGGGAGGAAGTTCTTCATTGTTTTTAATAGCCCAAAACAAGTGCCGGCCACTGATTGGACCTGGGACTTCATGGATATATCCGCGCCCAGTTTCACCCAGAGTTTTTTTACGGTGGTGACTGGGCTTGCTCGGGGCGCAAATTCTGGGGCCACCATTGGCGCCATTCATAGCCTGGAGTATGTCCAAAGAAAATAATTTCACACTTTTTGGAGTTACATAGCAGTTGATTTTGCCTTAGGGGAGAGGAGTGTGCCTAACGGCTAGGGCACTCGACCTCGGTCCGGGGGGAACCGGGTTAGAGTCTCGGTAATGACGCTAAACATCCTGTGATTCTGGGCAAATCACTTAATCTCCCCGTGCCTAACAAAAATGAATGTGTGTCCTCATGTAACATAACTGGTGCTATGTAAAGCGCTCCGATACCTGATTGGATTCGGGTCAAGTTCGCGCTATATAAAACTCTGCAAAAAACAAAACAAAGAGGCGAACACCTTTGCCAAGCACGTGTTGATTTAATTTCCTCCTTATCGCCTCATCTTTCTCGCAGGTAAACAACAACTGAGTGTCCTCGGCGTAGGATATTACTTTTGCCTCATGTGCTTCTGCCAGGGGTGCAAGGGGGGGGCCATATATAGGTTGAACAAGGTTGGGCTTAGAACAGAGACCTGTGGCACTCCTACTTTCAGTGGAGGGATGAGGGCCGAAAAAGGGGGGGGGGGGCAAACTGTTTGCTGGCGGCTTTCCAAGAAGGAGGAGAACCACCTAATGACCGTGCCCCCAATGCCGCAGCCCTCAAGTCTGCGCAGAAGTAAGTTATGGGGCACAGTATCGAAAGCCGCCGAAAGGTCCAGTAATATCAATCCAGCTTTTCCTCCTCTATCAAGAGTAGTTTTAATCGTCTCTGAGACTTCCAGTAAGGCCGTCTCCGAACTAAACTTGGCTCTAAACCCGGACTGGCTTGGATGTAGTACATGGGTTGCCTCTACAAAGTCATTGATGACAACATTCACATACTTCTCCAAAGCCTTGGAGAAGTAAGGCAGCAACAATATTGGCCTATAATTGCTGGCTACATAAGGAGCAGCCGTTTTTTGTTTTTGGTTTTTTTTAGGAGCGGGAGTATTTTTCCGTGTTTCCAACTATCAGGCATCAATCCCTCAGACAAGGACAGGTTCAAAACAGCTGGATTTAATACCTCGGCGATGGATGCCAAAGTTTTGGCAGGACAGGGGTCCGAGGAAGAGCCGGATTTCAAAGCCTTCATCATTTTAAGTGATGTGTCCAGTGGAATAGGGGGGAACTCCAGAAGGGTCTCATCCAAAATTGAGGAGGCAGGGGAGGACAGGCAGTATTGCCCTTGCCAACTAGAGGCAAATCCCCAAACGAATCCTTGATAATCTTAATTTTATTATAAAAGTATTGCGCAAAATGATTCGTCCATTCATAAGTAGGGGTGAAGGGGCTCTTTATTGCATTGGGGGAATAAAAGTCCTTTACAATCTTGAACAATTCCCTGCTGCTGTTCCCAGCTTGTTCAATTTTTGAGGCCAAAAAATATTTTTTCCCTCACGGACTTTGGCATAGTGGGCTTTCAGCGCCAATTTATAGGTGATTTTATTCAGGGGATCAAAGTTTTTCCTCCATAGTCGTTCTAGACATTTACACGCGCTTTTGCTTTTCCTTAGCGCCTCTGTGAACCATAGGGCTGAGGTTCTGAAGTGTTTGGCTGCTCGAATTTTGGGCGGGGCTAGTTGCATAGTCCACTCCTGGAGCCAGCCTTCAAGTGAGAGCAAGCCATACTCTAAAATGCCGTTGGAGGGAATGGGATGCTGACTAAGTATAGCAGCTAAAGACTCCAGGGTAAGTTGCTCGAAAGACCTAAAGCTTCTGGCCCGCGGCTTGCAATAGGACTGAGACCTTCCCGGTTCCTTGCCTACCTTAAAGGTAAGCAGGAAATGATCAGACCAGATAATAGGAAGGGGAATATCTGCATCAATCCTAATTGTTGAGAAAAACTGGTCCAGGATATGGCCCTTTTCATGAGTGGGGAGCGAGACGTAGGGAGTCAGGTTGAAGATGCTAAGGGATTCCCACAGCTTCACGGACTCTGGGTCAGCTAATTGGTCTAAATGTATGTTAAAATTCCCAAGAACCAAACACTGGCTGTATTTGGACGCAATAGGGGAGACAGCATGGCCAAGGGACTCCAGAAACCACCCTGCCGGCCCTGGTGGTCGGTAGATTACCGCACCTGCAATCGACTGGTGAGCAGAAACCGTCAGATGGAAACCGAGGCCCTCAGCCCCCTCTAACTCTGCAATGGGTAATGGTAGGCAAGAGAGGGAGTTCTTATGTATAATAGCCACCCCCCGCCCCTACCGCCTTGTCTATCCTTCCTAATTATCATATCCCCGGAGGGATCGCATTAGCGATGGTCGGGTTGGAGCCCTCATTAAGCCATGTCTCGGTGACAAACAATATCTGGCTTAGTCTCAATGAGGAGGTCAAAGAGCGGGAACTCGTGTTTTTTTATGGATGTCGTATTCACAAGAACTGCCTTCAGATTGTCACCTATCACAACATTCTGAGAGGGGAGAGTGTACACGGCGGAGTCTCCACCTCTTATAATATATCCCCAACGCGACGCGTTGGGGATGGGCGTTCCAGTTACAATCATTGCAGGAGAGATGGTCTATGTCTACTGAAAGGGTAAAGTGGGAGCGGCAGCTCACACCCATACCTATCGTTAATAGGCTATCCCTGCTGTAGTTTAATCGATGGTTATATGAACAAGCATTACCTGATGGGTAACCAGCAGCATTTCCAGCGCCAGTCACTTCCGGGACGCTGACGAGCGCAGACGGGCTTGCCTTAGGCACGCCTTCAGCACATCCGCTGAGAGATCGCACAGCGTCCCTTTTTATCTCCCCCAGTTCAACCACTAGACCGCACTCCTAGTTAAAATGGCGGCCAGGGAGTGTCGGGTCTAGAAACCGGGATCAAATCCCGCCAGCCCCAGAGATTCAAAAATTCAATTTCCCCACAACAAGTTACAACAGTTTTAAAAATGCCCTAAAAAACATTTAAAACAATATCACCACAGAGATCACAAAAATTGTGCGCAAAAAAGCAATTTTCAGTTAAGAGACGTGAGCAGAGAAGCTACCTACTGCTCTGTTGAGCTTTCCATCGCTTCTTAGCTAGGCTTGTGCTACACAAAAGCTACTATATTCATGCAGACAAATAGAACAAACCGACCAATCAAACACCTCTTGCAGAGAATACCACAGTACACATTACACCAAAGACCGGACAAACAACCAGCATAGAATAGATTAATACAGCAGCCTATCACCATGCACACATTACTGTTCTCAATGGTACAACACTTTTCTACAACAAAAGCATATCCCCAAATATACACCCAACACTGTCGAAACACAACTGGCTACTAGGACAACCAACAGTGCACGCTTCCTTCTGCATATATACATCTGCTGGGCAATGGGCATGTCTAACAAATGGGAAGACACTTCAGTCACCTTGCGCTGTTTCTGGCCTGGCGCATCAAACCCACAACTCACTCAGGCACATTCCTTCAATCAAACGACTACACATCTCGAAAAACCAATAGGACTCAAATCTGCAACTGAAACTTAAAATAATCTGGGAAGATGTCACCACAATAACAATCCTCTCCAGTACAATGGCAAGTTGAGGCAAAGCTTACTCGTATAGGAGAAAAACAGGTCATTGGTTCAAGGGTTAAAATCATAGACATGAATGCAACAGTGCTAGAGAGGAAAAAGATGGTGACAGTTGAGGGAACTGGAAAAGTAAACGAGGCACTGCAGATATTTGTGGAGCTGGCAGTTGTGCAGTTAAATGCAACTGGTCCACAAACGTGGGGAGAAATGTTGGGTCAATCTTTGGGACTTAATTTTAATAGAAAGTGTGCATTGTGGAAAATGTATTTTTCATCTTGACACTCGCTCAGCCATTTTGTACTCTGTGGAAAAGTATGCCTGTTATCTTGCCATTCGCTCCGCCATTTTGGCCTTCACACACCCTTCATCACTGACCTTCTCTCTGTATCACAAATGCTCTGTGGCTTCCCTTCTGGATTCACCTCTGCACTGCCCTAATTATGACCTGACCTACCACCACCTGCCTGAACTCAGGCTAAACCAGTCGAGCAGGACTGTCCGTGCCCTTGTTTGCCACAATCGGACTAACCCCAGTTGAACAGGACTGTTCGCCCATGCTTACTGTCCTCACCCTGCCCTTCGCCCTGCAGGGCTAGACAGCTACCATCTGCTAGCTTATCAGATTGACCTTTGCTTGTTTTGTAATTATGGGTTTTCACCTATGCCCTGCAGGGGCCCAAAACTGACCATTTGCTAACTTATCAGATTGACTTTTTCTTGTACAATTATGATGTTCATTGTTTTACTGTACACGTCTCCCTTTGTATAATTATGGTGTTCTTTCTTTACTGTACACGCAGCGGGTGGGGATGAAGGGTATATAAGATGTGGAACCAAAGTGCTTGGCAGATTGCCTCCTCAGACAAGCTGCGGGTGTCTGTTACCGATGCTCTCTCTCCATCTCATGAGATTGTAATAAATATCCTTTCTCTCGGCGCTCCAGTGTTGGTCTCAGTTTGTATCCCGGAACCGTGGACGAAGGGTGGACCCTGCACCTTTGGGTGGTCTTCCAAGGAGACCCCCAAATCCACAATTGGCGTCCAACGTGGGCCCCATCAGTGACGCGACTGCCCGGTCGAGGGGTCCCAACGAAGTTTGAATGAACGGTGGTGGGGTATACCTACGCAAAGAGACCCTCGTCTTCGTAGCCACCACCTGACGTTCACTGCATCTGAGGAGACCCCCGTAAGTGGCGCCGGTCCTGACTGGGGACCCCGATAGACTTGGACGAGCTTTGCAGTAAAGAGACCACCTGGAGAACGAGACAAAGGATTCTGGTAGGATCGCCGGTCGTCGATACCTTTTGTTTGTTTGGTTATCTGGCTTTTGCTCACTCTTTGCAAAAAGTGAAACGGGTAATGTGGACTTTTTGTCCGGCTTTAAAGACTTGTAGAGACGTTTTGGGAAGATAACATAGAAAAGCATGCACGTGTAAATTTGAACGATGGGGTTGTTGCTGCACATCTCGATCAAAGGTATTGGAAGAAAGTCAGCCGGCTCCCCCGGAGGATACCCCGAATAAAGAAATATACATAAAGTACGGTATTTCTCCCATAATGTACAGCACATTATGGAACAAATACACGTCAAAGGATAGGGATAATACCTGGCCAAAATATGGCTCTTTTGACCCTCAGAAAATAGAGACAGTAGAAGCCCAATCGCATAGGCGCAGATCTAGACAATCCATGTTTGATTCCTTGGGGTTATGGAAGAAGGAAATTATGGAAAGGGAGAGGAGAGCTCAGGCCCGATACCAAAAGGCAGCATAGAAATCAGAGAAACAAAAACAATTGGCGGAATTACAACAAGAAAAGGTGGCTTAAAATATTGCCTGTCTAGATAGAGAACACGGCTAAATGCCTCTGGCCAGTATCCTATGCGATATAACCCCTTAGCACAGTCAGATCCCCATGAGGACGAATTACTCGAACACCCGCCGCCACCACCATATCGCGTACCTCCCCCTCTACTTCCCGCTGACGGACAACAACTCCCCGACGCTAACAGACAACAACCTCCCGGTCCAGACCTGCGTCCCGACCCTACAGCTCCACCCCCATCTCTCTCTGGTCCCGAACCGGGTTGATTGCAGATTGACACGTTTGTCCAAAGAGAGACGGACGCCCCCACATTCACTTGGTGAGGTTGCTCTAAATGCATGCTTGTGCAATTGATTGATTCGGAGACACTTGTCATTTTGGGAGACTGGAGACGGGGATTATTAGTTTTCTCATTTATTGAGGGTCTCCAATTTTAGGGGACAATAAGTAAACTAAAGAAATGCATTTCTCATTGTCATGTTGTTTTGGAAGTCTGTATTTGGACAAATTGCTCCACTCCCCACCTCAAATTGGAGGATGTAGGTGAAATTCGTGGTGAATCTTTGGAATAGTTTTTTTTGTTGGTATAAAATATACAAAGGACAATGAAGATTTGAGTGGCTGCTGGACGGCTCCTTAGATTTAAACAAAAATACAGTATTTACGTTTTTTTTAAGGAAAGAGAAGGTAGATAAATGGGAAAGCTTTCGAAAATGGGAATGACATGCACCACTTTAGCAGGGCTTGAAAAGAAAAAAAAGAAAAAAGTCCACTCACAATGTCGAATAAGATTTAATATGGACGAGCTATTTTAGGGATTACCATAGCAAGGTGATAACGGGTGTTCTGCTTACTCAGCAAACTGAATAAGAAATAACAATGCCTTTAAATATTGTTATCTTGCAACATTTGCTCAGCTTTCAGAAACAGAGGTCAAAAGTCAGTTTGTTTTCTGTGACTGAAATTAAAGGATTTTGTAAAGTGAACTGCGTTACGTTTGCACTGTGCAAAACATGTGAAATGAAAGGCTGTCAGATGCCAGGTTTCTTTCTTTTTCTCCAACACAGCACTGAAATAGCTAATAAGTGAACGGTTCAAACATTTCAAATATGCTTCACCAATTATGAAGACACACTTTTGTAAGTTTGTGTTGAGAGAAATTTTTTTAAATATATTTTTATAGGATCAGAACAAATTAGAAAGGTTTGCTTGGTGATGTGCAACTTTAAGGTATTCTTGCTGAATGCCGATTTCCAAACATTGTATCTTTATCAGTAAAACTACACGATAGTGGAAAACCTTTAGTGGCCATTTCAATGGAGAATATGCTATCTGTAATGACAGTGCACTCCTACAGTATGCTTTGTTTTACTAATATATTTGTGATAGGAGAGTTTTAAATTATTACTATTCCTGCCCAGATGACAATGCTATTACCAAATCAACCACCACAAGGTCCAGCTAGTCAACAGCCTGACGCACCCCATGCCCAGGATGCGCAAAACATTGTGCTCTAACAGGGATATGTGCAAATGCCAGCCCATTCAATTGGGCCCTTTGTTTCAGTGAAGGTGCATTCCGCCCCAGGTTCACAGCCTGTTCGAACAAGCTTTCTGGGGACCAGGTCACTCAGGGGTCACTATGCTCCAATTGCATCAACTGGAGTGTGTCCTACTCGTTTTGACTCTTAGGATAGCAAGACAGGGCAGTCCAAGGCTTACTCAAAGAGGTGAGGTGCGGTTAGACATTCAGAATACATCGCCAGCTGATGAACTCAATGTCCAGTCAGTGCATTACTTTTTATAGAAGGAAATCCCTTTATTACACATAAAATCAGGACAAACAGTGAACACCAGATGTCTCTACAACCCTCTGGGCCAGAGTCCCGACTCCAGACAGTATTATAGTGCCTAGATGCTAAGCACTATAAAAACACAGTTAACATGAAAAAGTACAATTAGCATTGTCTTTTACAGACCATGTTGCACAGGGTTGTTCTCATTAGACGTAATCTTATTATGAAAGTTATTTAAAATTGAACAAAGAAAATCCTGATGGAGTGTTATTGCAACAGGTTTTTGTAGGGAAGACAGAAATTAATGGGAAATATGCAGAAGAGGAGGAGGACAATTGAACAGGGGCTGGTCAACCTTCACTGGATCCGGCGCAGCAACGTAGTGGAGGATTAGGCCAAAATGAGTGTGCCTACTGCTTACAGGAAGGACCATTGAAAGGATGAATGCCCTAATTTACAGGGCCAAACAACGATGGTGAGAAGGGGTAATTCATTCACAAGGAGTACAAGCAGAAGTGGTGCAATTACACTTCTCAGACTAAGATTTCGATGTAGAAATGAAGGAAGCAGAGTAGAGAACAGATGCATAAGAGGAGAGGGCAGATCTTGATGAAAGAGCAGAACAGATTAAGATGAAGTCGAACAGAGGGAGGTAGATTTAGCTAGGACGAGGACAGATTAGATGAAGGCTATGTATTACATTTTGACTTTTTATTGAAAACACCAAGCACTATGTATTGACAAACAGCTTTTGCCAAGGCGTATTTGCGTGGCCTTGGATTCTATGAGAGAATCTAAGAATCAAAATATGGTAGCAAAGATTTCCGCACTATAAGCATACAAACAGACAGACGCTTTTACAATGATGACTACTGACATTTGATTATAATACCTTTGAATACCCTCCATAGGGCAGTCTAGGAAGGGCAGAAGGTGGTTCATGATACCAGTTAATAAAGCTGGCCCCTATGTTACTGTACCCATTGGGGAGGGGGGGGGGCATGAGTTCCTGGCAAATACCGGTACTACTTGTACCTCTCTAGTTCATAATCCCTTTCCTAGGTCTCCCCTCTCAGGTACATTTTATACACCTGTGGGATTTTCTGGCATCCCTGTTCAAAGTACTATTTTACATATCTCTCTAAAAGAAATAATGTGTAGGGATATTAATGTTTTTATTTCTAGATTCTTCAGAGTTGAAGAGAATATTGTTGTAACAAATTACATTGTAAGGTGGAATGTGCTAAAATGCATTCTAAATGCAGTGCATTCACCAGGGACCACAAAGGATGGATAATATATAGTAGGAATACATTTATGTATTGAGGTTTAGTAATGAGAATGAGTATATGTAAATACAGAAGAACAGTGTGCATCAAATAACTGTGCTTCATATTATACTGTTTTGGGAAACAGTGAGAATAGATTTAATATGTCTTTCAGTATACAGGTGCAGTCATTAAAGGTGTTTGCAATTGGATTACAAGGTATAAAGCATTGGCACAGTTTGACAACTACGAGTATTTTGATTCCCAGAGGTGTTACTATGACAGAGATTTTCAACTGTATTTGCTGTTGGGACAAGCTATAGTACAATGTTCTAATCCTTCTTTTGCTTTTGGAGATAATGGATTTCTTTTTAAGCCAACAAATATGGCATGCACCATTAATAGCACAACTATTGCAAGGCCTGTTCCTACCAAAGTTTCAATTGTAAAATGTGCTGCACCCACCTCCTCCGAGGACTATGTATCATGGTTGTGAGTACACAATGATTCAGGTTGCTTCTATTACACAGGATATCATGATATAAAGATAAAAGATGATGATATGTACTATGACCCCAAGTATATTATTGAAAGGGCTGGGTGGAAGAAAAGGAAGAAGGCAACAGGGGAGGATGTATGCAAACAGAAAAGGAATAATGATAGGCCCAAACGGAAAGATAGGTTTACCAACGATAATGCTTGCTCCCATGGCCCGACTTTTTTATGGTTCATCACTTGTAGGACGTGATGGAATGATCAGACTGTTTTCCCAAATGTTGGTACAAAGTTTAAATTGGAAAGGGTACTTCCACTGCCCCAGGCCACTTCTCTTCCCCACATTAAATGGACTTACTCAGCATGCCCCCTACTCAAACTACAAGTACGTGTTGGTTATTGTGTGCATGTTCAGCACATGGACTAAGGCATACCGATCCAAGAACTGCAATGTACAAACTATTGCCAAATGCCTCCTGAAAGAATTCATACTGCGCTTTAAAGTACCTATGCTGTTTGGTTCTGACAATGGACTGGTGTTCATCTCACATGTGATTGAGGGGTTGCGCAAGGGGCTAGGAGCTACACAGAAACTACATGAGTTTCACAGAAACTACCAAGTGAGAATGGTATCTCAAGTTCATCCTGAAGGGTTGCACGTGCACCACACAGAAGAGAAAGGAAGAGTGGGTGTAAGCAGACCCCAAGCATACATCAACTAAGAACGTCTGGAAAGATCAACGCCCCAGCCCCTCAGTCTACAAGTTGTGACAACGAGACATCTTTACCTTCTTCATCACTTTGTTTTCTTCATATTGCCTAATTAATAGAAGTGCTAGTAACCTCTCACCAACAGTTACTTTTTCTGTTAACAGGTATGACCACTGAGGCTCTGCATTATTCCTCAGGAATCTTTTGAATAAAAGTACAGCAGAAAATAAGACAGTCTTCCAACTAGTCACACTAGCCACACGTACCAACGATTGGAACAATGCCTCAAGACTTTCTGCTTCGCTCCTGTCAACAGGAGGGACTGTGGAAAATGTATTTTTTATCTTGACACTCGCTCAGCCATTTTGTACTCTGTGGAAAAGTATGCCTGTTATCTTGCCATTCGCTCCGCCATTTTGGCCTTCACACACCCTTCATCACTGACCTTCTCTCTGTATCACAAATGCTCTGTGGCTTCCCTTCTAGATTCACCTCTGCACTGCCCTTATTATGACCTGATCTACCACCACCTGCCTGAACTCAGGCTAAACCAGTCGAGCAGGACTGTCCGTGCCCTTGTTTGCCACAATCTGACTGAACTCTTGCTAACCCCAGTTGAACAGGACTGTTCGCCCATGCTTACTGTCCTCACCCTGCCCTTCGCCCTGCAGGGCTTGACAGCTACCATCTGCTAGCTTATCAGATTGACCTCTGCTTGTTTTGTAATTATGGGTTTCACCTATGCCCTGCAGGGAGCCAACAGTGACCATCTGCTAACTTATCAGATGGACCTCTGCTTGTATAAATATGGTGTTCATCGTTTACTGTACACGTCTCCCTTTGTATAATTATGGTGTTCATCGTTTACTGTACACATCCCCCCTTTACATAATCATGGTGTTCTTTCTTTACTGTACACGCAGGGGGTGGGGATGAAGGGTATATAAGATGTGGAACCAAAGTGCTTGGCAGATTGCCTCCTCAGACAAGCTGCGGGTGTCTGTTACCGATGCTCTCTCTCCATCTCATGAGATTGTAATAAATATCCTTTCTCTCGGCGCTCCAGTGTTGGTCTCAGTTTGTATCCCGGAACCGTGGACGAAGGGTGGACCCTGCACCTTTGGTTGGTCTTCCAAGGAGACCCCCAAATCCACAGCATGCGTTTTTCTTTAACTTTTAACATGCAGTAATTGCAGCCGTAAGCCCAACAAACGGGGTTCCCACACTGCAAGACCTCAAATCAAAAGTCCAAGCCTCAGGAGTGAGAAGTCTCCCAAGTTCATGAGTATAAACCTCTAAAACACTTGGGGCAACTTCCAATAACAAGCATTGGCATAGCCAATAGGTCTCGCCTTTGGGACCTTATAAGTGTTTAGCCATGCAACAGTTGATGTTGTTGCACCAAGGATATTGTGCTGGATAACTAAACACTTATAAGGTCCCAAAGGCGAGACCTATTGGCTATGCCAATGCTTGTTCTCTTTGCTTACACTAGACGAAATGCTACAGAACCTTCACTTTTACCAAAGAGCAACTTTATGAATTTTGCATGTTCCAATGCAATCTCACTCATTAAGTAATGAAAATATGTTCAACAATGTTATTGCATTTTACGAATCATTTGTCTTAATGCATCCAGGTTTTGGACCACAGCCTCAGTTCAAAAATGTTTGCACAATCGGGATACCCGTCGATCGTGAAGTGTAGATGAATATGTTAACCGTTACTTATACTGTTCTCATTGTATTCTATAGTAATTGCATTTGTACAGCGTTTACTATCAGTGATAAGGCACTAAAGCGCTTTTATTTTATAACATAAACACACGTTTGTTAATGTGGTTACCCGAGATCTCAATAATGGGGTGGACTCTGTTCTGTGATATACTAGGATATAACGCACAGGTTCAGTTTTGTGCCCAACTGTCCTGCAGTGGGCCTGAGGCCATCAGCAAGTGGTGTGCATAAAACATAATTTACCTACAATTCTGTGAGCTAGACATGATACATGTCCCATCACAGTCTGCACACCACACAGGCACGCGGCCCCATTCGCACTGCACCAACAGTGGATGGATTTTCTCATTTCTGTGGAGTCCAGATCATTACAATCCCAAGACATTTAGCTGGATTAATGCGAACACGTCCTGCAGTAGCCTGTTGCCCGCCCTTTAAAACAAAATATTGTCTCTCAAAATCACTTACAAATCTATTTTAAGAATAAGGAGCAAGGGGGAGACACAGCAATCGATATTGTAACTGCGGTTTTAAAAGATTTGCAACCAAAATGACACTTCTGCACATCTCATGGGTTTGATATACGAGACCCTAGTTAATAGTAGGGACTCCGTCCCTGGAGGGATATTTATGCATACACCGCTATGTACTTAGCAAACATAAGGACATTGTTTGGCTTGTATAATGTCTTACTGGTGCACAGAAAAATAAAACAAACATATATACATTTTTCACGTATTAACACACACAAAAAAATATACAAAGCACATTGACTGATGGCGATATTTCAAAACACGCATTCACGAATGCTGGTAAGTGCGTGCATGTATGCGTGCGCGGGGAAGCGGGAGTCTGCTCTTTTTACAAAGCACATACTCATGCTTGTGGCGCATGGCTGCCAAAGCATATACTTGTATATGTGGTGCGTGGCTGCGCGCACTCCCGCAAGCAGTTTGCCGCCACAAGCACGAGTATGTGCTTTGTAAAAAGAGCTGCACGACGGCTAAAGGTCTCCTATGCAGTGCATGCGCACTGCGTAGGCGAGACCTATAAACCTTGTGGGACTCTTAAGGGGTGGGTACTGCCATACTCCTGGCATACGCTCAGGCACATTTGCTGGATGTTGGTGGTGCTCCTGCGCTTCCTGGGGCATCGCGGAAGATGAATATGCAAATTTGTATCGCCTCAAGGAGGCTTTTGGGGCTCTACTTTGCTCTCAAGCATGAATTCTACATTAGGAGCTTTCCGCTTAACTGGGTAGCCTTTTTCTTTTAGTTTCTTTTTTAACAAGTGCAGACTTCACACCACAGTGGTTTTCGTCTTTAAGGCCAGGTGCCTCTGTCCCTCTAGAGAACTCAGCATGTGCCAACTCAAGAGCAGGGCGAGGCACACCATGTGCCACCCCCCTTGCATGAACCCCGTGCACCTAGCATTTTTGATGATATTGGTGTTGTTCGATTCCCGATGACTAGCTCTAGCTACCAAGAGTGGCTCTAAAGTGTCATATTCACCAGAGAGCTTGATTTCTTCTAGGTACTGCTTTACCTACCCAGGATCTGCCCACCATCCTGAACCTGGGGTCCCCTCTAGCAACTCCCGAAAGCCCTCTGGATAGAATACCTTCCAGACCCGCACACTTCAGGGCAGATAGACTTCTTGGCCACTTGAAGGGCACCATTGTGATAGCAGAAGTCAGGGGTTGGCCCTCTTAAGAGTGATACCCCTCCACAGCCCAGTCCTCAGAAATATTGGGGAACCCATCTCTTGCAGCGTCCCCCAGCAGTCCTATCCATGTATTGTCTCTCAAAGGATCAACTGTCCTTGGAGACGTGAATCCACAGAGCTAAGTCCAGGGTTCGCCAGCAGCCCGGACATGTGTCTGGTCTTCTCCAAGATCCTGCGAAATCCATCTCCTCTCTTCTTGCTCTCCCCTGTGCAAAATCTTTTAATTGGGGTCGCAAAATTGAAGCCACATCATTCCACACCTATCCCAACCTTATGGCACAGCATTCTGGGACATTCCAAGATTGTGATAAATGCTTTTTTTTTTTTTTTTTAAGTGCTTTTAAATAAGACCTTTTCTGAGGGCATAAGCCCAGCCCCTAACTGCCACGGCTGCCTGGCCTCTCCCTTCCATACGGTCAGGACATTCCTCCTGGTTTCTGTGGGTGCCCCCCAAGGGCAGGTGCAGAGTTAAAAGTAATTGTGACACGCAGATTTAGTTCCCACCCCATCCTTTACCAGAAACAGTTCCATGTGCAAATGGCTCTATTGGGTGGGGAGGGCTATGATCCTCATACTGTCTTAGTAATTCACTTGGCCCAGTAGGGAGAACAAAAACCAGGAATCAAATTATGAGCTGAGTCAGAAAACTATGGCAAATCTTCAAGTGCCATAAGGAGTGCAGATATCAGAAAAGTGAAATTGGATCGGTACTTGTGGTCTATTTGTATCCTAGGATTATCGCAGCACCTGAATCTCTCTAGCCTGGGCCGAAGTATGGCAAAACTGTACTTTTGTGCAAATTTTGCCCATAATGAGCACCCATTCTTTTCAGTTAAACATGACAGATCTACACAATGAATGCCCACTCACATTATAAGGCCCAGGTCAGAGCCAAACCCTGAAGGAGGTATCTCCTGTGACAGGCTACCTGTGTGCAGATACAGGGCTGACCTACACAGTAGACTCATGCACTCAGCACATACACACACGCTTTTTACGTGCAACCAGCCCAGAGTCCCTTACACCAGCTGATCAACAACAGACTTGGTTTTAAAAGGTGGACATTGACTACTAAAACTCTCAGTCCATAATACCAGAGCTTACAGTGAGTGAGACTCGGGTAGAGAGACTCGCTCACAGCAAAACTCCTTAAATCAGGTGGTCAAAAAAAAAAAACATCAGGGAGATTAACTAAGTAGAACCTATTTCTCATATACATTTTACATCAGACTTAAAAAGCAATAAAATGCTACCGCTGTATAACATGACAGCACCACTTTAAACAATATTTCTTGCTATTCAAATTAAGTAACTGCAATATGATTTTTTCCTTGTTCCATTTCACAACACAAACACCTTTGTTTTCCATCTGTGTGACTTACCAACCTGTTCTTTTTATTGGTTAGCTGCTTAGTTGTTGTTATTGCATATCTCTCTGAACTACTGTTCAGTGACATTGGAATGTTTTGGGCTCCATTCCAGAGGGATATCAAGAGTGTCATATGTAAATAGGGAAAATAGGTCACCCTGCCCTCTCAAGTGAATAAAAAATCATCTATAATTAGGGTGTAGTAGTTCTTCACATCCCAAGGACCTAGTAACACTCACAAGACTTAATTAACAATAGCAATACCACTGCTGGGATCCATACCAACTGCTCATCCCAGAGTTTATGCACCCTTTGGAATTTTACTATGATGGCGTATCTATCGCTGGGAAAACACTTAAGGTCAAGGTGCTTTGTATGCCGTTAAAGCTTGGGGATCGCTAAATTTGTTAATCCTCCAACGTATGACCAAAGCCACAGCCAGAACCTTGCTGCAAATCTCCCCTTCTTAAGCCGCTGCAACGACCAAAGAGTTGGAAAAGTTTCAAAGGGAGCAAACTACTCCGTTTAACTAACACTTAGGCTCCCCATTCAGCTGGCGCTCCACTGCATACCAGTTAATCTGAGATTACAGTTCAAAAGGCTTCATGAGTCAACCTACTGAAGGCACATCTACTGTGAAAGCGATAAAACACCATAGTTCTGCTGACATGAACAGATTATCTCGCATGGCTTTCTTCTTCTAGAGTATTCTCTAATTCAGCAGGACCGCTGTAGAAAAACTACAAATAGATAAATATACTTGAGACTACTCTTGACAGCAACAAACCAGGTGCTCGATTCTGGAACAACTTGCCAAAAAATTGAGAGTAGCAAACATCTACTCCATGCCACCACTATATGTAGAACGAACATGTTAAAACAATCATGCTAGAAATTTTTTCACAGTGAGGGTTCTGAAATCAATGTTATATCACAAGAATCATGGGGACTGTGAACAATCAAAGCATCACACAAAAAAATAGTAGAGCAAATGAGCCACAGCTATTCAGCGCGAGAATGGTAAATTTGAAGTAATTAAATGGTGGTGGATTTTAGAACACCTTTGGAAATAAATTACCAACACATTGTGTGGTAGCACACTGTCAGTTACAGGAAACACATTTTCCATTAAATTAGCCACTAAACTTGCACAAACATGCAGTTTTACTGATAAAACTATATAGCACACAAAAGAGGTGTCGAAATCGGGTTTCAGCAAATACTTATCATTTGCTCATCACCAGGTAAAGACTCTTGTTTTGTTTAAATCCCATTAACATCCTCTTTCCATCACACCTCATAATTACAAAAAAGGTGCTTCATTCGAGTTTTCTTAACTGCTAATATTATAACTTTAGTACAGTTCCTTTACTAGTATAAGTTTTGTGTTTGAGAAATACATTGGCATCCTATAGCACTTCCTTAGACACTTCCTGTACACCAGTAAGATTGTTGCATAGTTCCTTTCCAAAATTCTCTCACTCTGCAGTCAGTAAAAGAAAAGAAAAAATCAATCTCTATGTTAATAGAATAAGCAGCAATTTTCCAGAAAAGGCTTCCTGACATTTGAACTCTGAGAAGATTAAAGGAAAAAACAGAATTATTTGTCGCTCTTTCGCCTTTTTAACGCCAGCATGGTTTTTTTAGGGGTGTGTAACATCCCCTTACCAATACTTCCAGCGCCTAGTTAGAGATAGTTGGTAAAATTACGTCATGCTGATAGTAGAGGCAACGATGCTATTATATCATACAGAGTAATGTGCCTTTCCTTAGTACCATATCATGTAAATAACGCCTCTCCGCGAGGAGGTGGTCTGGAAGTAAGTAAACGTTTTGCACAGGGCACCACAGATGAACCGAAGTTAAAGTTTTGCATTCCACTCTGGGCACGTAGTGACATGAAGCACATACTCCAGGCCGGCATCTGCGGTTCAGTGATTATGTTTAAAGAAGTCACAACAGGAACCCCAGTGATGCACTCAAGGAATGTTCCATCTCACAGCACTGACGACAAGCACCCAGGGTGGATCTAACAAAGTGCCTCCCTGCACTTGCAGAGATACAAGATACAATGAAACATTAGTTAAGATTTGTAGAGCACAGCAGATCTGATAATAAAATGTCGCAGAAATAACAATATATCCAATGATCACACACTCCATTTTAGGATTTACTCTTTAGATGATAGTTTAAGGTTTTTTTTCAAACCACTTAAACTCCATGCAATACTAAGTTATACATATCTATTGAAAACTCCAAAACATCCAATTGTCTAAATACACATCAAGTTTGTATTAGAACTCGCAAATACTGCAGTCAGTGACCACAAGATATTAAACGCTCCCACTCGTCTTTGCCAACATGTTGAAAGTTTCTGTGACTTGACAGAATTCTGGCCTTTAGCCACGACCAGGAGATTTGTGCGTGAGTTTTGCCAGGCCGAGGCATTCTTGCTTGCTGAGAGCAGCGAAGGCTCCGAGTGGATCCCATGGCATCTACAATATACACTTAGCAACAGCCACAAACTTTACCACCTCTATAAAACATTCCATTTCAGCCTGGCTGCCTGGCGCCCGAGCCCAGGACGTGCATAACCAAACGTGATCCATTATTGTATTCATCACACCACTGTCCCCATATCTCGGTCTGTTCTAGGCTCGACCGCTGAAGATTGTGCCATCAGGTGTGAGATGACCCTTCACAAACGTGTGTAGAGCAGTTCTTCTTTCAAGATCAGTAATGACCAATCTGAGCAGTAGATTTCCGATCCGGATTTTCAATAGTATACTGCAGGCAGAACAGATTTTGTCTTTGCTGCGACTACTTTTTATTCAACCGAAGGTAGGTGGTGTAAGCCACACTGCGCCCAACAGATGTCTAAGGGAGGTGGACAGCGTGAGAGCTAACGGAAGACTTCAGTCAGTCAGTCAGTATTTCTTTATTCGATGATTAAAAAACATCATAAAAGCACACATGTACAGACAGTAAAAAAAACTATTAAATCATTATCCAGAATCCTGACTGCTACTACACATAAGTAAAAAAGAAACTAAACCACACATTTAATTTAAAAGGACAATCAGGTTGGTTCTCTAGTTTCCCTTAATCGTACCGCAACTCTAATAAAATTCATAATACTACAAAGTGTCAGGGGGTCGGTCGCTTTTTGGAGAAAAATTAGTGCATCTTTAGCGTGTGCTACTTTAGCTTGCTTTAAAATCCCTACTAGGAATCTGCGCCTAGGCATTGAATAAAAAGGACACAAAAGTACAAAATGAAGGGTGTCCTGCGGAGACCTATTGTCGCAGCCGCAGGCACCCTTCTGCTCAATCAATGATATAAAACCTGGTGGATCGGCCAGTAAGTAAGGTAAAAGATTGAGCCTAAAACGCGCCATTAAAAACCTATCCTGGGCATTATGCATAAGGTACAAATACGGCTCCATCCCCTCCCTATTTCTTACCAGGCTATGGGCGTTCACGGTACGTTTAATCCCTTCAGCCTCTGCTCTGCTTTTAGTTCTCTGGGCCAGGATTAATCTCTTTATAACCAACTTGTCCTGTGACACAATTCTCGATGGGTTTAAGAAAAGATCCTGGCGGCCAAGGTTTTCCAGACTGGTCAATACATATTTCAGCCATGGTATACTCAAGCTTCTGTCCCTTCCCATGCAGTCACTTATAATTTGTCTAATTAGTGTCGCCTCCGGGTTTAGCCAAGATCTCATCCAAGCCAAAATGGGTCTGAGCTTGACCAGATCTTCTAGATATGGTCTCCCTAATTCTCTATGGGCTATTACAGCAGGGGTGCTCTGTGGTATCTTCAGAATTGAGCGTAAAATTTTGTTTTCCTCCCGCTGTAACTGCTGAGTATTTACAAATCCCCACACTTCTGCACCATAAGTGGCCTTGGAACAGCAAATAGCTCCATAAAGATTCATTGTTTGCTCGGGAGACCATCGACCCACTCTACGCCCATAGCCTGCGATGGCACCATTAGAGGATATCAGCTTGCGACAACGTTCCTCCACCAGGGGTTTCAATTGCAAGGAGCCATCGAACAATAGGCCCAAATACGAAAAGGCCTGAACCTTTTCTAGTGTGTGGCTACCTATTTTGTAAGAAAAATTATTACAGGGTTTGTTGCCAGCCAGCATCACGTATGACTTGCCCAGGTTCACCGATAGGTCTAGGTTTGCCATAAACTTTACAAAACCATCTATTAGCAGCTGTAAGCTCTTAGGGGTACGTGCAAGTAGGACGGCGTCATCAGCGTAAAGGAGAACCGGGATAGGACGCGATCCTACGCATGGGCAATCAGTTTTTAAATTGGTCAGAAACTTCTCTAAGTTATTAATGTAGAGTGAGAATAAAAAGGGGGCCAGAATACAACCTTGCCTCACCCCGCTAGTACATGGGAAAGATTCAGTCAACCCTCCCTCCATGTTATAGCGTACTCTTGCAGAAGTGTCTCTATGTAGTTCCCTCAAGATGTTAATCAGTCCTAGGTCTATCCCCAGATGTGGCATCATGGCCCACAGTTTTTCCCGATTTATATGGTCAAAGGCAGCTGCCAGGTCCATGAACCCCAGGTAAATGGCGTCATTGCTGGCTTTGGTATATTTCGCTACCAGCATATACAGGTTCAAACATTGATCGCTTGTGGATCTACCTGTTCTAAAGCCGTACTGAGTGTCCGAGATAATATTATTCTCCTCGGTCCACTCAGTCAGGCGGTTCAAAATTACCCGGCCCAATATTTTGGCTGACACGTCAATCAGTGAGATTGGGCGGTAGCATTGTGGGCTGTCCCTGTTCCCCTTTTTAAAAATCGGGACAATTATGGCCGTTGACCAGGTTCGGGGGAGGCCCAGCCTAATAGCGGAAGACTTAACATTGAAAAAAGGTAGCAATAAATACAACAGTAAAAACATAGTTAATCTAAGTTCAAACCTTGAGCTAACCAGCGAGCAGGTAACCCCGATAGGCAGGACCCCCAGCGAAACAGCTAAGCAACCAGGCTACAACTAGGGCAGCATTTCCATAATGTTTCTGTTTTCAAAATCGGACTACATAAGAAGGAGATGCTGGTTTATTCTCGACTGGAAACAAAGCCACTGAAGGAAGAACTCAACATGGGGGCAATAGCGAAGATCTAGAAAAGCTTTATAAAACAACACACCAAAATGTCCGAGTGGTAACAGGACTTTAGATCACTTGGCGACAACCTGCAAAATAGCTCTGTTGCACCCTAAGAAAGCAGAGAAACAAGAAAGTCTCTGTCTTACTACCCCCAATCAAGACTATATAGCTCAATAATAGTGACATTTCTATGTTGCCTCAGGTGTAAATGGGAAGCAGGAACTGTCATCAATGGTAAGTGAAACGTTCCTGGTGTCCTGGAGATACATAGGAAAGGGACTCATAGTCTGTATTGTGGCGAGAAATCCATTAAAAGACAAGTAGCCACTTTAGGTATATGGAAGGACTAGGGGATAGAATGTGGCCTAACGGCTAGGGCAGACGACCTCGGAGCTGGGGAACTGGGTTAGAGTCTCGGGAGAGATGCTCAACATTCTGGGATTCTGGGCAAATCACTTAATCTCCCCCTGCCAAATAAAAATGAATGTGTCCATCTGTAACGTAACTGGTGCTCATTTAAAGCGCTACGATACCTTCGGGTCTAGTTCGCGCTATATAAAACTCCGGGGGAAAAAACGTGACCTACCAAGGTTCTGCCAACAGTTACATGACCTAAGCTTAAAGATTGTATCCAGAGTCAAAATCCATAATTGTGGGAAGGAAGCACAAACAACAGCAGATACACAAGAATTACACAGGAGCATGCTCATGTTAATGTTGTCTGGCCAAAATTGTCACCTAATTAATTGGCAATCTACAGCTGGTTAACATTTACAACATGTAAGACCTTATAAATGCATTTTTGTGTTAAAATCTGAATATTATGAATCGGATGGTGTCCAAGTGAAAAATACATCATATCAATATCTACCTGGAAAAAGCCTTGGTTGAGAAATAAAATTTTTGTGGTGGTCCTAGGAAAGTGCACATTAATGTTAAGAATGGTAGACAAGTCATCGGTGATCAGCGCCCAGCTCGCTGACTTTATCGAAAGCAACCATGTCCTGGACATCTCCCAATCAGGATTTCGAAGCAATCATAGCACCGAGACCTCCCTCCTCAGCGCCACCGACATCCGCATCTACCTCGACCAGGAGGGAAACCGTGGCCCTCGTCCTACTGGACCGCTCAGCGGCCTTCGACACCATCTCCCACCGCACCCTATCCACAAGATTGCACGACGCTGGTATCAGAGACAAGGCCCTCAACTGGATCCGCTCCTTCCTCACCGGCAGAACACAATGGGTTAGACTCCCACCGTGCCGCTCAATAGCAACAGAGATCAGTTTGGAATACCCCAGTGTTCCTCCATCAGCCCCGCCCTCTTCAACATCTACATGGCCCCCCTCGCAGCCACCGTCAGGAACCACAGGCTCAACATCGTCTCCTACACCGACACCCAGCTGATCCTCTCCCTCAAAGAACCCACTGTCACCAGGAACAACTTCCACGAAGGTATGAAAGCCGTCACTGCTTGGATGAAGGACAGCTGCCTGAAATTCAACTCAGACAAGACAGAAGTCCTCATTCCTGGGGAGCCTCCCCCTCCACCTGGAGGGGGAGGCTACCAGGTATTCTTTGCACACCAATAAATGCAATCAGGCATGTATTTTGAAACCCTGATGAGGATCCTGCATTAATTACGGATCGAAACGTCATTGACCCTATAAACACACTGACCTTGTAAGTAAGTGTATATGACTTCTGGCTGCAGTAGTGTTCTCCTTGATGTTAATAAGTGACCCCCATTGTCGATATGGCTGAGTTGGCTCATTTAAGGTCTCATTCCTGGTTTTTTTTCTGGTATTTTAACACCAGTTAAAGATTATCCCAGTGGGTTTAATCTTCCACACATATCTATGTTTGATTAAAAGTGTACTACATATCCATTTTTGATTACTCCTGGACATTATTCTTGAATCCAGAGCATTATTATCTATTCATTGACTTTAGGCACCTCTGACCCTGTAAATACGTACTGCCCTTAGCCCCTATCGATTCTCGGGTTCCCTGGTACTCATAACTACTTAAGTCTTTCGTTGGCACAAAACTTGCCCAGGTCTTTGTCCAAAATAAACAATACATGATTTTTGGACAGGGAGAAATAGCAGCTTCGATGTTTTTACATGTCTGGGCTGCTTTTGGCACAGTCTCTCATGCTGCTCTTCTTTCCAGATTACTTGGAGTGTGGCCCTAGGGCAAGGTTTTCTACTTTTTACAAACCTGATCACAAGTACTTTTTCTAAGCAATTTCTTGCCCTCTCCTTAAGCCCTTACCTGCGAATTCCATCAGAGTTCTTCCCTGAGTCAAACTTTATTTAATCTATACATCACCCCTGTTGCCAAACTGATAAAATTCTTTGGTCTTCCACTTAAGAACTATGCTGTTTACACTCAACTGTTTGTGTGCTACGTACATATGTGTGCAGATGCACCAGCAACCATTTTGGAACTGCATTTCCCAATCCAAAATGGCCACGTGTTTCCAAATTACAAGATGCTCACCAGAGCATACACATACCAGTAGCCATCCTTTTTTTTTGTTATACCAGATTAGTACTTTACTGTTTCAAGATGGTTTCTGGGCATTTTTAATGTGATTAATAAACAATGTGTTGTGCCTATGCTAGAAAGCGCTGCTAAAGCCAATAGTTTTGCGTCTGGCTATTACAAGCAAGACACATTGGCTTTGCCAAAGCTTGTTTGTGTTTCTTCAGCTTCTGTGGGAACACCCTGCTCACCCAGCTGACCACTCCTCTCCTTCCACACTAACCTCTTTCACCATACCTGTCCATATGCTGTCTGACTTTTTGCCTAGCAGCACTATCCGTATGTTCCCCGCCGCTGCCTTCCTCGGTATACCTGGACCCTCCTCTGCCTTCCTCGCCCTATCTGCAGGTCTTCATACACGTTCCTCTCCTCAACTACGAGTGTTGCAGAATGAATTTTATGCTCACATTTATGATATGACTGCCCTGAGCCACTTTGGTTATCACTGCATTTTTACCACATTTTCGAAAGATTGTTGTCTATGGGGCAACTGTGATTACTCCAAATCTTGTATTTAACACCTTCAATAATTTTTTTTGCCACTTCAATGTTGCTTCTACCCAGACAACCTTGTGCTTTACTACCTCCACTTTCTTGTTCAAAGCGTCCAACAAGGCATTCAGGTGTATTCAACTGCCATTCACAGTGTGCTCTGTACTGCAAAGCAGGGTACCTTTGCCTCTGTATCTTATTAGGCGAGTGATAGCAGATTGAAGAAAAATCACTATAGAAACCATATCCTTTGTCTCACTTTTTAAATCGTAAACAAGCAGAATTCTTCCATCTCTCTGCAGATGAAAGCCATAGGCTTTTTACGTCACCTCCTTTCTCACTTTTTCATTCCTTACTTTATGGCACAAATACCACCCATTTTTAATTACATTTATCAGCATCATTGTCCAATATTACTTGCGAAACCCTTGGCCTGCGACCCTCATCCTGAAGGCAAACTCCTTGCTGCTGATGCCAGTGGCTAATGCACCATACCGCAACCTCAAAAGCCACCTAAGAATAGTCAGAAAAAGACAACTCTGCTTTCCATGCTTCTTTAACTTTTCAATCAATCAATCAATCAGGATTTGTAACATGCGGCAAAAAACCTGTGAGGGTCTCAAGGTGCTGGAGTTGCTAGCTGCCTTGCGGTGTTCTGTTAATTCGCACAGCCATGTCTTGAGTCCTTTTCTGAATTCCCAGAGGGATGCACCATTTCGGAGGTGCAGGTGATGGTTGTTCCAGGCTTAGGTGAGAGAAAAAGGCTCCTCTGCTTTTGCATCGGTGGATCCGGATGGTGTCGCTAGGAAAAACGGAGGTGGATTGCAGATGTCTGGTTGGTTGGTGGCAGGTAATTTGTTTGTTGATGTTTATTGGTCCTTCATCGTGGAGGGCTTTGTATACGTGGGTTAGCATCTTGAACTGGCATCTCTTCTGGATCAGGAGCTAGTGTAGCGTCTTGAGATGCGGGGTGATGGGAGCCCGTCTGGGGAGGTCAAGGAGGAGTCTTCCTACTGCGTTTTGCATTGTCTGTAGTCTCTTTAGGAGGCATGCAGTGATTCCTATGTGTTACCATAGTCCAGCCTGCTGGCGATGAGGGCTTGGGTGACAGTCCTTCCTGTGTTGATTGACAGCCACCGAAAGATCTTACAGAGCAAACGTAGGGAGTGGAAGCAGGCGGACGAGACTGAGTTTACTTGTTCCTGCATAGCTAACTTGCTGTCCAAGATGACGCAGAGGTTGCAGGCGTGATCTGTTGGGGTGGGGAAGGGCCAAGTTCAGAAGGCCACCGAGGTGTTGTTACCAAAGATGAGGGCTTCTGTCTTGTAATAAACAAAGATGCCTTTAAATTCTGTATTTTTCTTGTCACATTTGCTGCACTTCAAAGAAAGAGGAGGTCAAATGTAAGACTATGTCTTCCTGCAAATTGCTGCTTCTTTTAACATGAGAATCAGTGTTTACAAACTCCTCTCACTTTTCAGTCAGAGAAAAAAAAGTAAAGCTAATTATGTGACAATCTTGCTGGGGTACAGGTGTGTGAAAGTAAAGATGGTAGGATATCATTTTTGTAACACATAACAAAATGTAAATACCTGTAAATGAACTGTGCACATTCAGCAATTAGGAAAGCAAAAATGAAGCAGATTTGTTGCAATTTTGAAGCATGATGTAAACAAATATTTTAATAGGATAATAAATGAAGACTTTTTAGTTGGTGGTGCACAAATGATAAATATTCAATGAAACCCAATTTCCACACGTTATCAATTGGATGCAAAATATTTTTATCTGCAAAACTGTATGTCTGTGGAAATACAGTTGCAATTTCAATGAAAATTGTGCTGTCTGTAAATGACAGTGTGCTACCACAAGAATGAATTATTTATTTTAAAACAATTACATTAGATCGACTAAAGCTAGGTGAGTCACTTAAGTTTGTCATCTAAAACATTAAGGACACACTGATAGAGGGATTTCTCGCATTTACTTTTTGCAACACAAACTCTGTGCTAACATGTCTCTGTACTCTGCAATTCATGCAAAACGTTTACTAAAACAAAATAGTTTCTTGGCTACAAATTCATAGGAATGTATTATATCTATCCGTCAGACAGTTAAAAGTCGATTTCCCCAATCTATGTCCAACTCTCCTTGAGTAAAGGTTTTGGATACAAAACATTTCCTCGTCTGCGGATTGTCTTCCATCACATCACAGCCTTTTCCGAATCAACCATTCCCTCATCTTTCTGAAATTAAGCTCCTTTTTACTGCACGTCACTGTCTTATTGTTATACATTTACCTTGTGAAGAAAAAGTTTCCCTTTTTTTCCCAAGTCATTGTTAATTCTTATTTCATTACTAGGTCTCGCCTGCTGTCGAAAGTACTTTGCGGTTCCTTGCAAAACCTACATTGCTTACAGCCAGCCCACTGCTTTTAATTGGTTGGCTTTCTTGTCATTCATTTGCTTGGTTTCCATCCTCATCTTGTGTTTGTACCTCCCCGTAACAAAGCTTCTTTATGATCCTTTTGGTTGGATGACTTGTTATAGCAAATAAGTACTTTCTGAAAAGGGCTTGAAGTCCCGCCCCTTATTCCCATTGGCTCGCGTCACCATTTATAAACGGTGCGCTGCCATTGGAAATAAGGATTCCGGGGTGCCTCCATTTCGCTTTTTTGGCCGGCCCACCTTGACTGGCTCGCCTGCATTACGGCTGTCGTGACGAAGTTTCTTATCAGAAGCTTCGTCACGCTGTCTTGCACGCGCCAGTCCGGCTCTCTGATTGGGCCGGACAAAAAAGAAGTCATGGCGCCGTATGTTTATTTTTGCATCTCGCTTTCACTTTTGAAAGTGCGATGCAAAATAAACAGCGGGTGCCTGCGTGTCTGGTGAGTGCTTGTTTCTTCTGAAGCAAAACAACAGAACAATGTCATTGCACTGCTGCCAAATGTAACAGAAACATTTCTGCTGCAACCTTGAGGCAGATATGTTGGGGGATTCATAGCCGCATTTCAGAGCCAGCTGGTAATTGTTTAACTGAAACCGGAGCACCCACATTTATGGAAAATAACGCATTGGACAAATCGCATGCGCCCATCAGGCATAATCGTCAACGTGGACAAGAAGGCAGCCCTCGTTTGCAACGTGCATGGAAGCTGGCATTCCAAACGTCCACATCAAAACACAAGCATATGACTTATGTTATCAAAATAGGAAAGAGTTTGCATAACCACACGGTCAAATCTTTTTTTTTCAAGGACACCAGCAGACTATGTTCTCAATACCATTATAAAACACTGTGCAAAAATGACAACAAATATACTAAGCAACGTACATTTAAAAAATATATTTGAAACGTGTCTGAAAAAAATTAAGATAGAAGGAGCCGAGCACCTTAGTAAATGCTGAACAGATAGCATTTTATTTTTTAATTAAAAAAATGCTAATAATGTGGAGAGATTTCAAGTAATTTAGGAATGGGCGCCCATCAACACTAGCTGTAACGTGTTTTCCCTATAAATGGGGTGATTTTTCGATACACAAAGTTAAAAATACTTTCCAATCAGCTGTATTTTTTTTTATAGCCGGTACCTCATAGGAGAAGGTACCTGCAATATTATCAACAATATAATGCAAATATAGGTATGTACTTCTTTCCGGGCACAGGTGGATATTTATCTAGGAACTGCTACCCTTAAGCTGCACTTTTCATACGCTATTTTTGAAGTCAATTGTTTGAACAATTAGCAGCATTATTGCAAGAAGATTATTAACAACTATTGCTTGTGGAAACACAAAAATTCTGGACCCCCTGTCCCAGACCAACAGAATTTTGCAACCAGTGCACATGGTGGGGGATGGGGGGGAAAGAGGTTCAGATAGCTTTAAGGCAGTGATGCACCAATATATAATGTATTTAAATCCGATCATAAATTTTGATATCAAACTTTGGTTTCAACAGTGATCCTGCCTGGTCATCGGTTATCTTAAATTACAAATGTCCTGTGACCCTATTTAAAGGGGCGGACTGGGTTCTACACTACCATGAACCAATTCTCTTGTCCCCCGGCTCCCTATTTTCTTTGGCCGTGGAATACTTGGTCCTCACAGTAGGACTGAGCCTTGATAAGCACATGAATCTCCTAATGAGAGGGGTTATTGCTGCCATCCCTCCATCCCCCTAAGGAGTGGGTTGAAGAATGTTCTTTTGAAGAGTGGTCCTTCTGCTCTTTCAGAAGTCATTTCGGGGTGGGAAATGACCGCTGTGTTCAACCTATTGCTGAAGTCAAAAAGGTTCTCTCCGTTTTTTTATCCCAGGGGCTTGCAGGAAGGGGTGGATAACTGTGCTGCATCCTTTTCCTGAGCATAAGTCTCTACCACTTCACACCGAATCGAAGCTAAGAATTTTTCATACACTGTTGCCCTTGCATTGTCAAAAAGTGTCATCACATTCTTACATTTCCGTGGGTGGGACTGTCCAGCGTCCTTTCTCGATGGACATCTTTCTATGTTTCCCTTTGAGTGTATATTCCATCGAACTGTTGCTGCAATTCCATTTGGGGAATCCTTCCACCTATTCGAATGGGTGTTTTTTTAAATACTACAAGTATACTTCCACCCAACCTGAAGAAAACACTTCTCACTATGTCACAATGTTTCACCTGCCATTGGAATATGTAATATACATAATATAACCATAATGTAATAATACGTTTTCTCCTCTAATGGCTTTACTTATGCCAAGGAATGTCTCTCCCTCTTCCTGTCCTGAGAAAATCTGCCTGAGGAGGGCTTCATATTTCGAGGAAAGTTATTTCCACCTAACTTAGTGAGCCCCTTCTTCTCGGAGCCCAATTAGGAGCTCACACCCACCCAACCCAAAAGGGGGACCTCCCACCACATAACTTCATGACAGCGTACCCTCTCTACAGAGAGAGCAGTTTGCTGGGGAATCCTGTCTTCCTTCTTGATTCAAAGATTGCAATCACCTCATCTGAGAAAAGATTCCTTACTCTGCCAACACAAGTGGAAGTGGTGTGGTGGTTCCTATCCGATCTTATCCATGTCAATATTTTAAAGCGGTAATGACCTACGAATCTTTCTCAGACACGACCGTCAATCCGTCATTTCCTGTAGTTATTTCTTACATAAAATTATTTTAGAAGGGTCATATGAGAAGAAAGGTTGTCCAATTTTAAGGAAAAACTGAAGTAAGAACAAGACCGAACTCTCCAAATTGACATAGTATTGCTTATCCTTGGTTAGGGCTGTTGCCCAATACTGAGAAGACTGCACAGCTTCCAACCATTACGCGATCACGCCCCTTTTTGGGTTACGAGTTATGAATATTCCTTCTCTGAATGCTTCCCACCATCCTAGGATGCACTGCAACTCCCAGCCTGATCGCCCATAAAATGTTGCTTGGGGGATTCGCCCTCAAATCCCTAGGGGCACACCGCCCCCTTACTCTCTGGAGGAATTGCTTTATTAATCAAACCCATTGCCCTACCACAACGTGAAATCTCGCTTTCTTATCATGCTCAAGGGCCTCCTTGACGGGGGCCACTGGACATTCTTTCCAGAGCTACAATTTTCCCCTCTCCTCCCACACAACCCCCTCCTTAGGACAGATGTATGACGGAAGGGGCAGTGTGGATGTAAAATTTCAGCCCGACAGTAGCTAGTCTCCTCAGATCAGCTTACCCTTTCCTACTAGAGTATGCCTGTCCGTCTATCCTGAGACAAGCGCCGTGTTCCTTCTCCAACCCTAATCCGTCCGCGGGGGTATTCGCGTTGTACATTTTATATCAAGGCCCGGAGTCCAATATTATGCATAAGTACCTTTATTGCTCCCCAAACACAGCAGCAACAAATACTAGAATTTAGAATAAATATAACTTCTGGAACGTTGAACATGCTTATACTCTCAAAACTGGCAGCCATCTTCCTCTTTTGTTGCTGCTCAGACACAGATAAGTCACATTTTAGTTGGTTAAGATAATGAGATGAATGTGTGTTTGAAAGTGTATGTTGTATTTAAGATTTAATGGAGAATGTTTTTTTTTTATTTAAGAAAGACTTTTAGTGAGATTTAAACAAATAGTCTTTATTAATCAGAAGTTTGTGGCGTTTCTGAGTAAGAAGTCTAAAAGAAATGTTTTAGGTAAGCGTTCAATAAATTAATAATAAGGTCATCACGTGCATTTAGTTTATGAGGGTGTAAGGTGTTTGGTTAAGGTTTATTTGTAGCGAAAATGTTTACGGTTTTTAATTTGGCAGTTGATCGGGCGCGCGTTGCGCGAGGCACGAAGTTGAAGGGCTCGAGCTGTAAAGCCTGTGACGAAGGATGGATCTTTGTTTGAACACGTGAGGAGTAAACGTGTTAGTTTAGGTAGATTTAGAACAGGGAGTACGCCGTACGGACATAACGTACAGCGGCCATTTTGTTACATTGGGAAACTATTGCTGTTGTGCTGAATCTGTTTGTCGGCCATATTTTGGGATAACACGAAGTTTGACAGAACGCGAGTCAGTTTCTGTCAGACTTCGGCTATCGGTTCATGTGCAGGTCGCGTTTTTGGTCACGTGAGAAGTGAGCTTTGGGAGTTTACAGTAGAAATCGATTTTGAAATAAGTTTTTATTGTTTGGTGAGAACAAATTTATTAATTAAGTTTAAAGGAAGTTTTTGGGTAGTTTAAGGATAGGTATTGTTGGCAGAATAGAAAATCTGTGGTAATATGGAAGGTGCAGAGGAAAGTTTTGAGGAAAGAATGAAGAGCTACATGGATAAAATGTTCAGGGAGATGTCAGCATCTATTGATAAATAAATAGAAAATAGTTTGGAGAAAACAATGCAAAGGAAACAAATATCTGGTGAAGATGAGAACTTCTGGACCACTGAGGAAAAGGATGTGGTTGCAGCGGTGGGACAAAGAGGAATTCTATTTTCGGCGATCTAATTCATTACCCGGTCAAACTAGATTGAACCTAGACCGATTGTTGGTCTTCCAAGAGGTTGTCCTTTATTACACGCTGCATGAACCTTTGAATTCGGGACCCCTCGAGTCATTTAATCGCCTTCAGCTGTGACCTGTACTATTTAAACGACGATTCTATCTGTGACCCTTCCACGCAGCGGTGGGGCAAAGAAGAATTCTATTTTTGGCGATCTAATGCATTAAACTCATTACCGATCTAAGAACTAGAACTGATATTTCTACTCCTGACTGTGTTTTAAGTTTTGGGAAGGCTCCTACGTTTCATTCTACCCCTGGCGTCATTGGAGTGTGAGCTGCCCTATCAAGATAACAAAAAGTTTTTGTGACGAGGCCTAAAATCAATTTATGTTTTGTTATTTCTTCATTATTGTTGGTTCAGCGTAGTATATTATTTTTCACCACCCCGCCCTTGTAATACCAATACCGCCCTGAAGAAGGAAGACTCCGAAACGCGCGTCGGGTTAACTGTGTATTTATTGGTGCAAATGTATGTATATATGGTGTATGTATATATGGTTTCTGTATTGTATTGTTAACATTTGTTTATGATTATTGTGTAAACTGTACCTTTATCACTTTAGATATATGTGGGGATCTCCCAATAGCCATGTATTTGTAATCCAATACGTTAGGTATTGGATTAGAAGGGAAATACCGAAGGATGTGAGGACTAGGATGAGGAGCGAGTATCCAAAGCCAAGTCTGGAAAGTAAGGTTGCTTATACACCTGAGCTGGACCAGAAAATGATGGCATTTATAAACAAATTTGGGAAAGACCCTAGACGAGGTCTTGAAAAAGGATTGAAGGGGTGTCAGGATAGACTCCTGGATGTACTGGGGCCTCTGACCAAAATATTTGACATGTGCAAAGAGGCGCATTCAAACAATACGTGAATTGATGTAGCAGAAATGCATCAATGGGTCCAAAGGGCTATTTGCCTCCTTGGTAATTCAAATACTGCGCTATGCATAGAAAGAAGGAGAAGTATTCTTTTCAAAATAGATCCGAAGTTGGCAGATCTTGCAAGTAAGGAGCCTGGGGAACGTAGTGATGGATTACTTTTTGGTGACGATTTTGTTAAAGATATGTCAAGATATGTAAGTACTTTTAGCTCACTTGAGAAGGCACAGAAAGAGATGAGGAGACATTTTTGCGTGGCCGGGCGAATGCTGGGTCAGTTCCCCGGCCGTGGTAAGGTGTTTCTAGAGGAAACTTTGGAAGAGGATAAAGACCCTATGGAACAGGTTTTGGATCAAATTTCAGCGGATCCAGATGGGGCAAGGACATTTTTTCCCACAAAGGCAACGAAGCAGGGCGAGAGGCATGCGATCGGAGAGGCGGACAAGGGGTGCCTCAGGTAAGCTTCTTTCAAGACCCTATTTCTATCCAAATAAAGTTGGGCGGCAGACTAGCCCATTTTGTTTCGAGATGGAAAGAGATTACACAAGATCCCTGGGTTTTGGAAACAGTGTCAGGTTACAGAATAGATTTCTTACAGACTCCAGTGCAAGAGAGACCACCGAATATTCTGAGGTTCTCAGAGGAGATGGAGAACATGGTAACGAAAGAAATAGAGGCATTGGAGGCAAAAGGGGCAATAAAATCGGAAGGGAAAGTGAAAGGAGGTTTCATAAGCAATGTTTTTTTAGTGGAAAAGAAGGAAAAAGGTATGCGACCGGTAATCAATCTGAGAGAGTTGAACAATTGGGTTATTTATAATCATTTCAAGATGGAGGGCATCCATAAGTTGAGGGATCTCTTAAGGATTGGTTGACAAGATTGGATTTGAAGGATGCCTATTTGACTATTCCAATGTGCGAAGAGCAGAGAGATTATCTTCAGTTCAGGTGGAAAGGAAAGTATTGGAGGTTCAGGAGTCTCCCGTTTGGGTTGACTTCGGCCCCGTGGTGCTTTACCAAAGTAATGAGGCCGGTGGCAGCTTGGTTGAGGTCAAGGGGGATACGCTTGATTGTCTATCTGGACGATGTGTTGATCATGGCGGAAGAGAAGGAATTAGCAAGGGAACAAACAGAGTTTGCAGTAAGGATGCTGGAGGATTTAGGTTTTGTGGTGAACAAAGAGAAATCATGTGTGGTGCCTCAGAAGTAGATACAGTTTTTAGGTTTTCAGATACAGACGTTGGAATGTGTATTGAAATTGCAGATGGTGAGGAAAATCAGAAAGGAAGTAAAGAGAGTGAGGAACGCAAAATGGATTACATGGAGACAATTAGTTCGGTTGCTGGGTCTGTTATCGGCATCAATTCAAGCGATCTTTCCAGCTCCTCTTCATTACAGAGCGTTGCAGAGGTTGAAGGGTAATCATTTGAGAAGAGGGGCGAAGTATTCTCAGAAGATTATATTGAACCAGGAATCGAAAGAAGAGTTGAATTGGTGGTTGATGAATCTGGAAGCCTGGAATGGCTGGGCGATATTTGGAGAGGTACCAGAAATGGAAATAGAATCGGATGCAAATTTACACGGTTGGGCAGCACGGTGTGGCATGGTGTCAACAGGGGGGCAATGGTCAAAGGAGGAGAGAGAGATGCATATAAACTGTCTGGAGCTTCTGGCAGGGTCTTTTGCAGGAAGGAGTTTTCTCAGGGATCAGGTGAAATGTTGTGTTCTGTTGAAGATGGACAATTTGTCAGCAGTAAGATATGTGAACAAGTTGGGGGGCCAGAGATCGAGGGGTTTAGTGGATTTTGCGAAGGAATTTTGGAAGTTTTGCTTGGAGAAGGAGATTGTTGTTCAGGCTCAGTATATTCTGGGGTTGAGCAACGTAGAAGCGGATTGGTATTCGAGGTATCTCAAGGACGTGAGCAATTGGAGGTTAAACAGAGAGGTTTTTATGAGGTTACAGCAGAGATGGGGTCCGCTGCAGGTAGATCTATTTGCGGACAGACTGGTCAGCTGAAGGACTTTTACAGTTGGAGACCAGATCCAGAGGCAAAGGGGATAGATGCTTTAATAATTTATCGGAGTTGGATAAGAGTGGCTTGGCATACAATACTGTGAACATAAACCGATCTGCAATTTCAGCAGGTCATGTTTTGGTGAGTGGTCTGCCAGTGGGGCAACATGTGTTAGTTAAAAGGTTGGTTAAGAGTGTTAAAGTGACTTTGCCTCCAAAGGCTAAGTATGGTGTGCTTTGGGATGTTTCAGTGGTTCTCAAAGAAGTGGATAGTTGGGGTGTTAATACGTCTTTGGAGCTTATGTTTTTGTCATGGAAGTTGGCTATGCTTCTCTGTTTGGTTTCTTTTAGAAGAGTTTCTGATATTAGGGCATTAGAGATGGATTCAAGGTGTTATCAGCCGGAAGGAGTGTGCTTCGAGTTAAGGAGAAGGACAAAGACTATGTCTAGGACAATTTTCTATCCTCATTTGGAGGGGCATGATAATTTGTGTGTGGTTCATTGTCTTAGAGAATATGAAAAAAGGACTGTTGGTTTGAGGCAAGGAGGTTGTTCTCAGCTTTTGATTTCTTATAGGAAGCCTTTTAAGGCTGTGTCAACTCCTACGCTGGCTAGGTGGGTAAGGGAAGTGATGTTAAAGACAGGTGTGGATGTGAATCTTTTTGGGGCTCATTCTGTTAAGAGGGGTTGTTGCAAGTAAAGCTTTTATGAGAGGTTTTAGTCTAGGTGGTATAATGAAACCGGTAGACTGGTCTAATGAGTCAATGTTTAAGAGGTTTTATTTTAAGCCAGTGTAGAATGTTTTAAATAGGGTTTTGGATGAACTTTGAACATGCATAATATTGGCCTCCGGGCCTTGATATAAAATGCAGATTTTCCACAGTTTCAATGGGTAGAAAATCATAATTTTAATAAAGGCACGGAGGCTAATATTATCCCACCTCTGTTCCCGCCCAGTTTATTAATTATTTGTTTTTATTATGCAGGATAAAGAAGAAGAATCGCTTGTTTGGGGCAGTTTATGGAGGATTCTGCATCGTTTGGAGCTTGACTGATGGATCTTTGTTTTTAAGAGAGACTCTGTTTTGTTCGCAGCACCTAAAAGAGGAAGATGGCTGCCAGTTCTGAGTATAAGCATGTTAAACGTTCTAGAAGTTACATGTATTCTAAATTCTAGTATTTGTTGCTGCTGTGTTTGGGGAGCAATAAAGGTACTTATGCATAATAATAGCTTCCGTGCCTTCATTAAAATCATGATTTTCTACCCATTGAAACTGTGGAAAATCTGCATTTTACAACACATGCGTTTTCCCCTCACCTGCACATAGTTGTTTTCGCACAGGTGCGGGCGAGCGCCACCAGGGGGCGTGCTAAAAACCACAAGAAGACTGGGAGGCTGCGGCAGCCCCGCTAGAGGGTCTGGAAAAATAGATAGCAAGCACCACTACGCATGCCCAGAAGACGCGCGACCTCCGTTGAGAAACAGGATTAAAACTGGAGGCCACATGCCACTCTAACACCTCATTTAGGACTTTTTCTGCGCCAAATCGCGCATGAGCAGTTACAGTAAGTCACAGCGATGGCCATGTCGCGATCAGGCAAGTAGCTCCATTGCATTACATAGTTCGAAGGGAAGAGTAGTTGGAGACAAAATTGCCTGATCCAACGTAGCCACTGCTCGGAGCACGGAAAGCAGACACGCGCAGTAGAGCTTGCAACACATCAATTGAATCGACTGTTTTTGCGGGTGGTTTAGCTGGGTTAAGCCCCACCCACGCATTGCCCCCTCTTTGATGCCAAGCAACAAGAAACAGTCATACTAGCTCTGTGCATTGGTCTTCTAGCCACTCTTTGTAATATTAACGGGATGACAAGTGCAGAATTATCTATCAAGTTGCTTAACTCGCGCTTATTTGTAGGGCGACTCTCTCCATGACATGTTCACTGTACTTATATGCACACCCTGCCTGCTTTTGAATAACAAGCATTGAAAATGCAATAGGTCTCGCCTTTTATTAAGTTCAAGCCATTTGCTTTGCTAATGGTATTGTATTGCAAAGCAAATGGCTTTAACTTAATGAAAGGCGAGACCTATTGCATTTGTAATGCTTGTTGTTTTTCGTTTCAAGACTCCATGAGAAAGCATGCGTTTTCTTGCTCCCTCCTTTTTGCAGCTTTTCCCTCAAATACTGCTCAGCACGCTCCGTGTTGAGCCCTCCTCTCCCAACTATCACTTTGTTCATTTTTTCCCCACCCTGTCTTTTTTTGCTATTCGTTTCATTCTCGCCCGCCTCAAGCAACTCCATTGCTCTACTGCCCACTTCTCTGCCCACTCCCCCGTCACTGAATTCTCCTCCACCAGCTAATCTGTTGCTCCCCACCACTCCTATTCGTTTCATTCTCGCCCGCCTCAAGCACCTCCATTGCTCTACTGCCCACTTCTCTGCCCACACCCCGTCACTGAATTCTCCTCCACCAGCTAAATCTGTTGCTCCCCACCACTCCTAACGTGGTGCTAAAATAAACAACTATACACCAATATTCGGGGGGGGGGGGCAACAGCTACCATTTTCTGCTAAACTGCTGCGTTTTTGCACAACACTTCAATGCTTCTTTAAATTATTTTTTTAATTCCCTTTCCAAGTGGTTTCCACCATCCTGGAACAGTAAATAAACAAACATAAATAAAACGGTGACTATGTCATGTCACATATGCATGAATATTTCACCACATTTTGCTGCCATGCGCATACAAGTCACAGAGCTACTTTTCCATTCCTTTTTATATATTTTTGTAATTGCTGCCTTGTATCAGCAAAACAATTGCCACATTCAATATTCAGGTCTCAAAAAATCATAAAAATGTTACCAGACCTGCAGGTCTAGATACTCTACTCGACTTAACTGTAATGCTCTTGACCCAGGGATGTGGCATTCCTATAGTCTAACGCCCAGGACATATTGTTTGGTGTCAAGGGCAACAAGTTTTCATGTGTATTTTTTCCTTGGGACAAGTAGGCCCAACCCCCTGTAGCATAAACCCTTTAGCTGCCAGTTTGCAGTACCACATTATGGGAAGGGCACAGTCTGCAGTCAAGGTAATATTTTTCTCCATACGTTAATTCTGTTCAAACTTGTATCCATGGGTCATTAATTGAAAGCCTTTATTATTAGGTTGAGCGCTTTAAGTAAATGTTGTAAGCTCTGACTGCACTACTGACAGTGGTTTCAGTATAAAAATGTGTACACACGTTTTCAAAGTTGAGCGATATAAGACTATGTATAATACTCCTAGAATGCTCTCTGATTTGATGCAAGTATTTGCAGGAGCTTGAAAGCAAGATTGATGATGTTTTGCTTTCAAAATAAAATGTTCATACAAAAATGAAAGAAGGAAAAAAAAAAACCATTTTGCTTAACCACTGTAAACTTTTAGGTACCATTTCTTTACATCATTTAGTAACGTGTAGATGCATGCTAGTATTTCCCAAAAATATTCATAATGGAAAATCAGTGTAACCAGTTTCAATAAGATTATGGGAAACAAAAACAAACAAGCATTGGCAAAGCCAGTAAGTCTGAAATTGGTGGTCAGCTTTTTAGTTTGGTCAATGTGTGACTTGTTTTGGCATGGTTTTTGTAAAACCTTATTGGTGTGGGAGATGTCGGACCCTCACCATTATAACACACATTGGTAAAAGCAAAAGTTGGTTTTGGTCTCTAAAAGCACACACTGCCACAGTTACTGGCGCTGAACAAAATTACTTTGTGTGCTGATATGCTCCTTGTGAAAGAGCAGAATGCTGTCACTCACAGTGAAGCCAGACGATACAGAGACAAAGAGGCAGACCAAATTAAGGGCCCAATTATTAAAGAAAGTCTCAAAAGTGCACCCATGGTATATGTCCTTCCATTAAGTGCAGCTATACAGCTTTCCTGAATTTTCAAGAATTTACAGAAGTAGGACAAGAAATAGTACTCCTAGAAAATACTTCTAAAATCATGTTTAAAAACTATCACCTTTAATAAATATGTAGCTAAAGCAGCAAGTTGTAGCACACATTTGAAATCAGCACCTTTTCCATAGAAATAGCCACAGAATTTCCAAGTGAGTTGAAGTTTTACTGGTAAAACAATATAGTATACAAACAATGTTAGGAAATTGAGTTTCTGTAAATATTTGTCCTTCGCACATCACCAAAGAATGTGCTCTGATTCGTTTTGCCCTTATTTAAATGTTGTGTGTTAGAAAACAAAAACTGACATTCTACAGTCTTGCTTCACAACTGTCGAACAGCTCACTTTACAAAATCTTGCAACTGTAGCAAGAGGAATAAAAGTAAACACCATTTTCCAGGATAAGATAAGCAGCAATACGTAAAAAGACAAACTGACATTTGACATCTGTCCTTGAACAGACAGCAAATATGTCAAGGAAAAAACAAGATTTAAAGACATCTTCATTGCTCATTCACATTCTGAATGAACAGAACACTTGTTCCTTTGCAGCTCAAGTTCACTTGCCAGAGTAGGTCCTAAAAACAGCTCGACCTGATAAAATCTGCCTTGCCATAGCGAGTTGTGAGTAGATTTTTCGAGGCCTGATATGTTAGAAAAGTGAGACTTGTTGGCTATACCAAAGCTTGTTTTAATTATGTTACCTTTACCAAACTCCTTAAACCATTCAATCATGTACCCCTCACCCCTGAAACCATAGCACTTCACTCAAACTACCAATCCTTCACTACTAAATCCTTCGCCCTTCACCCTTTAAGCCATCACCCTTAAACTTTTACATCTTCTTCTATAAACCCTTCACACTTCAATCATTCTCCCTAAACCCTTTACCACTAAACCATTAGCTCTAAAACTTTCACGTTTAATTCCTTTGCTCCTAACCCCTTCAATCTTCATACTTAACTGCTAAATCATTCACCCTCAATCCCTTTACCCTTAAACCTATTACTTAGCATCCTTAAAATCCTTCAGCCATCGCACCTAAACCTTTTATCCCAGGCCTATACTAAAAAAAATATTATCCATATATTATTATATTTTTTCACTATTTTTCTTACAATGTAATGAGAAACAATGAGATGGCCTATGCTTAAATTATACCACGAGGACATTCTCACTGGGAAATAGCATAACAATAAAATGAATGCAACCCAATGATAAGGCCCCAATCAACTCTCCAATAAAGCAATGTGAAGAACATCTAAAGACAACCTCCAACTGCTCACGGAGTACCAAGGAATGAAGCTACCTAGTAAAGGAAACACTGCAGCACTTTTTAGGGGGTATTACACATTGTACTGGCATTGCTGATGTTTAGTAAGACATACATTCTGTGTGTTTAGATTTTCTCATAGAGCTACCCTTCCTTCTCAGTCACGTTTTTGTAGGCAAAATATAATATTGAGCTCTTCACGTAATTTATTACATTTTAAACACTCAATCTCTTCTCTCTACTTTCTCAGGTTTGCATGCAGATTTATACAGAAGCCTTTCCGGGGTGCTGGCCTATTGCCACACCATAAAAGCGATAAACAAAAATGGTCACGTAAGGGCACAGTATAGTTACTCTGGCTCTTTCAAACAGATCATTTTCTGGTGGCAGAAGGCCTCAGTCACAAAGAGCTTATGGCAGAACTAGAAAACGCCCAGCCGCCACAACTGTGAGGTCTACAGAAATAGCATTTCATTTCACATACATTGCCTCTTCTCACGTTTATCTTCGGTTTTCCAAGTGTCACGAAGAAGTAAAAGAAATTTAGTACATGTGGTACAAACAATATAATAACTTCTCTGAATGTGGTTTTGCTAATAAAGTTACACAGAGTTATTACTTTACTATCTCTGCTAGCGACCCTCTTAGCTGTATTTAGTGCTGTAGTTGAACTAAACATTGAATCATTTTAACTACTTGTGCCTAATTAGTTGAGCAGTGTAACCATCAGAAGGCTCTTTGAGATTAAATCAATTACTAAGAACTGAATATTTCCTATTAGGTTACTGCATCACAGTTGCCCGACGCTGCAATTCATTCAAGTATATTTCGTCTGGATCTTACCAGCCAGGTTTTCAAACCTCTATATCTTTTGACATTTCTGTGTTTTTAGTATTTGCATACTTCCCCAATTCCACAACTTTCCAGATGACAACTTCTCATGCACATATTACAACCAAGGGAAGAATTCCAGAGAGAAGTACAAGAACGAAAGGGCCATGATATTGAACTCCAGGAACATCTTGAGGACCATGGGAACAGATCTTGTAGGTCCAGTATACAAATCAGGGGAGGACCACAGGATTTGGAAAATGGGGCTATTGAAAAAAAACACAAAGCAACTGTTTCACAACCTACACCCACGGCTCGATAAAGGGGATATTCAGTTAGACAGAACACACAGCATGGGCTTCTTAGCGGACCCCAGGGACAGCCGGCCAGACATCCTGACATGTGTGCACTACTTTCGCCAGAAGGAGGCCATGAAGAAAGTGGCGCATAGAGCAGAGCCGATTACATTTGCAGGAATAAACAGCTGGTTGTACCAAGATGTGTCACCGATCACTGTACAAAGAAGACAACTGCTCCGATATGCAACCAAAACAAGCATTGGCATAGCCAATAGGTCTAGCCTTTGGGACCTTATAAGTGTTTAGCTATGCAACAGTTGCATAACTAAATACTTATAAGGTCTCAAAAGCGAGACCTATTGGCTATGCAAAGCAGCCGTGAAAGTGATCCCGATCAAACATCGCGGTAAAGCGCGGCGCGCGCGCCATCGCACATGCACTGTAGCTCTAGGCTGGCCTGGTAGCACTTTTTGGAGCCCTCTCAATAAGTCTCGCCAGACCAGCGCATGCGCTGGGTCAGGCGAGACCTAAAAAGTGATAATACTGTTCGGGACAAGAGAACCACCTTATAAAACGAGACTTGGGTGACTTAGATTACGTGGGTTTTCCCAACAGTTCCTCATGGTTGGATAACGCATTTAAAGGGAAGGTTTTAAACACCCATGTCAAACTCCCAGGTCATATGCTGGCTGTGAGGATCTCATTGGTGACCCATACTTTTACAATGAACTCTCTATGCCCCTAATGGCAACCAAGAAAGATTCGTGATAGCAGCCCTATCAAAAAATTATGACCTTCTCTGATTCGGAGGTGCTGGTGGGAGGCAACTTAAATGTAGTAATGGCATCCATTCTAGAGCAATCTGCTCAGCAGTTGAGTCAATCAGGAGCTCTAGCCAAAGCGGGGCTGGAGTGGGCGAGGAAACTAGCATTGTCTGATGTCTGGAGAACTAGTCATCCCCTCTTACGGAAATACACATACTATTTCGGCTCACATCAAATCTATCCTGGCTTGATTTCTTCATGGGCACCTCACAAATACAGTTCAAAACACGTCACAGACATCCGGTCTTGATTCTATCAGATCACACTATAGAACCTCCACACTCCTGCACACAATCGAACATGGTGATCAAATGATAATCTCCTGAAAAGTGAAACCAAGCTCGGAACAATACGGAGAGTCACTCCAACTTTCTACAGGAGAATGATGGTTTGATACACCCTGATGCGACTGAGTAAGATACCACTGAGGTAGTCATAAATGTGAGGGCGGGGGCATTTCACTTGCAGACAAAAATAATACTGAAAGGCAAGATACAAAGCTAGAACTGGAGGGCAGAGTAAAGAAACTGGAGGCACAACACAAACTCACTGAGTCGCCCAAAAACATGCCATCAGCCATGCAAACTCAACAGTTGAAGGCCCTACACATGGAAAGCGTAGCGTGTGCTTTACTGCATCTTTGGCAGCCCTACAACAAAGAAGGGAAGAAAGCTGGTAAACTGTAGTCCAGAAAGCCGAGACGGTATTATGGATTGAATCACCAACTACCAAGGGGAAAACAACATATGAAAGTGATGGGATTGCTGATGCCTCTTAACAATTCTACACAATTTTATATATCCTTTGACCCTCTATCGAAACACAACCTCATCTTTTAACTTGATCCGATCCATACTCCAAAATTTACGGACCAGCTGTCCACCACACTAGAAAAGGGCATAGCTATAAGAGAAGTTATCGCCGGAATTGCCATATTGCCTTAAGGGAAATCCTGTGGGTGGACCAGATGGCTATACCTCAGCATTCTGGAAGCCGATTTGCCATTACATGTGCCGCTACAAACCTGCTTATATAACCAATTTACAGAGACAGGCATGGGCAACAACCATGCAGGAAGCCATCATCTCCAAAACCCAAGCTATCCCATATGTTTGTATAATGGTACACAACCAGGAATTTAGAATGTGTCTAAACTTCTGCAATACCACATAAAACCCACCCTTATAGCATTGCAGTGGCTCCAGTTGATGCAAAAATCAAATATAAAATTATTGTTATCTGCAATTAATACAAAGCTTATTGCAGCAAAGTCCCAAAATACCTATAGAAATGGGCACTCTATTACGGATCTACCAAAACCTTCTATTCAGTATGTAAACACCTGATCAACTAGAGATCTTTCAAGAGGACAAAATATGCTAACATATCTCTGAAAAATCAAGGACAACGTTCTCAATCTTAATCTAAATTTCAAACCAATCCTAATTATTTTAGAAATCTTCTGAAAAACTGATGGCTTTAGAGTTCCTCTCAACTGAAGGGTATGCTCATCAGGGATTGTGAATTGAAGATCCATGGATACAGTTACTAGGCCAGTCTGTCACACTCCATCTTCCTTTACTTTCTTTTGCTAATGACTTTTCTATACCATCCGCAGCAGTCTGAAGTATGCCAATACTACACATAGCACTCTACAAAACTTCTGATTATAGAAGTATGCAGCCCACTAGACAGTCTATATTTATGTGACTATATACAATGGGGGGGGGCACACAAAAAATGCTGATTAACGTTAACACGTTACCAAAACGTACAATAAGGTTTCGCATTTTTTCTTCAACATGCCGCTTAAAACATGAGGCTTGAACAAAGTGTTTCAATGTGAAACACAACAAGGCTTACTTGTATTTGGCTTTGTGGTCCATCACAAGATCTTTCCTCCCCATGGAAACACTTGTGGATCAAAGGTCAGTATTGCAGAAGCACCGAGTGAGAATGAAATAAAAAGAAGGGCCCAAGATAAATTGTGTACTACCGTGATTTGCTGCCTGCAATCTGATAAATACTTCCAAACTGAGAAAAAGAATGAGTTACGGATACACAGATCTGCACTCTAGCTTCCACTTACATCCCACATTATATATAAGATAACAATAACATCTGTAGTAAACTGAAAGAAGAGGTAGCGATAGCTAGATAGATAGATAGATAGAGATCTTTATTCGGTTTGACAAACCATAAAAGTACACAATAGAATTCATTATATACAATATAAAATCACTTCCAATCATTACATAAAAGAGCATTTCTGCATGTTAAAAGGAAAATCTGTTAACCAATATCCATATTCAGGTACCACATGCATTACAATTGTTAATATATCAAGATTTAAGCACACTCTTTTATAAGACATTGCCAGAACCTGGCATAACGGGAATGGCAAAATGATAATAGCGAAAGTGTTAAGTGCATTAGTTGTAATGCAATTGTTTCCAGCCTGTTTGCACAGCTTTTACAGTAGGTGCAATAAGCCTATATGCTATATAACAATTCCTATTTATACTAATTGCAGATATGGCAAATCTGGTCTGCAGAATCTAAACATTAAGGATTAGTACATCAACCCATATTCAAAAATCCCACGACATTTAAAACCACTTATAACATATAAAGCCAGGTATGGTCACTTTAGGGGGCCTTGCACGGCACAATAGCAAAATAGTAGCAGCAATATATCATATTAATTGGTTACAGTGCAATTAATATCAGACTATAATAAATAAGAAGAGAATGCATATCTTCACATAAAAATCAAGTCATCTATCCGTATTCAAGTTCCCCAGCATTTACAATCACTAATAGACCAGGTGTGAAAAACTTTCTTTTAGAATACACTGCCAAGGCCTGGCGCAGCGGCAGTATCAAAATGGCAGCTATGGAATAGAGTTCATTCGTAGCTGTAGAGTTATTTTTGACCACTTCGCGCAGCCTTACAGAGGCAGATAAAGCAAAACTAGTCTGCAAAATCTACATGGTAGGGACTAAAAAAACCTATCTACACATTAAGGATCAGTTTGTCAACCCATGTTCAAAATCCACAGCATTTACGATCTCTCAAACTAGGCATGAGCGCTTGCAGGAGCCTGGCACAGCAAAATAGCTGAAGAGTAGCAACACAATATAAAGTGCCATGGTTACAGTACAATTAATAACGGACCATGGTGAATAAAAGGATAAAACATGTCTGCACATGAAAATCAAATCGTCAACCCATCTTCAAATTCTGCAGCGTTTACAATCACTAATAGACCAGGTGTGAAAAACGTTATCTTGGAATACACTGCCAAAGGCCCTAGCGCAACCGGAGTAGCAACATTATAGCAATGGAATAAAGTGCATTAGTTACCGTGCACTTATTTTCAGACCACTTTGGGCAGCCTTATGGAGGCTACAATCAATCTGTATACTGTGTGGCATACAATTTCCGTTTGTATTAGTTGCAGTTAAAGCAAAGCTGATCTACAAGATATAATATTAAGATTTCTGAGCAGTGGGACTAAAATGTTTTTACAAGGGACCCTAATAGGTCATAAAAGAAAACAAAGTGCAACTGTGAATGAGTGAATATGGGGTCACATGGGCAAACCATGAGATCTTTATCGCAATATGCCTGTGATAGTTATGAAATCAACAGATGGGCCATGTTAAGACGAAATTTTCCCATATCTCCATGTGCTGGGAATAATATATACGTATGGTTCCATACGGCTAGTCATTATTAATGATGCATAAGCCCCCACCATACTTTATCCGCACTCCAACTCATCTCTTTCACTTAAAATAAGGGTCAACAGTTCATTTTTGACACTTACTTTGGAGCGCATTTCTAGATTATGTGGCTTATCAAAAATATAGTGACGTCCAATTGCATACAATTAGGTCTTCATATTCTGTAGCAACAGGATGTTACACGCTTTGTCTAAATTCAAGCAATCTCTGCTCACCGCTTGATTGAGTATTGCTTCAGATCGACTCCAAATTGATATCCAAAACAGTATCGGGCTATCTTGATAGTGTCCCCCAGATGTTTTAGAGCTAACTCTTAATGGCATATAGTGTGAGGCACGCTCCCAGGTAGTCGTCGGTGTTTATGCAAAAAAATATTTTTGCCAACCTGTAGCTGTACTAGTTCGAAGAGGCCCCAGATACCAGCTCCAAAACAGGCACCCGAGATGCATCTGGCTTTCTATATATTAATTATTACCTCTAGGGCTCTTGGGTCATCCGCATATCATTATTAAGTATTTGGTCTTGTTTATTTGTGACACCAGGCTGTCCATATTCTCCACATATCTGTCCAGCAACCTCTGTAAACTAACCTCTGTTCTGGACATAAGGACATAGCATGCAGCATACATGAGGACTGGCAAACATCCGGTTCCGGCCCTTGGGGTGGGGGGGAGGGGGAGGGGGAAATAATCGGTCTCTACCCCTAGCAAGAATGTTTGCAGGTCATTAATATAGAGGCTGAACAGGGGCTAGTATACAGCCTTTTCTTACGCCCCTCCTGATCTTAATGGGGGTTGTGCATTCTCCTTTGGGCCCATATTTAACACTGCCCACTACATCCTCGTGTAGCTTAGACAGAATGTATACAATCCTTGGTTCACCACACATAACCAGCATCTACATCCATCGTCTACCTCTGTTGACATCATCAAATACTAAGCCGAGGTCCACGAAAGCGAGGTATAAGCACTCGCCTTTAATGTGAACATACCTGCTAATTATGAGATGGTGGATCAGGCATTGGTCTATGGTTCCCTACCCTCTTCTGAGCCCGTATTATGCTGGTGCTAAAACACTCTTCTCCGCTGCTCAGGTCTCTAAGAGGTCCAGCAGTATTCCTGCCAATCACTTTTGCCGTTGAGTCAAAAAGTGATATCGGGCGATAGCAACATGGGTCCCTTCTATCCTCTTTTTTTTTTGTTGTTTTTAGGTCTCGCCTGACCCAGCGCATGGGCTGGTCTGGCGAGACTTATTGAGAGGGCTCCAAAAAGTGCTACCAGGCCAGCCTAGAGCTACAGTGCATGTGCGCGCGCCCGCGCTTTACCACGATTACTGTCATTTTCGCGGCCGCTTTGATGTTTGATCGTGATCACGATCGCGATCACTTTCACTTTCGCGGCCGCAGGGCCACTTTGCATAGCCAATAGGTCTCGCTTTTGGGACCTTATAAGTATTTAGTTATGCAACTGTTGCATGGCTAAACACTTATAAGGTCCCGAAGGCGAGACCTTTTGGCTATGCCAATGCTTGTTTTAAATCGGGACGATGACTGTGTTTGAACAAGACATGGGTGGGTCACAGGCGATTGTGCTATTCAGTACATTAGTTAGAATTGGGGCCCAAAGATCTATGTTGTTTTTGAAAAGGTTGATGGGGACCCCATCCGGACCTGCGGCTTTGTTGCTAGAGTACCATATCACTGCCAAATTGACCTCTTTTAGTGAGACTGTCAGTTGGTCACCTTCCCATGGGGTGGGGATATTGTCCACTTCCTAGGTTTTTGGGTTCAAAATCCTTGGTAAAGCGTCACCAATATGGAGGACTGTATAGTTACATCAGTACTGAATGAATGAATGAATGAACGAGGATAAAAAATATTGCACAATTACTTAAAACCATTTGCAATATTTCTTACATTTGTAAATAGAAAACATGAATAAAATTCTAACCGAATGCCATAGTAAAATTGTTTAAAAGTACTTATTCGTTTTAAAAGAAGAAAATGAATTCTTTTAGCAGCAATTAAAAAAATAAGCGTCTAATTCTGTATCTTGAAGCCATCAGACGGCGGAAGTGTGAAGCAGTAATGACATCTATATCGGCCATCATGTGTCTAAGCACCACTATGTTTAATATGACGGACTGCTATTGATGTTAAAATTGGAGAGCAGATCTATTTCCTATTTGTTTGCATTGCTACTGTACAACCTCTTCAGATGTCGACCGGGTCTTCTTTATCAGAGACTCTGACTCTACTTATTGGGACGGTTGTTGAACTATGCAATTGGGACTGTTGTTGGACTATGGAATTTTTTGTGGAGGTTGCACAAAGAATAGATTGCCGACTGCGCTTTGGAGTTCATTTTTTGTACATGTAAAGAGGCTTTCCCAGTATCGCTAAGCCATACTCCAAGATAGTTATATAATTTTGTGGTTGAAATTGTCTTACTGCCCACGTTTCATTTAAGTAGTGCTTTTTTTGCGCAGCCCCCAAATATCATCACTTTGGTCTTTTGTGGATTTATGACCAGTTGGTTGGTCTCGTTGTATATGTTAAGACCATTTAGTCCCCTTTGGAGGACGATTTAGGTGTGGTCCATCACTACTAGGTCGCCTGCGTACTGCAATATTTTTAACTTACTGAGGCCTATTTTGGGACTGACAAAGTTGGCATTTTGAAGAGCCGTCCCTAGATGTGCTGTGTACAAGTTAAAGAGAGTCGGGGCTAGAAGTCAGCCCTGTTTTAGACCGCGGTCTGTAAAGCATTTTTTTGTTATTGTATTGTCTGCTTATTTAACTTTTATCCAAGTTTTACTGTATAAGGAGATGATGGCACTGAAGAGGCCTGCTCAGATATTCCGATTTCTTAGCTTATTCTAAAGTTTATGTTGACAGACCCCATTGAATGCCGCAGTATAGTCGACAAAGCAGACAAAAACAGTTTTTTTGATGTTAGCTTGCTGGCTCACGTAAAATACGGCCACTATGTTGTCAATTGTCGACCCTCGTTTGCAAAACCATGTTTGACATGGGGGGATAATTTCTTTGTCTTCAATCCACCAATTCAACTCTGCCAATAGGGTGCTGACATAAGCTTTCCCTTCAATGTCCAGTAGGGCAATCAATCTGTAGTTGTATCGTTCTGTATTGTCTCCTTTCTTGAATATAGGTTGTAGCAGTGAGCCACGCCATGATTCAGGAACGTTGGTTTGCAGGCGACATTCAGTAACAAGCACTGGCATAGCCAATAGGTCTCGCCTTTGGGACCTTATAAGTGTTTATTTATGCAGCACAATATCCTTGGTGCAACAACATCAACTATTGCATGGCTAAACACTTATAAGGTCCCAAAGGCGAGACCTATTGGCTATGCCAATGCTTGTTTTTGTTGCAGGGTAGAGGGGCACGGAGAGGGAGTGACTCTGGGGTCAACTGACTATAGCATGGAAGTCTCAAATTTCGGCACAGATATAAAGGTGAGTATCAGCATGTCATTAAGTAAAATCAGTGACGCACTTAGTGACTCGCTCTTAGGACAGCACTGTTCATTATTATACACTACATAAGGATAAACTTTAAAAGTACGTTCCTTTAGGTTTGTTGCCAGTCTTACATATCAACTTTTGTTGAGGCTTTGGATTGTTTTCTGTAGCGCCTTGAAGTGACCGAAAGAGTCACGTGTTGGCACCTACAGGCTCATTAGATAAATACATTTTGTATGGATACATACCATCCGCCTTCAGGTATGATACCTTCACGGCTGCGGCTGATGTTCATGTTGAGTACAGGAGACAGGCAGCCTGGAGTAACTATCTGCATAGGACAAGGCGGGGGGCAGAGAGTAGGCTACCCTGGCACAAGACCGGGCTTGCATCGCACCGCAGTAGGCCGTAGGGTCACTGCACAGATTGGGCACAGACTTGGCCGGGCATGTCCGGGCTGCCTGCTCTGAGCTACCTGTCCTCAGCCGCCTGCCTTTGAGGAGAGGGACGGCAGACCCTGCACAAGCTCAGCTGTGTGCATTCTTGCACGCCCGTCGCCTACTGACGCTAGGGCGAACCGAAAAAGCCCAGGGCATGCCTCAGCATAACCTCGTTAGCTCTCACTAAGCTTTTTTTTTCCCCCATTTCCATTTTCAAAAATAGAAAAAAACAGAGAAACACGTTTTGTCACTGAGATTTCAAGGCTAAGTTTTGAAGAAGTCTTAGGCGTGCTTGCTTTAATGAAATCTTGTAAAACTCTCAATGAGTGGCTGGGCATCCGAAAACAAATGTAGAGAGTTACGTATGCTCGCACCTTCCCTATTCCTCCCTCAGCCCGTCTGCACCCGGGCCATTGTCCCTGGTCAGTTCAGCCTGCAAACAGAAGCTGCATCCATGCACCATTTCACTGCCTTCTATATTCATGTTTTCCAATCGGAAGCTCGGTGTACTGGCATCAACGAAACACCTATTCTGACAGGAATCATCGCACTTAGTAACCTTTTAATGACTTTATTCATACTTCGCCATGTGCACAAAAACATCTTCCTTGAAAATATTTGTTTCCAAGTATTATAAAAAAGGGTAGATAGGATCCTCCCTTTACTTACTTAATCTCATCAGGATATAACATTACAGCTGTTCGGGAAGAGCTATGAAAACCAGAAAGCTTTGGCAGAAGAAAGTATAGTGTGCGCATTCCGGTATCCCAGAGCAACAAATGTAAGAGGAATGAATGAGGCATGACTCGGGAGCCAAAATCAACAAAGTTAAAGTTGTTGCACATTTACCAGCATTCAAGTAGGGTGACCAGATTCTCTAAACAAGCCCGCGAGTGGTGCAAAAAGGCACAACTGGTGAACGGGGAGGAGTAGGTGAAAGGCACAATACGGGAGGGAAGGCAGGCAAGAATAAGCCCGCGAGAGGTGCGCGCGAGAGCGAGCACCAGGCAATCTGTATTCAATTATCGCGCCCGCGTCTGGGCATGATAATTTAAAACAAATTGTGCCTGTGCGCGTAACCGCAAGCCGTGGGTTACATTGGCTGGGAAAGGCGGGACATGCGCCCGCCTTTACCCAATTGCGTGCTATCTTTTTACAAAGACGCACGCAAACGCCAATTAAAATATTGCAGGAAAAATAGCCACAAGCATGAACTTGTGAAAAGTGCTGGTCAGCTCCAAGAGGCCCTATCCTAGAACAGCGCATGTGTGCTGCGCTAGGCTCGACCTAAAAAGGGTGGATAGGACTCCTCCCCAGTATACAGGGTCTTCTCTTAACATTCTTCCCGGAAGCCTGTTGGGACCCAGAACCACTTCTTTTATCATCTTTTTTCTTATCTTCTGAACGGCGGGCCATCGTGATCGTTGCTACCAGTTTCTGACCTAGGCTCATCATCATTTGCAACCTCAACTAGCGTTCCTCTGTGCTCGCCTCCTGAAAGCACCCTTTATTTTCTGTATAGATTGTAGCTACGTGACGTAGCCATACCACGGTGGGGGCGGAGTTGAGTCGATCCACATTATCATTTTCCAACTGGGCAATGCATTGGCAGAACTGCTGGTGTTTAAGGTTCAGTACTGACATTATGCCCGCTTACAAAATAGGATGAATTCACCCACTTTCCAGAGCAGGGACGCCTCATTAGTAACACTTGCCTTCACTAACTGCTCCCATGCCTGCCTTCACTAACTGTTCCCATGCCTTCCTTCTTATTGTTTCTTTTCGTGCCCTGATCATGGCTTTGTAATTGTTTCTGCAATGTTGCACTTCGTCAAGGTCCCTCTGTGTCTTTTATCAGGGCACTTTTTAAGAGGCTGTGTGCTTTTGTGCATGAACTATCAAACCTCCTATTTATCCTCACTATGGCAAGCTTTGGAGGTGCCGTTAGCAGTTCTGAGGCACATCTGCATATTTCAGTGTATGTCTTTAGCATATCTACTGGTTTAGTTTCGCCATCAAGACATACCATAAGATTTTTAATGATAACTCCAACCAAGATTCTCACATTTCCCCTGTGTCAATGTCTGCCTACTTAGGGCAAATCCCCCTTTTTGTGTATTCAATTGAAGGGATAGCATATATGGTGATGTAATTGGTCCCAATGAAAACTTTAAAATAAGGGGTTATATAGTCACTCATGTCACAGTGGAGGATGGTGAAAAAGGACGCTTTCTCCCCCCCCCCATCTCTTTTAATAAGGCAATGAAGTCAATAAGACTACCACTGCCTCTGCCAGTAAGAGTCACTTCGCTGGTGACTGCCTCCTCTGCCAGATCGAGCGTCAGAAAAAGGTTCTGTCTCACAATCATTCTATTTGGCAACTCACCAAGTAGGTTACGTTCTAAGTGCTAATGGTCAGCTGCATCTTTATCCCATGGTCCGCACAAAGAGCTACTAGGAATGGGGCAGTCAAAAACTGAAATACCCTTGCCATATACAGCAAAATCTCCCTTTGTCCTCCCTATTATATCGCTTTGTGCAGAGTCCAATGAGTCCACTATTGCTGGATTCTGCAGTTAAAGTTGCTATAGTAGAAATTAATTAGGATTATTAGTGGTTGTGATATGAAAGATGGACAAATGACCTGAAAATGTGGGGATTCTAAAATAGTGTGACTATTTTACAAGGCAATGCAACATTAATTAAGGTTAAAAGACCACCATTGGTGTGACCATGTGTAGTTGGTGTAGCTGGCATCATCACTGAATAAAACCGTTAATGTGCTGGTTTATAGGTGACCATGTTTCATGTAAACAAATGATCAGATATTCATTTATCATATTAACCCAGTTAACATCTATCAGTTTAAACAGCAATATTCCCAAAAAAAATAACAACAATTGTGTTGTGTTGTATTTATGCCATGACTTGGGGAAATATCTGGTACTTGCTGTTGAATAAAAGAGTTGCACTTCATTGCGTACCAAAGTGATGGAGGATCGTGTTGGAGTATGGATGGGTTTAGGATCAGTGGAATGCATCCAGGTTGGGGCATCCTTTGATAGCTCTTTAATTCTGGACACATTAACATTAAAACTAGGCCAGATTTATGGCCAGGGTCAATGTTGCTTCGTTTGGCTCTGTGCACCGCTAGAACAGGAAGATTTTTGTGCCAGAACCCATGTTCAATCTTCTGCATACAATTTGTCACGACTCGGACCTCCCGCGCGGCGCGAGTGAAGCGCGCGCAAGGAGTGGGACTACACCTCCCAGCATGCCGAGTGGAAGGCGCGAACACGGGACCTATATAGGCCCCGCCTTCCTTCGCTCCGGCGCTTGTCAATCAGACTTTGAATCCTAACGAGCCCGGAACGCTGCTGGCGTTTCTCATAGTCCCGCGAACCAACCGCATCTTCGTCCCTACCATCAGCTGAGCGCCGCAACGGGGGAAGACGTGCCCCGACGCCCAGCCACTTCCCTACCCGCCGAAGTACTTCTTAGGGCTCTTGAAGCCCAGAGGCTCCTTCCCGGAGCTACATCGCTCCGCACACCTGGAAAAGCATCAGAGCCTAACCCTCGCCGCAACACTGGGAATCTCCAGACTACACCTAGTCTAATCAATACCCCTTGTCCTAGGAGCCCCCACATCCCTACCTTCACGGGCCAGAACGCAGGGACGCCTTATCCGGACGCCGCGTTCGCCTTAAGGGGGTAGTGGCACGACTCCCATTACCCTTTTATTGGCCTTCCTGTTTTCCTCCCCAGAGTGACGGATTCTACAAGGTGCGTCAGGAACTGACCAGCGCAGCCTTGAACAAACTTCTTCCTTCCCGCTTGGAGCCGCTTGAAAGGCTCGGAGAGCGACCAGATCACGATCCTTATGCGCTTGAGGCCGCTTGAAAGGCTTGGAGAGCGGCATAGACCATTGAAACCGTCCTGGGTCACCACGCTGGACTTGTGAGTACTGCTTTAGTCCTAGGGGCTCTATGTTATCTATCCTGTGCGGTGGTACTCTCTTACTGGACTAGTTATCTCACTCTGTTCTCTCTTTCCAGGGTTACAAGGGAGCACGGTTCCCGTCTGACGTTCAACCCACCCCCGAGAGTTCTTTCCTGTCCCCCTTCCCGGGGTCCCTTCCGCTCCTTTTCCCCCTTGAGGTGGTGTTTCACGCTAGACGTTTCAGTTAGGGGTCGGCGGGCAACACCACATAGGGGGAGGGGGTTACTAGCATCGCTCCCGCTGTATCCGGCTTACAAGGTGAGTGGCTCTCAACCTTGTATCTCCTAGAACCTGACACAATTAAGCTGATCCAGTCAGTCAACATCGGCTAAGACAGAAAAGCGATTGTACGTTGGCAGGACAGTGTCCTGCTCACGAGAGGTCTTGTTAGAGCCGTACTGAGCAATGTAGCAAAATCGGGCCAATGAAAATAGCCAAGGGGTACTGCCTGTATGGTGTATTTGGTGCAGGCCAGTCTGGATAGACTATGCAGCACAAAAACAATCAGTTGGCATTCATGGGAATTTATAGCAGTCTCCTACTTCCCGCCTGGTCCTGGTACCTAACCATGAGACTCTCCGTATCGTGATAATGCCTTTAGATATGGGATTACGGCTGTAGTTCCCAAGCGATAAGCAAAATTTGTCCTGGCACATTTTTTAATATGATCACAAAAGGGGCTAACCTCGAGGGGCTGCTGTAAGATAGTGGGTGGTGTTATTACAAAGGATTTGTTGACTTCCCTGCTGAATATATAGTCAGATGACATCAAGGTAGCCTCCGATTGCAAGGATGGTACGGGTCGTACTACAATAAAATGGCTGTTCAAGTACAACCCTATTAATTTGTCCTTGGGAGTCTCTTCTCATGTTGGAATGCAATGTAGTGACTGAAGTGTAGTGTGAGTTTTCTAGGCATACATTTCTATCTTGCTCTAATATCTTTGGGAGTTGCCCTAAAAAGTATTTGAGTGCCTGTTCGATATTGTTGAGAGCCGAGACAACTGGGTTGAGCAAATTCATCCTCCATGGGTTTTAGATAAAGTATCATAGGGTCACCCTTATCCTCATCCTGTATGAATGTCTGATACAGGGGTAACCCTTTGAGAGGCCCTGGGGCCAATGGGCCCTTCTCAAGTGATGCACTGACTGCTACCTTATTGGGGTGCCTCGTTGCCACTGTTGGTTTCATGAGACCTGCTCTTATCTGTCGCGTAGTACTTTTTTGCTTCTTAGTCGGGGTAACCCAATAGGGTCTCTCTGATTGTATGGCTCACTCTCCACGACAATTTCCAAACCCCTCCAAAAATGTGCTGGGTTTGTCCACTACCCGACTACTACCCTCTGTTGCTGCCCCCTGGGGATTCATCAGAGTTGCATTTGTAAGTTTGTTTTCAGAGGTGGGATCTCAAATTAGAGCGGAGGTTAGTGCTTTCCTATTGACATCCAGTCTCTCCGCTACACGCTCAATTTCTTTATTGATAGCACCCATATTGGTTGTCAAAAAGCTGGTGATGGTACCAGTTATTAAACGCTCCTTGTTTGGTGCATTAGGCACGCCTAAGGCTGTTGATTTCCTCTTACCCGTAGCTTGAGGAAGTCTTTGCCCATGCGCTTTCCACACTGCTGGAGTGGTACTGCACTGACAAGCACTTTGGGGCAGCATGCGAGTGGAAAACAAATGTCAGTGCCTCCTGGATGGGGTGCCTGGTAAGGGCTGTAGTCCCCGCTATCAGCCCGGTCTGGTTGCGGGTTATGTCCCACACTGCGGGAGTGGTCCTGCACTTACAAGCTCTTTGGGGAGGCAAGCAAGCAGGAAACAACTGTCGGCGCCTCCAGGTGCGGTGCCTGAAGTGCCCACTGTTAACCCAGTCTGGTTGCGGTTCGTGTCCTCACTTTATATTTATTGCATTCTCGAAAACGAGAGGGGCTTTAAGATAAAACCCAAAATCTTTTAACTACTTTATGTTCTACCGAAAAAAATAAGCAAATAATATAGAAACAATAATAAGCCATAGATTTAAATAAAAAATATCAAGTACTAAGCCACTGAAGAAAAAAAAAAAAAATACTTAAGTTAATAAGAATTGTCTTTTCACTCCCTAAGAAATAATTTTACCCTCAGTATCCAAAACTAGGGAGCAAAATACTCTCTTCACAATTATACACATTATTATCATCAGTTTTTAAACAGGGAAGTGTGATCACTGACTGTATCCTGTGACACAAATAAAACATAAGTAAAAAGACAGAAAATGTAGTAACATGAAAACAAAGCACAAGGAACATGTCCAGGACAGCTTTAAAAGAAAAAAAGTGCTAAAAAACAAATATACACATGTGCACGGCATTCACTTAATGGACGTGTCAAGGGAAGAAGCCCTTCTATTTTTCTGTGCCTATCCACAATGCTTGAGGCAGGTGAGCTAATTAAAATCCTCTTAAAAAGGTATAATTACTAAACCTTTGTCTCAGAAAGAAAACCAGTAACAATCTCTAAACACACGTTCATATTTTTGCAATGCTGGCTGCAACACAAGGTCCATTTAGGTGGTATCATGTCCTGCATTGTCACCTGATCTGACACAGCGGGTAACACCTCACAAAAGAGCTCATTTGAAATGTATGGAGATCCTCTGCTGGGGGACCATGATACCTTATCATCAACAAAGCACATTTCAATCAATAGATCGCTTGGCAATGATAAATCACAATGTTTAATCACATTACAAGCGAGCTCGAAAGCGGGTTCAAAATACTGGAATCAGCGTAATAAACAGCTGTAAGGTCACTTTCAAGGGCACAGGTCATCATTTACTGCCCTTCGGCAGATGAGAGCAGCCAACAAGACAACTGGCCAGTAGGTGTGCAGTTACACCAACAAGTAAATATCACAAACAGAGATAACCCAATACAAAACGTATTTACTTTTAGGAACACTAAGTAGAACGCAGGAAATCGCAACAAGGAACATATTTAAACAATAAGTGTTAATTCACGTTGTCGAATAAGTTTACTCCGACATAAAACGTATAGAAGTGCAAGAATAAAGGGAGGTGATGGTTGTTAAACAAGCAGTGTGGGAATTACAACAGTGAGTGCAAATGTACTTTGCATTAAACAGTACTCAACTGAAATAACCGAAACAAAACCAACCTCAGCACAAAGCATCGGGATTCTTAAATGTCAAACAAAGCAAACTGAAGTCAGAAGAACTATTTTTAAAACAGAGACACACTGCCTCAGAAATAGCCAACAGCTTTTCCCCCCCAAGACAAAGAAATAATAGCTGCATTTGTTTATTGTCAAGCCAGAATCGGGCCTTATGCAGAAGAACTGGCAAATAGAGGGTAAAAGGGCACACTGGCTTCTAATGGAGAAAATTAGGCAGTCCGTGGTGGCTCCGAGAGAGAGCAAACATTTCAATCCCGATTCTTAGTAACTAACCACAGAGTATCGCGATAGAGACCACAACAAAAGAATTTGGTATAACCTTAACAATGATGTACAATTGTGACATGTTATAAAAGTTATATCGCAATCTGAAAAAGTGTTTCTCTTGGAACTGATGCACAGCGATGGTGCTATTGTGACAACTACGCAAACATTCCGATAGAATCACGATACGAGAAGAAAAAATATATCTTCACAATTATACGATAAGCAATAGTGAGCGTGACATTTACAACACAAACTTGATTGAGGATATTTCAATGTATTTTTTTTTTATTCTTTTGTTACAGTTTTACATAGCGTGCACTTGGTCCAGTGGTAATAGAACGCTTTACATGACCCCCAAAATTACAGTACACAAGGTCAATTTTTTTTTATTTTTGGCAGGGGAGATTGGCTGATACGCCCAGAATCACAGGATGTTGATTCTCTGTTCCAAAATCAACAACCCCGGCCGTTAGGCCCCATTAGGAATCTGTTAAGGGACGTGATGAACAATGGCATATTGTACGTGTAACTGTACTTCTGTATTACACATAAGCAACCACGTTCACATATTTTATAAACTATAAATGTAAAAAACCCGCAAATGGTACAAACATAATAATTATGAGCTCATGGGTTACGTCGTCCCAGCTAAAACCCGATAATTGCCACGTTTTAGATACAGGATTATATTATCTTCCATACACGCCTTCAATTGGGAGACAGTGCGGATTTCCACGGGCCAGCGATAGGGGGGGGGGGGGGGATTTCCACGTGTCCTACGGTGGTGGCATGGGCATCATCAGAAGGATGCTCGCAGGACGCCCACCACCAGGACACGTTGCCATTGTGTGTTGTGATTAGGAGTTTCTATGACACACGGGCGCGGCTTCAGCCCCTCCCTCCCCCTGCTCGCCACCAGGGCAACCAAATGACACAGACCAGAAAAAAACCGTTGGGTTCGAAATGACAGGAGCGGGTGCGCGCATCCCGCAGCTCACCTGACAGAGGGCGAGACGCGCTGCAGCGGGGGGGCGCGGCCGCGCAAGGCCACAGGGGGTCTAAGGAAAGCCATGGCGCGCGATCTGCGAGAGAACGGGCTGGTCCGTGCAGCGCTGCTGCTCACTGAATGCCTGGGAGATGAGGCGTCCCTCTCCGTTCCACTCCCTCCTTCCCTCTGTCCCTGTTGATCCCCAGGCGGAGGGGAACCAACCGCCCTCCCTCCGCCTAGCCCCCGCCCCGCAGAGGGAGGGGGCCATTTGGGGTTGGGCAGTAGTGCGTCACCCGCTGAAGCAGACGCCATCTTTGAGCGGACTATTTTAATTTCTCTTGACAGCGGATGGATGGAACCCTGATTAATGCTAACCGGCGCCATGTCTGATCGGGGAGTGGTGTGCCTCTGTAATGGCAAACTGCTTCTTTATTTGGGAATAAATGCTGGTTATTTAATGACTAGAACAGCGTTAAGCTTGACGCCATCTTCTATTGGGAACACAGACTTTTAGTCTTTCGGTTCCTTCTCTCTTTTAAGATTCAGGGCCAACTTTAGTAGAGAAAATAGGATGCTACCGCACGTCCATGCATCTCCAAATGTGGCGCAAATGCATACATGCCAATATACCCGATTCAGGCGGGAGACTCGATTTCTTAAGCCTAAAATTTCACAGCCCTGCCATGTACCACGCATCAGGCGTTAGACTAACGCCTTTTCAGTGTGGTGGTCCACATCCCTTCACTGAAATGGGAAGTCATGCATTTATAGTGCCAGCTCAGCTATCAAGCCGAAGCACTGCAAAATGCACCTCAGACAGTAATTGAACCCATTGCTTGACCCTTACGGCCATCTAGCATTCACATGAGGTCAACTTTGTAAATATGTATTTCACTCCTGTTTTAACATAACGCTGACACCTTTTATTTTTTATAATATAAATATGCAACTTGTTAGCGTTGTAACTGCATATATGTAACTCAGCGTGCTCAGCCTATCATCTGTATCTTTGCAACTGTTTATATGTAACTTGTTAGTGTGTTTAGTCTATCTTGTGTACCTTTTGTAAAATACCTGGTTCTTTTGTAAAGCGCTCTGACACCTTTGGGTAAAGTTCACGCCATATAAAACTGCATTAAATAAATAAATAAATACAAATATGCTGCCAGTGCGTGGTTTGCACTGCTTGCAGCAGGCTTGGGGGCTGGCTCAGCTAAATCTGAACTGGCTTAGGCAGTTTTAGCTACAATGTAACAAGTTCATTCACCCGTCGCATAGATTAACTCACATGATGTCACGATGTGAGTGAGTCAATCTGCAAATGCCCAGTGGCTACTGCCGAGACAGCTGAGGACAGACACTGAGACTGTGTCACACATACATACAACCCTGCAAGTGCCATGCGTTTCGCGTTCGAATAATGTATTTCCGGTAATTTTTCTGCATTACAGTGATTCCTGAGATTGTCACGCAAAAAAAGTGTCCTAAAGTGCGATAGTTTCAGTTTCTCGCTTTTCTGGGACGAACGGCATAAAAGCTGTGCTTGAGTGCTGGTTTTCAAATGCTTCAAGATGGCGCTAGTGTACAACGGGAGGTATAGGATTCTCAGTATATTATGATGTGGAAATATCCTATCACTGTAAGCCAAACAAACTTCAGAGATTTGAAGACCAAAACAGAAAAAAACCACACACCCACCTAATTAATGTAACCCCTCCCCCCCCCCCCTCTGCTCAAACCATAGTATCAAACTGTTGTGGATTTCCAGATGCAAATCAAAGCTTCTAAGTACATGCCAAAAACTGGGCCGGTCTAAACTGCAGTAAAAGAGGGGCCTAATTGGAGAAATGTACAGAGAGACGATCCACACTGGGGCCCCTCTCACATCCTGTAGTTGGCCTCGGGTCACACGTGGCAGAGAGCCTGAACTGACTCTGTCAATTGATCATGATCTGATCATGCCATTAATTTGATTGGTTGCCTGCCAGGGAGGCGCAGGCTGGCTATGGTAGGGAATCTCTGTTTAATTTACTGTTTCTCTGCAGCCCTACTCTGCAACGGGTATCGGACCTATGCTGTGGGCTGTGCCATGCTACTACTAAGTGTAGGTGAGATTATACTGTTCGCGAGAAAGTGTCCCTTAAAGTCATTGAATTTCTCTCATAATCACACTGAAATTATGAAAATGTCACACATAAGCAATCTGAAACTTTAGTAGCTATGCACACATAGGCCCCACCGCCTGGGCGTGAGCAGGCGGCGTGGCAGACAGTTTAAGTTTGTCAGCGCAGCCCGCTGCTGCTCGCACCGCACGTTGTTCATGTTGTGCTATAATGCAACAACCTGTGACCTGACCACCGCCAAAGTAGTGGTGCCTCAGCAGGCAGCCTGTACTGCAGTGCAGACTGCAGTCCCGCACTAAGCAGCCATGATCATTTCAGAATTTCGCCACTGCGCGAGCCGTTGACTTGGGTCCTGGTGGCCTGCGGCCGCTGCCTGATACCCACATCCCATGCAGGGGGAGTCGTCGTGGCGTGCTGGCCTGTACCCGTGAAGGTGCTGGTCGAGTCGCTACAGACTAGTAAGTGTCACTTCAGACCTGACATTCAATCTCCATTCCTAATTTAATTTATTACTTTTAAGAGTGTTTGACGCCTCATCAATGATGAGCTTTAAACTAAGTAAATTTACAGTTGTGCAGGCCTCAGAGCTAACAGGCATCTCAGCTGAGATAATTTCCCAGTATAAAGAACATCACTAAATCAATGCATTATTCTTAAACTGTTTACGAGGATAGCTGTGAGTTACCACTTTCACAAACCCTGATTTTGTTTACTTGTGCAACTACCTTCTCTGTCACACAGCGCAGGTACCTGTTCACACAACAATTAAAATGTCAAGATAACTCAGTGAATATAAATGTTCCTTGCAAGATCAGTGTTTTATTTATGGCAGTTTTCAGCAGCACAGGGGGTTAAAATTCCAGCTGCAAAGAACATGAACCACTCATATTTGCAGAACTGTATATTTATATGAGGATAGCTGTGAGTTACTGCTTTCCTCACACAGATGAGCTCTTTTTTGTTTACTTGTGGAACTTCTGTCGCACACTGCACCTGACACTCACCTGAGTGGTGGAGGGTGCTTTGTTTAAATAACATGGGTTTAAAACCAACGGGCAGTGGTTGAAGAAGTCTTTGTGTGTCCAGGAGTTATCATGCAAATAAACAAATGTCAAGATAACACTGGTGAATAATGGACTGCTGGAGCAAGATCAGCATTTTGTCTAGTGAAGTGTTCACAGAAGAACATTAACCATGCATATTCGCAAAACTGTATTTTATGAGGATAGGCTGTGAGTTACTGCTTTTTACTAGGTTAGTGCCCTTCCATTTCTGCTGCTTTGCAACAATTTTAAGATCTTATTAGAGTTTCTCATTGCTCAAATGGGTGTAATTGCTGATATTTGTATGTTTTCCATTTCTTCATTGCTTGATTTTGCTTGCAAGAAAGTGTCACTCTTAGTCGTTGAATGTCACTCATTATTACACTGAAAATATGAAAATGTCACACATAAGCAATCTGCTACAACGGTTGCTATTCAGGCAGTGAGTGTCAATATTTGGATCTATCCGAGATCTAGATTTTCAGATTGAATAGGAAATCATATTTGCGCTATGATTAGTAGTGCATTCTTTGGTATTTCATGACAGAGAAAACAAATAGGATGAACATGGTACACTAATGTTAACACCATGAACCTTACATTAACTGCTTTAATATTTTTTAGAGTCTTCTCAGTTCTTAATTGTGTCACTATACTACAATCTGCCGAGTACACCAGGCCAGAACAGGCCTCTTTCTCGTTTATAAATGCCACAATACAATTGTCATAGGAAACATACTACACTGGCCAAAATTTATATTTTAGTAAGACAGGTGATGAACAGTACATTTTTATATAAAAATGTTGTCTTTTATCTACTGATGAGTATTATTCAGGTGAAACAGGCTAAAAAATAAGTGGGGATCTTTATGAAAAGCCTAGTGGCACATGCAATGAACCGACAGGAAGTGATGTCACAACGCTAATGTTATTGTTACTTGTCACTTTTACACTATTGTCCATTAGGTTGCCATTCCAGCACACTCAGTAATTAGGGGATTTCATACCACCCACTGAGAATGGGTCTAATTTACAATCAAAGCTAAGAAGCAATCTTTGATTTTTCTCATGAATGTGCATATATGTGTACAATGTATGCATTTTTTTATCTAATACACACATTAGAGTGTACTTGTTTGTGAATGCTTTAGGCAATGTATTAGTCTATGTATATATCATGAGATAGGAGCACTGTAAACCCCTATGTATCAGCAGGACCAGGAAGAGTCATGGCACTGGGCCGAAGTCCTTGTTGCAGAAGTGGTAAGCAAACAGAGTGGTGCTTGCCAAGATTTGACAAACAGCACCAGCTCGGTTTGCACACTGTATGCTTACATGCCTATTATGATACATGCTGGGGGCATGCCTATTTAGGACTTCAACCAAAAAAGGAAGCTTCCACTGCTTGTCCTTTGCTGCTCCGCAACCCAGTTCTTCAGCAGCAGGGCCAGACGGGCCATAGCAGGTACCAGGCGTTTTCCAAATGGACTGGAAGGGTGGGGGCCAGTTTTGTACCCTTGGTGGCCGATTTTGTTACTGGGGGCCAGTTTTGCAGCAGTGCTTCAAAATCAGCCCCATGTAACAAAAGCAGGAGTGATGCACCTCCACCTCCCCCCACTCCCCGCCCCCCCTGCTACCAGAGCTGGTCGGGTAGATTGCCAGGGCTGGTTGCTGTTCCCAGTCTGGCTGTGTTTAGTAGTATGGACTCTCCATTTAGGTGTTTTGTCTGTACCTTCAGTCAGCTTTCTTTATAAATGCATTATTTGGGTTGACTACATTTACAAGAAATGCTGGGAAGGTCTTTTATGTTCAAAAGTCAATGAATTGACCAAAATGATCCCATTTCTTTCCTCAGCTTTCCACTTTTAATTAAGCACAAAACAAGCACATCCGAACATGTCTAGGTCATACGTGCCGACATTAAAACCTGTAAATTGGGAGATGTTGAAAAGAAAATTGCAGGAATGTATTTTCCATGCTGACTTCTATTGAGGCAGAGGTAATTTTAGGCGGGAAAAAGCTTATTATTGTTATCATTCAGCATTTGTTAAGCGCATAGCTACCCAAAGGCATCCCAGCGCTAGCAGCGTCAGGTAGAGCAGCAGTCGAGATGGTTATCGAGCCGCGTTCTGAAACAGCCATGTTTTCAGGAGCCTCCAAAAGGAGAGATGATAAGTCACTGAGTGGAGATGTGGAGGAAGAGTGTTCCAAAGTTTGACGATATTTTATGAGAAGGAGAGGCCTCCACATCTAGCCCTTTTTGTTAAATTGTATTCTCTTGTTATTTGGCAACCAATGTAAGGCTTGGCAGACTGAGTTTTGAGAATAGTAAGCAGCAACCTGGCTGCACAGTTCTGTACAACTTGGAGGTTTTTTTTCGTACTATGGACTTTGGGACACTGAGGTAGAGGGAATTCCCATAATCCGGGCGGGAGAGATCTAGAGCCTGGACTGTGACCCTCCTTGCTGACATGGGTAGGAGAGGTAGAATTTTCCAAAGAAGTCTGAGAATGCCATAGGAGGTTCCTACAAGATTCACTGCTAGGTGGTCAAATTTGAAAGAACTATCCAGCCAAACACCTAAACCTTTAATCTTGGGTTTAGTGGCCGGGGATAGGCCGAGAAAGTTAGGCCAGGCCAGTCCGAGATTGGAGATAGGGGGGTTGCTCATGATCATTATCCCAGTTTTGTCTCCATTAAGCTTGAGACAGGAATATTCCATCCATTTGGCCATATTCTCTAGGCGGGATTCCAGGTCGGAAGGAAGGTTCTGGGAGTGGTTTAGAGCAACCACTAGTTGCGTGTCATCGGCATATGTGACAATGTTAATCCCATATGGCAGGACTATCAGCAAGAGGTCTCATGTATACATTAAAGAATGTAGGACTCAATGTGGGGCCTTGAGGCACTCAGCAGCTGAGTGACAGGCTCTTGGAGATGTTATCTCCTTCAAAAACCTGGAATGATCTGCCGTCTAAAAAAGACCAAAGCCAGGTGATGACGCCACCTGAGACTCCAACATTTCTCAGTCTGTTAAGACGGATGTCATAGTTGACAGTATCGAAAGCAGAGCTAAGTTCAAAGAGGATAATAGCAGCAGTTCCTCCCTGATCGAGAATTATCTTGGATTCCTCGACTACTGCGAGAAGGGCAGTTTTTGTTCCGTGTTCTGGTCGGAATCCAGTTTGGGAGGCGTGCATTAGGTTATGGGTGTCTAGGGACTCAGAGAGAATCAAATTAACATATTTTTCTAAAATCTTGCTTATCCCAGGGAGAAGCGAAATGGGATGGTAGTTGCCTAGAACCTCAGGATTTAAGCTTAGTTTTTAAGCAGTGCTCTCACCATGGCATGTTTCCAGGATGGAGGGACTTGGCCAGTAGTGACAGACAAATTAAGCACTTCCAGTATATCTGAGAGTTTTGCTACCCTGGCTTTACAAAGAAAGTGGAGGGGTGCCGGAACGTGAGGAGAGACAGATTTTACCTGGGAAAAAAGTTCGGATAGAGTGTTCAAGTTCATGATTGGAAGTTCCTCCAGTAGGTGCTCGATGTCAGATGGGGAATTATCTCTTGAGTAAGGGTTGTATAACTATAATAAAACTATTTTTGGTTGAAATAATCAGGAGTCTCCCGCCTGAATCAGGTCTGCTGGCATGTATGCTAATAGACAACAGCTAGATGAACATGTTATGTTATGCAGATTTGAAGAGCACACTATCATCCAGAAGTGTATCCTGGTGCTGAGCAGATGTGAGTCTTGGTACACCTGGGGCCTAGTGGGACTATTGAAAAAGCCAGGTCTTCAGCTTATTACAAATTCAAAAAGTGAGGAGGTGATTCTTATGTGTAGCAGGAGATCGTTCTATGCTTTAGGAGGGATGTAGGTAAAGGCTCAACCGCAAGATCTGATTTTCCATATGCATTGGATCTGTGCAAGTAGTAGTCTGGGCTAGCAGAGGTGTCTGGAAGCTTTGTGAAAGCAGATGCCATTGTTGAGGTATGCTCGGGGAGTGTAATGTAGTGCCTTGAAAGTATGGGTGATCCGTTTATATTGTGCTCATTTATGAACAGGGAGCCAGTGGAGCATTGGCGTGATGAGAGTGATTCTGGCCACAGAGTTCTGAATGGCCCACAGCCTTCTGGTGAGTTTTTTGTTGATCCCGGCATAGAGGGTGCTCTCATTGTTCTGTTTGCTTGTGACTAGGGCATGCTTGATGGTTTTCCTGGTGCTAATTGGGAGTCATTTGAAAATCTTTCCCAGCATCTTCAAAGTTTGGAAGCACGAGGCGGTGACGGCATTGACCAGGCCAGCCTTGGCCAGCATACAAACTGAAAGAAACCTTAAGGCCACGTTCTGTGATCTTATAATATATTATCAGTATATTTTTGGCTTTTAATCAGCTATGGGACTTCTTCAGGAACAGTACTGTGTGTTATGTAAGGGAAGACTAGTGATATTAACATGAAAATGGAGTGTTCTACTTTTCTTAAACACTCTTTGCTCTTTGGACAGAGGCATCTTTTTTACACCCTGTACTTCATTGGATTGATTGATATTAATGTTGTGATTGACCCACAACTGGTTTAACCAACGTCTTTTTAAAAACATTTCTCATTTTCAGCATGATAGGTAGTGATTTGTACTGTATACATAGCCAGACATTTTTATTGAACACATTGTGCTAATTTATTTCTCGACAAACACAATAGTATTCTCAAATTCTTTGCTCATTTAATGTAAAGTTGGCTAGATCTTTCATAAATGTAACCAATATAAGTATTTTATGTTTTGGACTACAACATTTAATAAGTATCACTCATTGCGATAATCTAATGTATTACACTTGAAGTGTAAAAAAGTAATTAACTTTTAAAAGAGTTAGAGGAGTCTCATTACGCAGGATATGTGTTCTGTGATTCCCTTAATGGGGTTTTTGATGGCTTAGCTTGTACTTGGGCATCTCTGGTCTGGCTTAGAGATCCCTAAGAATCTGTATACTTTAGCAACATCTCTGTGTAACCAACTCTCTGTACTTTGATGTGAAACTGGCAATTACTGAAAGCTAAACATACAAAGAATGAGTACCTCAAATATATACGTACAGTGGCACTTCTCCCTAGGATTTGAGTAAGTACCTCAAGCTTTGTCACTATATACTCTCTTGTGAAAGATGAGTTATAGGTGCTACTAGACTTATGTAGAACTGCAAACTAACCAACACTGTTAACTTCCTGTTCTCTACTATTAGCAATTTATATGTATATGCTATGACTGTAATATCCTGTGCTTGACATTCATTTATATACATATGCAATTTGGTCCAATGTAGGAATCTTTTGTGTTTTGTCAATGGAAAATCTTTAGTAGAAAGTAACAACCCAGGTGCTAAAAAAGTTTAGAAAAATGTTTAAAAAATCGCTTTCATCAACAACATGATTTTCATAATCCGTCTCGGTATTCTACCGTGTCTATCAAAACAAAGCCTTAGGAAGCAATAGATCTTGGCAATGAAAGTCTGGGATCCGTGTAGCGAGGTCCTAGCCGCCATTCACTGCTTAGCAATATGCATTGTAAGTTAGTGAGTTACGTTCAATTTTTAAGGCTGCAGACGTAACTCAATTTATGTCTGTGGTTTAGCAGTGGAAACCAGCTGAGCAGTGACTGTTGCATAGATTAAATTCACAGAGTTGCAGGTGAAGAATGTTTGCATCAGTCACCCTTGGCACAGTGGATGGAAGGTCCATCAGCTTGAGTGAGACGCAGAGAGGCAACAAAGGAGTGAAAGCAGCCAGAAGCCTAATTTTACACAGAATCAGTATACTTTAATAGAGCTAAAATGTATTCAGTTTCATTGAAAAAGATGTTTCTTGTGCTCAGGGCCACTGAAATAGGAAACTGTTTCAGTTTAGGCTCCAGTGTGATTAACTGAGTTGTCATCGTATGCTGAACAAAGAGCAGGAAGACACAGAGGGGCCATGTGGCCTTCTTCCCCAAACCTTAAAATGGCCTGGGTACCCTATCCCCCAAGGCCAAATAAAATTAAACAGGGGAGGAGGCCGTGCAGCAACCCTCCCCGAGCCTTATTAGGCCCTAGGGACCACATCCCCTGTGGCCAATATAATCAAAAAGGGGAGGGGACCCACAAACCCCCTCCCCAAGCCTTCTTGGGGCCAGGGACCCCATCCCCCAGAGTCAAACCCAGGGACCCCGTCAACAAATTCAACAAAGCAGCATATTAGCTCTTTCAAACTTCTTTAGAAAGAACTTGTAACAAATGAATTGATGTCGTGACTCAAGTGCTCAAACGCGAACAAACCGGGGGGTAACCTCAAGGCGTGTGCGTATTCCCACAGAAAATTCTGGCAATAATTCGGCGGTCTCGTCTTCACTCAGCAGACGAGACCGCCGAATTATTGCCAGAATTTTCTGTGCTGCTTTGTTGAATTGGATCACAAAGGATTCGTTGAAGTCGAACTAAATGACACGGGTCTCTTTCACCCGTTAAAACGAGATTTACTGCATCAAGACTGCCAATTCTGCACTGGTCTTTGAACGTGGAGATTAGAAATTTTGAAAAACTTGGATAACCACTAACCTTCCAGGGGTCAACTTTTAAATTATCAGTCCTGAGGATGGTCTTAAGAACTGAGATGTAAAGACCGAAACGTCGACTATCACACTGTTTTCTATATAACTTCTAAGCATCATTAAGAAAAAGTGTTTGATTTATTGTTAAGTGGAGGAATCATTGAATATATTATTTCCTTCCAAATTTTGTATAATTGTCTGAATTTTAAGTACCCTGACTACCATTTATTGATATAAATTAACTTTTTTCACACACCTTTTGTCCTTTTTGATTACTCAATTGTTTTAATTTGGTTGAAATGATTTGTATATATATATGATTAATGTAAAGAATACAACTTTAAGATATTCACTTTGAGATTAACCTCACCTATAGGTATATTTTTATCCTATAGTCAAATGATATAACGTAGTGTTTCAAAAAAAATCCCTTGATGGCACACTTTACCAGTTCGCTCCCTTGCTGAGAGCAGCTCTAAGATTAGATCTGCAACAATAAAACAACGTCTCAACAGGTATATCAAGTGCGGGACTGTTCAAAGGATGTGTCAATCACATAGCACAGGAAAGGAACAAGGGAGAGTGGAAAGGTTGATATTTGCATATAGAAGCACAGAAATACAACTAAATTGCAGTAACCATAACAACCAGATGTGCACTGGAACTGTTGTAGTGAATGAACGGCGCAGTGACACATGTGATTAAGAAACAACGTGAGGCGGCACAAAAAATATAATAAGGTAATCAGTGGAGGTTAAACAAAAGTATTTACATTCACAAACATAGTTTCATTATTAATCAATGGGCGGCGGATGGTTAAGTCCAATGAATCTTCGCGCTCCGTGAAGGTTACGGAAGCCGGGATTAATCCGGACAGCGTCTGGGACGAGCAAAGCGTCTCACCCGTGTTGCCATGGTGTGTCAGGAAATAGAAAACGGCAGGGTCATGTGAGAGTGCTTGCCGTGCGCGAACAGGAGTTAACGACTAGAGCATAGGAGCCAGTGTATGGTGCCCCAGGGGGACAGGAAAGTAACGGGAAAGTACTTGCGAGTGAGAACTGGGAATGTTATGTTATGTTATGTTAGCAAAGCTTATAAAGCGCACTTCTACCCATGGCTGTCCTGGCGCTACACACTGACTCACTGTAAGCGGGGTGCCTAAACCATAAATAACCAAGTCTTCAGCACCTTTCTGAAGGAAAGGAGCTCTGAGGCCTTCCTAAGATGTACTGGCAGGCTGTTCCAGGCTTTCGCTGCACCATAGGAGAAACTTTTGCCTCCCCAACTGACCTTCTTTATTCGGGGAACGGCTACTAGTCCTCCTTCGGTGAAACGCAGTTCTCTGCCCGAAACATACCATGGAATGGGAACTAGAGTGTAGGGACAAGAGTTAGGTGCCCGGGGGGAGGGTGAGGGGGGGTGGCGGGAAAGGAAAGACACGACATAGGACAAAGGCCGTCTTAGAAAGGGCACCGAGTATGGGTGATGTAAAATACATATTTAGACAACATTCGAGGTTGTTTAATTACATTAAAAAACAGTGAAATGTAGTACCCGAGAGATACAGTTCATGGGTAATGGTAATATTGCACAATTTTCAGTGGACTGCAGAATGATACTACATGGGAAAAAGGTGACAGATTGGGGGGATAAAAGCCACATAATGCATGTGATGAGGAATGCAAAGGAGAATCAAGCAAAACGGATACATCAGACAAATTGCAAACCAACGGAAAGATTGTCGAGTTCAAGGGAAATCTTATATGGGGGTAATGTAACATGCAGGAGGGGATAAAGACAACAAATGGCATCTGGGTGGGATGCAAAAGCTGTGTGATTTGGGTAAATCGGAAATTTGCACAGATTACAAAATTAATGTGGGAATACTGGGCTTGTGTCTTGCGACCAAGATGAAATAATAGTAGTTACATTACACAAGTTAAAAACATACAGTATGAATAAAGCATACATTGGAAAAGGTGTTTATGCAATAGACTTCAGCTCAGAAAGAATTCCTATACAGAATAGGAATCAAGAAAGGAGTATTGCAAGGGAAATATGAAACTGGGGGTTCTATGTTGTAGTGATCACTGTGTTCCACTCATCAAGTGAATTCAGGCCATGGGCTACAGAGTTGCACCGTGTGATCCATCTACATTCACATTTATTCAGCAAGAGTTGGAGGCTACCGCCACGGATGGGTAGTAGTGGACGGTCTATGACCTGCCATGTCATGTCTGTTTCTGAGTGATTGTTTTCTTTATAATGTGTTACCAGTGGTGCAGTAGTGCCATTACATCTAATGCGACTCTTGTGTTTAGAGATGTGTTCTTTCACCATCTGTGTCGTCTGGCCTATATAAAGTAAATTGCAAGGGCAACGGATCGTGTAGATAACATTTTTGGTGCGACAGTTGGAAAATTGTTTGAGTTGGTAGGTACGTTCTGTGGTGACAAATACCTTTGTGTTACTGGTAAGGTCACAAACATTACAATTCTGGCATTTGAAATGGCCTATGTTATGTTATGTTATGTTATTGCTACTTATAGAGCGCACTGTTACCCATGGGTGTCCTGGCGCTGTAAAGTCCTTTTGAGGCCTAAGAGGAGAGAATGGTACGCAGAGATTTAGGAGGAGAAGAGCCAAGTTTTTAAAGCCTTTCTGAAAGAGAGTAGATTTGTCATGGACCTAAGCTGCAGCGGCAGGTCGTTCCAGGCCTTTGTTGCACGTGTTAGAAAAATTCTGCCTCCCCAACTGGCTTTGCGCACTTTGGGTACTAATATTAGTTATGCTTCTGATGACCGCAGCACTCTTTTTGGTATATATCATTGAAATGTATTTTTCAAGAACTCTGGGCCACTTCCCTGTAGGGCTTTGTGAACAAGGCACAGAGCCTTGAACTGTATCCTCTTTCGGATTGGCAGCCAGTGGAGTTTTTTGATCTGAGCTGAGATCAGGGCAAATTTTGATGTACCGTTGAGCAGTCTGGCAGCTGCATTTTGAAGAAGTTGTAGTTTGTGCAGGAGTCCCTCTTGCATGGAAAGATATAGCCCATTGCAATAGTCTAGCCCTGACAAGGATAGTGAAGTAATTATTGTTTGTATACTGTCTTTGGGTAAAAAACGTATTATTTTCCTGCATACCCGTGTAGGCGGTGGAAGATATAACCACGTTCACCTGGTCTTTAAAATTGAGTTTGCTGTCAATCCATTCCCCTAGGTTTTTTGCATTATTCCACGGGGTAGGAAGGGGGCCCAGAGAAACCGGCCACCAGGCCGGCGTCCAGAAACTAGGGTCGTTACCAAATGAGCCATCCAGCCACATACAGCTCACATGCACTCTTTAAGACGTGTTGCTGTTTCCATCAACACCCCTGGCAATAATGATAACACAATTTGGGTGTCATCGGCATAGGAGGTTAAAGAGAAACCAAAGGATTCAATAAGTGGGGCCAGTGATGAGACACAGGTTTTAAAGAGCGTCGGGCTCAACGAGGAGCACTGGGGCACTCCACATGGCAGGGAGAAAGGTCTGAAAGAGATTTCTCCAATGGCGACAGTTTGGGTTCTGTTAGAGAGAAAGGATTCCAGCAGTTTCCAGGCGGTACCCTGAACTCCAATCTCCTTCATACGGTCCATCAATAGAGAGTGATGGACCATATCGAAGGCCGTTGAGAGGTCCAACATGATCATCCTTTGCCTCCTTGATCGAGTATGGTCCTAATCTCCTCTGTTGATTTAATGAGGGCTGATTCAGTGCTGTGACCAGCTCTGAAACCATATTGCGATGGATCCAGCACCTGTGATTCAAGCAAAAACGAGCTCAGTTGTGTGTTCATGACTTTCTCTGCCACTTTCGCTGGAAGAGGAAGCCTCGATATGGGTCTAAAGTTGTTAGGGTCTTTGGGATCCAGCGCGGGTTTCTTAAGTAGAGGCAGTTTAGAGGGGATTTTCCACCTTTTGGGAAAATATCCCTGAGAAAACGTAGAATTTATGACAAAAGTCAGTGCCGCGGCTACTGGTTCCGAGGCTAATTTCAACAGAGAGATGAGGCAAGGGTCATTAGGTGAACCAGATTTCGTTGTCTTAATAAGGTTTAAGATTTCTGTAGTTGTTACTTGGGAGAAGTTGTCAAAAGATTCCCTGTCGTTTGTTTCCAGTTGCCTAACGTCAATATGGGTAGAGATAATATTGTCTGTAGCCTTGGAGAAGTTCGAGAAGATAGATTCTACTTTGCCCAGGAAGAAATGTGCAATGTTATCACACAATTCCTGACTGGCGGAAATAGTAGGACTGGCTGGGAGTGCTAGCGATGTGACTGTTTTAAATAGTTCTTTGGACGAGTTTTTTGCGAGATTTATTCGTTTGGTGAAGAACTCTTGTTTTGTTTTAAATAGTAACTGTTTATACTGAGCTAGACTAAGTTTGTATTTATTTCTATCATTATCATTGTAATTCTTCCTCCAGATTCTCTCTAGATGTTTGCAACTCAATTTTAGGTCTCTAAGCTCTTGGGAGTACCATGGAGAAGATGGCCTTGCCCTATTAGGGTAGAGGAGTTTTTTAGGGGCAAGCTTATCTCCAGTAAATTCTAACCATTTAGTGTATGCTAGTGTCCCCTCATCCAGATCTGTAGGGAAGGAGGGGGCTGTTGCGATTAACGTCTCATGCAGTTCCTCAGCATTTATTTTATTCCAGGCTCTACTGACCAATTGTTTCTTCCCAGGTTTCCATAAGTGACGACTGGGCATGCTGATTTCAAATAGTACTGCCATATGGTCTGACCAGATGACTAAAAAGTACCAGTAAAACATAGTTGTGTTTCATTAGAGAAAATGCCGTCTAGTGTGTGTCCGGCCTTGTGTGTAGCTCTAGTCACCACCTGCTTTAGACCAGCATTACTCATCATATCTAGTAGATTAGAGGTGTCGGGATCAGAGAGTGTTTCCAAGTGGAAATTAACATCTCAGAGTATAGTGTAAGTGTTTGCACTTAAAACAGTTTCAATTATGCTATCAGTTTGCCTGAGGAATAGGTTTCTAGGTTCAGGTGCTCTGTATAATAGAGTGCCACTGAAAGTGAAGTGGTGTGAAGGGTAAAAACAAAAATCAAGCGCTTCAAATCCAAGGTTGATCAGTGGGTTAAAAGATGCCCTAATGGATTTGTGGTAGATAACCACAAGGCCACCTCCTTTCCTGTTGGGTCTATTTAATGTAAAACAGAGATAGTTGGGCTTTCACCAAGTCAGGGCCAGAGGCCTCATCCGTCCAGGCTTCGGTTATAAACACAATAATTATTCCTTATCCATAATTAAAGCTTCACATTCGAAGCTGTGTTTAACCAACGAACGAGCGTTGATAAGGACACATTTCCAACCTTGAGTAGGCAGAATATTTTTATATCAAACTGGGATTGGATTTAATGGGTTCAAATACTAAATCAGGTAGCTTGATTCCACACCTCTGGCATAGCAACTGAGACCATGAAAGGCAGGTCCCCGACTGCAGACATATGCAGCCGGAGTGTTTTTTGAGATTAAAACTAAGGTTGTGTAGTGTCCCACTAGAATAGGTTATAGTGTTTGTTATACCTGAACGAGAATGAGCGGGTGCTGGCCGAGCGCGGACGGGTGAAGACGGGTGCAGAAGGGCTTGCCTTAGGCGCGCCAGGGGCGCTCACACTGCGTGCGTCCGCTGCACGCGTCCGCTGCGCGCTTGCATCAGCCTCATTATTTGTGCAGTCAGAGGCAGAACCACTAGCCCACTGACCTGACTCCTCTCAAGATGGCGCCTCCGCGTTTAGACAGCGGGGCCCGGAAGTGAAAGAACAATCCTATGCTGTATTGCAGATATTGGGTAAGAATGCCACTAAATCGCCGTTTTACAGTTTTAAAAGTTTCCACATAAAAAGCATAAAAACAATTAAAAACAAAGGCAATCACATTCGTACCTTAGCAAAACGTGTCTACTCCTGGCTCACGCCTCAGGAGGACTCTGAGTAGCGAGCTCGTGTCAGCCTCAGTATTTGTGCAGTCAGGGGCAGAACCACTAGCCCACTGACCTGACTCCTCTCAAGATGGCGCCTCCGCGTTTAGACAGCGGGGCCCGGGAGTGAAAGAACAATCCTATGTTGTCTAAATATGTATTTTACGTCACCCACACTCGGTGCCCTGTCTAAGATGGGCTTTGTCCTATGCCATGTCTTTCCTTTCCCGCCCCCCACCCCCCGGGGCACCTAACTCTTGTCCCTACGCTCTAGTTCCCATTCCCAGTTCTCACTCGCAAGTACTTTCCGGTTACTTCCCCGTCCCCCTGGGGCACCATACACTGGCTCCTACGCTCTAGTCATTATCTCCTGTTCGTGCATGGCAAGCACTCTCACGTGACCCTGCCGTTTTCTATTTCCAGACACGCCATGGCAACATGCGTGAGACGCTTTGCTCGTCCCAGATGTTGTCCGGATTAATCCCGGCTTCCGTAACCTTCACGGAGCGCGAAGATTCGTTGGACTTAACCATCCGCCGCCCATTGATTAATTTTTTCCGGTAAGACCGCAGCGCATTCTTTTTCTCTCCCTCCAACTACCATCGATCTCCCACTTGCCTCAATTGCGCCGGCTTCCAATTTACTCGGTTTTTCCCTTCCTTTCCAGAGCACTGCCCTCCCTTCCGCACGCTCGTCCCCCTTGACGTTGGACCTTCCACAACTGGTAAGTCCACGTAGCCGCCCCACTGGCCCCTGCACCCAGCCATTATTCCTTGATGGCCATTACCTATCACATGCCTTCTTTCCCTTTCCTAGATCACCTCCCAGCAATTGATCGCTTCCTCAAGCCACACCGCCTTGCGGTTTCCAGATGTGTAGGATTCACCTTCTGGACTTCTCATTCCCCCTCCTCATTGAATGCCACCAGGTATTACTCTGTTCTCCTCGTTTTTTCCTCTAACTCATTCGCTTTTCTCTGGGTTTCAATCCTATTGATTTTCCCTCCCTTCCCTCCTAATTCTAAAGAGCACCTTAATTGAATCGTGTAACCATCGTCTTGATGATGACCTCAAGTTAGAGAGGTCGAAACGCCCTCGACTCTACAAAGCCAATTGAGGCATCCTAATGGTCACTCACAAATAATGAAATTATGTTTGTGAATGTAAATACTTTTGTTTGACCTCCACTGATTACCTTATTATATTTTTGGCGCCGCCTTACGTTGTTTCTTAATCACGTGTCACTGCGCCGTTCATTCACTACAACACTTCCAGTGCACATCTGGTTGTTATGGTTACTGCAATTTAGTTGTATTTCTGTGCTTCTATATGCAAATAACAACCTTTCCACTCTCCATTGGTCTCCCTTGTTCCTTTCCTGTGCTATGTGATTGATACATCCTTTAAACAGTCCCCCCACTTGATATACCTGTTGAGATGTTGTTTTATTGTTGCAATAATTACCCGGTCGCAACTAGGTTAACGGGTTTGTTCCTGTTTTTTGTTTGTCCTAATATTAGATCTGGCAGCTGAACACAGTGCTCCTTCTGAGTGCAGAGAGCTCTGTCTCCCTGCACTCAAAATGAGCACCACCCCTCCACTCACTATGCACAGATCGTGTTAGGCCTCTAGTGCGCATGTCGGGGTGGCCACAAAAAGGCGGACAACATGACATATGCAGTTTGAAGTGTAAGTGTGCGTCGACTACTAGGATGTGAGCCTGTATTGTATTTAGCTCCACCCACTCATCACTAAGCAACCCGGCTTGTGGCCAATCAACGCCTTTGGCTGGAAAAAAATATTTAAACTGTCAATTTTTGTTTACATTAAATTTGGGGGTTAGGGGGACCAAATATAGCGGGGCAATGCCCCAACGCTCTTATAAAGGAGCTGCTACTGCCATCCACCAGGGCCAAAATGTACATGTAAGGGGAGGGGGCCGCAAGGCTCCCTCCTGAGCCTTTATAGGCCCCTGGCTCCCCATCCACCGGGGCCATGCCTTATGTAAAAGGGGATGGGGGCCGCATGGCTCCCCTCCCCAAGCCATACTATACTATAATCCAGGGCCATCCATTTTTTTTTTAAAGAAGAGGGGGACGCGGCACCCATCCCCTTGCCTAATTTAGCCCTGGGTAGCCCATCCCCTGTGGTGGCCTTTTTAGCCACGTAGCTCCCCCTCCCTGAACCTATTTTAGCCCTAGGGGCCCTATCCTCTGGGGCCTCCATTATTTAAAGGTGGACCCACCAAGCACAACATTGGGGGCTGCGGGGAAGCCCCATGGCCCCCGTGCCCTAGCCTCTCCCAGCATGCTGTGAGAGCCGGCATTGCTCTCACCTGGAGGGAGCAGCTCTTTATGCTGCTTCCTGTGGGTGGGAGCAATCTATTGTTCTGTTTCCCTGCCGCATTGCTGTGTGCAAGGAAACAGATCACAAGTCTGCTCCGAGCCGGCAGGAGCATTTTTAAAGCTCCTGCCTGCTGGAAATAGACCTTGGGTTTGCTCCCATTTGGCCAGAGATTTGAGAATGCTCCCACCAGACAGGAGCAAACACGTTTCCCTGCCCAAACCACTGTGGGCAGGGAAACCACTGAGTCCCCAAGGTGGGCTCCCTGGGACACAGCAAGTGAGCGGCCTGTGGGATGAGATCAGAAAAGGCTCATCAGAAATCCCATCCCTCGGGGCCCAATGTATTTCATAAAGGGAGGGGACCATGCCGCCCCCCTCCCTTTGTTTAAATGAGGGCCCTGGAGGATGGAGTCTCCAGGGCCGCCTTAAGGCTCTGGGAGGGGGGGCTGCATGGTCCCCTCCCTTTATTAAATACATTGGGCCCCGAGGGATGGGATTTCCGGCGCTGAAAACAGATTGGGGAGGGGGCCATACCGCCCTCCCCTTAAAAACTAGTTTGTGCCTCGGCGGAATGGGGTCCCCGGGGCTATCAACAGCTCATGGTGGGGGGTTGAAGCTCCCATCCCCATAAATATACAGGGCCCAAGTAACTATATCACGTGTATTAAAGTAACTATAACTCGCGACCCAGATGCGGTCCCAGGGCATTAAAGGCTTGGGGGCCGCGCCCCCCCTCTCCCCTTAAAATACGTTGCATTGCCCCACCGGGCCCTGCAAAAAGAATAAATGATGGATGGAATGCTGAACAAATCAAATATTCATCCCCAGTCACAGATCTGGGTTAAATCCATCGTTTTTTTGCTTGCCGTGCCATTCCAATTTGGACCCAGCAATATGCAAATCAGTCTTGACTGTGCTCCCCATTGGAATAGTCCAACCCAAACTGCCAGGACAAGTCCCCTCTGGACCGCAAACAAGCACCCCAGGGGGTTTATTTTTTAACAATGCGTTAGGTCACGCTTTTTTCTGCTGCAGATTTGCAGATCCACTATAAATTCTCAGCAAAAAAAAAAAATATATATATATATATATGTATATATATATATATATATTATCTACTGGCGGTCGCCAGTAGATAGTTATAGTTAGGACCGTGTTTCCATAGGAAATCTGAAAATTCTATTTTGAATAACTTTGGCGCCGGTTGACGAATCTTCGTGAAATTTTCAAAACTAATGGGGCGCTCCGCTCAGCTCCTACCCTGAAAGTCTCGGGGGGATTCGTCATGCGGGGGCCGAGAAAAAAGGGGGGTCCCAAAACACGGTTTCCCCATGCATTTTCCCATAGAACCTTTAGTCGAAGGTACAGCCCGAACGGCTGAAGAGAATTACTTGAAATTTGGCAGAGAGGTAGTCCTCAGGTCAGGGATGTGCCTTTTGCATATATGGAGTCAATCTGTTCAGTAGTTCCTGAGAAAATTGCAGTTAAAAGCACATACATATCTATAGCCGCGCACCGTGCGAGCATCCTAACGTGCGCGAGCGTAATTCTGATTGGTGGTTACATGTTAGTCAACGTTCGAATCGGTCGAAATCAGGAAGTGCCGGCCGCCATTTTGTTTGTTTTCAGTGCGAGAGTGAAAAAGGAAGGTGGCGAACGTGAAAAGGGGGCAGGGTAGAGAGTTCCTGACCCCCTAGCCTTTGTCAGGGGGTCCCTGAAGGACCCCGAAGGCAGAAAAAAAACATTTACATTTTTTTTTTTTAAACCGCGGGGGTGCGCGCCCCGTGCGCGCACGGTGAAAACCCCCCAAAAATATATATATATATAAATATATAAAAAAAATAATAATACATACATAACTTAGCATTTAAAAAACCGTACAAATTCACTGAAAAAACCATAGGTTTCACACATGTTATAGTTAGGAATGCATTTAAAAAACCTTGCAAATTCTCTTAAAAAACCATAGGTTTCACACATGTTATAGTTAGGTGGATATTTCACTCGTAAAAAACCAATGAAATTCCCCCGTTGTAGTTAGTTCAGATAACTATAACTCGCGCGACAGCCACTCGATCACAAGGATGATGTCATCAGTGATGTCATGAGTGATGCCAGTGACCATGTCATAAGTGATGTAATATGTGACGTCATGAGAAGGATTGCGGGTGCGCGAGTTATAGTTATCTGAACTAACTATAACGGGGGAATTTTATTGGTTTTTTACGAGTGAAATATCCACCTAACTATAACATGTGTGAAACCTATGGTTTTTTAAGTGAATTATATATATATATATATATATATATATATATATATATATATATATATATATATATATTATCTACTGGTGGTCACCAGTAGATAGTTGTAGTTAGGACCGTGTTTCCATAGGAAATCCGCAACATTCTATTTGAAATAACTTTGGCGCTGGTTGACGAATCCTCACCAAATTTTCTAAATAGGTGGGGCGCTCCGCTCCGCTCCTACCCTGAAAGTCTAGGGGGGATTCGTCAAGCGGGGGCTGAGAAAAAAGGGGGGTCCCAAAACGCGTTTTCCCCATGCAATTTTCCATAGGGACCTTTAGTCCAAGGTACAGCCCGAACGGCTGAACAGAATTACTTGAAATTTGGCAGAGAGGTAGTCCTCAGCTCAGGGAAGTGCCTTTTGCAGGTCTGGTGTCAATCTGTTCAGTAGTTCCTGAGAAAATCAAAAGTAAAATCATATATATATATGTGGGCGGAGCCTAACCACACATCTCATCCTGAAATCTGATTGGCTGTCAGCACTTCATCCAAGAAGTGTTGGCAGCCATCTTGGGACCAATATACATGATAGCACCTCATTAAAAAGCATTGCAGTTAATAGAAGGTTTTAAGACTTTAGTTACATTATAAATCATTTGTTGATGGTACCATACTCATTTTAGGAATTGTGGTATGTTCTAAGGTGATTTCACCATGTGAAAAAGCCTTCTGCTGGGATATCATGATTGAGAGAAAAATATTTTCTCATGCTTTTCCCACAGAGGTTTGGAAGGTGATCTATAAGCTAAACTGAGAGCTTATTTTCTGTAAATTCACATTATCTTTCTCAGTCATGTGAGAATGAAGTCTGACATTCTCAGTAAAACATGTACATCCAACAAGGGCAGAGACTGTCAGTTGATTCCTTTGTGTTCTACTGCAGCTTCCCAGAGTGTTCCAAAGAACAACTAGAGCGCTAACAGTCCTACTTATGATAAACGTATGGCACACCTGAAGCCATCTTGCTTGGATTAAAGTGGTAACTCTTAAAACATTTAATTTAAAAAGGAACAAAATGAGGGCGTTCATTTTTCCATAACAAGTATGATTAGTGCTGCAGAAAGAAAAACTAGGGCACATTTTGACTTCTGAAATCCTCTTTTATTTCATTAAAAAATTCTGACATGCAGACTGAAACATGCACTTTCAATACCAGCAGCAGTTTTCCCTGGTGAGCAGTAGCTTTACTACAGTGATCTAATGAGCAAAAAGAGTGCTAACATTCTGAATTTATGGCAAATGTGTGACACATCTGAATGCCTTCTTGATGGAATCAAAGTAAAAAACTGAAAGTATTTCCTACTGAGGAGACTGCAGTAAATGAGGAAATTAGGAAACTTCATAACAAATAAGTCTCCCAAGATGGCCACCAGAGACAAAAGAGCCCAAATGTAGCCCAAATATCACCCAGATGTAGCCCAAGTATAGCCCAATGACAGAATGTCCCAGAGTGTTCTTAAAAACAACTAGAGCGCTTACTGTCTTCATTATGACAAAAGTATGGCACACCTGAAGCCATCTTGATTGGAATAAACTGGTAACACTTAAAACATTTAATTTAAAAAGGAACACAATGAGGGGGTTCATTTTGCCATAGAAATTATGATTAATGCTGAAGAAAGAAAATGAGGGCACATTTTGAGTGACTTCTCAAATCCTCTTCTATTTCATTAAAAAATTCTGACATGCAGACTGAAACATGCACTTTTAATACCAGGAGCAGACTTCCATGGTGAACAGTAGTTTTACTACAGTGATCTAATGAGCAACTAGAGTGCTAACTTTCAGTTATGGCAAATGTGTGACATATCTGAATACCTTCATGATGGAATCAAAGTAAAAAACTGAAAGCATTTCCTACTGAGGAGACTGCAGTACATGAGGAAATTAGGAAACTTCATAACAAATAAATCTCCCAAGATGGCCACCGGAGACAAAAGAGCCCAAATGTAGCCCAAAATCACCCAGATGTAGCCCAAATATAGCCCAATGACAGAAGTGTGCAAAACACTTATTATTTTGTGTTTTTGCAGTGTTATATAGTGCAGACTTGTCAGGTATTGGACTGCTTTACATGAGCATTGGTTACATCACACAAGAACAAATTCATTTTGGTTGTAGACATGGGGAGACTAAGTGATTTGACCAGAATCACAGAATGTCGAGCTGAAGCAGAAACTCCAACCTGGTTCCCCAGTTGCAAAGTCTGCAGTTCTGGAAGTAACACCACATCCTCTCCCCTAAATGCAACATTTAATCAAGTGGTCAACTGGATAAAAAAACATAAAGATAACAAATAATTTAAAAGTGCTTTGTCGCTATTTGAAAACTCAGAAAATATGTCCTTATTTTAGTCTTTTAGAGCACTAACCATAATTTTGATGCCAATAAGACCCTCTCATATATGTAATTTCTAAAGGAAATGCTCTAGGTATTACAGTTTTGATTACATCAAGATGACGTCAGGCGTTCCACACTTTTGTAATAAATATAGAATGTTAGCAATCTAGTTGTTCATTAGGATACTGTTGAGAGGCAGAGGCCAGGGGCACGGACTCTGAAAATTGAAGGCAGGTAGGAGGGTGCAAAGGCAACAATTTAACCACACTGAGCAGGCAGGAAGGGCCGTGGCAGCACAACAGACTATGGAGGGCAGTGGAAACGGGGGCAGGGGCAACAAACCAACAATACAGGACTTGCAAGAGAGGCTGTGGCAATGTAATAGACCATTGTGGGCAGAAGGAGGAGGCAATGATAGTACAACCATACATGCCAACAGACCCGATTCAGCCAGGAAACGTCCAATGTTTTTAAGCTCAAATGGGCTTCATTTGATCTGTCTCCTGTCTACAATCTCCTCTTTTTCAATGTAACTCAAAGGGGAAAATCAATACCCCAGTTTTTTTTCAAAATCTCCCTCTTACCAAGTTCAAAATGTTCGCAAGTATGGTACATTGGATCATGGAAGGAAATGGGGTAGGGACATGGACTTGGATAACAGAGGACAGGAGGGACATGGAGAGGTGCACCAAACTGACCCTGCAGGGCAGGCATCAGGGTTTGCAGCAGCACAATACACCACACAGGGCATGCGGGACGGGAGTGCAGCACAACAATCCAGAGAAAGCAAGAGGGAGGGGACAGGACCGTGCACATGGACAACAGAGAACAGAGGGGAAGAGGCAATGGTAGCTAGCTGACCATAATGGACAGACAGGAGAGAAAGCTGCAGGGGCATTACAATGGAACAGACAAGCCAGGAGAGAAGGAGTAGGGGTCTGCACATGTACACAGAGGGCTGGGGGCAAGGGGGCAGGGCAGGAGCAGAAAGATAGCCATGGAGGTCAGGCAGGATGGGCACTAGAAGCAAGACACACCATGAAGAGCAACAGTGAGACTGTGATGGCATACACACAGACCATGGAGGGAAGGTGGGAGGGGGTCAGGGGCAGCTAACTGACCACACAGGGAAGGTGGGAGGGGCCATGGCAGCACAGAAGACCATGCATGGCAAGTGGGAGGGTTAGTGGCAGCACAATGGCTATGATGGGCAAGAAGGAGGGTGCAGGGGCATGCACAAAGGACGATGGAGGATAGAAGGGAGGGTCAGGACCTGTGCACAGACAAGAAAGTTCAGGGGAAGGGGCCTCACAACAGACCGCACGGGGCAGGCAGGAGGAGCAGTTGCAGCACAACAGACCAGGGAGGGCAGAAGGGTGTGGCAGTACAATGGACCATGTAGGACAGGAGGAAGAGGATAGGGGCATGGCATGTGGACAGGCAGGGTGGAGGTGGCAGGGACAGGTTACAGTCATCTGACAATGCTAGGCAGGTGGGAGGGGAGTGGCAGCTCAACAGAACACTCAGAGTAGATAGGAGTGGCAGGTCCATGGAACATGGTGGGCAAAAAGGATGGAGCAGGGGCATGCACAAAGACATCGGAGGGCAGGGGGAAGGAGAATAGGGGCAGCAAGCTAAGCACAGAGTTTAAGCAGGAGGTCAATGATGGGGCATAGAATTGGGCAATGGAGGGCAGGAGGAGGGGACTGGTACATCATACTAAATTGAGGGCAGTGACAGCACATCAGACCATGCATGGCAGGAGGGAGGAGGCTAGTCCATGGATTCACACAACAGAGGATAGGGAGGAGGGGGATGGGGCAGCAAGCTAACTGTTCCGAGAAGGCGGGTATTAGGAACTTTATTGTTTTTAAAACGTGTGTCTGTGCGAACTACTTAAAATATGAACAAGTATGCAGCATAATCTCACTTTTATTCAGGAAGAAGAGGACGTTTGTGACTGTGACTCCGGGCTCACTTGGCAGAAACACCCCCTGACCCTCCACCCCCTATCGCAAAATGTAATGCCAGTGAAAAGGGTAGGTGAACACAGTGTTATATAGAACATAGTCCTGAGAGCACGATTGAAAATGAAAACTAGATATAGTGTATGGTATAAACTATGCACCAAAAAGTGTGATATAAGATGAACCGGGCGTGAAATATAATATGCAATACATTGTGCGCAATGACAGATTCATTGGAGAGTGGGAGATAGCACAGGCACTAGCGCGTGCTATGCGATGTGCGCCTTGGAGTGTAATATGCACAGGGCAGTGTTGTGTAACCTAACTAGTCTCTAAAGTTGTAATATAAAATATGTGCTGGGGAGTGTAACGTTGCATATGCACTGTGACAAAGATATGGATCCCAGATTGTAATATGTATGGCATAGCACTGTGCGTTATAACATAGGCATCGAGGAAGGCACGTTAGATGGGGCAATATAACCCGTGCGAAGACAAGTGTGGCATGACATATTCATGGGGTGGTGTTACAGTGCACATGGGCTAGAGAGTGTCATAGCATATGCACTAGCTGGTGGAATACAACACAGAGGTGTCTGGCACTCGACAGGCAATGGTGGGTGTAACACAGCATTGGGCTCTGCCAGGAGCGCGCTGTGACTCTCAAGTGATGTTCGTCCCCTTTCCAGAGAGTAAAATAAAAAGTATTACACATCCGGCAGTGGATGTGTGTTTTATTAACCGTGAGGGGGGTTTCTTACATAGTTTTGGTCGAATTTTTGTCGAATCCCCTTTGAATGGCTTGGTGTGCATGTGTATTAAATGTGCCCGTCAATAGCTACCCATGTTTGTATAAATAAACGACAAGGGTGTCTACCGGGATTAGGCACGGTAGGGCATCAGACATGTCAGAGCTTCACTAGTGGTGTAAATACATTCCACGTGGATTCATTGTATGCATAGTCGCCTTTTAATGAATATCACTATAATCGTCATGGTGATAGGTACGTACGGTTTGTCCAGCATGTCCTAGGTTGTCTATAAATATATATATTTTTAAAAATAATAAAAAACAGTGGCCGGCCCTGGGGATTGGGGTCAAAAAAATATAATTAGGAGACAGGCCCTGGGGGATGGGGTCATAAGGGCCAATAAATTAGAATAAGAAGGGGAACCACACAGCCCCCCTTCTTAAAAAATTAAAATAAATAAAAGACTGGCATCGTGCCGGAGGCCACGCCCCCTCCTTGCAGCACTCTGCAAACGCGCCCCCTGGCAAGTTGTAAGTTGGGGAATTAATTCCTCTTCAATACTGAGGGTCCCTGAGGGCCAACTAGCCCAACAGGCATCTCCAGTATGCGCCAGGGAGCTGCGCTGCAGACAGGTGTTCTGAGGCCAAGCCCCTTTTTACACCTCTCTGCAACGCAGCTCTGTGGCGCTTACTGGAGGTACCTAGTGGTCTAGTTTGACCCTAGGGACGCTTCGGATTCAAGGGGACTTAATCTCTCAACTTAGAACAGCCACAGGGCGCGTTTACACAGTGGTGAAGGGAGGGGACGGGGCCTGAGGTGACGTGTGCAAACACGCACTATGGCACGTTTTAAATTGGGGATATAATTTCCCTTCAATACTGAGGGCCCCTGGGGGCTAACTAGCCCACCAAGTGCTTCCAGTAAGCGCCACTGAGCTGCATTGCAGAGAGGTGGTCCAGGCTGTGCCACTTTTTACACCTCTCTGCAACGCAGCTCTGTGGCACTTACTGGAGGTACCTAGTGGGCTAGTTGGACCCTAGGGACCCTCAGGATTCAAATTAACTTAATCTCCCAACTAAAAACGGACACAGGGCGTGTTTACACAGTGGTGAAGGGAGGGGACGGGGCCTGAGTTAACGTGTGCAAAAACGCCCTGTGGCCTGTTTTAAGAGGTAGTTTTAATCCCCCTGCCCTATTATATACTAGGGGCTTACAGAGGAGGTCATGCTAATCACAGGGGGACCCCAACGCATAATGTTCCCTAGTGTATGTAGGTGTTTTCACTGTATTCTAAGTGTCTTTTAACATAGCACTGGCTCTGGGACTGGTTACTCAGACTCAGTTACCACCAGTATCCGTCTGAAAAAGTTGAGGGTACAGGATGATTTTGCAACAAGGATTCTTTCTGCTCTTCTTTTTGTTCTTTCTGCACGTTATCCTTCTTCCTGCACTTTTCTGCGTCTTTGAGGACTTCTGTTGCTTCTTTCTGCACTTCTTTTTTTTCTTTCTGTGCATTTTGTCTTCTTTCTTCACATGTCCTATCTCTGTAGGCATAGTTAGAAATTAGCATTTAAAAAACCTTTGAAATTCACAGAAAAAACCATAGGTTTCAGGCACGTTATAGTTAGGAATTAGCATTTAAAAAACCTCAGAAATTCACTGAAAAAACCATAGGTTTCAGGGGTGTTATAGTTAGCTGGACTTTTCACTTGTACAAAACCATTGAAATTCCCCCGTTATAGTTAGTTCAGCTAACTATAACTCGCGCGCCCGCAATGCACTGCTGATGACGTCACATATTACATCACTCATGACATGGTCAGTGACATCACTCATGACATCACTGATGACATCTCAAATGACATCACTCATGACATCACTGATGACATCATCCTTGTGATAGAGTGGCAGACCTCCTCTCACCCTAATATAACCTTTGATACACACATTCAAAAATAGAGACTAAAATTTTCAAAACAATGGACATACCAATACCAGTTACAACAACCTCTTCAGTAATTCTAAGATCCACATACACATCCACTCATTCACCAACAGTCCTATACAGTCACTCATACATGTACTCACTCATCATATGTACTCATACACCTATACATCCTATTACACAATGGCACTCATCCATAGAGTTACTCACACACATAGTCACTCATGCTAATAAAGAATCAAACATACATTTACTTGCATATACAGTTATACACACACCACCACACTTACTTCTACGGAAACTTACACATACTTAGTCTTTTAAACAATCACTTATCGAAACACATACTTATTCATACAGGAACTCTTTCAATCTCTCACTCTCACATATACTCACTTATATACACCAATAGTCACATATACTAGTTTAAAACATATGTAGTTACTCATAAAGACACTATTGAGACAGTCATTCACTCACTAACACACCCATACACACACTCATCCACCCATACAGTCCTGCACACATGCTGTCTTCAACACATACAAACAGTGAGTCACTCATTCATGCACCTATGCACTACGTAATACCCCCCACGAACCATGCAGACACTCAGACTGATACTCAAAAAACCAACTAATAACCAATATAGACACCCATGTAGCTACTCACCAACCCATGCAGCCACTTATACACAAAGTGAGAGACTGATACAGATATTTACATATTTAAACATTACTCACTAAGCCATGTATTCACTATGATACACTTAATCAGTCAGTTACACAATCAATTTTTCAAAAACAAATCATCCATTTAGACACTTATATACCCATTTATTCTTCCATCGACCTTGAGATATACATATATAAAACATATTTAATTTTCAGAAAAACAGACATTCACTGGATGATGTCATCAGTGATGTCATTTGAGATGTCATCAGTGATGTCATGAGGGATGTCACTGACCATGTCATGAGTGATGTAATATGTGACGTCATCAACAGTGCATTGCGGGCGCGTGAGTTATAGTTAGCTGAATTAACTATAACGGGGGAATTTCAATGGTTGTGTACTAGTGAAAAGTCCAGCTAACTATAACACCCATGAAACCTATGGTTTTTTCAGTGAATTTCTGAGGTTTTTTAAATGCTAATTCCTAACTATAACGTTCCTGAAACCTATGGTTTTTTCTGTGAATATATAATATATATATAGCCAAAAACATATATATATATACAAAAACATATATATATATATATATATTACCTACTGGCGGTCGCCAGTAGGTAGTTATAGTTAGGACCACGTTTCCATAGGAAATCCGCAACATTCTATTTTGAATAACTTTGGCGCCGGTCGACGAATCCTCGCGAATTTTTCGAAATAGGTGGGGCGCTATGCTCCGCTCCTACCCTGAAAGTCTCGGGGGGATTCGTCAAGCGGGGGCTGAGATAAAAGGGGGGTCCCAAAACGCGTTTTTCCCATGCATTTTTCTATAGGACCTTTAGACACAGCTACAGCCCGAACGGCTGAACAGAATTACTAGAAATTTGGCAGAGAGGTAGTCCTCAGGTCAAGGAAGTGCCTTTTGTAGGTTTGGTGTAAATCTGTTCAGTAGATTCTGAGAAAATAGGCTTTAAATCAATATATATATCTGAGCCAGCTTACGGTGCGCTTACGGTACGCTTACCGTACGCGTACGGTGGCGTGCGCGAGTGCGATTCTGATTGGCTCTTAGATCTTAGTAAACATTCGAATCGGCCGAAACCAGGAAGCGGCGGCCGCCATTTTCTCTCTCGCACTGAGAGTGTGGATTAAAATACAAAGCACAAAAACATGTAAAGGGGCTGTTCGGACCGCTCCAAAACACCTAGCCATGTTGAGGGAGTCCCCAAAGATCCCCCAAGGCCAAAAACGGAATTTTTATTTTTTCGCTAATTTCGCCGATTATGCTTACCGTACGCGTACGGTAAAAAAATATTTTAAAAAATAAATTATCCACACTCTCCCCACCCCGTGTGCAAATGGTGCCCGAAGGGCACCATTTGTGCATGGCTTATAAGAGGTGTGAAAAATTTAAATATTACCTTTCAAAACGAAGTGCATCATATGTCCTCCATGTGCGCACGGTGCGCAAAGCGCATCGTGCGTACATGGCCCATCTAGCGTAACGTGGGCACGCGGTGCGCGTAGCGCACCGCGTGCCCACCGTGCGTGCACGGCACTAACTGCGTAAAGTGGGCGCGCGGTGCGCGAAGTGCACCGCGTGCTCACTGTGCGCGCACGGTGCACAAAGCGCACCGTGCGCGCACGGTGCACGAAGCGCACCGTGCGCGCACGGAACGAACTGCGTTAAGTGGGCGCGCACGCCACGAATGGCGTAAAGTAACTTAGCATTTAAAAAACCGTACAAATTCACTGAAAAAACCATAGGTTTCACACACGTTATTGTTTGGAATTAGCATTTAAAAAACCTTGCAAATTCACTGAAAAAACCATAGGTTTCACACATGTTATAGTTAGCTGGACATTTTACTGATAAAAAACCAATGAAATTCCCCCGTTATAGTTAGTGCAGGCAACTATAACTCACGCGACCGCAATCTTCTGCTGATGACATATGTGTCTTTATGAAAAAAAAATATTTGTAATATATGTGTAGCTAAAAATTTATGGAAGAAGACATGGGCAAATAAGTGTCTAAATACAGTATTAGCATCAGCAGAGGATTGCGGTCGCGTGAGTTATAGTTGCCTGCACTAACTATAACGGGGGAATTTCATTGGTTTTTTATCAGTAAAATGTCCAGCTAACTATAACATGTGTGAAACCTATGGTTTTTTCAGTGAATATATATATATACACCAGTATTAAACATGAGGATGGCTTGAACGCCATAAAACACTTTTTGAGTAATCGTCCGATGAAACTTTGGGCCCACACCCAGATGCTATTGAGTATGGTGTCTACCTGCTTGAAAAGCAATTACTTTCTCTTTAATGATGAGCTTTTCCACCAAATCTGCGGGACAGCGATGGGCACCTGCTTTGCCCCCAGCTATGCTAATTTGCATATGGGCTGGTGGGAGGAGCAGGTGGTCCAGGTCGCACACCAAACTGAGTGGGAGGAAAATGTACTACACTGGAGTCGATTTATCGACGACCTGTTTGTAGTCTGGAAAGGAACGGAGGAGTCAGCAATAAACTTTATTAAAAAACTACAGGTGAACAATTTAAATCTTAAATTCACCAGCACCATCAGTAATTTGTCAGTAGATTTCTTAGACCTCTCCATCTATGTTAACAATTCCAAACTCCAGACAAAACTATACAGAAAGCCCACTGCAGGGAATACTCTCTTGCATGCAGAAAGTTTCCACCCTCAGAATCTGATTAAAAGCATCCCATACGGAGAATGCCTAAGAACGATGCGTAATTGCAGTGAAGAAGTAGTTTTGGAGAAAGAGCTGACAAAACTCAACTCGAGATTTCGAGCTAGAGGATATACCAAAGTTAATCTACAAACAGCAACTAAAAAGGCAAGGGAATCTTCAAGGGAAGATATCCTTTTTAGACCCAGTAAAAGTAAAACATCTAATTCAGAAAAGAATCAACCAAGAATGATCACAACCTATAATCGTAAGCATAGTCAAATCAGAAGCATTCTCACTAAACATTGGCATTTGATCAGAAATGATCCAATCCTCGGTAAATTAACTCAGAGGAGACCAGCAATAACATTCAGAAGGGCTAGGTCCTTCAGACAAATGCTGGTGAGTAATGTTATGAAGCGTCCCAAGAAACAGTCCACGAATTGGCTCAAACCCAGAGATGGGTTCACCAAATGCACCAAATGTAAAGCTTGTAGTTTTGGGAAGAATACACAGGTTTACACATTAGGACTATCAAAACGGATGAAAAAGATTAAAGGACATCTTTCGTGTAAGACAGATTTTGCTGTCTACGTGCTCCAATGCCCTTGTGGCTTGAGGTACGTAGGCAGCACGATCCATCCAGTCCACAAAAGGGTGCTACAACATCTCAGAGCGATTCGGAATGGTGACAATTCCTATCCTGTTGCGCGACACTTTGCAGCATATCACAACAAGAGTACTCAAGGTCTATCTTATTTTGTGGTAGACTGTATTCCTCCAAATCAACGAGGAGGAAACAGAGAAAAAAAGTTGCGTAAACTTGAGTCCTGCTACATTTTAGAGCTCAATACACGGTCCCCTGGAGGATTGAATATTGAGGAAGATTTAGTGACACATTTATAATTGAATTTTGCGTCAGCGCTTGGGATGAGAAACAAATATTTAATAGGCAATCTCTCTGCCCCGTTTTTTAACTGTATCTTTTCTAAGGAATTTTTTAGTTTATTTTTGTTTATATATTTGTTACACTTTAGATACACAATCACAATTTCAAATTTTTAAGATGAATCATGAATGTACTTGGGACTATACTGTAGTATCAGCCCCACTGGGGGTATATTACGAGGATGAAATTTACTTGTAATCTGTCCTTAAAATATGCACTGAATTTACGGCCCACTAGGGCTTAACCCCGACAAGATTTCTTCTAGTCTAATGAATTTTAGAAGAGATACTGTTTTATAAATAATGAGATTATGCTTTGTCAATTATGTATTGAAATGTATTAAGGAGCAAGCGTCTATTTGTTTACTAAAACTGATATCCATATTCATTGTAACGATCGTGATATTCAGTGCTTGTATGCCATAATGAAAAACTACGAGTCTTTCTTCCAATACACTCTGTCAGTAGTCTTAGTCATGTGACACGATTGTGAACACTTTATTTAAAATGGCTCAAGAAACGGGCAAGTCGTTGGTGAACAAGCCTGCTAGTCAGGCGAAACGCGTCCTACCAGCCGATTGCAATAAAGTTTTTCTGACCAGAACACGGCGTCGTCATCCTTGCGGTACGAGGAATTTTGAAATATATATATATATATATATATATATATATATATATATATATATATATATATATATATATGTTTTTGGCTGCAGGTGGTTTCCCCTCGACCCGTTGACCAGGCCCCCTTATATCTTGTATTTTTATACTATTTTCTAGGGCTCAGTACTGAGCCCCAAGTCCTAAAATGGCTGCTGCCACATCGTTGTTAATGTGGTGACAGCCAAATCAGATCTTGTCTCGAGATCAGCGAGCCCTGCAGATGCTCTGCAGCATGAAATATACAAAGCTTTTTGAGGCTTAATAGCTCAAAAACTACTAAACAGATTTACAACGAATCACAAAAAGAACACTTTCTGGACCAAGTTCTAGCTTTCTGTTAAAATTGGTGTAAATCTGTTCTGTCGTTTGGGATGCATCTTTATCTAAACATGTATTTGGATCCCCCCTTTTTGTTGGTCCCCGCTTAAGGGATCACCATAAAACTTTCCAGGAAGGTGCTGAGGTGGATAAGACATGTTGTATAGTTTGTGAAGCCAAAGTTATAAGCAAGTCTATATATATATATATTGCCTGGACTGGTACTTACCGTGTTTATGCATTATGGTACATTGTGACTTTGACAAGGCTGTGAGTGTTTGTCTATGATTAAAACCATTGAGTTGAAACGCGTCAGACTGAAAACACGTGCTGCCGCCCACAGGCATAATAAATGCTCTTATCTACTCTACCGGTGCTTCGGCAATTTCTTCATTTTTGCTAGTGGTGTACCGAGGCTGCCCTGCAGGGCCATGAGCTCCCGCTAAATACGAAGTGCTGTTGGTGGGATATCGAGGTCAGGTGACTGGCCCCATCTGAACCTAGGATTTTCCACTTTAAAGTCACTCGACCATAAGGAAAGGAGCAAGGGAACCGAGAGGGCTATTGCATCACCTCATGCAATGTAGACAAAGGACATTTGCTAAGGTATTGCAGCAACACTAACAAAGCAGCGATGGATTTTTAACTTGCACCATGTAAATATAACATGCGCTTTGACTGGACTGGTACTTACCGTGTTGGTGCATTACTGGACATTGTGACTTTGACAAGGCTGTGAGTGTTTGTCTATGATTAAAACCATTGAGTTGAAACGCGTCAGACTGAAAACACGTGCTGCCGCCCACAGGCATAATAAATGCTCTTATCTACTCTACCGGTGCCTCGGCAATTTCTTCATTTTTGCTGGTTGTAATGCAGCGGGATGCTTCGTTCACGTGGTCTACGGAGGCTGCCCTGCTCCCGCTGAATACGAAGTGCTATTGGTGGGATATATATATATATGGTTATTTGGGCCACAAATGTGTGCATTTTCAGAACTTATGCTGAGATAGGAGAAAAGTGAATTTCAAAAAGATATTTAAAATTATTTGAGTGATAAAGCATGTGGCATTGGGAAGACTTATTATTAATATTAATTTGGTTCCATGGGCATTGCAGCTACAGCTGTTATATGTAACCAATGTAGAGACAATCCACATTGACAAAGCGTTTTTTCAATTAATGCTGGCAACCCTGCCTGATGCACCGAGTTGTTAACTTCCGGTAACCTTGTAAATTGTGGCCTCTAATGTAATCTAGTCTTATGTGGTCACTGTTTGTCAGGTTCTCACTCTGCGGAATCCAGACGCAGCAACAAGCTCCACCTCCGGACCTTCCAAACACCCTGAAGAATCAACACACAGGGTGTTCGAATGATACGGCGAGGGAAAAAAAACCCTAAAAGGGGAAAAAACCCATAGGAAGGGAAAGGAAGGGTCAGCTGGGAAGAGGAAGCTGGAAAAAACAAAACACAAGGATTAACAGAAGGCATACATACTACTCTCAGTAAGTCTCACTATAATCAAGGAGTATTCACCTGCATTGTTTCTGCACAATGGCTCTATTCCAGGAAATGCTCCCACTATCCATCCTCCCTACAGAACACACAAAAACCAGATCAATAAGTAGGGGGTTAGTGATAGCCTGCACACCATATATGGCACACCTATATGATACGGATGTATGACGTTACAACGCATACTATTACAACGCATACCATTACAACGCATTTTTTACAACGCAAGTACTACTACAACGCATTACTTTACAACGAATACTTTTACAACGCAAAACCTATTAAAATACTGAAAAGTGCTGTTACAACGAAATCTATTACAACGCATACCATTACAACGCGAATTTTTTTATTTTTTATTTAAAAGTACAATAAAATCTGGCACGGGATGCAGGGAAATTAGGGGTTTTAGGGTGGGGAAGTGTATTAAAATGTGGAGAAAAACTGAGCGTAAATCTACTGAAATGCATTACCAAATTAATACTCGAGTATTAAAATTAATACTCGAGTATTAAAATTAATACTCAAAATCCCCCATAAAATTCCGTTTTCACACATTTCAAAGTTTTACAAAAAGAACGAAAGATTTAACAACAGTACATACACATTTTTATCATGATTACATCGGAAAGTAAGTAAACAGAGTAAAACAGAAGACACATACACATAGGCGCCATTTTATCCATCTCACTTGTAAAACTTGTCCTACAACACTTTCTATGAAAACAATACCAAAAGACATGTTCCAAAATGGATGCCAAAACGGAGCAAATGAATGAAAACAATACATTTTTAAATGCATTTTTAAATTATCATTTTCCACAGTAATATAAAGTATAAAAAAAAACACAACGAACGCAGTTTTTAAAAAAATTAATAGTGACACAGAGTAAAACTTATAAATACCAGGAAGACACCATTTTGCAATCAGTTGATTATCAACTACCAGAGAGACCAGACGTCAAAACCTGACCCTCTGTCACCTGCACTGCGACCTCCTCAGAGAGAGCACTGAATTCGTTCGGAAAAGCATTATTAGTTAGCAACTACTAGTAAGTCAGTAAAAAATATATATACCTTGGTTTAGCGTAAAATATGTTTGCTTTCCATACAAAATATATTTTAAAATTTTTAATATTAACTTTTAAAATGTACTGTTTCTAATTTGTTATGACTAAAAATATATACCAACTAAAAACAACTACTTTCTTTTCCAAAAACAGAAACTTGCAATATATTGAGAATCAAAAATTGGTGTACCTAATTTTGCATCACCTCCACGTAATCGACTCACCTTTACTATTGTGAAGGTAAATGTAATTTAATTTTAATTATTTTACTTTAAAAATATATTTTTAGCATTAGCTAAAGTGTTGTAATGGCAAAGGTGATTTTTTTTCTTTCCTCATTCTCACTACATCATAAACGAAATTATACCATGGTGCAGGGGTAACAATTACTAATAAGACTTCAGTTAGGTACTACATCTGAAAAAGCGTTTCAAGTTACTGAGGTAACTATTAGTATTCTAAGTCCCAGAATGTTCAGCAGTAGAGTAATTGAGTGATAGTGTAGGTGTATCCATTATTACTCTTATTTTAAAATGCATTCAATGTGTATTATGTTTTGCTTAACCAATTGTTACTCATACTCATTTGTCAAATATCATACTTTTCAAAAATGGGTTTTTTTTTTAACCAACGTTGGCTAAGTAACATTAATTTTTAAAACTTTTTTTTTTTCCAGAGTAAATCGGTTACAAAAAATATAACTTTATCCTGCAGCAAGCATTACCTTAAAGGCACGAGAACAAACAACAACTGAAAAAGGTATTTTACATTATGAGTGTTATAATTTCCACAATTTAATAGTCATTCCTTTTGCTATTGTTACTCCACTAAAGTGCAGAAATAGGATAACTGATGGATAGTGTAGGGGTACAATTTACTATTCCAACTCCAGGAAGGTGCAGCAGTAGGGAAAGTGTTGGATGGTGTAGGGGTACATTTCTCTATTTTAACTCCAGAAAGATGCAGTACTTAGGAAAGTGTTATGTAGTATTAGTTATATTCTATGTCAAAAATTTTAAAAGTTAATCTGAATTTACATTTTAAAACAACGTTAAGTTTTTTTTTTCCTCTTTTTTTTCCAAAGACAATTGTTTTTTTCGTTGCTGAAAGATTCTTTCCATCACATACGTTACAACTGCAGCCAACAGGCCAATTCAACTTTACAAGCCTCACCAAGAAAAGCAATTTTAAAAAAACAAGGTATTGTTATACAGCATTGTTTTTAAACCTTCAATATGTTAGACTAACCATTTAATTGTTAATGTAAATAAAATCCCAAAATAATTCTAAAAAGAGTTGCAGTTTGAAGAATTTTTTTTCAGAACTCCAGGATGGTGCAGCAGTAGGAAAAGTGTTGGATGGTGTAGGGGTGCAATTTACTATTCCAACTCCAGGAAGGTGCAGCAGTAGGGAAAGTGTTGGATGGTGTAGGGGTGCAATTTACTATTCCAACTCCAGGAAGGTGCAACAGTAGGGAAAGTGTTGGATGGTGTAGGGGTGCAATTTACTATTCCAACTCCAGGAAGGTGCAGCAGTAGGGAAAGTGTTGGATGGTGTAGGGGTGCAATTTACTATTCCAACTCCAGGAAGGTGCAACAGTAGGGAAAGTGTTATGTACTATATGTTAAAATGAATTTAATTTTTGCAAAAAGTTATTGTAAATTTGCATTTCTGTACAACGTTCAGTTTTCTCATTTTTTCCTTTTATCACTTTTGCAGACAATTGTTTTTGTTTTACGATTCCAATCAACACATAAGTGTCTACTCCAGCCTACAGGCCATTCCCACTTAAGAAGACTCACCAAGAAAACCAATTTCAAAAAAACAAGGTATTTTTAAACAACATTATAAGGTGCAGCAGTAGGGAAAGTGTTGGATGGTGTAGGGGTGCAATTTACTATTCCAACTCCAGGAAGGTGCAGCAGTAGGGAAAGTGTTGGATGGTGTAGGGGTGTAATTTACTATTCCAACTCCAGGAAGGTGCAGCAGTAGGGAAAGTGTTGGATGGTGTAGGGGTGCAATTTACTATTCCAACTCCAGGAAGGTGCATCAGTAGGGAAAGTGTTGGATGGTGTAGGGGTGTAATTTACTATTCCAACTCCAGGAAGGTGCAGCAGTAGGGAAAGTGTTGGATGGTGTAGGGGTGCAATTTACTATTCCAACTCCAGGAAGGTGCAGCAGTAGGGAAAGTGTTGGATGGTGTAGGGGTGCAATTTACTATTCCAACTCCAGGAAGGTGCAGCAGTAGGGAAAGTGTTGGATGGTGTAGGGGTGCAATTTACTATTCCAACTCCAGGAAGGTGCAGCAGTAGGGAAAGTGTTGGATGGTGTAGGGGTGTAATTTACTATTCCAACTCCAGGAAGGTGCAGCAGTAGGGAAAGTGTTGGATGGTGTAGGGGTGCAATTTACTATTCCAACTCCAGGAAGGTGCAGCAGTAGGGAAAGTGTTGGATGGTGTAGGGGTGTAATTTACTATTCCAACTCCAGGAAGGTGCAGCAGTAGGGAAAGTGTTGGATGGTGTAGGGGTGCAATTTACTATTCCAACTCCAGGAAGGTGCAGCAGTAGGGAAAGTGTTGGATGGTGTAGGGGTGCAATTTACTATTCCAACTCCAGGAAGGTGCAGCAGTAGGGAAAGTGTTGGATGGTGTAGGGGTGCAATTTACTATTCCAACTCCAGGAAGGTGCAGCAGTAGGGAAAGTGTTGGATGGTGTAGGGGTGCAATTTACTATTCCAACTCCAGGAAGGTGCAGCAGTAGGGAAAGTGTTGGATGGTGTAGGGGTGTAATTTACTATTCCAACTCCAGGAAGGTGCAGCAGTAGGGAAAGTGTTGGATGGTGTAGGGGTGCAATTTACTATTCCAACTCCAGGAAGGTTCATCAGTAGGGAAAGTGTTGGATGGTGTAGGGGTGCAATTTACTATTCCAACTCCAGGAAGGTGCATCAGTAGGGAAAGTGTTGGATGGTGTAGGGGTGCAATTTACTATTCCAACTCCAGGAAGGTGCAACAGTAGGGAAAGTTTTGGATGGTGTAGGGGTGCAATTTACTATTCCAACTCCAGGAAGGTGCATCAGTAGGGAAAGTGTTGGATGGTGTAACTGTTATATTTTAGGTATTTCATTTAATTTTTCAGACTAATTTGTTTTTCTTCTCTTCTCTTTTCAGATAATGTCTAGTCTGGAAGCTGCAAAGTATATTAAATCCAGGAAGGGCAAAAATTTATTAAACCATGGAGGATACATATATAGTAAGGAAAGAATAAGTTTAACTAGAAATCATTGGAGGTGTGTGCAATACTACACTACCCATTGCAGTGGCAGAGCGGTTACTGTTGATAATTTAGTTGTGAAAACCACAGAACATAACCACTCTGCCTCTGCAATGGAGGTAGAAATTAGAGAAACAGTGAACGAAATGAAAGCTATTGCAAGCACCTCCAATGATTCTACAGGATCCATTTTAAGAGAGGTTGCACAGCATGTCCCCAGTCATGTTGCTAGTAACATGCCTATAATTCCTAATTTGAGAAGAATTATTCAAAGACAAAAGCAGGCAAGTAACATTCAATTATCTACACCACATTCTTTCTCTGACATTAGAATTCCACATGATCTTTCTATTTCTTTTTCTGATGAACCTTTCCTTCTGCATGACAACGAAAACCCTCAGAAACGAATTCTCATTTTTAGTACCCCACGTAACCTTGCTAAGTTAGAAAGTAGTGAAATTTGGATGATGGATGGGACGTTTAAAAGTACACCCCATCCTTTCACTCAAATTTACACTATACATGCCAAAATTAACAATAGTGTAATTCCCTTAGTATATAGTTTGCTACCTGATAAGACTTCTGCAACATACACTGAACTTTTATCAGTGATTAAAAGTAAAACATCTCAAAGTCCTCGGAAAATAATTATTGATTTTGAATTGAGCATGATCAATGTGATCACTAAAACGTACACGGATACCCAAATTCAGGGATGTTTTTTTCATTTTTCCCAGGCATTTTGGCGTAAATTACAAAAAACATCCCTAGTTGCAGAATATTCTCGTGATAGCAAACTACAATTTGAACTAAAAAAATTAACTGCACTTTGTTTTGTTGCTCCCGATAGTGTGGACGAGTACTACACTGCAATTATAGAATCTGTTTATTATACGAGTAACGAAGAAAAATTGGCACCCATTCTAAATTATTTCGAGGACACATGGATTGGACACCTAAGCAGATCGGGTCGCAGGAGGAAGCCACGATTCCATGTGGAGTGGTGGAACTGCTACACGAGTTGTTTAGAGGGAGAAGCAAAAACAAACAATGCCATTGAGGGATGGCATAACTCCTTTAACCACACAATTGGCAAACCTCATCCAAACTTCTACTCTTTTTTGGAAACTTTGAAGAAGGAGCAAAGTTTTCAAGAAATGAGAATAGCCCAAACACTCGCAGGTAGTCTAAACCCACGAGTAACAGTCAAAACAAGGGAAATGTCTGAGAGACTATTGGCTATTGTACAACAATTTTCGTTGTGTGTGGCTATAGACTACCTGGAAAATCTTTCTAACATTCTTTCTTTCTAAATTTAGTTTTTTACTTAGTTTCTTGCTTTGCTTCAAATTTAAATATTTTTCAAATTACAATTGCCATACAATGTTTTTTCTAAAAAATTTTTCAAACAAACAAGTCGGGTCCTTTTTTTTTTTTCAAAATCTTCATTTCTAGCACAACTACCAATGTCAACAAATTTACTGTCCCATAGTATTGGACCAATTTTTCAACATCCGAACGCCATTAATATAATTACAGAAAACTTCGTTTTTTATTTCCGACCTAAAAAATCACCAAAACTCAAACCAATCTAAATTGTACATGTCAAGCCATAATCCAAAATGCACATTGCTGCATAAACACCAATTTTTATTCAATCATTAATTCCCAAAATTTACGAGTACGCTATTTTTTTTCACTTAGAAATGAAGATCAAAATTACTTTTTTTAGTTCCGAAGTAAAGAAATAAACTTTGTGAACAGTAACTTTAAATTTTTAAACAGTTACATACATTTTTTAAATAAACAAATAACTTTTCGCGACCCGACATAGGCATACATTAATGACATTATTGTGGACATGTTTAAAAACATTTAAAACATCAATTAGTTTTCCCGCAACCTCTCCTTATTCTTTCCTCACTATATATGTATCACTATTAAAGGTTTAATCTATATTTTAAAGTGAAAATATTTCCTACCTGGACGCAGATCAGCTTCCTGCTGCTTCCTCCTCCGATGCTCTTCAAAATGGCGCATTACGTCGACGCTCACGTCATTACGTCATCGCGTGCATCAATATTTATAACGGACTACTTTATTTAACTAATCTGTAAATAAATGTTTAAAAATGTAATTAAAATATTTATATGTTTTCTAAAAAATGTTACTTGCTTTGCAAAATTAAATAAAAATATGGTTTATTTTTTAAGGATTTTTCAATAAATAAATATTTTGAAAACATTATTTGTTTACTGTTATTATTTTTTAAATTGTAATTTATTCATTAAAAATGTAACTTTTTTAATGTAAATTTACTAAATGTGTTCCTTACCTCGACTCTATTGTCTTTTTCCTTCAAAACTTGCTCTTTCTTCTCTTTCTGATCCTTCTTTTCTTGTTCCGCGGGTTGTATATTCTGAAGCTGCCAAAATAAATGAAGGACAAATAAGCTCATAGACTTCAATGCAAAAGCGTGGGAATTTTTTTTTAAAGTAAGTTCTTTTTTTCCTGCTATTTTTTCTTAAGGTATTATTATTTCTGAAATTCATTTCTTATTACTCTTTTAATATTAAAAATATATATATTTTTTTTAACATTTCTCTAATTTTTTATTATAATACTCCAAAAGTACTCTTCCTTTTTTTGGACAAACATTAAACTTTATATAAGAAACTTAAAAATACTCTAGTATTAATCTTTCTTAATACTAATTTTTTCTTTAATTAACTGTTATTAATTTTAAATAATTGGTCTAGTATTAATATTTAATAATAATCCTTATTTCAATTTTATTTACATATTTTATTTAAATTAAAATTACTCAATTATTAATTCCTCATAATACAAATCTTTTATTATTAATATTAATACTCTTTTATATTTGAAAAATACTCAAGTATTATTATTTTGTTAAACTACTCACACTTATATTTTTAAATTTAAAATAAAATATACTCTTTGTATTTTGAAAAATACTCAAGTATTAATTTTACTTAAAAAATACTCTTTTATATTAGAAAAATACTCAAGTATTAATATTTAGTTAAACTACTCACACTTATATTTTTAAATTTAAATTAAAATATACTCTTTCTATTTTGAAAAATACTCAAGTATTAATTTAACTTTAAAAATACTCTTTTCTATTAGAAAAATACTCAAGTATTAATATTTTGTAAAACTACTCACTTTTTAAAATTTATATTTTAAAAAAAACATTAAATTATACGATATATATTTATTTAAGTTAAAATCCCAAAATTAAAAAATGCGTTGTAATAGTATATGCGTTGTAAAAGTACTTACCATATAACATCATGCGTTGTAAATGCATGCGTTGTAAATGCATGCGTTGTAAAGGCATTTTCAAAGAATGCGTTGTAATGGTATATGCGTTGTAAAAGTACTTACCATATAATAGCATGCGTTGTAAAAGCATGCGTTGTAAAAGCTTTTGCGTTGTAAAAAATGCGTTGTAATAGCATAGCGTTGTAAAAGTTGCGTTGTAAAGGTAGTTCCCCATATGATACCTACCCTCGTTAGAAGACTGCTAAACCCTCAAGGGATTCACTGTAATAGTTCCTATGTGCAAAGGTCTCACTCCTGCTTAAAGAACCCCTAAAGGTTATTGCATGTGATGAAAAGAAAACAGCTGGCCGCGGTGTATATTAACTGCATATACTCCGTGGGTCTATCAAGGACTTCTCCCCACACGGGGACCCCTCCAATCACGGTAGGGCGTAGTGATCAACTACCGCCGTCCGCGTTGGCACTTATACTCCAAATAGGGAAGCACTCTTCGTGACGGCAATGCCGAGGATCAAGGGATTCTCCCCAAGCACTCCGCCACTTGTATTCCCTCCGTGAATACCTCTCGCTAGGTACCACCACCAGGCTTCTCCTTTAACTCACCGCACTGTTGTCCGGTCTCTCCCTGAGTCCCTCGGACCATCGCCGGTGTTCAAACACTCTCCCGAGTGCATGCGCTCGATGTTTACCTCGAGCGCGCCACTTGTCCCAATCAACACTGTCCGTGTCAGCAACCACAATGGAAAGGGAAGCGCCACAAGAACTCCGGTATAAAGCTAGCAACCGCTCCCTCGGACCCCTCGGAATCACGAACGCCTCCTTCCCAGTTTGATGTCCCTATATCCGGTCCGGCAGCAAAGATTGCTGGGATCGGTAGTTCAAACCTCCGGGAGTCTGGGAAATGCAGTTCATTCGGCAGGCGCGAGGGCTAAACCCTGACAGTACGCCCCCCTCCCAAGCGCCTCCTAGGTCCAGGCTTGGATGGAAACCTCCGGTGAAAAGATGCAACGGCTCGCGGGGCGTGCACGTTGCTTCCGGGTTCCCAGGAGTCGTCCTCCACTGGATAGCCCTTCCAGGAGACCAGGTACCACAACACTCCCCTACGCAGCTTCGAATCGCGGATGGACCGTACTTCATATTCAAGCCCTTCATCCCCACGCACCGGTGGGGGACTCCTCCTGTGGGCCGTAAAAGCCTTCTTTAGTAAGTGTACATGAAACACAGGATGTATCCTTAGCGAGCCTGGCAGTCTCAATTTGTAGGCCACTGGGTTAACTTGCTTCACTATAGGATACGGTCCAATGTAGCGTGGATGGAATATGCTCCGTAGTTTGAAACGGATGTATCTGGTGGACAGCCACACCTTGTCCCCCACTTGGAACTGAGGGCCCGGGTTCCTGTGCTTATCCTCCCACTGCTTGTATGCTTCTTTCGCCTTCACCACATGGGTGTGCACCGCCTTGTGCACCTTCCTCAACACACGTAAGTGTGTCATCACCGCGGGCTGGTTTCGGACTGCCGAAGGGATGTCAATGGGTAAGGTGTTGGCGTCGTACCCAAAATTGGCTCTAAACGGTGACATGCCTGTAGAACTATGCCAGGCATTGTTATAGGCCAATTCGGCCACCCACAACAGATCCACCCATGATTCGTGAGCTTCTTTGGAATAGCACCGAAGGTATTTCTTTAGGGTCTGATTTAACCGCTCGGTCTGCCCGTTGGTCTGTGGGGGAAAGCTTGTTGACAGTGCAGCTTCCATCCCTAGTGCCTGACACCATGTTTTCCAAAAGCGGGCAACAAACTGCGGCCCTCTGTCAGACACTATCACCCGGGGCAGGCCGTGTAGTCGTATGACCTGAGAAGCCAGTAACTGAGCAGTCTGGCTGGCAGTGGGAAGGTATAGACTGTTACTGCCTGACATGCCCCCCAGAGGTAGTGCCGCCACTCCTGAAAAGCCCTCTTGATAGCCAGAAGCTCTTTTTCGGCTATCGTGTAGTTAACTTCTGCCGGGCTCAATTTCAGTGACAGGAATGCTACGGGATGGAGGAAGCCAGTGTGCGTATCACGCTGGGATAAAACAGCTCCTATTGCATCCTCCGAAGCATCGGCTTCCACCACAAATGGATGTTCTGTTACAGGATGCGCCAAAACCGGAGCTGTAGTGAACGCCCTTTTTAAGGACTTGAAAGCCTCATCGGCCTCTCTGGACCACACAAATGGTACCCCCTTCCTCAACAACCTAGTAATGGGAACCGCGTTGTGAGAAAACTGCACTATGAACCGGCGGTAGTAGTTGGCGAACCCCAAAAAACTCTACACTTGACGCACGTTCTTTGGGGCCGGCCAATCCTGTACCGCCCGGACCTTCCTCTCCGACATCTGTAACCCCTGGGGTCTGAGATTCACCCCCAAGAACTCCACCTCCCGTACTCCGAACTCACATTTGCTTAATTTGACATATAAACTATGTTCTCTCAATCTCTCCAACACCCTGCACACATGCTCAACATGACAAGACTCGTCCGGGGAGTAAATCAGGATGTCGTCTATGTACATGACCACAAAACGGTCCACATACTCCTTCAGCACATTGTTAATAAAAAATTGGAAAGCCGCCGGGGCATTACACAGCCCAAACGGCATTACCATGTACTCGTAGAGACCGTATCACGTCTTGAACGCCGTCTTCCACTCATCCCCCTCGCGCACTCGGACCAGGTGATACGCCCCCCGCAAGTCCAAGCGGGTATAGATCTTTGCTTCCCTCACCTGGTCAAGCAACACCGATATGAGGGGGAGAGGATAACGGTTGCATACGGTGTTTTTATTCAAGACGCGATAGTCCACACATGCCCTTAGATCCCCATTGGCCTTCGCAATAAAGAAGATGGGAGAGGCAGCCGGAGAGCGCGAAGGCCTGATGAAGCCCAGGCGAAGGTAATGGTCGATGTACTCCTTGAGATGGACAGTTTCGGATACCGACAAGGCATACACTCTGCACGTTGGGAGGTTAGCCCCCTCCACCAAGTCAATTCGGCAATCGTATTCCCTATGAGGGGGTAACGTTTCCGCTCTGGCTTCGCTGAACACATCGCTGTAACCACTGTACTCAACAGGGAGTTGTACGTTGGTTTCCACCGCCGTGGCTGCTAAGTAGGGGGAAGCTAACACTGCAATGTGAGTCGAAGGACAGGGTGACATGTGCTCCTGACAGTGTTCGGGCACAAAACGGAGCGTTTTAGTTCTCCAATCGACAACGGGGTTGTGTCGTCGCAACCAGGGCATGCCTAAGATAACCTCGTATTGGGGGGCTGCTATGATATTTAAGGTCAAAATCTCTGAATGCACCTCTCCCTGTGCCCTAACCGAGAGTCCTACCTCGCTGGTCCTTTCGGTTATCTGACCGGATTTTAACGGCTGTCCGTCTACCGCCAACACTTCCTCAGGATTCTCTCGGGGAACACGAGGTAAGGCCAGCCGGGACACCAAACCGTCGTCTATAAAATTGCCCGTTGCGCCTGAATCCACCATCACCGAGACTTGATGGGTTTTTTGGTCGCATTCAAGCTCCATGCTAACAACAAGATGTGACTCTGTTTCCCCAACCCCGATGGTGGATAATGAGGTGAGTTTCCATTCGTGACTCCATTCGTGACCTCCCTCCTCCCCCGGTCTTTGGGCCTCCAACTGTACCTTATCTGTCGCTAAGGAAGAGACTGCTAGACGCTTGAACCTATTGCCACCAGAGGTCTTGGGTTTTGAGGGGCATTCTCTAACGTAATGCCCCTTCTTACCGCAGTACATGCAGAGACCCTGGGTTCTCCTGGCTTCCCTCTCTTCTTTGGACAACTGAGCTCGAAGTGCCCCTATTTCCATTGGTTCAGAACTATCTTCGGTCCCTCCCCCTGACTTACGCCCTGACCGCTCCAAAGGTCCAGACCCTCTGTCCCATCGTCTCCTGCTACCCCCTCTCTCTGTCATGCGACTGTCCAGCCTTAACACCAGATTAATCATATCCACACACGTGGTTGGCTGAGGGTCCACTTGGGCCACTACGTCCTTCAACTCCTCCTTCAATCCTTGGTAAAAAAGGACATCCTTTTTTCCTCAGGCCAGTCCGCCGCAGCCACCAACCGATTAAACGTAGTTAAATACGTGATCAACTCATTCCTTCCCTGCCGTAACTCCAGGAGTTCTCGGTCGGCACTGAAGGTGGTGGCTCTTCTATCAAACATTTTCTCGAATTCTGCCTTAAAGGCTGACCAATCCGATAGACTAGGATCATTGCGCTGTACCAAAGGCACAGCCCAATTGGCGGCGTCCCCCGCCAGATATGAGATGGCGAAGGCCACGCGTGAATGGTTGTTGGGGAAGGAGGCCAGTTTACAGGAGAAGTGCAGTAACACCTGTGTTAAAAACACTTGTGTCTTACGAGGGTCGCCTGAAAACCTCTCGGGGGTTGCCAAAGGAATGGGAGGGGGCACCGTTACTTGAATGGGAGACGCAGAAGAGGAGGCACTGAAAGGGTTCCTAGATAACTGTTCCACCTTGTCTCTTAAGGCAGTAATTTCGGCTCTAGCCGAGGCCAACTCCTGTTGCATCAGAACTAACGCATGTACCACATCCTCCATGGACGACATTGTTGCTGCGACTGAATCGGGCAGAATGTAATTCGTGGGTTCGTGATTCTGTCAGGTTCTCACTCTGCGGCATCCAGACGCAGCAACAAGCTCCACCTCCGGACCTTCCAAACACCCTGAAGAATCAACACACAGGGTGTTCGAATGATACAGCGAGGGAAAAAACCCCTAAAAGGGGAAAAAACCCATAGGAAGGGAAAGGAAGGGTCAGCTGGGAAGAGGAAGCTGGAAAAAACAAAACACAAGGATTAACAGAAGGCATACATACTACTCTCAGTAAGTCTCACTATAATCAAGGAGTATTCACCTGCATTGTTTCTGCACAATGGCTCTATTCCAGGAAATGCTCCCACTATCCATCCTCCCTACAGAACACACAAAAACCAGATCAATAAGTAGGGGGTTAGTGATAGCCTGCACACCATATATGGCACACCTATATGATACCTACCCTCGTTAGAAGACTGCTAAACCCTCAAGGGATTCACTGTAATAGTTCCTATGTGCAAAGGTCTCACTCCTGCTTAAAAAACCCCTAAAGGTTATTGCATGTGATGAAAAGAAAACAGCTGGCCGCGGTGTATATTAACTGCATATACTCCGTGGGTCTATCAAGGACTTCTCCCCACACGGGGACCCCTCCAACCACGGTAGGGCGTAGTGATCAACTACCGCCGTCCGCGTTGGCACTTATACTCCAAATAGGGAAGCACTCTTCGTAACGGCAATGCCGAGGATCAAGGGATTCTCCCCAAGCACTCCGCCACTTGTATTCCCTCCGTGAATACCTCTCGCTAGGTACCACCACCAGGCTTCTCCTTTAACTCACCGCACTGTTGTCCGGTCTCTCCCTGAGTCCCTCGGACCATCGCCGGTGTTCAAACACTCTCCCGAGTGCATGCTCTCGATGTTTACCTCGAGCGCGCCACTTGTCCCAATCAACACTGTCCGTGTCAGCAACCACAATGGAAAGGGAATCGCCACAAGAACTCCGGTATAAAGCTAGCAACCGCTCCCTCGGACCCCTCGGAATCACGAACGCCTCCTTCCCAGTTTGATGTCCCTATATCCGGTCCGGCAGCAAAGACTGCTGGGATCGGTAGTTCAAACCCCCGGGAGTCTGGGAAATGCAGTTCATTCGGCAGGCGCGAGGGCTAAACCCTGACACTGTTACAACCATAATAATGTAAGTAGCTTGGGATGCTTATGCTAAGTTATGGTGCCTCATAACTGTTACTTGAAAAGGGCGGGCCCATATTATCACTCACTTGCTTTGCTCAGGGATACTATAAGGATGTACTGCATCCATCTAGTCATATGTTACACTTAGGGCCTTATTACGATGTTTCTCGGAGTCAAATGGTCAGTTTCCCTTCCAACCGCCGCATTAGAATACAGGCAGTCGAAAGTGAAACTGGCCGGTCATTCTGGCTGGATCCTGACGCGTTCAAGGAGCCCGTCAGCCAGTCGGAGGCCTCACTGTAATCCCTATGAACGGCGTTTACGCCATCGGCATTACGATGGTTTCCAACAGGTTTTCCATGTCGAGCTTTCTGATGTAGGTGCCTGCCACACGGACAGGGATTAACAGAAACTCCCATTTCTCTATGGGAGCTTGTGCTACGGCTGGTTTACGGCCTCAGCACAAGCTCCCATACGGAAATGGGAGTATGCGACCGCACCATGTGCAGTCGCATTGTAATACTGCGGTTGGGACCGCCGACCAGAGGTTGATCGGTCCAAATTTCACAACGGTGCATCCGCCCAACATTGTAATAAGGCCCTTAGTTGTTAGGTACACTTCCTCTAGTTCCTCTGAGCCTCAATATATACTATACGGCTCAATGGAACAAACCTCCCCTTGACCTTAACCAAGAGTTATCCAGAGTTCAGCACCAGAGACATCAGCTAAGCCTATTTCCACATGTCAGACTAGAATAAATATCATCCAAAAAGCTTGCTGGCATGGCTGTTTATATATTTTATAATGTTGCATAGGGCACAGACACTGCTGTATGTTAACACTATAAGTGTTTGTGCATTGAAAGCATTAAAATGCGTGGGGACACCATAAGGTGTGGAAAACACCCTGCTCTTTGCTGCACTGCCTGCTCTTTTCTACCAAGGGGCTTTCAGTTTAAGCAGGCTTACAAAACATGTGCTTTAAATGCAACTTTTTTCTAATGTTCATATTAACAGGCCGGAGATGAGACTTTTTTATTCCCTGAAGCTTATATATTAATACATTTGTTGAAATGTGATTATGAATACAAATTACATTGCTAGCTCCATCTTGAAGGAAACAGAAGAGACACTGTAACAGCAGGCTTCAGTTTACCTCCTATAATTTCAGCAAAAGAATTGTTCACTGTCCTGTGTATCAAAACAGGAGCCTAGTGCAAGCCAACGCAGAGACCAGCATATCCAAGAAAGTATATGAGGTACATTTGATTGAGATGGAAGGCTAACACTCTCAATGTACCTTGAGGCCAGGTAGCATGAAAGGTATGCAGGAGGCTGGGCTTTTCATGACTTGGCATGGAATACACTGATATAATTAGACTGTTAATCACTTTTTTACAACGTAGGTAGTAATTAGTCAAATTGATTAGAGTAATAATATAAAAATACCAATACCTGTGTGCTAATTTTCTGGAACAGGGAGGGGCTCTGTAATATCAGCTGCAGATAAGAGATTGTCTGACAGGTTTTGTCTCACTCCTAACATTGCTATCAGTACAAGCATAACTCAGTGGGGAGGGGTCAGGCACGCTTGCCAGTTTTCTTGTCACTGAAAATGTCACCATTTCTCTTTTGGGGCTTAGGCAATCTACTGGGTCTTGCATTCATCGTACTCCTGTATGCCATGTATACATGTCTTTATTGAGGTGTGTTTTATGACACCCTTAGCTTGTGCTAGTCCCAGGGGATTCAATGACACAACATGCCAGCTCTCCCCACTTGCAGTGAATAAATACCAGCTACTCTTTTGATGACACCTTTCTGTTCTGTGTTTCCACATAGTGACCAAAACATGCTTAAAAAAGGGTGTGTGTTTTGTCCGGTGATCTGTTTCGATTCCTATTGGTCAGTGTCCTTGGTCTGTTTAAGTGATGGTCATGCTTCTATCCATGAATGTTATGCTACATTATGCCTATTTCTACAGTACACTATAACCTATAAAGGTATCCTGACATTTTGTAGGTGTGTGAGGCTCGCCTTGACGGGACTTACTCGCAGAGCCAATTCTTCAGCTTCTTGTGGATTTCAAGAAGAGATGTGGAGGCTCTAATGTGGTATGTAATGGTGTTATATACTTGAGGAGCGGCGTGAGAAGGCTTGACCTCCTAATCCTTTTTTAAGTGAGAGAGTCCGGCTGGGCACAGCTGTCGGGAGGGTTGGTTGAACTACACGCAGCGGTTCAAGTAGGATGCATCTGTGTTGTATAGAGCTTTGTGTTTGTGGGCCGCAAGCCTGAACTGGGCATGCTTATGTATTGGGAGCCAGTGGAGTTCCCTGAAGTGTGGTGTGACATAAGACCGGCATGGGAGGTTGAGAACCAGTTTTGCTTGTTGGTTGATGATTCCTGCGTAGAGGGCGTTTCCATACTGCAGTCTGCTGGTGATGAGGGCATGAGAAATGACCTTCCTGGTGTTCTTTTGCAGATCTTTCTCAGCAACAAGAGGACATGGCTATAGCAGTGACCTGGGTGACATGTCCAGATTGCTGTTGATAATGATCCAGAGGTTTATTGCTTGTGGGCTGATGGTGGAAGTGGGCCTGAGATCTGGATGCCACCAGAAGGAGTCCCATGGTGAGGTATCTTTTCCGAAGATCACCACTTCAGACTTGCCCGTGTTCAGCTTGAGACAGTTGAACTTCATCCAGGTGGCCACTTTGGTCATGCAGGAGTTGAAGTTGTTCCTTAAGCAGGGTGTTTTTTTTACAAGACACAGTATCAGTTGTGTGTCGGTGACCTAGGTGAGTATGTTGATGTTGTGTGTTTGGATGACGTCTGCCAGTGGAGTTATGTAGATATTGAAGATGGTCAGGCTGAGCGAGGAACCCTGCAGAACTCTGCAAATGGGTTCCCAGACTTATGAACAGTATGGCGGCATCTTGACTATTTAGTTTCTTCCGTTGAGAAAGGTGCAGATCCATTGGAGGGCAGGTTCTTGGATGCCAGGCTTGTGAAGTTATCTTCACTGTTTGAAATATGCGATGCTTCTGGTGTTCAATATGACAGTGTTCTGGATGTATCAGTTGGTAGTACAGAAGGCTGAGCTGTGAAGACATTGAGGCTGCTTGTGGGTTGCTTGTAACCGGAAACTTTGAGTACTCAAACTAAAGCCTACATTGAAATAAATCCCTTGTGTATGGACTCCAAGATAAGCTAGTAATAAGAAGTACTACTATTTGGAGAGGAGAAACCCACTTAACCAAAACCAAACACCACCTGCAACCCTTGTACAAATGACAGAGTAAGGAACTGCTCTCCAGCGGGTCATGGTATCATTCCAGTTAAAAGAATTAAAGGAATTATGATTCCGGGAAAGGAAATAGAAAGATCCTACAAAAACAGTAGAAGAACTTGAGCTGCAGCCCTGCAGATACTGCATGTGAGCAGTCTGTATTGAAGCAAAGAATCAAGTATGTGGTAATATGCAAGTGACAGCAGAAGTTTCCGTCCTATGTGCTACTAGGAACAGACTCTCCTGCCCCAGTTGCATCATTGTGTTAGAGGGCAGGCGTCCTGTGTAATACTTCATCTACCTGTCCCAGAATGCTCTGTCAGGGAGGCGGGTTGTGTGCTGTCCCATACTGCTCTTGGGCTGGTCATGTGAGTAGGGAGGGTATTTAGTTGGCCGTGACCCGGTCCCACTTGCTTGGCTTTCTTATTGTGAAACCTGCCCTGTGCCATTGGATAGTGACTTACGGAGTGTTTTGATGGTACTCCTGGATCTGTTATAAACCTGTTGCTGTATGGTTTTTCCTACTACGGCCTGAATCAACCTAAGGCCTGGCGTGAGGACGCGTCGCATTCCGCTGCAAGAGAATATATCCTTCCGTGTAAATAACTCCCGGCGGACCGCGTTGCGGTTTATCGTTTAGTAGCGCTCGGTCGCACTACGGATTGAGCTCCCGGTTCCGGGTTTGTTTGGCCCCTTCCCTCCACTTGACCTCATGCGTCACGAAGGTACTCTGTCCTAGGACGCAAGCAGACGTCCCGTAACCCCGCCCACTTTGCTCCACGTTTACTCGCCGCCGAATAACGCGAGGAAGCGTTAAGTATCGGCAGCGGTTCTCCTACCAATACTCGGACACCCGCCCTTCTATTTGTAGCTGCTACTAAGATCAACAGCATCTTACGCACTACGGTCTTTTTCCGGGTCCTGAAGGCTCACTATCTCTTCTATAGACATAACGGGCCGGCGCAATTGTTATTTCCTTCGACTGAAGACTTCCAAAAACAAAGAACACGGCTCTTCCGTTTTATGAACTTTGAGTGGGTTTACAGCGATGGTGTTTTGAGAATTCTGGCACAGACATTTTTCATGGAGAACTATAATCACCTTACTGCTAAAGACTACAGCAGATGAAAGTTAAGTTTTGGCATAAATGGAATGCTTAAGACGGATTAAGCAACTTCTACATCCCACCACAAGAAACCTGTTTTGCATCGTCCCAAATTAGGTTGAGAGCCTACTACCAGCTTTGAATACAAGTAAGTGTGGAATAGTACACAACCCACGGGGATAGATAGAAGGCAGGAGGTTAATGTAATAAGTCTAGGGTTATGTTACACTTGCATAATGCCCTAATTGGTGTCTTGTTCTTTTTGATATAGAGCTGCTACATACCCTCAAGCTGGAACCCCTCCTGCTGACTGCATATAGGCGTGGTGGCTGATTTTCCTTTTGTCTCTTCATTTTTTAGGGATACTTGCCTTGCTCGAGTGTGCTTTATTGTTGCCACTGGGTAGGTGGTATCCTTGAGAAAGGGAGGGGCTGTTTCTGCGCTCCAGGGGAACACATATTTCTGCTTGGGAAGCCAGTCTGCGCCCGACAGAAAGCCAAGCCCACGTTCATAGTTCCCCCTTAGCGAAAAGAATTTCCGTCACAACCATCATGGATGTGGCTATGTCTGCCGAGACCCCAGAAACCACTATGAGAGAGTTAGCGGCGGCTGTGGTTAATCTGCAGACGGAGCTTAAATTGGTGAGAGGCGAAAATCAACGCCTTGTTTCTGAGATAAGCCTGTTGAAGACACAACGGCAATTAGAGGTTAGAGTTACAGAAACTAACCCAAAACATAAAAGGAGATATATACAACCCGCACACTTTCAGGTTCCTACCCCTGCTGCTACTTCAGTACCTACAGAGACTACCCCTTCTCCTGTTAACGTTACAGTTGTCACCCCGCCTCAGACTCCTCTTGCCATGCCCGAGAGGTTTAACGGGGACAGCAGTAGATATGGGGTGTTCATGAATCAGTGCCATCTCCAACTCCTATGTAGAGCAGCCTCTTTCCCTGATGACGCAGCAAAAGTAGCGTTTATTATTTCATATCTCAGTGGCAACGCAGCACTTTGGGCAGTGCCATTGGTTGAAAACGATGACCCCATTTTATACAATTTGGCTCTGTTTAAGGATAGAATGAGGAGTCTTTTTGCTAGGCACTCCTATATGCAAGCCAGTGATAATGAGCTGCTAAATCTCAAGCAGGGTTCTAAAGACCTATTAACATATATCACCACTTTTAATCGATTGGTCACAGAAACACACTGGCCTGAAGATAAGAGAACGTCCTTATTTTATAGAGGCCTGAAGGACGAGCTCAAAGATATACTCTCGCAAATCGTTGACCCTCCTGAAGAGTGCTCTGCATTTATGGATCTAGTGGTTAAGTTAGATCATCGACTCACCGAAAGAAAAGGAGAAAAGACGAAAGGAGAGTATTCTCGTCTGTTTTTGGCCAAAAGTGAAAAGAAAGAGGCTAAGGACACAAGTGAACCTGTGCAGATAGGAGGGTTTAGAGGTCCACTGTCCGCTGAAGAAAGAGAAAAACTGAGAAAATTGAACCTCTGTCTATACTGCGGTAAGGGCGGACATTTTGCTAGAGAGTGTCCAGTCAAACCCAAGACCCCTCAGAAAACAGCCACAGGTCGCACTGGTATGGCAGTACAGGCGGAAAACTAACGGACTTGGGGTGTACGGAGGTCGCTCTTCCAAGTCTTCCAGTTTCAAAGACCTCTAAATATGTAGCTCCCACTGTAACTCCAGCGCCTAGGCATTTTTCAATCAATGTGGTATTCCTTCTGCCCTCGCAGCGAAGACGCACCATGGCTATATTGCTAGATTCTGGCGCAACAGGAAACTTTTTGGATATAACGGTGGCTAAGGCTCTGGGAATGGAATTTATCCCGAAAAAACAACCAGAAAAAGTAAGAACAGTAGATGGGTCAGAATTGTCATCTGGCTTAATAAAGTATCAAACTCCTGACATAGTCATGCTGTGTGATAACGGCCATTCGGAAGTCATCGTCTTTGACTTGATTGATACCCCCAATTTTGGAGCCATCCTAGGAGTACCCTGGCTCCAGAGACATAACCCTCAAATAGATTGGGTTTCGAGAACGGTGACTTTACGCTCTCCTTAGTGTGAGAATGAGAAAGAACATGTAGAACATGTAAGTTTGATATTACAGAGATTGCAACAGAATCACCTCTTTGCCAAACTAGAGAAATGTCTCTTCCATACCCGCAAAGTTGCCTTTCTGGGTTTTGTTATCTCCCCAGAGGGAATACACATGGATCCCGCCAAGGTATCCGCCATTACTAAATGGGCTAGTCCCACCAATGTGAGAGAGGTCCAATAATTTTTAGGTTTTGCCAACTTTTATAGAAGGTTTATTTATCATTTTTCTGATATGATCACGCCTATCAAAGGAAATGATGGATGGAGTGTTGAACATTGCAAGCACTCACCCCCAGTCAACTGATCTGGGTTTAATCCATCACCGTTCTTTAGCCCACTCTGCCACCCCAGTTAAGACATGGCCATATGCAAATCAGTCTGACCCTGTGCCTCATGGGAACAGGCCAGCCCGAACTGCCAAGCCATGTCTTCCCTGGACCGGAAACAAGCTTCCTAGGACCGGTTTCTGGCATTTCAGCCGTCTTCAGCCAGGCTTGCTTGGATCCAGGGCAAAGTGAGCAAGGGACTCACGTCTGAGCATACCCTGCCAACTTATGGCGAACAAAGCAAAAACCAAAGGAAATGATGGACGGAGTGTTGAACATTGCAAGCACTCACCCCCAGTCAACTGATCTGGGTTTAATCCATCACCGTTCTTTAGCCCACTCTACCACCCCAATTCAGACATGGCCATATGCAAATCAGTCTCACCCTGTGCCTCCTGAGAACAGTCCAGCCCGAACTGCCAAGCCATGTCTTCCCTGGACCGGAAACAAGCTTCCTAGGACCGGTTTCTGGCATTTCAGCCGTCTTCAGCCAGGCTTGCTTGAATCCAGTGGCAAAGTGAGCAAGGGAATCACGTCTGAGCATACCCTGCCAACATATGGCGAACAAAGCAAAAACCAAAGGAAATGATGGACGGAGTGTTGAACATTGCAAGCACTCACCCCCAGTCAACTGATCTGGGTTTAATCCATCACGATTCTTTAGCCCACTCTGCCACCCCAGTTCAGACATGGCCATATGCAAATCAGTCTGACCCTGTGCCTCATGGGAACAGTCCAGCCCGAACTGCCAAGCCATGTCTTCCCTGAACCGGAAACAAGCTTCCTAGGACCGGTTTCTGGCATTTCAGCCGTCTTCAGCCAGGCCTGCTTGAATCCAGTGGAAAAGTGAGCAAGGGACTCACGTCTGAGCATACCCTGCCAACTTATGGCGAACAAAGCAAAAACCAAAGGAAATGATGGACGGAGTGTTGAACATTGCAAGCACTCACCCCCAGTCAACTGATCTGGGTTTAATCCATCACCATTCTTTAGCCCACTCTGCCACCCCAGTTCAGACATGGCCATATGCAAATCAGTCTGACCCTGTGCCTCATGGGAACAGTCCAGCCCGAACTGCCAAGCCATGTCTTCCCTGGACCGGAAACAAGCTTCCTAGGACAGGTTTCGGCATTTCAGCCGTCTTCAGCCAGGCTTGCTTGAATCCAGTGGCAAAGTGAGCAAGGGACTCACGTCTGAGCATACCCTGCCAACTTATGGCGAACAAAGCAAAAACCAAAGGAAATGATGGACGGAGTGTTGAACATTGCAAGCACTCACCCCCAGTCAACTGATCTGGGTTTAATCCATCACCGTTCTTTAGCCCACGCTGCCACCCCAGTTCAGACGTGGCCATATGCAAATCAGTCTGACCCTGTGCCTCCTGAGAACAGTCCAGCCCGAACTGCCAAGCCATGTCTTCCCTGGACCGGAAACAAGCTTCCTAGGACAGGTTTCTGGCATTTCAACCGTCTTCAGCCAGGCTTGCTTGAATCCAGTGGCAAAGTGAGCAAGGGACTCACGTCTGAGCATACTCTGCCAACTTATGGCGAACAAAGCAAAAACCAAAGGAAATGATGGACGGAGTGTTGAACATTGCAAGCACTCACCCCCAGTCAACTGATCTGGGTTTAATCCATCACCGTTCTTTATCCCACTCTGCCACCCCAGTTCAGACATGGCCATATGCAAATCAGTCTGACCCTGTGCCTCATGGGAACAGTCCAGCCCGAACTGCCAAGCCATGTCTTCCCTGGACCGGAAACAAGCTTCCTAGGACCGGTTTCTGGCATTTCAGCCGTCTTCAGCCAGGCTTGCTTGAATCCAGTGGCAAAGTGAGCAAGGGACTCACGTCTGAGCATACCCTGCCAACTTATGGTGAACAAAGCAAAAACCAAAGGAAATGATGGACGGAGTGTTGAACATTGCAAGCACTCACCCCCAGTCAACTGATCTGGGTTTAATCCATCACCGTTCTTTAGCCCACTCTGCCACCCCAGTTCAGACATGGCCATATGCAAATCAGTCTGACCCTGTGCCTCATGGGAACAGTCCAGCCCGAACTGCCAAGCCATGTCTTCCCTGGACCGGAAACAAGCTTCCTAGGACCGGTTTCTGGCATTTCAGCCATCTTCAGCCAGGCTTGCTTGAATCCAGTGGCAAAGTGAGCAAGGGACTCACGTCTGAGCATACCCTGCCAACTTATGGCGAACAAAGCAAAAACCAAAGGAAATGATGGACGGAGTGTTGAACATTGCAAGCACTCACCCCCAGTCAACTGATCTGGGTTTAATCCATCACGATTCTTTAGCCCACTCTGCCACCCCAGTTCAGACATGGCCATATGCAAATCAGTCTGACCCTGTGCCTCATGGGAACAGTCCAGCCCGAACTGCCAAGCCATGTCTTCCCTGAACCGGAAACAAGCTTCCTAGGACCGGTTTCTGGCATTTCAGCCGTCTTCAGCCAGGCTTGCTTGAATCCAGTGGAAAAGTGAGCAAGGGACTCACGTCTGAGCATACCCTGCCAACTTATGGCGAACAAAGCAAAAACCAAAGGAAATGATGGACGGAGTGTTGAACATTGCAAGCACTCACCCCCAGTCAACTGATCTGGGTTTAATCCATCACCGTTCTTTAGCCCACTCTGCCACCCCAGTTCAGACATGGCCATATGCAAATCAGTCTGACCCTGTGCCTCATGGGAACAGTCCAGCCCGAACTGCCAAGCCATGTCTTCCCTGGACCGGAAACAAGCTTCCTAGGACCGGTTTCTGGCATTTCAGCCATCTTCAGCCAGGCTTGCTTGAATCCAGTGGCAAAGTGAGCAAGGGACTCACGTCTGAGCATACCCTGCCAACTTATGGCGAACAAAGCAAAAACCAAAGGAAATGATGGACGGAGTGTTGAACATTGCAAGCACTCACCCCCAGTCAACTGATCTGGGTTTAATCCATCACCATTCTTTAGCCCACTCTGCCACCCCAGTTCAGACATCGCCATATGCAAATCAGTCTGACCCTGTGCCTCATGTGAACAGTCCAGCCCGAACTGCCAAGCCATGTCTTCCCTGGACCGGAAACAAGCTTCCTAGGACCGGTTTCTGGCATTTCAGCCGTCTTCAGCCAGGCTTGCTTGAATCCAGTGGCAAAGTGAGCAAGGGACTCACGTCTGAGCATACCCTGCCAACTTATGGCGAACAAAGCAAAAACCAAAGGAAATGATGGACGGAGTGTTGAACATTGCAAGCACTCACCCCCAGTCAACTGATCTGGGTTTAATCCATCACCATTCTTTAGCCCACTCTGCCACCCCAGTTCAGACATCGCCATATGCAAATCAGTCTGACCCTGTGCCTCATGTGAACAGTCCAGCCCGAACTGCCAAGCCATGTCTTCCCTGGACCGGAAACAAGCTTCCTAGGACCGGTTTCTGGCATTTCAGCCGTCTTCAGCCAGGCTTGCTTGAATCCAGTGGCAAAGTGAGCAAGGGACTCACGTCTGAGCATACCCTGCCAACTTATGGTGAACAAAGCAAAAACCAAAGGAAATGATGGACTGAGTGTTGAACATTGCAAGCACTCACCCCCAGTCAACTGATCTGGGTTTAATCCATCAGCGTTCTTTAGCCCACTCTGCCACCCCAGTTCAGACATGGCCATATGCAAATCAGTCTGACCCTGTGCCTCATGGGAACAGTCCAGCCCGAACTGCCAAGCCATGTCTTCCCTGGACCGGAAACAAGCTTCCTAGGACCGGTTTCTGGCATTTCAGCCGTCTTCAGCCAGGCTTGCTTGAATCCAGTGGCAAAATGAGCAAGGGACTCACGTCTGAGCATACCCTGCCAACTTATGGCGAACAAAGCAAAAACCAAAGGAAATGATGGACGGAGTGTTGAACATTGCAAGCACTCATCCCCAGTCAACTGATCTGGGTTTAATCCATCACCATTCTTTAGCCCACTCTGCCACCCCAGTACAGACATGGCCATATGCAAATCAGTCTGACCCTGTGCCTCATGGGAACACTCCAGCCCGAACTGCCAAGCCATGTCTTCCCTGGACTGGAAACAAGCTTCCTAGGACTGGTTTCTGGCATTTCAGCCAGGCTTGCTTGAATCCAGTGGCAAAGTGAGCAAGGGACTCACGTCTGAGCATACCCTGCCAACTTATGGCGAACAAAGCATTAACCAAAGGAAATGATGGACGGAGTGTTGAACATTGCAAGCACTCACTCCCAGTCTACTGATCTGGGTTTAATCCATCACCATTCTTTAGCCCACTCTGCCACCCCAGTTCAGACATGGCCATATGCGAATCAGTCTGACCCTGTGCCTCATGGGAACAGTCCAGCCCGAACTGCCAAGCCATGTCTTCCCTGGACCGGAAACAAGCTTCCTAGGACCGGTTTCTGGCATTTCAGCCGTCTTCAGCCAGGCTTGCTTGAATCCAGTGGCAAAGTGAGCAAGGGACTCACGTCTGAGCATACCCTGCCAACTTATGGCGAACAAAGCAAAAACCAAAGGAAATGATGGACAGAGTGTTGAACATTGCAAGCACTCACCCCCAGTCTACTGATCTGGGTTTAATCCATCACCATTCTTTAGCCCACTCTGCCACCCCAGTTCAGACATGGCCATCTGCAAATCAGTCTGACCCTGTGCCTCATTGGAACAGTCCAGCCCGAACTGCCAAGCCATGTCTTCCCTGGACCGGAAACAAGCTTCCTAGGACCGGTTTCTGGCATTTCAGCCGTCTTCAGCCAGGCTTGCTTGAATCCAGTGGAAAAGTGAGCAAGGGACTCACGTCTGAGCATACCCTGCCAACTTATGGCGAACAAAGCAAAAACCAAAGGAAATGATGGACGGAGTGTTGAACATTGCAAGCACTCACCCCCAGTCAACTGATCTGGGTTTAATCCATCACCATTCTTTAGCCCACTCTGCCACCCCAGTTCAGACATCGCCATATGCAAATCAGTCTGACCCTGTGCCTCATGTGAACAGTCCAGCCCGAACTGCCAAGCCATGTCTTCCCTGGACCGGAAACAAGCTTCCTAGGACCGGTTTCTGGCATTTCAGCCGTCTTCAGCCAGGCTTGCTTGAATCCAGTGGCAAAGTGAGCAAGGGACTCACGTCTGAGCATACCCTGCCAACTTATGGCGAACAAAGCAAAAACCAAAGGAAATGATGGACTGAGTGTTGAACATTGCAAGCACTCACCCCCAGTCAACTGATCTGGGTTTAATCCATCAGCGTTCTTTAGCCCACTCTGCCACCCCAGTTCAGACATGGCCATATGCAAATCAGTCTGACCCTGTGCCTCATGGGAACAGTCCAGCCCGAACTGCCAAGCCATGTCTTCCCTGGACCGGAAACAAGCTTCCTAAGACTGGTTTCTGGCATTTCAGCCGTCTTCAGCCAGGCTTGCTTGAATCTAGTGGCAAAGTGAGCAAGGGACTCACGTCTGAGCATACCCTGCCAACTTATGGCGAACAAAGCAGAAACCAAAGGAAATGATGGACGGAGCGTTGAACATTGGCACAGGGTCAGACTGATTTGCAGATGGCCATGTCTGAACTGGGGTGGCAGAGTGGGCTAAAGAACGGTGATGGATTAAACCCAGATCAGTTGACTGGGGGTGAGTGCTTGCAATGTTCAACACTCCGTCCATCATTTCCTTTGGTTTCTGCTATGATCACGCCTATCACCCGACTATGAAGAAAGGAGTGGTGTTTGAATGGAATGAGGATGCAGAAAAAGCTTTTCAAGCCTTAAAAGACAGCTTTACATCCGCACCCATTATTATACATGCAGATGAGACACAGCCCTACTATGTGGAAGCTGACGCCTCACAATACGCAGTAGGCGGAATCTTGTCGCAAAGAGACCCTCACAACGGTACTCTCCGTCCTGTAGCCTACTACTCGAAAACCTTGTCTCAGGCAGAGCAAAACTATACCATTGGGGAGCGGGAACTCTTGGCCATAAAAAGGGCTTTTCAGGAGTGGCGTCATTACTTGTTGGGATCACCACATGTAATCACCATCTATTCCGACCAGAGGAATCAGCAATATTTTCGGACAGCCAGAGCTCTTACACCTAGGCAGATGAGATGGGTGTCCTTTTTTAGCGAGTATGAATTTGCAATCCACTTTCGCCCCGGAGTAAAACAAGGAAAAGCTGACGCCTTGTCGCGTCTTGGGAAAGAAAACAAAAATCCTTTGGAAACACCTGTACCTATCATTCCGGACCATAAGATTATTGCTATCGGAGATGGAGGTAACATAGAATCAGACACGTTATTTTCTCACCTCACTCAAGCCCTTACCTCTCTGGATCAGGAAGAATGGCTAACAGATTCTCTTAATACAATAGCCAACAATCTCTTTTTTCATGACAACCGACTATTCATTCCCACAAAAGACACCCAGACCTTGATAATCAAGTGGTGCCACTCCTTACCAATGGCAGGACACCCGGGAACAGCAAAAACTGTACAGACTTGTCAGCGATGGTTCTGGTGGAAAGGTATGACCCAAGATATCGCTGATTATGTCAAGAGCTGTCCAACCTGTGCCAGACAGAAGTCTAGCCACTGTGCTCCTGCTGGACTTTTACAGCCATTACCCGTACCCAACAGACCATGGTCGTCCATCAGCATGGATTTTATAACAGGTATGCCCAAGACTCAAGGATATACCACTATCTTAGTGGTCGTAGACATGTTGTCCAAGATGGCTCATTTCGTTCCCCTCAAAAAACTGCCTACAGCCTTAGAACTCACCACTGCATTTATACATAACATTGTTCGTCTTCATGGGTTACCCTCTGTGATTGTATCAGACAGGGGCCTCCAGTTTATATCCAAGTTGTGGCAAGGGATATGTAAAACCCTCCACATAGATCACCGACTCGCCACGGCCTATCATCTGCAAACGGATGGTCAAACAGAGCGAACAAATCAAACGCTTGAACAGTTCCTGAGATGTTTACTGAGTACCATCACAGGTGATTGGGTTCAAGCCTTACCCTTGGCCGAGTTTGCCTATAATAACACCACGCATGCGGCATCTAAGATCTCGCCCTTCTCCTTTACCACAGGATACCACCCCAGGTTCCTTCCGTTGCATTTACCCCCTTCTGTTCAAAACACACCAGCAGTCGCAGACCATCATGCACATCTCTTGTCTATTTGGGAGCAGGCCCAACATGAATTGTTAGAGGCTAAAGAAAACATGAAGCTACAAGCTGACAAGCACAGACGCCCTGCCCCGAGTTACAAGGTGGGGGATCAAGTTTGGTTAGCTACCAGAAATATCAAGCTTGCCGGACCACGCAAATTACAACTCAGATATCTAGGTCCCTTTTCTGTCTGTCGAGTGGTCAATCCTGTAGCAGTAAAACTGACACTCCCACCAGAAATGCAAATACACCCTGTTTTCCATACTTCTCTAGGAAACCTTACTGTCCTCCCTCATGTCCAGAAATTCCGCCTCCTCCAGTTAATATAGAAGGAGAGATGGAATATGAAGTTAAGAGAATTGTGGATTCCAGGAGAATCAGGGGTAAACTGCAATACTTAATAGATTGGGTGGGATACGCCCCGGAGGACAGAACATGGGAACCCGTGGAAAATGTGCACGCACCACTGTTAGTTAGGCGTTTTCATGCCCTACATCCTTCCAAACCCAGACCTGTGAGGAGGCCTTTAGGGGAGAGAACTGTTAGAGGGCAGGCGTCCTGTGTAATACTTCAACTACCTGTCCCAGAATGCTCTGTCAGGGAGGCGGGTTGTGTGCTGTCCCATACTGCTCTTGGGCTGGTCATGTGAGTAGGGAGGGTATTTAGTTGGCTGTGACCCGGTCCCACTTGCTTGGCTTTCTTATTGTGAAACCTGCCCTGTACCAATGGATCATGACTTACGGAATGTTTTGATGGTACTCCTGGATCTGTTATAAACCTGTTGCTGTATGGTTTTTCCTACTACGGCCTGAATCAACCTAAGGCCTGGCGCGAGGACGCGTCGCATCCCTCTGCAAGAGAATATATCCTGCCGTGTAAATAACTCCCGGCGGACCGCGTTGCGGTTTATCGTTTAGTAGCGCTCGGTCGCGCTACGGATTGAGCTCCCGGTTCCAGGTTTGTTTGGCCCCTTCCCTCCCCTTTACCTCATGCATCACGAAGGTACTCTGTCATAGGACGCAAGCAAACGTCCCGTAACCCCGCCCACTTTGCTCCACATTTACTCGCCGCAGAATAACGCGAGGAAGCGTTAAGTATCGGCAGCGGTTCTCCTACCAATACTCGGACACCCACCCTTCTATTTGTAGCTGTTACTAAGAGTCAGCATCATCTTACGCACTACGGTCTTCTTCCATGTCCTGAAGGCTCACTATCTCTTCTATAGACATAACGGGCCGGCGCAAGTGTTATTTCCTTCGACTGAAGACTTCCAAAAACAAAGAACACAGCTCTTCCGTTTTATGAACTTTGAGTGGGTTTACAGCGATGGTGTTTTGAGAATTCTGGCACAGACATTTTTCTTGGAGAACTATAATCACCTTACTGCTAAAGACTACAGCAGATGAAAGTTAAGTTTTGGCATAAATGGAATGCTTAAGACGGATTAAGCAACTTCTACATCCCACCACAAGAAACCTGTTTTGCATCGTCCCGAATTAGGTTGAGAGCCTACTACCAGCTTTGAATACAAGTAAGTGTGGAATAGTACACAACCCACGGGGCTGGATAGAAGGCGGGAGGTTAATGTAATAAATCTAGGGTTATGTTACACTTGCATTATGCCCTAATTGGTGTCTTGTTCTTTTTGATATAGAACTTCTACATACCCTCAAGCTGGAACCCCTTCTGCTGACTGCATATAGGCGTGGTGGCTGATTTTCCTTTTGTCTCTTCATTTTTTAGGGATACCTGTCTTGCTCAAGTGTGCTTTATTGTTGCCACTGGGTAGGTGGTATCCTTGAGAAAGGGAGGGGCTGCTTCTGCGCTCCTGGGGAACACATATTTCTGCTTGGGAAGCCAGTCTGCGCCCGACACATTGTTTGTCAGCCAAAGACTGATGGACAGAAGTTCAGTGAAGAGTCGCAACTTGCAAGTCATTTGCTGCAGGAGGGCATGCAAAGATGCACGCTGATAGAGCTCAGTGAGTGACACAGGCACCCGCTTCTAGCCCAGCTGAACTACCTACTTCAAGTCATCTATAGGGTTTACAGTCATGATTATGCTGTAGTTGTGAGCCATAATATCCCTCCACAACTGAAAGGACAAACAGTATGAGGGACAACAGGATAAATATTTTCAGCTGAATGAATGAATGAATGAATGAATGAATGAATGAATGAAATGAAATTTATAGAGCGCGATGGCTACCCGTAGGCCTCCCAGCGCTGCAGACAGACAGACAAGAAACAGAAAGCAGGAAAGAAGCTTAAAACAACCAGGTTTTTAATGACCTGCGAAAGGATAGATGATTAGGTTCCTTACGTAATTGAAGTGGAAGAGCAGTCCATCCAATGGCTCCATTATATGAAAAGGAGCGGCCACCACATCTGGCCCTTCTTATTCTGGGTTGAAGAGCAAGAAAAGATCCAGATGACCGAAGATCCTTCTTCGGATGATAGGGGGTGATAAGAGACTGAAGAATGGGGGGCCCTTCTTCCAGAAGGCTTTGTGGGACAGGCACATAGCCTTAAACTGGATCCTTTGTCTGATCGGCAGCCAGTACAGGCTCTTTAATGCCTGTTTGGCAGAGTGCCAACGAGGAACCTGAAGAAGTCTACGGGCGGCACAATTCTGTATTACTTGGAACTTGTTGATGGTGTATTGAGGTGCTCCCAGGTATAAAGCATTACCATAATCCAGGCGAGAAAGGATCAGTGCTTGGACCATAATCCATCTGGCGTGGAAGTGGAGAAGGGGAAGAACCTTATACAGCATCCTTAATAGCCCGAAACAGATAGCTGAAAGTTTAGCTACCTGGTGCAAGATTAACATTGATCCAATAGAACATGGAATCCATTTGCTTTCAGGAGTTAATTGAGGAGAACACAACGGAAGATACATTTGTGGAAGAAGATTCAAAATAGATAAAATACACTTGATTGAAAAAGAAAGTCTGGAGACTGTAGAGGACCAGCTTGGGGCGACTGGCCCCCACAGACACGTAGGGTGGTAAAACACACTTCCGGATAAGGCCCAGCAGAGGTAGCAGTTCATGCACATTGGTCCTGGTTCACAAGAAGGAGATCAGAACTATCAAGATGGTTCTTGGCAACATTTTGTGCAGTGGCGGCCGCGTCGCCCCAGAGCCAGCAGGTGAAAAATAAAACAATGTTCTGTCATCGTTTTATTTTTCATTTGCCGACTCTGGGCCAGCGCGTGCACGGAGGGGAGAAGGAGTGCTATGTGCACTTCTAAGTGCTCATGTGTGTTTTCCGGCCGTCTCAGGCCGGCCAGACACACATGTACACTTAGGTTTCTCCAACTCAGCTGCATTGAACAGCCGGGCAGGAGAAACCCTGCAGACTCCCTGACCTGAGCGTCTTTTCAGCAACCTCAGGCCAATTCCTGTGCTGCTCTTATAACATGAGAGCTGCACAGGGATTGCACAGGAAGTCTGCCCCAGGGGCTGCTGGGACCAGGAAGAGCACAGGAGGCACGACACATGAGGCGGCCGGCAGCTTATGGTAAGTTAATTCATTTTTTTACTATTATTAACAGCCCCGCGGTCCCCGTCCTTCACTCCCTCCACCTGCCCCACCACGCTTTGTTTGTGGTGGCTGCCACTGGTTTCATGTGCTCGTCACCAGTGTTTCATCCTTTGCCTTAGTTGTTTTCTTCCCGTCCTCTAGTCGAATTGTTCCCTTTGCATATATGCCAACATTTTAGAACAGAAAAGTTCTGGAGTTCAGGAGAATGTATTTCTTCCATTGACTTCTATTGAGGCCTGGATCAGGTGTATTTTTATGTAAGGGCCTTGAGAGCGTGCTGCTGCAGGATCAGATATTAGAAATGCAAATATACTTTTTTTTTATCTGTCAGGAGCACGGAGTAGGCACTGTGGCAGGCAGAGAGAGCATGACACAAATGTTGTGCACTGCCCTGCAGGAGCAGGTTCCTGGCAGTGCATACTCTGAGGCACACAAGACCAGTCCCTGTGGGCAGAACCCCAGGGAGACACTGGGTTTTTGAATGCAGGAATTGGGAGGTGGGAGACTAGCTTTAAAATCGGTAGTCTCCGCCTAAATCAGGAGGGTTGGCATGCCTGCCTTTGTTACCTTTTGGGCTCCTGTTTCTTCCACTTTCCCACCTGAAAGATGACTCAATATGTTTGTGGCCACTGGTTTGTCTGTGTCCTTAGTGCCTGTTCCATCAGGTTCTTGAGGCATCTCCATGTGCTTATGGGGCTCGTCATAGGAAAACCATCTTAATGATCTGGTAAGTCATTGCATATTTGCAAATGTTTTTTAATCCAGTTTAATTCCCTTCCTAATGTGTGTATTAAGAATCTGCATTAGCCTGATCATTACCTTGCACCGCCATTACCTGTGCAAGACCCTTCCTGTGGTGTCATATCCCAGGCATTTTTGGTTCTCTGTCCCTTTCCTCACCCTATCCCCCTGTTTCCCTGATCAAGGCTTCCTCTGGGTGGTAACTAAGCTTGTTTACCTATAGAGAAGTCGTATTGTGGGATTAACTTCTGAATCTAGTGCCTCGGCTTTTCTAATATTTCTAAGATGTGTTAGTCTTGTAGTCTTCTGGATAGAGCTGAAACTCATGGACAGGGGAAGCTCTGAAGTCTCCCTATGATCTGCCACAGTCTACACAGTGCTTACCTATACCTGAGAGAAGGCTATTAGCTATATGCGTTCATCTTATCCCTTTCAGACGGGAAATTATCTGAGAGCTTCAGGGATTGATGAAGCCGCCAGCTGATGCACTCTTTTGAAAAACAAGATGTTAGTTGTCACCTCTTTGCAGCCTCCCCTAGGCCAGTGAGATGATCAGCGGGCCACTTTGTAGGGCAACCAGAACTTACTGCCTGGGTATCCGTCACAGGATAGGACCAGGTCCTTTATCTGATTTCATTGTTGTGTTTCCTTTGGCTTTTAAACACAATACCCTTGTTAATTTCCTTGAGGCAACAGGACGGATGATGAAGTATTAAGTCCTTCACCACTCACCCTATGATCATTGAAGCAGGTACACAGGAGCGGTAACTGGAGTTGTCATGTGTTGTGTGTTCTGCTAATCCCCCAAATAGGAGTAAACCACCCATGTGATGTCCATTCATTTTATACAGACTGGATTGTATTAGGCATGCCCATACATTTTCAACCTAGCCTTTGAACCGGGGCTAATGGGCATTGAATCAAAGATACTTGATTTGCATCAAGGCAAATTCTCATTTCTAGGATTAGTCCATGACTATAGGTTCTCTACATTCAGGCTGATGCATTTTGCTGTGGTTTTCAGGATGATCACCGCTTCTAGATATTCAGTGTACCAGGATGGGAAGCCTGTCTGTCCAACTAGTGATGCGACGCCTGTCTGTTAGACTACTGAAATCAGCGCTAATCTCATCTCACAGGACTGAAAGTATAGTTTTGGTGATGACTGGGAGAGGGCCACCCGGCACTCCTAATACTTGACAGATCGTGCATACACTCACCAGGAATTCCACAGAAAAGTCTTAATAGACACTCACCCATGCCCTGAATGCCCAACTGCACTGATGTCTGGATCCCTAATGCTGGTTTTTGTTTACATAGGCAAACATGTATCATGCTTGTGCACCATGACATAGGCCTGTCTCACAGATTGCGGTCTTGTTGTCCCTTGAGGGGTACCTTAAGCACTACCCTCATAGGGGCGAAAAGCTACTGCCTTCGCCAGGAGTTGACTGGCCAGAGGACAGTGGTGGAAGCATACCTTGTAGTGACCAGTAGGAGTGAACAGGCCCTTTTTATCCTCTATCGTTGATGTGAGGCCTACGGGCTCACTCATTTTAAAGTTCTGCTGCTGTGTGTTTAACTCACCCCTTGGCCTACATCGGTTTGGTGCAGTACTGCCCAGCACATGATTGGTGTCTCTGCGCTAAGTGTTATGTGTGCCTGGGAAAGGGTACATTAAAAGGATAATGCAGTACTGTGCAGTGTGTGCCAGTTAAATGCATGTGCTAAATGTATGTGTGCCTGTGACTGGCACAGTACATGGAGGCTGTAGTGCTAGGCAGTACGTGAATGTTAAATGCATGTGCTGGATATATGTGTGCCTGTGAGTGGTACGATACACAAAGGATACAGTGCTGGGCAGTGCATGCATGTTAAATGGATGTTCTGGGTCTTTGTATGCTTTGAAGGGTACAGTGCATGAAGGATTCAGTACTATGAAGTATGTGTATAATCTATACGCGCACTGGGTGTATATGTGCCTGTGAATGGTACAATGCATGGTGTACTCTGTGTTCCACTTTAGGTGATCTAGGCCTGCATGGTGAAAACTTAAGGAGGTAGAAGAATCCACCCAGAGGGATATGCGTATTGCTACATTTCTGTGCGCTGGGTGGAACACACAATGTAGAGGGGGTAGAGTCAGGCTTTCCCTGTACACTTCAAAGGGTGTTCTTTGGTCAGTGAGAGGTCACAAGGGGTGCTCTTTGATTCGGTGAGATGTCACAAGGAAGGGGCCTGGGCACATCTCCGGTAGGAGATGGGGCTGATAAGATAATCATAAGGAGTAGGGTTGAGGCCCTGGGCTAACTTTTTAATGCTGATATCACTGGCTGACATGCAGATGTGAACACTAGTCACTCCCATGGCCTGTGTTGTGGGGCTATCAGCTTTGCAGTCGCTGCTTCTCTGACATACTGCTTTTCAGAGGAAGAGAGAGCTGAGGAGTGAGCACTTCAAAAGAAGCTGACTCCCAAAATAAACTTCAAAGACTCAGACCCCAAATCACATTTAGTGAAGGGGAGTCTGAGACCGCAAAAACTGACTTCTGCCAATCAGCCAGAGGGTCTGTGTGAGGAGGGGAAGCTCTGCAAGACTTCTGCCTGTACCAGGCTGGGGCCAAGGCCTGATAGTCTTCCTGCTGGGTGAGGGGACATCACCCAGGGAATCTAAGACCACCTGCCTTGAAGCCTAGAGCACCATTGCCGTCTTGATTGCCAAGACCAGTATGCCCTGTAAGGAGGAGGAGATCGTTGGAGGGAGCGGGGGCCAGTGGGGAATCCTGTCGAGTGGACACCCTCTGTGTGTTGTGAGGAAACAGCTGCTGCACCGATCAGGTTGTTGCCTGTGTGCAGGACAATGTCTCCGACCCCCATATACCAGGAGAGGCGTGCCATAAAGTGAGCCGTGGTGAACGCTGTGCTGATTGGGCCAGAGCCTGTGTGCAGCTAAAGGATCTGCAACTCTGTATGCCAGGAGGGGCGACTAGGCAGACACCTGCTTTGCCGATAGGGTCATGCAGTAGAGACGCGGTGACCTCGTATGCCAGAGGCGGTCACCGGAACTAGCCAGAGGTGTGTACTAACCCAGAGAATTGTCAGATGAGTAAGGCTGCTGTGGGAACCCCCACACATTGACTCCCAGACTAGGGATCAGCACCGGGAACTTCTTATCACCTTCTCATCACATTCCCTCAATTGTGGGACCACAAGAGTTACCCGGTAACCAGGAGCCATGAAGAACCTCTAGTCACTGCAGGAGCGTGACCCTGCGTGAGGACATGGGGAGTACAGCCTGCCTGGGCAGCATGTGGTGAGCTCACCTGGATGAGCCGCTGCCGCACCAACGCATGCAGTGGGTCGCACTCAGGAATTCCAGACTCTCTGAACCTGCTGGTGCGGTAAGACTGAATTTTTGCCAATCAATCCTGGAATAATTGACTGCTGGATAACGCTGTGGCACATTTGACTTTAGACTAGAGTCAGAGTTGACTCTTGTGACTCAGAATACTATTGGGGCATACCCTGGATGTTGCCAATAGTGAATAGGAAATAGGAACTATCGCTAGAGCAAGGAGGGAGTGGGACAGGTAATGTCATATTTTCCCTTTGCTTTGGCAGCTGTAGAAATAAAATACTTCTCTTTTTTCATAAAAGTGAGTATTTAGCTGGGCAATGATTTATTGCTGCTGCTGCTTTCAGTTTGAGTTGTAAGTCTGTGTTCACCACCCTGTATTCACCACCCCCTAAGGAAGCCTTGGACTGCTCAACCATGTTACTGTTGAGAGTCAAGTCCAGAAGGGGTACTTTGCCCAATTGTTTAGAATCCATGGTAGGTCTGGCCACAGGATATCAGGAGCAAAAGGTCTCAACCCCCAAGGTTTGTCAGAGTATCCCCTGCTTTCCCCTAGGCCCTCTGAAAGGGATTCTGACCTGCATGGTGTTTGGCTGGTTGGGGAGAAAGGTAGTCCAGAGGGTTGTGGAAGCCAGGCATGTAAGTCACTTGAAAGGAAGACTCCTTTAACTACAGGATACGTTTTTCGATTCTCAAGGTGTATTCAATAAAGAAGTCTGAAATATGGGGCCAAAGTGCTGTGGTCAGTGACCACTTGAAACAGATATATGTTAGGGGTCAGGCGAATGGGGCGACACCCTCACAAGATGGCAGTGGCTTCCTTCTCAATGTGAGAATAGTGCTGCTCCATGGCAGGTAGTGAGCAATTGGTGTTGCAGTGGGTACTGCCTCTCTTTGTTTCTTCAATATATCGGGTCGTTTTTTCAATATATCGGGTCTCGGCCATGTGGCTGGCATCCTGCTGCTCATGTACTACAAAGTGCTACTCACTAGCCAACGGGTAGAGGCCTCTCCTATCTTTTCTAATTGGAGGTCTCCGCCAGCATGGCAGAGATTTCTGAACATGTGTGTATATGACTTAGATGTAAGTATGGGAGGGGCCCAGGGGAGTGGTAGTTAAATAGGAAATAACTACTCCTAAATGCTGTGGAGTAAATCTAGCACCATTGTCTGAACAAATTCCTAGGCAACTAACTATTTCTCTGTCACCCGGTAGGTAGGACAAGAAGGGAAGGAGCCAACACAGCGGGTGAATTCTACGTGGGTGGTTTATTAAAGCAGTAGTAGTCCAGTGAAACAGTTCATTTAGCTCTGATCTCTTGGGTCCCCTCCTCCTTGTTGCCCCGACTTGGGCGTCCCTCTCTCTGGTAGTTCTCACGGGTGGCAGTAGATGCGGAAAGAAACAAAAGAGAACAGGGCTTTAGGCGGACGTTCTGCGCGTCTATTATATGATTGGGAAAGGGAGTGCGGGAAGTACAGAAATCACCATGGACCGCCACCAAGTGTGAGAGCCTAACCGTTTTCCCCCAAGGCGAATTACCCCTACGCGGTCAGGCCCCTCAACCCCCTCCGTCTGGACAGCCCGTCGGCACTTCACCCGCTTCCCCCTTTGAAGGAGAACAGCCCCCGGATTCTCTTGCGTACCTCTGGTAGCCACACTTCTCCTGAAGTGTGGCTGGGCGATGCGCGGTGTACTCGGCCTCCTGGCCCTTCCTCTGTTGCTTCTGCGCTGCTCTCGGGTATCGGTCCCGTCGTCCTTGTTGGGTTCCCGTCGTCTCCGCTCCTCCGGCGTCTGCTTCCACTCTCTTTCGCTGGGTCCGGCTTTCGCGCTGGCGTCTTCCGGGTCGTCCTTCTTCAACGACGTGGAGGACACTGATAGGTCGACAAAGGCCGATGTCAAAGGGGCGAACTCCGCCTCCCCCGAGTCCGTATCTTCGTTAAAGGGCCAGTCCCTAGTCTGCAATAAAGATAGAGAGTCACTGTCCCTGTTATCTTCCTGAGGCCCCGTCGAACCTGTCACAAATTTCCCCCCTAAGCTTTCTCCGATCGGGAGAAAGAGGATACCGGGACAAAAAGTCAGCATTGGTTTGTTCGGAACCCTTCCGATGATGAACTGAAAAATTATAAGGCTGGAGAGAGAGAAACCAGCGTAGGATTCGATCGTTCCGGCCTTTGTTGTGGTGTAACCAAGTGAGGGGGGCATGGTCCGTGAAAAGGGTAAAATGTCGACCCTCCAAGTAATACCGAGGCTTCTCTATGCTCCACTTCATATAACTTACGGCTCAAGAAAAGAATGGGTCGTACCGTACGCTCAGCATCCAATTGAGAAAGTACAGACCCGAGGCCAACCCCAGAGGTGTCGGTTTGCAGAAAGAAAGGTTTAGTAAAATCCGGGGTCATCAGCACGGGGGCAGAGGTTAGAGCCGATTTAAGGGCTTGAAAAGCGGTGGAGGCCCCGGGAGAGGGATTCTTCAGATGAATGGACGTGGCAGTGTTTTTCTTTAGGAGATCCGTCAGAGGGGCAGACAGAGAGGCGAAGTGAGGAATGAACCGCCGATAGTAACCCACTAACCCCAAAAAGGCTCTCAAATCCCTTTTTGTGGCTGGGAAGGGCTGGGACTGTATGGCTCTCACTTTCTCCTGTTGAGGGGTTATACTGCCATCGCCTAATACGTATCCCAAGTACTTCACTTGTGTGAAGGCTAGTCTTGATTTCTTTGCGTTTATGTGTAAGTTGGCATCTTGCAAGGCTGTGAGGACCTGTTCTAGATGGAGTAGGTGTTCAGACCAACTGGGACTAAAAATCACTATATCGTCTAAATATGCTGAGGCATATTTGTGGTGGGGGGCCAGGACGGTGTTCATGAGACGTTGAAAGGTTGCCGGGGCTCCGTGCAACCCGAAAGGCAGGACGGTAAAATGAAAAAGACCGTCTGGTGTTATGAACGCGGTCTTTTCCTGATCATTCGGATGAAGGGGAACTTGCCAATAGCCCTTGGTGAGGTCGATTGTTGTTATGTATCTGGCCTCACCAAGGCGCTCGATTAGTTCGTCTACCCTCGGTAGGGGGTACCCGTCTTGTTTAGACACCCTATTGACCGCCCTGAAGTCTATGCAAAATCTAGTAGTGCCGTCTGGTTTTGGGACTAGAACCACAGGCGATGACCAGTTACTCGTCGAGGGTACTATAATACCTGCCTTTAACATTTGTTCGACTTCCTTTCTCATGGTTTCTCTGCGGGCTTCATGTATTCTGTATGGTTTTTGTTTTATTATTACTCCGTCCTCTGTGGGAATGGAATGGACGGCCAAGGTGGTGCGACCCGGCTGATCTGAAAAGATCGTGCTGTGGTTCATTACGACGTTTAACAACTCGTCTTTCATGGTTTCTGTAAGATTAGGGTTAATAACGGTGTTCCCTACTGTATGAGAAACAGGATTCGGGAGAGGAAAGGCTGTGGCTACAGGCTGGACCGAGCAGGGGGGGGAACCTAACCATTTTTTTAGGATGTTAATGTGGTAGATTTGAGATCTGGCAGGAGATAATTGGACCTCGTAAGTGGTTTTCCCTATAGTCCGTTTGATTTGATATGGGCCTTGCCATTCCTTTCTCAATTTGTGACTTGAGGAGGGGAGGAGGACAAGAGCCCAATCGCCCACATCTAGGTGTCTCCATTTTTTCCCTTTGGCGTAGAAATGTTTTTGTCTTTGTTGGGCCTTTACTAGGGTTTCATGTGAAAGGAGTCGGAGTTTGTGTAGCCGGGTTCTCAATCGATTGGAATAATCAAGTAAGTCCTGGGCGTCCTGAGCCCCTTCCTTCTCCCAACTATCCCTAGTGATTTCTAAGAGGGTACGGGGTTTCCGACCGAACAGGAGCTCGAAGGGGGAGGCCCCCAGACTACTCTGTACCTGGCTTCGTAGGACAAACAAGGCTAGGGGAAGGAGTTGATCCCATTGTTTTCCATCCCCGGTTAGTAGTTTCCTTAGGGTGGTTTTTATGGAGCCATTGTAGCGTTCTACCAGCCCGTCGGTTTGAGGGTGGTAAACCGACGTGCAAAGATGTTTTATGTGTAACAACCCACATATTTGCTTCATTAGGCGGGAGACAAAAGGCGTACCCTGGTCTGTGACCAATTCCCGAGGGAACCCCATTCGGGAGAAAAGCTCCACTAGATGTTGTGCTATTGCAGCTGAAGTGGCGGCTTTTAATGGGAACGCTTCCGGATAACGGGTGGCTTAGTCCACCACGACCATAACATACTGGTAACCTCGTGTTGATTTAGGGAGGGGTCCCACTATATCTACTCCTACCCAGTCAAATGGTCTACCAATAATGGGCATGGGTACCAAAGGAACCTTAGGGGGTAAATAAGGGTTCCTTTTCTGGCAGATACTACACTCCTGACAATATTTCTTGACTTGGGCGTATATCCCTGGCCCAAAAATGTTTTGGATGATAGACTCAGTGGTCTTTTCGGTACCCGAATGGCCGGCCAATAAGTGGGCATGTGCGAAAAACAGGATTTGGTCCCTGAATTCGGTAGGTACTATCAATTGAGGGTGTGCATTTTCACTCCCTAGTCTATACAGAAGTCCTTTTGTCTCAACAAAACAGGGGTAGCTCAGGTTTCTTTTGTTTTTATTAGTCTGAGCATCCTGCCAGGCAGGAACCAGATTGGCATCGTTTAACTGTGCAGTTCTGAAGTGTGTGTCTGTGGCCCATGGTTCTGTTATTAGGAATCCCGAGTTGGGAAGCCCTGCCTCGGTAAGAGCCTTGGCCATAAGATGGGAAAAACAGGGGTTATCGGTTCCTATAATGAGGGACTCTGGAAGCCTGGACATCACACCCAACTCACACTGGGCCTCGTCCCCCTCCTTGGTGTTGATGGTTACTCTAGCTATAGGGTAACTTTTGACGTCCCCGTGTACGCATCGTATCCCAACCTTTCGGCCTGGCAATAGAGAGGATGATGGGACCATATTCTCCTTCACTACGGAATGTCGACACCCTGAGTCCAATAGTGCCCTGATGGGAGTGTTGTTTAGAAGAAGACTTGCATAGAAAGCCGGTCCGGTTTCATGAGCATAGAGGATGGTGCGGGGCACATATCCTACATCCATAGGTTCTTCCTCTCCCTTATCTTTTCTTTTTCGGCAGTATCGGGAGATATGTCCCCATTCGCCACACTCATAACATTGCGGCCCTGTGGCTACCGGACTCTCTGATTTAAGAGTTCTGAATCGTGGGGGAATGCCCGGGAGGGCCTTCAAACCCCTTCTTTCGGTTTTCTGCAGAGGGGCTGGTTTAAGTGGTTTATCTAGTTCCTTATGTGTATATCTTGATTGGGCCCGGGAATAGAAATTAGCCATCTCGATGGCCTGTTCTAAAGTCAGTCCCCCATGTTGCCTGAGCCATCTTTGTGTTCCATAAGGCAATGCTTCTAGAAATTGTTCGAGATACACCTTGTTCATTACGTCTTCCATAGTAGACTCCAAAGGCTTTAGCCACCTGTCCGCAGCGTCTTTGAGTTTAAAGAAGAGAGTCCGGGGTGTATCTCCTGGGGTACCTCTTTCCTGCCGGAACCTCAGCCTATGGCTTTCATCGTCCACCCCCAACCTGTCTAAAACAAATTGTTTAATGTGTCCGTAGGTACCGGTTCCATCCCTATTAGCAAGTTGGTAGGCGGCCTGGGCTTCGCCCGTCAGTAGGGGAGCTAAATAGAAGGGCCATCTCTCTCCGGGCCATGCACTGGCCCTAGCGGCTCTCTCAAAATTCAAAAAGAACGTTAAGGGGTCCTCTCCTGGAATATATTTTTGTAGTGGAACCACCGCCCCCGGGGGAGCGACAGACTTTGTATGGCTTAGGGTGGCCATCAACTGCGTATGAGCCTCAGCCAATTTTGATAGGCTGTCGGCTTGTGTCTGGATAGCGGCGGAGAACGTCATGCGGTCTTGATCTGCTGTATTCGTGGACTGTTCTACCGCCCACTCCAGTTTGGCTTGTCCTTTCCTCATTTGATTCAGCAGGTTCTCCATTTTTTATGTGAACGGAGCACTCCTATCTGGCTCGCCACTTGTCACCCGGTAGGTAGGACAAGAAGGGAAGGAGCCAACACAGCGGGTGAATTCTACGTGGGTGGTTTATTAAAGCAGTAGTAGTCCAGTGAAACAGTTCATTTAGCTCTGATCCGGGACTGTTCCGTCTCTTGGGTCCCCTCCTCCTTGTTCCCCCGACTTCGGCGTCCCTCTCTCTGGTAGTTCTCACGGGTAGCAGTAGATGCGGAAAGAAACAAAAGAGAACAGGGCTTTAGGCGGACGTTCTGCGCGTCTATTACATGATTGGGAAAGGGAGTGCGGGAAGTACAGAAATCACCATGGACCGCCACCAAGTGTGAGAGCCTAACCGTTTTCCCCCAAGGCGAATTACCCCTACGCGGTCAGGCCCCTCAACCCCCTCCGTCTGGACAGCCCGTCGGCACTTCACCCGCTTACCCCTTTGAAGGAGAACAGCCCCCGGATTCTCTTGCGTACCTCTGGTAGCCACACTTCTCCTGAAGTGTGGCTGGGCGATGCGCGGTGTACTCGGCCTCCTGGCCCTTCCTCTGTTGCTTCCGCGCTGCTCCCGGGTTCGGTCCCGTCGTCCTTGTTGGGTTCCCGTCGTCTCCGCTCCTCCGGCATCTGCTTCCACTCTCCTTCGCTGGGTCCGGCTTTCGCGCTGGCGTCTTCCGGGTCGTCCTTCTTCAACGACGTGGAGGACACTGATAGGTCGACAAAGGCCGATGTCACAGGGGCGAACTCCGCCTCCCCCAAGTCCGTATCTTCGTTAAAGGGCCAGTCCCTAGTCTGCAATAAAGATAGAGAGTCACTGTCCCTGTTATCTTCCTGATAACACACATTCTCTTACAATACTTTATACATTACAGTCAAGGCCAAGTATACACACAAGGTAAAACAATATACAATCTTTATTTTTGCCAAATACCTGTAAAAAGGATGATATTCAAAGTCTGTACTAATAGATGACTAATTGAAAATACAGTGATACACAGCAAACCATTCCTCTCATGAATACATACAGTCCGTAGTCTGATATATGATTTAACAGTCATAAGATAGAAATACTGATTAGGGTACCTGCATGCAATTAATTCAGGATTATGCAGGTAGTGAAGCCTCTATCTTCAGGGTACATAGATACAGACTAATACTCATCATCATTTGCAAACAATAACATAAATCATCGGTGATCAGAATTTGACAACTAATCTTTTCAATTTGAGAGGAAAGATGGTGGCTTGAATTATCGGCGGATCTTCATTGAATCAATTCCATGTATATCCACCGATAATTGATTCAAATTTTAAGTCACAATTCTGAAAATAGTACTTTTAGAAAGTTGGCAGTTTCTTGTCCCAACTATTTGGTGCCTGCAGCCTGTATCCCGGGTCACATGACTGGGTGCAGCTGGCAGTTGACCTTTGTGTATTGCTCCCACACAGTGAGACAAAGGGGGGATAAATAGGCAGGATGGGCTATCTATAAATGTATAGGGGGGAGGAGCTGGCACCTACCACTCTTGCACAACACAAAGGCTCTGCTTCAGCACACTCACAAAGGGTTTGACACTAGTCTTTTGAGGCCCCAAGACAAACTGGGGCCAGGGCAGGGAGGCAGGAATGTCCAAAAACCTCTGGAGATTGAAACCTCCGGAACCTTCTACTATTTCAAACCTGGAACCAAGTATAAATACTGTACTCTTAAACCCAACTCTTCAGTACATTTCTGGACCTGGGGTAGACTAGGAGAAGGACTGCTGTGTTGTTTGGTTACAGTGAGGATTACTACTCTGCTGCCCTGCTGCTCAGCTGCCTTGCTGCTCAGCTGCCCTACTGCCTAAGTGAAAAAGACTGGACCTGCATCTTGAACCCATGACCATCAGAGTGACTCCGAGGGCTAGTTCCTGAGCAGTGCCTCAGAGACAGAAAAGGTTCCAACCCCCATGAACCCAGCACCTGTATTGTGCTTGCTGTGAGTCTTGACACCCCCCACAAGTGGCGGCACCCCAGTCCTGAACTCTTGGAAGTGGTCCTGAAGGTGCTCTGCCTGCCCAGCTGTGGTCTCTCTGGCAAAGGTCGATGCAGTGCGATGCATGTCCTCGCAGCTCCACATCAGAACCACCAATGTGCGACACATCCCTGACGCAGGACTTAGCATAGTAGTCTACAGCTTCTCTCTGAACCGCCGCTGTGTGATGCATCCCTGACACAGGACTTCTCATCGCAAGCCTTCATCGATGACATCCTCGACCACGATTCAGGACCTTGCACCGCAAGTCCCGTCGACAGCTTAATAGGAACCGCTACTGCTCAATTCATCTCCGATGCAGAACATTGCAGCCCTCAGCTCATTGGAACCGCCGCTTTGCGATGCATCCTCAACACGGGATCTTGCAATGCTCCGCAACCAGGATTTAAGGTATTTTGTTCAGCTGGTCTATTTTTGCAATAAATACATTTTAAAAAGCTTACCTCTTATCAGATATGTTATGTGATGCCAAGGTAAGAGAAAGAGTGGCGGCCGTATTTGGCTGTGCTAATACGTCAGGAACAGCGCAAGTGCTTGTTTTTGGATCTCAAATTTCCAGTAGGAAGCTAGTGGTAATGTTTGTTTTGGAGATAAACAGGGCCTTTCCCTGAGAGGGATTTGTGTGCTAGGCATAATAGTTTAAAGATGTTGCGCCTGACCCTTTCGATCCATTTGAGGGTAGCATTCCATAATAAAGCCAAGTTCAGTTCACAAACTGGACGAGCAGATATTGGTGGTCAATGTGCTTATCAAGGTTTTCATTGGAAGAGTTCCAAGCCTTTATACATAGGGTTACATAATCTGTGGTTTCAATACCAATTATGTTTTTTGCAAGTGATGCATTTTCTTACAATACAGCGTGGGATTTATGATGTATTTGTAACTATAAAGATCTTTAAGTACATTTTAATTAGATAATAAATAGAGAAAAGTAATTAAAGGGAAACTGACTTATCTATTTTCATAGGAAAGACTGCACTGTTGACCATAGTTAAACTATAGTAGTAAGAAAGAGAGAAGGTGTATTAACCATGCAACTATATATTTGATCAAGAAGACCAAGATACATTTGGCTGCTGTTTGAATGCTGTACGTGACCAGAGACTGCCCTAGAGCCAACCCCTGCTGCACACAGGTGCTTGTTATGCAAAGTGGGGGTTGGCTTCACGCGGAGGAAGTAAATTAAGTAATGCTCCTGCAGGCAAATCCCGTGCACACAGCTGAAGTGTGTGTGCATCGGGGTGGCTAACGATGGAGAGATAGTCGCTTCTGCAGCAGACTGCAGCTGCTGTAGTTGTTCAAGCATGGCGAGCATGGTGCAGAGCCTGGAAGGAGGGTATGGTCTGCGGCCAACCCTCGCTGTGCACGGCGCCGGTGCATGTGGAAAGTGGGGTGGCCGCCTTGAATGGGGATCGCAGCTTCATATCATCTAAAGCTTCAGACGTGCCGCCCACCCCAGTGCGTGCAGAGGGTGACTATCATCGCAGGCAGGTTGGATGCCCATGGATGGTGGAGTGTAGCCAGGCTCTGCAAACCCTCCATTTTATCTGTGTACAGCAGGGGCTGGAGGTCTGTGGAGTGTCAGCCCACCACTGTTGTTCAAAGCCAAACACGGAGTGCAGTGAGAATTCAGACGCCTAGGGAAGGTGAGGCTTGGAGCCTGGCTGTATGCTAGGCTCTGCAGCCCATGGGCACTGCTCATGGCTAAACACCATGCACTGAGAGTGTTGTCCATCTGCAGAGGGTGGGGCACAGAGTCTGGCAGGAAGACAGGCTCTGCAGCGAACCCCCACTGATGAGGTCCTCAGGCTGTGCGCAGCAGAGTTGACGGCCTGCAGAGGGTGGGTCACTTTGGCAGCACCCTCCCGACTGGGCACAGCCAAAAGCTGTTAAAGGCAGGCCTTCTGACCATTCTTGTTCTGCGCAATCACAGACCATACATAGCTGAGGGCTGGCCACTCATGAAGGTGGGTCACTCCCGCAGCACACATCTGTTTTGTTGCTCATCAGGAACCTTGAGCATTGCCTACAAGGCCAGACCAGAAGCCAGGACACGCTGCCAACATCTGCTGTGCCTGGCCGAATGCCCTGCGCTGCCAGGATTCTCTGCATGCCTCTGGTAAGATTATGGCCTCGGCAAGCATCAACAGCTACACACATCTGTAGGCTATGCCAACCAGGAATCCAACCCACTGTGGGTTGGATGCAGGGCCTGGCTGGAGACCTGGCCTATCGGGCAACCTCCGCAGGACAATCCCTCTCACTTACATGCTTAGATTCAAGCAATCTGTACTTACTCTCCAATGCACACTTTCACTCATCCATTTGTCTCATGTATGTCACTTGTACATTCAGAATCACCAACATAGAAAACAAATTAACATACATTTTTTATATTTTTTAAACCATAAACATTTGTCCTAAAGAGAACCATTTCCATTTTCTTAAAGGCTTTTTTTTTAGTGTTTTTTGTGTTTTTTTAAATTTTTTGGGACAAGTTCAACAGTGGAATAGGAGATTGGATTAAAAAAGGTTTTGCAAGTTTGTAGGTGTAGAAGCACTTGTTTTTTTTCTTTCTTTGCATGCTTTGTTTTTTGATGGAACTCACTGTCCTGTGGACCAAGAAGTGGAAGCAAAATACTGGTAAAGCATGGATCACTCTCATCTTGCTCCTGCTGAAAGTCATCTTGTGGCAACCTCTCTCCAGGAGGGGGTGGTATGGTGTAATGTGGCAGAAATGGTAATGTCTCTTCTGAGCCCCTCTTCCTTTTGGTTGCATTAATTTGGTATTCATACTAAGTATTAGGATACTTCTGCATCAAAGATGACCCAAAACTATATATTGCAAGGAATCTACATCTCAGTTTCTTGTGGCACAATGTGCTTGTCGCACACTTCAATGAACTCTTATTAGGTCTCGCCTGGCGTTAGCAGCGTGCATGCACTACCCGCGCCATGCAAGAGCCTTTTGGAAGCAATACGGATTCCATGTGCACGCGTACGGACGGACAAAAGATGTGCACGCGTATGGACAGGAGATGTGCATGCGTACGGGTCACGGCAGTAGCGCAATACTTTTTTCTGCAATAAGGAAACCGCACAAGCATGGCGCTACAATGATGTACTGTTAATTGCAGAGCCCCGCTGTAAGTACATAATGCCTTGTATGTCCTAGTTCTAGGCCAAACCCCAATTATGGATTTAGGTACAATATCGTTACAACGCGAGGAGCGTTGAAAAGGCAAGACACGAGAGGAGGAGCCTAGCGCGCATCCAAGATGGTCGCGTGAGCACAGGGCTCCCCGGACCCTCGCTGCTCCTCGGAATGTATCCTGACTCTATCCTGACTTGGTTGATGGAATCTGGGAGACGAATGCTGGCTGAACACTAAACTCCTTTCGGAAATCAAATCGGACCTGGCAATCCGGAGTTATGGTGGTTTGAACTTTTGAGGCCCACCCGACGGCTGTGCCCGATGCGAGGGTGAACTGTGGAGCCGGGGCGTAGTTGAACAACAACGGCAGCGGGGCTGTGCCAGTGGCCGTCACATCACTTTCGGTTTCACTTTTGGTCTTTGAGGGGCTGGACTGTGGACTTGCTTGGTGCGACTGGGCTCTCATTTTGCCTTCGCTTGATGCCGGTGGCTTCGTCTGCTGCCAGCGTGCTCATTGACGGGGGTCCCTTCGCTCCGCCATATTGCGGCCTGTGGTGCGACACGCGTCTGCCTGGCCTGTGCCACCTCGACGCTTCCTCGGTGGTCCCCTTCGGCGATCGAGGTTCTCATGGGAGGCAAGGGGGACCCCGAGAGGCGTAAGACCAAAACATCCCTACGTGGGGGACCGGTCCAGACGAACAACATGGACCGCTACACTCAGGGTAAAGGATCCCCCGGGACGGCCACTGTCCCCCCGGAGGACACCAGTGGTGGCCCGTCCGTTTCTCCGGATCTGTCCCTGCAGGACATCATGGGCGCCATTAAGGGCATCAGAGAGACCATCGCTACGCAGTACGAGGCCTTGGCCCGTAAAATCGACACGGTGGCCATTGACATTACGCTAATCCGGGCGGATCTCTCTAAGACTAACGAGAGGGCTCAATCGCTGGATGTGCGGACGTCCTCCCTTGGTACGGACGTGTCGGACCTGCAGGCCACTCTCGGCGATCTCAAGTCGGCCAATGATCTGATGGCCCGGCGGCTGGAAGACTTCGAGGGACGGGCCCGCCGCAATAACATCCGCGTCATAGGCGTTCCGGAGACCTCCGATAACCGCCCGGTTGATCTCCTGGTCGAGGAGCTCGTCCTCGAACATCTTGCTCCCGCTGGCCTGAGTAAGTTTTTCGCTGTGGAGCGGGCCCATCGAGTCCCAGGTGGCCGGCCGCGACCGGGTGCCCCCCCGAGGCCTATCGTTGCGAGACTTTTCCATTACAGAGACCGAGACGCGATTCTGCAGGCCTCACGGGTCCATGGCCCGGTCCGACATGAGAACTCGTCCATTAACTTTTTCCCGGACTTCACCCAACTTGTCCAGAAACAGCGGATGGGCTTCCAGGGGGTGAAGCGGCGTCTCCGGGACCTCGGTCTCAAGTACTCTATGCTTTATCCTGCAAGGCTCCGAGTGGAACATGAAGATCGGACTACCTTTTTTGACTCGACTGTGAGTGACTGGCTGGATTCGCTGCCGGACCGGGGTGACCGGACTGGGCCCTCTGCCGGTACCGAGGGTGGCGGGTCTCCTTTGGAGTGACTTATGGTCCCGGACTCTGCCATGTTGTACTGTTCGGCTGGGTTCTACTTCTTTTGTGCATTTTGTTTCACTATGTTGTGTGTGCGGAGCGGGCGGGGACGGGTCCCTTCCCTCCTCCGGGGTCTTTTCGTAGAATGGGGTTTGTAGGGCGACAGGCACACTGCAAGTTGGGGTGGTTTTTTGGACCGCAGGGGTGCAGGGTGGGGGGTGTTGGAGTTGGGGGGGGGGGTTGGTGGGTGGGTGGGGTTGTTTGGATTTGTGTTTTTTGTTTTCAAGGCGAAGTATTGGCTATGGTTCATCCTTGGGTGTTGAGCTCTTTGCTAGGGGGCCCTTGATCTACTGGAGGGGATGGGGGGGGACGGGTTGAGATTGATGTCTTGGAACGTCAATGGATTGGGGGACCGTATCAAACGGGGTGTTGTGCTGCAATATCTGCGTCGTCTGACTCCCGATGTGGTGTTCTTACAGGAGACGCATCTGGTTGGCAATGTTTGTCGGGCCATGAACAGGGGGGGATATCGACTTGTGGCCCACTCTGGTTTCACCACTGGTTCGAGAGGGGTGGGCATTCTCTTGCGAGTTTCACTTCCGTTGGAGATCACCAGGGTGGTCCCAGACGATAGAGGGCGCTATGTGGCTCTGACTGGGAGGTGGGAGGGGCAGTCCCTTTCCTTGATCTCGGTCTATGTTCCCCCGGGCCTCCAGAACTCCACCTTCTCAGACTTGGGTCGGATGTTGCTTGGGCTTCCTGACAGTCTTTTGCTTATGGGTGGGGACTTTAATTCGGTTGTCTCGGGTGACCTGGACCGTCATCCGCCCAGGGCCCTCCCTGCTGCCCAGGCGTGGCTGGGCGGGCTCCTGGAGACCTTCGGTCTGGTGGACTGTTGGAGGTTAATGCATCCGACACAGTGTCAGTACACCTTTCACTCTGGGGCCCATAGGAGTCTCTCCAGACTGGATTATTTCCTTATGCCCGCGGCCCAGGCTACTCGGATTCGAGAGGTCAAACACCTGGCCAGGGGTATTTCTGATCATTCCCCACTGTGGTTGCTTTTTGACACCGGGTCGCGGTCCGCCGGGCGGATCGCTCCTATTAACCCTTGGTACCTGCGAGACCCCAAGATCCGTGATAGCCTGATTAAGTCGATTGATCAATATTTTTCTGAGAATGAGGGGTCGGTGTTGTCCTCGGTGTCCCTGTGGGAAGCTTTCAAAGCAGTGCTCCGCGGGCATGCCCTGTCCCAGATAGTGGAGGCCAAGAGGGTTAAGAGAGAGGCGGTTGTGGCGCTGGAGACTGAAATATCGGGGCTGGAGGCAGCCTTGGAGGCGGGCGTCACCCCGGATGGGCTGCATGCCCTCAGCCTGAAGCAGTTTGAATATAAATCTCTCGTCACTGATGCTGCCAAGACTATGTATAGGGAGCAGCAGGGTAGGTTGTATGACGCCGGAGACAAGGCGGGTAAGCTGATTGCCTGGTTGGACAAGAAGGAGAGAGTGAATCGTGTGGTCCCGGAGCTTCGGGTGTCGGATGGAGTGTGTGTGACTGAGCCTGGTGAGATTGTTGAGTGTTTTGCTGACCACCTCCGTGCAGTGTACTCCCCGGTGTCTGATAGAGATGAGGACGACTCTCGTCTTCTGCTTCGGGATATTGCCCTGCCCGGCTTATCCGTCGAGGACCGCGAGCTGATGGATGCCCCTTTGTCTGTCGAAGAGATAGCTACTGCGATTCGCTCCCTCCGCTCGGGCAAGGCTATGGGCCCCAACGGTCTGCCGATTGAACTATATAAGTTGCGCCCGGATAAACTCGCGCCTTTCCTCCGTCATATGTTTCAGGAATCGCTCGAGAGGGGTTCCCTTCCTGACGACCAGCGTCTGGCTACTATAGTGGTGATTCCCAAGGAGGGTAAGCCACGTGACCGCTGTGCCTCCTATAGGCCTATTTCCCTGCTGAATGCCGAACCCAAAATCCTTGCTAAGGTCCTCGCCAATCGCCTGCTGAGCGTTATATGTGACTTGATACATCCGGATCAATGTGGCTTCATCCCACATCGTAATACCGCTCTCAATTTACGGCGTCTGCATGGCGTCCTCGCTAGGGCTGAGTACTTCGCTGAACCGGCCATATTGGTTTCCCTAGACGCCACAATGGCCTTTGATACCATTGAATGGCCATTTCTTTGGGCCGTCTTGGCGAAGTTTGGTTTTGGGGAGGGGTTCCTTAGCTGGGTGAAGCTCCTTTATGCTGGACCAATGGCTCAGGTGGTTGTCAATGGGCGGGTTTCTCGGCCTTTCGCTCTCGGGAGGGGAACTAGGCAGGGGTGCCCGTTGTCCCCGCTGCTCTTTGCTCTCGCCCTGGAACCGCTCGCTGCCTGGCTCCGTTGGGAGCCCTCGATTAGAGGGCTCCGGTGGGCCCCGGGCTTCGAGGATCGGGTTTCATTGTACGCGGATGATATTCTCTTGTATTTCACCTCACCGCGGAAGTCGCTCAATGTTCTCTTTGATGTCCTTACTTCCTTCGGGAAAAACTCGGGTCTGATAATTAACTGGTCCAAATCTGGTGTGTATCCTATCTCTGGTGGTCTTCCTTTCTTGCCACCTCGGCTTCCGCTCCAAATATCTCAGTCCGGCTTTAAATACCTGGGGGTGTACGTTTCGTTGGATCCGGCGGTCCGCTGTGAGCCGAATCTCCTGTCTCCGCTCCGGCGTTTGAGGGCAGATACGGCGCGGTGGTGTAAGCTGCCCTTGTCTCCGCTTGGTCGCACGGCGCTGTTTAAAATGATGTCCCTTCCCAGATTCCTTTATGCACTCCAGAACTCCTTTGATGTCATTCCTGCGGCCTACTTTAGGGAGGTGGAGAGTTTGCAGAGGAGACTGGTTTGGGACGGGCGATCGCGTATCGCTTTGGCCAAGCTGACTCTTTCCTGGTATGACGGGGGCATCGCGCTTCCTGATATTAGACGGTACTATTGGGCCTCCCAGCTGTCTGCCATTAATCATGCTACGTACGCTCCTGGTTCGAACCCGGCATATGAGATGGATAAGTTCCTGCTCCCCGGCGGTAACTATAACAGAGCGCTTTACTCGCGGTCTGCTGGTAGGGCCCTTACGGGCCCTACCAGGATTGCGGTCCGTGTATGGAAGGCGGCTAACGTAGCGATGGGCTGGAGTGAGCGTTTAACGTGCGCCACTCCTCTATTCGACTCAGACCGCTTGGGAAGCCTCTGGACAACGAAAGGCTTCGAGCGCTGGGATACGATCGGCATCAGCAGAGTGGGGGACCTGTGGGTTAAAGGTGCGGTTAAATCCTTCGCGGCGCTTCAGCGCGAGTATGAGCTTGGTGACAGAGAGTTCTTCCGTTATGCACAGGTTCGGCACGCCCTGCTTTCGGTCTTTGGGGAGGGGACCACGGTCCCTTCTTCTTCGCCTCTCGAGGACCGCATACTCGATGGTCACGTCCCCGACAGTACTATCTCCCTGATTTACAAAAAACTGATAAACAATCGGGCTGACCTCTTGGTGCGTCTTCGGGAGGCATGGACGGGAGATGGGGTGGAGCTGGACGATGAGGACTGGCAGACTGCACTGTCATCCCCTAAGGAGGTGGCCATCCCGGCCCGTCTCCGCCTGGTCCAGCTTAAGATTCTCCATCGTGTATATGTGACGGGCCCCCGCCTGGTCTCGATGGGGTTTTCAGACGACGGACTCTGTAAGCGTGGCTGCGGGCTCAGTGCTACCTTTCTCCATATCCTATGGGAATGCCGCGAGGTGGCGGAATACTGGCGCCGGGTGCATGATATTATGAGACGAGTCACCGGGGTCGCTCTGCTGCCGGAGGTGCGTCGTTGTGTGCTGAATGTATGGGAGCCCAATGACTGCAATGCGGCTCAGGCTCGGTGGGCGGCCTTGGGGAACATGATTGCAAAGAGAGATATTGCACAGCTTTGGGGTTCCCAGCGGCCTCCCACCGTATCCGTCTGGAAGGAGAACATGGACTGGTGCATGTTCAGGGAGAAAACGGTGTATGTGGCTCGTGGTAAACCGGGGGCTTGGGGTAGAATTTGGGGGCAGTGGAACGCGTATCGTGGGTCTATCTGTGCTCCCCCTTTGGTTGATACGTCCGGGGTTGCCTCGTCCCCCTGATCCTTGAGGGTTCCTTGTGTATCTCGTACTTTGGAGTACAGATTTGGTTCTCTCGTGGCCCCCCCTCCCTCTCAGGTCTTCTTTTATTGACCGCCCTCGGGTGGTTGGGTGTTGACTCCCCCGGCTGGTGTTCGCCACCCTTCATAAGTCGTTTCGCCTTGTTTGTTGTATTTTTGTATTTTTCTTTTTTGTTGTTATTTATATTAAAAGCGTGTATTCTGATTTCCCTTATGTGCAGTCTGATCTACTGTGATAGTGCGGAGCCCCTGTGGGCCAGTCATTGTTTTCTGATATGCTGGAACACTTCGACTACTAGCGGCCGGCCCTGGTGGTTGTAGGCCCGTGTTTGTAACCCTTTTTGTGCACAATAAAATCTTTAAAAAAAAAAGAAAAAAAAAAAAAAAAAGAAAAGGCAAGACACGGGCATTTTTATCTGGCGGTGGAGGCAGGGCGCAGTAGTTACTAATTGGAATAGATGCCCGCTGCCCCCTCCTTCATTTGAGCTTTGGTATTTCTTGAAAGGCCCTATGAGGCAACTCGGGCTCTCACCTGTCATTGTGTAACGTAACTGGTGCTCATGTAGTCGCGCTATATAAATCTGCAAACAATAAATGCAGATTTATAGCTAAATTACATATTTAAGAATAGGAGGCTTAATTTCTAATCCCAGCTTTCCATTTGACCAAAGTGTGATATTGGAACAATCACCACCTCTCTCTGAGGCTGAGCCTTGCTTTCTTTCGTCTGCTGTCTCAATGGAGGGTGCTTAAAAGAAACGAAGCAGAGGAGTAGCCAGGATGTCATGATCCTTAAAGCAATCTAGGAAAATGATTTGCGCCGGCATATTTAAAATTTCCATGCCATCTTCAAATACCGCCGTCTCAGGTTCATTGGCGAGGAACGCAACTGTGGTAGGTGTTGCATAAGAGAGCGCTGTCTAATTTGACGATGCTGAGGCAGCATAGACTGCACGTACTAAATGTAGGCCGCTCGGGCGAGCGGGGTCTGTGAACCTCCATGCGTATGTGCGGGGGCTCCCCTGGGCTTGCTCACGCCTACCAGCAGTAAAGCCACATTTCACACACAATCGTTTCCACTCCGGTCATCCATCCCCAGAGTCTATATTTAGAACGTTTGTTGTTGACTGAAAGCAAAACCAACCTATATACTTCCTACTGTGCCTTAAATATTTTTCTTTTAAAGAGATTGAGCATGAAAGCAAATCTAATTTGAAAGGATGATTTTATACAATAACCACTTTTTACAATGCCTTAAATGGAAAAATAACAAGCATTTGCAATGCAATAGGTCCCGCATTTGCGCCAGTTTGAGCTATTGGCATTGTAAATGACAATGTCTTTTATTTAGGTTTTGGTTTTAAAACCTAAATAAAAGGCATTTTCATTTACAATGCTAATAGCTTAAACTCTCACAAATGTGAGACCTATTGCATTTCAAATGCTTGTTTCTCCTGGAGTGATCATGACGAAGTTCCAAAGGAGGGGCTCAGGTGGGGACCTCAAACCCTTGGTGTGGATCTTCTTCACTCTCCTCAGTAAGTGCCTCAAAGGTCGAGAACTAGAGGAATTAGTGTAATTAAATCTTTCTGATGATCTATAAGGGTTTGCTAATACTCTGCAGCACCAAGGTAATGCCCTGGAGCCGCGGCACCAGTTCCCAGTAGTGCAGCTCCAAAAAGGCATCAATATGGACATTTTGAAATGTACTTCTATAGTTGTGAGCTTGAAGTCTCCCTTAGCAAGCCCTAGTCTTAAACAATGAAATTTGTTTTCATATCAAACTCAACTTTGTCAAAAGATAAAGAAATTGTAGCACCTATTTTGGATTCATGGCACCGAAAATCGTAATCACACTTTTGCAAGAGTGCTGCGCCAACATAGCATATTAGCATCGTGAATGATTTGCAAACCCTAAAAAAATTAAAATCAACAGAAACATCTGATTCATTAAACAATCCACACTACCTAAAAAGCAAGCCCACAACCTGTCAAAATAAGGAGTCTAGCCTTTGGAGGACACCATTTTCACTGTGTTCCTCAACATTGAGAGAAGGAAGGCATCATGGTATCTTAGCCCATTGGAAAAAAAAACAAAAAACACATATGACAGTAAGAGGAGAACCAACTGCAAAGGCACGCCAACGCGATGATGTCGTGGAGGTGGCTACATCAAGGACTCCTGCTGTACCTCAGCCCGAAAGAGATTCTTTGATGTGGAAATTTTCTACACACCCTGTAGAAGAAAAATAATCACAAGCACTTTTATTTGACCAATTATAACAACGCGGGCATTTATAGGTGTACTCATTCATATCGAGTGACATGAAGAGACCATTTACCCAAACGAGTAATCCAGAGCTGGGTTGCAGAGGCAGTGGAACGAGAGGTGAGGAAGACACTCTACCCACAGAAGTCCATCAAGAAGCAGAAGAGGAGGAAGAGCAGAAGAGGAGGAAGACTGCCACCTGCAGTTCCTCTCAACCTACTGTAATCGGTGCTGGATGGTTGTCTGTTCAGGGGGGATGAATAAGAAAATTATCTCATGGGCAATGAATGCGCATTTAAAGACATGCCACAAAGACTTTTATCAAAGCTTTAAAATGAAGAATGAAGAAAAAAGTTTACCAAGAACAAATAAAATGGAGTATTAAAAGTTAAAGAAAAAAACTCAAAGATTCAAAAATTAGAAACTTATAAACAAATAAACTCACAAAAAAACAACAATAAAATAATTGTCCATAGTGAGTTATCTGCAGGACCTAGGTGCAGGCTAGGCCCTGTATCCGAACCCTGGTGCACACAACTGAAGGCTGTGCACAGTGGTAAGCCGCCCATCCACACTGGGCCAAAGACCGTGCACAGGGGAGGAGGGTCATCCACCTGTCCACACAAGGTGGTTTGCACAGGCTGACCCACTTCACACAGTTCTGTCCTCCCCTGGATGTCTAGTTTTCAAAGATGTCAGGATTTGGCATGTTTTCCTTGGAGGTGGCAAAAATCGGTCATGTTTCAGGAGAAACCCAGATGCTTCCACATTGTGCTTTAGAATCTTCTTCTTGCAGATGAATGTATGACGGAATCACGCTTGCGTTTTGCACAAATGCCTCACAACGCCATCATTCGAACAAACGTATTGTTACGACACGTTCCTTTAGCACGCAAGTCGTTATAATAACTTGCCTAAGGGGGGCGCTGGACTTTGGATTAGTATCATTCACTAATCCAACTCCAGACTGCACAACAGTAGGGAAGGTGTTTGACTTAAAATCCAACACCATTCAACCAATGTGCCCACGTAAACGAAGCCGTTGTAACAACTTGTGTGCTGAACGAATGCGTGGTAACAACGCGTTTGTTCGTTCGCCGGCGCTGTAAAGGCACAGCGTGAATCCAGCTTCATTCCAAAGGTCATTTTCCATTGCAAATGATATGCTCAGCCACATAAGTATGGTACTTTTGTTTGGGAGAAGTAAGGGAACGCTGGGTGGTATGAATGCTATGGATCCCCTCAGATTCTGGAACTTTCTCTCACAGAAATGTGAGGAAAATAAGTGATTTCATAGAAAGTTTGTAGGGCACTTTAGGAAGTACATGCAGCTAGTGAGATCCTCCTAAATGACACTGCCCTGGATTCCCTAGGGTGTCTAGGTTTCAGAAATATCTGGGTTTGATAGGATTCTCTAGGTGGTAGCAGAGCCTGACCCCAAATATTTCAGCTACCCACATTGCCAAAATGGGCCTGTTTTAAAGGTGAAAACCAGGTATTTCCACATTGTGTTTTAGTATCTTCCTATGGATCCCCACAGTTTATGGAACTTTCCCCTCAGAGAAAATTTGACATTTGGGTAAAAGGTTGATGTTTCCTGGGCATGCAGAGTAAGAAAATATAGTGGGATCCTCAAATGTATCATCACCCTCATCTCCCCTTGATTTCTAGTTCAGAAACGTCTGTGGTTTCAAGATTTACAGGGTGGCAGCCATGTCCCAGCCCACAAACTGCAGCTACCCACATAGCCAAAATGAATACGTTTTCAAGGTGCAAACCTGATGTCTCCAAATTGCTTTTTGGGAGCAATCTTATCCCAAGCAAAAGATCCAATCTCACACGCAGGGCACCATTTGTATCGGGAGAAGTTTGGGAAAACTGAATAGTAGAATATTTATTAAATTTCTCTCCATTTTTAGCTTCCAAATGTAAGCCAGTGTGCACGAAAAAACACATTTTGCTAAATGCCCTTTTAATCAAATGATAGAGTAACTCCAAATTCAGAAATGTACAAATACCTACTATTCCTAAGCTCAGTATCCGGGGCACATTTGAAAAATGCATAGGTTTCCTTCATATCCATTTTTCAATCATTAGATTTTACCATATGAATTGGTGCATAGTTGGTACATAATGAAAAATCACTATTCGCTCCAGATTGGTTTTTGGCTTTGGGCATGTATGTTTTTTGACAACCAATTAACACTATATACCCCTGTGACCAGAATGGCAATCGACCTTTGCTCAGAATGACAGACACTGTTCGTGAGGGGCAAAAGTTGGGAGGAGCGTGGCCGCTCAGCCCCAATAGACCGGCCGCGGCTGCTTAGATTTTGTTTTACAGCTGTGCCGGTTCCTGCAAGCTAGAAAGAGGCAGACCCCCAAGGATTTTGCAGCCTGGGATGGCAACATTTGTGGCAAAAAAAGCAAATGTAACGATCCCAAACCAAAACATTTAGGGTATTTTTGTGGCAAGCAAAACATGCGCTTGTCCCAAAAATACCGCTCGCCCATTGCTGGAGGCTCTGACAAGTCCCTTTCTGTGGCGTGGCAGAGTGCCCAGCAGCAGGGCACCATGGACAAGAGGGTGTCTGCTGCTAGACAGTGCATCTTTAAATCTGAAAACTCTGCTCTCTCTGGCATCGGACAGCCACTATTACTAAGGTGCGTGCACAGACCAGCAGGGGGCAAATACAGTGTCGGGTATACTGATGACGCGAGAATAAGAGCCCAATGGGGTGAAGAGAGGGGGCTTTGAGTGTCCTGGGGGAAGGATGTTTATCACAGGGGTGGGAGTGGAGGCAGGGGAATATTTTAGAGGAGAGGATGAGGTGTTAAGGACAAAGCTACTGACTTTGCAACTGGGAAACCAGGTTTGAGTCCGGCGTCAATTAGGAAGCCTCACCAGCTCCAAAACACTAGAGCTCATATAAAGCACTCCAAGCTATAAAGAGCAACCAAAACAACAGCAGGCAATGGTTACAGGCAGCAGGTCCCAGGAAACAAGGGGCGGGGGACTATCGGCACAGGAGGAGGGCTCGGTGCATTTTAGAGGCAGGGGACAGGGGTACTTAACACCTCTGCCGTCTGCTAACTTGTTACTTACCCTCCTTTCATTGTCTCGGCACAGAGCAGGGATAATAAAATGAGGGTCAACCTCAATTTATTTAGAGTGACAATTTTGCAAACAATTTTTTAAAAATCAGTGGATTTTTTAAAAAGTGACGATTTTATGATTTTTTCGTTAATCGCGATATCCTGGAGGGTCTGAAGAGGGAGATCTTAGCACAGCAAACCTTTTGTTGATGTCATTTTTTTTTAGACAAAACACTTTGCACTTTTCCCCATTCAACAAAAAAAAAGGTTTTGCTATATTCTGGCTAGTTTCCTCCAGAGGAATCCACATAGCCTGGGTACATTCAGAATGCCCATATGTGGGGGCAAAAGAGGTACATTTGGCCTGGGTGCATTGTGTAAATAAAGTTATGACTGCTTAAGAGCAAATTGCCCCAAACATGCAAAAAACGGCTCATCATCAGAGGGAGGCCCTTTGAAGTCAAAGTGTTAAAAACAACATTATTTACAAAGTGTCTCACCCACACTGTTGCTATAACTAATAACAGAAAAATTACATAACTACTGTTTCACATCATGTGCTTTTGAATGCACCATGCAATAATGCTGCATGCACTACTATAAAATATACCTCTTCTTTAGACATTATTATAACAGAAATCTAATGTTAACAACCACTCTATGGCAGACAACATTCAAAAAGACCCTTACTACCTCGATAAGACACATTCACTGTCACAAAAAACATAAATATCACAAAAACACACAACTGCTGTTAAAAACATGAAATGTCATACTAGAACATTCACCCCACGATTTAGAAATACTACATGTAATATAAGCATTTCATTCATATCATATCATTACAAATTCTCTGATGAACATAAAGACATATATAGTCAAAGTACCACGAGCAACAACCCATATATAGAGTTATATAGTCTGTTATTATATAGCATAATTAAGCTATACATATGCAAACAGAAAAGAACCCTTAAAATACCATATCCTACCTTAGTATATCATCACAGAAAGTGCAACATACACCGATATTGCCTTTATATCGATATTACCTACTGGCGGTCGCCAGTAGGTAGTTATAGTTAGGACCCCTTTTCCATAGGAAATCCGCAACATTCTATTTTGAATAACTTTGGCGCCGGTCGATGAATCCTCGCGAATTTCTCAAAATAGGTGGGGCGCTACGCTCCGCTCCTACCCTGAAAGTCTCGGGGGGATTCGTCAAGCGGGGGCTGAGATAAAAGGGGGGTCCCAAAACGCGTTTTTCCCATGCATTTTTCCATAGGACCTTTAGACAGAGCTACAGCCCGAACGGCTGAACAGAATTACTAGAAATTTGGCAGAGAGGTAGTCCCTATGTCAAGGAAGTGCCTTTTGTAGGTTTGGTGTAAATCTGTTCAGTAGATTCTGAGAAAATAGCCTTTAAATCAATATATATATCTGAGCCCGCTTACGGTACGCTTACCGTACGCTTACCGTACGCGTACGGTGGCGTGCGCGAGCGCGATTCTGATTGGCTCTTAGATCTTAGTAAACATTCGAATCGGCCGAAACCAGGAAGCGGCGTCCGCCATTTTGTCTCTCGCACTGAGTGTTATTTATCAAACATGATGCCCAAAAACATGTTACGGGGCTGTTTTGACAACTCCCTCCCACATAGTCATGTTGAGGGAGTCCCCAAACATCCCCCAAGAGCAAAAACGGTTTTATTTTTTTTTCGGCAATTTCGCCGAGTACGCTTACCGTACGCTTACCGTAAGCGTACGGTAAAAAATAGAAATAAAAAAAACACTATCCACACTTACCCCACCCCCTGTGCTTTTGGTGGCCGTAGGCCACCAAATGTACAGGGCTTATTACATCAGTAAAAAAACTGTATTTTGGCAACATGAAATTATAAAATCGAAATAAAAAAAACACTATCCACATTGACCCCACCCCCTGTGCTTTTGGTGGCCGAAGGCCACCAAATGTACAGGGCTTATTAAAGTTGATAAAAACCGTGCACGGAACGCACTGCGTTAAGTGGGCGCGCACGCCTCGAATGGCGTAAAGTAACTTAGCATTTAAAAAACCGTACAAATTCACTGAAAAAACCATAGGTTTCACACACGTTATAGTTAGGAATTAGCATTTAAAAAACCTTGCAAATTCACTGAAAAAACCATAGGTTTCACACATGTTATAGTTAGCGGAAATTTTACTGATAAAAAACCAATGAAATTGCCCCGTTATAGTTAGTGCTGGCAACTATAACTCACGCGACCGCAATCTTCTGCTGATGACATATGTGTCTTTATAAAAAAAAATATTTGTAATATATGTATAGCTAAAAATGTATGGAAGAAGACATGGGCAAATAAGTGTCTAAATACAGTATTAGCATCAGCAGAGGATTGCGGTCGCGTGAGTTATAGTTGCCAGCACTAACTATAACGGGGCAATTTCATTGGTTTTTTATCAGTAAAATTTCCGCTAACTATAACATGTGTGAAACCTATGGTTTTTTCAGTGAATTTAAATATAACTACCGAAGAAGAAATACCTCGTTATGTTGCAAAATGTTAAGTAGGCTTCCTCATCCTAATCAAGCAGCTAATAAAATATGTGTTCGATTGCCATGGTTTTCTGAGACTCATGCTCACATCCTGGAGCAGGGAAGTTTCCATTCTCTGATGCTCTTTCACAAACACAGAAGCTGAAATGTGGCTTCGAGAAGAAACGGCCTTGGGGAATCCATCTTGTTGGAAGAAAGAAGAAAAGTACTAGTTAGCCTTGGTGTGTTACTATTGTTGGTCCAGGAGGCATTGTTTACCACCCAGTGGGACAAAACAAGAGCTGGCTATGAACTGACCCCGCCTCGCTCCCGACAGCACCATGAATAAGAGGCCAGTGCAGGGGCAAGGACAGACACAGGCTGGCTGCTGGAGTCATGGTAAAGTACCATGTTATGACGTCAGGCTTGATGGTACAATAAGCGCGGCATTACATGGCTTGGCTTATTTGATAAATGAATATAATTATGCTAATAGGCATCTGGTTATGACTTCGGGTTCTAGACTAATTGATCAGCGCCTTGAGACCCTTACGGGTGAGTAGTCGCGCTTCATAAGAAACCTGATTGATTGATTAGGGATGTATGATGAAATATGTTTGAGGCTTATCTAACCTTTGCCCTAACGTATACTAATTGCTGAGCTATTTACAATACTTACAATAATTGTATTGGATATGGTTTGCAGAGGAACAGTGCAAAATAAATTATCATATAGTCGAAAATGCCAACTACTGTGTGTGTGTATTGATTTTGGGACGTGGGGTTCTATATACCGTCTGCAGATTTGATATTTTGACAGGTTTTGTCTGACTCCGAACATTTTCACCTAACTGCCCATGACTCAGAGAAGCATGAGAGACTCCTGTGAGTTTTTCTTTTTTCCCCCAAAAAATCACAGTTTAATTTTGGGGCAGAGTTAATCTACCGGGTGTGACGCCAAGCACCAAGGAGTATCACAGCAAGTGTATACGCTGCTTCAGGAGCAAGTGTTTTAGTGTGGGGGGTTAACAAAGTGCTTGCACTTTTTGCTGCTGGTGCTGTCTTCTGATGACACTTCTTCCCCAGTGACCAGGCTGTACCGGTGGGGATATTCTTTCCGCAATGGTGGGAGGGAACAGTGATAGAACTAGTGCATCGCTGCATTTCATCCACCAGTGCTTTAAATGGGCCGGTACTCACCGGTACTGAGTACCGGCACTTCTCAGTTTTCTCCTCTAGAGTACCCGAAGTTCTCCTTGTGCCAAGAGAGTACCGGTACTCCTAGAGGCATGTTGGGGTCAGGCTCTAGGGTATGGGATTTCATGCAGCGCAGGTGCTGCTGAATACCTCCAGGGGGAGCGTGTCTGCGAGGCGCTCTGACAGTCAACAGTGAGTGTATCCCAGCTCTAGCTTGCTGCTGCTGCCTTACACTCTGACAGTGTGACAGGAGTAAGGAGATGCGGCCTGTCGGACAGAGCTACCCACATTGGAACATTTGCGTTGTCAGTTAGAGTGTAAGGCTGCAGCGCTGGACTACACAGTCAGAGCGCACAACGCCTGTGGCCACGTTCAGCTCATGTGTACAGTGCGCAATTAGTACTTTTTTGCAGTTATATATAGCGCACACTTGGCAGGAGGGTATTAAAGCACTTTAAATGAGTAGCGCAAGTTCTGCACGAAAGCATACTTTATTTCGTTTTTATGGCACAGAGTGCTGATATCCCAGCTTCTGCTCAACATCCTGTTATTCTGGGTGATTTTTCTGTACCATAAAAACAAACTAATTATGTTTTCATGTAAAACTTCTGCATCTCAAGTAAAAAAGCTTTAATTCCCTCTGGCCAAGTTCGCACAATATAAAACTGCAAAAAACACCAATTACGACATGCACATATGAAGAAACTTGGCCGAAGGACACAAGTGCGCTTTTGCATTGAATGAGAACATGCCACCATTGTTAAATACCTGCCTCGAAGCCACGCCCCAGACACACCCCTACGAGACCCTCAAGACCCATCCCAATAAATTTGGTGAGTACCGGCACTTTTCTTTTTCCATTTAAAGCACTGATCCTACCAGGTTTGTCCTGAGTATAAATTTGGATAGCTGTCCACACACAATAAAAACAACGCACCTCTCTTTTTTCACCACACAGTCGAGGGAACAGGTAAGAGTAAACCTTCATTCTTTTTACAGGACATGGTCATTGTTTTAAACAGATTCTTTCACCGCATGGGGACTTGTTTTTATTATTCACTTTTTATTTTATTTTTTTCACACAAGAGCACACGTGAACTTTATGTCACATATTAGTAGCAAAGTTCCATTAGGAAACACATCAAACTTGATAGTTACGTAGATGATGGACCGACTTGTTTTCTTATTTCATTTCAGTGCACCCCTGTAATGATGTAAGGGGCACTAGGACCCTGCCGAGGGAGAACGAGGGCGGGGGAAAAGGGAGGAGCCGGCGACCAGGAACGGCAGTTAGCCGATGTCCGGGGTACGGCGTGGGTCGCAAATAAAGAAGCTCCATAACACACAGTGTGTCCGTGTTCCTTGTCCCTGCAGGACACTACATCTGGCGACGAAGGTGGGAGACGCAACACGCGAAAGAAGGCTAACCTGGTGTGGCCCCTGGGAAAGGGAAGCACCTAGCTGCGTGGTGGAGCAGGAAACCGTGTGGCAAATAAAGAAAAGCGCGATCGTCCTCGCACGCTGGGAGCCCACCCCAGCCATCCGGGAGTGTGTCGAACTGCCCGGAGCTCGCCCCGCCACACCGCGTGTGCGTGTGGCACATACTGAGGGTTAGAGCCTGCTGCCTGCCTACTTGCCGGGAGCCCACCCCGGCGGTGACTTCATTCGAAAAAGAAAAAAAAAAGGAGAGCCGAAGAAAGAGCTGCCTCACCTGGTGCCTGTCCGGAGAAAGTGTCGATCGAAACTGACAAGCGGTGAGTGAGAGAGAGCGTGAAAAAATAATATAGTTCTCCGGTGAAGAAACGGCCAAATCTCGTTGCACACGAGACTCTTGCGGCGGCCATTTTGAAGTCAGGCAGAGAACCTGAAATAGCAAACAAGCACTGACAAGTGCAACGAACACAGCAAACAAGCACTGGCGAGTGCAACAAACATAGCAAACAAGCACTGGCGAGTGCAACGAACATTATAAACAAGCACTGGTGAGTGCAACGAACATATCAAACAAGCACTGGCGAGTGCAACGAACACAGCAAACAAGCACTGGTGAGTGCAACGAACACAGCAAACAAGCACTGGTGAGTGCAACAAACAGTATAAACAAACACCGACAAGCGCAACAAACAACGAGATAATGGATGCCGCTGCGGCTCCCATGGGTGTGCTGGGAGTTTTGTTCCTACGCCCTCCAGAGCCCCTCACTCTTGAATTGGGCGGGGGCATGGGCCTGCGGTGTCAAGAATGGCTAGAAGACTTCACAGACTTCATGAAAGGGTCTCATGTCATGGACCTGGAACAGAAAATGATTGCCCTCAAGAATCTGGTCGGCAAAGAAGTTGGACAGATCATAAAAGAACTGCCTCTAGAGTCCGTTAGCTCATATGACAAAGTCTGTGACGCACTTAACCGCAAGTTCCTACACAAAAAAAATATCGACTATGAGCGATACACTTTCAACCTAGCTTCACAGGAAAGAGGTGAACAAATGGGTGTGTTTGTCACACGTCTGAGACGTCTGGCAAGATACTGTGAGTTTGATAATTTCTCCACCGAAGATGCTCTCTGACTAAGGATAATAGAAGGCTGCCTATTAGAACCGCTGAGGCGCAAACTGCTAAAGAAAAGCTACCCGCTAGAAGAAATTGAAGAAATGACAAGAGTCGAGGATCAAGCAGATGAACACGCAAAGAAGATGGAAGCCGGGAGAAGTGAAAAACGTGAACAGGCATTCAGAATGCAGTCTCGACAAGCACATGGACAGTCCTCACCTCAAGTGTGCTCCTCCAGATCCAAGAAGCAATACCACTTGTCAAGCAACTCACGCCAAAGCGCGAACAACACTCAGAAACGATCGGAAAGACAATTGAAATGCTACAGGTGCAGCTACGACTTCCCGCATGCAGACGCTTGTCCGGCACTAGGACAACAATGTCGGAAATGTGGCAGGAGCAACCACTTTGAAAGCATGTGCGGCACATCACACAAGGATGACCAATGAAGACAGCCCCGGCAACTCCATCCCTCGGGCAGTCGTCATCACGTCAGAGCAGTTCAGGATAGACGAGACTCATCCACAGGGTCGTCACAATCCAGCTGTCACTCCTGCCGGACCTGGCAATCTCGACGGTCGTCATTGAGAGAATCCAGCTCCCTCTCACCCATCGCCCAAGACCAAAATGAATATATCCACTTCGTGGCTGATCCTGACCGGCTAAAAGAATACCCACGGCTAGACCTCAGAGTTGGCTCTCATCGCACCAAGTTCGTCACTAAACTACCTACCAGTAGCGGAATATCAAAGAATGCGGCCGCCTCCCAAACTAGTCGACGCCCATGTGCAGGTGTACACGTGGATGTCAAAGAAACCACTGCCATGTCTTGGGAAGTTCACAACGGATCTATCGTACCGCGATCGCACGATACAAGCCTACATTCACGTTATTGAAGGGCCGGAGGCAGACAGTTTGCTAAGTCTGCCCACTGCAGAAAGACTAAAGCTGATAGACATACTATACAAAGTGGATGACAAACTAGATGTCATTCAAAAGTTCCCCAAACTTTTCCAAGGTCTCGGAAAAATGAAAAACTGCCAAGTCAGACTGCACATCAATGAACAGATCACACCAGTGGCCCAACACCACAGGAAGATCCCATTCCACCTGCAAGAAGCAGTAGAGAAGGAGTTACAGGATTTACTAGAGGCTGACATTATAGAGAGAACTGATGGGCCCACACCATGGGTCTCCCCGGTCGTAGTAGTCCCAAAGAAAGGAGAGACAAGCCAAGTCTGCCTGTGTGTGGACATGAGAGCACCTAACACAGCGATAGAGAGAGAGAGACACCCAGGCCCCTACATCAGCGACATGATCACGTCACTCAACGGAGCAAAAATATTTTCAAAACTAGACCTCAACAAAGGATATCACCAATTAGAGCTGCACGAGCAGTCCAGATACATCACAACGTTCTCAACGCACCTAGGGCCATTCCGATACAAAAGACTCAGTTTTGGGGTGTCCTCAGCAGCAGAAATATTTCAAGAAGCAATAAGAAAAACTATTTATCATGTGCCCCATGTACTAAATTATAGCGATGACATCCTGGTATACGGAGCAACAACTCAAGAACATGACAGAGCGCTAGATCGGGTTTGTCATGCACTGCCGGAGGCAAACCTCACATTCAACATGGACAAGTGTGAATTCCACAAACCAACGCTGAAATTTTTTGGACACATATTCTCCGGAAATGGCATCCTGAAAAAGTAGCAGCGCTAAATGACACAGCGAGCCCAGAGGACGTGGGCGGCGTACGTTCGTTCCTAGGCATGGCCAGCTACTGCTCCAGATATATACCAGACTACGCCACAATAAGTCACCCCCTGAGAACACTCACCAAACAAGGGCAGCCGTTCCTGTGGTCCACTCACTGTGAAGGGGCATTCAGAGAGATCAAGAAAGCGGTAGAGTCGGCTAACAACTTGGCCTACTTTAATCCAAAAAAAAAGACAGAGATTACAGTGGATGCCAGCCTAGTGGTGCTAGGAGCCATCTTAGCGCAATATGACAGAGAGGAGGACAGACGGCACATTGTAGCATATGCCAGCAGGAGTCTAACAGACACAGAGAGAGCATATTCCCAGCCAGAAAAGGAAGGCTTGGCTGTCGTATGGGCGTGTGAACATTTCCATATATTCATCTTCGGAAAACACTTCACCCTGGTCACTGACGATCAGGCTCTGATTACAATATTTGGAAACCCTCGAGCAAAAATGCCGCCACGGATAGAGAGATGGGGCCCCAGGCTACAAGAATACACGTACACCATCATACACAAGCCCAGGAAAGCTGAAAACCCTGCCGACTATATGTCCAGACACCCGACCAAGACGAGCCGATGCAAACAATCGATTGCGGACGAATACATTCATTTTGTGGTAGATCAGGCTAGACCCCCTGCAGTCCCGCTGGAAGCCATCTGCGAAGCGACACAATCTAACGTCACCCTACAAGAAGTAAAGAGCAGGATACAAATGAACAGCTGGCGACAGGCGCACACAAAGGAACAAAATGACCAAGAGATGGCAGCGTTCAAGCACGTCCATGAAGAACTGTCCATAGCGACCAACGGTCTCATCTTAAGGGACACGCGAATTGTGATCCCGCGACAACTAAGACAAGGGGTCATAAACTTAGCACATGAAGGACACCGGGGCATAGTAGCAACGAAAAGAGCACTCCGCGAAAGAGTCTGGTTTCCAACACTGGATCAAATGGTGGAAACAACACTGAAGGACTGCCCACAATGTCAACTGGTGAGCCGTCCAGATCCCCTGGCACCGCTACAAATGTTTCCACTACCGGAGGGCGTCTGGCAACACGTTGCCATTGATTTCTTTGGGCCATTCAAGTCATGGACATCCACATCCACAAAAGCATCCAGCGCCATATCAATACTAGAGGAAGTTTTTGCTGCGTGGGGCATTCCTCAAGTGGTGAAATCCGACAACGGGCCCCCATTCAACAGCCACGACTTTGCCGATTTTGCCCAACCCCTCAACTTTAAACACCGGAAGATCACACCACTATGGCCGCAGGTGAACGGAATGATTGAACGCTTCATGTCCACGATCAAGAAAGCAATACAACAGGCGGAACTCACTCGAAAGAGCATCCAGACAGCACTGAACGAGGTACTAAGAGCCTATCGAAACACACCCCACTCTACCACGGGCAAGTGTCCGGCCACCGTCATGCTAGGACGGCCCGCGCGCACTGGACTACCAATGATAGGTGCCCCCGCGAGTGAACAATACTGCGACTCTCACCATGAAGATATTGCAGCCACAGACAGGCTGAAGAAAGAGAAAATGAAGGACTACACGGATGAACGGCGACATGCCTCTCCCGCTGAGATCAGAGAAGGAGATTGGGTGTTAGCGCGACAAGAGCAACACCGAAAGACTGACTGCAGATATCACGAAACTCCACTGAAAGTGGTGCAACAGAAAGGGACTATGATCACTGCGGAAACTGACGGAAGACGAGTCACCAGGAATGTGACATACTTGAAAAAGTGCAGCCCCAATGTCAAGGAACTACTAACTGAACTGCGAGTTGAGAAGAGAGAACCAGAGCCACCGCCCCGCTGCAGTCAGGCCCTCATGGAAATGACTGGCGAACATGAGCGAGGCAGTACTGATCATCAATAACGCCCCCAGCGGACGATTAAGAAACCGTCTCGCCTGATTGAAGAACTGTAAAGTTGAAAATACTTTCTTTTGTTGTTTCTATTTTGTTTGTTTACAAGGGGGGGAGATGTAATGATGTAAGGGGCACTAGGACCCTGCCGAGGGAGAACGAGGGCGGGGGAAAAGGGAGGAGCCGGGTGTAGGAAGGTGGATATCTGACTATGGTTACCCCCAACTTTTTGCCTAGTGTCTAGCTGGTTTTTCGACTTAGTTGGCCTGAGATCCTGCCATTCAGGGTCTCAGGCTGTCTGCTCTCTCTTTAAAATGGACTCCATGTACCCTAGGTACATAACCAATTGGTAAGGATCACCTTATTGGACCCTGTACAGTGTACCCTAGGTACCCAGGGCATAGGTGTACCCTAGGCCTCCCAGGGGCTGCAGCATGTATTATGCCACCCCTGGTCTGGCCTTCCAATCAGACACAACTGGCTGATCACTCAGCTGGGGCAAGGTCGTGTAATCACCCCTTGCTTAGATATAGTATGCCTATATCTACCCTTATATATAGACACATGTGTACCTATCAGTCACTCCTATGGCAGGCCTTAACAATCCTGGAGGCAGAGTGCTTGGTAACATGTGAGATGGTGCTCTAGCATGAGCTGAGCCTGTCTGCAGCTTTCGGAACCATGTCCTTATAGCTGTTCTATGATATAGCCTACCATATACTCTTAAAGTGCCTTATAATCTTAAACGGTTATGGTAACTATGGTTTGGCTTTATCAAAACATGTCGTGTAAGGTGTCTAACACTTTGGAATAATACCCCCATACCATTTCTGGTGATGAGGATATTATTCCTCCCTTCTAGAGGGAGAGACATGTTAAAATCCTACTTTGCTGTTTAACTCTAACCAAAGCCTCAGCATCACAAAATGGATGCTGCTGCCTCAGACACAAGTCTGACCTCCTGCTGCTGGGAGTGATCCCAGCCAGGGAGGCCTGGACAATAGGTTTCCTGCTTGGGGAGGTGCTAGCACCTCCCCAGACAGCCTTTAGTGTATTGGGGCAGGGTGGGCTGAAAGGAATGAGACATGCCTGGGGCACACAAGGTGTTCCTTGCATAGTCCAGTTCAAACCGGCGCTGGGGCACTCCAGCCCCAGCTCTGGCGCGAAACTGGACAAAGGGAAGTGGGTGTAACCACCCCCTCCCAGGTCCCACCCATAAGGCGTGACCTAGCAGGTATCCCAGCCCCCCAGATTAGTATAAGAGTGGGAGTTGGGCCTCAAGACTTTAGATTATCCTGAACCTGCAAACTTGAACAGAAACTCTGGACCTTCGACATTCGACGAAAGAAGAAGACTGAAGAATCTCCCTTGTAGCCAAGGAGTGGCTACCCTGTGCAAACAGGCACCATCAAGAGACTACCCTTTGCTTTGCCCACGTTCTACGAGGAACCGACTGCAGAGCCCGACCAGAGCCTTGACTTCCAGACTTCTCCGACCCTGATCCACATCCACAGCAAAGCTGAGATCCGTGGAGGCGTCGAGCGACGTGGGACCGGCTACCTGGGAAAAGTGGCTAGTAACTTAAAGCGCAGCTTCTGAGGCACCCTCGAAGTTGTGCACCAGGGATTGAGAAGCCCCAACCCCAAGCACCATCTGCACCGAAGATCAGCCCCCCACACTCCACGAGTCCTGCGTGGGGCCCTTCTGCATTTTCCTGCTTGCCGCGTCTGTCCGGTTGCTTGCCCGCTGGCTAGTGGCCTTTGCGACGACGCACCCTGAAATCTTCTGCGCTGGTTTGGCTCCTCCAGACTGGCTCCCGCTTCTCTGCAAAGAAGAAGCACCCCAGACCTTCCTGGTCTGTACCAGAAGCAAGTCCTCCGTTCTTCGTGGGTTCCGCTTGCCAAGGCTTGGTGAGTCCTAGTCCAACTTCGACGCCGCCGACAGCAAGAGCCTTTGTGGGACAGCTCGCCTCCTGGTCCTGGTCGTCCTCGACGCTTCCTGGTCCTCCTGGCTGCAGCGACAATCTTCACGACATCGCCTGGTTCCTTCCTGGTTCCACGTGGTCACTGGCTAGTGACCTTGACTCTGTCCCTTCTGCTTGCAGGTTTCCTCTCTTCTTGATCCCAGCTTTGGGATCCACCGGACACTCTTCACTGACTGCCTGTCAGCATCTTTCTTCAGGCATCCATAGGAGTCGACGACGAAAACCGACGCATCTTCACCCCTATGCACCCACAGCCTGTGGGCTAGGTAACTTGGGTACTCCGGTGCTCATCAGGATAGTGGCTATCCTAGTGTCTAGTTTTCAAGTCTCAACTTCCTAGCTATTCCGGAAGTGTCCTAAATATACCGTTTTCTAAACTGTACTATTGCTATTGACTTTTACGCATTACGCGTGAGTGTTTCCACTCTGCACACGAATCCCGTGGGCCTCCCACTTCCTAACTAACGCTAGTGTAGTGTAGCCCCAGCGATTCCCTAGGCCTAGGCCTATTCTATTTCCGTGACAGTGGTCCTTATACCACTTACTTAGTATATGGTTTGCGTGGCCCCTAGGGCCTAACTGTATTACTTACCTGTGTGACTTAATGTATGCTTAAATAAGACTGTGTTGTACTTACCTCTAATCTCATAAAGAGTGCTGAGGGTTTGACTAGAATAAATACACTTTATTTTATATATATATCTGTTGTGGTGTCCTTTCATTTGGTATTCAAGGGATTATATATGGTATCACAGCTGGCTTCACATGCCATTCAGAGTTTAGCCTAAGACTGCTCTTGTCCATGCTACCACTAGGATAGCTGGTCTATAAGGTTGACTTTACAACCAATCACCATAAGGGTATTTGGACTGATATAAGGTGTACACTAGAACTAGTGACATCATACATCAGGCCAACTTCTCACACCGGGGACCAGGAACGGCAGTTAGCCGATGTCCGGGGTACTGCGTGGGTCGCAAATAAAGAAGCTCCATAACACACAGTATGTCCGTGTTCCTTGTCCCTGCAGGACACTACAACCCCGAAATGCATTGGGCAGTTCGTTCAGTGATGATTACAATGAGACAAACTGATGCTTTATTGTCATGATGATTATGCATTTTTGAATCAACTGTATGTTACCAACTGTAGGCTATATGAGTGGTCTGTGTATGAGAGAGGAATATACAACAAATGATTTAAGGTTCAATTTTCAAAATTGAATAGAAATACAAGTAAACTGCATGAACAAGTTTGAGTATTGTTTTGATATATTCTTTCAGCAGTGCTCTCGGGGTCCAAGGAATCTGTGTCCTTAGCAGGAGGAGCGTCACAAAGGCCCCGCATCCCCCGTGGTGCTGGCCCCCATGCTTACCCATACTGGAGGGGGCCCCCTCCCCTACTGATGTGAGTGAGGGGACCCTTCAGCATTTCTTGCAGGGGGGCCCTCTCACGTTTTGTCACACCACTGCTTGGCAGTATGGAAAGATTATCTTGTGTATGCCAGACAACATACACACCTGGAGAGGCACGCATTTGTTTTGAACTTAATTATCAAAGGGAAACACAGAGTGCACGACAAGTAACAATTGTCAGCTGTGAGCTCCGACATGGACTGCTCTTGCAAGCATGTGCCTAAGGCAGCTGGCAGAAGCAGTTTACTCCAAAACTATGTTCAAGGTTGTGACTTCCAGGACATACACTCGACCATCTGAATATACATGCAGTCTTTTCAGCATGTGCCAAAAAACTAGACTGTCTCCTTTGTAGGTCTCGCGCCTAGCGTTGCAGTGCATAGCGGTGCTCGCGCAGCGAGAGACCTCTTGTAGGGGGTTTCAAAACTGACCTAGGAAACGCACACGCACGAGCGTGTGCTTTTCCTTTTGGCCCACGGTATTGGCCTTTGTGTGCGTCTTTTTAACAAATACAACACACAATTGGCCATAGGCGGGTGCATTGCTCCGCCCATGGCCTATTGGTGTCGGTTACCCGCACCGCCGCCATGTGGTTTCAATTATCGTGCCCAGACACGGGCGCGATAAGTGAAACCACATGTCTCCCTGTGGCACACGCGCGCGCGCCACTCGCGGGCTCGTTTAATGTGAGATTCATGTATTAAACAAATACGTATATAGTTTTAGTAAAGTGATTATTTACAGAAATTGAATAAACATTTATTTTTATGGCACAGTGACGTATATACTCGTCTTCGTTTTAATTTGCGGTATAAGACACCTGCATTAGAGTTAGAAATGCACTTCATTTCAAATAGAACTCTTACCAGCTTTTCAGGAAGAACTGGCTTTTCCTCTGCAGTTCTCGTGACTAGAGGACGCTGCTGGTGAAAGTATTACTCACATGGATGGTCTGGGCAGCACAAGCCATCTGGGAGGCCACGCTACGGCAAAAGTGTACATGCACCACAGAGGCCAATGGCTGCCCGTGAGCATCATCTGTTCCTCGGGTGTGAAATGAGGACGAGGTTGAGCCCACCTGTCTGCTCTCGATGCACTCAGTAGATGGGTTGTTTTCTCGGCGCTTCTGGAACTTTGCGCTTCTAGCAGCATTCTGGAACTGTGCACTTCTGGATGTAGTCGCTGTCTTTAAAATTCTTTGAAGCACTCCAGAAAGGCACAGCTCTTGCAGCGCTCCATAGCTTTGAATGTCTAGCAGCGCCCCAAACCTGCCGTGACACCATGAAGCACTTCCAAGCTATTCAGTTTGCAGCACCCGGGAGCTGTGCACATCTAGAAGTTATCCGGAGCTGTGTACCCCCGAAGACTTGCTCTGCGGTTGTCTTCCGTCCCATGAAACTCTTGCAGCGCTACGAAGGTGTGCGCCTCTTGCAGCCCTCCAGATCTGCATCCCTCAGGCACTGCTCTGGTGCTGTATACCTCGGAGCCATGCATGAACCTCACTCCGGGGCTGTACATATTTTGAAGTTGCGCAACAGCCCTCTAGAGCCAACGAGGATGGCACCGAGAGAGCGGTGCAAATTAAGGAGCAGTGGACCTCTCCAAGCTCCCCGGGCTGTGCGCATCTCCCAGTGCACAGATCTGCACATCTCACTGCACACAGCTGTGCACAATGAAGCCCTTCGATTACCAAAAGCTTTTCTTTGAAAACTGCACGTGAACGCACGCGTATCTGAAAGCGTCAAACTCATTGCCTTTGACAACGTCTGTTGTTTCCACAGCGCGCACGAGGATGTGCATTGCTCACTGTGAAATTCTCACTCATGCACCACTCGTGTTACTCAAGCACTTTGACAGGTGGGCACGTGTAAAACGGATCGTGCCTCTTGTATCCATGTGCCAAATACAACTGCTACCTCTCGTTATCAGCACTCCAGCTAAATGGAAACTTCTGGATTGTAATTTACATACTCCGCAAAGCTCACCCTTGTTCTATGTGTTCAACTTGCACAACACAAGAGCATTTAGTCAGTCAGTCAGTCAGAAAACTTTATTTCGGCTATCAGCCATAAAAGTTCATAAATCACAATTTTTAAAACAATAAAAGTGGTAAAACAACCAACATTAAAAATATGACTTAAAAAATATAAATATACACCTAAACCAAAACAAGAAGTTTATCACTAAGGTTAAAAAGGTGGTGCAAAAAATGCCTCAACATGATATTAAACGTCTTCTGGTCAACCACATTGAAAATAGGAATTTGGTGATCACTGTGACAAATACAGGCAATGGGTCATATTTCAGCAGCCTAAACAGATCTCTATGATTTCTAACCCCCAGGTTTTTGGCGAGTTGAATGATCCATTTTCTGCGAGGGTTTTTATAGGCCGAGCAGAAAAATATAACATGCACCTCTGTCTCCTCATCAACACCACAGCCAGGACAGGGCTGCCTACTCGAACCAGCCCACTTGTTCGTCCTAGAATATAGAGGGAGTGATCCATGTCTAAACTGCATGTATAATTTCTTGGCAATTAACGGATGGATCAAATCCAATGCCGGCTCAAAGCTATATCCAAATTTTGCCTCGAGGAATACCGAAGTCAGATTAGTTCTATTCTCTGACCGTAAAATCTGCATCAAATTGTATTCCTCTAGGGCTTTGGCCAGAGACTTTTTTGGTAAGGCAGGGCATAACTCCTCTGGTGTGTGCCAAAGATCTTCTCTCCCAATTTCCCTCAGGGATTTTTTAACGTAGGCAAGCCACAGAATGGCGCCTGCCTTTGGGAGCATCAAGATTAATTTCAGTTCCTCCCGGAAGTTAACAAGCTCAGGAGTGCTCCATAATCTGCGCCAGTACATGACCGGACGTGACGCTACCAGGTCAGCTATTGGGTGTATACCCAGATCCATCCTAAGGGGGTGGATAGGGGTACTCATAGGTAGTGCCAGAAGTTGTCTCATGAAGCGGTTTTCTGACTTAGTCAAAATCTGAGCTGGGTGGTGGCCCCAGAGTTCAGCACCATAGACCACCACACCTCTCGCCTGGGCCTTATATACTTCTACGAGTGGGCTAATTAACTTTAGTGCGCTATCTTTATACATCTTTAGGATGGTCCCTGTTATCTGCATAAATTTTAAGTTGGCTTTAGATATCTGGGGACCCCAATCCATTTTGTTATTGAGTGTTAAGCCCAGGTAGTCGAAAATGCTCACCCTTTCTAGTTGTAGACCATCCAGTTTTGGAATAGGGCAATTTGTAGTGTCCGCATGAAGAACCATATATTTGGTCTTGCTCACATTAATGACCAGGTTCCTTTTCCTGCAGAAAGTGGCAAATCCGTCCAAGACTCTTTCCAGCCCCATGGGTGTCCTGGACAAAAGCAGGGTATCGTCTGCGAATATTAATGCAGGTATTTTCCTGCCCGCCAACCTGGGTGCGTCTACATCTCTTAGATCATGGAGTTCATCGACCAACCCATTTAAGAAAAGAGAGAAAAGGGTTGGGGCAAGTACGCAGCCCTGCCTAACTCCCTTCTCGACTCGAAAGGGGGAAGTTAGTTCCCCATTTAGCCCGAACCTTACCCTAGCAAAAGTGTCTTTGTGTAAGTACTCTAGTAAGTGGCGTAGATAAGGTGGCACTCCCATCCCTTTTAGCAACTCCCACAGCTGTCGACGGTCTACAATATCGAAGGCAGACTTTAAATCTACGAAAGAGAGATAAAGGCTGCCTCCTTCTAAAGTGATAGATTTCCAGTGAATCATCTGTAATCTAAACAATTGGTCTATTGTCGACATTTTAGCTCTAAAGCCCACCTGCAGTGGTGTCAAAATGTTAGAGTCATCCATCCAATCTTGGAGTCTCCCTAGTAAAATACGCGCAAAGATCTTCTGTACCACATCAATTAAACTGATCGGCCTATAGTTTGCCGGGTCGAGGGGGGAGCCCTTTTTGTGGATGGGTATAATCTCAGCGCCAGCCCATGTCGGTGGTGGCGGCATTCCCGCCAGAATTGCGTTAAAAAAGAGCCTGCAGATAGGGGACCCAGATGTCCGGCTCGCTCTTATATAGGTCACCTGGGATCCTATCTAGGCCTGGGGCTTTGTTTGGCAGAACTTTACTCAAAGCCATTTTAACTTCTGCAAGCTTGCACATTTGAACCGCACCCAGATTAAGGGGTAAAGTTCATTAGACAAAGGAGCAGGGACGTCTGGTTCTGTCGTTTTAAAGGCATAGAGGTCTTCAAAATGTTGACGCCATATTTCCTCCCCTAGGTTAGGTTGTACTGCGTACTGTGAACCAGATGATCCTGTTTTAACCAAATTCCAGAATGACCTAGAATCCCTTTTCTTTAACGCAATGGAGATCTCCTCCCATCTGTTAAGCTCCCATTCTTTTTTTGCTTCTTCGATAACTTTCTAAAAATATTCCCTCGCTTCCTTAATCAGTGTCTTATTTCCCTTTTTTAAGTTTGTTAAAAGGACTAACTTCGCTTCCCTACAGGGTTTATTATACCATGCATTTTTCCCCCTCGAATCTTGCGGTTTCCTCCTGGTTTCCCGGTAGAAATAACCCGCCAAGATGCCACAGAGTTCTACATGTGTGGAACCTATCATAGCCTGGTCTGGAGGACCCTCACCCAGGGCAGCCTCACCCAACGTCCTCTCCAAGAGGGGATACATCTCTCTATACATGTCTTTTAACTCCATTTGGGATTGGGCAATCTTCTCCCATCTGACTCTTCGAGCGCCTGAGGTTGTGACCATAGATGTTATAGGGACCAGGTCTCTACCCTGATGTAAGCTGTTCCTAAAGCTCCCCCATGGTAACAACAGAGGGGTTATGATCGCTTTCACAACGTTGCTTTACTTGGAAATCCAAGATCCTAGACCACAAGCCCAAATTAAGCAATATATAGTCGATGATGGAGGCTTGTCCATTCCTTTCAAAAGTAAATTTGCCTGGGTTATCTGCCGGAAACCTTCCGTTGCATGCCCTTAGTGAAAAAGTGAGGGTTAGCGAAGTAATTTGGAGAACCAATGGAGTCCATCCCCTCGTGGTATATGAATTACATAAGGGGATAGCCCATACTTGGTCCTCTTCCTGTGAAACTGGGGTACACAACCCATTCAAAGGTTCATAGTGGCAATTGAAATCACCGCCAATGATCAGTTGATCTTGGGTGGTAAATGAGCACAGGAATTCTTCTAGACTAGTGAGAGTACTGGAAACCTGGCCATGATTCACTGGGCGAGAATAGATGTTAATCAGTCTCAGCTCATTGTTATCACAGAAAGCCATGGCCAGACACATGATATCAGCCGAGTCGGTGTTGATTTTCTTAATTGCACATCCCAGATGCGTTCTCACCCATATGGTCAGCCCACCAGATGGCCTCCCCCTTGTGGCCCTCACTGCCGGCTCCCAGTAGGTGACATACCCTAGGAGATGGTAGGCCTTCAGTGCCCATGTTTCCTGGAATAGGCAAATGTCATGCTCATCGATGAACTCCCCCCAATCCGCGGAGTCCATCAGTGAGGGTAGACCCGCCACATTCCAGGATAACATTTTTAGACCCTCAGCTTGATTTGGGCAGTAAATGTCACAATGAATAGGTTGGGGGTGGTATTATTTCCATGGAGTTTTCTTGTGTTTTCCCTGGTGTTATCAACTAACCCTGGTGGTATAAAAAGCCCAGGGGACATCAAATAGTTGGGAGGGGTATCGAAATGGGTCTCTTTTATCATAGGGCGGTATGTCTCCAGTGTATTCACCCCTATTTGTTGGTGTGTCCCTTTGGTAGGACTATCATCTTGCTCAGGGATCAAAGCGGAGGCAGGGGATCTACAATCACCCCCCTCTATTCTTAGGACATTCCTTTCCTTCCGTGTTATCACACCGTCGTTCTGTGGAATGTCCTGGCCCTGGGCAGGGGCCTCGCCCTGCATGACAGTACGAGGTCTAGCATCATCAGCTGGGTACAGTCAATCGACGCATTCAAGCGAACTATACCTATTGTAACATGGTATGGTAAAACCTAGGTCGTGATGGTTAGCCTCTGAGGTTCCATAATATCCCGTACCCTTCCCCCCTAAGGCCCCATGGAGTTTCTCTGTGCCCATCCTATGGTTAAATACTTCCAGCGGATAAAAATAAGGGAGAAAGGAAGTTTGGATTCCGTCAACTGTTCTGATCCACCTCCCGTCCCCCAGGTACTTAACCACCATTTTGTCCCTAAAGTTAACAACAATGCAGTCTCCCCTTATGCTTTTCGCACCCTGGCCTACCCACGTCACTCTGCGTACCATCATAATCTCCCCATCTAATTGGGGTGGATAGGTCTATTTAAATTCAACCAGTGGATTACCTTGTGCTTCAGGGACAAGTATGGTTCAACTCTATCAGGAGGGAGTTCTGGGACTCCTGTTAGGACCACAACATAGGGGCTACACTCTGTTGGCAGATCAATTCTCAGTATATCCTTTTGTCTTATGGGTGTGTTTTTTCTGGGGTGGGTGGGGGTTGGTAAATTGGGATGTTGTAAAGACCGCCCTGATTGCCTCATATCTCCAGAAACCTGCCCGGCTTGGGGGATAGGTGGGAGAGCAATATTTCCATCTTGATTGGGTACTACGTCCCTTTCGGTTAGAGGTGGATTACTAAGGGGGTTTAAATCTTGGCCCGACTCACTTGGTTTAACAACACATGGAGAAACAATTTGTTGGCATAGAGCCCTCTAACTCATCTGGGCCGTTGCTGCACAGTTCAAATTAATGGCATTTGCAATCGACGTTATTTTATCTTCGAGTGTGGATAAACGCTTAATTAAAGGGGATAGACTCCCAGCAATTACAGTTTCCATTTTTACCCAGAAAGCATCATTAATTGAGCACCGTGGATCCTCTTCCCCTATTGATAAAAGTGAAGTCGGGACCACGGAATCCAACACAGGGCCTCTAGGCAGACCATTTTCCTGGTTTAAGGGGTTGGGACCAAAATTTATACTAGGCGTACTTTTTTGTTTTTTCCTAGTAGAGTTCCTTGTAGGGCCCCCTTCTCGCTTCTTCCCCTTTGTAGCCAATGAGTTCGCGCCTGGACCCTTACTTCTTACAGTCGGATCTGTCATAGACCTTGTTGTTGCAAAGTTAGAAAAATTGGGGCAGATGGGATAGACTCGGGCCTAATACATTAGACTCTATAGACTTTGCACATGTGGGTTTAGATGACATAGAACCAACTGTAGAAACTAAGTCTGATAACAGTGACTCATCTAATAGTCCTTCAGCATGCGAGTTCATGGACTTTTCAGGGGAAGGTATGGACATGATACCTCCCAATGAAGAACGTTTACCTGAGAGAGGGTCTAAAGATAAGCGACGTTCTGTAGCAGCTATCTCGTAGGCAAGAACATTACTAGCGCGGGTGATGAAATTACCCAAAGTTCCAGCCACATTACAGCCCTTGGAGGCCAACCTCGTGGATCCAGTGGCCATAATACGTTTGCAGAGGGTAAATTGCACAGGCTGCGTGTATCACATCCAAATCACAACCAAAGAAAAGGCTCGTATACTACTGGCAGTGTTCTCAGGCCATGGGGCGACTAGACATCCGGAGGGAACATGAAAGAGAGTATGCCCAGCCCAGCCTGACACAGCCTCTAACGGGCTCAAACGGGCCCACCCTTAGCCCGGGCTCTGCCCGGGCGCTGCCCGCGTGTGTCCCGTGCTGCTGGGGCACCTGGCGGCTTAAGAAGTGTTCCGGTGCACCCAGGCGTCGTCACCAGCAGCGCCGATAACAGGGGATGCTGGGGGATGTGGTTCTTGGTAGCCGTTCCCCTCACAGCGGCGAAGTTCGTGGGCAGAGGAGAAACAATGTCACCCCGATGCAAAGGCCGTTCCCCTCACGGCAGGTAAGATTTGGCCAAAATAATGTCAGCAGAAATCGCAAAGCATTTAGAAAGTGTGGACTAACCACTTCCGGTTACAGTGCTAATAGTGAAGCTGTTCATTTAAGCGCAGAACACACTACCGATCCCAGACGGGGTGTTTGGAACAGGTGCCATGACTCAGCAGTAGGTTCATCTCATTTACCATCAATAGCTTCCTCCTATTTCCACAAAAGTCGCCAACAACACTAACAACAAAATTAACACTAACAGCACTGCTACCATCAATAATACACCACCAACACTACCACATCAGCTGCACCTAAAACACTATCACCATCCGCATAGATACTGAAAGCACCACCAACAACTCTACTGCCACCAATTCCACCACCAACACTCCCACCAGCAACAACACCACTTACAACAGCAATACTACCAATTACACCTGCACCAGAGTTAAAATCATCAAGAACACCAGCACCATTAAAACTGCTTTCACCAATAACCAGTTCTCCAATGACACTACAACCACCAACGCTAGCTTCAAAAACACCACCAACACTACCATAACCAACTCCAACAACAGGATTGCTACCAATACCACCAGTATACCACCACCACGAACATCCACAGCACCAATACCACCAGAAACACTACCATTAAACACCACAGTCCCTGCAGGGCCAACACAACCGCCACACCCAAACTATACCCACCCTCTTCCACTGCTGGCATAACCAACAAGTGGGGCACCTAATTTTTCACGTTGGAACACTATCCGCCCTAAATTGCGAAAAAGATTCAGAGAGATTCTTTACTCCCTGACATTGGCAGACGGTAAAAAAAATACACTACACTTCTGTGGTGCATGTGGGGTTGGGTGCAGACAATTACACATCCCTTTGCCCTTACACGCGTCTTGAACATTGCAGTACTTCACCCATTTTCTGTTTTCAACCCAGGCTCCAGAAAGGAGTGGATAGTGATGTTGGTTCTCGTGCAGGGGAGCGCACAAGAACTCTGTTTCTGCAACCTATCCACACACTCCCAACACCCCATAAAAAGCCCTCATTTGGACATCTCACGCTATCTGGGCACAGCGCTCCTTCATTTCACATTGAAACCCCCAAATTCATGTTTGTGGCAAAAAGTAGAGGACAGACTTACTGTGCTTCTTCCACACAAACAGCCTTGAATGTTCAAACTTGGTACCACGTCTAATGTACCGCGCTTGATGCCAGCGTAAATACCGCATTTGACACGCCTGGTTCTGCGCCTCAGAATTGCCACGTTAGTGCCCACGTCGGGTTAAGACACGGAAGTGAGTGGGTGCTGACTGCAACAAGACAAGTTAAAGGCATCTCTCCGCCCTTGGAGCATGTACCTGCCACTGCGAGGGGCACTTGTGAACCCTCCTGTCCCTCACCTGCTGCTGCCCAGGTCTTGCAGTTATGCGAGTTTAAGCTATTGGCTTGTAAATAACAATGCCTTTTATTTATGTTTTTAAAAAGAAAACAAAAAGAAAAGGCATTGTTATTTGCAATGTCAATAGCTCAAACTCGCGTCAATGCGAGACCTATTGCATTGCAAATGCTTGTTAAAGATGGTAATAGTGAAAAGCTTAATAGAATGTCAGATCAGCGGTTTTTGAAATGCCCTCCATGTCCAGAGAGTAATAATGCGTGACTAGGATTTGTTGTACAATCACTCCAGTTGGTGTGCAAATGTGTGTGTCAAGTGTGTGAAATGTGTATGTCAATGATACTTGCGCCTGGAGTGTAAACATATCCGTGAAATTCCCAGCTGTGTTTTTCCAGTTCTGACCTTGGACTTCAAGGGGAAGTTTGGAAATTGAGATGTGGCAAAACCTGATTTTTCTGCAAGTTGGATTTGCCTCAGATTACTTGTTCTCTCATTCACATCACCGTGGGTGTCTTTTGTGGTTTGTTCTTGCTCAATCCCATTTTCACGTGTGGGAGTATGTTGCCATTCGTGTACAACCAGGCATCTTTAGGAGAAGCAGGGAGGTGACGTACTGAAAACAAGGGATTGGGTCTTACTAAATTGAGGGGTTTTGTGCCTGATTGTGGGCATTGTGCCATTGTGGCTAAAAATGAGAACTGCTCGCTTCACAGAGCCCTATAGGTTGATGAAAAGTGTTCACCTATTTCCAAAGTTAGTACAGCAGAATGAAAACACAAGGTCCAACAAGGTCAACTTTCTCTCAAATGCAAGCCTGCAGCCAATTATCTATTGGACATCTTATTAAAAAAAAACCCATAAATATTGCTTCCTGTTTCCAGATATATTGGTCAGAACAATCCCTCATCAGGCATTCTTAATAGTTCTAGAAAAGTATTACTATCCGCCAGTGTCCTAACTTTTATAAGTGATTGCCAAACGTGAAAGTACCCTCTCTGGAGGGAGCACATTACTTAGTGTAAGAGACTGCACAGTAAACATGTTGTTCTGTGTACTAATTCCACCACGCCATATGAGATGACTCCATGGTGAGGGAGAGAAATAACTTATTTATTTTCAGAAAGAAAATCCCACTTCTGGATTTTCTTTTTGAAAAAAAAAAGAAAACAGTTTGGTGCAAGGCTCCGTCATATTGGCGGAGACCTACACCAAAGTACAAAAAGTATTGACAGGAACCGCTGTAACGGCTGCTCCTGCCCATGCTTTAGATATGGCCGCCAGTTTGGCGGTCATTTCTAAATTTGGCGTGTGGCAACTCTGTTAGGGTGTGGTGATGTGGTTCTAATAAGTGTAAGGAAGGTTGGCCTCCAAAGGCTACTTAAATGAATGCTGGAATTTATATCAGTTAACAAATTAGAAATGAAAGCATCCCAAACCAAAACAATGACCATCAGTAATCGTTCGAGTCCCAAGTTGAACATCTGGGTAGACGGGGAGCCCTTGGAGGAAGGAACCTGTTATAAATAGCTCGGGTCTACATTGATAACAGGCTGAATCAGCAAGAACAAAAAAAGTACATGTCCAGGCAAACCTGCGCATTATCCTTTGCCTTCATATCCCTGGCAAAAAAATTGGAGGGTCCATTCTGCAAACCATTGCTCTCAGTAATAACTGCAAAAATGCTACCAACAGTATCATATGGCAGCATCCTTCTACACAGCAAAGAGGCGAATCTACTGAATAAGCCGGTAGCAACCACATACAAAAAGGTTTTTCAACTTCCACAGCCCGCCTCACCGGCGCAAGTCTGGCTTGAATTTGGGTTGACGAATGAAACGATTGGGAGAATGTACTCCACGATAAAGGTTTGGCACAGACTTAAACAAAATCTAGTGTGTTCTCACCTCAATAAAGCACTGTAGACCAAACTCGAAAAAGATACAAAATCAGCGTTCAATCAATATCTACATAAAGCACCAACAGCTACATACACGGAGGAGCTGTGGAATATGAACCTGCCGCTCATAATGTTTAAGCAAGCCATAAATAAAGCTGCCAATCTTCACTCTCTGTTGCTAGACAAAAACACTTTTTCTAAGAGATCTCATGCTTGGATGGTGATCAGCAACTACAAAGCCCTTACGCCAGCAGCTTACCTAAACCTCACTTACGCACCGAAAAAACAATTTACGGCACTCCGCTTCGAAAAGTGTCCGTCAATAGTGGACCAACCAAGCTGGATATACAAAGGCCCTACGGCATGCTGTCTCTGTGTCAGTAAAAAAGAAGCTCTCATACACTTACTATGCATCTGCCCGAAACTACAGTCGGCACGAGCCACTCTACTGAGAAAAGCTTTCATTGATAGAGGAATTAGGACCTGTAGAGCTGCCATATTGAAAGGACAAGGACCAACCGATCCCCAAATAAACAGTAAGCTGCTTTCATTTCTCAGGTTCCTCGACCGAGTTTTCAAAGTAGAAGTCTTGCTGGTGTTTGCAGGTAATCTACGCTCAACAAGGAACTCGGACTATGACATGTGCAAACGAACACCACTTATCAAGCAATCAAAAAGTGCTAAGTACAACAACAAAAATTTGTTTTTAAAAACATTTTTTCTTTTAAAAATGTATGGAAGCTTTCTTTTGCTGTAATTTTACCCAATGTTTTACTTAAAGTTTTGTTATGGTTTTAATTAACTAAACAATAAAAATGTTCCTTACATTAAAACATTTTTTTTTCCAAAACTGTCAGGGTGACAGAGTCATTTACTCCATTGCCCCGGTGGAGAGACCAGTGGCACGACAACATATATTTGTCTCCTAATCTCAAAAAATCTGCCAGTGCGGTGAATTTTCGGAAAGTACTAAGGTGAGAAGTAGTGAGAGTAAAACAGATGGTCTCAGGGTAAGGGTGGGAGTTGAGAGCGCCCATTGGGAAGTAGTGTGCAATTTGCAGATATTTCATTGGGGTCTTGGAGAGGATATTTTCACATTTAAGGTGACACTGTGATCTCCAGGAGCAAGTGTATGGCAGTAGGAGTATTGTGTTTTTAATTTGGTGCAAGGCGGGGGGAAAAGGGAAGTTAGGGAGAAGTTGGGGAGGTGGCAGTTACTTGTGTAGTAGAAACTGCTCACAGCTGCTGTAGGTGTTGATGCGAAGATTGACGTAACGTGGGCAAGATTGGGAAGGGTGGGTGCAGACAAAGAGGTGCTGACTGGGGACGCAGGGGCCCACATAAAGTGTAATGAAAGACTTAGGGGCATATTCACAAGGATCTATCTCCGAGTCAACAGTACTTTATCGCAGCCAAAGTAGTGATAAACTTATCGCCCCAATCACAAGCTGGTGTTAACATCCCACAGCACCAGTTTACCCGCGATAGCAGCCGCAAAAAACATCGCCACAGATGACCCCCGCAACTATCGCTAATGAGATGCAGAGTAGGCGTTCCCGTGCCAAAAAGCCGCGACAACACCACTCCACAACATTCACAAAGACCAGCCAGAACTGCGATAAGAACACAAAACAGGTAATAAGGCGCATTAGCAGCAGGAAAATAACATCTGCTCTGACCTGGTGCAAAGTCGGACCAAAGCCTGCACCACAAAATGGAGCCCAGCCCAGAGCCACACCTGAAGAACAACAGATGCACCCGGGCAAATGAACATGCAGCCCGGAGGGCCGAAAGGGCAACAACACCCGCTGCCACCACCCCCAGGACACCCCTCCCCGGCACACCCCGACCAAAGACATGCCACATCAGCTACACCTAAACATGTACAAAATAATCTGCATGATGTTGCACAATCGCAACTGGTGACATGCATGTGTCGTCACAAAAATGAGCATCACACATTCACTTTCGAAGCAACAAATGAAACTTTATTAAAATGAACACTGAAATGAAATGAAGACACATGGCGGCTCCCCTTGGGACAATCTGTAGGTCACAGCCTGCAAGACAAAAATCATGATGAGGTGTTGTGTCCTGCGCACATCAAAGGACAGAGAGAGAGAGAGCGAAGGAGAGAGGGAGGAAGAGAGGGAGAGAGAGAGATAAGAAGAGAAGGGGAGAGAGAGAGAGAAGAAGAGGAGAGAGAGAGAGAGTGCCGACCCTGTGCACCCAGGCCACACTGCTCACCTGCTGCCACTGGTGTGTATCCAACCACTTGCAGGTATGTTTTGCAGTTCACCAGGTCACACATCTGTGACAGACCCGTCATCTGAAACAGATGATTGGCACAGTACACACAATTGCACAAGATAACATTGCCTGCCAGCCCATGCACCCCCAGGCAGAGGTACCCCACCCCTCCTGCCACCCATCGGAGCATGCCCGTCCATGCACACTCAGGCAGAGGCACCCCAGCCCCTCCTGCCACCCATCGGAGCATGCCAGCCCATGCACACCCAGGCCTCACTGCTCACCTTCCGCCACCGGCATGCAGACAAGAGGTCCCACCACATGCCGCTGCAAGCCACAAGCCCGGGGCCCGCAGACATAGCACCCTCCACCTCATGCAGCCCCGCTCCACAGGCCACCAGGTCTTACGTTTGGTGCTGGGTCTTGAGTACTCCCTGGCAGAGGACATACCAGTGCACCCGGCCTCATCGCAGGCTGCACACCCGCTCAGCCCAATAGGGGCCACTAACTCTGTGATCCCGGAAGTGATGCCATGTGGCAGCAGGCCAGCGCTGCCCGCTGGCTCTGGCCTACACCGCGGTCCAGCAGGGCACACAAAAACCTGAGCTGTCCGGACCGCGGGGACGGGGCATCATCGCAGGCTGGACACCCACTGAGCACTTAAGGTGCCCATACCTCAGTGCACCCAAAGTCACCATACTGTGGCAGAGTGCCTGTGCCGGCCGCAAAGCTTTGGGTGCCACTAACCCTATGCAACCCCAGTCAGCGCCACGTGGTGGTAGGCGTGTGACGGCCGCAAGGCCTCGAGTGCCAATAACCCTGCGCGCAACAACTCATGGGCCCTTTATGATTGGGAACCGTGGAGCGTCCGTCATCCAGGCCCCTCCGGCAGAGGGGAATGGGACGTCGTCGGCCCCTTATGTTGGTGGAGTCACATGGCCTGTGATGCCTTTGCCGGATGGGTGTGGTGTGTGGGCAAATCTGCCCTCAGGGAGTGGCTGTGACATGATGACAGCTAGACCAGTGACTTGCACCCCACCAGCGAGTACTCCTGCGACGGGTAGCAATGAGGGCCCCCCCTCTCGGAGCGTAAGCGGAGTAGTCTGGCCTGCTGTACACCAGACCAGCGCAGGGCTTGCAACAATGATTTGTGGGCTCTGGACGTGGCTCAGTCCATGTCCGGACATGGAAGTGACTGATGCGTGTATCCCTGTTGTAGTGTCCACGGCACCCGGTACACAAAATGCAATGTAGCACCCTCTGACTGGCAGCCCACAGGATGAGCATCATTGACGCAAGGGAAATCAATGTCCCTACATTCATCCACACATTCATACATGAGTGATGAAAGACATAACACAGCAGTGCGTTACTGGATGTTTAGTGCTGTTTTGCAGCTGGAGCGGTACACTACACAATATGGGCCCTTGAAGGGCCAGCCAGAGTCCATCCGGGGATGACAAGTACTGCGGAAGAGGAGGGTACAGTCCGCAGTCTGGTCGCCGTGTCATTGGTCATCAAACAGGATATCACCCCCCTTTTTCCCAAATCGATTTTATCCACACTCAGTGTGGGAGGGTATGCTCAGACGTGAGTCCCTTGCTCAATGCACCATCAGGATTCAGGCAAGCCGGGCCGACGAAGGCTGTGATGCCAGAAACCGGTCCCCGGAAGCTTGTTTCCTTCCCAGTATAAGAATTGGCTTGGTAGTTTGGTTTGCCCTGTTCCCATCATGCACTGGGACAGGTACAGACTAATTTGCATGTAGCCAGGTTCTGAGCTGGGATGGTGCAGTGAGCTAAAAAACGGTGATGGATTAAAACCATGATCTCTTGACTTGGTAAGAGTATTCTGCATCATTCAGAAACTCTGTCCATCACCACCCCCTTTTTCCCAAATCCATCAAACAGGATATGACAGTCTATGTCACTGTCCAAGGTGAGTGCATCGGAGTGTATTGGGGGTCAGTGGAAGGTCATGGGGCCATGTGGCGGAAATGAATGCTAGTGCCTCCTGATCACAAACCCATCCACGTCCTCGTCTCCGGATGTGTTCTCTGCCCCACCTGTGAGTGTTGCAGTACCGGCTGAGGCACTGTGTGCCACTGACACGTCAGTTGCTGGAGTGGATACGTCTGCCACACTGTGAGGCAATGGCACACCAGGGGGCGGAGATGTGTGGTGTGGGGCAAAAGCATTCATCATTGCCACGCCTTGTGGCAGCAATGCCATGACGAGGATCTGCAGGGCATGGTAGATCCCAGCTACATTTCGCTGGTGTACAGCGGTGGCTGCCATCCCTTCCGCCTCCATCCGCACCATGTCCTCCATGAGCCTCCGCATGTGTGCCAGCTGACGGCTGGTATCGCTGGAGCCCCTCTGAGCAGACAGGTATTCTTCTCTCCGCGTCATGACTCCAGCGATGTCAGTCAGGGTTTGTTGGAGACCATGAAGCGGGTCTAGACATCCATGGATGGCGTCCAGTTTGGTAGCCATGAGGTCGAACCCCACCCGCACCTGCTCAGCCGTCTCCCTCTGGCCATCCAGCACACGGCGTTGGAAGGCCGTGTGTTGTTCCTGGGGGTCTTGGGAGACTGCCGGGCCGTGGGTGCCTCCTGCTGGGTGGTTTGGGTGGTGGGTGGGGTCTCCTCGATGCAGCTGGGCAGCCCTGATCCTGGAGGTGAGTCGCGGATGATGTCAATGATGTCTAGGAGGGCTTGTGCGTCGATGCTGGGGTTGTCGTCCTCATCATCAGTGAAAAGTGTCTGGGACTGCTCTGCAGGGGGTGTTGACAGTGGCCTTGCAATGTGAAGGGGAGATGGTGTTTTGCAATGTATCCACATGTATGTAGCCGCATGGTACATGTGGACATTCAGACAGAATGGCATTTTACATTGTGTCAGTCTATAGATCTGGGCGATGACCCAGACTCATTGAGGGTGTGCACTGTGCTCTACTTGATTGTGCATGTGTGCCATCGTGGTCGTCTCCACCCGTCTCCCCAGTACCTGGTGGTCACTCACCCTGTTGCGGTTGTGTTGTGTCCTGTCGAGCAGTGTCTGGTCCCCCGACTCCGGCCACAGTATCCACACTGATGACTGTCGACAACAGCTCCTCCATGTCATCCAGCACGAGCTGTGGTGCTGGGCCCCCACCTCCAGTCTGCATTGCTGCCTTCTTGTTGGCTGCGAGTTTCTCCTTGGTCTTTCGCTTGATGTCATTCCATCGTCTCTTGACCTCGTCCATTGTCCTCTTGTGCTCTCCGACGGCATTTACCCTATCTACGATGTCCCGCCATATTCCATTTTTGGTGCCCAATGACACGTTGGAAGTGACGAACAGTTGTTGATGGTGTTTCATCACCTCCGTGACTATGATCCTATTCGCCTGTGGACTGAAGTTCGTCTTCCTCTTCTTCTTGTCCTTGCCCTTCCCTGTCCCCGAGGTCCCGGGCTGGTCGTCCGGGGTGCTTATGGGGTTGCGCTCGTCCTCTGCGCCTGCTCCGGCTGCCTCCATGGTGCTTGGGTGTTGGTCAGTTTGTGTTTGGGTGTTTTTTCTACTTTTATGGTGATTTTTCCCGCCTACCAGGTGTGTGTTGCAGGCCTGGCGCTGCTTATCGCTGATTTCTTCATCACGCTTTGGCCCATCGCAGGTTTTTTCACGCTGGGGTTTGTGTTTTTATCTCTGTCTAATTGGTTGTATCGCGGGCATTGGCCGTGGTTTCAGCGGACTATCGCATGGGGCCGCCTTGTTGTGAATTCCACGTTGACATGGGGTTATTTTACCGCGATAGGCTGTGATGTGTAAAGTTGTGTTAACATTTTTTGGTGATGTTTAGGACACGTTCTTGTGAATATACCCCTTAGGATTTTGCTTGGTCAAGGTGAAGAGCGTTAATGAGGGATGGGAGAAGAGGGGGGATTCGGGGTGTTTAATGGACGAAAACTAGAAGACATCTGCGTGATTTTCGCTGCAGTCGAAAAAGTGGATTCATTTTCTTTAGATATGTTTAGGTGAAATGATATTTGGTTTGGCTGCCATACATTGCAGTATTTTTCTGTAGAATAAAAAAGATGAAGTGCTATAGGGCCTCATGGAAATGTACAATCTACATACATTTTCACTAGCACACAAGGTTTTTTTGTGGATTCCCAAAAAGTCGTAAATGTAAGCAAATCAGGATGAGCATATTTTTGCTTTTTTTAAGTTGGTCTGTGAATCAGCCCCTTAATGTCTATACTTAACAATTCCAAAACATAGGATTAAATAGCAACATTAAAAAAGAAATCTGATATAGATATTGAAACGCACAACTTGAATCGGTGTATCAAAATTAGAAACGGGTTACTTCAGTTAAAGGAGCATTGACAAAAGTAAGTAGGTTTCGCTTCTGTTTTGAGCATGTACAGACATAAAGCACACGCATTCACTGTAGAGCACAGCACACACGCCAAGAAAGCGGCACAGTGAGTCATCCGTGCGTACACAGTCTATTAGAGCTGCAGGCACCCCGGTAACACACCAGCAGATGCACAGGCACCCGGGGCGCGCTCACGTGCCAGGCCTGCGCTGTGCACCACATACCACCAGGACATGCACATTTGTTTCATTTGTTGAGTCGCACAGTGCCGTACAAATACCGAACTACAGGCCAGGCTGCCACTTGTTACTCAACCTCGTGTTGACAAAGTTGTAATTAGGATAAAGAAATCCCTTTGTGCAGCAGCAAACCGCACAGCACACACAGGCTAATTAGAGTCGGAAAAACATCTCAAAATACTTTGTGAAAACACATATTTACAAGGAAAAGAACTCTAGCGACCGCGCCCAACCCGCGCCGAAGGTGCGCCAAAGGTAAGCCCGTCTACGCCCGTCCGCGCCTGGACCGCGCCCAGCGCCATACCCCCTGTCCCTCGCGCTGCCCAGCCCTCCCGCATTACCTACGATGCCGCCACCCTCCTAGCCCTTAACCCCGGTCGCATCCCCAACTGCGTCCAAGCCGCTCCCGGACACACCCATGGACCTTTCTCCTGCTACTCCTGCAAATTCAGCAGCACCGACAACATCTCCGCTACGACCACACCACAGACTCCCGACCCCAACCACCTACAATGCATCCTTCTCAACACCCGCTCGGTCCACAGACACGCCATTGACCTATGGAATCTACTAGACACCATTTCTCCAGACATCGCCTTCCTTACGGAAACATGGATGAACGCTTCCTCCGCACCAGACATCACCATTGCCATCCCTGAAAATTATAAGATCACTCGCAAAGACCGTACCAGCTACACAGGAGGAGGAATCGCTATCGTCCATAAGAAAACAATCCGCATCTCAACCAGCTCTGATGCCAACCTCGCCAACTCAGAACACCTTCACTTCCAGATCCACATCGACCCCAAAACAACACTCAGAGGCACTCTCCTCTACAGACCACCAGGACCCCGCGCAAAATTCAGTGAAGACATCACGGACTTCATCACCCCTCACGCGCTCCCCTCCAAAGACTACATCCTTCTGGGAGACCTCAACTTTCACCTTGAAAAGATAAACAACCACAACACCGCCACCCTCGTGGACAACCTCGCCAACCTCGGACTTAAACAACTAGTCACTTCCCCCACCCACATCGCAGGTCACACACTCGACCCCATCTTCACCTCCAGCAATCATGTCTCCTTCAGCCACACTACGGAGCTCCTATGGACCGACCACAGCTGCGTTCACTTCTCCTACAACAAGCCGAAACCCATCAACCACTCCCAACCTACCCTGCAAAGAAACTGGAACAAAATCACCACAGACCAAATCTCCGCATCGCTTCTTCGTAACTCCCCAGCCCTCTCATCTAACGCCAACGAAGCCGCCGCCAACCTCACCCTATGGTTATCCAACACCGCCGACACCTTAGCTCCACTGAAAAAACGTCAAAGCAAACCTGGCAGCAAGAAAACCTCATGGTTCAACGATGATCTCAAGAAATCCAAGAAACTCTGCCGCTCCCTTGAAAAGGCCTGGAAAAAAGACCCAACCACCAGCACCAAGGACGCCTTCAAAAGCGCCACCCGCACTCACCACCAACTGATCCGAAAAGCCAAGAAAACAGCATTCAAGGATCGACTTGACAACAACGCCCACAACAGCAAGGAACTTTTCAACATCGTCAAGGAATTTTCCAATCCCTCGGCCAACGCCAACGACATCACCCCCTCTCAAACCCTCTGCGACTCCCTAGCCTCTTTTTTCCACAACAAGATTGCAGACATCCACAACAGCTTTGACAACCATCCCGGAAACCAACCCACCCTACCATCTGCTGAACATCTTCCCCCCGTGAACACCCTTAACGCCTGGAACCCAATCTCCACTGAGGACACCACCCGCCTGATGAATTCCATCCACTCAGGATCCCCCACAGACCCATGCCCTCACCACATCTTCAACAAAGCAGACTCCGTCATAGCACCGCACCTCCGAGACGTCATCAACTTCTCCTTCAACTCCGCTACCTTCCCAGAAGACTGGAAACACGCTGAACTCACCGCCCTTCTGAAAAAACCAACAGCGGACCCCACCGAACTCAAAAATTACCGCCCCATCTCACTTCTTCCATTCCCAGCCAAAGTCATCGAGAAAGCCGTCAACAACCAGCTCGCCGCCTTCCTCGAAGCCAACAAATCCCTCGACCCCTCACAATCTGGCTTCCGAGCAAAACACAGCACTGAGACCGCCCTCATCGCAGCAACAGACGACATTCGAACTCTACTGGACAATGGAGACACAGTCGCCCTCATCCTCCTCGACCTCTCTGCAGCATTCGACACAGTCTGCCACAGCACCCTTCTACAACGCCTCAATAACATCGGAATTCAAGGAAAAGCACTTGAATGGATCACCTCGTTCCTCACCGGAAGAACCCAGAGAGTCCGCCTTCCTCCATTCAAGTCCGAGGCCTCTGAAGTCATCTGCGGCGTACCTCAAGGATCCTCACTCAGTCCCACCCTCTTCAACGCATACATGAGCCCCCTCGCGGCCATCGCACGCCAACACAACCTCAACATCATCTCTTACGCGGATGACACTCAACTGATCCTTTCCCTCACCAATGATCCCAGCACCGCCAAAACAAACCTACACGAAGGAATGAAAGAAGTTGCCGAATGGATGAAACAAAGCCGTCTGAAACTGAACTCAGACAAAACAGAAGTCCTCATCTTAGGCACATCCCCCTCCGCTTGGGACGACTCCTGGTGGCCGGAAGCCCTCGGAAAAGCACCCATCCCGACAGACCACGCACGGAACCTTGGAGTCATCCTGGATTCTTCACTCTCAATGAACAGACAAGTCAGCGCCGTATCCTCTTCCTGCTTCAACATTCTTCGCATGCTCAGAAAAACATTTCGCTGGATCCCCTCCGAAACAAGGAAAACAGTCACCCACGCTCTGGTCACGAGCCGACTGGACTACGGAAACACCCTCTACGCAGGTACCACCGCTAAACTCCAGAAGAAACTCCAACGAATCCAAAACGCCTCAGCCAGGCTCATATTAGACATCCCACGCAACGAACACCTCTCTGATCACCTTAAAGACCTCCACTGGCTACCCGTCAATAAGAGAATCACTTTCCGACTGCTTACCCACGCACACAAAGCACTCTACGACATCGGACCAGATTGCCTCAACTCTCGAATGTCCTTCTACACCCCCTCCCGCCAACTTCGTTCTTCCAGCCAAGCCCTCGCCACTGTACCCCGCATCAACAGGACCACCATGGGAGGCAGATCCTTCTCATACCTGGCTGCTAAAACATGGAACTCACTCCCCGCTTACCTTCGCCTCACCCAGAACCACCTAGCGTTCAGAAAGCAGCTTAAAACGTGGATATTTGACAAATAATCCTCCTCCCCTTCCTAAGCGCCTTGAAACCCTCTGGGTATGTAGTGCGCTATACAAATTTTATGACTTGACTTGACTTGACTAGCGCCATCTGGAGCATGTCATGTTATTTATGCACAGAGACCAATAGACACAGGCATTGTAAATTAAATCGGTCTCGCATTTGTTGAAGTTGGAGCTATTGGCATTGTTAATGTCAATATGTTTTTTTTTACCTATGCGATAGATATGCATTCCCCACCATAATAAAATAAAGAGTTCTAAGGTGTGCTTTTCTGTAGTATTTTGTGCAGCATCAAGTACCCGTTTGTTATTTTGAAAAACTTTTGGGAGCCGCTATAAGCAGTGCTGAAGAAAGAATATGTTTTTATAGCCTGAGAGCTATTGGCTTTGTGTATGTTATGTTAAACTTTTTGGGCCTTTCCAAATATGTTAAATGCATATTACAGAGCGCACGCCACAAGCGTTAGCCCAAATTGGGCCAAATTCAAAGAATATCGCATTCTAAGGAAGGAAGCCTGTCTTCTACGAGGTGTGTGTGGGAACTGTGACATGTATTCGGACACATCATATGGATGAATAGTTCTGAATAACAAAATAATAAGGACCCTTTGTCTTTGAAGTTATCTAAAAAAAAATTGAAACAAAAGTTATGGGTGGAACACAGGCACGTGCAGATTGTTGCATGAATGATTCAGGACAGACGCCACCCCATGATTTGAGGTGTCATTAAAAACCACAGTGTTCAGTAGATCTTTATTTCGATGATTAAAAACCATCATAAAAATACATTATACAAAATACATTAATTACATTTCTGAACCATACATCATTAAAAGGAGGGTTAAAACATTTAAACATATGGCATTATATACATCGCTGCTCCGTCTCTTGTATTTCTTAGTCTTACTACTATTTTCAGAAAATTCATAATAGAGCACAGGATACGCATATCACTGGCCTTTTGCAAAAATAGTAGAGCAGTCTTGGTTTGACGGAGTTTTACTTCTTTTAAAATATCAACAAGAAATCTGCGGCGGGGAATTCGATAAAAAGAACACAAAAGTACAAAATGAAGGGTGTCCTGCGGAGACCTATTGTCGCAGCCGCATACTCCCTTCTGCTCAATTGTTAAAGCAAAACCTGATGGATATGCTAAAATGTTATGTAACAAATTGAGCCTAAAACGACACATTACAAATCTATCCTGCTGGTTGTACATTAAAAATAAATAGGGCTCCATGCCTTCTCCATTACTCACTAGACGGTGTGCCACAACCGATTTTTTTGCAGAGTCGGAGCTTAATCTTCGCAATTCAAGTTTTTCTAGTAGCTGTTTTTTAATTTGATGTCTGCAAGCGGTGGTAATGGAAGTCGGATCAGTGAATAGTAGCGACTGATCGATGATTCCTAATGTATCCTTGATATACTTCAGCCAAGGAATTTGGAGGCAATTGTCTTTTTGTAAGCAATCGCCAACTATTATCCTACTTAGCTCAGCTTCGGGGTTCACCCAAATTCTGAGCCATGTCATAATAGGCCTCACCTTCACCTGGTCTGTGACAAATGGAATCCCAAGCTCAGTGTGTACAATTCCTGCTGGGGTACTCAGTGGTAGCTTCAGGATCCTACGTAGGAATTTGTCTTCCTCCAACTGTAAAAGTTTTGCATCCCTGAAGCCCCAGCCCTCTGCACCATATAAGGCCTTTGCAGTACTTACAGCTACGTATAGATTCATTACTTGCTCTGGTGACCAACGACCCAGCCTTTGGGCAAAGTTGAGTATCGCACCGTTTGCGGAGACCAGCTTTCTACACCTTTCCTCAATGAAAAAGTCAAACTGTATCTCCCCATCAAACAAAAGGCCCAAGTAGGAGAAGGAGTTTACAGTTTCTAGTGTGTGGGACCCTATTTTAAATACAAATTTTCTACATGGTTTCTTGCCCGCCACCATCACGTAGGATTTGTTCAGATTCACGGACAGGTCTAATTTGTCCATGAATTCCACAAACCCATCAACGAGATGTTGTAGACTCAGAGCTGTTCGAGCAAGCAGGACCGCGTCATCCGCGTACAACAGTACCAGGATATGACGCGTTCCTGCTTTGGGACAATCCACATTTAAGTAAACCAGTGTTCTCTCCAACTCATTTATATAGAGGGAAAATAGAAAGGGGGCAAGGATACATCCCTGCCTCACTCACCTGGTGCACGGGAAGGGATCAGTACTCCCCCCCCCCCCCCCCGTGCTAAAGCGGACCTTGGCCGTGGTGTTCCAATGTAATTCCTTGAGAATGTTAATAAGTACGGGATCAATTCCCAGATTGCTCATCATGGCCCAAAGTTTACTCCTATTTACATTATCAAAAGCCGCAGCCAGATCCATAAAACCCATGTAGAGTGTACCTTTACTAGCCTTTATGTATTTTGCTGCTAATAAGTAAAGGTTAAGGCATTGATCGCTTGTTGATTTACCCGATCTAAAGCCATATTGGGTGTCTACCATGACGTGGTGCTCTTCTGTCCAGGCCATAAGGCGATTTAAAACCGCCCTGCCCAGCAATTTGTCTGACACGTCTATCAACGAGATTGGTCTATAGCATTGAGGATTGTCCCTACTCCCTTTTTTGAAGATAGGGACAATCAATGCTGTAGACCAAGATCGCGGAAGACCAGATTTTATAGCTGCGTTTAGCACCCTTGTCATAATAGGGGCCCAAAGCTCGATGTTGCTTAGATAGAGGTCTGGTGGTGTACCATCAGGCCCCGGAGCTTTGTTACGTGTCAGGTCTTGGATTGCTTGGGTGATTTCATGAAGTGAAAATTCTGATTCGCCGAGCCGGACCCCGTCGCAACCCCCTACAGACACAGTATCACTGCTATGATTGTAAAGGCCCTTAAAATGAGCCACCCACTGTTCGGGGAGTATATTATTGCTAAGCACCGGAGCATTACTGTCTTGAAAGCAGGGTCTATTGATGATTTTCCAGAATTCATTAAAATCTCTAATATCCCCAGCCTCCCTTAGGTCAGCCCAGACTTCCGCTTGAAGCGTGGTTTTCCTCTGTTTTAACTTTATTTTGTATATATTTCTACAGAGAGCTACTTTCTGCTTGTCCCTAGGTTGGGTTTTAAGGCATGATTTTAAGTCTCTCAGTGCTCGCGAGCATTCGGAATCAAACCAGCGTGGTTGGGTTCCGTCCTTTGTGGTCCCTCTTACTTTTAGTAGTTCGCCCACCAAGTTAGTTAATGACTCGAACACTGAGACCAGCACACCTCCCTCTACTAAGGGATCAAGACAATCATAAATCTGTTTTTTACCTTTTTCTACTAGAGTTCCATAGAACTCCTGGGCATTAATTTTTGCCCATCTAAGTCGCCTCCCCTGGTCCACTGGTCGCAATTCGATGGCTGCCGGTTTACTTCTAATAGAGCGACCACTATATATTAGTTCCATCGTCAATGGGTTATGGTCACTGAAGGGACTCCAATCTATTTTCACCTCCTTGACCCGGTCCTTTGCAAAGGCAGACATCATAATATAGTCTATAATGGAGTGGCATCCCCTACCTTTGAATGTTGGAGTGAGAGTACCATCCCTACCCGGGGCCACCAAGTCTATTGTATGTGTTAGAGCATAAGTGTCTAATAGCTTCATAAAGGTTGTACCCTCCTTGTTGTGCTCAAAGTGTGGCCCACTCTCTGCCGGGCATGATGACCAGTCAGCACTTACGGGGAACAATTTTGGGCAAAGATGGCAATTTAAATCACCCATAATCAAGACTATAGGTTCTCCCACCCCTTTCCTCTGATTAATCTCATAATTAAGTCTATTATCTAGTTCCTGGATTACTGAGTAATTCCCATCCACTGGCCCTGAATTATAGATATTGAATATCAGTAATCTCAGCCCTTGACCTTGAAATACAACTGCCTGGAAGGTGTGCGATGTCCAGGAAGGTTGTGACCATGAGCCTTCTACATCTAGATCGACATACAAAGCCAGCCCTCCCTTAGCTCTGCCTGATCTGTCTTCTATAGCTGGTAAAAAGAAACACTTGTAACCCTCTATTTGATAAGGGGAGGATTCTACCGCCCTTGTCTCCTGGAAAGCTAATATATGATAGCCACAGAAGTTTTCCTTCCAATCACAATTTTCAAATTTCCCTGCCAAACCTGCAATATTCCAGGACAGTAACATCAGACCTTCTCTCAGTGCTTTCCCAACCTCTCCTCCCTGGTTGTGTGTCCTTAGATCATCCTTCCAAAGCAATGTCACTCCCTGATCATCCTCACCTACAGATGATCGATGTACATCCTCCCTCTTTACTTGATAGCTTTCTGGGACCCTCTGTGTACTTAATTTATTGTCCACCCTTTCAGCCATCTTTTCATGACATTTCCCAATTTGGGATAGTCAGTCATTTTCGTCAAGGGACTGTAGCGGGCTAAACCTGTTTGTATTTGCCCACTGAGTATAATCCTGTCCTCTCTGCTCTTCCATTCTGGCCCAGTGTCTTGTTGGTGTGTTTCCTGTCCTAGCATAAGCATAGGCGTTTGCAGCGCGTCTTCTCGGGTAGAAGTATCCTAATGGTAAGGAACATAAGGTGCTCGTATGATTTTTATTATAGCTGCCTAATATGTATTTCACTAGATCAGCGTTCCTAAAGTTTACTACGATGCAATCCCCTGTGATATCTTTCCTCCTGCTGCCTATCCAGTTTACCCTTCTCACATGGACAATCTCTCCGCACTCTCCTCCCCGCAGGGGCCTGTGTATGTTTAACCACTTTATTATTTTGCTTTTCAGTTCCGTGTATGACTCTTTCTCCCCTTCCCTGAGTTCGGGACCCCCTGTAAAAGTAACAACAAAAGGGCATGCTTCAGGGGGCAAATTAATATTTGGTGGTGCGTGATGAACAAATCTGTCATTCGGCTCATCGCTTGTCAGATTTGTGTTAGTGTGGACATGGGTTATTGGATTTCCTATTTGAGCTAGCAGGGCATTTGTTCGCTGTTGGGCCTTATCCGTGTCCTTTGTTCCCCCCTTCTGAGTATTTCCCCTCTCTACCTGGCCTGTAGGTTTGGGTATTTCGTGGATTTGTACAATTGTGCATTGCTCGTTACTCATACAATTGTTATTACCGACTATCTGACCAGCTGACATGGGGCCTGCTAGGGAACGGTTTGCTGTTAAATTACAATCTATGAGGCCCTTAGATCTTCCCTGCTTTGTCAATTCATTAATCACTTTATCTAGCCTGCTAATTATTGGTTTCAGCTGAATCATAATGAAAGTTTCCATGTGTTTTTGGAGGTCTCCTATTACTTCGTCCATCCATCCAGGTGGAGTTTGATGACGTGTCACTGGCACTTCGGTGACTGCTGCCTCCCTGTCTTTCGAACCGTGTGTAACCCTGCTTTGTTTATTTTTCCGAAGTTGGCCCTTCCTGCTTCCCCCTTGTTTTGATTCCCTATTTGTGTCTATGACTACTTCTTTTACCACCTGCGCACAAGGAATACCTTCAGTGGAATTTTTTGGAGAGTCGGTATGGGAAATTGCTGATGTGTTTAGAACAGTGGGTTGTGTAGGTGTATTTAGAATAGACAGACTTCTCTCTGTGCGCTCAATCTCCCTATTAACTTTTTGCAACATCAGGTCAATCGCAGTAGGTTGTAACGCAACATTTGGTTCAGACCCTAAAAGATTCGAGGTCCGAGACGAATTTACTTTGCTTGTGACAGAGCGCGTTTTAGTTCTGTTGGACATAACTGAAACAGGAAAGGAGGAGGGCGTAGGAACGAAACTTACACTGCAGCAACCCGCCACTACACTACCTCCTTGCCTGGTTAGCTGGTGACTGAATCCTCCCTGCTTTACAGCAAGATATATAAAAATTAAACCCTCTCGCGATTGCACAATGATCTATAATCCACTGTTTAAAAACAACAGGCCTTTTAAAGAGTATGATGAGAGCAATAGATATGAGTTGGGTTTATCTGTACAGCTCTGATAAACTAGCCCTTAAGCAACGTTACATGTTCACAAATACTTTAACTTCATGATCTGCCTGTAGGCTTGAGCTAATAAAAATATAAACAGCTGCACATCACATCATGTCCTCATTCTGGGTAGAGAGACATATCATGCTGTATCCACTGAGCGGTTCCTGCAGGCTGGGTCAGTGGGTGAACACACATTGAAAGATGAGCTTTGCGGGTCACGAGTTAGAATCGAGGCAAGCCTGCCCTCTTTCTAAATTCAGTAAATCCAGTGTGCTTACATTGGGCATTTAAAGCGGTTTAGGCTGTGGTGCATAAGCTGTAGGGTTTACAATATGTCCGCCATGCATGTGTAATAAACATGTGATGTCACAGAACCCTGTATTTTGTTTCAAGTGCTCCACTGCCCATTGGGCCTTGGTTCGAGCTGTTTAAAGAAATATTGGGAAAAGGCTAAATGTGTACACTGCACAGAACTCAAATGCTGGAGGAAAGAAAGCGCCTTACATGCACCGCAGCAGGCTGTGCCAAGAAGGGGAGCAGCGACCCTGAGGAAGGGACTTCGCAACCACTTGTTAGATTGTAAATATCAGAGGAAGAGACCGGCCAGTGACGTCTTCAAAGTACAAACACTGGTGATAAATAGTGCAGTGAAGAAGATGTGTACGTGCTGTAAATTACACAGACACAAAGTGTGAAGTGAGAGTTGCATATGATCCGAGCTATAGACACTAATAAAGCGCACTTAACTTTGAAACTGAGTTCCTTTTCAAATTTCATTCAATGCTTTTAAATGACCTCAGAATCATGGATCGTTCGTCATCTTTTGCTTTAATTAATTATTCATATCGATGCTTTTAATTGTTTTCCCAAACATGTTTGTCTTTAAAGACTGAAACATTTCGTTTCCACAGCCCAATGTTGTGGGGTCTCAAAATAACAGTCAGAAAGATCTGACAAGTTGTATAAACCTTGAAGCGGAAATGTACAACTTGTCAGATCTTTCTGACTGTTATTTTGAGACCCACATGGAAGGGTCTTTTTATTGACCCGAAATGCATTGGGTTGTGGAAACTAAATGTTTCAGTCTTTAATGGCAAAAATGTTTAGAAAAACATTCATAGCATCGCAAGTGCAACCTGGAGATTATACAATCACTCTGTTTTAGGCATAATTGATTGCTAATGACCCGACCTGATACCGGGGGATCTGTACGAATCTCAACCAATGATATGGGGACCATACATAAATCTTCTGTCCAACAGTACACTGGCTGGTGGGGATATTCCTGAAACTTGGAGGGGAGCAGAGGTAATAACTATCTTTAAAAAGAGAGATCCTGCTACCCCCTCCAATTACAGACCTATTAGTCAAAACCGATAATCTTCAGAAGATTTTCGCCAGGCAAGTTTTAGATAAACTGCAAGAATGGATGGATGCTAATAAGGTATTCTCCTCTGCAAAAGCGGGCTTCCATGCCAAAATGAGCATGTGCGATCAAGCCTTCAGGTTTTCCCTGCTGGCATGGAAGTACGTGCTACTTAGGAAACATCGGCTCTACGTAGCATTTGTAGACCTGCGAGCCGCATTCGGTTTGGTACCACGTAATTTATTGTGGAAGACCATGCTTGATCAAGGAGCCCGGAATACCTGGTGTCCATAATAGCCACATTGCCCAAGGACAATTATGCCCAGATCAGGTGTGGGAAAAACGGGGGATTCCGATTCTTCGGGGGGTGCGCCAAGGGTGTGTTCTCGCCCCCACACTGTTCTCCCTGTTCATCAATGATGTGGTTAGTTGTTTAATGGGATGTAAGAATGATGCCCCTTTGATGAACGATGCAAAAGTCCCCATCCTACTCTTTGCAGATGACTCTCTATTAATATCTACAACTCCCATGGGTTTACAGGCACTATTGGATAAATTCCTGTGCTTTTGCAAAGAGAGGAAACTGGAATTGAACACCTCCAAAACTACATTTATGGTGTTCGGAAAAGTACGGGGCGGCACACGAGAGATCAAGATTTCACATGAACCATTGGAGCGGGTAAAAAGTTTTGACTATTTAGGCATAGGCTTAAATGAGACACTTAGCTGGGAATATCAGCTGAGTGAGAGCTCTCTAATACTATGCCAAAGATCCAAATCAGTGTTAAGATTTTTAAAACAATCATACACCCAACCCCTTTCACCGGCCCTTGAAATTTATCGCGAAAAAGCCCAAAGTGGTGCCCTCTACGGAGCATGGGGATTTATCTCTGTAAATAAATTAACGATTTGCGAGAATAACTTTAAAGGGGCTCTTATCTCGCTTCCTATTACAACACCACTCACCCCACTTTTTTGAGATCTTGGGATAAAAAGAATAGGCGACTTAGCTGCCCTGAGACCACTAACTTATTGGCTGCGCCTTTGGACCACCCCGCAATTAATTGACTACCGTAATTCTTTACGGGAGGTCCTAGCACTTAACGGGGCAAAACAACTACCTTGGTTCAGACATATTGCTAAATGGTGCAAACTACTAAACTTGACGGGGTTATGGGAGAATCCGGAAAGGGCTATTAAACGTGACATTCTGACCCTCAAAGCTACGTACTGGAGTGCAGTAGGGGAACATTATACCAATAATCAAAGAAGTGGTCAGCTGACATCTAATTTTTTAAATGTTAAATCTAGTTTTCTGTTTGAACCCTTTCTTGACCTGATTTCACCCCCTCTTGCCAAGAGTTTGTTTTGTAGGTTTAGATATGGTAACTTGCTACTGAAATTTCCGTGGAAAGAGGCGACTGGCCTGGTTTTAGATTTTTGCCCTGCCTGCCGTGAAGTTTACGAAACTGAAGAACATGTCTTGTTTTTTTGTATAAAGTATCGGCAGTTGCGCAGGAAATGGATTAGACCTTTATGTCTCAATCTGGGACCTAGACAGCACCAGATTGCGTTCAGGATTTTAAAATCAGACACATCAGGGCCAATAGTTTTTGCTCTTAGTCGTTTTTTATTTTCCTTCTGGCTGATTCCCAAAAACTTTTTATTACAATAATGAAGTCACTCGTTAACTCGTTCCCTTCTTATGTTGTACACGTATCTTAAAATATTAAGTTGGTACATATGGTCCAGTACCCTAAATGTCTGGAAGACTGTATAGCACGCCCTCTTTTAGCTTGACTAGGTCGAATGAATTTTTATATGTTGTTTTTTAACCTGCTTCGGGATGTCATTTGTACTTGTGCTCAAAATGGTTTAATATTATTATAATTGTATATATCTCTGTGTTTTATCTTTTGCATACTTTGATGGCGTTTTGTACAAATGACCGAATAAAGTAAATTGATGATGATGATTGCTAATGCAATAAGATAAAAAAATAATGCTGGGAAACGCCAGCCCAGACCCCCAAGGGGTTCTGCTGTAAATATATGGCAGTGCAAATGAATACAGATTGCACTATCACAAGGTTGTAAAATGAGGTTCTAGAAACAGTTGGACATTATGTTATAGTTGTTTTGCACATATTCAAAGAACGTATGCTTTGATTTATGACACATTGTGGTCCCCTGAGCACTGAGCCCTTTCAAAACAGTGGTAAACAATATATGAGTTTATATAAACAGTGAGGAAACTTCGGTCATACCTAGCTGACAAGCTTTGAGATGCTTATATGTGACATGTTTATTATTTCAGTGCACTTATGGGTGACATTAGGCTGCCAAATGTGTGGCACTTCCGCAGGTAAAACAAAGCAATGATATCCTATCAAAGCGATAAAATCAGAAATTACATACTTTTAAGCAAAAAAAGCTATAAAAGCATATTGATATTGTTGGAAAAAATAAAAAATGTAGTACCCCTAACCTACTTGACATAAACGAGTAACTGGCACATGCATCAAGCCAAAATCCAGTCGGTAAAATACCGAATCGCTAAAATCACCCGTTAGCGAGTAACAAAAACCGAATCCCAATGCATCAACCCAAAATGTGAGCAAATAACGAATCTCTAAATGAAATCCGGTAAAATACCGAATCGCAAATAACCAACATGCAAAAATACAGAATCGCTAAATACCGAATTAGCAATCACCGAATTCACTAATAGCTCCCGGCAAGTGCCAATGGCTAATAACGAATCGCAACCCAATGCAACAAAAGTCGCAAATACCGATTTTCCCAAAATTCGCTATTTAGCATGAGCTAAATAAGGGGAATCAGAACCTGGAGGTAAAGTTAAAAAAAAAGTCATGTGAATAAAAAAAAAATTCTAACATGTGCAACTGATTGTGGTAATCACCAAACCCTTAAATGTGGCCAAGGAGACCCTGTTGGCTACCACAAAATGGCAGCCCTCTACGTGCTTGCAAGGAGGATGCATATCAATGCGGCAGGACAGCGCAGGAGAAGGGTCCAGGAGAGAGTTTTCAGACTGCGCATCACCTTGCTCGGCCAGAATGAGGACGAGGTGTACGAGAAGTATCGACTGAATCGTGCCATGATCATGCGCCTCATTGCAGACCTGGAACCATTACTGCAGCACCAGACACACCGGACCAATGCAATCCCTGCGCACGTCCAGGTCCTATGCAGCCTGCAGCTACTGGCCTCAGGAAGTTTCCAGGGGGTAATTGCGGTAGCCGGAGGCGTATCGCAAAGCGCACTCTCACGCTTCTTCCAGAAATTCCTAGATGCCATGCTGACAATGATACACACCCACATCAGCTTCCCCACAACCCCACAGCAGTTGGACCGCAACAAACAGGCATTCTACCAGGTGGCACAATTCCCCCATGTAATTGGATGCATCAACTGTACGCATATCCCCATATGTCCACCCTCAGCAAATGAGTACATATTCCGTAACCGCAAGTCATACCACTCAATCAACGTGCAGGTTGTGTGCGATGCCAATCACATCATAACGGACCTAGTGGCACAATTTCCGGGGAGCACACGCGACTCCTACATATTCCGCCACAGTGGTATCCACAGGCGTCTACTCAACGGAGAATTTGGAAAGGGACTCCTGCTTGGTACGTACACATACCTCTTCCCCACATGAACACCACACATGTATGAACATCACCATTGCTAAGTCCTTGCTTCTATCTTCTAGGTGACAGTGCTTACGCCCTGCGTGAATATATACTCACCCCATACATCAATCCAGCAACCCCACAGGAACAACGCTACAACGCAGCACACATAAGCACTAGGAATGTCATAGAGAGGACATTTGGGATTCTGAAGAGTCGCTTTAGAATCCTACATAAGACTGGCGGCGCCTTGCTATACAAACCTGAAACCTGCTGCCAGATTGTTGCTGTATGTGCAATGCTGCACAACATTGCGACCAGAAGGGGGATACCCATAGAGGTGGACAGGAATGACGACCACCGGGATGACCAACCACCCGCCCAACACCGACAGGCACACGTCCCTAACACAGCAGAGGGCCATAGGAGGCGGACATACATCATGCAACATCATTTCTGAATCAGGTGAGAATGATACATTACAAATTCGTTGGGGGTGCAACTGTTTAATGCACAGTAGCACTGCGGTATGTGCAACCAAACATGCAATGGAAATAATGCTCCACCTGAAAAATGTTATAACAAATGTGCGTTAATGTCACGGCTGTGCAGCCTCAGGAAGGGGAGGACCATGGTTGCCCCACCACGGTCAGGTATGGCTGTAAATCTGTCTAGTGGCGCTTGCCACGTACGCCAAGCCTCCGCTCTGGTGTCTCCGACGCCTCACCACGGCCTGTCCCCGTGGAGCCCCGCGAACTGCGGCGCCTGGTGGTGGCCTCTGCCACTGACACACTGCTCACACTCGAGGCAGCCTCACTGCCGTCTTCCCCTCCCAATGCACCAGCACTGAATGTGCCGCTCTGCAGGTGTTCGACAGCAGCGGTCATCTGCCCTAGTGCCTTGGCAACATCCCCGCAAAAGTGCCCAAGGTCCACCTGCAAGGACACCGAGCGGCGTGCCAACACTGCGGTGCTGTTGCTCAGACGTGTGATGGCCTTTGAAGAGGGCGCGGACCGCACCAATTGCTGACGGTGCCTCCTCCTTTCGCACTCATGGCCCTCCCTCATGGCACGGGTGAGCTCATGGATGTCCTCCCTCAGGTGCCCATTGCCCTCTGCCACCACAGTGGTCATGTCCCTCACCGCCGCAGTCATGGCACGCATTTCCCTTGCAAGGCGCACGATGTTAGAGCTTATTGTTGCCATGTGTCGTCCCTGCAGGCGCTGGACACGCAGCATCCTTTCCTCGATTGCAGAATTTTGGGGGAGATCAAGGTCGCCTGAGGAGACAGAACCTGGCCGAGCCCTGCGCCGCTGTGGGAGTCTTGCGCGTCCAGGTGGTGCAGCAGGCGGTGTGATGCTGCGCAGACTTTGTCCCGATTGTGTAGAGGGTGTTCCCATCACCAGCAAGGGCGCAACTTGGGACCTGCGCCTCGGCGCTTTAGTGGATGTTGTAGCTGGAGCTGGTGTGGCTGGTGCTGGTGGTGCTGGTGGTGCTGGTGCTGGTGGTGCTGGTGGTGCTGGTGGTGGGGTGGCAGGTGGAGGTGATGTATGCGCATCCTGCGCTGTGTACATGTCGGAATCCGCTGGAGTCTCCGATATAATCAGCCGCCCGCTGTCGTCCGAATCCCCAGGAGATGCATCTGTGTGTGAAACAGTGCATGGTCAGTGGGATAGTTACACCTACGTAGTGTTGTAAACATACATGTCCCTCTGTGATCCACTAAATAAACAGTCTCTATCCATGTTCAACTGATGTGGTGATTCGTAATTGTATTTACACCTGTACATGCACACTGGGCTGACTAGACTACAACTCCCATGATGCACTAGTGTTAAGAGTTAAGCTGTGTGGGCCTAAGCTGCATGCACACTCAGATCCTGCTGGGGGCATGGGAATGGATTTACGCTATGCTGGGTATGGGCACAGGCATGCATCTTACCTTGGGCACTTGTGGCTGCACCGGAGGTATCCATCTGGGTCACTCCCACGATGGCCTCACGCTCGATCGTCCCTTCCACCAGCTCCTCCAGGGCAGTGTTGGCTTGGACTGTGGAAGGCCCGCCTCCCGTTCTGGATGCCTCCCGGAGCCTCTCCGCAATCCTCTCCTTAGCACGCTTCCTCAGATCGTACCATCTTTTTTTGAGGTCGTCGATGCTGCGGGGCGTCACACCAACAGCATTTACCCTCTCCTGGATGCGCAGCCATATGCGCCGCTTCTCCGCCTCAGGCACCTTGAGGGACAGCTTACCAAAAAGGCGATCGTGCTTGCTGCTGACTCCCTCTATCAGGTGCTCCAGCTCCCTGTCTGAGAACTTGCGCTTGCGCTTGCGTGCAGCCTCAGCGCTGGATGGTGCTTCCTTCTCCATGATTTCTTTTGTTGGCGGATAGCTCAGTCGGTGTGGCTTCACTCTGCACAGGCAGTCTTCAGTCCCAGCTCCTGTTTGCTCCTCTGTCGAGGCAATGAGGGTGGGGCTGCTGTATTTCCTGGTTGGTGATGTCATCTACACGTTCCCGGAGCGACGCGCTCATTTGCGAGTTCGCTAATACCGAATTCGCTATTAGCTATTTCGTTATTACCGAACTCGCTATTAGCTAAATCGGTATTACCGAACTCGCTATTAGCTAATCGGAGTTTGCATGTCCCGCTACTGATTCTTCGGTAAAAATAGCGATTTTTAAGGAATCGCTATAATTTACCGAATCTGTTGATGCATGCACGAAAGCCATTCCTTAATAACGATTCCTTATTTCTCGCTATTAAGGAATCGCTTTTTGTTTTGTTGATGCATTTTGCCGGAGCCTTTCTTATGCTGTGTGTATTATAGTTTTAAAATAATAACTTTCACATTCACTTTGCTTGCCGTCACAGGCTGGCACCTCGTAGTACTATAAATGCACAAGTCAGATACCCCCTGTGCCAACCAGATACAGTTTCATTTCTCTCCCAGTAACACACACATATGCAGTGATTACATCATCCAACGGGGTTTCATGATGAAACACTTTCTGACACTCTTCTCTAAAAGTGAAAACGCTCCCCCTGACTTGCACCACCTCCTCACATCCTACATCATGTTATAGCTATTGTGAACACTGCAGCTGAGCTGCTTGCAGTAACAAGGAAACTTTATGACATTCACCGCTGACTCTGAACAGTCAGTCTGAGATTGCCAGGCCTTGAAACTTGGCCACGTAAACACCTTTTATCACAACTTACAAATCCAACTCCTTTCCTCATTGTATAGAGTACCACAGTAGTTTGAGATCAATCCCTCCAAACAGCACAGTGACAGACATACAGTGACAGACATACAGTGACAGACATCAAGGAACCCACTCATTAAAAGTGTGGACATCAGACTCCGACAGCAGGCCACAAGGTCACGCCATTACAATATGAACCCCAGAACTGAACAGTAGGCCATAACAGCACTGCAATTCAAAAGATTCCTCCAGGTGTACTGTCCGCTCTCTGCACAAGGCACTCACTGCCTCTTGGCAGCAAACAGAAGGCTGAGGAGGGAGTGAGGGTAGACAAGATGCCAATCCTGTAACGCAGGGGGGTGGGTATCTAACCCTTTCTGTAATGAGTGCTACTTATGTTCAATAGAAGTCATCCCAAGCTTCTAATATGAGTGATGTAATAGTGACCACCCCATCCAAGATTGTAAGCAGTGATCACCAGTGTCTGGAGCAGGGTTTCCAGCACAAATGCAAAAAAAGATCCTTTGAGAATTTGAAATGACTGTACATGGGTAATAGAAAAAAGCCACTGCTGCAATACCCCTGGTGCTAAGGTAATACTATAAGTAATAAACCTCCCTAACTCAGGAATAGCTTTAAAAACATTTTGAAAATGCACCTATGTTTTTCCAAACATCAGCTTATGAGTTCTGAAAATAGACACATTTTCATCTTGTGACCATGCTTTTAAAATGTAGAATACATATAATAATTCAACGAAGCAAAAGCTTCTATATTAGTAGGCTGGACAGAACACAGGAGAGCTACTCACAGGTAGCTGGAGAGCATAATCCTGTTTTCCGCTCCTTCTTCCAAGCTGCTCGGCTACCTAGTGCATGTTGAAAGCCTATCTCCTGGGTATACCTTAAAATAATTCACGATTGATGGGTTTGGGTTTCTCTCAAAACATACCTCATCTCCTATTAGAATTCAGTTAGCCACCATCTTAGCCCCTGAACCATTCTTTCTCATCCCTCCAAATATCACACACTTTGGCTGCCTGCGCCATCAATAAGAAAAGAGGTCCCCAACTTTAGCAGCTAAGACTATATCCCTCGGCTGCACACTACTGACTCTACCATCATCTTAAATTCTCTAATTAAAAACTGACACATTTAACTCAATTAACAAATCAAACAAAAAAAACACATTAAACCTCCACAGACTACGTTAGAGAACATTTACAATCTACCTGGGCAATGGGAAATATTCCTGCTCACGTAGTGAACTTTGGCAGAGAGAGAGAGAGAGAGAGAGAGAGAGAGATATTAACATAACATAACATAACAACAAATCTAGCCCAAATAGCTCCATGGTAGTTTTCTCCCCTCTCTCCGCAAAAATATTTGCCACTGGTTCATGTTTATCTATTCAGTAAGAGGCAACAGCTGGTAGGTGAATAAGAACATGTATAGTCCTAAGATCTATGCATGGCGGCTATCCCTCTGTTTGCTCTAATAACCACAAAGAAATAATGTCGACAGCTGTCAAATACTGCTTAATCCATATCATCACATCTTTGCGGTTTTAGGTTTATCTCACAGAGGAGACAAATAGCTGATTTCACAGATTTGTTAATTTGTGTGTATAGCTTGGACATACAAAACAGTCCTAGCTGGTACAATACTCATCAGATGGTGATTGTACTCCACGGTCAAGAAACAATTCATCCGGTCCAAATGGTAAGTAGATCACTGGGTGTGGACAGCCAATTCCTCCAGAATACCTTTCTAATAGAAATTAGATTATTGTAATAATACACTAATACACAGTAAATATCGGTTCATGAAGGACAATACTGCAGAAACAAGTGTCCCAAGATACACAACACTGGCTACCCCAAGAATGGTGAACACATCGGGCCTCATTTACAAGCCCATTGCGCCGCTGGTACGTCACTTTTTTAGACGCACCATTGGCACAGTGTGCCTGCCCATATTTACAAGCCTTCTAAAGTCACCCAGCGTGACTTTCATGGCCTTGTAAACATGGGCCCCTTTCATGCATTACTCTGCTTGAAAGGGTCGTTCCATGGGTTTGCTGTGGGTGTTCCCAACCAACATCCATGGAACCTGACACATTTCCAGATTTACAAAGTGTCGTAAACCTGGGAATGCATCAGAATCCTACGCCTCCCCTAGGAGCGGCGCAGCGAGGAGAAATACTCTTATTCCTCCTTGGTTTTTGCTCTTTCTATCTCTGCTGCATTCTGCAGCAGACATAGAAGGAACAAAACATAATTCATGATTGTTTTTGTGCAGGGAGGTATCCCGTCCTGTACAGCAACAATCATCCCTGCAACGCAGGCATCCTTGAACCATGGTGCAAGGGTGTCTGCATTGGCGTAGGGCTGCTGTTTGTGGGCCGGCGCATGGGAGAAGGACAGGAATACATTGTATCTTGTAGATATGGTGAATCCCTGCCCTTTTCTTTTGACGCACGGCAGCACAGGAGGAAGGCTTGCTGTGCTGCTGTGCATCAAAATTAGAGTCATCATTACCTGTGAGTAGACTAGAGACTGTTACCATACACTGCATTTACCATGATGCATCTGAGAGAAAATGTGTGCTTGTATGCCAGGCTGTGTACTCCTCCACACCCTGTTTAATCAGTATCAAGGAAGTCATTGCCAACTTTTATATGCTATCTGTTAGACTTGGCATCTTTGAGTGGTTTCTCCTGACTTTTTGCCTCTACTTCCTGTATTTTTGATGCTATGCTGGATTTCGTTTTTGCTGGCTTAGATGCTTTGGGCACTTTGCCACTGCAGATCAGTGTCAAGGTGCAAGTGCTTCCTGTGTAAATTGTTGTTGCAGTTGGTTCTCCATGAATGCCATATTTGATTTACTGGTAAGTCCCTAGTAAAGTGCACTGAAGTGTGCCAGGGACTGTAAATTAAATGCTACTAGTAGGCCTGCAGCACTGGTTGTGCCACCCACATGCGTAGCTCTGAAAAGGTAACTCAGACTTTCCACTGCAGTGTCTGTGTGCAGTTGTTAACCGCCATGTCGACTTGGTAAGTGCACCCACTCCCAGGCCCTAACCTTCCCTTGTCTTACGTATAAGACACCCCTATGGCAGGCCAAAGACATCCCCTCCTTGGCAGGGTGCAGTGTATGTGAAAGGTAGGACATGTACTGGTTTGTGTGACATGTCCTGATAGTGAAATACTGCCAATTCTGTTTTTCACTATTGAAAGGCTATCTTGCCCCATATGATAGAATGGGAAATGATGTGTAACATCTTACAAGCAAAATTCCCATTGGGACAAGACAGAGAAATAAAGTTTAGGCTCTCAGAACTCAGAATTTAATAACACATCATTTAGTAAAGATGATTTTTAAACTATGTGTTTGAAAATGCCAGAAAGTAGGCATTTTCTTGTTTAACCATTCTGTGTGCCTCTGCCTGTTTGTGTATTGACTGTCTAGTTTTGGAGTGACTCAGAGCTGGAGATGTGCATTCACTGTAGACAGCCACTGGGGGGGGGGGGGGGGGGTAAGGTGTGCCTGGGCATTCCTGGATGACTCAGAGCTGGGCTGAATAGACCCTAGCTGAATTTAGAGTAGTGGGAGGATATTTCCTTGCACCTGAATAGGGCCTGTCTCCCTTGTACAATGTTGTCTCCACCCCCTGTGGTCATACTGCACCAGTGAGGACAAAACTAGTTTGGACTGGGCTCAGAGACCCTTGCACAAAGATAACAAATACATTTTGGGGAATAACTATTAGACCTAAACCCCAGAACTTTAGACTACTTCAGGAATCAGGAGGAACCTTTGCCAAGGAGAAGAGCTGGAGAAACTGGAGGAGGAGTACTGCCCCTTTGCTGTGTGCTGTCTGGAGGTTGGCCTGCAGTAGCTGTTTCTGCCAAGGTAAGGACAAGGACTTTGCTGTGTCTCCCTGCTTGAGGAAGATCTCCAAGGGATTGAGTAGAGCTTGCCTCCTGTTGTGAAATCTTAGGGACACAAAGGCTTCACCCCCAGCTCCCCTGAACTTATTTGCTTGGAGCTCTGACCTGCCAAGAGGTGCCTGTGACTGTGTTAGGCCTCTTGAGGTTGTTCCTGCTGTTGGGAGTTGGAAAACCAATACAACTACAAGAAAATCGACGCATCGCTCGTCTTGCAGCTGTTTTTCGATGCAGCACCACTTTGCGAGAAGAATCTCCGCGCCGCTGCCGAAACTGATGCAGCGCCTGTCGCAGCTGCAAGGACCGATGCATCAAGGGATCACGGCTGAAGAAACCGATGCAGCGCCTCTCCACTTCGTCGCATCGATCGCCGCCACATCCCGGATTTCCACGCATCGTACCTGTGCAGCTAATTTTCCAGACACATCACCTGTGGACCAGAACCGTCTCGGAATCGACGCATTACTTCCCCCTACAGACCGGATTCGACGCATCACTTCTCCTGCGTGCAGCAGAACTGTTGCATCCCCTCCCCAGTGTCTCGGGAACTGACACATCTCATTGTTTTTCGACGCTTCCTATCTCTGCAGCTGTTTGGCCTTGTGAATTGTGTCACAACTACAGGTACTTTGTGAGAAATCACAGATCTGTAGTTTTATATAGGACAAGTTGTTTAAAACCTTTGAAAAGTCATATTCTTTTTACAGGTGTGAGAAGTTGGCCTGATATATGATGTCACTAATTCTAGTGTACACCTTGTATCAGTCCAAACAACCCTTATGGTGATTGGTTGTAAAGTCAACCTTATAGACTAGCTATCCTAGTGGTAGCATGGACAAGAGCAGTCTTAGGCTAAACTCTGAATGGCATGTGAAGCCAGCTGTTATACCATATGTAACCCCTTGAATACCAAATGAATGGACACCACAACAGATATATATAAAAATAGAATGTATTTATTCTAGTCAAACCCTCAGCACTCTTTATGAGATTCGAGGTAAGTACAACACAGTCTTATTTAAGCATACATTAAGTCACACAGGTAAATAATACAGTTAGGCCCTAGGGGCCACGCAAACCATATACTAAATAAGTGGTATAAGGACCACTGTCACGAACACAGGATAGGTCTAGGCCTAGGGAATCGCTGGGGCTACACTACACTACCAAAGGTTAGGAAGTGGGAGGCCCACGGGATTCAGGTGCAGAGTGGAAACACTCACACGTAATGCGTAAAAGTCAATAGAATTACTAGCAGTTAGAATTTAACAGTTTTAGGACACTTCTGGTATAGCTAGAAAGTCGAGACTCGGAAACTAGACCCTAGGATAGTCAATACCCTTGTGAGCACCGAAGTACTCAAGTTACCTAGTCCACGGACTGCGGGTGCATAGGTGTGAACTTGCGTCGGGTTTCGTCTTTGACTTCTATGGATGCCTGAAGGAAAGTTGCTGACAGGCGGTCAGTGAAGAGTGTCCGGTGGATCCCAAGGTGGGGATCAAGAAGGAAGGAACCTGCAAGCAGAAGGGACAGAGTCTAGGTCACCAGCCAGGAGCCGGGAAGGAACCAGGAAGGAACCAGGCGATGTCGTGAAGATGCAGGCGAAGAGGTGAAGCTTGTCACACCAGCCACGGGTACCAGGAGACGTTGAGGACGACCAGGACCAGGAGGTGAGCTGTCCCACAAAGGCTCTTGCTGTCGGCGGCGTCGAAGTCGAGTCAGGACCCAACAAGCCTTGGCAAGCGGAACCCACGCAGGATGGAGGACTTGCTTCTGGTGCAGACCAGGAAGGTCTGGGGTGCTTCTCTTTCACAGAGGAGTGGGTGCCAGTCTGGAGGAGCCGGACCAGCAAGGTGAAATTAAAGGTTCGTCGTCACAGAGGTTACTAGCCAACGGGCCAGCAACCGGACAACACGTCGAGCAACAGAGGTTTGAAGGGCCCCACGCAGCACACGTGAAGTGTGGGGAGCTGGTCTTCTTTGCAGATGGTGCTCAGGAGTGGGGCTTCTCAATTCCCCAAGCACAGCCTCGAGGAAGCCTCGGAAGTTGCGCTAGTCAGTTACTAGCCACATTTCCCAAGTCGCCGGTCCCACGTCCCTCGTCGCCTCCACGGGTCTCAGCCTTGCTGGAGATGTGGATCTGGTTCAGAGGTATCTGGAAGTCTTGGCGCTGGTCAGTCTCTGCAGTCGTCCCTCGTAGGATTCAGTCGCATAGCAAGCAGCGGTCGCTGGATGGTGCCTGGTTGCCCAGGGTGGTCACTCCTTGGCCACAAGGGAGATTTCTTCAGTCTTCTTCCTGAGGTCGAGTGTCGAAGGTCCAGAGTTTCTGTTCAAGTTGCAGATTCAGGTTAATCTAATTTAGCAGGGCTCAGCTAGCTACTAATATACTGGGCTGGGCTACCTGCAAGGTCCCTCCTATGGGTGGGACCAGGAAGGGGAGTGGCTACACCCCCTTTCCTTTGTCCAGTTTCATGCCAGAGCTGGGGCTGGAGTGCCCCAGCACCGGTTTGAACTGGACTATGCATGGAGCACCTTATGTGCCCCAGGCATGTCTCATTCCTTTCAGCCCTCCCTGCCCCAATACACTAAAGTCCTCCCCAAGCAGGAAACCTATTGTCCAGGCCTCCCTGGCTGGGAGGGCTCCCAGCTGCAGGAGGTCAGACTCGTGTCTGTGGCAGCAGCATCCATTTTGTGATGCTGAGGCTTTGGTGAGAGTTAAACAGCAAAGTGGGATTTTAACATGTCTCTCCCTCTAGAAGGGAGGAATAATATCCTCATCACCAGAAATGGTATGGGGGTATTATTCCACAGTGTTAGACACCTTACACGACATGTTTCGATAAAGCCAAACCATAGTTACCATAACCGTTTAAGATTATAAGTTACTTTAAGAGTATATGGTAGGCTATATCATAGAACAGCTATAAGGACATGGTTCCGAAAGCTGCAGACAGGCTCAGCTCATGCTAGAGCACCATCTCACATGTTACCAAGCACTCTGCCTCCAGGATTGTTAAGGCCTGCCATAGGAGTGGCTGATAGGTACACATGTCTATATATAAGGGTAGATATAGGTATACTATATCTAAGCAAGGGGTGATTACACGACCTTGCCCCAGCTGAGTGATCAACCAGTTGTGTCTGATTGGAAGGCCAGACCAGGGGTGGCATAATACATGCTGCAGCACCTGGGAGGCCTAGGGTACACCTATGCCCTGGGTACCTAGGGTACACTGTACAGGGTCCAATAAGGTGATCCTTACCAATTGGGTATGTACCTAGGGTACATGGAGTCCATTTTAAAGAGAGAGCAGACAGCCTGAGACCCTGAATGGCAGGATCTCAGGCCAACTAAGTCGAAAAACCAGCTAGACACTAGGCAAAGAGTTGGGGGTAACCATAGTCAGATATCCACCTTCCTACACAACCCCCCCTAAACAAAAGGAGATAAGGCTGTCCTTGACAAGATGTCGGGATTCCCAGTTCCAGATCAGCAAAACCAGCATCCACAGGAGCGAAGAGATTATCTAAACACTCCTGGAGGATATATTCACCCCTAGTCACTAAACACATAGAGGGTAGAATGAACTCCTCAGGGAGGGAAAAGACCAAGAAGAACCACCAGAACGTCCGGTAACACGAGGAATCACGGACGGGGTATACCTCAATGAAATAAACAGAAGAAACATAAGTTTCAGGAAATATAAGGACAGAGATATAGGCCTAGAATATGTATATGTAGTGAGAGATATGCTTTCCCAAACTCAACAAACCAATGTCTGTCAAGGGTAGTACACAGGACTCTCTCTAGAAGAAGAAGAACCCAAGCTGCGGTGCGATTGAATCCTTTTTGGGATGCTTGCGTTCCGCCCCAAGGTAAATAAGAGAGTCAAACTAATCCCTCATTTCAATGTCAGGTTACGAGAGTATTCCGTGGAGTGAATAGGGCAATTGTTCCTCAGTTCAATCGTGTTCCTCAATCTGGCAGTCCAAAGGAAAAAATAAAAATAGACCGAACGGACTGTCCTTGTCCGATTATCAGTTAGTTTATATTGCTTTCCAAATTCAGATGTGTGCGTACTGTTACTCTTGTTGCTCTAGAACTCGTAGGGGCACAAAGGAAGTCTTTTCCCTAAAGTAAAAAGTAACAGCGACTCTGCGAGTCCAGAATTCCACTGCGCTAATTAGCGCTACCAAAGAAAGAAGAACTTTAAAGTTAATGAGCGGCATCACGCTCATTCATCACGAACGCGTCTTAGCGCTCTTTTGAAATGTTAGCGCGTTTCTGCGTGGCAACCAAACAATCAAAAAATGAGTTTCAGCGCTCCCTCGTGCCTTTTTCTCGAAACTCTAGAACCAGCTTGACGATCGTAGGAAGGTGAATGGGGAGAAGGGAGGCACTCTGCAGCGCAACCTCGCACGGCAGACAGGAAGAAGGAAAGTCCGTTACCAGAGTGTTCTCTTGTTCAGGTAAGAAGAAGGGTTCTCCAAAGCAAGGGAAAGGCGGCAACTGTAGAAAAGGTTCCCCCCAGGGAGAGGAAGCTCTGAGCCCAAGGTCCAGGCAGGGGTGTTTCGATCTCCAGACTCGAACAGGCAGCAAAAGGGGCGTGGTTCTACTATGGAAGAAAGCCAAGCACCTGAGAACGGGCGTTGGCTGCATTTATACTATGAGAGGTCAGCTGACAAGGATTCAGGGCAGTCTGGGAAAGCATACAGGGTGGTGACCATTGCAATGCAGTATGGGAGAGGTAGTTCTTTGAGTGTGGGTAGAACCTAGTGAAAAGATACAGGAAGCCTGGCGGTTGACACAAGGTAAGCCTCTCTTGCCTAAGTGGCCATATAAGGAAGAACCAGCACTGGCATGGTTACCCCCTGTCTCATGGTCCACTAAGCAATCCCTCACCCTAAAGGTATCATAGGGTCTCCACCATAGGGAATCTCTACCTTTGGTGTATCTTTGCAAAGTAAACGGCTGGTGTTGAGATGGAGTACTGAAGTGAGTGTCCTCAAAGTGAGGCCTCAGCTTCCTCCAATCATCCTCCACCATGGATGCCTTTCTTTCTTTAACTGAGTTGCACTGTGCTCTCAGGGTCAGCCTCTGGCTACCTAAAGCTGGAGGCTGGGTCCCTTTTGTGGGCTTACTGGAGGGACAGGTCAGGTTTGGGGCCCTAAGGTCCCATGTTTGCCTGTGCCCAACAGAATCCCTCTGGGGGAGGTCCCTAACTACCTGTAAAGGAGATCCCTCAGGAATGTTTTTAACCATCACCTGGCTAGGGCTACTAGCCAGGCAATCCTCATTCTTTTGATGGGGGGGTTCTTGTGGACAGGGGCCGTCTTGTGGTCCACTGGCCTCCCTGACCTCTGCAGCCCTGGGCTGACTGAGGCAGGGTAGAGAGAGGCAGGCTACCTGCACCAGACTGGGTCCCACCTTGGAAGGGTCCACTGATATCAGAGGCTCTGCCAGGCTAGGCCTGGCTACCTCTGGGGCAGTTCTTTCACAAGGGGTGAGGTCAGATCCCTGAGGAGGCTGACCTTTTCCTAATTTCTGGGGAGAGGGAGACTTTTCTTCCTCCCCACTACTCTCTGTTTGTGTGGAGTGATCCATAGTTTCAGGCTTCACTACACCTATGTCAGTCTGAGTATGGACTGAGACCATTACAGTCCTGCCAACCTTTTCAGGGAGGCACCCAGTTTGGGTTTGAGCTGTGACTGTCACAGCTCTGCCAATCTCTACAGGGAAGTCTGTCTATGCCTGGGCTGTGGCTACCACTGCCCTTCCCACCTTTTCAGGGAGGAAATCTACTTGGACAGGGGTTGTGGCTGGCACAACCCCACTACCCTTGGTGAAAGGCCTACCATTTTAGAATGGGTGTCTTGTTCAACTCCAGCCCAAGCTGAGAGTTCTAAGTCATTCCCCAGTAAGCAGTCTACAGGCAAGGTTGGGGACACTGCCACCCGTTTAGGGCCAGTGACACCTCCCCAGCTGAGACATACCTCTAACATTGATGGTAAACAGAACAGTCATCCCATGGCAGTTACCTGGTATGAGAAATCAGGCAAAAGCTGCGCAGAGGGAACTAGCCTATGGGCCACCATAGTGATGCTAGCTCAAGTGTCTCTGTAGGCCTCCGCTTTTCTACCATTGATGTAGGGCTCCTGTCTGTACCTACCCAAAGTGTTGGGACAGGCAGTGAAGTTGGCAAACCCCATGCCACCATCACAGACAAGAGTAGCTGCTGTAGGGGAATTGGCTAAGCCAGGGTCCCCCTGTGTTCCCCAAGAAAACCCAACCAAATTTTTGGGGGCACTCCCACCACCTGGGGGATTACTGCTGACAGTAATAGGTGGTGTGACAGGAGTAATTGGAGGAACAGTTTAGTTTTTAGCCTTTGGGCAACTGCTGTCAGTTTTCCAATGCCCAGCAATTTTACATTCATGGCAGTAAGGCTTTTTGACTGTGGTAGAGGAGGGAGCTTGGGACCCACCACCCTGTGTGTAGTTTTGGGGCCCTGAGGAAGATTTCTCTTTTGTTTTATCCCCACCCTTCTCTTGAGGCTTGGTGGTATCTTTCTTTTGGTCACCACCCTGATCTTTAGGCCTAATCCTGGTCCTGACCCATTTATCTGCCCTCTTTCCCAATTCTTGGGGAGAGGTCAAATCTGAGTCTACCAGGTGTTGATGGAGAAGCTGGTTTTGACAATTACTAAGGATTTGCTCCCTCATAATCAAGTTGTACAATCCTGTATAGTCCTGCACCTTGCTGTCAGTTAACCAACCCTCCAAAGCCTTAGTGGCACAATCCACAAAATCAGACCAGTCCTGTGTCTGTGTCTTCTGGGTGTCTCTGAATAACAACCTATATTGCTCAGTGGTTAAGCCAAACCCATCTATCAGAGCACTCTTCAGGACTTTGTAATTGTCAGCATCCTCATCACTGACTGTGAGGAGCTTGTCTCTACCTTTGTCAGAAAAGGAGAGCCATAAGATAGCTGCCCACTGACTCTGGGGTACCTGCTGTACTTTGCAGGCCCTCTCCAAAGCAGTCATCCACTTGTGGATGTCATGACCATTCTGATATGGGGGGCTATCTTGCTTAGGTTTCTATGGTCATAAGACCTATGCCTATCTCTAGGAATGTTGCTGCCACCAGTGGGTTCTGACCCACACAATTTTTGCTCTCTGGCCAGAGCAAGCTTCTCTTTGGCAAGGGCAAGTTCTTCCCTTTCAATCCTCAGTTTGGCTTCCTTCATTCTGGCCTCATGCTCTCTCCTCTGGGGGGAAGTCATCCCCCTGTGGGATGAAGCATTGGAGCTTCTTGAGTGATAGGAGTGGAGAGAGTCCCCTGAGGGAGACCTACCCCTCCTGTCTCTCTTTTTAAGATTACTTGGGGGCCTGTAAGGGAAGCTCCCATGCAAGCTCCCATGCAAGCTTAAGTTAGCCTGACTAAGTCTTCTGACTGGGGTCTTGCTACCTCCCTCTTCCTCTGAGGTCTCTTCTGACTCATCTGTATCAGTTAAGTCAGGGGTCTCTTCTGTGGAGGGGAGGCCCTTATCTACAGGTATGGCACCATACTTGGCAGCTCTTTCAGCATCATAGGCCTCCAGAAGCTCCACTAGCTGTCTAAGGGTAGGGTTGGAACCCTGTTTTAATCTCCTGGAGGTACGCAGTTGTCTCATCTCCTGGAAAGTGAATGCATCATATCTAGAGGGAATCTGTCTAGGATTCTCCTCTCCTGAGGGAGTATCAGTGTGATCTCCATTCAGGGACATGATTCTAGTGAGGGTGTGGTGTGTGCACCTACTTACACTAGTTGTATCTATTAACCTCTCTAGTAATTGTAGTCAGGGTGTGCTAGGCCCTTCAACCTACAACAACTAAGTCCAGTAGGACTTAAGTATTTATACTCTATGTTATATGTACCTATACAATATCTTATGTGATCTTTCAATTTAGTATCTCAAGATTACAATGGTATTACAACAGCAAGCTCAGATCCCAACCTCTGCTCACCAATGTGAGTAGTTGGCCTGATATATGATGTCACTAATTCTAGTGTACACCTTGTATCAGTCCAAACAACCCTTATGGTGATTGGTTGTAAAGTCAACCTTATAGACCAGCTATCCTAGTGGTAGCATGGACAAGAGCAGTCTTAGGCTAAACTCTGAATGGCATGTGAAGCCAGCTGTTATACCATATGTAACCCCTTGAATACCAAATGAAAGGACACCACAACAGATATATATAAAAATAGAATGTATTTATTCTAGTCAAACCCTCAGCACTCTTTATGAGATTCGTGGTAAGTACAACACAGTCTTATTTAAGCATACATTAAGTCACACAGGTAAGTAATACAGTTAGGCCCTAGGGGCCACGCAAACCATATACTAAATAAGTTGTATAAGGACCACTGTCACGAACACAGGATAGGCCTAGGCCTAGGGAATCGCTGGGGCTACACTACACTACCAAAGGTTAGGAAGTGGGAGGCCCACGGGATTCAGGTGCAGAGTGGAAACACTCACGCGTAATGCGTAAAAGTCGATAGAATTACTAGCAGTTAGAATTTAACAGTTTTAGGACACTTCTGGTATAGCTAGAAAGTCGAGACTCGGAAACTAGACCCTAGGATAGTCAATACCCTTGTGAGCACCGAAGTACTCAAGTTACCTAGCCCAGGGGCTGCGGGTGCATAGGTGTGAACTTGCGTCGGGTTTCGTCGTTGACTTCTATGGATGCCTGAAGGAAAATTGCTGACAGGCGGTCAGTGAAGAGTGTCCGGTGGATCCCAAGGTGGGGATCAAGAAGGAAGGAACTTGCAAGCAGAAGGGACAGAGTCTAGGTCACCAGCCAGGAGCCGGGAAGGAACCATGAAGGAACCAGGCGATGTCGTGAAGATGCAGGCGAAGAGGTGAAGCTTGTCACAGCAGCCACGGGTACCAGGAGACGTCGAGGACGACCAGGACCAGGAGGTGAGATGTCCCACGAAGGCTCTTGCTGTCGGCGGCGTCGAAGTCGAGTCAGGACCCAACAAGCCTTGGCAAGCGGAACCCACAGAGGATGGAGGACTTGCTTCTGGTGCAGACCAGGAAAGTCTGGTGTGCTTCTCTTTCACAGAGGAGCGGGTGCCAGTCTGGAGGAGCCGGACCAGCAAGGTGAAACAAAAGGTTCGTCGTCGCAGAGGCTACTAGCCAACGGGCCAGCAACCGGACAACACGTCGAGCAACACAGGTGCAGAAGGGCCCCACGCAGAACACGTGAAGTGTGGGGAGCTGGTATTCTTTACAGATGGTGCTTGGGAGTGGGGCTTCTCAATTCCCCAAGCACAGCCTCGAGGGAGCCTCGGAAGTTGTGCTAGTCAGTTACTAGCCACTTTTCCCAGGTCGCCGGTCCCACGTCCCTCGTCGCCTCCACAGGTCTCAGCTTCGCTGGAGATGTGGATCTGGGTCAGAGGTGTCTGGAAGTCTTGGTGCTGGTCAGTCTCTGCAGTCGTCCCTCGTAGGATTCAGTCGCAAAGCAAGCAGCGGTCGCTGGATGGTGCCTGGTTGCCCAGGGTGGTCACTCCTTGGCCACAAGGGAGATTTCTTCAGTCTTCTTCCTGAGGTCGAATGTCGAAGGTCCAGAGTTTCCGTTCAAGTTGCAGATTCAGGTTAATCTAATTTAGCAGGGCTCAGCTAGCTACTGATATACTGGGATAGTGGGCTGGGCTACCTGCAAGGTCCCTCCTATGGGTGGGACCAGGAAGGGGAGTGGCTACACCCCCTTTCCTTTGTCCAGTTTCGCGCCAGAGCTGGGGCTGGAGTGCCCCAGCACCGGTTTGAACTGGACTATGCATGGGACACCTTGTGTGCCCCAGGCAGTGTCTAGTTTCTTTCATCCCTCCCTGCCCCAATACACTAACTCCTGTCTGGGGTGGTGCTCGCACCTCCCAAGGAAGGAAACCTATTGTCCAAGCCTCCCTCGCTGGAAGGACTCCCAGCAGCAGCATGTCAGACTTGTGTCTGTGGCAGCAGCATCCATTTTGTGATGCTGGGGCTCTGGTTAACTTTAACCGGGTAAGTAGCTTACAACATGTCTTCTCCCTCTAGAAGGGAGGAATAATATCCTCATGGCCAGAAATGGTATGGGGGTATTATTCCACAGTGTTAGACACCTTACACGACATGTTTTGATAAAGCCAAACCATAGTTACCATAACCGTTTAAGATTATAAGGCACTTTAAGAGTATATGGTAGGCTATATCATAGAACAGCTATAAGGACATGGTTCCGAAAGCTGCAGACAGGCTCAGCTCATGCTAGAGCACCATCTCACATGTTACCAAGCACTCTGCCTCCAGGATTGTTAAGGCCTGCCATAGGAGTGGCTGATAGGTACACATGTGTCTATATATAAGGTAGGTATAGGAATACTACACCTAAGCAAGGGGTGATTACACGACCTTTCCCCAGCTGAGTGATCAGCCAGTTGTGTCATAATGGAAGGCCTGGCCAGGGGTGGCATAATACATGCTGCAGCCCCTGGTAGGCCTAGGGTACACCTATGCCCTGGGTACCTAAGGTACACTGTACAGGGGCCAATAAGGTGATCCTATCCAATTGGGTTATGCACCTAAAGTGCACAGTATTAGTTTAGAGAGAGAACAGCTGGGCTGTGGGTCTGATTAGCAGGCCCACAGCCACATCTAAGTCGAAAACCAGTGAAGCAAAAGGTAAAAGTGGGGTTGAACATAGAAAGCAGACCCTACTCTCCTACAACATGTATGTTGGATTTTTGTCATTTTGGTCTTGTTGAGTTTAGATAAAGATACTTTATTTTTCTAAACTGGTGTGGTGTCTATTTGCAGTGTTATAACTGTATTACTGTGTGTTGTGAGTACACATACTTTACACATTGCCTTTGGGATAAGCCTGTATGCTCATGCCAAGCTACCCAGGGGGTGAACAGGGGTTATCTAAAGTGTGTATGACCCTTACCCTGACTAGAAGCAAGGGTCCATATTTGGACAAAGGTACCTACCTCTGCCAACTAGAGACTCCCATTTCTAACACTATCATGTTGCACTGGTGAATGATCTCAAATAGGCCAAAGGTTCCAGTTCAGCCACAAACTCATATTTCCAATATATTTTTGTCAATAGCAGGGACATCCAAAGTAGGGCCAGGGGAGAGGGTGGTGGATTCATGCTACACTTTCAGGATAAGTACAAACTATGTGAATGAGTTCCAACTAGTTTCATTATGTGTAAAGTTATCTCAATGAATATCCTGTAACTAAGAAATGGGGGCGTGGCTTGACCGCCGAGGAAGATGGCGGCGCCCGAGTGAGGCTCCGCGGGATGATGCGGGCAGGCTCTAACGTACCATTGCTTCTCCCTCTGTATGGAAGGGTGCCTTAACTTTCGGATGCTTGCCTGACTCAGAAGACGGCTTTTACAGTGGTGTTCATGGGCCCGGGATGCCGCATTTGCCATTTGGAGCTCCTACCTCGGCTTCACAACAATCGCGCCCGCCATTTTGGATAGGATGTTCTCCTGAGGCGAGTATCCCCCAAATAGGTATGAAACGGCAAGTCCTTTCTCCCCCTCCTTTTAGGACCTTCTTTTTTTTTTTTTTTCGTGCTGAGAATTGGGTAAACAGTCCTCTTGCCTTAGAGCAGCACTGTGAATGACCGCCATTTTAGACATGCTTTCACCGCATATCAATGCAGATATGTGACAGGAGTGTTATAAGTTACTCTTTCCACCCTGGATTTAGGTATTAACGTGCTGGCTGTTCTTATGTTTCAAAGAGTTGAGTTTCTTTGTCTTTACTTCTTGCGGCAGCCTTGTGGAATATCATTGCTCGATGATCATTCTTACCTGCAAAATATGTTATTAACTTTGCCTCAACGAGGGAGTTTACTCAACCGTCTGGTTTTTATTCTTACTAAGGTCATCGCCTGTGCCTATAATATATTCTGAAGCCCGTGTTTTGGCCCAGCTCCACTTCCTTTTTGGTTATCTCAGAGATTTTACAACTATTTTTTATGGGAAGGGCGAAGAGGGTGAATCCTCCCCTGGTTCGCTCCAAGCAGTCATATATTAAAAATTCTATAATTTTTATCTAAGGGCTCCTCCTCTTTGATAACTGCTTCTGCTGCTGCAGGGAAAGCCTCCATGAAACGTCTAAAAAAAGATCCACCATCTCCTCCGAAGTCATCCTCTCCTGTCTCTCTGGACATGTTACTGGAAGAGGTTCGCTCCTTACGTCCTTTCTTGGAAGAGACCTATGCCGAACGGCAGTTCCCCACAGAAAATTGGTCAAAAATTGATGAAAGACTAACTGTGGTAGAACACAATGTAACCTCACTTGGACTCACTGATGGCAAAGTTAATACTCTCCAGTCTTAGGTCGCCTCACTTCAGAAACAAGTGGAGGACCTTGAAAATAAAAATGGGCGAAATAATTTATGCCATTATGGGCTGCTGGAGGGCAAAAAAGACAATGACCCTCTTGAGATTTTCAAATCCTTCATTCCAAGGGTTCTGAATATGCCAGCTGAGACTTCTCCTAATATTTAACGTGCACATCGCCTAGGATGTCATCAAACCTCCTTTGCCAACCCATTGCGTTCTAGAGGTGTTATTTTATACTTTTTGGAGTACACTGACTTACTTAAAGTTCTTTCAGCAGTTAAGTCACTTAAGCACGTTGTTTGGTCTGGCAATAATTTTTATTTTTCTCAAGATTACGCTAAAAACACAGCTGACAGACAAAAATAATTTCTCAATTTGAGATTGTATCTCAGATACCTTGGAGCTCGTTATGGCCATTTTCAACCTTGCCTCTTTAAAGTCACCTATAAGAATAAAATGAATTATGAACACCCGATTAGACAGAAAAGTTGTATTAATTCTTGCAAGATAGAGTCTTTGGATTTCTCAGGAGTATCTACATCTCAGGCTGTGTAGGGCTGCAGGATCTTCTTGACTTTAGTTTTTTTAATTGAACAGATGTCTTCTTGTTCTTAAGGCGATGTTTTCGTTAATACAGTGCTGTTTTTCTAAATTTGTAACTTGGGTATTTCTGATGATTAACTATCTTTCCTTCCCTTACAGGTCCATTCATGCTCGTTCCTGTTTGTCCTTTCCCTTGTTCTGTGAGCCGTGACCTTCCTTCGTCCTCCCCTCCCCATGCTTGGGCGTCCCTTCCACTCCTCGTGGTTTCTCCCCACCCATTTCTAATTGGATTCTTAGGTATGTTCTCTGCCTTTGTTCTTTTGCCATTGTTCGTCTTATCTCTGTCCACTTTTTCATTTTTATCTCCTCTTATGACACTCTTAAGCTTTTTTTGATAAACACATTTTATTGATTTTGACAAAATAGAAGAATACACCAGCCATACAGCACGACGCGAGGAAAATCTAGGACTAAGAAAAGGAGTTAGCACCACCCGGTTTACAGACATTGATAAAGACATAGGAATATGACATTGGACATTCCCTTTATGACTAAACCACACCCCCCAACCATTTCCCCCAAACCCTACGATATTTCTTGGGACATCCACGTGCCTCATACATAACTTTCTCTTGCGTGGCACACCAGTCCACCCCAGCCCTCCATCGTCCAACACTCGGAGGTTCAGAGAGCTTCCAGGAGGCTGCAATGTCTCTTTTGGTAACCACCATTGCTGTAGTGAACAACAACTTCTCGTTCCGAGACCCATCCAACCCATCAGGATGCCCAGGATCGTGTGCTCTGGGTCATGAAGCACCTCCCACCCTAAAACCTCGGTGAGTTCCTCCTCAATGTCTCCCTAGAACCACTCCAAGTGGGGGCATGCCCACACCACATGGAGGAAGTCAGCAGGATCGTGGCCACATCTAGTACAAGCGCAGGTTGGGCTAAGCCCCACTCGGTGAAGGCACATCAGGGTGAGATATGCAGCATGTAAATAATAGAGTTGCACCAAGCGTAGTTTAGCGGAAGCGGTGACCGTCCTAGGAGCCATAAGGGCGTCGCGCCAATCCTCCTCATCCAAGGGGTCCACCCAACCCTCCCACTGAGCCCGCAGTTGGTCCAGGGAAGTGAGGTATTGTTGATCAGTGTGCGGTAAATGCGGGAGATGCCACCCTTACCCAGGTCCCCAAACATAATCTGACGCGTACCTGTTGCAAGGTGTGTGTGGAGGGCGTGGCGCAGTTGCAAGTACCTATAGAATTGTGATTGATGCAAGGAATTTCTGTTTTGAAGGTCTCAGAAGGACCGCATGTGATCCCCCACCCACACATCACCTAGTTGTGAAATGCCTATAAGGTCCCAAGCCCTGAAACCCTGCAACACGTTAACTTCCTTGAGCCAGGTCCCCTGCCACAAGGGTGTACATTGGGTCAGTGTGTGTGTCCATTTGGTATGCCGCAGTGCAGCCCGCCAGGCCAGCAACACAGAGCGCGTCACCTCCGGTAGGCATGAAGGAATAGGGGCCCCGTACAACATAGCCTGAATCCTGGTGAGGCCCAATTCCCCGACCTCGAGCCTATAAGCCGGGTCTGACCATCCCCCGTTGAACCAATCATGTATGGAGAGAAGTCGCGTGTCCAGATAATACAAGTAGAGATGGGTCATCCCCAGACCCCCATCAAACGAGGGGATCCTACAGACATTGAGTGCCAATCGGGCCCTACCTTTCCCCCACAAAAATTTGTTGGCCATGCTATCGAGTTCACGAAACCAGACCCTGGGAAAGCACACTGGGGTGTTTTGGAGAACGTAGAAGTGGGGAGCACCATCATTTTGATTAGGGCGACCCTCCCCATGGGGTTGAGGGTCACTGATTGCCACTTCTGGAGGTCCGCCTTGGCTGTTTCACCAGGGGAGCGACGTTAAGGGCCCAGCTGAGCTCAGGGAGCAAGGTCATCCATATCCCCAGATATTTGAAGGATTGACGGTGAAGAGGAATATTGGATTGCCAGTCAAGACATTCACGGGACAGGTGGAGGGGAACCAGAACCGACTTGTCAGGGTTCAACCGAAGGCCAGTTCAAAGGAATGCAGAATGCAGAGACAATGGAGGCCTGACCGGGCGGGATCTGCCAAATAGATGAGGACATCATCTGCTTAGAGTGCAATTTTGTCTGGTTCGGTACTGGGCCACTCTCAGACCCATACATGCTCGTACGACCACATCATGGATGCCAAGGGCTCCATCCCCAAGGCGAAGAGCAGGGGGGAAAGGGGACAACCCTGTCTTGTTCACCTGCAAACCGAGAAGGGCTCTGACAGAACCCCGTTCACCAGGACACGAGTCCGAGGGAAAGCGTAAAGAACCTTGACCATGGCACGAAAGCGGGGACCGAGTCCTATCTTGTGAAGGACATCCTCTAAAAAACCCCAATCCACCGAATCGAAGGCCTTCTCAAAATCCACGAGAAGAATCGCAAGATACGGAGTGAGGAGATGTCGATGTGCCAAGGCTGTTTGCAATTTACAGAGACAGTGCCTGGTACCACGTGAGGGCATAAACCCACATTGGTCGGGATGGACCAACGTGGACAAGTGGGGCTTGAGTCGCTGGGCGAGGATCGTGGCAAACATTTTAACCTCTGTATTAATGAGAGAGATAGGGCGGTAATCTACGCATTGTGGCGAGGGTGGCTAGGACTTAGGAAGAACCACAATGGTGGCCATATCTGTCTCCTGCGGCAAGGAGCCCTTCTCAAGGTCCTCCCGGAACAGCCCCGCAAGATGGGGGGGGTGAGAATATCCCGATACTGCATGTAGTATCCCTTGAGAAAGGCCGTCTGGGCCCGATGTCTTGCCGGAGGAAACAAGGGCAATCGCGCCCTCTATCTCCTCACGTGTGATGGGGTGGTCAAGATCTTCTTGGCTAACGGGGTCCAAGCTGGGAAGGAGGCCGCCCCCAACCTCCAGCATCTTGGGAATTATGCGGTTTGCCCTAGGATATGTGACAAGGCGATGAAGGAGCGAGCCATTCTTGTCGCCCCAACCGTACACCCTGGCTACGGATGAATGCCAAAAGAGTTTGGCCACCTCCAGCGACAACTGTTTGATTTCTGACCGGAGCTGGGCAAGAAGTCTTGCAGCAGGGGCGTTTGGGGATTGAACGGAAGCACGCTCGAGGCGCAGAACCTGCGCCTCCCGAGTGGTAATTTGTTCTACTTGGGCTTGCCACTGGAGCTTAAGCTGGCTCTTGGCAACCCCCCTAATTGTGGCCTTGCCCGACTCCCACAGAACACCCGGAGAGGAGACGGATCCGTCGTTGGAGAGAAAATATTGTCTGAGTTCCCGTCCAACCACCTTCCAAAACTCCTTGTCTTGGAGGAACCAGGCATTGAGTCTCCATGTTTGCCGCATAGAGGCGGGGGGGAGGGGGCCATGCGAATTGTTACCGGGGAGTGGTCCAAGATACCCTGCGGGAGGATAGTGACATCCTGAATCGTGAGGCAATCTGTTGATGGAACAAAATTGGCATCAATGCGTGCCTGTGTGTGATGCGCTGCCGAAGTGTGTGTAAATTGTTTAGAGTGTGGGGCCATATACGCCATGCATCGCACAGACGCAATGACTTGGACCAGGTCTTCAGCTGCTTTGCTTATGTGATTCTACTAGGGGAAGGGGGACCGGTCGTATTAAGTTCAGGTGAGGAGACCGCATTAAAATCGGCCCGTGGACAGTGGGACCCAGAGGTAGGGACGCCAAGAGGTCAGCGGATTTGGCTAGTGTCGCCGGTAACATTGAGGGAGGAGAATAGAGCGACGCAAGGTTGATGGGGCTACCGTTTAGTTTGCCCCTGAGGGCCACAAATGTGCCCTGGGCATCAAGGGTTGTCTGTACAACTACAAGGGGAAGAGAACTTTTCACCAGGATCGCCACCCCTCGGGATCCTCGAGTGAACCCCGAATGCCAAGTCCTATCATGTCCGTAGCGCGTTAGAAAGGGGCAGTGGTTACCCATCAAATGTGTTTCTTGTAACAGTAATATATCACAAGACAGCCATGCGCTTAAAACGGTCCAGAAGGCCGTTAACATTCCAAGACATGATGCACAAAGAAGTGCTTATTAGGGGTGTGTCAGGCATGGTGGCATGGTGGGACGGCACAACAATAGGGTCCCAAAGGAAGGCCCTGCATCAAGAAGGGGCACCTGAGGGCTAGTATAGTGCCCAGAGGGAAGTCTGCATATCCCACCGGGTGCAAATCCGGGTGCCATGTGAGTGCTGGTGTGGCAGAACTAAGGAATAATGAAAACAAGACTAAACAAAAACCACGGGACAATGGTTCCCACCCCCCATCCCCACCCCCCACCCTACACTTCAGGAACGGAAGCATCTGTCACCCTAACAATAAACATTCGAAACAGGACCAAACTAAAACACTTGGGATTTGGGAAGCGTGGAGGACCCCTCCTCATGACAGGATGTACATAAACGAGTCCATCGGGAAGAAGAAAATAGTATGAGTCCAAACACAGTCTCCGGCTGCGGAGCTAAGCCCGGCAGGCAGGGACGAGATCAGGCAGGGTCTCTCAGGAGTGTCGGGCTACGCGATAGGTCCATATCTGGAAGATCAAGAAGAGAAGGCCGGGGCTAAGCACCTCCGCGTTCCAGGAGGCCGGAGGAGCCGGAGCACCTCCCGGCTGAAGAATCTTCAGAGAGCAGTATTGGTTGTTGGGAGTGGCCCGGCGGGGAGTCCGTCCGGGCCCGTCTCTGCCCGTGGCGCCTGCGCGGGCAGTTGCGCTGAAGCTTGGGGGCAAAAGGCGCAGGAAGAACGAGTCCGCCGCTCGCCCCCCCAGGGGCAAAGTCCGGTCGCCGGTCCGCAGGGTGCGCTCCTCCATTGCCCAAGCCCAGGCCTCAGTAGAAGAGTCAAATAACAAGGTTTTGTTAGCAAAACCACTTGCAGGCGTGCCGGGAAAAGGAGCCGTTACTGGATGTTGAGTGCCCTCAGTTTTTGTTTAACTTCGCCAAAAGATCGACGTTGACCCTGGACCTCATGGGTATAGTCCGGGAAGATCATGATTGCATGGCTTTCGTAATGGAGCCGCTGCTGTTTGCGAGCTTCAGCCAGGATGGTATCGCAATCCTTTTTTACATTTTTTTTTTATTGACATTTTCAAGAAAAGGTCATTTTACAACATAAAAGGCCAGCATAATGTTGAATCTGTACAGGAGTTGAAATAGTCACAGGCCATATAGTGCATAATAAAACTGCAACAATTCACACCCCAACTGCCCACCTCCATGGAAAAAATTACATATCCATCACATATCCAAATACTTGTAAGAATCAGCAAGGAAAAACCCAACAAATTAAAATTACATGGTATAATGCCACATAGAGGGCCTAGGACATCACCAACACAGTCTAATTAGTCCCAATTATCCAGATGTTTAGGAGAAAGAGGAGACTCAACAGCAGGTGGAAGTCCATATCCATCATATCAATGCCTCAGTCTGAGTACCTCTCGTCCGCTCTCCCCCAGTAGCCTCCTGTTGTCTCTGAGCCCAGGTCAGGAATGGCTCCCAGATGTCTCGAGGCCTAGAAATAGGGGGCATAAGTTCCCAAAATGTGCTTAGCTGTGTGTGACCATATGTAACATCAGTGATCCATCCCTTAATGGAGGTCACCCTTCTCCTGCCCCAGTGGACTGCAACCTGCTTTTTGACGAACAAGAGGAGCGCATGCAATTTACGCAGCTTGGGCGGTGTACCCTTGACATAGCCTAATAGGCCTAGGGTGGGGGACGGGACATCTGACGTGCCAAGAATTTGATTCACTGAGGTGAAAATGAGGGACCAGAAGTCAGCAATTTTTGGGCAGTCCCATGCTACATGCAAAAACGAGGCAGGAGAGTATCTGCAGCGCCAGCAGCTGTTATCCTCCCTGAGTCCCATGGGGTATAGACTCACAGGTGTTCTATAAAATCTATGCAAATATTTAAAGTGAATTAAGCGCAGCTTGTAGTTAGAGGAGAGCTCTGTAAGCTGCCTACAGCAGAAATCCCTCTGGGCTTCAGTCAACGGAGTAGGGAGTTCACTGTTCCAGTTCTGCAGGGATTTAGGTGTCACCAACGGGGCCGTGTTTTACATGTGTGTGTATAGCCATGTAATGAGTTTACGAGGAGATGGGGATTTCAACAAGCTTTCCAGTGCGGGCAAGGGCGGAGGGGCCAGCGGAAAACCCTCCCAGAGGGCACGGCAAGCCGCACGCAACTTGTGATACCTGGAATAACTCAGCAAATGGCACCGCGTGCCCCTCAGCCGCCTCCGTCGTAGGGCCGGAACGTACCTTCCGGGTACAGGTCGGCGAAGATGTGAAGTTGCATCTTTTGTGCCAGTGTCTTACTTACACCATCCTGGATGCAAGGCAGCATTGGATTCTGTGCTAGGGGAATGGAGGGAGCATACAACACCGGGATGTCCGCTCTCTTGCGCAGCTCGTCCCATGCCCAACGTAGTGTCCCAGAGGTGTCTATGTCTCCATGAGGGCGACGCGACTTTTAGTAAATCGCCACCTTTAGCGGGTCAGGAGCCATGGCGGCAGTCTCAACTGCCACACGAGGCTGGAAGGGCGTCGGATGGACCCAGTAGTGCAAGAATTGAGCCTGGGCGCATAGAGCATAAAGATGCATGTCCGGGGCGCCCAGACCACCCTGCCTCAATGGGAGTGTCAACAAATCCCAAGATGTTCTAGCCTGTCCATCCGCCCACACCAGGGAGATCAGCTGCGACTTCAAGGTATTAAAAAAGTGCTGTGTGAGAGGGAACGGTCTGTCAACAAATAGGTTTAAAAACTTCGGAAGTACGACCATTTTAGCTAATGCTATCTTACCAGCCAGAGACAATGGTAACCCAGACCATATTTTAACCTTCTCCTCCAACCACGTAACAGCCCTCCCGTAATTTAGATTCCACACCTTCTGGGTATCCCGACTTATCCAGACCCCCAAGTATTTAATCGCCTCTGCCTCCCATCTCAGGATACTCAGATGTCACCGGGGGCGTACCATCCGTCAGTGGAAATATCACCGACTTGGTCCAGTTGATGAAGATGCCCGCCAAACCTCCAAACCGAATAAATTCCCTCAAAATGGGGTCTAAATTCTCCTCTGGATTGACAACGTAAAGCGTCACATCGTCTGCATAGAGGGAATTTAGGAGGCTCCGGGAGCTGAACTTTATGCCTTGGGCTGTGTGATGTTGCCGGATGCGGGCAGACAAGGGCTCCATCGCAATCGCAAAGAGCAGAGGAGAGAGGGGGCACCCCTGCCTGGTGCCACGCGAAATAGAGAAGGGGTCTGAAAGTAAACCATTTACCCTAATCCGAGCGCTGGGTAGGGTGTATAACAGCTTAATGCGGTTAATGAAGAGCGGGCTAAACCCCATGCAACCTAAAATCACTAACAGATACAGCCATTCGAGCATATCGAACGCCTTGGTGGTGTCTAAGAATACAGCCGCGGCTCGTATGTCTGGGTTTAAATAGTGTAGCACCGAGAATATAGTCCGTAAATTGTGGGAAGTTGACCTCCTGGGAATGAACCCCGACTGGTAACACTCCAACCACAAGGGCCTCCTCATACACAGCCAACAGCCAAGGTGCTGGCTCCTCCACATAGGTTTTATAAAAGGGCGTGGTCAGGCCATCAGGCCCAGGGGCCTAATCGAGCAGTAAACTTTTTATAACCTGGGCTACATCTTCCACAGTTTATGGGAGATCCATATACTCTCTATGGGTTCGATTGAACCAGACCAGTGCCAAGGAGTCAAGGAACATTTGCAGCCCCTCTGGACATGTCTCCTGGGTAGTAGTATACAAGTGAGAGTAGAGGAGTACAGGAGCGCCGCGGCCTGGGGCTCGTTTGTGGAATAATATTGCTCCTCAAGTTCCTTCATCTGAGTTTCCAGTGCGGCAAGCATACCACGGATAGCCTTTAACACACCCACCTGCCCGGCAATACACTGAACCCTGATAACTACCTTGAATGCCTCCCCAGAGTGTGGCCTCAGTAGCCACCGAGCCCATATTGCGGGTGAAATAATCAGAAATATCCGACCGTATTTTATCCCTGAAGGCGGCATCAAGCAGGGCATACGGCGGGAGGTGCCAGGAAAAAGCACGGGGGAGCGAACCCGGGAGCAACAGTTTCAATAAGCATGGGGCGTGGTCCGATAGGGAGCGCAGCAAATACAAACTGCCAGAGGTCCAAGCAGCGACATCGCGGGACACTAACCAAAAGTCCAGGTGGGACTAAGCACTGTGATGATCAGAAATACAAGTGCCCTCTCTGACTAAGGGGTGTCTCCTATGCCATATGTCTAGTAATTCCCCATCTGAGACGATGGCTTTTAAGGCGGCGCTGGCAGCTGGGTGTAGGGGGCGAGTGGCGCCCTTCCTATCCATGTCATCGTCTAGGATAGCATTAAAGTCCCCTCTCCACAGTATTGTACTGCAATCTGTTGCTCTGATCTTAGTCCAGATATCCTGGAAGAAGTTGGGGGAGTCCACATTTGGACCATATACCGCTACAATAACCAAAGGAACCTCCCCCAGCACATCCTGTATAAGGATATATCTCCCTTCGGGATCTCCATATACCGCACCCTCCCGCCAATCCACACCCTTCCTGACCAGCACGGCCACTCCACGGGCATAGTTGGATTAAATAGAAGAGTACACACTCCCCCATCTGTTATATCGCAGCCTCTGTGATGATGTTACATTTAAGTGCGTCTCCTGCAATAGACACACGTCTATGTAATGTCTGGATAAGTAAGCATGTACGAGTCTAGATTTCCTACTGTCATTCAGCCCTCTGATGTTCCACGTAAGAAAATTTAGTGTTGTATCGTGATGTCGTACACTATACCCTGACGTATGTGGCTTGAGCAGCGGAGGCTCAACAATTTTCAATTATAGACTACACATTCCAACCCACAAGATGCAATCATACTGGCAACAAACAATAGAACATTCCCTACCCTTCACCCTCCTCCCACTCCAACCCCCCAATCAGGTTGTAAAAAACCCACCCTTAACAAACTGACAATCAAACAACCACAAAACGCTCCAGGGAACCTTACCATGAGGGCGCAGCGGCACCGGCAAATCCCCCTGTTCACACAGGGTGGCCGGGAGTACTGCGGAGAGTGTTGCAGGATTATATCAGTGACACTAAATCTTAGAAACAATTGGACACGTTGTGTAACCCGGACCCCATATCAACAAAGCGTATAGCACCTCCCCCAATCCGGTAACATAGCAGTACAATCACTCAGGCGGAGAAGCCATACGATACCTATGTCAGTCATTGTCACTAAGTTGGCCAATTGCAGATATCTCAGCTCTCCGGGATTCTTTACTTTTCTTCCCTCCGACATGTTTGGCAAATTTCAATGCGGACTTCGCATAAGTAAAGAAATGAGGGATCTGTGCCTGCAGCAGGATACGTTTAGCAGGGAGAAATTCTCGACGTGTTGCCTGCACAGCAGGGCTGAAGTCCGGGTAGAACGAAATGGTGTTGCCTTTGTGGGATATCCAACCCCTCTCTCTAGCCAGCCGCAAGATGAGATCTCGATCTTGATAATTCAATAGCTTCGCCAGGATGGCTCGAGGCGTTGCCCCAACTGGAGGTTTTGGCCCCATGGATTCTTGTGCCCTCTCCACCACGAAAACAGGGGATAAGTGGGGATCAAAAAGTTTGTGAAGTAGATCTGTTACGAAGGGCTCCATTTTGGCTATGGCAGTAGTTTCCGGGATACCGGTAATGCGTAGGTTATTTCTACGCGACCTCGCCTCCATATCATCGTTCTTAGCCCAGATAACTCCTAGTAGTTTGTCCATATGCAGTAGCTGTTCCTTAGTTTCCACCTGAAATTCGTGGAATTCGGTGTGGTGATTCTCTAGGGCATCAAGACGGGTCTCGTGGACATTCACCTGGGTCTTGACAGAGTTCAATTGCATAGTCAGAGTGTCCAGCTTCGAGTCTATGTTTCGCAGGCTGGAGCGCATTTCCACCATGAGAGTACGTAGGTCCTCACCCTGATCCTCCACATGCGTGTCATGTTCGCTGTCTGCCTGCGCATCCAGGTCTGATTCAGTATGACGCGTGGCACGTTTGTTCTCAAAAGTGAGTTTTGGTTGCTTATCGTCTTGTTTGCTCATGTTGCAGAGATATTAAAATGGTGTAGAGCACGATAAGGGTCAATCTGCATGCAACACGCCCAGCCATCACCCAATGCCAGCAGAAGCGCCGTCGGCCAGGTCCACACTCCTCTCCCACCTAAATGGCTCTAAAGACACCCAGGGCCCGATTCACAGAATGAACTTAAGACTAAATCCTAAACTTACTACTTTGTGGTATTCACAGAATGCACTTACTACTTTTGGTATTCACAGACTGTACTTACTACTTTTGGTATTCACAGAATGGATTTACGACTACTAACTTTACGTCCGCACTCGGGCCGGAAATTCTGGCCTGGAGGCGGAGCTTCCGGGCCGGAGGCGGGGCTTCCGGCCCGGAGGTGGGGATTCCGGCCGGTGGCGGAGATTTAGCCATGGCCGAAATCTCCACCTCTGGGCCGGAAGCTCCGCCTCCGGTCTGGAAGCCCCGCCTCCGGGCCGTAAGCTCCGCCTCCGGGCCGGATTTTCCGGCCCGAGTGCGGACGTAAAGTTAGTAGTCGTAAATCCATTCTGTGAATACCAAAAGCAGTAAGTGCATTCTGTGAATACCACAAAGTAGTAAGTTTAGGATTTAGTCTTAAGTTAATTCTGTGAATCGGGCCCCCAGTGCTTTGTGCCTCACCGCAGCCCGTGCCGGCCCACTAGTATTGACGCAAGTAGTCCGTACTTCCACAGGGGTCTGTTGTAGGGTCTCACCTCGGATGTTACTGGCCGCCAGAGAGCCACACCACAACCAACAGTGCCACACGGTCCACACGGCTCAACCAGTCATATGGGCGTGAGATGGGTACAATTCACCAAGGGTCCCCAAGGGTGCATACACGATGCTTCGGGCCAATAAGGGTAATAAATGCAACTGGTCACAGCTCGAGGATCTTCGCAGCAGTCAGCGCCAGGTAAGTCGCGCAGGGCCACACACTCACTAGTCTCCCCCCCTGGACACTTCAGTGGCTCACCACATGGCCTCTGCCGGTCAACACCTCTCTGGGTGGTTTTCCACAGCTATAACCAGCCTGATTTAAAAAAAAAGGTGGGCATTCAGACCATAATGCGCCGTATCTTAGCGAGCGCTCCGCGCCAAATCCTGGAACCACGCTGATGCCGCAACCCCTCTCAGCGCCGACTCGGCGGCAGCAGCGGTCTTACTCGTAGTGGCAGAACCCGTGTTTAGACGTAGCACAGCGCGATCACAAAATGGCGGGGTTCAGGATTTACCAGTCCGCTCCTTCTCCCAAGCAGCTTCCGGAAAGATCACCAGGCGGAGGTTGTTGTGCCAGGACCTGTTTTCTGCATCCTCCTCTTGGCGATTTAACTCTTGGGTATGCGACTGGAGACGGGCCACCTGTCCCTTAAGTTGCTGGACGTCATCCTCTACAGTGGAGATTCGGGTTTCAGTCTCCTTGATCCGGTCTGTGGCATTTCAGAGGTCCTGCTGGATGAGGGTAATGTCCACTCGCACCTCCGTGATCTTGCCTTCCACCGAGGTTTGCGAGGCATGGATGGCTTGTAGGATAGTGGATAAGTCTGCGAATGGTGGAGGCTCTTGTTCAGTGGGACCCCCAGTCACCCCCCACATCCAAGGTGGTGAAACGCTCCATTTTAGTTTGGGTGGCAAGGGCCTTCGCCGACCTGTGAGTTCTGCCCATGATGACACTCCTTGGAGCTGCAGATTCCCAGGCTCCTCGCCGGTAACCTCCAAAACAGGGGGTGGTGGCCCCTTTCAGACAGGCCAAGGTCAAGTGGAGGAAGTAGCCTGAGCAAAGGAGAGGCACAATCAGATCCGCCGCCACTCGACTCGGCCACGGAGTGCCAAGATGGGGTAGGAGCAGAGAAGCAGCCGACCTCACCCCTTTGGGTCACAGTTCCAGCGAGCGATGGTGTAAGGAGGGGGGCCACTCCAGAACCCCAGTCCCAGCACGATGAACATGGGACCCAGGTTACACAGGGCGGGGGGCCCCGATGGAGGCTTTCACTCGCAGCCGGGCACCGCTCGATGTGCGCGGCCGAGAGCCCCTGATTTCAAAGTTCTGGTCACAGGTAGGTCGAAGTTGTGGTCACAAGCTGTGGCGGTACAGCGTCAGGATATGGGGCGCGACCGGGAGGGACCCCTCCTCTCTCCAGGTCCAGCGCTTACTTCAGAGAAGTCGCGTTGGGCCGGGGGGCCAGGCAAACTGTTGATAGGCCCAGTCACGGGCCTCTGCTAATCGATTTATGCGGCCGATGCTCTCCCCAGAGCCACCCCCGGCCCAGGGATCGCTGCGTGTCACGAAGCGTCCCCACGGATTGTTTGCAGGGCCTGGGGAAGCCGATGCAGCTATTGCGCAGTCCAGAGGGAGGAAAGGGAAGATCCAATCCGGCCAAGCGGTGAGCAGAGCTGCTCGAAGCCGTCCCCCACCTCAGCCAGCCTCCCACAAGCCCGGGGGGCCCCCAGCAAATGTCCCTGGACCCCCTCCTTTGCCGGGATTCACCCACCTGTAGGTCCGCCGGACCCTGGTCCCGGGGTCATCAGGCACCTCGTGGAGGTGGCAGCCACTGTCCTCTAACCCCTGCTGCCCGACGCGACAGCCGTTGTCGCAGCCACGCCACCGGGAGAGGTCGGGGCACAAGCGGGAACCATGCCACGGGGTAGGCCACAAGAGAAACCAGGAGGCAGAAGAGAGGGGCAGGTACCGCCGCAGGCTGGCAACCCCCGGGGCAAGTCCTCAGCTGGGAGGCCTCCTCCTCCACACAGACGTCTGGATACCAGGCCCCCTGGTGTTCACAGGCTGCGCGTTGTGGTAAATAATTTAATTACCGGGACTTAATTTGATGCGGAAAATCTATAACAATAGCTCAGTAAAATAAGAGGCAGAATCCGTGGTATTAGAGGTTCGGAACGGGCTTTATTCCATAATCAATTTAAATCGATGAGCTCCATATTCCATCACCACGAAGGTTCAGGAAGTGAAGACCGTACTTTATTGATAGGTAATCATTTTTATACAATAGGCATTACAGTGAAGCAAATGCAGGAGGCGTAACAATTGATAGTAAAGATAAAACATACATGCGTAGCAAAAGTGGGTGTAACTGGGCGTAACTAAAGAACGTCATCAGGTATGATGTCATAATAGGGTGGTTTCATGGAAGAATTTCGCAATGTCAGCAGAAATACTTGGCAGAAATGCGCGCGCAGCAGCATGACGTGTGATTGACGTGCAACTAGGGGGTGAAGGGGACTTGACATTTAGCTCTACATGTGGCGACAGAAGTCTGGGGTTATGTCAACCTAATCCCAAATCATATCTAATATCCTATGTTTAAAGAACTGTGTTATCCAAAAAGAAAGGTATTCTTAGGATAGAATCTTATTCTATACTGACTATACTGTCCGTTAGTGCGTGTACAAGCGTCTAAGTGCCTACACTAGATGCGAGGGCAGAAATCTTCCATAGTAATAGAGCTATTAATTACTTGCATGAAGACAGAGAAGCCGGGCCTTTTGCTCGGTAGCTGAAAGAATGTTTACTTAAACTACTAGACAGGAATGCATTGGATAGGGAGCGGAGCAAAGCAGATAATCTTGAAGGTGAAATACAGTTTTTGGCAGGCAACAGGCTGATGTCAGGCACCGTTAGCTGCGCAGGGAGTAGGACAAAGTTCATGGGTACAGATGCGAGCTCAGACTGGAGCTTTCAGAGGCAGAAGGCAGAAAAGACTTGATGGCAGAATCAGGGCCTTCTTGCCTGGACTGTAAAATGGCATAAGTGAACCATATAAAGGCGGTGGCCTTTCATAATTCGGCATGGAATATCCAGCCCATTCATGGCGGATCTGAAAGAGGACATGTTGGCGGTGGACGCACATGTGTTTGCGTCTTCATAACTGGAACTGGAGGAAACATACATGTACTTGTGATTTATACATGAAACCGTTGGGGTCCAAGATAGGGGACATAACTGACCAGAAAAATCCATATTTCCACATTCCCTCCTTGTCCCCTACTTGCCCGTCAAGAGATATCAATCTTCATTAATCCATCGATCTGTTCATATAGAATCATTTGTTCTTCTTTCTTCTTCCGTGATGAATGAAATCTTGGTGATGGAATACACGATGTGGCACACAGACCACAGATCGCTGGTCCACATTGTAGACATAGACAGCAACTGAATAATATGAGGAAGCCAATACCTAGGAAGGATGGGACCTTCCATCCAAAGGTAGATAATACACTCCAAAACCAACCGGACCAAGTCCAGGTGCCTGGATTCTGGTGTATCTGGCTTACAATCTTATGAAGGCGAGTTATGGCTTTATATACAGATGGCGAATTTTCTGGTGTGAAAATGCAACAGCTTGATCCGATGACCCTACAAGCTCCGCCCCTATCGGCCAGGATGACGTCAAGGACAAGACGATTTTGAAGCACAACAATCCGCATAGCAGACTGCTCTTCTGTTAAATTGCCTAAGGCGGAAATAGTTTCGTTCACTACTGCCTCAAGGGTTCTGGTTAATCTACGTATCAGCTTACTATTGGTAACTGTACCTATATAGGGAAAGAGACCTTTATTGAAATCTGTATATTTTTCCCAGGCTGTCTCAGTGTAATCGACTATTGGGAGATCTCTCCTTTCTCTATTATGTACTAAATGAGTATTTCTGTGATAATCAGGAGGAGCTAGGAAAACAGGTGGCAAAAGGAATCCGATGTAGCAGGTACCATCCCAATCTAGTGGCAAACGTATATATGCAGTCTGACCACATACAAAGTAGGAATGGCGAGAAGCTCTAAATGTAGACTTGCCTTGATCACTGAATTCTATTACAGTGGTGCATTTACTGTGGCCCATGTGTGTAGAGCCATTCTTTTTTATACATAATTCACCTTTAACTGGAAATACTGACATAGCGGGCAAAATTGGAGTAGCTTCGGATTCGACATTCAAGATCAAGAGATTGAGCGTAAAATTACCTAATCCATACACTTCATTTTCTAGATCAGTTCCTGTTCTTTTGGGAAGTCCCTCCTTGTTGGGGTGGCAGGCTTTGAGTAAAACTAAGTTCAGATTTCCCCATACCCAGTTATTCTGGTAAACTGCAGAATTCGAATCTAGGGAATTAATTAAACTAAACCATGCTCCACAGGAGCCGTTGTGTGTGAACGGGTATGGAAAGAGAGGTAGAATTCCTTTATAGTTCTGATAGGGAGGGAGTCGGCCACATATCCAACAATTTGTAGCATTGCTAACCTGATGGGAATGATGTAACATACTAATAAAAGTGTTATTGCGCAGCGCAAATCTATAAGACAATTCATGCGGAGGTAATTCACTAAAGGAATGTTCAGCAGTAACATTATAAACATGTCTAGAAATAGGATAATATATGTGCAACAATATACTTGCAGTAATTATTAAAAGACTTAAGGAAAACAGAATTAATAACGTCACTGTGCAATGACTACGCAGTGATTTACAGTACGCATGTCGTTTCAGCTTTATCCTTTTGTTTCTTTCTCTATACAGGTCTAAGGGGTACATGTCAGAGACAAATTCGACCGATTCACCTTGGAGAGGACTTAAACAATCAAATTGCCTGACTTGTTAGACCTAAGTTTTAGTTTGTATTGTTCATGGCTATTCAATTCAACCAAAGGAAGTTTTGAGTCAATCGGGGAAGACACGCAAGGTGTGTCGTTTACGTCTGACGGTAGTCCATGAAATTTCTTGATATGACTTGAATGTATCCAGCCTTTTCGTCCTTCGATCTTTACGGCTGTCCTCGTCGTTAGCAGTACGAGCTGAGGTGATTTCCACCTAGGATCCAGCTGAGACTTCCGATCAAAGTTCCTCACTAAAACCAAATCCCCTGGAATTACGTCATGGGGTTTCACCTCGGTGTTGTCGGGAAAGGCTGCAGCTACCTGTGAACGACAAGATTGTAGTGCAGACATCAAGGAAGCCAAGTAATCTGTCAGCATATTACAGTCAATATCAGTTATTTTTCGTGGTATAGGCGTCCCCCACATATTTGGTGGTCTACCAAAGACCACCTCATAAGGGGATAGCCCTGTTCGAGAGTGCGCTACCATTCTCATGTAAAAGAGTGCAACTGGTAAGGCTACTACCCAGTCGACACCTTTCTCTCTACATATTTTGGACAATCTAATTTTCAGAGTTTGATTATGTCGTTCCACGAGACCTGCTGCCTCGGGGTGTCGGACACAGTGAAATTTCCACTGATAGCCTAACAAAAGTGAAACGTGTTTCATTAGTTCGGATGAGAACGGCTGGCCGTTATCTGAGTAAACAGCACGTGGTAAACCGTATCGTGGGAAGAATTCTCGAACCAACTGTTTGGCAGTAGTCGGGGCAGTGTAATCTGAAACCGGGTATGCCTCTGTCCAACGGGAAAGAGCACAGACAACTACGAGAACATATTTGAATCCTCGACATCGTTCCATCTGGATATAATCCATCTGGAGGACTTCAAAAGGGTGATCAGGAGGCTGAAATCCACCCTGTTCTACGGGAATGCTTTTACCTGGGTTAAACTGACAACAGATCATACAGGTACGGACTTTTTGTTTAGCTGCTGCTCGTAAATGTTTGTTGAACCAAATGTGTTGAATGCTGTCTAGCATAGCTTTTTCTCCTAGGTGCGCTGGACTATGTACAGTGTTAATGATAACTTGGACCATTGAATCAGGAAGGAACCACACAGACTTTTCCTTCATCATCCATCCTTGATCCGTTTGGGTCCCTCCTAATTCAGTCCATTTCTTTATTTCTTCTGGTGTAGCATGTGTCTGTATGTCAATTACGTCAAGAGCGGGATCCTTAACCATCATGCAATGTGTTGGTGTCGGGACTATTGTCTTTGTCATGTCGGATGTTTGAGTTTGAGCAGTCTGTTTAGCTGTTCTGTCAGCTAGATCATTGCCTTGAGAAATGATATCAGTAACTTTCGTATGAGCTTTACATTTCATAATTGATATTGCAGTGGGTAGATGTATTGCATCTAATAAGGCATGAATAAGGGGTCCGTGCTGAATGTGGGCACCGTGAGAAGTTAAATAACCTCTCTCTCGCCACAGCACGCCGAAGTCATGTACAACTCCGAATGCATAACGTGAATCAGTATATATGTTGACTTTCTTATTCGTAGCTTGAATACAGGCTTGTGTCAGAGCGATGAGCTCTGCTGCTTGAGCAGACAAGGTATTAATACGATTTGTTTCAATGACTTCAGTGTCTGTTGTGACTGCATACGCGGCCACTAACTCTCCTGTACTTGTTCTCATACATGAACCATCTACATACAACGTCAGGTTTGGATCTGACAATGGGACGTCTGTCAAGTCTTGTCTAGGTTTCGTCGTGATAGTGATAACTTCAATACAATCATGTGCAAGTGGGTCTGTTCCGTTTACTGGTAACAGTGTGGCAGGATTCAATGTACTACAACGTCTGATTTCTATATGTGGCTGAAACAATGTTAATTCGTAACCAGTGAGTCGTGCTATAGTCAAATGTTGTGTTTGTGTGCGGTTCAAGAGAACCTCTACTGCATGTGGTACTTGTACTGTCAATGGATGTCCTAATACTATGGCATCGCTTTGTCTGATTGCTAAAGCTGTTGCTGCTACTGATTTCAGGCACGCAGGCAGAGCCTGAGCTACGGGATCTAATGTACTAGAAAAATAAGCACACAGTTTGTGTGATCCTGCTTGTTCCTGTGTAAGTACTGACAAAGCAGTACCTTCGCGTTCTGTAACAAAGAGCGTAAATTGTTTGCTATAACATGGTGTTGCTAGGACAGGTGCTTGACATAAAGCTTTCTTTAAACTTTCAAAAGCGTGTGTATGTTCCTGAGTCCAAGGGAGGACAGTCGATGTGGCTGCCTCCTGTGTTGTCAACTGAATGAGTGGTTTTGCTAGAAATGCATACTGAGGGATCCACTGCCTACAATATGAAGTGAGGCCTATAAAAGCCCGCACCTCCTTTTGTGTCTTGGGTATTGGCATGTTAGCAATTAACTGGATGCGATCTGGTGTAAGCTGCCTTCCCTCCTTGGACAGCGAGTGACCAAGGTAAACAACTCGCTGGACACAGAATTGCAGCTTAGAAGGGGACACCTTGTGCCCCTTTTCGGCCAAAAAATGTAAAACCGTCAGTGAGGCTTTTTCACATTCAGGTTCGCTTCTAGCGGTGATCAGCAGATCATCGACATATTGAAGCAGGGCAGTGTTGACTGGCATGTGTATACTGTCAAGTTCTCGTTTCAGTGCTTGGCTATAGATGCTGGGGCTTTCTGTGAATCCTTGGGGTGCGCGTGTGAATTTAAAGCTTCGTCCATTTAAACTAAATCCGAACAAGTATTGGCTTTCCGGATCTATTGGGACGCTGAAAAAGGCATTCTTGAGATCAATTACAGTGAAGAATGTTGCTTCGGAATCAATAGCTGTCAGTAATGAAGAAATGTCTGGAACTACGGGGTATTGTGGTACAATACATTTATTTAATTCGCGCAGATCAATGACCAATCGATATACTGGCGGGGACTTTGGATCAGTTCGTTTAAGAATCGGAATTATCGGTGAATTACATACATTGGAGTCGGTCTCCACAACCACTCCTTGGCCAATAAGCTTGTCAATGATTTGCAGTAAAGCCACTACAGCATCTGGTGGTAACTTGTATTGTCGCATTCGTGGTAGTACCACTCCTGCCCTTAGTGTAACTCGATATGGTGTAATGTTCATGCAACCAACATCTGTAGGGCCTTGTGCCCATAAATGTGTGGGTAAAGTCTGCAGTCGGGAATCCATGTCTCGGGACACATAGTGCCCTTTGAAATCACGTAAAAACAATCTTACTCCTTCCGGAGAACAACATATTATAGCTCCTAGAGCTTTCAAAGTTTTTATACCTAACAAGTTTTCTGGGCATGATTTAGTAAGCAATAAATCTGTAGTTCGTGTCAAAGGACCAATCGTAAGGGGAAGAGGCTGTGATACTTCGTTAACGATAGGTTTTCCTGAAAACCCAAGGGAAATATTCTGTGAGCCTGAGAGGGGTGCCCCTGGAACTTCACTACGTTTTATGGTTGTTCGGCTTGCCCCTGTATCAAGTAAAAATTTTCTGTCTTGACCTAATAGTTCACTGTGTACATAAGGTCCTTCTTGATCTACAGGGACCTCAATAAGGGGTAAGCCAAGTTCCCTCTCTAGGCTGTTTCATGAGTATCGTTGATAATCAGGATAGTCATACTGTGCGGTCTGGTACATCTGTCGTGTCGTTGTTTGTGTGGCAGCAATAGGCTGCTGTGGTGGAGCTGGCATGGACTGTTGCGGAGCTGGCATGGACTGTGCCTGCTGCGGAGCTCTTTGTTGATTCTGATCCTGTCTAGGTGGCCGTGGTCTTTCTTTTGTATTACCTATGGCGATATTATGTTTTAAAACTGGACAATCGTGTACATAATGACCTGGCTGTTTACAATAGTTGCACGTCCCTTTTACAGGACCTGTTGAAACACTGGACTGTGTCATACCCTTTTTATGACCGTCAGCTGGAACTGTCTGGGAAACTAGCATTTTCATTTTCGTGTCTTTCATGCGTCTTTGTTCATGTTCTTGTTCCTCTCTAATTCTATTGTGATGGTACTGTAGCATTTGTAACATTTGTGACGGAGTGTTACCTTGCCAGGTACTCTCGAATTTCAATACTCTATTCTTAACTTGGGGCAAAGAATTTTCAACTAACTTTGTTACAAACAGATGTGTATACGATTCGCTACTTGCTTTTATTCCACTATTTATACCAAAACATTTTTCGAATCGGGCATAGAAATCACTAGTGTCTTCATCTTGCTTTTGTTTACAGGCTGAGATTGCACCCCAGTCTTCCTTTTTCGTAGTTAATAAACGTGGCAGTACCTGTACTAGTAAACCTGGTAGTGTTTTGGTCTTCTCCCCAAGCCCTGCACCTGGACCTCGAGCTTTTTCTTCGTTTTCTAATGCTGTCCAATCTATCTTCTGGTCTCCCACCTCCCAATCCTTTTCCTTGAGTTTTTCGTAAATGCCCGCCGGCATTAATACCTTCAATATTGTCATAATGTCGGGGTAGGTATATTGCAGAGGAGGAGGGTCTTGGCGTTGAACCCCCTCGGCAGGCGGTCTATGTGGCGCAGCATTAGCATTCTCGGGAGCTGCGTCGTCTAAATAAGAGGAAAGAAAAACATCTTCTGCGGTTCTGGGATGCCCTTTGGGATGTGCTTTTATCGGAAACAATGGGGGTGGCAAGTCTCTTGGTATCTCCGGAGTAGCCTTAGGTAGTCCTTCGGCCAGAAGAGGATACATACCATTCACAAGGGCATTTCTTTGTCTGTCTGTTTGGTCTGACTTTACTCGAGTACCTTCTTCAATTAATACACTTTCTCGAACTTTATTTGAATTCTCCTTACTCTTCTCTTCCTGTCTACGTGCTTTTTCTGTACGTCTATACGATTCTTTACGCCATAATTCAATGGCGTCTTTCTGTGATTGTCTAGCTTTCTTTTTCCATAATTCTTCCTCTACTTTCACGATGCAATCTGCATCCCAGGTCCCAGCTGCGGGCCACCTCTGACTTTCTGGTAATTCCTTAGTGTAGTCTACCCATAAATCAAGAAATAATATGGCGTCTAGGCCATGTTTATGATACATAAAGTACCCTGGAGTGTCCCTAGGAGGAATGGGAACAGCTTCTTCGAGTAACCCTTTTCTAGTTTTGATCTGTCTTAATTTCGAAAAGAGCGGCATTTTTGAGAACTGATCTGATCTGATACCTAAATTTTGAACACGTTTAATACAACGAAAATACAATAAGGAACAGTCATTCACACCACAATATGCAGAACGTATTTAAAACATTTAACATTTAATGAACAACAATGATGGCCGTTCACTAAGCATAATACTCGATACTAACTAGATAATTCTGACTTCATATACTAGACATACTTGATATACTGCTAAACAGTACAGATACACTGCTGAAACAGTGCAGACCGGATTTGTGTACCCAAACCCGTCTTGACCGGCACAATTTATGTGCGCGTCAGAACGCCTCCCCGATAATGGTACTCACCGGGTAGCTCGGAACGGAAGGCCTCGGAACTGAACTGAACTGGACTCGGACCGGACTGGACTCGACTCGATACTTCGGAACTTCGGAACTGGTGGGCCTCTGTATACCTCGGATCTTGCTCTCTCAGCTAGGCTCTGGTCGGGATACTTCGCACTTCTCACCGCCTCGTCTGGGTGTTGATCGCAGCCTCAGTTGCCCCCGCTCGGCAGGAGGGAGATACAGGAAATCCTGTGGGTACGCGTTGTTGTCCGTCCAGCTGTGACAGGAGACCGGGCCTGCAACGCACCTCCGGCGCGTGAGATGAGAAAGTGTCCCTGTTCGGGCGCCATTCATGTGGTAAATAATTTAATTACCGGGACTTAATTTGATGCGGAAAATCTATAACAATAGCTCAGTAAAATAAGAGGCAGAATCCGTGGTATTAGAGGTTCGGAACGGGCTTTATTCCATAATCAATTTAAATCGATGAGCTCCATATTCCATCACCACGAAGGTTCAGGAAGTGAAGACCGTACTTTATTGATAGGTAATCATTTTTATACAATAGGCATTACAGTGAAGCAAATGCAGGAGGCGTAACAATTGATAGTAAAGATAAAACATACATGCGTAGCAAAAGTGGGTGTAACTGGGCGTAACTAAAGAACGTCATCAGGTATGATGTCATAATAGGGTGGTTTCATGGAAGAATTTCGCAATGTCAGCAGAAATACTTGGCAGAAATGCGCGCGCAGCAGCATGACGTGTGATTGACGTGCAACTAGGGGGTGAAGGGGACTTGACATTTAGCTCTACATGTGGCGACAGAAGTCTGGGGTTATGTCAACCTAATCCCAAATCATATCTAATATCCTATGTTTAAAGAACTGTGTTATCCAAAAAGAAAGGTATTCTTAGGATAGAATCTTATTCTATACTGACTATACTGTCCGTTAGTGCGTGTACAAGCGTCTAAGTGCCTACACTAGATGCGAGGGCAGAAATCTTCCATAGTAATAGAGCTATTAATTACTTGCATGAAGACAGAGAAGCCGGGCCTTTTGCTCGGTAGCTGAAAGAATGTTTACTTAAACTACTAGACAGGAATGCATTGGATAGGGAGCGGAGCAAAGCAGATAATCTTGAAGGTGAAATACAGTTTTTGGCAGGCAACAGGCTGATGTCAGGCACCGTTAGCTGCGCAGGGAGTAGGACAAAGTTCATGGGTACAGATGCGAGCTCAGACTGGAGCTTTCAGAGGCAGAAGGCAGAAAAGACTTGATGGCAGAATCAGGGCCTACTTGCCTGGACTGTAAAATGGCATAAGTGAACCATATAAAGGCGGTGGCCTTTCATACTTAGGCATGGAATATCCAGCCCATTCATGGCGGATCTGAAAGAGGACATGTTGGCGGTGGACGCACATGTGTTTGCGTCTTCATAACTGGAACTGGAGGAAACATACATGTACTTGTGATTTATACATGAAACCGTTGGGGTCCAAGATAGGGGACATAACTGACCAGAAAAATCCATATTTCCACAGCGTCGCACAGGGGGAGACAACCACCGTCTTTTAGCCCCCGTTACCCGATATGGCAGCCGAGGACGCAGCCACTCCGCCAGGGGAGGCAGTGGCACAAGCGGGAGCCACGTCCCTGGGGAAGGCCGCGGCCCTCCAGCACACCGGGTCCGTTCCTCCCTGCGCCGACAGGGGTGACCAGGAGGCAGGAAGAAGGGAAACAAGCACCACCTCGGGTCGGGTCTCTGGGTCCTCAAAGGCCGCACGGTGCATAGGAGGCGGCGACTGCCCTCCTCCAGCCCCTTGCTGTCCGATGCGACAACTGATGCTGCCGCCGCGCCATAGGGAAAAGACCGGGCACAGGCGGGGAACACCATCTTCAGAGCAGGCCGCCAGGACACATCTCACCAGGTCCGCCTCTTCCAGCACCAGCCGGGGAGACAAGGAACATGGGGGAAGAAGCGAGTGCCTCCCCAGGCCGGCAGATTCTTCCGGTCACTGCAGCAGCCGGTACCAAGCCGGGCGGAGCACCCCAAAGGCTGGGGCCGCGATCAGGATGAGGAAATAGCCATCTTGGCCGCGAGGCACGGCCAGCCGGATCACAGCGGCAGGACGACGAAACTCGCGGTCCCGCACTCCCAGAGCACAGCCGAAGATGCAGCGGTGAGTGAACAACAAATTTCAAGCCTAGATGGCTCAATTAAGATAAGGAATGTGGGCGGATGGCGGAGGGGTCCAGGAGCACTCTCAAAGTGCGTCCATCATCTTGGCTCCCCAAGCCCCGCCCCGACACTCTTAAGCTTATTGTTGTTTTTCTATTGGTGTGCCTTCTTCTTTCTTCTTTTCGCCTCTCCTTTCATCTTTTCCTTTTTTTCCCCGTTTTCTGTCCCTTCCCTTTTCTTTCCCTGTTTGGTTTTATGTTTCACATTTGTGCTTGAACTATTTCTTCTTAAGATTTGCAAATTATCAGATCACAATTACACATGATTTGGTTGATGTTATAATTGTTTTATGCTTTTGATTGGTCAGCTTAGATCATTATCCTTCTTATACATTCATATCATTTCCCCCATGTCTCTGAAAATTGTGTAATGGAATGTCAGAGATTTGAATTCTTCCTTAAACGACAACGTGTTTTCACACATTTATCTGAATTGGAAGCTGACATAGCTCTTTTACAAGAGTCTCACTTAACGGCAACTGAATCTTCAAAATTAAAAAGAAATTGGGTGGGAGAGGTTTTTTTTATCACCAGGGGATGGTGAACTAAATGGTGTAGTGACTCTTTGTCATAAATCGATTTCTGTTAAACTACTTTCTCAATTATCTGATGACGATGGAAGATGGGTATATACTAAATTGCAAATTGGAAGTGCTTCAGTTTCTTTGCTCAATGTATATGCTCCCACTAGCGGTGACCCCTATTTTTGGTCTTCTTTATCCCAGTAAATTTCTTTGCATTGAATATAATTTTATTTTCGCTGGAGATTGCAATCAAATTGTTGATCCTTTTATAGATCGCAATTCATTGGTCTCCTTTAAACCACATAAATCCCACAAAATGTTTCTAGATGTCATACAACAATATAAGCTTATTGATCCATGGAGAATTTGCAACCCTGTTACAAGGAAATATACTTTTTATTCTCCATCTCACCAATCAAAATCTCGAATAGACCATTTTTTTGTATCACATAATGTAGCTCAATCTTTGAGAGACGCGGATATTAGGACAATCTTAATATCTGATCATGCCCCCATATCTATTAAATTGGATTTACTGTCAAAATCTAATACACTCAGGTTATGGCGTTTTAATAAAGCTCTCCTTCTAGATCTGACCTTTAATTCTTATTTTTCTCCTTTTTTAATGAATATTTTTCTTTAAATCAGACTGTACTTTGCCATTTTCTGTTATTTGGGAACCATTTAAAGCAGCAGCCAGAGATTTTATTATTGGTTTTGTATCTAACAAACGTAGAATCTCACGTTAAACCACCAAGGATCTAAAGATAAATAAGGAAATTGGAGCACTCATATTATTCTTCGAAATCCAAAGAATGTTTATCTCAGCTTATCGAGGCTAAGCTTTAATTCAATAAGGACTCGACTGATAATGCCTCACTCTATTTGTTAAAGTCGAGTTCAAAATTTTATGATGGCCAAAACAAGGCTGCTAAACTCTTAGTGAATGATTTAAAAGTTAAAAATAACAAGCTTGACATCAAATCAATTCTGGATAAGCAAAACACATTAAAGTTTAAGGACTCAGAAATATTGGATGAATTTCTCCTTTTTTACAAAGAGTTATACATGCCGGAATCTATACCCTCAGATGTTGCTATCTGTCAGTTCCTTTCAGGCATTCAAAGCTCCTATGATTCCCAAATAGATTACACTCTCTTAGAATCCAACATCTCGGAACAAAAACTCCTCAGTGCTCTACAAACACTCAAGAAAGACAAGGCTGCAGGACCAGAGGGGTTTGCAGTGGAATTTTTTTATACATTTTGCCCCACTGCTTCTCCCTAAGTTACACACCCATTTTAGCCGAATCCTCTGGCTCTTTTTGAGAAGCACTAATCTTCTTGATACCATTTAAATGATGCTCTATCCTATAGTATTGTACACTATTTCCAATATTCCAGTATCTAGCCCGTCTACATCCGGTCACTTTGCATAAGAGGCATCCTAACGTCCGATACCTGTTGGACATGTTCATCCTCTTCTGCTGATTTGAAACATTTGCTCTTTACATGCCCTCATGTGCACACTTTCTGGAAAAGCGTCTGGTCTCAAATTAACTTGATTTTTGGTTCTAAAATCCCTTTCTCTATTGTTCACCTATTTTTAGGAACCCTATCACCTGTTCGGGACAATTATATCCTTAATATCAGGATTGTCGATTTGCTGTTCGCAGTTGCCTTTCAACAGATCACCAAAAACTGGAAGGATTTTACCAAGCTGTCCTTTCAGGCCTGGTGGTACACTGTATGTTATAACCATAGACTGGATGCGGCTCTTGTTCATCCTATTCATTCACCCACAGAACGCTTACATTTATGGTCAGCTGTCACAAGACATATTGAGGCAAGTGCCAGACTATCTTTCTCTCAAACTCCCGTGCAACAAGAAGTTGCCCAACCTCCGTGACATTCCTCAACTTAATACTATACTATTTTACATATTCATGTCATTTTTGTATATTTTTTAAACAAGATTACATTATTTTATGAATGATATTATTATCTTTCTTTGTTTGTTCAGGCATTTTATCCCTGGTCATGTATACTTGATATTTTCACTTAAACAAGGTTTTATCTAATGTTTAATTATACTTTCATATGATCTTACATTGATTGTTGTATTATTGTGTATTTTCACTTTCTGTTTTCTCAATAAACTTTTTTCTGAACTGTAACTAAGGAATGAAATCTATACCAGTGATCTGTTCTTTCAGATCTCAACCACACCTATGTTTGTGGCACATTGAATGGCTGCCTGTGATCTTCCTTGTGGACTAACAGAAGGAGGGTGGACTGTGCTGGATGTATTCTCCTTGGTTCTGTCGGAGTCATCGCGCCAGAGCTGAGACCCACTAGATCAGAGGTGCCTAACGTAGGTCCAGGAGGGTAAAGAGTATGAAAGAGTTTTATGATAACAGATGCTACAGAGGCTGTCCCCTACAGGGCCTTACAATTGACCGGCAGTGCCCGTGAACCGCTGCACACAGCTGTAGATGCTGGTGCACACAATAAGAAGCGTGACGACAACTATACCCCGCCTAGAACAGCAGAATGTCCTATTACTTACCGGTAATCTTCATTACTCCTGGTCCCGTAGTCCTCGTCCCATTCCTTACAAAGTGGAGATTACTATCTCCGCGACAGAAAAAAAGAACAGGAGCATGCTGGGATACCTAACCCACTCCCTCCCGCTGGGAGTACATAAGCGGTACCAGCCCAGCATGCAGCCTGAAAATACCAAGCCAACAACCGGAAGGCCGGCCGCCAGGGAGGGAGGGAGGGAAGTAAGGAATGGGACGAGGACTACGGGACCAGGAGTAATGAAGATTACCGGTAAGTAATAGGACATTACCCCCAGGTCCCTCCGTCCTCGTCCCATTCCTTACAAAGTGGAGAATACCAAAGCAGAGAACCCGGCCTACCGGAACCCCACCAAAGCCAGGGTCACCAGACCGAGAAAAACGGACCCCAACAGAAGCAATAGGGAGCCCACAAGAAAAGCAGGCAGGAGAACACAACCAGCCATGCCTCCAACCAAGCCGAAAAGAACCCAGACCCCAAAAGAAGCAGGGGACTAGCAAGAAAGGACCGCAAACGAACACAAGACCCCCCAGGAAAGCCCGAAGGAGGCCCCGCACTCAGAAGCAAGACCCAAGGAAACCCCCAGAGGGGCAGAAAGAGAAACCACCACCCCTAACCACCAGGGAAAGGGAACCCCGGAGAAGCGGAAGCGCCCCAAAGGAGCAATCCAACCAGGAAGGACAAACAACCCGGGAGAAAAACCACCAAGGGAGAAGCCCACAGCCCCAGGCAGCACCAAGCAGCTGCAGCAAATGGGACAAAACAGCACAACCAGGCCAAACGCAGAACACCCGAGAGCATGACGAACAGGGAGACACGCCAAAGACCCAGGAAGGAACATAGTAGGGCAAGCCAGAGAGCGAACCCCCCAGAACAGAGAAGAAGGCGACCCACAGCCGGACCAAACCACAAACACCACACCAAGAGGCGAGGGGAATGAAGAGGCACGACAAACTCGGAAAACACCGAGCGCGACCATTCACAGGACCAACCCCAACACATCAGGGGAAGACACCCGCAGAGCCTCAAAGACCGAAGAGGAAAGGACAGAAGGCCCAGGCCAAAGGCAGGAAGACAAGCCGTCAACCCCAGCAGAGACACCGGAAGGTCGCAGCCAAGGCCGCCACGTCGGGAGAAAAAAACCCGGTCACAGGAACCAGTCAAAAGGCCAGGACCGAGGCAACCAAAGGCAGGAGACACAGGGACACGAACCCAGGAACCCACCTAAGCAAGGCCAGGGAGAGCAACAAGCGCCACCCAAAGCAGACTCCACACACGGTCAGCGAACAGCCAGGAGAGAACAACCAAGGGCCGAACACAGAATCGGGGAAAGAAACCCCAGAACCGGAAAGGAGAAACCCCCACCAACCAAGAGCCGACCCATAGGTCAGGAGGACACCAAGGAACCTCCTAAGGCGTACCCCAAAAAGGGGCGAAACAGGAACGACCAACAAGGAGGCCAACAGCCCAACAACGCAGGCAGCCCAGAAGACCCAAGAAGCCAACCGGACAACGGACAAGCCAGCCAGCCCGGAGGCCCCAAATTGGAGCAGCAGAACCCGAAAGGAGAGGCAAAGGGTCAACCGACCCAAACCCAAAAACCCCAAACAAGAAGGGACCAGGGACCGGCACCAAAGCAAGCCAAGCCACCAAGAGAGGAGAAGCAGCCGGGGAACAGAGAGGGAGACCGGCAAGCCACAACTGGCAACCAACACAGAGGTCACAGCACACCAGCCAGGCGCAAAGGAGCAGCTCAGGAAAGAACACAGGACCAACCCGGCACCCAGACCAACAGGGCCAGAACCACCGGCCAGCAAGAGGCCAAAAAGAGGCCCAAAGCACCAGAGAACGAGCGGCCAGGGAAGAACCCAGGCAGGGACCCAGGCAGGGAACCCGCAAAGGCAGGCCCAAAAACAAGGACCGGAGGGAGGAAACACATCAGCACCCCGGAACACCCCCGGCACCCCCAAACCAAAGGAGAGGAGCCCGGAGAAACCAAAGGCGCACAACCCCCGGGGGGAGCGGGCACACACCCAAAAAGGGAAGAACAAAGCACGCAGAGCCAGCAAGAGCAACGGCCAGAGACACCACAGGCCGAAAGCAGGCCGTACGGGAGCGAGAAACCCCCAAGCCCAAGGAAAAGGCCCACAAGGGGAAGACCAGAGCCCCAGGACCCAGGCAAAGCCAACCACCAGCACAAGGCCGAAAAGAGGAGCGGGGACGTAGCAACGTGGCCCACACACTACGGGAGGCTAGACCACAACCGGCAGTCCCACCAACAAAACCACTGGCCAAGCCCAAGATAAGGCACGGCGAGGAGGAGCGGCACCCAAAGCATGAAAGAAGGGCACAGGGCAACCCGAACCCATAAACAGGGAGAGGCCCAGAAGCAGTGCACCCAAGAAACAAGGAACCACCCAGGCAGAAGCCAAGGAAGACCCACAACCCCCAGCCACCACAGGAGGCAAAGGAGCGGCAGCGAGAGGCAAACGACCGCAAGCCACAAAGAAGAGACACGAGGGGAAAGGAAACCACAACAGGAAACCAAACCCCATCAGTCAACCCAGCGCACCACAACACAGCACCAGGCAAGAGGGAAGAGGCAAGCAGCAACACCAGCCAGAAAGCCCACCAGGAAAGCCCCGGAGTCAACAGCCAACCAAGGCCAAGACCCACCGGAACAGAGGGAAGGCACAACAGCCCCTTCCCCCCCCCCCCCGAGAACCCAAGAAACAGGGAGTCCGGAAGCAACAAGGACCCAGATGCAGGATGCAAGAAGCAACCCAGCCAAACACAAGCAGAGGCCAAGCGCAAAGTGGAGGATCCTCAGACGGGGGAACACCGGGGGCCACAGGCCCACCCCCCCCGACCACAACCAGCACGAAGTACACCCACAGGGAACCTGTCAGGGAAGGAGCCCACCAACCCAGGCAGGAAGATACGCCGGAGGGCAGGAGAGAGCGGACGCAAGGGCACCGGCGTGCCCAGCCGCAACCCCAAGACAGGAGCAGGCGCCAGCAGGGAAGGAAGGCCACAGGCCAGGAAACCCCACACGTGGAAGCTCAGAGCACCGGACAGGCACAGGGGGGCAGAAAAAAACAAGGCACCCGAGTACGGGCCACACCAACACCCCTGGAAGGACGCAAGAAGCGCCCAGCAGCCTGAGCCGCAGGCAGGCACCCAGATAGGCACGCACCAGGGCTGGCCATAAAAGAACAGCAGGAACCAACAGGGCGGACAGGCAGCAGGCTGAAGAATCCGTGCGAACAGACAACCAAGCACCAACCAGGGGGAAACAGAAGCACGCAGGGCAGGAAGGCAGGAAGCCCACAGGACAGAGGAACGAACCAGGACGAACCTCACCAGAAAATGAAAATAGCCCAGGGGAGCAGAAGCGAGCACCGGGGAACGGGGGACAGCCACAGCACCCGCCCGCCCCGGCACACCCCCAGCAGTGGAAAACAGGGAGCCAAGGCCGCAGGCCAGCACAGCAGAAGAGCGCAGCACATGGAAGAAAGAAAAACGGCACCCACCAGTGGGACAGGCCAACCCCATAAAACAGAGACCGTCCCCCAACCCCTCCGCCCAGACGCCATTCAGCAACAAGCGTCGAGCAAGCGGAAACAAGGAGCTTTAAAGATGAGTGAGAAACTTCGCCACCTTATGCCACTCTGACAGAGTGTGCGGGACTCGAACCCTTGTCCTGTGAGACCCTCTACAACCGTAGGTACAAGACTCACCATTGAGCTATAGCTCCTGATGACAGGGAACCCAGAACCGGAGGAGGAAGCACCCCCCCCCCCCGCAGCATCGGGAAGCAAAGCAGGGACACAGCGCAGAAAGCCACGCAACGCCCCCAACCCAGCAACCAACCACCAGCAGCAGGAACAGGGAGCGCCAGAAGCCAGCACGGACAAACCCCAACAGGAATCAACCAGCAAAACGGTGAAACCAGAGGACGCCAGGCCCCAGAGTAAAAAATCGCCAGGCAGCAAGCACGGCGAGAATACCCCCCAAGCAGCCAAGCAAGACCCCCAGCCAAGACCGCCGAAGCAGCCCACCGTGCACAGCCAGACCCAGCAGGCAAAGCACAGAGACAGAGGAACAAGCATGGAAGAAATCGGAACCGCTATGCGGTACTCACCACAGGGGCAGGAAGAGCACACCAAAAGCGCCCTGCCCCCAAGACCCAGCCCAGGCGCCCTGCAAGACACCAGCGCCGGGCGAGGAAGAGAGCTGCAGCCACCGATCAGACATTGACCCCCATCAAGCATCATCCCTGCACCAACCTCAGGAACAGCAGGGGCACTGGTAGGAAAGGAGGCGAGCAGCACACCAAGGGAGACCAGGAGCACCGCCCGGCGCAGCCCCTGGGCTCCCATCTCATCCACAGCAGCGCGTCTTCCAGCCAGGCCAAGCCGTAGGAGGACGCGCGCGGTAACCCGGAAGGAATCAGCACATCCGGCGCCCCAGCCGCAAAGGGCCGGGCGCCAATCAACGCGACTCCCAGCAAGCCCAGCAGGCCAGGAGACGCGGAAGAGGATGTCGAGGACAGCCCAGCAGCCCCACGAGACATCCAACGAAGAAATCACAGGTAAGATCAGCACGTCCTAATCTGTCGGAAGACAGAAAAAAAGAACAGGCTGCATGCTGGGCTGGTACCGCTTATGTACTCCCAGCGGGAGGGAGTGGGTTAGGTATCCCAGCATGCTCCTGTTCTTTTTTTCTGTCGCGGAGATAGTAATCTCCACTTTGTAAGGAATGGGACGAGGACGGAGGGACCTGGGGGTAATATCTAAGTTATCTTGAGATGGTCCTGACTACAGCCTTACAACAGGGGCGTAACACAGGCCCCGCAGCCCCGCGTTGCGGGAGGGCCCCGCGCTCCAGGGGCCCCCTCACTCAGAGCCAGCAAGCAAGCGCGAAGACTCGTCATCATGACGGTGGCACGCCCGACCTCTTAATAAAGTAAATGGTTCGCAGCCGCACACCGGGCCCCGGCGGGGCCTCAGAAGCTCTTCATAATTTAAATGGTGCGCTGGACATACCCGGGCCTCGGTCCGGCCTCAGAGGCTGCCGCTAGTGTTAATCAGGACTGAATTAAATGGTGCGCAAGTTCAATTGCGCAGTGCGCACGCGCGGGACCCGGCCTGGCCTCTGAGGCAGAGCTCTTCATTAATTGAACGGACGGTGGGTGGGTGCGCGCACGAGTTGTCTCCGTGACGTGACGTGAGGTGAGGCATCCCAGAAACTGATTAATTCCTGTATGACACGGTCCTAATAGATCGGCAATCTCAATTTAATTCATTTCTCTCAAAGTTTGCATAGTTTAGTTTATCACTATTAATAAGCAGACCCGTTAAAAAACACTTGACGTGCATATTTGCATTTCAAAGTGCTCTGCAAGTAAGGTAAGTATGCAATCATTAGCCACATTTAATTGCTAGTGATTTTTCTAATAATATATGGTGCCAGTGTAGTTCCCGGGGAAGAATAAAAAGCTGACAGCCTTGTGATGTAATGTCCACTTTTCACAAAGCCCTTTATATTGATTGCCAGCTGGCTGCTTAATGCAACAACCTTAACAATGACGTAAACCGTGACACAGAGCGATAAACGAAACGTTAGTCCAAGTTCAGAGTTTTAGTCGTGGTGAAGTGAGGGTCAGAGGTTAACAATCCCCACCCAGGCCCCAGCCACGCCAGAGACTGAGAAGGACCGTCCGTCACTCACCGGCCAATGAAAGAGCCCGCTCCATTCGGAGTATGTATTTCTTTAGTCAGAGATGTCCGGCATTAGTGAGACTCAAGTGGGGCGAGGAGGGTCTTGAGGGTGGGGAGGCTGAATAGTGGTGACTGCCCCGCAGCGCAGTGTCCCTGCTGCTGGCGCTGCACTTGGTGTTGGTAAAACGAGTCCACGATGCCCTCACCCACCGGGACTCTTCCTGCCCCCCACCCCTACCCCCAGCAGGTGATAGCCATGAGGTGGACATCTTTCAACTCAGTCAGGCCCCACACTGACCCTTCTTGAATCGACCCCAGGACAGGATCTGCCCCGGGCTTTACTGTCCTGGCGGCCTCTTTCGTCCGATGAGTTGTTGTCATTTGGAACTTGAACCTCCGGTCCGAGGAGCTCCCTGCCCGTGTTAGCCAAGAGGTCACTGCAGCTCCGAAGACACTTGTGTTAGGTGGGCACAGCCTCTTTCTGCTTGCACCATTGGCACCGATATATGTCTTGGTACCTGGCCATTAGTGTTATGTGCATTGCACACCAATCACCGGGAGGAGGGTGTGCAGGGGTATTTTCATGGATTCTTGATGTGCAACATGATGAATGGGCAATTTGTGCATTGAAAACCGAATTGTTTGCAAGAAATGTTTTCGACTTCGACATATGCCTTCATGCATTCCACAAATGTAAAAAGTAGTTTACGGCTCATGTCCATCCTGAGCTCAGTGTTTATGGCCTGACAAATGGCTTTGGGGAAAGCAGCCTTTCCAGCCCCTCCCAAATGAAAGCAATACATTGAAGTAATTTGTGAGGGCAGGAACACGGGGCCTGGTAGGGTGGACAGCAGAGCAGATTGGCAATGGAATGAAGCATGTCTAGCCTCAGGTTGCAGTCTGTGTAAGTGTCAACATTTGGAAAGAAAAATCCTCCAAGAGGGCCCAGCCTTGTCTTTGATGCAACCCTTGTGACCAGGCCATGGAGTTTGCAGTTGTCATCTGATCTGTATGCTATAATTTATGCGTTACCAATATAAGATGCAGAACTGAAGTGGCTTTTTACTTGCAAGAAGTCATAGAATATCTTCTGAAAAATAGTTGTACATTTTATTTTTGTTGGACTGGAATGAATGGCAGTGTCTGTGTTGCGTGTCATTATGTGTTAATTAGTACTTACTGCAATATATCTAAAGGCTTTACATACTGCAATAACAGGTTTATTTTCCAGTTTTATATAGCGCTTTATTAATCTACTTGCTTTCTCAAATTTGCTTGAAAATTCACCATTTGCCGACTCTTTTTTTCAAACTTTTCGCAGGGGGGGACCCCCCCGAACACCCCTTATGACGGTTGATATGGCTCGCTACCAGCAACTCATTCCAAACTTTTCCGCCGCACCACTTTCAAATGTAACCAGCCGCCACTGCCGGCCATAATAATTTGAATTATAACTAGAGCCCCTGCCTGCCTGGCTAGCCTGGCCCTGCCCTGTCTCTCGCCCGCCTCTGAAGCTGCAGGTCAGACCTCAGCCCTTCAAGTGAGCCAGAGTCTGTCCGAGTTCTAGGTGCTTCCATTATCTTTGTGTTGCACTATTCACTTTGGTCTGGTAGATTTAATAATGTTTCTTACCTCGCTTTGTTTTTCCCCTTGTCATGCAGCCTTTTATTTCTTGTTTCCCTCAGTGTTGGGTTTTTGGTCCTGTATTCCGAGCGTTCAAGTACCTTTGCAGCAGATTACTTTCTGCCAACTTAGATTGATTTCCAGAATTGCCCATCGAGAAATTTTGATCTGGGATTTAGGAAGCGTGGATTAACAAACTAGGCCTTGTTGAATTGCCTGCCTTATTTTTTTTCTCTAAAGTGCTTCTGTTGGGTTAATTGTAAAGGCGACAGTCAGGCATGTTTGTTTCTGTTACATCCGCCCCACCCCCCCAACGTTCCATGTTATCTTGTTCGCCTTACCACCAGAGATCTCCTGGTTATCTGCAGTGAAATAATGGAGTTCTGATAGGCAGAGCTCTTGATGGTGTGCCTGAAAAGCATCCGAATAGTCCATTATTTTCATCTCCATTGAATAACCTACCGATTGTGACAAGGAGACGATTACTGCATTAGTAGTGACCACGTGTCGGGTCTACTAGCTACACCGAATGTTAAAAATAAAAAATCTTATTTTAAAAGTGAGAGACAGAGTTTAACATTTGCTTTGTGTGTTGTCTTAAATTACCTTTGAGTGTTGCTCAAAGCGTTCACAAATGTTGTATAGTTGCTATGTATTTGCGTGGTGGTGTTTGGGGGTCATGCTCTCTGATCACCTGTCGAGCATTAAAAAAAAAAGAAATCCGTGCCATTATATGGTGGATCATTTAAAGTAAAACGTCTTCCAATAGTCAAATTAATGTTTGCGATGTATCTGTAGTTAGCTGAGTAAATTCCTCTACTACCTCTGAGCAACTAGTTGTGAGTCCGTTCTATTGTCTACAAATCAGCTCTCCAGCCAGTTCTCATGTGGTTGTAACTGTGGGTGAATCGAATAATCGGGGAGCTTATTAATATGAACTGTAAGCAGGATCTATGTCATTCCTGTCTGTAATACACTGCAGCGTATTTTTTTAGGGCACCAGTCTTAACTCCATCTGAATAGAACCTGAAAGTATACTTATAATAACACTAATATAAAAAGATTTTTGGTCAGTTAATCAAGCCGAAATATTAATAGTTCTTGAAGCAGCTAACTTGAACAAAGTGCCGAGGGTATTGGAACCCTGTGTGGATTGGCTCACTGAGCATTAGCATCTAGTTTATACTTGGTCCTGGTATTCCCCATTTGCAAAGGTTCATAGTAGAATTGGACCTGATAAAAATAAGCAGTCAGAAATAAAAGTGAGTTCAGTTGTTCTCTTCAACTGCTTTCAGAACTTACGAGATTTGTTGGTACCAACTTTTTTTTTTTAAGGATTATGGAATAAGATCACGGAAATGGTATGTGTCTTTGTACAGAACACGATAATATGCATTTTGGCATTGTAAATCTGCAGGAGATCTGGAGGTTAAGCAGAAAATAATTTCTGGGGTTATAGAAGGTTGATATTTAATTACCTGAGAACCATATTTTGCAGCAAGTAACCTGTGCATACCTTCTCTTCTGGCTGGAGTGGGCTGTGATATTGCCCTCCTGTGAGGTGGTTCTTGCAGGTTTATCTGCTTAGGGATGTAACTGCACTTTCATAATCATACTGTATACAGTTTTGCTCTTTATCCTGTGCTCCACAACATTCGCACTTTAAATTCCTGCAAGTGATTTTTTTAAATCCCTGGGCCATATTATCAAGAACGGCGCAAACATTATCGCCGCTTTAGGGGCAGGAAACTGCTGCTAAAGCTGCGATAAGGGGCTTGATAATATGCCCTAGAGAATTCCAATAGTCCGGATGGCAGTGTGCAACTGAAATTACAGCTGCTTGACTTACCTGTTATAAGGTGTGCACATACCTGTAAGGGTGACTTTGTGGTTGTTTTTGAACAAGAGACTTTTTTTTTTCTAAAGAGATTAACAGTTTTAGTGCTGTTGTAAATCTTGGTTATGGGATTTTACTGGTTGGATTGATTTTATTTCTGAAATAAACACAAGACTACAAGAATGACTAAAGTTCTTCTATAGTGCCGCCCTTTATTATCCAGGTTTGTGGGATAAAGCTGCGAGTGTATGTCTCTGTCCCCTACTAGAATACGTTGTGTTGTCACTGTAAACTGCATCTTTTGAGCCAGATGTTGTCGAATGGAATTTTCTTTAATAGATGTTTGACTTGAGGATCATATGAACTCACTCTCACATCAGGTCCACCTGTTTGCATGCTTGAATTCTTGCAAAACGCCCTTTCGTGGTTGACTTCCTCTTGAATTTTGAATGAAGGTTTTTTGTTGACTGTAGCTGGACCTATGAGCAGCTACTTAAATGAATTCTCGTCCCTTTAGTCCACTCTTATGTAGTGCAATTCACTTCACATGAATGTAGAGTGGCATGATGTCCGTTTCCCGCCACATACAACAGTTGGGCTTCGACCTGATTTCAGTGCCTGCCGTTTGGCTGGTTATGGCACCACAAGTTGCCTGAGCTCTTAGAGAGCTTTGGCATCATCCCACAGATCATTGTCCTGACCAAGAGACTTGTGATGCCTTTGTAAGGGAAGACCATTCTATCCACGATGGAGAAGCTGGTCAGGTGGACGAGAAGAATCCAAAATTATACCGATAACACAGAATAGCAAGTGTCTGGTCTGTGCTTCTCATCCCTCAATAGCGTTGAGGAAGAGTAGCCTGTGTATTACACTTGGAACACTATTCCCTGGGAACCATCCTTCCTTCCTCTTTTGTCCCGAGTAGGGAACCACTAGCTAACGTTTACAGCTAGGATATATAGCTCTTTAAATTGAGCTTGGTGGCCATAAGGGAAGAGGTGTGGCGCCGCGGCCAGGGCGACTGACTGCGGAATCTGGGGATCAGCGCCTAGAGACCCTTACGGGTGATTGTTCGCGCTTTACGAATGTGGATTATTACAAATGTGGATTATTATAATTCCGAACAAGGCTCACAGCTCCAGAAATCTTGAGCCCAAATGTCCAGTACTGAGCTGTCCGCCTGTGTAAAGGGATTTCCAAATGATTGGGATACCGGTACCTGGGATACAAAATAAACCCTGGCACGTAAGTAGTCTGTTTAGAGCGATTGGCTACCCCATTTGCTCATGTAGTCCATACTGGTAAAACCTAAACATAGCGAGCCTATGTCTCAAGTATACTGGCACTTTAACTGCAAGATACAGTAATCAACCTCCTTTTCAAAAACTCATCGTGTTTTAATTATGTTGAGTGTGTGTCCTAATTTACCATGTCACAACAAAGCCTGCAAATTGTTGATACAAAGAATGGTTGTGCTAGACTTGTCTGGCATCTGTCCCTGGACTCTTTGTCTCTGTCCTAAAAGATTGGGTGCTTTGATGCTCTGCATGTAGGAGTGGCGTAACAAAGGCCTCCGCGGGCCCCGCAGTGCGTGGAGGCCCTGAGCTCCAGGGGGCCATCTCGGCACAAGCCCATGGCCTGTCCGCTCCTGTGTGGGTCCATAGGGGGCCCCCTCAATATGCTTTGCAGGGGGGCCCCCTCAACTTTCGTTACGCCACTGCCTTACAAGCAAAATGCATGCTGGTTTCGATAGCTAGATAGGGGGCCAAACCTCCTGTTTGTTGTTTTAAAGGGTATAAAGTCAAGGATTGTTACAGTTCATCTGTCGTTTTATTAGGATGGGATGTGCGGTATCATAAGAGGATGTGGCTCGCTATACGATTTGCACAGAAGATGAAACAAAGACGATACTAACCACAGACAGAGTGATCAAAAGGTCGCATGGGTGTTAACTGTAGGCCAGGCATGGGGCTGCAATACTACAGCTGGTGAGATCTGCCGACCAGCTCCACAAAGGGAACAGATGGAGACATAGAGGGACAGACGCATTGACATAACAGCAAACCCGAATGCGCCCACTCTTGCAGGTCAGAGATGTGAAACTGCTCGAAGTCTGATGGCATCTTATAAAGAGGGGTTTGCAGACCCCCACAAGCTTCCAAGGGGAGGTAAGCTGCATTCATGGGTCTTTATAAACCTCTTCTGCCATCTGCCTCTGTAAGAATCTCCAATAATTCATGATCCACAAGAAGAGGCGCGGGTACGTTTGTGGGATTTTTACACATCCACCAAAAGGTGCAAAGAGAGAAAACTGTAGGATGGGTCAGAGAGGCGGGGGAAAGGGACCGGTGTTGGATAAGTATGGAAAGAGTGCTCAGAAAGAGTAAAAAGCGCAATGTGCATGTTATCCAGATAACATTGCATATCAGATCCGCAGTGAGATGCCTGGGTATTCTAAATACAGCTGCTCCAGAGCTCTGTGGCACAGCCTAGAATGCTTGTTGGCGACTCAGCATTTCACAATGTGACGTCATTAGGATAAGTACATTGAAGTGGGCAGTTGTGTGATTTCATGTGATTCATGGTGTGGGTCCCTGCCAGAAGCAGGTACATGTCAAGCATGTATGATGCACGCTTCCATTCTTTGTGGGTTGCTTACCCGAGTACTGAGTTTTGTGATATTACAATGGGGCAAGTCTGAAAAGCAGTGATCCCAGTCAGAAGCAAATGCAGGACTTATAAAAGAGGATTTCTGATATAAAAGGAAGATTATTGATGAGAGTATGTATTTTAAGGAGGCAGGGTGAATCCTTACCACCTCCTTCATCTCTGCTCCCGCGCCCTCAAAGAAACTTGAGGAATTGATCAAACGTGGTGACCTAAACCTTACCAGCCCTGGCCTCGATCAGCACAGCCATCCTTCTGGCTGGTCTTCCTTTTTGGGCAAAATAACTAATTCATATGTTTCACAGACATACAGTTAGGGCTTGCTTTATCTCTAGACAGCAGAGGAATCATTGGGTTGCACATAACTTGCCTGTTAAGGCACCAAGCAGCAGAACTAATGCTCACTCCACACCAATCCTACAAGTTCGGGCTGCAGCTGTAGAGGCAGCTCTGGTGTCTCTCAGATCTGTCAATGTGAGTCTTTAGGCAGCAGAGCTATCCCTCAAGTTACAGTCATATTCAGCTGAAAACAGGTCAGCCCAGTGAGATGCTCAGGATCACGCCTGAGTACTGAGCTGGGATCTTGTCACTTGAAGCTCAGCCCTGCCTGTCCTCTGATGAGCGCTACGTGAATTAATTTCGTTATTCAGATTTCACAGACTTTGACAACAATTAGTTTTTTTCTATAGCATTGAATACTGCACTTCTTTTGTTTTTAAGTGTAGCAAATAAGAGATACTTCTCTTTCCTAATTTCTGATACACAATTAACTGACCCTGCAAGGATGAAATGCCGAATTTGCCCAGCCAGGATCTGAACGTTTGATCTCCAAAACACTGCATTTGTCATCAGCGAACGTCAAACTGACTGACCCACCCTCCTCGCTCTGTCAATTATAAATCTGTAGCTAAGCTGGCTCTTGCATAGTGTATGGCTGCTAAACCCATGCTCACTTATTCTATTTCTTTTTTCTCAACGCCAGAGCTCTTTTATCTTCCCTCTTACCTTTCTCTCTGTCCTTTTCTCTGAAGCTCTTACAGAGTGTAAGTCCCAAGTGCGTCGTTTCCGTTGGTGCAGCAGGCGCAGCGGCACCGCCCCTGAGGGGCCCACTGAACCCTAATTGTCGCTGTATTTCAAAGTTCAAACAGTGGCCAGGGTGCCATTTGCATCCGTGCACCAGGGTTCATGAATCATGACCACTGGCTACGTCACTGACAGTCCCAACACTTTGGTGGAAGGGGGCATTGCAGTACCTGGACCTCCCACCCCTTATCACCCCTTCAGGAGCCCCATGCTATGTGTGACAACATCACTCAGTCCCAGCTGTGCAGCTTGTAGGACCTTCCATGCTAGTATCGATAACAGTGAAGGTAAATAAAAAACTACAAGACCCCTGGTGGATAAAAGGCCTGCATTTATCAATCCCTGCTTTTGTAACGGATGGATTTGCTGTTAAAAATTGACATAAACTGTTAATTTTGCTTGTGACTGAAATTTATAAAATTGCAGCTGGAAGCAGTTAACTCTCCTACTAACTGTTTCCGTTTATTAGTCAGAGGTAGAAAGCACTCTGACCTTTGCACTCCTTTGGGTATAGAGACTGTCAACAGGATGCGACTGTCACGAGCGTCTGTCGCAGACGAAATCAAAAAATGTCTGCGCAGTTTGGCAAAATCAAAATATTAAAATAGCAGCTTCTTCATATTCGAGGCGGATAGGTTTGCCGAAGCAAAGTGAACGTGAGCATCGTGTGCAGCTGCACCGGGATGCAAAAGCACCCAGGGCTCCCTGGACTCGCCGCTGAACTAGAGCGCATCCCTTGGCGGCCACGAGGACCACATTGCCAACTGGACGCTGTGGTTTTGTTAAGTTCAACAGGAGAGTCACCCATAGACCACGTTGTGATATGGGTAGGTATGAGAAAAAGCAACAATATCACAACTGGTGTGAATACGAGAGACGGTTTAGAGAATGCATGCCAAAGAACAGGAAAAGGAAGACTCTTAATCAGCCATTTTGTTAGGAAGTGCACAAGGCATCCTATATTAAAACATAATCATGTACAGTTGTATCAGCACTGTAGGCAAGAACATGCATATTAACAACCCGGCATTGAACTTGGTACTAGAATGTGCAAGTGACAAGGCAAGTGGCGACGCAAGTGACAATGTGTATACGGCGAAAAAACGGCGCAAAGTGGGATAATATATACAGTAAAGAATGGTTCGGACATTGCTTTCAATACATTTTGCAATTAGTTGGTGGAACCATATTGAAGAGTGCGCTGTAATGTTGCGCTGATTGGTCGACGGCGTTTCGATCCTTTAGATCAGGGTCATCTTCAGGACCGGGTTGTTAGTTTAGAGCGTTTCTGTGAACGTGAGCATCGTGTGCAGCTGCACCGGGATGCAAAAGCACTCAGGGCTCCCTGGACTCGCTGTTGAACTAGAGCGCATCCCTTGGCGGCCACGAGGACCATAATGCCAACTGTACGCTGTGACCACATCTCGTCCAGTGACTTATGTTTTATGCTTTAATCTGAGAACTGTTGCAGAGAAAGTTCATAAAATAGTCTTGAGGAAACAATAGTTGCTACGAGGCTTGTGGGGGTGGGATACCAGGCCGGGAGGAGGGCGGGGTGAAACATGGACACAGAGAGCTGTTAGGAGTGCCCCATCATGTACTAGACACATAACATAAATCCGCTGTGCCATCAAAGGAAGCGAGCAACTGGAAGAACGTATTTGCTGTAAGATAAACATAGAATATCAAGAGTAAAGAAAAGTGTATTTGAAAAATTGAAAAAGAGGGGGTGCAGAGAAGATGGATGCTGCGGACCCAGTGGAACAAAATGTGCCACTGATTGTTAAACAAGGGAATGATTGATAAGGTTGAATTGTGACAGTAAACGTCTGGTTGACCCTTTCCTGAAACTGGTACCAAGCAGAAATCACTACTGTCGCTTGAGAGATCTTCTGTTCCCCTGCTAATCTGTGTCCTCTTATATCACTGTTGGGCACCTGAACTCCTACCATCGAGCAATGTGGCCGCCGCCTCTCTCAGACTCTACTTCTTCGCATGCAATGTTGAGGGCAGGCTGGTTTCTAAGTTTTCTATTTTAGCACTAAGGTGCCTTCGTTTCACAGCCAATCTCCCATACTGAGCTGCAGGGCCTGCATGAATGCTTTGCTTTCACATTATAGTAATGATAGAGGGGAGATCTTATATCATTTGTAGGGACGCATCATAATCACACGTAGAGTGCACCTGCATATCATTCTTTGTTGTATTAACATGTTAGATTTGTGAAATGTATTTACGTGAAAACGTGGCTTGTTTTAGACCACTGGCAAGTGGCATGGAGGATCAACGCAGAAAATAAACATAAATAGCAGAAAACATTAACACCAAGAACTTGTGTTGTTTAGGGTTCGTTGATCAGTTTAGGATTAGTCATACTGATTATGCGCTGAACCTGTTGAACGGAAGCTCCATTGTTTATATGACTGTAAATGTGGCCTTGCAAATTGTTCCGATGGTGGATTTGCTAGAGACTTTATTGTAAAGTTGGAAGGGGGAGCGTTTATTTAGAGAGCCTGTCAAAGGGGTACAGTGAGCATGGTTATACTAGGGCAATTGTCCAGTTGGATGTTTTCAGCAAGGGTCGATTACTGATTGTCATGTATTCGTATGATCTTGATTGTTAACCCCTTGAGTGCCCATGACGAGATGGTCTCGTCATGGGCTGCGGTTGCGCTGTGCCCATGACGAGACTATCTCGTCATGAGCCCCGCCCGCTAATGAAACGCCCGGCACAGGGCGTGGAAAGGGCGGGGCACTCAAGGGGTTAATAAACATATTTACAAAAAATAAAAAAATAAATCAAGAACTTGTGTTGTGCAACTGACAATTATTTGTATGTTAAATGGACTTATTAAATATGTAATTTCACATTGGGTAAATGCATTAGTTGATATTGCATTAATGTTATGTGAATTCATAAAGCTTAAGTGATGCTTTCTTATGTTAGCTGAAATTTGTAGGCCTGAAATGCAAGTCCCTGAAAACTCTCGCTTTAGAGTTAACAGGTTGAATTTTATGTGAATTGTGGAATCTGTTCTTTTTTACATTTTGTGTTGGAGGTGAAAGAAGTGTTCTTTTAGGCAGAATAAAGTCTTTGGTTTACTAGTTAGGCAAGGGCAGAAGAAGTTACAATTGTGTGGTTTGAGTCGATAAAGGAAGGTTGTAGTGCTTCACACAGGAGAAGGCTCTAGACAAATTGTAACAAGGAAGGCACACCGTCAACATCGTGTAAAAAATACCTCCAGGACTGTACCCGGGGTAGATGGCGTGATCCGAAGAGCACCATGAGACTGCTACGTGTGGATAGCTGGCTGTTGCAAATAGGGATAGCGCGCCACTTCTTTCTTGCCTTCGGAGAGAACATCCTAGAACGAGCTTTGTCTTGGGTAGCTTCCTTCTGAAAACGCATACATAGGGATGTCACCCTAGCGTTAGAGTAGGGATGGGTTTACTACTTTTACTCACCAACCTTCGATGCTTCCTGATTTTCTGTATCTTCCTTCATGAATTAATTGTATTGTTTGTGCTGCGTCGTCTAAACTGGATGCGCAGATTTGGCTTCATGCTGATTCCGATGTATTTCTATACCCTGATGTTGAGGTGTCTCTATGTTCAGTTATTCTTGGCTTTGTAATACATCAATTAACTTTAAGTAGTGGTCAATGAGTTAGTATGTATTTATTGTTACTTAACGAAATTTTCTTCCCTTTACACTTTCATGCTGTGAAAAAAACCCATTGGAGTTTGACTTTAGAACAGGTCTAGAACTTATGGGCCCGGCCCTTCCAGTAATGACACCCCATTGCAACTTGTCCTTCATGGATCACCCTTGCCTGTCCCTTTAACGGACACAAGTATTTCTCGGGTGTGACCTGCGCAAAGTACCAGAAAACAGCAGGCTATAGATAAGTCAAAGTGGGTATGCAGACGTCTGCAAAATATAGAGGGAAAGCCACCTCCAGTGACCAGCACATGCAGGTACCCCAGGTCTCAAGATATTGTCCTAGGGCAGCATGAGGCAGGGGCAACAAATCACATTAGCAGAGTCATAAGGTCATATAATAGGGCCCAGGAGCAAGCATACTCTGTCAATATTTCCACAAAGGTTTGATGATCCGAAATGTGAAGTTATTTGTAAAGGCATTTTGGTTTTCTAAACCACCATTGGGGAACATCCTGATCAGAAACATGCTCACTGAAACCTGAAACAGAAATAATAATGTCTGAAACCTGAGGCAGAATCCATTGCCGGGGGTGCTGGAGGCTACCACAAAATGATTAAGTGAGCCAAAAGAGGTGACCAAGTGAAGGAAGTGTTCACTAGTCACCTTCACCTGTTCCTAGCACATGCAACAGTAGCATATGTTTTCTGAACTCCTATTCCACAACAGCAGTGTAAAACAAGACATTGACCCACTTCCAATATGGCCGCCCGCAAATCTCCCAAGAATGGGGACATTAGTGTTGTTTTTGCTCTGCTGTCTACCTGTTGTCACAAAGAGTGCAGCAGCTAGCAGAAGAAACATGGTGGGAGCAGGTGAAGGGCAATCATTTATTAGGGAGTAGGCCACTGTGAATGGAGTGTCCTCTGTACCTACAAGCAGCAGGGTCTCATGGGCTGATGAGCACTCCTCCATCTTGGCTGTCATCGATTAGGAGCGGCAGGTCACCTGCAGGCATCGCAGCAGCCCAGTTGCTCGAGGTTACAGCAGCATGGAGACAGACTCGCTTGCGGAGTATCCCTGTCCTTGGATCTTAGAGGTGGCATGGGCAGGGCCAGTGCAGCCCCGGTGACAGCAGTTGGGTTCTTGGTCACCACATTGATTCTTGATGTATGCATTATGTGCCCCTGTCACTAGTCTGAGGCAGTGGCATAGCTAGGGGGATGCAAGGGTTGGTCCACCCCAGGCGGTAATCTTTTGGGGGTGGCGGAGGGGAGCAAGTTGTGTCTGTCGACTACCGCTATCTCCCCGACCCCAAGAACAAGTAGTCTGCCGGCAACCAGCCCGCCCCCACCCTTGGAGCAAGTCGGCCATCACCCCCTTACCTGCACCAGGCGGCATACTGAGAGGCCGCCACAGGTGGCAGTAGGTCTAGGGATGCCACTGGTCTGTGGGATAAGATTGACCTTAGAGCGGGGTCCGCAGGAGCTCACTAGTGTACCCAGGGTCTTAATTTTTATAAAATATCTACTTGTCCAAGGCACTGGCTATAGACTTTTTGATTATCATTATTATACCGTGGTTTGTATTCTTCCAAGGCTTTGAATGTTCCGCCTTTATGCAAATCTATATACAGGGGCTGGACACAGGTGGAAACTGGTAGTGTCAGAGTTGGAATGTTCTGTGGGTCTGTGCACACCCACAAACTAACATGCTGAAGGGTACTCCCCTTCTCCTTTCCAATCTCTTTTCACTGTGAAAGGTTAACAATTTACTCCTGACAACTACTGGGGTGAAGGTTTCTTCCATGGTGGGAAAATGGGATTTAGGGAAAGTGAATTTGCAATCGGGTCAGCAGATTTTCGCATGAAAATGGATTTCACAGAAGTTTGCTAGACTCAGGTCTACTCTGTAAACTCTTGTAAATTCCTGAAAGACATAAATCGGAACCAGTGCAAGGACAGGTGCAGGCTTGTGACTTTTTTTAATAATCATAACCCTAATTTATTTTACTGTTGCTTATTATTATGCCCTTAATGGTTTTACGATGAGTCTTCATTAATAATCTGTTTTCTAAAAATTCTACAGGCCAAAAAACACATTTTATTAAGTACTTCCTTGGAGAAATTGTAGTTAAATCTAAGCAAAACGTTTTTTCCAAGTTGCATGATTTTTATGTACATTTTATTTCGAAACCAAACAATCACTGATCTTGCTTTCATGCTTATGCATGCATTTGCCTGTAATCTGGTAACCGGGGAGCATTATGGGAGCATTATAAATAGCTTAAAAGGATTAAAGTTACAATCTTTTTCTTTGACCACAAACAATATGTTCTAGGTGTCAGGTGACCTGTTTACTGTGTGGGCTCTCTCGTTAGGTGCCCCAACAATAACATTAGCGGTAAACAACCATTACAACGAAACTTTTACAACGAACGCGATGTAACCACGCGATGCCATTACAACGCAAGTCTTTACATCGACTTGCGCTAGATGGCGTGCTAACATTACAAATAGTGTAGTGTACTATCCCAACACCTTCCCTACTGTTAAGTGGACTGGAGTTGGAATAGTAAATTACGCTTTTCTAATGTTAGCACGCCATCTATCGCAAGTCGATGTAAAGACTTGCGTTGTAATGGCATCGCGTGGTTACATCGCGTTCGTTGTAAAAACCGCGATGTAACTGCACGCGTTGTAAAGGCACGCGTTGTTACGTCGTACATCCACATTAGCTCATCAGGGATATGCAGCATAGTAAGTTACCTGTAGCAGTGTTGTGGGTACCCACTGAAGAGGCTCCATGTGGTATCTACATGACTGGATGAAGGACAACTGTCTTAAGCTCAACACAGACAAGATGGAAGGCCTCATCTTTGGGATCAACTCCTCACCATGGAACTCTGCCGACACCCTGCTCCAACAGACCACGCCCGCAACCTCTGCATCATCCTGGATAGCAAGCTGTCCGTGAATAAATAAGTCAGTGCAATCTCATCTGCCTGCTTCCACACCCTTCGCATACTCTACAAGATCTTCAGCTGGCTCCCAGTCAACACCAGAAGGACCGCCATGTAGGCACTCATCACCAGAAGACTGAACTACGGATACACATTCTATGTGGGAATCACTGCACACTTCCTGAAGAGACTCCAGACAATATAAAAATCAGCGGCAAGTATCATCCTCGACATCCCTAGAAGGACCCACATCACATCCCACCATAAGAAGTTACACTAGCTCCCGATTCAGAAGAGATGCCAGTTCAAGATGCTAACCTACACCTAAACATCCTATTCCCTCTGCCCTCTCCCTCGCAGACACCACACGGATCCGCTGAACCAACAGTGGAGGACACAACTAGCCGCCAAGGCATGGATCAACATTTCCCGGCACTACAGGACCACATCAACACTCAAGCAATTCAGAAGAAAGCTAAAGACCTGGCTGTTTTTATGATCAAACCACCGCGCAGCAGGTAACATCTCCAGCGCCTCGAGACCTTTACGGGTGATTTGCTGCGCTCAATAGATGTGTGATTGATTGACTTAATGATCTGAGGTCTGCTATGAGGCGTGGTTTCCAGCACTGGCTCAAGATATTGCTGATCAGAGTTCTCCTGCTTTGTCTGCAGGAACACTGCCGTTGTGGGCTGCTGTGAGAAAATTAGCAACGGCTATTGGTCACCAGTCCAGCCTTCAATGGATTGTCTACTTCATCTCTGCCCATAATTCTAAAATAGACTTGACTGGTCACCTAATCACATGCTTGTTTCTGATGCACAATAAGTGACATTGGACTTTACTGTATAAAAACATAATGAGTCACTTTATTCCAGTGGTTGTGCTGCCATCTTCAGCATGCTCTTGTGGTGAACAAGCTGCACTGTGAAAGACAATATTGGGTTTGAGGCCTTGTCCAGAATTTGTGGGAAGAGTATTGTTAGTGATATGATTTTATCTCAACAATTCGAAATTGTCCAATCGAAATGTAACACAAGTGCTGCTTGGAAAAAACATCGAAATGCTCATTATTGCGAAATCGTGCAATTTCGAAAATGCTAACAAAAAATAAAACAACATGAATAAATATCACTTCCTGGGGCAAGGGGCAGACAAAGGAGATGATGGTACAGGCAGACACCGAAGAAATAGCGAGAAGAAAACTACAAAATAATAAATGGTAAAACAAAGTGCAGCACAAAGAATAAAAGGCAAGAAGGAAAAAGGCATAAAAATAAGTAGGACACAGAGGGGAACAGGGAAAATAATAAATGTAACTAACATTTTTACAAAATGGTAAAAAGCTGTTAGGAGTAACAAATAAGAAAAAAATAAGAAGTAAAACAATTTAGAAATAAAAGTATTCTAGTTAATAAAGTACATTCGGGGTTGTTACATCAGACTTACATGTCGACTCCTTTTCGCTAAGGGTAGCCTATGATCATACTGGTGTAATTGGTCCTGACATGAGTGATGTCAAGGATGTATCCCTGGTGCCCTTCTTCCATCTAGAGGGGGCTGTGGGCATCCTAGGCTTTATTCTGGTACTGTGGGTGGTATTGCTTGATATGCTGAAGTATAGTTGCATATAGACTTCTAGAACAAAGGTGGGAGTGATGTCAGTAATAACAGTGATGACGCATGTGTAGAAACCTCTTTGCTGACGTAAGGTCTCATGTTGCATATGACTGCAGGAACAAGCTAGCCACAGAGAGCTGAGTCTGGAGTAAGTGACAGCATTTGTAGGTATCTGATTGGGTCTGTACCTGCAGGGGAGTGGAAGTGTGGATGAGCAGCTAATGGAGGCAATGGAGTTAAACAGTGGCATAAAGGGAAATGATGCCCCCCCTGCAGAGCATGACAAAGAACCCCTGAGTCTCCCATACCCCATAGATATGATTTGGTTTTGAGCTGAATGGAGCTCCCTTGAAGGGGTTGGTGGACCCCGGAATGGGAGCCCCCCAGCGTCGCATGAGGTGCATGGGCTTGTGTTACGCCCCTTGAGTTGAACCCTGAGGAGGGATGTCAAGCAACCCTAGTCCCTTCGAGTGGGAGGGTGAGAGAGATTCCCATTCTGCCCGCTCCCGCCAAGATCCTAGAGAAGTTCATCAATGCTGACCTGATGAAACACATTGAATCCCAGGAAATCTTTGCCAGTTCTCAGAACGGTTTTCATGCCGGTCATAGCACAGAAACCACCCTAACAGCAGCCACCGACTGTATCCGCAAGCAGGTTGACCAAGGCGGTTGTGCGTGCTGATTTTGCTCGACCTTTCAGGGGCATCCAATAGCATCTCCCCAGTGCGCATGCTCCAGCAACTGTGGGAGGCAGGAGTTGCAGGAAGGGCCCTGCAGCTTCTCCACTCTTTCATGACCGGTGGAACTCACATCATCAGTTGTGGAGGCTCTAGAGTAAAAGCCTTCGGCCTTCACTGTGGAGTCCCCTAGGGATCCTCGCTTAGCCCTACTGTCTTTAACCTTTATGTGACTCCTCTTGCGGAGTTGGTGAGATCGTTCGGTTTCCAGGTGCTCTCCTACGCGGATGACACACATATCATCTTTTCCATAACAAATGATTTGCAATCAGTTGTCCTAAAGTTTAATCAATGTATGTCCAGCATTATATGTTGGACGAAGGACAAATCATTAAAGATCAATGCGGACTAAGCTGAGGTGCTAGTCTTCGGATCACAGAATTCCATTTGGTCTAATGCCTGGTGGCCTGCAGATTGCGGTCCCCTTCCTATACCAGTCAAAACTGCAAAAAATCTGGGGGTCATATTTGACGAGGGTTTGACTTTTGATGCCCAGGTTAGCCGGACAGTCAGCACCTGTTTCTACATCTTAAAAACCCTGAGGAAAGTACTGCTGTATATTCCATCTGAACTGCCTCGGCCCACTATCATCACACTAGTCACCTCCCGGCTGGGCTACTGTAACGATCTGTACATTAACATCAACACAAAATCCCTTAACAAGCTTCAGGCGGTACAGAACGCTGCGGCTAGGTTGATTCTTAACATCCTGAAATATCAGTCAGCCAGGGAAGGAATTCGAGCCTTGCATTGACTCCCCATCAGGAAGCGCATCTCCTTCGAGATCTTGAGTATGGTGTACAAAGCCATGCACAGCAATGGTTCATCACACTTAAAAACCATGTTTCAATGGTACTATCCGGTGAGGACATTGAGATCCTCCTCTCAGAAAAAACTGGTTTCTCACAGAGTTCACAGGTCCAGATGAGGTGGTCGCTCCTTCTCTGTGGCAGCCACTAGACTCTGGAACTCCTCCCCCTCTTCCATTTCCAAGGAGGACTCTCTTCCGGTCTTCAGGAAACTTCTGAAAACCTGGTTATTTGCTTCTTAGCTTGATATTGGTTCTTTTTCCTCCTCCCTCTTTCGCTTAGCGCCTTGACACCAGTGGGTATAAGCACGCTTTATAAATATTATCCTATCCTATCCTCCTGGATGGCTCGAACTGGTGATGGGTCATCTTTAGAGAGGGGGATGGGATGTAATTTCACACTAAAATTGCTCTACACCCTTAGGCGAGATGAAAAGGTCCCATGGGATCCACTTGGGAGGGTCGAAGGACTCCTGTCCCAAGGGAGGTGACACTAACATCAGGAAGCATTACGCCTTATTTTAAAGTAGTTGAGGACCAGGGGCGGCTCCTCCACCAGGGCGGAGTAGCGTTGCCCCACTGCTTTCTCGCAGTGTGAGAAAGCCAAAACATAAAATGGTAATAACTAAACATTTTTACCATTTCATGTTTCCTTTGAGCATTGCTGGTAGGCGGGTGGGCGGAGCTGCAATGCTCTTTGAGCAGGGCAGGCAAGGAGTGGTTTTCCCACTCTTGAGTGCACAAAGACTGTTTGGTTTGGTTGCCACGAAACCTGCATTGAAAACATAGCCACCCCATTAGCCCCTGGCTGGGCGGCGTCCGGACCAATCACAAGTCTGCTTGCAGCATTGTGATTGGCTGAGGGGAGGGAGCCTGGCTGCCTGATTCCTGTCCCTGTCAAAGGCAGGAGGGCAGGCGCAGGAGCCGAGAAGACAGGGGACGCAGTGGGGCGGAAAGGTGAGTTTAATTTAATTTTTTCAACTTTTATTTCCCCGCGACACCCCCGCGAATCCCCCCCGCAACCCCTTGCACCCACCCGCGAACAATGGCGGCCGCTACTGTTGAGGACTACTAGAGACATGCAGGAGTGTATGTTTTGTTTTCCTTAATTAATTTGACCTGTTCTAGTGACTCAGCTATCTAGATTGCTCTGGTGTTATTTTTATAACTACTCTGGTCCCACAGTTTCCTTCCATCCAGTCTACTCTTGCAAGCCAATCTACGTATTAAGCATTAATTTAAAAAAAGATCAGAGTGAAACACTCACTCTAACAACTCAACGTCTTTGATGGCTAGTCTAAAGGTAAGCTCATACTTGCATACATCTACACATGTAAGTTTGGTCTTACACTTTTGAATAACTGTACAACTTTTGGCTATTCATCATTTGTGATTGTAAAGATTCTCAAAAGTGTGAGTTACATGTCCCCACCCCCTGAGTTCAGCTTAATTTCTGGGTGTAAAGATACTTCTTGTAACTTTTTACACATAAGCACAGTTCCTCATGATAAAGTACCCAAAAAAATGTATAGCTTTATTAAACTTCAAAATCAGTTAGTAAAAATATGGTAGTGTTAAATGTTAATATGACAAATTTTAAATAATTATTTTAAATGTAAAACAAAATTTTAAAAAATGCACAATTTTCAATTAAATATGTAACCATTTTTAATGTATTAAATAAAATTAAAAATATGTTTCTTAAGGTTTGAAATAAAATAGATCCCACCTAAAATAACAAATGTACTTAATTTTTAAATGAATTTCATTATTGTTTCTAAAAAAAGTTATGATAATGTCTGAACATGAAAAAAGTTATCATATATTATAATAAACCAATATTTATAATGTATTTCAATATGATTTGCTAATATTAAATTAGGTATTTAATTTAACATTAGTTCCTATGGCCTTTTATTTTAAGTCACTGTCTCCATTCTGTGGGAGGGTGTTTCAGTACCAGTGGTTGGGCATATGTGGTGATAGACTTACTCCAGGTCTGAGCTGGGGTACATTTACAAATGTTTAGGGTCTTTTTCTGGCAATAGTAGATATGCAAATGCAGTTTGTGAATAGCAATGGGCTTTCTCTTTTGAAGGTGGGTGCATGTCCCTCCTTACCCCTTCTGTAATGCATTCTAACTCCTTGCTAACTGCTTCTCACTTAGGGCCTGATTACGAGTCTGGTGGTCTAATGACCGCCAGACTCGTGGTGGCGCAGCGGTGGCAGTCCAGCCACTGTCGCACCGGCGGCCTGACCGCCCCATTATGAGTTGGGCAGTTAGACTGCCCTGGGACCGCCGACGCCACCAAGGAACTGCCGTTCCCTGGTGGTGGAGCGGCTGTCTTGAGGCTGCAATATGCTTGGCCGGCCCGCTGCGATCCCACCAAGCATATAGAGTTTCCTCTGTGCAACGTTATGCTCACAGACGTATCACAGTACTTCTCAACATTGTTCCCTGTTTTTTTCTTCTCATTTTCAAGTCTCACCTGAAACAGCACATTGGCTGTTGCTTGTGAGATCTTTTGTTAACCAAAACCAAACTTTACAAGCATTTGCAATGCAATTGGTCTCACCTTTGGGACCTTTTGTGTATTTATCCAGGCAGCCATAGACTGAATACAACAGTTCTTGCAGACAGCGAAGTGCTGCCTTAGCTCAACCTAAAAAGGACACCAGAAAGCACTGTCCACGCTCCTCCAGTGTTTGATTGCTCCGATCGTGCTCAGATATGGCGTCGGCAGCAGTTGCTTTGAAGCCATACAAACAAGCCCAACCCCCCTTAAAAGGAAGCCCAAAATCAAACCAATATCCTACCAAAAAAGCCCAACTGAGGTCAACATCAGCACTGCCTCTTCCTGCAGGACAACCATAAGGAACCATTAGTGAAATCGCAATGGGAGGAACAAGCCACACAAAGGAGGGACATTTACAAAAATGCACCAATAAAAAGGAAGCATTTAAGACAAGCACAATAAAGAACGAATGACAATAGATGGCCGTGCTTACAGCCCATATACTGAATATAACATTTTCCGCACACAGCGCAAGCGCTTCCTAGGTTCGACCTAAAAATGAAGACGGATGGAAGAGAAGAAAGTGGAAAAAAGATTGACAAAGACTGAAAACAGTGTTGGAAAATAACGTGGAAGAAGGAGATAGACAGTAAGAGTACAGTGGTGATAGAAAGATGCAGGATGTGTAATGAAGACTAGGCATCCTTAATATTCTGCAAACTCATCATTTGGTGGCGCCAGGCTCCTAAAAAACCTTTGGCCTCTGCACTTTCATTTCAAAACTGATGGTGTCCCCGCAAGACCCACTTCCTCACCTTGCTTGACTGCTTCTTGATCTGAGTAGTTGAACACCAGTCCAACAATAGCAATTCAAATAGTTAATTAAACCATGCTGATCAAAAAATGAATTTACTTTCTCTGCTTTAGGAAAATATGCTCTTACTACAAAACTGCAGAGTACCAAAACTATTGACTTCAGAAAGATGACCATTTGAGTCAGTTGTGACAGGATTCCAACCTGTGTCCTACCTGTTATAACAGGTTATAATAGGATACAGATTATAACAGGATTCCTGTGACATGCAGATTACACCTTCAGTAGTGAGCTTTTTTGCCAATGAACCAACGCACTAATGACCATCTGAAATAGAATGGCCCTCTATCTCGGGGCTCACACTTCCATTTGCTAAAAGAATACAGTTGACTTCATATGGATTATTTTTATTTAGCATCAATCCTATAAATTATTGAAGTCTAACCACTCTTCATTGAGCCAGCTTCACGCCTACACTATCCATTAACAAACCTTGGACCAACATTCTTACTTTGGTAAATCTTCATTGTTGTTTTAAAACTACATTGACGATACTAGCTCAACATTAAACGTTTGCATTTTTAATAATTATTGTGAAAAGTGCATTTGAAAAGTCAACTTGATAAACATAGGCCACGCAGAATGTGTGTTCGTCAATTCTTTGTAGCGTTGCATTCCATATAGAATGGTCTTATACTAAGTAACAGTAAATATGATGTCAAACTTTAGGGTTTGGTCAGAGTGGCAATAAAAATAGCACACACTTAAATTCCGTTTAGCTCTTCATACACGGAGTCACGCGGTTCGCCACAAAAAGAGGCTTTAAGAAAAAGATGCCTCAAATGAGGTGGAGAGTGACAACCTTTATTAAAGTTTTAATTTAGGGAACAAATATATGTGTGTGGCGTGTTCCACCTGCCAATCTAAATGCATATTAATCGACCATTCAGCAAAAATCATTCCTGGCCCTGCTAGCAACAGTCACCATTTGCAGAAGGAATGAACAACATATCTCAACATCTGCAGAGATCAAGGGGCGGAGCCTCAGAAGGGGGAGGTGGGGCATTTACAGCTCAGGGTGTAGGACATGCCCCTGCAGCTTCTGTAATGTAAACCCCTCGTCCTTCCGCCCTCTCTGCCCCTATTCTGCCCTGAATCCCTCTGTGACCAAAGGTCTAAGTGTATCGGTGGAGTAGCCTAACGAGAGCCCATAGTACTGGCACTTTCAATCTCAAGGGCCACAGACAGCATTTTGCGGGGGCAGGGAAGAGGGGCCATAATTTTGGGGGCATTGACCACATTTGCTGGTTAAAAGAAACAAGCATTTACAATGCAACGGTCTCGGCATTGTTAAAGTTAGAGGTATTGGCATTGCTCATAACGTTATTTTTGTTTATGTTTTTGTTTTTAAAACATTTAAAGAAACGGCATTGTTATTTACAAAGTCAATAGCTAAAATAGATACATTAAAGGGCACACTGACTGGGGGCGGGAGCGGGGAAGGTAGTTGTAAAGATATTTTCTAACTGGAATACAATATAACTAGACAACAGATAGGCTAATGGCCAGAGGAACGAGGGGGGGGGGGGGCGGGGCGCTAGATAAAAGATCCTTTGTATCCGGGACACAATATAACAAGCCAGCAGATACAGCAAAAGGCACGCTGATGGGGGTGGGAGGGTGGAAGGTAGATGTAAAATTACCTTGTATCTGGAATGCAATTTAACTAGACAACAGATACAATACAGGGCAGGGCACTGCCAGCCACACACAGATCTGAAGATACCCCGTTTCTGGGAGGTGCGCTAAGATTAGCTACATTGATGTTCAGACAGCCTGGCACCGAGGGGCACCATTCCAAAGTGCTCTCGGTGCGTCGGGATACACGGACACCAGGGCCCCTCCTGGCCCCGCCTCCCGACTGACAGGGACGCGGAGCTGTGTTTGCTCGTCATGTCTGTGGATTGCTCTTCACACACCGGAGCTGTGGGTCTGTGCGCCGCACCCACCAGAACAAAGGCTCGACAGACACCGTCACCTGCCCCGGGCCACACAACTTCGCAATAAAGGCTGCAAGGGGGCGACCTGCTGTGACTCACCCCTCCCGGCCCAGGTGCGCTGCAATTAGCTGAATTAAAGCACCTGGGGAGGAAAACGACCGAGAATTGAGGGGAGGGTGGAAGGCCCCGCCGGTGCATCGCCAGAATGGTGCACACGTTGTTCTTGAGACCCGACACTTCCACGCCCACGGAGAGTTCACGGCGCTCTGGAGTAAACAAGGCATCAAGGCGCCATTTAATTTCTGGAGCCCGTTTTAAGGTTTTCATATAGCGCTATCTGCAGCTCGCTTGCAGTTGGTCCAAAGTACTTGGTTTCAAGGAGACACCGAGAGGAGGGGGGGGGGGGGGGTGCTCTGGCTTCTGCTGTGAACAGTGTACAAGAAGGGATCAGTTGTGCAGGGAGACTTGCCTGTGTGTGAAAGTTTGTTTTGCGAGCAGTAGTCGCTGTTGAGACGGGTGAAAGTGTCTCACGTCCCAGCGCCTTACCTGGCGAGAGCCATGAACACCGCCGCCTTTCTCCGAGGTCAAGCAGAAATGCCTCGGAGAAACGTAGCGGCATTTTCAGATTCGGGGGCGTGTTTTTTCTTTCTCTCCTCTTGCCATTGGCTGGAATGTTTACATTCCAGAGGAGAGAAAGAAAGTAAAAAACACGCCCCTGAATCCGAAAAAGACGGGGCTTGTTTGGAGAGACAAAGCTCTTCTCCAATGGTTGACCAGCATTTAAGAGGCCAGCCAATGGAGAAGAGGGAAGAAGAGGGGCGGGTTCAAGCCCCACTTCTGAAAACCATTAAATCTCGCGAGCGAGACTGCGCAAGCGCAGCCTTCGCTAGCCGAGACCTAAAAAGTGCTGGAAAGTTGAAAGTGGTGCTATTGTCAAGAAGTGAAACTCTGCCACCCATTAGTGTTTTAAACGAATCACCCTCCAGGTGGGCGAAGAGGGCACCCCACTCCTTTGATTGATATAGTCATAGTAAATGATAACTTCCCTGGCAGCACAAACCTTCATTCAGAACAATAAAAACGCCGGCGCTTGTTAGCAAAGGATACGTTCGTCGCGCGCCACCGAATCTGCACGTGCGTGCATTCATTTCACTTTCATTCCACTGCAGGCGTCAATCACACACTTCAAATAGCAAAGATTGCCGTCCAGTTAAAAGGAATTCTCAAAAAATACACAGAGGAAAAAAGGAAAACAATCACAGTGATTTTTACTAGCAAATGGCGTAACTCGACTTCACAGGCTAGCACCTCTTAGAACAGAGAGAGAAAACATAGAAACACCTCATTTTCTCTAGAGAGCAATGCGGTCAGATCACGTGCTTAACACGTTATTTAATCATCATCGCTTTGCAGCGTTTAGTAGGATATCGCAGTAACAAAGGGCACCCATATGGACACTTCGAAACTGTAAAATCCCTCACTGACTGCTAAGAAAGGAGCTGGAAGTGCCGCTGCCTCTGGGCACAGCTGGACTTGGTACATCCAAAGTCAGTTAACCCCTGCAAGCACAGGGCGAGCTCCTTCCTACCTGCTGTGTCTCCGTTCTTCTCTTCTTGAGCTAGACATGCCCCTCTTCAGAACTGTCAAGACCAGTCCTTCACTTGACCGTGAAACCTCTACTCATTATTACTACTGTAAGGGGGGCTATTGTCCAGGGGCAGTGTCTCGTGCCACACCCCGGAGAGCGCACAAGCACCGGCATGAGGCTATTTCGCCACTGCACACTGTATTGTGGGACTCAACGTGCATCGGGCATACGCAGTCGCTGTCAGGTGGGCAGCTCGGGTGAGGCGACAGCAGCTGGAGCATCGATGAAGGACAACAAGTAGTCCTAATTAATGCCGGGTGACACCGTTCTGCAGCAATTGGGTGAGTGCGAGAAAGAGACTTGAAGTGCAGTGAAGTGGAATACAAGCAACAGCTCTAGTCGGTACAGCAGTTTCTGCTTTCCGTGAAAAACAACAATACGGAGCAGGTGAAAAGAAAAATAGTTCAATTTAGTGACCAGTTCGCTCAAATGTGCAGCACGCTCAAAAATGCCTAATTATAGCACTCTGTTCAACCCTCATGTACAAAGAGTGCGGAACACTGTTTTCATTTCTGTTGCCAACGCCAGCTATAAACAACACTAAACCTGCAGCGGCCAGACGGGAGTAGGGAGGCGAGGCCATCACACGCTGTACAGGGTGATGGCCAACCAAAATGTTTTCCCGCCGGGGAGGGAGCTAAGCACACAAAGTAGGGACATTTACATAAATGCACCAATAACAAGTCAGCATTTCTGTTTGCCACAGATAACAACCAATGGCAATCGGTGAGTATGCCAAAAATCCACAGAAGAGATACAGTAAGTCTTGCAGACAGCACAAGTGCTGTCAAGGCTCAACCTAAAAAGGGCATAGATGCCTGCTACTTACCATTGGTTAGCTTAATTGTCACTCTCATGTCCTTGTTTCTCATTGCTCATCGCTTGCCGGTTTCACTTTCTCTTCAGAGTTATTGCTGCTTTCTTCCCTCTAAAAACCTCCCTCGTCGCTGCCGCTGTCTGCCTCATAGTGCTTTTTCCCCCCAAGCATTGCCAAATCCAATAGGTCTCACCTATGCAAGACCTACTGGCTTTGTCAATGTTTTTTGCAATATTGCACAGGTGTGCAGCGTGGTTGATAGCAAGTAAGTGCATAGATGGATAGCTGAATGGTGAACAAATGAATGCATCATTGAGTAAATGAGTGCATGGCTGGGAGCATGCAGACTGGTACACAAGTTTTATAGGCCAAGGCCTCAACAACAGTTACAATGTTATTAAAAAGCAAAGAATTACCAATATTAAGTCAGTTGACAACATGATACCAGAACTGGACATCATTATGCTGGCAATGCTCATAATGTATAAAGAAAAAACAGCTTTGTGCAAGTGCAAACATTATACATAAGTGAACGCCATCATGCCTTTTGTGTGAACAGTATGCCAGAAATAATTCATATTATGTCATGGCCAGCATTTTGTTTTTAGTGGGAAAAACATTTAATGGATGTCCACATTCTTTTGTGATTTGCTACTAATATGTTAAGATGTACCACCAGCAAACAGGGATTGAAAGTATTATTGTTGTATAGGGAACATATCCAAACAACTTTCCTGCTGTCAGAAGTCTGGGCTACATTCTACTCTCCCAGCTCAGAAACAGAAGGTATCGACAAATAACCCGGGCACACTCTACTCAACCTCAGAGTGCTCGATGAGTGAACATTTGCTTCCCCCCCAACCTAAATAATGCCTTAGAGCATCAGAAAAAAAATAGCTGAACCTAAGGCTTTTCTGCCCCCTTGGGAGCAGATGGTGTTAGTATGACAAATTAGACATATGTCAAGCTGGCAAGTGTTGGTGTAATATTGGTAATTCTTGACTTTTTAATACAATCACAACTTTTTTTGAGGCCTCATCCTACAAGACTAGTGTTCCAATCTGCATCCATCCATCCATGCACTCATTCATTCATTAATCCATCGATAGCACTTGTTTAGTCAATGATTCATCCATTTCCTCGCCATTCAACTATCGATCTATGTGTTTATTTACCAATTAATTGACCTTGTATCCAGTCATTTATTCACCTAGTCACACACTCATTAATCTATCATTTGCACATTATCAAATTAGCCACTCATCCACACAACCATGTGCAAACTTGCCAATCAGTGATGACGCACTTTAACTCAGAACACTGCCATACCTACTGGCTTTGCTAGATACTGTTTCCCCTTCCATTCCCTTCATTTTCCGCTTTTGATCCTTTTACTCCCAGCTTCTTGTTTTTCTACTTTTCTTTTCGCCATGTTTTTATTTTCTAAAGGGGGAACCTTGAGCATGTGTAAGTCTAGTTTGACAGCTTTACCTGTCTGCAGAATCTATTGTTTACAATAGACACAGAGCGGGCTCTGAGTCAGCTCACTTCCGCCTCTGGCTTCTTTGAGTCAGACTCCTTAAGTCAGTGTTTTGAGATTTTGTCCATCACATCTTCTCTCTCGCCAACATTTTGGTTGCTACTAAGCATACTGCCTCCATGGGAGTGTGCTTACATTGCAAAGCAGGAGGTGCATTGTTTACAGGAGCAGCAGGTACTATTTGGTAAATGCAGAAGCCATCTTGGAACGAAGTCTTCCCCCATTACAATGCTTTTTCCCTTTACTTTAAGAACTGAAATCCCCTTACTGAACACATCTAAAAGGGTGAGGTCATTTTGTGTGCAGTGTTGTAACTCATATGCAAAACAAAAACACATTATGGACGTAATGCTGAACAAATCAAACATTCACCCCCAGTCACAGATCTGGGTTGAATCCATAATTCTTTTTGCTCCCCATGCCGTTCCAGTTTAGACCCAGCCTTATGCAAATCAGTCTTCTTCCCTTTGCTCCCCATAGGAACAGTCCTCATGTATTTTTTTTTTTATTCGATAACGTGCTCAGTAGAAGTATATTGAAATGTCATTATTGTAAATGCAGCCCAACACCAGTTAATTTACTCTCCATTCTATGTTATTATCTAGTTTTTAATTTAATTTTTAATAAAGTTGTTTTATAGGCACATGCATTACAGTTCGTTATGCGGTGTCTAAAAATACAACACACAGATGTTTCTTCATGTCAATGCAGTGTTCTGTGACTCAACATTTAGCAGTGTGTATATCACTATCGTTATTTCTGTCATATCCTGTATTTTCCACCTTATGGCTCCTTGCATTTACTTCAGAATTAATTTTTACCCGCTTTAGAAAATGGCCGCCACGTGCTGGAAAGCAGAGTTGCAATGTTATTCAATATAGGGTCAAAGGTGGTATTTCTGTCAAAAACAGGCTTGGTGCTCAGTACTCAGACATGTTGTTTTATGTTATGCTTTTTGACCGTGAGCTGATCTGCCTTTTCACTTACTCTAAGTCTGCCTTCAGCTCTGACTGCCCACCTCTTTAATATGTGTCCCTTGCCCCTGCTGTGATTCCCAGAGACAAACGTGTGTGTGGGTATTTCTGAATCCATTTTATTTCATTTTTTGTACTGGGTCCCTCATGTATGCCCTGCAGCCGCGGCCCGTCCATAGGGGTGGAGGGGCCACTCACCCCTCACCTTTTGCCTCTCAAGAAGAGTGTCTGTCAGGCTGAGCAAAGGGCAGCCTGACAGACACTCTTCAGGTCAGGCTGAGCAAAGGCGCAGGCTGCTGGCTGCCTGAGCAGAACTTTGCTGGGCTTAGTATGTCACATCTTTCGTGGGAGTGACTACTCAGCACAGCAAAAGTCCTCGAGGCCCTCCTCCTCGTGACGACGGGGAGAGTCACTCATTGCCTCGGACCTTGGCACCTCAGTTTTAAGCCCTGAAGTGCCTAGGACCGAGTGTTAATCAGTGACACCTCGTCACAGAGTGGGGTGGGGTCAGCCATCTCACTGACCCCACCCCACTCTGTGATGACGTTGGGACTGCTGCCCTCCAATAATGGCTGACCTAAGCTAAGTCAATGAGGGAAGGCAGCAGTTCCAGCCTTCCGGGGACCCCCGAGGCAGAGCTGCAGGTAAGAGTGATTTATTTGACATTCATTTTTGTTCTGTGCATGCGTGTATGTATAACTATTTGGTAATGAGTGTTGTGAATGGATGTGTGTACTTGCACATATGTGAATGCACTGGTATGAGCTAGTGTGTGTGTGTGTGTGTGTGTGTGTCCCTTTCGACCCGCTCCCTCCTAAAATTATGCTGGAGCTCACCCAAGGGACTTTTTGACTGCTCAAAGGTGGCACTCAAACAAATCACACTCCAAGCATTGACATTGCCACTATGTACAGCTTTCATGTGTTGTACTTTAAAAATAATTAGACTTGGAGGGCCTCTTGGAATCTACCAACCAGTGGTTCGAAGAGGTTTGGTACCTCTAACGCTTATGTCCATTTGGGCTGGATCCTTACTGACAGGCAGGAATATTTAGACTACCTTAAATTCATAAGTGATGACCCATGCAAGGTTAGATAGCAGCACAGAAGCCCCACCAGGCTGCACCTGGGCCAGCTTCTGTAGACATGGCTTGGAGGACAGCTCAGATCCAACCAACTCTCACTAATAGAAAGTTCTACTCATACATGCAAATGTCCACAGGTTCCACTGGCCAAATTCGAGATCTTCCCTAAAGTCATCCACAAAACTATTACCTCATCACCGCTTTCATCCTCCGTCTCCCTAGAGGGCATGCATTATAATTCTCGGAGGCCTACAATCCTGTGGTCTAACTAGTGCTTAGCTACCAATGCACCTGTTGTAATGTACATGTGAAAGCTTGAAATCTTGAAAATACCTATATAGCCTTTTTACAAAGATTTCAACTTCACCAGATCCAACTTGCCTCCATATCATAATATAAAGGTGGTTTGTTTGAGCTCTTTTGTTTTCTTTCTGGTATAACTTTGCTGTTCGCCTTTCTGCTTATAACAATGTGGTTTTACTCTCTCAAGACAGAAAAATGCTAATTTCTGTTGATGCCTACTCACCTGTTGCTTTCAACAGTGAAAGAAAGGGTAACAGATCAGGACCTTTCCCAGCATACTCTTCCTCTGCAGCACATGCTCACATCCATTCCAGATAAACATTTGTCTTATGTTTCATTGGCAGTGTTGGAAATTAAAAAGAGTTCATCTTGTTTGTGTCTAGTGATGTTTTTGTCCGTTCAGTTCTGTGAGAGAGAAACAAACCACATTATACATGCTAAGTGACTCCATGTCATGTCTGCTGCCTGTCCTCACTTTTTATCCAACAATTTTTCACATTCTGGGACTTGTAGTTTTGCTTTTACCGTCACAGCTTTTGGCTTAAAAATTCCAACATGCAAATTTGACTGAATAAAAAGTCAGGTCTGGCTGCCTGTGTCACACATGACGTGGGGCTATTCCCCTGGCAGCTATGCTTTTCTGGCCAAATGTATGCAGACCTTATGTGGTCTGTGGTTTTGTCTCTCATAATGAGCCACGTGACATAGAACCAATTGTAAGCAGTGGATGATCAATAAAATTCAAAGCAAAAGACTCTTTCCAACCACAAACAAAACGGACTGCCATGGGGAGTTCTCTTTGAACTCTCTTGGACACCCAAAATGCGGGTATTGTTGCTCCTGGAGTGCTTCTCCAGTATTTCCGATCTGTCCTTGGTAGAATCAATGTTATTATGAATCATTTCCAGTTGACTTTGCAGCTTGTTCTCTTATGCTTCTGGCATGCATGTCACAGTTCCAAGTTCTCCTCAGGATCTGGGCGATGCTCAAAGGGGTCCACCTCCTGACATCCCCAAACTCTGACTAATTAATCTCCAGAGTGTTGAGGCGATCAAGTGAGGGAAAGGGTAGGGTAGGTGCAGTGTGGGAAAGGGAAACCTGAAATAAAAAGCACATGCAATTAACAACCTATGTCTTGCTAACTACTCTCATATTTTCTCGCTATTTCTTTTCCCATACCTGCCAAGGTATTCCCTGACGATGGTTCCTCTATCCTGTAAGATACGTATCTTACTGCTCGGAATGCTACGCAACCATCTACACACAAGACCAAAAACACAGATGGTTAAAGTATCCTCGCCTGTCCATTCATTACCATACTACCAAATAACCTCCTCACCCTCATACGTACCCGACACCACACCCCCTTGAAATCATAGAAGGAAAATTAAGAAATTCTCCCAACAGTTGATGTGGGACTCCTTCCTCCTCGGGTGGAGTTCATATAGTCTCGAAGCATAACTGTTAAGAAACCCTTCCTTTCAGGGCTCCCACCTATTCCGATACTGTTTCCCCTTCCACATTAGAAACGAATACTCTTGTATCGGTTAGTTCCAAACCATAGCACAAAAGACGAGAATGTCTCGTACTGGTCAGTTCTAGGCCGGCTCCACCTACTGGCTGCCAAGTTGGCCTTTCTTGTCAAACAACAAAACAGAGCAACACAATCCAAAAGAAAAAACCCAGGCAGCCGTTAAGACCTCCACGGCTTACCTGACCTGACTCGTAAGTCTCTGGGACGAAGTTTCTCTTTCACGGCTTCGTCTCTGGTCCGCCTCCAGAGTGGAGTCCGGCAAAGTCTACCACAGTGGTGTTTGCGGTGTCTCGTCGCACCGCGTTATCCCCTCCGCAGCCGCGGGCAAGAATCCTCCTTAGCCGGATGAGATCCGCTCCTCCGGAAACCTCCAAAGAAACCCCCCCAATGGCCTCTCGCCAGAGAACCAAAGGCGGTTAAGTGGAACGTGGTAAAAGTCTTTAAGCACACCTCAAAAAAGACGCTGAGGTGCCGAGCAGCCGCACTGCTTCCATGAATTCTCCCGACTCCAGAATCACGTACAACGCCCCTTGCGTTGTGCGTGATTATAATGATGTTGGTTCCTCCCCTCGCCCGGGCTTCCTGGGACTCGTAGTTCCGCTGTGCTTTATGTATGGAACTACGTAGGCGCACTGGATGTTCAAACCATGACAATGCATGGGTTTCACATCTTTTTCGCTTGCTCACCAAGGCAAACTAAATCAACAATATCTCGCCCTGCTACCACGCACAGTGTTGTCATAAATCATAAAATTTGAGATTGTATGAGTGTTTTTATGATTGCTATGATTGACTATACTATAACTGATGTAATAAGAAAGCGGATAAGCAGTGCATGGTAAAGGCTAGCGTTATAGATGATTTAGTCTGCCCAGCAAGTTGAGAACTCTCTGTATGAAGGTGTGCGAGTTATATAAAGTTTTGAGCGGGGCACAAATTGTAACTTTAAATTATAACTATAACTTTTGATTTTCCAAGGTTTGTGTAGTTTAGGTTCTCTTTGTTTACAACTAATAAATTAGGTTGGCTTTTTCATTGAATTTCTATGTTTTTTGGTAAAAAATTGCTATGTAATTAAATATTGTTGTTTATTTCAGTATTAATTATTTACTATATATGACAGTGGCGTAGAGTAGGGTAGAGTGAAGTGTGGGAGAGTAGAGTGGTGTAGAGTACAGTGGCGTAGAGTAGGGTAGAGTGAAGTGAGGGAGAGTAGAGTGGTGTAGAGTAGAGTGGTGTAGAGCAGAGGGGCGTAGAATGAAGTGGGTTAAGCAAAGTGGGGTAGAGTGAAGTGGGATAGAGTGAAATGGTGTAGAGTCTCATGGCAGAGAGTGATGTGGGGTAGATTGAAGTATAGTAGAGTAGGGTGAAGTGAAGTGGGGTAGACTGTTGTTGCGTACATTGGAATGGGAGACTTTATTGACACACGTAGAGTAAGAATGTCTGGACAGATTTTTATGAAATTTGGCAGGAATGTAAATTATGCTGTGGAAAAGTTCCTTTTTGTTATTTTATATAAATTGGTTCAGTGCTTCTAAAAAACACAATGCTATTGGTTAATGACAACACTTACAGAATTAAAAGGCAGCCATATTGTCTAGCCCACACTTTTGGTTTGTGCTGGGGTTTAATGGGAAATCTAGATAGATTGTTAGTGTGTTTTAAATGTATAGGAACACATGAGGCAGTGGTGTAGAGTACAGTGCAGTGACATACATGGGGCACTGTAGGCTGGAGTACAGGGCATAGAGTAGAGTGGCTTGGAGTGAGTGGCCTAGATTAGAGTGGAGTGTCATACAGAAGAGCTGGGTAGAGTAGAGCAGCGCACAGTATAGAGGTGTAGAGTACAGTGGCATAGAGTGGATAGAGGGCAGTGGTGTAGAGTGGAGTAGAGAAGATTAGAGCAGAGCAGAGTGGTGAACAGTGGGGTGGAGTACAGTGGCTTGGATTGCTGTAGAGTACAATTACATAGATTAGAGTAGCATAGAGTAGAGTGCTGTACAGTAGAGTGGCATTGTGTTTAGTGGAGTGAGGTGAAGTGGTGTAGAGTGGCACTGTGTGGAGTGGAGTGGCATGGGTTACAATAGGTTGGCAAAGAATGCAATTGCATAATGTGTAGTGGCCTATAGTAGAATGGTGCAAAGTAGATTAGAGTGGTGTACAGCGCAGTGGCCTTGAGTAGAGTGCAATGGCATTGACTACAGTGGCATAGAGTGCAGTGGCGTAAAATGCAGTGGTGTAGAGTATAATGGCGTACAGTGCAGTGGTACAGAGTAGAGTGCAGTGGCGTATAGATGAGTGGACTGGAGTGGCAAGGCATAGATAGAGTGGCATAGAGTACAGTAGAGGGACATAGAGTGGAGTGTTGGAGAGTGCAGTACAGTGGCATAGAGTATAGTGGCATAGGGTTCAAAGGTACAGTCCAGTTGAGGAGAGTGCAGTGGCATTCAGTGCAGTGGCGTACAGTGGAGTGGTGTAGACTGCAGTGGCCTACAATGCAGTCGTATAGAGTAGAGTGGTGCAAAGTAGAGTGGTGCAGAGTGCAGTAGTATAGAGTGCAATGGCATTGAGTACAGTGGCGCAGAGTGGAGTGGTGCGGACTGCCGTAGTGCAGAGTAGAGTACAATGGTATAGAGTGCAGTGGCATAGAGTGGTATTGAGTAGAGTGGCACTAATGCAGTAGCGTAGAGTGCAGTGACATAGAGAACAGTGGTGCAGACTGGAGTGGCACAGTGTCATAGACTGCAGTGGTACAAAGCTGAGTACAGTGGCGTAGAGTGCAGTGGTGCAGAGTAGAGTGGCATACAGTGTAATGGTGTGGCGTGGCATGGTGTGCATGACATAGAGTAGAGTGGCGCAGAGTAGAATGGTGGAGAGTACATTAGAGTGGCATAGAGCGCAGTGCCACACAGTGAAGTGGTGTGGATTCGAGTGTTGGGGCATAGACTAGAGTGTCGTACACTCGAGTGGTGGACAGCAGGAGTGGCCTATGCAGGTCAAAGCAGTGGGGCGGGCGGACGTGCTGGGGGAGCATTGACAGACGACGACGAGGTAAAGTAAAGTAAAAAAAAACACCTTGAGCTTAGCGAAGCGGCGAGCGCAAGGTAAGCGGTTTTCTTTTTTTAAAATGAACTCTACCTCGTTGTCGTCTGTCGACTACCCCCCTGCCCCCCTGCTCTTACCTGCACGAGCAACTCCTGGTGGAGAGTGCAGTACCATAGCGTAGAGTGCAGTGTCATAGGGTGCAGTGGCATAAAGTCCACTTGCATAGAGTCCTGTGGCATAGAGTGCAGTGGTGAACAGTGCAGGGGTGTACAGTGCAGTGGGGTAGAGTAGAGTGGTGGAAAGTAGAGTGGCCAGAGTGAAGAAACATAGAGTGCAATGGCATTAAGTACAGTGTTGCAGAGTAAAGTGGCACAAAGTGCAGGAGCGTAGAGTGCAGTGGCATAGAGTACAGAAGTGCACAGTGGAGTGGCACATAGAGTGCTGTAGCATAGGCTGTGGTGGTGCAAAGTTGAACATATTGGCGTAGAGTGCAGTGGTGCAGAGTAGAGTGCAGCGCTGTACAATGTAGTGCTGTGGCATAGAATAGAGTGGCTCAGAGTAGAGTGGTGAAGAGTACTGTAGAGTGGCGAAGAGTGCAGTGGTGTACAGTCCAGTGGCATACAGTGCAATGGAGTAGAGTGCACTGGCATAAAGTGCAGTGGTGTAGACTACAGTGGCGTAGAGTAAAGTGGTGCAGACTAGAGTGCCAGAGAGTGCAGTAGAGTAGAGTGCAGTAGCATAGAATGCAGTGGCATAGAGCACAGTGATGCAGAGTGGAGTGGTGCAGACTGCAGTAGTGGATAGCGCAGTTGCGTAGACTGCAGTGCTGAAGAGTTGAGTATTGTGTCATTGAGTGCAGTGGTGCAGAGTAGAGTGCAGTGGCAAGGAGTTTAGTGACGTGGTGTAGAGTAGAGTGACATAGAGTAGAGTGGTGGAAAGTACAGTGAAGTGACATAGAGTGCAGTGGCATCGAGTACAATGGTATAGAATAGAGTAGTGCAGAGTAGAGTGGTACATCATGTAGTGGTACGCTGTGGAGTGGTACAGAATGCAGTCGTGTAGAGTGTGTAGTCATTTAGTACTTTGGTACATAGTGAAGTAGGGCAGACTGCAGTAGCATAGAGTGCAGTGGCGTAGAATGGAGTGGCGTACAGCACAGTGGCGTTGAGCGAACCAGCATGGTGGAGTGGTGCATCATTGCTTGTTGAGATGAATGTTCTTTATATCCATATGTACCGCAGACCTTCCTAGGTACTAAGAAGTGGTTGAATGAGGTCAGTTGGCCAGTTATTGTGGCAGCACTTCCACCTGGCTATGCAATTGCAAAAAATTGCGAGAAATGACCGGCTAGGAAATCATTTTTAAAGACAATCTGCATTTACAGGATACATAGTGCAAACTAGACCAACAATTTACAAACAAATTAGATATGTCATAAACATTAGCTAACAATAATTGTTCAGTTACCAGCTCCATTCCCCCCCACCCTAGTTCCCTCTCCCCCCAATTAAAGTGATTCATCATCCTGATCATGTACAGTCAACGGGTCACATATCATACCCCGATAGCTATTCAATTTTTCCCAGATTTGTGTCCATTTTCAGGGACATCCCCTACTCTCTTAAATCATTGTTCCGCCTTCATACACCAGTCCTCCATTCCCCTAAAGTCGGGGCCTCTATCGCCCTCAACTTCTTTGCTATATTACGTTTGGCTATTGTAAATCTCAGCGTTACCCACAGACGCTCCGCGTTCGTAAGATCTGAGTACCCCAAATATTCAACAGACACCATTTTTGCGATTTACTCGCAGTAACATTATAAACTTCTCTCATGGTCCTTAGTATCCCATCTCAATATTGCTGAAGTTGGGGGCACTCGCACAGCAGGTGGAAGAAGGAAGCCTCTGCCTGCAACCCCTCGGGCACAGCGGTAAGTCAAGTATTCCCATTTTAACCTGCATAGTGCACGCATAGTAGACCCTGTGGAGTATCTTTAACTGTATCTATGTAAAACGTAAACGGACGGTCGCCTCGCTAGGGGAGGCCAAGGCTTTTATCCATTCTTCGTCCTCAAAAGTCCCTAGTTCTCCCTCCCATATGCTCAGAAGCTTCGTCAAGGGGTCTTTAAGATTATTAATGAGCTTGCGATATACCAACAATATTGCCTTTGTTGCCAAATGGTCAACCAGGAGCCTATCTTCGAATGAGGAAGCCTCTGGGAGCGCCGTTCTCTTGGGTAATGTCTTTCTCAGTGAATGAGTGAACTGGATGTATCTAAAGGTTTCGGACTGTGGCATTTGATATTCCTTTTGCAGCACCGGGAAGGCCTTTACGTTCCCCCACTCCCAGAGGTCCCCTATCCTGGATATTCCAATCGTGTCCCACTTAATGAAGCCCTTGCGCAGCTTCCACAGGCCTAATTTTTTTTTATTCCCACGGGGGAGTCATCTGGGTAAGTTTACCGTGCTATCCCAGCTCTCTAGTACTCCCTGCCAAATTCGGAGTGTGGTTGATGTCAGGACACGGAAGGTTTCCACCACTACCCCCCCCCCCCCCCTATATATTGCCCTGAGGTACCCTCCCAGTTACGTTATGGCGGTCCATCCTGTAGGCCGGGTCGTTCTGCGGTTATGTACCCAATGATTAATCACCATCAGTTGGGCCACCCAGTAATAGTGTCTGATTGAGGGTAGTGCTATCCCACCATCATACCAGCCCCAGGCCAACTTTACTAATGAAACTCGTGGTGTTCCCCCATCCCATAGCAATTGCCTCATGGCTGCGTCTATTTGCTGGAAGTACTGTGGGGATACTAGGTAGAGTGTGTTGTGCAAAACATAAAGGAACCTGGGCAATGCCATCATTTTAAACAGTGCCGCTCTCCCCAAAAGGGATAGCTGGAGCGAGTGCCAATGTTGAGTATCATTTGATAAGCGACTTAATGGGGGGGCCAAATTGTGTTCATAAAAGTACAAGGGGTCTTTAGTAATGTAAATGCCCAAATATCGGAACCCCTCAGTGACAACCTTCAGATGACATCCTCTGGGAAACGTAGGTTTATTACCTGCTAAGATATATATTACGGATTTGTCCCAATTAATTGTGTATCCAGAGTACTTGCGATATAATGCAAAGATATGTAACATTCTACTGATCGTAACCTTGGGGTCCGCTACATACATAAGAATATCGTCCGCATACAGGGAGATCTTATTTTAAAGACAATCTTGAGCGTAAGTTGTCCCCTCTCGATATTTCAGACACTGGAAATCTGCTCTTTTCAATAAAACTCTCCCAGACAGATACCTTTTTTGATCTACTCTTTTCAGAGTTGAGCTTACCAGGGTCAGCTACAGGGTTCATACAGACCATGTCAGAAATAGTAGCGGCACATAGCCTTCAGGAAACCAACTTTACGTTGTTTTGGGATTTGAACCTTCATATGGATGACAATTCATGTACACAGGCTAGTAATCTTAGACAAGATTTATTAGCAATACAGCTTGCACAATTGGTTCCTCTGCCTACCTATTCTAAGGGCCATATCTTGGATCCGGTCTTTAAAAACGTCTCGACGATGACGGGGAAGGCCCCTCTACAAGTCACATGGTCTGACCACCTCCTGGTTCCGTTTTTTATCTTCGGATCGGAAAAGCCAAAATCAAATAGAGCTCAAATAAAACCTACTAGACAATGGGTTTAATTGGACATTACGAACTGGGCATCAACCATGGATAAATCCCCTCCTAGGTTAAGACAGCAATGTTTTTGCTTCTTATGAGACCTTTGAGGAATGGCTCAATTCAATGTTAGACACGTTAGCTCCTAGGAATGCCTTCAAACCCTCCCAAACTAGAACCAAATGAAAATGGTTCACGCCTGAGATAAGGAAGCTGAAAAAAGAATGCAAAAAATACAAAAGAAAATGGAGATGTCAGCATGATGGAATTGGTAAAGAAATGTATAAGAAAGTTCAAAGAAAGTTTCAGTATGTGATCCGCAAAGCCAGGTTAAAAGACTTGGCCTATAGGATCAGTCAGTCCTCAAATTCTTCTAAAGAAATTTTACAGCATTGTCAACTCCTTTTCAAAACCTAATATTACCGGAGCTGGTCCCCCTTCCTCCAAGGAACAGTGTGAGCAGCTGGCCAATCTTGTTTTAGGAAAGTCAGGCTTATTTATGACTCTCTATTAAGACCATCAGACCCCCTTATTAAAGCCAACAACCGGGTCAATGTTGAGAAGCCAAAGCTGGAACTTTCAGCTTGTCCAAAACTGAGTAAAAAAGATATTTTGAGGGCAGCAAATACAGTGAAGTCAGGCTCGCCACTGGACCCGGCCCCAATAGATATTCTGTTAAAATGGGGTGAGGCCATTATATGTGCTCTAATGGTCATTTATCATCTACCTTTGGAGAGCGAGAGATATCTCTGATATCTGGAAATACGCAATCATTCAACCATGCTGAAGAAGCCTTCCTTGGATCCTGACACAGTAGACAATTATAGACCCATTTCGTTACTTCCAAGGGGTTAGTAAAATCCTGGAAAAATGGTTAAATGGTGTACATTCTGACTTTCTGGATTCTAATAATTTACTGCACCAGACGCAGACTGGTTTTTGATCGGGTTGCAGTATAGAGACAGCTCTTTTATTGGCCACAGAGGATCTTACAAAGATGCTGGACCAGGGTGGGTCAGCTGTGCTCATCCTCCTGGATTTGAGCGCAGCTTTCAATATGGTTTCCTACTGAATTCTATGTCCGAGGTTAGAAGAAACTGGAATCACAAGTGTGGCATTAAAATGGCCAACCTCGTTCCTAGTGAAAAGGAGCTTTTAAGTCAGTGAAGGATCTTTTTCATCGGAGACACATCAGCTTCAATGTGGAGTGCTGCAGGGCTCCTCTTTGAGCCCTACACTTTTTTATGTGTTTGTTCACCTGTTATCAGACATCATTTGTTCCTCGGGTTTTACGGTGGTGTCATCCGCAGAGGACACTCAGATTGTGGTCTCCCGATCGCCCAATACAGACTCAACTTTTGGTAAAACGTACTACTTACAGTTGGCCAGTTGGATAGCAACAAGTTGTCTCAAGCTAAACGGAGAGAAAAGAGGTGATGGGATATAGACCTCAGCTGTGGGCTCAATTCCTTTGGCCCCGTGTCTGGGGAACAGCCTCCGCCAGACCAGAAGTAAAGAGCCTTAGAGTCATCCTGGATAGGGACACAACTATGAGCCCCTAGGCAAGGATAGTTGCTAGCACTTGCTTTGGCCTCTTAAGATCCCTTAGGAAGATGATCAAGTGGATCCTTATGGAATGTTGGGGGACCGTGGTCCAAGGCCTGGTACTTTCATGCCTTGATTATGACAACTCTCTTTATTTCGGCAGCGCCTCGTGTGTCATCACAAATTGCAGGTCATTCAGAATGCAGCGGCTCGAGCTCTGCTTGGTTTGCCCAGAATGTGATGAGCACGTTTGTCCCTTGTCCATCTCCATTGGCAGCTCATAAGCAAAATAATAGAATTCAAGGCCTTATGTATTGTGCAAAGTTTCCTAAAGTGCCTCATGTCTTCCTACACATTTAAAACACACTGCTAACCTAGATATTAAATTAAAACCCAGACCAAACTGAAAATATGACCTAAACAATGTGGCTGTTTTTAAATTTTGTAAGGACTGTCTATGACCAATAGTATTGTGAGTTTACCGTGGCCCAATATATCACTAGGACCCTTTCTACCCCATAAACTATAATCCTCCCAAATTTCATTTGAATCAGTTCAGTCATTTTGTCACAATATCTGATACAAAAGTCTATTGAAAATGCATTGGTGGAAAAATGTGTTTTGGCCCCCCCTTTTTTTCTTTGCACCCCATTAACTAATTAGCATGAAACTGTGCACCGTCAGCAAATGTAAAACAAGCAATAGAAAGCAATAGGTCTGCAAAGTTTTGTGGAGATTCGTCAAACTGTGGCAAAGTTATTAGCAAGCAACATCTGAGGAATTCGTGTCTCTGGAATTCCAGATTTTAAACTAACATGCGGAGTGTTGGTTTCCATATTGAATTTGGAATTTCTTTTTCATATGTACCTGAAGGTGGATTGATTTCCTTCAAAGGGGCAATTAGGCCTCATGGATTACATGCAGTGTGATCACATAAACTGATTCAGTGCATACTTTCCCTCTCAGGGTTATCCTTCTCAACCTGATTGGTTGTGGCGAATGTCACAAGATCTGCATCAGAGGTCATATCATGGAGCTGTGTAATAGGTCTTCTCGTGTTTCCCAGTTAGATGGTCATCTATGCCTTGCTGTTGTTCTTGGTCCTTGACACTTTGGCAGGTATCCCCAGTGCTAGACTTTGGAATTTGGTCTCATTGGGCCTGGTTCACCAAGGTAAACTTACACTTTTGTGTAAGTTTATTCTTGTTTTGGTATTCACACCTATGAGTTAATAGAAAGTTTGTGACTGTGGATTCTCCGCAATAGTAAACTTACTAGTAATTCATAAATTGTGAATATGAAAACAAGAGTAAACCTATACAAAAGTGTAAATTTACCTCTGTGAATCAGGCATTGTGTTGTACCCACTACAGTGCTGTACTCCTCAGCAGGGATTGGTTACTCATTGCATTTCCTCTCATTCTGATTGCTTCTCTGAGTCATTTTGCTCTTTACTCCTGGATTCCAGTGTTTGTGTCACAGATATTTCTGTGGGTGCTAGAGCCGTGGCTGCTCCTGGCCTGTTCTTTATTGCTCCTGGCCTGTTCTTTATTGCTTTGCAATTCTGCTGCACAACTTGCAAGTTTAAAAGGTTATCCAGTTCTTTGCCACTCCACTTTAGTGACCTCAAGTGTGAGAATTCAGATTTAATCTAGAACAGGGTTCTCCAAAGCATTATTTGTCTTTACTTTACTGGCAGGCAGCCCTCTGTTATCTATATTTTTGGTAGAGATAGATTTGCATCTCAAAGAGATTACCTTTGTCGTCGGGAAGGTAGAGGATGTCTGACTCTTGACAAATATTGATATGGAACCAAAGCCTGAAATTGGCCTTGAAATGGTTGCAATTTAAAATTATGCCACAAAACGCAAAATCGCTATACAAGGTGTACTGTAGATTCAAGGCACAACCAGAATCTTGGGTGGCCACAGAAAATCACCACCCTGTGGCAGGATGGCTGAATCCGAACATCATACAATGGAGAGGCGGAGCCACAAGAACTCCACATACATTGTTATGTTATGTTATGTTACTGTTTGTTTTGTAGAGCGCTCAGCTGCTCCAAAGAGCGTCCCGGCGCTAAAGATCATCACACCAAATACCAGCCGCAAACAAACAGCCATAACAGAAAACACAACCAGAATTAACCATAACAGCATTACAAAGCAAACAGATAGGTTTTAAGTCCTTTCCTAAAAACCGAGAGATTGGTGCACACCCGCAACGTCAAGGGCAATGTGTTCCAGAGGCGGGGTGCAAGGTAACTAAAGGAGCGACCTCCACAGCGAGCACGCTTCACTGTTGGAACGATAGCCTTGGCCTGGGCAGCAGATCTCAGAGGTCTAGATGGAAGATAGAAATTGACCCTTCTCTGCAGATATTCAGCGCCGAAATTGTGAAGCGCCCTAAAAGCTGTAGTTAGGGTCTTGAAGAAGATACGCTTACGAATCGGCAACCAATGCAGAGAGACAAGGAGATTGCTGGCCCTAGATCTTCTAGTTAAACCGAAGATTGCCCTGGCTGCAGAATTTTGAACTATCTGCAGACGAGTCAGCAGATACTCAGGAAGACCTAAGTAAAGGGTGTTGGCGTAGTCTAGGCGCGAGCCAATTAATGCTTGCACCGTAATTTTCTTATGCTCCAAAGATAAATAGGGCAGAAACTTGCGCAACATCCTTAAGATGGCAAAGCACTTCCCAGTCAAGCCAGCAACCTGGGTTTTAAAGGAAAGAGTGTTATCGACCATCATACCCAGGTTCTTCGCTGTGACCGAATCGCTGGCAGGGGGAGACATGGCCGAAGGCCACCATAGCTTCCAACGTGGGTCAGCAGGACAGCCAAAGAACAATATCTCGGATTTATCGGAGTTGCATTTGAGGCCATTTTTCCCAAACCAGTCAAACACAAACTCCAAACACTTCCGAATGGCTGCTCCATCAAAGTCACAGCCCCTGTCACAAGTGAACAGGAGCTGTGTGTCATCCGCATAGGATATGATCTGCTGGAAGATGTATCAGACTAAAAGGTCAGCAACTTTTTAATTTTTTTTATTATTTTATTAAATTGTGGAAGCTAGAGCAGTACAGCGTTCCATTGCAGATAACGTCTCACATTGGTTACAATATTACATAGGATGCAGTATTTCGATAAAAACTATGAACAAAAGCGCAACATGTGCATTGCACATTACAAATCCAGCAGCATGGTCTTATCTTGCCTTAACCTAAACATCACATTCACCCATGTTCAACGATTGCACAGTGACCATATCCGGGTGCTCCAGCAGGTACATCGTCAGTGGCACCCAGAAGTCTTCTGGTCTTGAGGTCATAGGCAGTTCCTCTGCTTATGTATCCAACTGTTCTTACAGTATACAGGTTCTTTTATCCATTTCGCCACTGTGGAGACCGTTCTACCTCCCCAATGCTTTGCCACCATGTGCTTCGCCAATAGGGTGGTGACAGCCACTATACGCCTGTTACATTGGTTGAGCTTTTTTAACAGTCCCAGCAAGCATATCTCAGGTGTACATTCCACAATTTCCATTACCATTAATGTTAATGTTCGAGGTACACTTGTCCAGAAATCATAAATAGACTTTCAAGCCCAAGCCAGGTGCGTGAAATCTGCCCATCCTCACCACACCTCATGCATCGAGCACCCTCACGCAGCCCATATTTCTGCAGCTTTAGCGGTGTGTAATACATTTGGAGTAAAAACTTGAAATGTATTATTCGGAGGTTACAATTGGCAGTTAGGCGCCCGGTCAGTGCATAGCATGTCCTCCCAGACCAACGGCTCCGCCAACTGACTATTCCATTTATCTAGGGAGGGAGAGCATTTTACATCAATTTCTCTTTGGGATGCATTGTATAGCCTAGTGATTGTAAAAGAATCTTCCAAACACAATAAATGAAGTTATTAATATCCTTTAATGGAGTCATCTCCATGCATCAATTGAATGCCTCTTGAACATTCCTTCAGTCTTAACATTCTCTTTGGAACTAATGACATCATAGTGTCATTTACACATTACTACAGTGATTAGCCCTTTACATTCCCCCACTGTTAATACAATTTGTAATGCCTTTAACATCGGCTCGTTGGGGAACCCCGGGTCTAGTGTTCTGACAGCCATGTGCAGTCTAGTGTAGACAAACCCTTGAATCCCACTGTAGGGTTTCCCTGATGTAAAGGCATCTAGGGATATGAAAATTCCATTTGTATACATATCCCCTAGTTTAGTGATCCCTGCACTAGACAGAATGCTCAGTGCCCCGTGTTCCTGCACCACCGAAATCCTGGGTGCGCAGCAATCGGCATAGCCGGTGCGTAGAAACATTAACGTCCTGCACGGGCGTCCAAGGCCTTCCACGCTTCAATAGTACATTTAACCGTATCTTTCTCTTTCCAATTTCCCTCCATTCTATTGTATAGACCCACAGCAGTCAACGGGATTGGGTGAGCACTATCTGCCTCTACCGCAAAGTGTGGTAGGTAGCGCTGAGGAAAGTACCAGTAGTGTGCAAATTGAGCTTGCGCGCAAAGGTAATACAATCTTAAATACGGGGCCTCAAAACCTCCCCTTTCGAATAGCTGCGTAAGAGTGTCCCAGCTACATCTCGGCTGTTTACCCACCCACACCAATACCAGCAGACACGACTTTAGGGCCTGAAATACGGCACTATTTATAGTTATTGGGATATTCACGAACAAGTACAGCAGTTTAGGGAGAATTGTCATCTTAACAACTGCTATTCTGTCTGCTAGGGACAGAGGGAGGCGGGTCCACTTGGCAACTTGATCATTTAATTTAGCAAGCACTCGCCCACAGTTAATGCTGATCACTGTCTCAGGATCTCTGTGCACCCAGACACCCAAGTATCGCACAGGTTCCCTCGACCAGGCCAGCGGGAACTCTAACTCCAGCTCATCCGTGCACTCTGTAGGAGGAAAGACAGTAGACTTATTCCAGTTGATGCATAGGCCTAAATATCTCTCGAACCGGATATATTCCCGTATTAGGGGCACCAAGTGTGCTGCAGGTTCTCTAATGTACAGTAACATATCATCTGCATATAATGATATGGTGAGCGTTTGCTGCCTAAAATTCAATTGGCATGACCTTGCATGATCTTGCATGCCAATGGCTCCAGTGCCAAAAAGATCAGCATGGGAGAGAGAGGGCACCCCTGCCTGGTACCTCTACATATATCTACTGGGGCAGTGACCACTCCATTTACGCGTATCCTCTCGACCGGGCCTGAGTAGAGGAGGCACACCCATTTTAGAAAAAATGTTGGCATCCTCATACGCTGCAGGACCACAAACATATAGCCCCAATGTAACAAATCAAATCCTTTGGCCGCGTCTAATAATACAGCTGCGACTGGAAGCTCGGGATCTAACTGATGTAGCACAGCAAATATAGTGCGCAAATTATGTGTAGTGGATCTCTTAGGTACGAATCCTGATTGATCCGGCAGGACCAGATTTGGGACCAGAGGTTGTAATCTATTAGCAATTATTTTGGCCAATATTTTTGCATCTATGTTTATCAATGAGAGCGGCCTGTATTATTCACACCTATTGGGCTCCATGTCTGGCTTCAGCAGCGTTACTATGAGCGCTTCTCGGAGGGAAAGTGGCAGTACACCCTTATCATATGCTTCAGAAAAACCTCCAGTAGTCTTGGGGCTAAAGCATCCACGTAAGCTTTACAAAACTCACTAGGCAGCCCATCCAGCCCTGCCGCTTAACCATTCGGGAGTGACATTATAGCCTCCTTCACATCTTCAACCATCCAGGGCTGTCTGTGATATTCTCACTGGCCCAGACATAGCCAACCCAGCGCAATGTCTTCCAAATAGCAAGAGATCTCGCAATCTTCAACAGTTGGCCTAGGCCCGTACAGAATATCGTGAGGAACCGACTAATCCCCTACGTGGTGTAATGTGCTTCAGAATCACTGTCTATTATTTCAACAATGTGGTCCTGCTCCCTTGGCATTGCCAATTTACTTGCCAGAGAGTGACTTGGTCTGCCCCCCTCCCCATATAGTCGTGTCTCCACCTCCTTGACCTATGCCGCATCTCCTGTTCGGCAACCTCATCATGCTCTGTTATTAATTCTCTAATTTGGGCAAGTATTGCGTGTGTGGGTCTTTGTTCGTAGATACGTTCAAGTTCACGTATCCTGTCTTCTAAATCCCATAAACTATTCCTAAGTGATTTTAAAACTCCTGCCAGCGCTCCTATACATTCCCCACACATAGTAACTTTGAAAGCCTCCCACAGCGTACCAGCTTTATCCACAGTACCTTCATTCTCCAAGAAGAAATTAGTGATAGCTGCCCCAATTGTGGTGCGAAATACCTGATCCGGTAGTGACGACGGCTGCAGTCTCCACTGGAATGGTGGTCTCATGTGAGTCGGTATGACCCGCTCCAGGTGCACAGGGGCATGGTCAGATAGCGTTTTGACGAGATGCTTTACTGACACTGTCCATGTGCTCACTTCTTTGGAGACAAGCCAGTAGTCCAGCCTGGACCATGAACCATGTACAGTTGACACATATGTACCCTTCCTCACTGCAGGGTAACGGCATCGCCACACATCAACTAGGCCCTCTGCCTCCATTATTTCACGGATCATTTTCACAGCCTGTTTCACATGCCATGTTGTGTTAGCTGATCGGTCAAGCTAAATATACATTCAAGTCTCCACCCCATATCACTGCGGAGGGGGGCAGCGCCGCCATACGTCTCCATATGTCATTATAAAATTAGAGATCATCCAAGTTGGGCCCATACAAGTTTACAAATAAAAGCTTTGTGCCGCCCAAGCATCTCTGCAGCAGGAGCACTCTACCCTGTTCATCTTTTTCTGAATGGGTTAGCGTGAAAGGAGTTCTCATCTTCACCAATACAAGTACACCTCTAGAATATGTAGAATACGACGACGACACTCTAACAGCAGCCCAACGAACTGACACCTTCTGTTCTGCGTGTTTAGTGAGATGCGTCTCTTGCAGGAACTCCACTTGGTCATCCTGCCTATTTAAGTATGCCAGTACCTTACAGGTTTTCAGGGGGTTATTAAGGCCTCGCACATTCCATGTTATCATTTTAATAGTACCACCTGGCCACCACCTTGAATATTCCTGACCTGCCCGTTCCACTGCTGCATAGATAGCTATCCGCTGAATGCACTAGGTTCTCTACTACATGTAGTCTGCACTGCATCTGCACCAGAACATGAACAAACATCCCACCCTCACCCACTTCAGCACCCACAACATGCTAAAGCCATCCCAATAACATTTTAACGTAATCCCCCTACAGAACATTACCCAGATATGGAAGTGGGGTACGCCCATAGAGGAACACTAGAGCGCAGTCATCCTCCCAGGTGTCAGGGAGGTCACCGAACGTGTCCATTGTGGTAGCATGCCAGACCTGCATTTGTTGTGTAAAGCTCCAGTATACTTAAAGTCTTTAACAACTGTGTTGTTGCGATTCTCACGAACCGCTAGTCAAGGGTCCATTCGATGTCCACCTTAGGGTATTGCTACACTTGTTACCCTCTCCAGCTGCTGACCATCGCAACCAGCCACTGGCTGCTGCCGCTACCATGATGACTCTGGAGAAGGTCTCTTGAGCTGATTCGAAAATCACGGCGTTACAATGTCCTTCATTGCTCCTCATCTTCAGGATCATCTGATTTGTCACGACGGCTTTGTTTAATTGATTTTGCATACTCCATGGCGGACTGAGGGCTGATGTATATCCTAGCTTTACCTTGTGTTCCAATTCATAAATGGGCAGGGTACAACATGGCGTACGGGATGTTCTCTGCCAGTAACAACTTCTTGACAGGCTAGAATTCCCGCCTCGCTGCCTGGACCGATGGGGTGAAATCTGGGTAAAAAGCCAAATCTTTCCCATGGTAATTTATTGTTCCTTTCTCATGTGCCAGACATAGGACCGCATTGGGGTACCTGTAGTTTAGCAGCTGTGCGATGGTCGGCCTCGGTGGGTCACCTGGGACCGGCGTGCCGCCATCGACCGATAAGCTCTTTCTATAATTAGCATCGTCAACAGGTTCTCCGCTCCAAAAATCTCTTTGAGCATTTCCTCAACATAGAGCTCCAGTTTCCCTGTATTGATCAACTCCAGCAGGCCCATAATCCTCAGGTTATTGCTCCTTGACCTATCTTCGAGGTCTTCATTCTTGCCTGGATTATCACTAGTACCTTTTCCATGTTTAGGGTTTTGGTTGAGACACTCTATAAGCTATCTGCCGCGTCGGAGATGCACTTTTCCGCTTCACCAATCCTAGCAACCTGTTTATCAAGCTTCGCTGACATGTGGTCCGTCTGCAGATTTAAAGCATCAATTTTCCCTTCTATAGATTGCAGGCGATTCTGCGTTGCAAGGAGAGTCGTTTCCAGCGACGCTGCACCTTCCGCTGGGGCATCCTGCTCAAAGTCCGATGTCACACTCTGCTGCGACCTGCCAGGCTTCCGCATTTCAAAAGTGAGGCAAGGTTGGTTCTTATCTGTCTTGCCCATTGTGTCCGTCTGGCCTGTAGTGCTCTCTATTGTCCACTGCGCGTTGGGCAACCGCCTTATTTCTGCCCTTATTTGTACCTGGTGATACGAGCGCAGTACCAGGGAGCGTCTTTGAGCGCCAAGCGTTCTTGTCTGGAGCTACTGCATCACTTTATCACCACACTGCAGCTACTAACTACAGCAAAGGGGCCTGCACTCAGTGCCACAGCAGGATCTTGCATATTTTGTGATTACTGTTCTTCTTTATTTTATTTATTTTTCTATTTCCTCGTTTGGAAACAAGGTCCCAAAACACAGTCCCCACCACGCAGCCGGCCTTGGCCACAGGCCCCACAAAGTTGAGCAAATTTCATAGGGCTGTCGGCCCCCACCACACCACGTTTCTCTCCCTCACCTGCCTCAGGGTCCTCGAAGCAGCACTGGCATGTTTCAGGGCACTGCCGGGCTGGGCACAAGCAATGCATCCACATGGGACTCACAGTTCATGTGAACATTTGCAGCTTGAGCAGCCGCCCGCCGCACCGGATCTCAATCGCAGGCCCCAACCTCATGGCAGCAGGCCCCGCCTTCTGCAATGTTGGTCCAAGCAATAACAGCACCATGCAGCGCGGCACACTTCTTACCGCCAGACCTGCTTAGAAAACTCCCAGGTCGAGCACGGTCTCATACAGCCCTTCGGCACTGCGGCAGCGAGGAGAGAACACCACGACCCGGCCCAGGGCACCAGGCCGCCCACAGCGCACTGGAGCCACCGTTACTTGTTGCTGCTTGGTCGCAAATGATGTTGCCAGCACATGAGCTCCCAGCGGGCATCAGGCATCAGCCACATCCCTGGAGCGCCTCTCAGGTCCACTCGGGCCCGCAGGGCACCTCAGCAGCAGCTCTGCTCTCCGAAGTCCAGCCACAGAGTCCCACTGCAGGCCGCAGCCGCCATGCTCCATCCGGCGCCACGGCAGCGCCGAACATTTATCTTGGAGTTTTGCACCCTCTGCCACGTCACCAATCTACAGTCCCGCTTTTCACCATAATTGTGCCACAGTTTGATGCTCTGGCTGGCACGCTGTGTTGAGGATTATGGATGGGGGATGTTGTTGGCCGGCAGAGCTGCACTAGTGCAGCAATCTTGCTGTGCACCCTCTCAAAATGTCAGCAACTCTGCCAAAGTAATGCTGAACTACCGGGCATCAGAGAAGTGTTACTCGATGTGTGGAATAAAGACCTTACAGGTGCACTGATTTTATTTGACCCCTCCTTAGCATTGACCTGCAAGTGCACCTGTCATTTACCACAGGCGTGATAGGGATAGTCATAGCCTGCTTCACATTACTCCATACAAGTTGGACCTTTTGATTAACACACTGGTAGACACCATCATTGGTCACCAGCTCTATTGTGATAACACCCATGAGTATCTCAAGGTAGTTGAGGGAACTGGTGTACAAAACCAGGTGCCTATGTGTACGATGTTCAGAACAGGACACGAAGGAACTGATCAGGTCTCAGTAGTGAAGTATCAGTAATACTGCACTTGGGTCTGGTTGGTCCATCAACTCTCAACAGTAAACTGTGCTTCAATCCTCACATAAACGCATCCATCGACAAGTGCTCGTCTCCATCAACACCCAATGCATCTCTGCTAAAAAACTGCCTTATTGTTCACCCTAGTTGTCTCTTGTCTGGACTGTAATACGTTTTTTAAACTAAGCTGTCCGAAAAAGTCCTCTCCAGACACAGGAACAATTCTGTCCAGCTCATCTAGGTTCCAAAACGACATGACCTATTACGCGGTCCATGCTTCCAATTAAAGAGTGCGCTCAATATAAACCTTTTCACATAGTACAGCAAAACTCCACAGTCGCCTACTGGCAACATATTCAAACTCTTGGAGCACGGAGTCTGAAATCAACCACCCAGAACCTACTGATCACCCATCCATCCACACACAGAAGATTAGGTGGTAGGTCCCCACACGTTCGATGCTCCACTCTGTGGAACAACCGTCGAGCATGTTTCAGACTGGAAGATAACCTACTAAAATTACACAACCTCCTCTCTTCTACCAATGACCGAAACATTGGCGTGTAGTTCACCAAAGGCACTTCTTTTCCACAGACACCCTATTATGTTTCCGCAGCAACCTGCCTCCGTAGTGGAGTGGTGCTGCTTCTTTACTAGAGCTAACTCCTGTGCTGCTTGCTTTTTTGCTACAGGTTCTAGCTGCCCTTTTCTCACAACCTTTGTCAGTGGTGAGGCTCCACTTCAGCTTTGTTCATTCATGCCCACCTTCCTAGGTGATGGGATTGTCAGTGTCGTGGCCAGCTATCCACTTTTATAAACATGACTTCAATCTGACACAGTGATAAATGAAGGTGAAGAAGGATGAAGATGGAGAGATAGTGGGTTGTTAATGATGAATCAAAGGGCCGTTATGTGGCAGAGATCCAGGTGCTGCTTTAGTATAATCAAGAGGGCCAGGGTGAGAATGAGAAGAGAGACCGTGAGCCTTTAATGCATGGTGGAACAAATAATACAATATATCTCTCATGCGCTATTACTTGGGATCTCTATTGCAACACCTGATGGCCACTGGTGCCATAGAGATCAAGATGTGTCTGTTAAAAGATCACGCATAGGTAACAATTAGGAGTATCCAGGAGTTCAAGCAGCTATCTCCGGTACCACCCAATCTACCACTAGTTTCAGGACTCATGATGACAATGGCATGAGCATCAGGGAAATGGAAGATCACTGTGGGGCCCAGCGTGGGACAGGGGGTCAGCCATGCAATGTCATTTGAGATCAGAAGGTTTGTGAAGTCGCTTTTGCTACACCTGGCAACTTGAGCAATCGGTAAGGGACACGACGGCCTCTTTCCGAGGCCAAGATCTCCATGAAAGCTGAGATTTTTTATTTACCAGTCTAAAAATTTTTATGTGGAATCCTCAAAGAGAAGATTAGCGAAATCTAATTGCTCTTCTGAATAGTTTAAAGTAAACATGGTCCATTCCCCAGTGATTTAGAGGCTTAAATACTTCATGGGAGCATTTTTGATAAATTTCCATGCTGAAGGCCTTCTAATTTGTTGCCGTATCTGGCTCTCGCTGGATGTAGAAAAATGGGCCTTTCATTGTTAGAGTCATTTATACATGTTTTTGGATCATGCTGTTCTGTACTGGTAAAATGTGCAGCATGTTCTGTCCATTCATATCTAATTCTTGATATAAACAGATCTGTGAGCAATCACATACCCTAAAAATATCTCACTACGACAAATGTCTGCCAACAAAGTTTAAAAAACAACAACGATTTAATAGACCATATTACGGTTGAGGTCATGCATTGATAGTGATGGCACGCGAAACACAGAGCGCCAGTCTTGGGATGAGAATTAAGCACATGACTCAAAGATCAAGGGTGATAAAATACTTGTGCTGTACCATCAAAGAATGCCTCTGAAAGACCCTCCTTGAAAAGCAGACAGCCCTTGGGTCCTTGATTTCCAGGGCTTGTGATGGTTTAAACAGACCCCAGCGAGGGTGGAAGGAGCCGGGGAATCGGCCTGCCAGTGAAAGGACACTTTCTTGCCTCCATGAGACCAGGGTTCCTGATCTTTACCAAAAGCCTGAGGCCAGAGGATGAGATCAAAGAAGGCCCTGCTTGCAGTGGTCAGAACACTCTGTAGTGGTGTGCAAAGAAAAACTGTCTCTCCAGACATCCTTCCTTCCTGCTGGTGATAAGTCTTCCCTGGCTTTTCAGGTGCTAAAAGTGTTGGACTGGCTTTTCAGGCGGCCTGGCAGTCTGGCACAGTCAGCTGGTCCAGCTTGGAAGGGTCAGTGTGTGGGGTGATCTTTTTGATCCAGTCACTACCCACATGGGGTCCTGGCCTAAGCAATATCTGCGATTTAAACCTCAAAACAATACCCATAAACACAAATACCAGTGTACATCAAACTGAAGCACAAACTATGAAATGTTTGAGTATGGTTTTAGAAATGGAGTATGGTTTTAGAAATGGCGAGGAACATGGCGGCAGGCTGACGCTGGCCGCGGGAGCTCCGATCCGACCAGGAGTACTGACCCGTTTCTTTTTTGATGACTGATCCCACTTTTGCGGTGAGAGTGTAGGGGAGACCTTGTGCCCGTTCTTGAGGATGTCATTTTGATCTTTTCTTCCTTTTTTCCAGCTCTTTTTTTGCTTTTCCTGCCTCCCCGTGTTTCGTCTGAGGGTCGGCGGCTCTGTGAGAGGCGGCGATAGGACCGAGTGGCTGAGAGAGCCGTATGGGAGTCGAGGGAGCAGCGGAGGTGGAGTCAGCAGTGTTTGAGACCGGCGGAGGCTGCAGAGAGCACCGGGCAAGACTGTGGAAGAGAATTAGAGCAGCAGCTGCTAGGATTGACTTTCGTGCCCCTGAGGGGCGAGGAGCTGCAGTGACACGGTCACTGGGGTCAGTGGGGGCAGGGAAGGGTCGCATGCTGCTAATTTCCCAGAACTTCCAGAATTCTATCGGTGGGGGAGCGTGGAGCAAACTGGGCACCCTTCAGGTACTGCTAATGGAAAGGGACTGTTCTTTATTAGGCTCTTAAAGTTCAGACACCATTCTAAAACAGGGCCCAGGTTTATGTCCCAGAATTAGTGAAAAGATTCCGGTTATAGAAGACGCGAGAAGGGAGAGAGCGTTACCTGTTAAAAATAGGTATCAGCTTCGCTCTCAGCTGGAACTCCAAAGAGAAGATCTATTCGCTTCACAGGGGGGAGGTATAGGAGGGTTTAACGTAGTAGTCCCATTAACTCCTTTGAAAAAGAAGAAGGAGAGAAAGGAAAAAAACATAAAGAAAGGGGAGTTCAAAAATAGTAAGACCTTGAAAAATTTTATTATTTTAAGATAATGGAGCAAGTGGCCATTTCCAAGGGGGGGGAGGTTCCCCCTCTATCTTCCCCCGCTCAGATTATTCCTCAAATCTCTATCGAAAACCGGTACTCTCCCTTATCTTGTGATCCGGATATCGAGACTGAAGAGATTGCCCTCTCTGGGCTAGAGATTTCTAACCTCCCAGTCCCGCCTGAACCTGTTACCCCGACCCTAACTCAGTACCCAGCTAAAGATCTAGATTCTATGGTTACCGCTAATATTAAGATCTGTCTCCCGTTAGCCCTATGTTCATCACCCTCTACCGATGTTGAAGTGGGGGAAAGGTCTGTTCAGGGTGCTTTGGGGGCGAGACCTGGAGATCTGAGTGGTGGACATTTACAGCTAGAGTCACTTCTACAGTCCCTCAGAGGGGACCTACTTTCCAAATTTGAGATATCCGAGGCAAATCAAAAGGGGATACACGAGAAGTGTGCAAGTCTAGAAACTAAATTGGACGATATCTGTAAGCGGACTGGTGCCTTGGAAGTGGAAGTTTCTACACTCTCGGAAGTGGGTCGAGTACACACAAAAGATATAGTGGGATTGAAGGCCCAGAACAAGTCACTCCAAATGGACATTGAGAGGTTAGAGATTCAAGCCAGACGAAATGACTTGAAATTTTTAAAGATTCCAGAGGGAGCTGAGAACGGGGACGTTAAATCATTGATCTGTAAACTTCTCAGAGAAGGAGTACTAAAAGACAGATCAGACATTGACCTCGAAAAAGAAATTCAAAGGGCACATAGAGATCCCTTTAGGCAACACCCAGACAGAAAAGCTCCCAGAAAAATCTTAGTTAACTTCCATACCTTTGCAGTCAAGGAGTTGATATTGGGTAGAGCACTCATCAATACATCTCTTCAGCTCGATTCTACAAAATATCTTATTCGTTGTGATGTGGGCAGAGCTACAGCACAAAGGCAATGGGAGTTGGGGTCTAGAATGCCCGATTTGAGGAGCTTTGGTGCACACGTCCAGATGAAATTCCCCGCTTCACTGAAGGTGATGTGGAGAAATAAGTCCTATAACCTTACTTGCCCCCAAGAAGTGGATTCATTGCTGTTTCTGATGAAAGAAAACTCACATTAGAATTTTGTTTTTTTGATCTTTTTTTTTTTCTGTCAAAATGGGAGGGTTAGGCCTGCATTTGAATATCTGGGATGTGCACTAAATTGGGAGGGATGTATAGGCATTGGGATGAGAAGAGAAGAGAACCAGGAGATAATTAAAATATAAAAAAAAAAAATTACAAAAAAAATTCAATAAAAAATAGGATATTTATATGTGTATACAAAAGAAAAAACTCGGGCACATAATTTATTTTTTATTTTTCAAGAGGGTCAGAGCACACGAGGGAATTTAACGTTTATAAGGGGGTTGATCCTGGTATCGGTTCAAGCGAGGTCCCGATAGGCGACTAAGACCGCCAAAGAAGAGGAGGGAGGGTTCCTCAGGGGGGGTGGAGGGTGGTCGGGGGGCACGGGTGGTAGGAGTTAAAATGGGAAAAAAACTAATCCTCACACAACTGTGGAGAAAAGAGAACTATAATGGCCGGGTGGGAGCAAAATTCAGTCTACCTAAGGCAGCCCTAAGATGAATAGCATTCCTAATAAAATCAAGATAATCAGCTGGAATGTCAATGGGTTGAGAGATACGAGAAAGATGTCTAGAGTGTGTGAATTTTTGAATAATTCTAAGGCTCATATTTGTCTTCTTGAAGAAACCCACCTAGAGGTAGAGGAGTGTAAGCTAGGGTTTGGCAAGCTCAGATGGGTCCAAGATATTCTCTGCTCCGAACACAATGGTAGTACTAGGGGAGTCGCAATAGTAATCACAAACAATGCTGGGATTAAAGTAGAGAATTTCGAGACAGATCAATCTGGGAGGTGGCTGGTAGCTTCATTGTTAGTAGGGAGCTCTCCATTGGTGTGTGCAGTTTACTACGGGCCTAATCAAGATGTTCCAGCTGCTCTCTTGAAATTAAAAGCTAGCCTTTCTGATATGGCAACACCCATTATCTTAGGGGGAGATTTTAACTTGATCTTGGATGAATTCCTAGATCGTACTTCAAGGGTTAAATATGTCCCTCCCTGTAAATCACATTTGGAATTGAGAAATATTATTAAAGAGTTTAATTTGATAGATATCTGGAGAGCAAAAAACGGATCTAAAAAGGATTTTTCCTTTTACAGCCGGAAGTACAGACATCATTCCAGAATTGATTTCTTTTTATTAGATCAGTCCCTTTTCTCAGCAGTAGATTCCATCTTATATACTCCAGCATTACTCTCTGATCATTCTGCGGTGGAGCTGGTAGTTAATTTTAAGCAAAAAGAATGACAGAGAAGGTGGAACTTGGATAGATCCTTATTACTAAAGGAGGAGATCAAGTTGGACTTAGTGAATCAGGCAGAGGAATACTTTAAGTATAACTGTGGCACCGCAATTGATCAGGTGGTTTGGGAGGCATTTAAGGCCTTTTTAAGAGGATCGTTAAGTACACTGATGATTAGGAGAAATTTGTTCAGGAGGAGGCTGGAGGAAGAGCGCCTCTCTAAGATTAAGCAAAAAGAACAAGAGCTTCAGAGGGCATCGGCAGACCATCAGAATATAGTACCACACCTGCAAAGTGAGCTGGACGGATTACGGGCAGAATTCCAAGCTAGTTTGGATAAGATTTTAAAAGATAGGTGGAATGCCAGCAAGCTCCAAAATTTCTCCTATGGCGAAAGATGTGTCTCTTTTTTAGCCTGGAAAATCAGGGCAGATAGGGTAAGGAATCAAATTAAAAGCCTATCTCAGAGCAGCACGGGAGCCATCATATATGATGATGACCAAATTATGGAGGAGGCGAGAATATTTATGCAAGATCTATACAAAGAAGACACTTGCTCTGTACCTCAAAGAGCTAAAGATTGGTTGAATCAGCTAGGGCTGCCTCAGATATCTATGTTGGATAGAGCCTTTCTATGCTCGAGCATAAAAGAGGGCGAAGTTAAAACACAGATTAAGAAAATGGCCAGAGGGAAGGCAGCGGGCCCAGATGGGCTCCCAATAGAGTTATATTTGGTAGTCCTCGAAAAGGTTGTCCCTGTCCTAACAAATTTGTTTAATAGAATCTATTTATCAGGTGAGACCATCCCAAAATCATGGTCTGAAGCCACAGTTACCCTGATCCTGAAGTCCAACAAAGATCTGTTAAAAATGGAGTCTTATAGATCCATTTCCCTGTTAAACACGGATTATAAAATGTTTGCAGGGGTCTTGGCAACGAGAACAGCTAGAATTATCAAAACAATAGTACACCCGGATCAGAGGGGTTTTATTCCCGATAGGCAGTTGAATTAATTCACTTTTCAAGCTATCGCGGCAATAGATGTGGCAACAGATAAGAAGCTTCCATTGACTTTAGTAGCCATTGATGCCGCTAAGGCTTTTGACCAGGTGAACTGGTCATACCTATGGGAAGCTCTATCTGGGTTTGGCTTTCCCAATAACTTTGTTTCAGCCGTCAGGTCTCTTTATTTTTGCCCTCGGGCAAGAATTTTAGTCAATGGAGCCTTAACAGATTGGGTTACAATCGCCCGGGGCACCCGGCAAGGGTGCCCCTTGTCACCCCTATTGTTTAATCTTTATATTGAACCTTTTGTTTGTCAGCTTAGGTCTGACCCATTGATCAAACCCTTCAAAATTGCAGATCTGGAGTTGAAATTTGCTCTATACGCAGATGATCTGCTTTTGTTTACATCTATTCCAGCTGAAGCTATCTCCAGATTAGTAGATCAGGCTGAATCGTTTGGGGAAATCTCGGGATATAAAATAAATAAAGATAAGACCGAGATTATGGAATGGAATCAAGATGTGGGGACTCAAGGGGTTAAGCCTCGAATGAGGTATCTGGGGATCCATCTGGCCCAGAAAATTGGAGATATATCTAAAATCAATCTGACCAGAGTTTCTAAGGATGTTTGTGGTTTGCTGCAGCGGTGGTCAAGCCTCCCTCTAAATATTTTTGGAAGGGTTAATTTGATAAAAATGATCATTTTGCCAAAAATAACTTTCCTATTTAACTCAATTCCGCTATCTTTCATGACACCAGATATCGCGAAATTGCAGGGAAAAATCGGCTCTTTTATTTGGAACACTAAGTCCTCTAGAATCTCCTGGAAAAAGCTTCGGAGAAGTTTATACATGGGCGGTCTAGCTCTACCAGACCTATTCACTGACTGTCACTCATTTCATTTTAAAAACTTTAGAATAATGGCCAATAAGACGGATGCATCTTCACTGGGTTTATTGTTTCAGGCCCTATTGTATGACATCCCCCAGGGGCAAGAGTTTTTTCTTTTTAAATTCGGAGATCCGAAGTTTTTAAAAAAAAGTCAGGCTTAAGATTCTGGGTGCTGCCTTGAAGAACTGGTTATACATTAGGAAAAGTCTTAAAATCCCCTTCTATGCACCCCAGGCCCCAAATTGGGATTCCCCGGTACCCCTGACTGTCTTAAAGATCAATTGTCCCGGCCCTTAAAAATGGCAGGCATATCATGTTGGGGTCATCTGCAGAAAGATTCGCAGCTCTTGAGCTGGGAGTCCCTCTCGGGGTTGACAGGAGGGACAATCACTAGATTTAAGTACTATCAGCTGTCAGGATGGTGGGCAACGAAATCCTGGGACCTTGAAGCATCAAACTCCAAATTTGATTCAGTCTCAAGGAGAGGTGGATGGAAACGGGAGGTTTCTTTTTGGTATTGGGCCCTTCTAGAAGCCGGAGGAGTGACTGAATCCAAACTCCAAAAACTCTGGGGTAATGTCATCAGTTTCAACTCTAATGAATTCAAGGGCATTTGGGGGGACTCCTTTACTATGTTGCAGGCAGTTGTTAAACCTGCAGCACTTAAAAGAAATCATCTATATACTACACATAGGGTATATTTAACACCTGGAAAACTAGTTAAGGTGACGGGTCTAGAATATCATTGCCCTAGGTGTAAGCACCTGGCTGCGGACGACCTCCATATGTTCGTGGACTGCCCGAAGATCTCTAATTATTTGATTGAGATACTGGAATTTTTGGAGGACGTGTTACATCAACAAGTGGAGATTACCCCGGGGACTATCTTTCTTGGTTTTACGACAGATTACGACCCTAATGATTTAGCCTCTAAATTTATTTTTTATGTCATTATCCTGGCAAGGCGTGAGATATGCAGGGCCTGGAAAGACGTAAATCCCCCAACTTTTACGGAATGCCTGAAATATATAATTTTTACGAGCGAATCAGATATGGCCTGTGACAGTATAACCTACAATAAGATCTGGGCGGCCCTAGAGGCATGGCGAAATAGGTAACGGTGGTCCTATGATTTTGCCCGGGCACTGTTGGTTCTTAGTCTCCATAGTAACACTGGGTTCCGTCGGTAGTGCGAACTGGAGAGGACTAGGAAAACAGTATCAGCTTGTGGGATCTCCATCTTCCACTCTCATTACGGGCCTTGGAGCCGGGGCTGGAATAGGTTGGCCGTCTGAGAGGTGGGATGTTTTGTTTCCCATCAAGAATGCCCTTCACGGTGTATGAGGACAAAAAAAAACAACAACAAAAAACTATGAAATGTTTAAATTCTCACACAAAAAAAACCCTAAAAAGAACATTTTAAATGAAAAGGTAGGGTTTTTCGGACTGTGGTTTTATTTCTGAAAGATGTGAGCGATACGCTAGACTTTAGCATACTACATTGTCTTTTTGCTCCTAGTGCATCCTCTCTTTTTGTTGCGTTGTGTATACCTGTGCTTCAGTTGAGGCCACCAATGGTCCCTACTAGGTTCTGCTTGCAGGACTTGGGCTGGTTCACAAATCAAGCTCAGAATATCAACTTAACATTTAGCCCGCAATGTCAAATTCTTTCATATTTACAGGGCATTTTGAAGTTTTCAATTTTACAATTTGCATTTTGATGCATATGTTTGTTACCCTGATATTATTGAATTTTCTGAACAGTTGTGGCCCCTCCTGGGACGGACCCAGGTTAAGAAACTCTGCCTTTGATTTCATGAATTTCCACTGCTCCAGCTCTCTTTAGAGATGCCTTCAGTCTTTCACTGTCATGAAATAAGTACTCTGTCATGACAACACTCGTAGGCAGCAAACCCAGACTATAATCAGCATTATTAAACTGATTTTGTCAGCGAAGAACTTTGGCGTGCCTGACAAGCTCACTCGTCATCGTCTAACATTCCTTGAGCAGACACCGGCGCTTTCGGCTGAGGCTTGCTTTGCAAAAAGTGATCATTAAGACATAACAGCAGCATGTTTGCTTTCACTCAAAACCACATGATGAATGTGCAGCCAAAACATTAATTTCCCAGGCGCAGGACTCTTTGTGAGTGCTGTCTGGACTCCTGGGCTTGGATGACACGTCATTTGCACGCATGCGCTCACTGACATGACATCTTCACTGTCTGTTGGCAAAGGAGTTGTGCTTCTTGACAATCTGCAAGAATTGAGGAAGGCTTTACATCATAAATAATCAAGAAATGCATACAGCGCTGCGCATCCGGTTAGCCTATCAACTGCTTCCGGTGCAGACCATCACTGCAAAGAAACAGGCTAAGCTGGCAGACAAGCTCCATTTGAAGTACTTTCTACAAAGTATGCAAAACATTTACTGTACTCTCCCAGTAAATAATGACACAAACAGGTTTCGGCAAAATCATTTACATTCTGCAACTGTAGAACATCAAGGACAGGAAACACTGAATCAGGAAATGACATCCTGTTTCCCCAGTCCTGTGTACACCGTGGGCCCTGCCTTGAGCGTCTGCACTTCCTGGCTGGTGTCAGGGCTCGAGGGAGACACCCTGAGGCAATTCTCTCTGCATGGCAACCCACAACACGTTGACACATATCATGAATGGGTGCACACTAACCTGTGCCAAGACACTCCCAGATATTCCATATCTGCACAAACTATTCAGTCCTGGCCAGGCATGCGAGCAGGAATCCACCACTACAGCTACGTGATTGCGTCAGCTTCTTGTATGGATGCAATCATCCAGAGCGGCACACGTTGGGAGGTACACCCGTGTCTGGAAGAAGTACTGCTGGAGTTGTCGCCACCATTCCAGATCTTCTTCCAGAAATGAGAGTACTTTTCACGATCACCCAGCTCCCACTCAGGCTTGTAGGGTCCCAGTGGCACGCAGTGAGCAGAAACCCTATGCAAAGCATAGCCCTATAGAATCATGTGGCCATCGCCATCCTTGCCACCCACTCCTTCACTCACCTGCCATTCAAACAACACACTCCCCCCAATGGTGTTCAGTAAACTCTGTGCTGTGTTGACATCATAGTTTACTGTCAGTGTCCACAAGCACGCAGATATTTATTGTGTACATTCCCACTCATGTGTCAGGAGTGATTTTCCTTCAGTGCAATTCTTGACATTTCATGTTGACACCGTGTCAATAAAAGCGTTTTTTCCGTAACATATATCTATACATCGCAGGAATGTTAGAGTGCTATTAGTCTGTACGTTGCATTTACAATTCCTATCTGTACCATGGCCACAGCAAGTGTATGGACCAGATAAGAGCGATTCATCTCGCCTACTGCATACATGAACCTGCTGGTAGGCCTCCTGAAAATGCTCCTTTTGATCAGCTTTGTGACATGTTTACTTCTGCCAGTTACAGACCCCAGTTGAAGCTCCTTGCAGTGATCAATGCTCTATGCTCCCTTCCCCTGCTGAACCTCCCTGTACTTGCCTCCCTGATTGCTGTGCTCTGCCAGCCTTTGTCTACTATCACCCTCCAGCCCGGCACTATAGCCATCTGCACCCCCTTGGTACCTTGAACTGAGACCCCTTACTGCATGATCCCAAGGCCACTTCTTCACCACCAGCATTTAAGGTCCTTCTGGAGTGTCCATAACCTTGACACCCAACAACATGTATATATATACCACCTCCACTTGCTCTGAAACATGTCCCTAAAAATCATATGTTAAACCATATTGGCGACTGAAGCTACTTCCTCCTTCTTCCTCACTTATCGAAATGCTCCTCTTCCTCAGTTATCGACTCTCTCCTCTGGGATCATTGTAAATGGGAACATTATTCATCTGTTTTCTTTTACCATGAATGTCTATTGGCCCATCCATCTCCTATCAAAACGGTGACAGCTGTGTAGATGCCACTCGAACTGCATCCTTCACACGGCGGGTTTCTGCGGTGGCAAATTAATAAATGATTGAAAAACACCAGAAACAAACATGTTTGATGATGATTTGTTTTTCTCCCTCAAGGATCAATTTCTCCAAATTGTATTCAAACGCTTTTTATTAAACATATTGGCATATGATGTCTTAGATGAACCACATACGTGAAGAGGAGGTTTTGTACAATTACTTGTCATACAGGCACATGATCCCCATAATGCTGCTTGGTTCTACATTTTCACCATCTTAGCCGGTCTGTTGACTATTTCTGCATAAGCCGTCCCCTGTGGATGTTATGTATGCCTATGCTCAATATGCCACCTTGGGTAATGTAACGTAACTCGATCATTATACCGTGTTTTTTAATTATATAATTATTTTATCCATAAGAACAGAACACTGAAAACTATTAAAACCAATACCATAACAACAAAAAAGTCCTGCTGGGTTAGGTGGCCTGCGCTCAGCATTCAGGTAACTTATTCCTGACTGAGTGGACCAAGATCTCAAAGGACACAGTGGCTGGAGCAGAAGCCGTGGGGATCCCCATTAACCAAGCATGCAAGGTTTCCCGTAACCAGACCTTCACCTATAGTAATTTTCTGCCATCTATTGCATTGTAAAACTGGTTGGCAGGAAGGGCAATATCTGACGATTTACATCCACCAGTAGCATGTCAATTGGTTGGGCACGCCATGCCTGAGCAACCTCTGGCTGACGGATTCCACTCTCCGCCTCCCTATTAAGAGTTCTTTCCTCGCCTTCTGCCTATTTTTAAATTCTTCTCTCCATTTCCCACTGTTTGGACCGTTAGGATTGTTTTAAGTCTCAGAAATTTGATGTTAATGGCAGGTTTAGAAATCTACCTGTCACCCTGGTGGCCTTGGTCCTTGGGAATAAACCCAGCAGGCGTAGTCCTGGGCTATCAGAGATATCCCCTTCTATAGCCTCACCAACCACCTGTAGGACCCCCCTCCAGTATGTGCGTGGCTCTTGGCTGCTCTATACCGTATGGTGAGAAGTCAGCCCATATTTCTCCGCATCTGGGACATCCAATGGTTGCTTTAGGGAACAAACAATTTATATGTTTAGGTGTTATACGTATCATGTGTATATAGTAATGTTTAATGATCTTAAACCGTACATTGCTTGAAACTCTGGGATTGCTATGCAATATGTTAGTGCACTCTCCCTCACTTACCAGGATCCCCATGTCATCCACCCATTTATCCCACAGTGCAGTCACCTCTACTTTGGATTGCGATAACAATGCTCTATAAAGCAGATCACTGCTTTATGTCTGCCATCTATAGTGCATATCATTTGCAAAGTATTGTGGACTAATGGTTCTGCAACCCCACTGTTCCACCAATACCCATCCCTCTACATAAGGCCCAAACGTCAGGAAATGAATGTCCGGTACTGCATAGTCTTAGCAAAGATCCTTGAAACTAACTATAGTGCCTCCCTCGTAAATGTCTCCCACTTACGTGAGTCCCTTCTCTTCCCATATCGTAAAGGCCTGCCACTAACCACTGCGAGGTAGTATATTCAGTGAGAACAGTGAACGTTCCTGTGCATATGGTCATCAAGTGTGGGTCCGAAGCAAGGCTCGCTTTCAAGCATATCAGAGAGTTCTTCTCAAAATGTACTCTCCAGTAGCCTGGTTTTTCAACAGATCTAGCAAGAGACACAATAGCACTCTCTGAGAAGGTATGGAGTGGTCCCCAAGCTGCGCACAGTCATATGTCCTCCACCTGGCAGCCCACAGCAGCTGGGCCACCAGGTAGTAAAACTCAAAGCCAGGGTGGCCATCCAACCCTCATCCACAGGGAATCTAACTTGGGTAAAGATATTGTAGATCTGTCATCCCAACAAATGCAACACCAAGAGCAGCATAGCTATTTCTGTATACATCCCTTGGGTGTACTTATGGGAGGAAGGCAAAATATTATATTGATCTAAGTAATAGGATAATTTTATACAGCACTATCTTTCCCATGATCAACACAGACACTGTTTTCCAGAACATTATGGATTGTGTCATGGATTTCACTGCTGTTCTTATATTACCGTCTAATCCTCGGTGGGGAAGGCCCGAACCCCTAGTTGGCTCCCATGGGAGCCTAATCCCCCTTCATGTCCGCCCCCCTTTCTGTCTACAGATCCTTTGACTAAAAAGCTGCTGGACTTAGTCCAACTAACTCTTAATCCAGAGAGAGCTCCAAATAGCTCGAGAGAGAGTCCATAGCCTCTCGTATAGCCACTTCCTCTCCCCGGAGATAAAGAAATGTATCATCCGCATACAGGGATACAAAGTGAGTTTCATTATTTGATTGAAGTCCTTGATAACCTTTCCCCCGCCTCAGAATAGCTGTCAGTGGTTCCACTGGCATGGCAAAAAGAAGCAGGGACAGCAGGCAGCCCTGACTAGTACCTCTGCCGACCATGCCACTTTCCAATATCAATCAACAGGTTCTCACGCGGGCCGTCGAGTTTGTATAAAGTAGTCTCACTCATCCCAGAAAGTCCCAAACCTCATAGGCCCCATCACCACATACTAATACACCCATTGGTGGAAATCAATGGCCTTTTCAAGGTTTAATGAAAGAGCCAAGGCCCCAGGGACATCGCTAAAGCCATTATTCAATACTTGTATAAGCCGTCTGATATTCAGGATGGTACTACGCTATGGGATGAAGCCTGTCGGATCCGGATGGATCAAAGCGCCGACTATGGGGTTGAGCCTGTTAGTCATTACATTAGTCAGAATTTTATATTTGACGTTTAACATCGACATTCATCTATATGATGAGGGAAACATTGGGTCCTAATCTTTCTTGGGAATGGCAACTATGACTTGCGCAATGATGGGGGCGGGAAACCCTCCTCTCTAGCTGCTCCATTATTGACAAACGCAGCATAAAACGCCACTGGAAATCCATCAGTGCCAGGGACCTTCTGTCTAGCCAACTGTTTAATAACACCATGTACCTCCTGTTCCTGGACAGCCGCTCTCAATTGCTAAGTATCATGAAGTGAGAGCATTGTTAGGTTTGCCTCAGCTAGGTAAGTCTGAAGGTTATTATGTTCGTCCGTGTCCCATGTGGAGTATAAATTGTCAGGATACGCCTTGAATGTATTGCTGCCTGTGTGTTTGCCAGGTTATTCATGTCGTTCCAAGTACTTAAAATGGGGGACTGTCTTGTGTCAATGAACCAGCCAGGCCAGTAATCTGCCTTGTATCTATCATTGTGCATATTCATTATATATTGCCTATCATGAGGATCAGGGAGGGAGAGATTTTCTCAATCAGATCAAACAATTGTTAATGTTGGACAATATCCCTACTCATGCTAGACCATATTCATATCATATCCACCATGCAATGTCCTCAAATAACAACCTTAAACGCCTCCCATTCTATCTCAGGTGTCATTGCTGTGTCCTCCTTTTTTGTGAAAAAATGTGTACTTGCCGCTCTTAATGCACCCTTAAGGATTGAGTCCTCTAGCACCTCTACATTAAGCTTCCATGGTGGTCCGGAGGTCAAATACGTATGAGCAAGGTAACCTGCCCTAACAACCCTGGGGTGTATCAATGGACAACACAGGATTGTATCTAATCGCACATTTAAATCAAGCGTCCCGGAGTAATATGCATACTCCATTTGTGCAGGGTTATGCGCCTGCCAGGAGTCCACCACCCCCCCACTGCGTCATCCAGGCAACAAATGCCCTGGTTGTCCTACAGGCCTTAGAGAGTGGAAGAGGAGAATGTGATCTGTTCAAGCATGTGTCCGCCACAGAATTGAAATCCACCCAATGATTCATGGATAATGGATCACACTAGTAAGGTGGGCTGATTCCATTAGCCTTTCCTAGGTATAGTCCCTACGAAAGAACCCAATCTCGCTGGAGTGTGATGCAATGTTAGAACTTTTTATTTCCACTGAATCTTCATTGCACTGAGACTTTGTAATATAATTAGTCTTCCAACCAAACTAATAAGAACAATTAAGTAACAGATCCCTCATGGAGCAAACAAAGCCGGGATATGTACACTTAGAAACCTGGCACCTGGGAATATATGCATGAGTGAAGGCTTGTCTGCCGACTGTCGGCCTATGTAAATAATGTAGTGAGTCTGGGGTGGGGGAGGGGGCCTTCAAATTAATCTGTTCAGGGAGGCTGGAGGGTATTCCTTTGTTGACATAGGTTTATTAACATATTTTAGTCATAATCACTGCAACTTTATGTTACCAGCTTATTATCACTGCCACTGAATATACTTGTTGTTGGAGATATGCAAGCAGTAATAATTCTTCTGTAACTGAGATATGTTTCTCTCACATGGTCCTGGTAATGTAACACTCTATGGCATGTTGGTATGTTAATCTTGAAAATTAATAAAATATGTTTAAAAAAAAGTACAAACTAGGTATAGTCATCCGCCATGCCCTGCCCAATTTACACAAAAAGAGACTTCACCCAGCATCAACAAACGACAGATTCCAGCATTAAAACTTCTTAACTTGTGCAACACAAAGAACAATTCCAAGGCCCTCGGACTTTCCCCTCCCAGAACAGAGCACAGAAAAATCTCCATCCAAACTATGAGCGCACATATCTTTAGAGACGTCCCAGGCAGTGCCAGTTCCACCAGTCCCTCTGAGAAGGCACAGTGTGGTGGGCGGCAGAGGCGCAACTAGAGCCAAATTTTGGGTGGGGCTGATAAAAATGTCGGGGGGGGGGGGGGGGGGGGCTAATTCTTCCAGTGATAGTCAGAGTGGAGATGCAGGGGCTCAAAGAAGGGGTGAAAAAAACAACAATGCCCCGTTAACAAGTAAATGGTCTTTTAAAGACCTGTGAAGTACTCGGGCGCGGCTGGCTGCTCAAAAGCTGTCTGTGTGTCAGCCCGGGAAGCTGTCTCAGCCCGGGCTGTCACACACGACGGGGGGGCTGAAGCCCGTTGAGCCCAATGGGTGTTGCGCGCCTGGTGGGGGGAGTAGGGAAAACTGCAACAATTCAATAGGCCCACGTATGCCCCCTTCCAGTTGCTCTTTGCTTTTGGACTACAGATGTAAAGTTCTGGAATATGAAAACCTATGCATTTTGTATAGGAAAAAGGCCAGACCTCTGTTCAATCCCTATAATAGAACAGGCGAGCAACCAGCAATTGTGCCGGGGCTCCAGGTCGTGGGGAGCAAGAAAATTTAGAAAAGCGTCATAGAGTCACCTCCTCCTGCAGCCAAAGCTCTAGGTAAGAGATTATGGAAGTGCTCAATATCTTCTCCAGTAGTCCCACCACCGGAATATTATTCTGGCAGGCACAACCCTCCTAATCCTTGATTTTTGGTCCCAGGCTATGCTGCTGTTGTCAGTTCATCTGTAAATGGTGACTGCAATATACTACTGCTTCTATCTTATACACACTCTCTCTGATTTTGCCCTGCTCATCTCTGGTCAATCCCATTTCCACAGTTAGAATGTAAATCTTGCCTTCAAGTAATCCTCTTGTGGAACTGATCGCTTCGTGAACAGCGTCAAGGTAATCTGGTACTCCAGGGGCGTGTCCGAGGGTGGCGAGGGCCTATCAGTGAGTTTGCTTGGTCCAGGTGTCCCCTCTTTCTGTGGCTTTTCTTTTTGCCTTTGGCTCCTGCCCATGTGGACAGGTACTAGTATCACACTACAGGAGATGATGCAAAAAAGGCCAGTGCGAAAGCCTCATACTAGATTTTATAGCAACCCTCAGCAAGACGCATCAACATTCCATGAAAATCTTGCAACAGTTTGATAGCCGTCTCGATTAAAGTCACAATGCGTTCTGCCCCCTTACTTTGTGCACACATATACCAATGGCACTCAATTTCTCCAGAGATAGTCAGTAGGTCAAAAGGGTGAGAAACACTCGCAGGGATTTCCTTGCTTCTGCTCGGGCATAAAACAATCCTTCTTCATGGTACGCTTTTTGATTCCCGCTGACAGAGCCACCCCTCGCAAAGCACCACCAACATACAGTGCCCAGGAAGGGTCTCACTCTTAAATGCTCGGCCGCCACACAGCTTTTAAGGTCCAAGCGCCCCTCCTATGTCCTCCACCCAGGTTTGTGCAATCCTTGACCAGGGTCCACATGTAAAGATATTCCCCTGTGCTCTCCTAGAGTCACAGTGTCAGCCATTTTATCACTCTCCCGGCAGGGGCGAGCACCTTCCCAAGATGACCTGCTTCTCAGATCGGGCCCATACTAGCAGCTCTGCCCCCACACCGGCATCATGCTGCTTCTCCAACCCCTCAGTTGGGCCTACAGATTTCACGGTGCTCTGAAGTATCCTGCTCCTCTGGTATTTTCATGCCGGTCAGGGCTTATCAAATAGGCGTGGCCTGTGGGATCAGTTTTATTTGATCAGAACCCCACTGGGGCCTCAAATACCCCTTGACCATGTCAAGCCTGTTCCCTGTTGTCAGTGCATCACAGAAGCCTGTTGTTCATCACAAGACCCCAGACATGATGGGTCACACTCCTCAGCTTATTCGCAGCCAGGTCGCCATCTTGGACCACCCCATCTTGTTCTTTGTTGCCCCAATTCAGAAGGTGCTTCACGGTCGGTCAGCGGATCATTCCTTGTCACCTCATGTGCCATTGTTTGCTCGTCACAGTCTTGTTGGAGCACCAGGATACTCCCAGTTGGACCCCAGGCAGTCAGGAAGCTCCCAGGCCACGCATCGGTCTCACATAGCGGCTAAGCTCCGACCCTGATCATTTTCTCCAGATGTTCTGAAACTGTGGGCACCTGTTCCAAATGACATTCATGGATGCGATTAACCAAAATAGCAGTGATAGAGGAAGTGATATCAAGCACCCTTGGAAAGCCTTCTTTTTTCACAGTGAGGCTAATGGCATGGCAAACTGTGGAAATTACCAAAAGTAAATGGGCCAGAGCTCTGTTTATGCCACTCCCTACGTAGCCACCAAGACCAGAGCTAGCAAAGGCAGTATATCAGCTGCAGGACCGCAACCCCCATAGGGCTCAAAAAGCTTCAGCCCCCCCATCGTGTGTGTCAGCCCGGGCTGAGGCAGCTTCCTGGGCACACACACAGTTTTTGAGCTGCTGTAGGCTTGCTGGACTGGCGTCTGTCTTATCACAGCCGCACCAAGACTTCAAAGATCTTTAAAAGACCATTTACTTCTTAACGAGGCTTTGTTGTTTTTTCACCCCTTCTTAGAGCCCCTGCATCTCCACACTGCCAATTGCTGGAAGAATTACCACCCCCCCCCCCGAAATTTTGATTAGGCCCCCCCTCTGAAATTTGGCTCTAGTTGCGACTCTGATCAGCTGCTACCCCCAACTGAGATAGATTGGCGGCTCTGAAGGGCAACGTGCCAATGGTTGCAAGCAGTTGGAAGCGAAGAGTGCTTCAGAGCATGTACCCTCAGCTGGTGCGCATGCGCAGTGACAAGTCGACCCTCTTCAACTTCCAGCGCGTGAGTATACCTTCATAAAGGCAGTGGTCGAAGTGGGCGGGATCGGCAGGGCACGGCGTGCTCCTACTTATTTAATTTCATAGAGTCCGTTCCCCTACCTTCTTATTTTAAACATGCCTCCCTGACTGCAGAAATCGCCAAGATAGATAGCTAAGGCTCGGCTTTTGGGGACCGGCAGAACAGGCAGAGAAGGAAAAGACTCTGTAATTTCCTTAGCAGTCCTGCCAAGTATCACGCATCACGTGTGACACTAACGCATTTCAGTGTGGTGTTCCGCATCACCGCACTGAAATGCTGTGTCACGCATTTTTAATGCCACTGAAACTGGCTACGTAACCGCGCGTGTGGTAGCGCGCCGGCTCTGCTGCTCCAGACTTGCCGCCAGCAGCTCTGGCAGTGTGGCTTATAAACAGTTACATTCTTGTGCTCCTCAGCTTTGGCTAAGTGAGTAACTGAGAGTGCTGGCGGCAGTGCTACAATGTTACATTTGCGGCCTCAGCTGCCTGCCAGCCTGGCTGCATTAATTAATGAATTCCCGGGCCGCGCGTGGCGTCGCGCGCCAGGTTGTTTTCCAGCCTACACTCACTGAATCTGCCAATTAAACAGCCGGGGCGGGGCCATGAATTGTGTGCCAGTGGGGCCGTGACCCTGTTACATGGTGACCCCGTGCGGCTCACTGCCGCGGCCGCCGGACGATCGTGTAGTCAGGCTTGACTCATTGCCGGGGCCGCAGTAAGTGTCTACTATTGGGGGGACCGTCGGGGTTCATACCTTGGGACAGGGGGGAAAGGGTTTCTAAAAGTTTGAAGTGTCAATCCCTGCAAGACGTTGTTATAACAATTACCCTCCACGTTGCCTTCACGCAATAATCCTTGCCGTGGATGGGCAGTCAACGTTTTCCTATGGGTTTCAGTGACTCGCCCTCTGCCTTTTGCGCACATCGGCACAAACTATCTCCCTACGTCCTGTGCCTGGAACACCGAATTTAGAAATACACACATTGCCACCGGGGAATTTAGTTTTAGTAATTTGCATCATGCCACTGATTAACCTTCCCACTGAGCGCCTCCGGAACAAACAAAAGTTACAGCATCAAAAGCATTTTAAATCACTTGCTGTTTCCCCGCTGCACGCTTTTATTCTTACTTATTTCAGCACGGACCGGCTTTCTCACATCCCGTGCCTGCCCGGTATCTAGTTCCACTTGACCGCTATTACATTGGCTATAAAGTTGGCTTCACTCAGAGCGGCTTCCGTACCCTGTACCCTAGGATCCCTGCAGTAAAGCAGTGTGTCTCTGCTTGAGCAGTGCGTTAATGCACATTACTAAAATGTAAGAGTCGGGGGGTGGGTGAGTGTGCCGTGCTAGTGGACAGGCGCTACATGCAATTTGCCTGATTATATAGCGCCGTAGGCATCGCCGTGCGCCGAATAAAAACACGATCTCTCCATCACGGGGCGTCCAGCCCAGTTTAACAGCGCGACCAGATTGCAAGGGCACTAGATGAGTGACCTTCAATATCTGGTGCTTTGCAGCAGCTTTAAAACCATCTTTTTCTCCTTGTTCAAGTGGGTTAAATTCTGATGTTTTTATGTTTCCCTCTTCTCTATTGTTTTATTTTGCTCGTGAGAAAGTGTCACTCATGGTCATTGAAATGTCACTCATAATTACTCAAAAATTATGAAGATGTCACACATAGCTATCTGAAACCTTGGCAGCTATGCCTTAGTGCCCAAAGAAGACAAGGACAGTGTCCAGTTCTCCTGCCGCTGGCAGCTCCCCCCTCTTTGCCCCCCCCCTCTTCCCTCTCTTTCTGTCTCGCTCCTCCTCATGTAGTGAAAACCAAGAGTTCAAGAAACAGGTATTACCCTCTCTTTCCTTCTTTCGTGTATTTGCTCCCCTGTGAAATGGATCCAAAAAAGAGAAACACTTGCGGGATACGTCGTTGGGGTGAAGAGAAATAAAACATTCAAAATATGAAAAATAACTAACTAAAGCAAGACAGAGTAGTTGCAAGGTGGACAGATTGATTTATTCACACCTAAACACATTAGCGCCACTTTACAGTGTTTGCCAGTGAAGAGATACTTTTGTTTTCTCCTCTCTCTTTGAACAACATTGTTTTCCCTGTGTGGGAAAGTGGACTATTCCCAGAGGTACTGAAATATCTGCTGGTGGGTGAATTGGAAAACAAAATGCATACTGTGGCTCTGTATTCACAAACGTGGTCTTTTGAAACCATCCTGCTTACGTTTTGTAAGGATATAAGCAATGTGCATTGAAGCGGGTCCCTTCTGGGCCCTGTAGTCATGGCCATAACTTTTCAGGCAAAAGCACTCACTCATTTCTGAATAATGAGTGTAAAAAGAAAAAGGTAACCATGTTGTTCCTGCTTACATTTCACATGCTTTACTTAATCTTGCAATCCCTATGAGTGTTTGCTTTTCCTAGGATGTTGTACATTTTTAGGCTGCATATTGCTCTTGTCTAGTGCGTAATTTGGATTGAGTCGCATCCAGGCGTTTATAGCGGGTCAGTGCAGTGCAAGTTTCTCTCAGTGGGGCAGTATGGTGTTCAGTGGGGGAGAGACTGTGGCACTATGGTCAGAGCTGCTGAATTTAGAACTGGGGAGCCAGGTTCAGCCTTCATGACCAGTCCACCAGACCACTCCCCCTGAGGGAGCACATTCCCATGCTAGATCTTAGAAGGCCCTCAAGATCTTAAAATCCCTGGTGTCTTAGCACCAGCAGGTGGACCCTAGCAGTGGCAAGTGTGGGTTAACCTTGAAGGCTTGTCTGCCACAATTCATTCTGAAGTTCACCTCCAGTCTTGCAGGCAGGCCTATGAAGCAGCACACCACAGAGTGACAGTGACACTGTAACTGAGGTCACAGGACCCTTGAGCAGGATGGCTCTAGGGCAGTGCGACTGCACCAGGCACTGACCAGCCACGGTCCGTGCAGGTAACAGCGGTGGGGCAGAGAGGCCAGGTAATGGAGAATTTCGAGGGACGGTGCAGAGTGAAAATTAAATAATTAATTAATTTTCCCTCTGCATCGTCCCTCGAAATCCCCCCTTACTCGGCCCCACCGCTGTTACCTGCATGAGCCGCGGCTGGCGCTGACTTCAGGTGGGGGCGTCGTGTTTGCAAGTATAAAATGGTTTTAAAAGCACTTGCTGCCTCCTTCCTGGCCTCCAACAATTTTCGGCAACAATAAAAAAGTCATGATAACTCCAGTGATTAATGTTCTTAGTAGAGAGATGGTGTATTGTCTAGTGGATGTTTTGACTCATGGAAAGGAAGTGCAGAGGGTTAATGTGCCTGCTGCTAAGAACATGTACCATGCAGATCACAAAGTGCACATAATGTATATAGGTCAGTGGGTTACTGCTTTTGTCAGAGAGACCATATTTTTACTTGCAGCTAATAAGTTAAAATCCTAACATAGAACAGTGAGCTGTTAAATGTCATTTAAGAGCTGCATGCAAAATGCAATGTATAAATTAGAGCGTTATGGTTTTTTCCCCCAGTCATTGATTATCCTAATGTTGCAGAAAAAGAGTTCATTTGGGTAGAAATCAATTCTGATTATTAAAGAGAACCCCCAACCACGGTATTACACTTTGAATTCTGAGTTTGTGTTTCTCCAGACCAATCACTATTAAACTATGCTGCCTACTAGTGTGGTTGTCATGTGACTCCTACACCTTGTAGTCCTTTGTGTTATGTAACATTTCCTATACAGTGATTTACACATGTACGATTGATTGTCTCTGTGTAATATGTGTGATGTAAAATGCTCTGACACCCTACACTGGTATTAGTGGTGCTGTACATTTTCTGATACTTTATTATTATGACATTTTTACACATGCTAACAGTCTCTGCAAAGTTTTTTTCCTTATTAGTCCCTGTGGAACATACAACTGCAGCAGTGAGAAAGGTGACCAGTCAACCTTTGCAAAAGGGCCCTCCACTTCCTAACAGCACAAGTCACATTTTTTATGAACTTTTGTTCAGTTTGAGCTATAAACAATTTACTAGTTAAAATTATCAGATTATGCAGCAGATGATGTATTAATTGGTAAATATGGCAGAGCCATAATTATGCGGAAAACATTTGCAAACTATGATATTTTGCCATTCATGTTTGAACTGCTCTTGTGGAAAAAGGAAGGAGAAGTGCTGATGACAGAAACTCCATGGCTGGGAGACAAATGGCTTGCGATTCCACTTTTAAGGATATTTGGTACATTCTGTGATTGGAAACGTATCCCACTTTGTGAATGTATTTTAATGTCAATAACTAATATTAAACCTTAAATAAACATGTGTATCCATGGTTACATTAAATAAGCTGTAACCGGTTAGTGAAATGGGAAAGAAATACTTAAAATTGGGATGTTTTGCTCTTTCTGCCACACCTCTGGCTCCGCCCACTGACCCAATCCACGGGTTATTCCCGCCCTCTGATTCTCCACCCACAGTTCCCCTACTTTCCCCCCTCCCCACTTCAACCACTGCATAAAGGTAACAGTAAGCGAGCCTCGTTAGTAAAGTGTTCTGCTGTTGACAACTTGGCTTGGAAAAGTCTTTAAAATAGAGTTGTGAAGGCGGGTTGGCAAAGGGAAATTGCAGGTGCAAATTAAACCTGCCAACTCGGATGCTTTATTGATCGTTTCAAAACGAATACATTGATTGTTCCATTTAATGCACACGAACGCCTAAAGAAAGATTATGTGAGTGCCCTGCCGCGCTCTGCTTCACAATGGACAGCTGCTGGGCTCTGCTTTCTTGCTGATTGTACAGAAGCAACGACATAACACTTCGGAATTGTACATTAATTATGAAATATTTATAAACCATTGAAAGCACTGGATGTTTTAATGTTTCCTGGGTGAACATTGTAATCAAACGATCTCGCAGTATGGGCCTAACTCACACACTTTTGTATTACTTAAATGTAACTTAGGCGCACAAAAAGCTCAGCAGCATTTGAATTTTATATATATATATTTTGTAATTTATTTGTATTATAACTCAGTACACTTCAATGCACGGAACATGATTGACAACATACATGAGTCAGCAGTGAATGGACAACACATTTCACAGTAGCGATGATACATTGCGTCCAGGATGGACAGATAGGATGGTGCCCTCTAGTACACCAATATTGCAGACTGTGGAATCTGCTAGTCTAAGTGCAAGCGGCCACCATGTGTGGTATACAACTGTCATGACCAGTTTAATGTTATAACTGTAGTACTTGTGTTTTCTGGTCCTACCCTGTACAGCATGCTATCATTCATTGTCCGCGTTGTCACCCTGTTTTTCCACTAAATATTGGGCATATAAACCACAGGAACTTTTTGGACGAATTTGGGGGGGGGCAGCAGCTCATTATAAACATCTGACTGGGTATTAAAGTAGAGCATATCCTGCTTTCATTCTGTTACAGGTGGTATGGGACCACGCGTCAAGCGCATCGCAATCCTACGCTTAGCCAATAATAGGCACATAGAGACTAATTTCCTGATGTTCTTATTAGGAGGTTTTGTGTACCCCAAAAGTGCTAGTAGGGGATCAGGGGAGAGGAATTGATACTCGATGGCATTTAGTGTGTGAAAAATGTGCTTCCAAATTTCCGCTACTGGTGGGCACGACCATGCCATATGCAGGAAACCTGCCTCCGCCTCCCCACAACGTTCAAAGCAGTCTGTGTCCCTGAGCCCATATCGAAATAATCTCTTCAGCGTGTAATGCACCCTATTGAGATATTTTAAATGGACCAGTCTGTGCCTTCCATTGAGTGAGATCTTTTGTGTAGCTTCACAGCAGCAACGCCAGATGTCATTGGTAAGGGCCACCCAAATATCATTTTGCCACTCCAACCTAGCTTTGGTTTATTGTGTGTGCTTAAAGGTTTGTGACGTGGCATAAACTTTCGAGACTAGCTTAATAGGGGATTCTGAGCTCAGCAGTAACGAGAAGGCAGGTAGCTCCGGAGGTTCTTGTAGCTCATCTCCAAGTAACACCCTCAATGCATGACGGATTCTAAAAAAGTGAAATAGTGTTAAAGGGGTAAGGTCGTGTATGCCCTCTGCTGCCTCCTCCCATGTGCGTACTATGCCCTCCTTAAAGAAGTCACCCATCACGTATATCCGCAGGGCTCTCAGTGAACGGAGTGCTCCTCTTTCGGAGCTAATACTATTCCAGTGGCACCATTCCACGGACATAAATAAGTGGGGAATACAATAATGCACCGCTACTTTTTCAGTAAAACGTGCCAGGCGTGTCAATGGAGTTAACTGAATCCAGCACACTGCAACGCCTAATACGTGCTTGAGATAGACAACGCAGGAGGGCGTCAGGACTTGCAGCTACCTTCTCTATTTGGAGGTGGGGTAGATTATGCGGACCGTGGATCCAATTGTGAGCATGCGAGCTTTGCTCCACCCTGTAGTACAGTTCCAGATCTGATGCCACCAGGCCTCCCGCTGAGTAGGGCAGAGTTAGGATATCCAGTTTGACACATGGAGTTCTACCAGCCCATGCTAATTTACCCATTAGGGTCCGTAGAGTTTTAAAAATGTGTTGGGGGACAACCATAGGGATAATGATGAAGAGAAAAAGGAATCTGGGAAGTAAAATAATTTTCATCAGGGACACACAATCCACCAGTGAGAGAGGAAGGTGAATCCACCTTTCTATGTCTTCTTCCAACTTAGAGATTGCTCTACCGTAATTTTCCCTAAGTACTTGTTCCACATCGGAGTGGACTTGTATCCCCAAATATCTCACTCAGTCTGATGTCCATTGAAGGGGATAATCTAAGGCCATCTGCATTGTGACCAGGGTTAATGGGAAGATTATAGATTTATCCCAGTTGATTTTAAGACCCGAGATGCCGCCAAATCTCAACACCTCTTGTATTATTGGAGAGAGATTAGTGTCCGGATCCCGTATATACTATAGCATATCGTCCGCATAAGCAGAGATAATGAGATTTTAGTTGGGGAAACGTATGCCTCTATTACCATGATACTCACGAAGTGCGCTCAGCAGGGGCTCTGCTGCCACAGCATACAGTAGTGGTGATAGAGATCAGGGTGTATATAATATCCTTACTTCCACGGATAGAGTAGTTTCACAGTTACACGCACATACACTCATCACACACTAGGGCCCATTTCACTAACATACACTCAAATACTCTACCATCACTGAACCTGTGGAAAGAAAACTCCTAAACACCCCACATCTATATCGAGGTCGATAAGACCTGGTTATTGTAACTGTCCTGAAACATAATCTAAACAATCTATACAACTACAACAATAATTAAAATAGAGTACTCAATAATTGACAAGAAATAATAACCAACACCGTATTCAAAGTTATGGTACTTTATCTAAAATTAGTCATAGAAAGTAAATCAGAATAAATCATCATTCTCATAATTACCTATTCTAGCTAAATGTCAGAATGGGTCAGGACAGGTCTCTCAGTAAAGTCTCTCGAGTCGCCGTCCTCTCAGCATCGATCCTGGCAAAGTGGCAAGTGGCAAATGGTGAATGGCGAATGGCCCTCCCTAAGCTAACAATTTTTATAGTGTTCTGAACAAAGGAAAGAAACAAAAGTATTCTTTGCGTCCGCTGAACCTCTGAGCAAAGCGAGAAGGAAAGGATGTAGCATCGCTACATTTGGAAAATCTCCGCTCAGGAAAAATCACAAAAATAAAAAGACAGAACAGGAACTGAATATTTAAAAAGTATCTTCTTCAACATCCACATTTCCTCTGGTGAGCTCAGAGTTCAGAGTCTTTCTTTAAGGCTCCTTTGTTTTCCAAGGCGGCCAAGGCTGTCTCAATGCATCTGGAGACTTGCCCAGAACTGCTGCTGTCCTCACGGAAAGTTTTAACCAGGCAAGGACTGTGGACAGATGACTCGCATCCATATTCAGCAAGGCCTTTTCCATCATAAACTCTCACTCGAGGCTAGGCTGCAAACAGCGGCCATCTTTGGTCAGGCCACAATAGGCCACAATAGACCATCTTAATTGAAAGAGACAAAAACAATGTTACCACAGCATAGTGATTAAACAGTGTTAACCCCACTAATACCTTATGTGTGTGTAATTATCTAGCCTTCGCAACACAGAAAAGCATTAATTCAAAAGCGTTTTGTGCTTTAAAATAAACAGCACTCAGCAACATTTTTAAAAAAACATGCACGTTATTATTAGTTAGCACACATACGCGTTCCCACGTGTAATTCTCTCTTGTTAAAACATACATGTTGATAAGTAAAAACACTTACACAAAACAAATAATTAACAATCAATGATTAGTGTTAGTTCGACAAATAGACAAACCAGAGCTTTAAAAACCCAATTGATTTTCAAACAGAAAATCTGCTCTAGCAATCCCCCCTTTGGTGATTTTATCACCAAATAACCCAAAAACACAAAAAAAAAAATTTGTGAAATTTTAGTCCCATTTTAGGAGAAATCGGAAATGTATTTTTCTCCTTACACAACACTACACACCAGTCACTCTTTCATCATCCTTCTTTGTCTCTAAGTAGACACTCTCCCTCAATTCTTCTAATTCAATTTCTTGTGGTTCTCTTTTCAACCTTTTGTTTCTCTTTTCATTATTTCTTTTAATTAATCTCTTTTTCCCTCCCCCGTTTTTACAACACAAACACACTAATCTCAGTATCAATAAAGCAACAATTATACAAGATAAAGGAAACAATATCTTACCTATAATAGTACTACCTATTTTTGCAATAAAACTCTTAACAGCTATCACCTTATTAACTAATTTAGTCCAGATACTTTCAGCTTCAAGTGGTACTAATTCTTCATGCAAATCAGTAATATTTTTGATATAGACCTTCAGGTCTTTGCTTTCGTCAGGAATGTAAGTGCAACAATGTTGAACTTTCAGCATTCCACAGACTCCACCCTCCTTGGCTAAAAGAATATCAAGGGCAAGTCGATTTTGCATTGACATGGCACGTACGGCAATCAACTCCGTATTTACCAAAAGAAACCCTCCAGCGGTATTTGTCGACAAGCGATCCACCACTGTTGACAGTTTCCGAATCCCATGAGCATTTAAAGAAATTCCCACTGCTGGAATTAAAGCTCCAAAAATGTCACCTACTATTTCAGACCAAGTTTCTCTCTTGAAACGCATTAGTAAATTAATATGTTCTCCATCTTCTATTCTATCTATATGAAAGATCTTTGGAAAGACCAGGCCCACATAACACGTGCCATACCAATGGTCAGGCAACTTGTAATAAGCCTTGTTCCCACAAACATAATACACTCCTGGAAAAATTGTATCTTCTCCACCTCTGAAACCCCATCCTGTTGCAATGAAGTATGTATCATGACATTCACTAGTCCCAACAAAGTATGTATCATATTGAGACTTCCTTCTTGTAATGCACAGCTTACCCTTCTGTGGTACATCTAGAGCTAAAGTTGGACTAGCCCCATTTCTCAATTCTTTTCCCATCTCAATGTCCCAAATTGTCTCACTCACTTTATATTTCCCTGTTTTCTCATGCATGCTCAATCTCCTTTCTTCTACCATATTTAGGAAATCTTTCTCCTCTTCTTTCAGACTGCAAGTTAAATTATTCTTAAAAATGTAATCTAATGTTAATTCTTCTTTCTCAATAAAAATCTCACCTAAAATGTTAGCTTCTTTAGCTGGATTCAGCTCTTTGTTCATTGGCAAGTGCCCCAAAATACTATCTTTGTTAGACATCTTATAATCTATTTTCCCTAGCAAATAAAAAACACTACTTAACACACTACAAGAAATTCCATACGTAGCTGGTAAATGGTGATAAGTAACACCCTCTGAAACTGATGCAGGCAACTGCATACAGACATAGCAATCCCTAACTTCCATTGTCTTCACATATTCGTATAACAGCTTTGAAAAAACATTACTAGAAAAATCATTAATTGACCTATCTTTATGTACGTAAGCATTACTAATTCTAGTCGGAACTACTTTTTGTGAACTCTTCTCTGCAAAAGTCACATTCTCAGTGTGTATTCCTAAAGTGTCTAATGTAACCCTAAAGGTAACTAATAAAGCTAAAACACCCCATAATAGCATTAATAATCCAGTACAGCAGCAGCACATTCTACACCATCTTTTTAAGAAGGCACATCTACTTTGATTATTCTCTGTGTTAGCCATTTTACTACTTTAACCGTGTCTTTTGACTTAGCCTCTTCTACTCCACTACTTGAGACTCTAATTTGGATTACTTCAAATAATTAATTCAGCTTCTTCTTTTCTTTTTACTTTCTCCAAGTGATTTCTTTTGTTCACTCAATTTGGATATTCATCATTTTTCACTCCAACTTCTTCAACATCAAATTGTATTAGATCTCCAACAATATTATCCTCAGTATCCGACTTTTCATCAATGTCAGTCAAGATTACTTTCAGGATTTCACCTGTATCTTCCTCAACCACTTCTCGTACGGTCTCCTCTGGATTTCCTTGACTTTCTGCCTCTTCACCTTCAGACAGTGCCACGTACGTCCATTCCGGCGACCTATACTTCTGGTTAGGTTTTCTTATTCTCTTGATCCCTTCTTGTTCTTGTTCTTTTGACTCTTTTCTCTTTTCACCCTTTACTGGATTCTGACTCGATACTTCATTCACTTGTTCAGCTTTCGAAGTATTTGCTCTTATCAGTCTGTATCTCAGCCTCTTTATTCTGTTGTTAGGCCAAAGATCCCCTCTTACAACCTTTTTCGGTCTCGTTTCTGTATTATTCCTCTCTCCAATCCAAGTCCTCTTTCTCAGAACTCGACCCTCTGATTTCTCATTTTCACTTTCATCCGATTCTGTCTCAAATGCCTCTTGTTTTCCAGCAGTTCTCTTTCGCTCCACAGTCTTTTTCACCACTGTTTGAGACTTCCCTATTTCTGTCCCTCCTCGGGTCTCCGACACGCAATCTTCTTGCTGTCTACTTGTCCCTTTACCTAGCTTATCAGGAATGTTCCCTACACCTCCTCGGGGGTCTTCCGCAATCTGTCCCTCTCTATCTTCTTCTGACCCTGCTTCTTCAGGTACAATCTCAAGTGGTTCTTCAATCTCCTCCTCTTCTGATTCAAGAGTAGTCTCTGTGGAATTGCTCTTTTCTTTTCTTCTCTCTTCACTGCTTTTCGGAACTTCAGGCTCTTTCACAGAATCTGATCTTTTTCCCAAGACTTTCAATGGTTCTTTTGAAGACTTCTCTGACTCTTTTACTGGTTCTGTTTCTTCATCATCACTGGAATCTGACTCTTCAAAATACTCCTTACCAGTTCCGTCTTTTGGGTTTGGAACTCTCAGAGTATGACTCGCATGCACCCAGTTTTTCACACCAGCACACTTTACTGCAGTTGTCGTAGTCAGAATGACTTGTCTCGGCCTTCCCCACCTTGGAACCAAGCAATTTCTTCTTCTGTGCACCTTAATCCTCACCCAGTCCCCTGGACTCAGATCATGAGCTTGCTTCTTCTCAAGTGTGGTAGCTTCTTCTCCAACCTGGTGAAACACAGAATGAACTGCGTCAGCCAGGCCTTTACAGTAATCCAAAATCATGTCATCAGTTATTGTCATCAACTTATTTGCAGGTACATATGCATGTCGCATTGCACGTCCCATTATGATTTCATGCGGATTTAGACCAGTAGTTCTATCTGGAGTAGATCTAATAGTCATTAGCACTAGAGGCAAGACATCGGGCCATTTCATGCCAGTGGCTAAACACATCTTACCAATCCTGTTCTTGATTGTGCCATTAATCTGCTCAACCACACCAGAAGCCTCTGGCCTGTATGCACAATGTAGCTTCTGCTGTATGCTCAATGCTTCACAAATCAAACTCATGAGTTCATTATAGAAGTGTCCACCTCTATCAGACTCAATCGTTACTGGAAACCCGTACCTAGGAATCAACTCTCTTAACAGTAACTTTGCCACTGTTATTCCATCATTTCTCCTAGTCGGATAGGCCTCCACCCATCTTGAAAACAAGCAGACTACCACTAGAACATACCTCAGTCTGTTCACTTGGGGCATTTCAATGAAATCAATCTGCATTCTTGTAAAAGGACCTCCTTCTCTGCCTATTGTTCCCAGACTCACTACTGTCTTTTTCCCAGTGTTAAATTGCTGGCAAATCAAACATCTCTGACAGATGCTCTCTGCAATTGTCCTGAACTTTGCATTGTACCAGGTCTGCTTAAACGACCTGATCATCGCATCCCTTCCCAAATGTCCTTGTCCATGATACATTCTTGCCATTGACGACAACATGGAGTTCGGCATTACTGGTCTGCCATCTCTATAGACCCAAACATGATCTGTTTCTCTTGGGGCACAACCTGCCTTAATCCAGTTTTTCTTCTCTTCCTTTCCTGCCTCATCCTGCAACTGTTTCACTTCATCCCACGTCTCTAAGACATTAGTAAACATCACAGAACAAAAAGACATTTCACCTTCTCGTTCCCGATTAATGGACTGGTTATTTTTCGCGCAATATTGCGCAATGTCATTGGCATATCGATTTCCAACTGTCACAAAATCATCTCCTTGTCCATGAGCAGCACACTTCACAACTGCTAACTCTTTAGGCAACTGTATCGCTTCAAGTAATTTCCCAATCACTTCAGCATTCTTTATTGGAGTCCCACTCAACGTCAAGAAACCTCTTAGTAGCCAAAGCTGGCCAAAATCATGCACAACTCCAAATCCATACTGACTATCAGTCATCACAGTCGTCCTCAAATCTTTCCCAATTTCACAAGCTTTTGTCAATGCCACTAATTCCGCAACTTGTGCAGATTTCACTCCTTTCAATGGTGATGCTTCCATAACCTCTGAAACCTTGCACACTGCATATGCTGCACACAGCACACCCTCATCATTCCTCAGGCATGATCCATCCACAAACAACACATGATCACTCTCATGCAAGGGAAGATCCCTTATGTCTGGTCTCGGTTTTGTACAGTAATCAAGCACATCCAAACAATTGTGATCATCTTCTGTTTTCACACCCACATTTTCAATATCCGGCAACAATGTCGCTGGATTCACATTCACACATCTTTCAAGAGTCACATTTGATGCTCCCAGAATCACTTTCTCATATTTAGTCAGCCGACTATGTGACATGTACTGGGTTCTGCTTCTTGTCAAAAGAATTGCCACATTATGAGGTACGAATACCCTTACAGGATATCCCATTATGATCCCCTCACTCTGTTCCAGACTTCTGCATGTTGCAGCCACAGATTTCAAACAACCTGGTAAACCTACAGCTACAGGGTCAAGTGTCGATGAGAAGTACGCAATAGGCCTTCTCAGTAATCCATGCTTCTGAATTAACACTGAAAGTGCACATCCATTTCTCTCACTACAGTACAACTCAAATTCCTTTTCATAGTCAGGCATACCCAAAGCTGGGGCCTCACACATTGTGCTCTTCAGCTCTTCGAATGCTGCCATTTGTTCCCCATCTAGTTCCAATGGGTCTGTCATCTCACTTTTTGTCAGCTTAATCAGTGGCTTTGCTATCAGAGAAAAATTAATTATCCACTGACGACAATAACCCACCATACCCAGGAACATTCTCACTTCCCTCTGGGTCTTTGGGGCCTTCATTCCCCTGATGATTTTGATCCTGTCATCAGTCACCTTTCTCAGACCTTTTTCAATATTGTGTCCAAGGTAATGCACCTCTTTCTTGCAAAATTGCAATTTCGCTGGAGATACCTTTAACCCTCCATCCGCCAGATGATTCAGTAAAGCTATGGTATCTACTTCACAAGCTTCACGTGTCTTTGATGCCACCAGCAGGTCATCAATATACTGCACTAGTACTGAGTTTTCAGGCATGATTAAACTCTCCAATGACTTTTTCAATAACTGATTGAATATCGAAGGACTCTCTGTATACCCCTGTGGGATACGACACCATGCTAAAATACGCTGGCCAAATCTAAATGCAAAAATCGGCTGGCTGTCATGATGCAGTGGAATTGAAAAGAAAGCATGACACAAATCAATCACTGTATACCACTCAGCATCATGTGGAATCTGATACAGAATCACTGATGGATTTGGCACGATAGGACAACATGCCACCACAATTGGATTAATTTTTCTCAAATCCTGCACAATCCTAAACTTTCCATTAGGCTTCTTTAGCCCCATTATCGGTGAATTACACGGGCTACTCAGTAGTTCTCTCAGAACTCCCTGCTGAATCATTTTCTCAATTATAGGAGTTATTCCTTCAATTATTTCTGGTGTCATTTTATACTGAGGAATGTTAGGATAAGTAATTCCCTCTTTCACTGAAATTTTCACAGGATCTACATTATTCATCAGTCCCACATCCTCTCCAGTAAAATCCCAAACTGCCCTTTTCACTGTGTCTCTCAGCTCTTGAGGCAAATCCTCCGGATTAAACACAGCAAATGCACCAACCATTTCACTTTCTCTATTTCCTAGAGTCATTCGGTACAAAACATCCTCATCTGGTGTTTCAAAGGCTATTCCATCCGGTGTACAGAAAATTGTGCAGTTCATTTTGCACAACAAATCCCTACCTAACAGGTTCACTGGACTAGTGTCACAGACGATAAATCTGTGCATGTCTGAAAATTTCCCTATTTGTACTCTTACCGGTTCAGTAAGACGTGTCCTGATTTGTGTATTTGCTACACCAACTACTTGGATTGCTTCATCCGAGAGAGGAAGATTTCTAATATCTGTTGACCTGACAGTTGATCTTGTCGCACCTGTGTCTACCAAAAAAGTAACACTTTCTTCATTTATTTTCCCATCTACAAATGGTCCTGCCTGGTCTATTTCTAGAGTTGCACCAAGTATGCACTCTTCCTCCTCTCTTCGGCACCGTCAATAATCACCCTCAGACTCACTCCCTTCATTCTTTAACAAGTACTGCTGTACCTGGTTAGAACGCCTTGGTTTGTTTACCTGTTCATCATTGTAGAATCCTGAATCCTGATTATACTTTTGTGACCCTCTATTCTGCGGCAAGGGCGGTTTTGGCTCTTGACTCTGCTGTCTCACAACTTTCGGTTGTTGCTGCTGTTGATTATTTCCTTCGTTCTGCACCTGTTGATTTAAGGATTTTCCCTCATTATTCACTAATGGTGGATTGGTACACTCAGATCTCCAATGTCCCAGTTGGCCACAGTTGTGACATGGGAACTTTTTTTTAGCTTCCTCAAGATTCCCCTTTCCTTTTTCTGCATATCTAGGTCTATTCCCTGCATTATTTCCTGCACTATTCGCCTGTTCCACCAACTGTGCTTCTTGTCTTTCCGCAACCTTCACTTGTGCCCACATTGCTTTCTCTTTCAGCTTTCTCTGCTTTGCTTCAATTTCATCACTGAAGTATTTCGCATGTCTCAGAATCTCATCTATTTTCTTACTCTGCCAATCCACTGTGTGTTCACGAATTCTCTCACTAATCTCAGGTCTCAGGCCATATACAAACCTGTATACAAAATGACTCAAATCTTTGTCACCCAGGTGTTCATCTCCACTGAATTGTTTAAAAGCCAGTATCAGCCTCTCGTAAAAAGCATGAACTGATTCTTTTGCTTCCTGTTGTGTTCGATCTATTTTAACCCAGTCTGTTTCTTTTGGAGGTACTTTACTCTTCAGGTATACCATCACCTGTTCATACTTTCTCATTACCTCTGGATCTGGTGCTCCTGTTCTCGGATCTCTTGGATATTCCTCAGTAGGCCAACTCACAACTATTTTACACTCAGTCCACAAGTCTGCCGGAACAATTATATCAAACAGACTATTCAGGTCAATCCACAGCACTTTTGACAATTTCACAAACCTGTCTACCTGCCTATACCACTCGACGGGCTTTTCTCTCAATCGAGGGAAATCATTCGTAAATGATAAAATATCCTGTCTGGTCCATGGAACATGTACATATCCTCCTCCAGGTATTTCTCTCATAGGATAATTATCCACTGGTTTCTCCTTTTCTCTCACAGGAAATGCTGAATAAGTCCTATCCTCTGATTCTTCTCTTTTCTTATACCACCTATCCTTCCACTTTTCTACATCTCCCCATCTTCGCAATAATGCGACCATTTCTTTAATCTGTCCTGTTCTACCAGCACCATTCAGATTTTCTATGTCTTTGTCCGTGAAATCCATCCTGTAAGTTTTCTGCAAAGCTTTCACTTTATCAATATCAACTCCCTGTTCATTCGCTATTGCTCTTAACCTGTCATGTGTATTTCTCGCTCTCCAGGTAATGTTTTTACACATGAACAATAGCTCACCTTCATGATGATTTTTAAGAATCTCTGTTGGAACTGTCCCTGCAACAAGCTCTTCTAATTCTACACGTAACCTAGCCACATCAATTGCTTGTGAATCTTTATCCCTCTTTTGAAGAACTTTCATCCAATCATTCAAATCTTCAGCTGTAATTTCAGTAGTTTTCCTCACTGGAACCACTTTCTTTTGCGGTTCTAAAATCGGCATCCCTGAACAACTAGCTTCACTAGCATCCAGTCCTTCACTACATGTGTCATGTCTGGATTGTCTCAGATCACTACTCTCCGTCCTTCTTCCTGAATCTCCTGAGGGACCAGCTGAACTTGTTAACTTATTCCCAACATATGGAATCACCAAACCATTTTCACCTGTTCTCTGGTTATCAAACACAGGCATAATCGGACCTATGGTTACAGGTACCGTAACAGCTTCCAGATTCTTTGTTAACTCCCTAATCTTTTCAGTTAACTCTGATGTAGTTCTGGTTAATTCTCTTGTACTCCCGTTACCACATCGATTCTCTCTCTCCCTGAAAGGATTACCACTTCTTAACTCAGGTGTCACATTTTCTGTCTCAGTGATACACACTGTATCTCTTATCGGAGAAACAATTGGTGTGCTCTCTTCTGGTTCTGGTCTATATGGAGGTGGTCTCTTGTAAATCATGTCATTCAAGACCTCATCCTCATACTCATTAACTCCATATCTTCTCACTTCTGACTCAGGAACCCTCTCTGCTCCCCCTTCAACTGTTCTCATCGGATATAATCCCTCTGACATACTAGCATCTCGCCATCTTTTCATTCGATCATGATGAGTTTCACGATCATGTCTCCTCCCGAACATATACCTGTAATGTCCTCCAGACCTCTGCTTTTCTCGCTCATGTACTTCCTCTTCCCATTCCACTAAAGCCTCAAACTGTGTCGGCCTTGGTTTTGGGTCAAGACATAACATCTTTTCCCGTAAATTTCTCAACACGGCCAGATTAAATGAACCATGTTCTGGAAATGCTAGAACACCATCCTCTTTGGTATACCTAACCCAGTTCTCCAACCATATACAGGTATGATACCCATATCTTGCAGCCATGAAGGATGCAGGTGTTTTCGCTGGAGGTAACAATTCACCCTCTCTCGTCTTAACATCTTTATCCTTGTCAAACCACCTTTTAATTCTTCCAAAGAATGTTTTCTTCTTTTTCTCTTCTTGGTAATACATTTTAGCGTTTACCCAAACTTTCTAATCGCTTCCGTATTATAAATATACAATACGATTTTTAACCCAATAACAGCGCGACTCACACTAACGCACCAATCCTGGAGCGTCTACGTCACTAGAATAGCTCATCCAATCCTTGCGCGGCTCACACTAACACACCAATCCTAGCGCGAGCACTATTCTGATCCACTATCCAATCAGAGTGCGGTCTCTATGACGTCCTGTCTCCTGTCACTCGTCTACCCCTCCTTTACAAAATCTCTCAGTAGACTTCGTGTCAAAACTTCTACAAAATCTATTAGTTACAACATATAAACATCTCCATTGTCTGCTTCGCTAACCACAGAATAGTAAAGAAAAATCTATTTCACAAGAACAACGGACTTTCATACATTCCTTAACTGTTTCCTCTAGGACTTGTCCAAAAGAGTTTTACAATTAATTAAATGTATATGCATTCACGCACATTCATACAAGAAAATATAGTACATACACACAGAATCCTGCTTTCCGAGAACAGCGAACAATCTGTCCTACTACAGAATTATAACACACGTCAACTAAGCAGCTTACCTCTGCCCAGTTCCCCAAACAAGCTCAGAGAATACCTATTACTTCTCCCGCGATAAGCTTTAACGGTGAACCTTACGGATCCCTGGGACTTAAGACCAGAGTTTCACAGATAACCTTCGCTACCATACGCACTCCTTATATACCAGAAATATATCTAATAGTAACATACAACAATGTCACTGATTCCGAACCCAGACAATGTGACGCGCAACTTCAATTGTCACACGTTTTTCCTACAATCCCGCCTTTCCCGAGAGCAGCATATACTTCCCTCTGCCCTACTACGGAACTGCTACTAGCTCCCAAATTCCAGAAGCACTACATATAACTCAACATGACGACTCCAACATATAGTATTAGTACATATACCAACATCAATCAATAATCAATAATCAATAAGCTAACGTACAAGCAATCTAATCAGATCAAGACAATCATCAATAACCATCCTAACTCTGCTACCAGGAAATTGATAGAGATCAGGGTGTATATAATATCCTTACTTCCACAGATAGAGTAGTTTCACAGTTACACGCACATACACTCATCACACACTAGGGCCCATTTCACTAACATACACTCAAATACTCTACCATCACTGAACCTGTGGAAAGAAAACTCCTAAACACCCCACATCTATATCGAGGTCGATAAGACCTGGTTATTGTAACTGTCCTGAAACATAATCTAAACAATCTATACAACTACAACAATAATTAAAATAGAGTACTCAATAATTGACAAGAAATAATAACCAACACCGTATTCAAAGTTATGGTACTTTATCTAAAATTAGTCAAAGAAAGTAAATCAGAATAAATCATCATTCTCATAATTACCTATTCTAGCTAAATGTCAGAATGGGTCAGGACAGGTCTCTCAGTAAAGTCTCTCGAGTCGCCGTCCTCTCAGCATCGATCCTGGCAAAGTGGCAAGTGGCAAATGGTGAATGGCGAATGGCCCTCCCTAAGCTAACAATTTTTATAGTGTTCTGAACAAAGGAAAGAAACAAAAGTATTCTTTGCGTCCGCTGAACCTCTGAGCAAAGCGAGAAGGAAAGGATGTAGCATCGCTACATTTGGAAAATCTCCGCTCAGGAAAAATCACAAAAATAAAAAGACAGAACAGGAACTGAATATTTAAAAAGTATCTTCTTCAACATCCACATTTCCTCTGGTGAGCTCAGAGTTCAGAGTCTTTCTTTAAGGCTCCTTTGTTTTCCAAGGCGGCCAAGGCTGTCTCAATGCATCTGGAGACTTGCCCAGAACTGCTGCTGTCCTCACGGAAAGTTTTAACCAGGCAAGGACTGTGGACAGATGACTCGCATCCATATTCAGCAAGGCCTTTTCCATCATAAATTCTCACTCGAGGCTAGGCTGCAAACAGCGGCCATCTTTGGTCAGGCCACAATAGGCCACAATAGACCATCTTAATTGAAAGAGACAAAAACAACGTTACCACAGCATAGTGATTAAACAGTGTTAACCCCACTAATACCTTATGTGTGTGTAATTATCTAGCCTTCGCAACACAGAAAAGCATTAATTCAAAAGCGTTTTGTGCTTTAAAATAAACAGCACTCAGCAACATTTTTAAAAAAACATGCACGTTATTATTAGTTAGCACACATACGCGTTCCCACGTGTAATTCTCTCTTGTTAAAACATACATGTTGATAAGTAAAAACACTTACACAAAACAAATAATTAACAATCAATGATTAGTGTTAGTTCGACAAATAGACAAACCAGAGCTTTAAAAACCCAATTGATTTTCAAACAGAAAATCTGCTCTAGCAGTGGCAACAAGGGGCACCCTTGTCTCGTGCCTCTAGATATCTGGATGGGGGAGGAGACAGCATCCCCCAAGCGCACGTGAGCTGTGGGTGAGTTCTAGAGGACCGAGATTAATTTAAGAAAGATTTCTCCGACTCCCAAGCGCTTTACCACCACCAGCATGAATTTTCATTTTACCGAATTGAAGGCTTTTTCAGCATCTAAAAACACTGCTGCAGCCTTAACACCTGGTTTAATATGTTGTAAAGCCCCAAAAACTGTTCGTAGATTATATTATAACGTGTGGCCAGGCACGAAGTCCGTCTGCTCAGGGCCTACCATAATAGGCAGGAGAGGGGTCAGTCTGTTGGCCAATATTTTATCAAAAATTTTAGTGTCGACATTTATTAACGACAGGGGTCTGTAGGACGAGCACTCTTGCAGAGCCTTCCCAGGTTTCAGAATGGTCACAATCAATGCCTCACGCATGGAGGGGAGCATGATGCCAGTCTCCCCCATTTCCTGGAACAGGGTGCTCAAGTGTGGAACCAGCAATTCAATAAAGGTCTTTTAAAAGGACACAGTGAGCCCATCTTGACCTGGGGCACTCCCATCCCACATGGAGTTAAGTGCCATACGGATGTCAACAGCGTCAAGGGACCTCATTAGGTACTCTCTGTGACTATCCTACAGCCAGGGTAATTGTATGTATTCCAAGTAGTTCACTATGTCTACATCATCTGGGGTAAATTTGGAGCTATACAGGTCCTTGTAGTATCTGCCGAATCTATTCACTATGTCCGCCTGCCCTTTTAGTACAGTTGCATCCTCATCAATCAACTCGTTAATAACTCCAGACTCACACAGAGGGCGAGCAACCGCCGCCAATACTGAGCCCGGCCTGTCTCCCTCGCCGTAGGTTCTAGCCAATGTGTATTTCCCTATGTGCTTAATTTCACTATCGGCTTCCTCATGGTATTCTTCTAGTTTTTTTTCAATTGTTCTAAGACCTGGGGTTCATACCTTCTCAGTGCCTCTCTCTCCAGTGCACCCAATTGATCCTCTAGTAAAGCGAGTCTACCTCTAATGGAGCGGAGCACCCCGGAGTGTTTATTCATGGCAACCCCCCTTATGAACATCTTAAATGTCTCCCATACCGTAGCAAAGTGGTCGACTGAACCAATGTTAGTTTCCAAAAATTCTGTAATGGCCGCAGATAATTCGGCTTTATTTACAGTGTCTAGTAGAGAGTATGAAGGGAATCTACAAAAGGAAAGGGGGGGGGGCCTCGCGGGGGACTGTCAATCTCTAACAACATGGGAGAATGGTCAGAAAAGGAGCGAGCCAATACTGTGCAGTCACGTACCCTAGACACTAACGCCTCCGATATTAACCAGTAATCTATTGTAGTATGTGTATCGTGGTATGCAGAGTAGTGCGTGAACCCGCCTCTCCCAGGGGATCTGGTTCTCCAAACGTCAACCAGATGCAATTGTAGCGCTATGTCAGCAATGGCCTTGGCAGCTGCAGTTGGGCACCTAGGGGGACCCTTCGACCAATCAAGTGCAGGATCCAATACACAATTAAAATCCCCACCCCAGATCAGTGGTAATGAGGGGTAGTCATTTATAAGTGTCAATAATGAATTGTAGAACTGAGGATCATTGTAGTTGGGCCCGTATGTATTAACAATTTGGAAGTCAGCACCTCTACCGTAAAATCTTGAGATTAAATTTCTACCGGCAGGATCAGCCCTGCACTCTTCGAGTTGAAGACCTGATTTAGGATTTACCCAGGTAAGCACGCCCCTTGAGTGCGAGGTGAATCCAGCTGCTTGGAACGGATCCAATAGACTTCGTCTCTCGGGCATAGCGCCAATATGGGGTGACTAGCGTCTCTTTGAGCAGAGCAATGTCTACTTCTCTTCTTTTCAAGTAAGCCTTTCTATGGTCATTCACCCCCCTCACATTCCAGGTCAGTAGCCGCTGGCTCCTTCTATATCCCTGACCTATTTCACAGTGTGTCATTCACGACTATCATATGATCTGACCAGCCTGGCTGCTGTTTTAAGTATGTTGCCGTTATTGCTCACGACCCACATGTCCATGTGAACTGTTAAGAAAAAAACAAAACCCCTCCCCCCTACCACACCATGCCGTCCCCAACTAGGCATAGGCGACCTGCTTCCCTCCTCTCTAGCAATTACTAGTGCATATAGAAAGAAAACAACAGTTGGTCAACAATAAGCACTGATTAATCATGGAACGCATTGGGCCGGATGTTACCGGCTAACACTCTTGCGTGTCTCAGTTCCGCACCACTACTAGCCAAAAGGTAAGAGACTTCAGCAGGAGGGAAAAGATCCTCCTGGGGAGCCTTGCGAAGAGTTCCTGATGCGTAGTGTCTCTCGCTCGAGAAGGCACCAATAGTCCATCACATTGGATCTGGCTTGTGCAGATGGGAGCCAGTAATTTTGTCCATCTGCTTACAGATTGACAGTTAGAACGTAAATTTATGATCCTCATTAGTGTGGTCACCATCGGGGTTTTAAGTCTCAAAAATCTCAGACCTGTTCAGATGGTTATCACATGAGGGTTGATCGTCGCTAGGGTCTGGTGTCCAGCTTACTCATTAGTCGTTTTCATCGAGTCCTCCACCCCCACCATCCACCCGATCATCAGTGCTTTAAATGGGCCGGTACTCACCGGTACTGAGTACCGGCACTTACAAGTTTTCGAGCCGTCAGTACCGGCACTTTTCTTTCGTCAGGGAGAGTACCGGTACCCTGATTGATGGCATGGCAGGCTCGGGTTCGATATTTTCTCCAACGGAAGACAGATGCCGCTCTGCTTACGGATCTCGCTGAGCCTCTAAAGCAGACCCTGCACTGTTAATTAGGCGTGCAACGACCATTCAGGTTAAAGTGCTTTAACCCCGTCCCCTCCTATCACCACCCCCAGCCCCCTCTCCGTCATGTGCGGGAAATATCCTGGGCTGGGGCTGCAGTCAATAATCCAGTCCCATTTAGGGTATTACACTGACCAGTGGCAGTGCAGCACAATCCTACACCTTTCCCAAAGCCGGTTTTCTTTTCATGTTTGTTTTTTCAGCACAGCAGCTGCTTCCCTTTGTGTGCCCCTTCAACACTAATGGCTGCATTTACATAACAGCAACAGATCCATAGGTGTGAAGGTAGCCCTGCCCAAAGAGCAATGAATAGCAAGGGACGCTGCATCACTCCAGGAATGAGCTCCCATGACAACTGCTAATGGGTCTGGTTGGGGGAAAAACGAGATGAACATAGAAGGAAGGGGGAGGGAGGACTGTAAAAAAGGGAGTTGATAGGTGAAGATAAGATTGACATTTTTTTCAGATTAAAAATACCAAATATTTGTTCATTTCTGAAATCGGGGCATAGAAATGGCATTTTAACACAAATTTGTATAAAGTTAAAAATCTGCTGTACCGCTTGTATATATATATATATATATATATATATATATATATATATATATATATAAATAAATGTTAACATATCATCCTTATACTGTACATAAAAACCTTTCTGTTTCAATATGTGCTGCAACTGGTATGGAAGTCATTATGTATCATCATGTCTTGCCCTTAGCCCCGCCCCTAGCCCTGCCCACTTGCCACACCTTTAGCTCATTTTAATGAGTACCTGCACTTATTTTTTACCATTTAAAGCACTGCCGATCATCCTCCGTCTGGCCCTTCCTGCGCTTGCCGAGCATGTCCCAATCTTTGAGGGCTTTTTGGAGGGACTGAGGTTCGGAGAAAATCTTTACTTTCCCGTTCAACATCACCCTCAGCCGCGCCGGGTACAGCATCGCATATTCCACTCTTTGCTCCCTCAGCTTGCGCTTCAGTGGTGCAAATTGCTTCCTGGCCTCCTGGACTCTGAGTGTGAAATCCGGGAACAAGGAGAGAGAAGAGCCCTCGTACTGTAAGTTACCCATTTCTCTTGCCTTCCTCAGCGCCACATCCCTGGCTCTATAGTTCAGCAGCTTCGCTATGACAGGCCTTGAAGGGGCACCCGGGGAGGCTTGCGCCCAAGCGTTCGGTGCAATTGCTCCACGACAAACAGGGTAGAAAAGGTGGGGCACCAAGCAGGGTAGTAAGTAGTCTTTCTATGAAGACCTCCATGTTGCCAGTTGCAGTGGACTCAGGCAGGCCAATAATGCGCAGGTTACCGTGCCTCGACCTGGCCTCCAAATCCTCAGCTCTGTTCTGCAAATTGACCAGAATCGTCTCCATCTGTTTCTGTGCGCTATTAAAGTCAGTTTGAGCCTCCTCAGTTTTGGTGATTCTGCGTTCGGCCATGTCGAGACGTATCGCATGTTTGTCAACCCTCTCGAGGCGATACCAAAGGGGATGATGGACAGAGCATTTGAGCAAATCAAACACTCACCCCCAGTCAACTGATCTGGGTTTAATCCATCATCATTCTTTAGCTCACTCCACCACCCCAGTTCAGACATTGCCAACTTAGGGGGAACAAAGTCAACCCTCTCGGTCATGCGGTCTATTCTATAGGTACAAGGTGTCTATTTTCGCATCATTTACCGACAGACCTTTCTGCATGGACGCAAGAATCGTTTTAATGTCACCAAGGGGGTCTTCATATAATGTGTCAGATTCCGACGCAGCTGACTCTACAGCATCCTCCCTATGCCTGGACTTTCGCTGCTCAAAGCTCAGCTTAGGCTGTGTCTTGTCCGGTTTCCCCATGTTGGCTCTGAACAGTATCGGTACAAATAGCGCAGGGCCTGCATTTTTTTCAGCCCCAGTTACTTCGCCAGTGAACATAAGCGCCTGCGTATGCTAGCCACGCGCCTCCCAACGGAAGTCAGATAGGGCCTCACAGCGTGCAGTGCAACATTGTTCTGCTTGGGTTTTCGGATCAGATAGAACCCGCTCAACAGAGCCTCTCTAACCCAAACCAGAACGTTACCCCCTCCCTAGGGCCTATTCACACCTAAGAAACCACATATATATGTACCACCTAAGGACAGGGAATTCCTATTACATACATATATATATATGTATATATATGTACTAAGACCTCTTATAATACAAGTGGCGGCCTCGCGGTCCCAAACGGACCCAGGACTTCCTGCCCAGACGGCAGCCTCAGACAAGTGGCGGCCTCGCGGTCCCAAACGGACCCAGGACTTCCTGCCCAGACGGCAGCCTCAGACAAGTGGCGGCCTCGCGGTCCCAAACGGACCCAGGACTTCCTGCCCAGACGGCAGCCTCAGACAAGTGGCGGCCTCGCGGTCCCAAACGGACCCAGGACTTCCTGCCCAGATGGCAGCCTCAGACAAGTGGCGGCCTCGCGGTCCCAAACGGACCCAGGACTTCCTGCCCAGACGGCAGCCTCAGACAAGTGGCGGCCTCGCGGTCCCAAACGGACCCAGGACTTCCTGCCCAGACGGCAGCCTCAGACAAGTGGCGGCCTCGCGGTCCCAAACGGACCCAGGACTTCCTGCCCAGACGGCAGCCTCAGACAAGTGGCGGCCTCGCGGTCCCAAACGGACCCAGGACTTCCTGCCCAGACGGCAGCCTCAGACAAGTGGCGGCCTCACGGTCCCAAACGGACCCAGGACTTCCTGCCCAGACGGCAGCCTCAGACAAGTGGCGGCCTCGCGGTCCCAAACGGACCCAGGACTTCCTGCCCAGACGGCAGCCTCAGACAAGTGGCGGCCTCGACGGACCCAGGACTTCCTGCCCAGACGGCAGCCTTAGCACGAGTTCATCCTATGATTACCACGACATACAACAGGGGAATCAGTGTTAATATGTATCAGATCACACAAAGACTGCTAGTTGAGCACAACCTGTTCTCCAGTTCGAGGGGCTCCTTTCTCCCTTATTCAGTTACCACTTACCTGATCAGGGTTAACATCTGTTCATATCAAGTCACAGCTGACTAGAAGAATAGGCTACCCTCTTATACAAGAACACGCAGCTCATGTTGAGTCACTACAAACTGGATACTTTATTTAGTTACTACATACACATTCACAGAACATAATACATATCATAACCTGCAAAGAAAAGTGAAAAGATTAAGTTGTACACTCTAATAAAAAGGGGTTGACATCACCTTGGTCGTATGTAGCCTGCACTCAATGGTCATCTAGGTTCCCTTCTCGTCTGTGCCTCGGCTTCTCCTGGAAGTCACACCTCCGCAGTCACGGATCTACTCCCGTCTCCCTCTCCGAGTCACTGGGACCTCTTCCTCATCGGCTACTCTCTTCTCTTTGGAATATCTATTTCTCGGTTTTTCTCCACCTTCAAGTTTGTCATCTGTCTTCCCTGGAATAAGTAGTAGCTTTACTGCTAACGGCCAGGTGCCGCCTACGGACTAAAAACAAGTGCCAGTATCTGCCTCAGACTTTCACTAATATAGAGGTGCATTCTCTCATGGAAAATTCCAGCCCGTAACCTGCCGCCCACCAAATTCTTGTACCTCCCCGTGCCAAGGACACGTTCCCAGCCGGCCGGCCTGATGTAGTGTCTTCGGCATGAAGAAAAATACAATCCTTCGATAAGGGCCGGCCTGAACCGGTTCTCTCCAAGCGAATAACACCTCCTAACTAAAACACTGCCTTTGACCTAGAAGCATCCCAAGCTGCCAGAGCAGGAGGAAAGATGGAGTCTCTCCCGTTTAAGGCCTACCAGGCCTGAATTCAGCACGGCTCCATGAAATACCCTCACTACAGAACAGATTACCCCTAATGCTAACGAATCTATCCTCTAGGATATGTATGCAAACCCTGATCTATGGGGAAGAACACAGGATCATGTCGAAGTGCCTAATAAATAGGCTCTATACACTACTCTAACCCTTAGACTTGAATGGAAAGAGACTGAAGTCACATTAATCACCCTTTAACACAATAAGGCCAGAAAAATCGAGCAGTACATTTCACCCTTGACTTCAGTCTATTATACATTCATTAAACAGAACTAACATCGGTGGAAGAATAATATGAAACAAAACTAACTGATCTATGTCTAGTACCAAGTGTGCAGAATTGAAGTAGTGAAGGAATACACTGAATAAAGCAACAGATAGAAATCAAAACAGCAACAGCAATCAAAATACCACCTAATGTTTGGTGTAACATGTGTATATCGGGTAACCAATTAAAGAGCCAGTCAAACCAGCCCTGGTCAACGTGTTTTCTAACTTCTTCCGTTAAGTCATGCAACTTGTCAATATGTGCACGAATGGATTGTGTATGATCAGATAAGTTAAAACAGCAGAGACCTTCGAAGTCAGAGCAGTCATGTCCATGTTTAAGCAAAAGATAATCAATGGCTGCTCTATTTTGCAAAATGGCCCTACGTTCACCCTGGGCGTCTAATAGCATGTCAGACAAGACTGTAGAAGTATGATTAATAGATTTCACCATCCAGCAGGCCATTTTCCCAATGGATTTGGCATTATAAACCGCCAAAGCAGGAACACCAATAATTGAAACAGCTAAGCTAAGGTATTCAGACTTGGAATATAAATGCAAAGATGAGTCACAATCCTCCTGTAACATCACAGTATCTCGAAGCACACGAGAGTTGGCATTCGGATGTGATGAAAACATCAACAAACTGAGTCTTGTAATGGCACAAGGGCCTCCGGAAATGTTTGCAGGGACATATGGCCAGGAAGTATTACCACATGAGAAAAGCCATCCGGCAGGTAGTAACATCGTGCGATAGTGACTGGGGGTAACTACCAAACTATTGCAAGTCATATTGTTCTGAACTGAAACACATGTGGTCGGTGTCCTTTGAAAGCACAAAGTCCGTTCATGAGCCGTAAATGAAGTGGCGCCTTTTAGTTTTAGGCGTAGACATTCAGAGATTGCACTAGGATTACATGTAAGAAAGAAACATAAGTCACCTTGTGTGATATTATAAGTAAGTATTTGGGACCGAATGGGGGGTTGCTCGTTCGGCAGTTCAGTACATAAGGAGCAATATACATGGGTAGCAAAATCACCCAGGAGAATATTGGGACGAGCCTTTGAAACATTAAAAATATGAATTAAAGTTTCCAATGAGGCGGGGACAGCAACCAGACAGGTCGCCAGAATGTCATGTACAGATCTCATCGGTGTCAAACAGAAGTGAGGGGCATCAGTCACCCTCTTGGCCAACAGTGTCCAAAAGTTCGATGATGAATCCCACGCATCGAAGGGACGCAACACTCGGGTTCTCAGTTCATCCCGGGTTGACGGGATCCCTTCTCTCTCGTCGAACCATCCCAAAAGGAGTCCAGCGCCGACACATCCTGCAGCAACAGTCCAAAGAATGATCTGAAAGAGAACCAAATACAGGCATTAATCATTCTCGTAAATAACATTTGTCAGCTGGGACCGCTTCCCAGCTATCTTTCCCTGGTCTCATAACCAAAATGGTATTGTCCTGACCGGTGGCAATGATCTCTGCTGGTTCAGGGGGATTCTTAGGCGACTGAACCCAAACCCTAGCCCCAGGGTTATCCGTAGAGCCAAAACCTTTCTGGCCTCGTATAGTTAGCAAAGTTGGGGCAGTGCCTTTCGTAATCTCACCACTGAAAACAGGCATTATGAGTAATTGAGCCACTCGGTCAGTGCGATGTATCAGTAAATCAACCTCACTGCTATTCAGCAGGAGCACCTTAATCTCTCCCTGATAGTCACTGTCAATTATTCCTCCAAGCACCTGAATGCCTTTTACAGCCAGCCCCGATCTAGGGGCGATCAATCCGAAATTTCCAGGTGGTATATGAACACCAACACCAGTAGTAATGATGACCCGGTCCTTGCTTTTGATAACGGTGTCATCCATAGCATGCAAGTCTAAACCTGCCGACCCAGGGGTCGCTCTGCATGGAGCCAAAGCTCCGGGAGTAATTTCCCAATACATCACAGTTTCTCTGATTTCATTAGGCATAGTCTCAACATTCGGGGGAAACAAACGCATAAGTGGAGATTCAGCATTTAAAAAAGGACGATTATTCAAAATCAATAGTGCTTGGGGTAGAAAGTCTCGCCAATTTTTATACTTGTCATCTGTTAACTTACGCAACTGGTCCTTTAACAGGCCATTCAATCTCTCCACCAGGCCCGAGGCCTGTGGGTAGTAGGGTATATGGAATATCCATTCAATATTATTTTCCGCACAGAATTCCTGTACCAATCTTCCACGAAAATGAGATGCATTATCAGATTGAATTTGGAATGGCACACCATAATACATCATAATCAATTCTAGTGTTTTAATGGTATTCAATTGGGTAGCTTGCTTACATGGAAGGGCTACCAGCAAGCCACTGTATGTATCGACAATTGTGCAAACATATTGACAATTCCTACTCATAGGAAGTGGACCGATGTAATCAATCTGCCAAATTTGAGCGGGCAGTTTTCCGCGATGTAAATGACCTTTGACAATTTGGGGCACCTTACGCTGTCTGATATGCTGACAAACTGGACAGTGTAAAATAACATTTTTAATTAAATCTAGGGGAATATAAATTCCTCGATCAGCAGCCCACCTGCTAGTGGCCTTCTCTCCAAAATGTCCTGCCTTCTGGTGTGCCCATTTCGCCAATCCCGCAATATCAGAATCTTGCCTGTCCACCACTGCCTCAGCAATTTTAGATTTCTCATCTGCAATGTTATGAAAAAATTTGTCAAGGGAATCTATCGGGGTGTGAGCATCCACATGGAAGATTGTAACAGTACTCTGTGGGAGCATCTCCCAAATCTCTTGCCATAACTCTTTTCCCCACAGTTCTTTGGAATGTAACTTCCAATTATGAGAATGCCAAGTCGGCAACCAAATAGCCAGTCCATTGGCAGTAGACCAAGAATCGGTGAAAATATGACATGTACCAGGTAACTCTTGTTTCAAAACTTGGTAAACAGCGTAAAGCTCGGCAAATTGGCTGCTTTTACCTTCACCAGTTGTGCTCAGCAGTTTCTGTGTGACCGGATTATAGGACACCGCCTTCCAGTGCCGTGTCGTCCCTATAAACCTCGCTGAACCATCTGTGAACCAAACATGGTTTCTTTCCGCTGCGGACAAATCATCAAAAGGCTTACCCCATTTAACAGGAGACTCCTGCGCTAAAGGTACGGAACACTCACTCTCAGTCTCAGTCGACGGTGCTCGCGCCACCCGCTCATGTAAAGAAGCAACTCCTTTCGGGCCCACACGTGCCCTGTCTTGTATGTACCATTTCCATTTAATCACACTCGCCTCTTGAGCATGTCCAATTCGGTGAGTTCTCGGTGAACTCAGAACCCACTGCATGATAGGAATTTCAGGACGCAAAACTATATCATGTCCCAAAGTCAATTGCTCGGTATCCACCAGAGCCCAATAACAAGCAAGTAACTGTTTCTCAAAGGGTGTGTAACGCTCACCAGCATCAGGTAATTTTTTGGTCCAAAAACCTAACGGTACTCTACTCCTGCCTTGTTTCTGCCACAAACTCCAATTTGCATAAGGGCCCTGTACAGACACATTCAAATCCACATCACCATCACGTACAGGCCATAAATCCAGAGCATGTTGAATTGCCTCTTTTGCCAGACTAAACGCATCTTGCTGTGGTTTACCCCATTCAAATGCATTCTTTTTACGCGTAACCCGGTACAAAGGGGCCAATATTTGACTCAAATGAGGAATATGCTGGCGCCAAAAACCAAACAAACCAATGAAGCTCTGGGTTTCTTTCCTATTCCTCGGAACTGCAAAATCAAGAATCCTCTGTTTAACCTGAGGGATCACTTCACGGTGCCCTTCATGCCAATTAATACCCAAAAATTTTACAGCCTGGGACGGACCTTGCAATTTATCCGGATTGATTTCCCAACCTTTCTCACGCAGACACTCAATGACTCCGTCCAATTGTGTCTGAACTTCCTCTTGTGTTTCGCCTTGGATCAAAACATCATCAATATAATGACATATCTGAATTTGGGGATGAACCGGTACCTCAGCCAAATGCTCTGCCACCAGCCGGTGACATATCGTAGGACTATGCACATAGCCCTGGGGAAGACTTCTAAACGTCATCTGACGCCCGTTCCACGTAAAACTGAACTGTTCCTGACACTCAGGGGCAATTGGGATAGAAAAGAAAGCATTAGCAATATCAATGGACGCATACCATGTACCTGGATGTTTTTGTATTCTTTCAATTAGGGTAATAACATCCGGTACTGCAACAGTCAAAGAGGGCGTGTGTTTGTTCAATTCTCGATAATCAACAGTCATGCGCCAAGAATTATCACTCTTACGCACCGGCCAAACAGGATTATTCCAAGCAGAAGTAACTGGAGTTATAACTCCTGCATCCACCAACTCCTGAATAGTGGTACTAATCTCCTCATGGCCACCTGGAATACGATACTGCTTCTGACAAACCACTTTTGTCGCCTGGGGAACTTGTATGGGGGGCATTCTTAAACGACCAACCCGTATAGGCCTGGACGATATATAATGTGTCGTTCCAAATTGGTAACACCCATCATCTAGATGCAACGTCATTCCTTTCAAAATATCAATTCCAATTATGAATTCTAAGAGTGGCACCACTAATACAGAATATTCTTTTCTAGGGATTCTACCTATTCTCATTTCAAGCAAAGTTTGAACTGCAGGGGTTTCTTTTCCACCTAATCCTGTAATAGTAAAAGGCTGACCTGTAAACTTCTTTGATTTTCCATGAATAAGAGTGGCCTCCGCTCCTGTATCTACCAATGCTCGGGCCCTTTGGATATTACGATGTCTCCAATAAATATCAATATCTACATAGGGTCTATTATCTCTGTGAGCCCATCTGTGTACCGGAGCTTGACCTATTTCCTAGTCATTCTTACTGCATTCTGTGTACCAAGACAAATCAGGATAAAGACTCTCACGTTTCTTAGGTATCGGTACCTCCTGTTCATATCCATTCCCCGTACGGAACGGATTCGAGTCTTCAGTATTGTACCGTGGGTTACGATCGACCAAACTGTGACGATCCTCTCTCCTCCTCAACTCAGGGGATTGATCCCTATCATCTCTACGTCTGCTGTAAGCATAATCATTTCTCCCCCTCTCTCTTTCCCCCTCTCTCTCCCTGTCTCTCTCTCGACGGGGGGACACATCACGTACAGAACGCCGATCATCACGACGATCAGAGCGCCCACGGCGGTCGTCATCACCGCTACCGTCGGAACAACCACGATCACACTCAGTCGTCCGAACACGCCGGGCACCCTCCTTCCGATCCAAACCACGTTTGCGAAACAACTCCCACAAACGAGTAGTGGTCTCACCGTCAATGTCTTCCCTACGTACACCATCGGCCACAAGACCAAAAAAGATATCACGTCTAGTAAGTTTATTCTCACCAGGAGTACGAGTGTCAGGCCGGGACTGACGTTCAGGTTTAAACCACTCACCCAACTCACCGAGTTGGCGCACCGATTCCAACACCGTAGATAACACATTACCAGTCTGATTAATCAATAAAGTCATCATAACCTGCTTGTAGGCAACAGGAGAAGAACGAATAATACGATTCCGCACAGAAGATGTCAACATCCCATCAAGCAACCTGTCAGCAGTACCCAGAAAAATTGCCGTCTTCATCACCTCCTCCTTGAGACGTTGCGCAGCGTCACGCAGAGTATACCACGGCTTGTCATTGACAGGCCAGTCAGATTCAGTAGGATATTTCAAATTACAACCCTCAGTCGCCAATTGGAGTAAAAAAATTTGACCGCCATCATTATAGTTACGAAAATGATCCTGCACAGTAGAATCCAAACTCAAGGAACAGAACTTCAAACAATCGCCAGTATCCAGCATAATACCAGCAGCGCCCAGTTCATAAAGGCGCACCATCCATGTGAGCAAGGCCTCACCAGTCCGCTGCCTAAATCGCTGCAAAATATCACTAATTTCCTGTTGCGTAAAGTCTTCCAAACAGTCCAAAGAAACACCCTGCGGAGCAGTGGGAGACTGCTGCAACTTCCGACGAAAAACTGGATGCGCAGAGACCGCGGGACGAGCAGCACAAGGAGCCCGATCAGTACTCGTAGAGGGGCAATCAGTGTAAGAGGCATCGATCCCACCCGAAGAACGAGCGCAATCACAGGGTGCACCCTCAGAGGTGCGAGAAGTAGACTTACACTCATGACGGGAACGAGAAGACTCGCGTTTGGCAGACTCCTCACCCGAGGAACAAGAGTCAGTCGAGTTCCAGATATTACCATCCCATTCATCAGGATCCCAATCCAGTCCGGCTTTCGCCACGACTAGACGCACCTTTCGCGTCGAAACCCGACCGCGCCTGTTCTTGTATTTATAACGAGCAATGCGCACAGCCGCCCTTTCGGCAATCGATTGGTAAGTCTCCAGTTTATCAGCAAGCAACTTATTTTGACACCGCAACAAAGTATGAGAATTCTGAATCTCAACAAAGTGCGCTTCCACATCGTGAAGAGAGACCTGTAATTTCAACAATCTCTCATGTAGAAGCCGATACGCAGACAGAACAATCCAACCTCTGCGCCCCAAAACGGGAATCTCCTCACCCTTCGATACAGGTGCCTTCTGCAAACAAGCAATCACATTAGCCGGCTCCGCCAGCTCTAAAGAAGAATTCCAATTCTCACTCAAACCAGTAGAGTCAGCCCACTCACGGGCTAACGCTTCATAAGGCGTTGAATCCCAACCGGGAATTTCAACGGGCAACTTAAAAGCAGATTTGGATCTTCTAGAAAACATCGTGAAAAAGAAAAAAAGAAAAAGAAGAGAAAGAAGAAAAATAAAAACTATACACACAAGTATACAAAAATAAAATGCAAACAAAACCACGCACGCGCCGAAAGCAAACACAAGACAATCACAACGCACACAGGTTTCGTAAACGGTTCGTGACGCCAAATGTTCTGCTTGGGTTTTCGGATCAGATAGAACCCGCTCAACAGAGCCTCTCTAACCCAAACCAGAACGTTACCCCCTCCCTAGGGCCTATTCACACCTAAGAAACCACATATATATGTACCACCTAAGGACAGGGAATTCCTATTACATACATATATATATATGTATATATATGTACTAAGACCTCTTATAATACAAGTGGCGGCCTCGCGGTCCCAAACGGACCCAGGACTTCCTGCCCAGACGGCAGCCTCAGACAAGTGGCGGCCTCGCGGTCCCAAACGGACCCAGGACTTCCTGCCCAGACGGCAGCCTCAGACAAGTGGCGGCCTCGCGGTCCCAAACGGACCCAGGACTTCCTGCCCAGATGGCAGCCTCAGACAAGTGGCGGCCTCGCGGTCCCAAACGGACCCAGGACTTCCTGCCCAGACGGCAGCCTCAGACAAGTGGCGGCCTCGCGGTCCCAAACGGACCCAGGACTTCCTGCCCAGACGGCAGCCTCAGACAAGTGGCGGCCTCGCGGTCCCAAACGGACTCAGGACTTCCTGCCCAGACGGCAGCCTCAGACAAGTGGCGGCCTCGCGGTCCCAAACGGACCCAGGACTTCCTGCCCAGACGGCAGCCTCAGACAAGTGGCGGCCTCGCGGTCCCAAACGGACCCAGGACTTCCTGCCCAGACGGCAGCCTCAGACAAGTGGCGGCCTCGCGGTCCCAAACGGACCCAGGACTTCCTGCCCAGACGGCAGCCTCGGACAAGTGGCGGCCTCGCGGTCCCAAACGGACCCAGGACTTCCTGCCCAGACGGCAGCCTCAGACAAGTGGCGGCCTCGCGGTCCCACACGGACCCAGGACTTCCTGCCCAGACGGCAGCCTTAGCACGAGTTCATCCTATGATTACCACGACATACAACAGGGGAATCAGTGTTAATATGTATCAGATCACACAAAGACTGCTAGTTGAGCACAACCTGTTCTCCAGTTCGAGGGGCTCCTTTCTCCCTTATTCAGTTACCACTTACCTGATCAGGGTTAACATCTGTTCATATCAAGTCACAGCTGACTAGAAGAATAGGCTACCCTCTTATACAAGAACACGCAGCTCATGTTGAGTCACTACAAACTGGATACTTTATTTAGTTACTACATACACATTCACAGAACATAATACATATCATAACCTGCAAAGAAAAGTGAAAAGATTAAGTTGTACACTCTAATAAAAAGGGGTTGACATCACCTTGGTCGTATGTAGCCTGCACTCAATGGTCATCTAGGTTCCCTTCTCGTCTGTGCCTCGGCTTCGCCTGGAAGTCACACCTCCGCAGTCACGGATCTACTCCCGTCTCCCTCTCCGAGTCACTGGGACCTCTTCCTCATCGGCTACTCTCTTCTCTTTGGAATATCTATTTCTCGGTTTTTCTCCACCTTCAAGTTTGTCATCTGTCTTCCCTGGAATAAGTAGTAGCTTTACTGCTAACGGCCAGGTGCCGCCTACGGACTAAAAACAAGTGCCAGTATCTGCCTCAGACTTTCACTAATATAGAGGTGCATTCTCTCATGGAAAATTCCAGCCCGTAACCTGCCGCCCACCAAATTCTTGTACCTCCCCGTGCCAAGGACACGTTCCCAGCCGGCCGGCCTGATGTAGTGTCTTCGGCATGAAGAAAAATACAATCCTTCGATAAGGGCCGGCCTGAACCGGTTCTCTCCAAGCGAATAACACCTCCTAACTAAAACACTGCCTTTGACCTAGAAGCATCCCAAGCTGCCAGAGCAGGAGGAAAGATGGAGTCTCTCCCGTTTAAGGCCTACCAGGCCTGAATTCAGCACGGCTCCATGAAATACCCTCACTACAGAACAGATTACCCCTAATGCTAACGAATCTATCCCCTAGGATATGTATGCAAACCCTGATCTATGGGGAAGAACACAGGATCATGTCGAAGTGCCTAATAAATAGGCTCTATACACTACTCTAACCCTTAGACTTGAATGGAAAGAGACTGAAGTCACATTAATCACCCTTTAACACAATAAGGCCAGAAAAATCGAGCAGTACAAACATCCTACTCAGGAGGCAGGTGTCCAACCCCGCAGTCACATCTAGTGAGCTGGCCCCCACGATCTGCGCCGAGGGATGGAGCCACGCACATCTGGCAATCGATTGAGCGGTGTCAAGCTCGCCGAGGATCCGAGTTTTCCCTTCGCGCCCCCCAGAGTCTTACACAAGGGCTCAGCGCAGGGGGCGACTCACCATCGGGCCTCGGCTGCGAGCCACAGCCGATCAGACCATGCGCTAGAGATCTGCTCCATGCCTCAGCCCAGGCCCGCGCAGCATCTCATCTGCTACAGATCACAGCGGCATCAACAGGTCCTCAACTATCGCCGAAGGCTCCACGTCCCCATCCAGGATTAGCGCTGCCGAGCAGGGGTCCAGCCGCTACTACCAGCTGGTGTTCACGAGGGCCGGGTGATCACGCAGTCGCAACCCAGCAGGAGGCGCCGCCTTCGCAGGCCGCAACGTCGCTCAACGTGAGGGAGTGTAGCGTCTGGTCTGATTTCTGCGGATCGGCTGGGTCAATCGTCTTCGTTCTACCAGCTTTCAAGGTACCGTCTGCATGGCTCAGTGAGCCCAGTTCCTCGAGCGAGATGCAAGCGTGATATCAGCCGATACTTGCAGGATTGATGTGGCAGTTTGCAGAGCTCACTTAGTGAGCAGTCATCATTAGGCCAGGCAAGCTACGCCCCCCCAATTTTATATATTTGTTTTATTTTTCGATATGTATAAGCCATTGTATACAGTGGTTCCTCGTATGCTGCCTGGATGAATAGTAATTGGCAATTATAATAAAATAATTTCCAACTATGGGCACAATTTACAAACGCTTTTCTTTATTTTAATTGAGATGTCCGGTAAAAAAATATTTGCGGCATAATTCTGCATTCCGATACTGAGAATCCAAGTTGGGGAAATTTTCAAAGAAAACTTTTTCAAAGAGCACTTAAGATAAGGTGCAGAATCGACATGTAATGTTCAGGCTCCCCTGGGGAAGGACACTCCCACACAGGAGGTTGCAGGTAAGTAAAATTATATTTATTGTAGGTACACAATCAGGGAGAGCGCCAGGAGACCTCCGCTATGCTCGCGGGCTCCTCGCTCTTTTCGGCCGCATCCAAAATGGCCGCCACGCTCTACGTCATCACGTCACGTCGTGAAGACTAGAGCGCGACGCTACATATCTCATTCCTTTATGGATATACATTTCAAACATAAGATAATGTCTCTCCGTCTACCTGCTGGTGGGCTCATTCCAGTCTCCCATCTCAAAGTCTCTGTACTTCAACGGTCTTACCACAGCTCTGCTGGTGCGGGTATGCCTCACCGGAGTACTGGAAGTGTACACTGCAACTTCTTGGGGATTTCTTGCTCCACTTCTTTCTGTACCCAGGGGAACACCTCTTCGAGGCGTTCCACTGGTGCTTCCCGAGAGTTCCAATGCACCAGGATCACTCCCCATCTCTACTTCCTCCTCTCTCTCTCTAGTATTTCCTGTTCCTTCTTCCACCGGATTGACTTCAGTACCTTGAGTCTGGGGGGTTTCTGCCTGTCCACTTTCTCTTTCATTCCATCGCAATATCTTCTTGCATTTGGACATCCTGTACAGAGACCAAATTTTCCCATCGCTCAGCAGGGCTGCTTGGTTGTAAACCTCTTCCACTTGCATGGGTGCACTGAACTTGCTATCACCTTTCTTTCTTAACTGAGCTAGTTTGACTCGAACCCACTCTCCTCTCTCTAACTCCGTCTCCTTGACATTTCGTCTTCTATTGAAGTGTTCCGTATATATTCTTTGCGCCTTTTCCAGATTGTGGTGCACTACTGCTGGAGACCACTTGCTCATAATAGTGCGCTCCTTCCATGCAACATTGTCCTTCGTGAATGGGTCTCGACCTCTTAGGATCTGGAAGGGGCTGTATCCTGTGCTGGTTGGGGTAATCCTGTAGGCCCACAACATGCACTTTAATTATTTTTCCCAGTCCTTCCTGGCTCCGATCGCTGACTGTACCAAGCCCATGATGACTCTATTGAACCTCTCGGCTAGACCATTTCCCCCCGGATGAGATATGGATGTGTGTTTGACCTTTATACCATTCCTTCCCATGAACGCGTTCCATTTTTCGACGTAAACTGAGGCCCATTGTCACTTAGGATGGAGCGTGGAATACCTTCTCTAAGGAAAATGGTTGTTAGAAACTTTAATACTTTGTCGGTGTCCATTTCTTCCTGTATGTCGATCTCTGGCCACTTGGAGTACCGGTCTACGAGTACTACCACATATTTCTGGACTCCCTGAGCATCCAATACTGGACCCAAGATGTCTATCGACAGATCCTCCCAAGCGTTAGTGGGGTTGTCAAACTTTCCTAAGGGTGGGCACATCAGGCTTCGGGACTTGCCCGCTCTTTGGCATTATTCGCACTCCCGCACGTGCCTTTTTATCTGGCTATCCATAGCAGGCCACCAGTACATCTGTTTCGCCCTGAGCTTCGTCTTCACAATACCCAGGTGTCCTTCATGTATAAGGGCAAGTAAATGTGGCACCAACGTGTTGGGAGGAACTACCTTTTCTCCTCTCCGCAGGAAGATCCCTCGGTCACAAACCGATAATTCCTCTCTCACTTCAAAGAATTTTCTGAGCGCTGCCTCCACGTGCCTCTTCTCTGGCCATCCTCTTGGTATGAACTGCTTGACAGCCCCGGTGTCTGAGTCGTTCTCGTATGCTTCCTTCCACTCCTGTTCGCTTATCACTCGTTTGTGATCCTCCATGAACACCACTCTGGTATCCTCATCCTCGGAACTGCGTGGAGCTTCCTCCATGGCTGAGGCTCGACTGAGATAGTCGGCTACTTTATTTCTGGATCCCGGGATGTGTTCTACATCATACCTGTAGTCCAACAATCTCAAGGTCATCTTCGCGATGCGGGGGGTCGCATTTGCATGTCCAGATGATATGAGGACTTTGACCAGAGACTTATGGTCTGTTCTTAGCCTGAATCTCGTGCCCCATAAGAACTGGCGGAACTTCTCCATGGCCCAGACTGCTGCCAACATCTCCTTTTCTATTACACTGTACTTCTGCTCCGTAGGCGACAAAGATCTGGATGCAAAGCTGAGGGTGGCCAGTTCCCCATCTTTTGTCTCTTGCATTAGGACCGCTCCTAGGCCCCTCTCACTCGCGTCCGTCGTTAATACTGATCTTGCTTGCTGATCAAATCCACATAGAGGAACTGCTGTGCTGATGTCCGCTTTGATCTTCTGGAATTCTTCTTGTGTCTCCCCCGTCCACTCGAAGGTTGTCTTGTCCCGGAGGTGTTGGCGCAAGCGGTGTGTCTTGGTGGCGAAATGCTGTACGAATTTGCTGTAAAACTCGGCCATGCCAAGAAATGACCTGACTTCTTCCTTGTTTCCCAGAGGTGGTGCATCACATATCGCTTTGACATTGGATTGTTTAGGTGTGATGCCTTGGTCGCTGATCTCGTGGCCTAAGTATGTGACAGATGTCATTCCAAACCGGCACTTGTCCCACTCCGCAGTGAGTCAATTGCGTTCCAAGACATGTAGGACTTTGGACAACTTAGCGTCATGGTCTGCTTTGTTCATGCCCATCACCAAGATGTCATCTTGGAAGTACTGAACTCCATCCACTTCCTTGAACAGCTTGTGCATACGTTTCTGAAATACGGCTGCTGCCGAGGCCAGTCCAAATGGCATCCTGCAAAACTGATAGCACCCGAAGGGGGTTATGAACGATGTAAATTTCCGGCATGTGTGATGTAGGGCTATTTGATGGTAGGCTGAGATGAGGTCGATGGTTGAGAACCATTTCACCCCCTTAGTTTTTACCAGCATCTCATCTATCCTTGGTAGTGGGAATTTTTTCACTATTATGTTTTTGTTCAATTCCCTCAGATCCACACACAGACGCACCTTGCCGTTTGGCTTCATTGCAACCACCAACGGTGCCAACCACTCTGCACTAGTTATCGGTTCTATGATGCCATTATCTTCTAGCCTGCATAATTCCTGTTGTACTTTCTCTCTGGTAGCCAGTGGGATATTTCTCACCTTGTGGCACTCCGGTTTCGCATCTGCCTTGAGATCGATCTTGTGCGTGAATTTAGTCAATTTGCCGACTTTGCCTCCGAACATGGTGGGAAATTCTTCCTTCAGTTTTGTGATGTCCGTTTGTTGCTCGTCGCTGGTCATCAGAACTTGTGTGGTGCCACGGGGGTTCAACTGTATTCCCAAGTCTCTTTGGTCGATCAACCCTAGGACCAAAGGACCTTTCTCTGCCACATATAGTTTGCATCTTGCACTCCCTTCCTTGAATTCAAATTTCAGGCTTCGGTATCCTACCATGGGAATGGGGTCTCCTGTGAATGTGACTGGACGAATATCCGGGGGTTCTAGGTGGTGTCCCAGCTGGTCTTTGAAGTGTTCATCCCACACCGTCTGTTGTATTATGGTGTACGGGGATCCAGAATCTGCTACCATCTTTATCGGTATTCCTCCTATCACTAGGTCGCATTGGGGTTTCTTAGAGCGGTTGCAGTTGATAACCAGCATGTGTTCTTCTATGCACAACACGCTGTCTTCTTCTTCTTCGCCTTCTCCTTCTACATCTGACCCTTGTGCGACGTACTTGACTGTCGGTCTTTTTTGCTTGCGGCGACATACTTTCTCGTAGTGCCCTATGATCCTGCAGAACATGCATTTGGCACGAAAGGCTGGACACCGCTTATCATAGGCTGGATGAGACAGACTGCCGCACCTGTAGCACGTGTTCTTGCCTTCATTGCCAGGTTTCTTCGCCGGTGCTGGTCTGCACGTCCATTTGGCCTGTGTCCTCGTGTCCCCTGTTGCTCCCTTGCCTCTTTCCAGTGGTTCTGCCTCAGTGACTGTTCACCATGGGCCTGGCGACTGTCTCCTTTTTCGCTGCCTCCGCACATCTTTTCGATAGCTCTGCTTTCTTCACCATGGCTATGACTTCCTTCAGGGTCGCATCTCCATTTACCCACAGCTTGTCCTGGATCGCTGAGTTCGTGGTGTGCATGACAATTTGATCTTTAATGAATTCATCGTGTAATGTACCGAATTTACACGTGACTGCCTATTTCTTCAACGCTGCTACGTACTCGTCTATGGACTCCCCCACTGCTTGTTTCCTTTGTTGGAAGTTGTATCTGTCTATGGACGTGCACACCGCCGGCCTATAATGTTTATTCAAATCATCAATCGCATGCTGGAACACGTCGTCATCAGCCGCTTGTCGTGGGATCGGGACTATATTCTGGAACACTGATGCCTTCTGGACCTAGGTTGTGAAGCAATATCCTCTTCCTTCTTTTGCTGGGAAATGTTTCTCCATTCTCGTCCTCCAGGGCCTCCAGATAGTTCATAAAGTATTCCCTCCAATCTTCCCACTTCATCGAGGGATCCCCTGGTTTGGGTAAGAAGGGGATCGGTGTTGTGAGCGAGGACGTTTGAGCACACATTTCCCTCTTCTTCCAGGTGGCTCTTCCTCTCCTTTTGGACTGCCTGGCGCGCTTTGTCGGTGCAGGCGTGGGGGGCTCTGTTGCGACACAGATCCGCCCCCTGTGCTGTGTTCTGCTGGCTCCGCAAGGGCCCCAGGCGTTCCTTCTATCTTCTTCGAACGTGGTACCAACTGACTCTGCGCTTCGACGATTGTTTTCTTGCCCTGCTGCTCTTCTCACCTGTGGGCAATATCTTTCCTGCTGTGTTTGCCCCTTCTGCGTCCTAGCGTGTGCATAGGGTGGCGTGTGGTGACTATTGCCTTCCCTTCCTCGCCACGTAGGCAGACCACACTGACTGCAGTCAGCTTGGTTGCAGCTGCTGTGTTCAGGACTGTTTCTGCGCGTGGCTGGCTGCTTATGATGGCGAGCGTCCCCTCTGCCGTGCTCTCCCTCTAGTTCCGTACCTGTTTGTAGCCGGCTGCTACACCCTGGCTGCTGGTGTGTGAAGCCAGTTCAATGTCCCTGGTTCCACGTGGTCCTCGTTTTTTTTTTCGAGTCCCGTCCTCGTCGCCAGTTGTAATTGTTCAGGCTCCCCTGGGGAAGGACACTCTCACACAGGAGGTTGCAGGTAAGTAAAATTATATTTATTGTAGGTACACAATCAGGGAGATCGCCGGGAGACCTCCGCTATGCTCGCGGGCTCCTCCCTCTTTTCGTCTGCACCCAAAATGGCCGCCGCGCACTACGTCATCACGTCACGTCGTGAAGACTAGATCGCGACGCTACACGACACTATACTAGACTTTGCAAAATTGTAAATTTAGGGATGGGTCGGAAATCAGGGTGTTCGACACCCGTTATATGTAAGATTGCAGTTAAGAGGTAGGTGCCTTGAGCGATGTCCAGCCCAAAAATATTCTCAAATTGGCCACTTAAACTTATAGCTGTTTGCATCAATTAGTATAAAATACTCAATAGTACCAACCTTATCCCAAAAACATGTCCCAAGGGACCATTTTAAGTATAATAAGGGTAAACACTATACTTTCCATGCTTGCAAACAGAACATCACCAGTTCTGTTCTGGTCTTTACGCCAGCTGTACCAGTACACGATAGAGAAAGCCTGACAGGAGGGTCCCCGTATACGACAGGAGGATCCCCGTATACAAAGAAACGACTATCAGCAAGAGAGACATCTCCAGGTAAAGGAGGGCTGTTTCCACCAATGGAGTCTGAGCATCTCTCTCTTCATTAGAATACAGGGTCTGCAGACCCACCTGACTTCATCCTACTCTGTTTAAGTAGACTTCCATGAGGTCACTACCTGACACGAGAGGCTAATCCAGAGCAAGCCGCCAGTCCTCTTTCCATGCACAGTTCTAGAGGAAGCCTACTAGGTCCTGCGTTCTCATGAAGCCCAGCCTTCTGTAGTACCCTGTCCATGAGCACGTCGGGTAACCATAAACTGCGTTTGTGGTAGCACTATGGAGTAGTGTATTACAACAAAGTGCCTCTCCATGAATAGGATACTTATATCTCGGCGTAGATAGCACTGTTCTAATCCTATTCTTAAAGACTTTGATAGAAAAGCAGATATTTGAGGTGAGCAGATCTAGAGTGTCGCTGGTGTTGAGAGTGCTCTATACAGGAGCTGCTTTCCACCTAAACCTGAGAACTACCCAGAGTTCTCTGCCTCTTTTTTGTATATATATATATATATATATATATATATATATATATATATATATATATATATATATATATATATATATATATATATATATATATATATATATATATATATATATATATATATATATATATATATATATATATATTCTTTTCCTCCAAACGGGTTTGTTTAGGAACCGAGCCCGTTGTCAGTTGGTGCACGATGCCGGTAAACCAGAAAACCGGCAAAATCTGTATAACTCCAATGTTGCCCGTAAAAAAGCACACTCAGAGTCACGGGTATTCCAAAACGGCAGTAGTTTATTCTTCGCTACGCGTTTCGACACAAAAAGTGTCTTGATCACACGAATCTACGAACGTTTTGCATTGATTTTAAATAAAGTTAATTGAAGTGATTTCACCCAAACACAATGATAGAAGTAGGACTAAGCCTTCAGATAGTCATACCAGATGTTCTAGTGCGGCAGACATATTGGAAAGTGCAAATCAACGTTTTCAAAATACAGAATACAGTCTCACTTCATTCGTATTACTTCTGTTTAACATGTTGCTTAATAGACACCACAATTGCTTGTTACTCATGGGAACATAAAATCAGTATGCATGTGATTGCATGTTTCAGTTCTTAACATTTATAAATGAATTGCCATAGATATTTGTTCAATTTTGTTCTCGTCATATTTCAAGGCTCAATAGCCGTTATCGTTCTGGCAATCGTTATATTCAGCAATTTATAGTTAACACTTGCGTTTATGAGTGTTAGTAGTCCCCAGTGTGTCTAAACGACACACGTTTCATTTGTAAGCGCTCTAGTGGCTAAACAGTATAGATAAAGGGTCTATTATTCATACATTTATATCGGTCTAGTGCCCGAGAGAGACTATATATTTCAACATTACATTGATTTGACATTGGTTAATATTGTTTGCAACATCTTTCGAGACTAAAGTCAGTTTATAGGTTAATGTCCTAACTTCACCTGTAATACAATCAAATGTGCAAAATTGAAAACAAAAAAACAAAACAAATTCTATTTCGAAATAGATAGACATTTATAAAAATTCTCTTATCTGTGTTATAGTGTAGTCCCGAGCCCGGGGAAGAAAAGGTTAGGGAACCCGTGAGAAGTCAGACACAAAGTGGGCCCCTTCCTTTCCTCCTGTAAAAAACCCAAATAAGAGATATACAGCCATTACTTTCTCAAAGAGAAAAGGACAAAGTATCCAAAAAGAAACAACACATTCATTAGATTTCACACAATACAGTCATTATTTTTGATATTGTCTCTAGTTGTTTATTCTATATGAAGATGTGAGGCTAGTTCCTCGTCGAGGTTATGCCCTCCCGGGAATCTGGTTTCCAACTCGAGTATCCATTTGGATTCCCGTTGTCTTAATCTGAGGTCTCTGTTACCGCCTCGTGGATTCAAGACTATTTGTTCGATGGCAAAGTACCGTAATAGGGAATTATTGGATTGATGAAATTCCAAAAAATGCCTTGCAATTGGGTATTGTACATTTACATTGGTAATTACACGAAGATGTTCCATCACTCGTTTCTTTACCATGCAAATAGTACTCCCCACATATCTACGTTTGCAGGGACATTCAAGTACATATACAATACAGTTGCTACTACATGTAAGAAATTGGTTGATTCTCCATTTTTTATTTCTTCCTGGAATGTCAAATTATTTTACAGAGTGACTGAATTTGCAGGCTCTGCAATGCCCACAGGGGAAGAACCCTTTAAGATCATGGAAATTATGGCTTTTTGGTTCAGTGATATCCCCTCTTACCAATATATCCTTAAGACTTTTGCCTCTCTTATAGGTGATCAGGGGTCTTTTTCCTATTTCCTTCCCTATGATGGCATCAGTCTGGAGAATCTTCCAATTCTCTGTGAGCATTTTGCATAATTTTTTTGATTTGTTGTTATATGTAGTTACAAGTCTGATGTTACTATCTGTATCTTCATGGTCGTTTGCTCTTTGTTCTAGTGCTTTTGTTCTACTTACGCTCTTAATTTTTTGTACTGCATTATTGAGGACCCATTCGGGATATCCTCTCTGGCGAAACCTTTCCAGCATGTTGTTTTTTTCTTCCAAGAATTTGTCATCTGTGCTACAATTTCTCCTTGCCCTCAGTAGCTCACCATATGGAATGCTCTATTTCAGAGGTTCAGGATGGCCACTGAGGGCATGGAGCAAACTGTTCCCCGCTGTATCTTTCCTATAAAGACTCGTTACAAGTTTCCCATCAATGACTTCAATATGGGTGTCTAGGAACTCCACCTCCCTTTTGCTGATGTTAAATGTAAGTTTAATGTTGTATGGGTTAGTGTTTAGTTCATTGATGAACTTAACAGCTTCTTCTTTATTACCACTCCATACAATAAATAGGTCGTCAATATACCTGAGGCACACAACTACTGACTCAAAATATTTTCTTAGGGATGGATTTGATCGAATTTCCTCCTCCCATTTTCCTAGGAAAAGGTTTGCAAATCCAGGTGCGAAGCACGTTCCCATAGCCGTGCCTCGCACCTGTCTGTATAGTACCCCATCAAACATGAAGATGTTATTTTTCAAACATATCATCATCATGTCGGCTAGCATGCGTGTATGTTCAAGATATGTGATAGCTCTTGAACCTAAAAAATACATGCAGGCTTCAACCCCCTGGACGTGATCTATTATAGTATACAATGAGTTCACGTCCAGGGTAATCAGGTGGTAGTTCTCGTCCCATATGAGACCATCTAATTTGTTCAGGAAATCCTTAGTGTCTTTAACAAAAGATGGTAAGTTCATGACATACTCCTTTAAAAACTGATCCACATATTTGGATACATTTTCGTTTACACTACCCATAGAAGACACAATTGGTCTCCCTGGTGGAATAGTGGGGTGTTTATGGAGTTTAGGGAGAAGATACAAAATGGGTAATTTCGGGAAATCGCGTTTTAGGAAACAGTATTCTTGCCATGAGATAATACCAAGTTCCTGCCACTCTGATAAGTTTTGCCAAGTTGTAACTATGCTGGCGTTGTGTGCTGCAGTGTCACAAATACAATAATACTCATTGTTACTCAGTTGTTCTTTTGCTTCATTGATGTACAATTCTCTGCCCCCAAGAACAATATTCCCACCTTTGTCTGATGGTCGTACGACCAAATTTTTGTCCTTCGATAATGAAAAAATAAATTCGCACTGTTTGTAAGACAGATTTTGTGTACCCTTGGGATTATAGCATTTGTGTTTTTGTTTCATAAGTTCTTTGGTCACAACATCATGGAATGTATCGATAGCATCGTGGGGTAAATTGGGATAGAATACTGAACGGGGTTTGAATTGAGTACATGCTGCTTTGTTTGTTATTACATCCTCTGCATCCGCAGAGTAGGGTGCTCCTAGATCAATTATCGCATCCAACGTGTCAGCATCTCCTACCGTCAATCCTGAGTGTGTGGAAATATCGTATATTTGGGCCATATTTTGTTGTCCTTCGCTGTTATTCAATATATGCCATTTCTTTAATTTTACTTTTCTGATAAATTTAAAAATGTCAATACGAGTATTAGCATAATTAAAAAGTTCTGTAGGACAAAAGGTTAGCCCAAGACAAAGAGTAGTTTTTTCAAACTGGGACAAAGTACGTGCAGAGAGATTAACTATGGTTTTGTTTACCATTTGGGCATCCATTATAGCGTCGATTTTGAGCCTCTTTTCCTTGTTCCCATGGGCTCTATTCTTCTTTCTGTGTTTCCGCTTGAGGCGTCTTTGCTTACTGCGCCTCTGCCTCTGCCTCTTCCTCTGCCTCTTCCCCGTCCCCTCTGTGGTGGAGTAGGCGTTGCCATTGTCTTCCCTGATTGTCGACTCCTCTTCATTACCCTGAACTCGTCTAAAAAAGTAGCTTGATGTGTTATGACATCTACATCAGACAGAGAACTTGCTGTGTGTATTGACACATCAGTATCCGAGTCAGTTAAAACTGGATGGAATTCCACATTTGCTTCTGTAATAACTGGCTCTTTGGTTGTCATATTTTGATTGTATAAATGGTCATACTTGTGGCTATAGGTCAGGATTCGTCCTGTTTCATAGTCAACACAGTCTCTGTGTAATTTTCTCTGTTTCCGTTGTTTTATGTCGTCCTCGTACTTAGTTAGTCTTCCTTTAAGTTTATCCTTGAATTTTTGGATGCACATTTGATCTGCATGTTTTTTCAGATTTTCTTCAGTCTCTGCTATTTCTTTAATAATTTTATCCCGATCTTCCCAGGCGTATTTGATGAGTATTATCATCATGTTCTTAGAACTTTCAGCAGAGTTATTTGCCCAATCATCAAGCATTCGTGGATTCGGGGATTCATGTGAAGGAGTGATATATATTCTTAGACCTCTTGGTATCATTTTTTTCTCTATATAATCTTCAAGGGACGTTGCCTCCCACCACTTTGAACTTTCTTGCTTTTTCAATTTTTCGTATTTGCGTAGTATCATGTTAAACTCATTGTCTTTCTTGATGTTAGTATCAGATATTCCTATCGATTTCCCTTTGCCTGGCGCACGTGCAAAAAGAGATTGTGCAGCAGCACGTCTGTCTCTTTCTTCATCCATATTTTGGAAATGTCGTTTCTTAGTGGAACTTGAAGGTCCCTCGGTGATTAGCCTGTTGTTTTAGAATCACACGGTAATGTACAGGGTGGCTGTCACCTGTACTAGTCGCTGTTGGTTGGTATTGTTTCTCTTTGAATCGTTTGTTTATTTTGTTCGTCTTAAACTACTGCCGCGTCATACCCGGACTCCCCGCCAACTATGGGCGGTTCCTGATGCCACTGTAAAATTTCTCGCGTTGCCGTGGAGATATTTAGGGAATACGTATTTGTAGGTTGTTGCACAGTTTTTAATCAGAGACAGTCTCTCTTTTTCAAGTGTCGTAATTTCAACCATATGTACAGTGTAGTTCCCCCTCCTCCGCTCCTTTTCATAGATGTAAGTACTCCCCCCAAGTGCCACAGCTAGCGAGAGAACCCCCCGCCTTGGAAAACAGCGGTGTTCCCCCACCTCGCTACAGTCCCGGGGCCGAGCTTACCTCTAAACTGGAGAATCGCGGCAGTTCCTGTTGCTTCTCTATAATTCCGATTAGTCGGTAGTGGCCGGCTCACGGTTCCTCACTTTGTAATTCTTTTCCTCCAAACGGGTTTGTTTAGGAACCGAGCCCGTTGTCAGTTGGTGCACGATGCCGGTAAACCAGAAAACCGGCAAAATCTGTATAACTCCAATGTTGCACATAAAAAAGCACACTCAGAGTCACGGGTATTCCAAAACGGCAGTAGTTTATTCTTCGCTACGCGTTTCGACACAAAAAGTGTCTTGATCACACGAATCTACGAACGTTTTGCATTGATTTTAAATAAAGTTCATTGAAGTGATTTCACCCAAACACAATGATAGAAGTAGGACTATGCCTTCAGATAGTCATACCAGATGTTCTAGTGCGGCAGACATATTGGAAAGTGCAAATCAACGTTTTCAAAATACAGAATACAGTCTCACTTCATTCGTATTACTTCTGTTTAACATGTTGCTTAATAGACACCACAATTGCTTGTTACTCATTGGAACATAAAATCAGTATGCATGTGATTGCATGTTTCAGTTCTTAACATTTATAAATGAATTGCCATAGATATTTGTTCAATTTTGTTCTCGTCATATTTCAAGGCTCAATAGCCGTTATCGTTCTGGCAATCGTTATATTCAGCAATTTATAGTTAACACTTGCGTATATGAGTGTTAGTAGTCCCCAGTGTGTCTAAACGACACACGTTTCATTTGTAAGCTATTGAGCCTTGAAATATGACGAGAACAAAATTGAACAAATATCTATGGCAATTCATTTATAAATGTTAAGAACTGAAACATGCAATCACATGCATACTGATTTTATGTTCCCATGAGTAACAAGCAATTGTGGTGTCTATTAAGCAACATGTTAAACAGAAGTAATACGAATGAAGTGAGACTGTATTCTGTATTTTGAAAACGTTGATTTGCACTTTCCAATATGTCTGCCGCACTAGAACATCTGGTATGACTATCTGAAGGCATAGTCCTACTTCTATCATTGTGTTTGGGTGAAATCACTTCAATTAACTTTATTTAAAATCAATGCAAAACGTTCGTAGATTCGTGTGATCAAGACACTTTTTGTGTCGAAACGCGTAGCGAAGAATAAACTACTGCCGTTTTGGAATACCCATGACTCTGAGTGTGCTTTTTTATGTGCAACATTGGAGTTATATGTATATATTCAAACACAGCAATCTTGAGCCCAACTCCGTAAGCGTGAATTATTTATTTACAAAATAGCAAACAAACGCTCGATGCGTTTCGGTGCAGCCGCACCTTGGTCACGGGTAATTGGCAGTTTGTAAACAGTGAGACATATAGTGCTTAAACATTTCAACAGAAGTAGGACTACCTGCCTCAACTCAATAACAAAGACATTCAAACTTGGCATCCATTTTGAAATGGTCAAATTGCTAATATCCTTTTTATCTTATATTCAATACCATTGCCATGTTTTTGCTTTCAGTCAATTAGACAGAAAATATTCAAGTGAATATTGTTTTCACATCATAATAAATCGTTATTTTCACCCTAAGACGATGTTGCAACAATGTGTGCAGTATATACACGCTATATACATTATATACAGATCGACCTCAATGGGTATTCCATTTTGCACAATATAATTAAATCAGTCCCACCCCAGTGGGCAATTGTACAGAAAACTCTTCAAGTGATTATTGTTTTCTAAATATACTAAATTGTTGTTTTCGCCCAAAGACGATATAGCTGCAATATATACAATCTATGCACGCTATATACATTCAGCCCCAGTGGGCAATCTATATTGCGCAACATAATTTGATTCCGCCCCAGTGGGCATCAATATTCAAAATTCAATAAAAACTAACTCACAATATTCATCTTCTTATCATGAAAGCATAACATTCTCATTTAAATTAAACCAAAAAGTGACTGTTGGCAATGGCATTAAAATGTTGGCGCAGATGTATGGTAAAAACCAGAGTTACGGCTTTGTATTCACCATCATTCCCCATAGCAGGATAAGATTCCGCCCAATTGCAGATCTGTGGTCGGAAGTACTGACAATGTGGGAACACCCAGAACAGAAGGACAGTAATGAGCCACGAATAAATACAAACTCAGCAGACGAAGAAGATAGCAAAGTACCACCAAGCCCAGCAGACAACACACTAGACAGTTAAATGGACACAAAAACCGCATGAGACTAGGAATGCTAGAAATACGCCAAAAGAAAACACACTGGTAAATAGACACCACCCTGTTAAATGGTAGCGGCAGTTTCAGTCGATAATCTTTCAAGGATTTGCCCGGCGGTAATCGCCTCTCATACCACTCGATGATTTACCAATAAAAGAGGCAGGCGCCGGAGACTGGAAGGCAGGAAACAAAGTTTTATTCCGTCGGAGCAGAACACATCAGATCAGACAGCAAGGTATCGTCACGAGGTGCTCTAACTGCATCTCTGAGACCTGGTCTCTTATACACTGGTTTATTGCTTTATTACATATAGTACATTCTTGAGATTCCCTTGATGTGCGGGGAAATATCCCCTGAAGCCCCGGCTCAGATCCGATCCCACACATGGTTACAGTAGAGGTTCCCACCCTACCCGCAGTGGGAGATGGCTATCGCGCAGCAGGGAATTCCGCTAATTCCCGGGGGTGTGTGCAACCGGCCGGGTCTCAGGGGGTAGGGGCTTTGATTCTACTGTAATCCCTTTGATGTGGGGTGTTTCCCTTACAGTAGGGGCAATAAACTGCATCCGCAGGGCTAGGCGATGGCCTGGGACCAGTTCAGACAATGGGGCGCAGAGGAAGGGGGGGTTATCAAAGGAGAGGCATGACCATGTATGGGTTGTCGGTTGGAAGTGGTTCCGTAGCAGGGTCGCGCAGAAGGAGAGGGTTTATGGCCTGTATGAGAGAGCGGGGGTGGCCGGCGCGCGGGGGATGCTTGCAGCGCCAAGGGAAAACGCTGGCGGTCGAGAGTGAGCGGGGAGAGAGTGGGGTGCCTAAAATGGCGGCCGTGCATTCGCTGGTGCGTGGTGCTGGGGAGGGGCAAGATGGCGCAGATAATGTTCAGTTTGCGAGCTAAATTTCCACAGTCCTCCCTTTTAACATATCTCGCCAGCTTGTCCGGCCAATATTCGCCTTTGTTAGCCTTTCAGTTACAGTATCGTCAATGTTCGTCACACAATTTAAAGATACAGAGTCGTTTTAGGGTAGGCAGGAGTAATCTGACACATTTGTACATTGTCTCATACAGTTTGATAAAGTAGGCGAGGAGGAAGTACATTCAAAGTTGCAGTATAGTTGTGTACATGGCTGGTGTTGTATGAATGTTACTATACAAAGTTACATTTTCTTAACTTCTCAGTGTACAGTCGGAAGTGATTGATGCAACATCATGAAAACTTGATGAGAAGATAGTTAATATAATAAGGTGGTTGGGAGAGGATTTTCGACTTTGACATGGGTTCTTCTTTCCAGTGTCCTTGTTTATAAAGAGCTATCACTGGTAAGCTCTCATTGTTGTTCTTCTTTCGTTGGCACTGTTGAGCACCGGCGGTGGAACTAAGGTCCAGTTCAAATCCGATTTCTTCACGTGGCAGGGTGTGACCACTCACTGTTCTTTGATCATAGTCCTGTTCCTTAACACAGTTCACCACAGGTACCTTTGAGACAGGGTGCCGGCCTTTTGTTCCTCGGTAGTAGGTCAAAGTCATAGTCCAAATGAAAGAGGAAGAGAGAATGGGGTGGCAGGGGATCAGATCAAAAATGCGGACCAAGGAGAGCAGAATCTTTTCGGCACTGGGCCCATCAATCGGGCCCGACGGGTTAAGACTTCAGGCACGCTGGTCAGTGAGCAGGGGCCTCGATGTAGCCCTTCGCGCTCATCGTTCTGATAATGGTGCCTCGTCTCACACTCTTGTTGCTTCGTCGCTTCCCCCTTGGTCGATGTCATAGATGTTTTATGATCCGCAGCCAGACTGTGCGTCACATCCGACCCCTCTCTTCCGATGTCTGCAGGTTATCCTTGAATAGGTTATAAGAAACGAAAGTCTTAAAGATCTTGGCAGGGAAGACATTTACATACTTCATTCTCTCTCCCAACCACTGAGTAGTTGCGGAAATGCTCTTATCTGTTACTATATGATTGGTGTCTATTAACTCTGATGTTAATGTGCGTGTTACTAATCTATTAATTGCTGCTGTGGTGCAGGGTTCTGTGGGTGTCCCTATCCATCGTCTGGCCTTCTAGGTGTCAGTTTCTGCGCCCTATAATGCAAGGTTTGGTAATATCCGTAAGTGCGAGGTGCTATGGTCATGCGTTCACGAGTATCCTTTTCATACAGTAGGTGACCCTTTATCAGTTAAAAACAGGGGCCATCAGCTGTTTTGTTCGAGATACTCTGAGACGGCTAGTATAGGGCTGGAGTTATCTTTGGGAGAACAGGGTGCTTTAGACATTCTATTTCGGGCTAATTGGTCAGGGGTAATTCTGGGTGGTGGAGATGGTGTCCTTTAAGAACAAAAACCACTGACATATAGTCCCCGTGTTGTGGGTCAGATTGGGAGACATCAGTCGTCTTACCTGTCCTTTCCTTCTCAGCCGATTAGGCTTAATGTTTGTAAAAAGGAGAGGTAGTAACGTGGTAAAGTATGGTCGTTTTTGTTTCTGTCAATTTGTTCGAACACCACTGTGTTCAGGCCAATTATACACTTACCAAAGGGGTGTATGTCGTTAATTTATTCAAGAAGAAAAGAGGGCAAGAGAGAGAGAGCCTCTTGCGAGGGAGGGGGAGAGAGAGAGAGAGGGAGAGAGAGAGGGAGAGAGAGAGAGAGAGAGAGAGAGAGAGACGTGTGCATCAAGTAGGCTATTTTGGCATACATACGACACAAAACGAGAGAGAGAGAGATGGGTAAGATAATAGGCCACTTGGTGCACACACAACATGGAGTAGCATGGGTCTGTTCCATGTAAGAAAACACAAGCGGGGAAAAGACATAAATTCGGTGATCATGTACACACAAATGCCGGATAGGGTATGACAGTTCATGCAACAAGACGGAGACTCAGGGTTGCGTCGAGCACGGGGACCTCTCCTTTCCTGTCCTCTATTCCTATGCACGCTGCGTACCTTTAGTATTTTGTAGTTTATCTTATGGGTTGTCTGACCCTTTTATTCTCCTCCCTTTGATCGGTGGACGCACACTTCAATCATACAATGACGCTCTCTTCAAGTGATCCGAACATGAAATGCATACACATTCATATCGTATAATCGTTGTACACACGCACAATCATATCATACAGTTTTTCTTGTTCTCAATGGTGGTCTGTAATTTTACACACTATCTCACAACGTTTGTCTATGTTTTCCCTGATATTGAACTTGGTGCGGTCCATGTCCACTCCACTCTTCAGTCGGAACTTCGTCGTGACCTATAGAGGGGAAATAAGAGGGGAGGGGAGGTGCAGTATTCAAAATACCCCAGCGCGCGCAGACACGAAAGGTTCTACCTACCATGTACCAGGCTAGCCGCAGGGTTGGGTAATACCACTGACCCATTATTCTTTAGTTCGAGGTAAAGATGCTTTAGTTCATTCATCTCCTAAATTCGCGTTCCCTGGTCGTGCATATATTTCTCAATTGGTCGTGTATTATGGTGCAGGATACCATACCTTGCATGCGACATATACCTTAAGTTATAGTTCATTATTGATTTGACAACTCTTGGAAAAAGGGCAGGCGTGATGGGTACAAATTCCGTTTAAACAAAAAGATTTTTAGGCAAATGGTGTCTGTATTATCTGTATGCTTTCGCTTAGGAGTAACAATCATTTATTCAAAAGAAAAACCTTCAACAACCTAGATGATTAGTCATGACACTGAGTTCGTAATTCCTTTTTAAGAAGCCCTTTATTTAAAACAATGTCAGTATGGAAATACGGGCCTACAGCTGCCACAGACCGGCCACGGTGTGAGAGGCGCCGAGCAACATGAGCAACACTGGATTAACATAAAAATCGGTTCCCCCCTTTCCCCCACCATCATGTGTGAAAGCATCGCATACATATATATATATATGTCTTTTTAACACAAATGTCACGTGGCTGGAACGCCACAAGGAGTTATAGGCCACTCCTACATCAGCGCCATCTTGGGGCGGGGTCGGGCCAGTGCACAGTCTAAGTCTTTCCATGAATTAGCAGTTGAACCAGAATTCCTTTCGGTAGTTCGAGAACTTTCGTTAGCGTCAACTTTGCGTCAGCATGGCGTCACTGCAACCTTGTAGCAAAGCCACGGTTTGTTCTTAGGGCGGAGCAGCAGGCGGGTTCTTCCGCCGACGCTTTACTTTCTCACTGCACCAAGCGGAGGCAAGGCGGCTGCCGCCCGGGGGGCAAAAGAGCAATGGCGGTGGTTTTGTCCTTACCGGAAGTCCGCAGGAGTCGAATGTCAAATGACTCCAACCAATTCTGCAAGGCTGAGGGGAGCATTCTGTCAAGGGTGGGGCCCATGCCCTAGCAAACAAGCTTTCGAGTCCAGAATTGTCTCACGGTGGGCCAGGCCTGGAACCGGAGGGGTCGACCGCCGGAGTTCAAGGGCAGCAGTAGCAGCAGCTCTTCGGTACAGTCAGCGGAGAGGAGCCAGCAGCAGTAACAGCAGCAGTTCGGGTGGTGCTGCCACCGGGGTGATTCCAGTAGCAGTGACGACAGCAGTTTGGATGGTATCACCACCGGGGTGGGTCCCCGATTACCTTGCTGCGGGGGCCCACTCCTCACGTCGGGCGCTAGCGGCAGTCCTGGTGAACCCGGTGCTTGGGTGGTTGCCTGGCGGCCGCGTGCAGGGGTGCCGGCTCAGCCGAACGGCGAATGAAGTGGCAGGGCGCAGCTCAGCTGGCCGACGTGTGAAAGGTGTGGTTTGGGGTGCCCTCATCTGCTGGTGAGCCTCCACCTGGGGAGGTGGGGGAGGTCCGTCCGCGTCGCCTCCCCCCGCCAGGGCACCCTCCATTATCGAAGGAAGAAGCAAATGGGAAGATCCGCACGGCGTGCCAGGGTGAAATTCAGCAGGCCGATGAAAAAGATGGCTGGGTGCAGCTTAGCTGGCCGGCGAGTCAAAGACGGTTGGGTGCAGCTTAGCTGGCCGGCGAGTCAAAGGCGGTTGGGGTGCCTGGCAAGCCTCCACCTGGGGAGGTGGGGGAGGTCCGTCCGCGTCGCCTCCCCCCGCCAGGGCATCAGCCCTTATTGAAGAAAGAAGAAGAGAAAGCGGAAAGGCCCGCACAGCGTGGCGGGCTCCGCCTTGGTGTTGCCAGAACTTCGGCGCTTCGTATAGCCTCCGGCCTATTCGCACAATCGCTCGCCACTGATGTCAATGGATTTTTGCATGGCTTTTATAGCCCAAAGTCAACTTAGAGGGACCGCCCAAAACAGGCCAATGTTGCAATTTCGAGGAAGGAGAGGCGAGGATGGTGTCACGTGGACGTTAAGGCTTTGGGATGGAGGTTGCAGCAGACTGTTATGTAAATAGTTGTTTTAAAACGTGTTTTATCCTGTTCATTTTGCCGGAATGTTGTTATACTTGTAATTTATTAAAAAATGTTTGACCATACTATTTTGCTGGAGCGTTGTACGTATCAGCGATCTGGTTAGCGTATTCGGAAAAAATGGCGTTTGCTCGATTGCACGTGATCCTAATCAAGTGTGGTGACGTTGATGGTGGGTATCAACAAACTTCCGGTTGTGTCTATTGGGGTCCCTATTTTTGTTCAGTTCCAAAAGGACCGGGCACTGGGATTTCCAGTGTCCGAACCCTCTACAGAATGCACATTGATTTCCATCTAAGTCTCTCCGTCCGTTGTAGGGTGTAGGGGTATGGTCTCTAGGGGGTTTTTGTCCTGGTTCTCGCTGTTTATCTACGGTATCGAGTTGTACCCAGGTATATCCGAACGGCTCAGCGCGGTCAACTTTCCGGATTTGTTTCCACACATCAGCCGGCAAACATAGCCCAAAGAACAAGTCGATATCTGCTAACGTCATTATCGTTGAGCCTAAGGCTGTGCCTAATTCAGTGTAGAAGGCAGTCGGGTTCTTTCTCAAGTCGGGTAGGGTCTTTCTAAAGGTCAAAATATCTTGCCGGTCCCACGGCTGGTAGACCCAGTTATATACAACCCTTCCCTTCGCATCTTGGTGGTTGATGTCGTCGTGTGTTCCCTGACCCCGTGGGGGGACCCAGTAGGGGGCAGCTTCTTTAATGGGCATCATGGCATCGGCCCTTCCTCCCTGGGGCTTAGTTGCCATGGGGGTTTCCGTTGTGGTTGTCTGTCCATGTTCTTTAAGGTGTCGGTAGACCTCGAGTGTACGAGTGAAGAGGTTCGTTACATCGCCCTCTCTTTCTTCCCCAATGTCTACCTTCCTATATAGGGCCGCTAGGCCTTCGGGACCTTTATCGTGGTACCTATTCTCATATGTATTCAGGGTGCGATAACAGAGCCGTACGACGAAGTGTCGTCTGCGGCTGTCGGCATACGATTTATACACGTCCGTTATATACTCCTCACTTTCTTTTCGCTCCACCAGCGTCCCTACTATCTTGTCAATTCCTGCTCGTTCATCTTTAGTTAACCGATTCATTCTGGTGGACTCTTTCTTTCCTATCTCATGGTCGTCTAACGTTGTAGTCGACGTTAGGTTCAGTACAAGAGGCTCAGCCGGCGCGGAGGCCGTGAGGGCCGAGGCCCCTGTACTGCTTTCGTTCGTGTTCGGGGGTTGTGGGTGTTGCACTACCGATTGGGAGGGTGCATACGGAGGGGGCATGTAAATGGTCGGGGGACCTAACAGTAATTCGTCATTCGTTTGCTGCTTGGAGGACAATACAGGGTAGAGCAGAGAAGGGGTCCTAACAGCGTACTGGCCTGAGGTTTCGGGCTCCTGTCTTAGTTTAGTTTCCCTTCTCTCTTTTATGTCTTCTTCTAACTTTTTAGCGGCAAGGTGAGCTGCCTTTCGTAATTCCTTTTCTGCTTTTACTTCTTCCCTCTTTTTCCGTTGCGTTGCTTCTTTGCGCCACATGCCGATACTGTCAAGCATAGTAGGCGTCGTCTTATTGCTACGCAGAGCTATTTCTAGTGCTTCTATCTTATGGTCGTCGAAGGATCCCATCAGTGGCCACTGACTTTCGGGGTCCTTCTTGGTATATTTATGCCACAGCTTGCTATAAGCTACGGCGACTAGTCCATATTTAGTGAACATGTCCTTATTAGGGGTGCCCTCCAGTGGAGCCGGATGGTTCACCTCTAATAAGCGGTCCGGGCAGAACCAACTACCAATCAGTGGGGAGAAGATAGGCATGACGGGTTTCAACGGGGACAAAAGTCAGCACTACCTATCTTTTCACTGCTTGCAAAGACTAGACAGAATATCTCTATTCTTCGTTATTTGTAAGCAGAGAATACCTCCAAAGAACCAATATCGAACAACTAGTGTTCGGACAATCAATCAATCAATCAATGGGGAGATAAAGATAGGCACGACGGGTTTCAACGGGGACAAAAGTCTGCGTTACCTACCCTTCACTATTTGCAAAGACTAGACAGAATATTCCTATTCTACGTTATTTGCAAACAGAGAATATCTCAAAAGCACTATTCTTCAAAACAATCAATGTACGGACAATCAATCAATGGGGAGATAAAGATAGGCACGACGGGTTTCAACGGGGACAAAAGTCTGCGTTACCTACCCTTCACTATCTGCAAAGGGAGAGAGAGAGAGTATTCCTACTCCTCCCCGTTTGTAGACAGCGAATATCTCAAAAAGAACAATCAATGAGCAATACTAGTATTCAAACAATCAATCAATTATTTTGCACTTTTGTCGTATTTCACGACCTTACCCGGACCGCATGGACAGTTTCTCGTCTTCCGCCTCCAGCGCCCGATCGTCCTCTATTCTCCGTATTTGCCGCGGCACTTCTGATGGTTCCCAGTCAGGACCGTAGATCACTCGAGAGAGGTCTGCTCGGAACCAGTGAAGTTCGGATGATCGGCTGCCAGACGAGGGTCTATTGGGCAGGAGCTCTCCCGATCGTTGCAGTCGTTCACTCTGTCGTCGGGACCTCTCCCACTGGATCCACGTGTCGCTGATGGGCCCCACGTTTGGGACGCCAATTGTTAAATGGTAGCGGCAGTTTCAGTCGATAATCTTTCAAGGATTTGCCCGGCGGTAATCGCCTCTCATACCACTCGATGATTTACCAATAAAAGAGGCAGGCGCCGGAGACTGGAAGGCAGGAAACAAAGTTTTATTCCGTCGGAGCAGAACACATCAGATCAGACAGCAAGGTATCGTCACGAGGTGCTCTAACTGCATCTCTGAGACCTGGTCTCTTATACACTGGTTTATTGCTTTATTACATATAGTACATTCTTGAGATTCCCTTGATGTGCGGGGAAATATCCCCTGAAGCCCCGGCTCAGATCCGATCCCACACATGGTTACAGTAGAGGTTCCCACCCTACCCGCAGTGGGAGATGGCTATCGCGCAGCAGGGAATTCCGCTAATTCCCGGGGGTGTGTGCAACCGGCCGGGTCTCAGGGGGTAGGGGCTTTGATTCTACTGTAATCCCTTTGATGTGGGGTGTTTCCCTTACAGTAGGGGCAATAAACTGCATCCGCAGGGCTAGGCGATGGCCTGGGACCAGTTCAGACAATGGGGCGCAGAGGAAGGGGGGGTTATCAAAGGAGAGGCATGACCATGTATGGGTTGTCGGTTGGAAGTGGTTCCGTAGCAGGGTCGCGCAGAAGGAGAGGGTTTATGGCCTGTATGAGAGAGCGGGGGTGGCCGGCGCGCGGGGGATGCTTGCAGCGCCAAGGGAAAACGCTGGCGGTCGAGAGTGAGCGGGGAGAGAGTGGGGTGCCTAAAATGGCGGCCGTGCATTCGCTGGTGCGTGGTGCTGGGGAGGGGCAAGATGGCGCAGATAATGTTCAGTTTGCGAGCTAAATTTCCACAACCCCTCACGCTATATCATCCCGAAAGCACGTACTCTTGCAGTCCGGACACGCGGTGTTGCTCAATACTCCCGATGCCCCCCCCTAGACACTACACACTACCTTACTTGAAGCTCCTCCACCCCCCACACCCCCTTCTTTTTTACTTCTTTTCACTTTGCTGTTTAATAAATCTTTGAGGTGTATGTGGATTGAAGAAACAATATTGAAAATTCATGAATACCATTACTGTATCCCGTTACGCGACGAATGCGCTCCTAGTACCTTTGAGATTCGGTAAGATGTATTTGCATACACCGAGATGAAGCAACTTCTGCATGTAATAAATGATATGTATAAGACAAGAAAACACCCATGAGAACAAAAACGAATTGATGGAAAAGACAATGAATATATAAGGTGGCAAAATGAAAACAAAATGTATCAAAATTTATATTGCAATACTACCAGATATACCAACTGCATGCTTTTGTACAAGATAGAAATGTTTGTAAATAAAACACAAAAACACCCATAAAAAGATGTTTAAAAAAAATGAGCGTTCTTCAATCTCTTTAACATTCTCTTATATAAGGGCTCTGGAAATAGTCCCTTTAGAAGAAGACACAAACAACAAGGTGACTCAAGTAATACATCACTGATGAGGACTAAGTAGGCCAAAACTGGCCTGGAGTTTCTTGTTTTTTCCATCCAAAGGGTCCAGTCCTGGCGCGTTCGGGTTGAATGTTCCCATTACAGTAGGCCCAAGACCGATTTGTATATGGCCGTCTAGAATGGTACTGTGGGTGAAAAATTATGGATGACAATGTAGCCCCACCCATTCGCAAGCGGCTGTGAATAAGTCAAGCATTTGTTGCATCACTTTGTTGTTTGTTGCACTAGACTTAATAACTACACACAACGAGAACTGGGGGTCAACAAAAAGGAAGCACAAAAGGACAAACGTGTATGTTTACACCCCTGATCCAGACGTGATCGGAGGCAACGACGGACAGAGCAGGGTCTCATACTCCTGAGACAGGTTCCAGGGAGGTGGGGTATAATCCCTGATCAAGACGGGTGACATTTGCACCCGATGATTGGAGGATTTGAACTAAGTGAGGTTGTATCGTTTCCAACCTTGATTTATTATTTTTTTCACACTATATTTGTAATAGAGTGAATATTGGATGCAGTAGCATTGATTGACTTATACAGGTCCTGAAGAAAGCCGTGGGGAATACCCCTGGATGGCTGAAACATGTCGACCTACAAATAGCAGTCACCTGGTATTACTGCTATAGTTTTTTTGCATTGATTTTAATAGGTGTGAGGAGTATTGTATGATTCATAGTAGTTTGTCTCCACACAACCTTTTTAGATTCCTTTCACATATATATTTTCTCTGCACTGCACCACATAGGATTTTTCATCATGGACATTAGAATATCTCTCTCTTTTCTATGTGAGGTCTAATCCCGTTGTTTATTCCGAGCAATTGAGCTTGCCAGTGAGGCAGTCCCTATGATCAAGGGACAGACCTCTCAGACTTGGCGGATGACCAAATGATAATAATGATCACTAGAGCTAGATTGACAAGAATCCATGCTCTGTTCCGAGAGTAAGATTGATGGGAATCCATGCTCTGCTCTTAGTTCCTATGTGTTATTTTTGTAAACATACACGTTTGCCCTTTTGTGCTTCCTTTTTGTTGACCCCCAGTTCTCGTTGTGTGTAGTTAATAAGTTTGAAGTGGGGATTAGAACTTGGGCAGGTCATTAAAAATGTTCCCTTAGACCCTATTTTCTCTACTAGATTGTTTGATGTTGCACTAGACTCCCTACGTTTGACAAGTATGCCCAGATATGGGTCCTGTGGTCATTCTGCCATAGAACTCAAGCTGCACCTCACTGTTGAGGCCAAAGGGGCTGAAACTGGTCTAAGTTTGATCCTTTCCCCATTTGGAGGGAAACTGAACTGGCAGTTGTTGATATACTGTTCCCATTGGAGTAGGAGCAAGGCTGACCAGCCTTACGATGGTATCTCTTTGAAATGGCATTGTGTCCTAAAAACATTGGACTGGGATAATATCTTGAGAGATCGCCAGTAGTTGAGATTAAATCAAGTATTTCTTACATCGCTTTCTTGTTTCTTTCAATTCAAGATGACGGCAGCCCGACAATATTAGCAATTGTCATGAAAATAAGCTTTCATCTCAGAAGTCATCTATTTAATAAGGTCAAAGTATGACTAGATATTTAATGTGTGCTAGTGAGATAAGATTAAATATGCACACATTTAAAAATGTGATTTAATGTCCCACCTATTCTAAAACAGATTTTAAGAATATACACTTGATGCAGGGCATGTAAATACTTGTGGTTAACTACACATCTCAGCCCTTGTTGAGTTATTTAGATTTAAAAGGCTGATCAACATTAGTATTTCTTGGCTACAGAACAAAAACACAAGCAGGCACAAAATCCTGAGCTAAGCACTTTTCATGCCATTAGGATGCTGAACAGTACATCACTGATGTAAAGGGCTGGCTGCCAAAGAAACAGGTAAACCGTGGGTAAGTGAGAGGTCAAACGAGAAAAGCTAAGCCAGACTGAGTGTCCTTCTAAGAGATAATCTGTTACTAATTAAACAGGAAAATCTAAAGAACAGTATCATCCCGAGGAGAAAAGACAAGTCAGACACCTGTGGCTGTCAACTTTCAATTAACAAGCATTGGCACAGCTTCACTCCGAGAACTATTGGCGCTGTCAATGTTAATGGGTTTTAGCCATTTAGAATTGCAGTGGCATTTACTAAATGCAAGCTCAGCCTTCTATCCTTCGGACCGGGAAACGTCAGAGTTGTGTGGGAGGGCCTCCTGAAATCAAATTCAGATGTTTTCAAATTGTGTTTAGCAAGAGAAAGTGCACTTCTAACACAGTAGCTCAGTGGGTTGAGTAACTGCCGCAGAGATCTGTGTCTCCCCCTATTAGTTAGTGGAACCTAAGCTTTTATCCTGTTGAGAAGTTTAGAGTGGCGGCAAGATGGCGCTTTTGTGAGCCGTCACACTTGACTCACTCCTCTCCAGTTCCCGCTCCAGCTCACCTTAGCCGTGTGAGGCATGTGGCATGTGTAGGTGCTGCTATCAATGTTCAGAAGCACGGACACCAGCTTGGCTGCCAATACGCCACTTGTTTGAGGTGCGGGTGGCAATCATGGCAGTAGTAGCTCGACCGGTTTGGCGCTCCGTAAGAACGCTAGAGTACGCCAAGCCCAACCTACAACGCAGCCAATCGCGAGCATCCCTGTGCAGAGACATGCCGCCAAAACCGCACACTCGACCCAAGACAGAGTCGCTGAAAACTCACTGGCTGCATTGCGTCCCTGTGGCCCACCCCGCTCCAAGCAGGATCAGAGTGGTGGTGGGAACCTAGGGGCAAAGAAACCTAAGCCCAGAAGCACCAAGAGTACCAAGCCACAACCTTCGCTGGAGTGGAAAGGCGCAACCAACAGTAAATCGACCTGCAGACCACAACCCCCCTCACAGAGTTCTTTTCCTCAGCAATGGCTGCTGCAGTGTCGGCTCCGGTGAGACGGCCGTCAGAGTTCTTGCAAGGGCAGAAGGCACTGACAACGTAGTTTGACTCGCAATGGGGAGTCTCACTGCGGAATCAGAGTCAGGTCTGGTCCCAGCAGCTGAACCTGGAACTACCACCCGGTAGGAGGGGTGAACTGTGCTCAAGAGAATATGACCCTGTGGCAATCCGGGGGCATGGCGGAGAAGCTCCACCCCCCGGTCTGTGGTGGGTCTGGAAATGTTTTGATGGGGGAGGACTTTCTCTGGAAAAAAGACATCTGAATAAGGGTTAGCTTTCGATCCATCTGGGTTATGAGATATCCAGACGCTGGGAATCATGGCTGGGGGGAGATCTCCCTCGGGGTCTCATCGATGCTGCCCCCACCCATTGGACCCTTGAACAGTGATGTAACAAGCACAGGCTCAGATCTTCTTGCTGAGTACTGTAATGTGTCCGGCCCAAATTTAACACGAGAATCCGAACGTTTTGTAATGCAATCTGCTAGGAGGAAGAAACTCTCTTTGCTTGATCTGACAGGGCTGAATGGAGTAAAAGAGGTAATATAAGGCCCCGCAGCAGCCAAAACACATAATAAGGATAAAAGGGCTCTGGTAGAGGGAACCTGCATGCAAAAACCCTTTGATGACTCTCTGGAACTGGGAGACACATTCTTTTCACTTACTGATGGTTCTGACAACACCAGCCCATGGGAGTCAGAAGCTGCCTGTCACTCTCCTGTACTAGTCTAAGTAGCTCACCTCTGTGTTGAATATGTCCCTAGCTTAAAACCCAAAGGTTCAAGTAGTTTTTCCCTCAAGCCCTCTATGTGTGTTTCTTACAATCGTAAGTTATCCACTCAGAGAGCTTTGAGATCTTCTGTAGTATTACGCCTTCCTACATTCTCATTCAGGTCGCAAATGTTGACCGTGGCGATATGTCTCTTAGTTGCACTGGCCATTTGAGTGGTCTAATTTATCTAGCCACATCTTCAAAATCCCTTCACCCTCAATCCAAACCAGCCCCCTCTGCAGCCAAGAGAGATACCAATGGGAGCCATTCATCTTTCCTTCCAAAGGACAGGCACTACAATTAGGCGGGCTCAGCAACACAGAAACATCAAAGACCACAGCTAAACTAAAAAGGTCGAAAAATTGGCAAATAAGAATGTGTCAGCCTCTGCATTAAAGTAGGATTATTCCACAACACAGCAGGTCTGCACGGAGCTGCAGGGCCAAAGTCAGACTCCCATGACGGTGGAGATACCCTGGCTATTGCGGACGCTACAGAGGAGCCATCTTTAAAGTTAATATATAATCCCATCAATCAACACCAGGAAGAGACTCGCTCCGATAGCCGCAAGGCCATAGTGGCTACAAAGAAACTCCAGGGAGAGATAAGCAAAGTCATTAAAGCTTGCATTGAGATTGGTGAGAGGATAACCTCTGTAGAAAACCGGGCTACATTATTAGAGTCGGATGTGGGGGCGATGAAGGTCCAATCAGATGCTTAGGGGTCTCAAATTGCTGCTATGCAATGGAAACTTGAGGACATTGAGAACAGGCAAAGATGTAATAATTTGCGATTTCTCGGATTAGAGGAATGCATTGGAGGCAACGATGTTAGGGCATTCATGGTTAGCCTGCTAAAGGGGCCTTTCCTGGAAATTACTTCCTGGAACTGGGAACAAGAAATTCAGAGAACACATTGATTTCCCCTATTGACAAAGAAGATGAGTTCCACACAAGCCAAAAGTCTTAGCAGGCCAAGTGCAAACATTGTATATTTTGGGAATTGTTTACTCCAGCAAGCTTTCTACGAGAAAGCGCAGCCTGACGCCAAGCAACATTTTGAAAGTCACTCTTTTTCATGAGGCCAGACTTCAGCCATGTATCAGTAGAGAGGAGATGGAGACTGAGGCAGCTCATTAAGCAGTGTCAGGAAATTGGTACGGAGGCATATCTGATGAACACTGCCCGCCTTAAGATTGTCTTTAACAACAGGACCCATGTGTTTACGTCAGAGATTAAGGCCAAGGACTATATGGGTGAACTGTCAGGTGGGTGCTTAACTGTAATGACTCGGCAGCAATAATTCTTCTTTCTTCCCTATACTATTCAGTCTAATATGCATGCATTAAAATGTTGGTGCTTTGTGTTTCCCCGTCTCGTTTGCTCTAACTGTGGTATTTCAGATAGAGATAGATACACTGATATGGTATGTGTGGGGATCTAAGCAATATTCTCTTTTATCTTTATGGCTCTATGTTTACTTAAAAAAGTACAGGTATTGGAGGTGTTGAGCTCGGGAAGAGGGTGAGCATGGGAACCATCATTCATGCCAGCAGTGGTCTGATTGCTTCACGGTATAGGTTGGGGGTGAGGAGGGGGTGGGGGGAGAAAGGGGTGGATGGTGGTTGGCCAGAGCTGGGGGGGCTTTCAGTGGGAACCATTCTGGGGATGTTGGGGTGGGGGTGCACTACTCAAGAGGAGGAAGGAAAGATGAATGGCTCCCATTGGTATCTCTCTTGGCTGCAGAGGGGGCTGGTTTGGATTGAGGGTGAAGGGATTTTGAAGATGTGGCTAGATAAATTAGACCACTCAAATGGCCAGTGCAACTAAGAGACATATCGCCATGGTCAACATTTGCGACCTGAATGAGAATGTAGGAAGGCGTAATACTACAGAAGATCTCAAAGCTCTCTGAGTGGATAACTTACGATTGTAAGAAACACACATAGAGGGCTTGAGGGAAAAACTACTTGAAACTTTGGGTTTTAAGCTAGGGACATATTCAACACAGAGTACTAATACTCGTGGGGTGGCTATCCTAATCCGCAGGAATATCTGTAGGTTTAAACGATCCACATCTGACAAGTTTGGTACATGGGTGATTGCCGAAAGTCAGTTTGCACGGAGCACAATCACACTTGCTCAATTTATGGCTCAAACTCAGATGATCCGGCATTATTTGATTTTTCGAATAACTAACTGGCCTTATGGCCATCACCTATCATAATATGCGGTGATATTAATATCAACTTGCGTGGTGGGCTACTCAATATGGCAAATAACTGTTATTCAGGCCAACATCCTAGAGTCTTTAGGCAGCTACAACATCTTAGGAGTAACCATGGGCTGGTGGACGTCTGCCATTAAAACATTGCATTGGATAGACTTTTTTATCGCCCCCCCTCCCATAAAAAACGTCCGCATGGACAACTTTTTTTGCATCTCTCAGCTTGGCCCAGGGAATATTGATTGATAAGTACCCAATAGTTATGTCTGACCATAACCCCCTGTTCATTGAAATACCAAGCATTGATGGCGTAGGGTCAGTGTAGACCTGGGGTCATTCGAAAGAGGTTTACTCCACGATGACAGATATATTGCCCACATGAATAATTGGATCTGTAATTTTTAGAGCGCAATCAGGGCAGTGATTCTCCTGGGACAGTCTGGGATGGCTTTAAGGCAGGAGTTAGGAGGGAGATGCTTTGTTTTAATTTGAACCGCCTGATGACACAAACACAGATATTGAAAAGATTATATGGGGAATTTGCGGATGCTGAGGCTGAACTCATTGCCCCTGCCTCAGAAGGAGATGATCTAGTAGCAGTTCAACAAAGTAAGTAAAAAGTTTATAAAGGGCGCTAATACCGAAGTGTTCTGGCGCTAAACAGCAGGAACATCCAAAGAAGGCGTTACAGACCAGGTAGGGTATGGGTCGGCCTACAAAATTTTGCTCTAGCTAAATCGCCCATTAGCAGCTTCTCAACTAATAAAGCGGTGGAAAGTATCTATTCCGTAAAAAGGAGAGCTCTGAATTTAGTCTGGGGGTAGGTCATTTGCTTGTGGTGCACACCAGGCAGAAATTACATATGAAGAGACCACGGAGAGAGGGGGTTACTTGGTTACTGATCCCACGGGAATCCATGAAGTGTTTTGAGACTTCTATAATGTATTGTATTATGTGGAGTGGGCAAATGATGATAACAAGATATAGAAATATCTTGGCTTTATCTCTGGACTTAAAGTCAGCCCTGAAGACAGGATTTTTTTAGATGCCCCTCTCAGCAAAGACAAGGTCTATATGGCTCTCACTGAACTTCCCTCCGGTAAAGCCATCAGGGCAGATAGAATTCCACTAGGATTCACAAAGCATTCTTTTCAGCTTTAGGTGGCGATTTGGTTGAGTTATTTTTCAAGGCTTAAAAAGGACAACAGATAGCTGAGACTTGGGCCTTTACCAATATAGTGGTGTTTCTCAAAAGAGGAAAGCCTCCACAAGACTCCGGGTCATATTCACACAATACATTAATTAACAGCTACTAAGTTATAGTCTAAAGTCTTAGCAACAAGGCTGTGTCAAGTGATTGACAAGTTGGTCTCTCTTTGGCAACACAACATTATCCCAGGGAGGGGACCCACAGATCATGTCTGTCGTACTATTATGCTGTTAGATGCAGCAGCAATCTTAGAGGAACCTATGGTTCTGGCCATGTTAGACGCAGAGAAAGCATTTGACAGGGTTGCCTGGGACTATCTTTGGGCAGTGATGAACTGGTATGGAAAAGGGAGTGGTTGTATCAAGGCGATTCAATCAGTCTACCATAATCCCACTGCCTGGCTTCAAATAATGGGGGCACAATCCGATCCTATTAGAATTATGAGAGGGACAAGACAGGGGTGCTCCTGCTCCCTTTATTGAGTGCCCTTTACATAGATCCTCTGAATAGGAGGCTGGAGTCTAACACTCTAATCAAGTCTATTCGATTCCATGGTAAGAGCACTAAGATCTTGCTGTATGCCGATGATATCGCAATAGGGGCACCCGACCCTCCGACATCAATGCGAGAGGTAGTAAAAGAAGCTTCAGAGTTTTGGAAATTGTTTGGTTGTTCGCTAAATCAGCTTAAGACTCACATGGTAGCCCATTAATATGTACAAACAGCTGATGTTCACATTGTAAGAGAAGCAGTTTACCTAGGTATTAGTATTAGATTTAGAGCAGATTGTCGGATCCAATTTCTCCCCGATACTTTGTAAAGCAAAATAGATTGAAAGAGGGTGGATAACTTACATATGTCCATTATTGGCCGCTGTAATGTTGTAAAAATGTTATTTCTACACAAGGTTCTGTATCACTTCATGCCAATTCCTAAGATGATGGAAGATATGGCTAGCAGCTTTATCTAGTCATATGCTAAGGCCAGAAGGGCTCTTACATTTCTGGAGCTAACAAAGGAAAGAGGTGGTTGGGCCGTTCTCAACTTCAAATTCTATCAATGGGCCACATCTTTACAATACATGAGATCTCTTTTTGGTGGGAGTAAAGGAAGTTGTGGTACTGGAGAAATTATCCCTCCAATATATAAACTACTTATCGGAGACGACGCTAAATGCGGCATTTTGTAGATAATTGAACCGAGTTATTTTAAGCAAGTTAAATTGTGGGGCTTTTAAGATGTTGGCAAATATGCAGAAAAGTATTGTTTTAGGGAAACTCAATTACTATACCCCATTGTGTGTCTTCCCTCATTGCTCCGGGATTCCTGTTGACACAAACGGAAGCAAAAGACACACAAATGGGTTGGCATGGTGAGCAAAAGACCAATGGATTTAACCCAGATCTCGTGCATGGGGGTGAATGTTTGATTTGGTCCGTATTCCATCCATCATTTGTGTGTCTTTTTCTTTCTCGCCTAAGTGCGCCGGGTATGCCCAGACGTGGGTCCCAGGCTCATGGGAGCGACCTCTGACCCTGCTCGCAGGCAGGTCGCTCCCCACGCCGCTGCCCCCGGTTGCACTGGTGTTTCTTCTGCTGCACTGCTCGGTTTGCTTGACTGTTTTTTACTCCTCAAGACCTGGCTCTTTGAGCAGTAGCGGCATCCCCCTACCCCCAGTGCCTTGAGACCCTCACAGGTGTGTAGTGCGCTTTACAAATGTCATGATTGATTGATTGATTGATTGACTATGCCACTTGATTCAAGCTAGCGGGCTGATGAAGGATGAAACCCCGACACTGGTTCCAGGATCCTTGTTTCCGGTCCAGGGAGGACCTGGCTTGGCAGTTCAGGCTGGACTGTTCCCATGAGGCACAGGGTCAAGACTGATTTGCATATAGCTGGGTCTGAACTGGGGTAGCAAAGTGAGCAAAAGAACGATTGTTTAAACCAGATCTCTTGACTGGGGGTGAATGTTTGATTTGTTCCACATTCCGTCCATCATTTGTGTGTCTTTTGCTGTCACAGGTGGGAGGCCAGGGGGCTCCAGGGACTAGTGGGCTTTTATGTAGGACACACAATCCCATCATTTGAAGAACTGCAGCAGGATTATGGGCTGGATAAGAGGTAATTTTTTTATACCTTCAGGGTCGTGGTTTTCTCTCCAAAAAGGGGAAGGGTTTGATGGATTTGTTAAGATGACCTTGATGTAAACAGTGGAAAATGATTCCAGATGTGCTACTAGCCAGATTTATGAATACCTGAGTGGTGGCATGTCTGATGACTTGGAAAGGCATGTTGGCAAATGGCAGAAGAGGCTGATATCACTGATTGTTGTTTTTATGAATCTTTAGAACTGGGTCGCACTTTATTGTTGTCGCCAGGATTTCACCCACGCAACATTTGAAAACACTTTTTGACCTATACTATACGCCAGCAAAAATGACTAAATGGGGAGGGAATGTTGGCATTGGCTGCCCCCGCTGTCAAAGTCAGGAGGCAGGCCTGGTGCATATGTTCAGTTCTTGTCCAACACTGGATTTTTGGAAGCAAGAGATAACCAGGCCTATGGAAACGGCACTATCGCTGGACATGACAATGACCCCCAGCTAACACTACTGGGCAAACATAATGACATGGTCACGAGCTCAGGGCAGCTCTTTGTTTTTGTAGCAATGGCCGTCTGTATCTGCATTGCGTCAGCATGGCGTGACCCACATCCCCGACATTCTACCAATGGTTAGCTCGATTACTGTCGATTTACAACCTAGAAATTAGCTCATATGTCCGAAAAGGCAGGAAGGCTAGGAAAAGGGAGAACACATCGGGGCCCCACCAAAAATATGGGCTGGGACACGCTAGTCGACATATGGGCACTGAATTGGCTTTTTAGATATATCTCTTTTCAGAAGGTGTGTTATTTGAATGGGTGTGACGTCTGTATATTCTGTTCTTTTGTGATTATGGGAAGCATTATTTGCACTTTAGTTTTACCCCCTGAGCCTCTCCCTTTTCCTTGAGATGTGAATGAAGTCTATGGCATCATGGACTACCCTTACTGCCTACCTTGCTGTGGCATTAAGAGGTCCCCGGATTGGACTAGCTGATGAGAAGATGCATATACTTGTTTTGCATTCGGCTGTATCTGAAGCACTATTTGCATGTTGCCCTCTATGCTGTTTTTCTGTAGCTTTTGCTATTTGAATTGCTGTGTATCTTATGTAACGAGGCTAATTTTCGTCCTAAAGTATTATGGCATGTATAAATCATTGAAATTAACTACGTTTTTTTCATACTTCTGTACTCTCCCCTTGTGGAATTAATTGAAAAATCCTCACTAAAAATATTTTTTTTTCCGATGAGCAGTTTGGAGTGAGCATCGCTGAGCTGGGCGGAAACAGCACCTGTTTTACGATTGCCCAATAACTGCAAGTTGGCAGGACATCATTTTTCATTCGTTCAACGAAAGCACAGCAAGACTACAACTCACAGAATGCATTGCTTTGTATTTTGTAGCTTAGGACTGAGCCACAATGCTTGCCAGGCACTGAGTGCTCGCGTGCGCTGTGTGAATGACCTATGTGCGACTGTATGACCAGGAACTGATATGGGATGAAGGAATGTCCGTCCATAAACCTGCGGCGAAGAAGGCGTAGTGCAGGTGTCTGAGCTGTGCAACGAGGCGTGCAAGGGGCACCAGAAAAAGCAGCTTCTGTTGAAAGAAGACTGCCTCTGGCAAGATGTTCTCCCAGAAACCCAGAGCACAGTAAAAGTAGGGTAGGAATTGGTGTGAAGAGCGGAGGGTAGGGGTCACCGAAAGGCAGCCAGTTAGAGGCACTCAGAAATCTTACGTTGTTCTTAGCAGGTCATTCAATTGCGGACGTCTCTTTTACATTCTGGCTCTTGTGGGTGTCACTACAAGTACCAGAATGCAATACACTATCGTATTAGCTGCTATGACGTGGCGTAGGTCACCTTGCGCTCACCGGAAGGCCCAGGCACACAATGGAAAGGAATGTAGGGCTGGCTTACATGGAGTGCAGCCTCCTGGTGACGGAGTGCGTGTGTTCCCTGTGCAGGAGAAGAGCCATAAACTGGAAGAGGAAACACAAAGCTGCCGACACCCTTCCAAGCACTGCCCAGCTGATGTTATCACAATTTGGGGGGAAAAGCCAAACTCCACCCCGAAAACACGCTGATAGCGGCAATCTAGGGGTAAGGGAGCGTGTCAGACTCCCAGTTCCAGGTCCTTATTGTAACTGTTCAGAGCAACCTGTAGAGTGCTGGAAAACAAAGTAGTTCCGAAAATGGTCTTAAAAACGGGAGCAGTATATGTTTACAAGTACTTGGTCCATGTTCTGGGGGAGGGCTAAACACAAGAAGAGGCATGGCCATGCATACCGTGGACAAATGTTCTTTTTTTCTGTTAAACCATTTTATTCGGTTTGCAGATAGCGACAAAAGCAATACATATTCATACAAAGCAGAAGTGTAGACATAGCATGCTGGGTACATGACTGGTATTAAGGCAACATTACATGCAATAAGCGTAAGGACCGAAATCACGGAATATCTATGAAGTGCTTGGGGGGGGGGCGGGAGGGAGGGTGGCAAGTCAATCCCTGAGAAGGTGTGTCTACTTGTGCGCTTGCCCAAAGGAAGAATGCTAGGGGGAGAACTAGTTCCTAACATGGGGTACCAAACTAGGGTTAGTGACTAGGGGAGGAAGAGGGGGGGGAGGGTGTGTACTAGTGTTCAATGAGTAGCCGGTGCTATAGGCCTAGTCAAAGGGGAACGCTTAATGATTCCGCGGGGGTGTGCCGGCTGCGGTGTAGTTGCGTGCACTGAGGGGAGACCTCAGGTAGGCAGGATAACTGCGGCCCCTAGGGAGACCGCTCAAAGAGACACCACAGGTGGACCTTGTGACTGCTGGGGTATAGTGGCATGATCAGTAGTCTGACGGATATGCAAAAGTAGCATGGCCCATTCGGGGGGGTTGGTCATCGGCGCAGTCTATGCACCTCCTTGTATCAAAGCGCATCTTCCTCTGCAGCGCCCCACTTATGTACCACTCCTATCCAGGCCGCCGGGGGTTGGGGGTCCCTCAGGTACACGCCAGTCAGTGTGATGCCTCGCTTGGCAAGAAGGAGGGCTAGCGCTGCAAACCGCGATTGGACCTTGTAGTGTTTCCATCGTCGGAATATTCCTAACAAGCAGGTTTCCCAGGAAGAGATGTCGGGGAGCTCCGTGACCTCGCACAGTGTTGCATGGATGGTGCTCCAATGGTGTTGCAGGGCAGACCCAGAACATATGGAGGAAGGTTGCGCTAGGGGTCTGGCAGTGGGGACAAGCGAACTGTGACTCTGGGTAATGGCGCTGAAGTTGTGCCGGAGTCAGGTATTCCCTTGCAGTATAAAGAAGTTTATATTTTTGAAACAGGAGTTTCAAGAAACCTTTTATGGGAATTCCAGGGCATGCTCCCACTCTTTGTCGTGTAGTGGCCTCTCAAACTCCTCTTCTCATTTCTAACGCAACTGAGCAAGCGGGGCAGGGGTCAGTTCCCGGATGGCCTTGTATATCCAAGTAATACGGTGTCGGTCAGGGCCCAGGGTCAGTACTGTGTGAAGCACTGGATGGGTCGCGGGTTCATCCCCAGATTGGTCCCGGCAGTCAAGTATGATTTGCCTATGGAGAAGGAATTGCCCTTGGGGGAGTCCTCTCTCCTCCGCTAGCTGGTCAAAAGGAAGTAACTGGCCCTCAGAGAATAGAGATTCCAGCTCGAGGTCGGTAGCTCCTGGGCAGTGTAGTAGCAGGCCGACCAGCAGCGGGGTGTAGAACGGGGCCCCTCGGGACAGATGAGGAGCATACATGCCTTCACAATAGTTACCTGTATTGAATGGGTCGGCGCAGGCCGGGCTCCCAGCAGGAGCAGGCGGCAGATTGCCGGTAACGGTAAAGGACCAGTATCAGAATAGGCCTCTCCCAGGGATGCCATGGGCAAATGACGACAAAGAATATGAGGCAGATGATGGAGCGAGCAAATGGGAAGCCTGGGGGTGGGCTGAAGTCCACAGATTAAACACAACACGTCTCTTTGAGACAGCACATGCGTGGTCTAGCCAAGACTCAAAGAGGAAGGTTCCGCTCAAGCCGACTAAGGGCCTGAGTGTCTCCATGAGTCACAAACACTGAATTTTCAAAGGTATGTGAGTATTCAGCTTCTGCCATGAGACATCAAGCTGAGGAAAGAAAGGAACATGTGATTCTTACTGGAAGCAAATAAAAGGTACTAGTGGGTTTAAAATACTATTGCCTGACTACAGAGTTTAAACACACGATGACAACAATATCAAAGTATTAAGAAAAGAAAGACTTACCTAAGGGAGTGCAGGCTTGAATCTAGGTGTACAGTGATGCTCCAAAGGCTGAGGCCCCTTGAGGTTGGGGGCAGGACCGGACTGGGAACAGCAAAAAGCCCTTGCAGATTGCTGTTTGAACTGCCGGGGGTGGGGGTGGGGGGGGGGGTGCTAGTAAAAAGCACTGCTCGCGCTTTTGTTACTGGGGGCGGATATGGCAGCACTGCTGCAAAATCGCCCCCCCCCCTGACAAAACCGGCCCACATGGCCAGAAAACTGGCCCCCACCCCTCCGTCCCACTGGGGAAACGCCCAGTGCCCGCTACGGCCAGCCCGGCCCTGGTTAGGGGTCAGAGTGGTAATGCCTCCACATTTTATTGTGCTTCCTTACATGAGGTCACACATCAACACAGCCTGTTATTCATACACAGACTCAGTGGCTGGCAAAGACAGTGCCTGCCTCACAGAGTAAATCAAAGACACAGACAAAGAAAAAGAATGAGCTTTAATTCAAAGCTGATTCTCTCTTCACCGCCCCTCCCTCTCACAGCCTTCCACTCAAATGTGAAGACACTTCTAGTTTCAATTCCTGGGATGCTGCTGCATTATAATCACTGGTGTCTTCCAAGGGGATTTATTTTATATGTATCACAGCAGGAGGTGAAAATATTTGCGACTGAAAAGCTGTGGATCAGAGGTTGAAATAGGTAGGAGGATGTGTGAGAAAGCAATACCATTGTCCAGAGAGAGGTATAAAGCTCACAATACAAGAATAAAAATCTGAAAGCTATTTTGGATCAGCATACCCAAACAGAGAGGGCTTGATAGTTATGGAAAATTTACTGCGTGATAAACTCTACAGCCCGTTTAGCCTTTTTTAACCTGTACATTCGTGCTTTTAAAATAATATTCTGAAAGCTTTAAGGTTTCGGCTAGAAATAGCTATAGCTGACTGATGGCTGGATCTGTTGTTTCCAATAAAGTTGGGTTTGGGTCGGCTCCTTGCTTATGACTGGATGTGTCTACCTCCCATCCCTGCTCCTTATTTGATGGGATCTTCTCTAATTGTATGTATGTCCTGCTTGGGTGCATTTCGATCTCACAGTGTTCTGATTGGTTGACCCTGCTTGCATTCATTGGGCTACTTTTTATTTTCCCGCAAGCACTCCACGAGGCGGCATGTGTTTTCTTGCTCTCTCCTCTGTGCTTGTACATCTTTTAACTTTCTATCACTACCCGTCGTTCTCCATTACACTTCCCCACCCTCCCCCATCCTGCTCATACTTAATATTGAGTCCACGCATCCTTTCCCCGTTTGCTCTCTTTTCATCCCCTTCCTCCTGCCGACTGTAGTGTCCTGCTGGACATGTTCTAGTGTTCCGCCTTGTGCTGTAACCCCACTGCACACCCACCCATCACAGGCGTCACCGCTCAGGTGACCCTGCTAATAAAAGGGGCCGGGCGCACACGCCCTGGGCCAGTTCCAGTACCGCATACAATGTGTCTGTGTGGTTATTTGTCCAGCATGTGTGCCTATCGCCCACAACACCACACTGACCATGATGGCATCCTGTACTGTATCGAATTAGCGCCCCCAGTGATTTTTCTTATAAATACATGCAAAATGCTGCTGGGTCACTAATGAAGCTTTTTTGCACCTTTCTTTAAATGTTTTTTTTTTTTTAGATTAAATGTGCCAATTTAACATGGGCATTCACCATGTTATACTGCTGCATACTTTAATTTACCAGTCTAACGTGGGAATTCACCAAGTCATAATGGTAAATGCAAAATGAATGCCAGTGTCACAGCATGGTTTGTGATGTCAGCTGCCATCTTGAAATGTATTTTCGATATGAGGACGTTGCCTTTGAATGCATGCGTTTGAGTTACTCTTTTCCAACCCTAAAGCTGTTTTGCGCTGGAAAAGTGTTCTTCTAACAGTGCAAAACATGCTTGTTACAGGTTTGCTTCACTTTGCGTCAAGAGGCATTGCTCGGACAGAGGAGAGCAAACTCCCATAGGTTTTGACGCAAAGCCTGATCTATTAAGATAGGCAGATCGTGCTTAGTGTCAAAAACGACCTCCTAATTGAAGCAGTAGAAAACACTGGGCAATATGTTTAAAAAAAACCACAATGCATTAGATACTTCCAGTACAAATCCTATGGTAGACAGCGCAAATTCACCTACGGTGCGCGGCTGTGCGTCCTGCAAGGCAGCCTTCTTTGAGCACCACTGCAGGGGATGGCAGCAGGCCAATCTTAGCAGACTCTGCGCTGTATTCCCTCTTGCACAATGCTGAGTAGCAAATTGGTATGATTATCTGCTTTGCATGAGAAATGAGTAAATCTGAGCCTACGCCTGTGCACAAAGGTTGCATTTGAAATATATCATAGAATGAGATGGTATGTGGCTGAGTTTGAATCCTTACAGGCTCCACTTTCGGTCCTTACGAGGTCAGTAAATTGAGTGCCATTAAAATAGGTAACAATTATGTCTTTTAATTACTTTACCTCTAGGCGCTCCTAGGTACAGAAGTGTGTATCTGTGGTCAATTTTATTCAAGGTTTGTTCACGCCGACAATTTGGGTAAAGCTGTCCTAAGCGTCCTGAGAATCAGTTTCCGACTGAAGGCATATTTCTGAACAGCATATAACACAAACGGAATCGCCTCTAGGCGCTTCAAACATTGGTGCCAATAAAATTAAACAGGGTTAGTCTGTGAAATTCAGGTTTCAAGGAGGGCACTAAATCTATTGTCAAACTGACTGCCTCTCCCTAGTTATGTCATAAAGTGTCCTAGTGTACCTGCTGTCGGTCACAAAAAGGAAGAAGGCTACAGTGTCAGAAACCAGTGCAACAGTCTAGAGTTGATGCCTTTATGCAAAGTCAACCATGTGAGGTACCATGATCCGTCCAACTCGTGAACTGTCTCAACAGCATTGAGAGCTAAGCACTCGTTTTCAGTGGTAGAATAAGCTGTCTCAAAAGCAAACGCCTTCTGACGGAAAGTGGGCACATTTCCAGAACCAGGTCTTACTTAGCACTCTTTGGGTGACCAACCAAAAAAGTCAGGTAAGGGACAGTGTATGACCCCCTCACATACAGCAACACAAAGTGACCACATACATTTTAAGGCATGTGCAAAAGGGGTTCTGGCTAAGTGCCCCGCCATATGCTGTGTGTGTGTGTTATTTGCAATGCTGTGTCCTAATGTAAATGCATCACATAATTGTATACGTTTATTAAAAAGTCAGTGGCTTTCAGCAGTGTGGGCTCTTTTCACACCTAAGTTTAACTTAGAGAGGAAAGACTTTGCGCGAGTGCAAATTCAAATTTCTCTTTCACAAATTTTGAATTTGTTGATGCTTTTGCTCACAGGAATAAAAAAAAGCTGTGTAATGCAATATATGAGGTAATGTAATGATGACAATACAATAGGGCTAGGTAGAGAACTGAGGAATGATAAAAGTGCAATGTTTACCCCTTCTCTTGGGAGCATTTCGATCTCAGTGTTCTGATTGGTTGACCCTGCTTGCATTCATTGAGCTACCTTTTTCTTTTCCTGTAAGCACTTCAATGGGAGGCATGTGTTTTCTTGCTCTCTCCTCTGTCCTTGTACATCTTTTAACTTTCTATCATTGCCCCTCGTTCTCCATCATGCTTCCCTGCCCTCCCCATCCTGCTCATAGTTTACTATTGCCGCCCACCCTTCCATTCTCCATGTGCGCTCTCCTTTCTTCCCCTTCCGCCTGCTGACCATGATGGCTGCCTGTACAGCATCGAGTCCGCATGCCTTAGCACATTAAAGCCAGACCCAATGGCGTTGCCAGTACTTGTGGCATAAGCTCTAGCAGAGAGCGGAAGCTGTACCTCTTTATATTGTTGAGAGCCAACAATAACGCCGTGCTTATTGCACATATCATATACGGCACCACATTCACACTCCGTAATATAGGATGTATCTCTACACAGATGTGTCTGGTCACATGTTTGAATCTGAAACCCAGGCAAAGGACTCCCGAATTCAGTACATGCACGCAAAGAGCATCCATTCCAGCCAACTGGACTAAATCTTCAGAAATACATTTTAAATTGCACTGACACCATTTTGCAGTAAAAGACCATCTCTACTCTTCATCCCCCAAAGCTTGAGCAAAGCAAACAGTGCTCTAGAAACTCAAGCTCAACTTAACCTGTGAGTTGCACACTCAGCACCTACACACACATTCATGTCAATTTGACATCTCTTACTAGTGTATTCATCATAATCCTCTCGCTGGATATTTTCCCCGGCCACAAGAGGGAGCCGATGAGATAAGGGAACACAAAACAGGAATGTATACTGTTTGCATGATTAAACAGCGGAACAAAACATTACTTTTCATAAAGTACAACATGCTAGTTCCATTTTCCTCACCCAGGGCCAGATTTAATATCTGTTTTTACAGTTGCAAACACTTCAGATTGGAGGGGTTACAAGCTATTGAAAACTTACTGACCCTCAAGTTGGGGTGGTAACCCATTCTCAAGAGGGGAGTGGCCCCCTTTGGCCCTTTACTCTTTGTGAATGCTGAAAAGAATTCAGACTGAGTTTGAAGTGATCCACGGAACCCCTGTCACTCTTGGTTACATTTAAAAAATAAAGAAAACAGTCCTATTTTCTTTAAGGAAAGTGGGCGGCATTTACAAAAAAACATAATTGATTATTTAAGCACAGTGATCACAACCAACGACATGGTGGTATGCTGACCCCTGCTGGCCGCCATCCCTGTGATCGTGTCCAATCATAAAGAGTTGCATTTTGCAACCTAACTCATGAATATTGATGAGGCAGTCTGGATTGCAAACCACTCGGATTCTAATTTTAATAACCAATCTAGTAGGGCATAGGTTGGTTCACAAAATTCCACATTGATCACAAAGAAAAACGCTTGCAACTTGCGAGCAGTGTTTGCGACCCCTGTAATACTACACCTGGTCCTTAGCCTTCCCGTAGGGTAAGATACTAGATAAGCCTGTCTATTATTTGACAAATTCCAAAAAGAACAATCATTTCAAAGAGCGCTCCTCACATTTTTTCTTAAAATTCAACACATATTTGCTGCCTCTGTTTTTGTGAACTAGAAACGCTTTCCCCTAAACCAGATTCGAAGTCTTTAAGTTGCACGAGGGAGGCTTCAACACCCAGGGCGATGAGCTCTTCTTAGACCTGGATAAATGCCGCTTCTGCTGAATAGGAGACTTCATGTCAGCAATCCATCAATAATGTACAGCAAGAAGAAACAGAAGGAATATGGGCTCTGGATCAGCCCTTTTCAGCCATTGGCTGTCATGTGGTTTTCATGACTTGTGATTGCTTAGATGGACTGTCTATTGATGCTGCGGCATTTTTGTGGTTGGTTTCCTTGCCTTATTCGTGTGCTCGTTTGGTTATCCCATTTGATAGAATACAGATGCTGCACGGTTTGTAACTTGTAACTGAGAGCTAGTGTGTTCTTTGTTGCAGTCACTTTTCTTTGACCTTTCAGTTATTTCCCCTTTCTGGTTGAAGTTTTTCTTCTGCTCATGAAGCAATGCACCCAGATTCAAAATGGTAAAAAAAAAAAAAAAACGTATACTTCCTTTACAAGAATTTTCTCGCGAGGATGTTAACAGTTGCTTACAATAAATCACTAGGTAAGCTATAACTTGTTTCCATCTCATTCGATTCCTTTCTGCTCTGTCAGCTGCTCTTTGCAGCCTGTGCCACACACGGTAGCTGTGTCAGTTCACCCGAGTGTGAATCCCAGCACCGCTTAGCACACTTATCTAATCCTCCATTTGCCCTGATAATCAATGGGCGTGCCACGCGCGCTTCTGAGCCAACGTTTGCATGGCTAGTCTGCAGTCTTATCGAGCTTCCCTGCGTCCTTTCCAACAGTGGAGCGTAAGTGGCGGGAGGACCTCGCATCTTATCTACCCCTCATTTGTTTGCTTCCACCTGCACTTGATTGGTCTGTCATGTGTTTTCCACGTGCCACCTGTAACCAGCACAACCATTCACTGTTCAGCGGCTGAACTTTGTCCTGCATGTTCATTATCTATTCACACTTCCTGAAATGCAAGAAACACTCGGGCCACACGGCTTTACACATAAAGTGCCCATGTTTTCACTGACATGAGTGCCAGATGCAGAGGGGCAGTGGAAGTCCAATCTCCAGCATCCTTCTCAAAGCATCTAGATGCAGCGCTATTTCATTCACTGTTTGTGGTTGCCATAGCAGCACCATACAGCGTTTGCACAACAACACACAATTCCTTCCTTGCTGGGTACACATTATCTCAGGTGGGGGGTTGACTGGATGCCAGTTTGACCCAATTATTCTACTGTGCTATACTTTGCCTTCTGTGCCAGTTTGGTGAATTACTTACGACCCAAACTTCACCTTCTGATTACTTTTTCGGGTCTCGCCTGAGGCAGCACAGGCGCTGATGCTTGTGAGGCATTTTGCTTGCTCACAGAGGGCTTAGAGCCTTCCGATGGCTTACCATTTATTTGGCATCATTGTCACTCTCATTTGCCTTTTCCTTTTTGGTCAGCACGTCCCAGCTTGACTTCCTCTTCTTGTGTTTGTCCCTCCACCAGAAAAATGGCTCAACTACTGCTTCTTTGCTCAGCGTCCTTCCACTGCTCGTGCTTTTGGAGCCATTTTTTAGGTTTTGTTTGCACAGTGCTTGCAAAATCTCTTTTAAATTAAAAAATAAGGTTCAAAACAGGCTTTGAGGCCGTACATTACTTACCTTTGGTTGGTTCCCACATCACTCTCGTTTCCTTGCTTCCTATCGGTCAGCTGCTCCTCCTGGGCTTCTGAGCCTTTGTCAATGCTTTGGAGCTTGGACCAAGTACTGCTTCCTGTGACCACTGTTCTTCCACTGGCGGCAGGCTCCTGCTGGTACTCTTTTTTTTAATTTACTTTTGCAAGTGCATGTGTCAGCTCTCTGTTGTGTGTTCAAACCAACCCTCCACCCCCTTCTGTGCCCCTTTGTGTTTTCAACCCTCACCTCCTCCTGCTCTCCTTTGTGTTTTCAAATCCCGCTCCCCCTACCACTCTCAGTTGTGCTTTTAAACCCCCGCTCTCCGTAGTGTTTTCAAACAACCCATCCTCTCTCGCTCTCTGTTGTGTTTTCAAATCCACCCACCGCTTCCGCTCTCCGTGGTGTATTCAAACCCCACCAATCTCAGTAGTTTTTTCAAATCCCCCTCCCGCTCTCCGTAGTGTTTTTAAATCCATCCAACACTCTCTCCTGCTATCTGTAGTGTTTTCAAACTCTGCACCCCCTTCCGCTTTCAGTTGTGCTTTCAACCCCCCTGCTCTCCATAGTGTTTTAAAACACTCCCATCCCCTTCACACTCTTTGTTGTGTTTTACAAATCAGCCCACCTCTCCCGCTCTCAGCAGTGTTTTCAAATCCCCCTCCCGCTCTCTGTAGTGTTTTAAATTCTCCCACCACCTCCTGCTCTCGTCGTGTTTTCAAATTCCCCACCTAATCCCACTCTCCCTAGTGTTTTCAAATACCCCAAACCCCTCTCGCTCTCCATAGTGTATTCAAACACCCCTATCCCTCTCCTGCTCTCTGTTGTTTTAAATACCCCCACCCCCTCCCACTCTACATAGTCTTTTCAAATCCTACCGCTCTCAGTAGTGTTTTCAAATCCCCCCTCGCCTCTCTGTAGTGTTTTCAAATCGCCCCACCCCCTCCCACTCTCTGTAATGTTTCCAACCCCCCACTCTCCATAGTGTTTCCAACACCCCCCGCTCTCTGTTGTGTTTCCACCCCCTCCATAGTGTTTCCAACCCCCCGTTCTCTGTAGTGTTTTCAAATCCTCCCTTGCCTCTCCGTGTTTTCAAATCCACCCCACCCCCTCCCACTCTCCGTAATGTTTCCAACCCCCCCACTTCATTCATGTGAGGCCAGTGAAAGTGAGGGACAAGCCTGTCCCAAGTCTTGTTCTGGCCTAAGTGTCCTGCTAGAGGAATATCATGGGCCAAGGTAAGAAGGAAGCCCCTAAATTGCAGAGGTATAACCAACCTCCTGGTTGCACCAGGTTTTGGGTCTCTAGCCTCTGAATAAAGGAGCCCATCATCCCAATACACTTTATGGGTACCTTGAGCATTCCCAGCAGCCTCAGCAGCAGCCAGCTGTCTGAGGGGTTGAAGAGAAGGACAGGATAACTGAGCCTGCCCCAAGTCAGCCCTGGAAGGTCCCCCTGTCCCCAGAAACTCAACCTGGTCAGGTTCAAGCTCTTCAGGAACAGTTCCTTCAGGGTTCTCTAGATCATCTTCCTGGGAAGGCTGATCATCACTTGGAGGCAGGGGGGAAGGCACAGCCTTAACCCTCCTGTTCTTCTTCTTGGTAGGTGCTTGGTCCATTGTTCCAGGATCCAAGACCTGTGGTTCAGTAAGGCACTTTTTGGCCTGTGACCTGGTCACAGCAAGGACATGTGGTGATATACCTAACATCTCTGCATGTGTCCTGTACTCCACTTCTGACCATAGAGAACTCTCTAGGTAATTTCCCAACAAACATTCTACTGGGAGGTCTGCACTAACCACAACCCTTTTGAGGCCAGTTACCCCTCCCCATGAGAAGTTAACAACAGCCACACTATGTGAAGTAGTGGCATTGCTGGCATTGGTCACCAGGTAATCCTCACCTGGTATGTACTGTCCAGGGTCCACAAAGCCTGGTGTCACCATAGTGACACTGGCACATGTGTCCCTGTAGGCTTGAGCCACTTTTTCATTTATTAAAGGAGTCTGTCTGTACTTGCCCAGGTTACTGGGGCTCACAGTCAGGGACAAATCCATGTCCCCATCACAGATCAAGACTGCCTGTGTTAGGGTTCTGTCTAAGTCAGAATCTCCTTCAGTTCCCATAGTGATTCCCACTACACCCTTTGTCTGGGGACCAACACTGCTAACAGTAGTACTGGGAGCAGGTGCCTTAGGGGCAACAGTGTTGGGGGCTCCACCCTTTTTACAATCACTAGTCCAGTGAGTTGTATTCTTGCAAGACTTGCACCAGGGTTTCTTTGGACCTTCTTTCTTCTTCCCTTTAGGTTGTTGGGACCCACCCTCGTTAGTACTAGTTTGTGGCCATGTTGAAGACTTCTGGTCTTTGGATTTCTTATCTCCACCCTTTTGGTCTGTTTTCTTCTGATCACCCCCTTGGCCCTGGTTCTGGTTCTTTTGCTTAACCCTGGTTCTGACCCATTTGTCTGCCTTCTTTCCCAATTCTTGGGGAGAGGTCAGATCTGAGTCAACCAAGTGTTGATGCAGTTGCTGGTTCTGACAGTTATTTAAAATCTGTTCTCTCATCATCAAATTGTACAATCCTGTATAATCAGATACCTTACTTCCCAGCAACCAACCCTCCAAAGCCTTAGTGGCACATTCAATGTATTCAGACCAGTCCTGAGTCTGTGTCTTCTGGGTGTCTCTGAACATTAACCTGTACTGTTCAGTGGTTAAGCCTAACCCATCAACTAGGACACTCTTCAGGGCTCTGTAGTTTCTGACATCCTCCTCTCTAACAGTGAGGAGTCTATCTCTGCCTCTACCTTCAAAGGAGAGCCATAAGATTGCTGCCCACTGGTCTTCAGGAACCTGCTGCACTTTGCAGGCTCTCTCAAGAGCAGTCATCCACTTGTGGATATCATCCCCACTTTTGTAGGGGGGCACAACCTTGGACAGGTTCCTATTGTCAAAGACCCTATCTTTGTCCCTAGGGACATTGCTGCCACCAGTGGGTATAGACCCACTCTCTCTAGGTTGCCTAGCCTTACTCAGTTTCTCTTCCATCAGGGCTACTTCTAGCTCCTGTCTCCTGATTCTCAGCTGAGCTTCCTTCATTCTGGCCTCATGCTCCCTCCTCTGAGGGCTGGTCATCCTTCTTCTGAAGTGACCTTGAGAGCCTCTAGAGGCATGAGAAGCATTAGAGTCACCTGAGTGATTCCTTTGCCTCCCAAACCCCTGGTTAAGTCCACTAGGGAGATCCAATGGGGTGACCCCATTGTCAGTCCCAAGTAGCCTTAAGTTAGCTGGGCCAAGTATAACACCTGGCACTGGTCTAGTTCTCCCTTCATCCCCACTACCATCTGTATCAGTACCCTTATCACTTTCATCCTCTGTAGTATGATTCTCATCTAAGGGGTGACTATTGGAAAGGGGTACCTCAGTGGCATCTTCAGAAGGGGGGCCTCCTGTTCCAGTCCCTGAGGGGCCTAACGGGGAAGCTTTCTTGAGAGCTCTCTGATCTTCATCAGCTTGTAAGAGTTCTCTGAGTTCAGCAGAGGTAGGGTTCCTGGGCTGTTTAAGGCCCCTGATATTTGCCAACTGCCTGAGCTCGTTTTGGTTTAGGGTAGCAAAGATGGTTGGTGCCCTCTGGGGGTCACTCTCGACAGAGATGGGTACATTGGACCCCTCTGCCCCAGCCATTGCTCTTAAGTGTGGGTGGATGTGTTGCAACTACCTACACTTGGGTTTTCCTACTAAACCTATCTAGTAGTTGTAGTCAGGGTGTGCTACTCCCTTTGCTCTACAACAACTAAGTTCAGTAGAACTTAAGTATATCTAATCTTGTGTTATATGTACCTAAAGGTACCTGTATGATCTTTCAATTGGTAACAAAGATTACAGAGGTAAAACACAGCAAGCTCAAATCCAACCGCTGCTCACCAATGTGAGAAGTTGGCCTGGTATATGCTGTTCACTAGTTAAAGTGACCACCTTGTACCATGCCAAGTAACCCTTATGGTGTGGTTGTAAGTCAACCTTTTCGGACTAGCTGCCCCAGTGGTAGCGTAGGCTAAGCAGTCTTTGAGGCTAAACTAGTTAAAGCGTGTTAAGCAAGCTGTTTTACCATATGTAACCCCCCTTTATACCAATGAAAGGACACCACACAGATATATATTCAAAATATATATGTATTTATTACTCAAAGTATCCCCTAGACTCTTTATGAGCACAGGAGCACAAATCGTTAAACAAAAAGTATTACAGGAGGAGGAGCCTAGCGCGCAACCAAGATGGCCGCGTAGGTGCGAGGCTCCCGAGGACCTCCGTGACCTCCTACATAAATCCTGAAAATATCCTGTCCTAGATGAGGGGACTGTGTTGGTGAGCCCGAGCTGAGGTGTCACCCGTTTTCCGCTTCCAAATTGGACCTCGGACACCGGCGGGAGCACCGATTGAGGTTTGCGGCCTTCTCCACGCCGGCCCCCCGGATTGGAGTTGCGGGGCGACCCGGAGACAAAGTGATCAACAGCGGCGGGCAGGGCTGGGCGACTCGCGTACCCCGCACTTTCACTTTCGCTTTTGCACCCTCCTTGCTGCGTAGGCGAGGTTGGGTTGCGGGGCGTTGTGCGGTGGTGTGGCCTCGTTGGGGTGCCCTGCTGGCCCGCCGGCTGTGATCCGTCCTGCGGACCTGTGGTTGCCCCCCCCGGAGCCCGTGAACTGGTTTGTCGGCCTTTTCCGAGGTGATTGGCACGACTTGGGGACTGAAACCATGTCCACAAAACAAGATGGCGACCGGGCAAAGGTGAAATCGACCCGCCGTGGCGCAGCCCAACAGTCCAACAACATGGACCGCTACACCCTCCAGAAGGGATCTCCCGAGGTGCCGCGTAGGTCCCCTGAGGGCCCGACTGATGCTCCTGCTCTGCCCGCGGATCTGACCCTGCGAGATGTCATGGGCGCTATCGCCGAGATGAAGGCCTCGGTGGACCAGCGCTTTGACACACTGGCGCAGAAGATTGACTCGGTCCACGTGGATGTTGGCCTGGTGAGGGCCGATTTATCCAAGACCAATGACCGGGTCGATTCTTTGGCCCACACCACCTCGGGCCTCACAGCGGACGTGGCGGCCCTCCAATAGGAGGTGCGCCGGCTTGGCCAGGCGAGCGCCCTGATGGATCGTCGACTGGAGGATTCCGAGGGTCGGGCCCGGAGGAACAATGTCCGCATTGTAGGGGTGCCGGAGGGACGTGAGGAGGCGGCGGCGGACCTGTTTGTGGAGGACCTGATTCTCACCCATCTCCAGCCCCGGGGGCTGAGTAAATTCTTTGCGGTGGAACGTGCCCACAGGGTTCCTGGAGGAAGACCTAAGGCCGGAGCCCCTCCGAGGCCTCTCATTGCCCGGATTTTCAACTTTCGGGACAGAGACGCTATCCTGCAGACTTCTAGGCAACAAGGACCGGTCAGACTTGACAATATGGACGTAAACTTCTATCCTGATTTCACCCCAGCGGTCCAGAAGCAGAGACTGAGCTTTATCGGAGTCAAACGTCGTCTACGGGACCTGAACCTCAAGTATGCGATGCTTTTTCCAGCTAAGTTGCGGGTGGAGGTGGATGGCCGCACGCACTTTTTTGATCGTCCCGAAGCGGCCGGGGACTGGTTGGACTCCTTGCCCGGGGATCGGGGCCGGGGGGTGGGGGGGGCGCGGTTGGAGGGGAGGGCTCGCCGGATCAGGACTGAGGGACTAATAGCAGGCCTCGCTCTGGACAACAGTATCGTCACTTTTGACTGTTCGTCAAGTTCCCCTCCTGTGGAGGTGGTACGGGGTCTCTTGGGGGCTTTCCCTCCTCCTCTGGGGGACTAGTTAGTTTAATCATTCATGGGGCGACAGGCACACTGCACTTTGGGGGGGCTGTTTGGGCTCATGCAGGGGTGCAGGGAGGGGGGAGTTCTGTTGGGATGGGTGGGTTGGGGTGGGGTGTTGTTCGTTTTTACCGCAAGGCAAACCCTTTATTGTATTGGTGTTTTTAAGGTGCTCTCGGGGGGACGAATGATGGCTTCTGTAGGTGATGGGGGGTAGGGACCTGACTTTATTGTCCTGGAACGTTAATGGACTGGGGGATAGGATCAAGCGAGGTGTGGTCCTGCAGTATTTGAAACGACTTTCGCCAGATGTGGTCTTTCTGCAGGAGACACACCTTATTGGTAATTCCTTTTGTGCCATGAATCGGCGTGGCTATCGCTTGGTGGCCCACTCGGGCTTCACGTCGGGCTCACGGGGGGTGGGCATCATGGTGAAGAACTCGCTCCCGTTGGAAATAGATGAGGTGCGCCATGATGAGAGGGGACGCTACACTGTCTTAGTGGGGAGAATGGAGGGCAAAGTAGTGGTCTTTGTATCAGTATACGTCCCACCGGGGTTACAGTCTACCACTTTTGCAGACCTAGGGCGCCTCCTCCTTGACCTTCCGGGGGGGCTTCTGGTGGTTGGGGGGGACTTCAATGCGGTGGTTTCTGGGACCGTGGATCGTCACCCCCCTAGGGACCTCCCCCGGGCGCAGGCGTGGCTGTCCGGCTTCTTAGATACACTGGGATTGGTGGACTGCTGGCGATTAAAACATCCCACGCAGCTGCAGTACACTTTCCACTCGGGTGCCCATGGTAGCCTCTCACGGCTTGATTATGTCCTTGTCCCTGCGGCCTATGTTGGGAGGGTAGGAGAGGTGCGCCATTTGGCGTGGGGTATTTCAGATCATTCCCCGCTCCTGTTGCACGTTGATGTCTTCCCGAGGGGGGAGGGCAGGGTGGCTCCAATCAATGCCTGGTACCTGCGCGACCCCACCATTCGCGCTGATTTGATTAAATCCTTGCAGCGGTATTTCGATGAGAATGTGGGGTCCGTCCCTTCGGCTATCTCCCTGTGGGAAGCCTTCAAGACAGTTCTTAGAGGGGAAGCCCTCTCCTTTATCTCCCATGCCCGGAGGCGCGAGCAGGAGGAGGTGACCCTGGTGGAGGCCGAAATCGCTGAATTGGAGGGTGCTCTAGAGGGTGGGGTGACGGATGCTGCCCTACATGTCCTACAACTTAAGCAGGCGGCCTACAGGGCCCTCGTCACGGAGGCGGCCAGGGGCCTCTGTAGAGAGCAACAGGGGCGACTGTATGATGTGGGTGATAAGGCTGGTAAACTGCTTGCATGGTTGGATAAAAAGGAGAGAGCGAGTCGTGTGGTCCCGCTGATTGAGAGGATGGATGGTGTGCGTGTCACCGAGCCGGAAGACATTGTCTCTTGTTTCGCGGATTATTTCCGCGAGGTGTATTCCCCGGTTTCTCCTTGCTCGGAGGAGGATTCCCATGCCCTGCTTAGGGATATCGCGCTGCCGTCCCTTTCGGTGGAGGACAGGGTGTCGTTAGATGCCGCTCCTACCTCCGACGAAATTGCCCTCGCCATACGCTCGGTCGCATCCGGCAAGGCCATGGGCCCGAACGGCATTCCTATCGAGTTGTATAAGCTGCGACCGGATGTACTGGCACCCCACCTCCGCGCGATGTTCCTGGCGGCCCACTCGCTGGGCTCCCTCCCGCCGGACCAGCGTCTGGCTACAATCGTGGTGATTCACAAGGAAGGGAGACCCCGAGACCGGGTTACATCCTATCGGCCTATCTCGCTCTTGAATGCGGAGCCCAAAATCCTCGCCAAGGTGCTAGCCAACCGGCTGGTCGGCGTGGTGGGCGATCTGGTCCACCAAGACCAGTCCGGCTTTATTCCCCATCGCAACACGGCCCTCAATCTGCGGCGCTTGCACGGGGTGCTCGCGCGTGTCCCGTTTGTGCGGGAGCCGGCCATATCTGGGCGATGCTGGCAAAGTTTGGATTTGGCCCGGGGTTCATGAGCTGGGTCAAATTGTTGTATTCGGGCCCATTGGCGCAGGTGGTGGTGAATGGAAGAGTATCGGTCCCATTCGAGCTGGGACGGGGCACGCGACAGGGCTGCCCCTTGTCGCCGCTCCTGTTCGCGCTGGCCTTGGAACCCCTGGCGGAGTGGCTGCGGTGGCACCCTTCCATCCGTGGTCTCCGTTGGACCCCCGAGTATGAGGACCGCGTGTCCCTATACGCCGACGATATCCTTTTGTACCTAGCCTCCCCGCGTAAATCACTGATTGTCCTGGTTGATGTTTTGCGCTCATTCGGCCGCAACTCAGGCCTTGTCATCAACTGGGCTAAATCATGTGTGTATGTGCTTTCCGGGGAGGCTCCCGTCCTCCCGCGGGGCTGCCCGATCCAGATTGCCTCTCAGGGGTTTCGGTACCTGGGTGTTTATATTACTCTGGACCCGGAGGCCCGCTACGAGCGGAATTTGCTTCCCCCCCTCCAGCGCTTGAAGGAGGACGTCGCGCGCTGGCGGCGCCTGCCGCTTTCGCCGCTCGGCCGGGCGGCATTGTTTAAGATGGTGTCGTTGCCACGCTTCCTGTACGCTCTCCAGAACACTATGGATTTATTCCCGGCGCGCTACTTTCGTGAGGTGGAGAGTCTACAGCGCTGCCTGTTCTGGGACGGGAGGCCGCGTATTGCCCTGGCGAAGTTGACGCTCCCATGGTATGACGGGGGGATTGCCCTCCCGGATATTAAACGGTATTACTGGGCCTCCCAGCTAGCTGCAATTAATCATGGCCTTTACGGGCCCGCCTTAAACCCGGCATTTGAAATGGACAAGATGCTCCTGCCTGGTGGCGACTATAATCGAGCGCTCTACTCTGGCGCGCCCGACCCCCGCCTGACGGGACCTACGCGTGTCATGGTGCGAGTATGGCACGCGGCTAATGCAGCTATGGGGTGGAAGGACCGTTTGACCCGGGCATCACCGTTGTACGCGTCTGAGCGGTTGGGCTCCCTGTGGACCTCGAAGGGCTTCGAGAAGTGGGACACGATAGGCATCAGTAAAGTGGGGGATCTCTGGACGAGGGGGGGCTTTAAAACATTCGAGACGCTGCAGACGGAGTTTCAGCTGCAGGGCAGTGAATACTTTCGGTACTTGCAGGTCCGTCACGCACTGGGCTCCGTCTTCTCAGACGTCGCCTCCATCCCGGAGTCTTCCCCCCTGGAGGATAGAGTGCTGGATGGCCACGTTCCGGACAGCACGATCTCCCTTATTTACAAAAAATTGATTAATGACCGCTCGGGCTTGCTGGCTGGCCTCCGCGAGGCTTGGGTTGCCGATGGGCTGGAGTTGGACGACGAGGACTGGATTTCCGCGGTGGCCTCTCCGAAGGAGGTGGCCATACCGGCTCGCCTTCGCTTCGTCCAGCTTAAGGTACTCCACCGGGTTTACATGACGGGGCCAAGGCTTCTGCGTATGGGCTATGTTGAGGATGGGTTGTGTAAGCGTGGGTGTGGTGCTTTGGCGACTTTTTTGCATATTTTGTGGGAATGCCCGAAGGTGGAGCGATTCTGGCGTGGTGTGCATGAGGTCCTGCGAGTGGTTACGCATGTCGCGCTGCTGCCTGAAGCGAGGAGATGCCTGCTGAATGTGTGGGAACCAACTGACTACTCGGTTCCGCAGACGCGATGGGTGACTCTGGGATATATGATAGCTAAGCGTGACATTGCTCAATTGTGGGGATCCCAGAGGCCCCCGGCGGTGCCGGCCTGGAAAGAACACATGGATTGGTGCATGTTCCGAGAAAAGGTGGTGTATGTGGCGAGGGGTAAGCCTGGGGCATGGGTGAAAGTATGGGGCCCCTGGACCGCCTACCGCGGGGGTATCTGCGCGCCACCACTGCTGCCTGCTGCCTCACCAGCCCCGTCCCCTTAGTTGACTCCTTTCCCTAGCCCCGGGCACAGAGTTCCCCCAGTCCTCGATCTGTTCCCCTTCCCCTCTTTAGACTCCTGTGGATGGCGGGGGTCCCCCATTCGGGGAGCACGTGCTGTTACTTTCGATTGCGGGTTGCCTTGTGGGTGTGGTTTTTTCGTGTTGTTTGAATAAAATGAAACCGTATTGTGGGGTCAGAGCGATGTGGCCCACGACGTTGATACCTCCTGATTTTGCTTCTCTGCAACGCCAAGTGTTTTTTGAACGTATGTCATATGCTCCTGCCATTCTAGCGGCCGGCCGGAAGGTTGTAGGCCCATACTTGTATATTCTTGAGATTGCAATAAACGGTTTCAAAAAAAAAAAAAAAAAAAAGTATTACAATATACAGCAGTTGCACTTTATATGGATAGGCCCTGGTGGCCGATCAAACCATATACTAAAATAGTGGTATAAGTACCACGAACAGGAAAGGGAAAAGGCCTAGGGCCTCTAGAATCGCTGGGCCTACAAGGAGCTAACTTCAGTTAGTGACCAGGAAGTCCACGGGTCGCGTGTGCAGCGAGGAAAGTTACACGCGGGCTCCCATAGGTTTTCAATGGGTGCGTAAAAGTTCAAAAGTTACTGCTAGAAGGGTCTTCTGAATGGACTACGAACTTAAGACTTAAAACACAGACACTAGAGATGTTTCTCTACACTTGGGCACCGGAGTGCCAGCTTTACCTCACCCACAGGAAGCGGGTGCATAGGTCTCGAAGTGCGTCGGGTTTCGTCTATCAATTCAATGGAGCCTGACGACAAAGATGCTGCAGGCGGTCGGTCCAGAAGAGATGCGGTGGATCCAAGGGTGGATCGGAGTTGTAGAAGACCTGAAAGCAGAGGGGACAGTGTTCACAGTCACTAGCCAGTGACTGGCGTGGCACCAGGTAGGTACCAGGCGATGTCGGGTGCAAACAGGTGATGAGGTGTAGCTTGTCTCCGCAGCCACGTGGTCTCTGAAGGTCGACAACGTCCAAGAGTCAGGTCACGAGCTGTCCTACGCAGGCTCTCGCTGTCGGCGGTGTCGGCGACTCAAAGGAAGCAAACAAGCCTTAGCAAAAGCAGAAGTTGTGAAGAATAAAGAAAGCTGTTTACTCGGACCAGCAAGGTCAGAGGGGCTGCTCCTTTGGAGGGAAGTAGGGGCTATTCTTGAGCAACCAGACCAGCATCGTAGTTTTCAAACAAGGTCGCTAAAATGGCCACTAGCCAACGGGCCAGGGACCGGGCAGGCGCGTCAAGATGCAAAGTGCAGAGGGGCCCCACGCAGATCGTGGAGATGCTGGAGGGCTCACCTTTAGTGCAGATGCTGCTCGGGTGTTGGGCTTCTCAGGACCCAAAGCACAACTTGGAGGGATCCTCTGTTGTTGCGCTTGCAGCTTGTCGTCGGTCTTTCAAGATGGCTGGCTCCACGTGTCTCTGTGCCTCCACGGGTTCCTTCTTTGCAGGGACTGTGGATCAGGCTGTGAGAGGTCTGGAGGTCCAGGTCTTGTTGGGCTCTGGGCTCGGGCTCCGGCAGGAGGCAGCGGCAAAGCAGACGTCGAGTAGCTGGTTGGTGCTTGCGTTAGCAAGATGGTCACTCCCTGACCATAGGGGAGATTTCCTTCTGTCCTCTGTGCAGCAGAGCGTCGAAGTTCCCGTCTTCTTCTTGTAGTTAAGTTGATTCCAGGATGTCTGAAGTCTTAGGACACAGCTCCTACCTTTAAGCGGATTCTAGGGGCCGGACTACCTGCTAGGTCCCTCCCTAAGGGTGGGACCAGGAAGGGGGGTGGTTTCACCCCCAATCCTTTGTCCAGCTTGCCCCAGGTCCGGGGCTGGTGTGCCCCAGGACCGGTTTGAACTGGCATATGCACCGAGGCTCCTTGTGAGCCTCAGGCATGTCTGATTTCATTCAAGCCCTACCTGACCAATACACAAAATCCTGTCTGGGGTGGTGCACGCACCTCCCCTGGCAGGAAACCCTTTGTCCACGTCTCCCAAGCTGGAAGGACTCCCAGCAGCAGGAGGGCAGACCTGTGTCTGTGGTGGCAGCGTCCATTTTGTGGAGCTGAGGCTATGTCTGCTTTTACCCGGGTTTCAGGTACTGTACATGTCGTGTCCCTCTAGAAGGGTGGAATGCTAACCCCGTCGCCAGAATTGGCGAGGGGTTAGTATTCCAATTCGCATGACGCCTTACTCGACATGTTTTGGTAAAGCCAAACCAAAGATAGCATTTAACCGCGAGGTTCATAATGCACTTAAGAGTATATGGTATGGCGATATCTGCAAACGGTAGAAGGAAGTTGTTCCGACCACTGAAGACAGGCTCAGCTCATGCCAGAGCACCATCTCCCATGGCACCAAGTACTCTGCCTTCAGGATTGTCAAGGCCTGCCATAGGAGTGACTTATAGGTTAACATGTGTCCCATTTAAGGTTAGGTATAGGTATACTACCCCTAAGTAAGAGGTGGTTACACCAACTTACCCCAGCTGAGTGATCAGCCAGTTGTGTCAAATTGCTAGGCCAGGCCTGGGGTGGCATAATACATGCTTCAGCCCCTGGCAGGCCTTAGATACACCAATGCCCTGGGTACCTAGTGTACACTGGTACAGGGGCTCACAGGGTGATCCAATTCCAATTGGTTATGCACCTATAGTGCATAGTGTCAATTTAGTAGAGAGAACAGCAGGCTGGGGGTCTGATTAGCAGGCCCACAGCCTCAATATGTCAAAAAACAGTGAAACAAAAAGCAAAAATTTGGGGTGACCATAGGATAGCAGACCCTACTCTCCTACAACGAGGTTTTGGGTGAAGTGCGCCTGCGCCACCGCCAGCAACAAGTGGCCTCGTCCTGACCCCAGACAAGATGTACCCATCAATGTCACACTGGGAGAATCGCCAAATTCACGAAACAAAGGACTGTCTTTAAAACCGGAACCAGAAAGTGTGATGACTTAACCTAACGGACTATGTAAGAACTTTACCGAATGACCTCAAACCAGCCAATTAGGACTGCTTAAAACTGATTTTTGTTACATTTTGACGTTAGTTTCATTATAAAAATGGGTAGACAAAGCGAATTAGGAACCCTTCTCTTTGAGCGAACTTTCCTTTTCCTGACGTTATGCTGATGGAGAGGACGGTGACACTGCTGGTCAGCTGTTAACCTGAATCTTTGAAAGACTGAATTGCTGCCTGACTGATGAATTAAAGACTTTCATGACTTGATGGACTTAGAGGACGACTAATAGCCAGATTAGGTAAAAATGATGTTCCGTGGTTTGGTTTATGATTTATTAAATCTGTAATTGATTAGATAAACAAATTATTATTTTAATTATTATGTTGGGTGATTTATTTGAAGAGACGAGAATCAGATTAAATGTAGATTTAAGAATTGAGTCACCAAATATCCAAAATCAACTAACTGATCTGTCAGCTAAATGAGGGGAATATCTCGAGGTTCTGAGTTTAATAAAGGTACTTAATGTATGTTCAGGTAAATTAGGTTCTTTAGTTGAAAGATATTCCTTTCATGTCAGCGTTTGGACAATTTATCTCTCCTGTGAGAACGGATCAATGAAGTGTGAGTGTTGATGTTATGGGCCCCACCAATGAATGTTTTGAGTGAATGTGCTAATGTGATATTTGATCTGTGACGAAGGAAGGATTTAAAATTCCACGCTGCATCAGTTTTTTTGTTAGCAGTATGATGGTTGTTATTGTTTTGGTTTGGTGATTATAGCTTGTAAATTGATTATTGATTATTGGTTGTTGATTGATATTGGTTTATTTATTAACACTCTATGTTGAGTCGCGTTGAGTTCTATGTTGTTTGCACGGCTTCTGGGATGTAGGAAGTCGGAAGTTTGTAACGGTTCCGTAGTAGGGCAGAGGTAAGCGCTGCTCTCGGGAAAGACGGAATTGTTGTTGCCCTGTAGGTACACAGGGAAAAACGTGCAATGATTAAATTTGCACGACGCATTGTCTGGGTTCGATTCGGTGACATCGTCACGTGTTGCCATTAGAAATAACTCCTGTATGAAAGAAGTGTATGGTAGCGAAGGTCACCTGTGAAGTTTGGTCTTAGGTACCAGGAGTCCAAATGGCACTCCGATAACGCTTATCACTAGAAAGGTAATAGGTTCTCCCTAAGCTTGTTAGAAGGATAAAGTAGAGGGAAGTGCTACTTTATCGACGAATGTCATAATTCTGTACTAGGACAGACTGCTCGCTGTTCTCGGGAAAGACAGGATTCTGTGTGAATATACTACATTTTCTCGTGTGAAAGTGCGTGAATGTGAAGGCATTCGGGTTAATTGTGAAACTCTAGTTTTATTTCTCAGGAGCATTGGGTCTCCAACCAAGTGTCTTAAATCTAGAGAAACGGTTAGCTAATGCTTGTTAGAAGGGTAAGGTAGAGGGATGTGCTACTTTATCAACGGAAGTAACGATTCCGTAGTAGGGCCGAGGTAAGCGCTGCTCTTGGGAAAGACGGAATTCTCATGAGAAAGGTCTATTGCTATTCCTTGGTTAGCGAAGCGGACAATGCTGGTGTTTTTGTGTTGTTACTAACAGAATTGTAAATTTGAAACAAAACTTACCGAGTGGATTTTGTAAAGGAGGGGAAGACAGGACCAGGAGTTGCGGCAGCAGCTGCCGACGTCAGAACGACCGCGCTGGGATTGACCAGTCAGTCGGAAACGTAGAACGCTCCGGATTGGTGCGTTAGTGTACGCCGCGCTAGGAGTGGAGAATCACAGGGTGACGTAGACGCTCAGGATTGGTGCGTTAGTGTGAGTCGCACTGGGATTGGTGAATTACAGAGTGACGTAGACGTTCCGGATTGGTGCGTTAGTGTGAATCGCGCTACAATTGGACAGAAAAGCGGTATGGTCAAGAGGAGAAACTAGAGATACACGAAAAGGCAGAAAAATGTATTACGATCCACCTGAAAAGGAAAAGAAGTCCTGGTTTGGTAGAATTAAAAAGTGGTTTAAAAAGGACAAACCGATTGTAACTAGGGAAGGACAATTACTTCCTCCACCGAAACCCCCCGCATCCTTTATGGCTGCGAAATATGGATATCGCACCTGTATTTGGTTAGATAATTGGGCCAAGTATACTGAGAAAGACGGAGTTTTGGCTTTTCCAGAACATGGTCCATTTAATTTGGCAGTTTTGAGAAATTTAAGATAGAAAATGATGAATTTAGAACCAAGACCTAGACCGACACAATTTGAAGCATTGACAGAATGGGAAGATGAGATGCTTCACCGAGAAAGACAGAGAAGTGGCGGAAGGTATAGGTACATGTTTGGTAGGTCATACGGACATGAGAATCATGATGATCGAATGAGAAGGTGGCGGAATGCGAGTATGACTGAGGGTTTGTTTCCCGTAAGAACTGCAGGAGAAAATGAAGGAAGAAAATGCGCAGAAAAAAGACATAATGTGGAATCGAGAGGGTACGGAGTGAATGAATCAGAGGATGATGTTCTTGATGACATGTTCTATAAAAATCCATCCCCATATCGGCCAGAACCAGAAATATTAACACCAAGTGCCCCAATGAAAGAAACTTTACGAATCATAAAATCGGAACCAGAGTTCCAAGATTTGGGAAACAACAATTCCATTAGAGTAACGATAGGTCCAGTAATGCCTATTTTTGATAAACAAAAAGATGGCGAACATTGTTTAACGGTTCCTTATAAAAGCAATAAACAGGTTGAACAGCCAAAACTGAGTCAAAATGACAATCCATGAAGACTGACAATAAGTATGATTGAACCAAATGTTTCAAATAATCCGTTTGTAGGCCAGAATTGTGCAGAAAGTCGTATAACAACAGTGGAGTCAATATTAGAAACACAAAAGGATTCTGGACAAGGTAATGTAGAGAAGTCAGTAGGACTATCTACAGAGGAATTAAGTGAGTGGTTGAGAAGCTTGCAGAAGAAAGACAAAGAATCTCAGTCAATAGATGTGGCCAAACTACGAATGATACTGGAAGAGTTAATAGTAGGAACTATCCCTACAGAGAAGTAAAAAACCTACCAGGATGAGGAGTTGTTATTTCTGTGTAAAAGCATAACTTGGAGAGCAAAAAGTCTCCATGAAAGATTAGAAGAAGTGGCAAATGAAATGGGTATAGATATTGAAAAGGTAAAAGCCCTACAGAAACCATATCGAGTAGATTTCACTGAAAAGGACATTGAAAATATGAATACCACAGGACGAATGAGTCAGATTAAGGAAATAATTATTTTGTTGAGAAAATGGGGAGATCTGGACAAATGGAAAAGTAGATGGCATCGAAAACGAGATGATGCTTCAGATAAAACCTTTTCAGCTTTCCCTGTTAGAGAAAAAGAGAAGGTAGTAACAGAATGCCCTATGAGAGAAATTCCAGGAGGAGGATATGTCCCATGGACTAGGCAAGATATTTTGTCATTCACAAATGACTTCCCTCAACTACGTGAAAAACCCGTCGAGTGGTACAGACAGGTAGACAGATTTGTGAAATTGTCCAAAGTATTATGGATTGATCTAAACAGCCTGTTTGACATAATAGTACCAGCAGATCTATGGACAGAGTGTAAAATAATGATAGATTGGCCAACACAAGAATACCCAAGAGATCCAAAAACAGGGGCTCCAGACCCCGAGGTAATAAAGAAATACGAACAGGTTATTGCCTTTCTGAAGAATAAGGTTCCACCTAAAGAGACAGATTGGGTAAAAATTGACAGAATGCATCAGGAAAGCAAAGAGTCAGTACATGCATATTATGCATATTATGAGAGGCTGCTCTTGGCCTTTAAACAGTTTAGTGGAGATGAAAATCTGAGTGAAAAGGATCCAAGTCATTTCGTATACAGGTTTGTTTATGGTCTTCATCCAGAAATTAGCGAGATGATAAAACAGCATACTGTAGACTGGCAGAATAAGAAAATAGACGAAGTATTGAGACATGCTAAATATTTCAGTGATGAAATTGAAGCTAAACAGAGAAAATTGAAAGAAAAGGCTGTGTGGGCACAAGTGAAGGTAGCAGAGAGACAGGAAGCACAATTAGCAGAACAAGTGAATAATACAGGATCAAGACAAAAATTCAGTCCCGGGAAAGGTAAAGGAAATATAGAGGAAGCTAAGAAGAAATTTCCGTGTCATAATTGCGGTAGGATAGAGCATTGGAAATCCGAGTGTAAATTTCCCCCAAGTACTAACGATGAATGAGGTGAGTGGTCAACTGCAGCAACAGCAGCAGGTTGTTACCCAACAGAATCAGGTGCCAAAACCACCTTTTCCACAGAGCAAAAATTCCCAGAAGTATAGTAATGAAACAGGATTCTACAACGGAGAACAGGTAAATAAACCGCCGCGCGCTAGCGCTGCTTCGCAGTATTGGCTGCAACGCGATGAGAGTGATTCAGAAGAGGGTTATTGACGGTGCCGAAGGGAGGAAGAAGAGTCCGTACTTGGCGCAACTCTAGAAGTAGACCAGTCAGGCCCATTTGTAGATGGAAAGATTAATGATGAAAGCATTACTTTCCTAGTTGATACTGGTGCTACTCGATCAACTGTCAGATCAGCTGATGTTAAGAATCTTCCTCTCTCGGATGAAACGATCCAAGTAGTTGGTGTATCCAACAGGCAGACTAAAACTTACCTTACAGACCCAGTGAAAGTTAGCATAGGGAAATTTTCTGAAATGCACCGCTTTGTCGTGTGCGATACCAGTCCTATGAATTTGTTAGGTAGAGATTTGTTGTGCAAAATGAACTGCACTATATTTTGTACCCCGGATGGGATAGCATTTGAAACCCCAGATGAAGATGTGCTATATAAAATGACAATGACAAAGAGGGAAAATAAGGTTATTGAAACCTTTGCTGTATTTAACCCTGATGAATTACCTAAAGAATTAAAACAATCTGTTAAGGCAGAAGTTTGGAATTTCACAGGAGAAGACGTGGGATTAATGAGAAATGTAGATCCAGTAAAAAGAACAGTAAAAGAGTAAGTTATCCAAATGTCCCTCAATATAAATTGACACCTGAAAAAATTGAAGGAGTGACTCCTGTGATTGAAAAAATGATAAAACAAGGTATTTTGAGAGAAATAATGAGTAGTCCATGTAATTCACCAATAATGGGACTGAAAAAGCCTAGTGGGAAGTTCAGGATAGTACAAGATCTGAGAAAAATAAACAAAATTGTTGTGTCATGTTGTCCTATTGTACCAAATCCATCTGTGATTCTATATCAGATTCCCCATGACGCAGAATGGTATAGAGTAATTGATCTATGCCATGCTTTCTTTTCCATCCCATTGCACCATGACAGTCAGCAAATTTTTGCATTTCGTTTCGGCAAGCGTATTTTAGCTTGGTGCCGAATTCCACAGGGGTATACAGAAAGCCCCTCAATATTTAATCAGCTATTGAAGAAGTCTTTGGAAAGTCTAGAAATGCCCGAAAATTCAGTATTAGTCCAGTACATCGACAACCTTCTTGTGGCATCAAAAACCCGTGAGGCTTGTGAACTTGACACAATAGCTTTGCTGAATCATTTGGCAGATGGAGGACTTAAAGTGTCACCATCAAAATTACAATTTTGCAAGAAAGAAGTACAATATTTAGGACATCACATTGAAAAAGGATTGAGAAAAATAACGATAGATAGAATCAAGATCATAAAAAAAATGAGTGCACCCATGACCCAAAGAGAGGTGAGAATGTTTCTGGGAATGGTTGGATATTGTCGTCAATGGATTAGCAATTTTTCGTTGATAGCAAAACCCTTGGTACGACTGACAAGAAGTGATGTGAAAGATCCCATTGATTTGAACAAAGAGGAATTGGCAGCATTTAAAAGATTGAGAGATGGGTTGTGTGAAGCACCTGCATTAGGTATGCCTGACTATGAAAAGGAGTTTGAGTTGTATTGCAGTGAGAGAAATGGATGTGCGCTCTCTGTGCTAATACAGAAGCATGGAAAACTGAGGAGACCAATTGCATATTTTTCATCAATGTTGGACCCAGTAGCTGTAGCCTTACCTGGGTGTTTGAAAGCAGTAGCTGCTACATGCCGAAGTTTGGAACAGAGTGAGGGAATTGTGATGGGATATCCTGTGAAAGTGTTCGTACCTCGTAATGTGGCAATCCTTTTGAAAAGGAGTCGCACTCAGTATATGACACATAGTCGGCTGACTAAGTATGAGAAATTTATATTAGGTGCCACAAATGTAAGTCTTGTGAGATGTTTGAATGTGAATCCTTCAACATTACTGCCTGATGCTGAGAATGTGGAAGTCAGAGATGAAGCAGATTATGACTGTCTGGGTGTACTTGATTTCTGTACAAAACCTCGACCTGACATAAAAGATGTACCCTTACCAGAAAGTGATTTTGTTCTGTTTGTGGATGGGTCTTGTTTGAGAACAGATGATGGAGTGTTAAGTGCAGCCTATGCGGTATGTACGGTTGCAGCAGTGATGGAAGCATCATATCTGAAAGGAGTAAAATCAGCACAAGTAGCTGTACTTGTTGCTTTGACGAGAGAATGCAAGATTGGAAAGAGTGTGAGAGTGACTGTGATGACTGACAGCCAGTATGGATTCGGAGTCGTACATGACTTCGGTCAAATATGGCTGCAGAGAGGCTTTTTGACATCAAGTGGAACTCCCATTAAGAATGCTGAAGTGGTTGGAACATTGCTTGAGGTGATACAGTTGCCTAAGCAATTGGCTGTTGTGAAGTGTGCTGCCCATAGTCAAAGTGGTGATAATATCGCCACTGGCAACAAATATGCAAATGACATGGCACAATACTGTGCCCGAAATCAGAATTCCATTAATCCGGCTAAGGAAAGAGAGGCGATTTCTTGCTCTTTGACATTTACTAACACTGTGGGAACATGGGAAGAAGTGAGACAGTTACAGGAAGAAGCAGGACAAGAGAAAATGAAGCAGTGGGTAAAAGCAGGATGTGCACCAAGAGAGAAAGATCAGGTGTGGGTCTATCGAGATGGAAGACCAGTCATGCCTGATAGCATGATGTCTGCCATGGCACGCATGTATCATAGTCAGGGACACATAGGGAGAGATGCTATGGTCAGGTCATTTAAACAAACCTGGTATAATGCAAAATTCAGACTTGTAGCAGAAAGTCTTTGTCAGAGATGCCTAATATGTCAGCAATACAATCCAGGAAGAAAGATAGTAGTGAGTCTAGGAACAATAGGTCGAGAAGGAGGGCCTTTTACCAGAATGCAAGTGGATTTCATTGAGATGCCTCCCTGTCACAGACTGAGGTATGTTTTGGTTATGGTCTGTCTGTTTTCCAGATGGGTAGAGGCATTCCCAACAAGAAGAAATGATGGGATGACAGTGGCAAAATTACTTTTGAGGGAATTCTTCCCCAGATTTGGGTTCCCAGTGACAATTGAATCAGACCGAGGAGGACATTTTCATAATGAGATCATAAAACTGATTTGTGAAGCATTGAATGTACAACAAAAACTGCATTGTGCCTACCGACCAGAGGCTTCTGGTGTGATGGAACAGATGAATGGTACTATCAAAAACAGGATAGGGAAAATGTGTTTAGCCACAGGTATGAAATGGCCTGATGTCTTGCCTCTGGTACTCATGACTATTAGATCAATTCCAGATAGAACTACAGGGTTAAGCTCCCATGAAATTATCATGGGACGAGCCATGCGGCACGTGTTTATACCAGTCAACAAGCTGATGACATGGTGTTGGAATACTGTAAAAGCCTGGCTGACGCAGTTCATTCTGTGTTTCATCAGGTTGGAGCGGATGCCACCACCCTTGAAAGGAAGCCAGCTCATGATCTAAGCCCAGGGGACTGGGTGAGAATAAAAGTACACAGAGGAAGAAACTGTTTGGTCCCGAGGTGGGGAAAACCAAGACAAGTCATCTTGACCACAACAACAGCTGTAAAGTGTGCTGGATTGAAAAACTGGATTCATGCAAGCCATACATTGAGAATTCCAAATCCAGTAGACGGCAAGGAGAAGGAGTATTTTGATGAATCAGAATTCAGTACTGAGTCAGATGACAAAGAGCCAAAAACAAAAGAAAACCCTGAAAGGGGAGAAGCAGAACAAAGTCTAACACATGTTCCAAGAAGTATTTCACTGAGAAGAAGGTTACAGATTTGTGATACCAGTTCAGACTCAGAGACTGAACAAGGAGCGAAGTGTTCAAAGGAAAAACGAGAGAAAACCAAAGAAAAAGACAGTGAAGAGACAATAAAAGAGATTCATGAGAAGGAAGTGTCAGATGAAAGATTGAGCAAAATTCCACCTGAAAGAACACGTTTAGATGGACAGGTGCCAGATACAGAGAGAGAGGGAAAGATTATTGCAGAAGACCCCAGAGGAGGTGTAGGGAACTCCAACATCCAGTTAGAAACAGGGACAAGTAGTCAGCAGGAAGATTGCGTGACGGAGATTCGAGGAGGGACAGAAGTAGGGAAAACTAAAGAAGTGGTGGAAAAAGAAACTGTTGAGAGTAAAAAGCAAGTTGAAACAGAGTCAGAAGAAAGCGAAGATGAAATACCTGAAGGTCGAGTTCTAAGAAAGAGAGCTTGGAGAACTGAAAAGAATGATAAAGGAAGTAGATTGAAAAGAGCAGCAAAAGATGATGTTTGGCCGAATAAAATAAAAAGGTTGAGATACCGACTGACACGAGTAAGTTCACCAAGAGCTGAACAGGTGAATGAAGTGACAAGTCAGGTAAAATCAAGAGACGAAGAAACCACTGAAATTAAAGAGTGCAAAAGAACCAGAAAACCTAACCAGAAGTATGAATCACCAGAATGGATGTATGTGGCCTGCCTGAAGTAAAAGAAGAGGCGGATAGCCAAGGAAATCCAGAGGTGGTTGTACCAGAAGTGGTTGAGGAAGACGAAGAATTGGAAATCCTGAGAGTTATCTTGTCCGATATTGGAGAAGAAGCGGATGTTCAGGACATTCTGTATACCGAACACGAAGGAAAAGTGAAAAATGATGAAATGCCAAACTGAATGAGACAAGAAAACAACTGAGAGAAAGACAATAAAATACTGAAAAAGACAAAAACTGGTAGAACCAAGTAGGTGCTTAGAGCCTTGGGTTAGAAAACTAGTTGTGAAGTAGAAGAGGCAAAGTCAAAAGACACAGTCCATTTTAGCAAAGATGGCAAACATAGATGGTAGAAAAGATAGATGTAAATTTTTGAAGAGATGATGTAAAATGTGTTGTTGTTGTACAGGATTATTAATGCTTCTATGGAGTGTACTTGCACTCCTGATTTAATTTAAAGTTACTATAGATACATTAGAAGGACATAGTGAAAACATAACTAATATAGGGAAGATTCAAAAGGTAGTTCCGACTAGAATAGATAAAAACTATTTACATAAAGACAGGTCTATAACTAATTTTTCTAACAATGTATTTTCGAAATTGTTGTATGAATATGTAAAAACAATGGATGTAAGGGACTGCTATGTCTGCATGCAGTTACCTGCTTCTGTATCGGAGGGAGTGACTTATCACCACCTTCCAGTGACTTATGGAATAACATGTAGTGTAATAGCTAGTTTATTTTATCAGACAGGAAAATTTGAATATTATTTTTCAGATGTAGATACAATATTTTCACAAGTACCGTCAATTAACAAGTTAAATAAGGTAAAACCTGCAAAGGTGTTAGGTGAATTTTTCTTAGAGACTAAAGAACTAACATTAGAATACATATTTAAAAACAATTTGACTTGCAGTTTAAAGAAAGAGGAAAAGACATTTTTATATATGGTTGAAGAAAGGAGACTGAAAATGCAAAGAAAGACTTCGGAAGGAAAGGTGGAGAAAACAGTATGGGATGTAGAGATGTAAAAACACATGAAAGGGGAAACGAGTCCAACTATGGCTTTAGATTGGCCTCAGAAAGGAAAATTGTGTATTAGAAGGAATCAAACTGCATATGGTAATTATTTTGTAGGGAATAGCGAGTGCCATGATACATACCGAATCATGCGTGGATGGGGATTTAAAGGTGGAAAAGATCCAGTTTTTCCTGGACTGTATTTCGTTTGTGGGAACAGGGCATATTATCGTTTGCCAGACCATTGGTATGGCACATGTTATGTAGGCCGGGTTTTTCCAAAGATTTTTCACATGGATAGAGGAGAAGATGGTGTACATAACTTAGGTAGTAATGTAGTACATAGTAAGAGAAAATCTTGGGCGGAAATTGTAGGTGATATTTTTGGAGCATTGATACCGGCAGTGGGAATTTCTCTGAATACAAACAAAATTAGAAGACTTTCAACAGTAGTGGATCGCTTGTCAACAAGCACCGCTGGAGGATTTTTATTGGTAAACACTGAAATGGTTGCCATGCGTGCTATGGTAATGCAAAATCGACTTGCCCTTGATATATTTTTACAACAAACAAATGATGGACGGAATGCTGACAATGCAGACATTCTCCCCCAGTCAAGAGATCTGGGTTAAATCCATTGTTCTTTTGCCCACTACGCCACCCCAGTTCACACATGGCCATATGCAAATCAGTCTTGACCCTGTGCCTCATGGGAACAGTCCAGCCCGAACTGCCAAGCCATGTCTTCCCTGGACCGGAATCAAGCATCCTAGGACCGGTTTCTGGCTATCAGCCTTCATCAGCCAGGATAGCTTGACTCCAGTGGCGTAGTGAGCATGGGTCCCACGTCTGGGAATACCCATCCCACTTAGGGCGAAAAGCGTTACAACAAACAAATGATGGACGGAATGCTGACAATGCAGACATTCTCCCCCAGTCAAGAGATCTGGGTTAAATCCATCGTTCTTTTGCCCACTACGCCACCCCAGTTCAGACATGGCCATATGCAAATCAGTCTTGACCCTGTGCCTCATGGGAACAGTCCAGCCCGAACTGCCAAGCCATGTCTTCCCTGGACCGGAATCAAGCATCCTAGGACCGGTTTCTGGCTATCAGCCGTCATCAGCCAGGATAGCTTGACTCCAGTGGCGTAGTGAGCACGGGTCCCACGTCTGGGAATACCCATCCCACTTAGGGCGAAAAGCGTAACGCTTGATATATTATTGGCAAAAGAGGGTGGAGTCTGTGGAATGCTGAAAGTTCAACATTGATTTGAAAATTTATATTAAAAATATTACAGAATTGCATGACGAAATTGTACCACTGGAGGTTGAAGGTGTATGGGAAAAGATTGGAAGGTAGATATCAGCCATTCAAAATTTCTTAGTAAATTTAGGTAGTACCTTTTTAGGTAAGATATTATTTCCATTAACATGTGTGATTTTTATAGTATTAATGATAAGATTAGGGTGTATTTGTTGTAGAAAGAATAAAAACCAGAAAAAGTCAAAAAGAGAAAATTTAAGGAGAAAAGACGTAAAATAAGAGAGAGAATTTGATGAGATAGAATTGGAGGAAATTAAGGAGAGTATGTATAAATCAGCAAAAAGAGAAGAGACAGGGGAAACTGAATTATGAATAAAAACAAGAAATCACTTTGAAATTCCGTAAAAGGGATACAAAATTTTGATGGTGTGGTGATATAATCACCAAAGGGGGATTGCTGGAGCGTATAGTACAAGATTTTGTATACCCCCCCATTTCTGCATGCTTATATTAATCCAAATAATCTATTAATTATAATATTACTCATCTGTTTGAAGTGATAACTCACCAATTATATTAATGAAAGAATTACACGTGGGATTTGCATTTGTATGGCTAAACTAACTGCATACTAATATATGTACGCATACTAATGGTAGAAAATTAGAATATTGCATGATATATGTTGCTTTGGTGACGTAATTGTAAATTGCACCAGATGACATCACTGGGTGAATATAAACGCTTTGAATGTTGCTGTCATGCTAGATAATTACTTACACATAGGGGAATTAGTGAGGGTTTAACATTTTATTAGCCATTTCAATGTTTTAATTAAGTTTTGTGTTTGATTTGCTTAAGTTGACCATTTGGGCCTAAGAAAAGATGGCTGACCGAGACACACGACGCGACTGCTACCGTTTCACGAGGTTTTGGGTGAAGTGCGCCTGCGCCACCGCCAGCAACAAGTGGCCTCGTCCTGACCCCAGACAAGATGTACCCATCAAGGTCACACTGGGAGAATCGCCAAATTCACGAAACAAAGGACTGTCTTTAAAACCAGAACCAGCAAGTGTGATGACTTAACCTAACGGACTATGTGAGAACTTTACCGAATGACCCCAAACCAGCCAATCAGGACTGCCTAAAACTGATTTTTGTTACATTTTGACGTTAGTTTCATTATAAAAGTGGGTAGACAAAGCGAATTAGGAACCCTTCTCTTTGAGCGAACTTTCCTTTTCCTGACGTTATGCTGACGGAGAGGACGGTGACACTGCTGGACAGCTGTTATCCTGAATCTTTGAAAGACTGAATTGCTGCCTGACTTTGATGAATTAAAGACTTTTCACGACTTGATGGATTTAGAGGACGACTAATCGCCAGATTAGGTAAATATGATGTTCATTGGTTTGGTTTATAATTTATTAAATCTGCAATTGATTAGATGAACACAATTATTATTTTAACAAACAAATGTGTTGGGTGATTTATTTGAAGAGACTAGAATCAGATTAAATGTAGATTAAAGAATTGAGTCACCAAATATCCAAAATCAACTAACTGATCTGTCGGCTAAATGAGGGGAATATCTCGAGGTTCTGAGTTTAATAAAGGTACTTAATGTATGTTCAGGTAAATTAGGTTCTTTAGTTGAAAGATATTCCTTTCATGTCAGCGTTTGGACAATTTATCTCTCCCGTGAGACCGGATCAATGAAGTGTGAGTGTTGGTGTTATGGGCCCCACCAATGAATGTATTGAGTGAATGTGCTAGTGTGATATTTGATCTGTGACGAAGGGAGGATTTAAAATTCCACGCTGCATCACTAGCACCCACAAACGCTATGCTTTGGAATGAAGGTAATGGTGGGATTGGTGCAACGAACGGAGTGATGATCCCGTGGGGGCAGACTGTTGCCTAGTTATCAATTTCTTATCTTCCGTAGCCACCTCTGGGTTGGTGTACAGGTCAATTAATAATTTCAGGGCTGCGGTTTCGGCGGGTCATCTCCTGGTGGACGGTAAGCCAGTCGGTGAGCATCCGGTGGTAATCAAACTCATGCAAGGTATTAGAATGTCTAAACCTCTGCAACCACGGTACTCTGTGTTATGGGATTTAATTGTGGTACTCAGTTTCCAGGACAATTGGCCAGACAATAAAGATCTTTCTTGCAAACAACTTTCTGTTACATTCACTATGTTACTCTTCTTATTTTCATGCAAAAGATTTTCGGATGTTCGAGATCTTGCTCTTTCTGATAGAGTTTTTTCCCCAGACAGCATTTCTTTTTCCATTTGTAGACGAACAAAGTCAAATTCCAGATTTATCTCATAGCCATCTTTTCTGAATAACGCAAGATTGTGTGTTGTTCAGTGCATTGACACCCTCTGATTCAGATGGGCTGGTCACAGCAGTTCCTTTACTTTCACATGGAAATGTCAGCTGCTGAAAACAGACAAAATGTTTGTGTGAATGTTAAGGAAAAAAAGAAGAACTGACCCCAAATTGCAGATTCCCCCAGTGAGTCATAATTTCCTAGTGGACCCTCAAGCTCCCATTCCCTATGGCCTGACTTACTTGTATCTGCAATTCCAGGGATGGAGAAAACCTGGCTCATTTTCCGGGCCTCTCAAAAGGAGAATCGAAGCATTTGTCTGGCCACAAAAAATCTAAATAGGCGATATCATTGGTTCTTTGCCAGTGGTCTCCAGACTCCTGGGGGGTCCAATGCTTACTCAGGGGGTCTGCGAATGTTTAGAAAACTAAATAATAATAGGAGATTAATAAAGGTTATATACATCAAAATGCAACACTGACTCTCTGTATATATGGAGGAAATTGAAATTGCTGCCAATAAATTAAGATGATATCCTTAGCTTGATTCATGGGAGCAGCACAAATACAGCAAACGAAATAGAGAGGTTTGGAGGTCTCAATTGAAGCACTGATTTGCACCACCAAAAGAGAGCATGCATTAGGCACCCAAAACAAAGTGATATGCTAAAGTCCAAAAGATTTCTTGGACTTTTTACAAATAAACTAATTTTGCAAGCTCAAACCTTGCCTTTGAGGTTAAAATTTCGATTTGTGAGATATTTGGAAAGCATGACCTTTTAGGAAATAAACATTTGCATCTTTATCCTCCATCCTTATGGCTGCCTCTCTCGTGCATTTTCTGTGGCTTGTTAGTAAGGTGAAAATTAGAGCGTGGAACGCACAGTCAACCATCGACAATGCACAGGTTTCCAACACAGGTGTAAAATGTTTAACATATAAAAAAAAAACTCAGGGATGCCGGAAGTCACTGAATGTCAAGCACCAAGTACAGCCGGTGCTTTCCTTATTCTTCTCCCCTCCCCGGGACGGCAGCACCACGATGCAGGTTGCCTTCCCAGGTTGAACAATCTTCATAATGTCCAGGGTGATGGCGAATTTGCTCAATCATTCACCATTGCCATAGCATTGTTCACCATATCTTGCATCTCAACCATCTTGTGGCTGCTTTTCTTTGCACTGGAGCTCCTGGTTAAAGACCATGAGGAGTGGATCTCTGTCACCAGAGGGGTGATGTGGGCTCCTACTACAGATTGTACCAGGTTAAGTGCTTCCAAAAGTCTCAGGCACTAGCAATTGCTCAGACTACAGTCAAAGATATTTCTTTTTTTTACCTAATGCGCTGCTCCAGATAGGAAGCAATCATATGGATATCGCGCTTGGTCATGCTCCTCCCAGGTTGTGCCTTTTTCAGGGACAGCTTGCCACCGGTCCTCCAATCAATCAATCAATCAGTGTATTTGTAGAGCGCACTACTCACCCAGGAGGGTCTCAAGGTGCTGGGGGGGGGGGGGAGTGCTGCTACTGCTCGGACAGCCAGAAGTCTTCTGAAGGTCAGCAAGTCCTGGGTCTGTCGCAGGTGGATGGGGAGGGTGTTCCATGTCGTGGCGGCGAGGTGGGAGAATGATCTGCCGCCGGTGGTCGTTCGGTGGATGCGTGGAACGGTGGTGAGGTCGACAGAGCAAAGCTGGCGGTTCGAGGTGTAGAAGATGAGTCGTTTGTTGAGGTATGCTGGTCTGGCATTGTGGAGTGCTTTGTGAGCGTGGGTGAGGAGCTTGAAGGTGATCCTCTTGTTGATGGGGAGCCAGTGCAGGTCTCTCAGGTGGGCAGTGATGTGGCTGTGGCGAGAGATGTCGAGGATGAGGCGTGCGGAGGCGTTCTGTATGCGTTGGAGTCTTTTTTGGAGTTTGGCCGTGGTTCCCGCGTAGAGGGCGTTGCCATAGTCCAGCCTACTGCTGACGAGGGCCTGGGTGACCATCCTTCTGGTTCCGGTGGGGATCCATCTGTAGATCTTGAGAAGCATGCGGAGGGAGTTGAAGCAGGAGGAGGAAACGGCAGTGACTTGCTGGGTCATAGAAATTGATGAGTCCAGGATGAACCCCAGGTTGCGTGCGTGGTCGGTGGGTGTCGGTGCATCTCCCAGCGCAGCCGGCCACCAGGAGTCGTCCCAGGTGGATGGGGTGGAGCCGAGGATGAGGACCTCCGTCTTGTCTGAGTTCAGTTTCACGCGATTGTTCTTGATCTATTCGGCAACGGCCCTCATTCCTTCATGGAAGATGGTTTTGGCGGTGGTGGGGTCCTTGGTGAGGGAGAGGATCAGCTGGGTGTCGTCGGCGTATGAGACAATTAACAAAGTCCAGCTTTGGATACCAAGGTCTTGCAGCAATGCTACCTTGAATTAAAGTCCTTATATTAGTCCTTTAAGACAGACCCCAATCTCCTTTCAGTTCCCACAAATTAGCTTTGAGGTCCACAGGACATGTTTAGTACCCATCTGTCAGCTGGAATTCTTTCCTGTAGATTCCTCTGTCTCCAAATATTCTACATGATCTATACTAGGGAGGGACGTTCCTGCCAGGACGGGAGACTGGGGGTACTGCTGATCTCGTAGTGAGGTCAGTATGTAAGGAAGCAGTGAAGCAGCTCAGGCTGGGGGGCTTTGAGTGAAAGAAAGGTTGGCAGTCATCATGGAGTGCTGGCCCTGACAAGATTCAGGCAGCGTGCGGGTGGAGTACACGCTATTCAGCAGTGCCATGGCAGTGAACTGTATGTCTAGCAAGACTGTGGCCACCTTGGATATCACGTTTAACTTTCCGCTGGGTTCATGACATCTGTTGCTAGGTAACAGTGCTACAGCGATGCTGTAGTCAGGACCTTGCTACATGGCTTTTGGGTTTCAGTTGCATGAGTTATAGCCTCAGCCGTGGGCATCAGAAAGGTCACTCAAGCTTCTCTTCTCCCAGCACTCTCGTATGGGCATCAAGCGTTTCCTGGAGCATGTTCCGAAATTCTAGAGCGGGCTCAATGTGTGGCTTATAAAAAAATATTTCTACCTCCAAAACACCTCTCCAGGGCAAGACTTAGGCTGGCGCTCGGGCTGATCAAACAATCATTAACCCTTGAGGCCGACTTTTTAAAATATTATATCTGAATTCTAAAATGTCCGAGGGAATCCTTAAAGAGCTGCCTCAGAGACACATTCGAAAAAACTGGCTCGCAATGGAATAAACAGCTCACGAGAGCCATGACCTCCCTTGAAATTAACAAACCTGCACTCGCTCTCCCCTTCATTTCATACGTCATCTGGAAATTGCGTATTAATAAAACAATCCAGTTAGTCTTGTTCCAGCAAGACGAGGCCACATTAAAAATCTTATCCTTCCTGACCCCGCTGAATGATTCATACCTAGTAAATAAACCTCAGCCCTACCTTACTGTTCTGCTTAACCCTTATACCAGGAGAGAGATTATGTGCATGCGATTGCTGGCACTTCCAATTACGAACTTCGGCAGGGCCTGGGCATTCCAAAGCACCGAAGGAGCCTGCTGACAGTGTGATTACAAATGTGAATCATGGCTACACCTCCTGTGCTGTTGCCTGACCTCAACCACAGAAAGGAGGATTCTTCTGAGAGAACTATGCCTGAGAGAAAAAGTAACCACTTGCCAAGAGGCCTCTGCAGTATGTTTTTCAAAAAAAGAAACTCACATCCCGGCCCGCTGCCGAAGATTTGTACAACTGATCAGAGGTGCTATGTACCCCGGAACTGCCCCCCATCTCAGCCCTCGTAAGGTCCAAACGATACTGGACTATTTTTTTTTTTAAAACACAGGACCGTGAAAGAACACTTCCCAACACAGTCGATAAGCAAAACCACCCTATAAGAGGAAGAGTATCGCGTGCGGAATGATAACAAAATAAGCCCGGCAGACTTGAGGAGCCAGACGGCTGCTACTTTCACAGGGGACCGACAAAGTACAACGGCCAACAGCAAACATGTGAAGAAGCATAGAGTCAAATGCCAGGACTCAACTATTGCACCTTACCAGAGTTTTTAATCTTCTATGAATTGTGTTGTTTTTTTCTTTTAATGTTTTGAATGTAATGCAATGGTTTTAATTAACTTATGCAAATAAATTCAATTCATTAATTCATTCATTCTTAGTGAGGACAGTATGTAAGAAAGCAGTGAAGCGCTCACTCTGGGGGGCTTTGAGTGAAGGAAAGGTTGGCAGTCATCATGGAGTGCTGGCCCTGACTAGATTCAGGCAGCGTGCGGGTGGAGGACACGCTATTCAGCAGTGCCATGGCAGTGAACCGTATGTCTAGCAAAACTGTCTTGGATATCATGTATAACTTTCTGCTGGGTTCATGACATCTGTTGCTAGGTAACAGTGCTACAGGGATGCTGTAGTCAGGACCTTGCTATATGGCTTTTGAGTTTCAGTTGCATGAGTTATAGCTTCTGTCAGGTTTCTGGTGCATAGAACCATTAATCGCTGAGCCTCACCATCCCTGAACAACTATGCGAATGAGAAATGAAGACTACTCGCTTGTGAGGAGGTGAAGGACGGACAGGTGAGGGAGAAAAACTATTTTAAAATATACTCTTGGACTCAACTATGTATAAAGGTCAGGAGCAGTACAGAAGAACTCACTGGTGGGAGTATGGGAGTTTGCTATACAGACCGCAAGGAAGTGGAAAACTAGAGGAGGATATGAGGTACAGAGTGGTGGAATACTGCAACAGTACAACCAAGACTCAGGCTTACTTATTTCAGTGGCATAAGTAGCTGTGAAGAACCACACCATAGACCAAGATACCAGGAGGAGGAACCAGACAGCAGTTGAGGAAGCAAGCGAGAGAGAGAGAGAGAGAGAGGCTACTGCAGTCAACTATACAGAGAACAGTAGAGAAGAGCACGGGAACCTTAGGATGCAAGGGAACAAAGAGGGAAGAAAGCAGTAAACATGAGAAATGCAATAACAGGTCTGAACTAGTATGACAAGTACAACAACAGCAACTAACAACACAAAGTGCCAGGAATCATTTTCATATTTGCCATACACTTAAATACGTATCCTACGCTTACTGTCTTAGAAGACCAGGAAGCAAACCCTCAGGTTACTACTTCCCTTTGAAATAGAAGCTGGGCCTGGTTTTAATAGCAACCTAGTATGGAACTTCGTTACCAACTTGAAGCCAGGTACGGATAACATTTGCCAGTTCCCATGATCTTTCCAATGCATCATACTCCTTTCAGGCTATCAGACACTGGAGCTCACCTCGATGTATCCGTGAATCTATCATAGCCTCTTGCTGGTATTCAGGTGAACCTTCTATCAAAGATGGAGGTGGGGCACTCCGTATCAGAGACTACAGCCTTGACTCAGAAAACAGAACGTGCCAGTGAGAAGAAAGAAACAGCTGCAGTGCCCACCCGGCAAATGGTACAAATTCTTTGGTGTAGGTCCGTAAGAGAGGGAACTTGGGAAGCTGAAATCTTGACTGGCCACATCTGTGTATAAAATCCTTAATTCGGTCCTATCTCAATGAGAGCACATGTGAGCTAAGGAGAGTACAATGCAGAGCTTCATTTGAGCCAGTGGTTTCCGGTGCTGGCATGGACACTTAATTGTCAACACTGGGGCTTATGACAGTCTGCCACAAGGTGGCGCTGTCTGGATAATTTAGAGATGACCGCAACAACAGTCAATTTTATCTCACTATTAATTCAAAATTACTATCGCCCAAGCCATTCTTATAGCTTTGGGGGCCTGGAATAATCCGAACTGTCACACTCGTAGGAGTGTGATGGTTAGTAGTTGTGTTGTTACTGTCATTGGCAGCGTGGCAGGGGCAATGTGTGGTGCAAGCTGCCAGGGCCTCCTGACGAGGATCCTGGCACTTATGTTTCTACAAATTAAGCACTGGTACAATGAGAAATGTATTATGTTGCTGTGATAGGGGGTGCCCTTCCAGAGGCACGGGTATGCATAATTCTGTACTCGGCATTTAAACCTCTGAATTTGTGGCCTTTAAAGTGTTGGCGTTCCCAGTGACCCGCATTTCCACTCAGCAGCATGAACTTTCATTTCTGTTTTCATGCTGTGACTTTCTTTAAGCTTCCACTTCCCAGGCTTTTGTTCTGAAATCCTATGTTTACATTTGCATGTCAACTAGTTCCAGGAACGCGCCGGGCACGTACAGAGGGGCACCCTGAGGTCTTCTCTGCCAAAGCGCCTTCCTTTCGAAAGCCATAAAATCCACAATGTACCTTGGCACCCGCAGCTCGGTTCTGTTTTTAGAAGCAAGGTTAACTGCAGCGCTGGAATGTTTCCACGCTGGACACCAGTTTTTCCATCACTTCAGGGTACCACTTTCATTTGCGAGAGAAATATTAAAACATGCTCTTAACAAGCACTGGCGAAGTCAACAGGTTTGACTTTTTTATACTGCATGAATAAATACGTCATATTCACAACAACCATTCACACATGGACACAGACGGCGGCGCATACGTGCACACACAGAAGCCTACCCACATTAATCCATGCAGACATAGGCAACAGATAAGTAGACACACATGCTACACCTGGGCACACAGACGTAAAGGCACACCATATATGTTGTATTGTAGGACCGGGCACGGTTTGTACGTTAATGCCAAGTTCATAACAAGTATCAGAAGAAGTACAACACTTCTTTAAGGTTTTGTCCACAGTGACACCAGGTGCGTGGGGTAGTTGGCATGATGACCCCCCTCTCCCCCCTGGTCTTCCCTCGAGCTCTCTAGTTTCCAGTCCGGATTAATTCTGCCTTTTGTCCGCTTGAAGAGTCTCTAAAAGTGTGTCCTTTCCTCCTTGACCAATCAATCAATCAATCAGGGGATTTGTAAAGCGCGCTACATACCCGTGAGGGTCTCAAGGCGCTGAGGGGGGAGGGGTGGGGGGGCGCCGCTACTGCTCGAAGAGCCAGGTCTTGAGGCGTTTTCTGAAGGCGAGTAGGTCTTCAGTCTGACGTAGGTGGGTAGGTAGAGTGTTCCAGGTCTTGGCGGCGAGGTAGGAGAAGGATCTGCCGCCGGAGGTGGTTCGTTGGATGCGGGGGACGGTGGCGAGTGCGAGGCTGGCAGAGCGGAGCTGGCGGGTGGGGGTGTGGAAGCTGAGTCTGTTGTTCAGGTAGGCTGGTCCAGCTTTGTGGAGTGCTTTGTGTGCGTGGGTGAGAAGTTTGAAGGTGTTCCTCTTTTTGACGGGGAGCCAGTGTAGGTCTTGCAGGTGGGGGGTGATGTGGCAGTGGCGGGGTACGTTGACGATCAGTCAGGCGGAGGCATTTTGGATGCGCTGGAGTCGTCGTAGGTGTTTGGCTGGGATTCCGGCGTAGAGTGCATTGCCGTAGTCTAATCTGCTGCTGACGAGGGCTAGTGTTACCGTTCTTCTTGTTTCGGCTGGGATCCATTTGTAGATTCTGCGAAGTGTGCGGAGGGTGTTGTAGCAGGAGGAGGAGACGGCGTTTACCTGTTTGGACATGGAGAGGGTGGAGTCGAGGATGAATCCTAAGTTGCGTACGTGGTCGGTCGGTGTCGGTGCTATCCCCAGAGTGGTCGGCCAACAGAAGGCATCCCAGGCTGAGGGGGTGGGTCCGAGGATGAGGACCTCCATCTTGTCCGAGTTCAGTTTCAGGCGGCTGCTCCTCATCCAGTCGGCGATGGCCTTCATTCTGTCGTGGATGTTGGATTTGGCGGTGCGTGGGTCCTTGGTGAGGGAGAGGATGAGTTGAGTGTCGTTGGCATAGGAGATGATGTTGAGGTTGCGGTGGCGGGCCACTTGTGCGAGGGGGGCCATGTAGATGTTGAATAGCGTCGGGCAGAGGGAGGAGCCCTGGGGGATGCCGCAGATAATGTCGGTGGCTTCGGATCGGTACGGCGGGAGGCGGACGCTCTGGGATTTGCCGGAGAGGAAGGATGTGGTCCAGTCGAGGGCCTTCCCTTGGATACCGGCTTCATGGAGGCGAGTCTTTAGTGTGCGGTGGCAGACCATGTCGAAGGCGGCCGATAGCTCCAGGAGGATGAGGGCTGATGTTTCGCCGTTGTCTAATTGGCGCCTGATGTCGTCTGTGGTGGCGATGAGGGCTGTCTCGGTGCTGTGGTTTCGTCTGAATCCGGATTGGGACGGGTCCAGGAGGTTGTTGTCTTCCAGGTGGCGGGTCAGTTGCATGTTGACGATTTTCTCGATGACCTTCGCCGGGAACGGGAGCAGGGAGATGGGCCGGAAGTTCTTGAGGTCCTTGGGGTCCGCCTTGGGCTTCTTGAGGAGGGCGTTGATTTCGGCGTGCTTCCAGCTGTCTGGAAAGGTCGCAGTTTCGAAGGAGATGTTGATGACCTTCCGTAGTTGGGGTGCGATGGCTGCGCCTGCCTTGTTGAATATGTGGTGTGGGCACGGGTCTGTCGGCGATCCTGAGTGGATGGAGTTCATGACCTTGCGCGTCTCGTCATCGCAGACGTTGGACCAGGAGGTCAGGTGGTTGGCGCTGATGGTGTTCGCAGGAAGGGTGGGGTCTGGTGCAGTCGGGTCGCTCGTGGTGTCGAAGCTGTCGTGGATGTCGGCGATCTTGCGGTGGAAGAAGTTGGCGAGGGAGTCGCACAGTTCCTGTGAGGGAGGGATGTCGTTGGCGTTGGCGCTGGGGTTGGAGAGTTCTTTAACGATGCGGAAGAGTTCTTTGCTGTCGTGTGCGTTGTTGTCCAGGTGGTCTTTGAAGGAGGATCTCTTGGCTAATCTGATGAGGTGGTGGTGTCTGCGGGTGGCGTCCTTGTGGGCTGCGTGGTTTTCCGGTGTGTGGGCGTGGAGCCATATCTTCTCCAATTTCCGGCATGTGCGCTTGGAGGCCAGGAGCTTGTCGGAGAACCAGGAGGCTCTCTTGCTGGTGTGGTTGTTGGAGGGTTTCTTCAGTGGGGCGAGGGTGTTGGCACAGTCATTGATCCACTGTCTGAGGTTGCGGGCTGCGGCTTCTGGGTTGGTGGGTTCAGGGAGAGGGTGGTGGTCAGCTGGTCTTCGGTGATTTTGCTCCAGCAGCGGCGGGGTAGCTGTTGGGTGCGGTGGTGCGTGGTAGGTTTCCTGTAGGTGAAGTGAATGCAGCGGTGGTCTGTCCAGTGGACACTTACCTTCTGCATTGGTGGACTTGGTGGTACGTCTTTCCCTAAGATGTTTGCAAAGTATGCAATCCTGAGTTCTTGGTGGTCTTGACTCAACTAGAGGATTCAATTCACTGAGTCCTTGGAAGTCGATGGTTGAGGGTCGATGTGCACTCGTGCGTCTCAGGTCCTCCATGCTAGGATGCGTGTAGAGCTCTTTATGCGGCTTCAAGGGCACCTGAGGGTATAAGGTGTGAAAAGAATGGAATGCGAGAGAGAGAATGTAGATGGAAAGATCTTGCACATACTCAGAGAATTCATCGATAGCTCACCTTAGACAACTGGGTGACATGGAGTAAGCAGAGTATGAAAATAGGCTACGGTAGAATGAAGGCAGGGGCAGTAGAGGGTATAGTATATTGATGTCATATGCACTGGGACCCTTGTGGTTCTGGGCGGACTCTGAACAGGAACTACGTGATATGCGGGTGAGGTGTTAGGGTGTGGTTCTAGGAAGTATGATGTAATGAGCAAAGCTTGAATGGATGATGGACAATAAAGATGTTTAACTGCAGCTCCTGTGTGAGGTGTATCCTACCTGCATGCTCCAGCGCTGGCGAAGATGCTACAGAGGCTATGAGGTGTTACTCGAGGTGCAGGGCAAAGTGTAAGGAACCAGAGCCTAGTGGACTTGTAGGAGTGGTCGAGTTTTAGAAAGATGCCCGGGAGTACAGAAACTCATCCACTAACAAGTAAACAGAAGCTGAAGAAGCACAAGAAATATACAGCACCCATATAATCACACACAGAGGGACAGAGAGACGAACAGACAGAAAAGGGATCGACAAATATATGCATATACTGGTTTCATGTCCACCTAACGTTCAGAACAGATGCGGACAAAATCAGATTTGAGATACAGGAATAATTGGTGTCACTATCTAATCAATCCTTCCCCTTTCCTCAGACAAGTCAGTTCTATTGGATGATGGAACACCTCGCTAACTGTACCCATTCAAACATTGCCATCTTCGGAAGGATCAAAAGTCATATCCAATGCAGCGATCTCTGCTTGCCCTTACCATTCTGTATATAAGTATACATATGTAGGCCTGCATATAATCACAGATGCTACACTTAGGTTTGCCTGATTGCACCATTTACACTAAATATGTGCATCCAATCCTGCACCTTCCTTTAAAAATTATTATCAAATTAAGTGTCTAACCGAACCTAGTAAAGATACTATTGCCTGAATGGTCTGATTTGTTAAACGTGAAAGTCCTGGACCGACATAGGTGCCCAGAATACATGGAGCACACTAGTTTCAACAATTTAAATGTGCCTTAGCTGTTCACAATACAGAGCTACACAGGTTCATTTGATGTATTTTTCTGGGCTACAGATCGGTTTGTTACAGAGGATGTTTTAAGCTTGTTTTCATGCTTTTGCACAATGTAAATGGTTTCACCATTTGAAAATAAGTATAGAAGTGCTACGCAAGTTCTTTTTCACCTCATACCAGAAGGAGAGAAACGCAAAGAGGGCTGCTATGAAAATGAGGATGTTGCTCACAGGCTATCACCACAAATGCTTGCCCCAAAGGACTATCTGTACCTTGCAACAAACACACGCTCTGGGCCTGTTCTAGAGTTTGTCCGACGGGTTATTCTGTAACAAACGTGACCCATATCCTGTCCTTTGTATTATAAATGCATTAACTCCTACGGCACTTGATGGAGTAACACGTCCGCCAGGCTCTACATCAGGCCCCTAGTTTACTTTTTTACCCTTGGAACACCAATGAAAAAAAAGCAGAAATTATATCGATCCATGATGCTTTGGACGGATCTCCTCTTAGCCAATCTCAAACACTTCCACAAACAAATCCTCTAGTCCTTTCTAGGTCGGGGACCGTTCGGTCTGCCGAAGGCAGAACCGGAAGTCGGAGATTTAATGTTTCTTAGAGTGGCTATTTAGCCCGCCTCTCTTTTTGCTTTTCCTCCATTGGCTGGCTTCCTAAACGGAGGCCAGCCATTGGAGGAGAGAGCCGTCCCTCCAAATAGGCTCCGTCTTTTTCAGATTCGGGGGCGTGTTCCATGCTCTTCTTTCCATTTTTTAGCCACGCCCCTGAATATGAAACCACCGCTGCGTTTCTCCGAGGCATTGCTTCGCCTCGGAGAAAGGCAGTGGTGTGCTTGTCTGTTTTTCCCCTCTTTTATACACGTTTCTTTACCTTTTCCCAGTTTTAACAGTAAAGCCACAATTGAATTGCTCTCTTAGGTTGGACATAGAACCCCCCTCTGAAATATCAAACATCTTTGCCTTCAAGTGCTCATGACTGTGCCTGAGGGGTTTTGTTTTGTATATTTTTGTCATCAGAGCTTCGTATTCCTGTCTACGGGACCGGTCGCATGAGTCTATCGTGGTGTGAAAAGTGAAGCATCTTGCTAGTGAAAAGATGGCTCCTTATTTTCGTGTAAACAAAGGTGAAGCAAAAGAAAATCGCCGCCTTCCTCTGCACCTAGGATCCTGGCTACTGTTGAGTTGCCTACTGATTGTTTTGCGTAAATTAAATCAAGGGCCAGAGAAAATATAGGCGCCGTGGTTAAAGCACGAGTTGAAATCAGGTCACTGTGTGGCTGCCGCTTCAGCAGCGCCTGGCCCAAACCTGTGCTCAAAGCACGCGACGCTGTCGAGTTTCCTTTAGTCCTTTTCCAAATCAACAGCTTTATATTTCAATTAAATACCGAAAGCACTATCACATTAATATAGTAAGTTCTAGCATAATTAAGGCGCATTACTCAATGTAACTCCAAACAGTGTTACTTAAATGTCTCTACAACTGGCATCATGTACTGTTTTCCCACGGAAGCCTTTTGTAGAAGTGTTCGCATCTTCATATCTTGCTGAGCTCCTTTTCCTGTTATGAAATAATATTACCAGCATTTCGTGTTTTTTAACCAAGGTTAATCCACCCGCCGTTTCTTATTGCCTGTTTATCAAGAATAGTTGTAGTACTAAGTCAAGGATACGATCTCACCTATCTTGGCAGCAAACAGAAACCCATATGCCATGGCAAACCTGCTGAAAAGATATACCTATCTATTATTTTAAAAAAGCAGCAGTGAGTGGTTTGGGACGGGCATTCTCCTCGGAGAAGCCGGTTTGAAATGAAACACACATCTTGTTTGTGGTTACAAAATGTATTTAACTCTTCTTCATTCATACTTATTTTTGGTCTTTAAGAACAAACCATGTGTAAAAAGGGGGGTCGGATTTCCTTGTGACTTTGTTTTTCTCTGATCGCGCAGTCTTAAATACCGTCATATGGCACACGGAAGTATTTTTGCTTGCTAAACGCTTGTGTGTTCGCATAACAACAAACTCTCTCTACCTCACTACTCCACTCTATCTCACTACCTCACTATCTCACAACTTCTCTCTCTCAAAACATCACTACCTCACTCTCTAGCTCACAACCTCACAACTTCACTCTCTCTCACTCACTACCTCACTACCTCAATCACTCTCTATCTCACTACCTCACTCTTTCTATCTCACTAACTCACTTTCACTCTCTCTTTCACAACATCACTCTATGCTTATATATCACTACCTCACAACATCCCTCTCCCTCACTACCTCACTCTTTCACTACCTCACTCTCTCACTACCTCACTCTCTCTATCTCACTACCTCACTCTCTATCTACCTCACTCTCTATCTCACTACCTCACTCTCTATCTACCTCACTCTCTCTCACTACCTCACTCTCTATTTCAATACCTCACTCTCTCTCTCTATCTCACTACCTCACTCTCTCTCTGCTAATGCAATAGGTATCACATATGCAAAAAAAAGTTAATGCCAATAGAAATGACAATGCCATTTATTTAGGGATACAAAAATGATTAAAAAATAATGAGCAATACCAATAGCTCTACCTATAATATTGCCGAGACCATTGCATTGTAAATGCTTGTTGTATATTACATCCTGCAGTGATTGCCCATGAACGGGGTTAGCGCCCTTCAAAGGTGCAATTTATGACTATACAAAGGCAAGAGAAAGGGAAGAGGTGTGGCGCAGCAGCCAGGGCACCTGACTCCGGACCACACGGTTCGATCCGCGGTGCCGGCGGCAGGTTAGTCCAGCACCATGTGACTCTGGGCAATAGCTCGCTTACTCTTCCCAATGGCCCCCAGCGCCTTGACACTCTGGGATAATTGTGCGCTCTACAAATACTGGATTTCATTACAAAGTGAGAGGAAAGGGAGTAATACGGGTTTCAGAAGTGGAGCTGAAGGATTTTTTTTTTCTCATATAGCTTTTATTGCATTTTATTTACTTTGTAATCTATATTTATAGTAGGTTCTTGCATGAAATTCTTTATTGCTCGATTATCAAAAATCATTGCAATTAAAAACAAAATTATGAATAAGAAACAAATCCACTATTCACCAATTAATATACAACTGTGTACACATAAAAGGATGGTTATTTCTATGGTTACATGTCACATTAGAACCTACCACAGCTGCACTTCTTTTATCACAATGGTTAAAAATTCATAAATCAAATAACATATGATAGTCAGATTAACAGGAATGTGTAATAAAAACTAAAGACATTAAATGGCCTTGTGCAAACGAGCAATAAAACAAACAGCTATAAAGTGTCAGAGTGCAAAAATTGTAGACAATATAAGTCCTTGTGCAAATAAGCCATAAAAAAGACCAGGTGCTTCCATATACTCATTAGGTGTTAATCACAAAAACTGCCTAACGACAGAAACATAAAATCCAACTGCAAACGCATTCAAAGTGCCAATAACCTGGCAACAGCATCCATATATTTTCTAAAATATACCTTACCCTTAATTGCACACTGCAGATGCCAGCAGGATTTCAACAATTGATAAAAATCTTATCATCTGACATAATAGTGGAATCGATTCACCTGATAAAACATAAAATAAGAGCCTTGCGGGCCTATCTAACCCTAGCTTTAAGGTATAGAGGTTTCAATTATACACGGCGTATTTTAAGCAGTTTAGGGGACGCACACACACAATATGTAAAAAGGTTTCACATTGCCACCCGCACAGTCTACATTCCAAGTTTGGCCATTGTTGCATACAAATCGATGTGCCTTCTTTAGTTGGGTATATGCCAAGTCTTAATTTTAAAAATATTTCCTTCATGTGGGCCGAAAAATGGGCATTTAAATAAGGCTGAATTCGCAGGGAATAATAGGAATTAATCACAGACCAGGCATGAGCTTTTGCCACTAAAGCTGCCTTATCCGCACGAATTGGATGAATTTTGATCTTTTAAAAAAAATATGTTTAACCCCTTGAGTGCCCATGACGAGATAGTCTCGTCATGGGCCGCGGTTGCGCTGTGCCCATGACGAGACTATCTCGTCATGAACCCCGCCCGCTAATTCAACGCCCGGCACAGGGCGGGGAAAGGGCGGGGCACACAAGGGGTTAAAACTGGGCTTTGTCATTCCAGGAAGCCCGGTCTGCAACTCAAAACTCTGAAGGCATCATGAAATCTCGGAACGCCATGCGTATGCATAAGTAGAATGGGCTATTTCACGCCAGCAATAATTTGCTAAAGACTCACGACAAGACAAGAATAGGGAATACATACATTTCAAAAATGACCCTGGCGCCACCATGGATTGTCTTTGCAGACCAAACTCCAGTCTTATTTCCGCTTGGCCATTCGACCTTGGGATCCCAAAGACTGACTTATAGGCCTTAATAACTAACAAATCCATTATTTTAGCATCTTGACCCCTGGTAGTAGACACACCATAAGCAATAGTTGGTTGTAGCTTTGCACCCATCATTTTAAGGAGATGTTCATACGAATTGCACCTCAATAATTTGAGAAAACATTTAAAGGCATAAATTAAAGTCAGCATTTTTACCCTTAAGAGTTTAAAATCGCTTCTGAATGACACTCCATTATCAAATAAAATACCCAGATATTTATGTTTTCACCACTTTAATTGGCCCACCTCTAGCCCTCCATGAATCAGTCTTAAATTTCGATGGGCCTATTTTCATAATTTTAGTTTTTTTCACATTCAATTCTAGACCATTGACTAATATGTCATCATCAAATGCATTGATCAGTCTTTGTAGGACTATTGGGGTGTGGCTCAAAAGAATGGTGTCATCAGCACATTGCCGGTAGCTAAGATGCACCTCAGCGTATTTGTGAGAATGGGCGTTTACAGACTCAAGATGCTCTAAAAGATCTTACATTAAAAGATTAAAAAGGAAAGGTGCAAGTGTGCAGCCCTCCTTAAGGCCATTATAAGGTTTGATTTTTTGAGCTGTATGCCCATCACCTAACTTGACATGGACCCAAGCATTGGTATATAGAAAAATTATAGCATCCAACAACTTTTGGGGAATACCCCACTCAGCAAGTATTTTCCATAATAAAACACGAGGCACCGAATCAAAGGCAGCTTTTAAATCTATGAAACAAATAAATAGATTTTGCGTTTTTAAAATTGACGGTTGAGCTAATAAAGTAAGGGCCATCAAATTAACATTAGTAGATTGACCCTTACGAAATCCCGTCTGGTTAGTTGAAACGCTTTCATTGCGTTTCATCATAGGATACAGTTCAAGTTCAATACAATGAATACCATGTACATTATGCAAATAATCAGCAAACAGCTCTACCAACCCCCCCACCACTGCTCTTTGCTGTTGCCCTAACACAGTGGCTGTACCAGACTAGTAATAACATCCACCCACGCTGAGCCCAAACCTGGTCACCCAGGGTATACATTAGCATTAACCTATATGGATTTTTAGGTCTGGCTTGACAGTACACTCATAAGCCATACCTTTTGACATTGCCAATGCTTGTTTTGAGGAATTGGGAGTCTGGGGCATTTCCAAAGTGAGTGGAAGTGCAGATCAAATCTCCAAGCTATTGGATTGAGGGTTTTATTAAATGAGCATTTATTTTTGGGAAACCATCGAACTGGGGATGTTTCTGATGTGAAAAGAAGTGCATTCAAAGTCCTCGGTGTGAACCCCGAGATGTGTCTAGACAGGCTGCACCCTTTATGTTTTTTAAGACGGATATCAAGCGAGAGTTTGCTCGTATTTCTGTTTTTAGGCTCCACTCCTCTTCCTATCCCCACATGCCCTCCATTTCCGGTAGCTTTCATTTTTGCGCTAGGTTCTTTGGAAGTGTTTTATTTTATTCACTTCTAAAGCTTGTAGGTTCCCAGTGAGAAACGGGTCTCAACAGGCATCCATTTGAAATCCGGAAGGGCCTGAGAGGTGTGATCAGTTTCTTGGCTTTAGTCAGGAGTTCAGCTGCTCTGTGTAGAATGGCTCATAAAGAGAAAGACAAGAGACGAATGGGGCCCGAACAGGTAATGTCTCCTGTTCTTACACTTATCCTGTAATTAGTGCACAACTTGGAGCACAATCCCACACTTAATGGGGCACTTATGCCTGAACCTTTAAGGCCCTCATTGTTGTGCAGAGTGGTAATCCTACGCCAGCTCTTTAGAATTATGAACCCGCACTAAAAAAAAAACAAAAGTGTTACAGAGGTGAGAAATGAACCCAATTATAGAACCTGCTTTTCGTCTATCATTTCCCACTTTCTGAAAGCTAAAAGCAAGTGGAAAATATAAGCAGAAGAGGGCATGGAATTCGAGAAAAACACGATTAATGCTTCGTAATACTAGGACCCAGGGACATCTTAAGGATTTTGGGGGCCCTGGGCCAAAAATATTTTGGGGGCCCCTGTTCAGAACAGCTTTGAATTTATGATCCAATATGAGCCCCTGTTTCCCACGCAGTTTCCGCTTCCTCAGCTGCATTAGCCTATATATTCCTGATGCAAACAGACGCTTGCAGCTGACAGCAGTAGTATTTAGTGTTTCCTGCCTTGCTACTGGGTTTTTAATACTTTTTAAATTGTATATTGTGGCTGAATTACTCTGTGCTTTTTAACAATTTCCTCTACCTACGCGCACTTGCACTTTACTTGATTCTGCTTGCCTGCACCTCCTTAGCTGCTCCGATTCACATCTCGCTTTTTCTCCAGTCCTGGTCCGCCGTGGCTGATACGCCGATTGTGCGGAGGGCTGGGGCTACTATCGGGCTCCCCCCTTCCGCCCCCGTAGTTTCCGCTTCCTCAGCTGCGTTAGCGGTCCAGTTTCATCAAAGGCATTAGCCTATATATTCCCGATGCAAACGGACGCATGCCTTCGGCGCGCCACTGGTGTGCCAAAGGCAAGGCCCTCTGCGCCCTTCAGCATCCCGGGGGCGTCTGGCTCTGGCCATGCTGCCCAGTTCCCCTCCGGTGAGTTTCTTCCACTACATTACAATAGGGAAAAAACGCTTAGCCTTAGGTGGCTACCATTATGTCAGTGTACAGCCGCTGATCCGAGCTTGGAGGTAGACTTTCGATTTAATAAGTGCAACTGGTCTCTCCTCCAGCCCAGGAAACTTGCACCCAAGATCCTCCCATGCAACAATAACTGTAAAAACAATAAGAAAACAGAGGACTTAAAAGCCACCCTTTTAAATTGTCGTTCTATGCAAATGCATGAACCACACATTTATGACCTACTTTTAGACGAACAGCCTGATCTTTTATTTCTCACTGAGACCTGGCTGTCTGTAGCCTCCAACCCTACTATCACTTTGGCCATCCCTACGGGTTATATAACCCTTAGGAGAGACCGACATAGTTGGAAGGCTGCCGGTGTCACCATAATTTACAATTAAAAACTAAACTGCTCTCCCATACCAATGGAAAACATCGAGGGTGCAGAGTCCATAGGCTTCTGCTGTACCTTATCCCACCATCATAGCATAGCTGTTTTTATGATTTATAGACCTCTCGGTGCAATTGGAAATGTTATTACTACACTTAATACAGCCACCACCTCCCTGGCCTTAAAATACAACAACTGCCTTCTTCTGGGAGATTTAATTATGTATATGGACAATGGAAAAGACCCTCAAACAATTTCCTTGTTTGGGACGCTGCAGGCCTGCAACATGTTCTTCGGCCACCCATGAGAAGGGCCATACCCTAGACCAAATCTTTCACAACTTTGACATATAAGCAAGCCTACCTCTTCCCATTACCTGGTCTGACCACCTCCTATTAAAATGTGTAATTCCCAACTCTGCCACAGCCCCTCGGGCTAACACAGGGCAGAGGGTCCCTAATTACAGGACGTTCCATAAAATATCCATCCCGATGTTAGCAGATGCCCTCGGTTGTTCCTCACCGAAGCTGTCTGGCTGCCCCGACTCGGACACCCTCTCAATAGATTCATGGCTCCTTACCAACATTGGTACAGTGGTACCGGTTGTTTCCCGCTCCTCAAAGAGGTCGGCCTCACCAGCTTCATGGTTTAATGGTTCCCTCAGATCTAGCAAAAGAAATTGTAGAAAAATGGAACGGAAATGGCGTAACTCCTATCTACCTGAGGACAGGAAGGTGTATAAAGACACCTTAAAAGCTCATTACATTTTTGTGAAGGCAACCAAGAAAAACTTTTTTAAAACCAAAATAGAAAATGCCCAAAATAAGAGTAAGGAAATCTTTAGCATAGTTAAATCCTTTACCGTCCCGAAAGCAGGCACAAAGGAAGGGCCATGTACGGAAGAATGGTCTAAGCAAATAGCTCAATTCTTCCACAAAAGGATCTCCGTGATCCAACAAGCCTTCAGTAACATTTCAGAGGAAGAACTGACCTTCTACCTTAGTTCCGATAGCAAATTTCACCTCTTGGTCCTCCATCTTTACTAGTTTCCCCTGAGTTTTAGCTTGAAGAGTCCCTGACCCTTCTCCAAACTATTTAGTCTGGCTCTCCTACCGACCCATGTCCAGCGAATATCTTGAACCTATTAGCTCCCACCATAAACCTCACGGTAAACCAGCTCTTTAATGCTTCCCTCTCCTCAGGCAACATGCCGAAATTATGGAAGAATGCTAAGATTCTTCCACTGATAAAAAAGGCTAACGCCAAACTGACGGACCCTGCCAACTACAGGCCAATCTTCCTGCCCTCTCCAAAGTTTTAGAAAAGCATGTAAACAAGGCCCTCCAAAAACACATTGATGATGGGAAGCTCCTTCATGAGTCCCAATCCGGTTTTAGGGCTAACTACAGTACGGAGTCCGCTCTCCTGGATGTGATTGAATTTCTCAAGCGTAAGCTGGACCAGGTAGGCAAGGCTGTTCTGATAGTGCTCGATCTGTCGGCGGCCTTCGATACGGTCCCACATGAGAGGCTCCTGGAGAGACTTGCTAACATCAACCTGGGAGGGCGCCTTAACATGGATGTCATCCTTCTTGGCAAATAGATCTCAGGACATCTGGCTCCCACCTTTCTCATCCCCGGTTCCGGCCATGAATGTAGGTGTCACTCAGGGCTCCATTCTCCATCCTACCCTTTTTAATATACATCTATCCCCCCTTGCATTTCTGGTAGAGGAAGAGAGCGTCAAAATTGGTTCCTATACTGATGACAGCTGATTTTTACATGTGAAAAAGGAACCGACTTTGACAGTGCAATGATTAGGTCTTGCCTCACAAAGGTTTTTAACTGGCTTAAGATCAATCAGCTGAAGTGCAATCCTGACAAAACTGAAGTAATCCAGAAATGCCTGACTGGAGCTCTTGATGGCCAAAAGATCTGCTGCCCCCCCCCGCACCCCCCCCCCCGGAAAAGGAGAAAGTCAAAAACGTAGGAATTGTCATAGACAAGACACTCTCCATGCGCTTTCCAATCCAAAATCTAACTGAAGCTTGCTTTGGCATACTCCGGATGCTAATAAAATTCCTGCCACTGTTACCGCATGAAAGTAGAAAGATCGTGGCGCAGGCTCTGGTGACATCAAAGCTTGACTATGTCAACAGCTTGTACCTCGGTCTTCCCAAAGCCCTTATCCAGCGCCTACAAGTAGTACAAAACGTGACCAGAGCCATCCTAAGACCTAAACCCAGATCTAGTATGAACCCTATTCTTAAGTCTCTACACTGGCTCCGCATAAAAGAACGGATCAACTTCAAAGCGATGACCATCTTCTTTAAAGCTTTCCACAGCTTAGGAGCCGGCTACCTAAATAAGCGAGTTAATCACTGCACAACATCTAGACCCCTAAGATCTTCCAATGCCTACCTGGCCATCGTGCCTAAAATATGCCGTGCCCGCACTGGAGGCAGATCCCTCTGCTTTCTAGGCGCAAAATTGTGGAATAGACTCCCTGAGTCTCTGAGACTAACCACAGACCTACTCTCTTTCAGGAAGAACTTAAAAACCTGGCTTTTTAATAACTGATGGGTCTTTTACGCACGTTTTCCTCCCGCTGTCATGTGCCAAGACACTCTAGTCTGAGTGGCTGCGCGCTTTATTAAATACATTATTTCATTTAATTTCATTAGGTCCCTGACAGTGCAAAGGAACACTCGTCCAAATTCTAAGGGCCTTATTTATGAGGCCTTGTTTCAGTTTTATGTCGCCGGTGCGTCACTTTTTGTGACGCACCGGCAGCGAAAACAAGCATTGGCTTAGCCAATAGGTCTCGCTTTTGGGACCGTATAAGTGTTTAGCCATGCAACAGTTGCATAACTAAACAATTATAAGGTCCAAAAGCGAGACCTATTGGCTATGCCAATGCTTGTTTTAAGTGCTGCAATCTATTGAAGCCTCACGGAGAACATCAAAGCGGCCGTGCTGCCGCGCAGGTGATCGCGATCAAACATCAAAGCGGCTGTGCGGCCGCGAAAGTGAAAGTAATCTCGGTAAAGCGCAACGCGCGCGCCCGCGCACATGCACTGTAGCTTTAGGCTGGCCTGGTAGCACTTTTTGGAACCCTCACAAAATGTCTCGCCAGACCAGCGCATGCGCTGGGTCAGGCGAGACCAAAAAAGGGGGCCTTGTTGCGCCCTATTTACAAAGTGACCCATCTAGGCAGATGCGTCACTTTGTAAAGCCCTGCACCACATTATACCTGTGCCAGGTATAATGTATGCAGGGTGGGTGTTACCCCGCAAAAAGCCTCGTAGAAGTGGCACATTGAAATCTATGAGAACTCAGTGCGCCACTTCTAGGAGGCCATTGCGTCAATATCTTACACCTGCCTCACAGCAGGTGTAAGACTGATGCAGGCCCTTTCACATGGGGCTTGCCCCATGAGAAAAGACACATTGCTGGACTTGCGTCTATTTTCAGACACACCCCAGCAATGCATCACTTTTGCGCCTACAGATACGCCAGAAATACTGACGTATCTGTAACTCCTTGCGACATGATGCGACATACAGTAAATATGACGCATCCGTCACGTTGCAAGGAGGGTGCACTAAGAAGTGGCGCATCCCTGTTTTCACACAGCGAGGCATCACTTCTCATAAATAAGGCCCTAAATGTGTTTACATCTAATATTCAGGGATGGTATGTGTGTTTTCAATATTGTAACACAGCAGCAGCACACCAATATTACTGCAAATAATCTCTGTGACGCCCTCCCATTTCTTATGTGTTAGGCCTTGTTTTGATCTAAAAGAGACTTTTTTTCAGTATACTGCATGAAACAAACACAACATTTCTAAGCAAAATGGCTGTACTAGACTATCACACATCAGGCACATAAAACATAAATTAAAGGAAAACTGTATTTAAAACAATCCGTTTAAGAAATAATCAAGGTCATTAGGGCAAAACTCTGGAGAACGGAGCTGACTTTGTCAGGGGGCCCCCTGAAAGGCTGGGGCCCTGGGCCAGAGCCCACTTTGCCCCTGCATTAAAACGTCTCTGCTAGGACCCACTTGTTATTCCCCATTTAGGGTCTCAAACTTGTATTGCGTATTATTACCACTAACCCTGGACGGAGCTAGCGGCGTTCCACGGAGTTATGAAAAAACTTTGTGGAACTCCGCTCCGCCATCCGCCTCCATAGAAGCAGGGCCCGGAGACTTTGCTCTAGCGGGCGCCGGGGTGCAGGAGCCCATGACCTGCTGCCAGCCGAGGGTCCATGTGGCCGGGACGTGGGTCCCTCGTGACCAGGCAGACTCTCAGATCCCCCTGGCCTGGCTGGGTTGAGAAACAGGGACCTGGCCCGGGGTCTGGGCTTCAGGCAGGGCCTGGGGTGTGGGAGCCCACGTCCTGCGGCCAGCTGAGGGTCCCGATGCCCGTCACTAGGGGTCCATCGGGCCAGGGCAGGCCTCCCCCACTACGCCTGCGTGTCAAGGAGCCTGCGGGCCCCAGGTCAGAGTTCCGTCGGCGGCCCCCCTCGCAGCCGTGTGCCCGAGACCCAGCTAAGGTGTCACGGCAGGAGGCGTTCTACACCTCTGATCCTCAGGAGCGAAGCTAGGTCTCACCTTCCCCGAGAATACTGCAAGTCTCCAAGATAGATATAACAGGAACCTTACAAGTATTCCCAGGGAGCGATGAGCAGACTCGGAAACTTCCACGAAGTAGGTGTAGTGCAGGAGGGATCGATGAAACAACAAGAAGGTACTGTGAACAAAAAGGACAGTCAATATTAGAGCTCTAAACATAAAGGGGACAATAGATGAGGGGTTCTAAAATGTGATTGTAAACAACTGAATTGTGTGAGGTCTCAACTTACCCAGAATATAAGCAACGTGAATCAAGGGACACTCAAAGTCTGAATGCAATCTAGTTATGCTGCTCATCTTTGAACGAGAGACATCATCCTCTAGAACAATCTTTGCAAGACTGGAGCAAAATCGCTAGATCCTTGAACTAAAAGTTTTTAGAACAATGTCCGGACGTGGAAGTTCCAAAAAATAAAAAAGGATTAACTGTAGTAAGTTTTACGCAAGGCAATGGTGAGTCGACGGAAACAAAGTTGCCTCGCTTGTAAATTTGTATCTGAAATGGGAAAGTCTCTCGAACCGGGTTTTTAGTTCATAGGTTGCACCTGGAACCAGGATTCTCTCTGATGCCGTTATGGAAAGAGAATCAGCGTGCAGACGAATTTCTTTCGGCAGGCAATGGGAATACTTTTTGGAAACGCCGGGAGTGGCGTGCAGACAAAACGCCGCGAAAGGCGCACTGACAGACGCCGAGTATGGCGGGCAGGAGAACGCCATGATCGGCGTGCAGTCAAGTGCCGAAGCTGAAGTATGGCAGGCTAACGCCGAGACCGGCCAAAGCTGAAGTACAGGAGACACCGCAAACAGCGGGCAAAATCCAAGACTCGAATGTTCCAACGAAGCAGAGGTAGAATTCAGAACAGGCAGGGATGTCCAACGGATTGGAGAAGCCAAGCAATGAGTGAAGGGGGCGTTTCTCTATTCAACGGCCACATGTAATCCAATTGGTTGTCAGACGTCACCAGACCAAAAGACATGAGCGTTTTGATTCGTTGCCAGGTATCCAGAGACCACACACAATTACCCTAACCCTCCCAATGCATTGTGGTACTAGTAGTGCTGAATGGGTGTTATTTTAGGTCTGGGAGGTTTTGCGGGTAACAGTTCTCCCCCTCAAAGGTGGTCTAACCGGGCGCGGTTTATCAGGGTGGAGAGCATGAAATCTGCGTATTAGCGTAGGAGCATGCACATGTTCAGCTAATTCCCATGTTCTCTCATCTGCATTGTAACCCACCCAATCTACCAGGTATTGTAGTTTCCCTTGATGTCTTCGGGAATCAATGATTTTCTCAACCTCATACTCTAGTTCTCCTTCTACTGTTATGGGTGGAGGTGGGGGTTCAGAACAGGAAGGCTGAATGTACGGCTTTAGTAAAGAGATGTGAAATACTGGATGTATTTGCATTTCCGGGGGTAACTCGAGCTTCATCACTACAGGGGAGATAATCTTAACAATGTGGTAGGGTCCTACGTATCGGGGTTGTAATTTTCTGGGCCCCGCTAGTTGGAGGTTTTTGGTTGCTAACCATACTTGATCCCCTATGTCGTATTTAGGGCCCTCTTGTCTATGTTTGTCAGCTTGTCTTTTCATCTGTTGTTTAGTTTCTTGTAACTCATCTTTTGCCTGATTCCATATGGTTTGTAAATTTGCATGATGCTCTAGGACAGCAGGGATATCTACTAGTGATGGTGGGAGATCTAGCGGTAAGGACTTGGGGTGGTAACCATGAGAAAAAAAGAAAGGTGACATCTTGGTGGCTGAGTGCATGGAATTGTTATATGCAAATTCAGCGAGAGCTAAGGCAAAAACCCAATCACTAGAGAGGGTACCGAGCAGACACCTAAGATATTGTTCTAGTGTTTGATTAGTCCTTTCGGTCTGCCCGTCTGTTTGAGGATGGTATGCTGTGGACAGACGATGGTCTATATGTAATGCCTGACACAACCCTTGCCAGAATCTGGACACAAATTGGGGACCTCTGTCTGACACAATGATAAAAGGTAATCCGTGTAACCGGACGATATGTTCTATAAAAATATTGGCTAGTTCTCGGGCCTTGGGTATCTGAGGTAAAGGAATTAAATGGGACATTTTAGAGAGCATGTCTACCACAACGAGAATTGTGGTATACCCTCTGAATTCAGGCATGTCCGTGATAAAATCAAGACTAATTGAGTGCCAAGGGGTTGGTGGGATAGGTAATGGTTGGAGAAGTCCAGCAGGAGCACTGTGTAATGCTTTTTGTCGAGCACATGTGGGACACGCCCCCACAAAGGAAAAGACGTCTTGATTCATACCCTTCCACCAAAACCATCTCTTGCATATTTGAAGGGTCTTTTCTTTACCTGGGTGTCCTACTAAGGGTAGAGCATGACACCATTGAAGGAGGGTCTTACGGAGTTCTTCAGAGGGTACATAGATGCAATTGTCATGAAAATAGATGCCGTCTTTGATCATATTGAGAGGATCGGTTAACCACTCTTCAGGCAATAGAGTGGAATATGCAATGGATAGTTTTGTTAGCAGTGAATCAGGGACTTCTGGGTTCTTGTCACCTATGGCTGCTATTTTACTATCAGGAATGAGGGGTACCGGATTGTCGGCATAATGTTTGGATTCAATACCCATTCGTGATAAGGCATCGGCCTTGCCATGTTTGTTTCCAGGACGGAACGAGATGATAAAATTGTATTCGCTAAAGAAAGACACCCATCTCATTTGTCTTGGTGTAAGGGCTCTGGCTGATTTAAAAAATTGTAAATTTCTGTGGTCTGAGTAGATTGTAATCACATGAGGTGAGCCAAGGAGATAATGGCGCCATTCCTGAAAGGCTAGTTTAATGGCTAAGAGCTCGCGTTCGCCAATGGTGTAATTTTGTTCGGCTGGTAGTAAGGTTTTGGAGAAATAGGCAATGGGGTGCATTGTTTCTGATCTGGTGTCTCTTTGAGAGAGTATTCCCCCTACTGCATATTGTGAAGCGTCAGCCTCGATGAAATACGGTTGAGTCTCATCATCATGACGTATTATGGGGGCAGAGGTGAATCTGCTTTTTGGCTCCTGAAAAGATCTTTCTGCTACCTCATCCCATAAGAAGGGTATCCCTTTCTTAAGGAGTCTTGTGATTGGACGTACGAGATCAGAGAAATGGTCTATAAACCTCCTATAGAAGTTTGCAAAACCAATGAAGGATTGTACTTCTTTCACGTTCTGTGGACTAGTCCATTGGAGTATGGCAGATATTTTAGCGGGATCCATTTGTAACCCTTCCTCCGATATCACAAAACCCAAAAAATCTACCTTCTTCGCATGAAAAAGGCATTTGTCTAACTTGGCAAATAGACGATTGTCTTGGAGACATTGAAGGACTTTCTTAACATGAACAATATGCTCTTGTTCATTCTGGGAGTAAATAAGTATATCGTCGATGTATACGATCACGAATACATCGAGATATTCTCTCAATACTTCGTTGATGAAGAATTGAAAGGCGGCTGGGGCATTACATAACCCGAATGGCATAACACAGTATTCATATAGGCCAAATTTGGTGCGGAAAGCCGTCTTCCACTCATCCCCTTCTCGTACGCGAATCAAATGATAGGCGCCACGGAGGTCCAGTTTGGTGAAGATTTTGGCCTTGCGTACTTGATCCAGGAGTGTGGAGATGAGTGGAAGAGGGTATCTGTTTTTTATCGTCACCTTATTTAAGGCGCGATAGTCCAGGCAAGCTCTTAGCCCACCTTCTTGTTTGGGTATGAAAAAGATGGGCGAGGACACCGGAGAGGTCGAGTGTCGGATGAATCCCTTTTTAAGCATATCATTGAGATATTCCTGTAAGTATCTTGTTTCAGGTTCAGTTAGAGCATAGATTCTGCTAAGGGGTAACTCGGCCCCAGGGACCAGATCTATTCGGCAATCATAGGATCTGTGAGGGGGTAGTTCAACAGCCTTAATTTCGTCAAACACAGTGACAAAGTCTTGGTATTCCGCTGGAAGAGTAGAGGGATAAGTAGATCCTGCCCAGTATAAAGGTACATGCATATGTATCATATCGTTGTAACAATGTTCGACACAATAAGCTGAATTCAGTGTGACTGTTCGGTTTTCCCAATTTATGTTGGGGTTATGTTGCTGTAACCAGGGAATCCCCACAATCACTCCGAAAGGAGGAGTATCGATTAAATCAAAAACTATTTTCTCCGTATGACCGTTGTCACAGGTCATAAGCAACTCGGGTGTGTGATAAGTTACTAATCCTGAGGATAGATCTGATCCATCAACCGCTCTTACTTTCTCGGGTTGGGACTTTCTGATAAACTCGATTCCACACGTTTTAGCTAAGGCGATATCAAGGAAATTGCCAGTGGCTCCAGAATCCACCATGACAGGTAAGGATTTTCTATGTTGGGGGGATAACAGTAGTACCACTGATATGGTCAGATGTTTGGGTATCAGGGAGGAGGTATTTGCCAAAAAGGGTGAGACCTGTAGACCTGTCGGACTTGGAAGAACGGTCTCGTTACCTTCCAAGTCTAGGCGTTTTCCAAGTGTACCACAGAGATCGATTTGTTCAGGGGAGGCTTTTTACTTGAACGAGGTTTAACTGGGCAGTCTTGGGCATAATGCCCTTCCTTCCCACAATAGAGACATAAATTCATCTGTCGCCTCTTATCCTTTTCTTCTTGCGTTAGTGGTCCTCTGACCCCTCCGATTTGCATCGGCTCACTAGAGTCTTTCACTTCTCTTTTGTCATGTCTTGAATTCAGGAATCGTGGATATTCTAATTTGACCTTTTCCCCTTTCCTTTCGTGCAGTCTGTGATCTAATTTTACTACTAGGTCTATGAAAGAGGCACAATCTTCAGGGGGATCGACAATTTGAGACAAGATATCCTTTAATTCGTCTCTTAAACCCCTGTAAAATAATGAGGTTCTTTTAGCTTCAGGCCATTGAGTTTCCGTAACGAGGCGGTTAAATGTCGTAATATATGTTAATAGATCCTTGGATCCTTGCTTTAAACCCAGTAGCTCGTTATCGCTGGCCTGCATATAAGAATGTCTGGCAAAGAGGCTTCTCATGCTCTCCTTAAACTGAGGTAAATTATATAAGATAGGGTCGTCATTTTCCACTAAGGTAACGGCCCACAATGCAGCATTCCCGGATAGGTAGGATATAATAAATGCAACCTTTGCCGCATCGTCAGGAAAGGCTGCTGCTTTACTGAGAAATTGTAAGTGACACTGGTACATAAAGACGGCAAATTTGTTGCTATCACCCGTGAATCTCTCAGGCATGGCTAATGGTGTTTGTGGAGCTGTGACTACAGTGACATTCACCGGGTTGGATGTAGCATTGTCCAAGGAAGATGTGCTTGGAAAGGATGGAACCTGAAAGCGTGCCGGCTGGATGTAGAGTTTTTTATAACGGGTACCACTATCCATGCCTATAGACTTCTGACTTCTCAGCATATCTATCTCTAAGACTAGTCTTTGATTTTCTGTTTTAACCTCTTGGAGTTCTGTTTGTAAGGTGACTAACGCATTGGCGAGATCCGCCATGGATAGTTCAGAGGCAGCTGCTCCAGTTACCAGAGTCTCTTTATCCATACTTCGCTCGGGGGATCAAATTAAACGTGGGCTTGGCTTTCTGTCACGGCAGGAGGCGTTCTTTACCTCTGATCCTCAAGAGCGAAGCTAGGTCTCACCTTCCCCGAGAATACTGCAAGTCTCCAAGATAGATATAACAGGAACCTTACAAGTATTCCCAGGGAGCGATGAGCAGACTCGGAAACTTCCACGAAGTAGGTGCAGTGCAGGAGGGATCGATGAAACAACAAGAAGGTACTGTGAACAAAAAGGACAGTCAATATTAGAGCTCTAAACATAAAGGGGACAATAGATGAGGGGTTCTAAAATGTGATTGTAAACAACTGAATTGTGTGAGGTCTCAACTTACCCAGAATATAAGCAACGTGAATCAAGGGACACTCAAACTCTGAATGCAATCTAGTTATGCTGCTCATCTTTGAACGAGAGACATCATCCTCTAGAACAATCTTTGCAAGACTGGAGCAAAATCGCTAGATCCTTGAACTAAAAGTTTTTAGAACAATGTCCGGACGTGGAAGTTCCAAAAAATAAAAAAGGATTAACTGTAGTAAGTTTTCCGCAAGGCAATGTTGAAACAAAGAATTGTATCGCTCCTTGAGTCGACGGAAACAAAGTTGCCTCGCTTGTAAATTTGTATCTGAAATGGGAAAGTCTCGCGAACCGGGTTTTTAGTTCATAGTTTGCACCTGGAACCAGGATTCTCTCTGATGCCGTTATGGAAAGAGAATCAGCGTGCAGACGAATTTCTTTCGGCAGGCAATGGGAATACTTTTTGGAAACGCCGGGAGTGGCGTGCAGACAAAACGCCGCGAAAGGCGCACTGACAGACGCCGAGTATGGCGGGCAGGAGAACGCCGTGATCGGCGTGCAGTCAAGTGCCGAAGCTGGAGAACGCCGTGATCGGCGTGCAGTCAAGTGCCGAAGCTGAAGTACGGCAGGCTAACGCCGAGACCGGCCAAAGCTGACGTACAGAAGACACCGCAAACAGCGGGCAAAATCCAAGACTCGAATGTTCCAACGAAGCAGAGGTAGAATTCAGAACAGGCAGGGATGTCCAACGGATTGGAGAAGCCAAGCAATCAGTGAAGGGGGCGTTTCTCTATTCAACGGCCACATGTAATCCAATTGGTTGTCAGACGTCACCAGACCAAAAGACATGAGCGTTTTGATTCGTTGCCAGGTATCCAGAGACCACACACAATTACCCTAACCCTCCCAATGCATTGTGGTACTAGTAGTGCTGAATGGGTGTTATTTTAGGTCTGGGAGGTTTTGCGGGTAACATAAGGGCTCTGATGAGCCCCCAGGAAGCAGAGCCCCCTGAGCCCTCCAAGAGCATGCGGGAGCCCTTCCTTTAAGGCGCAGGGAGGGCTGATGGGTGACCGTCGGGTCCGGCCATCTGGTCACGCCATTTCCCCCTCGACCATCTGGCCGTGCACAATACTTTCCAATGAGGTGACCAGATGACCGGGCTGCCCTGAAAGTCCCGATGAGGGCTCGTTTGCACCCCGATCCAGCCAGGGCTCTGTGAGGTCGAACGCATCCGCGCCTTGGGTCGCCTCAGTCACTCGGTGCTCATGGGTTACCAGAAAAGGGGGTACCCTTCCTCCGGATTACTAGGGACAGGGTATGCTGAAACCCATCTCGGTGGGAGGTGTGCTGGATGGGGACCCACATGGCTCTCTCCTTCTGGCGCCTCTGATCCCGGCAAGGGTGGGGTGGGCTGCCCGCCGGCACAGCTCAAGGGCTGCCCGTCAACGGATGGCTGACGTGCAGGTGGGGCGACCCTCCCTCATTGCCAGGTACCCGGTGTGACCCGGTCCTGTGCGGCTGGGCCAAGGGGTGAGGGGCTTGAAGGCTCGCGCGGTCCCTCCCGCTTACCCCAGCGGTTGGGCTGCTGCTAGCTCCCGTCGCTTCGGGAGCCCCCCTTGTCCACGGGTGGGCAGGGGGACTCCCAGGTTAAGTGCCTGGTAACGCAATTTTTCTCCCAATGGTGCAGTCTGACTCCCAGAGTGGAAGCCTTGAACGGGGCGCCTGGGTTGTCTCGCCACGCGGGCGGTGGACGTATGGTGTTGCCTTTGTCCCGCCTCTCCTGCGCCTGCAGGTGGGTGAACGTTTTCGAAAAGTTGCCTGTGACTCTTGGCGGTGGATCACTTGGCTCGTGCGTCGATGAAGAATGCAGCTAGCTGCGAGAATTAGTGTGAATTGCAGGACATATTGATTATCGACACTTCAAACGCAACTTGCGGCCCCATATTCCTCCTGGGGCTACGCCTGTCTGAGGGTCCCTTGATCATGAATCACCCCGGGGCTTCCACGGGACGTGGCTGGGGCCATCACAGGTTTAGCTCCGCTTCCCTTCGTCCCCCCCACAAGTTCAGACCAACCCGATCGCCCATGGCAGGGTCCCTCGATGGGTCCTGTCATGGAGGTACACCGCCGGCACGCCTAGCCCCACTTAACCGCCTCTGCAGGGAGAAGGGGGCTGGCGACCGGACTGCCCCAGGCACTTCCCAGGGATCCTGACCACGTGCCGTGCCTGGCTTTCTGCGGTGTCCCACCGGCTGCCTGCGTGCACCTGCCTCGGGAGCCCACCTCTGCGGCCGACTTTCTGGGGAGGGCGAACCCCCTCCAGATCCGATCTGGGGACAGAGGACGTGCTCCGCCGGAATGCCTGGCAGCTCCCCCCGACGCTACGGTGTTTTTCCGACTATGACCTCAGATCAGACGTGGCGATCGCTGAATTTAGGCATATTACTAAGCGGAGGCAAAAAAACTAACCAGGATTCCCCCAGTAACGGCGAGTGAAGATCCCAGCGCCGTATCCACGCCTGGCGGCGGGTGCAGGAAATGTAGCGTACTGAAAACCAACTCCCAGGCGTCGCTCAGGGGGCCCTAGTCCTTCTGATCGAGGCTCATACCGCGGACGGTGTCGGGCCGGTAGCTGCCCCAGGCGCGCCGGGATCGGGTCTTCTTGGAGTCGGGTTGCTTGGGAATGCAGCCCAAAGCAGGTGGTAAACTCCATCTAAGGCTAAATACGGGCGCAAGACCGATAGCCAACAAGTACCGTAAGGGAAAGTTGAAAATAACTTTGAAGAGAGAGATTAAGAGGGTGTGAAACCGTCGAGAGGGAAGCGGGTGGGGTCCGTGCAGTCCGCCCAGAAGATTCAACACAGCGGGGAGGTCGGTGGCCCGGGAGTTCCGGATCCCCTCCGCGGGACCGGTGCATGGGCCCTACCCGGCCCCTACAGGGCGCATTTCCTCCACGGCGGTGCACCGAGACTGGCTCTGGGTCAGCTGGGAAGGCTTTGGGGCGGCATATGGCCCTTCCGCTCTGGCGGTGGGTGTTTTACCACCTTCCTGGCAGCAACTACCCTGTGTCCGCGGGGCCGAGGGAGATTCGACCACCTCCGCACCCTCCCTCTGGCACCCGCTCCCGGCAGCCCCTCGGGGCACACCTGGGCATAGAAGGGGAGACGGAGCCACCTACTCCTGGTGCGGCTGTCGACTGGGGCAAACTGTGCTCAGTGCGCCTCAAGCATGTTGTGCTGCCGGGCAGAAAGGCCCACGCCAGAATCCAGGGGTCTACCACGATGTCGGTTACCCACCCGACCTGTCTTGAAAGGCGGACAAAGGAGTCTAACACGTGCGCGAGTCGGAGGGCTGAGCGAAACCCTGTGGTGCAATGAAGGTGAGGGCTGGCGTGCGCCGGCTGAGGTGGGATCCTGCCAACTGGAATGGCATGGTGAGCAAAAAAACTATGGATTTAGGCCCAGATCTCTGTACTGGGCTGAATGTATGACATTGTTCTGCATTCTGTCCATCAATAGTTCTTTCTGCATTGGTCACCCCGAGTGGGATGGGTATGCCCAGACGTGGGTCCCGTGCTCTCCATGCCACTGGAGTCAAGCTATCCTGGCTGATGAGGGCTGAAAGCCCGAAACCGGTCCTAGGATGCTTGTTTCCAGTCCAGGGAGGACCTTACATGGCAGTTCAGGCTGGACTATTCCCATTGGGCGCAGGGTCAAGACTGATTTGAATATGGCTTGGTCCAAACTGGAATGGCATGGTGAGCAAAAAACTGATGAAGTTGGGCCCAGATCTCTGTACTGGGGTGAATGTATGACATTGTTCTGCATTCTGTTCATCAATTGTTCTTTTTGCACTTGTCACCCCAAGTGGGACGGGTATGCCCAGACATGGGTCCCGTGCTCTCCATGCCAATGGAGTCAAGCTATCTTTGCTGATGAGGGCTGAAAGCCCCTAAACCGGTCCTAGGGTGCGTTCATAAAGTTATTCACAAAAACGTCTCTCGTTCTTTGTTAAATTGAATACGAGACAAAAAGGCTTCATGAAGGTGAGAGGTTGTCTCAAAAATGTCACTCTTCTGCAAAATATCATAAAAGGGGCACGAAAAAACAACAGTAACTTAGTAGCAGTAGTGTTCATAGATATCTCAAATGCCTTTGACTGTCAGCCATGGTCACATTCTACAGAGTGTTGCAAGGCACAGAGTTCCATCATATATCAGAGACATAATAAAAGACTTATACACTGACTCAACAACATTTTTCAAGGGGAAGAACAACGAAGCAACTCCTGAAATATCAATGAAATCTAGGGTTAACCCTTTCGGTGCGTCGGACGCACGGGACCCATCCAACGCATATGTGGTCCTGTGCGTCAGACGCGCCTGTGCGTCAGACGGCACCCGCGCGTCTGACGCCATGACCCAGGGAATCCCTCTGGTGCGGGCACCAGAGGGATTACCTTTACCCCACTAGAGCTTCGGGAGCTGGGGAAGAGCTTCCCCAGCTCCCGAGGGCTCCCCCCAGGGTTCCCTGAAATGACGATCAGCGCACACGTCACGCTGACGTCATTTCAGTGAAACCGAAACTGAAATTCCTTTCTACGTGCTTAGGGGGCTATCTCAGCCCCTTGAGCATGTAGAAAGGCGGGAGAGGTATCGTTGGAAAGGGGTTCCCTGCTTGGGATTGCCCCAGGAGGGCGAACCCCAAGCAGGGATCCACCCATTAGACACCAGGGAGGGGGGAGTGGCCCCTTGGGCAAGGGCCTTTGCTCCCCCCAAAATAATTTGGGCATATTTAGTCTTTCTGCCCCCCCTGGGGGGCATATGGGGCAGTAGACCTCAATATGCCCCCCCGGGGGGGCAGAAAGCCCACTAGATACCAGGGATTTGTATATACATTATAATTAGGGGTGGGGGCTACCCAATATGGGCATGCCAATGCCCTCACCCCCCGCCGCAAAGGTATAGTCTTTCTGCCCCCCTGGGGGCATATGGGCCAGTAGTCCCCAATCTGCCCCCCCGGGGGGTCAGAAAGCACCCTAGATGCCAGGGATTTTTTTTTATAGGCCCGGGGTGGGGGCTGCCTAGAATGGGCATGCAAATGCCCCCACCCTTCCCCCCAAAGACAACAAAAGACTTTCTGACCCCCCACGAGGCAGATGGGTCAATAGCCTCTGATCTGCCCCCCGGGGGGGGCAGAAAGCCCACTAAGCGCCAGGGATTTTATTTTTATATAGGTAGGGGTGGGGGCTGCCCAGAATTGGCAAATCAATGCCCCCACCCATAACAAAAATGCTACAGTCTTTCCGCACCCCCCCTGGGAGGCAGATGGGGCACTAGCACCATATCTGCACCCCCCGGGGGGGGGGAAGAAAGCCCACTAGCCACCAGGTTGAGGGGTGCCAAGAATGGACATGCCAATGCCCCCACCCACCCCAAAAAAGATGCCACAGTCTTTCTACCCCTCCCAGGAGGCAGATGGGGGCAGTAGCCGCTGATCTGCCCCCCGGGGGGGCAGAAAGCCCACTATGCGCCAACGAATATAGTGGCTTTTTTATATGCTGGGGTGGTGGCTGATCAGAATTAGCATCCCAATGCCCCCGACCACCCAAAAGAATAGCCACAGTCTTTCTGCCCCCCTCGGGGGCATATCGGGGCAATAGTCCCTGATTTCCCCCCTCCCCAGGGCGGCAGAAAGCCCACTAGGCACCAACTTTTTTTTCAGAATGTGCCTACCTGTGGATTTTGGGTCCTAGCGCAGCCGGCACCTAGGGAAACATAGCAAACCTATATATTTTTTTAACTAGATATTGAGGGGAATCCAGGATGGGGTGACTTGTGTGGCTGTCATTAGGTTCTGTTACCCAGAATCCCTTTCAAACCTCAAACTTAGTTAAAAAAAAAACATTTTCCTCACATTTCTGTGATGGAAAGCTCTGGAATCTGCATGGATCCACAAACTTCAACCCACCACGCATTCCCCAAAGTCTTCCGAGAAAAATGGTACCTCACTTGTGTGGTTAGGCCTAGTGCCTGTGTCAGGAAACGGCCCAAACCGTAACGTGGACACACCCCCTGTGTGTCTAGTTTTAAAAAATGTATAGGTTTGCTAGGTTTCCCTAGGTGCCGGTAGAGCTAGGGTCCAAAATCTACAGCTAGGCACTTTCCAAAAAAAGGGTCAGTTTTCACTGTGAAAATGTGGTGTGTCCACATTGCATTTTGGGCCGTTTCCTGTCGCGGGCACTTGGCCTACCCACACAAGTGAGGTATAATTTTTCTTGGAAGACTTTGGGGAATGGGGGGTGAGTGGAATATTGTGGATCCACGCAGATTTCAGAACTTTTCACCACGAAAATGTGAGAAAAATGTGTTTTTTTAACAAAGTTTGAGGTTTGCTAGGGATTCTGGGTAACAGAGCCTGGTGAGAGCCACACAAGTCACCCCATCTTGGATTCCCCTGGGTGTCTAGTTTTCAAAAATGTATTGGTTATCTAGGTTTCCCTATGTGCCGGCAGAGCTAGAGTTCAAAATCTACAGCTAGGCACTTTGCAAAATAGTGTCAGTTTTCACTGTAGAATGTGGTGTGTCCACATTGTATTTTGGGCCATTTCCTGACACGGGCACTAGGCCTACCCACACAAGTGAGGTACCATTTTTCTCTGAAGACTTTGGGAAATGCGGGGTGAGTGGAATTTTGTGGATCCACGCAGATTTCAGAACTTTTCACCACAGAAATGTGTGGAAAATGTGTTTTTTTTTACAAATTTTGAGGTTTGCAAGGGATTCTGGGTAACAGAGCTTAGCGAGAGCCCCACAAGTCACCCCCTCCTGTATTCCCTGGGTGTCTAGTTTTCAAAATTGTATTGGTTATCTAGGTTTCCCTACGTGCTGGCAGAACTAGGGTCAGGGCCGTTTCTACCATTAGGCAGGACTAGGCGTCTGCCTAGGGCGGCAAAAGGGGGAGGGCGGCAAAATACAAGTTCTTTTATATCTAAAGAGGGGTTGCTATAATGCACCAGTTACAGCTGCAGTGGCAGCGCAGTCCTAACATGCTTGGGGGCTCTGGCTCAGCTGCTAGAGCTTGGCCTGCAAAGTGGTACAAAGTAATTAATAGACGTCACAGTCACAGTTGTTTCAGAAACAATAGGCGGGTCGCCGTGGCAGTTCTTCAGAAGTTTTGGGCTGCTGCGAGTGCAGCTCAGGGGCAGATCTCAGGCCTCACAAATGGAGATTGCCAGCCAGAACCTGTCCCACACTATGATCGTAACAAAGGCCGCGAGACCCTAGAGGGTCCCTCCCAGCCACGGCCATCACGCCCCAGAACTGATACCCGGAGGGGTGCTGAGGATATCCCTGCCTGCGGCCCCCAGCTCGCGTCCCTGACAGCATTGTAGGTGAGACGGCCGGGAGAAGCCCCGGGTGGTGGCGACTAGGGCAGTGGGGTTGATTATATTGCACCGCTTGCAGGGATTGGCTGAGCTGCTAATAGACTCCTGCCTCGGGCGCCTGGACTTGAGCAGGTGCTGCTGGCCAGACTCTGTGAGGGGGGCTAAGGGGCAAAGCTACTGGTCCACACGGCAGCAGGGATAAGGTGGAGCGTGGAGGCCACACACTGCTTGATCTCGGGACCGATAACCTGCGTGCCTGGAATGCAACGCACCTTGTCCCTCCGCAGTATCAGGGTCCAATACTGGCGATTCCTGTGATGGAGTCGACCCACCTCAAACCACCTGGCTCAAAGCTACTGGTGGCGCACACTGGCCTGCTGCCTAGCAATGAATATGGCATTGGCAGCACCGCATGCCAACATCAAATACTGTTTGAACTCATAAGAGTAACATTCATTTAGTGTTAAGTTGTATAGTGAATTTGTGTTAAATTGAGTTTATTAAATAACACACAAACAGTTTTTGATTCACATAATTTAAGTGTGTTTACATTTGTAGAGACATTTCTTGTCTTTAGCTTTGCTTCACGTAGGTTGTGGTTTTCCACGGCCTTGTTTTCACATTGTCGTATCTGTCAGGGACGCAGGGCTACATCCCATAATGTGAAGGCACGCCAAAAATAGTCAGAAGATTGTATGAAAAATCTTCACAGCTTGAATAAATTATTATAAACTAGGTGTGCAGGCCCACTCTCTATATTAACATCTGATATCCTGCCACCGAAGGACCTAGCTGAAACAGAGTGTCTAGTGTGCTGCCCAGCCGAGAGCTCAGTGCCGAGCCAGAATGGCCTCGCTGTGACTCGGGCACGCAAGCCCATTGGGCTCACAGGGCTTCAGCCCCCCGTTGTGTGTGGCAGCCCGGGCTGAGACAGCTTCCCGGGCACACACAGCCGCACCAGAGTACTTCACAGGTCTTTAAAAGACAATTTGCTCGCTAACGAGGCTATGTTGTTTATTCACCCTTCTTAGAGCCCCTGCATCTCCACTCTGCCTATTGCTGGAAGAATTAACCCCCCCCCAAATTTTTCTTAGCCTCCCCCCCCGAAATTTGGCTCTAGTTGTACCTCTGCTGTGACTCCATGCGGCCACCACGAGGCCCGCTATTTGCCGTGGCGCAGGTTCGCTTGCTGGCCTCCCGCCTCCGAAAGAAGTAAGTGTGTCCTCAGAGCCCAGTATGTAGTTACACTTGCTACTTGTAATGGGTGCTATAAAATTGGGTACATTCTGAGCTGCCTGCCGTACCTCTGTAGTCTGAGAAGTGTGTAGTCATGCAGTCTTTCTCTGCTCGGTTTGAGCAGTGATGCGTTAGCGCAATTTAGTGTAGTGTAACTGAGTCTGGGTAGGGTGCCTGTGCGGGTTGACTAGTGCTGCTTGCAATTTGCCTACTTATAGTGCCGTGGGCGGCGCCACACACTAGACAAAACAACGATATCTCCAGCACCGGCCATCCTGCCCAGTTTAACAGTATGATCAAGTTACAGCAATGCCCTTAAATTTCTGGCACTTTGCAACAGTTTGAAGATCCTCTTAGAGTTTCTCCTTGCTTATATGGGTTTAATTTCTGATATTTATGTTTCCCTCGTCTTTATTGCTTGATTTTGCTCACGAGAATGTGTCACACATAGTCGTTAACATGTCACTCATAATTAGCCTGAAATTATGAAAATGTCACTCATGGCAATCTGAAACCTTGGCAGCTTTGCCCGGCGCTTGACAGCTGAGGCACTATAAGGCGTGACTTTGCATTTCAGTGCGGTGATACGGACCACCATACTGAAATGTGTTAGTCTAACGCCTGATTTTTGACTCTTGACAGGGCTGAATGCATTAATTCTTCTAGCCTTAATGACAGGGGGAGAGAGTGATCAGGCCTGAGAGTGCTGGTAGTAAAAGGGAGGGGGCGGCATTTTTCAATTCTCGCCTAGGGCGGCAAAACACCTAGAAATGGCCCTGACTAGGGTTCAAAATCTACAGCTAGGCACTTTGCAAAAAAAGGGTCAGTTTTCACTGTGAAAATGTGATGTGTCCACGTTGCGTTTTGGGCAGTTTCCTGATGCGGGCACTAGGCCTACCCACACAAGTGAGGTACCATTTTTCTCTGAAGACTTTGGGAAATGCGGGGTAAGTGGAATTTTGTAGATCCACGCAGATTTCAGAACTTTTCACCACAGAAATGTGTGGAAAATGTGTTTTTTTTTTACAAAGTTTGAGGTTTGCAAGGGATTCTGGGTAACGGAGCCTGGTGAGAGCCACACAAGTAACCCCCTTCTGTATTCCCCTGGGTGTCTAGTTTTCAAAAATGTATTGGTTATCTAGGTTTCCCTACGTGCTGGCAGAACTAGAGTTCAAAATCTACAGCTAGGCACTTTGCAAAAAAAGTGTCAGTTTTCACTGTGAAAATGTGGTGTGGCCATGTTGCGTTTTGGGCCATTTCCTGACGCCGGCACTAGGCCTACCCACACAAGTGAGCTACCATTTTTATCGGAAGACTTTGGGGAATTGGGGGTGAGTGGAATTTTGTGGACCCACGCAGATTTCAGAACTTTTCACCACAGAAATGTGACGAAAATTTGTTTTTTTAACAAAGTTTGAGGTTTGCAAGGGATTCTGGGTAACGGAGCCTGGTGAGAGCCACACAAGTCACCCCCTTCTGTATTCCCCTGGGTGTCTAGTTTTCAAAAATGTATTGGTTATCTAGGTTTCCCTACGTGCTGGCAGAACTAGGGTTCAAAATCTACAGCTAGGCACTTTGCAAAAAAGTGTCAGTTTTCACTGTGAAAATGTGGTGTGTCCACGTTGCGTTTTGGGCCATTTCCTGACGCCGGCACTAGGCCTATCCACACAAGTGAGGTACCACTTTTATCGGAAGACTTTGGGGAATTGGGGGTGAGTAGAATTTTGTGGATCCACGCAGATTTCAGAACTTTTCACCACAGAAATGTGAGGAAAAAGTGTTTTTTTAACAAAGTTTGAGGTTTGCAAGGGATTCTGGGTAACAGAGCCTGGTGAGAGCCACACAAGTCACCCTATCCTGGATTCCCCTGGGTGTCTAGTTTTCAAAAATGCATTGGTTATCTAGGTTTCCCTACGTGCCGGCAGAGCTAGGGTTCAAAATCTACAGCTAGGCACTTTGCCAAAAAAGGGTCAATTTTCACTGTTAAAACGTGGCGTGTCCATGTTGCGTTTTGGGCCGTTTCCTGTCGTGGGCACTAGGCCTACCCACACAAGTGAGGTACAATTTTTCTTGGAAGACTTTGGGGAATGCGGGGTTGGTGGAATTTTGTTGATCCACGCAGATTCCAGAACTTTCCACCACAGAAACGTGAGGAAAATGTGTTTTTTGTTTACAAATGTTGAGGTTTGCAAGGGATTCTGGGTAACAGAACCTGGTGAAACCCAGACAAGTCATTCCATCCTGGATTCCCCTGGGTGTCTAGTTTTAAAAAATGTACAGGTTTGTTAGGTTTCCCTAGGTGCTGGCAGAGCTAGGGTTCAAACTCTACAGCTAGGCACTTTGCAAAATAGTGTCAGTTTTCACTGTAAAATGTGGAGTGTCCACATTGTGTTTTGGGCCATTTCCTGACACGGGCACTTGGCCTACCCACACAAGTGAGGTACCATTTTTCTCTGAAGACTTTGGGAAATGCGGGGTAAGTGGAATTTTGTAGATCCACGCAGATTTCAGAAATTTTCACCACAGAAATGTGTGGAAAATGTGTTTTTTTTACAAAGTTTGAGGTTTGCAAGGGATTCTGGGTAACGGAGCCTGGTGAGAGCCACACAAGTCATCCCCTCCTGTATTCCCCTGAGTGTCTAGTTTTAAAAAATGTATTGGTTATCTAGGTTTCCCTACGTGCTGGCAGAACTATGGTTCAAAATCTACAGCTAGGCACTTTGCAAAAAAAGGGTCCGTTTTCACTGTGAAAATGTGGTGTGTCCACGTTGCGTTTTGGGCCATTTCCTGCTGCGGGCACTAGGCCTACCCACACAAGTGAGGTACCATTTTTCTTGGAAGACTTTGAGGAACATAGGGTGGGTGGAATGTTGTGGATCCACGCAGATTTCAGAACTTTGCACCACAGAAATTTGAGAAACATTTGGGGGTTTTTGACATATTTTTAAGTTTGCAAGGGATTCTGGGGAATATAACCTGGTGGGAGCCAGTCAAGTCACCCCATCCTGGATCCCCCTGGGTGTCTAGTTTTCAAAAATGTATAGGATTGCTAGGTTTCCCAAGGTGCCCGCAGAGCTAGGGTTCAAAATCTACAGCTAGGCACTTTTCAAAAAAGGGTCAGTTTCCACTATAAAAATAAAGTGTGTCCACGTTTTCAGCCATTTCCTGTCGCGGGCACTAGGCCTACCCACACAAGTGAGGTACAATTTTTATCGAGAGACTTAGGGTAACAGAGATGTGTAGAGCAACTGTTATTACCTATTGACTTTCGATGCATTTCTGCCTTCCAAATGAAAGACAATGTGTAAAAAAGAAGTCATTTTGAAACATGACCTATAATTCTCATGCTAGTATGGGTACTCACAATTTCGGAAATGTGCAAATATCTACTGTTTCTAAACTCTATATTTTGTTCCAATTTCAGAAATACATAGGTGTCTCTCATACAGATTTTTCCATGTATATATTTTCCCAAATGAATTGCTATATACCCGGTACAAAATAAAAAACCATTGCAAGATGCTGCTCAGTTATTGGCTCTGGGTTCGTCGGGTTCTTGGTGAACCTACAAGTCCTATATATCCCCACAACCAGAAAGGTCCAGTGGATGTAAAGGTATATTGCTTTCAAACAACTGTCATAATTAGAAGTTATAGGTGAAAACGTTGACACAAATGGCTGTTTTTTTCAACGAGTTTTCAATTTTTCCTATATTCAACGGTTAGTTTCTATAAAGAAACCTTGAAGGATCTACACAAATGACCCCTTGCTGAATTCAGACTTTTCTAAAAATGTATAGCTTTCTAGGATCCATTATTGCTTTCATACCCATTTCTACCCTTAACTGGAAGGAGGTTGAAAGCACAAACAAATAGCAAAAATAAGCTATGTCCCAGAAAAATCCCAAAATGGTGGAAAAGAATTTGTTTTTTAGACAAAAGTCTGCTTGTCCCTGAAAGCTGGGCAGATGGTAATTTCAGCATCACAACCCCTTTTTTGATTCCATTTGCAGGGGAAAAAAACAGATGCTTTCATCTATAGCCCTTTTTTTCATTTTTCCAAGAAAAAAAAAATGTGGCTGTATTTTGGCTAATTTCTGGGTCCCCTCCTGGGGAATCCCCAAACCCTGGGTACCTTTAGAATCCCCATGATGTTGGAAGAAAAGGACGCAAATTTGGCGTGGATACCTTATGTGGTCGAAAAGTTACAGGGGCCTAAGACCGAACTACCCCAAATAGCCCAAAAAAGGCTTAGCACGGGGGAGGGGGAGGAAGACCTAGCAGCAAAGGGGTTAAACAAGGGGACTCTTTATCCCCACTGCTATTTAACATTGCCATGGATCGTCTGATCTGTGATCTTCAGAAAGATGGCAAAGGCTTCACATTCGGATCTGATGGTCTTATTGAGCAGATCACCACCCTCGCCTTTGCCGATGACATCGCAGTACTCGGCAACACCTGGGAAGGAATGAGTACAAATCTGAAAGTCATTGAAAAATTCAGTAAAACAACAGGATTAAAACTTAATGTGAAAAAGACACATGGATTTTATATAAGTTACCATAAAGATAAAATCCTTATTAACAACTGTAAACCATGGCAGTTTGAAAAACAAAATATTGAAAACATTCATCCAGGAGAAAGTGAGAGATACCTTGGATTGAACTTTGATTCACACACTGGCCATATAAGCAACAACAACATTAATGAAGTTCTTGTTAATTGGGCTAAAAAACTTGATAATCTACCACTTAAGCCCACGCAGAAAATAGAACTTTTGTGTCAGTACTTGATCCCTAAACTGTCATTTAAATTGGAAATTACAGGAACAGAAGCTAAAACTTTAAATATTCTGGATCAAACAATAAAAAGGTATGTCAAACATTTTCTACACCTACCTGCATACACATGTGATGGTCTCCTATATTCGAAAAGATCCTTTGGGGGCCTCATTACACCAAAACTATGTACAACAATTGGTCTAAACAAAGTCAATAGTTTATTGTATCTCAGGGCAGCTCCAGATCTGTAAAAGCTCATTCATTTATGTATGCAGGTAAAGTAATTAATGAAAAAATTGATAACAACATCAAAACACACAAATTCAACATTTTAGACAGTAGGTTTCTGAGTTATGATTTGAATTTGTTAGCAACATATGATTGAAGAAAAGAACAATTTGAGAAATGGGCAAATCTCCCTGTCGAAGGTGATGGTATAAAATACTTAGCAAGTAACCCAACCTCAAATTTCTGGTTCAGCAAGCAAAACAAAATGAAAGAAAATTAGTACATAGCCGCGTCGATGTCAAGAGCAAATGTCTTATAAACTATAGAAACCATCACTACCGGAAGAAATCGTAAATTTGCTACATGTAGGTACTGTAAAGATGTTTGCGAAACAATTTCACATATTTCAGGTGCATGTCCCAAAACCAAGAACATTAGGATAAAAAGACATAACAAAATTCTGGAATTGCTCATTGATAGAGCAAAAAGGTGTGGTTGGATGGCATATAAGGAACCTCATGTTAAGAATAATCAAGGTGAACTACGAAAATCAGATGTAGTGTTTACCAAAAATGGTACAGCTTTAGTGATTGATGTTTCAATTCCTTATGAAAACTCACAGAATTTCCTTGAATTAGTGTTTGAGAGTAAAGTTAAATACTATCAGGATCTGTCACAGCAAATCAAAGATCTTACCAAATGTAACACTGTCAAATTTTATGGCTTTATGGTTGGATGTCGTGGTATTTGGCCTTAATTTAATGATGCTGCTCTGGATGATCTAGGTCTGCAAATGTTCTTCCCTTTTAAGAAAAATATTTTCCTGACTACTTTAATGGACACTCTCAAAATGTGCAAAGTATTTATGGACCATTAAATATCAAGCTTATGCTGAGATGTACACTTTCTTGCAGCACACAGGGCATCCTTATAAAACATATTGTTTTAAAATGTTGATTCATTAATATTTAAATGTGGTTAAACAGTTACATAATAGTTTATAGTTGACACAAGATTTAGTATAGTTGTGAATTTTATATATGTGAATTTTCTAGAATTTTATAGATGGGCATTTTCTAGTTAGATGTGCAATTTATAGATGTGTATTTTTATAGATGTGTGCTTATAGCAATTTAGATACAAATGTGTACATCACGATTATTGAAATGTCTTAAATGAAGAATAGGTCTCAAATAATTACATACACATAATCACTACATACCACACACTGATTATTGATGTCCTGCTAATCCTACTTTAATTTCTCAGGACAGTTCGTAGACAATTTTAAATTGTTGGAATAGTACTGCAGGGTGTACTATCTCTGGCCTATACGTGATCCAAGTTCCAGTGAGGACAGCGTTAAGTGTGGCTGTACTCCGGAGCGAATGAATGTTGTATTGTTGGAAGCAAAACCGATTTGACGATGATGGGCAGCATAATAACCCAGAATGAGCCACCACATGGTGGTACAGAAATAGCCAAATGCCTCGTCATCTAATTACTGACACACCTGCTCAGTACGAGAGGAACACCAGGTTTAGACATTTGGTGTATGTGCTTAGCTGAGGAGCCAATGGGGCGAAGCTACCACCTGTGGGATTATGACAGAACGCCTCTAAATCAGAATCCCCCTTAAACCGTAACAATACCGTAGTGCCGTGGAGCCTCGGTTGGCCTGTGATAGCCAGCCTCTTTCGAGGGGCTGGTGCGTAGAGCTGCTCACTTGGGGACCGGAGCGCAAACGGAAGGGGGCCGCCTCCATTGCCCTTAGTGCACCGCATGTTCGTGGGGCACCCAGTGCTAAATCATTCGTAGACGACCTGATTCTGGGTCAGGGTTTCATAAGTAGCAGAACAGCTACCTCGCTGCGATCTGTTGAAAGTCATCCTCTGAGCCAAGCTTTTGTCTTTCTGTGCGTGTGCACCCATGGACGCCCTCCTCCACCACAACCGCGGGTGGGTCCCTCCACTGCCAGGCCGGCGGGAGGGACGTGGAGGGGGTGATGTGGGCCTGCGGGAGGCCGCCTCTATCAAGTGCCCTTCGGCATGGGGGCCTACCCCTCCCGTCCCTGCCACACTGGGGAGCAGGGATGGGAGCCACCATCCCTTGCGGGTCAGCAGGGTGACCTGGGCCCCCCCCTTCCCACTGCTTCCAGGCAAGTCGAGCAGGGAGGTGAGCAGCCCTGGGGATTTGCCTCCCAAGCAGCGGCCTCGGAGCGCCTGGCCACCCTCGCTGTTGTCATAATGCAAGGGTGACTGGGTCCAGCTGTCTCAGGCCATCTGGGCACTGGGTCGTCCAGGGCCATCTGGTCACCTGTCTGAGCAACCAGATGGCCCCGCGGGCTGGGTGACCAGATAGCTGGCCTGCCGGCCGGCAGGTCGCCCTCCAACGTTTGTCCTTCCCCAGGGTTCTGTAAGCCCCCACTATGTGGGCGCTCAATAGTCGAGGAAAATGGCCTTCCCGGGCAGGCTGGCAGGGAGAGGACGTGACCTGAGCTTAACCCTCATTGGTTCCTGCCCCCGGGCTCTGGCAAGGTGGAAGGCACACCCATCCAAGTCAGCATCTTGACGCCCAAGGGTCTAGGTGTGGGGGGTGACGGTCAATAGCCAGGGCAGGAGCGGCAGGAGTCCAGCCCTGCGTGAAAAGGGGGGCTGAGCCGGAGCTGGAGCCCCTGGAGAGCTTGGAGAAGCCCTGAGCAGGGGGCGCCTGGACCCAGTCTGGGATGGCATCGACTTGTGGATGTCCTGCGTTGCCCAGGGAGGTCGCCCAGGAAGGTTCTTCCCCGGCCTGGCTGGGTTCAGTAACAGGCATCGGGCCCGGGGCTCGAGCTCCATCCAGCGGGCCCTGGGGTGCAGAAGCCCCTGGTCCTGCACGCCAGCCGAGGATCCGGGTGCTGGGGACGGGGGTCCTTTGGGGCCCGGGGAGGCTCTCCCTGGCCTGGCTGGGTTCAGAAGCAGGGACCTGGCCCGGGGCTTGAACTTCGTCCGCTGTGCCCTGGGGGGAAGGAGCCCCCCCGTCCTGCAAGCCAGCCGAGGGTCCTGGTGCTGGGAACGGGGGTTGGGTTTGTAAGCTGGGACCGGGCCTGGGCTTGAGCTCCGTCCAGCAGGCCCTGGGGTGTGGCAGCCCCCTGTCCTGCAAGCCAGCCGGGGGTCTGGGAGCTGGGGACGGGGGACCCGGGGAGGCTATCCCCGGCCTGGCTAGGGTTGAGAAGCTGGGACCGGGCCCGGGCCCATGGCTTGAGCTCTATCCGGCGGGCACCGGGTGCGGGAGCTCCCATCCTGCAAGCCAGCCGAGGGTCCGGGCGCTGGTGACAGGGGTCTATCGGGGCACGGGGAGGCTCTCCCCAGCCTGGCTAGGGTTCGGAAGCTGGGACCGGGGCTTGAGCTCCATCCAGCGGTCCCCAGGGTGCGGGAGCCCCTCATCCTGCAAGCCAACCGAGGGTCCAGGCGCTGGGGATGGGGGTCCCATCAGGGCCCAGGGAGGCTCTCCCTGGCCGGGCTAGTGTTCGGAAGCTGGAACCGGGCCCAGGGCTTGAGCTCCATCCGGTGGGCCCTGGGGTGCAGGAGCCCCTGTCCTGCAAACCAGCCGAGGGCCAGGGTGCTGGAAAAGTGGGGTCCATCGGGGCCTAGGGAGGCTCTTCCAGGCCTGGCCTAGGGTTCAGAAGGTGGGACTGGGACCGGGCCCGGTGCTTGAGCTCCGTCCAATGGGCCCTGGGGTGTGGGAGACCTCGTCCTGCAAGCCAGCTGAGGGTCCGGGTGCTGGAGACTGGAAGTCCATCGGGGTCCAGGGAGGCTTTACCCGGCCTGGCCTAGGGTTCGGAAGCTGGGACTGGGACAGGGCCTGGGGCTTGAGCTCCGTTCGGCGGGTCCTGGGGTGTGAGAGCCCCCCGTCCTGCAAGCTAGCCGAGGGTCCGGGTGTTGGGGACAGGGGGCCCATCGGGGCCCGGGGAGGCTCTCCCCGGCCTGGCCTAGGGTTCGGAAGCTGGTCCTGGGGCTTGAGCTCCTTCCGGCGAACCCTGGGCTGTGGCAGCCCCCCCCCCCAGTCCCTATACTCTGCATTCTCAGCGGAGCATGGAGTTGCAAATCTCTGCACACTCTCCTGGTGGAGCAGAGTTCTCTGCCTGCCCCTAATTACCACCTGGTAATGGTAATACTATTACCACCTCATTTTACTGGCCAACTCGTATCGTGGCCCTCAGGTTATTGTTCCATTCATTAACGTTGCGCTCCCCCACTGCTTATCAGGCGCTCCGCTGGAAAACTGTGCATACATAGTGTATGTATAGAGCGTTTCAACACTGATTACAGAATCAAATGTCTATAAAGATTTATTATGTAAAAAATCTGCATATTCTTTTTAAAAAGGGGAAATAATGTTTTTTGTTCATATAAAAAGTAAAAAGCACAATACCATTGATCCTTCTGTTGCACATGACCTATTAGCATATTATCTCGAATAAATGACTGACATTGCATGCTCAATATTGTCACCTATTTAACAGCAACTCTCTGGATAAGACTGTGCCACATTACAGATCACAATGCTTAATACTGACAGTGTTTATCTCTCATTGTACAAATTGTTGTCATCTGATCTGCTCCGACATGGGAAGCAGTCAACGTTTCAGCTTTTCCTTCTTCAGGGCTTTCAACTGGCAAGTCTTGGTAACCATTTGACTTGAAGCTGAATGCAAATTAATCATATTGATTTTTTTTCCTTAACAAGTTCTAGTAACAAGTTCTTGTATATATTTGGTTCCATAATCCATTATAGTCTTGGTACAATAGCTGTTGTATGTGAGAAAGTGGATTATTAATTGGGGTGGTTTGGAGGCCTCACAGAGTGATAATGTCACTAGTCTGTATCACGTCCAGTTAGGTTTCTTTAAATCAGAATTTAGCTCTGTCCTGGGAACAGTCAGATTAAATTACAAGCAAAATAAGTGTAAAGCATTTATCAGTACCAAAAAAGTGAATAAGTAAAAGACACAACATAATAACAATCCCACTCCACTTTTTAAAAATAGTTAATATTTTTAAATAAACACCAAAACGAAAGAAATCTTATGAAGGGAGCAAGAGGTATGATTTTTGCAAGGTACTAATAAATATCTGCAATTTACTCCAAAACATTTTTGTAAATCACTACCTTTCAGTGGTAGTCTGCTTTGGAGTGTGGGCCAGATGCTGGGGCTGGGTTTGTCCCGGTCACACTTTTACCTTTGCACTTTAAAACATTTCTGGTTATTTTTCACGATGACAGGCTAGTTGGCAGGATTCTCTGCAGCTGTTAGCTTCGGAATTGGCAGACAAACAAAGTCCAGTAGTCGGTAGAAGGCTTGGTTCTCGATCGGGAATAAGACTACTTACGAACTGGCAAGTAGCGGTAGAGTATGAGCCTTGAAGTCAATGCCAAAAACCATTATCTTTTGGCTTTAGACTTTCAAGTTGCAGTTCAGAGGGGAGAAAGAATACACTCTAGCACAAGTCAAGGGTCCAGGACCTGGGGGGAACCTCTTGGTGGCTGGGATTCGATCTCCCGGGCTGCACCAGCGGGGTCCAGTGGTAAGTGGTCATCTGGTTTCTTTAGTTTTTGTGCCCCTGGAGCTTAACAGTAGAATGGCCTACTAACCCTTGGAGTCCACTCACTGGTCCTAGGCACAAGTGGGCGCAGGTTCCAACCCATGTGCTCTGTCACACCTGCTAAGTCTAAAATGTTTTTTGTCACAACAAGAGTCAATGGAAAGAATTCTGGAAGAAGTTCAGTCTATTCATAATAACACTGATGCTCTTTGTTCTGATATTAAACATATTCAAAGAGACTTAGCAGGTTTAACAATGTGAGTATCTGATAACGAGATTAAGATGTGTGATAATAAAGGTGCAATTGCTCAGTTACAGACACTGTGTCTATGAAGCACATGCTGTTGGATTTAGAGAATAGAAATCGCCACTATAACTTGTGTGTCTTTAATTTGCCTGAGCATAATGAGGGTCAGAACTGCACAGCGTTTTTGTAAAATCTGTTGCTATCCTTATTGAAATTAAAGCTCCCAGAGAAATTTGAAAATGACAAATCTCATTGCATACCCTCACACCGTAAACCTAACCAGTTCAAACCTTGATAAATCGTATTGAAAGTTTTCCACCGTCACCACCCTATAATGATATGTAAAGCTGTCCCAGAAATCCCATCTTTAATTGTTAAATGGTAGCGGCAGTCGTAGTCGATAACCTTTCAAGTATTGCCCGGCGGTAATCGCCTCTTATACCATTCGATGCTGAACCAACAAAGAGGCAGGCGCCGGAGACTGGAAGGCAGGAAACAAGGTTTTATTCTCTCCGGAGGAGAACACATCAGATCAGACAGCGAGGTATCGTCACAAGGTGCTCTAACTGCATCTCTGAGGCCTGGCCTCTTATACACAGGTTTATGACTTTATTGCAGGTTTATCATACATGGCACATTCTTGAGATCGCTTTGATACATGAAAGAACATCCTCAGAATCCCCACTTCAAGCTCGTCCCACACATATCTACAGTGGAAGTCCCCACCCCACCCACAGTAGGAGATGGCTATCACACAGCTGGACATTCCGCCAATTCCCGGGGGTGTGTGCGACCGGTCGGGTCTCAGGGGGTGGGGGGCCTTGATCTACTGTAATCCCTTTGATGTGGGGTGTTTCCCTTACAGTAGGGGCAATAAACTGCATCCGCAGGGCTAGGTGATGGCCTGGGATCGGTTCGGACAATGGGGCGCAGAGGAAGGGGGTTATCAAAGAGATGCATGACCATGTATGGGATGTCGGTCAGGCGTGGGATGTGGTTCCATGGCAGGGTCGCGCAGAAGGAGAGGGTTTATGGCCCATGTATGAGAGAGCGGGGGTGGCCAGCGCGCGGGGGATGTTCGCAGCGCCTGAGGGGCGCGCTGGTGATCGGTAATGAGCGGGGAGAGAGAGTGGGGTGCCTAAAATGGCTGCCGTGCGCTTTCCTGTGTGTCGCGCTGGGGAGAGACAAGATGGCGCAGATAATGTTCAGTTCGCAAGCTAAATTTCCACAGTCCTCCCTTTTAACATATCTCGCCAGCTTTTTAACATATCTCGCCAGCTTGTTTAGTTTGGATCTATCCCCATAATACTACGAACTTCCACCTCATACAAAGCTTTCATTTGCTCCGCTTCAAAGTTCCGAGTTTTAGGGCGGACGGGAATAACCTGACACATTTGTACATAATTACATGTAGTTGATGGGATAGGCGAGGAGGCAGTACTTACAAAATTACATCAGCTGCGCCATATGTCAGACCCAGAGATAGGAGGAGAGGAGCTTGCTCGAGCACAAACATGATACCGTAAAGTAAAAATGTTTCTGGCAAAACAAGGGATATTTCGTATATTACTTAAGGCCCAGACTTCGTGTGGATCAAAAATAGTCAGCATAGTCATGTGTACGGCTGGTGTTATACAAATGTCATTATACAAGGTTAGAGTTTCTTAACTTATCAGCGTACAGTTTGGAAGTGACTGATGCAATATCATGAAAACTCGATTGGAAGATAGTCAATATAAAAGCGGTTGGGAGAGGAATTCAACTTAACATGAGTTACAGTCAGGGAAGGGAGTTCTTCTTTCCAGTGTCCTATTATAACGAGCCATCACTGGTAAGCTCTTATTGTTCTTCTTCTTTTGTTGGCACTGTTGAGCACCGGCGGTGGAGCTAAGGTCCAGCTCAAATCCAAGTTTTCACGTAGCAGGGTGTGACCATTCGTTGTTCTCGGATCATAGTCCTGTTCCCTAACACATTTTATCGTCAAATTCAAAATCCATATAAAAGAGAGAGAGAGAAGGGGTGTGGCGTGCTTTGGGATGCCGAGGGAAGAGGGGGTGGAGTGGGATCGGATCAAAAAGCGGACCAAGGAGAGCAGAATCTTTCAGCACTGGGCCCATCAATCGGGCCAGACGGGTTGGGACTTCAGGCATGCTGGTCAGCGAGCAGGGGGCCTCGAGATAGCCCTTCGTTCTATCGTTTATCATGCTGATAATGGTGCCTCGTCTCACGCCCTTTTTGCTTTGTTGCTCCCCCCTTGGTCGATGCCATAGATGTTCCATGGTCCGCAGCCAGGCTGTGCGTCACGTCCGACCCCTCTCTTCCGATGGCTGCAGGTTATCTTTGAATGAGTATAAGAAACAAAATCTTAGAGAGTTGGCAGGGAAGACATTTACACACTTCATCCTCTCTCCCAACCACCGAGTAGTTGGGGAAATGCTTTTATCGGTCTCTGTATGATTGATGTCTATTAACTCTTATGTCGGTGTGTGTTACTAATTTATTAATCATTGCTGTGGTGCAGGTTTCTGTGGGTGTTCCTGTCCATCGTCTAGCCTGCTAGGTGTCGATTCCTGTGCCCTATAATCGTTGTAGGAAGCCTGATATCTGTCAACTTTCTGGTCTATCAAAAATTCGAACCGGCTTCTCCGGTAGAGACTCGTTCTTCTTAACACAAGTTCTGTTAGTACACATTTTCTTCCGAGGACTGCTAAGTTTATGAAAAAAGAAAAGTGCGAGGTGCTACTGTCATGGGTTCACAGGGATCTATTTCGGGGAAGGACACAAGCTAAACATTTTTCTTTGCTGGAGACAATAGGTAACCCTCATTAGTTTAGGCGATTGTACCTTTAGAAAATAGAGTCATCGGCTGTTTTGTTCGGAATACTCTGGGACGGCTAGTACAGAGCTGGGGTGATTCTGGGAGGACGGGGTGCTTGGATATTCTAGTTCGGAACAATTGGGCGGGGGCAATTCTGGGCGGTGGAGATGGTGTCGTTAAAGCTCTAAAAACGAAAACCACTGACATATAGTCCCCGTGATGAGGGCCAGATTGGGAGACATCAGTCGTCTTACCTGTCCTTTCTTTCTCAGCCAATTAAATTCAACATTTTGCAGAAAGGAGAGGTAGTAACGTGGTAAAGTACGGTCGTTTTTGTTTCTGTCAATTTGTTCGAACACCGCCGTGTTTGAGGCCAATTATACACATACTGAGGAGGTATAGTGTCGTTAATTTATTCAAAAAGAAAAAGGGGCAAGAGAGCCTTTAGCGAGGGAGGGAGTGAGAGAGTAAGAGAGAGGGAGGGAGAGAGAGAGAGAGAGAGAGAGAGGGGGAGTGAGAGTGAGAGAGAGAGAGAGAGAGAGGGAGGGAGAGAGAGAGAGAGAGACATGCGCATCAAGTAGGCTATTTGGCATACGTACGACACAAAACGAGAGAGAGAGAGAGACATGTGTACGATAATAGGCCACTTGGTGCACACACACAACATGGAGTAGCGTGGGTCAGTTCTATGTAAGAAAACACAAGCGGGGGAAAGACATAAATTCGGTGATCACGTACACACAAATACCGGATAGGGCGTGACAGTACATACATCAAGCGCAGAAACTTAAGACGGAGACACAGGGCTACGTTGAGTATGGGGACCTTTCCTTTCCTGTCCTCTTTCCTATGCATGCTGCGTAGTTTCAGTACTTTTGTAATTTATTTTGGGGGGGGGGGGGTGTCGGACCTTTTACTCCCCTCCCTTTGATCGATAGACAAGCACTTTAATCATACGATGACGTCCTCTTCAAGCGGCCCAGGCATATGAGATGCATACACATTTATACCGTATAATCGTAGCACACACGCACAGTCATACCATACAGTTTTTCACGTTCCCAATGGTGGTCTGCACTTCGCGCACTATCCCACAACGTTTGTCTATGTTTTTCCCTATATTGAGCACGGTGCGGTCCATGTCCACTCCATTCTTCAGTCGGAACTTCGTTGTGACCTATAGAGAGGGAAAAGAGGGTGGGGGGGGGGTGTGCAGTATTCAAAGTACATTAGCGCGCGTAGACACGAAAACGTTTTACTTACCACGTACCAGGCTAGCCGCAGGAGTGGGTAATACCACAGACCTATTATGCTTTTCTTCCAATATACAAAGATGCTCTATTTCATTCATCTCCTAAATTCGGGTTCCCTGGTCGTACATGTATTTCTCGATCGGTCGTATATTATGGTGCAAGATACCATACCTTGCATTCGGCATATACCTTAAGCTATAGTCGACCATTTTCTGACAACTCTTGGAAAAAGACAGGTGTGACGGGTACAAATTCCGTTAATCAAAAAAGATTCAGGCAAATGGGGTCTGCATTATCTGCTTTCTATTGCTTGGGAGTAACAATCATTTATTCAAAAACCTTTACCAACCTAGATGATTTGTCATGACACTGATTCCGTAATTCCTTTAAGAAGCCCTTTATTTAAAACAATGTCAGTATACAAATACGGGCCTACAACCGTTCAGGCCGGCCACGGTGTGAGAGGCATCTCGGCGCAATTTTGGGGCGAGGTCGGGTGGGTCCAGTGCACAGTCTAAGTCTTCCCACTAACTAGCTGCCGGACCAGAATCCCTTTCGGTAGTTCGAGAACTTTTCGTTAGCGTCAGCTTGCGTCAGCATGGCGTCACCGCGGTCTTGTAGCGATGCCGTTGTCCTTCCTTGGGGCGGGACAGCAGGCGGGTTCTTCCGCTGTCGCCCTGAATCAGTCCTTCTTTTACGGCACCAAACGGAGGCAAGATGGCTGCCGCCCGGGGCAGGGACAAGTTAATGTGGAATAATCAAGCAAATAGCGGCGATTGCCCCCACCGGAGGTCCACAGGAGTCGAATGTCAATGACTCCCGCAGAATCTGCAAAGCTGAGAGGGTGTTTTTTCGAGGGTGGGGCCCACGCCCGAGCAGACAAGCTTCCGAGTCCAGAGCCGTCTTTTTAGCGGGCCGGGCCTAAATCTGAAGAACCAACCGCCATCTGGCAGCGACAGCAGTAGTTCGATGGTATCGCCACCGGGGTGGGTCCCTCGATCACTCGGCTGCGGGGGCCCATTTCTCGAGTGAAACGCTAATGGCATTCTTAGTGGATCCGCGCCTGAGTGGTTGCTCGGCGGGTGAGACGTGAATGGCTGTCCTGCTGCAGCTGGTAGGTGAGTGCAGGGGCGCCTACTCTTCTGGACGGCGAGTGAAACGGCTGGGTGCAACTCAGCTGGCCGGCGAGTGAAACGGCAGGGTGCAACTCAGCTGGCCGGCGAAAGAAACGGCAGGGGTGCAACTCAGCTGGCCGGCGAAAGAAACGGCAGGGGTGCAACTCAGCTGGCCGGCGAAAGAAACGGCAGGGGTGCAACTCAGCTGGCCGGCGAAAGAAACGGCAGGGGTGCAACTCAGCTGGCCGGCGAAAGAAACGGCAGGGGTGCCCTCTCTGCTGGCGAGCCTCCACCTGGGGAGGCGGGGGAGGCCCGTCCGCGTCGCTTCCCCCCTGCCAGGGCACCCTTCGCTGCCGGTCGAAGCGGAGAATGGGAAGGCCAGTACAACGTGGTGGACTCCACCTTGGCGCTGCCAGAGCCTCGGTGCTGCGTGTAGCCTCCGGCCTATTCGCACAATCGTCCGCCACTGATGTCGATGGATTTTTGCATGGCTTTTATAGCCCAAAGTCGACTAAAAGGACCGCCCAAAGCAGGTCAATGTTGCTATTTCGAAGAAGGAGGGGCGAGGACTGTCATGTAAATAGTTGTTTAAAAACGTGTTTTAATGTTATTACCCTGTTGGCGTGTTGTTATACCTATAAGTTATTAAAATGTTATAACTATACTACTTTGTTGGAGTGTTGTACATATTTGCAATCTGGTAACGAGCACAAGGATGTTACTGCGTAATCGGAAAAATGACATAGCCCAATTGTGCGTGATCTAGCCCAGTTCGGTGACGTCGATGGTGGGTATCAGCAGGCTTCCGGTTGTGCAGGATTTTATCGTGTTTACTGGGCGGGGTGGGTGGTAGGGCAGATATGTTTAGGCAGCGAGAGTGATGGAGCTGAGCTACCTCGTGGCCATCTTGACCGTGAGCTTGGCTCCTTCCCCTAGTTTCATATTTTTCGCAAAGGGCTATTTCCTAGTGTTGCTTAAAAGAAAAGGGATCCCATCGGTGGTCTACTGGTTTTCAGAGTCCTTCTTTGTATATTTATGCCATAGTTTGCTATAAGCTATAGTAACTAGTCCATATTTAGTGAACATGTCCTTATTAAGGGTGCCTTCCAATGGAGCCGGATGGTTCACCTCTAATAAGCGGTCCGGGCAGAACCAACTACCAATCAGTGGGGAGAAGATAGGCATGACGGGTTACAACGGGGACAAAAGTCAGCACTACCTATCTTTTCACTGCTTGCAAAGACTAGCTAGAATATCTCTATTCCTCGTTATTTGTAAGCAGAGAATACCTCCAAAGAACCAATATCGAACAACTAGTGTTCGGACAATCAATCAATCAATGGTGAGAAAGAGATAGGCACGACGGGTTACAATAGGGACAAAAGTCTGCGTTACCTACCCTTCACTATTTGCAAAGACTAGACAGAATATTTCTATTCTACGGTATTTGCAAACAGAGAATATCTCAAAGAGCACTATCCTTCAAAACAATCAATATTCGGACAATCAATCAGTGGGGAGATAAAAATAGGCACAACGGGTTACAATGGGGACAAAAGTCTGCGTTACCTACCCTTCACTATCTGCAAAGGGAGAGAGAGAGTATTTCTACTCCTCCCCGTTTGCAGACAGCGAATATCTCAAAGAGAACAATCAATAAGCAATACTAGTATTTTCAATCAATCGTTTCGCAATTTGTCGTGTTTCACGACCTTACCCGGACCGCGTGGACAGTTTCTCGTCTTCCGCCTCCAGCGCCCGATGGTCCTCTACTCTCCGTATTTGCCGCGGCACTCCTGATGGTTCCCAGTCAGGACCGTAGATCACTCGAGAGAGGTCTGCTCAGAACCAGTGAAGTTCGGATGATCGGCTGCCAGACGAGGGTCTATCGGGCAGGAGCTCTCCCGATCGTTGCAGTCGTTCACTCTATCGTTGGGACCTCTCCCACTGGATCCACGTGTCGCTGATGGGCCCCACGCTTGGGACGCCAATTGTTAAATGGTAGCGGCAGTCGTAGTCGATAACCTTTCAAGTATTGCCCGGCGGTAATCGCCTCTTATACCATTCGATGCTGAACCAACAAAGAGGCAGGCGCCGGAGACTGGAAGGCAGGAAACAAGGTTTTATTCTCTCCGGAGGAGAACACATCAGATCAGACAGCGAGGTATCGTCACGAGGTGCTCTAACTGCATCTCTGAGGCCTGGCCTCTTATACACAGGTTTATGACTTTATTGCAGGTTTATCATACATGGCACATTCTTGAGATCGCTTTGATACATGAAAGAACATCCTCAGAATCCCCACTTCAAGCTCGTTCCCACACATATCCACAGTGGAAGTCCCCACCCCACCCACAGTAGGAGATGGCTATCACACAGCTGGACATTCCGCCAATTCCCGGGGGTGTGTGCGACCGGTCGGGTCTCAGGGGGTGGGGGGCCTTGATCTACTGTAATCCCTTTGATGTGGGGTGTTTCCCTTACAGTAGGGGCAATAAACTGCATCCGCAGGGCTAGGTGATGGCCTGGGATCGGTTCGGACAATGGGGCGCAGAGGAAGGGGGTTATCAAAGAGATGCATGACCATGTATGGGATGTCGGTCAGGCGTGGGATGTGGTTCCATGGCAGGGTCGCGCAGAAGGAGAGGGTTTATGGCCCATGTATGAGAGAGCGGGGGTGGCCAGCTCGCGGGGGATGTTCGCAGCGCCTGAGGGGCACGCTGGTGATCGGTAATGAGCGGGGAGAGAGAGTGGGGTGCCTAAAATGGCTGCCGTGCGCTTTCCTGTGTGTCGCGCTGGGGAGAGGCAAGATGGCGCAGATAATGTTCAGTTCGCAAGCTAAATTTCCACATAATGATGGAAGGCAATAAAATATATATACATCAAAACTTTGCTATGGAAACAGTAGCATTATGTAAACAATTTTCTTATCTCTATCCTTGGTTTTGTGATGCAGGTTACAAATATGGGTTGTTTGATCCACTAGTCATGAGAATATTGAAAACCTATATATTTAAGTCTTTTTCTTCAACTTCATATTTGGTTGCTTTTTTGGATCTTCATGCTGCTGTTGCAATGGATTCTCAAGCCTATATATTTGACACATGAGGTTCTGGCATATCGCTTTTGCTACCATTTTCTTTCTTTCAGCAGGTACCATGGCGCTCTATCTTCAACTTGGATTGCACCTTTGCTGTCTCAATGTGATATCAGTTTTGTCTGTCTTATCCGTTTTGTTTGATGTTAAATTTGGGATGCATCCTTTATTCATTCCTACTATTCAGTTCAGTTTTCTAATCTTTTTTTTCTCCTTTTTGCCTTCTTCTTTTCACTATGGCAAATATCTATACTTTAAAAAATGCCTCTTTAAATATTGAAGGCCTTTTTCATCCAATAAAGAAAAGGACACTATTAGACTATTTACATAAATGTAAAGTGGATATATGTTTTCTACAAGACACTTACTTTGATGATAATATTGTTGCCTATATGACAAAATTGTGTGTTGGTAATCTAATCTCCTCACCTGTACTATGATGGAAAAATAATATGGTTATATTTTTATTTTATTGCAAGCATGATCCTGATACGTTTATGTTCAAACATTAACTCACAAACAGACCATTCATGTATTTAATATTTATGTTCCTACACAAGATTATCCTAATTTTGGGTCATTCATTTTGTCAGACATTTTGTCTGTTGGAAGTGTACCTCTTACTTTAGGAGACTTTAACATGATTTCTGATACACTTTTTAGATAGAATTTTGACAGATACGTTCCCAAGGACATATGTCCTATTTAAAGCACCCCTGGCTAATACTAAGCTAATTGATCATTGGAGACTCAATTATTCTACTGCTAAGGATTTCACTTTCTTTTCTAATGCTCACTCTACATACATCTTTATTGACTATTTACTTTCCTCTAGGAACGTTTGCTATTCAATTTCAAATCCTAAAATACAACCCATGATTGTTTCAGACCACGCCGTAATCTAATTTTCTTTAGCTCTTGAGGATATTCCCAAACATATGTGTCGATGGAAAATGAAAACACTGCTATTTTATTATCTATTGTCAATAGATATAAATTGTTATCTGCTATCTGTGAATACTTACATAACAATCAACCAAAGGATACTTCTTACATCACTCATTAGGATGCTCTGAAGGCTTATATCAGAGGTGTTACTATCTCTATCATGGCACATGAGAATAAAATATTAAACTTACATCTTAATAGTTTAGAACAGCAAATTTCCAAAACCGAAATGCTGTTCTTTCATCTCCAGACATTTAAGTCAAAACACAATTAAATAATTTACAATATGATATAATACTTTACTTAGTAAAAGAGCTGGTCTTTTTAGTTGCAAGCAAAAAATCAATTTCCAATTCACTGCAAACTAATTCGGCCGCACTTTTGCTAATTACTTACAAATCAAAAAGGATTAAAGCCAGATACATGCAATGCTATATGAAGTATAGATCGGCATTTACTTCTCTCTGCCATGGAAATAGCTACTCTATTTCAGAAATGTTATTCACATCTTTATATTAAACATCAAGATAATCCAGACACCATATCTGATAAATTTCTACTCAATTGCAACTAACCAATATTATCACACTGTGACAGAAGTATTCTGGATGCTCCTTTTACTGTGGAAGAGGTTTGCAATGGCATTAGAGCTCTACATGCTAAAACTCCCCAGGTCCTAATGGTATTCCAGCAGGATTTTATAAAGCCTTTACAAACCAACTTTTTCCTCTACCACTATCAAAGTTTTGAGAATTCACACATAAAGCTTCTGTAGAAGGATCTTTTAAAGAAGCAAACATTATTGTTCTTCTTAAACCAGCAAAAGACCCATTATTCATCTCTAATTATCTCACTGATTGATCAAGACTGCAACATTTTAGCTAAAATTATTGCAACTAGACTTTCCTCAATTCTGAACAATGTTATTTATCCTGATCAGTCTGGTTTCCTGAAAGGTAAATTATCCACACACAATACTAGATTTCGATGTCACACTAGTACCTCCCTGAAGAAACGTAAATGTCCCATAGGATTATTAGCATTAAATGCTGAAAAAGCCACAGATAAGGTTAATTTGAAATTTTTCTTTAGAACTATGCAAAAATTCTGTTTTGGTGGTAAATTTATTTCAATAGATAAAGCTTTGCATTGTTCACCCTCAGCAAATATTTTTGTTAGTAGCATTAATTCGTACCCTTGTCACCTGTTTAAAGGCACTAGATGGGTGTCCTTTATCTCCCTTACTTATCATATTAACCACTGAACCACTTTTAACTCTTATAGATACTTCTATGGATAACACAGGAATTACCATCAATAATATAGTTATTAAAGTTTCTGCTTATGCAAACAATGTATTATTATGTGTTAAAACCTTGTACATGCTATGACAGTGATAATAGATATTTATGAAGGTTGTGCACTAGTATCTGGATATACTTTAAATGTCAATGAAACTGATTTTTTTCCTTTAAACATATTTTGTACTGCAGATATGTTACATGCCACAGACATTACATGGAACACCACTTTTCTTAAATATCTTGGTATTTTCTTTTTATTACAAAAATAAAATACAGATTATTTAAATTGCAAAAACGTGTTAACCAAAGTTATGGGAAAATTAGATAAACGGTAGTCATTTAACTTATCATGATGGGGAAAAATTGAGGCAATTAAAATGGTAATAGCTCCACAAATTATATATCTATCTACTGTCAATGTTGCTTGTTACTTTTGCTACATCTTTCTTTCCCAATAATAATAAACTCCTAGCAAATTTATTTCGAATATTAAGGCTCCACAGATTAAAAATAGCAATTTATAAACTTCAAAATCAGAAGGGGGGGTGAGTAGCCCAGATTTTAAGAAATATAATTTTTCCTTTTTAGATGCGCATCTCTTGTTTTACTAATCTGGATCCCCATTTCACGCCCTCATAGGCTTGACTCGAGAGAAATATTGTAATTCCTTTTCCTTTACCAGCAATTTTTACTATGGATCTTAAAAAATCTAAGTTTTACTCTCCAATCCTCAGTACTGCTAAAACAACTGCTATATTAACTTTAGATGTAATATTTAGTAATTGAATTATATCTTCTAAGAAGGAATCTTTATGGATTAATCCCGTGATTACGCCGAATACTCTGATCTCTAGTTGGGGAAAAATTGATCCATGCTGGTATATTTCACATATTTGCCATAGTAATATATTTTTATATTTTTCTGATTTACAAGAAAAATTGCAGATTCCTGATTCTCAGTGCTCACAATAGTTCAATTCCAGATCCTCAATGTTCATGTATGAAGTTATTCTTTGGTATCCATAGATTATCTCAAATTGATTTACGAAAAATCTCGCAATTCATCAAAAACAGGGGAATTCTGGAATCCAATCACAGATAATAACTATTCTATGCCAGTATGGGAAAAATCGAGTTGCATAATATTTCAAATTGTCTTCCATCCTCTATATGTCAGACCAATTATTTTATACTGAACAATATTTATTGGACTACTGTTAAGTTATAAATTGTAAAATTAATTGATAAACCTGATTGCTAGAATTGTAAAATGAAACTTGGCTCACTGCAACAGATGGTAGTTGAGTGTCCATAGAGGGTAAATCTTGGCCTGATGTCTGGAGTAAACTCTCTTCATGTTGAACATTATCTTACATATGAAATTATTATTGGTAGATCATCACTTACTACATTTCCACTTTCGTATAAGGATGCTAAATCCCTTGATTTATTAACTTCTTTTGCTATCAAATCAATTACTATGAAATGGAAATCTGCTAATGATATATCTTTAAATGCCTGGTGGGTTTAGATATTATATATGAGAAACTGGATTGAATGTTTGTTTAATAAGAATAAGAAACCAATCTCTATCACATCATTAATTTGAAAGACTGTGGATGTTTTATTCTTAATTTTAGCTAAATACTTTTCAGACACAGCCCAAATGTTAAGTGGAGTTTCCTTTCACATCTCAATCAGGTTTTTGGACAGACTCAAAGAAATAGTGTAACCCTGACAAAATGTTCCAGTGCATTACAGGATAAAACAGGGATGTATTTTCATTCTAACAATGGACAACAGCAATTCAGACGCATATTGTCCAATAAATGGCTGCATGGAAGACATCTTTCTGAACTGTATAATAGTGAAGCACCTGGGCCTGATCAGTCACGGAGCAGGTTGCAGTGCAGGAAGGGCGAGAAACCAAATGTCACATACCTCTGTCCCTACAGATACGTGAGGCTAATGATATGATGTTTGGATTTGAGAAGCCTGCTAAATTACTCAACTTGGCCCTACTTTTTTTTTAACACTCCTTTTTATTGATTTTTGGAAGGAAAAGAAATAGAGCTAATAACCAAAATGCAAGTTGCAGTCACCAAACGCCACATATCTTTGATCCTCTGGCCCTTTCTCAGCGGATGGTGTAGTGATATTAGTATATACGGTAGGGTCAGGATAGTCAGTGGTCCCACTGCCATCTGTCCAACAGCTTCATGAATTTCGATGGGCACACCGTGGTTTAATTTATCTCCCTTCCTGCAGCCATCCATGAGTGCGTGTCTTTGCAGCACTGTTTGAGCAAAAAGGGCAGGGGCTTTTCCAATCTGCTGCTTATGTTGTATCTCGCTACTGTAAATCCAGTGCTGTAAATACCTTATTGTACTTGGTTATGGAGGAGTTCCACCATATGCCCAGTAACATTGTTTTGGGATTCATGATTATCTTTGCACCAACCCTACCACAGAGTCTGCTCCCCGCCCTCTCCCAGTAATATTTCAATGTGTGGGCAATACCACAATATATGCAGGAAATCTCCCCGACTTCCACATCCTCTGAAACACTGGTCCAATTGAATAAGGTCAAAGGCTTGTAGGGATGTGTGTTTGTGTAGTATATTCAGTATAGTAGTTTGAGCTGTACCGGGTGGGACCCTTCCTTTATAGCGACTGTTTTGAGAGCCCATAATGCCTCATCCTCCTCAGTCATCTAGATTTCCCAGGTCTCCCTCCGATTCGGCTCTCATTGGTCCCATGTGAATGGGTGAGATATTAATCAGTGTTCTGAATATCATTATCAGTCAGTCAGTGATAACTTTATTTCGGTCATAAGACCATAAAAGTACACATAAGTACATCAGCAAATACAATCAGACAATAAATAAGCATAAAAGATTAAAAGAGGAATTAAACTACAAGTTATCAATGAAAGAGAAATAAGTACAAAAAATTAATTTAAAAAAATTTGTCTCCTACGCCACATACTGTATAAATATCATGAATATCATTATATGAATGATATGGCCTTTGTCTGCATGACCTCGCAAAGGGCTGTGTTTCCTACAGGCGAACGGTTTGGTGCTTCATTTAATTATTCTTTGTATTTGCAGGGTGATTGTCTGAGTTATATTTATTTGAAAAACTGTGTCCTCTTGATGCTGAATTCTTCATTTCTATCACCCAATCTTTCCATCCAATCAATTTGGTTGCAGCCTTCCGCGCTAGCCCTACTGCGTGGTAGGCATCTCCTATAAATAATAGCCAGGTCTCTCGCTGTCCCTTGACTAGTCTGTAAATTTGCTAGGCAGGCTCCTCTTGTTGAGAGAATGCCCAATCACTGAGTGCCACCAAGTGGGAGGCCAAGGAATACCCAGAGAGCCCGGGAGTACTGTTCCACTGTCGTATATCCCTGGCACAATGTTTACAGCGAGAGGCTCTGGGTTTCCGCATCACGCAGTAAAGTATGCATGATTTCATCTATGTGTGTGAAATAATCTTCTGACCACCAAAATGGGATATTTGTAGAATGTGTATAATTCCTTTTGATTAAAGCTACTCTCCTGAGCAGTGATGGGGAGTCCCTGCCTGTGCACAACATGTGACATAGATCGGTCCAGGACTCCCTTCAGATATATTTCGTAAAGTATCTGGGTGTCTCTAGTAATGTACATTCCCAGGTACTTCAAACCGTCCTGGAATATTTCTTACAGACCAATCTGTAAGAGGAAATACAGCAGATTTTCCCCAGCCCGAATATTGCCCAAATATTATGAACATCTCAAGGGCTCTCTGGATAGATCTGTCAGGGAAGACCAAGGATTATGATATGCGGCCCACATATAAGGAGGTTCTTGAGTCTCACCCTGCTGTCCACTGCAAACCCCTTTCCAAACCATCATGCAAGTGGTTCAACCACCAGAGCAAGTAGCAGGGAGGATAGTGGAGATCCCTGTCTGGTGCCCTGGCTAGTGAAAGTGCCAGACAACACTTCACTCATATTCCTGCAAGTGACTCTGTATGTAGCACACCTAGAATATTGAACCCACAGTGAATTCCATTGTGTGTAGGATTGGGAACAGAAAACTCCACTCGACAGTCGAACGCCTTTTCATTGTCTAGGGAAAGGATCACCACCAGTTCCATCATAGACTAGGCGTATTCCACAGTGTGATTGGGCCGACATGGATTATGTATTTTTGTCCTGCTGGGTTGGTCAGGGTGAATTAGTGTATTAATGCACGAATAGGGCTTTGTGGAGAGGACCTTGTCAAGCACCTTTATCTCAACGTTTAGTAATGAAATAGGCCAATAAGAGGCTAAGTCATTCAATGGCTTTCTGAATCAGTGTCAATGTAGCTGTGCATAGTTTGAGTGGTAGTTGTCCAACTTTCTTGGTTTCCATATATATGGAGTCCATATATTCCACCACTTTGGTGTTTAGATGTTTAAAAAACTCCTTCGGGAGTCCATTAGACTCTGTGCAGTGCCACGTTGCAGCTTAGATATCGTGCCTGCTATTACTTTTCTACTCAGGACAACCTTTAGTCCTTCTTGCAGCTCATGGTTTAGCACTGGAAGTGGTAGGTCTGCCTCAAAGTTGGCCATATCCGTCTCTTGATATTTATTTGTAATCTATAGAGTGCCCTCATGTATGCCGTTAGTATCTAAGCAATTTCCCTATCTGCTTGCACAGTCATTGTTACAGGATTACAGACCATAGAGATCCATCAACTATCGTTGTCCTACTTATCTAGCCATGCAAGAAGTTTACTGGCCTTGTTTTCTACCTTGGAAAGGTGTCTTTGCTTGCAAATGTATATTTTCTTGTCTTCATTCTTGACCATGGCTTTACATTAATTGTTTCTGCTTCGAGCCATCTGTTCCAGGAGAGGGAGGCATTTTGCTTCCAGTCCCCCTCCAGTGCCAGCAGCTCTCCCCAATGCCTATGATTTCCTGGGCACGTTCTCTGTTGAGGCCGGCTGTCTTGGATATAACCTGTCCTCTGAGCACCATCTTAAAGGTGTCCCCCAGTATGGGTTTGGAGTTAACTGATCATATGTTTGTATTGAAATAATCATTAGCAGTCTTCGAGAGATGGTCCGACACAGCGTGATTTTGATGATCCTATGCATTCGGTCTCCAGTACTCCCATCAATGTAGTTTGTGTGACACTTGTATAACGATTGGATATGCCCCTTGCGAGTATGGTAGTGTTGGTGAACCTGTTCAAGTCTCTTATTGAAGCGAAAGTAGCAAAGGCCTGAAAGGGAGCCATCTACCCTCAAAAGCTGTACCAGGTGTGGTAACCCAGTGTTGCACACATTAGGTGTTGAACTCCCCCCGCCTATTAATTGCTACCCCCTCAGGGAATTGTATAGGAGTGGTTCGTAGTCTATTGAGTGTAGACCATCATGAGTGTAAATATTTCTCCATCCCATTGTTCTGTCAATGTGGCGTAGCATTCCAGCTCATCAGTGCAGGTTTTTGTGGTATAAATGGTGGAAACTTACAACTTAGTATACCCACCACCTCGAGCTGCTAGTGTGTGCCAGAAATGAGTATTTGCCCAATATCTGGAAGTGACGTGTTACTCTTTAAATGGGTTTCTGGTAAAAGTACAATGTCTTTGTATCATTTTCAGAATCATTCCCTTTTTGATCTTATTTTCCAGCCCATTAGCTTTCCACAATATTATTTTATGTCTGTTATTCCTTTTACCCCTGTGCTTAATGTCTGAGGTCTGTGGCCAGTTTTTACCCTAGGGGCTGCAAAGGGGCATCTGGATTAAACCACCCTCCCTAACCTGTTTTCATAATAAGTATGACATTTTGCACCCTAATCAGATTACATTTTGCCCCACTCTGATGTCCCACTTATCTTACATTCAGTTTGTCAATCGAGTTCAGCATTTTTCCTGAACATCCTTCCTCCTAAGAGCCATTCAGCCACATTCCACAGTTTCATCCCTTCAGTCTTTCCTCCATGCTTCTCTGCTGCATTGATCAGCATGGGGATCTATGGTCCATCCTATCCACACAGGGTTGCATCCCTTTCTCCTAATCAGCAGGATTCGCTTCTCCATGGTGTTTTTGCTAAGGACCGCTTCTTCTCTGGGTGGCCAGGCCCACTTTCTTAATTTTTTGAGTTCCAACACTGCTTGTAACGAGAGGAGTTTATTGTTGACAGACTATTAGTAAGGCTGTTGTTTGCTCGAGAGATAAAAATACAACTTCTTAAAGTTCTTCGCTTACCAAAAAATACTAACAGTAGCCCTGACATGATTTTCTGTGACTTCAAGTACGTGTGGCAGAATCAGATCCTCAGATTTCACTACGGATAAAAAAAGCGACTTTATAACTGAATACAGCGGTAGACTATTAGCAAGAGCAGGTACCTTGGCTAGTCATGACCAGGCAGGCCACAGACTTTTCAAAATAATGAGATATCACCATGAACAGGATCAGGAATAGAGCCTTTAATACACACAATACCTCTCCTTCTCCCCTGCTGCATTACAACCTCAATTCTAGAGATTACCTACTCAATGTGTCTCAAATCCAAAATGAGGTCATTATTACATAAATGGAACAAGACAACTTCTAACGTTGAGAAAAGTGTGAGCACACAATCCAACACCCTTGATAATGCTTAAGCTTCAACCTATTGAAACCTCACCACCTACCGCCTGCCTCACATAACCCATCTTGCATGCACATGAAACAACCTACTTCTCTTCTCCACGACCTCTCATAAATGACTCATCCTTATCAGAAAATGACTTTGGTGCATATTTTTCCTCGAAAACCATCACCAAAGCCCTGAATTCATTCCTGAATGCACCACCACCCCTTTAACATTCCAACCACATCCTAACGTAACCAAACTACACTGTCAAACTTGACCACCATATGTTCCTCTAATGTCATTTCTATTGTCAAAGCCTCCAATCTAGCCTCTGCACCACCTGATCCTTTAAAAAAACGACATCCCACTCCCGAGCAAGGGGTAAGTCCATAAAAGAGTATTAATCCAAGATCAGTGTTTCAGGGTTCTTCTTTAGTTTCAGGTTGTCATCATATTCAGAAGCCACAAGTATTTCACAGACGAATCATATCATCATGTTGATGTAACAGATGTAGCCAACACGTGTTTCGTTTTGGGTTTATCGCCCATTGACTTCCTCAGGGCAATTGTTAACTGGAAAACAGGTCCGCCACTATCCACGCAAGCCTGCAGATAATCCCATTCAGCATGGGTCTTAGTATACTTGTATCCAAAGGGGTGAAGTATAATATAAGGGCGTATATCAGTTCCGTGGAGAGTACTCCATTCCTAGAATCCGGATTGCAGCAACCAGGCTTGCCTGGATAGCGGCTACGTTCTATTTCAAGGTTATTATCTTCCACACCTTGTGCTTGGCCACACACAGGAACGTTGTACAACATCTGACTACTGTGTCTACTTTCTGTTTCTGAGAGAAGGTTATTTTCCGCACATTGTGCTTGGCCACAGGATCTTTGTACAACATCTGGCTGCTGTGGCTACCTTCTTTTTCAGAGAGAAGTTTATCTACCACACATTGTGCTTAGTCACAGGATCTTTGTACAACATCTGGCTGCTGTGGCTACCTTCTATTTCAGAGAGAAGGTTATCTTTCACCATTTGTGCTTGGCCACAGGATCTTTGTACAACATCTGGCTGCTGTGTCTACCTTCCATTTCAAGGATATTATCTTCCACACATTGTGCTTGTCCACAGGATCTTTGAACAACATCTGGCTGCTGAGGCTACCTTCAATTTCAGAGAGAAGGTTATCTTTCACCCTTTGTGCTTGACCACAGGATCTTTGTACAACATCTGGCTGCTGTGTCTACCTTCCATTTCAAGGTGATTATCTTCCACACAGTGTGCTTGGCCACAGGATATTTGTACAACTTTTGGCTGCTGTAGCTACCTTCTATTTCCAAGAGAAGGTTATCTTCCACCCTTTGTGCTTGGCCACAGGATCTTTGTACAACATCTGGTTGCTGTGTCTACCTTCCATTTCAAGGTGATTATCTTCCACACAGTGTGCTTGGCCACAGGATCTTTGTACAACTTCTGGCTGCAGTGGCTACCTTCTATTTCAGATGGAAGGTTATCTTCCACACTTTGTGCTTGGCCTTCAGATGTGTCAATGATCTCACCAATGCTTCCTTCTCCACATGTACATGGATTTGCCAAAATGTCAGGCGTTTGGAAGTGACATCATGCAGCCTATGACCTCAAACGATACCACATAATTGACCTTTGTCATACCCCTAAACTCTCAACCCTCCTAGATGCTGGTGAGGCATCAGAGGAATGGTGATGGGTGGGAAATAGAGAGGCTCTTAGGGGTGCAGCCTTTGTGAACCCTGAGGCAAGTGGTAGAGAGGGGAGTGTTCCAGGTTCCAAGGTATAAGCCTGGGTAGCAGCTGCTACCCCTCACTACCTCAAGTCTAATGCCATGAGGGTGACAGAACCACCCCCTCAAACACAGGAGCACTTCAAGAGTCATACTTTCTACTGACAGCAGCCATTACTTTTCGTAACTTTGTAAGTTATTTATTATTATAAATAAAAATAACAATAACAATAACAAAGCTACAATAAATATGAATAATTTCATATGTAAAATGAAATGCAGAAAATAAAAGTAGAAGTAAAAGATAAAGAAAAAGGTGGGGGAAGGGCAGAAATGATATGATCTTATGAAGCAAATTATCAAGTTATCATCCATGTATAGAGTTTTCTAAAGATCTTACAGCAATCATATACAAATAGAGAACATAAGATAATGAAAATCAATATATGAATATAAGCAAAGATAGACAGAATAACGTACATCAGCTGATATTACTTCGGAATCTCACAACGCTGCAGCTATGCCGGTGTGAACACACTATGACATTTGACCAAACCCATCACCTTTGCCATGTTTACTGTGTACATCCGCAGCTACGCCCTGGGTCCGATGCACCCTGCCACGGGCCGTGTGGACAAAATTGACACCATTTTGACTCAAGATCTACCCTCATGACTTTCACTAGACTTCTGGACCATATCTACTGTTTTGTCGCCCTTACCTACATGGCACCTAACACAATTCGTGACCTTACACAGCTGATACCTCTCTTTTGATTTTTGATTTTCAATTTATTTATTGGCATTTTCAATTAAAAGGTCTCTACACATGGAACAGGATTCAGTAATATTCATATTCATGATGGTGCAACAAACACATCTTTATATATTGACATGCAGTAGCTTGTTTGCTAATTGCACAATGTGGTGGGGGCCATAAAGGGGCGCAGAATATTAGGAAATAAGAATAGGATAGGATCCCAAAAATTATATCTCAAAGAGAAGTAGCCAATTTTCAGCACAAATACTTCTATTTGTGTTGATGTTTGCTTCCCTGTGTTTCTTTATATTTATCCGAGAGATATCACCCCGTACAACTCGTGAACTTACACAGCTGATACCTCTCTTAATTATGTTGTTTGCTTCCCTGTGTTTCTTTATATTTATCCGAGAGATATCACCCCGTACAACTCGTGAACTTACACAGCTGATACCTCTCTTAATTATGTTGTTTGCTTCCCTGTGTTTCTTTATATTTGTCCGAGAGATATCACCCCCGCAACTCGTGAATTACACAGCTGATACCTCTCTTAATTATGTTGTTTGCTTCCCTGTGTTTCTTTATATTTATCCGAGAGATATCACCCCGTACAACTTGTGAACTTACACAGCTGATACCTCTCTTAATTATGTTGTTTGCTTCCCTGTGTTTCTTTATATTTATCCGAGAGATATCACCCCTACAACTCGTGAACTTACACAGCTGATACCTCTCTTAATTATGTTGTTTGCTTCCCTGTGTTTCTTTATATTTGTCCGAGAGATACCACCCCGCAACTCGGGAACTTACACAGCTGATACCTCTCTTAATTATGTTGTTTGCTTCCCTGTGTTTCTTTATATTTGTCTGAGAGATATCACACCCGCAACTCGTGAACTTACACAGCTGATACCTCTCTTAATTATGTTGTTTGCTTCCCTGTGTTTCTTTATATTTATCCGAGAGATACCACCCCGCAACTCGTGAACTTACACAGCTGATACCTCTCTTAATTATGTTGTTTGCTTCCCTGTGTTTCTTTATATTTGTCCGAGAGATACCACCCCGCAACTCGTGAACTTACACAGCTGATACCTCTCTTAATTATGTTGTTTGCTTCCCTGTGTTTCTTTATATTTATCCGAGAGATACCACCCCGCAACTCGTGAACTTACACAGCTGATACCTCTCTTAATTATGTTGTTTGCTTTCATGTGTTTCTTTATATTTATCTGAGAGATATTACCCCTACAACTCGTGAACTTACACAGCTGATACGTCTCTTATGTTGTTTGCTTTCCTGTGTTTCTTTATATTTATTCGAGAGATATCACCCCTACAACTCTTGAACTTACACAGCTGATACCTCTCTTAATTATGTTGTTTGCTTCCCTGTGTTTCTTTATATTTATCGGAGAGATACCACCCCGCAACTCGTGAACTTACACAGCTGATACCTCTCTTAATTATGTTGTTTGCTTTCCTGTGTTTCTTTATATTTATCTGAGAGATATCACCCCTACAACTCGTGAACTTACACAACTGATACCTCTCTTAATTATGTTGTTTGCTTCCCTGTGTTTCTTTATATTTATCTGAGAGATATCTCCCCTACAACTCGTGAACTTACACAGCTGATACCTCTCTTAATTATGTTGTTTGCTTCCCTGTGTTTCTTTATATTTATCCGAGAGATATCTCCCCTACAACTCGTGAACTTACACAGCTGATACCTCTCTTAATTATGTTGTTTGCTTCCCTGTGTTTCTTTATATTTATCCGAGAGATATCTCCCCTACAACTCGTGAACTTACACAGCTGATACCTCTCTTAATTATGTTGTTTGCTTCCCTGTGTTTCTTTATATTTATCCGAGAGATATCTCCCCTACAACTCGTGAACTTACACAGCTGATACCTCTCTTAATTATGTTGTTTGCTTCCCTGTGTTTCTTTATATTTATTCAAGAGATATCTCCCCTACAACTCGTGAACTTACACAGCTGATACCTCTCTTAATTATGTTGTTTGCTTCCCTGTGTTTCTTTATATTTATCCTAGAGATATCTCCCCTACAACTCGTGAACTTACACAGCTGATACCTCTCTTAATTATGTTGTTTGCTTCCCTGTGTTTCTTTATATTTCTCCTAGAGATATCTCCCCTACAACTCGTGAAATTACACAGCTGATACCTCTCTTAATTATGTTGTTTGCTTCCCTGTAGTTTCTTTATATTTATCCGAGAGATACCACCCCGCAACTCGTGAACTTACACAGCTGATACCTCTCTTAATTATGTTGTTTGCTTCCCTGTAGTTTCTTTATATTTATCCGAGAGATACCACCCCGCAACTCGTGAACTTACACAGCTGATACCTCTCTTAATTATGTTGTTTGCTTCCCTGTGTTTCTTTATATTTATCCGAGAGATACCACCCCGCAACTCGTGAACTTACACAGCTGATACCTCTCTTAATTATGTTGTTTGCTTTCATGTGTTTCTTTATATTTATCTGCGAGATATCACCCCTACAACTCGTGAACTTACACAGCTGATACGTCTCTTATGTTGTTTGCTTCCCTGTGTTTCTTTATATTTGTCCGAGAGATATCACCCCGCAACTCGTGAATTACACAGCTGATACCTCTCTTAATTATGTTGTTTGCTTCCCTGTGTTTCTTTATATTTATCCGAGAGATATCACCCCGTACAACTTGTGAACTTACACAGCTGATACCTCTCTTAATTAAGTTGTTTGCTTCCCTGTGTTTCTTTATATTTATCTGAGAGATATCACCCCTACAACTCGTGAACTTACACAGCTGATACCTCTCTTAATTATGTTGTTTGCTTCCCTGTGTTTCTTTATATTTGTCCGAGAGATACCACCCCGCAACTTACACAGCTGATACCTCTCTTAATTATGTTGTTTGCTTCCCTGTGTTTCTTTATATTTGTCTGAGAGATATCACACCCGCAACTCGTGAACTTACACAGCTGATACCTCTCTTAATTATGTTGTTTGCTTCCCTGTGTTTCTTTATATTTATCCGAGAGATACCACCCCGCAACTCGTGAACTTACACAGCTGATACCTCTCTTAATTATGTTGTTTGCTTCCCTGTGTTTCTTTATATTTGTCCGAGAGATACCACCCCGCAACTCGTGAACTTACACAGCTGATACCTCTCTTAATTATGTTGTTTGCTTCCCTGTGTTTCTTTATATTTATCCGAGAGATACCACCCCGCAACTCGTGAACTTACACAGCTGATACCTCTCTTAATTATGTTGTTTGCTTTCATGTGTTTCTTTATATTTATCTGAGAGATATCACCCCTACAACTCGTGAACTTACACAGCTGATACGTCTCTTATGTTGTTTGCTTTCCTGTGTTTCTTTATATTTATTCGAGAGATATCACCCCTACAACTCATGAACTTACACAGCTGATACCTCTCTTAATTATGTTGTTTGCTTCCCTGTGTTTCTTTATATTTATCTGAGAGATACCACCCCGCAACGCGTGAACTTACACAGCTGATACCTCTCTTAATTATGTTATTTGCTTTCCTGTGTTTCTTTATATTTATCTGAGAGATATCACCCCTACAACTCGTGAACTTACACAGCTGATACCTCTCTTAATTATGTTGTTTGCTTCCCTGTGTTTCTTTATATTTATCTGAGAGATATCTCCCCTACAACTCGTGAACTTACACAGCTGATACCTCTCTTAATTATGTTGTTTGCTTCCCTGTGTTTCTTTATATTTATCCGAGAGATATCTCCCCTACAACTCGTGAACTTACACAGCTGATACCTCTCTTAATTATGTTGTTTGCTTCCCTGTGTTTCTTTATATTTATCCGAGAGATATCTCCCCTACAACTCGTGAACTTACACAGCTGATACCTCTCTTAATTATGTTGTTTGCTTCCCTGTGTTTCTTTATATTTATCCGAGAGATATCTCCCCTACAACTCGTGAACTTACACAGCTGATACCTCTCTTAATTATGTTGTTTGCTTCCCTGTGTTTCTTTATATTTATTCAAGAGATATCTCCCCTACAACTCGTGAACTTACACAGCTGATACCTCTCTTAATTATGTTGTTTGCTTCCCTGTGTTTCTTTATATTTATCCTAGAGATATCTCCCCTACAACTCGTGAACTTACACAGCTGATACCTCTCTTAATTATGTTGTTTGCTTCCCTGTGTTTCTTTATATTTCTCCTAGAGATATCTCCCCTACAACTTGTGAAATTACACAGCTGATACCTCTCTTAATTATGTTGTTTGCTTCCCTGTAGTTTCTTTATATTTATCCGAGAGATACCACCCCGCAACTCGTGAACTTACACAGCTGATACCTCTCTTAATTATGTTGTTTGCTTCCCTGTAGTTTCTTTATATTTATCCGAGAGATACCACCCCGCAACTCGTGAACTTACACAGCTGATACCTCTCTTAATTATGTTGTTTGCTTCCCTGTGTTTCTTTATATTTATCCGAGAGATACCACCCCGCAACTCGTGAACTTACACAGCTGATACCTCTCTTAATTATGTTGTTTGCTTTCATGTGTTTCTTTATATTTATCTGAGAGATATCACCCCTACAACTCGTGAACTTACACAGCTGATACGTCTCTTATGTTGTTTGCTTTCCTGTGTTTCTTTATATTTATTCGAGAGATATCACCCCTACAACTCGTGAACTTACACAGCTGATACCTCTCTTAATTATGTTGTTTGCTTCCCTGTGTTTCTTTATATTTATCTGAGAGATACCACCCCGCAACTCGTCAACTTACACAGCTGATACCTCTCTTAATTATGTTGTTTGCTTTCTTGTGTTTCTTTATATTTATCTGAGAGATATCACCCCTACAACTCGTGAACTTACACAGCTGATACCTCTCTTAATTATGTTGTTTGCTTCCCTGTGTTTCTTTATATTTATCTGAGAGATATCTCCCCTACAACTCGTGAACTTACACAGCTGATACCTCTCTTAATTATGTTGTTTGCTTCCCTGTGTTTCTTTATATTTATCCGAGAGATATCTCCCCTACAACTCGTGAACTTACACAGCTGATACCTCTCTTAATTATGTTGTTTGCTTCCCTGTGTTTCTTTATATTTATCCGAGAGATATCTCCCCTACAACTCGTGAACTTACACAGCTGATACCTCTCTTAATTATGTTGTTTGCTTCCCTGTGTTTCTTTATATTTATCCGAGAGATATCTCCCCTACAACTCGTGAACTTACACAGCTGATACCTCTCTTAATTATGTTGTTTGCTTCCCTGTGTTTCTTTATATTTATTCAAGAGATATCTCCCCTACAACTCGTGAACTTACACAGCTGATACCTCTCTTAATTATGTTGTTTGCTTCCCTGTGTTTCTTTATATTTATCCTAGAGATATCTCCCCTACAACTCGTGAACTTACACAGCTGATACCTCTCTTAATTATGTTGTTTGCTTCCCTGTGTTTCTTTATATTTCTCCTAGAGATATCTCCCCTACAACTCGTGAAATTACACAGCTGATACCTCTCTTAATTATGTTGTTTGCTTCCCTGTAGTTTCTTTATATTTATCCGAGAGATACCACCCCGCAACTCGTGAACTTACACAGCTGATACCTCTCTTAATTATGTTGTTTGCTTCCCTGTAGTTTCTTTATATTTATCCGAGAGATACCACCCCGCAACTCGTGAACTTACACAGCTGATACCTCTCTTAATTATGTTGTTTGCTTTCCTGTTTTCCTTATTTCCTATCAATTGTAAAGCGCTCAGATACCCTCATAAGTCATGTTCATGTTATATTAAAACTTATAAATAAAAAAAACAGCCTGCAGCCACATGTAATAACTACTGCGACCAGAGTGTGGACTCGGCCAATGCCCTGTGCCCATTATCCCGGCCACCAGTGCCCACTGGTAACTGGGTGAGTTTGAAAATACATTCTTATGGCTGGAGTCTAGGAGGTACTTTACTTTAAACTAATGTAAAGGTTTCTATAGGCAGTGTTGATGTGTGTGGTTTGATGGCCAATTGTAAAGGCACCAACATTGTGTTTTCTTGTACTGAGCTCAAATCCTTCTAGTTCTGACAAGATTCGCTCTGCTCTGCTAGAAAGAAGAATGTACTCAGAAACCCCCTAGACAGGAGAGAACCCGCCAATGGCATGGTTGTGAATTTAGGACGCCCCATGCGGTCTACTGTTGTTACACGCAGGGCCACTGGAGTTATGAGGCAGCAGAGGGCAAAATTATGCGGCTGGGTTACCTGAATTATGCGGCAAAAAGGCAATTTATGCTGCATAATACAGCACATTTTGTAATGTTATTTCTATGTTTTTTCATCGTTTTTAAACTTGGTAAAACTGTCTGGGCATTGGTTGCCCTTCAGTAGTGCCATTTAAGACCCAAATATAGCAACAAAAAGGTGACACGTCCAGCTTTGCAAAGGGCCTCTTACCGCATGGCAACACGTTTTGCTGCATTTTTAGTAACGTATTAACCATTTGAGCTAGACATTTTTTGTTGTTAAAATATGTGGATTATGCAGCAGATTTTGGATTTATGTGTCAATTGCAGCAAATCTATATTGATGCGGAAATCCGCGCGGCCGCACAGTCGCATAATTCCAGTGGCCCTGGTTACACGTAGCCACCAACCACCTCTTGATTGCTGTATTCGGGCAACTAAAAAAGTGACAATGCTACCCATATTGTGTAAAGATCATTATAAGAGGGACTGAAGGGCGGTCTTGTATGGGCTGTAGGAAACCAAACTCTAAAAGTATTAGATCCTCGGTGCCTTTCATGCAGGGGCACCGAGGCGACAGGCCAGGAGTTAACAATAATGGGGCATACCGTTAATTCAGGGGTGTCAAATGAACACGGTCATCGCACTGACCCAGTAGAATCCTCTAAAATTAGGATTTGCAAGAAATTTAGTAATTCTAGGTACAGCGACCCAGTCCCCTTTTTCCTCTGGAGTTTTCAGCTGCTTTCCATAACCACTGCATGCGGGGTATTTAAGAGTCTGTCGTTTTCTGCGAAGCTTGCAATCCTGTGTGGATGGTAGCTACCAGAAATTCCTCCAACTCGGATTAGAGGTCTAAAATGCGATCCCAACAGGGAAAATCAATTAACCCTTTTGCGTCATCATTTTTGTGTTTCACTATTCACACAAGCCCAGGTCCACATCACAGACTCTGTTCTCAAAGCAACAATTGTTACAACGCGGCTCCCAGAATTTAGAAGAGTCGTAAATATGTTACTTGCTGCATAATTAAGTGAACTGTGCGGCACACTTGGGTTCCGCGAAGCCGCATAATTAATTAAAGCCTTTGATAGTCATCAGTATTGGGCGGGGTAGGCGTCTCCTGTGTACATGCCCTCCCCTGTGCGAGCGGCGCGTGGTGCACCAACGCACAGTGTGTTATTGTACCGTAATGACCGAAGTGCACGCCATTTGTAACGCAATGCAATAAAATTAATCGTTTATTCATTTACAGCTCCCAGTGGCGCCCAGAAGTCTTGGGAAAATCACGCCGCTAGGCTTCAATGTTTGGCAGAAACTGTTTGGACTAACTTAATGTGTGTATTTTTAATTCTCTGCCATTTGTTCTGGTCCAATGAATAGTATCTTGTCATCATTGCTTTGGGAACCAGAGAAAGTTAAACCCCCGCTGTGTCGGCTCGCTGCTGCCTATCATAAAGTATAACAAATACCCAGTCATAAACATATTTAAGACACGGAATGGGCACCATTTCGTAAGGAAATCGCACATAGAAATGGCACCGCTTCCTGGTGCAGTCCTCCTCCGGAAGACGGGGCACTGTACAACCCACGCTATTATACCACACTCCAGAGAGGATAAAGTCGACAACTTCACAAAGTTATTTGGCAAAGGAAGGACAGCCAGACCTCTTACACCAAAGCCACTTTTAGGGGGCCGTGCTCTGGCTACAAAATGTATTTAAATATTAAAACATCCGACCTGGCCTGTTCCTTCTTGATGCAGCTAAGGCAGTCTTGACGAGGGGACACACATCCTGTTTTCTCTGTGCCCAGAAAGCACTGTTTGTCAATGACAAGGTGCTCCTTGGATTACAAACCAGAGAGGGCCCCGCAGTAGTTTTTGACCCGGCCACACAAAAGCTTTTGACAAGCCTCCATAGAGATAAACATCTCTATGGCAGGTAAAAGTAGCATCTTCTGCTGGAAATGACCTATATACAGACCAGTACAACGAAAAACAGACTTGTGAAAAGCTTTTGACTTTCAATCACCTTCTCTTTTTCACCAACAGGAAGTTCTGCCTATATATACTATATAAACTATATAAACTGACTTTGATCTCGGAGATGCTCTTTCACACTGATGAATGCACAAGCACTTGATAGGTCAGAAGTGCTGTTCAGGGATGCCTATGCCAGCCTCGCAGCAGGTCCCATGGAGACACCCTGCTTGCAGGTGATCTTGTCACTCAACACTCCCAAAAGAAAGGGGAGAGAGGCCCCTCTCCTGTTCAGTCCTCCCTTTTCAATGAGCACAGTTACACACAGAGAGGAAAAGGAGGCAGTACATTTTTGTAAAATATCAGAACAACTTCTTAATAAAAAACACAAGTTATTTTAAAATTGCCCTCACCCACTAATAGTGGCACGCTTAATCATTGGGCGTCCCACAACAGCCCTGCGCAGACCAACGCCTGGGATGGAGCAAAGGGGAATAGGGAAGACAATACACACAGATAGGAGTCCACTTTGATGATATGCTTTCTGTAAATAAAAATATCAACTAGATTGTCAAAACCTGCAAGTGGCGGGCAGCATCACATCCCTTCCTGCCCGCCACTCTGACCGTCTCTTTCAAGGGCCATTACCCTCGCCATCCTGGGTAGCCTCCTTGGACTCACAGCGTGGACCTTGCAGGCTTACTGCACCCTGTTGACACAAGCCCCCAATTTAATACGTCAGTCCATCAGATATAGTTCTGTCCTTCACTGCAGCCCCTGTTCATCATGCTTTAGGTCTAATATTAAGGAAGTGTGAACAACAGAACCTACAGAACCTGTTTCTGGTCACAATGGAGCGTCCTGGATCGGTTCTGTTTCATCTCCTATATTTAGTCAGGATAAGGCATCTGGTTCGCCATTGTTCTTGTCAAGGTTGTAAATTATCACAAAATGATAATCAGAGAAGAATAAGGACCAGAGGGGTTGTGTTAGGGTTAGCGTTCTAGTCAACAACAGGAAGTGCAGATCCCTGTGAGCAATATACACGCCTACCACAGGTTGTGCCCTCCAAGAGGTAATGCCTCCATTTCTCAAAATCCACATTTACAGCAAGTCATTCCTTGCCCAGTATTGTATAATGTATATTGACAAGTGTTAGTTTATAGCAAAAGAGCCCAGATGCATGACACTACCAGCATTCTTGTGATATTCCTAGAGAATATCCTTGTTATACGATGGAGGAGGAGGAGGACTATTTACCCACCGGATTGGGCGGCTGGAGAGACGGATGTCCGCAGTCAGCACTCATCAGGGGCCTGTGGTGTCGGGCCTCAGGCCCTCATTATGTAAATGATGGACACAGACACCATGTGATTGTAGTGAAGTAACTGGCCTCGAGCAAATGCACCCGGGCCCTTTTATTGGCGGGGCCACGTCACTCGTGACACCCGTGATGGATGCGTGTGGGGGTGCAAGTGTGTCCAGCCCTCAAGGGAGTGGCTGGGAGTACAGGTTCTTGCCAGACACTAGAACGAGTCCCGCAGGACACTACATTCCTCCCCAACTTTATTGAAGAACAAACAAAACATTAGTCCAACCTGTGGGGACAAAACAAACGAGTAACTAAACACCACAGGGTCCATCAGTCTTCTGAGACAGGTGGCAGGAAGACGTCAGACGCGAGGCTGATGACTCTGCCTGCAGCAGGACCTTCTCGGCGGGTACTCGTAGTTTAACCTGAGGGGCTCAGGACACGACCGCTGGCTTGGAGACGTCCGCTGCATACCTTCAGTTCACTTGTGATGACATGTCTCGCAGTCTTGCAATGCTTCCACTTTGCTGACGTCGGTGATGGTCTATGGTGAATTCTAACAGTTCTTTCACTGGGATGCGTCATGAGCATGGATGGAGTTTGTGTTGACGTTTCGTTGAGGTGTTGCCTGATAAACTGTCTCTGTGGAACCTCTTGGCTGCAATCAAGACCTGTCGGTGGGGCAAAGTCTCCTTTCACTCTCCTACTTGGGGAGGCCCATTGTCGGGATTGCTGCGGGACTGTAGGAGGGCTGCGCTGGGACCGCTTGTGTGCCAACTGGAGGCAGCTGCAGGACCACCGAGGAGCCGTTACATAGTCGCACGCACAACCCTCGAGGGTTGTCTTGGCCGATACTTGCTCTCGCTGCCGCTGTTCAGGGGTATGCCAGGTTCACAGGTAGCCTCTGGTCTCTTTTCTCGGCTGGTGTGGCAACAGCGTGGGACTCCAGTCCATCGATACTCTGGGAGTGGTGTTTGACGCATGTGGCAGTTGCCAGCCATGTGGTGACTCGGGATGACAGGTGGTGGTGACTTGCTGGGAGAGTTGGATGTCAGGAGGGACTTGGCAGCCATGTGCCTCCGCCTTGCTGAGGTTGAGTTTCAGTGGCGGTTTGACACGTAGAGTGTGTGGATCCTCTCTTGCCTGGCTTGAGGCCACTGCCGACTCCATCTTGAGGCAGTGTGAGGAAAGACACTCGGTGCTGATCTTCACCCATGGCATCTGCGGTCAGGAGCAGGGATGCCGTTTGACGTAGACTGCCGACACTCTGGGATGGGCGGTCACCTGGGGAAGCGTTGGGATGAAACGCAGTTTGTGCTTGTTGCGGCTTATGCCTGGTTCTCCCGTGAGGCTGTATCCAGGGATGCCAGTTGACGGTCGCCTGGGGAAGCGTTGGGATGAGACGCGGTTTACGCTTGCTGCGGCTTACGTTCGGTTCTCCCGTGCAGCTGTATCCAGGGATGCCGGTTGACGGTCGCCTGGGGAAGCGTTGGGATGAGACGCGGTTTGCGCTTGCTGCGGCTTCCGTTCGGTTCTCCTGAGAAGCTGTATCCAGGGACGTCGGTCCACTGTGGTGGCTGTCTGGCATGTCAGGGTGTGCTTTTGGCTTGCTGTGCGAGTCCTCGGTCTTCTTCCTTTGTTGGTCTCTTCAGCCCACCTGTGTTCATCCGGTTTTCGGGGTATCAGGGCTGTCACTTCTTTCTTCGAGGGCGTTGCGCTTGGACCTCGAGGCGGCGCTGTCGTGGTGCCGGCTTCTGTCTTCGCTCCGGTGCGCTCCTTGTTTGCTGGGCAACGTGACGTCCGGTCACGTGTTGGTGGTTGTTGAGGTGCATGTTGCTGTGGCAGCCTGCCACGTGGAGTGTACGACTCCTCTCTTGGCTGTCTTGGGTCACCGCCGACTCTGGCTTGAGGCAGTGCGAGGGAGGACACTCTGTGTTGTCTTTGGCCCGCTGCGGGGCGTTGCTGGTGCAGTGGAGACGTGGTCGTTCTCTGTGCTGCGTTCAGCTGTGCTTCTTTGTGGAGATGTCTCTACCTCCCGGGCGTCCGCCCGCTGTCAGGTTTACTGGCGCTGCCCCCTGCGCGCCTCTTACTTTGTCCTCTCCGTCTACTTTTTGGATGCTTTCTCTGGCACGTCGTGTGTCTGTATATCCAGAGGAGCGAGTGAGGCGATCTCTTCTCTGGCGGTGGCGTTGGGCAGCCACTGGTGGGGCGCTCTGTATCAGTCTTTTATCTTAGGGGAAAACCAACACTCTCCTCTGTGGGCGTGCTGCGCTCTCAGGCTGTGCTGCTTTGGGCCTTTGGGCTCCCTGTTGTGGCTGGACTTCCACTCTTGATAGTAGGGGCTTGTGTCGCAGTGTCCTTGTTTGAGGTGGAGTCAGGCATCCACCAGTGGTGTGCGCTTGGCACAGTTTTCCTGGGGTGGCAGTTACCAGGAGACTTTGCTGTGGATGCTGTGGTAGGTGGCAGCAGCTGTTGTGAGCTCTGTGTTGTCAGGCACCGTGGTCATGGTTGCTTTCCCATTTCATTAGGATGCTCCAGCAGTCGCTTCTTGCAGGCCAGGTCACAGCGACTCTCTTCTACTCAGGGGCTGTGAGTGTTGGCGTCACAGGGCCTGTTGCAGGTCGCTCTGCATGAGCTGCTTCTGGTGAGGTCATGGGGTTGCATCGTAAGCGTGGTGAAGGCAGCGCGTGAAGCAGTCTCCACAATGACATATGAGCAGAGCTGAGGCGGGGTGCTCAGTCAGTGGTGGGGAGCGTGGCTGCTATTGTTCCTGCCGGAGGGCTGCCAACTCTCTAGTGATCCTGACCCCGAGGGCCTCTGGAGAAATGCTAGCTTCTGCGGTATGCTTCCTATTTCTTCGGTGCTGTAGTTGCACCAGGTGGTTGTCCAAGGGCCCAGGGCTTTCTCCGCTACCACCCCGGTTTAGCAGTGACAGTCTAAGTATCAGGCAGGACACGTGTTTGTCTCCTGGGCCGTGGCTGACATGCGGTGCAGTGGGCAGATGCTAGGTGGCACTGAGGACCGTTATGGCTGTCTCGGATACTTTCCTGGCGAGACGGTGTCTCCTACGTTTGTGGAGGAGCAGCTGACAGTCCTCTTTGCAAACTCAGTCCCTGACAGGGCTGCCGCACGCAGAGGTTTGTGGTGTGGAGGCGATGTGGCTGTACAGCTACCAGGTGGCGCTGCATTGATGACTCTTCACTGGCCGCGGCGCTGTTGACGGCTGTCCCTTACTGGGGGTGTCTTTACGGCCTGGCCAGCGTTGGGGCCACAGCAGCTTCTTTCTATTTCGGGCAGTGTTTCGTGGCGCATGTGCCGGTGCACAGGGTAATCTCTGCTGGGGGCTCCTCCTGTAAGTTGCCTGTAGAGCGTCCCGGGTCGGAAGGAAATGCTGTGAAAGTCGCCGGGTGCTCTCGGGCTTGGGTCAGCCGGGGTGCATCGGGAGAAGAGTCCTCTCTCCTCTTCCTGCGGTGGCAGTCTTTCAGCTGCGACCACTCTGGGGCAGAGGTTAACGCCTGGGGCTCGTGGTGCGTTGCTGCGCTCGACCGCTAGATGACATGGGGAACTCCTCATTAGGCCACGGCAGCCTTTTCCTTCATCGCTGCGAAGGGCACGGTGTGGCTCCGGTGGACGCTGATAGGATGCAGGTGCCAGGCGGGCCGCGGACCAGGTACTGCTTTGGCATGGTGCTTGACAGGCTTCTTTTGCTTGCCTGGTGACAGCACGGTTGCACTCCATTGCCAGCTTTACCATCACTTGGCGATGGCCCGCCCTCGGCTTGAGTGGGCTCCGCTACTGCTCCCCGGGTGAACCACTGGGCAGCGTCAAGCTGGGACTGCCGGTGCGGGCTTCTTCCGGTGCGGGACAGGCTCGACAAGCTTCGGGGAGCTGTTCCCGCGCACGCTTTGGCCACAGCGCTACAACTGCAGCCTCATCGCCCATGCGGGCATCTGTTGACTTTAGTCTTTAGCCAGTCTGACTGTGGGAGGTTGTCGGGACACACGCAAGCGACTGGTGGCAGGGCGGATGCCGGTCAACTCACCGGGCGGTTGTCGTCTGTTGAGCTGGGTAAGCCTCCAAGCAGGCTACCTTGATCCTCTAGGATCGGGGAGGCGGTGACTGGGTGACACGAGGGGCGCAGTCCTCTCCGCAGTCACGGGTGGCCGTAGACAGCGCGCCGGGGGTGCCGTGCTCCTTTGCTCCTCCACTAGGAGCGATAAAGCTCAGATCAGCAGGCACGCGGGGTCAGCTACCCCCTCATCGCCAATGTGGTGTCGGGCCTCAGGCCCTCATTATGTAAATGATGGACACAGACACCAGGTGATTGTAGTGAAGTAACTGGCCTCGAGCACGTGCACCCGGCCCCTTTTATTGGCGTGGCCACGTCACTTGTGACACCCGTGATGGATGCGTGTGGGGGTGCAAGTGTGTCCAGCCCTCAAGGGAGTGCAGCTTCCTGCCAAACACTAGAACGTGTCCTGTAGAACACTACAGGGCCGAGACCTAAAAAAAACAACTATAAGGATAAGTAATAGAAAGAAAAGACGGACAAAGTATGCTATTGGCAATAACTGGATGCTGTGAATGAGAGGAAAGAGGGTTTTTTCTTGTGGACGAATAAAAAACGTGTTGATAGAAAATAAAAGAATGTGGTTTTTTTATCTTTTCACTTGTATTTCCTCTATATCTGTGTTTCAGTTAGTTAGAATTTGAGCGTGACCAGCATTTGAGACTGGAGATAAGAAAATTCTACACCAGAAAGATCCAGGCAGAAGGGAAGGATTGAGAAAACCTTCAATAGAAAATGTAGAGAGAAAAAGGAGCTGGAAAAGTCCTAAAGACGAACGATTATAGGAAGGAAAGAAAAAGACACAATATCTTTACTTGATTCTACTTGCCTGCATAAAATAAACCCCGGAAGTCCACTTTGGTGTCATGGAAGTTACTTTTGTCAAGGTTGGTGTGAACTAGCGCGAAACAGATTTTCTCGAGGTTTCTCCAACACCGGCTTCATGCAGCCCACACGGAGATGTTTGTTGATGGAAATGATGAAGGCAGCGTGAATGGAAGCAACGAGACGTTTATCCATGTAGGTATGTAGTGCTTCACTGATGATGTGCTGGAATGTGCTTTGAAGAGAAAACTTGGCACACCTTGATGTTTAGATAAAACACATTCTGTCCGGAAAGTACCTTGTCGTTCCAGTTTAGAATACAACTGCGCTTCCTGCTCTTGGCCCTGCAGCGCAGGAATCAGTGTCAAGTGTCGGCTCCCCTCCTTTTTGTACAAAATGTACAACTTTAAAAAAGGTTTACAAAATTTGAAAAAAGAGGGGTGATGACACCGGTGACTAAGCATATTCTGTGAACCCAATCTTTGGGTTCTGGTCGATAGATTCCTTCTCATGTTAGTATCCACTTCAGTTACTGCAAAGACCAGCTTCATAGATTCCACGTCCAACATTGTCATGATTCAGGTCATCAGTAGGGCATCAGTAGGGCATCAGTAGGGCATCAGTAGGGCTGGAAGGGTCTGGAAACCTTGGAGAAGGGGGCAGCAGAGAACGAAGGAAGAGAGTCACTGGCCCGCACAACAGACCTTGGTAGCTGCTCACACACTCTCAGGTTATTGGAGAACTCCTAGCCAGAGCTAGTACATACAGGTTAAATAAACATTGCGCAAGCACGCGCGTAACCAGTACTTCAGGCTTTTCACCTCATATCAGTTCACACATTTTACTAGTTCTGCTTTGCCTCATCTCTGTTGCTTTCTGTCTTTCCATTCACAGTTCTTGTTTGTTTTCTCAGATTGTTCCTATTGTTTGTGCATGAGACCTTCTGGTATCCCATCGTCTGCTTACCTCCTCCGCTCCAGTCTGGAAAGCCTTGGTGGCTTCCTGGGGTTCTTGGCTGGTTTCCTGGTGTGTTCAGAGCTCATGGCAGTAATTTCACTGCTAAGACTGGTGAACCTGATTCTGCCTTGCACCAAACCTTTCAACTCTGGATTTTACTTTGTGTTGACTTGTCTCTCACTATGCATCTAATCACTGGTTTGGTGACTTGCCTCCTCCCCATAGACAAGACAAGCGTGTGCCCACCTCGTGGCTGAGACGAAGCAGGCAAAATGCATTCTAGTATTTCTCACCTATGCCCGTTTCCCACTGTGGACGTGTTGTTACCTTAATGTATCCATATAGGCGTTCTTGGACAGAAGGGGTTTTCAGCGAGTCCACCCTTAGTGAACCTAAAAGAGAATCTTACATTTGAACAGTCTATGAGTTTGAGTTTCATTTCACACACCCATGTATGCTGCATATTGATCTGTTAACCCATCACGGATGTCAGGACAGACAGACTGCCCCCGTGGCCAAAAGGAAGGCGGTGTCTCTGGTCGATTTTAATAACAATATCCACATTTGTAAAGCGCAAACAATCACCCATAAGGGTCTCTAGGCGCTGGGGGCCTTCGGGAAGATTAAGCAAGCTATTGCCCAGAGTCACATGGTGCTGGGCTTATCTGCCGCTGGCGCCGGGGATCGAACCGTGATCCCCAGATTCTGGAGTCAGTCGCCCACATTCCACATTTGTAAAGCGCAAACAATCACCCGTAAGGGTCTCTAGGCGCTGGGGGCCTTCGGGAAGATTAAGCAAGCTATTGCCCAGAGTCACATGGCGCTGGGCTAATGTGCCTCCGCGCTGGGGATCGAACCGTGATCCCCAGATTCCGGAGTCAGTCGCCCTGGCCGCGGAGCCACACCTCTTCCATTTTCCCTAATTGCATCATGACAACAGTTTCGACAAAAAAACGACAAGAGCGTGATTTGTGTATTTTCTGCCTGTGGAAGTTGTGTATGTTTGGTCATGGTAACCCTAGCATCAGTGGTACAATGGTACAAGTCATGTCTCTAAACTATCCTTTTTGCAAACTCAGGATGTAGTTTCTAATCGTAAAGCAGCAAACCTCTCTGGATGGCTTCAAGGCACTAGCTTAAGGTGATCAAAGAGAAAACCCTCTGCCATCAAACCTGGTGAGCAAACCAGGGCTGCCATAAACATACACAGGACCAGGAATTCGAGGGCTCGGGCATCACAGTCCCAAAAATCCTCACTAAAAGCCTCATTAAGTTCCCCAGATACGTCAGGACCGAAATCTGCGATTCCAGCCAGTAGCCCCACAAATATATCCAGGTTTGACAAGTTATTTCCCCCCAGAATGGAGAATAGCACGTGGACCTAGGAATAGTGTGTCCAATTCTATGTCTTCTGGGGGGAGGGGGGATATCCAACCCAAATCTACACATATGTACTACCTGAAGGGGCAGCTTCCAAATGAGTGTTGATGGACACTTTCTATCGGCCTGTGGGGAGAGGGCACAGTGGCTTTGGCTTCAGCTGAGGAGACCTTTTCTGCCCCCCCTCTTCAATGCTGTACATGGGCGGCCAGGAACCAGCAAGCAGGTCCCAGCGCCCAGCATAATGCTCCAAGACTGAAGTCTCTGGGACCAGAATTATCCAGCACGGAATTTGCAGACCTGATCATTTTGGCCCTGGAGAACCTGGGATACAGGGAGCTGCTGTGATGCAAGGATATTCAGCGCTTGCTTGGGGTGCTCCCCATGCACTGAAAAGGGGACCTACTTCATGCCATCACCCAAGATACCCTAAGACACAGGATATGGTCACTGTCAGTGACGGTTTCAGATGGACCCTAGGGTCGCCTAACCTTGAAGACAGTCCCATAGCCGACTCACACAGTATTGTGATAAGTCTGCTCCCAGAGACTTCAGACTTGGACCTGAGGGTGATGTCCCAGTAGAGAAACCCCATGGGATTCATGGGAAGGGTCATCTAAGAAAAGAGAAATGCTCATGTAAAGGGAAGGTTTTAAAGGGGTGGCAACCCCTGCCTGCCCATCATGGCTTCCTCTTTGAAGATATGTCCAATGAAGCTTGTACAAGTCTCCCACCTCATCCAGAATGAGGAGATAGGAACGCAGAATGAGGTGAAGTGAGTGCTGGTTTTAAAAGAAGGCTACTCAGTCAGCGCAGGGCTGGTTATGAAGGGGGTCACACATATCCGGACAACCTTGCTTTTCCTTCCACACAAACATGTAGTAAGTAGGTCCTTAGAAGGGAGCAACGACGGGCTGCTGCTAAGATGGTTGATAGTGGAAGATGGTGCACGTAATACCCTACACATGAATATCTTAGATTTTTACAAAAGCGTTACCCTGGGGGTGGGATGGGTGTTTGCACTGGAGTCAGTCTGAGGTGCCCTGACATTGTTTCTCTCTCGCAGAGAGAATTTTGCAGTAAACATTAAGTGCCGAAGTGGTCGAACTAGAAAGAAAAGACGGTTTCACTCTGGATGAACGATTCAGGTTTAATGGTGCTGCCAATTCCACGTTAATAAAATGAATGATTATGAAAAGCAAACCACAGACTCTGAACTTCTCATGTGCCAGCTTGGTTGTGCCCTTTGTATGTGCATTGGGTATTTACAATGAGAAGAATATATGATGACAGATGTATGTCAAGAAGACATTTTGGCGCAATAGATATGTTGAGTGTGTGTGTGTGTGAGAAGTTGGCCTGGTATATGCCGTCCACTAGTTATAGTGGGCACCTTGCACCAGTCCAATCGATCCTTATTGATGATTAGGTTAAAGACAACCTTTATTGAAAGCTATCCTAGTGGTAGCTATGGAGAGCAGCCTTCAGGCTAAGTCTCGAAGGAGTGTAAAGCAGCTTGGTTTGCCAGATTATAACCTCCTGAATGACCAAATGAAAGGAGAACCACACAAGGTATATATAAAATATATGCATTTATTTCTAAACACTCTCTACTAACCTCTTTATGAGATTAGAGAACAAGATACACAATATTAAAACACTAGAACAACAGTAAATAGCACAATACACAGTGGGCACCAGGGGAGACCTAACCATATATTAAGAAAGTGGTATAACAACCACGACTTGACTAGACACAGTGCCTAGAGCAAGTAGAATTGATGGGACCCCAAGGAACCACCCAAGGTAGTGACACAGGGGACCCACGGGGGACGCGTGCAGTGTGAGAACACAGCCGCGAGCTCCGTACAATCCCGTGGGAAAGTCGCGGTTGGAATTTTAAAGATTAAGGACACTTAGGAGAGGACTTTAAGCAAACCCTTTGAAACATAGAAGGTTCCAAGGCCAGCACCCTTGAGAGTACCGAGGTACCCGTGTTACCTATCCCAGGAGAGCCGGGTGCATAGGGGTCAAGTGGTGTCGGAAACGCTTGTTGATTTCAATGGCATGATGCGAAGAAGTGCTGTGTCTGGGAAGATGAGAAGTGTCCAGTGTGATCCAAGCCTGGATTGGAGCTGAGAAGAACCTGAAAGCAAAGGGGACAGAGTCTGGGTCACTTCACAGGGACCAGGGGCCAGATAGACGAATGCCCACCGATGTTGGGTGTTTCAGGTGAGAAGAGGTGAAGCTTGACTCGGTAGCCACGGGGACCAGGAGATGTTGACGATGACCAAAGTCCTGAGGTGAGCTGTCCCACGAAGGATGTTGAGTGCTGGGGGGTCAGTGTCTGGATTGAACACCAACAGGCCTTGGCAACTGCAACCCACATGGTCAGAGGAAAGAAGATGCTTTGGTGAGGACCAGCAAGGTCCTGGGGACTCTCCAAGCTATGGAGAGTCAGGGCACATCTGGGGTAACCAGGAAAGCCCACTGAAAGTTAAAGTTGCCTTCACAGGGACCCACAGGCCAACAGACCAGGGATCGCGAAGAGACCTCCAACTGAATCACAAAATACCAGCCCACGGAACACTCTTGGAGTGTAGGCCGGAAATCTTTGGTGGAATTATTGCTCGGGGACAGGACTACAAGTAGCCCAAAGCTCAGCCTTGCCGAAAAGCATATGCTGCTGCAAATGGACACGGGGCACAGGCGTACGTGTGTGGTAAATAAAAATTCCTTTACCGGGACTGAATTTGATACAGAAACATTATAAAATAGCTCAGTAAAATGAGAGGCAGAATCCGTGATATTAGAGTTTCGGAATGGGCTTTATTCCGGTGATCGATTATAATCGGATGCTTCAAGTTCCATCACCACGGGGGTTCAGGAAGTGAAGTACATACTTTATTGACAAGAAGTAACTTTTATAGTACATACATTATAATGAAGTGAATACAGTAGGCGTAACAATTGATAAGGACATTGACGTTTGGTCTGCGTAACCGAAAAATGGGTGTAATAATGAGTAAAAAGGAACATGATTGGTTATGATGTAATACATAGGTGGATCTATAAGATAATACTTGGCATAGATGCGCGCGCAGCAGTATGACGTGTAATTGACGTGTAACTAGGGGGTGACGGGGACTTGACATTTAGCTCTATATGTGGAGACGAGAAGTCTGGGGGGTCAAGTCAACCTAATCCCAAATCATATCTAACATCCTATGTTTAAAGAACTATGTTATCCATAAAAGAGGGACTCTCGGACAGAATCTATTCTATACTGACTGTGCGTGCGTGTACAAGCGTCTAAGTGTCTACACTGAATGCGAGGGGGTAGGAATATTCCATGGTAACAGGGCTATGAATTACTTGCATGAGGACAGAGAAGATGGGCCTTTTTGCTTGGTAACTGGAAGAATGTTTACTTAAACTACTAGGCAGGAATGCATCGGCTGAGGGGGAGGCAGATAATTCGAAGGTGAAATACAGTTCTTGGCAGATAGTAGGCTGATGTCAGGCTTCGTGAGCCGCGCAGAGAATGAGACAAAGTTCATGGTCACAGATGCAGGCTGGACTGGAGCTTTCAGAGGCAGAAGGCAAGAAGAGTTTGATGACAGAATCAGGGCCTACTTGCTTGGACTGAAAAATGGCATAAGTGAACCATATAAAGCCGGTGGCCTTTTGTACTTAGGAATGGAATATCCGGCCTATTCATGGTGGATCTGACAGAGGACATGTTGACGGTGGATGCACATGTATTTGCGTCTTCATAACTGGAACTGGAGGGAACATACATGTACTTGTAACATGTACATAGAACCGTTGGGGTCCAAGATAGGGGACATAACTGACCAGAAAAATCCATATTTCCACATTCCCTCCTTGTCCCCTACTTGCCCTTCAAGAGATATCAATCTTCATCAATCCATTGATCTGTTCATATAGCATCATTTGTTCTTCTTTCTTCTTCCGGGATCTTGAATGAAAATCTTGATGTGGAATGCACGATGTGGCACACAGACCACAAATCGCTGGTCCACATTGTAGACATAGACAGCAACTGAATAGTATGAGAAGGCCAATACCTAGGAAGGATAAAACTCTCCATCCCCAGGTTGATACCGCATTCCAAAACCAACTGGACCAAGTCCAAGTGCCTGGGTTCTGGTGTATCTGGCTTACAATCTTATGAAGGCGAGTGATGGCTTTATATACAGATGGCGAATTTTCTGGTATGAATACGCAGCAGCTTGATCCGATGACCCTACAAGCTCCGCCCCTATCAGCCAGGATGACGTCAAGGACAAGACGATTTTGAAGCACAACAATCCGCATAGCAGACTGCTCTTCCGTTAAATTGCCTAAGGCGGAAATAGTCTCATTCACTACTGCTTCAAGGGTTCTAGTTAATCTACGTATCAGCTTACTATTAGTAACAGTACCTATATAGGGAAAGATGCCTTTATTAAAATCTACATACTTGTCCCATGCCGTCTCAGTGTAATCGACAATGGGGAGATCTCTTCGTTCTCTGTTGTGTACTAAATGAATATTTCTGTAATAATCAGGAGGAGCTAGGAAAACAGGTGGCAAAAGGAATGCAATGTAGCAGGTACCATCCCAATCTAGAGGTAGACGCATATATGCAGTCTGACCACATATAAAGTAGGAGTGGCGAGAAGCTCTAAATGAAGATTTTCCTTGATCACTGAATTCTACTATAGTAGTGCATTTACTATGGCCCATATGCATGGAACCAACCTTTCTTACACATAATTCACCCTTCACTGGGAATACTGACATGGTGGGTAAGACTAGTTCAATTTCAGATACGACATTTAGAATCATGAGATTAGGTGTAAAATTACCTAATCCATATACTTCATTTTCTAGATCAGTTCCTGTTCTTTTGGGGCGACCCTCCTTGTCAGGGTAACAGACCTTGAGTAAAGCTAGGTTCAGATTTCCCCATACCCAATGATCTTGGTAAACTGCTGTGTCTGAGTCTATGGAATTAATTAAGCTAAACCATGCTCCACAGGAGCCATTATGTGTAAATGGATGTGGAAAGAAAGGCAGGACTCCTTCATAATTCTGATAGGGAGGGAGTCGGCCACACACCCAACAATTGGTGGCATTACTAGTCTGATGGGAATGATGTAACATACTAATGAAAGTGTTATTGCGCAGCGCAAGTCTATAAGACAATTCATGCGGAGGTAAATCACTAAAAGAATGTTCAGCAGCAACATTATAAACATGTCTAGAAATAGGGTGATATATGTGCAACAACATACTTGTAATGATTATTAAAAGACTCAATAAAAACAAAATTAATAATGTCACTATGCAGTGGCTACGCAGTGATTTATAATACGCCTGTCGTTTCAACATTTTTCGGGTATTTTCTCTACTCAGGTCCAAGGGATACATGTCAGAGACAATTCAACCGCTTCACCTTGGAGAGGACTTAAACAATCAGATTGCTCGACTGGTTGGGCCTAAGCTTTAGTTTGTAATTTTCAGATTTGTTAGGTTCAACAAAAGGGAGTTTTGTATCAGTCTGTGAGGGAGTGCAGGGCACAATGTCTATATCCGAGGATAGTCCATGAAATTTCTTGATATGGCTTGAATGAATCCAGCCCTTGCGGCCCTCGATCTTCACGGCTGTTCTTGTGGTCAACAGGACCAACTTGGGTGCTTTCCACCTGGGCTCCAGCTGAGTCTTTCGGTCGAAATTCCTCACAAAGACAAGATTACCCGGAACAACGTCATGGGATTTCACCTCAGTGTTGTCGGGAAAGGCTGCAGCTACCTGTGAACGAGAAGATTGTAGTGCAGACATCAAGGAAGCCAAGTAATCTGTCAGCATATTACAGTCAACATCAGTTATTTTGCGTGGTATAGGCGTCCCCCACATATTTGGTGGTCTGCCGAAGATCACCTCATACGGGGATAGCCCTGTTCGAGAGTGTGCTACCATTCTCATGTAAAAGAGTGCAACTGGTAACGCTACTACCCAGTCGACACCTTTCTCTCTGCATATTTTGGACATTCTGATTTTCAGTATCTGGTTATGTCTTTCTACGAGACCTGCTGCCTCGGGGTGTCGGACACAGTGGAATTTCCACTGATATCCTAACAGAAGTGAAACGTGTTTCATTAATTCGGATGAGAACGGCTGGCCGTTATCTGAGTAGACAACACGTGGTAAACCGTATCGTGGGAAGAATTCTCGAACCAACTGTTTGGCAGTAGTCGGGGCAGTGTAATCTGAAACCGGGTATGCCTCCGTCCAACGGGACAGAGCACAAACAACTACGAGAACATATTTGAATCCTCGACATCGTTCCATCTGGATATAATCCATCTGGAGTACTTCAAAAGGATGATTAGGGGTATGAAATCCACCCTGTTCTACGGGAACGCTTTTTCCTGGGTTGAACTGACAACAGATCATACAGGTACGGACCTTTTGTTTTGCTGCTGCTCGTAAATGTTTATTGAACCAAATGTGTTGAATGCTGTCTAGCATAGCTTTTTCTCCTAGATGTGCTGGACTATGTATAGTGTTAATTATAACTTGGACCATTGAATCAGGAAGGAACCACACAGACCTTTCCTTCATCATCCATCCTTGGTCCGTTTGGATCCCTCCTGATTCAGTCCATTTCTTTATTTCGTCTGGTGTAGCATGTGTCTGTATGTCAATTACGTCAAGAGTAGGATCTTTAACTGTCATACAATGTGTCGGTGTCGGGGCTATTGTCTTTGTCATATCGGGGGTTTGAGTTTGAGCAGTCAGTTTAGCTGTTCTGTCGGCTAGATCATTGCCTTGGGAAATGATATCAGTAACCTTTGTATGGGCCTTACATTTCATAATTGATATTTCAGTGGGTAGATGTATTGCATCTAATAACGCATGAATGAGGGGTCCGTGCTGAATGTGGGCACCGTGGGAAGTTAAATAACCTCTCTCTCGCCACAGCACGCCGAAGTCATGTACAACTCCGAATGCATAACGTGAATCAGTGTATATGTTGACTTTTTTATTCATGGCTTGAATACAGGCTTGTGTCAGAGCGATAAGTTCTGCGGCTTGAGCTGACAAAGTATTTATACGATTAGTTTCAATGACCTCAGTATCTGTTGTGACTGCGTAGGCGGCTACTAACTCTCCTGTACTTGTTCTCATGCATGAACCATCTACATACAAGGTCAGGTCTGAATCTGACAATGGGACATCTGTCAAGTCTTGTCTGGGTTTTGTCGTTATAGTAATAACTTCAATACAGTCGTGGGCTAGTGGGTCTGTTCCGACTACTGGTAAAAGTGTGGCAGGATTCAATGTGTTACAGCGTCTGATTTCTATATGTGGCTGAAACAATGTAAGCTCGTATCCTGTAAGTCGCGCTATAGTCAAGTGTTGTGTTTGCGTTCTATTTACAAGAACCTCTACTGCGTGTGGTACTTGAACTGTCAATGGATGTCCTAACACTATGGCATCGCTTTGTCTGATTGCTAAAGCTGTTGCTGCTACTGATTTTAGGCATGCAGGCAAAGCCTGAGCTACGGGATCTAATGTACTAGAAAAATAAGCACATGGTTTGTGTGCTCCTGCTTGTTCCTGTGTGAGTACTGACAAGGCAGTACCTTCGCGTTCTGTAACAAAGAGTGTAAACTGTTTTCTGTAACATGGCGTTGCTAAAACGGGTGCTTGACATAAAGCTTTCTTTAAGCTTTCAAAAGCATGTGTGTGTTCCTGAGTCCAAGGGAGAACAGTCGGTGTGGCTGCCTCCTGTGTTGTCAATTGAATGAGTGGTTTTGCTAGAAATGCATACTGAGGGATCCACTGTCTACAATATGAAGTGAGGCCTATGAAAGCCCGCACCTCCTTTTGTGTCTTGGGTATTGACATGTTAGCTATCAACTGAATGCGGTCGGGTGTAAGCTGCCTTCCCTCCTTGTCCAGCGAGTGTCCAAGATAAACAACTCGCTGGACACAGAATTGCAGCTTAGAAGGGGACACCTTGTGCCCCTTTTCGGCTAGAAATTGTAAAACTGTCAGTGATGCTTTTTCACATTTGAGTTCGCTTCGGGCGGTGATCAGCAGATCATCGACGTATTGAAGCAGAGCAGTGTTAACTGGCATGTGGATACTGTCAAGTTCTCGTTTCAGTGCTTGGCTATAGATGCTGGGGCTTTCTGTAAATCCTTGAGGTGCGCGGGTGAATTTAAAGCTACGCCCATTTAAACTAAATCCGAACAAATATTGGCTTTCCGGATCTATTGGGACGCTGAAAAAGGCATTTTTGAGATCAATTACAGTAAAGAATGTTGCTTCGGAATCAATAGCTGTCAATAATGACGAGATATCTGGGACCACAGGAAATTGTGGCACAATGCATTTGTTTAACTCGCGCAGATCAATAACCAATCGATATACTGGCGGCGCTGTAGGATCTGTTCGTTTAAGAATCGGAATTATCGGTGAATTACATACATTGGAGTCTGTTTCTACAACTACTCCTTGGGCAATAAGCTCGTCAATGATTTGTAGTAAAGCCGTTACAGCATCTGGTGGTAGCTTGTATTGTCGCATTCGTGGTAGCACCACTCCTGCCTTTAGGGTGACTCGATATGGTGTAATATTCATGCAACCAACATCAGTAGGGCCTTGTGCCCATAGATGTGTAGGTAAAGTCTGCAGTCGGGGATCCATGTCTCTAGATACATAGTGACCTTTAAAATCACGTAAAAACAACCTTACTCCTTCCGGAGAACAACATATTATGGCTCCTAGGGCTTTCAACGTTTTTATTCCTAACAAGTTTTCTGGACATGATTTAGTAAGCAATAAATCTGTAGTTCGGGTCAGAGGTCCTATCGTGAGTGGAAGAGGCTGTGACACTTCATTAACAATAGGTTTTCCTGAAAAACCAAGGGAAATATTCTGTGAGCCTGAGAGGGGTGCCCCTGGGACTTCACTACGTTTTATAGTTGTTCGACTTGCCCCTGTATCGAGTAAAAATGTTCTATCTTGACCTAATAATTCACTATGTACATAAGGTCCTTCTTGATCTACCGGAATCTCGATAAGGGGTAAGTCAACTTCCCTCTCTAGGCTAGTTCATGCGTAACGTTGATACTCCGGATATTCATACTGTGCAGTCTGATACATTTGTCGTGTTGTTGTCTGTGTGGCAGCAGCAGGCAACGGTGGTGCAGCTGGCACAAACTGTATTGGCTGTTGTGCGGCTGGTATGGCCTGGGCATGCTGCGTAGCTCCTTGTTCATTCTGATCTTGTCTTAGTGGCCGTGATCTTTCTTGTGTTTTACCTATGGCGATATTATGTTTTAAAACTGGACAGTCGTGTACGTAATGACCTGGCTTTTTACAATAATTGCATGTCCCTTTTACAGGTCCTGCTGAATCGGAATGTGTCATACCCTTTTTATGTCCTTCAGCTGGAACTGTCTGGGAAACTAGCATTTTCATTTTCGTGTCTTTCATGCGTCTGTGTTCATGTTCTTGTTCCTCTTTAATTCTATTGTGGTGGTACTGTAACATTTGTAACATTTGTGTTGGAGTGTTACCTTGCCAGGTACTCTCGAATTTTAATACTCTATTCTTTACTGGGGGCAGGGCATTTTCCACTAATGTTGTTACAAACAGATGCGGGTATGATTCGCTACTTGCTCTTATGCCACTATTTATACCAAAACATTTCTCGAATCGGGCATAGTAATCGCTAGTGTCTTCATCTTGCTTCTGTTTACAGGCTGAAATTGTACCCCAATCTTCCTTTTTCGTAGTTAATAAACGTGGCAGTACCTGTACTAGTAGACCTGGTAGTGCTTTAGTTTTGTCCCCAAGCCCCGAACCTGGACCTCGGGCCCTTTCTTCTGCTTCTAATGCTGACCATTCTATCTTTTGATCACCTACCTCCCACTCTTTTTCCTTGAGTTTCTCATAAATGCCAGCAGGCATCAACACCTTTAATATTGTCATGATGTCGGGGTAGGTATACTCTCCCATGAGTAACATGTCTTTAATTTCTCGGTGAAAACCCGCTGGGTCCTTGTCATGACTGGGTACTACTTTCTTCATTTCTAACAATTCTATTTTCGATATAGGCGTATATACAAATACACGTTTAAACTGATTGTCCTCGCCTTTTATTGGGTGTACTTCTCGTAAGGGATTCTGTCTATCCAGGTGATACGTGGTTCTTTCCTTGACAGGCAATGAGACATGCTCTGAGCATACAAAAAGAATATACTGCTTTCTAGATACTAGAATTTCTTTAATTAATTTGGTACCTGGACCTCTCCATTTATTCATAAGCAATTCAGTCAATATGTCAGGTAAGGGACCAGGGTCCGAATGCTGACTCTGATATAGTATAATGAGTTGTTGAATCATATAAATCCCAGCTAACCTCTGCTCATCTGGGGTGAGATTCAAAAATGTGCGTACTACTGTCTCGTCACTATATTTTCCGGGACTGTCCACCCAATGGACAGCTGCCCTGGCTAAATCTTGTTCATCCATAGAATCGAGAAAATGATAACCCCTTCGTTCTCGGAGTAGTTTGTCGGCGGTTTGGAACGCATGCTCGTTAGACCTTATGTTAATTATAGGTATTTGGAAATTCCTGTCATTATCTGGACATATTGGACGTATTGGGTCAGTATGACATCTAGTCTGATTCCTATTACAAGATCTTCCTCTACCTACATAGGCTATGGTGTCTGACTGTCCGGCGGGCAGTCCTGACCCTTCTTCCTCGCTTTGCTCGAACTCGTCTGTCTCTAATCTCTCTTCGTGTAGGCGTTCTATTTCTTTACGGATCTTTCGGCACATGGCTATTATACAATTTTGCTTATCGTGTCTCCCTTCTGATATATTCTGGCTCCATTTTGTAAGAATTTTCATTGCTTCCGGATCTACCCCCGGTCGGTCTTGATTTCTGATCACACAGTTTATGAGGAAACGCAACAGTTCCCCCTGTATCTCTACTTTCTGGTATTCCATAGCTCTGTTAATACATTCTGGATCTCGCCCTGTTTGAACAAAATGATATATTATATCTAGATACGCAGTCATTCCTGGTAGCTTCGCTAAATACCCTGCGGCTCGTCTGATACGTAATGATGCCAGGATCATTTCGTCCTCTTTACCGAGCACCGGGTCATATCTACAATCTATAAGAAGTTCCTTAAGCGTACGATCACTTACGAATTTGGGTGTACGTGAATGCGCTGACTCTTGGAAAATAAGTTTACTTATTCTAGGTGGCGTAGAAAAAATATTGGTAGCACCTCCCGTGGCCCCGTCTGGGGCGTCGGGTGTGAAAGGATTCGTCGAACGTGACACAGCAACTATAGGCGTGGACTCAGCTATAGAAGTACCTGTAGGAACAGATGCAGAAACAGATGCGCTTGCCGGAACTTGTGACTCGATTTGTTGCTGAAGGGATACGGGTGCTGGATCTTGGCGTTGGACCTCCCTGGTATGCGGTCTACGTGGGGCGGAATTAGCATACTCGGGAGCTGCGTCATCTAAATATGAGGAAAGAAAAACATCCTCTGCGGTTCTAGGATGCCCCTTAGGATGTACCTTGATTGGGAATAATGGGGGTGGCAAGTCTTTCGGTATCTCTGGAGTAGCCTTAGGTAATCCTTCGGCCAGAAGGGGATACATACCATTCATAAGGGCATTTCTTTGTCTGTCTACTTGTTCTGATTTCACTCGGATACCTTCCTCAATTAATAGATTTTCTTGAATTTTGTTTGAGCTCTCTTTACTCTTCTCTTCCTGTCTACGTGCTTTTTCTGTACGTCTATGAGATTCTTTACGCCATAGCTCAACGGCGTCTTTCTGTGACTGTCTGACTTTCCTTTTCCATAACTCTTCCTCGACTTTCATGATGCACTCTGCATCCCAGGTTCCCGCTGCGGGCCATCTCTGACTTTCTGGTAATCCCTTGGTGTAGTCTACCCATAAATCAAGAAATAATATAGCGTCTAAGCCATGTTTGTGATACATGAAGTGCCCTGGAGTATCCCTAGGAGGAATAGGGACGGCTTCTTCAAGTACCCCCTTTCTAGTAGTGATCTGTCTTAATTTCGAGAAGAGCGGCATATTGACAATCTGATCTGATACTTAATCTTGAACATACTAAATACAAAAGCACAATAATGGACAACCACTCATACCACAATATGCAGGACGTTTAACACATTAAACATTAAAACATTAAACCTTTAACTGAAACAACAATGATGATCGTCTGCATAACTAAATCACCATGCTTGATTCTTGACACTTACTAGATACTTCGGAATACTTGATATACTGCTAAACAGTACAGATACACTGCTAAAACAGTGCAGACCGGATTTGTGTACCCAAACCCGTCTTGACCGGCACAACCTATGTGCACGTCAGAGATGCCTCCCCAGTAATGGTACTCACCGGGTAGCTTCGGAAACGGAAGGCCTCGGTAACTTGAACTTGAACCGGACTGGACTCGACTCGCCTCGTCGGAAACTGGGCTTGACTTCGAACTGGTGGGTCTCTGTGTACCTCGGATCTTGCTCTCTCAGCTAGGCTCTGGTCGGGATACTTCGCACTTCTCACCGCCTCGTCTGGGTGTTGATCGCAGTCTCAGTCGCCCCCGCTTGACCGGAGGGAGATACAGGAAATCCTGTTGGTACGCGTTTATTGTCCGTCCAGCTGTGGCAGGAGACCGGGCCTGCTACTCACCGCCGGCGCGTGAGATGAGAAAGTGTCCCTATTCGGGCGCCATCATGTGGTAAATAAAAATTCCTTTACCGGGACTGAATTTGATACAGAAACATTATAAAATAGCTCAGTAAAATGAGAGGCAGAATCCGTGATATTAGAGTTTCGGAATGGGCTTTATTCCGGTGATCGATTATAATCGGATGCTTCAAGTTCCATCACCACGGGGGTTCAGGAAGTGAAGTACATACTTTATTGACAAGAAGTAACTTTTATAGTACATACATTATAATGAAGTGAATACAGTAGGCGTAACAATTGATAAGGACATTGACGTTTGGTCTGCGTAACCGAAAAATGGGTGTAATAATGAGTAAAAAGGAACATGATTGGTTATGATGTAATACATAGGTGGATCTATAAGATAATACTTGGCATAGATGCGCGCGCAGCAGTATGACGTGTAATTGACGTGTAACTAGGGGGTGACGGGGACTTGACATTTAGCTCTATATGTGGAGACGAGAAGTCTGGGGGGTCAAGTCAACCTAATCCCAAATCATATCTAACATCCTATGTTTAAAGAACTATGTTATCCATAAAAGAGGGACTCTCGGACAGAATCTATTCTATACTGACTGTGCGTGCGTGTACAAGCGTCTAAGTGTCTACACTGAATGCGAGGGGGTAGGAATATTCCATGGTAACAGGGCTATGAATTACTTGCATGAGGACAGAGAAGATGGGCCTTTTTGCTTGGTAACTGGAAAAATGTTTACTTAAACTACTAGGCAGGAATGCATCGGCTGAGGGGGAGGCAGATAATTCGAAGGTGAAATACAGTTCTTGGCAGAGAGTAGGCTGATGTTAGGCTTCGTGAGCCGCGCAGAGAATGAGACAAAGTTCATGGTCACAGATGCAGGCTGGACTGGAGCTTTCAGAGGCAGAAGGCAAGAAGAGTTTGATGACAGAATCAGGGCCTACTTGCTTGGACTGAAAAATGGCATAAGTGAACCATATAAAGCCGGTGGCCTTTTGTACTTAGGAATGGAATATCCGGCCTATTCATGGTGGATCTGACAGAGGACATGTTGACGGTGGATGCACATGTATTTGCGTCTTCATAACTGGAACTGGAGGGAACATACATGTACTTGTAACATGTACATAGAACCGTTGGGGTCCAAGATAGGGGACATAACTGACCAGAAAAATCCATATTTCCACACGTGTTGCACGGTCCACACGAGGGCTGCGGGTCTCAGGATTGCGGAGAGCACTAGTCGCCCTCGGGGACACTTGGGAACCCACCTCCTGTGTTGCAGAAATCTTCAGAGTCCTCAGGAGCTCGGGAGATGCAAACCGGTCAGATGCGTTTAAGGTGCCTGCCTTTCAGGGGAGTGACTCCAATATCCAATAGGTCTCGCCTTTGGGTCCTTTTAAGTGTTTAGCCATGAAGCACATTATCCTGTTTTGCCAGGGATTGACGAGCTATACAATTACAACACACTGGGCCATTCAATCTGATTCAGGAATACGTGCTTGTCTCAGGAAACATTTATAGACACATTCCAAGGCTTTTTAATGCACAAACGGAAAGACAAGTGCCTCGATGCATGTCAACTGCACTATAACATTCTGTGTGCCACTGCATCAAAAGAGTATTGAGGAGCCTATGCAAAAAAGCAGAGAAGTACTTTCCAGTGGCGGAGATGTCACATCTGTGAGGAGTTGGCCTGGTATATGCTATCCACTAGTTAAAGTGAGCACCTTGCACCAGTCCAAACGACCCTTATTGATGATTAGGTTAAAGACAAACTTTATTAAAAGCTATCCTAGTGGTAGCTATGGAGAGCAGCCTTCAGGCTAAATCTTGAAGGAATGTAAAGCAGCTTGGTTTACCAGATGATAACCTCCTGAATGATCAAATGAAAGGAGAACCACACAAGGAATGTATAAAACATATGTGTTTATTACTAAATACTCTCTACTAACCTCTTTATGAGATTAGAGAACAAGGCACACAATATTAAAGCACTAGAACGACAGTAAATAGCGCAATACACAGTGGGCTCCAGGGGGAGACCAAACCATATACTAAGAAAGTGGTATAACAACCCCGACTTGACTAGACACAGCGCCTAGAGCACATAGAATTGCTGGGACGCCAAGGAACCACCCAAGGTGGTGACACAGGGGACCCACGGAGGACGTGTGCAGTGTGAGAACACAGCCGCGAGCTCCGTACAACTCTATGGGAAAGTCGCAGTTGAAATTTTAAAGATTAAGGACACTTAGGAGAGGGCTTCAAGCAAACCCTTTGAATCATACAAGGTTCTAAGGCCAGCACCCTTGAGAGTACCGAGGTACCCGTGTTACCTATCCCAGGAGAGCCGGGTGCATAGGGGTCAAGTGGTGTTGGAAACGCTCGTTGATTTCAATGGCGTGTTGCGAAGTAGTGCGCTGCCGGGAAGATGAGAAGTGTCCGGTGTGATCCAAGCCTGGATCGGAGCTGAGAAGAACCTGAAAGCAGAGGGGACAGAGTCTGGGTCACTTCACAGTGACCAGGGGCACGATAGACGAATGCCCACCAATGTCGGTTGTTTCAGGTGAGATGAGGTGAAGCTTGACTCTGCAGCCACGGGGACCAGGAGACATCGATGATGACCAAAGCCTGCAGGTGAGCTGTCCCACGAAGGATGTCGAGTGCTGGGGGGTCAGTGTCCGGATTGGCAACCAACAAGCCTTGGCAACTGCAACCCACGCGGTCAGAGAAAAGATGCTTCGGTGAGGACCAGCAAGGTCCTCCTGGGGACTGCCCAAGCGATGGAGAGTCAGGGCACATCTAGAGCAACCAGGAAAGCCCACTGAAAGTTAAGGTTGTCTTCACAGGGACCCACAGGTGGACTGACCTGGGATCGCGAAGGGGCCTCAAGAGGAATTACAAAACACCAGCCCACGGAATACTCGTGGAGTGTAGGCCAGTAATCTTCGGTGGAATAACTGCTCTGGGTCTGGCTACAAGTAGCCCAAAGCACAGCCTCAGGGATTGCCAAAAAGCGTATGCTGCTGCAAATGTGCACGGTGTCCCGGGGGTACGGGTTGCACAGTCCCCACGAGGGCTGCGGGTCTCAGGTTTGCTGAGAGCTCTAATCGACCTCGGGGAAGCTTGGGAACGCACCTCCTGTATTGCAAAATCTGCGGAGTCCTTCAGGAGCTGCGTAGATGCAAACTGGTCAGATGTGTTTCAGGTGCCTGCTTTGCAGGGGAGTAACTCCTTTACTCCAAGGGAGATTCTTCAGTCATCCAACGAAGTGTAGATAGTCAAAGTACTTGGTTTCTGTAGCAGAGTTTTGTCCAGGTAAATCTAAAGTCCTGTAGCCAGGGTTTCCTACTTTATACCCAAGGAAGGGGTGGGACAAACTCTGGAGACCCACCTATGGGAGGGTCAGGACAGAGGGGTGGGTACACCCATGTCCTTTGTCCAGTTTTGTGCCAGAGCAGGGGCTGATAGCCCCTGCAACCGGTTTGAGCTGGACTATGCACAGGGACACCAAATGTGCCCCCAGTGCAGACATCAAAGCACTCTCAGAGTGCACCCACCCAGCTCCAATACACTAAAGCCTGTCGGGGTGGTGGTCACACCTCCCTGTGACAGGAAACCTATTGTCCAGTCATCCCCTGCCGGATTTTCGTCCAGCAGCAGGAGGGCAGACTCGTGTCTGTGGCTGGCAGCATCCATCTTGTGATGCCAGGGTCAGGAAAGCTGGTACTGGGTGTACCGGTGCTGTCATATTTCTCCCTCTAGTAGGGTGGAATCATACCTCCCACACCAGTTACTGGTGTAGAGGTATGATTCCAAAGGTGTTTGACCCCAAACACAACATGTTTCCATGCAGCCGTTTTAAAGTAAGCATTTACCGCGAGGTTATAATGCACCTAAAAGTATATGGTTGGCTGCATCACATATAGGTTCCGAAGCCTGCAGAGGGGCTCTGCTCAAGCATGGGCACCCTCTCACATAAGACCCAGCACCCTGCCTTCAGGATTGATAAGGCCTGCCATAGGGGTGACTGATAGGTTTATATGTGCAGTGATATGGATAGAAATAGTGGACCTATATCTAAGTAAGGGGTGCATGCACAACCTTACACAGGCTGCTGTAGCAGACCTGTCGTGTCATTTTGAATGGTCTCCCAGGGGTGGCATAATACATGCTGCAGCCTCTGAGAGGCCTCTATACCATATACTAGGGACTTATAAGGGTTCCTCAGAATCCAATCTGTAGTGTACCTAAAGTACATATAGAACCAATTTAGGGAGAAAGCAGATAGACTGGGGTCCTGATTAGCAGGATCCCAGTCAAACTAAGTCGAAAACCAGCAAAATACCAGGCAAAAGGTGGCAGTAATCATGCAGTCAGATTCCACCTTCCTACAGTGTGCTGATGAGGTCTAGATAGAACCTTGCTTTCACTTCCCCTTTCCCCATCTCAGTAAAAGTCTGGTCGCAGTATTCTGAGTCAGTTGCATCTTTTCCCCTCCTGCCTTAAGCATGCCTAATAAATGGCATTACCATAGAAAATGAGGAAGACATAGAGGAATTCACAATCATTTACTTGTGGGGATATGAGAAGAGACAGAGGGCCAGATGTACGAACATTTTTTGCGGGCTCAAATGGGTATTAGACCAGTTTGCGACCAGAAAAAACATGTGGCCCATGTACTAATCCTATTTTGCGAGTCGCAAATCAATTTACGACTCGCAAATTGGTGAGTCGTACATCTGGCCGAGAGTGCTTGTTTCAAGATACGAAGATGCTACAAATAATAATCGTGGCTGGACTAATTTGCCCAGCCATGAACAGATTTAAATGAATTCTTATACCCAGAAATGGATAAATCATAGAAAAGATCACATGTGCCTCAGGAAGTCTCAGAAAGCATTGGGAAAACAGAAATAGGGAGAGTAAAAAGCGACTCAAATGCATGTAGGAGGTGAGATGACGTCAGGTTACCTGAGAGAGTGTTATTTATGTGGCTAGCTAATGTATTACTGACTTAAAACTAGGTATTCAAATAGTGAATATGTGCAATGACTTGCGTGTGTGGCTATCAAGGAAAGCCTGCTTGATCCAATGCATGTCAAGTGTTTGGCATTACATGCACATGTAAAGAGACCGGCGTTGTGGCTGCAGGCAAACTACTGTAGCAAAAGTGCTGGATGTAACAATGAGCGTTGGTGACTCATTGTACACTCTAAAGGTTCTGTGGAAGTTTCATCCAAAGATTAGACTTTGGACACGTTATACTGGCAGGACCTCACCAAAACTCTGTTGCTGCACTCAAAGCTGTGCTAGACTGGGCTGCTAGTCTGGTTCACTCTGCAAATCAATTCGTTAGCCTCATCCCGATATCGCATGACCTTCGTTGGCGTCTCATCAGAGCTATCTATGACGAAACCCCTACATATCTAGTGGACCCAGTGGTTCTCAGGCAGTTCACGGGGTCTCGGAAGCCTAAGCATAGCAAGAGTTTTATGAGCCCTAATGGAAAGTAATTAAAATCCGTCCACCGATCTCTGTTTAGTAAAAGACAGTCATAATTGGGATGAATTGGGCCCCTTAGACTCCAAAGACCCAGTGCCACTGCACCTGCCTCACAATTAATAGCTATCCCCGATCAGATTTCATAAAACCCTTCTTGAAATTCCCAAATTTAGTACGTCTGCAGCATGAAGACAGTCCTCGTCAGGTGCGGCCACTGCAGCGTAGAACTGTTTTCCTGCTGATCTAAAAACCTGATCCCACTCACCAGCACCAGTGACAGCTAAATGCTGTGAAGGATCATTAGGAAACAGCTCCTGGGTGTGAAGGATCACTGAGAAACCGCTCCAGGCTGTGAAGTATCACCAAGAAACAGTTCAAGGCTGTGAAGAATCGCTGTGAAGGATTGCTGAGAATCAGCTCATGGGTGTGAAGGATCACTGGGAAACAGTTCAAGACTGTAAAGGATCACTGGGAAACAGCTCTAGGCTGTGAAGGATCACTGAGAAACAGCTCAAGGCTGTGTAGGATTGCTGAGAAACAGCTCTAGGTTGTGAAGGATCACTGAGAAACAGCTCAAGCCTGTGAAGGATCACTGAAAACAGCTCTAGGCTGTGAAGGATCACTGAGTAACAGCTCAAGGCTGTGAAGGATCACTGGGAAACAGCTCAAGGCTGTGAAGGATCACTGAGAAACAGCTCTAGGCTGTGAAGGATCACTGAGAAACAGCTCAAGCCTGTGAAGGATCACTGAAAACAGCTCAAGCCTGTGAAGGATCACTGAATAACAGCTCAAGGCTGTGAAGGATTGCTGAGAAACAGCTCAAGACTGTGAAGGATCACTGGGAAACAGTTCACGACTGTAAAGGTTCGCTGGACCATGCCTCGCTGTAATTTTCAAATCCTATCCCCATCTCAAAGAAACCCTTGTTCTCTTTAAGTTGTGTAAGCACTTTAGCTTGTGCAAATTTCGATGTCCAAAAAGCTCTATCTGATGCTTCGAACTTCCAAACTGAGGCTGTTCGACAAATCAATACATTCAAATAACGTAAAGCACAATAGGTTTCACCATAAAGACATAGAATGATGACGTTTTAAACCATGAAGGTTTATTAAAGGTTAATGAATTACAGAAGTCAAAATCATCAAATTAATGTTGATTGATCAAATGCTAATGCATCAAATAATATGCAGTTCAATTCAAAGTCATAAAAGGAAGAGAGGAAGAACCAGTATAATGTAGCTTCTAAAGAAAAGGACAAGGAAAGATTGGGTTGCCCATTAAGATAGTGTCCTACATTTCCTACTCTGCTCTGCTCTCAGCTGCATTAAAAAGCTGACAGGCTTTAATCTACATTGCACTAGTTTAAATCACACAATTCTTTTTTTCTGCAATTCTTTATTCAAAGTGTATATGGGAAGCAGGGTGCAGTAACATGGTACAACAAGCAGTAACATGCTACCGACCAGCTGCCCAAAGCCGTGAGAAAGTACAAGGGCTCACATGGTACACAAACAGTGCGTAATACAACAGGCAGGGTCAGACCTGGAACAGCTGAGGAAGGATGGGCGAGCCAGGAGGGTAACAGGGAAGAGGACATGAGGGAGGAAGAGGCAAGAGGCAAGAGGCGGCAAGGAGGGAGAGTGAGAGAAAGAAAGAGAAAGAGAGGGAAGTGGAAAGGGAGGGAGAAGGGAAGAAAGAGAAAAGAAAAGAGAAAAGAATAATAATAATAATAATCCACATTTGTAATGCGCAAACAATCACCCGTAAGGGTCTCTAGGTGCTGGGGGCCTTCGGGAAGATTAAGCAAGCTATTGCCCAGAGTCACATGGTGCTGGGCTAATCTGCCGCCAGTGCCGGGGATCGAACCGTGATCCCCAGATTCCGGAGGCAGTCACTCTGGCCGCGGCGCCACACCTCTTCCACAAAAGAAAAGAAAAGAAAAGAAAGTGCGTGCTGAGAAAGCAGAGCAGGACCAGATCGTGGGGAGGGAGCAGATAAGGAGGCAAGCCTGAAATGTAGAAGTGTGGGTTAATGTAGAGGTAGATGTCGATGTTGGTGGGGTTGGTGGAGGTGTAGGACTCAGAATGAGGCCTGAACCAAGAGGAAGAAAAGGGAGGAGAGAAGGCCCAGGGTACAGCACCTGCAGTGGAAGTGAGGAAGCAACCACGCCGACCGCAGCTTTGCTGGAGTCCAGTGGCAGTTGTGAAGTGAATTGAAGAAGCAGAACTTCAGCCGGGCTTCCCTGATGCCATCGCTCAAGGCCTCCAGGAGCTCTGCCCAGTTCCCGGATTAGTATTCCACCTAGAGGCAGGCCTGCCCATTTGGTGGGCAGACTGTCCAACAGGGGCGCCAAATATAGATAACGGGTCAGAATGCTGTGGAAGCCGGACATCACCCTTCAGAAGTAACCCCATGTCTTCAGGTACGAGACTACAGGTGTGGGCGAAACGGCCCATGGTCAGGGGCCAAGCGCACGGCAAGATAGTGTTGCAATTGCAGATACTGCCAGTGTTGGCTGGAGGGAAGGTCAAATTCCTCCCTCAACTCCTCAAAGGGTTTGATGGCTCCCTGGGCATAGACCTGTTGGAGAGTGTATATACCCGCCACGCACCCCAGTCAAGCACATCACCCCTAAAACGGAGGCTGACGTTGCCCGACAATGGTACCTGGTCATGGAGGAAGGCATCCACGAGAGGAGGCAGTGGGCGCAGGACCATGACTTGACCATGGCTTGGACCTTCGGGTTTCTGGAGCCGGGAGCAGAGACCCATAACGGGAGGTCTGGGTTCTGCTGTGGCATGTAGGCAAGCCATATTGTTCCACTAAAGGTAATTCCAGGCCGCCACATGAGTGGTGGACCACCAGGCGGCTACTGGCCAGACGGGTGCAGGAGTAGCATTCCCAGGACATAGGTAAAGCACAGCAGAGGTACCATCTTAACCGCCTGCACCCTGCCCTATAGCGAAAGACTGAGGTCGGACCATTTCTCATAGTCCTGCCAAATGTGGTTTAAGAGTGGGTCAAGGTTTTTCGCCAGCATGCTCTCCAGTCCCTGGTTGAGGTAAATCCCCAGGTATTTGAGATGGGAGGGCTTCTGCTATAAAGGGTAAGTGGAGATGTCTGGAGGGTGGTCACTCGTGAGATTGGAAGGGCCTTGCTCTTGCCCCAGTTAATCAGTAGCCTGAAATCCCGGCAAAGTCAGAGATTATGGACATATGTGCTGGGAGTGACTGGGGAGGTCCGACGGCATGAGTAAAATGTCATCTGCATAAAGACAATCCCCCCTGGGGTGGAGATGCTTACCAATGATGGAGATTGGTGTAGGGCTTTCGCCAGAGGATCCGTGGGCAGGCGAAAAAGAAGGGGCAATAATAGGCAGCCCGGTCGTGTTCCCCGGCCGACCAAGAAAGGGTACAAAAGAAAACCCCGCAGTTACCCCGGGGAGAAGAGAGAGCAAGAAGAGAACAATAAAGGGAGGGAGTAGAAGAAGAGAAAGACCTCCTTCCTCAGAGGTTGGGGAGGGATGGAGCGGTGGGAGAGGATTGGCAAGTTAAGACAATAGGACGGGGGGAGAACCACCTGAGTGACTGGGCCGAAGATAGATGGGGATATGTAAGGAAACGGGGTAATCAGGGGCCAGCCAGAGGGGGAGTTCTTGACTGGAACCTCAAGAGGGATCAGGGGGTAAAAACCTTAAACCACAGGTTCAAACCTGAGAACTCATGCAGCCCGGGAGGCCCTGAGAAAATGAGAAAAGAAATAGGGAGCTCACGGGGGCTGACAGAGGGGCCGTAGGGCTGGAGCGCCATTGGGGGAGGGGAAAGGGGAAAATGGGGAGAGATTAGGTCTCCAAGGCTGGGGAGCTGAAAAGCTGAAAGTTGAAAAACGGGCCCTCCGCCCGCCCCAGGAAGCGTAAGTTGTCCCTGTGACTCCGGTCCTCCAGTTCAATGAGCTTGGTGCAGAGGTAGTGGGGTTCTGTGTCCTGGCCTGGGACATGATTGAGTTTCTCATTCACAGTTGACAGAAGATGTTCCAGCTCCTCTACCCTGTCATTAAAGCCGGCATGTCCACCCGTATGGACCTGGATTCTGCTGTGAGCCCAGACATCTTGGTATCCATGCCCTTTAGGCGTCGGCCCACCACCTGATTTCCTGAAGGATCTGGTTCATTGTGGGATCCTGGTATGGGGGGCCTCAGGCACCAGGGCAGCCTGGGCAGCAGGGACAGGCAAAGGATGAGACTGGGTGACAACCTCAATAAAGGGCAGCTGGCGGGTTACTTTGCCACAGGGCATCAGCAGGTGCAGAGAGGGATCCTCTCCTCTGAACACTAACAAGGGGCGTGTGACAGGCGGCAGGGGAGGTGCAGAGAGGACTGGCCAGCTCCGGGGGGAGAAAGTATAACTGGGGCCAAGCCCTCCCCGTTGCGCTAGCGTCTGGAGGTCAATCCACACGAGGACAAAGCAGGGTATTGCCACTTCGTGATAATGATGCAGGAGTGCCAACCAGGCCCCACGGTCCTCCCCAGCGGGCGGTTAAGCAGGTGTGATGTGAGGAGGCTGGTGCCCCCCAGCAGGTCAGCGTCCATGTGAAAGGACCCCAAGCGGAGCATCATGGGCAGGCAACCATCTTCGTTGGTGGCCAGACTCTACCCCTTAAATCACACAATTCTAATAGTTGATACACGTACACACAGTTCTCATGAACATAGTCAGGTTAAAGTTAAACAATACAATTGTATGTTTATTAGCTCCTCAGGACCTTCAGCAATACAGCTTCTAAGCCTTCAAATTTAAATGATCTGTAACAAGATGCAAAACAGGGACTAGCCTGTACACTGCAGGTGTCTCAGTGAGCACGCTACCAATCATAACATTTCATGATTATCACTGTGAAAAGAAAACATTTCATATGGAAAAGAAAGCAAAAGAACATCATGTTTGTTAATTAGAACTCCAGCATCACCTAGAAATAACATTTACATGTGTCACAAAGCAACATGGCAACCAACATTCACCGATTTAAAGAGCAAGTTACTTACCTTCGGTAACAATGTATCTGTAAGAGACATATGTCAGTTATAGATTCCTTACCTTAGAATTACCCCCAGGCGTCAGACTGGATCTGGAGAATTTTTTCTTAGCTGTACCCCTGCGCATCGGTAGGTGGCGTCGGTCGACTCTGATGTTCGTCGGTGGCGTCGTGGTCGCTGGGATGACATTGCGGTGCATACTTAGACGTCGCCCCTGCGTGCTGACGTCAGTTCTAACACGACTTTCCACGTCAGAAGCGTAGAGTCACGAAAGACACTGACCACCGGTGCGCAACAACTAGGGCCCTGCAAGGGAGTCCCTATCCCTAGAAGTCAGTTTGCAGAGTGGGAAGGATGAATAGGGTAGTAAGGAATCTATAACTAACATATGTCTCTTACAGATACATCATTACCGAAGGTAAGTAACTTGTTCATCTGAAACGGGCCAAATAGCCATCCCTCCGGACTTGGCTGTCCATTCAGTAATGTTTGGTGAACGTGTGAAAGGATGCCCACGTGGCTGCCTGACAGATGTCAAGAAGTGGGACTCCATGTGCCAATGCAGTGGTTGCTGCCGTAGCTCTAGTGGAATGAGCCCGTAGCCCCACTGGAGGTTCCTTTTTCGCTAAAGCGTAGCAGATCTTTATGCAAAGGACAACCCATCGGGAGATGGTACGCTTTTGAACAGACCGGCCTTTCTTGGCACCTACATAGCCAATGAAGAGTTGATCATCCACCTGGAAGTCCTTTGTGCTGTCAAGGTAGAAAGATAGCGCACGTTTAGGGTCCTGGAGCTGGAGACTCTCCTCCTCTTTGGAAGGGTGCGGAGGTGGGAAAAAGGTGGGGAACGTAATTGTTTGTCCAATGTGAAATGGTGAAACCACTTTAGAAAGGAACAAAGGCCTTGTCCTAAGCACCATTTGTCCGGATGCACAGAGAAGAAAGGGGGCTTAGAAGACAAAGCTTGAAGCTCACTCAGCGAGCAGAGGTTATGGCAACAAGGAAGGCAGTTTTCAGAGTGAGGAGCCTGAGAGAACGGTTGTGAAGGGGCTCGAAGGGAGCACACATAAGATAAATAAAACAAGGTTCAAGTACTACTGAGGCATTATGAAGGGAGAAGGAGGAAAGAGATGAGTAATGCCCTTAAATCTATATACAATAGGGGACTTGAATAAAGAGGGGTGATTTGGTAACCGAATGAAAGCAGAAATAGCTGCAAGGTAGCCTTTAAGAGTGTACAGGGCAGAGCCCTGATGCGCTAAAGAAAGTATATACAGAAGGACCTCTGAAAGAGGGGCAGAAAGGGGATCCACAGTCTTTGCTGTGCACCATGCCACAACTTGTTCCACCTACAGGTGTATACTGTTTTCGTTGTGGGACGCCTGGCTGGCAAGAAGACATTTCAGACTTCAGGTGGAAGGTCAAATGCTGTCAACTGTCGCCGCTCAATCTCCACGCAAGGAGGTGGAGGCGGGACAGGTTCGGGTGAAGAACCATCCCCTGCTGCTGTGACAGAAGATACTCCCAGAGGGGCATTCTGCTCGGAGGAACAATGGCCATGCTCAAGAGCTCGGGGTACCAGACGCTTCATGCCCAGTCCGGAGCCACAAGAATTACTTGGGCCTGGTCGAGCTTGATTTTATTCAGCACTTGGGGCAGAAGTGGTACAGGCAGAAAAGCATACAGGAGGCTGCAACTCCACTTGCGACGAAAAGCATTGGCATGCGAGGGCTGCCTTGGAAATTCCAATGCGCAGAACTGCTGACATTGCGCGTTCTCTTCAATGGCGAACAGATCTAACCAAGGCTATCCCCACTGCTGCACCACCTCCGAGTCAAGACACCATTCATGATCCACCAGGCACTGAAGGCTGAGTTTGTCCGCCCTGGTATTCAGAGAACCTGCCAGGTGTTGAACCACCAGGGACATGCCCTGATGTTCCAGCCATGTTCAGAGGTGAAGAGCCTGTTGACATTGGGTCCACGACCTCACCCCGCCCTGTTTGTTGCAGGACCACAAATGGCGGTGGGGTTGTCTGTGAACACCTGCACCACTTTCCCTTTGAAGAGAGGGAAGAAATGCTTTTAGTGCCAGGCGGATCGCCCGGAGCTCCAACAGGTTGATATGGAGCTCGGAATCCGCTGACTCCTCTGATCTCCACCTCCCCAAGGTGGCCGTCCCATCCCAGGAGTGATGCATCTGTCATTACTGTGAGGTCTGGTTGTGGAAGGGAGAGGGATCAGCCTCTGACCCAAGCTTGGTTCATTAACCACCACTGCAGTTGTTATGCAGTTCCCTGCGAGAGCTGGACATAGTCAGAAAGGTTCCCCTGATGCTGGGCCCACTGGAACTTCAGGTCCCACTAAAGAGCCCGCATATGCCATCTGGCATGATCCACCAGCAGGATGTAAAAGGCCATGAGGCCCAGCAGCATCAGGGTCATTCTCATGAAATCCGGGATAGAGGTTGAAACATCAGTATCATAGCCCGAATATCCAGGACTAGCTGCTCGGGATGATATGCCCAAAACTCCACTGTGTCCAGAACAGCTCCAATGAAAGGGAGCGTCTGAGAGGGAATCAGGTGTGACTTTGGCACGTTGATAGTGAACCCCAGTGAATGCAGGAGGTCCGCCGTAGTCTGGAGATGGAAGAAGACAGCCTGGGGCGAGCCCGCCTTCAACAGCCAGTCACCGAGATAGGGGAAGACTGGAACCCCTGATCTGCACAGATGTTATGTTATGTTATGTTATGTTAGTGCTATTTGTATTGCGCACGGCTGCTCCAGCGAAGGAGCGTCCCGGCGCACCGACAAGGTGGCGAACACAACACAACTGGGGAACAGAAATAATTATTAAGAAATTGGGGAGTGCAGGATTTAACAAAGCTCAGAAAATAAATGAGTTTTAGCGGCCTTGCGGAAGGAGAGCAGGTCACCAAAGGTCCGGAGTTTCAAAGGGAGAGCGTTCCAGAGTGCGGCTGCCCGCACCTTAAAAGAGCGACCCCCCACCCGACTGAGTTTGAACCGAGGGGCTACCGCTAATTCTTGGTCTAGCGAGCGCAGAGTGCGGCCCGGGATGTAAGGGCGCAAGAGTTGGTGCAGTAAGGGAGGTGATAGGCCCTTCAGAATTTTGAAGGAAAGGCACAAAACTTTAAAGTGGATCCGCTGCCTAACGGGTAACCAATGCAAGGCTCGCAAAGATTGACCGGCCGAGCAAAACCTAGGAAGACCTATGATCGCTCTGGCCGCAGCGTTCTGCACTCTTTGAAGTCGGGTTAACTCAGCCTGGTTTAATCCTATAAAAAGGGAGCTGGCATAGTCCAGCCGTGCCAAAACCGTTGCTTGCACCACCAATTGACGAGTTGCGGCATCGAAGTATTTAAGGGCAGGGCGCAGATTGCGCAGGATGCCGAAGCAGCAAGCCGCCGTCCTTTTGGTGTGGCCAACGAAGTTGAGGGAAGGGTCCAGCCAAACACCAAGGTTTTTGATCTCCGCAACCGGAGTGGGGGTCGGCCCCAACTCAGAGGGCCACCAAGTATCTCCCCATAGGTCCGTCCGCTTCCCAAAGATCATCACCTCCGTTTTTTTGGCGTTTAGTTGGAGACAGTTGGACGTCATCCAACCAGCCACCGCCCTGAGTCCTTCTTTGAATCTTGGGGCATCCACCCCCGAGTCCCCGCTGATCGTGACCGCTAGCTGGGTGTCATCTGCGTACGACACCATGGTCATACCACAGAGCTTCACAACCTCAGCCAGCGGCCTCACGTAGATGTTAAACAACGTGGGGCTCAGTGAGGAACCCTGTGGGACCCCAAGAGACAGACGATGACATTTGGACTGGTAGGGCGGGGACGCCACACAGAAGGAACGATCCCTGAGAAACGAACGGAACCACTGGTGTGCAGTGCCGATCACCCCTATCTCCTCAAGACGTTGCAGGAGAATGTCATGGGAGACCGTGTCAAAGGCGGCGCTTAGGTCTAACAAAACAAGCGCCGCCGTTTGACCTGCATCCAGAACTACCCGAAGGTGCTCGACCATAGATAACAGTGCTGTCTCCGTACTGTGGCCAGCCCGAAAACCATTCTGGGTGTCGTCCAGAATGTTGGCACGCAACAGATGACCAGAGAGGGCGGTGTTAACATGCGCCTCCGCGAGTTTGGCTGGCCACGGGAGAAGTGAAATCGGGCGGTAGTTCTCCGATTTTGTAGGGTCGAGAGATGGTTTGATGAGCTGCAACCACCGCCATCACTTTCGTGAATACCCGAGGGGCACTGGTAAGGTCAAAGGGGAGCATGGTGAACTGAACATGCTCGTGGTCTACCATGAACCGTAGATAGCGTCTGTGGACTGGCAGGACGGGGATGTGAAAATAGGCATCCTGTAAGTCCAGCGCCATCATTCAGTCTCCAGGGTCGAGGGCAGACAGGACCTAAGCTAACATGAGCATTTTGAACTTCTCCTCGTGGAGGAAGCGGTTGAGGGCCCTGAGGTCTAGAATAGGACGCAGGCCTTTGTCCTTCTTGGCCACCAGAAAGCAGCCACAACCTACTTCTGGCACAGAGACCCTCTTGATAGCCCCCTTGGTCAAGAGAGCTGAGACTTCCTGATGGAGAAACGCGAATGATCCTCCGACAAGCGATCGAAAGACGGTGGCATGGAGGGAGGGGTAGTCTCGAAGTGGAGGGAGAAGCCCCTTCGGATCTTTTGCAAAACCCAACTGTCCGATGTGATGGATCGCCAGAGGTGATGGCGAAGCCTGCCGCCCACTGCCCGTTGATGGCCCTGAAAGGTTGGACTAGGAAGGCTTGAGGCTGTTGCAGGGGGGGAAGGGTGGTCTGGCCCGCCCGCTGGCTCCCAGACTCGCGAGATCGCTGGGTCCCATGTCCACAGCCACGCAGAAGCTGGGCAGCTTGTGCGAACCAGTGGCTAGACTGGGCTGGACGTGGCTGGGCGCCCCTTCCGTAGCCACGAAAGGGACAAAAAGCAGACTTGAGTGGAGGAGAAGGTGTAGCGAGGCCCACAGATCTGGCCGTAGCCCAAGAATCTTTAAAGCACTCCTGTGCCGAGTATGCTTTATCGCCAAAAAGGTGACGGCCATCAAAGGGCATGTCCATCAAGGTAGACTGGCCATCCCCAAAAAGCCAGATGTCCTCAACCAGGTGTAGTGCCAAAGGGCTACCGACGTGGCAATCGTTCTGCCTAGTGAGTCGGTGGTATCCAGTCCACATCTTATCATGAATTTGGCTGCGTCTGTCCCATCTGCCACTGTGTACGGCCCAGGCCTCCTCCGGGCACTGAGGCAGCACTTACGCAACCGTATCCCAGATGGTGTGGGAGTATCGGCCCAAGAGACATGCAGTATTCACGGACTGCAGTGCTAAGCAGGAGGAAGAGAACATGCACCTCCCAAGGTGATCCAGCTTCTAGGATTCCCTATCTGGGGGAGCAGAAGGGAATGCGCCCTCGGAGGAAGAGGCTTGGACCACCAAGCTCTCGGGGAAAGGGTGTTGGGTGAGGAAAACTGGTGGCAGGCGATCGTCCTTTCCACAGGAGCCCCTGTGCTGGGCTTGGAACAGGTGCCCAGAAGGACGTCAGAGAGGGCTTCATTGAAAGGCAATAGGGGTTCGGAAGTGGAAGCCGCAGGTTGAGGCACCTCTGTCAGGAGGGGAGGAGCAGAGTCATCCCAGAAGTAGGCTCCAGAGACGGAGCCTTAGAGCGACAACACTCCGGGTCCCGCGTTGCGTCAGTCGACCGACGGGGAAAAAGCGAAGAGCACCGGTGCTTCTTCGCATTCTTTCTGTGCTTTGACTTACCCGAGGACTACAAAGACTTTGAGCACGACGAGGTGTGGGGGCTTGGGGAGCGGCCTCGAGACCTTCCTCTCGAACAAGACCAGGAGCGACGCAGAGCCGACCACCAGGCCTCCAAGAGCTTTCAGGACCACTCCCGCAAAGACTTTGGATTCATGACCCGGCAATCGGAGCACAACTTCGGGCCGTGGTCGCACTCTAGACACCAGAGGCACACGAGGTTCGGGTCCGTCACAGACATCAGCCTGTGACAGGCGTCACAAGGCTTGAACCCGGTTCAGCGTCGGCACATCCCTCACGCACCAGGTGTCGAAGACTTGAAATGGCAATTGACAAAATGACCAAAAAGTTTTGGCAAAAAGTGACTAAAGCAGTAGCTCTCTCGGGCGGCGTCTAAGTAGGCACCGCGACGTCATCCCGGCAACCACGACGCCGATGACGGATGCGGACTCGACCGACGCCACCTACCAACACGCAGGGGTTCTACTAAGAAAAAAATCTCTTGATCCAGTCTGACGTCTGGGGGTAATTCTAAGGTAAGAAATCTATAACTAACTTTCTCTTTCAGATATGGAGGCCTACATTAGCTATGGTCAATTTAAACATGAATAAAACACAGTTAATAGCATTTGCATGTTTATATCAGTTAATGTCAGTTTAATGCAAAAACATTTAACATAAAAGCCCTTTCAATAATTTTCTTATAAAGTGGTTTCGCACCCACAGAAACAGGAGTGATACATAAATGTTTAAAATCAATAAATAACTAAATGTATAATTAGCTAACTAAATGAATAAATAAATAAAATGCCTTTTACTGGTCAGAGATAGATTAAAAGAAGATAATGTCTTGCTACATGCAGTGCAGAACGTTGTCCTACAATGTCATGCCCAAGAAACTTTGGGTATTTCTAATATCGTATAAAAACAAACATAACGTGTATTTGTAAAGCACACATTGACCCCCAAAGGGGCATCTTGGCGCTGAATAACAGATGTTTGTTACCCAACTCAATGGTACTCATTTTATCAACCTCAGGTGGATGAAAGGCTGAGTGGACCCGCCTGTATTTGAACCTGTGACCAATAGGTTGAACACAGGCCCCTGCAGAGGATGCATTAGTCCACTGAGCCACCACACCTAGCTATACTCCCCACCTTTAAAATACTAGCAGGGAGAACCACGCCACATGGCTCAATGAGTCACGTGCTATAATCATTTGTACTATAAACCCACGTGATGTTTGTGTCCTTAATGTGACCTTGTAATAGAACCGCTGATACAGTGCCAGATTCTCATTGGCGGTCATGCGATGCAGGGACTTGTTTAATGAGTAAACCCATTTGGATCCAAGATCCTAACTAACTTGCTTGTGTGCTCCTTTTAACTTCCCTTAACAATAAATTCACGTTCTAAGAGTTGGAATTGGAAAGGTGGAGCTGGACGCCTTCAGGAAGTTTACACTGGCAGCATTGGCTTCACGCAGCTGATCATTGTAGGAGCCAATGGAAGGATGCCCCAGCACAGCCCTGTGGATCTGCATATCCACTGGCGCATTACAGATCCCAGCAAATAACAGTAACTTACAGAAGCAATTTTTAACATTCACTACATTTCCTAAAACCCACATATAATATTTAAATTGCAGGCTTTCAAACTGTAAGCCAGAGTTACTCCTTCCTTGAACCAGTCAATCTTCCCAAGGGTGAGATCTTCTAGGTATCAACCTAGCCAGTGGTTAAAGCTTGCACCACCCAATGGGTGATGTCACAATGTGTCTCAAAACCAAAAGTGTCATCATCAAACAATGGAAGGCCTTCTGGCATGTCTGTACAATGGCTTAAAGGGGCCACCCAATGGGTGATGTCACAATGTGTCTCCAAACCAAAAGTGTAATCATCAAACAATGGAAGGCCTTCTGTTGGCGATTATTAGCAATGTAGAACGTGCATGTTGTGTATGCTGGAAGGACGCTTTAAGTGAACGAATCGTATCTAGAGAAAATGTTTCATCTAAATCACCTAATTGGGAATGGCAGACTAGAGAAGGACCAAGAGAGAGACTTGCTAACAGGGCAAGGACTCACAGCTCAATGAGCTATGCTTGCACCTGAAGGAACCTTTGTATACAAAGCTCCTTTATTTAAGATATAGGCTCTGAGTTCTTATACTTCTATAATTCACTAAAACTAGGGACCCAAGGGGCTACTGTACAGCCACTGTATGAACGAGGAAGCCCCAGCTGAGCACTTCCTGTTGGATTGAATGTTTCTGCCAGAACAGAGTGCCAAAGTCAGTTCTTTTGAACTACATGAGATATGGCGACAGTGACTGACTGCCGGTGCGTAAATCTGTGGTCATTGTTGCTGTTATCACCACAATCGTAAAATATAGAGAGAGAGCCTGGAGGCTACAACATTTTTCTGAATGCGTCACTGCAAAAAGGTTTGCATGACTCTTATCTAGTATTTGTTTTGTTCTGTGAATTGGGTCTCTAAGCTTCAAGATCTGTTCACGCTGTACAGTCCAGAGTTTTGTTTGCAAAATCAATCTATCTATCTATCTATCTATCTATCTATCTATCTATCTATCTATCTATCTATCTATCTATCTATCTAGATAGATAAATGTGTGTGTGTGTATATATATATATATACACAGACACACATATATGTGTGTGTGTTTATCTATCTATCTGTGTGTGTGTGTGTGTGTATATATATATATATATATATATATATATATATATACACACACACACACACATAACAAAATGCGGTCTCCTGTTTTGTGAATTTTTGCCTACATGCAACTATATGGTCTCTTCCTTAGTTCAAATGCATTTCTTAAGTATGCCTTAATGTAATTTATTTCAATCACTACTCATAATTATTCATAGCGAACATTCTAGAGTCTTGTATGGACATAGTAGTATTTCTCTCTTTATCTAGATTGGGTCGCTTGATCAAATGCTGCAGAGAGGTCCAGGAGAATGAGGGCTGCTGTGTCTCCTCTGTTATGGATCATGTAGATGGCGGTGATGAGTTGGTGTTTCTGTCCTCAAATTATGTGTGTGTGTGTGTATATATATATATATATATACACACACATAAATATATGCAAAATGTGAGAAAATTCAGAGTGTCCCTGGTGTTGTAGGGTGCCCTATACAGGAGCTGCTCGTCATCTAATCTTGGGAACTACCCAGAGTTCTCTACTTCTTTTTTTAATAATGTATGCGTCATTCTAACCCTGAAATGGTATTGTTTTGATATATATATATATATATATATATATACATAAGAGATAGATAGATTCACTGAAAAAGCCAAAGGTTAAAAAGACGTTATAGTTAGGTAAAAATGTCAGTTAAAATATAGAGTTTTATATAAAGTTTTACACTAACAAACCACCAGTTCTACTTCTCTCAAGTAATTATAACTTATGCCCTAAAGTAACTATAACACACGCTCTCACCTCGCATATGTTGTTATCAATGATGTAATCTCAGATGTCATTAGGGATGTTCCTAATGCAGTCATTGAGATGTCAGGAGTAATGCAATATGTGAGGGTACAATAAGTGCATGGGGAGATTGTATGCTTCTATGAAAGTGATCTATCTGTGAGGTGATAAGATCTTACAAGAAGGTAAGGAGCAGATTAATCTCACAGAGTTCGGAGAGACACCCAGCAGCTTCTATGAAGAAAGAGCACTGGGTGGGTCTCTGTGCCACAGGTAACAGCCTCTGAATCTAAATTGGCACCCTTGGTAGCAATGAGATTCAAGATTCTAACAATAACTCAAGAAAGGACAACACAGGAACTGGCCTCGAGGGAAAAAACAGAACTGAAATCAAGATCAGGAACAGGACTGAAGTACACAGAAGTATGAACACTGAAAACAAGACTGAAAGTCTGTATACTAACGAGGGGATGCCATAGATATGGAGTCAGAACAGGAACATAGAACATTAGACAAGGAATTTCCATATACTAGACAGGTCAGGAGGTGAGCAGTCAGAACTAGGAACAAGGCAATCCCAGAAACACAGAGGCATGATAAACAAGGTACAGAAAAAAGATAGGACCGACTAGTTAGAACATAGAACTTGAGTCTAGTAACAATGGAAGCAGAAATCCAAGAGGAAGCCTGGAAATACAGCAGCAGGATTGTGGCAGAGCAGATAGAGACTCAGCAGCAAGGTCAGCTGCATGCCACTGCACACAGAGATCAGAGGGTTGAAATAGCTTGAAGTGCATGAGAGGAACACAGGTGCAGGGATAGAGTCGGGTGCAAGGAATCAGGGATCCATCATTGAAGGGACAGCAACACTGAGAAACCGGGAAGTAAAAAAAACTGGGAAACCAGGAGGCAGAAGACAGGAAATGGAAAAGCCAACTATGAAGTACACATCATAGACAAGAGAAAGAAAAGCCCAGTATTAAAAAGGTTAGAAAGGCCACAGGATCCAGGAATCAAGATAAAGAATAGATCACCGCCACCAGCACATGATCGGAGCTGGGTTTGTAGGCAGAAAAGACTTTAGGGACCATGATCCTTCAGGAAGATGGTGCAGAAACCTGGACTAGAATATGAAGTGCATTTAGAAATGCAAGGTGTAGAAGAGCTCTGCCCAGTGCTGCTCTAATTTGTTTTTCTTACCCCCGAACACCTATAGTAAGCCATCATATTGTTTGAGTCTCTTTTTGAGGAGACAGAGGTGAAGGCCGACAACTACAATGGAACATAAAATAAGCGCTCTAGTCTCAGGCATGTTGACGCAAAGGATATGTTGCATAACGTATTCCTATGCATGCGTGTAACAAGAGGGAGAGAGAGGACTAGTTAGCTAGTCCGAGTCCCCGAGGGTTTATATGTGATTAAACAAAGAGGACTAGCTTAAGTTGACCAAAGTGTTACAGTACTCAAATTAGTTCTGTCACGGTTACCTTGTTGGTGTATTCATGAAGCCCTCACCCACCAACCTAGTTGGTGGCATGCTTCATCATCGGGCCCACCCAGTGACACCTAGTATGTCCCGGGTGTGCTACGACGCCTGATTACAGTGGAGCTGGTATGTTGCTGAGAGTGCAGTGAGGTTGGGTGAGTTGTGATTTAAAACGGCTTGGTGGTGGTCCCAGTACCTGAGGGTAAATTAAATTTTAATAACTGGGCCGTCACCAGCGATTAAAAGTAAGGCTACAGGACGCGTGAGTGTGGCGAGTTACTGCTCCCTGCGTCCTTCAGATGGTCGACATGTTTCAGCCAGTGCCTTAGAGTATTCTGGCTTTCCTCAGGACCGTTTTTTTAAAAAGGTGTGGTGAAATAAAACAGACTTATTGTTGTGGTACAGACTATGTGATACACTCACTAAGGCGTTTTTCTATATGTGAGAGGGGGATTCCCTTCTCATGCATATCTGTACAAACAAACATTAAGAACAAGGACAAAACATTTACAGAGAGAGTCAGTAGTCAATTTAGACATATGGTCAACAATGCTTAGGTGGCCGGATCTATAGTGCAAGGTGAGAGGACTATAGTCGGCTAGGTGTGATGGTACTGGTGGTGCCATCAGAGTGAAAATACGCGACTAATTAGGAGCGTGGTGTGGCTAAAACACGGAAATCACACTGAAAGGAGTTGACTTAGTGTGGCAGGGCGCAAGAAAATTGTTCTTACGCTTTGGGTTATTAGCCAAGGCTTCCTGGAGGGAAGCGGTAAGGGGATGACCCTATGGGAGAAAAAGAGATAGGCTGTAGGGGTTAGGGACCTGTGAGGAAAGAAGCGCTTACCCAGTTTGTTGTTTGGAGGCTTGTCAGGTTTGTCGTACTCACAGTCTTTCTGGTCAGTGCCTGCCTTGTACCTGTTGTCCCGCCGTCGTCCTCCGGTAGAATGAGCCTGTCGACGTGTGGGCTTTTTATACTATGGTTAACAAGGTAATGATGAGCACCTGTGGGAATACTAAGGGTGGAAAGACTACCCCTTGTGTTGTTGCTGCTCATGCTCGTGGTTTGCACACTAGTCTCTCGTGCATGCTCAGTATATCAGCGCGATTGCTATGTTGTTGCTCATGCTCATGATTTGCACACTAGTTTCTCGCACATGCTCAGTATGAATGCGTGATTATAATGCAGGTGATTTGTACTCTAGTCTTTTGCATATGCTCAGTATGATAGCGCGATTGCGTTAAGGTACATGTAGCAACTAAAATATGCCGCCGTTGGTACGGGGAAAGGGGCAACACTCGTGTTAGGTGCGGCGTGGTCTTATCTGCGCAGGCGCGAAGGGATCAGCGTTGGCTATGTATGCGCTAATATTGGGGAAACATGCCTGTGGGACGCGCCGCCTCCCAGAGTGGTTCGGCCCGTTAATCACTGCTTAATGCGCATGCGCTGCTAGGCGCTGCGTGCTAAAGTTGACATGGCAGTATTAGGGGGGTTGAAGCATGTGCCCATGATAATGGCAGCCTAGTGGTACAAACAAGGGGGAGCATGATCTATGTCTATGTACAGAGGGACTATGGCATGTGGGACTGACCACTGTACACAGGCGAGGTTATTGTGACTAGTGTAGGTCTAGGGTGTGACTGAATTCCACGGTATGGCGTCGTTGAGGCCATTGGTTTGGGTGGATAGGCGATATATCCAACGTTGTTCCTTGCTGAGTAATTTCTTCTCATTATCCACTGCCAGTTCCGGTAGTTGTTCGATGATGGTCCAGGTCAGGTCATTGGGAGTGTGTCCCTGGGTGATGAAATGACTGGTCAGTTTACTAATGTTCTTCTTGCACCTGATTGTGCTCCTGTGTTCTGTGACTCTAGTTCTTATTTTGCGGGCGGTCATACCGATGTATCGGAGGCCGCAGCTGCATGACACAAACATTTATGAACATGGAAATTAACACTTAACTTAGCAGCCCTATGCTCTAGTGGCAATCGTCTCAGTTAAAATTGCTTCAATGGATATTTGGTGAGGAAAGTCTGGTAGTAGTTTCACCAGAGAAGCTTGTGTAATGCTGCTGAAAAAGAAGGCAGGAAAGGCACCACATTCATTCAAGGAATGGGGTCCTCTAAAACAGCGCTAACTTGTTGGCACTCTGCCCTTCACCGGATTAGATGTGAAGGAGTTGTGACTGCAGAGACCCCACTATGGTAGGGCACTTGGCTTAAACACACAGTGAGTTAACTAGGGTTTCACCCAGGGGATCGCCAAATTAAGGGATGTCTGTGAGGGTGACCATGTTCACTCCTTTCTCTTCCTGATGTATGACATGCACACAACGCCATTTTATTGTAATCTACAACCATACCACGTCCTGGAAGCCCACACAATCGATCTCAAGGCCCTCCTTGAGTGGAACCCAGAATCACAATAGGGCACCAAGGCCATATCCAATATACATACCTCACACTGGTCAATAATACCCCCTACTGCAACAAAACAGATAGGCGCAAGACATCAGCCCACTGGATGATGCCGGTTGGATTGAGGTAAAGATGGCTCCAAGTATCCATGCAATGTTCATGCGACTGCGGCTTATCTACCTTAGATATTTACACCTGGTATACTGCTGCCTGTCTTGACTGAGGAGAATAAAATAAGACTAAATCCACATTGTCTACTATGTGAGGTGGAACTGGGCACCTTTTTCCACACTATATGGACCTGGCCACCTACACAACAATACTGGCCTCCTAGACATGATTTTGTGCCTTCTGGATGGACGGTGAGGTAGCTAAGTCACAAGATTATTCATGTCAATATAACTGTTAATAGCTACACGGGATATTGCCCGTCACTGGTGATTGGACAAAGCACCCTCTATAAGGGAATTACTCAATGGTATGGAGTACTGTGCAAAGGCAGAAGAGCATGTATATATGTCAATAGGGTGTCCCTAGGCGTATCATAAGGTGTAGGATATATGGTGGGACTACTCACAAATAAACGGTTTGAATCTGTTTGTTGACTAGCTGGTTGACACAATATGGATGTCAGGGTCCTGTATTGCAGCAGGAACCATGTATGCTTTGAAAACTGCTCTCCAAAATACCAGCCTATGCCGAAAAGCCAATAAGTCATGTACAGGTAGAGAGAATAAAGCAAACACGAGGAGATGGAGCGCTGAAACTATTCAGACACTCACCCCCAATCACAGATCTGGGTTGATTCCATCATCGTTCTTTAGCTCTCTTTGCCACCCCAGTTCAGACACAGCTATGTGCAAATCAGTCGTGACCCTGTGCCTCATGTGAACAGTCCAGCCTGAACTACCAAGCCATGTCTTCCCTGGACCAGAAACAAGCATCCTGGGTCCGGTTAACTTGAGTCCAGTGGCAAAGTGAGCAGGGGACCCAGGTCTGGGCATACCCTGCCAACTTAGGGCGAACAAAGCAAACACAAGGAGATGATGGACGGAGCACTGAAACTTTTCAGACACTTATCCCCAGTCATAGATCTGAGTAGAATCCATCATCCTTCTTTAGCTCACTCTGCCACCCCAGTTCAGACACAGCTATATGCAAATCAGTCTTGACCCTGTGCCTCATGGGAACAGTACAGCCCGAACTGCCAAGCCATGTCTTCCCTGGACCGGAAACAAGTCTGGACAGGAGTAATTTCACAACTAGACCTCTTGATGAATAGAGAAAAGAACCGAGGTACATGTAATCAAATATATTTGTTCCTCATGAAGAAAGCAACTCACCTCTGTGCGTCTGGTGGATTTCTTTGCTTGCGTGTTTATTTCTTGATAGGTGGCATGTTATATTTTATAATTATGCTATGCTGCGTCAGAGCCCGCCATAGTTTTGTTATCGTAATTAGCACATATATAGCGCACAATCTCCTAACATTTCCATCTCGGACCGAAGTTTAATTTGATTGAGTGTGCTCTCATTAAGGTCACATTTGAAACACTCACGTGTAGTGCCAGATTGGCTTTACAGAGACCGATGTTTTAGGAAGGGCACATTTTAAATGTATAACGTAACAGCAGCTGCTGACCAGGTGAGTACAAGAACAATACGTCAGTTAAATGTGACACACACACGCACGCACGCGCACACACCCAGCCCATCCCTTCCGCCCCCCCAAAAAAAAACCCAATTAAAGTGAAGTTATTATTATGAATGGAAATGAAAAAAAACACTGAAATTTGCAACTTATTGTATATACCGCAATCCATAACTTTCCCAACACACATGAAGCCACCATAACTTACACCACACAGTGAGAAGGCATGGGGAAAGTTGAAGTGGAAAGCAGCAGAAGGAAGAGAAAGCAAAAAACACGCATGCACACATGGCGTGCTAACAGAAAAAAGTGGTTCTCTGATAGTAAGTAAGGTCAACAGTGGAAGGATACAACAAGCCAACCAATCAGAACACTGGGAGAGCAAAATGCTACTGGGTGGGACATGCATATGAACAGGGAGGAAAGCCATCAAAACAAGAGCAGGGAAGGGCGATAGACAACAAAGACATCCAAACATGAGCAATAGGTCAACCCAAAACCCACTATATAGTTACTGGAAACAAAAAGCTATGGCTGACTGTAGTCTGGACCTACAAATGGCTGTGCTGGTAGGACAATCGAACAATTAAAACACTATCTGTAAAATGTAGCTTCCTGATATTATTCCTTAGTCTTACTAGTCGCCCTTCCATGCTCTACCACTCAATTGCACTCTCTAACACACACAAACACACACACACACGCACACACAATTCTCTACCACTGTAACTTAATCTAAATTTAAGTTTAAACTTAATTCTAGATCTGCATCTCCCTCTTTAACTCACATCCTTCTATCTTTCCACCTTTATTGATCCCTCTATTTTTTGTTTCTTTCCCAATCAATCTCTCCTCTCTTTCTCCATTCTTTATCAAACTTTCTCTGTCTCAACTTATCTATCCCTCAGTCCCTCTTTCGCTTAATACCTCTTTCTTTGCCTTTTTTCCCCATTTCGCTCCTCTTTATCTGCCCCTTTCACCATTGTCTTGAAAACAAGACTACAACACCCAGAACACATTATGGTATTACACAGACGTTCAGGACTGGAAACTGTGCCTGTAATGACCTGGAGGGGAATTTTTGAGCCTGAGCCCCTCTGCGGCACTTTAACTCTACGCTGCTATGGTGCCCTTGGACCCTGCACTGCTCCTTCGCCATTGGATCCCAAACCTGCCTCCTACTCAGTGCACTCTAACCAGACTGTGCCAAGCACTCGGTGAGGGTTAGAAATTTATGCCATGCTGTACTTCTAGTGTGACAGAGGGAATCTTCCACTGGTGAGATCCTCGCTGTACCTGTTCTACAGGCAGAGGAAAAAGGATACCTTGATTGTGGATGCCCATGTACCATCTGTAGTACACTCTTAATCCATGTGTGGTTCTCTCTGCCTCCATTGAGTCTATTGCTTTTCTCCTCATCTGTGCAGAAGGTGGAGGAACTGTGAGAGTGCCAGGTGAACCATGAAAGCGGTCTGTTGTGGTGACCAACAAATGTGGAATGGGTATATTAGAGAATCAATTTTTTAGGCTCCTTCTCCTTTTAAACAGTTGCCATTTTGGGTGGGTAGGACTTTTGAGGCCAGTGTTTATGTACCAATGCTTGTTACATTTGCACAAATTGTGTCAAGTAGTATATCACTTCTGGGCCTTCTTTTGATACTTTTCTAGGATCCTCAGTCCACTCTATCTCTTCAACGCAGTGCCTATTTGTCAGAATCCCTTTCAGAGGGCCACGGGGCACGCTGGGGCTACTAAGCCCAACTGTGGTGGTTGAGGCCTTTTACTCCTGATGTTCCGGTGCCCAACATACTATGGATCCTGAGTAACTGGGCCAAGCAGCCCTTCTGCACTTGACTCTCAGTGGTAGCTGTTGACGAGCAGTCAAAGACCCCCGCAGGGGTGGGATGAAGGAGGGGGGAGTATAGATACAGATTAGCGAACACAACTCACAACTCAAAGTGCACGCAGTGGTAGCTGTGGACGAGCAGTCAAAGACTCCCGCAGGGGTGGGATGGGGAAAGGGGGAGTGTGGATACAGATTAGTGAACACGGCTCACAACTCAAAGTACTTACTTTTATATAAAAAAAAATATTTCTAACTCTACACATGCAAAGGTATAACATTCGTAAGCAACAACAGAATGCCCTTGAGGTCTAAGCTTTAGTGTTTGTCAGCCAATCCCTGTCCCACCCTCTTTCTTGTAATATGATTATTTTTAGTATGTTTTTTTTAGCATTTCAACATAAAAATTATGCATCCAAAAATAGCGTTGTTAAATATTTTAACAACAACACCCACCCGACACTCCCCATCATGCTCTTCTAGAACGCACCAAAGTATTACATGGTGTAGAAAAAAAAGGCTCAATTCAAAAATCGATTCAGAGTCATGCCTCCATATGATCATATACTGAATTAGCGCTTTCCAATCACAGTCCTTCAGTCAAACAGCGCATCCTCCCCCCTCACTACTACCCCACAGCTGATGCGGCAGGGCATCCAGGGGCTCCAGAAGCTCAGCAAGCATTTCTGCCCAGGCCATCCATAAGTTTATTATCTCTACATATTTGTTGCATATGACTTTCCTCAGCCACCGCCCTTTCAGCATATATCGCAGCCATTCAGATGCTTTCGGGGCAACAGGAGACAACCACCTAATAGCTATTGTCAACTTCGCGAGTACCATACCCAAGAGGAGAAACTTTCTACTGAGCTTCTTTTTCTTTCGAGCGGAATCATTCCCTGTAGGCATTGACCAACATCCATGGGGATTGCATTTAAGGACTCCAAAATTGTCTGCTAGAAATGATCTATTTCACAACTAACCCAAAAGATATATAGAAAGTCTGCTCCCTGTCTGACACAATGGGGACAGGAGGAAGATTGCACCAGGTGCATTGCATGCAGCATAGTGGGTGAGGTACACCTGATGCGCTACAGTATACTGGAGCAGTTTGAATATCACATTAGTAGAGGTCCCCTTCACCCCTTCATGAACTCCCTCCCTTCCATTTCTTAGCAGAAAGAGAAGCCCCCAGAATCTCATGCCACTTGTTGTGCACCAGCAAGTCGCTCAAAAGTTAAATCCTCCTACAGCGCCCTATAGACATGAGAGCTATCAGTCTCCACTCCCCAGCCATATTCAGTAGTGTTCCTAAAGTCTGAGATTCCTAAGGGACTTCAGAGAAGGGTGGCCATATCGTGTGGGCTGTTGGCCAGTCCCCAAGACAAACGATTCTACGGGATCTGCCAGAGTGATCAACCTGTCATTGGGTTATAAGTCTCGCATGGAGTCACACCTGCCGGCATGCCACCTATCTACTGACTTCATCCTTGCAATAAGCGTAAATGGGCGCGATGTACAAATACTCAGATTTTGTGCATACGGAGCCCTATGTAATACGAGTCTGACCGCCCTCTCCCATGCTCTGCACACTTGCCTGACCACAGATGGCATTGAGGCTGCCACCCCTACCCCATCATCAAAAGCGCATGCAAAGGGACACTATTACAAGATCCATGCAACAATCTCAGCTCCCAATTCTCTCCTTTGTCAAACCAATGTACCGCATTTTGCAGTTGAGTCACCAGGTAATGAAGATCTAGGCACGGTAATCCAAGCCCCCCTTCCTCCAATGGCGCCTGAGAGTGTCCAGACTAGGCCCATAGTAGATCGACAATCAGTTTACCCAGTTCAATAAAGTATTTCTTAGTGATCTTGAACATGGCCCCCAGAAAAACATACAGGCAGCACAGGAGAATAATCATTTTCACTAACCCCATACCTCCTATGACTTCCTTCAGTGTGCTCCTCATTGCGGGTTTGATGTCTACCCTCTGGGGGAGATGGTCCAAGTTACCATCTAACACACAATTCAGTTCACCAGCCAGCACTACTTCTGGATCAATGTGTTCCACAGCCGCACTCAACGCTGTCCCAAAGAAGCCAGCATCATCAACATTAGAAGCATAAACATTCACCAAACATATGTCTCTAGCATCTAGCGCACCAATCCAATCACATATTTCCCTTCAGAATCAAGCTTCACACCCTTAGCCACAAAGGGAATTCCAGGCCCCACCCAAATCAATGCCCTCTAGCATACCTGGAGTAGGAGGTAGCAACATTTTGGCGCCGCCATCTCCGACTCAACTGTGTAATGCATTCCCCCCAGGTGTGTATTTCCTGTAAAAATGCCATTGAAACTCCATAGCATCTCAGGTAGGAGTATACACTGTGTCTTTTAGTGGGTTGGCCCAAGCCACAAACGTTCCAAGTTATTAACTTTGAAGCAGTGGCCATCCTTTCAATCGAAGCTGCCTTCTCGCGTCCCACAGCGCGCCACTCTAGAATCACACTCACACACTCCTACTCATGCATTGTACCATTTGTCCTGACCATAAATTGTAGAGCAGCTTCAAACCAACAACATACACTACATCCCTCAACAGGAACTCCCTTTGAACCCCCACCCACAGGCAGTGAGTCCAAACAACTCTGGTCCGAACTTCCAGGCCAACACCGAGCACCCATCGCCCCATCTCCCCCCAGACGACGAAGCCTCAACCTCTCCAACTGCATCAAGCTGAGGGCCTAGCGTGCCACCAGGGTGGCAAGGCCAAAGGCACTCAAGCCACTCCAACAAGACCATATTACTCTGTGGCCTTCCGCCAACTTAAATCGTGGGGACCACATAAGTAAACAAAGAAAGCAGAAAAATAATTTAACCTCAACGATTACCCCCGTACCCCAATATTTACAAAAAGGAATTCAACTAGCACTCCCCAACACAGCCAAAATGAGGGCACTAAACAGAGCTGCAGAAAAATCCATGAGGGCGCCTGGAAATACAGAAAGCCTGGAGCTGCAGGTTGCCCCTCCCAATGTTCACTATAGCCCAGATCAGGTAAGGTCATTTTTACTATGCATCATTAATAAAAACGTTTCATATACATAACACAAGTGATTGAATAAGATTGATCATGTCAAATAGCAAGGTTAAAATAAGGTTAAAAGACCTTGTTTGGCCAATGATGTCCATTTAGCGAGTATTTAGGTTAAAAAAGAAAGAAAGCTGCTCTGTGCTCCATTTGTCCTTTCCTGCGCCAATGTTGTTTTGGCTGGAAATACATTTTGCATACATTTGTGTATAAATAAGATCTTGGGTGAGGGGCCTCTGCGCAGACTAAGCTTGTAAGGTTCGTGGGACCAAGTATCCCCTGAGATGGTCTTTCAGCTAACGTTCTTACTATTGGGCTTGGAGTTTACTGTCCAGTCCTTTGTTGTGTGTTGGTTATATGATGATGCTTGTAGGAGTTGGGCAATGTGCAGAGCTAGGACGGTTCTAACTGCAGTCTCTTCTCTGCGATATTGAGAAATTTGGTAACTCGGTAGGTCAATTGGACGTTGACAGATTTGAAACAAATCAGCTCTGCCTGTCTGCAGGAACAAATCCTGTGTAGATTGAAAAGAAGGCGCAAGTGTAGATGTTGTTCTTTTACTAGACTTTTGCAGTTGCAAATTATCTGCGGGAGGTCTTCCGTTCAGAGGCTACATAGTCGACAAATGTTGTCTCCGAGTTTCCTCTTCCATGGTGGAAGGTATGGTAAGATCGGCATTATACCATCCTGTATTTTAAAAGTTTCTCTTTCCGATAAATATTGAATCCTTTTGTGGTTTGGCTGCCTCATAGTTGTTTAGTACGTACCGGCTATGTGCTCTCTTCAAGCGCAACCTTATCTTCTTCCAATGACAATGCTTTGATGGTCTTGGTAACCGCTTTCTTGAAGCCTGTGTGGGACACTGATGCCTCTCGTAGGTTGTTCAAGCCAAGTTGACTTAGGGAGTTTCTAAGATACGCTCCCGCCAGTGAGTTCCTTCTTAGTGAAAGTTCATCCCAAAGTTGCCAGTTTAATGTATCTTGCTCTGCCCCTCTGATCTCGTGCCAGCATTTTATAAATGCGCCCCTTCTGGCCAGTGACTGCTTCCGTAGCCCAAACTCTAGCCTTATTTTGGCAGGGGAGGTGTAATTTGGTAAGCTGAAGATTGTTCCAAATGACCTGATGATTATTTTTTCCAAAGTAGTGGCATCTCTTCCTCTCATTGCCTCACTCCCATAAGTTATTGCTGGGAGGAATTTGGCTTGGATAACCTCTAATAGAGGGCCTAAGGAGGGCCCGGCAATCACTTTCTTTAAAGTCTTCATGGAGAAGGATATTGTATTGCCTTTTAGTTTTAGTGCTTCCAATTGAGGGTTGAAGGAGCCTTTGTTGTCTAGTAGAACACCCAAGTATTTGTATTCCTATGTCGGTTCTAGTCGATGTGTGTCTAGAAGCCAGCAGAATTGTTTCCTTTTATTGAGATTTATGGCTATTGTTTTCGTTTTGCATAAATTGATTTTCAAGGTGTTCTCCTTAGAGTATTCCTGAGTTACATCAAGTAAGTGTTGAAGTCCTATTGGTGTTCGACTTACTAGGACTAAGTTGTCTGCATATAAAAGGTTAGGGATGGTCGTCTTGCCGAACTTGGGGGCGAGTGAGGTGCTATTGACTAGCTTTGCAGGTTGGTCTGCCATGAAGAGATTGAATAACATGAATAACATGGGAGCTAAGACGCACCCATGTTTTAGCTCCTTGGTGGTTGCAATGCATCTCGAGAGGTGTGTTCCTGCCCTCAGTTTAACTTTTACCCAGGAGTCAGTGTGTCTAGTTGTTTTAGTAGGGGTAGTGGTATGCCCATTCTTTCCAGCTTCTCCCATAGTCTTGTTTGGTCTATGTGGTCGAAGGCCGAGCTGTAGTCCATAAAACACAGATATAAAGGTCGTATGGCTTCCTATGAGGCATTGATTAATAGGGTAAGGGCCATAATGTTAGTGGTTGTTCCCATGTGTTTGCAGGAACCCGTCTGGATTATTGGTATGATTGATGAAGATGAGGCCCAAGTTTTCAATTCTTCCAGGATCAGTCCTTCATAGTATTTGGCTTTATTGTCAATGAGGGCAACAAAGCGGTAGTTTTTCACATTGCCCTTGTCACCCTGCCTGTAAATTAGTAAAATTATTGATCCTTTCCACGGATCTGGGATTTTTTCGCTGGACAAGATCTCGTTGTATACTAGTTCCAGAATGTCAGACCGATACTGTGGCTCATGTTTGTATAGATCTGACAGAATCCCATTTGGGCCCATGGCTCCTTCTGGCCTTCCTGTTGCTATTTGCCTCATTTTTTGCGGTTTTGTTATCTTGAATAAATCATCTCTCGGGTCTTGAGTCGATTCGTTTCCTAGGCTTTCCTTGCCTGCATCAAAGCGATTGTCATTGTTGTCTGGTTCAAGTTTTATTTTATTCGCCAAGTTTGCCCCAGGATCTTCCTTGTGACAATTTATTTTCCGGTCAAGACTAAGACTATTGAAGAGGTCGTGACGGTATGCAGCCCAGAATTCCTCTGAAAGGTAGGAGTCTATTCTGTGGTGGGGAGATCGTCGAAAGGAATTGTTTGCCAGAACTTTGCTTTGTTCGTGCTTTTGATTCGCGGAGGAGCTTTGTCCACAACAATTCGTTTTTTTTGCCTCTTTGTGTCCCATTTTGTCTTTTGGAGACTTGCCTTGGGTTCTCTCAGTTCCCCCCATTGGCAGTTCTTCTTTGGGTGCCGACGGAGTTTCCTTAAAATTTTGATTGATTGCATTTTTTAAGTTTTTTTATTTGAGCCATATTGTTGTTGACTGGTTATGTCTTCTTGAGGTTACTTTTTCTGGCTCCAACATTTGTTGCAAATTTCTCCCTGAGAGTGAGCGTTATGATCTACCATGTAGCAAGGGGACTCTTTTTTTGGGTAGAATTTTCAAGCATAATGGATTTAGCTGATTCTGAGAGCTTCTCCACTGAGTCCAGGCTGCACTTGATCCTTTTGTTGTTGGTCGTGTAGTCTGTGGCAATTGCTTTGATTGCTGCATGAAGCGGGGGAGCAACTCCTATAAAGGTGACTTCTTAAGGCAAGTGATCGCTCTCTTTTAATTCTGCCAGTCTATAGGAAGAGATTTCATGGAATAATGGGAGCGTCGTAAATGTGTAGTCGATATGAGAGGCGGCAGATGTTGATAGAAAGTGAGTCCCGGAGGGTTGTCTTCGTGAAATCGTCCGTTTAGGGCTCTAAGGTTGAGACGTTCAAGCTCTCTCAGAAGATTTGCACTTAATCTTGTCTGCTTGTTTGTGATGCTTTTCCCTTACAGTGGGATTTCCCATTCTCTGTTTAAATCCTGTAGCAGGTCATCTTCGCTAGGGGTGCCCATGAGGTGTAGATTGAAGTCTCCTGCAACTATGATGTTATCGGTCTCCTCCTCTATGATTTTTAGCAGCTCTTTTATTAGTTGTTTTGCCCCCTTGGATTTATGCCTGGGGTGTAGATAAAAGTTTACAATTACGATCGGGCGTTCAAGTTTGTTGATTCTGATCGTTGTTTTTACTGCTATTAGTTCGGTGGGTGCCGGTAAGGTTGCCTTCAGGTGCTTGACTGGCCTTATTTTTGTTAATTATGTGTAGGTTGTTAAGCCCCCTTTCCTATGCTGAAAGCTGTCTTCTTTCCATGCAGGAATATGATGGGAGTAATATCCCTGTAGTTTTGTTGGTTGGTCAGCCTAGGTTACTTGAAGAAGTATAAAATCGAAAGTTTGAAGATAGGCCATTAATTGCGGATCACTTTCCTTGTTTGCCACGCTGCTGATGTTCCATGTGCACATTCTCCATAGTCTAAGATCTACTGCTTTGTGATTATACCAGAGACGAGTTGTCTGTAATTGGCTGATGAACGCATCGAATGTTGGGGTTACTACGCCCTGGTTGACCCCATTTGTTTCATCCAATGACTTGTGTCTAGTTCTTATTTCCTTCTTTTCACTTATGTGACTAATGCGAGGCTGTGAGAGTGGAATGTCAATTTACAGCCTGGATTAGGCTGTGAGAGTGGAATGTCAATTTACAGCCTGGAACTTTCGGGAATGCAAGTATCATTGAACTTCTGGCCGAGAATGAATAGAGAAGAGCCCCCCCCAAAATATCAAACCTTTGTAAAAGAGAAATAGAGGAAAGTGATCTTAACTGGGCATCCCAAGCTGGACATAAGTTAGACAAGTTATGCGTTAAACTTTTCTTAGAACCAGATTAATGGAAATAAGGGCAGCAGATTCCCAAGCAGGTGCTACGTGCCATTATTAACACTAAGGCCCGAGAAGAAGACTTGGAGAGCAAATTGTCCACCCAGTTCTTGATAAACGGGTGGACTAACGATCATATGTTCCCCTATATATCGAGCCCATGCCTAACCCGAAGCTGAGAAATACAATATTGAAATTTAGAGTTGGCCTGAACCTATGTAACGCTGATTGAAAGATAAAATCTGCAATGATGAACGAACAGGGTCTGTGCACATGTGGATTACAAGTAAAATGCAGTGGCCCACATATTTTGATGGATTGTTTGTGGTACCTAGAAGAACGGAAAGATTTTTTAAAACCTCTTTTTATCACCTATAAAACTGATAGTAGGGATCAAGCACTTAGCCTATTGATAAATATGAGATTTTTAAATGTGACATGTGCAATATGAAGATATTTAATTGCAATACAGGAGTCGCTGAATGAATTGGTAATCTAATCTGAAATGGGTATGGGGTAGAAATACCACTTTACCCATGACCTGAGGATATTTTTTGATTCTTGGAAGTCCGTATGGATGTAGAAATGTATATTTAATGTATATGTGACCCTTTTCCTATTTGGCGATGAGTTTTCTTGTAGAGTTGCACAGCTCCCATTATACACTTTATTAGGATTTTATTGAGTTTTATACAGTTTCTATGGTTGCACTGTTTGTATAATTCGCATTTTAATTGTATGTTGCATTGTGGCATTTTTTTGTGGCTATATTTGCCAAATAAAAAATATATATTAACGAATAACGAGTCATAGTTGGAGATGTGCTTCATGTGGCCCCAAGTACGGAGTATGTAATGTGTTGCTCCTGTGTGCCAATTGCTGGTGAATTTTCGATGAGAAATGGAGTCGGTTAGGCCAGTTTGTGATAGGGGTGTATCCTTACTCCACATTGATGAAAAATAGACGAGTTACTCATTATATTCGCAGTTGTTTCTTTTGTGGTCCATGTTGTTTTGGTTGCCTCTAATCCTTGGGGATTGTCGGCTTGGAGGAATTCTATAGATTCTAGTTCTGCTGAGTTCACATCTTTCAGACTCTTTATGGCCTGGATAAGTCGCATTATGTTCCCTTTGTTTAAGATGTCTCCTTTTCTCCTGGATTTATATTCAGGCTGGAATATTATACAGGTTGTTGGGGATTGTTCCTTTCCCGTGGCCCAGTTATGCTGACGTCATAAATCTTTGGCTTGCGCTTGTGTCACTGTGTATTATTTCAGGTTGGTTTCCCTCTGCCTATTATCTAGGGACTCACTTGGTTCTGTGATCGTTCTTGTTATGCAATGGGCATTCATTGCCCCTGTGATCGATATTTTGGAAGTTTGAGCATCTGGTGTGACTTTTGGGGCTAGCAGGAGTCTATGGATGTGGAGGCCTTTTTCCTCCTCTGTTAGTTGGTGATTTTCCTCTGGCTTGGTTTGTGCCCGGATTAACTCTGTTTCAGTTTGTGCCTTGAGTTCCGGGGTTCTATTGTTGTGCAGCAAGTTTTTTGACTTGTTGTCTCAGTGCCAAAGGATTGTTGGTTACTTTTGCACTTACTCTTTGCTGACCAAGGTCTTTCAGGTTGCCCGCTAGTGGGTGAGCCTATTATTGCTCCCGATTGAGTCGCAATTGCCGGGGTTTGCTCCTCTTTCGTTGTTTTTAGTGGTGGCAGGTGTCCCGCTGAGATCTGTTTTTTCAGTTGGCGTCGATGTTTCTAATGTTGATCTCATTTACTTCGCTTTTGGGAGGGGAGAGGATGATTGTTGTTGATTGGTCTGGAGCTGGTCTGCTGTGGGCCTTGTGGTTGGTTCATGTATGGTTAGGCCAAGTGTCTTGCCTTTCTTATTTCTGCCTTTCCTTCTTTGCCTAGGACAGACTTGTTTTTCGTTCATACTTGCTTTGTTGGTCTCCTGTGGGTAAGGTGTGAGTGTGATTACTGTAGCCACAGTGATGTGTGATTCTTGTTCTGTTGCCCCTGATGTGAGTCTACCTGTTAGACCGGTTCTTTTTGTACTGCTGTTCTGGTCAGATGCATCTGGCCTTGGTTGCTCTTTCTGGGGTGGAGCAGCGGCGACATTTGTTGAGCCAAGATTTTGTTTGAGGTCCGTTATTAGATCGTCTAGCATGGTCGGGAGTGTGGCTATATTGTCCAATATTGGAGTAGTCTGTGCAGAGGAAGCTGATTGGGCGCATTTAATCAGTCAGTTCAAGTCAGCCAACTTGTCGTCCATTCTTGATACAGAGTCTGCTAAGGAGTGGACCACTGTCAGCTGTAGATCCATCTTATCCAATTGATACTGTAGGGCTATCATGGAGTGCTGCATAGTACTAAAGAGGGCAACCCAGAAAGAGCCTGATGTGAGAAAGTCGCCGGTTGACCATCTTTCCTTGGGGCTGGGATGAGTTGGGGTGGAGTCGTGGCCTGCGCTTGTTTTTTGTGAGTGAGACGCTACCAGCTCTTTCCACTCTTTTGTTGCTAAGTATGACATGTCGCAGTCACTGCCTTGTTGTTCACCCTTATTCTGTTTAGGGGTTCCTCTGTCTGGATGGGTGAGGGATGATTATCCTTTGTCAGCATTGGCAGCTCAGGGTTAACTGCTGCTGTTGTCTTTTCGAGCGAGCTGTGAAGTTGATGTAAGGGCGATGGTTGTTGAAAAGACAGTTTCCATTAGGTGATTCATCCTGATCGTCCTGGTTGTGCTGTCTATAGTGTATGTGCACTGGCCCGGTTGTCAGTGTGCTGTCTCCACTTGTTTTTATGCTATTGGTATCTTCACCCATGCTTTCCTCTGTTCTAAAGCCCTTTGATAAAGCCAAAGGTTTATTGCTGGCTTCCTCCTGATATTTCATGTCCCTCAGCCTAATTGTCATTTGCCGTGGTGATTTGCTCCTTTGTAGTGTAGTTCCTATTTCCCTAATAGGCTCTGCGCATTGGAATAATATACACTATAGGTTTGGCAGAGGACTGAGGTCAGTATGCCCCTATCGAGTATATTAAAATTAATTTACTTTGTACCAGGTAACTCAGAGGCCACTAGAAACTCCTTGTAAACAGTTTCAGGCAACTGCATAAACATGACAACTTTGTTTCCCTTTAGAACCGGAACAAGTCTCAATATCGTGGAAACAATAGATAAGTTTCACTCAGCTAATCGTGCATGCTTAGTTTCTTCAGAGTTACACAGAGATAGAAATAATACTGCAATAGCATTGTCTTTTAGCTATGACACATATTCATATGTGTCATTTATGTGTCATAAATAACATAGGCTAAAAAGTGGATACTCGTATGATGCTTCTCTAACTAATTCTACCCCAGTGTATCTAACCTAAGTGTAGTACAATGTAAGAAGTAGGTGCTGTATTCTATAGTATGGTATGCTATAGTTTGGTATGCCAAGAGTCCCTCTATGTCCTAGTCAGCTCCATACCTTAGAATGAGAGAGGTGGGAATCTCTTTCCGGGTCTCAAACTCTAACACCCCGCGAAGGGAGTCAGAACAATGGAAGCTGGATTCTCTGCGAGCAGGGATGACAGCGTCTCTTGTCAGTGCATCAGGCCGGGACACAAATTCCCCTAAAGTCGTGGTCTCTTCCGAACTTGCAGTGGCGAGCTGTATCGAGCTGTGCAGCCGTGCTTTGTCATGGCAAGGGAAGGTATATTTATACCTGGAAGGTGCTTAGGAATGTTTGCATTGACGTAAAGTCGGGCAGAGGAAGACGTCATGAATGAACCCTTAAGGAATAGCGGTTCAAGCATAATAAATGAGTTCTTGAAGAAATCAATAATCCTAGGCTAGGGAAACTCCAAATGGCTTAAGGGTCTGGTTTCTAAGAACTCGTTGTGACGTTGGGGTGGACGGATGTAGGTGACCATGCCTGTATTTGGATAGCATGGCTAATGCCTAAATAAGGACAGGGATCTCATGCCTAAATAAGGGCAATGCGAATTGTGCCTATATAAGGACATGATTTAGGAAAACCTATATACGGACACCTAAAGCGGAATACAACACATTGGATTTCTTCTTGGCTCAGTGGTCCCGTTTGTAGTGCCTTCGGCTCCAGTCTTACCTTCCAGGTTTCGTTTGACCTCCTGTGGAGATTTGGGTAAGATCCGCTGGTCACTTTCGTGCAAGAGGAGGGCCTCAGAGAGAGCCCCGGGGCAGGCATTTAAAGATACTGATTGTAGGGGATGTATGGGAGATTGCAAACCCTTTGCTTCATTATTAAAAGAGTAAAGAGGAGTGCGGAATCAATCCTGCACACCGGCAGCGACCCAATCAGCAATATCCTCACGGGGAGTCCTCTCGTTAGGGATCCCCAATGGACCTCGCCCCCTCCAACACTCTCCTCTTCCTCACAGGGCACACTGGTCTTGGCAAGCAGACAGGCGCTGCTGCACCAGGGTGGGTGATCTTGGTTTCTCTGGGTGATGTCCCTTCACCCAGCAGGGAGACAAGCAGGCCTTGGCCCCAGTCCTGGTCACAGGCAGAAATCTTGCACAGCTTCCCCTTCATTCATCACTTGTTTACCCATTCATCTATCTGTACCTTCATCCATTCATTCAGCCATCCATCATGCACTCAGCCATTCAACATCTAATATACTCTCCCATTTCACCATCTAACTACGCAATCATCCAACCATGTACTTAATCTCACATTCATCCATCCACACACACATACTAGCATGGAAGATGGCCTTTTGGTTATGTAAAAAATAGACCTATTGGCTTTGTTAAAGCTACTTTAAATTAGAAGGCGTGCACTTCCAAAATGTTTAAGCATAGAAATCATTATTAGACTTCTTGCAAAAGAGTGACTTCCACATGTTTAAACACGCACATTTAAGACTAAGTACATAAAAAAATGACATTAAGCTCTGTCACAAAAGGACATTGAATGACTTTGGTTAAGGCTTCTGTGCCACGAGGAAGACACAATTTTCAGCGACGCGTTGTTGATTAGTCGCCTGTCAATGGCAGTCTTGTCTGCCAGGGCCGAGGAAGCTTCGAGAAGCTGCAGGCGCTGGTCAGTGTATCCTACCACAGGAGGAGGAGGTGACCTTGAGATTTCAAACCGAGATGACACTGCGGTGTGACCAATGCCTAGCAATCGTTGCATTTACAAACTGCAGCATGCATTTCGCTGCACAAGTCCAGTGTTTATTGAGAGGTTTGTAAAACGACGTCATTAATGTGGTGCATTTCAGTATTTATTTTTTAATCATCCACCAGGTGTTTGAATGAAAATTGGTTATTTATGCTCATGATCCTGAAACAGGCATTTGTACGGATAGGGTCCTTACTTGTGGGACGGCTGGATGGCTCAGTGAGTTGAATGTTACCTGCAGAGCTTTAGATTCATCGGTTTCCGTCCAACAAAGCCGAATTCTGCAGTGCTCGAACCGCAGGGGCGGCTCCTCGCTAAGGCGGAGGAGCGTCGCCCCACTGCTCTCGGAGCAGAGAAAAAAGGAAAAATAAAATGATAACATCGATTTTATCATTTTACTTTTCTTTCCAACGGACCTAGGTTAGGGTGGGCGGGGCTGGGGTAATAGGGAAGGAGTGGTGGGCACACCCTAAGTGCGCATGACGGTTTGGCAAGACTTCTTAAGTTCGCCAAACAGTCCTGCGCACTTTGCATGTTCCCCACCAGGCTGTGATGCACAGCCTGGTGGGGAACATGCACAGGCTCCCACTGCCTGTCTGAGTGCCCAACCACGGCGCTCAGACCAATCACAACGCTGCACTGCAGCATTGTGATTGGCTTAGGGAAGCTGTGTGCTTCCTGATTCCTTTCCAGGACTTGTTGGAAGGGAAGGGGAGGAGAGACGCAGCCAGCCGCAGAGTTTTTTTTTTTTTACAGGTTTTTTTTTTTCGCACCTCATCTTTCACTTATGATCTACAGCACGGTTACTCATAGTACGGCCCGGCAAGCCTTCCTTGGCGGCCCGCGGACCTTGCAGACGTCCTACCTGTGTTTTAAAAAAAAAAAAAGAATTTGCAAGCACAGCAGCCCGGACTCTGAGACTCTGCTCTGTGGGGGCCTGGGGATTCCAGTGATTGTCAAAGTGGAGATGCAGGGGCCTAAGAGGTGAAAAACAACAACGCTATATTAACATGAAAATGGTCTTTTAAAGACCTGTGAAGTACTCGGGTGCGGCTGTGTGTACGCGCTGGGAAGCTGTCTCAGTGCGGCTGTGTGTGCGTGCTGGGACGCTATCTCAGCCTGGGCTGAGGGCTGACACACACACAGGGGGTGAGATGACAAAGGGTGATGGAGGGAGGGAGAGGAAGACAGAGGGACAGGGAGAGAGACAGAGGTTGACAGAGGGTGACAGAGAGAGAGCGACAGAGAGGCGCAGTCTGGGGGAGACTGAGGGAGGGAGACAGAGGGAGAGGGAGGGAGGCAGAGGGAGGGAGAGGAAGGGAGACAGAGAGAGACAGAGACAGGGAGGCGGAGATAGAGGGAGACAGAGGGAGAGGGAGGGAGACAGAGGGAGAGAGACAGAGGGAGAGAGACAGAGGGAGAGGGAGGGAGACAGGGAGGGAGACGGAGGGTGACAGAGGGAGGGAGGGAGACAGAGGGTGACAGAGGGAGGGAGGGAGACAGAGGGAGGGAGAGGGAGACAGGGAGGGAGACAGAGGGAGAGAGACAGAGGGAGAGGGAGGGAGACAGAGGGAGGGAGAGAGACAGGGAGAGAGACAGGGAGAGATAGAGGGAGGGAGACAGAGAGAGAGAGACGGAGGGAGGGAGACAGAGGGAGGGAGACGGAGGGAGGGAGGGAGACAGAGGGAGGGAGATGGAGGGAGACAGAGGGAGGGAGACGGAGGGAGAGGGAGGGAGGGGCAGGTGGGGAGGGAGGGAGGGAGACAGAGGGAGGGAGATGGAGGGAGACGGAGGAAGAGGGAGGGAGACGGAGGAAGGGGGAGGGAGAGTGAGGGAGACGGAGGGAGAGGGAGGGAGACAGAGGGAGACAGGGAGGGAGACAGGGAGACAGGGAGGGAGGGAGACAGAGGGAGAGAGACAGAGGGAAAGAGACAGAGGGAGAGAGACAGAGGGAGAGGGAGAGAGGGAGAGGGAGGGAGACGGAGGAAGGGAGACGGAGGAAGGGAGACGGAGGAAGGGAGACAGAGGGAGGGAGATGGAGGGAGACAGAGGGAGGGAGGGAGACAGAGGGAGACAGAGGGAGGGAGGGAGAGGGAGGGAGTGAGGGTGACGGGGAGGCAGGGAGACGGGGAGGGAGGGAGGGAGACGGAGGGAGGGAGACGGTGGGAGAGGGAGGGAAAGGGAGGGAGTGGGAGAGACACAGAGGGAGAGAGACAGAGGGAGACAGAGGGAGGGAGACAGCGGGAGAGAGACAGATGGAGAGGGAGGGAGACAGAGGGAGAGGGAGGGAGGGAGACAGAGGGAGGGAGAGAGACTGGGAGGGAGACAGAGAGGGAGGAGGGAGACAGAGGGAGGAGGGAGAGAGAGAGAGGGAGGGCGACGGAGGGAGGGAGACAGGGAGAGAGACAGGGAGGGAGACGGGGAGAGAGAGAGAGACGGGGAGAGAGAGAGACGGGGAGAGAGAGACGGGGAGAGAGAGATGGGGAGAGAGAGACAGGGGGAGAGAGGGAGGGAGAGGGAGGGCGAGAGGGGGAGAGAGGGGGAGAGAGGGAGAGAGAGGGGGAGGGAGGGGGAGGGAGAGGGGAGGGAGGGGGTGGGGGAGGGAGGGAGAAGGGAGGGAGGCGGAGAGAGAGAGATGTGTGTATGCCGGGTCTGGTGGCTCAGTAGACGAAAGCGTCTGCTGCAGGGAGCTGTGTTCAACCTCATGGGCACCATTTTTTTTGCTTTAGCCCCGCCCCTCCCCCTCTGACCCCGCCCCCACCGGTGCGGCCCTCGGCCTCAACCCACACTGTAAATTTGGCCCCCGAGAGAAAGTTTGTGAGTACCCATGATCTACAGAGTCTGGGTCACTGAAGATCGAGTAAAGCAGTCACAAAGTTAGAATGTTAGAAATTTAACTTCACTTGCTAGGTCCATTTCACCCAATCTTTTGTTTTTAGCATTAATTATGTTTACTCGCTCCGTTGCTCTGTTGCTTCATTTCTGTAAACAGGGCTGTAAATCTTGTTCTTTATCTGGCCAAAAATATGGCAGCTGCGTCTCTGTTCCCAGAGGTAATTCCTCATACTAAGCCCTCTAGCCAGTGCTGCTAGATGCTTCTCAGGTCCCAGTGGTAATTCCTCATTCTAAGTCCTCTAGGCAGTGCTGTAGCTAGGTCTCTGTTCCCGGTGGCAATTCCTCATTCTTAGTACTCAGCCAGTGCTGCAGCTGCTTCTCTAGTCCCAGTGGCAATTCCTCATTCTTAGTCCTCTAGACAGTGCTGCAGCTGCTTCTTTGGTCCCAGTGGCAATTCCTCATTCTTAGTCCTCTAGACAGTGCTGCAGCTGCTTCTCTGGTCCCAGTGGCAATTCCTCATTCTTAGTTCTCTAGACAGTGCTGCAGCTGTGTCTCTGGTCACAGTGGTAATTCCTTATTCTCAGTCCTCTAGGTTGTGCTGCAGCTGCGTCTCTGTTCCCAATGGTAATTCCTCATTCTTAGTCCGCTAGCCAGTGCTGCTAGCTGCTTGTCTGGTCACAGTGGTAATTTCTCATTCTTTGTCCTCTAGACAGTGCTGCAGCTGCGTCTCTGGTCTCATTGGTAATTCCTCATTCTAATTCGGCTAGACAGTGCTGCTAGCGGCTTCTCTGATCCTGTCAGTAATTCCTCATTCTAAGACTTGGACAGTGCTGCTAGATGCTTCTCTGGTCCCGTCAGTAATTCTTCATTCTAAGTCCTCTACAAAGTGCAGATACCTGCTTCTCCGGTCTCAATGGTAATTCCTCATTCTAAGTCCTCTAGTCAGTGCTGCTTCTCTGGTCCCAGAGGTAATTACTCATTTTAAGTCCTTTAGACAGTGCTGCAGCTGCTTCTCTGGTCATAGTGGCAATTCCTTATTCTAAGTCCTATAGACAGTGCTGCAGTTGTGTCTCTGTTCATACATCCACTACACTCCAAACCAAAATACATAGGTAAAAGTCATTGTGATTTACAATGCCAACAGCTCTAACTCTGGCAAATGAGAGACCTGTTGCATTGCAAATGCTTGTTCTATTTCTACCACCCAACATTAGGTCCTTTAAAAGATATAAACAAAAGTGCAAAATTGTGAAGATTAAAAGGATTTGAGAAATGTGTACCAATATATTGCATAGAACGTGCAAGAGTTCTCGTGGGAGGGGGGGGGGGCGTGGCTAGCCAACCAAGATGGCGAACGCAAATCTTTAGAGTTCCGGCCACATCTCCCTGGTTATCCTGCGGAATCGTGGTGTAATCCCACCCTGCCACATTCTAAAGTGGAGGAATCGACCGCCAAAGCAGCAACACAGCTGTTGACTTAAAAAGAGAGTGCTCCAGCCGAGCGCACCGCCACAACGGCTGCCCCCCAACTGAGGCCTGAGCAAGGTGGCCGTGAGCTGCTGGGGAAATCTTGCTGATGATTCCTGGCGCCCCACTGCAGCACACGGTGTCGAGGAGAACCGAGCGCTAGCAACAGTAACAGCGACTCGCCGTGGAACTGCTGTGAAGTGGCTGCAGTACGGAACAGGCCACGCTGAGTGGGACTCTGTGGGAGGACAAGCACTGCCGCAGCCGGGCCCAGCACCGATTGCAGGGAGCAGCTGTGAGGAGACAAGCCAGACCACAGGGCCCTGGAACGTGGACATTGGGCAGCCACCACAGGGAAACCACGCACTTGAAGGCGTTTCGGGATCAGTGCACGTCCTGGTGCGACTGGAACTGAGCAGCGCCCCAGGTCAGAGCCGAGAGACTGCGGCAGTGATCGACTCCAGTGACTGTTGGTGAGGCTTAAATGACTGCTGCAGGGCTGCTGGCACCTGTGGGGGTAAGCAGAAGACATATCGCTGAGCGAGAAGCGACCGCTCCGAATCTGGTGAAACCCGAGAAAGTGGGGACGCCCACTGATCCGAGACAGGCTGCAAGCTATCTGCGTGCACATGGACAGAGCAGCGCCTGACGCCTGGTGGGGGGCTGCCCACGGCAGCAGTGGGAGAAAAACAGTGACCCTTCCAGGCAGAATCCATTAAGGATCAGCCTTACCTGGGCAGACCAGAGTCGAGGTGGGGGCCGATCTGGGACCTACGACTCAACAAGTCAAAAGCCAAGAGAGATGCAAAATCTGCCGGCCGGAGCACGGCCCGAGATTAGAGGCTGACCAGCTATAGCCCACTGAGAAGGGGAGTATACAATGAAGCACTGCAAGACAGAAGCAGACACGGCAGGGGGAGACCCAGCGGAAACAGGTGCTGGCTGGGGCTCGGCACACTCACATACATGTCGGGCAAAGTGCTTTGGCAAGAGGAATTCACGGCACCGATCCCTACGTGGGAGTAGTAGGAGCGAATTTGTAAATGCTGACTTGCAGTGCATGGCAAGTGGAACGGGACATAAAACAGGAGGGCGTAACAAACAAGCATGCTGAACTGTGGAAAATAGCCCAGCTACGGCCCGCACAGGCACAGCTGAGCCCCAGGTGTGAACGATTAAACACGCACGCACTCGCCTGCCCAAGTCATCAGTCGTACACGCAGCTGCAGTCAAGGGCACCAATAGACCATCACGGACGATGCCAGTGCCTAAGTGGGGACAATATTGTAGAATGCGAAATCCCAGAGGCATGGGGTGCATGGACAGCACAAGAGCCTTATCCGGAGTAATGGGACAATAACATCGCGCATTAGCCACAGCCGTGGACAACCCTTGGGACGCGGGCTCACTTACGGCGAATAAATACCTCAACAACGCTGTAGCAAGCGTAGCAAGGTCACCAACGGCCCTTTGTGCCATCTATAAGCGCTGGACTCCCAAACGAGAACATCCCCACTAGCAGAACACTGCAGTTATACGTAAATAATCAGTAACTGGGGCACAACAGGCTAGGAAAAACTGGGGACCCTATTCGTGAAAAAGGACAAAACCCTGAAGCTCAGGCAGGGGTGACTCATTGCTACATGAAACGAAGGTGCAACCCAACCGCTGCTGGAGCTTTTTTGCCGAACAGCGGTTGCACAAACCTACCAAGCAGGACACGGACATTCTGCCCGCCGCGTGGCCGAAACCAGCCTGGACCCTTCCTTAAGAATACAGCCGTCGAACCCGCTATGCTACCGGATACCCACCTCACAACAACTGGTCATGGGGCGCTTCAGACCTAACACACAACAAACACCAGCCCAGCCTGAAGCGCAAGAAAATAAATGAACAGAAGCAAAGGGCACAGGAGAAGTCCCAAACTTGGCACTCTCAGCAAAACTAGACACTGTGTTGGCAGCGGTAGAAAAAATGGGCACAGCTCTGGATCATACTCAAAGCTCGCTGGAGACAAAAATAGATAAGGTCTCTTCAGACTTCATCTTGCTGAAAGCAGACCACAAGAAATTGGCAGAGAAAGCCCATACAAACGAGCAGGCCCTGGTAGAACCAAAGCCAACTGTGCATAGAGATGCAACGGCACTGCAAGACATCATAGATAGAATGGACATCCAAGAGGACAAGCTGGACGATGTGGAAGGCCGCTCGAGGCGTAACAACATACGCGTAGTAGGCCTGCCTGACGGAGAGGAAGGACAAGATCCGGTGGCATATGTGGAGCACTGGCTACGGGAAATCCTTCCGGACAACGCGCTCTCTCCTCAATTCGTAGTGGAACGGGCCACAGGATGCCAGCTCGTCGCCTGCTCCCAGGATCAAGACCTCGGCCATTACTCCTCAAGCTCCTTAACTCCAGAGACAGAGAACCAGTTTTAAAGGAAGTCCGCAAGCTTGATGAACTACGTGTCCAAAACCAACTGGTGATTATGTTCCCATGACTACACAATACAAGTTCAAAAACGGCGGGGCTCCTACCTTGAAGTTAAGCGCCAACATACTATATTCTCTCATGTTCCCTGCGAAGCTGCGAGTGGCCTGCAAGGGCCAAACAAAGTTCTTTGAAGCGCCATTGGAGGTCTGGAACAGGCTGGAGGAGACAGGTCGGCTGACAAGGCCCAAGCCACTGGAGAATGGACAGCCGTCCGACGCGGCAGGAGGGGCCGCTGATGTGGTAGGGGAAAAAGCCCCAAGCGGCCATACCCTCAGTCAGCAATACCGGATATGGAGCAGAGAGAGTTGGAACGCCGTGGAGCCTCAATCTACGATCTGTGGCTCTGCAGCACACACCCCTTAATCCTACAACATGACTAGCTCATCACCGGCGAGTTCTGAAGACCACCAATCCCTGCTGGTCCCAGGAATCACCTTGCAGACGTCCAACGAGATAATCTAAACATTGGACAAATGCTAGCTGCAGAATATCCTTTTATTGTAAAATCTCCACAAACATGATTTTCTCTCCACTTCACGCTCAAGAGTACATGCACCTCAACATGCTATGTGCTCAACGCTCACAACAGCTAGCAACCATGCTCGCCACAAGTGTCCGTGATCACCCCTTCTGGTCATAATTGCGGCTGAACACCATGCACACACGTCAATTCAGGGCGGGAAAAAGCCAGCACACAACTCTTTTCTCTGGTAGAAACCGGGGGGCACAACACAGCGCGCGTTAGCGCAACATACAACCCTGTAGTTAAGTATGATATACATATCAGTTGGCACTGTTTGGCTTCACAGTTTGGACGAGCATGGACTACGTGCTCACTCTCATGACGTTAGGTGCATGTTTATCGCACCTCTAGCCTCCTTTCAGTAAATCCCAACCCTAAAAGTTCTGGCTGATGCTCCCATCACTGTAAGCAACCCCAACCCCCCCAACATAGGGGGTTGCATAGTGCACTTATAGCGCAGATTAACATAGTAACATGGAATGTGAGGGGCATGCACACACCGGCCCGTAGGTACTCGGTATATGCGTATCTGCAACACAGACGCGCACATCACCCCGATTGAGGCAGATCGCTTGTGCAGGCGCTGGAGGTGCCAAGTGTACAGCACAAACTACTCATCTCATGTGTGTGGGGCACTGATATGGGTTAAATCAGGCCTCTCACATACGGTAGAAGAAGCGGTGACAGACCCGGAGGGGCTGTATGTCTTTGTGAGAGGAAAACTAAATGGACAGGCATTGCTTATGGGCTCGGTATATGCACCAAATGTGGACCAAGCTGCATTTTTCCGCATACTCACAGGGGTGCTTGCTAGATGGAGCAGGCTCCCCTGGCTAACAGGGGGAGACTTTAATGCAGTCCTAGATGTAGACTTAGACAGATCATACCCACCCCTAATGCGTACACCGGCAACCTCCAACGTGCAAACAATGCAGGAGTGGCTCACGAACTGGACATTAATAGACATGTGGCACATGTTCAATCCCATGGCACACATATATTCATTCCACTCCTTGGTTGATGAACACGTTAGGCTTGACCGCTGTGTAGGGTCACCTGCACTACTCCCAATCATCAGTACCTAGGGCGAACACACTGAGTTCATAACCCCCAGCTATTGCAGCTCATGAGGGACACTGGTCGCACCCCAATCCCCGCATGGCACCTGCAACCAGCGGCACTAGAAGACCAAGCATTTCGATTCTCGCTAGGGACAGCAATACTTGACCACTGTGAAAACAATGACCACTCTACAGAAGACCACCATCTCGAGTGCATTGCATAGGAGCTAATGAGAACTTACGCAAACAGCTAACGGTGGCGCTACGCAAAATAGAAGGGAAGTTACTGAAGTGCGAAACACAGCAATCGGAAGGGAGTAGGAACATGGGCGCATTAGATGCTCTTCGAGCGGAACATAGAGATCTACTAGAGCATCTCCGATGCCACAACTATGTGGCACATTCTGCACGGACACACGCTACCGCAGACCGTGCAGGAAAAGTGCTAGCATGGCTTCTACGACAGGACCAGTTGCAGCATGAAATACACAAGGAAATGACACAACCCTACACCAATCTATATCAATCCAGAGTGCCCCAAACAGGGAACCAAACCGCTGCCTTTTTAAAATCAATACACTTGCCAGAAGCCACACCAGAGCAGAGAGAGCCTTAACCAACCCCTCACACCTGAGAAAATCCGCAACACAATCATGGCACTGGCAAGTGGGAAAACGCCAGGCCCAGATGGATTCCCAATGGAATTCTATAAAGCATACGCAACGATACTCATTCCTCATTTACATGAGCTGTACACAACAGCTATACATGCCAGCCCCTCCCCCGTCCATGAACAAAGCCAATTTAGTGTCTCTGACCAAGCCCGATAAGTATCCCAAAGACCTGGGCTCCTATAGACCGCTAGCCCTCCTAAACCTGGATTACAAAGTGCTGGCAAAGCTCTTGGCATATAGACTGGCGCATGTGGTCCCCTCTTCAGTTCACCACGACCAAAATGGATTTGTACCCCTGAGAAGCACCTCCTTAAAACTTCGGTGCTTCTTCAGGATTTCCACGTATTTGCAAGCCCAATGGCCGAGAGCAGGTTACCTCATATTAGACCTAGCAAAGGCGTTCGACTCTCTGGAGTGGGGATTTCTGGTTGCTGCGCTAGACAAATATCACCTGGGGGAGTCTTTTCTCAGCATGGTGAAGCTTCTATGTTGTGCCCCTGCTGCGAGGATTAAAATAGGCCCCTAAATAATAGTTCTCCTGGAAGTGCGCAGAGGGACTAGGCAGGGCTGTCCTCTGTCCCCATTGCTCTTCCCCCTGGCTCTCAACAGGCCTTCAGCAGGCCGCGTCCGCCTATGCGGCAGCACCAGGCATTAGTGTCCTAGGCCTCTGAGTGCCGGGCTCTCTCTTGCCAGGGCCTCCCCCAGCCAGGTTTCCCCTGTCAAGGCTGTGCTCAGTCTTAGCTATCAGCCAGGTGCCACCACTCCGTGTTACAGGCCCCCCCCACACCGCTCCTCACCTCAAACACTTTGCTGCCTGTGCGAGGCAGCCTTGTCTTACCGCAATGCCTCTGGCTCAAGCATGTACAAAAGGGGGTGGTGATGGACGGAGCATCAGCACCAATCAAACACTCACACCCAGTCAACAGATCTGGGTTTGATCCATCACCGTTCTTTAGCCCACTCTGCCACCCCAGTTCAGACATGGCCATATGCAAATCAGTCTGACCCTGTGCCTCATGGGAACAGTCCAGCCCGAACTGCCAAGCCATGCCTTCCCTGGACTGGAAACAAGCTTCCTAGGACCAGTTTCTGGCATTTCAGCCATCTTCAGCCAGGCTTGCTTGAATCCAGTGGCAAAGTGAGCAAGGGACTCACGTCTGAGCATACCCTGCCAACTTATGGCGAACAAAGCGGTACAAAAGGGGGTGGTGATGGACGGAGCATCAGAACCTATCAAACACTCACACCCAGTCAACAGATCTGGGTTTGATCCACCACCGTTCTTTAGCCCACTCTGCCACCCCAGTTCAGACATGGCCATATGCAAATCAGTCTGACCCTGTGCCTCATGGGAACAGTCCAGCCCGAACTGCCAAGCCATGTCTTCCCTGGACCGGAAACAAGCTTCCTAGGACCGGTTTCTGGCATTTCAGCCGTCTTCAGCCAGGCTTGCTTGAATCCAGTGGCAAAGTGAGCAAGGGACTCACGTCTGAGCATACCCTGCCAACTTATGGTGAACAAAGCGGTACAAAAGGGGGTGGTGATGGACGGAGCATCAGAACCAATCAAACACTCACACCCAGTCAACAGATCTGGGTTTGATCCATCACCGTTCTTTAGCCCACTCTGCCACCCCAGTTCAGACATGGCCATATGCAAATCAGTCTGACCCTGTGCCTCATGGGAACAGTCCAGCCCGAACTGCCAAGCCATGTCTTCCCTGGACCGGAAACAAGCTTCCTAGGACCGGTTTCTGGCATTTCAGCCGTCTTCAGCCAGGCTTGCTTGAATCCAGTGGCAAAGTGAGCAAGGGACTCACGTCTGAGCATACCCTGCCAACTTATGGCGAACAAAGCGGTACAAAAGGGGGTGGTGATGGACGGAGCATCAGAACCAATCAAACACTCACACCCAGTCAACAGATCTGGGTTTGATCCATCACCGTTCTTTAGCCCACTCTGCCACCCCAGTTCAGACATGGTCATATGCAAATCAGTCTGACCCTGTGCCTCATAGGAACAGTCCAGCCCGAACTGCCAAGCCATGTCTTCCCTGGACCGGAAACAAGCTTCCTAGGACCGGTTTCTGGCATTTCAGCCGTCTTCAGCCAGGCTTGCTTGAATCCAATGGCAAAGTGAGCAAGGGGCTCACGTCTGAGCATACCCTGCCAACTTATGGTGAACAAAGCGGTACAAAAGGGGGTGGTGATGGACGGAGCATCAGAACCAATCGAACACTCACACCCAGTCAACAGATCTGGGTTTGATCCATCACCGTTCTTTAGCCCACTCTGCCACCCCAGTTCAGACATGGCCATATGCAAATCAGTCTGACCCTGTGCCTCATGGGAACAGTCCAGCTTTCTGATGCTCCGTCCATCACCACCCCCTTTTGTACCGCTTTGTTCACCATAAGTTGGCATGGTATGCTCAGACGTTGAGTCCCTTGCTCACTTTGCCACTGAATTCAAACAAGCCTGGCTGAAGACGGCTGAAATGCCAGAAACCGGTCCTAGGAAGCTTATTTCTGGTCCAGGGAAGGCATGGCTTGGCAGTTCGGGCTGGACTGTTCCCATGAGGCACAGGGTCAGACTGATTTGCATATGGCCATGTCTGAACTGGGGTGGCAGAGTGGGCTAAAGAACGGTGATGGATCAAACCCAGATCTGTTGACTGGGTGTGAGTGTTTGATTGGTTCTGATGCTCCGTCCTTCACCACCCCCTTTTGTACCGCTCAAGCACGGCGCACTCCCTTGGTACCACCAAAGGTCGCATCACTCTGTCTCCGCGTGGGGAGGGTCATGGTTTCCGCCAGCGGCAGGGATGGCGGAGCATCCGTCTATTCGCTCCCAGGGTTCCCATGGTATGTGGAGTGATGCGGCCCTCCTTTAGGTCATCCGCAGCAGATCGTCGAGCAGGATAATGTTGGACATTCATTTCGGGCCGCCGGTGCCTCACACCTTCACATCTTGCGTGTGTGCACTCTAGCACCCCTTGCATAGGTTAATCCTTGTTTGTGTTACGTATATATGTGCCATTGCAAAAGTCACACAACTGAAGGATGGAAAGCAGAACAAATCAAACATTCACCCCCAGTCAAGACATCTGGGTTCAATCCACCATTCTTTCCATGCCCTAGCTATATCTCTTTTTGCCAGGGTAAAGCCCAAGAATAATATGTGCTTTTTATAGATATTTCTCCCAATTTCTTCCGTAACATGCAAAAGGAAAAGTTTAGGAGACAGAGGTATGTCCCAACACAGCACTTCTGATAAACAACAATTACTTCCCTTCAAAACCTGCCACATGCGGTACAATCCCAAATTGTATGCAGAAGTGTGCCTTCCTCACTGTCACATTGTAGGCAGATAGGGGAATCTATCAGCCCCGTCCTCCAAAGTCGATACCTGGTAAAATAAGCACGATGCAAATACTTAAACTGGATAAGTCTGAGGGGAGATGCTGTTGCAGCGTACCTCGGGATTCCAAGGCCTCTGTCCAATTGTCATTAGCTTGGGGGCCCAAGTCCGTCTGCTATTTTTCCCGGAGCGAATTTAAAGTTGTGGAGAGGTTTGTCAATAATGTTTGATATATCTTTGCAGTCTTATGATCCCCTAAATCCCCCATAAAAACCTTTACCTCAATTGGGTTAAACTCCGGGAGAGATTCCATAGCGCAATATATGGACATATGCATGTCTCAGCTGCAGGTATTTATAAAATTTTGTGTGCAGCATGGCTTACTCATTTCTGAGCTCCTGAAAGGTGCCTCGCATTACATTCTCCAATATGGAAAGGCCTATAGCGTCCCATTGTTTAAACCCCTCTAGGGTGGATACTTGTGGCATAAGGCTGCTCTGCCAGAGGGGCGTCTCCCTTGTCAATCGTCTCTACCACCCGATCCTGCGCATTGATTTTTTCCACACTCCAAAGACAAATCGCGTGGCAGTCGGCAGTTTCCATACCTCTTTAGGTGTGTTTAGAAGTGTATGGGGTAATATCTCTCCCATAAGCCACTTCTCCACTAGGTACGCTGGGTCGTTGCTATTCCCATACCACCAGTCATTCAAAACCAGAAGATGAGATGCTGCGTGATATGATTGCATATCAGGGGTTGCTATACCTCCGCAATATGTTGATTGGAAACACGTTTTAGGTGCTACCCTAGCAGCTTGATCAAGCCACTGGAAACGGCTTAATCTGGAGTTGAGTTGCCAGAACCAGGAGCTAGGTATCTGAAAGGGGTGGTTCTGCAGTTGGTAGAGAAGGCGAGGGAGGGATATCATTTTAAATATCGCTGATCTTCCCAGTATGGAGAGAAGCATACGCGCCCAGGACTCCATCTCAGCCTGTGCACGCGTCCAGATGGGGGCAATGTTTCTATTCCACGACACCGATTGAGAGGCCGAGATGTAGACCCCTGGTATTTCAGCCCTGTTGTGGCCAGTGTTACTTCTGCCGTCCAAGTGACCATTTCTGAGCCACCATGAATGGGCCACAATATCGACTTCCTACCGTTCATATATAGGCCTGAGTGTTAACCAAATATCTGCATAATGCGGAGTATTCGGGGTCCCGTCTGACGTGGTTCCATTAAGAAGAAAAGAATATCGTCTGCATAGATGGGCGATCCGATCCGAGAACCCTCCCCTGGCCATTCAAAGCCTTTCACCTGCGCATCAATTCCAACCCATGAGGCCAGCGGTTCCATTGCTATGCAAATAAATAAGGGGAGAGGGGGCACCCCTGTCGGTTGCCACGTCCTATAGGGAAGGGATCCAATACTGCACAGGCCATTCTAACCCAGGCCAAAAGGTCGGTATATAGTAGTCTAATATAAGACATGAGTCGCGGTCCTATATTTAGGCACTGCAGGAAGGCAAACAAGTAGGTCCATCCAAGCTAATTGAATGCTCTATCAATGTGGGCTAGCAGCAGCGCTGCCGGGCCATCCAGCTGATAGACCGCCGCTACTGCATTATGAGCCCATCGAATATTGTGACGGGTCGCTCGGTGGGGCATAAAACTGGCATGACCAGGGTGAACCAAGTCTGTTATATAAGCGAGTATGCAATTAGCCAGAGCTTTGGCCAATAATTTGGCCTCCACATTCAGCAACGAGATACGATGAGTGTTGATCTGGAGGTAGGCCAGGTTTAGGAAATACCGCAATTTCGGCATACCGCCAGTCCGGCGGGAGTCTCCCGTCCTCCAGGGGTACGTGTATTGCTTCCAGATAGTGAGTAAGGAACTGAGATTGGAACGACTTATAGACCGAGAAGCCGTTTTGGCCTGGAGCTTTACCTGAGCGCAGGTCCGCCAGGGCAGCGCTCAGTTCTTCGACTGTCAGCGGGGCATCTAGAGCTGCTCGTGCCGCATCTGAAATGGCCTTAGGGGGCAAATCGTCAAGATATTGGTGAATCAAGGGTTCTGGCAATGCGTGTCACCATAAGTTTGTTGCTGGAGAAGTAGTTGGCAGCGAGTCTGCCCGCCGTCTATTCCTCTACACTTCTGTTCCAGCTCCAGCAACTGGGCTTCAATTTGGAGCAATGCCTTCCGGCGTTTTTTCCACTAGGCGGCACAATATGCAATATCCGCGCCCCTAACAGTTGGATTCATAGCCTCCCATATAATCACTGCAGAGTGCACCGTGTCCAGATTATCAGCAAAATAATCAGTAATTGCCTGACATATGTGCGTTTTATATTGCGGATCCTGAAAGTGCCATGACCATAGGCGCCCCCTAAAGGGAGAACGGGCCACCCCCAAACACAGAGTCATGGCCACTGGAGAGTGATCCGATAAACCCCTGGGTACTATCATGCACCGCAGAGTAATATCTATAGCTTGTGTAATCGGTGCAAATGTCTCCATGTATCCATCCACCCCATGTCTCTCACTAGGCATGTATCCCTAAATGTCTCTTGTGTGACGTGTGGTCTCCATCTATCCTAAACCACATTCACTATGTCACCCCAATCCCGCCTATTATAGAGAGGCCCATAGGCATCTCCAGTAGTGTTCTCGTCAGGCGCTCTACAAATGAGTCTGAGAGCGGAGGGGGGGGGGCGTAGACACTGCCAAGTGTAACTGACCCTCTGTTCAGTGAGCCAGTCACAATAATATACCTACTCTGGGGGTCGGACTACGTTTTAGCATGCATAAAGGGAACCCGGCGATGAATTAGGACCGCCACCCCACGGGAACCTCTGGTAAACCCTGCATGAAAAATTTGAATACAACCAAAGCGGGAGAGACAGAGTGCCTTGGAACCCATAAGATTAGTCTCCTTCAGCAATAGTACATCAGCTGCGGCGCGTTAGGCCTGTCGAAGGACCGCACCTCTTTTAATTTTATCTAATGCCCCCGTATGTTCCAGCTGACTATGTGTAACCTACCAATAGGGTCCATCACAGGGCAGAGTATCTTATAGAACTGTGGGAATTTGGCCTGTCATAGGGCATATAGACCATATACATAAACGAGTATGACACAGTAATTGCAACAAAACTTAACAAACCCAACCCCTCCCCTACCGGCCCCACCCAATTCCTCAAAACAGCTGAAGCACCTGTCGTGGTGGGTGTCGTACCTCTGCCCCAACGGGAGCAGGGCGCAACCCCATACCAAGGGATCCCCAAGAAACTATCCCCTACCATAAATAAAGTTCTCAGATACTGAGAATAGAGTTATGGGGGGGAAAGGCCTCACGGAGGCCGGAGGACAATGTCATCAGACTAGTAAATGTTGTGGTTACAGTCCTCAAACCCCATGTTATGATGGCGATGAATCTCATCGAGCATCTTCTATCCAGAGGCTAGAGGCACCCTGTGATTTGGAACGGCGTCTCGCTCGTGATCTACGAGTAGATTTCTTTTTGGGTTTGTTCAGCTGCCGTGTGGCCTCACCAGATGATGATTCCGAGTTGAACCGCGGCGGGGTATTTGGCATGGCTGCTGACTCTCATCTGCCCAGGCAAAGACCTCTTCTGGAGTGTCACAGAAGTGTGTACATGACTTGTAGACAACCAGCAATCGGTCTGGGAAGAGCAGTGCATACTGGATTTTGAGGTCTCGCAGCCGAGCCTTAGCGGCCCTAAATGACTGGCGATGCTGCTACACCAGTCGCGTGTAGTCCGGAAAGATCAAAATATGATGGGACTCAAATTGGAGTTTGCCAGCCAGTCTGGCCTGCGCAAGAACAGCATCACGGTCATGGAAGTTCAAGAGTCTGGCATTGATGGGTAGTGGCCGGGCCCTCAGCGGAGGCTTCTGCATCAAGGCGTGGTGCACACATTCAATGATGAAGCATTGTGACAGAGCTGTCTGGGGGATCCAGTCCACTATCCACTTTGCAAGAAACGGCTCCATATTATTGCCCTCACATCCCTCCGGAAAACCTATTCATCAACCGAGGACAGATCCAAAGCAGTCTGGGTTGTTCTTCTTTTGAACTGTTGTACGGCCGACAGCCAAGAACCCTGTTAGAGATGACGAAGGAGGCGTGGGAGAAAGGAGAGGATGATGCCAGTGATCTCCTTGTTTATGCGAGACAACTCAGATCTAGGATTGGCAAACTAACAGACCTAGCCCATTCCAATATGGAAAAAAGCCAAAAAAGTCAGCAAGCCTTTTATGACAGAGGGAAGAAGTGGAGAACCCTACAGATAAATGACTGGGTCCTCATACTTCAGCCCTCCTCCCTTACCAAGGTTAGAGCTAAATGGAAGGGCCCGTTCAAAGTGATAGCTAAGATAGGCAAAACCACATATCGTATTCAAGTCACCCCTAGGAAACAGCAGAGCTGCTACATCCAACTCTCAAAGAAGTGGTTAGGTCCAATACCCCAGAACAATCAACTGGCCCTAACCCCTCAGGCCGACCCTTGCACCCTAGAGCATCTAGTGATAAACAAGGAGCTGACGGGGGATCAACGTACCGGTCTGTTAGACACCCTGGAACCCTTCTCTGATCTCTTTTCCGATCTGCTCAAAAAAACCACCTTGGTAGAGCATGCCATCGAGACAGTTCCTGGGCGGGTGACAAAACAGAGACCCTACAGGATACCTGCTGCCCGTAGACAGGCCATTTCCGAGGAGATCAGGAAAATGTTACATATGGGAGTCATAAAACCTTCCCAGAGTAACTGGTACTCCCCCATCGTTATGGTCCCAAAACCATCCGGTTCCATCCAGTTTGCATCGACTTCCGACAAGTCAACGCCATCTCCAAGTTTGACGCATGTCCATTACCACGTATAGATGAACTTATACAAAAGCTAGGGGATGTTATGTTCATTACTACGCTGGACCTCACAAAAGGGTACTGGTAAGTACCCTTATGAAAAAGTGATCAAGAAAAGACCACCTTTTCCACGCCAGACGGTCTTTTTGAGTTCACAGTTCTTCCTTTTGGTCTACATTGAGCACCTGCAACATTTCAGAGACTGATGAATACAGTCCTCCGAACCCATCAAACGTACGCTTCGGCTTATCGGGATGACATTGTCATATTCAGCCCATCTTGGGAAACACATCTTGAACATTGTCACCAGATACTCCAAGAGTTACAAAAAGTGGGCCTACATTTGAATGCTAGGAAGTCCCGAGTCAGGTTCCAAAAGGTACGATACCTGGGGTATCTCTTAGGTAACCGGTGTATAGAACCCCAAGAGGAGAAAATAAAAGCCATCATAAACACACCCCTTCCTAGGACCAAAAGAGAGGTGAGAGCCTTCTTAGTACTCCTAGGCTATTATAGGCGGTTTATACGTCAGTATTCCAAGATAGCAGGCCCTCTTACAGACCTGCTAAAGGACATAACAAAAAAAGACCTGGTAAATCCCTCAGAATCTGTCCTAAAGGCATTCCATCACCTAAAAGAGGCCATAACCAGCAGCCTAATCCTAGCCTCCCCTGATTTCTCCAGGCCCTTAATTTTGCAAACTGATGCCTCTGACATAGGCATAGAGGCAGTTCTTTCTCAGGAGTCTGTAATGGGCCTGGAGCGACCTGCATTGTTCATCAGTCGTAAACTCTTCTCTAGAGAGAGAAACTACCCCGTGATTGAAAAGGAATGCCTGGCCATCAAGTGGTCGATAGGAAAACTCAGATACTATTTAGAGCGAAAATCTTTCATCCTTTACACTGATCACGCCCCGTTAATGTGGATGAGCAAGAACAAAGGAAATAACCCTAGAGTACTGCGGTGGTTCCTATCCCTCCAACCATACACCTTTGAGGTCAGACACAGGATGGGCGCCCATAATTCCAATACGAACTTCTTATCTTGCATCCCTTACCTCCCCGATCGGGAAAACTCTAGGGGTGGGGTGGGTCAGGCTCTGGCTCCCGTTGACCCTGACCCTAAGGAGGAAGGAGAGACTCTGCCTTACTGGCCCCCACTTTTGCTTCCTTTCCAGCCCTGGAATCCCTACACCATGTAAAGTACACCTGGGATAATCCTGAAGATAGGTGATACGACCCCTTTAAACCAGAAAGCTCCGAGGCCGAGGGTCGACCAAGCCACACCCCTTGGAGGTGGGAACTAGTAACGCCGGAGGAGGAAGAGGAACCCGGAAGAGAGGACGCAGCGGCATTGAACGAGGAAAGAGGAAACACTAAGTCGGAGACAGGAGAAAGTGTGCAGCAACTTCGAAGACAGACAAAGAGCAAGGACGACCTGGCGAAACAGGATTCCGGAGGTGACCCCCGTGAAGGAGTGCCAGGAGGCCAATGACACCGCGAGTCACCCAGCCGCTTTCCCAGAGGACCGTGGCTTGCACAGGTGCGTGCACGATTCCTGGGGAGCGGGAGGCGGGCTGGAGTAACCTCCCGGGGTACTGGGAAGGGAAACCCCTAGGGAGCTCATTAGAGCAACAGTGTGTGTGCTTCGCTTGACTTAAGGTGGCAGTCTCTCACTCCTATGCACCCCTTCAAATGTGAAAAATGGGTGTATTATCTCCACACTCCTTCTCCCTCATCTGAGCCTTGGCGCATCGCACTGGGCCGACGGGAATCCGTGGAGAAAGTCGATGCTTTAAGGAGAAGAGACATTCTCCAAGAAGAAACGGGACACTTTTGCTTATGTATCCCGATGTCAAGCAGCAATAAATCAGTTTACAATGCCTGAATAGTCGCGTGATTCCTGCAATACCTAACACAATCGACTTCGTTCAGTAATGATTTGTCTTAACTGATGTCACCGCTTGGCCTTGTGGATGCACAACGAACGTTGCTTCTGGAAAGTTACGGCGGCCATTTTGTCTTCGCATCATGATGCACTTGCTTTTCCCTTTGCTTTGCACACCGTCACAAAATGGTTCTCCTTCCCACAGCCTGTACATATCTATCAAATGGCAGGAAATAGACTGCGTAGACATCACCTTGTGTGTTCAAGACTGTGGCTTTGATTTACTTTTCACACTCATGAGTGATTAATTCTGCAAAGGGAACAAATGATGGAGGGAATGCTGAACAATGCAAACATTCACCCTGTCACAAAGATCTGGGTTTAATCCATTGTTCTTTTGCTCACCACGCCACCGCAGTTTGGACCCAGCCATATGCGAATCAGTCTTGACCCAGCCCCTCATGGGAACAGTCCAGCCCGAACTGCTAAGCCAGGTCCTCCCTGGACCGGAAACAAGCATCCTGGGATTTCCGTAAACTACAACATGAATGCTCACCATGATATAGTAAGTCAATTCCCTTTACTATTTCAGAGTTTAGGAAGGCTTAAGTTTATGAAAGTAAAGTTAATGAGGCATTAATGAGGATGTCCGTCCTGTTGCTCAAAGACATAAACAAATTGTTTTCATTTACATTTACAAGATTTTGAAAAAGAACTTGAATTGTTACTTAAGAAGTGGGTCCCGTGCTCTCCTTGCCACTGGAGTCAAGCTAGGCTGGCTGATGATGGGTTAAACGCCGAAACCGGTCCTAGGATGCTTGTTTCCAGTCTAGGGAGGACCTGATTGGCAGTTCGAGCTGAACTGTTCCCATGGGGAACAGGGTCAAGACTGATTTGCATAAGAAAACAACTCCAAATCAACAAAATACTCCAGAGTATTCTGGGATAATTTGTCTTTGACCCGCGATCCAAATTGATGCCTTCACAGATTTCCGAAATTTACGCACTCTGAGGACCAGATGTACGACCGTTTTTGCATACGCAAACGGGTTTGCGAACCCGTTTGCACATGCAAAAACAGCATGGGCCTTGTACAAAGCCTATTTAGCGAGTCGCAATTTATTTGCGACTTGCTAAATAGGTTTTGCGACTCGCTATTAGGAAGGGGCATTCCCTAATAGCGAGCGCAAGCCCTTGAATGAATGAAAACATTCGCAAATTACCACCCTCTTCAAGAGGGTGGTAATGCACACGCAAAAGGGAAGGGGTCCCCAGGAGACACAGTCTGGTTGCACAATGACCATACAGTGTTCTGGTAATGCACCTAAAGTTCTTTCAGGTGCATCACCGTTAAAGGGCAAGATACAACATTTTTCCTGCCTTACCGCTTGTCCTTCTTTCTTCGTTAATTTTTTCCCTTTATTAGGTCGAGCCTGGGCTGCTCTGCAAGCATTCCTGTACTGAGTTAGGGATTTGAAGGCTAACCCCTCTTCGTCCATATTTTTTATTGGCTTGTGTCGTTGTACTTTGTAAATGCTGGCTTTTTATTCTCTAATCACGTTGTTAGCCCCTCCTTAGTACAGTCTCGCCTTCCTTTGAAACCTCCCATGACGACTGGGGCCTTTTACTTCGGTTGCCACGCTGCATGTGTAATGTTGCTAAGTGCACTGTGTGGTTGCAGGTTACCCCCAAGGACGTGCAGGAGACAAGGTAGATGTATTAATATGCCTTTATTAACCATTAGTATAAGGGAAAGATGGTCCCAGAATATATAAACTTTTTAGAGCTAACACAGAATCGATATCAAAGGATACAAAAAGATGATGTCAAAGTGTTATTTAATCACACGTTGGCAAGATACACATTTTTATAAATAGATTAGGCATTTGTCAAATAGTGCGGGGTGCCATGGGAAGGAAGGGGGTAGTGAATTCAGGTGAGGTAAAAGGGGGAAGTGACATATAAATTATATCAAACTGTCACAACTTAATTGTAAGGCAAAACAATTTTTAAGCCACAAAATCCAGACGAAGTTCATTAGTTTGAATATAGATTGTTTACAAAAACCATGTACAAAACAGAAGAACACAGTGTAAGTTACACTGTTGAGAGTACTGGCAATGTCATATTGTCGACGTTTCGACCCCAAGACATGGGTAGGTTAGTTGGCTCCTTACTAACGGGGTCTTATTCAGGACAAGGGTGATGGTGTAACACGGAGGAATGGCACCATATTCAAAGGTGGACATATAGTCAATGTTGACTTGGCGTCAAATGGCGCAGGGGCAGATAGGCTCCAATTGAGGGTGGGGTGAGTGACACTCATTTATGATCAAAGTCGCACCGGAGAAATTAATACCTCCAAAGTCACACGCCGTGGCGCACCATCGGTGGGAAAAGTGAAATTAATCACAACGAAATTAAGCCTAATTCCTTAATCAGCACCATCTCCACTTCCCAAACTCATCAGCTGAGAGAGCGCCGGGCAACATGCTCCGAACGCTTCACTCGCGCCGCGCTAACTCGCGCATGCGCAGTAGCGTCCAATATGGCCGCTACTCGCATTCTTGCCCTGACGTAGTGCGCGTCAACTAGACCGCGACACTACATATCTCCCCCTTTTATACCATCCAACACAATGTACCCCGACCGGATGGTCAGTCCATTTCGTAGTCTCTAAACTTGGATGGTCTCACCACTGCTCGCCCAACCCGGGTGTGTCTTACTGGGGTGGTATGTCCTTCTTGGCCTCCTTCTGCGACAGGGCCTCCTCTCCTTCCTTCCAGAGTGCCCTGGCCCTCTCTCTCTCCATTCTCACTGTCTTCCCGGGTCCTTTCCTCCGTGGCCCATCCTTCCGGTATGTCTCTCTCTCCGTTCTGTTCTTCACCCCTGTTCTCTCCACACTCTCCTTTAGAAGCTCCTGCTTCCCTTGTCGCCCCTTCTGTTGGTGTTTCCCCTTCCGTGTCCTCCCGGGGCCATTGTAAGATTTTGTTGCACTTGGCCATGCGATCGTGGGACCACACGTTTCCATCACTGAGCAACGCTGCTCGGTCATACACTTCTTCCACTCTTAGGGGTGGGGAGCACGTGCTTTCTCCCTTTCGCTTTAGAACTGCCAGCTTCACTCTGACCCACTCCCCTTTTTCCAATACTGTCTCCTTCACCTTCCTGTTGCGGTTGTAGTGTTCCGTGTAAATGCGTTGTGCTTTCTCCAGGTTGTGTTGTACCACCGCTGGAGACCACTTGCTGGTGATTGTCTTCTCTTGCCAAGCAACATTGTCTCTGGTGAAGGGTTGCCTTCCTCGTAGGATTTGGAAGGGGCTGTACCCTGTACCGGTGGGGGTGATGCGATATGCCCAGATTGTACTTTGTACTTCTTTTTCCCAGTCTTTGCCCCTCGTGATGGCAGCTTGTATGGAGCCCATGAGCACCCTATTGAACCTTTCTACTTGTCCGTTACTAGCCGGATGATATATCGACGTGTGTCTGAGTAGAATGCCGTTCCTTTCTGCGAATTTGGCCCATTTGTCCGAGGTGAATTGGGGACCATTGTCACTGATTATGGTTCTGGGAATGCCTTCCCTGAGGAATACTGCCTTGAGGAAGCGCAGTATTGCGTCAGTGTCCATGACCTCTTGGATGTGTACCTCTGGCCACTTTGAGTACTTGTCCACTAACACGTATAGGTATTTGGGTATCCCCTGATAATCCAGTATAGGTCCTAAGATGTCCACTGCCACCTCTTCCCATGGGTTACTGGGATTCGTGAACTTCCCTAGGGCCGGCCTCATAGGTTTTAGTATCTTGTCCGCTCCTTGGCACTGCACACAGTCTCTTACGTGCCTCTCTACTTGCATATCCATTCCCGGCCACCAATACGTTTGTTTGGTCCTGGCTTTCGTCTTCACGATTCCCAGGTGTCCTTCGTGTATTATGGATAGGAGATCTGGTATTATGCTCTCCGGTGGTACCACTCTGTTTCCTCTGTATACGAACACCCCGTCGTTCCCCACCGACAGCTCCTCTCTAACCTCGTAGAACTGCCGGACCTTGGGCCTCTGTCGTCTCCTCTCCGGCCACCCTTGTACGATGTACTTCTTGATGTCGTCCAGATCTCCATCCGCTGCATACGCGTCTTTCCACTCCTGTCTACTGATGGCTTTTTCTGGGTCGTCCGTCAGGGCTACCATCTCGTCTTCTTCCTCAGTGCTATTGGTGGCACTTTCCATTGCTGACGCCCTGCTGAGGTAATCTGCTATCTTGTTTCTCGAGCCCGGTATGTACTCTACGTCGTACCGATACTCCAGGAGTTTCAGGGTCATTTTCGCAATCCGGGGTGTGGCGCTAGCATGGCCGCAGGATGTCTAAACCTTCACTAGAGGTTTGTGGTCCGTTTTCACTTGAAATCGTGTGCCCCACAGGAACTGGCGGTACTTTCCCATGGCCCATACCACGGCCAGCATCTCTTTTTCGATCACACTGAACTTTTGTTCAGGTGACGTCAATGTCCTGGACGCGAAGCTGATCGTCTCCGTCCCGCCTTCTGTTCTTTCTTGCATGAGCACCGCTCCTAACCCTTTTTCACTTGCGTCCGTCATCAATATGGATCTCCCCAGGGGATCGTACCCATGCAGCGGGATCGCCTGGCTGATTTCACGTTTCACCGTGTCGAACTCTTCCTGCGCCTCTTCCGTCCATGCAAACGCAGTCTTGTCCCTCGTGAGTTGTCTCATGTAGTGTGTTTTCGTGGCGAATTGGTGGACAAACTTGCTGTAGTATTCCGCCATCCCTAGAAATGACCTTACTTCTTCCTTGGATGTGGGCGGGGGTGCATCGCAGATGGCCTTCACGTTCCCTTTCTTCGGTGTTATCCCGTGTTCTCCTATCTCGTGCCCCAGGTATGTGACTGATGTCATTCCGATATGACACTTCTCCCACTCAGCTGTCAGGCCGTTTTCCTCCAAGATCTTCAATACCGCTTCCAGCTTCTCGTCGTGGTCTTCTAGCTCCTTCCCCATTACTAGGATATCATCCTGGAAGTATTGCACTCCCTCTATACCCTTGAATAGGCGGGCCATCAGCTTTTGGAACACTGCTGCTGCCGATGCTAGTCTGAAGGGCATGCGGCAGAACTGATAGCATCCAAACGGCGTTATGAATGACGTCAGTTTCTTGCTCGTGGGATGCAGCACTACCTGGTGGTATGCCGATTGTAGGTCGATGGTGGAGAACCATTTCACGCCTTTCGTGCGGGCCAACATTTCCTCTATGCGTGGTAAGGGGAATTTTTCTACCACGATGCACTTGTTTAATTCTCGGAGATCCACACATAGGCGCACCTTGCCTGATGGTTTCATGGCCACTACCAGTGGTGCCAACCACTCCGCACTGTCGATCGGTTCGATGATTCCCCCGTCCTCCAGTCGGTGTAGTTCCTGTTGCACTGCCTCTCTTACTGCGATCGGTATGTTCCTTAATCTGTGCGCAACAGGGCTGACGTTTTCCTTGAGGACGATCTTGTGGGAAAACTTCTCAAGTTTACCGATTTTGCCGCCAAATACTTTCGGGTGTCCGCACCGCCATTTCGCTGCCGTCGACTCTTCTCCGTCCAAAGTCACCAACACTTGGGTGTCCCCTCCTGGATTCAGCTGTACGCCCAACTCTCCTTGGTCCATCCACCCAAGGACTGATGGTCCCTTCTCCGCGACGTACAGTTTGCAGTGGGCGCTTCGTTCTTTGAACTGGAACAGTAGCCTCCTGAATCCTACCATCGGAATGGGTTCCCCCGTGTAGGTGACCGGTCGTATGTCGGGTGGTTCTAGACGTGTGCCCAGTGTGGGTTTGAACCTCTCGTTCCACACCGATCTTTGGACGATCGTGTAAGGAGACCCCGAATCCGCCACTATGGTGATTCCTACTCCTCCAATGAGCATGTCGCACTGGGGCTTGCGCGCTCTCCTCCCATCGATGCCCAGTACCTGGTCTTCCACACACAGGACTTCGTCGTCTTCCTCCTGGCCTTCTTCTTCTTCTCCTATGTCTTGCGCCACGAATTTCACCGCGTGTTGTTTCCCTTTCCTTCGACACACTTTCTCATAGTGGCCGACCAGGCCGCAGAACGCACACTTGGCCCTGAAGGCGGGGCACCGTTTGTCGTGCTCTGCGTGGTTCGAGCTTCCACATCTGTAGCACCTCGCCGTTTCTCCCTTTTCTTGCTTCCACGGTTGTCCCGGTTTTCCTTTCCCTTTGTATGTTCCTCTGTATTCTCCAGGCGCTGTTTTTCCTCGTCCATACTGGTCCGCGTCGTCCACCTTATTTACCGTGAGTCTCGGGGCTTGGTTTCTCTTTGCGGCCTCTGCGCAGCGCTTGGTCAGTTCTGCCCTTTTCACTATGGCAATCACGTCTTTCAGCGTCGCATCTCCACTCGCCCACAGTTTATCTTGCACCGTCTTGCTTGTCGTATGCATTACGATTTGGTCCTTAATGAATTCTTCCTGTAACGCCCCATATTTACACGTTATCGCAAGTTTCCTCAGCGCCGCCACGTAGTCGTCTATCGTTTCCCCCGCTTCTTGCTTCCTTTTTTTTTTTTTTTTTTAATATCTTTATTTCCATAGTAAATTCTGGCGGGGTTACAATTTATATACATAGATGACGAGGCTGGATATTATACAGAGTATTATAATCAGGCTCTAACAATTTAGATTTGAGACATATTAATACATTAGTGGTAGATCCATACAATGTTTCATAATGAAAGGTAATCTGACAAAACACCCCAAGTTAATACTCCAATACGTTTTTTTCTAATCCCCTTCAATGCATATAGACTCCATTCTAATTCATAAATGCTGTACAATTTGTTTCTCCAGAATTCAAATTTCGGAGTGTCAGGGGAGAGCCAATCAGTTGCAATACATAAGCGGATCACAGTCATAGCTAAAAAAATTAAGTATTTATGCTCCCTTGAGCCAGAAGAACCATTTAAATTTGGTTCCACTCCCAATAGCAGCTTCTTGCTTCCTCTGCTGAAAATTGTAGCGGTCGATGGAGGTGCACACTGCGGGGCGATAGTGGTTGTCCAAATCTTCAATGGCGTGTTTGAACACGTCGGTGTCCGCTGCCTGTCTGGTGACCGGTGTTAGGTTTTGGAATACCCGTATGCCTTCTGGTCCCAGATTGTGTAAGAGTATCCTCTTCCTCCTGGCACTGGAGAACGCCTCCTCGTTCTCGTCTTCCAGCGCTTCTAGGTAATTTTTGAAGTACTCCCTCCAGTCTTCCCATTTCATTTGGGGTTCTCGTGGCCGTGGAAGGAACGGCACCGGCGTCGTTAATGCTGATGCCTGCGCGCTCATCTTGGCTTCCGCCTGTTTCCTCGGGCTACCTGGCGCTTCTGTCCTCTCCCCCCTTCTTCGGGTTGCCGGGATCTCGTTGGAGCTGCCTGCGCCGTCTCCACCCGATTCCGCCAGGGTCTCTGCTGCCTCCCTACGGTCCGCCTGTGACGTTCCTCCGCCTCGTGGCCGGCACACTTACTGCTCACGTGCCTCCCTCTGGCGTCCGTCTGCCACTGCCGCGCTCTCCCGGTGCGTTGGCGTCTGTCTTTGACCCCCTCGGTCTGCTTACCGCGTGGGATGTCGTCCCCCTTCGTAGGTCTTCCTCCTATGTGCAGGTTGGGGGCACCTTCCTCCTGGGTAACACTGGGTCCTCACTGTCCGAGCCTCGTCGCCACTGTAATGTTGCTAAGTGCACTGTGTGGTTGCAGGTTACCCCCAAGGACGTGCAGGAGACTAGGTAGATGTATTAATATGCCTTTATTAACCATTACGCTTCTATCACCGAGAGAGCGCCGGGCAACACGCTCCGAACGCTTCACTCGCGCATGCGCAGTAGCGTCCAATATGGCCGCTACTCGCATTCTTGCCCTGACGTAGTGCGCGTCAACTAGACCGCGACACTACAGCATGTTTATTTCTGTCTGTAAGCACTATTTTCTTAAAAGAGTTTCTGCCATGCGCGCTTTCACTTTCAAAGGGGACCGCCCACACCCCTTTTAGCTCAAATGCATGGTTCAGATCTGTGTCTTAACGTCCACTCTGTCGCCTAATAATGGATTGTTCTTTCATGTCACCTTAAAGATAATTAATTACTATTTTATATATCACGCATAACGAGCCGAGATGTCATCCCGAAGCACGAGCGTATTTTTAAAAATAATTCTTTAATGTCATTAAATATTCATAAATGTATCGCCGTTTATGAGAAAGTTCTTTTTTTCATACAGGGATTTGTGTGTCACTCGCAGGCCCCCGGGGCTCCAGCTTCCACAGGGACTCCTCTCAGCTCTGACTCCAGTGCATGCAGACAGCGCCTCCTTTCACCCAGCACAGCCCATAGATAGGCCTTTCACTCTGACTCCTGTGCATGCAGACAGCGCCTCCTTTCACCCAGCACAGCCCATAGATAGGCCGTTCACTCTGACTCCAGTGCATGCAGACAGCGCCTCCTTTCACACAGCACAGACCATAGACAGGCCTTTCACTCTGACTCCAGTGCATGCAGACAGCGCCTCCTTTCACACAGCACAGACCATAGACAGGCCTTTCACTCTGACTCCAGTGCATGCAGACAGCGCCTCCTTTCACCCAGCACAGCCCATAGATAGGCCTTTCACTCTGACTCCTGTGCATGCAGACAGCGCCTCCTTTCACACAGCACAGACCATAGACAGGCCTTTCACTCTGACTCCAGTGCATGCAGACAGCGCCTCCTTTCACACAGCACAGACCATAGACAGGCCTTTCACTCTGACTCCAGTGCATGCAGACAGCGCCTCCTTTCACCCAGCACAGACCATAGACAGGCCTTTCACTCTGACTCCAGTGCATGCAGACAGCGCCTCCTTTCACACAGCACAGACCATAGACAGGCCTTTCACTCTGACTCCTATGCATGCAGACAGCGCCTCCTTTCACCCAGCACAGCCCATAGATAGGCCGTTCACTCTGACTCCAGTGCATGCAGACAGCGCCTCCTTTCACACAGCACAGACCATAGACAGGCCTTTCACTCTGACTCCAGTGCATGCAGACAGCGCCTCCTTTCACACAGCACAGACCATAGACAGGCCTTTCACTCTGACTCCAGTGCATGCAGACAGCGCCTCCTTTCACACAGCACAGACCATAGACAGGCCTTTCACTCTGACTCCAGTGCATGCAGACAGCGCCTCCTTTCACCCAGCACAGCCCATAGATAGGCCTTTCACTCTGACTCCTGTGCATGCAGACAGCGCCTCCTTTCACACAGCACAGACCATAGACAGGCCTTTCACTCTGACTCCAGTGCATGCAGACAGCGCCTCCTTTCACACAGCACAGACCATAGACAGGCCTTTCACTCTGACTCCAGTGCATGCAGACAGCGCCTCCTTTCACCCAGCACAGACCATAGACAGGCCTTTCACTCTGACTCCAGTGCATGCAGACAGCGCCTCCTTTCACACAGCACAGACCATAGACAGGCCTTTCACTCTGACTCCTGTGCATGCAGACAGCGCCTCCTTTCACCCAGCACAGCCCATAGATAGGCCTTTCACTCTGACTCCTGTGCATGCAGACAGCGCCTCCTTTCACACAGCACAGACCATAGACAGGCCTTTCACTCTGACTCCAGTGCATGCAGACAGCGCCTCCTTTCACCCAGCACAGCCTATAAATAGGCATTTCACTCTGACTCCAGTGCATGCAGACAGCGCCTCCTTTCACACAGCACAGCCCATAGACAGGCCTTTCACCCACCGCAGCTCAAGCTGAGTGCGCCTGTCACTCAGACCCTGCCGGTTACACCAGCGCGCGAGGGTCTGGACTCTGGAGTAACTTGAAACAAAATGGAAAGATGGCGAGGGCATGTTCCGCTGAAGTCCAAGAGCCCCATTCCCCACATGGCAGCGAAACCAAGCGTGCATCGTTGTACAGCTTCGAGCTGAAGGAGCGCGACCAGCGTTATAAATACAAGCATTGGCATAGCCAATAGGTCTCGCCTTTGGGACCTTATAAGTGTTTAGCCATGCAACAGTTGCATAACTAAATACTTATAAGGTCCCAAAAGCGAGACCTATTGGCTATGCCGTGCGGCCGCGAAAGTGAAAGTGATCGCGATTGCGATCGTGATCAACATCAAAGCGGCCTTGCGGCCGCGAAAGTGAGAGTAATTGCGGTAAAAGCGGGCGTGCGCGCCGCCGCCCGCGCACATGCACTGTAGCTCTAGGCTGGCCTGGTAGCACTTTTTGGAGCCCTCTCAATAAGTCTCGCCAGACCAGCGCATGCGCTTGGTCAGGCGAGACCTAATGACACGCATTGTAACGTTTTGCTTTTCAGTTCCAATTAGTGTCATAAAGGCACCAATCCCTGTTTAGAATGAGCTAACACAGTGCTGGCTGTTTATTAGCACAATCAACGTGTAGAGCCCGCTGAAAAACAAAGATAAAACCATCCTTCTGCACATGTGGGTGAAATGTGTGGCCAGTTTTCGTAGCACAACTGAAGACGCTATTTCCACCTGTCAACATAGATCCTATAGGCTCTGGCGTCAGACCGCAGAGCTATCCCCAGAGCTGATAGGGTCACGCAGCAGACTATCCCCACTGCACTAATCTTAAATGTTCAGGCCCCAGACAGCAGAGCTACCCACCAGGGAACACGACTCTTGTAGGTGCAGGCCTCAAGTAGCAGAGCAGTCCCCTTGTTAAAGCTTCGTTGCACGATCTGTAGGGTGCCATGACCAAAACACAAGATAGGTAAATGGGCCCTTTGCATGCAGCTCTTCCTGGGGTACAATGGCCCCCCTCGCAACCCTGGCGCAACTGCTGGAGTACTGTGCCTTTTCACTTCACGCTGATGTTGACTGCATGCGTGCATGGAACCTCGGCTTCTTCCTTAGCGATGTGCTGGAGCCTGGAGGCAGGCATGGGGCACACTCCGCTCTCCCGTGCCGTTGCACGGTTCACCAATCATGGGTCCGACCGGAAGCAATAGTTATACATCCGTGTGCCACTTGTGTCGTGTAGAAGGTAATATAGAAGTGTGTGCTGAAACAAAACGTTCAGCGGTAAAATGAGTTTGACTGGCGGGTTAATGGGCAACATGTAATTGTGGAGAAAGTGCACGTGTGGTTGTTAATTCGCTCACCTGTTAATACACTCAAGGGTGTATTGGGTAAAATTAACAAGCACGTAGGGGAAATACAGGCATGTTTATTTTCAAGAATATATGTGCTAATGTGCATGTGCGGGCTAATGTGGTTAATCTATTATTTTGTGAAAAGTAAAATGATCTTCGCGTCATGGATGTTCTCTCCAATTCCCATATGTGTATTGGAGACTGGAGAACATATGTATGTGTGCTGGTTGATAGGGGTATGTACTTATACATCTGTGTGCTGGGTTATTCGGGTGTGTCTGCTAATATGTAAGTGTGTTTACTGGGAATACAGCTGCGTGTGCTAAAATAATAATATGGGTTTGTGCGTGTGAGGCAATAAGGCATGAGTTCGGAAAAGGTGTATTAGAGTGGATGTGGCCTAACGGCCAGATCTGCCGGCCTGGGAGCTGGAGAACCAGGTTCAAGTCTCGGCATCGGCTCAACATCCTGTGATTCTGGGCTTATCACTTAATCTCCCTGTGCCTACCAAAAAACAAGCATTTGCAATGCAATAGGTCTCGCATTCACACAAGTTTAAGCTATTGGCATTGTAAATGACAATGCCTTTTATTTATTTTTGTTTTTTAAATCCTAAATAAAAGGCATTCTCATTTACAATGCCTTAGCTTAAACTTGCGTAAATGTGATTGCAAATGCTTGTTTCTTCTTCTGTAGGGTTGCTGACGAAGGACCCTGGACAGTCTACTGATGGGACATGAGGTAAGTATTCAATCCCGTCCGACTCCAGATCCTTGCCTTCCTGACAACCACTTTTGGGTATTCACAAACTGTGTTGAGTTTTATCACGTGTGTGGAGTTCTCCACCCTGACTGCAGAGTTTCTAGATGTGTAAACTCTGCACGCACGAGTATAGGGAGTGTAGAGTCCTAAAACTCTGCACGCAGGAGTATAGGGAGTGTAGAGTCATAAAACTCTGCACGCACAAGTACAGGGAGTGTAGAGTCATAAAACTCTGCACGCACGAGTATAGGGAGTGTAGAGTCCTAAAACTCTGCACGCACGAGTATAGGGAGTGTAGAGTCCTAAAACTCTGCACGCACAAGTACAGGGAGTGTAGAGTCCTAAAACTTTGCATGCACAAGTATAGGGAGTATAGAGTCATAAAACTCTGCACGCACAAGTATAGGGAGTGTAGAGTCATAAAACTGCCTGCACAAGTATAGGGAGTTTAGAGTCATAAAACTCTGCACGCACAAGTACAGGGAGTGTAGAGTCCTAAAACTTTGCATGCACAAGTATAGGGAGTATAGAGTCATAAAACTCTGCACGCACAAGTATTATCGAGTGTAGAGTCATAAAACTGCCTGCACAAGTATAGGGAGTTTAGAGTCATAAAACTCTGCACGCACAAGTACAGGGAGTGTAGAGTCCTAAAACTTTGCATGCACAAGTATAGGGAGTGTAGAGTCATAAAACTCTGCACGCACAAGTATAGGGAATGTAGAGTCATAAAACTGCCTGCACAAGTATAGGGAGTTTAGAGTCATAAAACTCTGCACGCACAGTACAGGGAGTGTAGAGTCCTAAAACTTTGCATGCACAAGTATAGGGAGTGTAGAGTCATAAAACTCTGCACGCACAAGTATAGGGAGTGTAGAGTCATAAAACTCTGCACGCACAAGTACAGGGAGTGTAGAGTCATAAAACTCTGCACGCACAAGTATAGGGAGTGTAGAGTCATAAAACTCTGCACGCACAAGTACAGGGAGTGTAGAGTCCTAAAACTTTGCATGCACAAGTATAGGGAGTGTAGAGTCATAAAACTCTGCACGCACAAGTATAGGGAGTGTAGAGTCATAAAACTCTGCACGCACAAGTATAGGGAGTGTAGAGTCATACAACTCTGCACGCACAAGTATAGGGAGTGTAGAGTCATACAACTCTGCACGCACAAGTACAGGGAGTGTAGAGTCATAAAACTCTGCACGCACAAGTATAGGGAGTGTAGAGTCATACAACTCTGCACGCACAAGTATAGGGAGTGTAGAGTCATACAACTCTGCACGCACAAGTACAGGGAGTGTAGAGTCATAAAACTCTGCACGCACAAGTATAGGGAGTGTAGAGTCATACAACTCTGCACGCACAAGTACAGGGAGTGCAGTCATAAAACCCTGCACATAGTTTGTGAATACCTAAAAGTAGTAAACCTACACAAAAGTGTGAAGATTTCCTTTGTGAATCAGCCCCTAAGATGTTCACTGAACCAAGTCTGGATATGCCTGGAGCACTTCTTTGTACATTTTCAAATTTCATTGAACAAATCTCAGTGAGTTATCTTGGTGAATGAGAATCTAGAAAATAGTACAGCGCAAATATTTGGAAAAGTATTGGTCGTCATCACCATTTACCGGCCAGTTAGACTCTGCTGCTTGTGCAAAAATGGCCACAAATGGTAAACACACTCTGTCACAATTTGCACCTTTTTGCTTATGACCGGTGATGCCGTTCTCTGTGCTGTGCCGACATACCAGGGGTCTATGTGTTTCTTTTTCCCATCTGAAGCACATACAGTAACTCTACAAATCTTCTGAGCCAGTGGATCAGCTGTAAACAGCTGAGCTCAGAATGACAGGCAAGGAATGATCTCTCTGTGCTGTCACCAGCAAACGCAAGCATTTAGAGATTCTTCAAGTTAATGCCTGCAATGCAGACGGAAGAAAGAGCCGTACAGCGACCTTTGGAGTCAGCACAGACAAAGAGTGGGACCATCATATGGCCCTGGTTTTTCCCTGGTGCGAACAGTGGGGGTAAAACGAGTACAATGAAGATAAGAGCCAGAGTGAAATGTGTGTGAAACAGGCTCTAAATGCAACAGAGCCCGACCACCGGGAGCCAGTAGCTGCTTGTGCCTGCTAAGTGTGTTGTCCCTGTGCTGCTGCTGTCGGATTTTTGCGCCAAATTCCACATAATTAAGCAAACCGCATTATTGTGCAATTTTCGGACATTCATCAAAAGAGTACCGCAAAATGATCTAATGACTCTGGGGTAATTAAAGTTTCAGCCAGACCCAACTGTGCAGTGCAGGTGCTTGTACCTCCCTTGTAGCCAGTGCACCATTTGTCAAATAAAATAAATGTGGGCGACCAAGGTTTATCTTACTAGCCCGCTGCCAGGGCTGCTGAATGCCCTTCACTGCCGCGCTGCTCCGTGGTCCAGGGGCAGCTCCAGCTCTGAGGGGAATAGTTTCAAACAACTCAGAGGGACATGTGTCATTTCAGTGCGGCATTGCTAAACTCCCTAAAGCAGCCTGGTTGGAATTTGAGTGGGGGAGCACTGTCGCTTTTCACAAGGGATTCTTTGATTGTAATAGGAGAGTATAAGAGCTTCTGGGCAGAGTAATAGCATCTGTTACCGCGCGTGACAGAGCCACGAGCGGCTGAACCACGCAGTCAGTACCACAACAGTGTCGCCCGGTGTGTTTCAATCCAAAGGAGGGGGCGGAGTGCTGCTGGACGCGCCTCCATGAGTACATGGCGCGGTTTGATGAATGCACCCTCCCTCGCTATTGATTGCCTAACTAGACCGAACTCCAGGCGTACCTAGGCTGGTGACGTATTTTCTGGTAGAGCAAACAGCAATTTAAACAGCCGGATGGTGACTCTCTCCAGGTGCAGCCCGTCTCTCCCCCTGGAGGTGTCGCTGCCACAGGCGATGGTGGGGATTCGTTTTGCCTGGATTATTTTCAGCAAAGGTAGGTAGGACGGCAAACCTATGGCTACTTTAATACGCTTAAATGCTGCTGTAAGGGAAAGGGATTTCCGTTATATCTGCTCCAGATGTGGCATGTATGTCCCTTTGCTGTCTAGGAGGACTCCCATTTGTATTCCTGCACATCTTCCATTTTATTGGCACCCAAGTACCACTGTTTGGAGTGCCGCTGAGGCCTTCTGAGAGGCATAGCTTGGGACTTTTTCAAGTTAACAATCAAGGCGTTGGAAGAGGAGTAGTCGGCCCTGGTGTTCAAGAGCCTTTGAAGTACGAATTTTGTTCAACTGAGGAGGATCAGGTCGTCTGCGTAAATCAACAACAACAGTTGATGGACAGAATGCAGAACAATGTCATACATTCACCCCAGTACAGAGATCTGGGCCTAAATCCATCGTTTTTGTGCTCACCATGCCATTCCAGTTTGAACCCAGCCATATGCAAATCAGTCTTGACCCTGTGCCTCATGGTACAGTCCAGCCCGAACTGCCAAGCCAGGTCCTCCCTGGACTGGAAACAAGCATCCTAGGACCGGTTTCGGGGTTTCACCCCTCTTCAGCCAGGATAGCTTGATTCCAGTGGCATGGAGAGCACGGGACTCACGTCTGAGCATACCCGTCCCACTCGGGGTAACAAATGCAACAACAACAGTTGATGGTCTGCGTAAATCAGGCATGGCAATGGGGTGTTCCCCAATTTTGGCACGTGGGAATTTACTTGTGCTAGGCTGGTCGGTAATTCAGCTAAAAGGAGATTAAAAAGAGTTAGGACTAGCATGCACCCCTGTCGTAGGCCCTGGTAAGTTGGAATCTCTCTTGATAGGTAAGAACCGTTCCCAAGCTTGATCCTCACCCATGTGCCTGGGTGGGGAAGGATTATTGCTCTCAGCAGGTGGTTGGGAATGCTCCGGTTATCTTGTTTGGACCACAATTTGCCTCGATCTACTTGGTCAAAAGCAGTCTTGTAATTTACGAATAGCAAGTGAAGAGGTTCCTTGTTGATCCTCCTGCAGTTTAACAGTAGAGATATGGCCAGTAGGTTGGCAGATGTACCCGCACCCTTGGAAAATCTGGTTTGGTTAAACAGAATTAGGTTATTGTTTGACATCAAAGTTTCCAATACCTTCAGACGGCAGCCTGCGAGGAATTTAGTCTTGACGTCCAGCAGGGCTATTAGGCGGTAATTGGCTGGGTCATTTGCTATAATACCCTTTGAAGACTGGAGTAAGAACTGAGCCTTTCCATGAGTAGGGGATGGAGTTAGATGAAGTTACACTTTCATAGACTGTATCCAAGTGGGCTGACCAGAGCGAATGTCCTCTATAAAAAGGGCTACCGGAATGTCTTTGGGTCCTGGGGCCCCATCTCTCCAGCTTTTAGTTATTCACTGAGCATTTGTCGAGTGCATGATGTGGGTGAGGTTGTTTCAACAATTTGGCTGCCTGTGGCCATCTGGCCGATAGAGCTCTTGTTCTGGGTTGGTGTGGGGTTTGGGGTGCCAAAGTGCTGGGTTTAGAACCGGCACCAGAACTCTTCAGAGATGTTTGCTGTGGCCCTAGATTGCTTTCCGTTCTTGAGATAATCTGGAAACTGGAGACTAGATGGAACAAGGGAAAAAAAGGACTGTAAAGTTGATTAACATGCGTGCCTCCTGATTGTAAAAGGAAAAAGAGCGCAGCTGATCTGTGTGAAAGTGGCCATTGACAGCACGCAAGTTCATAAACTCCAGTTGGTTAACCAGAGTTGTGCCAAGTCTATCAGCTTTGAAGACTTGACTTTGAACTTGGTCAGGGATCTGCCAAAAGGCATTCTGAGCCGCCAGGGCTTCTTCTGTGTTCTGTACCCAGCAGGCTTATAGTGAAGTCCCCAGAGAGTATTATTTCAAAAGTGGAAGGACCGTCCTGCAACTCAGAAACCACTGTAGTCAGGTGTTCAGTGGCCACCAGTTTGAACTCCTTCTTCGGTGAAATGTGCATGTTAATAAAAGCCAGATTGAGGCTGTGAAAGCCCCAAGTTTGGGAGAGTATACATACTTATTTCCTTGATGACGGAAAGGCTGTGTTACCCGGAACAGGAAGTCGGACAGAATACAAAATTAGCTAGCATTCGCGCAAAGAATTTTCAATTCTATTAGGGACACGGAGGCGAAGATTATGCTCACTCTTTCATTTACTGCAAACAACAGCAGCCAATAAGATCCATTATAACAATATAACACAACATTCCCAGAATGCTTAGTGTGAAAAGAAACAGTAACCATAGAGACTAGCTCTATATAACAGTCCTCAAACCAGAACACCTCCTCTTTCTTTGCCCAACGAGTCCAAGTCTATTAGTATCAGTCCAAGAAACAACCGAAAAACATCCAAACCACTCCAGGATGCTGGAACTGTAGAACTGGAAATTGAAGATCGTCGAAGCAACTCCTCCGAGGTCCCCACCATGGTCTAATCTCCTTTCTGATCAGCGCCTGAAACAGAAATGTCATACTCGTAATAACTGTCATCGACTGGTAAATCAGGGTGGGTAACATGACATTGTGAATTATAACAGTTAGTCTGTTTTACCTGGGCGGGATAATCTTCGCCTCCGTGTCCTTAATAGAATTGAAAATTCTTACCGCGAATGCTAGCTAATTTTTTATTCTATTACAGGGGCTTCAGATTATGCTAGTTTAACGCTTATGTAACACCACAGAGGCTACATCGCCCACAGATTTATAATAAAATTGCTTGAAAGTAGAACTGGACGACCAGTCGGCAGCTTTCATGATATCGTGTATACTGGTACCAAGCATGAATGATTTGGAGGCCATAGCACCTCTAACTGAATGTGCTCCAAACAAATTAATGTCAATGCCTGCTTCTGACTTAACAAATCTCAGCCACCTGGCAATAGTAGCGGAAGTAACAGGTGTAAACGGTTTCTGTAAAGCAATAAGTAACCTGGAACAACCAGAAGGGCGAAGTGATCGTGTACAATCCTCATATACCTTAAGACATCTGACCACACAAAGTTTCTCATTCAAAGTAAACGCATTGTAATCTATAGACCTGGAAAACGTTTTGGTACAAGCTGTGATAACAAAGGTCACTCCTTCAGGGGAAAAAATCCTACCCTCTAAATCAAGCACTCTAACATCCGACACCCTGCGGAAGGAGGATAAACATAACAACAGGGCTAGCTTACCTGACAATTGCTTACGAGACAATAATTCATTATTAGGTCATGCATCAAATAGATTCAAAACTTTTGAAACATCCCACAAGGAAGTATACTTAGCCTTAGGTGGATTGGAGACGCGAATTCCTTTCAAAAGCTTGCACACCACCGGATGCATGCCCACCGGCCTGCCATCCAGTTGCGAGTGACCTGCTGAAATGGCTGAACTAAAGTTATTCACTGATCTATAAGATACACCTTCAGAGGCCTTTTGAGAGCGAAAATTCAATATTTGAGAGATATCTGCTTCCATGGGATGCAGGTGTTTCTCTAAACACCAACCCAACCAAGCCTTCCAGGCAGACCCGTATCTCTTTCTGGTTGAAGAGGCCCAAGCGTGTTGAATAAAACTGGAAGCTTGCTCCGAAATTCCTGGCAACAACCACTGTTGCCGGAAAGCTTCCAGGCCATCAGGGTTAGCTGACCCGCCAGAACTAGCGGGTGGAGCTCTCCCTGAGGGTCCTGGAGCATCCGAGGGAAGCATGGGAGCCGAAGCGGGCAATCGCATGACATTTCCAGGAGAACTGGGAACCACGGCTGCGATTTCCAAATCGGAGTAATCAGCACAATCTCCGCTTCTTGCCGAGAAACCTGATTCGCCGCCCTGGGTATCAGAACAAATGGGGGAAGTGCGTAATGAAGACTCAGGGACCAATCTTGAGTGAATGCATCCGTTGCCTTCGCTAAGGGGTCCGGCCTCCAGCTGAAGAACACCTCCAACTGAAAGTTCAGTCTGGAGGCAAAAAGATCTGTGTGGAACGGACCCCACAGGGGCTGGATCTGGTGAAACAGGGGTGGATGAAGCTTCCAATCGCTGTAATCCTTCAAATGGCGTGAGTGCCAATCTGCCACAGCATTGTCTCGCCCCGGGAGGTATTCCGCAATCACCGATATCTGATGCGCTAGGCAATAATGCCAAAAGTCTTTGGCGATCTCCGCCAACATCGGGGATCTGGTACCCCCCAGTTTGTTGATATAGCGTACAGCTGATATGTTGTCCATTCGCAACAGAATACAACATGAAACCTTGAAACCTTCCTGGGGAGAGAGTGCGAATCGCAAATGAGCCCGCCTGGCGCTCGAGACAATTGATATGAAGTTCCAACTCCTGGAGAGATCACCTGCCCCCCGTAGTCACCTCTCCGCAGCGGGCTCCCCAGCCCGACCTGCTGGCGTCCGACTCTATAATCAACTCGGGGTGAGATCTGAAGATCGCCCGACCATTCCATGCATCCACATGGGTCAACCACCTTTGAATTTCCACTCGGGCTTCCTCCGTGAGCGGGACTAGGTCTGAATAAGAGAGGCCCTTCTGGAGGTGTTTGATTTTCAGACTGTGAGGGATTGCGCGATGACCGCCCGAGACTGACGTCACGGAAGCACTCTGGTCCTGACCTCACACACTCCGTCCCTCACTCCGCCCCTCTGAAAGAGAAGAGGAACGTACGGGAACTGCAATATCCATGCTCCTCTCTGGTTTCTTCACAGACGGGAACCAAAGACCCGGAAGAGGGCGGGGTTAAACCCGGAAGTACTGTCCCAGCGCCAATGAAAGCCGGAGGAGAAGAAACGTCGTCGTCGAGGACCAAACGCGAGAAAGAGGAAGGAACCCGGAACGAACCACACGAAGAAGACGAAGACGGAGAAAGCGCTGAGGAGAGAGCGGACCCCGAGGACCACAAGCAGACGGAAGACCGAGGCGAAGCGGACGCAGAGGACCGCTGGTACGAGGAATGGTGGTGCCCACCGGAGGACGCTGAGGAGCGGCCGTAACTCTGGAGAGTTACGGCGGGGGTCGGTGAGTGAAACCGTCTCCGGGGTGTGAGCTGGGAGGGGGATTGAGGGAAGCAACGGAGGGACTGGGTCGAGACCTGGGAGGCCCGAGTTACCGTGTAGTTGTCGTAACCAAGTAGAAATCTGTCTTGATAAATGTCTGACCTCACTACCTCTCATAGCCAAAGCTAACTATCCTGCTAAACCCGTTACTCCCAATACTTAGCCGGACTACGTTCAACTTGCAGTATTTCCCTTCACGTCCATACTTCCCTTCACGTCCCTATTTCCCTCACGACCCCTCCTACTGATCCTGAACAACACTCGCTGGTGCGGTGACGGTGTTAAGACAAACATCTCGCAATATATCACCCTGACAAACCCCTTTCTTTTCCCTCCTATGAGCCTCCGGGAAGACGGCCACGCCATCGCCAAAGAAGTCTCCGATACATCCACCTTGAACCCTACGGAGTCTCCGGACCGGGAAGACAGTCTCTCAGGAGGGAAACCAGAAGAACCAACATCATCCGGATCTCTATTCTCACCGAAAATCAATAAAAAGCCTTCCGTAGGCAAATATATACAGCCTCCTCGCCTGTTCATTAAGCCTACCCTCCCACAAGTGGTGTCAGAAGTGGGATCCCAAGGCGTCATGGAGGCTGCCCTAGCGAAAATGGCTGAAAATCAGGAGCATCTGGGCAAAGTGATGGAACGCTTCCTGACGGTGGTAGAAGAAGACCGAGGCAAGTTGCAACAAGTACTCAGTGGACAGAGCGATACCCACGGGGCCGCTATGGAGAAACTTACTGAAGCTCTCGGACATCAGAGAGGTCCCACCACGCTCCCATCCGTAGTATTACAACGATGTGTACCAGGTGAAGATCCGGATTTCTTCTTTACGAACTTCGAACGGATGGCCACAGCGGCTTCTTGGCCGGCCGATAAATGGGGCCAATACCTAGGACCCCTCCTATCAGGAGACTTACAAGCCGCGTATCAGGCCGCCACCATTCAGGGGGTGGTTCCGTACGCAGACATAAAACGCTGCATCATGGAGCGACTGGGGGTAGATGACGAAACGTATCGAAAGCGCTTAAGACAAATGAAGGAAGGCATCCAAGAAACACCCCGAGCTCTCTACTTTAGGGTGAAGGAAACCCGCTACCACAGATAAGGATGGAATCATGGCAAAAATATATTTAGAGCAGTATTTGTCCTCTCTACACCCCCCTATCCAAAGGTGGGTACGACAACAACCTCACCTTACCCTTGAAACCGCAGTGGAAATAGCCAGTGCCTACAGTAGGGCCCAAGAGGTCCAAAAAGGGCGCGACGAGCCCACAGCAAAACCCACTAGTTCAGGATTACACCGGCCTTTGAGGCCCCCACCGCCCAAAAGACCAGAGACTATTACCATTGTTCCAGGGATACCCCCTATACGTCCACCGACAGCAGGACCCCAGTGTTTCCAGTGCGGAACACTGGGTCATATCGCCAGGTTCTGTCCACAGAAAGAAGAACCAATGGAAATTGGAGTGGCTCGTAACTACTATTGTTCACCCACTGAAAAAGAAAAACCACCCTACCGATGTACCATCTCAGTGAACGGACAACCTATGACTGCCCTTGCCGATACCGGCTGTTTACATAGTGTAATAAGGCCACAGGACCTCGGGAATCATGTCGGTCCTATCAACGGCACTGTCGCCATCCGGTGTGTGCATGGAGATACCAAACAGTATCCCACAACACAAGTACGAATCCAGCACTCTCAAGATCCTGGTTCATTCCTCACTGTGGGCCTGATTCCTCGCTTGCCTGAACAAGCCATCATAGTAAACGATTACCCGAAGTTGACCCAGTTGGTACGGGAGGCGGAGACCAAGGAAGGTGACTGGTGGTCTTCCGCACCTTTTGCCCAGGAGGTGGATAAAGACTGGCCTCCAACAAAGACAAGGAAAAGCCGGAAACAAAGGAGAGCAGACAAGGCCAGACATCTTGTGGCACTACCGGTTCTTCTGGACGAAAATCCCTGGGAAACAGATAGGAATTTCCACGCCGCACAGCGAGAGGACCCCCTACTACAAGGAGCCTGGTCTCAAGCCCTTGACGCTGAAGATCCCCACCATGTATGTCCCTATTTCTTTACGAAGCAAGGGTTATTGTACAGAAAGGGATCCCCCACTCTACGTTCCCAGTTGTTGATCCCAGGCCCCTTCAGAGACAAAGTCCTCTTTCTAGCACATAGCCACTTGTTAGGAGGGCATTTCGGCACGGAGAAAACCGAAAAACAGATCACCGAACGGTTCTATTGGCCAGGGATATACCAACAGATCAAAAGATACTGCAAGGAATGTCCTGTATGTCAAAGGAATAGCAGGTATCAACCCCCTAGAGCTCCCCTAAGACCTCTTCCCATAATAGATGAACCCTTTCAACGTATCGGTATGGATATCATTGGTCCCTTACTACCGTCCCGTAGTGGGTGTCGGTATGTGCTAGTTATAGTGGACTATGCCACACGTTTTCCTGAGGCCATACCCTTACGTCGGCCAAACGCCTCTAACATCTCCAAGGCTATGATCAACCTCTTCTCACGAGTCGGATTTCCGAAGGAAATCCTGACTGACCAAGGCACTCCTTTCATATCCCGCCTCATGCGACAGGTCTGTTCCCAGTTAGGGGTCAAACAGATTAGGACAGCAGCATACCATCCACAGACGGATGGATTAGTGGAAAGGTATAATGCCACTATTAAAACCACTCTCAAAAAACTCTTGGCCCTAGAAACCCGGAAATGGGAAGATATCCTACCCCTGGCTTTATTTGCCATTCGATGCAAGGAACAGAAAAGTACGGGTTACTCGCCTTTTGAATTACTTTATGGGCGTAAACCCCGTACTTTCCTGGACATGGCAGAAGAAGGATGGGAGAAAGAACCCGACTTTTCCAAACCCCTAACTGAATACGTGGCCAATTTACGCACCCATCTAAGCCAGATTAGAACCATCATGCGTTCCAACCTGGAGAACGCCCTAACAGCTCAGAAAGGCCAATATGACAGAAGAGCCAAAGAGAGAAGCTTCCAAGTAGGAGATTTAGTACTGCTAATGATGCCTTCATCAGACCAGAAACTATTGGGACAATGGCAGGGGCCCTTTCCAATAGTGGAAAAGGTAACTCCCGTGACATATAGGATAGAAACAGATTCGGCAAGACACACCTCTCAGATTTACCACATAAACCTATTAAAAAAGTGGCAGGGCCCTTGTCCTCTCGCAGTAAACATGGTGGATACCCCAGTTCCCTTGTTCGAACAGTGTATTTCACCTGATCTAGAACCCTCTTTGCGGAACAGTCTTTCCCAATGGTTAAACCCTCTGGCTACTACCTTCTCCACCACCCCTGGTAGAACAACACTTATAGAACATTCTATAAAAACACCTCCAGGAAAAAAAGTACGTCAACGGCCGTACCGTATACCTGAAGCACGCCGTCAAGTCATTAAAGAGGAAATAAAAATGATGTTAAAAATGGATGTCATTGAGCCCTCCGTAAGTGAGTGGAACTCACCGATTGTTCTCGTACCCAAGCCAGATGGATCGGTACGCTTTTGCATTGACTTCCGTGAAGTCAATAAGATATCAGAATTCGACACCTACCCTCTTCCCAGGGTGGATGAGATGGTAGAAAGAATAGGGAAGGCCAAATACATTAGCACGTTAGATTTGTGTAAAGGTTACTGGCAAGTCCCACTCAGACCCCAGGATAGGGAGAGAACGGCGTTTTCCACTCCGGACGGGTTGTATCAGTTTAAGGTGTTGCCCTTTGGGTTGCATGGAGCCCCTGCCACTTTCCAAAGAGCTATGAATGTGTTACTATATCCCCATGCATCATACGCAGGAGCGTATCTAGACGACATAGTCATTTACAGCAACACCTGGGAAGAACACCTTGCACATCTGTATCAGGTTATCCAGACCTTAGGCCAACAAGGTCTGAAAATCAACCCCGCCAAGAGTCACTTAGCAGCCCAGACGGTACACTATCTCGGGTACTTGCTGGGTGAAGGCCTCATAAGACCCCAAACGTCTAAGTTGAACGCCATCTCTCAAATCCCTCTCCCCAAAACCAAAAAGGATCTCAGGGCCTTCCTTGGCCTTCTGGGTTATTACCGCCGGTTTATACCTCTATTCTCCCAGGTGGCTGCACCTCTAACAGACCTGCTCCAGAAGAAAGTTAACACCGAAGAGGTGCTACGTCACCCTCCCTTGGCGGTCTTGCAAGCCTTCAATACCCTAAAAACGACTCTTACGTCGGACACAATCTTAGTTAGTCCGGATTACTCCCTCCCCTTTATCCTTCAAACGGACGCGTCAGATCAAGGCCTCGGCGCGGTCCTATCTCAGGAAACCCCACAAGGTGAGAAGCCAATTTTATATATTAGCCGTAAACTGTTCCCGAGAGAAAAAAACTATGCTACCATTGAAAAGGAAACCCTGGCCATTAAATGGGCCATTGAGACCCTACGATATTACCTGGATGGCCGGGAGTTCACACTTTTTACGGACCATGCCCCATTAGAATGGTTAGCCCGAAACAAAGGACGTAACGAGAGAGTCCTTAGATGGTTCCTGGCCGTACAACCCTACAGGTTCACAACCAAACATAGAAAGGGGACCGAACAAGGAAATGTGGATTTTTTATCTAGGTTTCCCCAAGAACAGAACCCTAGTAGAAAGACAGCAAGGGAAAGGGGATGTGAGGGATTGCGCGATGACCGCCCGAGACTGACGTCACGGAAGCACTCTGGTCCTGACCTCACACACTCAGTCCCTCACTCCGCCCCTCTGAAAGAGAAGAGGAACGTACGGGAACTGCAATATCCATGCTCCTCTCTGGTTTCTTCACAGACGGGAACCAAAGACCCGGAAGAGGGCGGGGTTAAACCCGGAAGTACTGTCCCAGCGCCAAAGCCGGAGGAGAAGAAACGTCGTCGTCGAGGACCAAACGCGAGAAAGAGGAAGGAACCCGGAACGAACCACACGAAGAAGACGAAGACGGAGAAAGCGCTGAGGAGAGAGCGGACCCCGAGGACCACAAGCAGACGGAAGACCGAGACGAAGCGGACGCAGAGGACCGCTGGTACGAGGAATGGTGGTGCCCACCGGAGGACGCTGAGGAGCGGCCGTAACTCTGGAGAGTTACGGCGGGGGTCGGTGAGTGAAACCGTCTCCGGGGTGTGAGCTGGGAGGGGGATTGAGGGAGGCAACGGAGGGACTGGGTCGAGACCTGGGAGGCCCGAGTTACCGTGTAGTTGTCGTAACCAAGTAGAAATCTGTCTTGATAAATGTCTGACCTCACTACCTCTCATAGCCAAAGCTAACTATCCTGCTAAACCCGTTACTCCCAATACTTAGCCGGACTACGTTCAACTTGCAGTATTTCCCTTCACGTCCATACTTCCCTTCACGTCCCTATTTCCCTTACGACCCCTCCTACTGATCCTGAACAACACTCGCTGGTGCGGTGACGGTGTTAAGACAAACATATCGCAATATATCACCCTGACAAACCCCTTTCTTTTCCCTCCTATGAGCCTCCGGGAAGACGGCCACGCCATCGCCAAAGAAGTCCCCGATACATCCACCTTGAACCCTACGGAGTCTCCGGACCAGGAAGACAGTCTCTCAGGAGGGAAACCAGAAGAACCAACATCATCCGGATCTCTATTCTCACCGAAAATCAATAAAAAGCCTTCCTTAGGCAAATATATACAGCCTCCTCGCCTGTTCATTAAGCCTACCCTCCCACACAGACGCTGTAGGGCTCAAAAGTGTAAAGGACCCGGGAATATCGCTTGTATGGACGAGGCCAGTAGGCCCACCAGACGAGCGATCGCCCTCAGTGACATCACTTGCATGAACAGAGTCTTTCTCAGTGCCTTCTTCAGGTCCCTGAGTTTCTGTTTGGGCAGAAGCACCTGTGCTGACTGCGTATTGATCACAAACCCCAAGAACTCCAGGGACTGCGTCGGAGTGAGTACCGATTTCTCCTTGTTCACTACAAAGCCTAGATTCTCTAGTAGCGACATCGTTATCTGAAGATGAAGGGATGCTAGATGCGCCGAGGGAGCCATAATCAGGATATCGTCGAGATAGATTATGAGACGTATACCCTGCTTCCGGAGATGCGCTACCACCGGCTTCAGGAGTTTGGTGAAGCACCACGGAGCCGAGGAAAGACCAAAAGGTAGGACCAAATATTCCAGGCACGTGCCGTACCACAGAAATTGTAGAAATCTGCGATGGGGAGGAAAAATGGGCACTGTAAGGTATGCGTCCTTGAGGTCGAGGCGGACTAGCACTAGCCAGTCCGCCTGCCTCAAGAGATCCGCCAGAAAATGGATACCCTCCATCTTGAAGTGACGGTAAAGAACAAAGCAATTGAACCCCTTCAGGTTGAGAACCAGCTGAAAACCTCCACCCTTCTTTTGCACGAGGAAGACGGTGCTGCAGAAGCCCATCGGACCATCGTCCTCGCAACAGGCCACCGCGTGCTTCTGCAGCAACTCGTCTAATTCTTGATCTATAAAATGCAGGTCTTGTTGGGAAAAATATAGAGGATGGGGAGGAGACCCTTGAAAAGGAGTTTGATAAAAGTCTATGTGAAAGCCCAGCACTTTTTGAAGAACCCAAGGATAAACAGACAAAGGCATTGGGCTTACCTGACGTAATCTGAGGATGGGAGTTTCCTCTCTGGCCACCTTGGTGGAAACCACGATGGTTGGAACGTCTCGTCGGATAGAAGGTTCCGCCTCTGGTGGAATCCTGAAAGTCTCCGTGGACTCGGCCGTAGCCACCTCTCACGGGACCCTGGTGGTACTGGCGGCCTGGCAAGCGGCCCCTGCCTCGCCCGGCCCTTCCAAAAAGGCCAGTAGTAAATACTCTTTTGATATTCGATTGGGCCTTGTCTAAACTAGTAAAAGTCCCTACGTATTTGGAGACGTCTTTCACAAAACGGTCCCCGAACAGCAAGCCGTCCGCCAAGGGACCCGGCTCAGCCACAGTCAACTCCGTCAAGTTAGTATCCATGCGCATAAGGAGGGATTTCCTGCGCTCGGTTGAGATGGCGCAGTTTGCATTGCCTAAAAAGAAAATAGCGCGTTGGGTCCACCCTGCGAGGATATCTGGGTCAATCAAAGCCCCGGACTCCTTGGCCACCAGAGCCATCTCCAAGATCTTCGACAAAGGGCCGATGGTATCTAGTAACTTATCTTGGCACCCACGCCAAGCCCAGTCGATGCCTTTTTTAGGGTCCTTTTGGAACTTTTTCAAGAAGGCCAACATATTAGGGTCAATATCCGGGGTTTCCGTGACCTTGTCAGGGACATCTGGACAGGGACATTCAGATTTTAGGCGGTTTCTAACATCTCTGTCGAAACTACGACGCAAGTTTTGATGGATGTAGTCCGCCACCTCCGGAGGAGGGGCCCCATCAGAAGAACTGGGGTGTACTATATCTTGTGGATTGAAGTCAAAGGGGGTAGAAGGCTAATAGACTGGGGGAGATTGAGGACGTACCACCGACGTTTTGGCTTTTTTCTTTTTGGGGGACATAGTGTGACTGGTGGAGTCCGTGTCCGTGTTGGTATCTGTATCAGTGGCCACCTTGGGCGCAGCGGGCAGAGAGTTGGGAGTCCCTGAATATGGGTGATCTCTGGCCGACGGGGGGGGGGGGTAATGTGGTGATGGCTTGGGCATGCAGCCAATTGGAAGCTTTGGAAGACCTAGATTTACCCCCAGAGGATGTAGAAGCCTGCGCGGTATCTTGCTGCAGTAAGCCATGGCGCTTCGCAAAATTCTCCAGCTGTGCCGTAATCGGCTTCAATGTCGCTGACAAGGCTTTATTCACGGTCTTAGGGACCGCCACCTCCACAGCCTTAGTAACGGAGTCTTGGACTGAAGCATCTAAGGCCTGCACAAGATTGTCTTCAAGGAATGGGGCATGTTCCTCCTCATAGTACCCATATCCGTCCTCCTTAAAATAGGCCCAGTCTTCCATGTCCACCGAGGTAAAGGTGACAATACAAGACTCAAAAGATAAGAATTCCAACAGGATTGGTCAAGGGGGAGCAACCCTGGTGCAAAGTTCTCTTTAAAAGTAGTAAATATTAGCTCCTCAGCAAAGCTGTAGTCAAAAAATGCCCACGAGCGTCAAGAGCCTCAGCAAAATATATCAGCCTGCACACAGCTGGGGGCCTGCCACTTTCTACAGCCTGGGAGAGGTGTCTAACAAAGGGTACTGTAGAAGAAAAACTTGTAGCTCTGACGTTGGAATGAGCGCGTGGAGCGAGGAGGAAAACGAATTTGGCGTCGCGTAGCCCAAAAGAAGCCCAATTGGGCTACATGACGCGAGGCTCTTGAGTATGCGGGCCTGAATCAGGGAAGGCACCGCCAGCCGCCAGCAATACGGCGATAATGATCGGGACGAGGCGAGATGGCGATCGGAAGGTGAGGAGCGTTATAAAAACCGAACCGCCACCTTCCGATCGGCCGCATAGACGCGCGAGCACAGCGCGCTGCAGAAGTTAAATCAAGCGTGCCGAGTCAAGCCACAAAATGCAAATAGTATACAATAAAGGCTGCAAATAAATAACTTAAAGCACAGGAAACAAAACTGGGCAAGAGACAAGGCAAGATACAAATCGAGCACTTATCTCTGTGAGGAGCAGCAAAGAAAGAGGAGGTGTTCCGATGTTATATAGAGCTAGTCTCTATGGTTAATGTTTCTTTTCACACTGAGCATTCTGGGAATGTTGTGTTATATTGTTATAATGGATCTTATTGGCTGCTGTTGTTTGCAGTAAGTGAAAGAGTGAGCATAATCTGAAGCCTCCGGTAATGTAATAGAATTGGATGCTCGGTGCACAGAGCGGAGCGAAGCGAGGCAAGATGCAGCAGGAACGCCGGGACTCTCACCTCTGCCTCGGCTCCTCCTGGTGAGGCAAGTGGGTCACTCGGATTGAGCCAACTCCGGCTCCCACCCCGGTGCCAGTGCCTGGTACAGGCAGCGGCCACAGCACAAGGTAGGCAAGGCCTGTCCGCCCTCAGAGTCAGGAGTAACGTGCAGAATGGTTCACGGTGACAGCAGGTGGTTGCGGTCACGTCGGCCGCCCTGCCCGCAGGCTAGCACGCACCTTCCCACATGGACAGTGGGTTGCTTTGGGCAATGTGCGCCACCCGCAACATCCTCAATACACGTGTCACTTGTGACGCGTACGCCACACTGCATCTTGCCGCCTTCTATCACTACCTGCCCGGGATCTTCACAGGCAGGCTGCTCCCTGGCATTTGCGTCCCTCAGAGCAGTCCCAGAGCTCGGGGGGACTACTGACCTCTGGTTTTTGCTGACCCAGCAGCCTGGTTACATCCCGAAACAAGCATTTGCAATGCAATAGGTCTTGCATTTACTAGAATTTGAGCTATTGGCATTGTAAATGACAATGCATTTTATTTACGTGTGGATTTTTAAAACATAAATAAAAGGCATTGTCATTTACAATGCCAATAGCTGAAAGTCTTGCAAATGCAAGACCTATTACATTGCAAATGATTGTTATTATGCTGCCCCCAGAGGGAGAGGTTGGGTTTCAGGGTTCAGAGCTGCAGACTCAGGAGCTGGGAACCGGTGATCGAGGCTCAGCATCGGCTCAACATTCTTTAATTCTTAGCAAAGCATTTAATCTCCTGCCCAGAATCTAGCAATTTAAATTATAACTAAATAAACAAACAGCGAGTTCTAGGAGGGGCGGTCAAGCAGTGTTGGGGTGGGAGGTGGGGAGAGAAATAAAAACAAGCCACACGAAGGGCTTGGAGGGAGGGGGGAACAATGGAGGAAGCGTCCACATGTTTCTCAAATTAACATAGCGTCCGCTTCGCGCGGCGTCCCCGCAGCAGGGGAGCGGAGCATATTTAAAAGTTATACCTTAACGAACGTGAAAGCGTGCATAGCACACTGCAAATACCGAAACAAAAAAAATGGCCTCCATTGCTAAAGTTTGCGTCCTACCACTGCCCTTTCGATTAATTAAGCAAAGAGTTCCCCCGAAGATCTAATGCAAGCTATACAGTAAGGACACAGGAAAAGGTTCAGTCCTGATGCGAGGTTACAACAGAAGAGAGGGAGGTACTAAGGAGGGACTAATAAGCCTATTAAATCAAGAGCCAACATTTACAAAGGACAGTCACAGCAGCCAATTAAAAAGATGGGCGGAGAGTGGGTGAAGCTTCATGGCCATACCTGAATACAGCATGCCTCGCAGAGCAGCGCATGCGCTGCCGAGGCTCGACCTAAAAACTAGTATGAAGCCCAGGAAGATGGCTATTTTGGATTATTGATATTGAATATCTAAAGACTGTAAGCTGTTCCTTGTTAAAGACCGTGGGTCTGCTATGGTGCTAGACAATGAAAAAATGACATGTTTGCATTTTCCATGATGTACATAGGAGAGAATACATGGTCCATGAATCAAGTAGCTGTATCTACAAAGTGATGTATTCTTCCACTGGCACCAACTCTTTTACAGAATGCAAACATTTTTCGGATAAAACCACTGACCAAGTCCTCAGATGTGTATAATAGCTTCTGCAGCAAGGCTTCCCTTGTACTGGAAATACTTTCAAATCTCCGGGTCAATTTTTACGTTATCTGTTGATGTGCTTGTCCATTCGACCCTATGCAGTCTCAGCGTTTGAAGTTAACTTTTCGCTGAATCATTACTTCCAGTTGTCAAGTTCTGAAAAATAAAGCGCATTTCATGACCTTTGTTTATATTGTCCAAGCTCGGCTGTTCCCTCTGTTTCTTTCATTATCAAAAGCCAACTTACTTTTTAACTTCTCGCCTTCCCCAATTTCAGCTTATTTGAAGGAACCTACATTTAGATGAGCAGCTAGAGGTAATATGGAACTTTGACCAGGATAAAAAGATTCAAATGACTGCTAGATATACTTCGGGACTGTGTTTTTTTATTAGCCTGAGACAATCACAAGTGCAGAGATGTACCAAAATCTTTGTTTCCATAGGTGTTACCTTGAAGTCATCAAACTCCTGCTGATGATGCATGGAATTGGCAATTGCAGAGTTAAAACCCACTCGGACGCCAACTCCCAAAAAGTAAAGGTGGCTCCCATTAGAACTGCTGTGGACGTTTCCATCCAGTTAGTATGCCAGGCAGCAAGCACCGTCTCCTATGGAGGAGAAGGGACAGCTGCAGCCACCCAGAATACATGTTGGCCTGCCCACACAGGCAGAATAGAGCAGCCCTCTAACAGTACAGCTGCAGTTCGAGTCCCCAGATTGTAGACTTATGCTTGCAGTGGAAGAGCAGCACACCTCAGCCCTGACACCTCCATTCGCAAGTGGCTGAGAGACGAGGCAGGAGAGCAGCATTATCTTAATAGCGGGATACATGGGCCTGCCATCTGACAGCAAATGCTCACGAGTGCTGAAATCGAGCAAGAGCCAGCCGCAGGAAACCCAGGCAGGACTTAGATACCGGAGGCGGGAAAAAACAGTGCCCAAACTCGTGACCTGCCGTCTGACAGCAAATGCTCACGAGTGCTGAAATCGAGCAAGAGCCAGCCGCAGGAAACCCAGGCAGGACTTAGATACCGGAGGCGGGAATAAACAGTGCCCAAACTCGTGACCCTGTAACTCCACCAGTAAATACCATTTTGACAATGTCCTAATGGCATGTGTGAATTAATAGGAACACTTGTGCCCATTACACACATCGAGGAGAGAAGACTCCAGTTAAATATGGCAGCTGACCAACACAAAAATAAAGGAGCACGGTGTCCCAGAAGCGGGCGCCGCGCTTATTGACATGAGCTCCAATTAAACTTACGGCGTGGGTAACTTTGCCCTCTGCGAAGTCGCAGCGCCGCAGAGACGTCGTGCGTGTGCACATCTCCTGTCCGGCATGTGTCTGCCTTGTGTGAAGCCGCAGAGACGCCCTGCGTGTGCACATCTCCTGAGCATGTGTCTGCCTTACACCGTGCATGTGCACATCTTTTGTCCGGCATGTGTCTGTCTGCCTTGTGTGAAGTCGTAGTGCCTCAGTGAAAGTGAAAGTGAGAGCGTGGTGGGAGCACATGAAAGCTAAGATCGCCAGAGAGGAGACGCTGTGCACGTGCACATCAGCTGTCAAAGCAAGTGCACATGTCCTGTCCCCCTTCACCCACCAAACTGACAACAATAAGTCTCGCCAAAGCGAGCAAGGCATGTGCTGCATCGCTAGGCGAGACCTAAAAAGAGTGTGCTCGTGTCCCTTCCCTAAAGTCATAGTAGCAACCCAGAAGCAATCCAGAAATATAGCACATCTAGCAGGGGAAGGTGAGGCCGCGCCGTGCTAAGTGGAGGCAATCAGAAACTAGTGCCTAGATGACTGGGACACCAGGGAATTAAGCCAGGAAGCAAAGAAAGACGCTGTGGGCATGACACAGAATTGGAGCTGTTGTCAAGGGTCGAGCCAGTGTCAGAGCAGAGGTGGCCAAGCCAGGACTGGGTGCGGCTTGTGCTCCCAGCAAAAGCTACCCCGCCACACGGCACTCAGAGCTGACCATTAAGTATCATCACTGGCAACTCATTCGCTCTGAAAAGACAACATTCAAATAACGTAAACAACACACAATGAGGTCAGGAAAAATACATGGTGCCTTAAAACCAGCAAAAAACAAGGAGGAGTCAAGAAAGAGAAGGTAAAACACAAGAATTTGACGACCAAAAATTATGGAATTCAGGACCCAGTGGCAGACACAGAAGAAATAGCGGCAAGTACCAAAACCATAGCTAAGACAAAGGCGAAAATAACAGATTTTTTAAAAGTACACGGCAGGGCGCCCTCCTCCGCACAAAGGCCTCACAAACTAGGCAATGACAATGATCTATCCCTTGAGGAGAAGCCTACCGGCAACAACATCGAGCATAATCAGCAAACAGAACAACGACACTTAAAGTTCAGTCCAACGAACAGCGTAAGTGGGCCAGTACAGAACCTAGAGTTTCAAACCCCATTAGACAAAAACTCCTTTAGTAACCCACTAGACCATCCACAGATGTTGGTCGAGGCTTTAATCCAAGTGCAAGAAAATTCAGAGCAGCACCAGCCCATGACACAACTGCCACTCCACACAGTCATGTATTCACCAAACTGGCTTGACAAGGCAGCACTAGAGGATGATCCAGACAATTCAGCCCTTTAGCGACTGATTCTCTTAAGCCCGTTTGAACAGCTGCAGGCATCACCTCCTTACCAGCTAAGAGTTCCCATTTCATTAGTTTATAAACATGACTATAACATTTTGTTCACTCCAATCAAACCATTTCAGGTAGGCTGCACTTCCTATTAAGAGGGTAGTCAACACAAGACAAACACCAAGGAGCACATCAATGAATCACCCACAAATTAATCGCCCACATCACAAATAAATGGAGCAATTGTTGCAAACGGGGCTCAAGGGTCTCAGGAGGACCCATGCAACAGCAAGAGGCCCAGATTGAAAGTCTCTCAGCAGGGGCAATTAATCAACCTCCTGAATCTTCCATCTGGCAAGAGCTGTTAAGCACCATGGAAGTAATTGGAACAGCAATGACATATCACGCAGACACAATGGACATGCAAGTAGACCTACTAAAAGCACTAGCAGACCATGTACAAGGAATCAAATAAATACTGCAGGCACTGAACACCATGATATTAAAAGTTCAACAGGACCCACCCACTGTCTATCACGCAGGTCACTGCTCTTCTATAATTGACAAACTCATCATGGTTCATAACATAAAGGCAGAATTATTGGGGAAAGTGAAGGAGACCCTCAAAAAACCCCTCATGACCAACCAGCAGCTCAACAACATCCAACCTAGGTGCAACAACCGGTCAACACAGATCACATCACACACTCCACACAGACAGAGCCCGGAATGGAAGCAGTATTAAATATCACCTCAAAACAGCAAGTTCTAACAGAAGAGCCAGCAGAAGTCTCTTCAAACACTAGCTCACATACAACCCTCACAAAGAGAAAAGCCAGGAAAATAAAAGGCACAAAATAGAGTACTTACATGCCACATACACAAATTCCAACCAATGCAAATAACAGTGATGAGAAGACAGTCACAGAATTGGTAAAAAAACACCACTCCTGCAGACATCCAGGCAATTAGCAGTTACAGCAATATGCAGCCAGTCACAGACCCACTCAGACCTGGCCAAACAACTTCTGCTACAACTTTGTACCCAATATTCAAGTACCCAGAACCACCAGAGGCCATGATGACAAAAGGTCAAGTAGACCACTTAGCTTGCATGACACAAGCACATCCACAACCCTTACAGATAACAACCGTCACCACATCAAAGAACTCAGATAAGAACTTCAGCAGCGAAGCGTCATTGGCAAGTTCTCAGTTAATCACAGAACTCAGTACTGAAGACACCCACAATGGCAGGAGGCCTTATTCCATCGAGGGGAATATACCACCGCAGGGACAGGCCATATGCCCAGATACAAGAAAGTCCTAAAAAAGAATCATATGGGAAGGCCCCCAAACTGAGTTCCAAAGATCCCCTAAGCATCCAACAGAATCAATTACACATGCCACGAAAACATATCTAGGACCAACAGAGGCACTAGTAGCAACTCCCACTCAGTGCAATCGAAGACAGGCATGTGATTGACCAAGTCATGTGATTCACCAAGTCAGGATGGTGCCAAGATCGAGTTGATCCCACATTATAAGTCACATCACATTTTAAATCGAGGTGAAGTACTAAGACTACTAGAAGTACGACATCACAATCACTTGGTCAGACGCAATTATAGCAGCACAAGTATGGCAGTGCAGGGAAAACTTTGCATCATGGGGCATGGAGTTAACGAAGGCAGAGTCACTATGCTATCCCAGTCACTGCAATGGCCAAAATCAACTCAAAGTATGCTGAAGGGAGTCATAGGCCCAGACCACCCCATAGCATTTAAAGAAGGACCGCAAATAATGAGGCACTTTTCTGTCACAAATTCAATACAGTAAACAGCCAACCTTGAAGAAAAACAGCTAGTCGGGCCCCGTATAGGCAGACATAACAGAAAAGCATGAGTGAGGCCCTCAAGCTCTACTCTTCCGGCTCACCTTTGCAAAATCTGCTCCTGACACGTAAATGGTTTAAGCTGTGAGGTGGATGAGGACGACTTTACAAAATTTCTCAGAGAACACGAGGTTCTGCTACTGCAGGAAACCTGACAGCTTACTAACACACCAATGTTATGTTAAGTTATGTTACGAAGTTTATAAAGTTCATGGCTACTCCAGAAGGAGTGTCCCTGTGTTGAAGATAAGCTGCACTAAGCTCCAAGTATCAATCAGTCAGGTTTTGCAGCAGGGGAAGATCAGCCCTGCACTATTTCCTAAATAGACAAGTCTTTAGAGTTTTCCGAAAACGATCTTCAGATGGCTCCGATCTCAGGTCCCGGAGCATAGTGTTCCATAGTTTAGAAGCTAGGAGTCTAGTGGATAACACAACACAGTCATAAAAGAAGCAAGGTCTGGCTGAGCAGAGGGAGGCCTATCGACCACCAACATACTTTGTGCCCACGAAGAGGTGGCTCTGGATACAACATGGATGTAGTGCGTTAAGCGTGAAACAGCACCTTATCTCACACTAATAATTCTGAATCTATACATACACCCAGCTCTCAAACACAAAGCCAAAAAGGTTCAGACCTTGATATGGACGCTTGAAACCCTGAAGTCTACATACCCATAAACAACCATAATATTGTCAGGGGACTTCAATATGAACTTATTACAGGGCTGTAAAAGAAAATTACCAGGCCAAACACAGGAAACGCTGGGCAACCAAACAAGACACGATTCGTCTGGCAAAAAATGCATCACTGCGCATGGGCATCTGGACTTGCTCACACTCAATGGATGCTGTCCATTGGATCATCCAGCAGCCTTTACTAGAGTGACCAGCTTGCTCAACTATAGACTTTACTCTGGTGGATCAAGAGCATCTCCAACATCAACACAAAAGAAAGATCTGACAGCGACCATTTTGCCCAAACCTTTACCCTGGACTTCACTCCCTCTGGGGCTCAAAAAGCACAGGGCCTCGTCTCAATTACACAGCCATGGAGAGGTGTGGCTCACTGGTTAGAGGAAGCAGACCCAGAAGCAGAGGACGGGCCGGGACCAGGGTTCAATCCCCGACGCGGCAGGGTCGTGGACCAGGGCCAGCGGACTCGATAATTCTCGCTTCGGTGCCTACTCTAACCAGGGATCACACTCGGCAACTCTGGGCATTAGCTTGCCTCATCTCCACAACGGCCCCCCACATTCGCCGGGGATGCCTGGTTTCACCTTGGAGATACCCTGGAGGGACCATCTCACAGGGATAGCCAGGACGGGTTCCCCAGCGGTCTACAGCGCCAGGACGCCTCAGGGCAGCAGTGCGCTTTACAAGACACATACATTTACAAGACACATACATTTACATTCAACTTAAGGCTTAAACCATGTCCCTGAGCACACACTGTAATACAAAACCCACAATTATAGGTAATTCAAAAACACTATCAATATTAGTTGTTTCCTTTATTTTCTGTCTTCTTTTAGTCAGTCAACACATGTTTCATCTTGTAAGGATTAACCCACGACTTCTTCAGGGTTTTCTCGGTTCTTGCATTATGTTCTACCAATCCATGCCACCAGTTTTACTTCCGTCCCAGTACTGTACTATGTAAATTTCCTGTACATTGTTTTAGTATCAGGATAAAACTCGGAATACCAAAATAAGTAAGCTTGTGTGTTCACGCTCTTGCTAACATGGATTGTGTCTGGTGAGTCTCCCTCCTTCAGTATCTCCTCCACAGTGTGCGATCTGCAGGAGAGTACACTTGCATGATCCCCGCTACGTATGTCAAGTGCGCTGTCCTGCTTCGAACAACGAAACACGTGTTGGCTGGCTAAAAGAAGACAGAAAATAAAGGAAACAACAAATACTCATTATGTTGTTGAATTACATATAATTGTGGGTTTTGTTTTACAGTGTGTGCTCAGAGACATGGATTAATTCTAATAGGGCTCATGTTTTGATCCCATTGGGAGGCTCTAGGATAAATCCCTCCTCCTTTAGAGCACCGTAACAGATGTTTTACACTAGCACGACATAGATGAGCACCACTTCTTCCCCCTACTTGCATTCACTCCTGATGACAATTACTCCATTTAAGGCGTCTCAAATGGAAGGAAGATACGATAGACGCAATAATGGAGACCAGCACCATCTGCGTTACTTTGGTACCGACAAGCGCAGAAGACAAGTTGACTCTGACACAGGCCTGGGAAGAATTAATCAAAACACTTACCTCAAAATTCTCGATCGAACACCACATCATAAAATCAACAGGAAACACCAGGACAGAATGGTTCACTCCAAACCTAATGTAGAAGTGAGATTTATATCTGTCTCACTGGTGCAGGGACACCCTTAGTCTACGGGTTCAAAAAATGAGGACTGACACGTGAGTGGAACAAAAAACAAGTTTATTACATCTCATGAGCGGGCTCCGTCATACAGACACTGCAAGTGTCTGAGAGGGAACCGACTAGCATGGTTTCAAACCTGGTATTTATACAAATTTGGTACAGTAAGAGAAGCACTAAAACTCCTTTGTTATTGTTACATAATGCTTGCACAACCCGTTACACAACCCCTTTGTCATTGTTACATAATGCTTTCATGCTGAACTGTTGAATCTTGATAAACCCCCTCCCATGTCACTTTCATAGATAGGCAGGGGTGGGTACAGGTATTGCTGGGCTTGTAGATAGGAACATCTGCGTGCTCTGGGCCTTTTGGCAGGGCAGGGCCTCTACTCTGGCACGTAAGTTTCATCAGTACAAACAGCTTTCAGTGAACATGTAACTTCTGACTTTGCAAAAGTCCTCGCGGAAACACAAAATGGGTGTTCACAGACAAAATGGGGGAGAGCGGAGGCTAATTTAACAGAATACATTTTTACCGTTTAACAAGCCCTCCTTTTAGCCTCTGCTAAACACATTTTGTCTAATTAAATAATAAAAGATATATATTCCAGATACATAAAACTTCATGAATGCAGAAAGCATAAAAGAGAACAAATTAACATACTTAGTGATATAATCACCATGACCACCATATTCCTCCACTTCTAAATCTGATCCTTTTACCTGTGGGTTACCATCATTATCTGGATAACATGCTATATTTAGCTCTTTATTAAGACCTCCTATATCAAAGCTAAAAATCTTATCAGCATGTGCTGCCCACAAGACTCCAAACCAAGCTGTGCAAGAGCCATTGTGGAAGAATGGGAGTGGTATGAGAGGCGTTCCCCCTTTTTCCTGGTGTGCGGGCAACAATCCACAAACCCAACAATCAGAAATATTAGCAATACGATGTGTATAATGCAACATTTGAATAAATTAATTGTTCTGGTAAGAAAACCTATGTTTCTCATCTAACAGTGAAAGAGTGAAATAATAATGTTCATGCGGTGTAGGTGTTGGGCGTACAAGTGTATGCATAGGAAATTTCACATGTAGGAACCAAGCTATTACACAAATACTCATAACAATAAAATAAACTTGCTGCCAAACAAATAAATGTCCATTTAGAGCTGATCATTTTCTTCGTAGCGTGTTGAACGTCCAGACGATCTTCCTCCATGATGGGCATTCACAATATCGAGGTCAACAAAGTCTCTCACTGTATAGTCTCTTATGATTTTTACCAACTCATTTCATAAATGTTCTTTCTCAAATGTTACTCTGAATTCGATACATAGTCAATAAAGGAAAAAGCAATCCTTTGGGCAAACAAACACAGTTTCACTTCAACAGGCTCTATGCCAGGAGCTGAACAAGATTGTTGAAACTTTGCAGTTCAAAATGACTGTAGCAATGAAGTCCGTACAACAAGTACTTCTGGAAAGGTCATCCACAAGTTCATCTGCAACAGCCTGAAGGATCGTTAAATAGATTGCTTTTTTCAAGAAATATTTCTGGGCCAACTGGTAGAAAGTTCAGATTCTATTTCCAACCCTGGGCAGAGCAAAGTAATGTACACACGGATAGTATCAGCAGTTTTCTGCACCACAAACTTTTTATTCTTTCCATTCAAAGATTCTTTTCTCTTCAGCTTTTGACAGTTCTCAGTTATTTCAGCATTTCTTGACTCTTTGTTTTCAGCTTGTCATGAGGGTGGCTCATACAGTTCAAGCCTCGCATTACACGGTTAAATCAATGTGGCATTCTGCACTTTTTCCATGCAATATGACCACTCAAGGGCTGAGAAACTCCAACAGAGTGCCATCAATCCTTTGCACGTTTTCAATCCAAGCCTTTCACTTTTATTTTCACTTTGATCAGTTTCAGACGTTTCAACTATGGGTGCAAAGGATTTTTCAAGGGAACACTGCAGACATTTTGAATACCCTTTCAGCCAGCTTTTTTCTACTTCCACTCATAGGCCCACAGCACTAATTTTTCCTTCAGAGGCTGCACCTGACTCATTCCCCCCTTTGACACCGCTTTCCTCTGAGCCAGTTTTCACTTTTTGCTTTTCCAGTGCAGTTTACTTTAGTGCTGTTTCAGACTGTTTGTGTTCCCTTACAGCTTGACTGACCCTCTTATGTTGGCTTTTGACCACTGCTGGAATCTTTTCTTGAAGAGGAGCTGTTTTATCAAGGAGACACGGGACCATACGTGTGTGAGAGGCATGCACCCGATTTGGAAGGCCACCACATTTCACAACAGTCTTTGCCAAGATAATTTGGAACAGGCCTTTCCATTTCACAGCATTTCTCAGATCAAAGTTTTGGCACCAACCATTATGCAGATCTTGTGTAGCCGCTGCAATCTGGTGAGAAACTGCACGCTCCACATCAATCAGACATTCACAGCATTGGCTAGTCTTTTCATCAGTGTTTTTCACAAGTGCATTTGCATGTACATATTCAAGCCACTTCAGTGATGCTGAAACACAGTCTTTTGCAAAGTGTAACTCTGTGCTGTCTTTGTGTTGCTTTATTGTGCTTGACTCAGTACTGAAGACACCCACAATGGCAGGAGGCCTTATTCCATCGAGGGGACTATACCACCGCAGGGACAGGCCATATGCCCAGATACAAGAAAGTCCTAAAAAAGAATCATATGGGAAGGCCCCCAAACTGAGTTCCAAAGATCCCCTAAGCATCCAACAGAATCAATTACACATGCCACGAAAACATATCTAGGACCAACAGAGGCACTAGTAGCAACTCCCACCCAGTGCAATCGAAGACAGGCATGTGATTGACCAAGTCATGTGATTCACCAAGTAAGGATGGTGCCAAGATCGAGTTGATCCCACATTATAAGTCACATCACATTTTAAGTCGAGGTGAAGTACTAAGACTACTAGAAGTACGACATCACAATCACTTGGTCAGACGCAATTATAGCAGCACAAGTATGGCAGTGCAGGGAAAACTTTGCATCATGGGGCATGGAGTTAACGAAGGCAGAGTCACTATGCTATCCCAGTCACTGCAATGGCCAAAATCAACTCAAAGTATGCTGAAGGGAGTCATAGGCCCAGACCACCCCATAGCATTTAAAGAAGGACCGCAAATAATGAGTCACTTTTCTGTCACAAATTCAATACAGTAAACAGCCAACCTTGAAGAAAATCAGCTAGTCGGGCCCCGTATAGGCAGACATAACAGAAAAGCATGAGTGAGGCCCTCAAGCTCTACTCTTCCGGCTCACCTTTGCAAAATCTGCTCCTGGAACGTAAATGGTTTAAGCTGTGAGGTGGATGAGGACGACTTTACAAAATTTCTCAGAGAACACGAGGTTCTGCTACTGCAGGAAACCTGACAGCTTACTAACACACCAATGTTATGTTAAGTTATGTTATGAAGTTTATAAAGTTCATGGCTACTCCAGAAGGAGTGTCCCTGTGTTGAAGATAAGCTGCACTAAGCTCCAAGTATCAATCAGTCAGGTTTTGCAGCAGGGGAAGATCAGCCCTGCACTATTTCCTAAATAGACAAGTCTTGAGAGTTTTCCGAAAACGATCTTCAGATGGCTCCGATCTCAGGTCCCGGAGCATAGTGTTCCATAGTTTAGAAGCTAGGAGTCTAGTGGATAACACAACACAGTCATCAAAGAAGCAAGCTCTGGCTGAGCAGAGGGAGGCCTATCGACCACCAACATACTTTGTGCCCACGAAGAGGTGGCTCTGGATACAACATGGATGTAGTGCGTTAAGCGTGAAACAGCACCTTATCTCACACTAATAATTCTGAATCTATACATACACCCAGCTCTCAAACACAAAGCCAAAAAGGTTCAGACCTTGATATGGACGCTTGAAACCCTGAAGTCTACATGCCCATAAACAACCATAATATTGTCAGGGGACTTCAATATGAACTTATTACAGGGCTATAAAAGAAAATTACCAGGCCAAACACAGGAAACGCTGGGCAACCAAACAAGACACGATTCGTCTGGCAAAAAATGCATCACTGCGCTTGGGCATCTGGACTTGCTCACACTCAATGGATGCTGTCCATTGGATCATCCAGCAGACTTTACTAGAGTGACCAGCCTGCTCAACTATAGACTTTACTCTGGTGGATCAAGAGCATCTCCAACATCAACACAAAAGAAAGATCTGACAGCGACCATTTTGCCCAAACCTTTACCCTGGACTTCACTCCCTCTGGGGCTCAAAAAGCACAGGGCCTCGTCTCAATTACACAGCCATTCAACTTAAGGCTTAAACCATGTCCCTGAGCACACACTGTAATACAAAACCCACAATTATAGGTAATTCAAAAACACTATCAATATTAGTTGTTTCCTTTATTTTCTGTCTTCTTTTAGTCAGTCAACACATGTTTCATCTTGTAAGGATTAACCCACGACTTCTTCAGGGTTTTCTCGGTTCTTGCATTATGTTCTACCAATCCATGCCACCAGTTTTACTTCCGTCCCAGTACTGTACTATGTAAATTTCCTGTACATTGTTTTAGTATCAGGATAAAACTCGGAATACCAAAATAAGTAAGCTTGTGTGTTCACGCTCTTGCTAACATGGATTGTGTCTGGTGAGTCTCCCTCCTTCAGTATCTCCTCCACAGTGTGCGATCTGCAGGAGAGTACACTTGCATGATCCCCGCTACGTATGTCAAGTGCGCTGTCCTGCTTCGAACAAAGAAACACGTGTTGGCTGGCTAAAAGAAGACAGAAAATAAAGGAAACAACAAATACTCATTATGTTGTTGAATTACATATAATTGTGGGTGTTGTTTTACAGTGTGTGCTCAGAGACATGGATTAATTCTAATAGGGCTCATGTTTTGATCCCATTGGGAGGGTCTAGGATAAATCCCTCCTCCTTTAGAGCACTGTAACAGATGTTTTACACTAGCACGACATAGATGAGCACCACTTCTTCCCCCTACTTGCATTCACTCCTGATTACAATTACTCCATTTAAGGCGTCTCAAATGGAAGGAAGATACGATAGACGCAATAATGGAGACCAGCACCATCTGCGTTACTTTGGTACCGACAAGCGCAGAAGACAAGTTGACTCTGACACAGGCCCGGGAAGAATTAATCAAAACACTTACCTCAAAATTCTCGATCGAACACCACATCATAAAATCAACAGGAAACACCAGGACTGAATGGGTCACTCCAAACTTAATGTAGAAGTGAGATTTATATCTGTCTCACTGGTGCAGGGACACCCTTAGTCTACGGGTTCAAAAAATGAGGACTGACACGTGAGTGGAACAAAAAACAAGTTTATTACATCTCATGAGCGGGCTCCGTCATACAGACACTGCAAGTGTCTGAGAGGGAACCGACTAGCATGGTTTCAAACCTGGTATTTATACAAATTTGGTACAGTAAGAGAAGCACTAAAACTCCTTTGTTATTGTTACATAATGCTTGCACAACCCGTTACACAACCCCTTTGTCATTGTTACATAATGCTTTCATGCTGAACTGTTGAATCTTGATAAACCCCCTCCCATGTCACTTTCATAGATAGGCAGGGGTGGGTATAGGTATTGCTGGGCTTGTAGATAGGAACATCTGCGTGCTCTGGGCCTTTTGGCAGGGCAGGGCCTCTACTCTGGCACGTAAGTTTCATGTGTACAAACAGCTTTCAGTGAACATGTAACTTCTGACTTTGCAAAAGTCCTCCCGGAAACACAAAATGGGTGTTCACAGACAAAATGGGGGAGAGCGGAGGCTAATTTAACAGAATACATTTTTACCGTTTAACAAGCCCTCCTTTTAGCCTCTGCTAAACACATTTTGTCTAATTAAATAATAAAAGATATATATTCCAGATACATAAAACTTCATGAATGCAGAAAGCATAAAAGAGAACAAATTAACATACTTAGTGATATAATCACCATGACCACCATATTCCTCCACTTCTAAATCTGATCCTTTTACCTGTGGGTTACCATCATTATCTGGATAACATGCTATATTTAGCTCTTTATTAAGACCTCCTATATCAAAGCTAAAAATCTTATCAGCATGTGCTGCCCACAAGACTCCAAACCAAGCCGTGCAAGAGCCATTGTGGAAGAATGGGAGTGGTATGAGAGGCGTTCCCCCTTTTTCCTGGTGTGCGGGCAACAATCCACAAACCCAACAATCAGAAATATTAGCAATACGATGTGTATAATGCAACATTTGAATAAATTAATTGTTCTGGTAAGAAAACCTATGTTTCTCATCTAACAGTGAAAGAGTGAAATAATAATGTTCATGCGGTGTAGGTGTTGGGCGTACAAGTGTATGCATAGGAAATTTCACATGTAGGAACCAAGCTATTACACAAATACTCATAACAATAAAATAAACTTGCTGCCAAACAAATAAATGTCCATTTAGAGCTGATCATTTTCTTCGTAGCGTGTTGAACGTCCAGACGATCTTCCTCCATGATGGGCATTCACAATATCGAGGTCAACAAAGTCTCTCACTGTATAGTCTCTTATGATTTTTACCAACTCATTTCATAAATGTTCTTTCTCAAATGTTACTCTGAATTCGATACATAGTCAATAAAGGAAAAAGCAATCCTTTGGGCAAACAAACACAGTTTCACTTCAACAGGCTCTATGCCAGGAGCTGAACAAGATTGTGGAAACTTTGCAGTTCAAAATGACTGTAGCAATGAAGTCCGTACAACAAGTACTTCTGGAAAGGTCATCCACAAGTTCATCTGCAACAGCCTGAAGGATCGTTAAATAGATTGCTTTTTTCAAGAAATATTTCTGGGCCAACTGGTAGAAAGTTCAGATTCTATTTCCCACCCTGGGCAGAGCAAAGTAATGTACACACGGATAGTATCAGCAGTTTTCTGCACCACAAACTTTTTATTCTTTCCATTCAAAGATTCTTTTCTCTTCAGCTTTTGACAGTTCTCAGTTATTTCAGCATTTCTTGACTCTTTGTTTTCAGCTTGTCATGAGGGTGGCTCATACAGTTCAAGCCTCGCATTACACGGTTAAATCAATGTGGCATTCTGCACTTTTTCCATGCAATATGACCACTCAAGTGCTGAGAAACTCCAACAGAGTGCCATCAATCCTTTGCACGTTTTCAATCCAAGCCTTTCACTTTTATTTTCACTTTGATCAGTTTCAGACGTTTCAACTATGGGTGCAAAGGATTTTTCAAGGGAACACTGCAGACATTTTGAATACCCTTTCAGCCAGCTTTTTTCTACTTCCACTCATAGGCCCACAGCACTAATTTTTCCTTCAGAGGCTGCACCTGACTCATTCCCCCCTTTGACACCGCTTTCCTCTGAGCCAGTTTTCACTTTTTGCTTTTCCAGTGCAGTTTACTTTAGTGCTGTTTCAGACTGTTTGTGTTCCCTTACAGCTTGACTGACCCTCTTATGTTGGCTTTTGACCACTGCTGGAATCTTTTCTTGAAGAGGAGCTGTTTTATCAGGGAGACACGGGACCATACGTGTGTGAGAGGCATGCACCCGATTTGGAAGGCCACCACATTTCACAACAGTCTTTGCCAAGATAAGTTGGAACAGGCCTTTCCATTTCACAGCATTTCTCAGATCAAAGTTTTGGCACCAACCATTATGCAGATCTTGTGTAGCCGCTGCAATCTGGTGAGAAACTGCACGCTCCACATCAATCAGACCTTCACAGCATTGGCTAGTCTTTTCATCAGTGTCTTTCACAAGTGCATTTGCATGTACCTATTCAAGCCACTTCAGTGATGCTGAAACACAGTCTTTTGCAAAGTGTAACTCTGTGCTGTCTTTGTGTTGCTTTATTGTGCTTGACACTTCAGGCAGGTAGCTACAATCCAATATTTGCCCAATATGTGGTTCTGCACACATCATCTTTGAGACCTCATTATGATCTGATTTCAGAGAAACTGGCAATCTATACCTGGGCATCAGTTTTTGCAATAACTCATTTCCTACTATACAGTTGTCCTTTTTCTCAAATTCTGTTCTGACACAACCTTGTTGTTCTGCTTATAAAACACTTTCTTGTACCTCTTTTAGTGTAAGTCATTAACATCAGCATTAAATAAACAGCATCCCTGCCCGCAAGATCTTCCCTCTCATAGTGACGCCGATCGACCTAGCCCCCTCACTCCATCCGAATAGCTCGCCTGCAACCAGCCCTCGGCCCGCCTAAACCCACCTCTCGGCTACCAGCACACACTATCAGGACCACTCCCTTGCAACAGGCCACCTGCCTGCCAGAACCTACCTCTCTTAGAGATATTGATCATCTTCACCGCAGAGCCACCAAATTAACCCTGGGAATCCACAAGTCCATTCTGGACCTAAAGCACCTCCTTCACATCACCGAACTCTCCTTCTCCAATCTCTGGCTCTCGCAGAACGCGACCCACATCCCCGTCACAAAGCCCCTCCTTCACCCACTACCACTATCCCTGAGATACTTGCGTCCCCGCAAGCAACCCTGCCACCTCTCAGAGGAGGACATTCTTGCTCTCCTCCATACCTACAAACCCACCTCTGGCACGCTTAATCCCTCAGAACTCTCGGAGGAAGAAGTGGCTGACCTCCTCAGTGGCTACGACACTGCCTTGACAACCCATGCCCCTCAGACCTGAGGGAAGAACTCCCTATCGGCACGGTTGCATCCAACCCTAACAGATCTGCTACCCTTCGCATCAGAGGGGTGGTTAATAGCAACCTAGCTAGAGTTCCCATCTCTGCTTCTACCCTTGACACTCACTCCTGCCCCTCCCTAGCCTCCTAATAAACTGTCGGTCAGCTGTAAAACATGCATCTGATGTCGCCGATCTCATCCTGAGACATAAATCGGACCTAGCGATCTTGACTGAATCTTGGCTCAAGGAATCCTCATCGTCCTACCTAGACCTCTTAGTCCCGCCCAATTATAACATCATAAGGATGGACAGGCACTCAAAGAAACAAGCATTTGCAATGCAATAGGACTCGCATTTATAAGAGTTTGAGCTATTGGCATTGTAAAATTACAATGCATTTTATTTATGTTTTGGTTTTAAAACAAATAAAAGGCATTGTCATTTACAATGTCAGTAGGATAAACTCGCATAAAAGCAGTGTGTGGAGTGCAGCAGTGTGCGGCGTACAGCAGTGTGCGGCGTGCAGCAGTGTGCGGCGTGCAGCCGTGTGTGGCGTGCAGCAGTGTGAGGCGTGCAGCAGTGTGAGGCATGCAGCAGTGTGTGGCGTGCAGCAGTGTTTCGTGTAGCAGTGTGAGGCATGCAGCACTGTGTGGCGTGCAGCGGCGTGCAGCAGTGTGCGGCGTGCAGCAGTGTGCTGCGTGCAGCAGTGTCATGCAGCATGCAGCAGTGAGTAATGCAGCAGTGTCCAGCAGTGTGTGGTGTGCAGCAGTGTGCGGTGTGCAGCAGTGTGTGCCGTGCAGCAGTGTGTGGAGTGCAGCAGTGTTTCGTGTAGCATTGTGCGGCGTGAAGCAGTGTGTGGCGTGCAGCAGTGTGTGGCATGCAGCAGTGTGGCGTGCAGCAGTGTTTCATGTAGCAGTGTGCGGCGTGCAGCAGTGTGCGACGTGCAGCAGTGTGCGACGTGCAGCAGTGTGCTGTGTGCAGCAGTGTGTGGCATGCAGCAGTGTGCGACGTGCAGCAGTGTGCGGCATGCAGCAGTGTGTTGCGTGCTGCAGTGTGCGGCGTGCAGCAGTGTGCGGCATGCAGCAGTGTGCGGCGTGTAGCAGTGTGCGGCGTGCAGCAGTGTGAGGCGTGCAGCAGTGTGAGGCGTGCAGCAGTGTGCGGCGTGCAGCAGTGTGAGGCGTGCAGCAGTGTGTGGCGTGCAGCAGTGTGTGGCGTGCAGCAGTGTGAGGCGTGCAGCAGTGTGAGGCGTGCAGCAGTGTGAGGCGTGCAGCAGTGTGAGGCGTGCAGCAGTGTGAGGCGTGCAGCAGTGTTTCGTGTAGCAGTGTGAGGCGTGCAGCAGTGTGCGGCGTGCAGCAGTGTGCGGCGTGCAGCAGTGTGTAATGCAGCAGTGTGTAATGCAGCAGTGTGTGCAGCAGTGTGTAGCGTGCAGTAGTGTGCGGCGTGCAGCAGTGTGCGGCGTGCAGCAGTGTGTGGCGTGCAGCAGTGTGTGGCGTGCAGCAGTGTGTGGCGTGCAGCAGTGTGTGGCATGGTTTGTAAACAACAAGAAAAGCGGACATCAAAAGAAGGGTGGGAGGGAACGAGCATATGGGGTGTGAGTTATAACGAAAGTTAATTATTGTAAGAGGGGATGCAGGAAGTGAGGCCGAGCGCGCGCTGGCGAAAGCAATCTGCTGCTTTCAAGTCCGATGCCAGATGCCAGCTTCGCGCTTGAATGCCTCACATGCACTGGCCATAAACCGCATTCCTAAGGTCTTGTGCCCCTTACTAAATCTCTCTGAATGCGTGAGGCGGCGCACGCACAGGAAGTAGCTGGTGGCAAATGGAATGCGTGTGGTTGTGCTCGTAACCGCCACCCGATCCGCCTGGGAAGCCTTTGGGAGCATTTTCTGAAGCCCCTACATAAGTCTCGCTGTGCGATTGCTTACGCGATAGCCAGGCGAGACCTAAAAAAGGGGTGGCATTGGCTGCATCTACTGCTCCAACCTCCTTGTTACGGAACTGCCGGTGGACCCTACAGACTCCTGCGAATACCTCGCACTCTCCATCTCCAACAACACTTCACAGCTGTGCAAACTTCACATCTTTTACCACCCCCCAGGCAAGAAGGACACCTTTACGGACCTCCTCATGGAAATCATCACAGCCAAGGTTTCTCCAAACTCTAATGACATTTTCCTTGGCGACTTCAACTTGCATTGGAACGATCCTAAGGATCCTCCGGTCAATGCCATCAGAGACTTCTTGGCTGATCAAGCCCTCACCCAAGCCTGCTCCCTACCTACTCATTCGAAAGGCGCCACCCTAGACTGGATCATTGCTAAGGAATCAGCAGTCAAACTTATCTCTATTGACACTTATGATTGGTCTGACCACCACGCCATCACCTTTCTCCTGCCCAGCACCCACAAGACATGGACACCTCAACCCGTGATTCCCAAATGATGGTTTAGAGACACCAAGAACCTTGATCACGAGAAACTGGCAGTGCGTTATGAGACCGACCTCCCCCCCCCCAGTGCACCTCGGTCGACAACCTAGCGGGTAATTACTCCTCAACCATATCCGTCATTCTCGATGACCTGGCACCACTAAAATGAAAAAGAACCCAGATCAAAGACAGAAATCCCTGGTTCAGCGGATCCCTCAACAAGGAGAGGAGATCCCTTCGACAGACTGAACGTAACTGGAAACAACACCCTTCAGCAGCACATCTAAAACTTCTCCGCCAGGCCATAAATGCCTACAATAAGAAAATCCTCAACTCAAAAAAAGAATTCTTCAGAACTGAACTGGAGAACCCCAAAAATCGACCTTGCAAGCTGTTCGACTTGGTCAAACATCAATCCAACAAACTAGCAAAAACCTCCAAAGAAACACCTAAACCCCTAATAACAAGCGAGGAATTATCTTCCTTCTTCTGCGACAAAATCTCTGCCCTAGGAAATGAACTTAAATCCACAACTCACCACCAAAATCAAAATCTGCCAGCTCTACCTCTTCTCTCTGCGTTGTCCTCCCAAACCTCACCCAAAAACCTAGCGCACTGGTCCAATTTTAAAATCTATGACTAACACTCTGTCTCGAAAATTCTTGCCTCCTTAAACCCGAACAATCACTTTAATGATCCTCTCTCATCTAACTGCCTAGCTGCCGCCTCTCAGGCTATCATCTCTTTCTGGACCTCAATAAAGGGCTCAATTCCTGATTTGCTCAAGGCTGGCCAAGTTGTCCCCATCCTAAAAAAAACACGCTGGACCCTGCTCCCGCTGAGAACTATAGACCCATATCCAACATCCCACTCCTAGCTAAAGTTCTGGAAAATGTGTGCAACAGCAGCTGAGCCTACACATCAACAAATTTCACCTGTTAGATGACTTCCAAGCCGGGTTCAGATCGGGTCACAGCATGGAAACCACCCTCCTCCACATTGTAGATGACACTCTCCAAGCCCTCGACCAAGGCAAAACCTGTCTCCTAATCCTCCTAGACCTTTCCTCTGGCTTCGACACGGTTAACCACCAATTTCTCCTTGAACGCCTCAAACTCAGGATGGGGTTGGATGGCACTGCCCTTGAATGGTTTAGATCCTTCCTCCAAAACCGCCCACAGAGAGTCCTCAGCAACGGTAATCTATCCGCCCCCTCTCCGGTTACGGTTGGAGTCCCCCAAGGATCAACCCTCTCCCCAACCCTCTTCAACCTTTACCTTGAACCTCTCACCGAGGTACTACGTGCCGCCAATATCTCCTACCTTATGTACGCCGACGATACACAAATCTACATAAAAATCTCTTCCCCTGAGGACATTTTCTCCCTGAACGAGGCCCTGAAGCTGACAGTCCACTGGCTCACCACCAACCAGCTTAAACTCAACGCAAATAAAACTGAATTTCTTCTGAACTCCCCGCCCAAACCCAATCCAGACATCCAGGAATGGATCAAGACCATCACAGCACTAAACTGCCCCCTACCATTGTTGACTCGGCGAAATCCCTTGGAATAACCCTTGACGGCGGCCTGAACATGCGTGGCCATATAAACTCTATGGCCAAAATGGTTAGATTCCACCTGAGTTACCTAAGAAACCTAAAACCCTTCCTCGATGAGTCCGACCTTAAAACGGCAATCCAGGCACTAGTCATTTCCAGACTAGAATATGGATGATCTACTCTTGCAGGGCTACCCAACAAATCTCTGGCCCCATTGAAAGCCTGCCTCAACACTGCCGCCAGACCCCTAACTTGCTCAAAGAAATTTGACCCCATCTCTCCCCACCTCAAAGCTCTGAACTGGCTTCTCCTAGAGGCCAGAATCTAAACTGGCCTCCATTACTCACAAAGCTCTTTATAACAACTTCCCTACATTTCTCGCACAAAAACTTGTGATATCAGGAGGAGCCAGAAACTCCCGATCTGTCAAAGACCTGCTGCTGCAACCAGCACGCTTCCGGAAGCAAAAAACCTACAATCGGGCCTTCTCTGGGGCAGCGCCAAGGATTTGGAACTCTCTCCCACCAGCCATCAGAAGACTTCCGTCCTTGGCACACTTTAAGAAGGAGACCAAAGCTGCAGTTCCCGGCACGTCTGTGGGTAGTTTTTCAAAATGCAACACACTTCTTTGACTCTCCTCAAGCGGCCTGTACTTGGTTAACGGAGGAGCGGCCCCTCAGGCCGGAGCACAATCCGCCGCTTGGACCACCGAGCTCCCAGCCCTCGCAGCCCCGATCACCGGGGCGCCAGCGCCGGAGACATACGCAATCCCGCAGTAGACACCGGTCTTAGGTGGCATCCCAGAGATCCTCCAGCCTAGCAGCACATAGACTCCGGGACTCTTTGAGCCCCTCGGCCTCTCCACCCCCGCCTCAAGCTCCAGTCTTCAGGTGGCCCGCTCGTGGATCCCTGATTGCCGTCCCGGCATGTGTCCCCAGATGCAGACACTGATCTCTCCCATAGTCCGACCCTCTGAAGAGCTGGCGGGTAGCCGGCGCGGCTGCTGACGTTTGAGGACATGCTCCAACCTTCTGGGAGCCTGGAGCTCTGGCAGACTGTTTGCTCTGATTCAGGGGTCTCCAACGAGTAGCTCGGGAGCTACTGGTAGCTCACCCACACCCTCAAAGTAGCTCTCAGAGGTGAAGCTAAGCCAATCGCAGTCTGTGCACATTAAACAAAGCAGCAATGCTCATTTCAAGACCGTTAGAGTGACGACCAGCAAAATCAATGACAGGGTATTATGATAACACTCAAACATGCACTGTCTTGGCTTATGGGGTCTGCCAAATAACCATCTGTATCCACTTTAAATCTAACTAAGTCACAACGAGATTAACCATGTTATATGTACTGGTCTATCAGTTGCACCACATGTGCAAACAATGCACCAACAAAGAAGAGTGCCTGCAGTTACCAGTGCTGGCTAATCAAACTGTGTGACTGCAAGTACCAGAGTGAAAATGTGTTAGTTGGAAGCATGATTAGCCCAGGGGCTGATAAGAGCAGGGCATGGATCCAGGGTAGAGAAAATTAAGAGCCTTATCTGCATTTATTTATGTGTGTGCCTGTCTGACATTGTGCCCCTCCCGAATAAACAGTGTTGTTTCTCGGAAGCCACATCTAAAGTCAAGGGTTTTATCTTTGGTGCGATTGTGTCAGTGCATGAATGAATGAATACACATTTATATAGCGCATGGCTACCAAACGGCATCCCAGCGCTTTGCCTGGCATAATAGTGGCAATAGCATAATAATGGCCATCACCTTTTGTAGAGGTAGACTATACTGGCTACCGCAATTCACATATTAAGAGCATGACCGGCATACTTTTAGCCATCTCTGGCAGAATGGTGACAGCTTCTTGCATAATAATGCCCATGACTGGTATAGAATGGGGACCCTGGATGGTCTGGCGTCCAGCCTTAGCATAGTGGTAGCTTTGGGATAATTGTGGTTTTAATATTAGCATAACACAGGCATTCTTTGTGTTATGGTGACCACTTATGGTCTATGATTGTAATACCGGAGTATTTGAAGCTGAATTTGTCCATGTGAGGAATTTTTACATGATAGTGCTCAATGAAAATGATGTATTTATGTTTAGGCGCTTTGTATTTTTTTTTAATGAAAACAGTTTTTTGAAGACAAAAAAGAGAAAGGTGGTATTTGATGGGAAAATATGTGCATTTTTAATAACTAATATGCTAACAAAGACAAAATATTGCAATTCTAAAACACATTAAATTTGATAGCCTATTGACAGTAGAGTGTGAGTTGAGGAGACTTACTGCCATGGTTATGTCCTTGGTGCCACAAGGCATGTAAAGATTTGAATTTTAATTCATAACTCGGTGGAGGCTTTTAATATGAATTAACATTTTCCTGGCATTTCAATTGGTCACCTTGCCTGGAATGCTTATTGGTCACTATTGGTAGTCCTGTTTATGGCGGTCACAGTGTAATATGAACACGTTTTGTCACTATATTACAGAGATAAAATATGCTAGTAGCTCTGCAAGTCTTCCCTTGAGCAGAAGTAGCTCTCACAAAAGAAAAGGTTGGAGACCCCTGCTCTGATTCATAGTTTTTCTGTCGAAACACTACGCATCCGTTCATATGGAGGGGTCCTTCCACGCATCTCAACCCGAGCGTTTTAGTTTAGTTCCTAGTTTCATAAGAGGGGTCGACAGATGCTTCCGTTCTCGAAGTATAGGGTGGGAGATGAGGTGGAGGAGGGGGTTGGGATTGTTCTTTCCCACAGTTTGCATTTGTTTTTGTTTGTTTTTGTTGTGTCCTCACACCAGCACTTACACGACACCCTGCCTCATTTTCCTTTGGGTCATCTCTGGCCCCTTCCTGGAACCCGGTATAGCGTGCAAGCGTTCCCTCCCTCAACCACGGCTCCTGGAGTAGTCTCCTTCCACCATTACAACCACCTACCACCATGACTGATATGCCCGTTCCAAGAGCCTCCCTTCACATATTGTCCTGGAACGTTAATGGCCTCCTATACCGCTTCAAACGTATGGCTGTACTGCGATATGCACAACGCCTCGGGGTGGAGGCTCTCCTACTTCAGGTAACTCACTTGCTAGGTAATCACTGTCCCTTTTTGGCACGGTATGGGTATGATCGGGTATGGCACTCTGGGTTCACCAGGGGCTTTCGCGGGGTGGCAATCCTATTGAAGCGTTCCCTCCCCTTCGTGACTTCCAAGGTCATTTACGACCCGCAGGGCACGTCAGTGGCTCTTTGTGGCTCATTGAACGGCAACCCCCTGAACTTAGGATCCACGTACTCACCCCCTTCGATGCTCGCAGCGACCTTGGCCAAATCAGCAGCACTCGTGTCATCGCTGCCTTTGGGCTCCACTTTCATTGGAGGGGACTTTAACACGGTTTCCTCCCTAGATCTGGACACGTCGGACCCCCCGTCCCACAGTAGAACCGCACAAGCAAATCAATTAGCGAGCTGGTCCAAGTCTCTGGGGCTCTGCGATGCCTGGCGTATCTGGAATCCGCAGACCAAACAGTTCACCCACACCTCCCCAGCCCACCACACACACGCGCGTATCGATGCAATATTTGTCCCCTCGACGGACTGTGTCACAATCCAAGATGTACGTAATCTCCCTAGGGGCATATCTGATCACTCTCCGGTCCTGCTTGGCGCGGGACCCCTCCTTCCTCCATGCGTCAGACTTGGAGACTGAACGCATGGTTCCTTCAGGATAAGGAGTTCCGGAAAGTAGTGGGACAGGAACTCAAGCAATACTTTCTGGCCAACGACGGATCTGTGTTTTCTCCAGGTACCCTGTGGGAAGCGTGCAAGGCCACGATCCGTGGTGTCATTAAGGGCCAGCTTAAGCGGCAGCGGCAGGAGCAACTACAACAGATTTCCTCACGTGAGGCGCAGGCCCTGCGCCTCGAACAGACCTTGTCCGTGGCTGCGGACCTGCCCGGGGAGAGACTTCTTGTTCGCCTTCGCGCCGAGATTACCCAACTATCCACGGAGGCGGCCATACTTCTCTGGCGTTCATCCGTTGCCAGGGTATACCGATGGGGCAACAAGAACGGCTCCCTCCTTCACAGAGTGGCCACCTATCCCAGGGCAAACCGAAATAGTCGGTCCGGACGGCTCGGCGTATCGCTCCTCCTTGGAGATGGCCCGCGCCTTCGCCTCCTACTGCTGCCAACTATACATGGCCAGATCCCCGACACTCTCACTCATGGGTGTCAAGAATTCCTGTCATACGAGGGGAGGAAAACGGTAACCAGCGAAAACGGACTACATCTCCCAGGATGCTTAGCGGTTGAGTGGTTATGTAAACAGGAGAGCTGTTACATAACTCAAGGGAAACAAGCCCTTATGTAAACAGGAGAGCTGTTACATAACTCAAGGGAAACACGCCCTTATGTAAACAGGAGAGCTGTTACATAACTCAAGGGAAACACGCCCTTATGTAAACAGGAGAGCTGTTACATAACTCAAGGGAAACACGCCCTTATGTAAACAGGAGAGCTGTTACATAACTCAAGGAAAACACGCCCTATAAAGGGAGGAACCGGGAGGTACAAGGCTGTCGGATATTGTGTTTACACCGACGTACCTGCTTCGTGAAGAGCAGTGTTCCGGAGTGGTGCTCCAGTAAGGCAAGAACGGAGGTAGGTCGAGTCGTTACTCCCTGGGCCGTGTCTTGCCCCATCGTCACCTGTGAAGGACCCGGAAGCTCTACCGGTCAACCATTGAGCTTCGCTTTTTGACTCGGCTGAGTCCAAGCGCAGTGGCGCTTTTGCTGGTTGGAGTCGTAACTCCCAGCCCGACCAGAGACACAGGGACTGCCAGCTGTAACGCACACCAGGAGGTGTTTGCCGCGTTACAGACTCGGAAGTCCACAGGATCGATCGAGCGGCTGCTCTCGGTTCAGTCTTCTTGCTTGTGATTGGGGTATCGGTGACGCATCACCAGGAGGTGACTCCGCGTCCCGGTGCAGTCTGAGGAAGAGGTTGAGCGGCTGCTCCCTTCAGGTAGAGACCCCGGCTGGGTGTTTCCCTGACTCCTCGATTCTCCCCAACACTCTTCGTGCCCCTCACAGCCTACCGATTGGCATTGTCGGCCATTTCATTTCTGCCCTCTGTTGGCATACGCCGGGATCGGCGTATATGCAGAGGACGGTTAGGACCATCCGTGCTGTGGGCTGGTAACGTACTTAGCCTGGAGGATTCCAGTGACTATAACTTTTGTTTGTTCTTTGTATTTTATTTGCCTTCATTAAAAGAACTAACCCTTCACAAGTGGTTGCGTCCTCATTGTCGTGTCTGTTAAACGATCCTGAGACGTTCAGGGCGTTACAAAGGGCTTGCTAGAGACTGGGGGCACTCACCTGCCGAGCCTGGATCCCATCATCCAGGCGGACCTTGACCGCCCGATCACTCCTGAGGAGATCGGTGAGGCAATCACCCTTACCGCCTCCGACAAAACGCCAGGTCCAGACGGCCTCCCGCAAAATTATTACGCCCAGTATCGAGAGACCCTCATTCCATACCTTGCTGGGTTGTTCGAGGAGGCAGTTGACAAGGGCTCCTTCCCACCCGAGACAAACATGGCCACCATCGTGGTCCTTCCCAAATCCCAGCCACCCTCCCCGCGATGTGCGGACTACCGCCCCATCTCCCTTATTAATACGGAACTAAAACTTTTTGCCACCATCCTTGCCCGGCGGCTCCAACCGCACCTGTCTGCACTGGTTCATCCGGACCAGTGTGGGTTTATGCCCTCCCATGGCACCCGACATTGTCTCCGACGGCTGCACCTGGCCCTGGACCATCATCACTTGCTCACCCCATATCTGGCGGTCCTCCTGGTGGACTTCGAGAAAGCCTTCGACTCGGTGGACTGGGGGTTTCTGGACGCCGTTCTTACCACAATGGGCTTCGGTCCACATCTTCGGGGCCTGGTCCGTGTCCTATATTCCCATCCAACAGCTTGTGTTCTTGTCAATGGGGTCTTGTCGGAGCCCTTTCCTGTTTACCAAGGAATGCGACAGGGGTGCCTTCTCTCCCCTATGCTCTTTGCCTTGGTGATGGAACCCTTGGCGGCTCTGATAAGGTCCCAGCAGCGAGTGCAGGGCTGGGATTGGCTCAATGTAGAGGCTGACAAGATCGCCCTCTACGCAGACAATGCTCTTATCTACCTGATAGATCCCGCCCGGTCCGGGCCTCACTGCCTCCGGATTCTCCAGTCCTTTGAGCGGGTTTCCGGCCTCCGGCTGAACCTCGACAAGTCCGCCCTGGTCCCTCTCCACCTCTTCAGAGAATGCTACGACTGGCAGTCCAACATACCACTCAGGTGGCAATCGTGTAAATATTTGGGGATATGGGTGACTCTGCTCCCCGACTGGGGCTGGGCCCTTAATGTCACTCCGTTGGTTAAGAAAGCCAAAGCAGATCTCCAGAAATGGCAGACGCTACCTCTGAACCTCATGGGGAGAGTCGCCCTGTTTAAAATGATGATCCTTCCCCGGTTCCTCTACGTTCTCCAAAACACCCCCCTCTGCTTCCCGAGGGCCTGGTTCCAGGAACTGGACAGTATGGCCTCTAAATTCCTGTGGGGGAAGGGGAGGGCTCACCTGGCCCTGAATACATGTAGGATACCATCATTTGATGGGGGTCTGGGAATGACTCATTTATATCTTTATTACCTGGCCACACGCCTACTCTCCATACATGATTGGTTTAACGGAGGGTGGTCCGACCCGGCTTCAGGCTTGAGCTGCACACACTGGAGCTTACTGACATCCAAGCTATGCTATATGGGGACCCCATTCCATCCCGACTACCAGACGTGACGCGCTCTGTGCTGCTTGCCTGGCGGGCTGCACTGCGGCACACTCAGTGGACACGCAGATTGACCCGGTGCACCCCCCCTCTGGCATGACACCTGGCTTAAGGAAGTGAGTGACCTGCAGGGCTTTCGGTCCTGGGATCTTATCGGGATCTCGCAGTTGGGTATGTGTGGGCGAGCGGTCATATGTGCTCCTTCGCAGACCTCCAGACCCGATATTCCCTACACCAGTCCCAATTTTACAAATATTTACAACTGCCCCACACCCTCCATGTACACCTCCCTGAAGGAACGTGGATTCCTGAACACAGCCCGCCTGAGGCACAGATCATGCTTGGGAACCTGGAGAAGGGGGGAATCCCACGCATCTACTGCACACTGATCAATAACACTCCGACCACGTTAGACCGACTCCGGCAACAATGGGAGCAATGGGTGGGAGCTCTGAACGAGGAGAACTGGCGCGACGCCATTATGGCCCCCAGGACTGTCACTGCCTCCGCCAGAGACTGCCTGGTCCAACTCTATTACTTGAATGTGGCCTACCTGACCCCGTCACGCCTTCATCGGGCTGGATTTCGCCCGACCCCCGCATGCACCAGGTGCGCACAGGAACCCGCTGACTTCTTCCATATAGCATAGGCTTGTCCCAAGCTGTCGCGGTTCTGGGGTGACATTGAAGAGGAACTCATGGAGGTGCTGGGTTGGGAGGTTCCCCATGATCCTTGACACACACTTCTGGATCCAGGAATGAAAAACCACTACAATGGCCGTGGCTGAAAGGGACATAGCTGCTTCTTGGAAATGCCTGGACCCTCCGAGCATTGGGTGCTGGCGGAGCGGGGTTGACTGGTGCGCCACGCAGGAGAAAACACTGTACGAGGCACGTGTTTGTCCCAAGAAATATCGCAGGGTTTGGGGGAAGTGGTTGGGGGGATTGGTTTAGACTTACAGGGAATGTTTATGCATATTATTCTGTATCCTACCAGATCAGTATTTTGGAAAGTCTAACCTTTGTGCATACATTCGCTTTTTCAATGTATTGTGATAAGTGGCTGAAATCGTGTGTGAAAACAATCAAATTTGTTTATAAAAAAAAAAAAGAAGGAGACCAAAACCTTCTTAATGGGTAAATAGCTCGTCTAATGAACACCTTACATTATTATCATTGTATGGATGAAACCTATTCCTGCACTCCTGGGCATCCCCCCAAGAATTGAGACTACGTGTCTTCTTGTATAATGTATCTACTTTTTTAAATTTCTTTCCCACATGTAGCCTAAACTTTAGACTGCGTGTTTTTCTTGCATTATGTATCCCCTATTTAACCCAATTGATCCCTCCCTTCCCAATGCTTTATATACCACCCTTAATCCTGTAAAGCGCTCTGATACCCTCACGGGTCTGGTTCGCGCTCTATAAAACTGTAAAATAAATAATAAATAAATAAATAAATAAATCCTTTTCAGCTTCACCTGTGAAAATTCCATTGAATGTATATGCTAACAGGACACAATATTGTACAACTGAATTAGCATTTGTCTCTCCCATGACAATAATGACTCCCATTTGAGCAGTTATACTGCATGTTATGGTAAGGGCAATCAATTTTAAATTTTGGGCTGAGGTAACTACTGAAAGCCATTAGGCTTTGACAATATAATGTATAGGGAGCACAGCATGTGCTGCTCCTAATCTGTCGTTGTTACCTTTCAAACATGGGCAATCTACAAAATGGTCATTGTTGGGGTCAATCAGACGTTAATCCTTAAAAGTCTAACCTTGGCTTTATGTATAGATTCATGACACCTAGACATTCAGGTTCAGTTTCATCACAAACAATTTCATTTGTTGGCTGTAAGCTCAATACATTTGAATTCAGACATTTCTTGGTCACAGTATTTTCCCCAACAACTTTACAAAGGAAGGAACCTTTCCAGCAATTGGACATTTTATCATTATTTTCTCACTCTTTTGTGATTGATATTTACCATAGCTACAAAATTAAGGCAGCTGGGCATTTCTGTGACGTTGGGGTCAAGGGTCATTGGGAAATACGTCACAGACCTTTGAACACATTCATATTTTTGAACAGGCACTGAGATTGAAATAAACTTGCACTCCTAGTGCTGGGGCACAACACTTTTTCTCTTTCAACTCTAGGAAATGCTTTTGTGCACTTGTTATCCAATGGAAGCGGATCAGACACATCCTTGTGTGTCAGCCTCAGTAAAGGCTTAGCCACTAGGGAAAGGTTTGGTAACCACTCACTACAGCAGCCAACCCCCCAAAAAATCCTGACTTTTTCTGAATTTGAGGTGGATTCATCTGGTAAATTATTTCCACTCTCTCTGGTTACCTTTCTAGCTCCTTTTCCAATTATGTTTCCCAGACATTCATCTTTTTTTTGACAGTATTCCTGACTATTCTCATGCAATAGCACTGTGACAGAAACTTGACAAAAATCAATAACAGTAAGCCATTCTTCAGCATGTGGAATGTAAAAATAATATATTGGATGGAACCTAGAAAAGTTATCCTGCTACTCTCCTGCATTATTCTTGTTTTCATTTAGTTTCTGTGAACCTGTGATCAGAAACTTACTTAAACTTCCAATCAATTCCATAAAAAATCTTTACTCAGTTTATCTCCAATTATTAGTAAAATTTCTGCAACTGATGGTGTTCTTGAACACATGTCATTTAGTTCTAATTTGAATAAGACGTGTTCTGTATGTTTTATGAATCTAACATCTTTCTCTGTGAACTCCCTTACTTCTGTGTTTATTATTTCTTTCAAATCAAAAGGTAATTTTTCTACTGTCATTTCTGATATTGCTGTCTCGTGTTGGGCCATTTTAAAATGTACATCCTCATCAGGAATCTGATAATTAACATCTACTACTTTCTGGTGTGCACTACACTTGACAATAGCCACTCGCTTTGGTAACGTTAATGCAGTCAGCACATTGTTAACTAACTCTCCATGCTGTCTCCACAATTGTATGCAGTGTAGTAATAGCATAAGCTGCAGTCGTGGTGCCATTGGGTAGCTTAAAACAAGATCCATCTACATACAATTCACCCTGAGCATCAGGCAGGGGCATGTCAGTCAGGTCCACTCCACACTTTGTTTGTTCCTCAGTGGTAAAAATACAATCATGTATATCACTGGACTGTTCAGAGGGCAATGGCAACAAAGTAGCTGGATTCAAGGTTAGGCAGCGTTTAAGTGTAATGTGTGGTGCTAACAAAGTGAGTTTGTACCCGGTAAGACGGGCACTCCTCAAATTTTGTGTCTTAGTCTGATTCAATAATACATCAACTGAATAGGAAACAAAAACCGTCAATTTATGATCCAGTACAAGTCCTGCCGATTGTCTGATTGAAATGGCAGTTGCTTCCACGTCCTTCAGGCAACCAGGAAGTGCCCTGGCCACATATACTTTATGTATTAAAGTTTTAACCCTTCTGTCCTCACTTTCTACACTCTCTTCTTGTGCTTTTAATTGTAATTCTTTAATTTTCTGTACAGTAGTCTGTTCTTCAAATTTCTTCATTAATCTGTTTTTGTTTAATATGTTTTCTCCATAATCCTACAGCATCAAACATACTCTGCCGACTTTTCTTTTTTAAAAACTGCTCCTCTACATATTGCAATGTATTTAAATCAAAGGTACCATTAAGTGGCCAGTGAAAAATGGCATCTGCCTTCATATATTTGTTCCACAATGTGCTAAACAGTATGGAAGAAATACTGTGTTTAATGTACATTTCATAATTCAGAGTGCCTTCTAGAGGCGCTGGCTGTTTTTCTTCCAAATTCTATTTTTGTTGCAACAACAACATAATGCACGAAGTGTGCTCAAAACAGGCATGTTTACCAAATTTCTTCTTAACAATGTTGTCAAGAGACTTTCATACCACAAACCTAGAAATGAGAAAAAATTCTCACATTACCTTTCTAAAACATTTGCAAATGTCTTATCAAACCAAAACCAAGAAGACAACAATTTCGATCCTACCTGATCGGAATTCTCCAACTCCCACATGCTGATCCTCAGATCAATAGATCACCATCAAATGCCAACCGAAGAGCCCAGTTGAGACACGCAGATGCCACGAAAGTCAGGTTGATTAGCTGAAAGTCACCTCGGCAGCGAGAACCAAGTCTCCTCTGCGGGGCGCCCCTTGGTGTTTCTGTCTTGTCGAAGCGACCTCCTTCTGATCCAGCTGCAGTCTTCAATGGGGCCTCACGTTGCCGGCGCCAATTGTAGAAGTGAGATTTTTATCTGACTCACTGGTGCAGGAACACCCTTAGTCTACGGGTTCACAAAATGAGGATCGACACTGGAGTAGAATAAAACACAAGTTTATTACATCTCACGAGCGGGCTCCATCATACAGACACTGCAAGTGTCTGAGAGGGAACTGACTAGCATGGTTTCAAACCTGGTATTTATACAAATTTGGTATAGTAGGACAAGCACTAAAACCCCTTTGTCATTGTTACGTAATGCTTACACAATCCCTTACAGAACCCCTTTGTCATTGTTACATAATGATTACATGCTGAACTGTTGAATCCTGATAAACCCCTCCCACGTCACTTTTATAGATAGGCAGGGATGGGTACAGGCATTGGTGGGCTTGTAGATAGGAACATATGCGTGCTTGGGCCTTTGGGCAGGGCAGGGGCTCTACTATGACATGTAAGTATTATCAGTCCAACCAGCTTTCAGTGAGCATGTAATTTCTGACTTTTATAGATAGGCAGGCTGGGTACAGGCATTGGTGGGCTTGTAGATAGGAACATCTGCGTGCTTGGGCCTTTGGGCAGGGCAGGAGCTCTACTATGACATGTAAGTATTATCAGTCCAACCAGCTTTCAGTGAGCATGTAATTTCTGACTTTGCAAAAGTCTTTGCAGAAACACAAAATGGGTGGTCACAGACAAAATGGGGGAGTGCATACAGTTTTACCGTTTAACACAAAAACAACTTAACCAAAAACTCAGAAACACTCGCTCACTCAGACATAAACCAAGTCAAGATTCAATCGCTAAAATGAAACAAACTTACAAAAAAGCGACCAGTGTGGTAAAACAGAAACACAACAAGAGAATCTGGATGAAACAGCTACACACAAGCCAGCAAAGAAATTCAAAATACTTTTGGGCCAAAATAAACAGCTTGGAAAACAGCCGCAACCGGCATTACAACTCAGACATCACAGAGGCCGATTGGACAAACCACATAACCACAGAGTACAACCACTCGGCGCAGGACAGTATACCAACAAAACATGCAGAGCCACGAAGTGCCCAACTAACACTGAAAACATACAAGGCTGACAACTTACAGGCAGAACAAAGGCAGGCAGTGTACAACAATTCTGATTCTATGGAAGCCGTTCGGGTAACACATCACCACCGATAACAACCAAGTGGCTCAGGCCAGTTCTCCATCAAGAGATGCAAAGCCCAGCAGGGTCCCAACTACTCAGACAAATTCTCAGGTCAACATCCAACAGCTCGCTCAAAAGCAGGTAATGGATGTCATAAACAAACTCAGGTCCAAGGGGTGTGAGGGCCAAACTGCCTACTTAACGCTTTATTTAAAAAAATACCCCAGTTTCTAGTCAACACATTTAACCCCCCTGTTCACACATGCACTGGAAAAATGCATCATCTCAGACTCATGGAGAGGCAGCACATTTCAACCAATATATAAAATGGGGGAGAGCTCAAACCTTAACTACTACAGATTAATAGCACTAATAGATGTGGAGGCCAAAATATATACCTCAAAAATGCTGACTGACTAAGAGGACTAGGTGACCAGCACAAACCTTGTTGCCAAATTGCAAACAGGCTTTAGAGCAGGAATGAGCACCTTAATCAAACTATCAGCAGTCACTCTTTTGGGCGAGCAAGCCAACACTAAATCCAGCAAACTTTATGCTTGTTTCATCGACCTCAAAGAAGCCTTTGACAAGGTCCCAAGGACCATGTTATTAAAAAAGATTACCTGCAAAACTGTTGGCTCAAAATACAAAAACCGGTCAGCGCCAAGAAATCTGTCTACACTTCATGAAAGCAGTCAATAGCAGCCCTAAAAATATAGGAGGCTTGGCACACCATAACAGAGTATCGAGGGTTGGAACGGACAACCAATTAATCAGACAAACATCAATCACTTTTAGCAGGCAAAGCAGCCTTGGTAAACAAAAGGCAAGCGTGGGTGGTCTTGCCCACATGCAAAGTATTGAAGCCTTACCCATACCTGTTGGCATCACATCCCAAATCTGTCATATACATATTACAGAATGTCAGCGCTATACCATTAAGAACCAATTATAACTTTCCACATCATTAGACTATCCGTGTATCACATGCAGTGGTGCATTGTTTAAGTTTATCATAACTCTTGAAGGTGTTCAACAACATCCACTTACCCAATGGATCACTGTGCATAGAAATGCTCATCAATTTTTTTGATTAAAGAAAAATAAATTAAAGGAAACAAAAGGTAAACAAAGAAACAAGAGAAACCTTTGGCAATGACTGGTGGCAGTGCCCAACCTATATGTGAGAAGAATAAAAACAAGCATTGGTATAGCCAATAGGTCTCGCCTTTGGGACCTTATAAGTATTTTGTTATGCAGTACAATATCCTTGGTGCAACAACATCAACTGTTGCATGGCTAAACATTTATAAGGTCCCAAAGGCGAGACATCCACATTCAAACTTACACTCCATTGTATCATCAACCAACTGTGTGAGCCCTGTGCAAAAAACACACATGCACACAAAACAAGGGAGTGTATGTTTGAAAGTGGATTTATGATTTTTGTGGATAAATGAACACCTAGGGAAGGCTTTTTTGGTGATTTGGTTTGTTAATCATGTCCCCTTGGTTTGAGAGGTTGCTCTCTTTTGTTACTGTTTTTTTTATTATACGAGACGGGCTAAACAGTTAAAGCAGTCTCTGAGCTAGGCCTAAAACGGACTGGTGCAGAATGGTACGTTTCATAGAATAAAAAAATGCAGCCTGACTCAAAAGGAAACATATGCCTGACCTGGAAGAAAAGACATTACTTGACTGCAAGTGCTGCTTGAACTGTTTGACACACAACCTAAGGGGAGCACCGTGTGTGGTCTAAAACTGTGTGCACTCTAGACATCTTGTCTGGCCTCATCCAATTAGCACACTACGTAACCCTCTGGCCACACTACCTGATCCAACATAACAACTCCCCACTTTAAAGATGCTAGCTGCCTGACCCAACAACAGCACCCAATGGCGATGCTTCCCTGGCATCCATGATCCATTCAATGTCAGAAACACACCACCCCAGTACAGGACCAGATTTTCACGTTTTGCAAATGTACTTGTAGCCAAGGTTTTCCAATTATTTGTGCACAAAGTGCATGCTTGGTGGAAGCAGTGCACGCTGTGCGGCGGAGACTGAAATGCAAGACCCAAGGATGGAGCAACAATTTCCGAGCTAAAATAATTTCAGACACCGTGTCTGTTCTCATAGCAGAAGCAGAGCCTTCAGAAATGCTTTTTTCCACATGCGTAATGCACCTGCTTCCATCTAATTTCATATGCATATATTTAAATGAAAAACCCTCGCTTCCTGATTCATAAAAAATGCTCAAGTAGCACATTCCGCCCAAGACGCTGCCATGTCTCGGTTTGTCTTCAATTTACTTAAACCGAAACTCAACTTTTTTTTTTTTTAAAACAAACAGGTCAACAAATCTACAGTGCGCTTTTGAGACACACATTGTATAATCTGCCCGCTCTGTTCCTCCTGAAATGTCCAAGCCTGGCCCTTCGACGGGCTTTAATGGAACTCCAAGAGATCTCATTAAGTGCAAAACAAGTCTCTCTTTAGGAAAATTCACATGTTGGCAGGTGTGCGGTTAACTCAAGAGCGCCCACAACATCACAAATGAAACACCTGAAACACAAAAGATGAAATAAAACGCACCTTTTTCATCAGCCTGACATGTCATTACCTTCGCAGTCCCAGGAGCTCGAGTTCACAGGTCAAAAGTCCCAGCAGCCGCCTGGCGAGAAGCACCCTCCGTCCCAGTCATGAGCTCTACCTCTTGTCTCACGGGCTCGCGCATCGTCATTGGCCATTGGGCTGCGGACAATATACATTCCTGGGAAGTCAATTGCTGAGGGCACCTCGAGGGGGCGGGGCTTTGGAGGGCGGGGCAAAGGTGGCGAGCTGCCATATGTAAAAAGTCGTAGCAGTTTGAAAATTATTCAAAATCCTGCCTGGTACTTTAAATGTAAAAAAACTTTAAGGACATGAAAGTGGGACACAGGTTGCTTGGTATTTTCACACTGAAAGTGGTACAAAAAATATTTGTCACCCGCAATTCTAACTTGTCAGTTGGGGGAGGGGTAGAGAGCCTTAACTGGAAAAAATAAACACCATCCTAGAACAAAAAACGCAGAGCAAACAGTAATAGGAGGTGTAATCCCCTCTAACAACCCCGCGGTGTGCACAGTAAGCAGCTAGGTGCGTCTGGAAAAGCAAAATAGAAAAAGCAAAATAGAAAAAGCTTTGCAAGATGGCGGCAGACTGTCCACGGCAAGCTGCATACGCGAAGCGGCATTTTCGTTGCTATGACATCGAAAGCTTCACAAGATGGCGTCGGACTGTCCACAGTCCCTACGGACACGCGCATGCTGTTTGCTATGGACAAATGGCGAGAGCAGCCATGTTTGTCCAAGCAGACGTGTGCATGAAAGCCCTCGGCAGAGTTGATTCCAAAAGGTACCCACAATAGCGAGAGCAGCGCATGCGCTGCTTTTGCCAGGCGAGACCTAACAATGTGTCTAGGATCTGACCTTCAGGGAGACTATGTATCTCGCTTTATGTTAGGGTGAGAGGGCCATTTTAATTTCTTGTGGTGGATACTGGTAGGGTGTGGTTCGGGGTCTGTGTGTGTACGACCTCGCTTTCATTCTGGCCAGCCGTCAGACATTCCTTCCAACATTTGTCCCCACTCTGTTAGGTTTCTCACTGCATTTTAATCCACTCTCATGGCCCGAGGAGAGTCTTCTATGACATTTTTCGGTACTGATGACAAGCAGCACATTTCAGCACTGCAGGCTCCGGGTGGGGTAGCATCTCGCATTAACAAAATATTCCAGCATGTCATTGCTTACTGTAACAGCACTTGAAGAACGGACTCAAAACGTAGGTGTTCGTTTAAAAAAAAAAAAAAATATATATATATATATATATATATATATATATATATATATATATATTTTCAATTGAATGTAAAGCACTAATGCACTTGGCATAGCACACAGGCCACGGAACATTTACAGCACAGGCACAGCAGAAAATGTACCTAATCAATTCGATTGAGCATTTCATGTTATTCTACCTGTTGAACTTAACCCATTACATTATTCATGTAAAAAAAGGCCTTACAAACACACATGCACTTTAATTAAGGTTGCGCTACTTAAACCAAGGAATAACCAGTTGCTATACATATGCGGCCGACCAATGTGACATAATATACCTGTTGCAACAAGCATGAACTTCTTCAGCTTAATCACTGTTGTTTTAATCTCAACTGCCATTTTAGATTGTAAAGGTTTTAATTATCCAAACAATAAAATATTACTATTATTAACTGTTGATAAGCTATTCCAAGTAATTGGGTACATGGAGTGTGTCCCTTGAATTGCAGCATGAATATAGGTCGATAAACCTCTGCTTGGCGGCTATAAAGGGCTCTTTTTTAGGCTGGGGCGAAGTAGTTAATGTACCCTGGGATCTTCGGGGGCTGAGCTTCAAGGATGGAGTGGGCCCTATCCCGGATGGGATCCTGGCACTGGAAGCATGTTGGATGTTTACGCCCTGTGGTGGGATATGGATATAATTTGCGGTTCCAAACTGTGTCCCTGGACCAACGCTGTAGGGCCTAGCAGTGGGTTAGCCTGGATCTTTAGTTGCACTTGCCACCTCGGAGTGCCACTTGGAGGAGCAGATTCCCAGTGGAGACTGCAGTGGTGGCCTGAAAGTTTAACGGTGGATGGACTATTCCCAGTGATGTTCCTTGTCCGGAGGTGCTGAGTGCTCTACCTGTCTGCTCGCCATGGGAAAGGATTTTATTCTCAGGTGGTCCCAGCAATCCAAAATGGGTCAGTTTGAGGTGGGCTTGCGGAGTGGGAAGTGATGGAGGAAGGAGGTGGCTCAAGGTAGTGGATGAACCAGAAATAAAGCAAATCCAAGGTAAAGGATAATCCACAACAAAGTTTCTTCTTTCTTAATTCAATCAAAGAGCCTATCCGCACGTGTCCCTCCAACTCTGCTGTCCTGCAACTGACTGGCCAAACTGGCAACCGTAAGTCAGCGCGCAAGAGACATAACTTGAGACGCACAAATACAAATGATGCAAGACATAGAATTCATGGAACCCGCATCTAACAAAGCACGGCAACGAGCACGTTCACATCCTATGCTGTAAATACAACTTCCAGATACAACACTCATGCGACCTTGAATTAGGCATTAAAACTTCATCATCCCAAATATTATCAGCCATTGACAGCTCCAGACACAATGTGAATAGAAGTTAATTTGCTGCATGCAAGCCGACTTCTGCAAGGTTAGTGACAGGTCCTTGGCAACAGAAAAATCGGTGGAGGAGATGAAAGCTTTAGTCTCGGACCTGAAGGTAAAGGTGGAACCCCTCTTAGATCTGGCTCACAGGCTGGCCTTTTGCTTTGAGTAGAAGAGGGAAGGGCTTGCAGTAATAGCCTGCAGTTTGTGGCATATCTGGAAGGTGTGGAGTCCGGAACTCATTCTGGGTTTCTGGTTTATAGACCTTAAACTGGAGAGTCTGCTCTCGTTTTCCATCACAGAGAGAGCACGTAGAGTCTTAGATCACCCTCCTCCACCTGGTTTATTTCCTAAGACAATTATTGCTGAAGTTCTCAACTATAGGGACAGAGATAATAAGGATGTTAGAGAACCTCTATGTTAGATTTAGGGGTCTCTAGTTGGCAGAGGTAGGTATCTTTGACAAATAGGGACCCTTGCGTCTAGTCAGGGTAAGGTGGTACACTCCCAAAATAACCCCTGCTCACCCCCTTGGTAGCTTGGCACGAGCAGACAGGCTTATCTCAGAGGCAGTGTGTAAAGCATTTGTGAACACATACAGTAAACCAGTGACAACACTACAGATGGACACCACAGGTTGTATATTAAAAATAAGTATCTTTTATATAGACTTAACACAAGACCACAAACGACAAAAATCCACAATACTGTACTTGAAATGGTAGAATTAGCTTAGTTCTCTTTAGATGCTAAAACGCGACACTTTGAGTTCAATGTACCTTAGGATGCGTAACGCTATACAACGAAAGTGTTGCAGGGAAGGTGATGCGCTGGATTCCCACACGCAAGAACGGTGATGCATCGGGTCCCTACTGCTGCGTAGGGGATGCGTCGGTTCTTCTCTGTGAGGGGAGGTGATGCGTCGGTTTCTTACTGCGCTTCCGTGGCGATGCGGCTCGCAACGCCGTGATGCGATGAAGATCCGGTACAATGCGACAAAGATGGCGTCTTCTTCTTGATGTGACACGATGCGTACATGCCCGACGGCGACTCAACGATACTTCTGAGCTGCAACAGGCCCTGTGACACGCTTCTCGGTGATGCGGCGGCGTCTGATGCGACGTCGATCCTCTTCTCTGGTGATGCGAGACGCTTCGGCAACGATGCGACAGCCGTGCGGTGACTCAACGATTCTTCTGAGCCACGACAGGCCCTGTGACACGCTTCCCGGTGATGCGACGTCGATCCTCTTTTCCAGTGATGCGAGGCGCTTCGGCAACGATGCGTCAACTGCAGCGGTTGTGACACGCTTCTTCTTCGTGAGTCGCGATTCTAGCTCCATGCGACACGCAGTCCTTCAGAAAGCCTCGCAGCAGGCACTCATAGCAGTCACTTCCAAAAGAACTCTTGGGGAGCTGGTGGGGGAAGTCTGTTGTCCCTGAGACTTCAGGGGAGGCAAGCTCTCTCTCACGGCCCTTGGAGATCCTTTACAAGTTGATGAAAGTACACACAAAGTTCCTCACTCCTTTCTTTGGCAGTTTAGGCAACCACTGCAGGCCAATCCCCTAAGCAGCACTTCAGCTTAGGGATAGTCACTCCTCAGTCTCTCTGGTTCCTCTCCTCAGCAAAGGTTTCTTCTTGTTTCCCAAAGTGATCTAAAGTTTGTGGGTTCGGGTCCCAATATGTATACTCAGTTTCTCTTTGTTCTCTGAAGGCAGAGAGGCCTTTGCCTAGTCCAAACCAGTTCTGGTCAGTCCTGGAGCACTTTGTTGACAAGACTCCTTCTTTCCTTTCATAGTGCAGGGCAGAGACATCAGACGCACCACAGGAGGTGGAGCCAGCATTGTGGAGGGAAGCCACAGCCCTATTTAGGTCCCAGGTGCAACTCCTCCCACCCATCTACATGCAGATCTTTCTATTCAGCCCTGTGCTGGCTCACCCTGTCTCCTGGAATCCCCCAGCCCCTGTCACTAAAACTCCAGACAAGGAATACACAACCTAGCAGAGGCAGGCTTGGATGGTTAGACAAGAAAATACCTACTTTCTAAATGTGGTATTTTCAAACACAGAATGTTAAAACCAACTTCACTAAAAGATGTATTTTATCATTCTGAGTTCAGGCATACTAAACTCGAATTTCTACCTAGTTCCCTGAGTCAGTTAGGATTATAAGATGTAAAAATCAAATTGCCCATTCTGGCCTATGGGGAACAGGTAGCCTTGCAATAGTGAATAACGAAAATGGCTGTAATTCACTATTAGGACATTGTGGCGTTGGAGAACCTGGAAATAGCTTATAAGGGAGGAGAGACGAGTGATATGATGCCTGGAAGGAAAAAAAAAAGTAACAAAATCCTTGAAAAAGCAAACACTTATAGGTAATGCAAGATTAGGTAAAGCATGTGAAAAAATATCCAGCGTACCCACTGAAGGTAAGCCAGCTGTTCTCACCCTAATCTTTAGCCGATATACTGCTCCTTTATATTGTTAGATTCTGAGCTTATTGAGCTCTTTCTTTTAGGTCATGGTAAACGGCGTATCCGCCTGTTAACCATCGTTTGACGAAGTGGCAAGATCCTTGATCGCCGGTGCCCCTGTAAGATCTCTCGTACTTTTGTGCCTTCCCCACATGCTGCCTAGACTTAGCAGTGCTTTACTTGTTATCGCTGCACCCTTTCACGACGCTTATCATTTCCTTGTCTTTACTTGTTCCCAGGTTTTTCCCGGCACCACCTTTCATTTATTTTAACCAAACCGGCACTTTCCGGCTTGGATCTCCGTCATTTCGGCTATGCTAGGGCATTGCTGCAGTCACCTTTATGCAATCCTAACGCGTTGCCTTTCAGGTTTTCCCAGCTTTACACCCTTCTGTTATTACTATTCGTTTTTAGAGCAGTTGCTCTTATTCTCACCAGTGAGGTGGTGAGTTTTGCTCCCGGTTGTTTTACAAACCCAACCCCTGTCCCCTTGTTTGAGTGTTTTGTTGTGCACCACATCTTTTAACCCCATACCATGCTGTCATTATTGCTTCCAGACTGCCTCGATTACCACTGCCTGTTGCGTTATAGGCATACTCGCCGCGCAACATTGATACTTAGAATTGTCTGATTACAAAATCGCTGTGTTTGGGAAGAAACACAACACTTTTCCTCGCATCTTTTACAATCATCCTTAGGGTATTTATTTACACACAGTGTCTGACTTTCAGATTTACTTCTTCCTGTACCGTGATTACCTGTCCTACATTACCCTACTCAGCCATTCCGGTTTGGAATTATCACCGGATAGACGGTGAGACACAGTTTTTCTCTCCTTTTGGTTATCTCTAGCGAGATTAAAACAGCTCCCCCATGGGCAGTTAATCATTCTGTGTCACTCCTTTGTTTTATCAGGTTGAACAGTAGGCTCTCCTTTTGCTTTTCAGGTAGCTCATTTTTCTTACTCTACCTTATTGTGATTCTGGCTTCCACTTTAGATTCCACTTAAACTAGCTCTATTCTGGCAGTATTTCAATATTTGCTTTTTCTCCGCTCCACATTTTGAGACTGCAAATTAATTTGTTTTGATAAGGCATACTTAGACTATTGGTGGCCACATCCCTAACTATCTATGGTCAATACAATGGCACCAACGCTAGGAGGCTTCACTTTAGGATCCCTTACAATAAGGTCGCTCAAGACAGACGTTGTGGAATTATACTGACACTGTTGTGTGCACTGTAGAGAATATATTCCTAGGCAACCAAACAGTTAAATAATATATAGACAATATTTGATGGACACAGTGTAAATAATCAAGTTGCACAGTATATAAAAATCAAAATATTTCATTATCAATTATATAAACTTATGTAAACACATTCATTACATTAAAATACAAATTTAATAACATTAAAAGATCTTAGTACTCAACAAAATTAATTATAATCAAATTCCAATAAAAAGACCCAAAGTGTGGCAGAAGTTAAGTCTTCGACGTGTGTTTCGGCGCAATATGTGCCTTCGTCAGGAATTGCCACAATATAATCTGAAAACAACAAAATTATATACTGAGAACTCGCATGATGTAAAATACAATATTACATTGCAACTTATAAATAATTACACTGAGAATTATATTTATATTTATAATCAAAGTTCATAAAGAGATTTTACAGAGTGCCTTCATGCAATTAGACCAACATTTTTAAAGATCATACGAGAATTCTTATGGATAGAAAATGAAATAAAGTGTAGAAAAGATGAGATCTGAGAGTTTCAATATTAACTATATATCACATAAGTACTAAGTCCAATTATGCTCACATTCAAGAGAATGATAAATGGCACGAAACTGGATCGAGATGGTATGCCGTATTCTTTGTCTTTGATATGATAAAATCTGCAATGATCCATATCATAATATTAGACATAGTATGCTAGACATAATTATCAACAAAAGTTTTTATTAAAAAGGATTAAAATAAGGTCTATACCTTTAAATTTAGATCTCCCAGATATTTTATGTGGAGTTTTATATATTGAGGGTTCTTTGTCCTTGCTTAAAAATGTTGAACGTCTAGTGTTGGATATTTCTATGTCTAAATAATCCAAAAAGAGAAATCTCGTAATTCCAGTCTTACTGCGATATGATTTCATTATAAACTGATTATGTTTATGATGTTTACCTGTTATAAATTAAAATTCTTGCTTGTCGCAATTATCGCATACAAGTGGTGATATATCTAAGGAATATAAAGGTTTTGTTTAGTATGGATATCCCGACATTTTCTTCTTTTATTTTCTAAATAAACAAGTAATCTTAAATGTATTACCTGATTTAAAATTGAGCACGCTAACAAAGTCGATATGGGCAGTCTCAACTTGTGATCATTGCATCCGTGTTTGTTTTACTGAGTGTACATTACACCTTTTATTGAAAATTATTTTAAAAACTATACCAAGGATTTGTTAAACAACTTTATTAAACCAGACACTATAGATTTATACTGTCCTATACTGATACTTTCTTTTTAGTATTTCACATAGTCTAACTCATGCTTTATTATTGGTAGATGTGTACGCTAGTCATAGATTCTACAACTCGAAATTATAGTGCCTATGGTGATCCATCTCCATTACCCCTCAGTTATTGAATGTTCACATTCGCATTTCTATTATGGGTAGCTAATTCTCAATTATATAGGTTCTTATGATGATATATATTGTTCCTATATATAGTCTCATTAATAGGCAAAAAAAACTTTTATTTTAAAAGAAACATAACCAGTATTTCTTCTTAATTTTATGGCAAAATACGGTTAAGAATATCTATAATTTCGAAAATTATGCAGTATTCAATCATATCTCATCAATGAGACATACTATGATATCTAATCTTTATGTAAAAAAATTCGCTAATAAAAATAAAAGGTGTAATCTACACTCAGTAAAATAAACACGGATGCAATGATCACAAGTTGAGATCAGCGTCACTCGCGAGAAAAGATAGAACTTATAATCAGGTTCTTGTTCTTGTCTTTATTTGGATTCCCCTAGGTAAAAGGTATCTACCATTAAACAAGCGATTTTCACATGACGCATATGCGTTCACGCCATACCACCAAGGTCATGTGATCGCAATCGAAAGAGACAATCTAGTATATAAAACCATAGAGTACGCGTTTAATTTTGATGCCTGAAACAGGACCGAGGAGAAGCCAGTAGCCATTCAGCACGGCACCTCGAACAAAAGAAGCACCATTTAAAAGGTAAAATAATGCCGAACCAAGCTGTACGTTTGAACCCAAAATTTGATTGAAATAGTTTAAACTAGAAAACGAGGGCAGATTAATAATTCTAGCTGCAACTTTGCTTTGTCGTTTTTCAGAAGCTACACTCTGAACTACGGATGTTTGCCATTTAAGCAGGCTGCCCATATCGACTTTGTTAGTGTGCACAATTTTAAATCAGGTAATACATTTAAGAGTACTCGTTTATTTAGAAAATAAAAGAAGAAAATGTGGGGATATCCATACTAAACAAAACCTTTATATTCCTTAGATATATCACCACTTGTATGCGATAATTGCGACAAGCAAGAATTTTATTTTATAATAGGTAAACTTCATAAACATAATCAGTTTATAATGAAATCGTATCGCAGTAAGACTGGAATTACGAGATTTCTCTTTTTGGATTATTTAGACATAGAAATATCCATCGTTCAAAGTTTTTAAGCAAGAACAAAGAACCCTCAATATATAAAACTCCACATAAAATATCTGGGGGATCTACATTCAAAGGTATAGACCTTATTTTAATCATTTTTAATAAAAACTTTTGTTGACAATTATGTCTATCATACTATGTCTAATATTATGATATGGATCATTGCAGATTTTATCATATCAAAGACAAAGAATACGCATACCATCTCGATCCAGTTTCGTGCCATTTATCATTCTCTTGAATGTAAGCATAATAGGACTTAGTACTTATGTGATATATAGTTAATATTGAAACTCTCAGATCTCATCTTTTCTACACTTTATTTCATTTTCTATCCATAAGAATTCTTGTATGGTCTTTAAAAATGTTGGTCTAATTGCATGAAGGCACTCTGTAAAACCTCTTTATGAACTATGATTATAATTATAAATATAATTCTCAGTGTAATTATTTATAAGTTGCAATGTAATATTGTATTTTACATCATGCGAGTTCTCAGTATATAATTTTGTTTTCAGATTATATTGTGGCAATTCCTGACGAAGGCGCATATTGCACCGAAACGCGCGTCGAAGACTTAACTTCTGCCACACTTTGGGTCTTTTTATTGGAATTGGATTATAATTAATTTTGTTGAGTACTAAGATGATCTTTTTATGTTATTAAATTTGTATTTTAATGTAATGATGTGTTTACATAAGTTTATATAATTGATAATTCAATATTTTGATTTTTATATAATGTGCAACTTGATTATTTACACTGTGTCCATCAAATATTGTCTATATATTAATAACTGTTTGGTTGCCTAGGAATATATTCTCTACTGTATAATTACCCTGTCCTAGGAATTGTTTTACCAATTTATCAGGGGGTCCTTGTTACTTTCAACTGTTGTGTGTACTACCACCCCACCTATTTACATGGTGGTTCACGTCACCGTGCACCACACGATTGTTTACTGTCACGTTATCATGTGAATAGACATACTTGGTTTTCATCTAGGTTGATCCACAGTCACGTATGTTGCTACATACAGTCACGCAATATTCAAGTCACTGGCCTTTATTGTTGTTTTCTCTTTCCCAATTACAAGTCACCTTGATGTGTTTCAACACTTTTCTTTTAGGGTTTCCAATACCTAAGGGTGTTCTTTCGCTTAACCACCAATGATACCAGGGGATGCTCCAGTGCCTGTTTGCATTGTGGGCTACCCATGTACTTATATTATATTTTGTATCCTTCCCAGCCCTTAAGAAGTCACGGGATACCTCCCGCTGTGACGTAACACGTGTTGGCTGGTTGTGCTTTCAATATTTATGAGTAAAACAATTTGAAAGACATTTCAAAAAGACTTGAATGGACTTATTAAGAGGATATTGTGCGATTTCTGGAGAAATGTGCTACTTAGCGCAGTTATCCTAATAATGTGTGCCCAGGGTCTTGCTTTTTTCACTATTAGGACATGCCACACACACCAGGTCATGTCCTATCTTATACTTACAATGCACCCTGCCCTTGGGCCTACCATAGGGGTGTTTGATATGAAGAAAAGGGAAGGTTTAGGGACTGGCAAGTGGGTGCACTTGCCCAGTCAGCATGACAGTACCAGACTGCACACAGGCTCTGCAATGGCAAACCTGAGACACGCTTTACAGGCTGCTTCTGTGGGTGGCACAACCAGTGCTGCAAGTCCACCAGCAACATTTGGTTTACAAGCCCCGGGCACTCCTGGTGCACTGTACTAGGGTCTGACAGGTAAACCAAACTAGCCAATCATGGAATCACTAAAACATACATAAATTTACCATAGGGATCACTTGCACTGTGGCACTGGACAGCAGTGGCACAGTGCCCAAAGCATCTATAACCAGCAAAAACACATGAAGCAATAGCAAAAAAATGAAAGGGAGACCCACGCCAAGGTGCTAGGTCTAACACTCTATCCTTATTCAACTACAAGGCCCATGTAGAATGTAATCTGTTACAACAGATAGAAAACAAATAAATGGTGTGTGTATTGGGTTCAATGGTAGGTAGTCCTAATTAATTGAACCCATTAAAGCATAACACAATTCTGAGGAGATTTTTCGAATTCTTCAAATCCCGTTTTGGGGTCTCGCCTAGCTATTGCGTTTACGCAATCGCAATGCGAGACTCTAGTAAGAGGGGCATTTCAAAGTGCTCCTAAAAGTGGATTGCATGGCGAGCACGCGCACAATCACGTGCATCGTGCTGCCATGCAATCCGTTTGGGGAAGCACTTCAGGCCACTGGCGCGTGCACGTGTAGCCACAGCCTCGGCATCCTACTTCAAAGGGTCCGCTCCCCCACCTGGAATGCGCTCCCCCGTCCCCGCCGTTCACGTTAGAACAGTTTCTGTTATACATTTCCAATTTTTTTATGTCTAATGAATGGCATCCGTTTCATGAACAATTGCAGCTTATAGAGCACGAGATGATGAATTGTTTCTGTTTTGCAAGCGCGTTCACTTTGCATTTACAGAGCTGGAAGTGGCAGAGCTGAGTGTGGAGCTCTTCAGGATTCACGTCTGAGACACCCCCTCACCTCCACTCCCCTCCCTTGCCTCACATGTCCCAGCACTGCAAGTACGGCTAGGGCCAGGCCCCCTCCCTGTTGGGCTCATCCTTGTGCTTCGCTCCACTGCCTACACTCCCCCTCCCCCTTATTGCTTTCACTTTCACCCACACACTGTCCCTCGTGTTGCTTCTACCTTACCCCCTTACTACCCTCTGCCATCACCCGCCTACACCCCCTATTGCTCCAGGACCACACTGTACTGCTGTTGGAAACAAATATTGTAAATAATAAATGGAAATGTTGGTCTAAATTAAACTTTCGGCTGCAAGGCATTGCGTTATTTAATCCTTTATTTATTACAGCTAAATTGTCATTTTTGTTCCTGAAAACACGTGTATATCATCTAACAAGAGTCACTTAGCATAAATATTTTAACTTTATTTCTTGTAAAGGAGATAGTCGGTACTGCACTTCTGTGAAACACCAGCCATGATACCGGTTTTGTTACATTCTGGCCAGCTTGTTTCTCTGTCCGTGCTTACCTTTCCTTACTGCTGGTGGATCCAGGGCATGTGCCACAGAACAAAGTTAAAGAAACACTGTACATGTACCCACCATCTTAACAATAAACATCAAAATAAGAACAACATAAAGTGGAGAAAAAAATCGTGCAGATAATTAAAAGTTAACTTACTTTGTTCCACAACAAGAGGTGAAAATATAGCAAATACTTGAGCTATTAAAATTCGTATTCATTTCATATAGAACAGCTGTTCCTTGTTTTAATTAATTACGGATGCATGGCAAAATCTGCCTGAGGCTCTATTGGTTCTAAGGAAAGGCAAGGTACGCGATGTTGTTGTTTTTATTTAAAACAAGCCATATATATTTATGGGGACTTGTTTCTTAATATGGTGTTGGTGAGGTTGTTTCTTAAGCTCTGCAGAAGGAGAATCATATATTGTGCTTGTGTGACCATGCATGTTTGGCATCCCTGATAAGTTGTTTGTGTTGTGGTTTAAACCCTAAAATGTCACAGAAACAGCCAGTGGAGGCTGCATCCTACACATTGCCAGGCCACATTTAATGAGAACTGTACAGATAGCACACAACTTTATTGAGTATTATTTATACAATGGCTAATTCTAGATAAATGATGGGTTTATCGCTAGTATTTTTCACCCAGCCCCTTAGTAGCAGCCTTCACCAAGTGCTCTATGCAGTAGGGGTGCACTAAAACAACTACATATCAAAAGCTGCGATCATTAGATGTGATGTGATACCACCCTTCGACTTCACTGCCCATTTCAGAGAAATTGTAGAATGCCTGGCTGGCCACCAATGTATTAGCCTATGCTTGTTTCGGTTTTTAACTTTATCCAGAAAACAATGGCTTTGCTGGAAAGTAATAATGACAACTGGACAAACTAACAATGGGAATGCTGAAAGATCTAGCTTTATAGTGCTAATGTGTGAACAGAACATGCGCAACGGATATTTGCGTGTGATTAAAGCCAAATCTATTGTTAAAAACATGTGGACAGTTTTCGTCTGCTGTTCCTGGGTGCAGGACTCCTCTTGACAATGTTCTACAAAAGTACAGAACTTGGCAATTTCTTCTGGTGCGATGGAGCAGAACATATTTCCTGGTGACTCGGTGGACCTATCTAGGGATGGCAGCTCAGGGAATGTACTGGGGCACATTATCCATACCTTTTATAATGGATGCAAAACCTAATTTAGAGCTCACGTGCTGAATATCTCTCCGCCTGTATGATTAAAGACCATGCTCCACTATTCCAGCAGTGACATTGTTCCTGCATATGGCTATCATGTGGGGAAAAGTCTCCACAAAACATGCTACATACCACATAAATACACCCCACATATATCCACTCTATGCCACATAACAACAATCCACATGAATACACTCCACACCATGCCACATATTTCCAATCAACATAATTTCACTCAACACCACATTGTTCCATGCCACACTATTCAACTCCACACAAATATATTTCACACCACATAATTCAACACCAAACCACATAATTCCCCTCAACAACACAATTCCACTACACACCACATATATCCAATTCACAACACATATTTAAACATCATACCACAAACCTAAGCAGCACACAGCATAACACTCTACTACATAATGGTCCACACCACAAAATACCATTTCACATAATTATACTCCATAACACACAATCCCATTCCGCATCCTTTTAATACACTCAATACCACATTATTACTATCCAAATAATATAACTGTACACCATGGCACAAAATTCCACTCCACACTTGACTTGGCATAGGTAAGAGACATTTACATTTACAATAGCAATAGCTCTCTCTTTTTTTAGCACACAGATCTAGAGCTTAGCTCCTACCTATTTGTTCGTTTTCATCACCAAAAAGGCAAAGTTATCCAGACAGTTCCACGTCACACAATTTAACTCCAAACATTTCCAATCCACACCACATAATTCAACATAAAACCACATAATACAACTCAACAACACAACACACCACACAATTCAACATAGTGCCCTAAAATTCAACAGCACACCACATAAACTCTAATACATACCACTCCACAACACAAAATACCATTCCACATAATTACACTCAATAACACAGTCTCACTACACATAATTCCAGTACTCAAAAATACATAATTACTATTCACATAATAGCAGAGCACACCAAGCCACATAATTCCACTACACAAATCCACTTCTCACCATACACTTCCATGCCACACAGTTACACAACTAACTAATCCAATCCAGCCCACATAACCCCACTACACACCACATACATACACTTCATAACACATAGGCAAATACATTGCCATTTACAATGCCAATAGCTCCAACTCAAACAAATGCGAGACCGATTGCATTTCCAATGCTTGTTTATTTAACTGACTATGCAATTTTACCAGTTCAAGGACTGCTGAGCTAGCTCCTGTGGCTAACCCCCGTAATTTGACAGGAGGTCACGAGCGTCCAATATGGCAGTGAGCAGATAATCACACCAACTGTGTTAAAAGAATCCTATGAGAGCTACATCCTGCGATTAGTGCTACGGCTAGTACGGTTTAGAGGGCATCCGCAGCATCCTCGCGCACGCCTGCATCCTCCACCCCTGAGGTTTACTGAGCTCTGCGCTTTCTAGAAACTATAAGCCAATAAACATTGACTTGCTCTGCAAGGATGTTAGCCACGCCCCCTGAAAGCCATCTGCGGCAGTGTATGAGCTATCTGCCAAAGCACCTCTAAGCAGAGCCTAGATCACCGACATAGAAGACGGACACGAAGCGCGTGATCTGATGCCATGAGTCAACTGGGTCCAGTGGCCATCTACAAATACCATGACCCCAGGAAGGCAGAGATCATTTTTCATTACCTGCGGCTCCTGTGCCGCGTAAATCAAGTGATCAATTCAAAAGAATCAACTGTTTGGTATAATTCTAATATACGTAATTTAATATTATTGTTTTGACATGTTTATAATTTACTATCCTCGCTAACACACATAAATGTTTTGTTGTTGCAACTATACTGCCTCACGAGAACTCCACATAAAAAAGCCAGATGTTGAAAGACAACAGAAACCCCTACATGCCCGAGTGATATGCCTTCGTCCAACTATTGCCTCACTGCCAGATTAGGTTTTCCTCGGTGGTTTCCTAACGCGACACCCGCGCTCTCATACATTCACAAAAGCGATGGCTCCAGCTCGTTTCCCTTATTATGTAATGTTTGCCCTTGAAATCATTTTTTCATTCTCTCAGCTTCGCCTCTGCGTTTAAATGCATCGGCATGGCCTCACTCCCTTCCTGCTGATCTTAAAGTAGAAGGCTCCACCCGGTTTTATTTCCCACACATTCACTACCTCTCTTCATAGGAAAAGTAAAGCCACAACTAGAAATACTTTTAGCCCCGCCCACCACAATCTCTGACTACTTCTTGAACCCGCCCCCTATGATAAATGAATCCTTGGCCCGCCCCTTTCCAGGCACGTTAAGCTCCTCCTACATATCGTTCCGTCCTTTTGCCGTTTCCCAGCTGCAGAACTTCTACATCTACGCCCCCTGTGTAACCAGTAAGGCACGCCCCCCGTCTGAGAGGCCTCCGGGTCCCATTTGTTGTCTTTTTCATCCTCTCCGCCCGTAAGTGGCGACGTCAGTGAGAGCCCGTCGTGGAGTGACGTCAACGTGTGGCCGACGTACAGTGACGTCATCAGGCTTGGCCTGGCGGCGGTGCCGGTTTCATAATCTGGACTTTGAAGCTTCTGATGGAGTCTTAGGTGCCCGGCATATTGGAGCTGCATCTCGTGCTCGCACCTGCCACCTCTGTGCCAACCCTCCCGTTCGAGGCCCCCATGTGACGAGACGGTATCCCCTTTGGCGGCTGTAGCAGAGCGGCGCAGCATGGAGCGCCTCCGGCGGCTCAGCACCACGGAGACCCCTGGGTGGCCCTGCTCGTTCTTGCTCTGCCTCTTGTTAGCGGTAGGGCCTGGTGCCCGAGCCGCAGCAGCAGGGGGAGCCGGATCCAGTGCTGCTGTGCTCGGCGCCTTGTTACCCAAGGAGTGCGACAAGCCCTGCGTGAATGGGGCCTGTAACCCGGCGAGCGGGCAGTGCTTGTGCCAGGCCGGCTGGGTCGGGGATCAGTGCCAGCACTGCGGGGGCCGGTTCAGGTGAGTACCAGGCACTGTCAGAGGTTGTTGGGTTACAATTCATGGGCCTTAAGGGCACCAAGTAACTATGGCAAAGGGATAAGAACGAGACCTTACCGGTGAGTGCCTGCCTTTATCAGAGGAGCGGTACAACGAGGAAGCAGCTTAGTGCAGGGCATCTGTCACGAAGGACAACGGCCCCGTGCTTATGGGGTATGGTGGGACGAGCTCTTGTGCCAAGAGAGCTGTGGCAGAGCGTTAAGGGTAGAGATTAGTATGTAAGAGAAGGGGCAAATAAGTATATGCCACCTTCCAGTGATGGATATGTGTCAAGCGAGGTCATTTTGTTTCGTTATATAATTGATGCACTTTTGTACAGTCCAAACTGAATTATTTCTATCCCAGATCACAGTTTTGCCTGCTGCACGGGTTATGTGATGAATCTCATCAGAAGTACTTACTTTATTTAACCCGGCAGTGTTGTGGAATTAGTTGCTTCATTGGGGTTTGAACTATAAGGAACTACAAGATTACATAGATGTGGGTACATTTATCATCTGAGACGTTTTGCAGTTTGTAAGTTATCTTTCACAATGGCGAGGCATTCCTTCCTGCTTATAACACGGCTCTTTTCTCCCATACTCTGTTTTGGTGTTGCATGAAGTTCCACACAAGGCCACTTCAAAGTGTTGTTATATTGGAAGCATGTAAGAATGGCTAACAGTTATCCAGTAGTGAGCATAATTTGCAACAAAACCGATGTCATTCCATTAGTAGCCCTAGAGATAACTCAAGGAAGGCATTCGGTAATCGGTCTCTACACATGTTAACAGCATGGGATTAGAGAAATCGGCGGATATGATAACCTTTGGTCTGAAGCTCCTCCAGAATCGAATGCCTTGGTGTGAAGTCCTGTCTGTGCACAAGTTCAGCAGACAGCATCTTGTGTCTAGCTGTGAATAGTTGTGTAGAATGGAGTGATGTTAATTAGATACTGGCTTGTTAAGAGGGTTGCTTATGTCAATCTTATCTATTTCTCTTCTGCTCGTTGCCATCTTAAATTAAAGGCGTGTTTAAGCATGATCCCTACCGCAGTTGATGTTGAAGCTTTCTAAATCTTTTTTGCCAGTCCCTAACGGGAGTGAGCCAATCTGATGTTTGACGTGTGTATACATTGAGTAGAACATCATGCTAAATCAGATGGATGTGTGCTTGTCTTTTGTTTAATTTTAATGTGAATATTCATTATTAGTATTCGTGCCGGTGGTGTCAAGTGTCATGTAATGTAAGTAGCTTTTCCAAAGAAGAGGTAGTTCCTGAAGGGAGTCATGCCACTGATCTAATCTGAGACAAAGACGGAAACTGAAAATTTAGAGGATTTTTTTGCTAGCGATTACGTTGGATTCAGAATCCAAACTTGTGTGCACTTTTGTAATGCAATGTAGTAAAACAGTAGTGTGTATTTTTCTGATGTGCGCCATACTTTTTGATTTTACTGAGATAAATGTATTTTGGGCAAATTCTAGGTGCTGACCATGGTGGGCCAGTTTTCCTAAAAAAATCCATTACGAGCCCCACACATCTCACGCTAGATGAAGCTGAAAGTACTACGGGCACGGTTATGTTTTTTTAATCCCAACCTTTTGTGTGCTTGGCCTGGCTACAGGAGTACAAACATTTTTGAAGTCTGCAATAATGCATATATCAATTTTTGCCTAATTGAGGTCATATAGACCAGGCACAATAATGTAGAATGTTGATGTTTTAACCTGTAAGTACGTATTTTATAATTTCATCTGGCCGGGTCTTCATCAGGGCAAAATATGGGTGTACCATCAAACGTACGGTGATTTGTAACCATTCTTAGGCAATGTAAAAATGTACGAGTAACACGTTAAACAAATATTAATCACTCGGAATAATATTGTACTCCCAATGTCAGCTAAGAGCATGGAGCAGTGTGCAGTTGACACTCGATTCATTGACCCATGTTTGTGATTGACATTGGGTAACTAGATTGCCCATAGTGATGAGATATGCATTCCTACCAACTTCAAAATGATGTCACTCCTGTAGCCATGCTTCGATATCTGATTTGCATCTAATTGTGTTTTTTTTTTTTTGTACTGATTTCACATTGCACGAGCACAGTAGCTCTTTTCACCTCCAATGGAGCACCTTGTATTTTGTTTATAAAAGTATTGTTAACTATTATAGGCAATATGTCTCACCTGGCAGGGAGGAAGTGTGAGGACACTGTTAGCCGCCGATCAGATATACAATTGTTTGTTATGCCATTTACTAACTCCGTTTTTGTGGAATACAGAGTTACTACGTGAATTATTCTGTGTCCACCCAGACACACATACATATTCTAGTTTATGAAAATACGTCTTTTCCTAGCACAGCCCTTAATCGCCTTTGTTTTGGTTGTAGTTGCTTTTTAGGTCGAAGCCTGCCAGACAGAACAGCTGTCTGGTTTGCTAAAGACATCTTGGGGGCACTTTACGCTGCTCAACTCTACCCGATGCCACTCCACACCACTGTGCTCTACATCCCTCTAGTCTACTCTGCACCACTCCACTCTTATGAGCTCCACAACACTGTACTCTATGCAACTTTACTCTATATCTTTCCACTTTACACCACTATAATCTACCCTGCTCCACTCCATGCCACTTCACTCTATTCTGAAACAATCTAAACTGTGCTGCTGCACTCTACACCCTATACTCTGCACATTCTGCTGTACACCACTGCACTCTATGCCACTGCAATGTGCACTCTACGCGATTGACCACTACGCTTTACAAACCTTAACTCAAAACCAGTGCGCTTTGCACCAATCTACACTGCACTCTAAACCACTCAATTGCTTAACACCCCTGGACTCTATGCCTCTGCACTCTAAGCCACTCTACTATACAGTGCACTCTGCGGCACTCTACTCTGCAACACTGCACACTTCGCCACTGGACTCTATGCCACGCTACTCTGCACCACTCTGTGCCACTCCAATCTGCGCCACTCTACTCTACACCAATTCAATCTACCCTGTGCCACTCCAATATACCTTGCACCACTCCAGTCTACGCTACTCAACTCTATGCCTGTCTACTGTGCACCACTGTATCCTATAACACTGCATAGGCCTGAGCGAGCAACCAATGCCGTAACTGATAGTATCACATCCGAGCACCATCCTTAAGATGGAAGAACCGTTTGCATTGATCGAAAGAGAGGAATTTGTTGTCTTGAATGACATGACATTCACCATCAGACCACGTGCCAAACGCCCAAGGTTGCAGTGCGGGGGGTAAATGGTATTCTGCACAATAGGGATGTTTGGGGAAGGGAAAGTAGTCAGACCGCGAGAGACCGCCAATTTATCCCAGATCTCCAGAACAGTTTTAATAGAGGTAGCAATGTATGCACTACGGGGCCGAGCTCCACGAGAGCGCCAAGCCAAATCCCACAAGGGCCTACAGGAAACGGCCCGGTCCATATAGAACCAATGTTTCTCACTCTCGCAGACCACCCATTCTGATATATACCGAAGGTGACAAGCCCAATAGTATTCCAAGAGATTGGGGCACGCAAGACCACCTTGGTCCCGAGGCAACATCAGAATCTTGTTAGAAAAACGCGGGTTCGACCGCCCCCATATGAAAGAGGTAAAGTCACGTTGGAGTGAAAGGATGTCAGCCTGAGGTATCGGGTGGGAAGGGATTGAAATAAATATAGAATCTTTGGAAGAAGTGACATTTTATAGCATTAATACGTCCCAGCCATGCAAGAGGGAGACTTTTCCATCTACACAATTCCTCCTGTACAGCCCCCACTATATCTAGGCCGGTTAGCCGATGTCCAGAAGGGAAGCGAGGTGGTCAAATCTAACCCCAGGTATCTGATCAACTTGTACGACCACTGAAGGAGTAAACCTTCCAGGTCCTGAACCTCCGAGGCCGATAGGGTAAGATTGGGGGCATGAGATTTAGTAAGAATAATCCGGAATCCCAAAGCTTTCTCGAAAGGTGGCATAAGCGTGGCTAAAGCTGGAAGAGAGGAAGACTGGGAGGAGAGAGAAAGCAAGAGATAATCAGCGAAGAGGGAAACCTTGTGATCATATTCCCCAAAAGGGATTCCCCGGATCTCGGGATTAAGTCGATGGCAAGGGGTTCCACCACAAGGGCAAATAGTAGAGGGGATAGAGGGCATCCCTGTCTGGTACCGCGGTGAATCGGGATGGAAGCAGTGAGACGTCCATTAAAACGGATGTGGACGAGAGGTCATCAACCTAGAGATCATCACAGGGCCCAAGCCCACCCTCTGCAGTACCTCTCGAAGAAAGCGCCAGTCCACCCGATTGAATGCTTTCTCAGCGTCTAGGGACACCAGACAAGCCGGCATACCTCTGATCTGTGCCTTTTCCACTATATGGACGATTCTGCGAATGTTGTCTGCTCCCTGCTGTTGGTGGTGGATAAACCTGACCTGATCAGGATCAATCCGACCCGGAAGTTGAAGTTCTAGCCAGTTCACCAAGATCTTAGTGTAGATTTTAGCATCCGTATTTGAGAGAGCTAAAAGGCGGTACGGGTGAGGGAAAGAGTGGTCTTTTCCAGGTTTGGGGAAAAGAACAATCTCTGCTTCTGCCATGGTCTGAGTAAGACTTCAAACCTCTGTAAAACTGTAAAAAAAGGTGTAGTAAATGTTCTCGCAGTTGCAGATAGAAGGCCCAATAGAAGGCCACTGGTAGGCCATCGGGTCCCGGAGTTTTCCCCACTGGGAGCTGCTTCAGAGCTTTCGCTATTTCCTCTTGCGAGATGGGTTCCTCCATCAGACCCTTGTGATGGGCAATGATAGTATCCCAAAGGCAAAAGTCCCAAAATTCCACGATTGCCTCGGGGAAGGGGGGGCAGGGGGCAACTGCGTTAAGTGCCCCATAAAAATCAGAGAGAACTGTAAACTTATCGAGCTCTGAGATAGCCCATGTACCATCCGTGCGTTTGAGCTTGGCTATATGTGCCCTCGTGTTCTTAGCCCCAAGCCACAGTGTGAGACATGTCCCCACCCACGTAAAATTTCTGTTTAAGGGCAAGCAGAAGTCTCTCCGCCTTGTTAGTGCGATGTAAACGTAGTTGACCCCTTGGGTGTAGGTGGTCCTGTCGTTCTAATGTTTTAATATCCACGGCCAGTGTATACTCTGAGACTCAATTCCTGGATTCTCGCGATTGATATAGTAGCGATAACCCCACGGATTTTAGCATTAAAGGTATCCCACCTAGTAGCTTCAGAGGTGTCCGTGAGGTCATTCACCGAAAAAAAAAAAAAAAATAAATAAAAAAAAAAAAAAAAAAATGCCTCAATCTCCTTACGGATGGCCGCTATATCAACAGGGTCTCGTAGAACCTGGGGCGGGAGCCTCCACCTGGGGATGGCCTCCGTATGGGGCCTAGGGGATTGTAGAGATATTGATAAGTGCGCATGGTCTGACAGAGAGATAAGATATCTCAGCGGTGGCTAGCCTATGTAGTAATGGTAAAGAAAGAAAGTAGTAGTCGATACGGAAGTATTAAAGATGCACGTGAGGAAAAAAAGGAGTAGTCTTTAGAGTCTGGATGCAAGTACCACCATGCTTTGATTATCCTAGGTCTGTGATAACGATTTTTAGAGTGGCCATCATTGCTCCGGCCTGGTGGAGGGCTGGTGCCGTGCCTCCCCCCCCCCCCCCCCAAGAATGATCGGTGTGATGACGGAGAAGGAGATCATGAAGGTGGCAGCGTAAGTATGTACACTGGTTCTGATTAGGAGCATATATGTTCACAAGGGTCAGGGATCACCCACCCCAGGCTATTTGGATTTTTAAAAACCTCCCATTCTTGTCTTTCGTAGCCCTAGCACTTTGGACTCCCCATCCGGCTTTAAGGAGAATGGCCACACCACCCGTTTTATAGGAGCACAAGCCCAGAATTGCCGACAATACTTAGGGTGGGTCATGAGGCGAGTGTCAGAAGAAAGGAGGTGGGTCTCTTGAGGGAATATGATGTCAGGATCTTGCTGAAGTAGATACCGCCAAACTTGACGTCTTTTATTGGGAGAGTTGAGCCCCTTTACGTTCAGAGAGGAATTTCACAGGATTAGTCAGATCCATACTAAACGGTCAGCTTGCCCATAGCAACGTCTAGGCCAGCGGTGCGGGCTCAGAAGCTTCCCCGTAGTCGCTCCACAGCACGGCGATAGACTCAATTGCGGCCCCAAAACCCCCATGTTTGCTTGATACCCTCCAGGGTACCCTAAAGACTCAAGCGCCGCAAGCCAGTCCCAAACCCACCAACAGCAGCACAGCAGGAGAAGGGAAAAGAAAGAATAGAATAAGAAAAAAAACCAAAAACACCAAAATACATGGCCAACTGGGCCAAACATCATCCGAGTCCATTGGGAACAGTCCATAGGACAGGCCATTCTAGAACTGCTTCATTTTTAGGTCTCGCATGACCCAGCGCATGCGCTGGTCTGGCGAGACTTATTGAGAGGGCTCCCAAAAGTGCTACCAGGCCAGCCTAGAGCTACAGTGCATGTGCGCGGGCGCGCGCGCCGCGTTTTACCGTGATTACTTTCACTTTCGTGATCGCGATCACTTTCACTTTCACGGCCGCAAGGCCGCTTTGCATAGCCAATAGGTCTCGCTTTTGGGACCTTATAAGTATTTAGTTACGCAACTGTTGCATGGCTAAACACTTGTAAGGTCCAAAGGCGAGACCTATTGGCTATGCCAATGCTTGTTTAGGAGGTTAACATTCCCCTGATGAAGGGCTCCCTACAGCCTGAAATGCTTTAGGACTACCAAATTGTAACATAACTTGGAATTTTCAGTTCTATTTTTCTTTTCCAAGTTCACTACTTATCGAATCAATGTGGATTACAAACTTTATTCAGAGTGAATAAATTCAGTATATGAAAACAGACTAACCTGCCTCAGACTGATTTCATGTAAATCAACAAGCATAACGCTGTGCATTGAGGTGACACCCCCCAAGGGGTGGTGCTATTCTCAGAGGACTGAAAGTGCCCACAGTTGGAGGCAAGGTGAATATGGCAGCCGGTGACGCTTAAACTGGACACACTTGAGTAACATTGCTTAGCAGCTTTTACCCAATGGCCTGGGCGTATGGCGATCCGGGAGGATTCCATCAGCAAGTCTGCTATAGCACCCCCCCCCCCCCCATCCCCCATAATCACTGTATGATCGTCCGCTCAAGGGTTGGGAACGTTGGAGAGCCAACATATTGACCACTGCAATTGAGCTGCGTCATAATATAGCCAGCGCCACTGGAATCATGCAGCAGGAAAGGGCCAAATCAGGTGGCAGGTTTGAGTAAATTATGCGGCAAAAAAGCAAACTATGCAGCATAATGTGGCAGATTCTATGATTCTAATACTTCATTATATTGTCATATTTACACTTGTTACCACTGCCTGGGCAGTGGTTGCACCTCATTTGCACAAGTTCAATACCCAAATATACCAATAAGCAACAGAAAGGTGGCTCATCAAGCGCTTGTGTAGGTAAACGGGAAGGGCAGAGCAAAGGTACAGCAATCTGAGCAGTGCCACCATTATAGCTAATACCATCCTGCCCATAGGTGATGGTGGTAGGGAGCACCTGAATGCCGGTGAGCTATGTATGCCAGCATCCGCCACCCCCAGCTTCCCTTGTATAAGGTTGTTGTCAGAGTGTTAGATATTTATCCCCAAGTATCTGAACTTAACAGGGTGCCATTCCAGAGTCAAGTGAGGCAATGTCTCCTGCTACGGTTGTGCGAGTCTTCGCAAGGGAACCAAGCAGGATTTTACGCAGTTAAGTCGTAGACCAGAGACTCTTTGGAAGTCTTCTAGTTCCTCCATCACATGAGGGAAGTCGCTGCCCACATACCAGTCCCAGCGGATGTACTTTGTTACATTTGGACTAGACTTCTTTAAAGTTTGTTCTGATGTCGATTCATAGTGGTGTCTCCCTTGTTTGTCCTCTTGTTACCATGATCGGCATCATTGTAATGCCTGGATACTCCTTGCTTAAGATCAGAATGTTGTTACTGCACTATTATCTCTAAGTGGTTTACTATGTCATCCAAAGCTTTGTCACCCACCATAAATTAGTCTTTTGTTTCTGAAGGATTCTGTTGAGGCTGATAAGACATTTGTATTTGTCTTTCCTTCCTAGGCATAGGAAAGCTCTTTTTATGGATTGCGAAGGCAAGTAACCCAATCTCTCATTAGGGATATCTGTATGTGCTGAACAGAGTTATGAATGATCAAAGCAGATGCAGGACTAGTTCAGAACCTCTTAGTGGACTTGGCATACACTGCTCCAGAATTGATATGGAACCACACTGTTTACTCCTATGTAACTAGTTTGTTCTGACACCTCCAGATGACATTCGCTTAGAAGGGCTGAATCAATAGTCATGTAGTGGGTCAGTACTTTGGTGGTAAGGCTGAACTAAGTTTGTAAAATCTATGTTCTCATTTGTCGAACATTTATTTAAAAGCTCATCCCACACTGACGTTTTGCGGTTTCCATTATTTGCTGTGCAGAAATTTGTTATGAATCCTCAAATTTGAGGGTTAGTCAGTGATATTTTGGGTTCTACTAGGGATGCTGTCCACATTCTTACAAATTATCCTACACATTTGGGAAGTAGCAGTGCCAATTAATGATTATGCCTATTCTGCATTATATTACTGCAAGCCTTCTTTGATTTAAGCATTTATGGTTTAAATCTTTTATTAGTTTTAAAGAAACAACAAAGCGACCCCCAGCTCCCTGTAAACAGTGCAATAAGGACATTAAGTGTCGCAAGTAAGGACATTACAAAAGTAAGATGCTTGGAGCGGGTCAACAAAAGAAACTAAGGGTGGGGATAAAGGACATAAACCAATCCCAGAACCCCCACCCCCCGTCCACAAACAAGTAGAAAGAAAAGAGAAGAAGGAAAAGAAGGGGGGAAAGAAAAAGAATGCCCCCGGGGTCAGCGCTCTCGCCTAAGGGTGCGGGAGGGTCTTGCTTGCGGGACTTGTGTGTCAACAAGACTGAGAAGTCTGAGATAATGAGGGCATGTCAATTCCCTGAATTCAGCCGTGAATAGTGTCAAGAGGCACCACAGCTCAGGAAACTCAGACCCTCTTCCCGCAAGAGTGAGGGAGAGCTTTTCCATGCCCAGTACCCGCCAAATCCTCTGCAGCCATCAGGAATGTGTTGGTGGATGAGGGGAACGCCAGTGCGCGAGAACATTCTGCGTTGCTGCCCCCCGTGTGATCACTATCAACCGGCCCGTCTAAATTTGAGAGGATATGTGATAGGGTGATAGCGATCACACTGGGGGCAGCAACGCAGAATGTTCTCGCGCACTGGCGTTCCCCCTCATCCACCAACACATTCCAGATGGCTGCAGAGGCTTTGGCAGGTACTGGGCATGGAAAAGCTCTCCCTCACTCTTGCGGGCAGAGGGTCTGAGTTTCCTGAGCTGTGGTGCCTCTTGACACTACTCACGGCTGAATTCAGGGAATTGACATGCCCTCATTATCTCAGACTTCTCAGTCTTGTTGACACACAAGTCCCGCAAGCAAGACCCTCCCGCACCCTTAGGGGAGAGCGCTGACCCCGGGGGCATTCTTCTTCTTTCCCCCCTTCTTTTCCTTCTTTTAATCATTTAAATGAGATTTGCTGCATCCGCACTTTAACATTTCTGTGTTGTACTCCTTTTGAATTTTGTTATTACCTTAATCGTTTCCCAAAATTCTAGTCCAAAACTCACTTTTTGAGTCGGTCCATCCTTATTTAACTTAATTTTGAAATGCTGATTTAGTCTCTGGGACACATTGATTCATGAAATTGGGCGAATCGGGGGCGCTGCGAATACCAATCAGTGGGCATGTTTTGAGGTGTACATTTTTAGGGGTGCAGCCTGCCCACATAAATATCAGTGATGCCATTTACCTATCTATATCTTTGTCCATATGTTCTCCACTTCCCTATGAAATTACAGTCTTTCTTCCAGGGAGACCGCTACATCTAGTAGTGTTAGCCCCTTAAACCAGTTCCTGTGTTGCACTACTTTAAAAAAAAGAAATGAACCCTCTTGATCCCTCGAACTCAAAAGTAACCTTTGTCGATTTTGAAGCCTTTACTTAAAATATTTCTTTATTAAACTTTGGGTGACCGCTGTTATGACATCCAATGCTGACCAGGTGACTCCATGAATTCTGTAGTGAATAATTGTGTTACTTCTTGGAGCACACCCTTGTTTACTGCTGTACACCTTGTCTTTTGTGCTGAACGAATAGCCCACTGTTAAGGGTGTCTGCATATAACATAGGAAATGTAGTTCTTTGACATGATCTTCAGTTTGAAGGCCAATTCCGCTGTGGTAGCATAAAATGCTGTTCCATCAGTTGGTCTATTGCAATGCAGGAGTCCAAAACATATTTGTTGTCATATACCAACGGCTGCAGCAGCAGGGGAGCGCTGTGTTAATTGAGCATCTCCACACCGCCACCGTAGTATATTCAAATCCCGGTCTTTCACCTAGATCAGCATCACTTGCAAAGGAATTGGCTGTAGTGTTACTGTAGGGAAGTAAACGTGTATCCAGATCTTTTGTCGCAATACCATGATATCCCAAGGCACTGACTGCCACAGAGGAATGTCCCATAACCTCTAGGAGTTGAGCCATTTGTTTACCTGCTGCATACAATCTTGATTCTGCTTAAGCGGCAAGGCTTTTGTGTAACAATTCATGTTACATGGCCTGATTCCATGTAAATGTGGAAGTGGATTATTAACAACCCACTGGTACAGGGTCACCCTTTAGTCCACGGGTTCTTAACAAGTAAGGAGGAATAGACACTGGAGCGAAGTACAAACCATAGGTCGTTTAATTAGCATTCATGAATGGGGCTCCGTCCGACAAGCACTATAGAGATACTCAAGGAGAGAGCACACCGAACGATGGTTACATGGATTTTTATAGCAAAGATCACAAACGGGGACGCCCAGAAGTAAATAGAACTTTGGGAAGAAGACACAAATGAAACCATCGGTAAGAATCAACAGCCATGGTCCCTTGTGTAACTGTCGCGTCCTGAAGCTGCACAACAAGATATGCTATCTGAACAAACTTTACTTGAGGCTTTACCACTGTCTGAAAAACCCTGTGCATACGCCAGCTGTTCTTTTGCACTGACTCTGCATGTATACACAGACTACAATGCCCCAATCTAGATTCTTTACTCATGTTTATACAGATGCGGTGTCAAGGATAGAGCCAGGCTGAAAGCAGAGCAGGGGTGAGAAATGGATGAGGCATAGCTTAATCAAAAAACAAGAGAATCAGATTTTAAATTTTAACATAAACATAATCCCATTTACTATTCGAGAATGGGCATGATGGGCTAAACAAAGCTTGCTCTATACCATTCTTTAAAAAAAATCGATTTTTTTACACTTCAAAAAAATAAGACAGAAAAGAGAAATTTTCTCTGGAGCACAGTTTAAACAACAACTACAAGACAGGATGACGTTCTTCCTTGGGAGCAAGAATAGAGGTTTACTCTGCTCTTCTGTCCAGTATGTCCCAACTATGCCCTAAGGAATCCATATTTCCTCACACTCAAAGGGAATGGCATTCAGGCAATGGCCTCCATGAGGGCCGAAAGGTTATCTTGGTCATGGTTTGAGGAGCGCAGCCAAATGCTAGAACGTTTCAGCCCCCCTCTTCCAGTCCTTCCTCTTTTATTTTTTATTTCTTAATCCTTTCCTTGGTGTCTAGTGGGCTTTCTGCACCTCACATGGGCAGAAGAAATGTCTTTGGTCTAGGGGTTGTGGGATCGCTCAATGCCAGGACATGTCAGCCTCTCCTCATTCCTTTTTAGGTCTTGCCTACACAGTGCATGTGCTGCGAGATGTATTGTTTACATTTTAGGTGGTTTACAACCTACCTGTAATATACCACTATGTGTTTTCAATGTCGCTATCATTTTTTCAAAATAGCTTTTTATTTGTAAATGACAACGTCCAATCGGACAAAAATGTTTTGATGATAAAATGTACCTTCCTGTCCACATGATAGTTAGCAAAATGTTGAGGTTTCTCTACCCATCTTGACCTAGGTAGCTCTAGGGAGGTAGGCTCTGTGTAAGATTCCTGGTTGAATAAGCCAGAATTTTGCAGAGATGGCTACTTCCCCAGGGGACCTGAGAGCTTTTTGCCAATCCTTGTCATCCAGTTCACTTAAGTCCCTGTGCCAGTGCCCACGAAGTTTCTGCAGGGGGTCAGATGAGTTATGTATTTGCTTTTGATAAGTCAAGTAGAGTGTCTTGCATTCCATAAAGTCTGTAAGAAGCCTGTCCTCTAATAGTGAGGCTTCAGGCAGATTACTCCCTGGTGGAATGGCTCTCATTAAAGCGTGTCTTACTTGTAGGTACCTGAAGGTTTCAGTTGGGGCTAGTGTGAACTTATTCTGTAGATCAGTGAAAGGACCCCTCCCCATTCCCCCCCCCCCCTCCCCTTATCCACAAGTCTCCCACTGTCAAGGTACCTATAAGGTCCCACTTGTTGAATCCCCTGCAAGTGTGAAGCCTGCCTAACTGCTCCCTGTCCCAGAGCAGTGTGCTTTGAGTTAGAATGCCGTACCTTTTATTTACCTTGTGCCATAGGGTAATTGTGTGTGCAGTGGGTCCTTTACGTACATTCCCTCTTGGTTTGGTATATAAGGCTCGAGTGCCCATCAGAAACCTATCCATCCTGTAGGCCGGTTCATCTTGTGGTCGGTGCACCCATTGATTTATTACTACTTGCTGGGCTGCCCAGTAACATCTTGGATATGCGACTATGCTTTGCCCCCATTGTACCACCCCCATATCAACTTCTGCATGGGTATTCACAGGGTTTCCCGCACCTCGCTCTGAATAGCTCAGAAGAATACTTGAGGAATTTCGTACGCGGTGTTTTGTGGGGCATATAAAAAACGAGGCAACCCCATCATTTTGACTAGCGATGTCCCAGTAACGATAATGGCAATTTCCTCCAATTGTGGACATAGCTGTGTTTCAGTGGGGCATGTATGTTTTGGATATACAGAAATGCCTGACTGGGAGAGGCCGGCCTACCTGGCCAACAAATTTACTCCGTATGTCCCCACACGCTCTCTCAGATCTAGTGAACAGGCCTTGCTATGGGTCCCCAGAGCTAGGAAAGCAAGACAGGGGTCCAGAGCTTTATCTTTGGCAGGTCCTATGTTGTGGAACAGCCTCCCCATAGCTACCAGACTGTACAGAGAACATTTTCCTTTCAGGAAACAATTAAAAACCTTCCTTTTTCAGAATTAGGATACCACTTCAATGTTATAATGGTACACGGCTAGTGTCTGTTCTTTTGTTTATTGATGGTGCTAAAGGGCGCGGAGATACTCCTCAGGGAGTCGATTCCAGCGCGGTACAAACATGCAAATAAATAAAATAAATATAGAACAGCTCTGGGTCTGCTGTCACAAATATCCCGAGATGGTGGATGCCCCGACTACTAACGTCGCTTCACATTCTACCGGTAGCACCGGGGTTCAGCCATATAGTACATAATTTGTGGATTTAGACCAATTTGATGGAGTAGCTGGATTGTTTGTCCAAGTTTGCGAGAATGGTTCTAATTCTGGCTATCGAATGGCGTGGGTAGGCAACATACAACAGGATGTAATTGGCATATAATATACCATCCTCCAACCGTCTGTCCAATGGAGACCTTATCAGCAGGTCTCCCCTGACCAAACTGCCAGTGGTTCATGAACCAACGCAAATGGGAGTGGTGACAGGGGACAACCCTGACAAGTCCCACTCCGAAGCCTAAATGCAACTGGGACCCGCTCGTTCACCACTACCTGTGCCTTGGGCCCATGTATAGTAGCCGAATCTATGCCAGGCACTTGGGCCCGAATCCCATTTTCTCCAGGACTGCGACTAAGTATGGCCACTCAACCGTGTCGATCACCATGCGCGTCCAGGGATGTCACCACAGCATCTTCTCGGATGGTATCTTTCCTGCCCATTACCCCATGTATGTGGTACAGATTGAGTGCTGTATTTCTCCCCGGCATAAAACCGGATTGGTCCAGGTGTATCAAGTAAGATGCGTTGGACAAGTCTGGAGGCGAGACGCTTGGCCAGTATTTTAATTTCGGCACGAAGGAGTGAGCTAGGCAGTACGAGGCACAAAGGCCTGCCGGCTCACCGGGGTTGTGGATAACTACTATTTAAGTCAGGCGTTGGTTCTCGGAGAACATTCGAAAGCAGATGTGGCGCCACTTGGGGACCTACTGCCTTTAATTCTATTGGTAGGCCATTTGGTTCCATAGCTTTTCCAGATTGAATGCTACGGATGGCTGAAGCTATTTTCTCAACCTTTATTTCCCTTTCCATACCGGACTAGTCTTTAGGGGTAAGCACTGGGAGTGGGGGGTCCATTAGGCTGTCTCTTGAGGCTTCAGCTGTGGCGGTTGGAACTCCGGTGTATATGGTGGTATAATACTGTGCGAATGCCTCGGCTATATCCTGGGGATCACCCATGTATCTGCCTGATTCTGAGCTGAGTGCACGCACGAACTATCTACCTGTTCACGCCTCTCGATCAAGACCAATAACTTCCCAGCTTTATGACCATGCTCATAAATTCTGTTGCTTTTTGCTGACAACTTGGCTCCGTCTCCCTCTAGGGTTAGTTCTCTATATTCCTGTCTTCTAAGCTGCAATGTGTGTGATGTCCGTGTAGTCTCTGGTCAATTGGTTCTCCAGGTTAATATGTTGCCCTCCAGCGCGTCCATAGCTGCCCTCTTATCTCTCTTGTGTTTGCCACCACGAGGGAGAGTCTCTCCCCTTTTATGAATGTCTTGTACGCCTCCCACAAGATCTGCGATTACTCCACCAAGTTCTCATTTTCTTCTAAATAGGCTTATGTGGCCTGCACTACTCCTTTTCGTATCTGTGGAACCCTCGGGCCCCATGGCTGCAGCGATGTTATGTTATGTTACGCCTTTTTATAAAGCGCACAGCTGCCCCAACGAAGGGGCGTCCCGGCGCTAACCACAAAAATCCAGAGGGATGGAAGGGGGATATCAAGCCACAGGGAAAAGGTAGGTCTTGATAGCTTTACGGAATGTGGTCAAACAGTCCATAGTACGGATTGACAAAGGCAGGGAGTTCCAGAGCTTAGGTACCAAGAGACGAAAAGATTTGCCTCCAGCTCTGGATCTCTTGACTCTGGGGACAGCAGCCAGCATCAATTCGGATGAGCGCAGGGTGCGCCTAGGGGTATAGGGATTGATAAGATCAGACAAGATGTCGGGAGCGGAGAGTTTGAGGATTTTGAAGGTAAGACAGAGGGATTTATATTAAATTCTTTTGGAGATTGGGAGCCAGTGGAGGCGACGAATGGCTCCTCTTCCAGAGCATGATCTAGACAGGCCCAGAATGGCACGCGCTGCGGAATTTTGAGTGCGCTGGAGATGGTTGAGCTCAGCTTTATTGGCCCCCAGCAGCAAAGAGTTGGCATAGTCCAGTCTTGAAAGAATGGTAGCTTGGACTATAAGTTGGCGAGTGGCTGAATCAAAGAAGCGGGGAGCAGGCCTTAGAGTACGCAGCAGCCCAAAACAGGTGCCAGCTATCTTTTTAGTGTGATCCTGGAAGTTTAAGGTCGAATCAAACAACAAGCCGAGGTTCTTCACCACCGATTTAGGGGGAGGGGGGGGGGAGGTCCCAGAGATGGAGGCCACCAATGGGAGTTCCAGAGCTCCTTGTTTTTGCCTACTAAAAGGACCTCTGATTTACCAGCATTGAGCTGGAGACAGTTCTCCGTCAACCAGCCCGCGATAGCTTCAAGGCCCTGTTGGAATTGGGCGGCGTCTTGAGCAACATCGTCAGAGAGAGCTACCGTGAGCTGGGTGTCGTCAGCATACGAAACCATTGAGAGTCCGTGGTGACGTGCGACAGCGGCCAGGGGCTGAACATAAAGATTGAACAGAGCCGGGCTGAGTGCTGAACCCTGGGGGACCCCCTGCGTGATAGATTTAATAGCGGAGGAAAAAGGAGGGGCCGAGACTTGAAAGGATCGATCGGTCAAAAAGGAACGGAACCATTCAAGAGCAGCGTCTTTTATCCCGGCTTCTTCCAACCGGCGTAGGAGAATCTGATGCGAAACCGTATCAAATGCCGCGCTCAAGTCCAATAATATGAGTGCTGCTGTTTGGCCGTTGTCAAGGATAGAACGTAAATTTTCGCTTACAGCTAGAAGAGCGGTTTCGGTGCTAAAGCCCGCGCGAAAACCGTTTTGGGATTGATCTAAAATCTTGTTTTTGGTTATATGCTCGGCAAGAACTTTATTGACATGGGCCTCAGTAACTTTTGCCGCCCATGGTAAAAGAGATTGGCCGAAAATTCTCAGGTTTAGAAGAGTCAAGGTGCAGTTTTTTTAACAGGGGGAGTACCTTGGCCTGTTTCCAGGCCAAAGGGACCGAAGCCCTGCTAAAGGAGGAGTTGATAGTAGAGAGAAAAGGTTGAAGGAGGACCGGGAGACAGTCTCGGTATTGAGAGGGTCTCATGGGGTCCAGAGGGGACCCTGATTTAACTTTAGAGCTGAGGGTCAGGAACTCCTCTTGCGAAATGGGAGGAATACATTCCAGGGGAGAATAGTGCGTAGCGATCGGGAGGTGTTCTTGCTTTGTGGAATGATTAGGGAAGGATTTATAAATGTCAGCAACATTTTGAACGAAGTAGGAGGCCAATTCTTCACATTGTTTATCAGAGGCGATATGTGGCGTGAGAGGATCCTTCCTTTTTTTCAAATCATTAAGGATTTTGAAAATACATTTAGTAGGGTTGTTGCTGGAAGCAATTTGGTTCGTGAAGAAGGCCGTGCGGGCGTGGTGTATGGCTTTGTGATAACTTTTTAAAGTAGCCTGATATTGCTTCTTCCTTAATGGGCAGTAGTCCTTACGCCAAGCTCGCTCACTGTGTTTGCAGGTGCTGCGCATTGTGGCAAGAGAGTCTGTGTACCAAGGATTAGGGCAGGCGCCGCGACCCTTCGACCACTTTAATGGGATAAGGGAGTCAAGTGCAGCATAGATCCAGTCACAAATTTCCGTGTAAGCTTGTTCTGGATCAAGGTTGTCAAGAATAGGAAGGCTAGAAGACAGGAGGGCCAACAGGTCCTCCCGTTTGAGCTGATATACCTCGCTGAGCGCTTAGTGTTCCAGCTAAATCGCAAGCCCTCAACTGGGAGTCGTCATAGATGCCCCGCACCAATTGGTGTAAATCCCTGAAGTTAGGGACCCCATCTGCGTGAATAATGTTAGAATAATGACTATACGCGAGTGACTATTATGCTTCCCTGAATAATAGGTGAAGTGGGGGGGTGTCGATCTTGGAGGTCATTCAGCGTCATATTAAAGTCACCTCCAATCAGGAGTTCTCCCTTGGGCAGCTTCAGCAAAAATGCGCTCAGATCAGGAGTAGCTATGGTATGCAGCGGCATGTATACAGAGACAATATTGACCGTTTTCCCCTCCCATTTAGCGGTTAGCACAGCAAACCTACCTTTCCGTTTTCCCCTCCCACTTAGCGGTTAGCACAGCAAACCTACTTTTCCGTCCAACGAAGTCCATTCCACCATTAGGAGAAACTGCCTCCTCACCAGAACACCCTCCTCTCTTGACCCAGAAGTGAAACCAGAGTGTTCTACTAATGTATATCCCCCCACCTTTCTAGAGCCATACAGGTATTTCCCACCAGGTGCGTTTCCTGCAAGAGGGCTACATCTGATAAATGTTGTTTGATACACTGCAATACCAGCCCCCTTTTCAATTTAACCCCCTGCCCTTTTAAATTCCATGAACGCAGCCGCAGTCTGGGTTATTGATCATGTCGTTCATACCATGATATTAACCTTTGTCTCCTCGTTCCCGATGGTTAGAGTGGGTAGTGGACTATCTTGGAGAGATGCGATTCTTCTTAAAGGAGAGTAACTGTGTGTGTGTGACTGTAGTGTACCCTCATTGGTACCTGAACTAGAGGACCGGTTCGTCAAGTCAAACTCTCACTAACACTAATGACTATGAAAACTACACAACTACCCCTGTGGTCTATTGTTAAGTCCCCCTCCCTCCATGCATCTCTGGCCTTAAACTACCCACCTTCCCAACTTTGCAGCGCGCCTGTCATCCCTTCCCAGCCCTAACTTTGGAGGCAATGACCCAGCTTCCCTCCTCTTCCCTTCAATGTATGCAAGGCACAATATTACTTGAATTGTCCTAACTTCTCTCGAACCAGCATGGCTCCCAGCTAGGAGTGTTACAAGTTCCCACGAAATAGAGTAGGTGATTCGTGAAACCTGTGACCCCTCCTCTTGCATCTCATATACTGCGTTGGCTTCTCATGGGGGTCTGTTATATACATCAACCTTCTGTCAAGTTATCCAGGTTCGCTCTCAGGGATCCATCGTTGCTGCTGTTGGTTCTTCAGGTAAATCTTCCCTGTTCTGGTCAGTGTCAGCCCTCTTAGCATCCCCAGCTCCATGTCTCTTTCTCAGATGTTTGTCTCTTTTTGCTTTGGAACTGAGATCTCCGATATGCTGTCATCCATCTAGCCATTCCTATGCGTCTGGGCTTGTGAAGAACCAGTCTTTCCCCTCCGCCTCCACTCTCAGCTTAGCAGGGACCAGCATTGCATATTTTAATTCCGTCTCTCTCAGGGCTTTTTTGACCTGCGCCTTTGTTTCTGGACTTTGATTGAATCGTTGTTTTTATAGCGCACCAGTGGCGTCCGAGCTGTTTGGAGTATTGCTTCTTGATCCCGGAATTTGAAGATGCGAGCTAATATCGATCTTGGTGGTCCCCCTGGTCTTGGTCGTTCCCCGGGAACTTGGTGAGCACGCTCCACTGCAAAATAGTTGGAAAGGCAGCGGGGCTGGAGAAATTTCAGAATAAGACCCTCATTGAATAGGTCTGCTGCCGGTCCTTTTGATTGTTCAGAGACCCCAATAATTCTCACATTGTTATGCCTTGACCTCCCTTTATATTCGAGCTTGGCCTCCATCACTTTGCTTGTCTCGTACAGTTCACGTAAGTTGACATTTTAATGTAGCAGTGTCTTTCTGGAGGTCCGCTGTCTTCTCTTCCACTTCCATGGCTCTCGAGCCCATTTTCCTAAGGTCCGCCCTGACAACGGAGACCTCTGTGGAGACCATTCTGGGTTCCAGTGAGGCTTGTTCTTTATTTAAGGCAGCCATAATGTCCTGCAAGGTAAGGCCTTCTTTGGTAGTGGGCCCCTTGGGCGCTTGCCTGTGTTGCATCGCGAGAGTCACTCTAATTTTTAGGTCTCGCATGGCGTTGCAGCGCAAAGCGCTGCTTGCTGGGCGAGAGATATTGTAAGAGAGTAGAATTGAGAAGGGGACTTGAAGCCGCGCCCCTCATTTTCATTGCCTGGCATCACCGGTTATGTTAAACGGTGGCCTGCCATTGAAAATGAGGTTTTTAGGCCACTGCCCTTTCTCACTTTAGTCCGGCCGATCCGGACAGGGTTGGCTGCTTTGCGGCTGCGGCACAGCAATTTCTTATCTTTATGGGGGCCATCTGTTTTTACTCAGCCTCGTATTTATTTTTGCATCGCGCTTTCACTTAAAGTGAGAGCGCGATGCAAATATAAACAAGCAGCTGAGAGCAAACAGATGGAGAGCACCTTCTTACTTCTGCCTTCCACATTGTGACCTTTTTCCGTCTTGCCTTTTCTTCCGAGAAGTTTCTAAATCATATTATGACTAGAAAGTTGCTGAAAAGAGACAGGGGTGAAAAATTGAAAACAGATCTCACAGGCTCAGACGAAGGTGCTAGAACTCCGGCAACGCAGGTGCAGGCAGGAAGTTTGTTCCTCAGACCGCTCCATTCTCGCGGCCACAGGGGGGAACGGTGATAATGCCCAGCGCTTTGGGGCCTGGCCGCGTGCCAGCAGGCATCCTTTTCTCCTCAGCAGCAAATCACGCGTGTGCCTATTAGAAAATGTTACGCTGATCCGTCATGGAAGCTATTGGGTCTGGGAGGGTGGAGGCTACCTCAGCCATTCCAGTTTCACAAGCAGCCCATTGTCTGGCACCCTAGCAGGGCTTCCCCTCTCTCCCCGTGACCAGATTGGACTGAAGAGAGAGCCCTGCTTGCAAGCCTATAGGAATGTGTGTCATATAAGGACAACAATGAGGCGAAGACCCTCTTACAACCAACCGCACCTCAGTGAGCGCAAACGCCGACCATGCTGTGGATTGGCGAGTGCCCTTTCGTGAATTAGGTAAAGTGAAAATCGGGGCGCGCTGTTATCGCGTTTCACATTTGCACAAACACTTTAATAGCCCCGCTGCAAATCTTAGCTGGTATATTAGAGGGGTGGGGTGCTATTCATTATCTGTGCGGGTCTGGGAGAACCTGGTGACGTAAATCTGCCAAAATCAAAATGTCCGATTTCTAACGCACTGCTCCTTCAGACTGCTGGTCGAGGCGATGAGACGCTGACAGGACCCCCACCGTTGCATTGAAAGAGGGTTCTTGCGTTTTTATGGGTTTTGAAATTCCTGGCTAGTTTTATTTTACACGTGACGAGCTCACCTTCAGGAGGGAGTGTAGGCCCCTCCACACACCCACCACGCCCTTGCGTGTGTATTTTGACGGAGACTCACGCACCTCTCACCTGGTTATTGCAACGCTTTAGCGCGTATGCAACTTCCCTTAGCAAGGTAGGATTCATTGCTTTTGTGTCTGAGTCGAGCAGCGTGTGCAGCTCATCATGGATTGCACATGACCGCTACACCCCTACCTTTTGGGGAAAACCGAACTACAAATACCTCATCAGGGCCGGCACTTTAATAAGGCGTCTGTAGGTAGATGGCCCATGGCACCAGCACAAAAGATTCAAAGAGTGCCCCAGATCGCAAAAAAAGCTTTCAAAGACAGCCTTGTTGCATGGGCGGGGGAGCACGCAAAGGATAAAATACTATTTTGCTTGGAGCTCTGATAATCCTTGCACTGAAGCTACACCGTTTGAGCTCTTGATAGTCCTGACCTTGCACTGAAGCCACACCCTTGGAACTCTGACCATCGTTGCTCTGAAGATACCCTTAGCGCCTGGCCCAGCTGGCCGAGTATTGCACAATACGGCATAGAGGCACAGCCAGTGCTCTCCGGATCATGGAGGTGTCCACTCTCGGTCAGCGCCAGACCTGCGGATAGATAGCAGTCTGATACGGATAGAACTTAGCTCGCAAGGGGAAGTAGGCCGAACTTAATGTGGGGAAAAGAGCGAAGTATTTTAGGAACATTTTTTTGGGATGATTACATAACGTTAAAGTGAAGCAGCACGTCGTAATACTTCGAGTTTTACTGGCGGGTGCCAGCCAGGCCTCTCTCTGCTCCTTGGAGTGGCTTGAGATGTTTACAAGAAAAATGTGGAGCTCTTCCCCCGGCCGAGACAACCCCTTGAAGATGATCTATCTGCAGCCCTCATCTGTGTGTCAGGAAGAGTGCCAGCGAGAGGTGTCAGCTGGTGATGGGCTGACTGGAAGCCCGCGCTGAGTTCATGCACTCCTACTGCCCCAAGGACCAAAGAGCGATGGATGCAAATGCTTCAGCACTCACCAGCATTCCATTCCATCGCCAGCATTCCATTCCATCGTTTGTAGCTTGTCTGTGTTGTTACAGAATTGGATTAATGTTTTGCAAACCAGCCTTGATATCACCCCAAATCAGAATTGTGCATTTTGAGCTAAGCTGGGCGAATCCGCGGATCATGTCTACGCATACACCGCTCTTCTATGGAGACTTATCGAGACAAGGGTGATGGGCACACTAAACTAACCATGAATTCTTCAGGCCAGTATTCTTTTAATATCCCACGCACCTCTCGTATACTTTTGCACTTCAGGGTATCGCGATGTTGTCAGTATCGCTTCCAGAGCCTTCCTTGCATAAAAGGATCGCAAGGTGTGTATGGCCTATACAAGTTGGTGCCTGTTTTAAAAACACTCCAATCCATGAAGAGAGATGCAAACATTTTTGAATCTTCCCAAACTCGGACAGCACTCATGAAATAACTTCTGCTCTGCGAAACCGATGTAGACATTAATTTCCATGATTAGAAAAACATACAAATATTTTGTGACAAAAAGGGATCTGTCTATTTTGTTAAATTTAGGTTGTTTTTCTTTCCCATTGAAGACAATTAACCTCCACCCAACCCAGTCCATTGATTGGGTATACACCTTTTGAACAAAATTCTCATGCCATTCATTTCTGAAATCACCAATCAGCAGGTGAAAGTTACCCAGTTAACCTTTTGAGCTTCGAAAGCTCCTTTGCACCTTGTGCCGAATATTTTAGCAACTTTTTGAGCTAGAAACAAGGTATGTATTGACATTCATAAATTATGTATCAGATAGTGGATTAAGTGGCAAGTGCTGCCCAATCCAAAATTATGAGGGAAAACTCTGCAGCCGTGAAATCCCATAATTCCAGTGGCCATGTTTAAAGTGGCCCAGACCAAAAATCTAATGGTCAGAAATGTTTTCTAGACAGATGTAGGAATTTTCTCCCAGCACCGCCACACCAAGTGACTCGGTCAGGAGACACCACTTGGCTTAGCCCCCTTGTTAGGCCCCTTTATAACTCTGTTGAAGAACTCTGGTTCAACATAACCGTTTTAAGTTTCTGAGTCTGAGAGAATTTGTGTCTGAGAGATTAGGAAGCCATATTCTTTTCTCCAATTGTCCATTTTGAATCTTGTTGTGAACCTCAAACAAATTGGCGAAATCCTGCAAGATTGTTGTTTATCTCCGGTTTGGCATCCATGCCAACAGCTGCCTTGGTACCCAGAGTTGGACTGGCCTGTGAGGATTCTCCCAGCATGCCAAGCTCTGGAAAGCCGCAGTAAAATGTAAGTATCTGTAGCATATCCGCTTATCACGGGATTGACTCTGCTTGTGTGTTCTAAATGGAACCAACCTCTTAATCACTTCTCATCCCAAGAGGCACCTTCAGTGATGGACAACCTTAGAAAACCAGGTCCAAAAAACTGTTGGAGCAGCTATCTTTAAAATGCCACTAGGCACAATGGCAGCAGGCTCCCATTCCATTCGTCCAACCAAATATGAATGGCGCTCTAGAACATTTCTCGCCTCTGGTGTAGAATGTCAGCTCAAGGCTAACCTCATTCTTTATTTTCCAGTCGAATGGATGATGTAACAGTGATCCAAGCAGCCTTCAGGCGCCATTTGTCACTGTCGAGCCTCTTTCCTGGGGAAGAAATATGACCAAATTAGTAAAGTTGCATTTAAAGGCATTCCTGGTACAATCCGTTGCTTGGTTTCCTCCCAGACCAGGCAGTCTGCTCTCAGTTTATTTATGGAACAAAGGGATTGAGCAGCCCAGCCTTTGGTCTGTTTTTGTAACCATGCATTTTCTTTTCGCTGATTGGCTAATCCTTTCTAGCCAATGACATTCGTTTCTCAGAATATCGCATGTCTTACTTAAAGGCCCAGTAAAGAACAGAATGTGACAGGTTCTCATCTGCTAGAGAGAGAGTGGCTATACTGTAGGCAGGGATCTAGCTATCAGTAATGCACCGGGTTCAGTGGCACCGGAACCCGAGAGGCCATCTAGATCCAAATTAGGACTGTTTTGGTTTGCATTAGGGCCTAAGGCACAGTTGCTACACAACACGCAGTAGGGCTAAAGGAAGGTGTGAACTAAACTCTGTGCTTGTCATGGAAATGTAGTTGAGGGCCTAATGCAATTCTACTTCTGCTTCTAAGTGCTCAAAGTTACTTCTAAGCAACTGCGTTCCAGATATTTTCTGTACTGGTGAATTGAATGTCAGTTTTTCTGAGTCCTAAACTTGTATGCCCTCCAACAGGCATTAGATATGGGCCCTTTACAGGGTACCAGCACACATGTAAAATGAGGTGAGGCGTTTATTGTAAAGTGCCGCCAGCAATGGATGCCATATTGCCAGTGGGAGCTGCAGATGCGTCCTCCTTATTGCGAATCGAGGCACCATACGTAAAAGTAGATTTTAGCTGGGCTGATAATCCTTGCGCTGTCCTGCCTCTGAAGTGGTGTGGTACATCCAGACATGGTCCATGGTACCCAATGCACTGGGAGCATCTAGTCATAAGATCTGTGCTTTATAGGCAAGGAGGTGTGTATACATGACTCCCACCCATCCTGTCAGTGAATACAGACCCTTTCCAAGCACAGATCTCTTTCGCCGCCGTGCTTCCATAAAGATGACACACTTACACATTAAACAATATGCTGGCCTTCAAGCTGCAACGAATCCCTACTCCTGTTTGAAGAATATACCGGTCCTTATTTGTGCGCACATGCTGGGCTTTTCATTATTTCAATCTTTCTGAAAACCGAAACCCAGAGTGCACTTCTCCAGTGCTGCAGGGCCGGTATGATGGGAGGCATTCAGGCCTGGTAGTTTAGTGGATGGATCCCGGCTTGTTCACCCTCCTTAACAGATCCCAGAGAGAGCAGGCATCCACCGATGAGAGGAGGTGCTGTTAGAAAGGGGAGATTCTTCCCTTTTCACCTCTACCTCTCCCTTTGTGATTGATTCTGGGTGGGGGAAAAGAGTGTTCGAACTATTCCCCCCAGCATGAATCGCAATGACTTGAGAATTCTCATTATGCTTTTACTTTCAGAATTGATTGTCAGCATACCACGCGAGATGATAGTATGTCAAAAAAAGAAAAACCTCAGTAGCCTGATGTTGGGGACTATGAAAAGAAGTCCTCTTGTGTGAGCACCATAGAGTTTCACAGCCCTTGGTTTGAGGATTTGAATGTCACATCCACTACATTACAAAGCTTAACGTTGAAGGTCTCATTTTGGGGTATACTGTTTTGATTAGTAAACCTTTTGAACTGTTAGAATTCAGTAGACTCAATGCTCTCTTCATTCTCCTCTTCCCTTCTGCCAGTCTCTGGCAATGCATGCTTCTTTCCAGAAATTAAAGAATGATGGTCTGTCTTAAAATATTTCTCTTTGACTGACCTGAATTCCAACAGTTTTCCTAGTTTAAGCCTAAAATTCATGAGTAAGCCAGGAGGACTGCTCTTGTAACACTTAACTCCTACTCTGTTCTTTTTGAATGAGGCGTCTTCTCTTTATAAAGGCAGGTTAGAGAGTAGGGAGTTCAGCAAAGCTTGAGCAATCTTTGAAAACTCTCAACCTCTCATTGACACGTGTAAGATCTGTTTTAATTTACATTAATCTAACCTTTTACTAGCCTCAAAACTGATATGGATGCCACAGTTATGCTTGGTGCTGGCTGACTTTTTTCTCACCCCTAAAACCATTTAGAATAGCCCACATGCCAGTTCGTGAATCAAATCTCACTTGGCTAGAAACTCTGATACATGTTGCGTTGGAACGGAAGGTCTCCTGAAACAGAGGGACAGATTTGTTGTGAAATAGCCTTCAACTCGATTGTAGTTTTTTTTTAAGGAGACTATGTAGAAGTTATTTTTAGGTGTTGCCTACAGACACCCTTTAGCTGTCTTCTTCTGTGATACCACTTGCAGACCATACCTAACCTTAGTGGCTTACAGTCCGCTTATTGGTTGGCCTATTGTCAATCCTATTTGTTTGCTTTTTTTATTGGTTTGCTTCCTCTACATGTATTTTTCTCTTTTTCCAATCATAACTTCTTGACCATCCTTGTATAATTCCACCGCTTCCTTTCAGGGAACTACTTTTCTTCTTTCAGCACTTCATACAAGTGCTTATAGTTTCTAGCTCTCGCCTTCATGTTCTGCTTCCTTGCTCAAATTCCCCCATCCCAAATTTGTGTTTTGAACCTTTTTTTTTTTTAACAGTTCATGAGCGCAGACTTTCAAAATCAGCTTTGTAGTTCCAACCAAATTGTTTTAATACTTGTCTGAGCTCAGGCCATCTTCCTAAATGTATTTTTTTTGCTGATATTGGTTGTAAAGCAAAATAACTACTGACACCACTTTGATGCTTTAATAAACAGTTTTTATGTAAACACGTTAACTTTCACTGTGCTGTATAATCTAAATTTATTGAACTGCTCTCCATGGTTGCTTCTTAATGGATCTAGTGGGTGCATCTGCTCCTAAAGCATAAATGCTTTTTAAAACCGTTATAAGTGTGTTACTTTGCACTGTTCTTTTTAATATAAAATTGAACCCGTCTTGGAGGTTGCACCTAAAGCACAATCGTTTGCTGAAAACACGTGTAAACTTGTAGCCACCCTTCCAGTTTTATTTTAATGAGACATTAATCTGTGATTGGTAATGTAATTTCAGCTACCTTCAGATTGGTCCTAAATCGTTTCCTAATAATATAGGTAGCAAAACAGAAATTTAGCAAACATTGATTTCTAATTTACTTTTACTAAACAGTGTGCTTCTGATAACAATTTAAAGAATTGTAAACTTTGATTGTTCTGGTATCTCCGGATGTCCGAGAGAAACTATCTTGTTAAGAACACGGATGCCCTCTTTTGGTTAATGAGCTTGTATGCCCTCTTTTGGTTAATGAGCTTGTATGCCCTCTTTTGGTTAATGAGCTTGTTTATTTTTATTTTTTATTTTATTTTGAAAGTTTTATATAGCGCGAACAAGACTCTTGCGAGTAACAGAGCGCTTTACAGTTCAAGGGTGCAGTTCTGAAAGTCATAGAGATTAAGCTAAACCGAGGGACAAACTGAAGATATGAAAACGTCATACGTCAAACAACAATATACAAAAAAAAAAACGTTACAGAGTTCATGTGAATTTAGCCATGAGGATCGCTTTCACTTCTTTTTTAAATGCGGCAGAAGAAGGGTTCATTCTTGTTTCACTGGGTAAGGCATTCCAGATCCTAGGAGCCGTACCAGAAAAGGATCGGTTCTGGGTTTTTTTTTGGGGCAAATCTTTGAGGTTTCAGGAGGAGAGTCTTGGCACTCCTGGAGGCTCTGTTGCCCAAAGATAGCACCAATTTCTGAACTAGGTAGTGTGGGGCATTATGGTGGAGGGCCTTATGAGTCATACAAGCAATTTTCAGATGAATTCTGACTTCAAACGGAAGCCAGTTGAGTGTTCTCAAGTCTGGAGAAAAGTGGGAGTTTCTCTTTGAGCCAGTGATGAGTCTCGCAGCAGAGTTGATCGTGGCTCTTAGTGGGGGCTCTAAAACCCTCTTTTAGGTTAATGAGCTTGTATGCCCTCTTTTAGGTTAATGAGCATTTGGTTAATGAGCTTGTATTACCTCTTTTAGGTTAATGAGCTTGTATACCCTCTTTTAGGTTAATTATCTTGTATGCCATCTTTTAGGTTAATGAGCATTTGGTTAATGAGCTTGTATGCCCTCTTTTAGGTTAATGAGCTTGTATGCCCACTTTTAGGTTAATGAGTATTTGGTTAAGGAGTTTGTATGCCCTCTAGCTGACGTTAAGTGACCTTATTACACTTAGTACACACTGTTCCTGATTGTGCTGTGGGGCAGGATTTAACGAGTTTCACCGGGCGTAAGCAGAGACATTGCTTCATATTACATATAATGTGCTGCCCATAGTACAACCGCAAACTCTAGTCTGCCCTGGAGTCGGCTCATTAGTGGAGCGGCTCTTTGAAGCAGCCATACAGTCTTTCTCGGTGCCAACTTCAGCCATTCTGCAGTTGAAAAGGAAGACGAAGTAGGTGGGTGAAGGGAGTGACTGCACTTGCCTGTAGGGTGATGTTTTTTGGGGTGAGTTGTCTGAGACCCCCCCCCCCCCCCCTCATCTTATTCCCTTTCAGAGGGTGACCTTGAGGGGGGGGTGTCGGCGGGTGGCACACTGACTATGCACCACCTCGCGGCGCACAACCATTGTGCTTCATGCTGATCTCTTTACCTCTACAGCTTCGTCCATAATGCGCCATGGCCAAAGAGGCAAATGGTTTTCTTCATTATCATGAGACCCTGCTAATAAGGGAACAGTCCTTTAGGATAGCCCCATACACTATTTATTTTCCAGAGAAGGGGCCACAGACACTTGTAATATTACACTGCTCTGATGTTGCAGAAAACTGGTGCATTCACTCATTGCGCCTCCAGTGTACCGTATATTTTATGGGCCCTGGTTGAAGTACAAATCTATTACAAAGGACGGCGTGGACACTATCTAAAGTTTCTGCTGCCATTGTTTGTGTAGGTTGAACATCCACTGCTTTCAAATATTCATTTTTTTTTTTCCCTCCAATATTTCTTAGACTTTAAAACTAAGCAGTAACTTAGTGTAGGATTACACTGATGCCATATTGTCATCAATAATTTTGGCACTTTTTTTGCATGTAAATAACTAATAAGCACAATTCAAGGATTTTCTCCTTTAAGCCTCTTGGGAATTTACATAGCATTGCACATAAAAATCATAAACCCAGATTCCCAAGTACAGTCACATGTATAAACAACTCCAACACTCAATATACATTGCTATTTCTCCAATTCCCTCAGCCAGTCTAACATCAGTAATGTCATATAATGTGTCATGAGTGATGTATTCTGTGAGGTCCTAACCTGTGCATGGTGCGCACACAAGTTGTAGTTAGGTCTACTATTTAAAACTGGTGAATTTCTGTGGTTTTCTTTGGTTTTATTTTGGCGTTCAAAAGGTTATGTTGGCACTGACAGATTCACCTAACTAACATCAATCTAACCTTTTGTTATTTTAGTGAATTTCTAGGGTATACTTAATGGAAAGTAATATTTTATTACCATAAGAAAAGCCATCCTCCATGGCCTGCTGTCAGATCCAGCTGCCAACCCCACTATGCGCAGCCTAGACCGTGCGCAGCTTTGGGTTGCCCACAGGGCATTCAGCTCCCCGTAAGCAGTTAACTTCTACTGGGGAAGGGAGTCGCGCAGCCCCCTCCCCAAGCCACTATTGACCTGGGGTCCAACAATATATTAGGGGTTGGGACACGCGGCCCTCCTCTCCGAGGCTTTAGATGCCCCAGGAAAACCTCCCCCACGGCCATATTTTAATTATGGGGTGGGCGGGTGCGAGGCCAGTCTCCCCAAGCCTAAACATGCCCTGGGGATACCACCCCCAGGGCAGATTTGCATAATGTGGGGTGGGGGGCATGCAGCAACCTTGCCAGAGCCTTCTTGGAAACCCATCCCCGGGGCCCAATTCTATGGGGAGGGCAATGTACGGCCCCCTCCCTGTGGCTAATTGGTCCCAGGGATCCCACCCCAGGGGCAAAATACATTCAAAAAGGTCAGGGGTCCGAGAAACACCCCTCCCCGAGCCTTATTAGGACCCAGAGACCAATCCCCCATGGGGCCCAAAGCAATAAAAAAGAAGGGGGCCGTGTGCCGCCCTGAGCCTTAATAAGGCCAGGGAACTCCCTCCCCAGGGCCTAAATTCTAAATTAAGGGGCGGGGATGTGCAGCTCCCTCCACCCCACCTCCCTCGGGCCTTTTCTGGGACTCCATCCCCAAGGACCTTAGGTGGGTACCACAAACTACTAGTAGGGGACCATGTGGACGCCCCAGGGCTCCCCTGCCCTAGCCAGCTCCCTGCATAGTGCGGGATCTGGCATTGTTTGCAGGCTCCCTCAGGGCGGGAGCAATATCTGTTTTCCTTGCCCGCAGGAGTGCGGCACGGAAACAGAAGTCTTCTCCTGCCGGCTGTGAGCACACTTAGTTTTCGTGCCTGCACTAATGCAGGCAGGCAAGGCATGTTTGATCCCTTCTAGTGGGAGATTTAAACATGCTCTAGTAATGCATACATATACGTTTATTGTTTTACATATTGTATACCTTTATTGTTTTTTCTATTTTTAGCTGTGTATATATATTTCTTATATCCTTATTATAGGAGGCTGGCTTAGTATATGGCGCACCCTTATTTAAGTGAGGCACCTTGCACTAATCCAGCCAACCCATATGGTTATTTTAGTGGTCTTTGATAACCATAGAAAGCTCTCAAAGTGGTAGCTGTGGAGAGCAGCCTTCAGACTTATCTTGAAGGAGTATTACGCAGCCTGTTTTACCAGTTTAAATGAAAGAGAACCACAGTGTTATTATAAAAATACTACGATTTATTAGGCAACACTCACTAACACATTGGTAGCACAAAATACAGTGGTCACCAGGGGGAGACCAAACCATATGCTAAGAAAGTGGAATGCGAACTGCAGAAGAGGACCTGGACATGGACCACAAGACCGAGAGGAGTCAGGGACGCAAGGAACCACCCAAGCTAAGTACCCAGGAAACCCACGGAGGCTGTGTGCAGAGTGGGAACACAGCTGCGTGCTCAATGGAAGTCAATGGAGAAGTTTCCGTTTTGTAGAAGAGGGACCCTTCCCAGAGGACCCCGAAGAATACCCTTGGAGAACAGAAAGTTGGAGAGCCAACCAAGCTGTGGATGACCTGGTAACCAGGTTACCTACATCAGGGAAGCAAGGTGCATAGGGGTGAAGAGACGTCAGAAACATCTGTAGATGATGATGGCATGCCTCTGGAAAAAAAGGTGAAGAAGTGATAGAATCCAAGGGTGGATTCTGTAAGTTAAGAACCTGCAGGCAGAGAGGACCGAGTCTATGCCAATCAGGAGTGACCAAGAGGCATGGAAGAGCAATGCCTACTGATGTCTGAAGTTTCCAGAGAGTCAGCGGTGATTGTCATTGCAGCTGTGAGAACCACGCGATGCTGCGGAAGACCAGGAGCCTTGCATGAGCTGTCCCATGTCGGATGTCAGTGACTAGGTAATCGGGGTCTGGCGGGAGCACAAACAATTCTTGGTAGCCGCTGCTGGCATGGAGAATGAAGGAGTAATGCTTGGACCAGCAAGATCCAAGCGACTCGCCAACAGCTGGATCCTCAGAGCCCACTGAAGCAGGAGAAGACACTCAGGAGAACCCACAGGCCAAAGGCACAGGAGTCGCAAGTGGACCCCGAGCAGCTCACCAAGAAGAAAGGCCCACAGTGCAGACATGCGGTGAGGACGCAGTGCTTGGAGGGAAGAGATGCTGGAGCTTCTTGTAGGGGTATAGTTGACAGGTGGTGGAGCCTAGGGGTCTGATTTGTATGGCTCAGAATTCTGCAATGGATGATGGACTGTGTGGTTGCTTGGAAACTTAGCTATAGGTCGATGAGAATGTGGTATTTGTGTTGGCATTAGATGTATAATTGTGGGATAGGTGGAGTTTAATGTGTGAGCTGTTGTATAGAGAAAGGTTGTGTGAGTGGTTATTTTTGTTTTGGTTGGTTAATATGGCATGATATTTTTGTAGTGGCTTGAGATGTAGGATTAGAATGTGAGAGATTGGGGTGGTTGTGGACGTTCACGGAGAGGGGGTATGGTTGGACGTGGCAGGAGAGGGATAACTAGGGGTTAGAAGTGTTAGTTGTAAGGGGAAGAGGTTGGTTTATTAGTGGCGAGAAGTGTTTAAAAAGTGTTACCCTGGGCTTTGAATAGCAAAAGAAAAGGGGGGGGGTTGTGTAGTTGGAGGGTATTTAGGGGGCTGGAAAGACTGGTATGGCGAATATTTGGGATTGGCATGGAGTAGTGGAAGGATTAAAGAAGAGGGTTTGTGAGATTGGGGTGAGTATGGATATGTGTTACGTGAGGCAGTGGCCTAGTGGGATACTTGTATTGGATTTGTGCTTTGTACTTAATTGTGGGGTGTGGGTTGTGTCAAAGTGAAGGGGATCTTTGTGTGGAGTTAGGGGGTAAACGGATATGTAGGAATGTTTTGTAGATGTGGATGTTTGGTGAGTGAGAGTAGGTAGAACGGCCTTGTTTGCTGGGATTGGTAGGTATTTGTTGAGAGATTGCATGCATGTTAGTGGTTGTGTTCTGTTTGATTTAAATAGTTTTTTTTATTTCTAATTTAATGCTAGCTTAAAACTTTATTTTTATTTTTTTAACTTTTTATTTTCAAAAAAAGACATCACAAAACATATACAACAAATGAATTTTTTTTTTCATGTAGCATATCATCAGTATACGTGAATAATCATAAACAAAAACTTTCCCACAAATCCAACACAATACATAAAGACACCAAATTATACTACCAAAACAAACCCCCACATCATTCCTGAGCGATCATTACAAAGTCGTGTTGGAATAATAGAGCATCTCCCTTCCATTCACTCATACCGCACTTCCAGGCCACACACTACTCCACACTGTAACTATTAGCTTGTGTCGCCCTGCTCTGCTTCAGCTGCCCTTTTCAGAAGAGAGTCTCAGGGGCTCCCAAATGTCCTTTGGCCTTGAAATCGTAGGTAATTCTTCCGCATATGTCTCCATGTTATCTTTGCAGTAGACCAAGTCCTTTATCCAGTGATCTACTTTCGGTATACGCCTCCCGCCCCATGTAATTGCCACTCTCCGTGTAGCCATAAGCAGTGCCAGTCGTACAAATCTACCACTCACTCCTTTGACGTGGGGCACACAACAGAAAGACAAGCGGAGTGCACTGTAGCTCCACACCTGCCATGGCCTTTAAGCCTCTCACTACAAGTGTCCAGAACTCAGCTACCCTCCTACATCCCCAAGCGAGATGCAGAAAGTCAGCATCTGATTGTCCGCGGAGCGCATAGCAGCTAGACTCGCGCAACCCAAATCGATACAACGTGCAGGCGTAGAACACGCCTGGTGTATATATTTAAAATGTATAATACGTAAGTGCCTATTCATGATAAGTGTACCTGTTAATTCACATACATACTTCCAATCTTTCTCCGGTATCGGAGCAAGTAAACAGGTATTCCATCCCTCCCAACTTCTGTCCGGCTGACTCATGCATTCTTCCTGTATCAACCTATATAGCCTGGAGATCAGTTTTTTATTAGTGGAGTAGTAAGCACGAATTGTAAAGACCTCAATGTGGGAGGTTCTAGAGGGTAGGTGTCATAGTGAGTTATAATCGCGTGTCTAAGTCTGTGCATCGCAAATCTGAACAACATCGTAGGATTACTGATATATTGCAGGGTGTCTGGTGTGAGAAACGACTCTTCTGGATAGATATCCTGCATCAGCTGAAAGCCTGCCTCTTTAAACAGCCGCATCGATGGTGCCTCGTGGGTTACTGACAGTGCAGCATGATGTTCTATGTACATGGCTGGCGCGTACAATGGCAGCTTACGCGCCAGACGCCCTATCTCTTGCCAGGCAGCTATTGTCATTTCTACTGCATTTATCTCCGTTCTCGGGATTCCACGTGCCTGGTATGTGATCATGCTGTGTAACGGAACTGGATATACGCCCCCCTCCTCTACCGCGATATGCGGAGTAAACTCATGCGGTCTCATCCAATAATACGCATATTGGGCCTGCGCACTGAGATAATAAACATAGAAGTCCGGAGCCCCAAACCCTCCTTTATCATAATCGCTAGTTAGGACCGACCATTTTACACGGGCATGTTTGTCTCCCCAAGCCAACCGGAGCAGGGTCCCACGGAGAGTGCTAAAAAATCCTTTTGATAACACAATCGGGATGTTAGTAAATAAATATAAAAACCATCGCAGGACCACCATCTTAATTAATGCAATACGATCCACCAAAGGAAGCGGTAAAGTTACCCATATATCCACCTGCTGGTCCAATTTGGTGTATGCCCTCCCATAATTCTCGCGTATCACCCTATCCGGGTCTCGGTGAATCCAGACTCCAAGATATTTTATTGGGTCTACAGACCATACCAATGGGAAATCCATGTCCGGTTGTACCGTGGACTCCGTCAGAGGGATAACAACGGATTTTTCCCAATTTACAACTAGTCCCGACAAGCGACCAAACCTTACATACTCCCTCAACAGCTGTGCCAAGTACCTTGAAGGTTCCCGAACAAAAAGCACCATATCATCAGCATATAGTGAGATGGCAACTGGACGATAGTTAAAGTTTAGCACGGTTTCTCTGTGTCTCTGCCTGGTAACGCACGCCAGCAGCTCCAATATAATTGCAAAAAGCATCGGAGATGGAGGGCAGCCCTGACGAGTGCCCCTCTTGATATCAAATGGGTCTGACGTCAAACCACCGACACGCACCCTGGCTGATGGATCCGCATATAGCACCCTGATCCAATGTATAAATATAGACGGAAATCCCATACGCGGAAGGATAAAATATATACATTTCCACTCAACCGAATCGAACTCCTTCGCCGCGTCCAGCATTACCGCCGCGGCCTACATGCTTGGCTCCAAGCTATGAAACATGGAAAATATAGTCCGAAGATTGTGGGACGTGGACCGGTCAGGTATAAAACCCGACTGGTCCGGCAACACTAGGCACGGCATCAGGGGTTGTAGTAGTTGAACAGCTAAAATTTTGGCAAGTATCTTGGCATCTATATTAATCCGTGAAAGGGGTCGTTAAGAGTCACATTTATCTGGGTGCTTGTCTTTCTTGAGCAACGTTATGGTCAGCGCCTGCCGAAGCGACGGCGGTAATATCCCTGAATCGTGCGCCTCTGCATATACTTCTAGCAGATACGGTGTGACCAGATCCGCATATGTTTTATATAATTCGACCGTAAGGCCATCTGGCCCCGGCGCTTTCCCATTGGGTAGAGCTAGAATAGCAGCTTTAATATCCTCCGCATCAATTGGTAAGCTTAGATATTCCCTGTGGACATCAGACAGCCAGGCGCACGCCACGTCCTCCAAGTACCCCTCCATCTCAGTCTTTGTCGCCTCCCCCCTGGAGGTATAGAGATCCGCGTAAAAGTTGCGGAATTGCTCGGTAATAGCGAGTGGGTGATAATGTTCCTTACAAGTGGGAGTCTATGATCTTATCTATATGAGGTTGCTCCATACGGTCTCTAATCTTGCTTGCCAGTGTACGGCCTGGTCCCCCCCTTTCCCTCCCCCCCCCTCCGTACCTTTGGGCCGTGTCCCTACACGAAATGTAACATGTTTCAGCTAAGGTGTCATTCCAAGACCAGCTCGTGTATGCGGGCCAGAATGTCAGCCGATGGAGCCACCGTGTAGCTACGTTCCAGTGCCTGAAGCGCAGTCTCCACTTTGAGAAGCTGCTCTCCGATATCTTTCAATATGCCCGCTGCGGTACCAATGCACACCCCCCTAATTGTTGCTTTGAAAGCCTCCCACAAGGTGGAGGCACTATCCACTGAACCCTTATTGAGTAGAAAGTATTGTTCTATGGCATCCAGCACCGCAGCTTCATACACTGGATCAAGTAGCGCCTCCGAGCGCAGACGCCACGTGAATGGGCGAGGTACGGCCGTCGGAATCCTTATGTCTAATTGTACCGGATTGTGATCTGATAGAGTGCGCGGCAAGTTCACGACCTCCAGTACTTATTCGAGCGCATCTCCACCCAGCAGCTAATAGTCTAATCGCGACCAAATGTTGTATAGCGGTGTCGCATGCGTTCCCTCTTTCACTAGAGCATTTCGCACCCTCCACACATCACCCAATCCAAATTCTAGCATAGCACTTTTTACACACTGGGCCACTCTGGGAGTTCGGTGCGACATTGGATTAGACTTATCCAGGTCAGGGTTCAAATATGTATTTAAATCACCTCCCCACAGAATATCTGCTTCCGGCCCTACCCTCAATTTGGCATACATTTCGTAAAAAACCCTCCGGGTCATCTACAATAGGCCTGTACATGCGGACTATAGATACCAAGGAGCCTCCCAGCTTACCCTGTACCATTGCACATCGGCCCTCCTCATCTACATATGTCCGGGCAGGTGTAAATGCGTCGCCCCATCTAATCGGAATCAGCGATCCTCTGGCATACGATGAATAAGAAGACGCCAGTTTAAATCCTGCCCATCTTCAGCAATACCTCGCTCTGTATGCTTAGTCAAATGTGTTTCCTGCAACAGGGCGATATGTATGTCGTGGCGCGTCAGATAAGCCAACACCTGGCGCACTTTCTTTGGGGAATTGAGACCCCTCATATTCCAAGTCAATAATCTATATCGCTCACCCATAATGAAGCCTGGTGACTCCTGCCAGCCTAACAATCAATGCGATCAGCAATAGAAGGGCAGTTCCAATGCCACATGCATCCAACTTGCCATACCGACCAGCTCTCACTCTAACTGACAAAAATGCAACAATCACACAAATGAAAAACACATACCCCCATCGTCCAACCTCCCAATTAGGTCGGGACCATCTCGCCTCCCTCAAAGTTACCCATCTTCCATACAACTCGTCAAAAGGGGAACACCCGCTAGGGGGGAGGGAACGGCAGCGAACACTCACTCCGTGGTGAGATTTGCCAGACTTTAACTATGTGGCACATCTGTGCGCCATCAACCATGAGTGCATTCAACGTCCAGGACGCTGAACCAGTGTAATGCAAAACAACTCCATGCAAATATGTGAAATAGATATGGGGGAACCGTCCTACAACTACAACAGTTCAAACAAACGAAATCCGATCACCAGCCACCCGCAGCCACATTATAAATCCCCCCTCGTCCATCGAAAAGACAATGTCACCATTACTAATCTGTGTCCTCTAGATTGGGTGAGGCTGACTGGCTCCCCAGCCCGCCCTGTCGGGGCCTAGATTTGCAGATATGTTTTGAAAATTTCAGGGCTGACTTCTAGTCCGTGAAGAAGTGCGCCTGGCCCTCGTGAGAAATTTACAATTTGGCAGGGTATAACAGTGCATATGGTACAGAGGCAGTCTGCAGCAGCTTCTTCACCGGCACAAACTCCCTACGTGCTGCCTGCACCTCAGGGGTGTAGTCTGGAAAAAAGGACAGGTTCTCTCCCTTATAATTGATGGGGCTCCTAGCTCTGGCCATGCAAAAGGAATTGGGACCCCCTCTATACAATTTAATTTTCAAAGGTCAGGGAGAAGAGGGGAGACAACAAACAATCCAAAGGATAAAGCTCCCTCATTACCTAAACATCATTTCCTATACTTTTAAACCACTAATTTCTAATACAAAAAGCATGGGCTAGAATATTCAATTTACCAATACAATTTTTTATTTCTTTATTTTTGTTATTTTTTTATATATATTATTATTTTGTCATCATTATTCATATATAACATTATCAAAATTATGCATTTCTATTGTTTATAATACATCTCCAATACAAAAATATATTTCTTTTAATAAACCCAGGTAGAGAAAAAAACAACTTTTTTCATACACACCACTCATTCATACATCCACACACCATACGTATCTCATAAATCCTAATTAACGCATTCGGGTTGGTTACAGTCTCAATGACCCTCAAGGAGGGCTACTACTGAATTAGTAGGATTAAAAAGGACTTGGTCGACGCGTTTCGGTGGCATAAAGAACCATGGAAGCCACCTTCATCAGGACCCGCCACTTATCACATCAATAGTTCTCAAACCCTGGGATTTCCTAAGAAGATATAAAATAGTATTAGTTACCAGCCCAAAACTACCTAGAATTTAAAAATTAAAAGACCTTGATTGAACCAGTTTACCAACATTTATAACATACAGAAGTGATCAACTAGACAAGTGACTCTTTGTCTCATTCCGGGGTATAAATATTAGTAATCCAAGCAGGTATGATCATGTTCTGTTTCATACTTGTATAGTTCCTATTTAAAAGTAGAATAAGAAGTGAGAGAAAAATAATCTAATAAATAACAGGGCAGCCTATATCGCTATCATTCCCAAACATGATTCTACTATATGGGCATATTATAAAGGTATAACCTAAATATTACAATTTCACCCTACCAGATAGAGGAAGGGGCAAAGGTACTTACTAGATAGAAGTCTGATACTGGTATAAAGAACTTCCTGTTATAACATAAGGCACCCACAATAGTACCATATGTGTTGATATGCTCGTGTCCTAACAAAAACAAAGCACAAAAAAGGATATAAATTATTACTGCCTATTACTCAGCTGTACTTTCCTCTACTATGCTATATGTTGGCCTCACATAGTAAAGACAGCATTTTCTTACCCACAGGTGATACCCTTTTTATCCTTTTTTTTTTTTTCTCCTTTTTCTCTTGTTTTATCCAGATGTATCAGAGTTGCTGTCCTTTCGCTAATTGATTACACATGTATTCCATATACCTGTATGAGGGAATTTTTATACTGATGTGAATACATGTATATAAATCTAACTATCTATTATACCAACAAAAAAAATGGTAAATGAGCTATAATACCTCAATATTGTGTCCTTTTCTGCAGTCCCAATATTATTCTTGTCACCTAAACATTGATGGTCACTTCTACTGCCCAAATGCGCGACCACAGGTAAAATGCCAGGACTTCAAAACTCATCGCAATACCGCTGTCAGGAGAAAGGATAGGACTGAGACACATACACACTACCAAAGTCCAAAGGAGACAACATTAAATCCGAAACCACAAGTCATCTAATCAGTATAAGGAAGATAGTATACATAGAAATCCTAAGCGAACATCTCCAAAACAGGTCAGTTAATTAAATTCAAAACTCGTCCCATAACAGAGTCCCCTAAGCAAAACTCTCCGTCACAAAGTTGCTAAGTATTGAAGTCGCTACTTCGAAACAGTTCGCACATAGCTCACCTTCTCTAATCGACGTATTCGTCTTCCATTTACGTGCCTCAATCAACAGGTATCTCTGCAGGAATACGGTAAAATGCACTGCGCGAGATAACCTCCTTTTATACCGGTCCATTCTTAATTGAGACACGCGCGAAAAATCACCAAGCAAGCGTATCACCTGGGGAATCACAAAAATAAATAAAAGACTAGCCCGCTTCTAATCCTAAGGGCGCCATCTTGATTCGGGCTCGTGACTTCTCTACACAAATAAACAAACTAAACAAACAAAAGCGTCAATGGACTAAAACCATTCAGCCCGGTAACGCCATCATAAATGTAGTTAACAAACTCAAATAAGGGAGGAAAAATAGCGCATCACAGAAACATATTTACTCATTTACCTTTTTATCCAAATACATATTTCTGGAATACAACCATAAATTCACAAATTATTTTCTGAAAAATCACCAAAATCCAAAGGGGCAACTATTTAATATGACATACACTAAGAACATAGTTTCGCCATCATAACCTATTCTTAAACTTTATTTTTTTCAAGGTCACCAGGTACAAACTATCAACAATACCATTTACTCTTACACTTGGAACTGAATTACTTCTTCAATATCGTCTTTAGCCTTATACCCACGTTTTATACATCAAATGGGACAACACATTGAGTGAGACACACACCTAAACCCAAAAGCAACACATGAACAGCCGTCCATTGTATAGATTTTCAGAATCATACTGCCAAGAAATTCCTATAGACAATACTCACAATCAATCAAATGATAAGCCACCAATGTCAGAAGGGCAGAGCTAGTTCCAATGTTTCAGAGGACATTTTAATTAGATGGTGAATGAAAATTCACCATGGTTTTGTAATATTCCATTGAATCTCTTCATTAAGGTCTCGCTTCACACTGTCTAAAGTAAAAATCCAAAAGGTCTCCCTCCTTTTTCGCAAGACCTCCATAGGTATACCTGTCTGACCTTTTACCTTCCCTAAAATACACCATTTAATATATTTTTCAGTATGGTGTTTTGCAAGAAAGTGTTGGACAAGTGGGGCAGCGACCTTACTGGTGCGTATCGCAGATTTATGCTCACTATATCTTACCCTGAATTCACATGATGTTTCACCTATATAGGCTAAATCACATGGACAGGTAAGAATATAGATTGCATTGTGACTTCTGCAATTCGTAAAATCTTTGAGTTTTGCATTATATCCCTGATATACAAATGACTCCGTTACTATAGCCGAGTCACAAGCGTGACAGGATCCACAAATGTGGTTTCCTGTCACAATCGGGAGACCCGCTAAGGTAGTCTGACGCATAATGTTTTGTATATTCGGTCTACTATGAACCAGAATATCACGAAGATAACGATTTCTGTGATATGCTACTAGGGGTTGTTGTAACTGAGTTTCATCAGTATTTGTATTTAAGATTTTCTAATTCTTCTGGATGATGTTTTTAATCTTAAAATTTAAAGGAGAATGGTTGATCACACAAACTACCTGTTCTTTTGGTGTATGCTGTACTCCCTCCAAAAGGGCATCACGGTTATAATACTTAGCCCTTTTGTAGGCATGACGCACCAATCTCTTAGGATATCCCCTAGCAAGAAGTCTAGTTCTAAGAGCGTCACCATGTACATGGAAATCAAGCATATTGGTGCAATTTCTTCTTACTTTAAGGAACTCTCCAAAAGGAATAGAGTCCATTTAGATATTAGGGTGATCACTCTGATATTGCAAAATTGTGTTTTTAGCAGTAGGTTTTCTGAAGAGACTAACCTCCAATACATTATTAGACCCTGAGATAAGAATGTCCAAAAATTCAACAGAGAGGGCACTACTCTTGACTGTAAAACTCAGATTGCTATCGCTAGCCTTCAACCATGCAATATATTCACTAAGAGAATCACTATCCCCTTTCCAAATGAAAAAAATGTCATCAATGAAGCGCCTCCACGTTCCGACATTGTCAAAAAATGGAGCCGCCTCATTCAAGACATGCTTAATTTCCCACTCTCCCATATAGGTGTTGGCAACGCTGGGAGCACGAGAAGCTCCCATGCTAGTACCTTTTGACCTGCTGATGTAAGGATCCATTGAATTCAAAGAAATTATTCATAAGTACTATTTCCAAACATTCAAGTATAAAACTGTCAGGTCTATCTTCAGGAAACCTTCGCAGCAAAGAGGCTACAGCCTGTATAGCCTGACATTGAGGGGTGTTAGTATATAACGCCTCAATGTCAAACTTCACCAAAATTTCAGTAATAGGGCTGAATTGTCTACCCTCAAGCTTGCTGATGATATCTCCGGTGTCTCGGATATAGGAGGCATATGTTTGAGTAAGGGGACATAAGTATGCTCCTAGCTCTGGCCTCCTACAAAATTGCGTCCCTGTCAGCATAGTTCAGTAGGCGTGCAATTATCGGGCGCAGTGGTGCACCTAGTTTAGGTCTAGGGCCCAATGATCGATGTGCTCTCTCCACAATCATTACTGTTGATAACACAGAGCCAAATAGTTTGTTCGTGCAGCAGGCAGTCAATGAAAGTCTCCATTTTGGAAATGGCGGTGAACTCTGGCAGGCCAATTATACGAAGATTGTTGCGCCTAGATCGCGCTTGTAAATCCTCATTTTTCGCTTCAATGACCTCTAAAACCTTCTCCATTTGTAAAATTTGGGTCAGGGATTCTGCTTGCGAGTCCTGCGTGTCCGATAGTCTGTTCTCCCAAGACATCAAGCTTATGTTTGTGCGTGTCTACCTGCTTCTTTACCACATCTAGACTGGTCGCTAGCGCGTCTATTTTACGGTCTGTTGATTTCATTCGAGAACACAATTTAAGCAGGATAGTCCTGGTGTCGTCCTCAGTCTTGCACACCCTCCGAAGCGCCCTGCGTCCCAGACTGGTCCCCCATGGCTTCGTTCGCGTGTGTATTACGCTTGCTTTCAAACTGGAGTTTCGGCTGTTTGGGGTCAGATTTTCCCATAGTGGTGGAGGTATGTGAGCAGTGTAAAGTACTCCTGCCCCACCACGCCTCTCCTCGTGTTCAAATAGCCTGTGCTGCGATCTTCTGCGCCAGCGATCCAGCCCTCCAGTAGTGCAGCGAGATCTCCGTGCCACACACCAGCCAGGTAACTATAGCAAACAGTGGAGATGCTCACCCTGGTCAGTCTCAGAGGGTCAGCGTGGTCGTAAACACACCCGGATGTCTCTTGCAATCTCAGTCGCCTAGGCAGTATCCAAGCAGGCCTCGGGAATTGCCCCCACACAGGATAAGTCTATGGTATGACAATGATATGTCCTGCAGGGCCACCATTAGATCCAGTTGCCTCCGGTGCAGCTCTCACCCTCTGTCAACTAGGAGCACGGCTGGAGCCTTTCGTTCGTGCTGCCAGGTAAGGTCAGCCGCCAGCGCCACAGCCCGCACCCCCCCGGGAGCTCACAGGTCGCACCGGCACCCCTACTCGTGCTTGGAGTTCGCACATGCCCCCCCCCCCCACCCGCGGCACAGAGGCACCAGCAGAGCCCTAACCACCCTTGCCCGCAGAAGCAGGCTTGGTTATGTACCAGGGTGCTCAAACTGGCACCGCCACACCCCGGGGCGCTAAGCCGGACAACTTCCCACTAGGCAAGCTGCGGTGATGCCACCACACTGCGCCCGACACAGACAGCCCGTCCAAACACCGCCCGTGTACTATAGCAGGAGTGTTTAAGCAAAGCCACGCAGCCCGACCCGCACCAAACACAGCATGCGGCCCCTGCCTCACTTACGGCACCTCCACTGGGTCCTCAGGTGCACCGATCTCCGTCTCAGGTCCACTGGCTGCTCTCAGTAAGGCTCCTCCCGTCTCATGGTGGCAGCTCCCAGCCTCCGGGGCATTCGCCGCCGCAGCAGCCTCGCGCACCTCAATGGTTACAGCCCCGGCACAGGAGCCTCACACAGCCGGCAGCCAGCTATCTCGCGTGTTTCACAATGCTGTTTTTTCAGGGACCGGTACACCGAATGCGTGCACTGCGCCTTCTCCGCTCCTCAGCAGGCTTCTCTCGCCGTAAAGCTGTGGGCGGGCGCCATTTTCTTAGCGGGTGATCGGCGATTCCAGTGCAAATTAAAGAGGGTTCCACCGCTCCGTCAAGCCCGGAAACCTCACCGATCGTGACAAGTGAAATTATTACCGCTGCATGTAGTTTTTAGCGGCACAGGTGTCCAGAGACCATGGTATTTACCGAATGTGCCGGTCTGGCGTGCGGAGCTCCCTCAAGAGGCAGCCGTTCGCCTCGCGCCGTAACCATGCCCCCTTTGATTTAAATAGTTAAAAGAAAATAGTCCGCATCTCTGGCCCTACCAGTTCCAAATAGAAAAATCACCTTTGTCCTCCCCTCCCGGCTGAGCTGTCCTGGCAAGAGGGGTTGCATGGGCTTGTGGTGAGATAGCCAACACAACAAGATGATGGACTGAGTGCTGAAACATTTCAGCCACTCGCCCCAGTCACAGACCTGAGTTTAATCCATCGTTCTTTTGCTGACTATGCCACCCGAGTTTGGAGCCAGGTGATGAGATAGTCACATGATCCTTTCTCGGGCTCACCTGCAGGCCCAGCCTAGTGGGTTCCCAACAACCACCAAATTAGTGCAAATGGAGATGGGGTGTTTTCTGATTTCTTATCCACAACATGTGCCTGGAAGAGATGCAAAGCAGGAGTGGGTATGGAGCAAAACTGGAGGATGGATGTAGGAAGACTGGGTTTTGCAGCAGTAAAGATTTGTTAACGTCGGGCAGAATTTCACACACCTCACAAGCTTCAGCACAAAAAGCTGATCCAAAACAGAGCTCCCTTTCGTATGCTGTAACTCAGTGGATGCCTTAATGTGCCCTATTGATTGTACTCCGGATTACACACTTATTTCGTTCATAAGCAGTCCCAGGTAGTGAGTATGGCCTGTGAGGGAAGAACTGGGGAAGTGAAGGTGCTCAGAATCACATGAAGGCTAGTGTGGGGGCAGAAGAGAGAACGAGAGGGAAGAGCGGACGGCAGGAAAAAAAGCTGCACAGAGGTAAAAGAAGAGGCTTTTACAGGCTTCAGCCAGCAAATAGTCACTTTCTGCGCAACAAGAGAGCACAGAGCTTCCAGGATCAGAGTCCAAATGGACCAGTCAGTGAGTGTAAGTAGAAATCACAAAGAAACTGCTATTGCACTAGGTTGTGTTTTGCAAACAGCAAGGCCTGGATTAAGGCCAGATTAAGAGGATTAAAAGATTCTCATTTTAACTGCAGGTATGTCCCAGGGGGATGCAGGCTGAGTTGAAAGATATTGTTTTGGGTATCGGTAATGCAAGGCAGGACCTGCTGATTTTGCCAATGCTTGTTTTGCGGATGGCAAATACCGCTGCACAATATTTAGTGTTAAACAGCTTGCTTTTAGCAACTGCTCATTTTGCTCCTAAAGCCGAACAGCCTTTCTTAAAACAGCAGTTTTCATTTAAAGGTCTGTTACTTGGGACTGCACTCTAATCTAAAATAAGGCACTGTGAGAAGTTGCTGCTAAACCACAACCATTTGCCATTTCTAATACTTTTCATGTAAAGGGAGCATATTTGAAACGTGCTCCTTAATGTACATTTTTAGGTCTCGCCTAGCGTAGGCTGCGCGCATGCGCAGTCTCGCTGGCAAGATTTAGTGTTGACAGGGTATTTTCAGTAAGGGGCATTAAGCCCCGCCCCTCTTTCCCATTGGCCGGCGTCACCATTTATGGTAAACGGCGGCCAGCCATTGGGAAAGAGGTGCCGGTGACGTTTTTGCTTGGCTTTTCGAGCTGTCCCATTTGGACGGCCTCGCCTGCTTTGCGTTGGTCGCAAAAGGTTTCTTATCTTTATGGGGCCAAACACATGGCCCCATAAAGACAAGAAACCTTTTAGCAGGCGAGGCCACGGCAGAAAAAGCTAAACGAAAACGTCATGGCGAGCGCTTTTTTGTTTGTTTGTTTTTTTCCCGTGCCGTAAGCAGCTGGCGGCGAGAAGAAAGGCAGGAGGTGTAAGAGGCAACCCCTTGCTCGGCAGGAGGTGTGAGAGGAAAGCCCTTGCTTGCCCACATGGCATGTGTGCTGAGGGTTACATTCTCCTCCTCCCGGAGGGAGGGCTGCAGCCGCGCTCTAGCTTCCTCAGCATCCAGTGATGACGTACACGCGAAAACTTTGAAGGAGTTTAGGGCCTCTTGGCACTGCGCGCGCTGGCTAGCTTCTTGCAGATTTTCCGTCACTTTGGCCGCTTGAACGTTGCTCAGAGGAGTAGAGAGTCACCATCGGGGGAAATCCGTTTGGTGTTTTTGTGTACACTTTGCCAGCTCTGCGCACTGTTGCGGACTGCTCCTGTGACAGGTGTCCCCTCGCGGTAGAAGCGCCGTCCAGTGGCACTCTGCCATTTAGTGGGATCTCCCCCGGTGTTGGGCAGCTGACCTGGTGGTCGGACGGGTTCTCTGACCCCCTCTTTTTGCGTCAAGCTGGAGAGAGGAGGGGGCTGCTGGCATCGAGAGCCGGGTGGCCTTGGATGGGAGTCCGGCAGTGTCCTGCCTGTCTCCGCTGCCCATGCTGCCAGGCCCGTCCCTGCCCCGCTCCCAGGCTGACTCTGAGCGTGCAGTCCTCGAGTTCCTTTCTCACCCGTGTGCACCCAGCTCTTCCAAATGACCCCTCTGGTGCCTGCCCTGCTCCTCCTCCTAGCCTCTGCCCTACACCTCCAGCAGCATGGATCCCGGGCGGAATCCAACCTCAGCAGCAAGCTGCACACCAGCAGCGCCACGGAGCAGAACGGTAAGGCGGCTGCCTCCGTGCCCTTGTTTATGTTACAACTTCTGGTACAACTGTATGAGTCCTCAGTGCATCATGGAGTGCTTTGCGGAGACATCCCATTTTGATTTTAGGCTGGTGCGCCTTTCTTGCGCAAATTATGCCACAATCGTCTTTACTTCCTATGCACGCACACTTTCCTCAAATAAAAGGCGGACAACTTGTATTCTCATCTCTCCGATATTCCCACGTGCGTTATTCTGAGGACCTTTAGTTTGTACACAATGGTTTTCCCTGAATCCTGTTGTTTGTTACATTGGTTTGGGTTTACACTGTTTTAGACCACTCTGAATGACCTTGCATGCTTTTAAACACCTGGTGGCTGGATGGGGCAGCTGGTGTGACCTACGCACTGGCGACCAGCCACCCAAGCCTTTCCCGTCCCCACCAGGGACTATCCCGAGTTGGAAACATTTCTGATGTTGGATGAGATCCAAAGAGTTGACTCCTTTTGAGGAATGCAGTTGATGGTTGTGAGGGGAAGGCACATGTGCCCCTTTCTTTGTGGGCGGGAGGGTATGCTTGCAGTTCTGCTGTTTCCAAGGATTTACCCGCCATCACTCTCTGACACCTCTCTACCTCCCTCGTTTATGGCGTGGACGGCACCCCCCTTCACCCCGCTGGTACGCTGAAATGGAAACCTGTCTCTTTCGCGTGTGTTTGTTTAAATTCAACTCAGGTCGGTGCCCCTCACCCTGGGTCCATTTGAATGAGATGTATATTGTTCGTGTGCTGGAAACGAGCGTAAAATAGTGTCAGTGTGCCATTTTAACACGTGCACTCATTCCTTGCGTCAGATAAGGCATAGCTCAGAGTCTGTTTGTCTCCGTGTTTCTCGTGTAATACCAGTCATTTCGTTTACCCTCGTTCAGTAAAAGTGCTATGGTTCCAAAATAAGTAACCTAATCCCATTTTGTGTGTGCGTGGGGTGGGGCGCGGAGTAAATGGATTTTGATTTATTTCAAGTGATGACGTTTGGTGATAACGTATTTGATATCGGATAAACCTTTTGAATTCCACCTCAGGTTCCAGACTTCTACAGGACCTTTTATATTCGCACAGTCCGTGATAATTTGAATTGGATCTCCACCCACAAGCTACAGCCTTCCCTACTGCAGCACTCACTCACCTGTAGGATGACCTAATTTCACTGGTTATATACACCTGGGCCTTGGTGCAAAGGCTGTTGGTAACACCTGATCAGTACAGCTGCAAAGTGTCATTTCGCAGATGTTTTACAGTGTGCATATTTTACATTTGTACAGTGGCAAGGCTGTTTGTCCTATCTGTTTTATATTGCAGGTTTCATAATTGTTTAGCCTTCGATTAAACTATTCCTAAAGCCCATTGTGTTGGTGATTGTATATAAAGTTGAGTCAAGCTGAATGCTCTGCACAGTGTCAATAGATGTTGTCTTAAACCTCTGACTAGGGCAAAGAGACTTCTGCATTCATGTGCTGCATTCCCGCACATTCTTCTTCCGGATGCCACATGATGTGATCCGCTGTAGATAAAATTAAGTGATGCTGACTGATGGACAGAATTTTAGAGACAAACTCTGTCTATGCCAGACCTCTCAAATGGACCTCCCTCTTAGTGTCAATGGTTGGGAGCAAGCTGTTGCATCCTTATCGCATGTTTTCTGGTATGTGTGGCATTACCAAGAGCAGTCGAATGGGAAAATTACATGGGATTGACAGTCCAGTCCCTGTCTCCCTTCATAATCTGTATATTAGCAAGTCCAGTATTGTTGGTGATGTAAAAAAAAATCCTCTTTGTTATTGGGATGTACAAATATGCCTTCCAAGTGGGTGGTCTTCAGAAAAGCAATGAAATTAAAAAAGACGCCATTGACTGCAGAAATATGATTTGTATTTAGATTTACCCCATGCAAATTGCATATGTTAATTTTGGTCTCTGAGTAGAACAGTATGTCCGAAAATAGTCCGCCTTTGTGGGCTTGATGGTTGTCTGCCGTTGCTGATTATTCACTTATGTCTACATATTCATAGAGCTATTTATAGGCCGCTTAAACTATACAATTCACCAGTTGGTCTGGAGGGTCTTCACCTTCTGTATTTTAAGGGTAGATTGATATAATGATCTTCGTTTAATAAGAAAACAGGAAAGAATTGTATTCTTTCAGGGTTAACAAAATAATTATTTCCTGTTTTTAGGAGGCTATTCTTGCTAAGCCTTCATAAGAAAAAGTGTGTCCAGAGATGACTCAGAGAAACGACTGGGGTAACGGCTGCCTTTCTAGTCTGGTGACTTGCAGCTCGACTGACAAAGAATGTCAACCATTCCCAGCCCATTCCTTGGTTTTCCTGTTCTCCTGTATTGTTATTTTAAACCAATGTTAAAAATTAATAATTCATTTTTACATTTTATGGAGGGACCTGGTAGTTGCTAGGCCACTCATTCTTTTTTCATATGCACTCTCAATTTGATTTTTTTTAAATCCAATTTACTGCTCCATGATTAGAACAGCAAACAAAAATGAAGAGAATTACGGCCGTCCGTCATTGTATGAGGGTACATTTATCAATAAAGCAGTGCAATGTAGCTTCATGACACATAAGTGCAAATGTGCCGTGATATATGCTAATTGTTGCACTGTTTTTATTTTCCAAGATGTTTGGTGCTTATTCTGAACAATTTCGGCAAAAAGCATTTGCTTTTATACAGATGCTACTAAACATTGGCAAAGGCATTGACAAAAGCCAAAAAATCAAAAAGACAAGACCAATTTGCTTTGCCAATGCTTGTTTATTTTTTTAATGCATCTTATAGCTGCAGAGTGTCTCAAGGTCGAGAATTAATCTGACGAAACTAATACCTAGATTCTAAGCGTCTTTGATAGATGATCTAATGTTCAGCAAGAGGCACTGGCCTCCAGTGAGGTGCAATTGGGAAGACTTATTAAACAAGTATTTGCAATGCAATAGGTCTCGCATTTACGCAAGTTTAAGCTATTCGCATTGTAAATGACAATGCCTTTTATTTATGTTTCAAAAACGAAAACAAAAATAAAATGCATTGTTATTTGCAATGTCAATAGCTCAAACTCGCGTAAATGCAAGACGCATTGCAAATGCTTGTTTGTCTTTGAGGCTCAGAAGGCAGAATAATGTCGTATGACTCCAATTCCGTGGTTTAACACCATTTTTCATGTAAATGCTTGTCACCTTCTACTACTTTCTAATTTAAATTTGGCCTGTCTCTAGTTGAAGCGTAAAAACAGTGTTTTAAAGCGCGGTATTAAGTTTGCACATTAGTGGCCACCGTCCTTCTTTCCTTACATGTGTACATTCAGTATGTTTAAGATCTTCGTCAGTTACCATGCTGTTTTATTGTTTAGATTAGAACCTCCTTGTTCTTGCTTGGCCGTGAGGAACTTTGAAAGGAAGGAAATCGCACCTATATTGTATAGAAACAGTGAGTTTTGACAGTGCAGATTTACTTAATAGGGTGGCCGACAACACTTTGTATAGCATCGTTTGCTCTTACTTACTCCAACATCAGCTTAAAATGGTTTTAAACATAGAGTATTGCAGGAAAAAGATGACCAAGCCAATAGCTATGTACACACCATTACTATTGGCATTACTAATGCTTTTTCCCCTTTGCTTAACTTCCACTGTATTAAACCATTTATACTTTGACTCCACTTCGGTCTTTATATCAGCATAGCTCTCATTTGGCGAAAACGTTTTTATGAGAGTTATTGAATTAACTTGCGATACTATTGATCAAGTATACACATTTCTTTATAGCAACGCATATTTTGTTCTGTTATTTCCATATAAGAATGCTTTATTTGCTGCACTCTGAAAGGAACAAATAGATTACTGATCGATACCTCGCTTCTCAACAATACAGATTTGGAAGAGTGTTTTTTGGTTTTCAGTATGGGCAAAATTAATGCTTTGAATGAAATCTGGTTTCTTAACTCTGTGCGTACACCCCATCCCCTTCAACAATGTGCCAATTAAAGCGCATGCCACACTCTCTAGCCTGCCCAAAATTAGCATTTTTCTTTACGTTAAATAATTTGAGGGTTTATTCATGTAAGTTAGTGGTTTTACTTTTACCCAGTGCAGATTTGGACCACAAACCAGTAGCATAACCAATTTTCTATGTCAACGTGCTGTTCTGATGTTTAAAGCACCTATCACAAATTGGTAAAGTGCTTCATTTTGTTCGTGTCCTTTCTGTTCATTTTGTCGATCTAGACACTCATGCTACTGTATTTGCAAATGTCATTCGGTTTATAAAGGTGCTGTAACTTGTATTCAATATCCAATAATGTTAGTAGTTTGATTAGGATCTGTGCTCTTCACCTTGGCTACTGTTTTAAGAATTTCTCTCTCTTCTGTTATTGCCATAGTTTTATGTGTTGTAAAACTCTGAAAAAATGCATATTTCTTTCTTTTTCAGGTTAACGGGTCCGAATGGCTATGTAACTGATGGGCCTGGAAATTACAAGTACAAAACCAAGTGCACTTGGCTTATTGAAGGCCGGTAAGTATAATGTCTCTTTACACACGGTTGTCCTGTCTGTCTTTATTTAAGTTGGCAGTCTTCAGAATCGCAGAGCCAGATTTTTCGATATTCGTTTCGCAATAATAAATAACATAACCTACCGTGTATCTTTAAAGCACATGTTCACCCAAAAGGGCATCTTGGCGCTGAATAACAGATGCTTCTTACCCAACTCAATGGTGCTCATTTTAATAAGTAAAGGTCAGTTTATTTAACTACATAGTAAACCTCACGATTCTTGTCAAAGATTTACAAATGTTATCACCGCAGTGTATTGCAAATGTTTTTGATCGTCGACTGTTGACAAATATGCAGGTTAAAGAAGGCACGTTACTTCCTCTAGGCATGGATTACTTGTGCTAAAATGTATTGGAGTAATGTAACAAACCATTATCAAAGTATTCTACTTCAGCGTACAGTTCCTGTGATTTCTCATGAGGACTGACGTCTCTTGTAGTGAAACCAGACTAGGCTTTTTGAAGCATAGTTCATAACAAACAGTGCTTACCTAGAAGTGCACACCCTTGTCCATCTCTTACTTCTGCTTCTTCTTTTACCTGCCCTAACCGCCTTCTTTTCCTCTGTACTCTGCATATCAGTCATTTTGAATGTTACACTGAATTGTTTTCAAAGGTGTGAATTTACCAAGATACCAAGATAAACAAAGACTCTTAGTCCCACCTGTATATTCATCTTTTTTGTGTGTCACTGAGAGTTGCGTCCTTTCTGATTATGTACGAGTAGCCATTGACATGGTCATATTACTTCAGTACTCTTAAAATTGATGACGGGGGATTCAGTACACCTTCGGGTGCTGGGTTTACCGAGCTTACCCTACCTTGATGCCTGGCTGTTGAAGATGGGCTCACCACCGTCTAAATTGAACCACCTCCAGGCAACTGAGCGTGAGGGGGGGGGGGCTCCTAACATCTTTGGTGTTCTCAATTAATGTGTTGAAATTACTTCTGACTCCTGTGCAGAGGCCCCAGTACATCAGTGCCATTCCGTATATAGTGCAATTTTGAGCCTTCCCTCCCACTCCTTGAGTACAGGACATTTGGGCTTGGGCCCAATATTTCAGTTTTGGTCTCAGTGAGAGTGGCTCTGAGACTTCTTGGCATCCTGTTTGTGAACTATGCCATATGGTTATACAGGCTCTGCAGTGGGATCTAAAGTCTCAGTGGGCTCAGATCCAAGGGAGCTAGTCTGATTCCATCCAGGTTTTGGAGGAAAGTGCAAAAGATCTTCAGTTGTGGATGGTTGACTGCAATTGAACTTGCGGCAGAGCTCTCTCCCTACTCCACCCAGAGTTGATGGTCGTGGCTGATGCATCACTGCTCTGTTGGGGAGGTCACCAGGGCAAGGTGGAGATCAGAAGACTGGTCTCCAGCAGAGACCCACCTCCGCATCAATCTGTTGGAGTTCTTGCAGGTTGGTGTGGGGTCTTAGGCCCTTTGCCAGGAGACTTTGTTTTCTCTGAAACTGGCTGAGCCGTCGGTGCCAATTCCCGGTCGTGAACCATCTTGTGAGATCTTTAAACGCCAAGGCAGAAGACCTGATCTGCCGGTGCCTAGCCGATTGCAAATGGCATCTTCCAGCAATGTGGGGAGCCCTAGCTCAATTGATTTGTAACAGCTGAGAACTTGTAATATCCACATTTTTGCGCATTGAAGTTCCCAAGAAGGCTCTCTGAGATGCAATTCTCCTGGAGTAGAGCTCTGGACTTCTGTATTCCTTTCCACCTCTAACTCGCCTGCACCAAATTTCGAAGAAGTTCAGGAATGACTGAGCCCAAGTAATCCTAGTGGCTCCGGATTGGACCAGGAGCGTGTGGCGTCCGGAATTTATTGGCATGAGCATCTGTCCTCTGATCAGTCTACTATTTTGAGAGAATCAACTCTCTCAGCAGTAAAGCAGAGCCCTGCACCTGGTCCTATGCAATCTACACCTCCTTTGTGTGGATATTAAGCAACAACAGTTGACTGCTTTTGATCTCCCTCCAAAAGATGTGGATGCCATTCTAGCAGTCAGGCGTCCCGCTACAAAATGTATTTGTCGGATGCTAGCACAAGATTGTCGCTTGGTGTGGTTCCCACCATATAGACCTGTTACAAGCAACGATGTCCCTTGACCATACAAATGGATTATTAATATTATATATATTTTTTTTTAGGGGTCCGTTTTTAGAAAGATAACCAGATCCAGTGCTCATCTGCCAGTATCTGGCGGGGAAACATTTAATCTTTAAGGGTGACTAGGGAAGTGTATTTAACATTGGTCAGGAGGCATTCATGTAATTGTATAAATGCACTGCTTGGAAGTCTTTAGGTCATAACATTTGCATAGCCTGGCAAGGGAGCCGGTTCTTTAGGTAATACTTTGGCTTTATATGACCTATTGATAGAAGTTTGGGGAGTATCTAAAATGGATTTGCTCCGAATAGTCACGACTATCTCTGTATGTTGGAGGTCTTAATTAGATGGATAAGGGGTTTTCTTCTGAGTGAAGCTAAGGTGTTATATTCCATATAGGTACCCCAATGTAGGCTTGGGTAACATCCCAACCTTTCACCTAAATTCATCCCTACACTACATACATAATGGGCTGCTAACACGGACTCTTTACCTAGTTACAGTACTGCTTAAAGAACGTGGGGTTTTCGCTGAACAATGGCCTCATACATTATGCATGAGTATCCTTGGATTCTTGGAAGCTCGGCAGGACTACCATCTCCTGCATAATTATGTACAAGGTTCATTTCTGATGTCATCCTAAGGCCTATAGTGGCACAGCAAGGTAGAACCTGTGGATACCTTTGAGTATATAAGTGTCACATCTTGCTGAAATAGGGAGAGGAGATCAGGACGTCCATTCCGACACACTGACGCGTGACGCTGAAGCCACTGCATGCAGATACTCCAGCTCGCAGTGGTCTGACAGCCCTTGCGGGGTGTCCAACCCGAGACCAGGACGGGGTCCCACAGTTTCTTACTTCAGGTAATGGGGGTTGACTTTATCCTAGAGGGATTCTTGGCTTAACACTTACACACATGCTAGGTACATTTAGGTACCTCTAGTTAGGATTGCATCGCAGGAGTATGCATTTTATTATCATGTATTTTATGTACTTACCTGTATTCATGGTTATAGCAAAATGGTAGAACTCTACCACACCTTTACTTTCCTAGTGCTTCTAATTTTCCATATTTGTTAATGTCTAATGATTGTTTCAGCACACCTATTTTACAGAAGAGTAACGACTGTTCCATAAATACTTATTGAAAATGTCCCTACCGGTTATTCTTTGTATCTCTTTGAGACTAAGCGAAAAGTAGTACACTGTTTCCATGGCCCTGAGGGATCAGGGTTGTCATGTTCGATAGTTGCCAAGAACTATTCTCTCCTTGGTTACAGGAGTTTCTAGTGGCACTGTGAGCTAGCTGGGACACAGGCCAACATACCCGTTGGTGGTGTCTAGAATCAATCTGACACCAATTCTGCAGAGTATGTTGTCCAAACGCGCAGATCCTGTATAGGTTTTATAGGAACTACACGACATGGTGCCCAATGTTGGTTGGGTACTTATTTAGCAGTCCAATCTGAGTAGTTCAGTCGTGCTATTCTCACTGACTCCTACTCACATTTCCCCAGAGACTTCTGGAGTGAGAGGGTACAAATTCCGCCACAGGTGAGTAGGCAAAAGCCTATGTATTGCCTGTTGGTTAATCAAGCTTGAAGGACACATTGTTCCTATTTGTGCATAACCCCTTATCTCAGTTCCTTTGAAAGGCTCTTCTTACTAAAAGCAATGACTGTACAGGAAGATCCTCTGGTTCAATTAAATCTCTCTGGAGGAGAAGAAGATGCAAATGCAATACACGTTTCAGAAAATGTTAGTACTGCCATCACCCTGAAACTAGCCGCATACGGCTTAACATGTAGTGGTGGGCAGGTAACATTCGTGATTGAGGCACACAAATCTTTCAGAACAGAGGTATTCTATTCATGGGTTTCATTTCCACAGGTGAATGATTAACAAAGACATTACATTACTACACAGAAGATGAAATACCTAACCAATATTGTCTGTACGAGGACATTGAAATTTCACTTACTTACCAGGAACATTTATACTGGTTTAAAGGCGCCCTACCCCATATATGAAATCGAATAAGACTCTGTCCACTTGGTTGAGATGGAACAAAATGGCCAGTATTAGCGGCCTACACACCACATCCTGACATTAACACAATGTCCGGAGGAGACTTACTTATACAAAATAAAATATTAATAAAACTTCACAGAAACATGACAGTTTGTGGTGAGAACACTCCCACTTTAGCCAACACCGGCTACACATGCAGGACTAGTTCAAACCTCTACATCTAAAATTACACCACGGACATTACACACAGTGATGGGTAAATTGCCCAGGTATCCGCTATAATATTAGCAAACATCAAAGGGGAAGCAGCATCAGTGGCAATACGCCAGCGCTTGAGAGATTTCACACCTCTACAACAGGAGCCCGAATTACCTAAAATAATCGAAACTGCTTATGCAGAATTAGGTAGAGATAGTTTGGGAGCTAGACCAGTAAAACCTCAACTAATGGGGAATCCTGAAAAGGATACCTTTAAGCAAGCACCTGCTTCTTCAAAAAATAAATGGGACAATAACAAACAAAAAAAGAATAAAGAAAATAAATCTCAATCCAGAGGTCGATCTCCTCAACAGCATCCCTCTGAAAGGAGGTATAACCTTAGGATTAGGGACAACATTAGAAAACCTGACAGGTATCAGGACACTGATGCACGTTCCTCTCGTTCCTTTCATGGCTCTTTGAAAAACTCCAAGAGCGGAGGACGGTCAGAACACAGGCAGGAGGAGCGTGCAAAGTCCAGAGACACGCAAGGCGCTGCTTACTATGCACCTAAGAAAGAAGAAAAACAAAAACCTAAACCTCCATTTTAAAAAGAAGAAAGTAGCAGGTCTCAAGATCAGACATGCCCAGAATTCTGAGGACTCCACTGCTGAACGGGGAATGGGCTCTGACTATGCTAGACAGTGCAGCAGAAGTAACAATAGCTCTTCAGAACCTGATGGAATTTTTGGTGACAGCGAATTTTAGTGAACATATCACGGTGGAAACGCCTGATAGTAGGGTAAGCGTCGCACATAGGTTACATGAGATAACACTCCGAATGGAGTGGGCAAACTAAAGGTCTCTTTTGGGATAACTTAGCTTTTGAGTAGGACATTTTATTAGCTGAAAAAGATTGTCCACCTGCTATTGTTATGGATTGCCCAAAAGGGGAAACGGCAAGTATGCCAGCTTTTTCCGACCTCTTTCCCCAATATTTAAAACGTACATATGCACGGGAGTGGGCAGTAGCCCTTGCTCCAGCACTATATTGAAACCATGTTGGATGGGATGATTGGGTCAAACCACCACGTGATCCCATTAAAATCTACTCCAACTCCACAGAGACAGTATCCCATAAAGCAAGAAGCTAAAAAACAGGTCAGGGAGATCTTGAATCGACTTGAATACCAGGGGGTGATTGAAACTTGCACCTCCTCAATGAATAATCCTTTGTTTCTGGTAATGAAACCTGACCATACATATCGTCTAGTTTTGGATTACAGACATCTGAATTCATGCACTAAAACGTTTGCAGTACAAAATGCACACCATGCCGCATTAATGAATAACATTGTACGGAAAAAATACAAACCAACACTAGATATCTCAAATTGATTTTTCTGCCAGAATATAGTGCCTGAGAGCAGATACTTGACAGCATTTTCAGCGCTTGGGTCCCAGGGTTAATTTTGTCGACTCGCCCAGGGATATAAGAACAGCCCGAGGTTGTTTTCCCCCAGGGTAACTGAGTTACTTCAGAATCTGGATGAAGAGGCATTTTCCTATGTAGATGATATTTATCTGACGGATGATGACCTGGAGGAACACTTGACCAGGGCGAACACCTTCATTTTCGGATTCGCCTTGGAGGGTTACAAATGTAACTCCAAAAAAGTCAAAAATAGCCCCCTCAGCATCCTATTTTTGGGATATGAGCTTTCAAGTGAAGGCAAAAGCCTGGCAACTAACTTTTAGAAAAGTATGTGCTGCTCCAACCTCCAGAATTATTGAAAAATTTACAATCCATACTGGGATTCCTGAAGTTCGGCAGAACATACATTTTGGATTAGGCAAAAAGAGTTAAACCTTTCTGCGACCTCATAAGACCTGATTTTTCAGTTAGGCAATTGACACAGGAACACACAGATACACTTCATTCCCTCCAGGCTGACATGATAGCGTCTAAACACTTACAGACACGCGCAAAAGTTGGTCGCACACTGCTCGTCACACCAGCAAGTTGCCCCAAAGGACTGTGGTAAATGTAGTGGCGACGGCGGGTACGCCTATGCCACGATGTGTCAAAAGAACAGTATGTGTTGCGTTAGCCATCCCTGGACACGTGTTTCGAGGTAGTTGCCTCTCGTCAGCAGGGAGCAGGTCAGTGTAAAGGGGTGCCGTGTGGACTGCCAAAATGTAATTAAAAACAGGTCAAGTACCTCTCATGGCGCGCAGGTGCAGATCCAAGGCTCGTCAGCCCGTTGGCTCAAGGGAGCCGTAATAAATTGTGCAAAAGTTGGTCGCACACTGCTCGTCACACCAGCAAGTTGCCCCAAAGGACTGTGGTAAATGTAGTGGCGACGGCGGGTACGCCTATGCCACGATGTGTAAAAAGAACAGTATGTGTTGCGTTAGCCATCCCTGGACACGTGTTTCGAGGTAGTTGCCTCTCGTCAGCAGGGAGCAGGTCAGTGTAAAGGGGTGCCGTGTGGACTGCCAAAATGTAATTAAAAACAGGTCCAGTACCTCTCATGGCGCGCAGGTGCAGATCCAAGGCTCGTCAGCCCGTTGGCTCAAGGGAGCCGTAATAAATTGTGCAAAAGTTGGTCGCACACTGCTCGTCACACCAGCAAGTTGCCCCAAAGGACTGTGGTAAATGTAGTGGCGACGGCGGGTACGCCTATGCCACGATGTGTAAAAAGAACAGTATGTGTTGCGTTAGCCATCCCTGGACACGTGTTTCGAGGTAGTTGCCTCTCGTCAGCAGGGAGCAGGTCAGTGTAAAGGGGTGCCGTGTGGACTGCCAAAATGTAATTAAAAACAGGTCAAGTACCTCTCATGGCGCGCAGGTGCAGATCCAAGGCTCGTCAGCCCGTTGGCTCAAGGGAGCCGTAATAAATTGTGCAAAAGTTGGTCGCACACTGCTCGTCACACCAGCAAGTTGCCCCAAAGGACTGTGGTAAATGTAGTGGCGACGGCGGGTACGCCTATGCCAGTTTTGGATTACAGACATCTGAATTCATGCACTAAAACGTTTGCAGTACAAAATGCACACCATGCCGCATTAATGAATAACATTGTACGGAAAAAATACAAACCAACACTAGATATCTCAAATTGATTTTTCTGCCAGAATATAGTGCCTGAGAGCAGATACTTGACAGCATTTTCAGCGCTTGGGTCCCAGGGTTAATTTTGTCGACTCGCCCAGGGATATAAGAACAGCCCGAGGTTGTTTTCCCCCAGGGTAACTGAGTTACTTCAGAATCTGGATGAAGAGGCATTTTCCTATGTAGATGATATTTATCTGACGGATGATGACCTGGAGGAACACTTGACCAGGGCGAACACCTTCATTTTCGGATTCGCCTTGGAGGGTTACAAATGTAACTCCAAAAAAGTCAAAAATAGCCCCCTCAGCATCCTATTTTTGGGATATGAGCTTTCAAGTGAAGGCAAAAGCCTGGCAACTAACTTTTAGAAAAGTATGTGCTGCTCCAACCTCCAGAATTATTGAAAAATTTACAATCCATACTGGGATTCCTGAAGTTCGGCAGAACATACATTTTGGATTAGGCAAAAAGAGTTAAACCTTTCTGCGACCTCATAAGACCTGATTTTTCAGTTAGGCAATTGACACAGGAACACACAGATACACTTCATTCCCTCCAGGCTGACATGATAGCGTCTAAACACTTACAGACACGCGTAAATGTCCGCAACCTGGTGATCCGTATAGTTGCGGGTGTATCTGGTTACACATACCTCACATATAATGAAGGCGAAACAGTACCCATTGCTTACAAATGACACTTGTATACAAATGCTGAGATGGGTTTCACATCCACAGAAAAAGATTCTGGCCACAGTACAGACTGCTGTAGTGAGAGAGAGCGAGCACTGGCTCAGGGGAAATGAAGAATTGTCGTGACTCCAGTACTAGTCTTAGAGGCTGCTGCAAAGGCGAGCGTTCCTAACGCTAAAGCATTGCATCCGAGATGGATTCTATGGGTTAATTCGCTCACTGCATCAGATGTAGAATACAGACATGATCCGAATCTGAAAACACGAGCATTTCTGCAATATGAACAAGATTATCCTCTCCCGACTGAAATAATGCCTCTAGATTAGTATGAATGCATAATTTACACTGACGGATCTGCACAACTGGCCATAGGAAGTAAACAACAAGACATCGCCGCGTGTGTGATTGTAAAAGGTCATATGCAAAATGGTATGTTCCATCCAAGCTGTACAAGGACTCAGTCTCTAGGACACTGCATGGCTCAGTTAGCAGAACTAAAAGCTTTTTTACTGGCACTGATAAATACTGATCGAGGATTCCCCAAACTAATAGTCTGCGATTATCTTATTTACTGTGTCCAATCATACAATTAATATCTTCATTATTGGGGGCAAAATGGTTTTAAAGACTCAAAGGGTGCTACGATTAAGCATAAAATGCTATGGGAACAGGTAGCTGAGTTGAAAAATGAAGTATCAAGAGCTCACGTGATACGCTGAGTCATCGTTATGGTGTTCACGTTGAAGGGAATTCATTGGCTGATGAAGCCGCGAATGGGGCAGTACGAACCGCTTCCGTAGCTGAAATCACTCGTTCAAAAACAAGAATAGACGGACAGATAATGGTAGCTGTCATTGCTTCACGCAAAGTCAACAAAGCACTTCCGAAAGGTTTTCCGCTCAAGTACTCCTACAAGTTAGATGCAAACAACGTTTTATTTGCTCAGATTCCTGGAGAGGGGCATACAGTAATACCAAACTTGTATCGCAGATTAGGCTTAATATTAGCTGTACACAAGGGTTTGGGTTTTGCACACGCAGAATTTATGGCAACTGTTTCTTTATTTAAACAACGCTATTGGTGGCCAGGGTTAACGAAGCAGACCAAAGATTGTCTTAAAGTGCGACATTTGTCAACAGATGAAGGGTTCCACCATAATACGTCCAGTGCAGACACCATTGCTAATATCTGACAGACCACTCGCGTGTGTCTATTTGGACCACTGCGGCCCCTTTCAATCTGATGGGGCTTACAAGTATATCATGGCTGCAGTGGATTCCTGCGGGTATGGCCTTATCTCTCGGCTGACGCTCTAACTGTTATCAAAGATTTGCGAGTCTTTATAGGGACATACGCAGTTGGCACATTACATTCTGACCGTGGTCCTACGTTTAGCTCTAAGGCTTACAAGGAGACCATAGGAGGTTTGGGTGTAGCATTGTGGTGCTCCTCTCCGTACCATCCCGAGGGAAATTAAGTAATGGAATGGGAAAACCGGGACTTAAAGCAATCATTAACAGCCAAAGTATTAGGCAAAGGTGGTAGTTAGATCAATCACTTATATGGGGTTCAGAGGGCATAAAACAACATGCCAAAAAACTCTCGGGGGGGGGGTTCACTCCTTTGGAGGTCCTATTTGGGACGAGAATGTGGGTACCTGATCTTGATTGTGAAGGCACAGTGGCGGATGAAAAACCTTTTGACACCCATAAACGTTTGGCTGTTTTACAGGATCTGAATGAATCATGGGCACTACAGAGCAATGTCCCAAGTGAAAAGTTTTGCCACTGGGGAAGTCAAGTCAGTCACCGCAAGACCTGTCTGAATTCTATATGTTGGGGATCTGGTCAGGGAAAAGATAACGGACAAAAAGAATTAGGGATCATACAGAAAGCCTGTACCTGTCTTGGCAGTTGAAGGAACAAGAACTGTACTTCTGCTGCCTCTTGCCGGAAAAAAGGAGAAGAGATTTGTCTCCATTGATCTGATAAAACCACACTATATGGCCGATACTGAATAGTAGGCCTCACGGGCTCCTAGGTAGCTGACGCACTCCTCTCACTACCATACAGAAAGTTCAAACAAAGGCTCATCACCTTCGAGGAGCCACCCATATGGAATGATGGAATAAGCATCAATGCCATGGAACTCGTTCCCCTTGAACAAGGAACACAAAATCAAGAAGAAAGACAAATTTCAATTCGACCTAACACTGTCTACATAAATATGCCTCAACAAGCACCATCTACAAGTTCAACAAAACCTGCTGAGCTACCTAAAATAGATGGACCAGCATCTGGCTATTTCATCGATACCTTTTGTTTGGATCCAATTGAACCTGAAACAACACCAGCTCCAATTTCTCGTAAACAACAAATCGAAGATTTCTACATTTTTCTTAAAAAGACTTACTTGGTGTCACCTTGGATAGAATTTTGGATAAGCACCGGGATACTCTTCTTTCTCTTCTGGTTAGGCTAAGTAGCTGTCTTCTGCCTACTTGTTAATGGAACTTACCTTCGCCAAATCTCTGCAACATCAAAAGTGAACTTGCTCCTGAAACCTCATGTTTCCTCACATCGTGAACCAAGAGACTTGTCATCGGTGAACATTACAGCAGTTCCTATACAGTATGGGACAAGGTTGATTATTCTATATTCGGACCGACAGAACTTAAAAAAAAAAAAACACATTAATTTAAAAATTCCTTGAATGATATCATTACCTCCAGTACATTTTCCGATGATTGGGATTTTGAAACTGTGAATAATATGTTGTCTGATTTAGAACAATCTGCCGCATTTTCTAGCAATGAAGTGTTAGAGGACACATCAGACTTTAACACAATGTATTGTTATCAACATTATTATGGTCATCATTCTCTACACAAATCCAGTAACCCTAGAAATGTTTTCACATATCACCAATGGGAACATTGCCCAACACCAACGAAAAGTAGTTCGAAAACTTTTGCGCAAACATTTTCATATTTTTCAGGGTTTAATATTTTAGACCCGACCTCATATTACTATAAGGCTGCACCTACAACTGCACAAAAAATATGTTGACTAACACCAAACAGATTTACTCTGCTTCCTTTATTACCCAATTGTCTGAACAGGCTTTCGACTTATGGAGAGACACTATAGACACAAATTCAGTGTGGAGTTCATGAAACGGGCAAGTTCAGGTAACAGAGGCGCTATTTAGAGAATGCCTCATTCCTCAGCACAATATATTTCTGAACGAGACTGTGCAACAGACTTCCTGCCTTGGAATAGCCAAGAATAAGGATTTAAATACACCTCGAATTCCAACACCATCACAGGCCGGGGGTAATTTTACATCATTGAAAGGGGCTACATTAGATGACCTCTTACAATACAATAGATTAGACCCCAATTGGAAGGGATTGTTGGTTTGGCCCACAGACCCTAATAGATGTCAGGAAAGATTCAGGGATACAACCAAAGGGTACAGTATCCATAGGTCAGACCCACGCTCTGGAACATCCAGGGGTGGTGACATCATACAGTGTTGGGAAGTTATTGGCTAAGAACCTCAACACTAACACAGGTGAAACAACACTTCTCCTTACTAACGGACGATGTGGACCTAAGGGATTTTTTACTAGGTCCCAGAAAGCCACGTCAGAAATGTTTCTATTATGCTGTCTATAATGAACATTTGGAAAATCTCCCAACAAGAAGCAGCCGAGAGGCTACGAGAAATAGATGGGATTAATTTAGAAAAGGCTTTAGCCGTAGTTGACAGTGGTATGACTACGTTAACATCCAGGATTTATTCACTGGGCAACATTGTATCTTATGCTATTGATGTACTAGAACAAGGTTTGTTCATGCTACAGCACGGACAATAACAATTACGTTCTATTATGTTATTGAGCTGGACGCTGCAAACATTGCGCGCAGGTTATATGCCTTGGCGTTTCATCAACAGTTCGTCACTATTTTCAGCATACAGTCATGCAGAAAAACAGATGAGAATGGCACAGAGGGGAGCAAAATATACAATGCTGCGGATTAAAAAAACTGGACATATTACCTTTTACTGTGGCAGAATCACCGTCCACAGAGTGGTTGATCCATAGTCACAACTTTCCAATTTCAATATTGCCTAGATTAGAATAGGCAGGCAGATATGAAGAAAAGGGTAGGGAATATATCAAGAAATCTTGGGAATTAAAGTACTGATTTTGATGCAGGAGTTGGGCTCGAGAATTGTTTCTAAGCGGTACAAACTGCGAGAGCACTTTGAGTGGATCTCTCATATGCCAGGATATTATGTTGCACGGGGCCTGCAATTGTTTGGTAGCAAACCTGTCCTGCCACTTGAGGAGTACCCCAGCAGCTGTGATTTCTCCGGTATTCAAGCTACTTTCGAATGAGCGTTACTTGATGCTGAACGATCAAGATTGTTGTGGCATGCTTCCGGGCATCGCATATCAGTAACCGTGAGCTCCAGGGTTACTTGCTGTATGCAAGTATTGTTTCCACTTACACATGCAGTCAGGGAGGCTCCGTTATGGCCTTCACTAAATGTTTCTCTTCTATGATTTGATACTCTTGAGTAGAATGAAAGTCATTCTTTTACAGAAAACCGTGCCCTTAACCTTTGCCCGGGAGACTTTTGATTTCCAGATCGCAAGGTCCTCGGCCGAGATACAGGCACTCATTTGTACGAACTGCCCCTTCCATTTTGCAGAAATGGTAAATCGTATCTTTAACATGTCTGATACGACTGGTATAGTACACCTTTTTAAGACCATAGGTTCTGGACTGTTTAGCACCTTTCAGACAGTCCTCGGAGATAAACCAAACTTTATACATTGCTTCTGCTGATCCTGTTTCTAATAGCAGGTATCCTGATTGTAATTTTTCTCCAATGCAATGGACATCCCAGTCACCACGGAGATTGAAAAAGCTCTCCTGGAGCGCAAATATCGTGATTGCATGGTAGAACATCTGGGCACACCTCGCTTACGGGAATTAAGTGCTTCTTGGTTCCTGTCATTTAGACCAGTCTGGATGGACTGCATCTTATCTGTTCTCCGATGCCTGTTCTGCGGAGAAGAATGCGTGTTGGATCTCTGTCTGACACTTCCATCCACCGGACGTTGATGCACTACTGGACCCAATAACGGCCCATGTTTTGCTGTGTCCCGACTGTATTCCAATGTTGATGGGGGCATTCTTAGAGCCTTTTCAGGAAGTTTCCGCTACTGTCGGAATGGATACGGCTCCTTCACTGACAACAAGGCCTTGGATGGAACACAGGCTGCCCCAGCATCGGCTGCAGTCAGTACTGAAGATTATCTGTGCTCGATAGACGTACTCTGCGCGGTGTTACAGGGACTGTCGTCTGCAGAGGCAGTCAACAGCATTGTTGCGTCTACCAGCCAGGACACGCAAACATTTGGATCATTGTGTGCTGGGAAAAAAATTGGTTTTGTAAAACAAGAACTCAATTTGGAACTCCAACACCAGTAGACACTTTTTATGACCTGCATGGCTTTTCGATGATTGTAGTTGTTCGAACTATATATACAGACATATTATAGCTATGACTTGAATGACAATTTTCTGTTTTACACTTTTTAGAGTTTTTAAACACTTAAGTTTTTTTTTAGCAGAACTATGGTTGTTACTACATATGTTTGCGTAACAGTACTGAGACAGGTAGTATGTTATAATTAGATTGTCGTCCAGTCGGATGAGGAGTGGGTGTTATATACTATATAGGTACCCCAATATAGGCGCTGGTAACACCCCAACCTTTCACCTATATTCATCTCTACACTACACACATAACAGGCTGCTAGGACTTACCCTTTACCTAGTTACAGTACTGATTACAGAACGTGGGGTTTTCCCTGAACAGTAGTTTCATACATTATGCATGAGGATCCTTGGATTTTTGGAAACTCAGCAGGACTACCATCTCTTGCATAATAACTATGTACAAGGTTCATTCCCGACGTCATCCTAAGTCCGACAATGGCATAGCAAGGTAGAACCCCTGGGGATACGTTCGGGTGTATAAACATCACATCTTGCTGAGAAGTCGAGGAGATCAGGACTTCCATGCCGACACACTGACGCTAGACGCTGAAGCCACTGCATGCCGATACTCCAGCTTGCAGTGGTCTGACATCCCTTGCGGGGTGTTCAACCCGAGACCAGGACAGGATCCCACAGTTTCTCACTAAAGGTAATGGGGGTTGACTTTATCCTAGAGGGATTCTTGGCATAACACCTACACACATGCTAGGTACAATTAGGTAGATTAGTTAGGATTGCGTTGTAGGAGAACGCATTTTATTATCATCTATTTTATGTACTTGCCTATATTCAGGGTTATGGCAAAATGGTAGAACTCTACCACCCTTTTACTTTCTTAGTGCTTCTAATCCTCTATATCTGTTACTGTCCAATGATTGTTTCAGCACACCTATTTTACAGAAGAGTAACGACTGTTCAACAAATACTTATTGAAAACGTCCCTACCGGTTATCCTGTGAATGTCTGAGTCTAAGTGATCACGAGTGACTGAGCGAAAAGTAGTACACTGTTTCCACGGCCCTGAGGGATCAGGGTTATCCTGTTCGATAGTTGCCAAGAACTAATCTCTCCTTGGTATGAAGAGTTTCTAGTGGCACTGTGTGCTAGCTGGGACACAGGCCAACGTACCCGTTGGGGGTGTGTAGAATCAGTCTGACACCAATCCAACAGAGTGTGTTGTTCAAATGCGCAGATCATGTATCGGTTTTATAGGAACTAAACAACAAAGGTAAATGTGTGCTTTAAAACAAACCTCTGCTAAAGACAGATTAGCTCCGAATTCTAATCCTTCAGCAGTTCATTTGTATCAGAGTTCAGCAATATGAAGGTAGACATGAGACATTCATTTTAAGACCCAGTGAATTCACTGTATTGTGAGTTATGAGTTTTTAATATGCTGTCTTCTGAAGATTCTGCAGGTGGCAGAAAAATGGTATGGCATAGCTTTCTGAAGGATGGCAGTTTAGAACATTGGGGGAATACCCCCTGGAGAACAATGAATTAAGGAAAGCCAGATTTGACTTTCTCCTTTACTGCCACCAATTCTTACTAGAGCTGCCATCAATGCTAACTACAGCAACATCCCTAGGGACAAATTCATCGACACATGTATGGACTCTGTTAACCTGTCTGTCTACTGTTCAGCATGCTGTCTTCGCCAGCACACACGGGGGCTAAAAGAGGGGTTAATAGCATATCCTGTAGTTAGTTCAGTTACTGAACAATGCTCACAGTGATATTCCAAACCCTAATGGGGAAAAGTGAGATTTGAGATGTCGTGGAAAGCTCTTCAGGTTTTTGGATTTCTTGGTGGCTCGTCTCAACAAAATAAGACTTATTAAAGATAAGATGGAGAAGGATTGGGAGTTGGGAAAGAGGTCTCGGCCCAAGTTTGCACTTAAGGAACAAAGTAGGAAATATCCTGGCTGGTAAAAAACCAAAAATGAACAAAAGCTAAAAGCTGTCCACCAGTAATCAAGAGATTGCGTTCCCTGTGTGGCTTGGAGGAGGTATAGTAACTATACCAGTTTAGAAAGTTTTACTAGATCATAGCAAAGGGAGAGAATAAAAACTGAACTACTAGAGTTGGTCATAACAGTGGTGTTAAATGATTAACAATAGGCCAGGGCCTTGAAAAGTTATCTCAAAAAGAATAAATCAGTAAGATTAGATAGGTCTAAGGCTTCAGGCCCAGATAGAATTATGACCATTTTCTTTAAAAAGTTTAACCTTTACCTCTCTTCGGTGTGTAAAAACGTTCGTAACATCATTTTGCACATGGTGAAGTATTACACGATCCATTACGAGGTTATGTTAGTCATGCCAATAACCTGACTATATGTGGCGCCAACACATTTTAGCACAGATGTTAAAATATGAACTAGTGGATTGTCAGACTATCAAGACCCTCTGATGTGGGTGCACTCTGATCAATCCTTTTATATCTGAAGAGGCAGGTTGACTAATGTGAAACACCCCTGTAAATTTGGATAATGTCGGTCACACATTTACCTAGTATCACACAAAGAATTTGTTTGACTAGACTGGCTGTGATTTACTGATGGGCACCTTAAAAACGATGGGTTTTGAGAATGGATTCTTGAATTGGGTAATGTAGGTACTCGGGCAATTTCACTTACATTTTCTACGAGTGTTTATTATCACACAGTGTACAGATTACAATAGGCACAGTGCGTGGTCTTGTTAATGAAACTGTTCATTTAATTGATTCCACTAATCCTGGCCAGAGTAGCTATGTGCCAGTGTCCCTTGGAACCACAATGCTCCTATCCCTCTTTGATTACTGAGCTTAAACAATATTAAGATTTCAGTGTTTACCACAAACCTTTACAATATAGCAAACAATCCCCTTCAGTAGAATGGTGCCATATGACATTTCCAATGATATTAATGGATTTAGTTTAAAAAGGGAAGCGCTGAGGATTTCAAGGATGGGACTAGAAAATGATTACTTTTTGGTGAAGAAGATGCAGACCTATTGTCTTAGCCAATTCCTTTCACCAAATCTGTTTAGCATTGCCAAAATGAGGTCATTTTTTGCTATTGCTGCACAGTATTGGCGAAAGAAAGTACCGTGACTTAGACATGCCCTGGTGCTTCGGTGGTGTAAGCAAATGTCTCTCTTTGCATGATCACCCCCAAGGCTTTGTACTGATGCAGCTGGATTTTCGGCTTGATGTGCACTGAGGCCTGCAAACCAGACATCTGTGCCTGTGCTCTGACCCTGAAAAGGGTATATGTTTGGTTTACACACAATTGGCATTAGTTAACTTGATTGTAAGTCTGTAGAATACGAGGCGTCCCGCCCAGAGTCTGCGGCCGAGGCCATGTTGGGCTGGACGGGGCACACGTTTCTGTAGGAGCAGAATAGACTGTCGAAATTCCCTTGGGCTGCTGCAGGCCCTCAACTCCCTCGCCTAAGAGCGGCCACCCCGCCTGTGTTCTTCCCAGAGTCTTCTACTGAGGATCTTTGGGATAGGTTATACTGCCCAATCCAAGATGACAGTCCCACATTGATATCTATGGTATATTCCCAATCCAACGTAGTGGCCTAATTTCCTGTGAGGTATTTTCAGTTTTTTGCCTATTTAAGGATGGAATTCTGTCGCAACGCTTCTAGGTCTAATCCTTTCTTACAGTCCGCTGGGAATCACTGGTCTTCCTTCCTGAATTTCTCGCTATGTTCCTGTTGTCACCTGTTGATCTGGATCCTTCCAATTTACCATCTTCGCCTTGATTCCTGATTTGAAGTTCTTCTAGTGCCTTGAAGTCATTTTGGAGTTTTATTTGGCTTTGCTTTTCCCTCCCTGCTGGGACCAATTCCTGAAGGCAATTTCTGCTTAGGTGCTTTTGTGTCAGCAGCAGTGCGGATACTGGAAGTGGTCGTCTGTATCTCTGACAGTCAAGAATCGTGAATACCTGGCCTTCAGGTCCAACCCGCAGCCAAAGACTCTCCACCAGACTTAAGCTCTTTGACCGTTTGTGACACCCCAAGACTAGTCCTATTCCAGAAAAAAATGGAACTAGATGCAGCTCTGCTCAAAGGAGTACAGCTGGACCAGGCTTGGGCCCTTGTTCAGACTGTTCAGCAGCAGACCCCAGAATTACAACAATTGAGAGATGAAAATTTAGCTTTACCACCAGCCTTAACCGCCAAAGTTTCCGATGTTCTATAGTTTTGCCAACTACACAACAGTTCTCTTAAGATCCAAATAAATTAAAGGCGTTATTAACACTTAAGCTGTATTATTTGCCTTTCAACTTGCTCCGTTTCTGCAAGATCTGGTTAAGGTACGATATTTAATCAGTGCCTTAAAGGTCCAGTGTTAGCCTGGGCGACTGTTTTAGTTGCTGCAGTCTCACTAATTACCCAATTTTCTTGACTGCTTTTAAACAAACGTTTGAAAGACCAGTTTTGAAATACTCTGCAGAAGAACTGTCTGTAGATCCAGCAGGTATATGAATATATCTTGACATATGTATCTCACTTCCGTCACCTAGCCTCTGATACATCCTGGGTAGGACAAACCCTGATAATCTCTTGCTTGAGGCCTCTACAGAAAAGAGTGAAGTACTAGCGCGTACATTGAACCTGACCAGAATTCTTTTCTTCCTTAATCCAACACTTTCTACAGACAAAACACAGCCTGCGAGAGCGCAGATCAGTAAGTCCATGGGCCCGGCCTTCTACAGGCCTTGGTGGGTCCAGACTTCCATGTCGGAAGGCGGACGTTCCTTTTGAGAAGCCTTCCTCTAACTCCAACGAAGAACCTATGCAGTAGGCCTAGCTCGGGCTCTCTTTCTTAGACCAAAAAGAGAAACGTTCCAAAAGAAAGGCCTGTGTGTGTATTGCAGATCCCCTGAACATCTGATCTGTGAGTGTCTAATCCCTACTCAAAGGTCTTCAGGAAACAGCAATTCCCATCCTTTGTGAAGTGGAGAAGGACAGGGCTATTTCAAGTCCCTTTCGTTTGAGTATCTGGTGAGAACAATATTTCCACTTTTCTTTTACCAATGTTATTGGATTTTCCTGGCGGAAAGCGAGAGAAAATCCTTGTATTGCTGGTTTGTGGAGCAAGTTGCAAGGAACAAGAACATTGCAAGGATTACTTTAATATCTCAAGAACAAGTTTACAACGTCAATGGGATACCCTTAAATTTGGGGCCATTCAAAGAAAGGCCATACCCTTGAGAATAACATTTGGTAAACCCCAGGACACGTTCTCTTTGATCTAGTATCCTCTCCTAATCATACTGCTATTTTGGGTGTCCCTTGGCTGATTCGCCATAACCTATATATCAACTGGGAATCCAGAACAATCTTCCCAGTTTTGTCATAAACACTGTTATTCTTCAGGAGACAAAGGAAATGATTCTGTACAAGGATCAAGCATGATTAATCTTCAAGGAGTTCCTGTTCAATTCCATTTTCTTTCTGACCTTTTCGAGAAACTAAAAGCAATATCCTTACCTCGTCACTGGAAATTTGATTTTAATGTTCCTATCGAACCAGGAACCACTGTTCCTTTTGGAAGGTTGTATTCTGTGTCTGAGTCAGAAATGGAAACCCTCCAGCAATATCTGCAAGAAAACCTGTAAAACGACTTAACGCTTGACTTTCGAGGCTTAAGCATGGTCAGTGAAAAGGACAGATGTCCTCTTCCTTCAATCAAGGACATTTTAGAATCTATAAGAAATGCCAAGATATTCACTAAATTAGATTTTTGTTTAGCCTACCATTGTCAAGAGGGCGACGAAGGAAAGACTGCTTTTCGAACGAAGTTAGGCCACTTTGAATACAGTGTAATACCTTTTGGCCTAAGCAATTCACATTCCATGTTTCAACACTCTATGGATCATATTCTCCAAAGATCCTTAAACAACAAGTACGTCAGTTGAGTATTGACCAGACTTTGCCGAAAACCAACTCTACTGCAAGCTTTAAAAATGTGTTTTCGACCAGCCTGCTGTTGATTACTTGGGTTTTTGACTAAATAGCACTGGAATTTCCAGGGATCCTTGTAAAATATCAGCCGTTTTTGATTGACCTTCTCTTTCAAGCGTCAACGAGAAACTATGCTTTCTTGGTTTGTCTAATTTCTACTTGATAATTTTTCTCAGTTGACTTGTAATATTACTTGCCGATTTGAGAAAGATATGATTAGCTGTGGCTTTCAGTGGGTCTCTATAGCTGAGAAGCCTTTCAGGCTCTAAAACACGCCTTTACTTCAGCTACAATCCGGCGCCACCCCGATTCAACAAACATTAATTGTTGAGACTGATGCTTCGAACCGAGCTATTAGAGCAGTCCTTTTGCAGCTTCAAGAAGGCGACTGGTTAGAACATCCAATCTTTTACCTCTCTCATATCCTGCCAGATTCCGAGAAGAATTATTCAGTCCTGGAAAGAGAACTATTCACCATAAAAAATGCTTACATGGAATCGAGACACTTATTGATAAGAGCACATGAACAGTTTGAATTCACACCAATCAGTGCAACTGCGAGTGGAATATGAAGTGCAGGAACAATCGACAAGCTTGTTGGGCTTATGTCTCCAACTAGTACTACTTCATCTTCACTCATATCCCTGTTCCCAAAATCAAATTGGCTGATGCTCGCTCATGAAAATATCCCGAAGCTCCATTAAGAAAGGCCCTATTCATCCTATTTAAGGACCTGAGAATTGTATCTGTCAAGACGTCACTAATCTCCTGTACCTGATCATAGAGGTTTTAAAACTACTTTGGAACTCTCTCTTTGATCCTTTTGGTGGCCACCTGTTTGCAGTGATACTGAGCTCTATGTTGGGTCCTGTCCTAGCTGCGCTCAGGGCAATCCTTTTCATTCCTGTCCCTCCGGACTATTGGAACCTCTACCCCTTCTCCCAGAACTTTGGCACATTATCTCTATTGGCTTTATTATTGCTCTATAACCTTCTAAAGGAAATCTGATTATCATGGACACTGACTCTTTTTAAAAAAAATTACTCCTTTCATAGCCCTTAAAAAATGTCCTTTTTATTTTTTAAGGGCTTTGGGGCAGATCTTTTTGCAGTAAATATTTCGTTTGCATGGTTTGCACCAGGTTATTGTATGATTGTGGCCCTCGTTACGTTTCCCGTTTTTGGAAATCTCTTTAAATTTACGTAGCCTTGTCTTCTGGTTTTCACACATACACTATGGTCCGACCCAATGATTGAACCAAGGGCTGGAACGATGTCTCCGGTGTTTCTGTAACTCCACTCAAAGTGACTTTCCTTCCTATTTGGTCCTGGCTGAATCTTTCCTATAACCATTCCATCCATAGTGTCACCGAATCTACACCAGTTTTCTGGCTCCATGGTCTTAATCCTTGGATAATTCCTTCTAAATCTCTGAATTCTGTTAATGGAACCTGTTGGCGCCAACTTTCTCTGACAGCCAAAAGCTGTTTGACAGATTTCTCATAATCTTCGGGCATCTAAAAAATGGATGAAAGTTTCTGCTAATAACCGCTACGTCCCTTTTCCTTCCTACAAGATGGGGGATAAGGCCCGGTGCCCTCTAAAAAATTTACCTTTTCAACTCTCCCCCAATCAATTTAAACACTGATTTAATGGGCCTTTTATAATTGTTCAGATTATCAATCCAGTTGCCTGAAAGGTCCAATTAGCTCTTTATTGGAAGATCCACCCTATATTTCACACTTCTCAATTAAATGCATCCAGAGTAGATCTTTTTTGGTGTTTATTTTCTTTGCCTCTTTCCTATTTTGGTCAATTAGAAGCTGAATGAGGTCCAGGAGATTTGTGATTTTTCCATTATTCGTGGGCAGTTCGAAATACTGATTCACTGGAAAGGCTACCCTCCAAACAAAGGATCTTGGGAACCTGTCTCCTCTGTTCTTGTCCCTATTTTGGTCTGCTGCTTGTTCCATAGGTTCCCGGATAAACCCAGAGCTTCTGGTGGGGAGGAGGACGTAATACTGTGACGTCCAATTCAACATTGTGGCCTAATTTCCTGTGAGGTATTTACGTACAGTTTTCTATCTATTTAAGGAGGGAATTCTGTTGCCACGCTACCAGGTCCATTCCTTTCTGAGGGTCTACTTGGAATCTACCATCTTTCTTCCTAAATTCCTCACTGTGTTCTTTTTGTCGCCTGTTGGTTTGGCCTCTATCCTTCTCCAGGCGCCATCTCTGCCTTGATTACTAATTTTAAATTCTTCCAGTGCTTTGAAGTCAACTCGATTTTATTATTATTATTTTTTTTTTGCCCTGAGGCTTTTTCCTCCATGTTGGGTACAGTTCTTCAAGGCACTTTCTGCTTGCGCCGTTCTGTGTCTGCAGCAATGTGGCTACTAGAAGGGATCGCCTACATCTCTGGCTATCAAAAACTGTGAGGGCCTGGGCTTTATGTCCAATCCTAGCCAAAGATTCTCCACCAGGCGCCAGAGCCTGTAAGTTAAAAAGTCTCTCAATGACTGCAGCACTTACTGTGCCAACACGAGTAACAAAGCAAGGCTCCAAGCCTGCCACTGCTGGCTGACTGAGCAGTTTTCGAACAAGTAACTAGAATTTGCCATTCAACTTTGCCCTTTTAATTGATGACCAAGTACCGATATTTTAATATATCGGTCACCCCTAAGGTACGCCAATCTAGCCCTAAGCAGGGTGCTGTATATTTAAAAAACAAAACAAAACAGGACTTGTGGTTTATGGGTCCTAACAGTAAAATCCTCAAAATGTTGTTTTGCTACAGAGAGGCTAGTAGCCCCACTGGGGGAGTGTATGGTTGCACGCTGACCACTCCGCTTTGCTCACTTCTGAATGGGGCTACTAAAGTTGGTACTTTCAGATATTAAAAGAATTGTTACTTCAAACCCAACTTGATGCCCAAGTCGAATTTAATGTAACTTTTATGTTAAAGGCAAATTTAGAAAGTTGCCACTATGTTGCCAGAGGCTTGCAGTGACTGCTTCCGGATGCTGGCCATGAGACAGCCTTCTAGGGTGGGGTGTGAACAACTCCCAGGAAGGAACACACAGGGCCCATCATTATAAAAGGTGTTATCTCTCCCTGACAAGCAGAACAAACAGGATGTGAGCCCAAATGACCATCTTTAAATGGGAAGCTGCCTTTGGAGGGCAAATTGTGGACACACACGAAAGGGGCTGCTATTTTGTTCTAATAGGCAGGTTGGCATCTGGGTCGGAGTGCGGTAAACAGTTGCCAAATCAGTTTTCCAGTGGGCATGCAGCCCTCAGGATGGTGCACTTCTAAGGTGGGCTACCAAGCCCCACACACAAGAGAAGGGTTCTACTATCTTGGGAGTGGGAAGAATTTTGCCATCTGGGATAGCCAGATGCCACACACTGCAGAAAGTAGTCATCAGGTGGGTGAGAGGGTGGTGGCTAGTCGCTCATTGTCTAGTAGTCACTGCATCCCCAGAGAGCAAGTTGTGGTCATAAAAGTGGCACCCAGACCTCCAGTCATGTCTGCACTGGTGAGAGGACCACCACGCTGTTCCCTGGACCCATTAAAGGGAGACAGGGCTGCACCTGCTGATCCTTGGGCTATCAAATGGAGGACTGTGCCTGTGGTGCGCTGTTTGAGATAACGTTTTCCCGAGCTACAGACAGAAGCGACCCTAAGGGTCAGTTGGCTGACTTCTGCTCCAGCTACAGTGCCACAAAAGCAGAAGAGGTCTGACTTGGTGAGTTGGTAGCCACAATTGTTTTACGGCTGCTGACTTCCGAAGTGTCCCCACCCTCGTTCCCCGTGTCTGCTGGACCCCGGAGAGTCATCGGAGTGGAATTTGGCCACCTAGGATGGACACTAGTCTCATTTACAGGGAACTGCTGGTCTCACTGTAGCTAGAGAGCAGAAGACCAGTGGCAACTTGTTTCCGCCTGGACTGGAGTTGGACTTCGAGGGACATTGACCCCCGTGGCCAAAATCGTCCCACCGTGTTCGTGAACCGACGTCACCCAAAGCAGGCCGGGGAAACTGAACACAACTTTTCAAAATATCCGCTAACCACAATAGTTGCCAATGCTTGTTTGTGATTTTAATAAAAAGCATTGCTGGATTTGTTCATTTTGGTGTGGGAAAAAAATACAAATAAAGGCTATTTGTATTAATTGGTGTTTGGATTTCCTTTGTGTCGTGTTTCTTATTCAACTGTTTTGGTACTTCAAAATGTTTTACACTCATTCCTTTGACAAAGCCTGACTTCTCGAAGCCACATCTACCCAGGGTTGAGCTATGGTTTCACAAACGTTCCTGACTGGACCACACCATATAATAGATCACTTTCCTCACAGGTGGGAGGTGTATTTTTGCAGCTTTATTTACTTATAGTTCCTAGATGGCTTAAAGAGATCTATGAGCAGTAAATTAAAACACAATAACTGCTGGTAGCAAATTGTGTTTGGCAGGCCCTCTAAAAGATTTTTTTTTTTTTAAAGTTTTTGTTTTTAAAGACCATGATGGATTAGAAGAAACAAAGCAGTGAGGGAAGTCTACTCAATAGGGGGTGGGGAAAAACTGGCGAAGAATTTGAGAAATAGCAATACAGACAGTTTATGTAAGCTGCTGATATGTTTTTCGGAATGGTGGATAACCAATAAATGGTGTGTATGTAATTTTGCTGTAACACTGTAATAAAAAGAAGTTGGAAAAAAAAGTGGTATGAGATGATGAAAGAAGGGGTGGAGTAGGGGAAGAGTCTTGAAAAGGTTATTTTGGGGATCATAGTAGTGGTATGAGATTTGGGATGAATTAAAGGGTGGCGGTAATGGCTATATTGATAGAGGTATATGGTGAAAAACGGGGTAATGCACTGGATATGCTGAATAAGAAGAAAAGTAATAAGTAGAAGTAATGACTATAGATTCAAACATACACCTGCTCATACACATGATGCTTGACTTGCCTATTAGTTCACTAAAAGCATTGTCATCTGGGCAGGAGCAAAAATATTTCCCAGTTCCTGTTCAAAAACTCACCTTTCATAAATGTATTACTAAAGCATGACGTGTTAGTGCACTGTAATTTGCAGACAGCACTTTTCCATTGAAATGGCCTCACAACTTTCCCACTAACATGTAGTTTTACTGATAATGGCGCATAATCAATGTTTGGAAATTGGGTTTCAGCAAAAATGTTTAAAATTTGCACATCAAGTGTACTGTTTTGTTTTTGATCCTATTAAAAAAAAAAAATCTTTTTTCCACCACAGAATTGTCTCTGTAACTAATGAAATAGATTTGAAATGTTTGAACAGTTCACTTACTAGCTACTAAAGTGTTGTGTTAGAAAAAAAAGCGTGAAATCTTGCAGCCTTTCCTTTCACAGGCTTTGCACAGCATGATTGTCACACAGTTCACTTTTCAAAATCCTCCATCTTCAGTCACAGAAAGAAAAGTAAATATAGGAAGACACACTGACCTTTAACCTCTGTCTTTGAAAGCTGGGCAAATGAGACAAGATAACAAGATTTAAATGCATATTTATTGCTCATTCCCTTTTGAGCAAGCAGAACATCTGTTGTCTGCTCGCCATAACCGAGGGGTAATCCCTAAAGATGGCTCGTTATGATTAGTGGAAAGGCCTAATACTGAGGCCCACCCAGATGGCCAGAATGCATTGGTTCCATGTTAAATTATTTATTTCTTTAATTGTACACTAGGGATACTGTGTTTATAAAAGTTAAAGGCGGAAGACTTGGCCCTCATGTGCCCTTTTTGGTTTGCACATGTGATCCACTCATAGTGGCTGAGTCCTTTTATACCATTGCTGGAGTGAATACACCCTGCTGTGCCCTAGATCTATTTGTGGCTTGAAGACCATCTCTTATTTCTATCGTAAATAAATACGAGAGTGATGAAGCAGACTTTTGTAAAACACAAACTGTTTACCAGAAGATTACAAAGGTATAGCCTATCCTTTGTGTTGTTTGACAATGTCCGTTGAGAGTATATATATATATATATATATATATATATATCTATTTTTAATTTTCCAAAACCTTTATTCAGCATGAACACACAATACACAGCCCCATGCCTACAACCACCGAGTGGCCGGCAGCGTGGTATGAAGATAAATTCAGTGTTGCACACAGCTGCCTGCCTACAACCCGCCAGGGGCCGGCCGCGGCTCAATAATCACCGATGAGCAGAAGGATAGTCCAATGGGCCATATCATTTCTAGTGTTTCGTGACGTGCACTTAGCAATTGTTCCGTATTAACATGTACGAGTTGTACCGAGGTGAATACCATCATGTGCACTGGCACCCCCATCCATATCCCAAATTGTGTAGTATATCAGAAGCACAGTGTGGAACCAATCGATGTGAGGGAGAGACCCCAATCCCGCCTCCCGGCGACAACATCCCCACACCTGCCCTCTCAATCAGGTTGCCCCAGTGAAAATAGGGTTGTAGAATCTGAGGAAAGAGGGACAGGGAAGGCCCGTCATAACTGCGGATGCGACAACAGATACGCCTTAAGAGGACCCCAGATACCAACCGGCCTGGATGCGGCAGGTAGGAGTTCTGCATATCTGAGCAACGTGTCTTGACACTGTACCATGTCTCTGATCCAATCCTTGAATTTAGGAGCCCTGCCCCTCCCCCACCTACAAGCTATTAGTCTCTTCGCCATGAGAAAAGCGACCGTGGCAAATCTGCGCACCGGTTTCTTAATGGTCTTCGTGTAGCCCAGAAGTGCCTGCGTTGGAGAGGGCGACAATGGGACGTCTATCATCTCTGAAATGCCAGAATATACCTGCCGCCAATAGTCGGTTATTTCCCGGCATCCCCAGGCCATGTGTAGAAAGTCCGCCGCACGACAACGCCAACAGAGATCGTCCCCTCGGAGGCCCACCCTATACATGTGAGCTGGAGTACAGTAGAGCCTATGTAGGAATTTATAATGAATGACCCTGAATCTACTGCTGGAGGAGATCTGTTCGGTTTGCAAACAGCAATAGCTCCAGAGTTCATCGTCCATGGGCAGCCCCAATTCCGCCTCCCATTTGGCGCGTGCTTTGCAAGGGACTGGGTCCGGTGCAGTACGTAGTGAGTGATATAGGGTAGACACCGCATGTGCCGGAGTAGCAGCCTTGAGTAACTGATGTAAGGGTTCTAAAGTGGGTGGTTTGTCAGGGTACTCCTCCGTCAATGCCCTAACACCACTACGAAGTTGAATGTAAAGAAATGTGTCCATGGGAGTAGGTGTGAGGTCGGCTAACGTGTGTCTGCGAGCGGAAGCGCCCGTCCTGATAGAGATCTCCCCATGTCTTAATGTTGAGTTTGGCCATAAAATTCTTAAACAACTGTTCCTGTAGAAGGGGTAGTAGGGGGTGGTATGCCAGGGGAAGCAGTGGAGAATACAGCAGTGTCGTGTGGGTTTTTTTTTTCGCGATATACCGCCATGCTAGAATGGAGCTAGAAATCGTGGTATGGTGCGCCGCCCGTGTCTCCGGTGGACTAAATATAGCCCCCTCCAATGGGATAGGATCCGCCAACCAATGTTCCACCGCTATCTGCGGTAGAAAGGGAGTGGGGTGAATCCAATGATGTACTATTATAGCGCTCAGGCCCATTACGTTCATTTCAAAGTCCGGTAAGTCAAAGCCACCCTGCGCGAAAGGACGGGTCAATATTTCCCAACTCCGACGTGGCCTCCTCCCTCCCCAGACCAGTCGAATAAGCTCAGACCGTAGAAGTTGAAAGAAGGACTTGCCTGGATAATACGGGATATTTAGGAAGAGATAGAGGAGCTTAGGAAGACCCACCATCTTAATGAGAGATGCGCGGCCCGCGAAAGAGAGAGGCAGCGTGATCCATCTGGTCACGCAGGTTTGAATATGATCAAATGTGCGGCCATAGTTCATCCGCATCAATTCCTCCCGCTCACGAGATAGAAGTATGCCCAGATAGCGAACCTCATCCTCATCCCACCCTAGAGGGTAGTCCAGGGGGAACGGCTGAGCAGCCGCAGTGAGCGGAAAGATAGTGGATTTTCCCCAGTTAATATGAATACCAGACATGCCTGCAAAGCGAATGAACTCCCTGAGGATGGGGTTGAGATTAGTAGCGGGGTCACGAATATAGAGCGTGATGTCATCCGCGTACAGGGAAATGAGTACCTCCCGCTGAAGGCAGCGCAGGGCCTTGTCCCGGTGGTGCTGTCGGAGTCGGGCGGCCAGCGGTTCCATCGCTATGGCGAACAGCAACGGAGATAGGGGGCATCCCTGACGAGTTCCCCTCGACACTGCAAAGTCCTCCGACAGCCGACCGTTCAACCCCACCCTAGCAACCGGCCGACGATATAGGAGACAGATCCACTGCGTGAATCCTAGTGGCATTCCCATGTTCCGCAAAATACAGTGGAGATAGTCTCACTCTAAGGAATCAAAGGCTTTGGTGGCGTCCAGAAAGACCGCCACCAACGGCAAGTCAGGGTCCACATTATGCAGGATGGAAAAGAGTGTCCGAAGATTATGGGAGGTAGCCCTGCCAGGGACGAAACCCGCCTGATCCGACAGCACCAAGCCCCCTAATATCAACTGCAACCGATTGGCCAACACCTTTGGTCAAAATTTTGGCATCACAGTTAAGTAATGAGAGAGGACGGTAAGAGTCGCAATGTTGAGGTGGTTTCCCAGGCTTTAGTAGGGAGGTAATTAGTGCCTCCCGCATGGAAGGGGGGAGCATGCCAGACTCATGAGCCTCCATGAAAACCTCTCGGAGTACCGGTGCAAGAATATCCACATAGGCCTGTAGAAGTCCATAGGTAGACCGTCCAGGCCTGGGGCCTTCCCGGGTGCCATCTGATTGATTGCGTCTCTAATTTCATCCAGGCCTATAGGTTCCGCCAAAAACTCCCTTTGGTGGTCTGAAAGCCAGCTCAGGGTAAGCTCCCTCAGGTATTCGTCTATGTTTAGTTCACCCACTCTTGTAGTTGAGTAGAGTGTAGAATAGTGTGTAGTGAAGGCAGCCAAGAGCGAGTGTGTGTCGCGTATAGGAATCTCACCATCCCCCACCAATTCCAACACGAAATTGGATCCGCGTGGCGGGCGAACCACCCCCGCCAGAAACCTACCGGGTCGCTCTCCCTCCCCGTATGCCCGAGCCCTGAAGTGTTTGCCCCGGAAGTTGACCTCTCGTTCAGCGGTGGAAGTGTTTTCGGACAGCGCCTCGCGGTACTGTGCCTGTGCATCGGAGTTGATGGCATAGTCTGGTCTAGTTTCTAGTGTGTTCTCCAATTTATGTAGTGTAGCGCGCAAGGCACTCAGCACTCCTGAGCTTTTAGAGATACAGAGCCCACGTACTGTGACTTTTAGCGCCTCCCACAGGGTGGCCACCTGGTCCACCGATCCTTTGTTACGGGAGAGGAAATCTTCAAGTTCTTGACAGAGTTCGGTACGAAAAAGTTCGTCGAGTAAAACGTTGGGCTGAAGTCGCCATGTCGGGGGCCTACCCATTATGTCCGGTAAGCGGAACTTGGCCAGCACCGGGGAATGGTCAGAGAATGTGCGGCCCACATGTTGCACCGCAACCAGGGAGGGGGCCAGTGCCCTATTCACCAGAATGTAGTCCAGTCTGGCCCACGTGGCATGAGCAGTATTCCAGTCGGTGCCTTCCGTTAAAGTCGGGTGTAAGTGACGCCAGGTATCCACGACGTCCCGAGTGTCGCAAATGTCCTTCAGGTATTTGTGAGTGTTAGTGTAGTGGTGTGCGGAGGGGTTGGATCTGTCAAGAGCGGGGTCCAGCACAGCGTTAAAGTCTCCTCCCCAAATGAGATGTGTCGAGCCTACGTCCCTGATCTTATTCCAAAGAGCAATGAAGATGCTCGGGTCATCGCAATTAGGGACATAGGAGCAGGCCAGGGTGATGGTCTCGACACCTATCCTGCCCCAAGCTATAAAATACCGGCCCTCTCGGTCCGCGACGGAGCCTAGGGGAGTATAGGGAACACCTCTTTTTATTAGAATAGCAGTGCCTCTCGCATAAGACGAGTATGGCGCTAGAGTCGAGTGCGCTGCCCATCTGGCAGTAAAGGCACTTCTGCGGTTGGGGTCCATATGGGTCTCCTGCAAGAATACAATCTGGACATTTAGTCTATCCAATGCATCCAAGATTTGCCTCCGCTTTCTCGGGTCCCCCAGTCCTCTGACATTCCAGGTAATAGCGGAGAGCAGTCCCCCACCCGGATCAAGGTGTGTGGCGTGGTTCAGGATTGCAGATAGGGGAATCATAGGTCAAGGAGCCCATCAAACATTGTCTCCACAAGTGCAAGTGTCTATCAGAGGTGGCAGCATGTGCAACATCACTATGTATTTCGCAAGTGTCCATACCGAATTCGAACAAAACCAAAACAACCCCGTGAGAACCAACCCGCCCAACCACTCCGACATCCCAAACATGTCGGGCATCTCCCCCACCCCACAAAAACCCACAATGTCCTGTCATTACTGTGCCAGGGAACACCCAATTGGGGGACACCAGGGGTCCAGACCCGCCATCCAACTCCCCCGATATTGCACCCGCTATCCCCTGGGACCAGTAGCCAGCGGAAGGCGCGGGAGGGGGAGGTAGGTGCCAGGGCGAAGTCAAAGTTAAACAACATCAAGGAACCTCTAAGAGCAACAGAGCCCAACTAGTGGTGGCTCATTAATATAGGGCTGAAGCACAGAGCTAAGTACTTAATGAGCACTAGAGCCTCGCAGAAGGCGGGAACAAGGCAAGGCTACACCAGAAGATTGTCAAAGGAGATAGGAACAGCCACTGGAAAGTTCCCAATCAGTCAGGGGCAGAAGTGGGCGAATGGGAGCCCGCCCTCTCCATCAGGGGTCGGGCTGCCTCAGGAGATCTTTTATGGTCCTTCAGAAATAGTTTAACCTGGGAGGGATCCTGAAAGATGTGAGGCTTGCCATGGTGAACCACCCGCAAACGAGCCGGGTACAACATGGAGTATGGAATCCCATTTTGAATTAGTCGCTTCTTGACCTGTCCAAATTTACGGCGCGCATCTTGCACCGACTGCGTAAAATCTGGAAAGAAGGAGAGCGTGGTGTTTTCAAAGTGGACAGGCTGTTTCTCCCGGGCGAGGCGGAGCAGGGTATCACGATCTCTATAATTCAGGAAGCGGATGACGACAGGCCTCGGGGGCGCCCCAGGCACCGGGCGAGGGCCCAGGGTGCGATGCGCCCGCTCCACCACCAACTGCGGACAGAAGGCATCCGCGCCAAAGAGGTCAGACAGGAGTTTTTCAATAAAGAGTTCCATCTTGCCCACAGAAGTAGTCTCCGCCAGCCCAAGAAGGCGCACGTTATTGCGACGTGATCGCGCTTCTAAGTCTTCGTTCTTGTCGGCGATCACCTTCAGCAATCTCTCCATCTGCGAAACCCTGGACGCGGTAGCCGTCGCCCCATCTTCTAGTCCAGAAATCCGCTGCTCGGCCTCTTTAACTCGCTCCTCTTGTTGGTCCAGTCTATGCACTACGGAGTCCAGGCGGCGAGACATGCCGTCTATCTTAGTCAATTGAAGTGAGGCTAGTCTGCATATTAAGTAGGAGCGCCTTCCAGTCCACCTCTTCGGCGTCCCCTACATCAGAATCGCCGTCTCCCGGCGGCGGGGCATGGAGTTTTTTCTTTTTTTGGGATTCGAAGGGGAGCCGGGATTGCTTAGTGTCCGTCTTCCCCATTATGGCGTAGAAATATCAGACCACCACGTAGGCACACCAGCACGGAGCAGTCCCACCGAGATAGCCAAAGCCCGGTTGTGTGTTGCAATATGGAACTGTTCTGCGGATCCACTCCCACGGGAGTTTCACTTAGTGTCAGCAAAGCAAGTGGCCCACCGACAATCAGTAAGGGGGGATTCGCCCCCAACAAAGCGCCCCAAGCAATGTCCTCCGCCAGGGAAGGAGGTCGACCCACGGCAGCAGCACCCTCAATGTGCACCCCACAGGGCTAGCAGGAGCCCAGCTTCAATGGTTGGTCCAGCCCAGGTGGCGGCTCCGTCCCGATCAATCCCGTGCCTCCCAATCCTCCGGGTATGCAGGGGTAGTGATGGCAGCGTGTGGGGGGCAGCTACGTCGCCCTCCTCGGGCCCCCAACACTCCTCAGGTCACCCAGCGATGGCAGCGGCGCCCACCCTCCGCGAGGTCGTCTCTCCCGGTAGCTCCCCGCCGGGGCCGAGACGATGCGGGGTAAATGGTGGGCAGATCCCTGCTGTGAGTCCGGGGGGGAGGGGCCAGCATCCAAGAATCCTCACCCCTCGCCTCTTCTAGAGCCGCCCAGGACGGGACAAGCTCTCCCCACTCCGGCCTCCGAGGCCGAAATCAAACACACGGCGGCAGTCCCGCAGCCCAGAGCTTTCAGCGCCGCCTCAGCCCGCCTCCACCTTACCGGTGTTCCGGATGGTTAGCGATGGTCAGAGGAGGTCTCCGCATGAGTGTCGGGCGCCGTCCGTCTCCCCCGACAACGACCGCGGCCTGCAGCGCACGTTGAATCCACGTCGTTGCGTGCATACGCACGCCGGCCTCTGCGCTCCAAGCGGGCTCCAGCCGCGGCCGCAGGAAAAATCAGCAATGATTTCTACCAGACCATCGGACAAAAAGGCTCAAGATTTGCCACAGGTGCTCTCTGGCTGTAGCCCAACGATCGGTACTGGTTAAATATGTGGTTCCATGATGCAGGATGAGCTGATAAGGCAGCGAAGCGCCCGGCTGGCAAGAGCCTCACAGATGTGCGGCCATGTCGGTCTGGCGCCCTCTAGCGCCCTCTAGCGCCCTCGAGAGTCTATATTTCTTCTTCTACAGAGATAGTGTCTTAAGAAGTTTGACCAAAATTTAAAACTGTGAAATCCTAATTGAAAATACCTGTTCCCCGACATGCCTTTTCTATTGTATTTCATCTTCTTTGTTTGACCGGTTAGTGTGCATTTTAGTGTTACTGTTTGGTGAATTATTCATTCAGGATTTTTTACCCTGCTTTTTAAATTGTTTTTATTTACTTTTTATGCTTTCTGTAGTGTTTAAGATGGATATTAAGTTGTTATTCTTGTAATGTTACCCTCTTTTAAACTGAATACTTTGTTTCATTCAGACCAAATACAGTTCTGCGGCTACGCTTCAATCATTTTGCTACAGAGTGTAGTTGGGACCACTTGTATGTTTACGATGGCGACTCAATATATGCCCCTTTATTGGCAGCTTTCAGGTAAGACTCCATTTGTTTGTGTTTTAATTTCATTCCTGTGACTAGTTTTGAATAAACTATTTAGCATTTTAACTGAGTTCTAGGTGTAATCTTGCTTAGGAAATCTGAGTTTGAACTTCATCAGTTTCTAGTATTGGGGGTTTCTGCCATTGTACTTGCTGTGTGTTTTAGGCTTCAGACTTTCTGGGATTTTCTGGTTATTAAGTTTCTTCGGTTTTCTTGGTAAGAGGGTTGCTGTGGTGGTCTGGGTAATAGGGTAGCTAGTATTTTTTGATATTGCAAGTGCGGTCTGTTACACATGTGGCAAGGGAAATCTGAAGGTGCCATTATCTGAATAGTTTAAAGTTAATATAGAGGGTGGTGGATAATTTATTGTGGAGCTTGCCTGTCATTTGGGGGAATGATTTGTGTCAGAAAATGGCATAACCACTTTTGAGCATTAATTTACAATATAACATTTGGCAAACTTTGTCTTTTTAAAATGTGAAAAACTACTGCTTAAACGGTGTTGCCCTGTATCAAATCATAATTTTTTTTCAAGTATTAAATGTATCTTGAGGCATACTTGGTTCCTATCCATTTAGACCTTTTTTAATATAAAATGAAAACAAACAATATTTAATAGAAAATAAAAATATCTATAGGACTTGCTTGGATACAAGGTAGATATTGACAGTCCATTTGTAAATTGATTGTGGTGTGTTTGTTTGCTGTCTGATGCAAATTGTAGTTGGTAAATAATATGCCTTTTATCTTTTTGTGCCTGTAAGATATAAGAGAGGAAAATGTATCTAAAAGTAGAAAGGTAGAATAGAGTCAATTATGACCGGGCTTGGGTGAATTGAATAAAGTGCAGACCATGGTAGTTGTATAAACAGTATGATATTTAGATACATTCTAAGATTAAGTACTACTTAGAGATGCTGCTTCTTGGCTAGGTAAGTGCTTTAGAAATACTATATACGTATATGCCTGTGGGTTTCTGTTCAGCTAATAGGTCTCTCGAATGTTTAGTTTGTTGAAAAATTCTGCCTTTAGACCTCTGGTAGCATCATTGGACCTTGCACTATTGTGCTGGCATATCATTGTCGGGGAAAGTTGGCTGCAAAATATAAATTAATTATGTGGAAAGTTTGTAATAAGGTGACAGTCTCGTAAGAGGAGAGATCTGGTGCCTTAATGTGGTTTGAACCAGTCTGTATTCATCTAATTCCTCTCATTAAATGTGTGGCAGGTAGCCATGTTTTTTTTTAGATAAAGCTATGCTGTCTGCACTTCTGATTTAGGATGGACATTTCCATTATGTGTGGTATGAAATGTTATTGAAAGTTTTCCAGTTGCTAGTGCCTAAAGTAAGTCCCGTTACTTGGAAATCTATAGGTTTTAGTTCAAGGTATGTGTTAAATCCTAGTAAGAAAACAAGTGAGTACATACTCCTCCTTAATTAATGTTGGAATTCTTTTGATTTAACAACCACATAATTCCAATTTGATATTTGTCTTTGTATTTATTATTTTGGATTTCTTGTATTTTTATCTTATGCTTTTAATCTTCATCCTTATTTCATGATACATAGGTTGTCATGGTTTTCCAAAGTATTACAGAAAGTTGTTGCAGCAGCCAACGCGTGTTTCGCCCTTTGACTGTCAGTTTGACCAGGGCTTTCTCAAGGCTTATAAGGTCTGAGTAGGAGGAGTTTTGTCTTGTGGCATAATATTTGGCAACATATTTTACATCGAACGAAACAAGCATACACAGATATATTTTACAGTCTACAAGCTGCAGGTCCTGGGAAAAAATCCCTTGTTCGGTTGCGGAGAAAGTGTGTTAAATTCTAAACTCTTGGGTTAATTGTTATGTAGTTTGTGATTTGGAAAATATTGAAAATAATTTCTTGGATGCTATTCCAAACTCTAGTAGAGGGCTTCAGAAAAGCAGGTGATTAAAGTCTCCTTTAGAGTTACAGTTACAAAAACTGCAGTTGTCTCTTACAGTCTCTGTTGTTTGTGGTGTCCATATTGCTCTATGGAGCAGCATGAATTTGTATTGTGCTAAAGTGGGTAGAATGTAGTTATTGACCGGGATCTCCAATACTTGCACTATAATGATTGGATAATTCTGTGGTAGTTGTCAATCCTATTTGAATAAGGTCAGTAGTTAGGATGTTTTTGGGCTTATTTGTTAGTAGATTTTAGATAACATATGTTCGGTTTTCTATAGTTTGGCAATTACGGTTGGTAATGAGGGGTTTTAATGTACTTTAAGGGTTTTACAATGTCGCAATTTCAATTTGAGAAACACGGACAGTCCTTTGCTTTCTAGGTTGTAGAGATGTTGCTGTTTCCCAAAAGATCTAGGTTCATTTCTGGAACCTAATCCGTGACCAGAAAAGTGCCACACTTCATCCTTTCCTTCCAACGTACTGGAAAATGTTAGATTTTAATTTTTTTTTTTTTTAACCATATTAAGACCAAATTCGAATGTGACATTTTAATTTAAAGTTTGCCATCTTCCAGAAATAAAGCCACGTTAGTTTTTTGTTGTAGACTAACTTTGTGCACGGTCACGGTTGATATTACTGGGATGTCTGCTGTTAGAAATTTCTCTTCTTCAAATCATGTAGAGAGCGACAAGGAATTATCATGGAGCCGGAGGGATCTTTGTCGAAACATGAAATCTGTATAACAGGAATGAAAATCTGCCAAGTCAATGTCTCCTTAGTGTCCAGTGAGTCTTCATGTTTGTAGAGTAATACTTTTTTTTTTTTTTTTTGCCTTTCCAAGTGAACATATAAATAAGTTTTACATATTTCCTGTAGAATTCTTTGGTTCTCCTGACTGTATCATATTGAATAAGTTATTTATTGGGGGTTACCATCATCTCAATGATGTCGATTGTCCCTCTCTAGTTGAATTTTGAGGACCAACCATCCAAGTCTGTTTTCTGTTTGTTTTGTTTATTTCTTACTGATTCTGTGAGGTTGTTGCGTTTGTATTCTGTTCCAAGGTATTTAGGTAGCCTGGTTGGCTCCTGTCGCCTAACACATCTTGGGCAGAAGACATTTAGTGGTCTCATTTCAGATATATCTTGAATGTATATCATGAGACTTTTGTGAATGTATGGGTAGTATTAATCAAGGCTGCGGTAGATATGTTTTTTTAAGTTAATATGTCTTCTGAAGCGCTCGATAAGCAGAGGGTGTCTCGGCGCTGTCTTTGATAAAGGAGAGAGATTGGATGAATGGGTATTAGCTAGCAAATGCCGAAGACCCAAGTCTTCAGATGTTTCCTAAAACTCGACACATTGCATTTTTAATATGTAGTGGGAACACGTTCCATGCTTTTGACATGCCTAGAAAGAAGCTTCTGCCGCCGCAGGTTTATAGTTTTAATCTAGGTACAACAATATGTTTAGCAGAGGCAGAACGTGGAGCTCTGCCTGCGATGTACCAGTTAAAACTTTGTTAAAGATTAGTGGAACCTAGTCCATAGAGTGCCTTGTAGGCAATGCAGTGTGCTTTAAAAATGCATCTCTTTCTAATAGTGAGCCAGTGCAAGTATTTAATGACTGTGGTTACAGAGTGATGTTTGGATATCTTTAGCAGGAGTATTGCCGTATTTTGTAGTACCTGTACCCTGTTAAGGATGTGTTGATGTGTTGATGTGCTGTGAGTTGTAAACCGTTGCAATAATCCAACTTAGTATAACTAGTGGTGCAATAAGAGTGTTTTGGAAGTATAAAGGAATAAATGGGAGGATTTTTTTTTAGCATTCTCAAAGTGAGGAATACCGAAGATAAGGCACTGACATGATTTGGGAAAGTTAGTTTATTGTCAATCAAAACTCCCAGATTTTGGGCCTTGGTGACTGGGGCAGGCAAAGAACCCTTCTCTGCTGGCCAGCAAGATGGGGTCCAGAATGAAGTTTGTGCTCCAAAGAGTATCGCTTCTGTTTTACCTGCATTTAATTTCAGACAGTTCCTTCTCATCCATAAGCTGACTGCCTGCATACAGTCTCAGAATCTGGTGCTTAAACATGTGTCCTCCTTGGCTAGCAAGGCGACGATTCGAATGTCGTCTGCGTAAGAAGTAAAGGAAAAGCCAAATCTTTTGTTTATATTAGCCAGAGGTGTGATCTGAATAATGAATAGAAAGGCACTGAGCGATGATCCCTGGGGGAACACCGCATGGAAAGAAGAAAGAATAAGATACAAACTTATCAAATCTGACCGACTGTTCTCTGTCAGAAAGAAAGGATTTAAGTAGAAGCTATCTTTGGTGGGCATGGTTCGTGTGTGGAACCTGACAATGTTGTTCTCAGTAAATTAGTTACCTGTTCTAGGGTAGGTGGTGTCAATTTACAGAGACTTGATCATTTCTTATATATGATGGTGGGGTCTTTGATACTTTATGATTTGTGAGTAGAGGAAGAGAATAGGTTGTAAACTGCTTCAACCTTTTCTAAAAAAGTCCAGTAAGCTGTTGCAGAAGGATTGGCTACTAGAGTTGGTCATTTTGTATACACCAGTAGTCAGTTTAGCCACTGCCTGAAGAAGTATTTTGAGGAATTATTTGCTGCTTCTATCTTTCTGATGAAATAAGATGTATTGTGTTTGAGAATAAGAGACTTGTACGCAGCTAAGCAGAGCTTGCAACTAGTATTCTCATCCTCGTAATTCTGTCCCAATATTTTCTGCCTGCAGCAATTTTGTTTTAGTGCTCTTTGCTCTGCTGTGAACCAAGGGGCTAAGAGTGCCTTTCGTTTTGACTTTCCTTAATTTAGGTGGTGCTTATAGTTGGGCTGCTTTATCAACCCATGCTATATATTGGGAGGCCGCTATATTAATACTGGTGGAAATAGTGGAAAGCAAGTTCATACTTTTTTTAGCTAGAAGATCTGGTTGTGTAATATGCCATGCGCATGAGATATAAGTGCTGGGCTTGGTTAAATGCCTATTGTTTGGGGGTGGAAGGGTTCTATTGGCATTTTCTCTGAATATTCGAGTATTGTCACCATAGAGATAGGTTTTACAGGTTAGGTTTTTGAATGCTATGCCTTCAATATGAGGATTCACTCCTATTGCTTCTAACAGTAGGTTAGTTTCTAGGAGTACTAAAGCTGTTGCAAGGGGACAGCCTTGTCTTATTCTTTATTTGTTCAGAATAAGCGATCTAGAAATTGCTCCTCCCGTTCTTGCTATAGTTGATGGGTTTGAGTTGGAGACCATAGCCATTTTGATGAAAGTATTCTCTAGGGCAATTGTTTGAGGATTTCGTGAAGGAAGGGCCAAGCTACTTTGTCAAAAGACTTTTCTGCCTCTAAGACTATGTATACGTTTGGTATATTTTTACTTTTATTAGAATGTAGCTGAACTGTCATGTACTATCTGTTAACATAAAGCCTTTTTTAGATGGATTGATCAATTGGGTAGGAGTTGGTTCAGTCAATTTGCTAGCATTTTGACACTTGATTTTGCAGTTATTTATAGGCCTATAGTTTTTGATGAGTGAATTCTGATATATGATATGATGGACAATATATAATATGCACAGCTATTCCAAGGAGTGTCTCGGCGCAGACGTAGAGTGGTCAGCAGAGAAGGAATTAGACTTGCACAAAGAACCAGGTGTTCAGTTTCTTCCTGAACACCATTGGATTACTTATGGAGCTTCGCTCCAACGGAAGCTGATTCCATGCCAATACGCCCAAGAATGTTAATGATCTACCCCCTGATCTTTGATGCTGAAACTTTGGGATCACTTCCAGGAATGTGTTGGTAGATCATACATTTCTAGTAGGGTTGTAGCTAAATCTAGCTCTAAGGTAATGGGAGATTGTCTGATACAAGGCATCATGTACCAATGTCGGAGCCTTAAATTTGACCCTCTCCCTGATGGGCAACCAGTGGAGTCCCTGCAAATGTGAGCTATGTGCTGTCTTCTCTGCACATTTAGCAAGAGGCGAGCTGCCGTGTTCTGGATCACTTGCAATTTTTTCATTAAGAACTCCAGTATGCCCAGATATAGTGCATTGGATCTGATCTATTCTAGATGCAACAGATGCCTGGATGACCGTTTTCCTTGCTGAGAAGGATAGCAAGGGCAGGCATTTCTTGAGGGACCTCATAATTCTGAAACATATACCTACTAACCTTTTGACTTGAGGACAGAAAGATAGTCTATTGTCAAAGGTTATTCCCAGGTTTTTTTACAGAGTCCTTCTGGGGACCTGGAGGGGAGGCATCGTCTGGCCAAATAGTTTGCCAGAAGTTTGGTAGGAATGTCCCAAAGAAGAGGATTTCTGTCTTTTCCTCATTGCATTTAAGTTGAGCTTTGGCTAGCCAGTAGAAGACTGCGGTTAGGCAGCTTAAATGTATCTGAATAGATCTAAGAGGGTTGTTTTTTCCGGAGGGTTCTGTATAGGTATCAACACTTGAAGATGGTTCCAAATAGCACAATCTGTATTTCTCTGTGATTGATGTCATTAGTTTTGGAGCTTGCTTGAACTTTAGATAGTTGTCTAGCATCTTCCGTGCTTGATAGGATTCATAGAGTTGTTAGGACCTGTGGTGGTGATCGTTTGTCTTTTTTTTTTAACTTCTAAGCCTGTTATGTTCCTAAGGATGTTATTGTTTTCATGAGTGAATTTCTATCTGCTCTAGCAGGCTAAGGCCTTTGTAGTGTCTGAAGTTATGATTAAGGAGATTAATTTCTTTTTGAATATCCTCTAATTATTTTATTACTTTATTTTACTTGACTCTTATACATATCTTCCTTCTGATTTTAACCCTAAAGGCGTAGGAGTATATTTTTGGGTGAGGATCCAATTAGGAGTTATTGAAGTAATTTCTAATTGCTTTCTTTATTATTTTGATGATTTCTGTTTTATTTTGAATGTCTTTGTTCTCCAACATCCTACATTGGATTTGGCATCTTCATTGCAATGCCTGTATGATCTGAGATAAGGATGGGTTCAATATATGTATTCTCATCGAGATGCAGGTAAGTATTGGTGAGTAAAGGCTTGAGCACAAAGGAAGATAATGATAGCCCTGAGGCTCTGCACTGCACGGGGACAACTATTAAAATATGTCCAACTTGAAGCATCATCCAGCTGCTCTCCTGTCTCACAGGTATGCAGACAATGTCATTTTTTTATTTATAAAGATGATTCCATAATAAGGTCTACTAGCCGTTCACATCAATGTGGCCTATTTCTAGCTAGCATCCAGCTACATCTAAAATGGCTGTCTACTTGCCAATAAAATGGACAGAGCTCGCTCAATATATCCAGGAGCTGTCCCTCTTTGCAGTCAGCCTTCTTCCTGTACACTGGCTTTTTTTTTTTGTTTGTACGAGTAATCCCAACCACACACAAGCCATGCCTATTGTTGAAATGGTGACCACCCCGATTTTAGTATTTATGAAACTGCCACCAATCCAACTCCTTTTCCACTAGTTCTAATAGTCTCTAATTATTCAGGAGTCAACCACTTTTCTGTATAGCAGTTTTTTATCTACGGTGATTTCGGGTTGTAAGCCAAGTTTGACTTCAAAATGGTGCCCACACCTTTTCTAATACGTAACACTCCTACAGACTACAAGAAATTAGGAAACCTGTATGAAACTTCATGGAGTCTGTATGGAACAATGCTCCTCCACTTAAAGAGTTTCCGCGAATTTTTTTTAGGCACCCAAATGCTTAAATTTAACACAAAATTCCTCCCTTCCTGTACCACGGATTGTGTACAGTTCCTTCGCCTGTATGGACATGTTACAATGTACTTTATTTGTTGCATCATTTGTATTGACAAGGGGGCTGTTGTACTTCCCCATATGCATATATCATTGAAAACTAATAAAAACATATTTGTAAAAAATATTTTTGCTCAAAATGGCGACTGGTTCCCTAGCAAAAGGAAAGAATGAAAGTTGAGCCCCTTAACCCAGATTCTACCATATAAAAATCAAGGTGAATATCCACCACACATTAGGAACTTTGCTTTAAAAACTTTCAGATCTGCACAAGCTAGTGCAAAATACTAAGACTAACACTGACCTACTATAATTAGCAAGCATTGGCAAAACCTGTAGGTTTCGCCTATGCAAAAGCGATTGGCTTTGCCAATGGTTTTAGCCATGTTGTACTACAGTGTGGGTGCTGTTCAGCATGGCTAAAAATTAATGGTATAAAGGAAGGTGAAGCAGAGCCTCATAGAGTGGAATGGCGAAGAGTGCCATAGAGTGTCTGTATTGGAGTGGCATAGAGTGGAGTCGCATAGAGTGGACTGGTGTAGGATGTATTGGCATAGAGTTTCAGAGTATAGTCTCATAGAGTTGGAGTGTTATAGAATTCAGCGGTGTACAATGCAACATCGTAGAATGCAGAGGCGTAGATTAGTGTGTTGTATAGTAGAGTGCAGTGGTGCAGAGTATAGTGGCATCGAGTGCAGTTGCGTCGAGTGGAGCGCTGCGGAGTGCAGTTGCATCGAGTAGAGCGCTGCGGAGTGCAGTTGCATCGAGTAGAGCGCTGCGGAGTGCAGTTGCGTCGAGTGGAGCGCAGCGGAGTGCAGTTGCGTCAAGTAGAGTGCTGCGGAGTGCAGTTGCGTCGAGTGTAGCGCTGCGGGGTGGAGGGCAGCATGGGGTGCTGCAGAGCAGGGTGGGGTGGAGTGCTGCGAAGCGGGATGGGGTGGAGTGCTGGGAAGCGGGGTGGAGTGGGGTGGGGTGGGGTGGTGTGGAGTGCTGCAGAGCTGGGTGAGTGGAGTGCTGCAGAATGGTGTGGAGTGCTGCAGAATGGTGTGGAGTGCTGCAGAATGGTGTGGAGTGCTGCAGAATGGTGTGGAGTGCTGCAGAATGGTGTGGAGTGCTGCAGAATGGTGTGGAGTGCTGCAGATTGCAGTGGCGTTGAGTACAGTGGTGTAGAGTGTTGCAGTGTATCGTGGCATAGAATTCAGCCGTGAATAATGCAGTTGCGCAGAGGTGCATTGTAGAGCGCAGTGGCATAGTCTATTGTTTCAGAGTGAAGTGGAGTGGTGCACGGTAGATTGTCATAAAGTACTGGAGTGTAGAGTTGTGTGCTACACAGTAGAGTGGCGTAGAGTGAATTGGCATAGAATAGTTGCATGAAGTGGCACATATTAGAGTGGTGTAGATTATAGTATGCATGGTGTGGTAGCATACTGCCATTACAGACAACACATTTTCAATAGAAATTACCATTACATTTGCACAAACATACAATTTTTCTAATACATGTATACAGTACACAAATGATAATGTGTGGCAATGGCACCACCTAATGTACAGATTTGTTTTGATAATAAGATATTTGCTTCCAACACACTTCAGAATTAACAATAAATGTGCATTATTTGTGCTTTCCGAATTCTGATATATTATGTAATATTTTCCCAGTTCATTTAAATGTGTGCTTAAAAAAAAAAAACTTTTCTACCACCAGTATTCAGCATGATTGTTACATAAATCCTCTCACTTTGAAGTTGGTGAAAGAAAAATAAACACCAAGCTCCCCTTGGACGCAGAGCCTGAGATTTTGCCCTTGTCTGTGAATACACAGCAAATGTGACCAGATAAGAAAAAGGTTTACAGGCCTGTTTACACAAAGGAGCACTTGTGGAAGAATAATGGGAGAGCTAGTGTGAAACACTACTAACCACAAAACCAATGGTAAGCAACAGGTGCAATACATTCCCAAGGAAGTTTTCTGAACGTCTGCTGCACAGTCTGGAAGCCTTCAGCCCAAAAATTGCTGTTCTCCGCTAATGTAGTACAAATTACAAACCATCATAGTAATTGGAAAGAGCAACCTCCGAGACACCAAGGAAAAACCTGAAAAAAGATACTGAATCCCAAACCACAATCCACAACTTTTAGAGCGGAATCGGAATATGCGACTTTCAGTCTTCGACATAACATGCAAAAATTCTTCTGTATCTCCTGGCAAACAGAAAATCGTGCTAACTCCTACACTGAATTAATAGATATGTGGTTTTCTAAAGTCCTGGATCCCCTTTTCAAACCCAGTTTTGATGGATACAGAGTGTATCGTGTCCCCACTAAAAAAAAGTTACACCTGAAATACGGAGACCGATTACATGTAATCATGTGTGATACCAACACACTGAATTCATTCAATACATGAGAAAAAGCAAACAAATTTGGAGATGATACTCTTAACTTTGGCCACAAGTAACCGTAAGAGCTCCAAAGCGGCCTTAAACAAACCTTACAAGTCAATTGACCTTTCTTTTTTAGGAGGATTTTCCTTTACTGGGAATTTTATAGTAGAAAAGGGAATATATGACTTTAAAGGTTTTTTGGTACCCTGCTTCACTTGAACATAATGGTGATACAGTTTAAGCATGGGATCCCCTGATCTGATATACTTTCATTCTTAATTGGCCAAATTAATTGGGTTTTTGATGATCCCTGATTTTATTTTCCATTAGATTTGATGTTGCGATTTGTTTAATTAAAAGTACAGTTGCATGGTGTAGCTGAAAAGGGAGCAGAACTTGCCATTAGGGCCAGTTGCCACAAGCCACAAAAATCTAGCATATCTCTATAGTTTGGCTGTGGATGGTGCACTGGCTTTTAAAGCTTTTGAATTCCCACACCAGGCAAAATGGTCTGGATCTTAAGACATAATCCGCTTTTGTCAGAATGAACCTATGGACAAAAGTATGACCCAGTGTACCAAATGAGCACAGACGTTTGGCGTGGGCTTCCGAAAAAGGTAACGTTAATCATTTGTTTGGGAGACCACAACAACATTGTACTCCGCAGAGATTTTGGAGATCTCCACTACTAGGAGCAAGATCATACTGTTATTCAAATAATCTATCCTTGATTGTATCGCCGGCACTTTGATTAGTTAGATTCTACCTTCAGATACCCACAATTTGGGTTAAGGGGCAGTGTCCTGCTCACCAGTTGGCACCTTTCCTCAAATGCCACTAATTCAACGGGTGATCAGCAAATGCATACCATCCTACAGGCATTGTTTATGACATCCCCTTAGTAGGTCAGGAAGATATGCTTTGCACACCTAATAAAATTACAGTAAGCTGCAATCACATCACTGTCTCCCGATGTGACCAAACCTCAAGCTGCTGAACTTGGCAGTGTGCTCTTAAAGTCCCGGTTTCTATTTATGGAGGCATAGGAGAGTTAGAAGACCAACTGAATATTGCTTCTGTCTGTGGTTGATGCTTAAAGATCCGTAGTCGATACATATTTTTTAATCCCACCACTACAGTTGTGGGTGGTACACAATATATAAATCTAGATTTCTATCAAGCTGCTAACGCTTTTCTTACTTTAATGCAAATAACAGCCATATCTAAACGTTATAGGTAGCTGTGAGATGTCCTGCTCCTACGCACACCCTTTTTGTGTATTTTCTGTTTTTGCTTCTGTCCTCCTTTCTTAACACTATTGCTTCATCAGACATGAGCTTGTACCATTGAAAGGGTTATTGCCACTTCACCTGTCTCCAACTTCATCCAACATATTTTCCCCATCAGCCATTGCTTTGTAATTGGGATGCTGAAATAGTGATTCTTGTACTTGTACAAGACTTCACTGCACCATTCGTTTTTTAACTCTATTCCTTAGTACCCTGTAAGATACTAACACACTTTGGCCAGACCTTTCAGCCCACCTGATGTCTGGAGATGGTTATTCAAAATGAGCCATAGTTTCAGAACCTTTGCTGAAGCTAAGCGTAACCCGCTAAGGTAGGTTTGCAAGTACACAAGACAGGATAGATGCTAGTGCAAGGTGCAGAAGAGGGGCAAGGAAGCTGGTGTTAAGGACTACTCTGGCATATAGTTGGGGCTTGTAGTGTCCTGAGAATTCCCAGTTACTTATGAAATGCCTAATACAAGATTAGGACAAGAGTCCTCTGATGACTGTTGGCACCAAGCTTCCAGGGGCCTGAGCAAAATGCAGAACTGTTTGCAATGAAAGTATGCAGTTTTAATGTCACTCTTAAAGATCAAGTAAAACAAGGGGTAAGCAATTCCCTTCACCCCCATTCATCACTTCAGACTTGAGACCATGTAGAAACGGTCCTAGGTTCTTGATCCATCGCAGGAAACTCATTTGGAATAATACATTTTTCTCTAAAAGCATTCGTAACCATGATGGCCAGAAAATTCTATTGTGATAAAAACTGCAACCTCTGTCAAAAGAAGCCCAAACTACTTGTCACTATGAATAAGCCATGTACTTTGACCTATAGCTGCCCATCTGCCTAGAACATAGAAATCTGCACAGACTCTAAATAGACCGCTCTGGTATTAGTGTGAAGAGGCTCTAAATGCAGTGCTTGTCAACATCTTTGATAAATTATTATTTCCAGGCACCATCTTATTCAGTAGTATAAAATAGGAATAAACAGAAAGAGGTCATTCACGTTGTGTCCAACTTATGGCACTCTAATGATATGTAGGTTTTAAAATCTACAAGTTTCCTCCTATTTTAATAAACTCCAGGGTAGTCTTGAAATTTAATTTCCATTTTCCTTTTCAGGTCGTAGAGCAGTGAAACTTTAACTTTCTACAGGTTGCAAACCAATGACCTAAAAAGTTGTTGTGCAGGCTAGCTAGTCGGGCTGCAAGGTAGCTCATTTCATTTAAAGCTGATGTCATCAAATGTGTCCGTGTTGATCCTGAAGTTATCAATATGGACGGCTAGATGCTCTGCAAAGATTGTATAGAATCTGTATCCTAATGGAGGATGCTTGCAACCAATTAAAACTGCATATATTAAAAGGTTGTGATTTCCCCCCCCCCCCCCTTCCTTGGCAAAAGGAAGCTGAATGTTATTGTATCAATCATCTAGCAAAGATTGGCCTTCCATCATTTTCTTTCTCATCAATTCATCAGAGGTTACTGAAATCATTCACATAGTTAAATTGGAAGTTGTTAATAAAAAGCTTTCTTTAGCCACAATACAAACTCCATTTTGTACATTTAATGTGTTTAATTACAAAGGTTTATTCTAAGAAAACGGACCATGCGAAAAGAGGAAGACCGTTCAGTAGCAATGTAAATCTGTCATTAGCGAACAAGGCGGTGCAAGCAAGCTCTGAGAATAGGTGCAGCAGAAGAGCTGTGGGTTGAGAAGGTGATGGCAATGAGGGCTGGATTCATGTTTAATGAATGGGTGGAGCATTCCATGCTCTCTCACTCCTCAGATGTAGTGTAGAAGGGGTGTAGGGTCGTGGCTGGGCTCAGTCTGCAGTCCCTCGCCCCCTGTGATAACGATTTGCCAGGCTTGTAACGAGGGCCTGTGTGTTATGGGAGAGCCGTCACTTGCTTCTGTCTGAAATCCTATCCATAAAAGCAACACATCAACAATTAAATGCTTGAGACCCCAAGGAGTTTTAGGAAAGGTCAGATCACAAATTGATTTTAGATTCCTGGTTTGGTGAACTTCAGACCAACTAGGTATCACTTCTGTGATATACCTGCCCTATTTCTTTGCTGTATTCTGACCCCAGAATCATAGAATTTGTAGAGATTTCATATAAGAAGTGAGCATCAAAGCATTTTTAAAATAGTAACACATCCGTATCTACTTTGTATTTGCATCTAATTATCTGCAAGACCTTTACATGTTGGCTAGATCTGCTTTTTTAGGTCTCGCCTGGCGAAAGCAGCGCATGCAGTGCTCTAGCCAGGAGAGCACCTTTTGTAATCAATTCCGCGAGGGCTCTCATGCACGCGTCTGCAATGGACAAAGATGGCTGCTCTCGCCATTTGTCCATTGCAAACAGCATGCGTGTGTCCCTGGGACTGTGGACAGTCCCACGCCATTTTGTTGCCATAGCAACAAAATGCCTCTCCGCTTGTTTTTTTTTTTTTTGTCAGTCCCCCCGGGGCACAAGCAAGAATCCACTTCTGTCTTTGTGCTGAGATTAGCTGTCCTCACAGAAGTGGATGCCTGCTTGTGCCCCGGGGGGAACTGCAGGGCAGCCGTTAGCATTTTCAATGCAATAGGTCTTGCATTTATGCGAGTTTGAGCTATTGACATTGCAAATGACTGACTTTTATTTATGTTTCAAAAACGAAAACAAGAATAAAAGCCATTGCCGTTTGCAATGTCAATAGCTAAAACTCGCGTAAATGCGAGACCTATTGCATTGCAAATGCTTGTTTTAACTGCATGTGCCAGCGGTTAAAGCATGATTAAACTGAAGTATTCTCACAACTTGCGTCAGTTTAGGACATTTTATATGCATGACATAAGTAGTTTACAGAGCGAATAGCTCTGTCCTTATGACCATGCCAGAATAGACCTATAGTCTTTGCCAATGTTACTCTGCATTGGCAAAAAGAACGTGTTTTCAGGAAAAATAAGCAGCTCTATAATCCATACTTGCACATGTATGCTTGTGGCTGAGCATTGCTACTCATGCATGTGTCGCGATGCATGCATTCTCGTCATGACATGTGAACATTTTGTTTTTAGTTGATTTTACTGCTCATTTATTGCGAAGTAATCGTTTAATGCCTTCTAGATCTGATGTACCACCTCGGGCGATGGAGCATCATTTCTCTAAGGCTCCAAGGCGGGGCGAGTACTGGGAAGGGTAAGAGTCATCATCATCACTGCAAAGTGGTCCGATAGTGTGCGTGACAGTATGTCTGCTTGTTGAGTATGCATAAGTCTTGTGGAAATGAGAATAGAAAGTGCATTCACGACCCGTAGGATAGAGTTCTCCAGACATCTATTAACCCAGTTTCCTTTAGTGTCTGTAATCCCTCCTCTGAGAGGGCTCCTGATTGTCCCTGTCTTTGGGCTGATCTATCGAACGCTTTGTCAAGAGCCGGGGTTAGGTCGCCCCACTTCCCCAGCAGCAGCTGCAGCATCCAGTCAGGTGATCTAGAAATTTGTCACTGCCCTATGCAGGAACCTCTCCTGACCCTCATTTGGGGCGTAAACCGAGCCTATGGTAAGAGTGTGGGAGTCTAAGGGGGAAGAGTAGGTCAGTAGTCTGCCCTTAAGTTCTGCACCTTTTGGATCGATCTTTCCTCTGAATGTGGAGGAGATCAGGATGGCAAATGCTGCAGTTTTGTTGGATTGGAAGGAAATCAGCTGATGGGGGGAATGCTTTGGAACGAAGCCTATGAGTATCTCCTGGAATTAAGTGGGTTTCTTGGAGGAGGCAAATGTGTGCTCCTGTGTTGTCGAGGTAGGAAAGTATGGTGTGCTATTTAACTGGGTTGTTGAGGCCTTTTACGTTCCACAAATAATTTTAAAAGGCTGGGTCATTGTAAGCGTCTCTGGGGGAAGTCTTTTGGAGCTTGCAAGGGGGGGGGGGGGGAGGAGAGGGAGAATAAAGGCCCACAGTTGAGGATTGGAAGGAAAGAGCACTTGAGACCAGTGCCGTATCGGGGAGGCTATCCAGGGAATTAGACTAATGAGATCTGGGAGTGGGGGGGACATCCTTCACACTCAATTCAAAACAATTAACAGTACTCGAGAAACATTCAGTGTCCTGGATGCTATGACCCATGAGAGAGGGGTGGAAGAGGTCAGCAGAGCCCATCCCGCCACCTGCCCAACCCGAGCAGAGAGTAGAAAAATTTAAGAGGGACCATAGTAGCACTAGTCCAGCCCCTTTGCAGTGCACTGGTGGCAGAATGTAGTTCCTTTTCATGCTGGACCATCAGTGCTTTCTCCCAGGGAGGCCAAGACCGCACTCTTTGGATCAGGGCCAACACTGGTTGAGGCGTGGCCCATTGTCATCCAATTACGAGTTGCTGGGTGTCTGTCTGAGCCGGCAGCCAATTGCGGATTCTCCAGAGGATCCGCTATAGGGCCTCCTCTACAGAGCGGATCTGATGTATCTTCCCGTCCAGGAGGAAGATCAGCCGAAAGGGATGGCCCCAGGAGTATGGGACTACGATAGAGCAGAGGTGAGCTGTAATTGGACAGAATGTTCTTCTTTTTTGTAATGTGCAGGCTGTTAGGTCTTGGAAAAGGTTGGGGCGATGTCTCTGAAACTGGACTGGGTGATTGCCTCAGGCTTTTTGGAGGATACTTTCCTTGAGCTGAAAATCATATACGCATGTGAGAATGTCAGCAGGGGGTGCCAGAGGGGGACCTCTTTGGTCCTGCTCGATGTGTACGGTCTAATTTGATTGCTTGGTCAGGAGGGGCCCCAATAATGGATGGGAAAAGATCCTCCACAAACTAGGCAATGTTTTGGCCCTCCGCTCCTTGTGTCACTCTCCGAATGCGTATTTTATTCCGCTCCGAGCGATTCTCTAAGTCTTCGGCGTGTGCTTGGAGATCCAGATGCTGGTCTCTTGGGTGAATAATCTCTTGTTGGAGGTGTTCTAGCTCCTCATCTCTGGTTGTGCCTTGTGATTTTTAAGTGTCGACCCTGTCTCCTAGCGAGTCCACATCTTTTCTCACACCTCTGTTTACCTGAGCTAGTTCCTTTTTCATGGTTTGTTAAATCGTCCCTCAGCGAGGCAAATAACGTTTCTTTAAAGGAGCGAGTGAGAGGGGGCTCGGTATCCTCATCCTTGGTAGATACTAGAATTTCTGGGAGTGATGTAGAAGCTTCAGTGTTGGAACAGGGCGTTTTGAGGCGGAAGATTTAACCGAGCGGTCTTTCTTCCCCTTGGTGGTTGCCATAGTGGGGGCGAGTGGTATCCTCCAGAGATGTCATCTCCTTGTGCTTGCTTTTTTTGCCCTAAATTGACAGGCTATCCCCAGATGTGGGTCCCTTGCTCCCTTTGCCACTGGGCCCAGCTAGCCTGGCTGATGAGGGGTGTGTCACCCGGTTGAAGGGACAAGAAGGGAAGGAGCCAATACAATGGCGAGTTTACGAAGGTGGTTTATTTAAGTCGGGTAGAAACAGAATACAACAGTCTGGGTAGATCCCATCCGGGTCTTCTTTCTTGCCGGTTTCCTTTCTCCTCCCCCCGACTTCTCGTGCCCTCCGGCGTTTCCTCACGGCCAGCAGTGGAAGCGATGTCATAAAATAAACAAAGAGAGAATAGGGCTTTAGGGGGATACTCGCGGGATCTATTTATACGTTTAGGGACGGGAGTGCGGGAATTGCGAGTTCACCAGAGACCACCACCAACTGTGACAGGTTGTACACGTTTCCCTACGGAGAGGGAACCTACTTAGGCATGCACCTCGTTCCCCCTGGGATGTCTCTTCCGCAATTCACCCGGTTCCCCCTTTCAATGAGAACAACCCCCGGATTCTCCTCCGTACCTCGGGTAGCCACACTTCTCCTGAAGTGCGGCTGGACGATGCGCGGTGTACTTGGCCTCCTGGCCCTCCTCCTGATGATTCCGCTCTGTTCCCGGTGTCCGCTTCATCGTCCCTGGCGTGCACCTTTCTCCTCCGCTCTCCGGACTTCTCGCTCGACTCTTCTTTGGTATTCACGGCTTTCGCGCTGGCGTCTTCCGGGTCGTCCCTCTTCAAGGATAGGTCGACAAAGGCTGACGTCACGGGGGGCCAACTCCGCCTCCTCAGAGTCCACGTCTTCCTTAAAGGGCCAGTCCTGATCCTGCAACGAAGATAGAGGGTCACTGTCCCTATCCCCGTCATGAGGTCCGTCGAACCTGTCACAGGGTGTTACCCCGAAACGGGTCCCAGGATGCTTCTTTCTGGTTCAGGGCTGGACTGTTCCCATGAGGCACAGGGTCAAGACTGATTTGCATATAGCTGGGTATCAACTGCGGTGGCGAAGTGAGCTAAAGAACGATGATGGATTCAACCCAGATCTGTGACTGGGGATGAGTGTCTGAAAGGTTTCAGCGCTCCGTCTATCATCTCCTTGTGTTTGCATCCTCCAGAGATGTACCAATGCTTTTTTTCCCCGGATATCCCCAGTTGACCCAGCAAAAGAGGAGCGCACTGACTGGAAGTCCTCCTGAGACCTATATCCTCTGTTCGGATCTGTGCAGCGCCCCAGTGGGAACCGCCACTTTATCTTCAGTGCAGGGGCCTTTAAGAGACTCCCGGTAGGTGAATGGGAATATAGTCGTCCAAGCTGGGCCAGTCTGTGAACCACCCCAATGGAGCTCTGTGGCTAGGCAGTCATTTCCAGGTGCATTGAGGAGTCTCACCCGATAAGGTGACACCTCCTCTGTGCAAATGTTACATGCCTCCAACTGCCTTGATCACCGTTGCGGGGGGGAGGGAGGGGAGGAGAGGGGCAAACGCCCTCTGGCCCTCTTGATGCGGTGTTCTCCCTGCTAGATCCCCGTCCCTGAGTCTCACATGGATCGTTCGCTGGGCTAGTGCTTGCCAAGGGAGGGGAAAGGGGGAGACAGCAGCAATGCGCCTCTCTCGCACTGGAGCCCCCCCAGGTGGCGGCTAATGGCCAAGTAGGCCGGGAGACTCGCGTGTTGGACTGAGAAGGCAACGTAACCATAGGGAAAATACTCAATACACCCTTGAGGGCTTGGGCAAGCTGAATAATAACAGGTAAAAATGCCTACAAGGGATTTTACTTCAGAAAAATTCTCCAGTTATTAATTTTAGAACTTACTTTACGGGTGAGTTTACTCAAAACACCAACCCCAATGTCAGTTAACTGAACCAATACTTCAATATATAGAAAACACATACACGGGAATATCTTTTTTTAGAAAATATACAAATATTTTTATGTATCAATCCAATTAAAAAGAGTACAAATGAACAGTTAATTAAGCAATAGATCATGAAAGAGGGAAACCTGAATTTAGTCCACAGTTCATGAAAAAAACATCTATTCCAGTGAAGTTAACAGAGATATATCTCCTAATGAGAATAATGTTCAACTGAAAATGGTGAATATTGCGGCGATAGATGATAAAATCGACATTTCGGTCTTGAGTGGCGTCTTCAGGACAGTAGGTATTGCATATAAAAAAACCTTCATTAATTAGACTCAACACGAATAATCTTTAACGTGGAGATGTAGATCTCGCTGCTTCTGTGAAATAGGCGAGTTGTCTCAGATCAAAGGATCAAGGTCAGTTCAAATTGTTAGTGGTATTTTCAAAGGAGGATCGTGACCCCTCTACTTATGGTGTCTTAGCTGCGTCATAAAAATTGTTTGCAGAATCATTAGGAAAGCTAGCGTCCGTCCACACGGAAAGATCAAAAAACTCGACTTTATCATCTATCTCCGCAATATATTATTCCCCCCCCCCCAACAGTACTCATCAGTTCTCCGGCCGCTTGATTGATTGATTAATTGATGCGGCCCCGCACAGTGCCCCTCTCACTCTGGAACTGGAGGCTGTCAGAGTGGTCAGCTGGCTGCGGTCTGCTGCAGATTCATCAGGGCCTCAGGGGTGCCCCAGGTGCAGTCCGCACTGCTCCATCGGCTCCACGCTAGCCCCTGGGTAACACCGGCCATCACCGGACCTCTGGAGCGGTAGGCTGCAGCCCAGGGCCGGTTGTGTGGTCCAGCTGAACGAAGCCAGAGCTGGTGGGTGCTGTAGGCAGGACGGAGTGAAGAGTAGGCACGTCCTACTCAGTTGCCATCTTGGCCATGCCCCTGCGCAGGTGAATTTTCACTGTAATTATGAAACTGTAGTTGCTGAAGTTTTGGCAAACACATTTTTAAATCTGCTAATGTAATGTGTATGTAACTAAAACTGTTCACGTTTTGGCATTTGGCCTTACTTAATGTGAGCTTGCAGTAGTCATGTCTTTTTGAGTAAGCATAAAGTTTAAATTCCATAACATTTCAGCCTAGCAGTACTAGTCCATTTCTATTATATTTACTGGCGTGGGATCTAATATTGGCGGCCATCCCTGTAACCGTTTTTTTGCACTCAGATTTATTTTAGAAGAGTATGCATCAGTGCAAAATTAAGTTGAATCTGATGGGTAGCACATGATGAGGAATGAGTTGAGTAATTACAGTCCAATCAGCAAGTGTCATTCCATCATAAACTGGAACAAAATACACTAAGGAGTTAATAGCCAGATTTACAAAAAGGGTCTCAAAACCAGAGAAATGCGAAAGGGCTATTATGGGGCAAGTGACGGCGTGGAAGGAAGGGGAAGCAGAAAGAGGCTAGCAGTTGTCATCCACGAAATCAGGAACGTTCAGAAAGAAAACTTCGTTTAGGAGTGTAGGGAGAAAACAGCCTTCAGGAGCAAACGACCTAGGGACCTAATTAACGGCATCAAACCCTAAAGGGAAAGTTAATAGTGCATACTTTTGTGTAAGTGTAGTGAGTCAATTCTTACTCGGTTGACTGTTTTCAGAAGTTTGTAGGTACTAAGCCATATAAGAGCTGTAGCACGAATGATAGGATTGCATCATCCAGGCACTTTAGGCATTAATGTTCACCAAAACAAGGTCACCCCTTGTGGACAGCAACCTGTTTTTGATTTGGACCACATTGGTTTTTCCGGCTTGCCAGTAGCAGGAATGAGATGTAGCACTGTTGATGTGCCTAACAGTAAGATTTGTGTGTGGTGGCTGGATGCTGTGTCTCAGTGCGGTTGCGCGCAATTTGTTCTAGTTGAGCTTCATATTAATTTCTTGAGGGTGGAATTGATCTCCAACAAAGTAGTGCTAGGTATTGGTGATGTGTTATGGATTTTTTTGTTATCCACTTTCACTCTGTCTCAGAAGCGCAATTAAGGGTTCGGCAATTTTGAGATCATCATGTTTTCATCATTTGTGGTTGGGTGTTGTCCCACACAGTATTTCTTGGGCATTGATTGAGTGAAATACCCATATATCTGGAGTTAAATAGCATCCATTAGAAAGAGTGGTTGCCTCAAGCCTCTCTTGCCATGGACACAAACCTCGGAAGAGCCTCACTTTTGGCCCAGTTAATACTGTATTCAAAAAGAGGGAGAACTCCTCAACCAAAGGGATGTATTGGGATGGAGGGAATGGTGGGATAGAAGAACTTCAGCAGGACACCATCCACTTACAAAAGGATTTTCTGTGTGTTTTTGTGTCTGTGAGAGTAAATGCCTTTCACAGTGACTGTCTGACGGATAATAGCAGCTTGCAGCTTTGAGCTAAAATGAACAAGAGGGGCAATATCGGGCTTCCCTGGAAGGTCCCTGTGTGCATCAGGAATGGCTTGTAAAAGAAAATCATTGTAGGCGACTTGTGACGAACGTTTCTTGTTCACACCCAGTCCTGCTTTTTTAGGTCGAGGACCGTCTGGTCTGCCAAAGGCAGAACCGGAAGTCGGAGATTTAATGTTTAGGAGAAGAGGGGCTTGAACCCGCCCCTCTTCTCCACTCTTCTCCATTGGCTGGCCTCTTGAATGCTGGCCAGCCATTGGAGAAGAGGTTCGTCCGGTCTGCCGAAGGCAGAACCGGAAGTCGGAGATTTAATGTTTTGGAGAAGAGGGGCTTGAACCAGCCCCTCTTCTCCCCTCTTCTCCATTGGCTGGCCTCTTGAATGCTGGCCAGCCATTGGAGAAGAGGTTTGTCACTCCGAACAGGCCCCGTCCTTTTCGGATTCGGGGGCGTTTTTTTTGCAACGTTCCTCATTATGGTTTGCCCGCACCTTACACGCCCACAAGACAGCATGTCTTCACGCTGCCTACACGCGCCAGTCGGCTCTCTGATTGGTTGGCAACTACCAAATAAGCACTGTGATTGGTGGACCTTGTCAACCAATCAGAGAGCCGACTGGCGCGTGCAGGCAGCATGAGCAACACATGCTGTAGATTCGCGTGGTGCGATGCAGCCATTTTCCCCCCATCGGCTGGCCTCCTCGAAGAGGGCTGCCCTGCACACCGAGGTGAGGGCGGCCTGCAAGCGGGAGCTCAAGAAATCCACCGAGAGGCTCACGGCCGCTGGAGTCCTCTGCGAGCCGAGAAAGGAGGAGAAGCGGCCTGCTAATGCTCCAGGCCGCGGCACGGAGTGGCTGGGCAGAGGGTGCATCGGAGATCGGCGGGAGCGCTGGACCGCGAGAAGCCGCCTGATCTGCTGCGCATAGTAAGTAAGTCTTTGGCTGGTGATGCACAAATGCAGCTACAGCACAGCATTGTTTTTCTTCTTGACTGCTTATTTCTGACATGCTACTACTCGCAAAGCGAATCAATGCCTTGTCGGGGCAGGGTAGTAAGCGTTATATGTGTGCCAGTGAGAGCTGCGCAGCAAGCCTCATGAGGACGCAATGCAAGTGGCACAGATGATACTGTGCGTCAAAGTTGCATGCTATTGTCTGCGTTTTGTTCGATTTCTATGTTCCGTCGTTTAAGTCATTGTTTTACTCAGTTGCTACACAGCTCGAGTCCAACTTTTATGTGTAAGTGCATGTCTTGTGTGTGATTTTCACAATTTGGTCTGGGGGCTGTTTTCAGAGCAGTATAGACCCTGCTTGACCCGTCCATGCCTTCATGACTCCATTCAAGCCACGGCCTCCTGCGGGGGGGGGGGGGGGAGGGGTGGTGTGGTTTGAGCACCTCTGCCGATGTTGTTGTTCAAATAACATGTTGTTTGCCACACCCAAACCGCAGATGACACACAGAGAGGTAGGTGTGCGTTAGAGCGCCTGCTGAGCATCGTCGTCGATGCATTTCTATCTTTCTTCCGGGCGCCGTCCGTTCCCTGCCCCACTCCTTACACCCCTTGCCCACCTCCCAGTGTGTTTTTGAGGGATCTCGCACTATATCCAAAGAGCAGTCCTGGGTGTTTGTTTAGAACACACAAAGCCTTTGTTTGCCCTCAGTCTCAGGAGGGCAAGGGGGCGGGACAAGTGGGTGCTAGAATGGATCCGATTTCCAGGTGCTGAGCTGCGATCACACCTTCTCCGGGACTATCACCTGTTGTTTTTCCGATTCCATGTCGCCCTGAACCTCTGACAAAATACCTAGCACAAAAGGTCTGTTTCTCTTATTTTCAGAACTTCATGAAGCCGCTTTAGGCATTGAAGCTAGGGTTACCAGGTTACTCAGGGCTACCGGATGCTCTGTTTCCAGTGCCGAGTTTTCCTTTCCCAAATCATTGTTTTTAGGGGTCAGTCACATTTAACTCAACCAATCCTACAACTCTCAGAATGGAGTCTTTATTGAGGAAAGTGCAGGGCAAAAAACATCCATCCTTCCGTCTCTCCATCCTTCCGTCTCTCCATCCTTCCGTCTCTCCATCCTTCCGTCTCTCCATCCTTCCGTCTCTCCATCCTTCCGTCTCTCCATCCTTCCGTCTCTCCATCCTTCCGTCTCTCCATCCTTCCGTCTCTCCATCCTTCCGTCTCTCCATCCTTCCGTCTCTCCATCCTTCCGTCTCATCATCCTTGATCCCTCCCCTTGCACTGCAAGAGATGGTATTTACGAACTTCCTGGAGGCCAGAGTCTCTGAACAAAGTCAAAGAAGCCATTAAAAAGTACATTTTTCATGTTACACAAAATGACCCTGTGATGCCCAACCCCAGATCAAGCTGATAAAGTGTGGGGGGGGAGGTAAATGACACCCCATCGCATGGCAGCCATAATTTGAGCCACTCATGTTCCTTTCCACCTTCGACGTAAAGCACTTTTGTAAAAGCGCTATACAAATAACGGATTATTACTTTGATAAAAACAAAAGGTGCGGTGTGCAACACCTGCTTGTTTTCTGCTCATGGAAAGCAGGTGAGATTGAGCAAATAAGTTAGTTATTTAAGAATTCAAAAATGTGATGCCATGCTATAAGACAAGCACTGATAAAGCCAATAAAACTGGCATTGGCTGCCAAACTTTTGACTTTGTCAATGCATGTTTTGGGATATCATGGATGATGTTACTATTTTCTGTAGGACGCATATTGCTCTTGTCTATTGCGTCATTTAAATTGAGCCGCACCCAGGTGTTTATAGCCGGCAGCAATTGGGTTGTAGTTGAAGGCAGTGTGAGTTTTGCTCAGTGGGACAGTATGGTGTTCAGTGGGGGAGACTATGTGGCACTATGGCCAGAGCTACTGAACTTGGAACTGGGGAACCAGGTTCAGTCTTAATAACCAGTCCACCAGACGACTCTCCTGAGAGCACAATCCCGTGCTAGACTTTAGAAGGCTTCGCAAGACCTTAGAAGCGCTGGTGTCTTAGCACCATCAGGTGGACCCTAGCACTGGCAAGTCTGGGTTAACCTTCAAGGTTTGTCCACCACAATCCATACTGAAGTTCACCTCCAGTCTTGCTAGCAGGCCTATGAAGCAGCACAGCCAAGAACAACAGTGACTCTGTCACTGAGGTCACAGGACCCTTGAGAAGGGCCAGCTCTAGGGCAGTGCAACCGGTGTGACCGGGCGCTGACTGTGGGTGGAGACATTATGTTTGCAAGTAAATTAAGGTTTTAAAAGCGCTTGCTGCTTCCTTCCTGGCCTTCAGCAATTTTCGGCAACAATAAAAATGGCAAGTTGACTCTGGTGTTTAATGTTCTTCCTAGAGAGAGATCGGAGTTTTGTCTAGTGGAAGTTTTGACTCCTGGAAAGGTAGCACATAGGGTTAATGTGCCTGCAGCAAAGAACATGTACCATGCAGAACACAAAGTGCACATAATGTAAATAGGTCAGTGGGCTACTGCGTGTGTGTGTAGGTGGCTCTGTGGGTGGCTCTATTTGTATGTGGGTTGCTCTATGTGAGTGGCTCTGTGTGTGTGGATGGCTTTGTGTGTGTGATTCTGTGTGTGGGTGCAAATGCAATAGGTCTCGCATTTGACAGTGATTAAGCTATTGACATTGTAAATAACAATGCCGTTTCTTTAAATGTTTTAAAATCAAAAACAAAAATAATGTCATGAGCAATGCCAGTACCTCTAACTTTAACAGTGCCGAGACCATTGCATTGTAAATGCTTGTCTTTGGTTCTAATGAGACATCCACATGATTGAACACTTTCTCAGCGTTGAGAGAGGGCCACCTTGTCATAACCATCATCACATACCTACCTGATGCGGTGAAGGGGCATTCTCATATTATCCTCACCAGACCTAGCATGCACAAATCCCAATTGTGTTGGGTGAATCAGAGAGGGACTTAGTGAAATTAGTTTTTTGGAAAGGGTGTTATCCAAAATGTTCATGTCCGCATTCAGCATTAAATGGCCCAATGGCTGGCACAGTGGAGAGGTTCCTTGCCCAGGGATCGATGCTATAACTCCCTGATTGAACATCAGGGATTTAGTGACCTGAATCATAAGTGTCCAGACTCACTTTGTACTTACTGTAACAGCGAGACCATAGATTTTTTTAAAAATCTTATAATGCTCTATCAAACATCTGTTGTCTGGCTGGGATTTCCGTTTACATGTCTTTTATTTAAATTTCCTCTGGTTATGCTGCTGCCCATGGACTTCCTTATTCAGCATCCAAGTGAGGCAGCAAAACGTCCACCAGGAACTCGTCCTCTGCATGCGAGTTAGGTTCATGCTAAGAGTCCTAAAGACCAGTAATGGAAAAAGTTATGAACTCTGATTACGTGAGTTGCGTGGGTTAGTTGAGTCTCTGGTGGAAGTGGGTTGCCAGAATGATCAAGGGAAAGTTCTTGTGGCGGGACTAACTAAATGTCAGCAAGTAAGGGAAACGTGCCAGCACCATTAAGTGTTGTGTGATTATTCCAGTTTGACAACCGCCACGGCTTTTTGGATGTGGTTGCTCTATTGCTGTAGCATCCAAGGCCCTTTTTAAGAAAGGTGGTTCATGAGGTTAGTTGCTCAAATTCTAGGCTTGCATTTTTAGGAAAAGCCTTTCTTCTTTCCTTATACATGTTACTGCTATTCAATAGACTATCGCTACTAGGTTGGTTATGGGTGTGTTGGGAATAGTTGTTATGGATTTTGGTTCTCAGTAATTGAGTTTTGTTTTGTAATTGCAGGGATAATACTGTGGCGTGATGGTTAAACAGAGGAATGTCTGGATGAGCGGAATAGGCAGTGCTAGCCTGTATGCATACAATGAAACTGTAAGCTTGTAAAGTGTTGTGGAGCTGCCTTAAGTCTTTTTGCGTCTGGTCTGATGAAAGTTATTAAAGGATGTTGATTATGCAGCATCTCTTAAGATAGCCATGACTGAGTAATGCAGTATTTGCCTGTGATATTTTTTAAATACAGAGTTAAAGTTGGATGGTGGATTCTTGATGAAGGACCCCATTATTTTTACACTTTCAGAAGAGGAGGCGTTTGTGTTTAAATTTTCCACAGTGTGCCCGATTTGTATCACTCCCACCCCCGCAATGTTTAAAAAAAAAATTGCCTTTTTTTTGGTTCAAGGGGGGTCAATTATGGCCTTTCAAGGCTAGGGTGATGTATATGAGCTGGTAAAAGTCGAGCACAGACTAGCTGCTAGATTTTGAAAAAACTGCTTTTTTGTGATCGCCTCCAACACATAGATAAAAGGTTTGTCATTTACAATGCCAATAGCTCAAACTTTTGCAAATGCGAGACCTATTGCATTGCAAATGCTTGTTTTGTTGGTCGGTGAGAAGTTACTTTGGGAGGAAAGAGTAAGGAGCTTTCTCCAAGTAAGAATATGATTATCATACTCCGCCGGGGACAGGCGACTAGCAAAAATACATATTTTTTTCCACAAATAGCTCTAATCACATCCAGAATAAGGAAATATGTCAAGTATTTCACAATCTTCTTCTGTTTTTACACCACAAGCCTAGAAAATGTATTCTTAGCTAATTGGAAACGTTTTGAGCCTTTTAAAGTTTCGCTGTTTTATTTTTTCCCGTAACATGCCATGTATGAGATTGATCGGGAATGGTAACATTCGTCAATAATACTGAACTAACCATTAAACTTGTGTTCTGGAGCAGGCGTGGTGCTTGCTGGGCGTAAAGCGCTTCAAAGCCTCATTAGGGCTAGTAGGAGCTACAGGAATACAATTACAATTCCTTGCAATGCGTCACTTGCCTTGTTCTCTTGCAGTATTGATCGTAAATTTCGGTTCTGCACCACCCAGAGGTAAATGAATATTTCACCGTACTGGCTAGTACTGCCTGGAGAGCATTCGTTGGCGTTCTAATACTCACCCTCATTAATACACACTAACGTGCATACCCCGTTCGTAAAGAACCCAGCCACAGAATTGCTTTGGACTGCACGTGTTCAGGCAGGCGAGAGAGAAAACCACACGAGTCCCCCAGGGGAGTACCTTTCCTAAGCCACCTTAATTATTCACATTTCGCTGGATAGATTAATGGCAAACTTGCGGGGGAAAACAAATCTTATCCGGCTCTCTAAAGCAGCACCGGCTCTGATGGAAACTTCAAAATGTTAAGGTGTGACCTGCTGTGTCTGCCAGTAGCAGAGGGCTGGCACCGAGCCCAAGTCTCACCCTTTCATGTGGTGGGGAATTATCCGTCATTTTGTTTTGTTTATGTTCGCACCTGAAGTGTGACACTAGAAACACTGGGGGCGGCTTTCTGTGTCGTCTGACAAAGCACCAGCCGCCTGCAAAATGGGCCTGACCTTTTCCCTCATGCCTTCTTTTATCGCCAGCCCTAGCCGGGAGAGATACCTCCAGCCGGCATCAAAGAAGCGGGGTCCGTCGCTCGCTGTTTACTTCGAAAGCCCCTACACTCTTTTCAAAGGAGCTGAAAGAAAATCCACAGCGGTGCGTGCACGATTTGACGCTTTGCTCACATGCCACAATGCTCTTTATTATGAAAGGTACTTCCTGTGCTCAGGCGATGACAGTGGAACAAGGAAAATAAAGATGGTAAGGGCGATACGCAGTGGATGTTTCTGATCAGGACACAACGTGTTATAGGTGGGCTGTAGTGCGTACTTAAGTAAGCATCCTCCACCGGATGCGGAGGTGGAATACTTTTTGTAAAATCAAATGTACACATTCAACACCTTAAAGGGGTCATCCAGGTCATAGAAAAAAACCTTCCTTTACTTCTCGGATCGCATGGCATTGGAGTCTAGAATGTTTACTTTGTTCAATGATGTCTGCTGGGGGCCTGAGTTCTACTGTAAAATTATTCACTGGGTGGCTTCTTTAAATGTCGCATTCTATTGGTATGTTAGGAACATGCGTGGATGGTCCAGAAATCCTAATTAGGATGCAAGGCAGTATAAATATCTAGGAAAAAAATATGTAAGTATGTGACGGGCACTTTTTGTTGAAAGATGAAGGCATTTAACTTGAGGTGTATAAAAAGCCGGCCGCGAAAGTGATCGCAATCGCGATCAAGCGTGGCGAGCGATGCACTTAATGAGCATGACGAGGAAAGCCATATGGCGCCTCTGCTTGTAAGCGCGCGCCTGCGCACATGCACGCACGCTGTAGGCCGGCCGTGGGTAGCATTTTAGAAGCCCTTACTAAAAGTCTCGCCAGACCAGCTCATGCGCTGGGGCAGGCGAGACCTAAAAAGGGTTTCTATTTATAACAGCGAGCTTGTGCTTTTCTCTTGCCTTTTTCAAGATAATTTTATCTTGGATGTCAGATTTGTGTTCTTGTCGTGACTCCTTTCAGAGAGCTCAGCGTCGTTTTCATTTCCTGTGTTTCATTTTCCAAGCTCCCATCAACTTCCTCCTGCACTTCAGTTATGTTTTGAGAAATTAGAAGTTTTATATATATCTGAAAGACATCTAGCCGCATATTCCTGTTGCGTCCGGCAACACAGTAATCTCCTCGTCTATCTCTGTCCCGGTCAAGAGGAAGGTCTGAGCACCGCTCCTGGGGAACAAAGTATTTTTCCTCTAAGTCAACGCGGTCAGGTAAGAAGCACCACAAAAAGCACAAGAAGTCGTAGCATTATTCGGCTTCGTGCCGTCCGCCATTCGACGAGACTGAGGAGCCTCGGCGTTGGAGGCCTTGCTCCGTGGAGGATGTGTCTAGGTCCGCTCTGCTTTTTTCCTCCTTTTCCAGGGCCGGGACCGACCCCTGCCCCGTTTTTAGGATGCCATGTGTGCCATATTTGGGCGGCCTGAACCTGCCGGCGTGCCTTCGGCCCAGCAGGCTCAGCTGAAGGAGATCCCATGTGTTCCTCGCCTCCGGCTTCGGCCACAGCCTTCTCTTGGATCTGTCCCTGGATCGGGACCAGTGCCAGTCGTACTTATGCGACCTAACCCCGTGCCCACCGGCAGCAGCACCCCCCCCCCCCCCTCCCCCTTGTCATTCCAGATGTCCTCCACCGCAGCCCAGACCTGCGCAGACAGAGCAGTACGGTTCCATGAGTTCAACCTGCCCTATTCTGAAGGGTTAGGCTTTGAGGATGAGGATTGGAAGGGGTAGCAGGATCCCTTAGAAATCCCTCAAACCAATCAAGACCTGGACTGGTATGAGAACCTGGGTGCTGCCAGCGGCATGGACACTTTCCAGATTCTGACATGCTGTCTCCCCCCTAAACTGGCTACGGAGGAGGCAGCCTAATTTGCAATGGTGATGCGTAGGTCTTTTAAGGTCTTGGACCTGCCGCTTCCTACGGTGGCAGTCAAGACCAACATCTTGACGGAGGTCCTGCAGCCTGGTGTCGCCTCCTCTGAGTCCTCGCTGCCTTTCAATGAGGCCATGAAAGATGTTCTACTGGGCACCTGGTTCAAGCCTAGCACAGGGGCTCCTGTGAATAGAACCATTGACTGCCGCCACCGCCCTGCACCGGGTGACCCAGCTGTCCTCTCTATCCATCCAACCCCACAGAGCTTGGTGATCCAAGCCGCCACTTCCCATTGTGCTTTCCGGTCCTCACTCCGGACAGGGAATCCAAATGGTTGAACAGCTTTTAAGAAGGGATTTTTTTTCCATCTGCATATTATTGCGGTCTGTAAACACTGCATGCCTCTCGGGCCGTTACTCTCCTTCGCTATGGGATACGTTTGGGCAAGTACTGCCTGGGCTCTCCTCTCCCAAGCTTTTACGGACCGGAGGAATGCAGGGAAGTTTGCCATTTGATGTGGCTTTGACACAGCGGACTCTAGGCAGAGCAATTTCCTCGGCAACTGCCGTTAGGTGCCCCACCTGGCTGAGGCTGTCCGGCTTTTCGGGGAATGTCCAAGCTAACCTCATGGACATGCCCTTTGATGGCCCGTCTCATCGGAGACCAGGCAGATTGTAGGTGTCTCACCTAGTATATGGTGCACACTTATTGAAGTGTAGCACCCTGCTCTAATCCAGAAAACACTTAGGGTGGTTTAATGGTCTTAGACAACCATAGTGGTAGCTGTGGAGAGCAGCCTTCAGGCTTAGTCCAGAAGGAGAATTAAGCAGCTTGTTTTACCAGATCTAATTATGTAGTGCTAGTTAAAAAAAAAAGAATCGCACAATGTAGTTATGAGAATGTCTATTTATTACACTACAGTCACAAACACAATGGTTTAGCTCCTAGCCGGAGATATCAACACAAATACACAGTACCAAGAGACTCAGAAGAGCTGGGGACACAAGGAACCAACAGAGGTAAGTTCCCAGGAACCCCACTGAGGCTGTGTGAAGAGTGGAAACACAGCCGCGTACTCCAAACAAGTCAATGGGAAAGTTGCGGTTGCAGTTTTAAAGAAGCAGCACCCCTCCCAGTGGACCCTGAAAAAGCCCTGTGGAAGACAGAAGGTTGGAGAGTCACCCCACCCGTAAATGCCCCAGGAACCGGGATACCTACTCCAGGGAAGCTGGGTGCATAGGTGTGAAGTGATGTCTGTAACCGCCGTAGACCGCAATGGAGGACTTCATGTAAGATTCCGCTTACGAAGAAGGTGAAAGAGTCCGGTTGAATTAAAGGATGGATTTTTGAAGAGAAAAACCTGCAAGCATTGGGGGCTGTCTGTGCCACTCAAAGGTGACCAGGAGGCACCGAAGAGCAATGACCACCGATCAGTGAAGATGCAGGCGTAATGGCCGTGACCTTGTTCCTGCAGCTGTGAAGACCAGGCGATGCTGTGGAAGACCAGGAGCTGTTCACGAGCTGTCCCACGTCGGAAGTTGAGAGCCAGGGGGTCTGCCTGGCAGGAGCTCCAACAAGCCTTGGCAGCAACAACAGACATGGTAAACGATAAAGGAGCAACGTTGGGACTAGCAAGGTCCAAGGGTCTCTCCAAATGCAGGAGAGTCGGAGTAGGTCACGAGCAAGCAAGGGAACCCACTGAAGCCAAAGTGACCCATCACTAGAGCGCACAGGCCGAAGGCACAGGAGTCACAAAAGGATCACAAGCAGCTCACCAAAGATGCAGACGCAGAGGATGCAGTGAGGGCAAAGATCTTGGCAGGAAGAGATGCTGTAGGTCTGAGCTTCCTGTAGCCCAAAGATCTCTGGAGTATAGACCCAACAAGCCTTTGCAACGGCAAGTCGATGCGGTGCACAGGTGTTCTGTTCCAGCGGTTCTGCTCAGGGATACTGGCCTCAAAATTGCTGAAAGGACAGGTCAAGTCTCGAGGGAGTTACAGAACCAACACCTGTGGTGCTGAGCCTTTCGAAGTCTGTGGGGCATCCGTAGCAGCAGCCCAGTCGGCCTTGTTGCTGTGCCTGCAGATGCAGGGGAGTGACTCCTTCACTGCAAGGGAGATTACTTCAGGTGTCTTTGATACCCACAGGCCTGGAGAGGAACCCGGAAGAAGTACAAACAACGAAGAAGACTTGCAGAACAGCGAGACCAGGAGCAGCAGGAATCTTCCTTGGTGCAATCTCGGTTCCAAGCAAAGTCCAGCGAAGTCAAGGTGCCCAGATGATCGAAGTTGAAGTGGTTTCGGGTTTGAATCTTGTGCCACGACGAATCTGAAGAGCCACCCACAGGAAAGCCCTTAAGTACCGTAGTGAAAGTGTTGGAACAAATCCGGGGTCCTGCCCAGAGGAGGGGCTGGTTATAGGGGAGCATATTCCAATGTCCTTTGTCCAGTTTCACGCCAGAGCGTGAACCAAGGGCTCCCTGAACTAGCTCCAACTGAAGTATGCAAGGAGGGCACCAAATGTGCCCTTCAAAGCTGGCAAGCTCCCCTACCCCAGCCCAATACACGAAGTCCTGTCTGGGAGGTGGTCACACATCCCTGTGACAGGAAACCTTTTGTTCTGCATTCCCCTTCTAGCTCAACTAAGCAGCAGGAGGACAGACACATGTCTGTTGTCTGCAGCAGCACTAGCTTGCTGTTAGACCCTGAAAGGTTGGTACCGGGAATATGAGGGGGCACCCTAGGGGAGCCCCCCAGTACATGGGATCCTACAGCCAACACAGGAATCTATGATGGGGTAGGATTCGAACATGTTTGATATCAAACATGACTGGTTTTGGTATAGCCCATATTTACTTGGACATCTCATAAATGACGATGTCCACTATATGTATTAAATGCCTGACCGTACTTACAAAGCCTGGAGACTTGACTCCGGGGATTGTAGGGGTGTCCTGCTCATCCAGTGGCACCCTCACTCTGGAAACCAAGCACCCTTCCCACAGCTCTGAAGAGCCTGCTATAGGGGTGACTTATAGGTTTTAAGTGTAGTGACCTCGGATATAAAGAAACATATCTGCGGTGAGAGGTGCAAACACGAGCTCACACAGGCAGCAATGGCAGGCCTGTAGTCATAGTTTAAGTGGACTCTTCTGGGTGGCACAATACATGCTGCAGCCTAGGACGGAACCCCGCCGTACCTATGCCCTGGGAACCTCAGTGCCATATACTAGGGATGTAGGAAGCTGGCTCTGTATATACTATACCAAACTGAGGTATAGTGTTCACAGGGTCCAGGTAGCCCCCAGAGGTAAGGCAGAGTCTAAATTCGGTAAGTACTAACAGCTGTATTTGTGGTTTTGTGGGTGAGCAGTTGGGCTCATCCAGAGGGTGTGTTAAGCATTTATTGTATTCACTCAATCAAGACTGATGGCATGCACTCCGAGACAAAATGCAGACCAATTGGGTAAGTATAAAGAAGGTATACTGGTATATTATTTCTAGAACCAAGCACGAGGTAGGTAGGTATGTGAAATGTACTTTTAATTGTAAACCTTTACATTGAGGATTGAATTGCAGTTATTACAGGTTTCCATCACTTTAAAACAGTTAAAAGTACACAGGTAATTACTTTCATAATTCTTTTTATTCTTTTTAGTCTTTTTTTATATTACTTTGAGTACTGGGGGAGGTATGCCTAGATACCACACCAAGGGTTCTTACAATACATGGTACTTAAGATTTCTTAGACTTTCAATTTAGTTCTCTTTTCACCATACAAACAGTTCAACACTAAGAACGTTTTAGGCCCAAAATCTCTTAACATAGATTCTTATGGGAGAAAAAGTGGTAGCGATTTCTCAGGTAAGTACACAACTTATGATTGGGAGTTTTGGTGGTTTGGACCAAGGTTCCCCAAGGTCTAGATGGGCGCTAGAGTTACCCCACCAGCGGCAGTGGATCGGCCCGGTGCAGAGTGCAGGGGCCCAATGGGGCTAAGGGGGCCTTTGGATAGGGACTGCTGAAGAGCAAGCCACTCTGATGTGGGAGCAAAGCTCCTCGGGGGGAGGTTAGCACTGCAGGGGCCAGTGACCAGCACAGGAGCTGCACCACCAGTGGCACTGGGGTGCATTGTGCAGAAAGGACATGGGGGGGCCCTATGCTTTTCAATGGAGACCTTACTCTGTGAAGTTGCTGCAGGCTCAGGCAGGGAAACTTCCTGAAGGTGACCACGGGTTGGAAAGGTAAGTTGGGATCTTGGAGGATGCCTGGACATCATCTGTTGGGCTACTCAAGGTCGTGGGGTGCAGGGGTTTCTTCTGTCGTCTGGTTTTCTTTCCAGCTCTGGTCGTCGTGGTCGGGATGACCCTTCAGGCTGCAGGCATCGGCTTGAGGGAGGTTGGGGATCACCAGGTCAGGATCGCATGGGAGACCTCCTCGAACTCTGGCCGTGGGCGTCTGGTGCAAAGTGTAGCAGAATCTTGGAGATACTTGAATCGGAATTCTGGTCTTGAAGTCTTTGCATGTGCAAATCCGGTGCTCACAGGAGACAGTCTGTAAGGTAAGTGCATGGCAGGTCCTCTGGGCTCTGTGGGCAGGGGGTGCTGCTGAATGCTGTACACACTGGTTTCTTTGCTGTAGGCAGGTCTGAGTCAGGACAGGCCGGTAGGGCTGGGGCCAAAGCAGTAGGTTTCCTCTTCTTCCTGGGTTAGCCCGGCTCTTCGGTCCTCCATTCTTCCTTGAATCTGAGGAGGCAAGGTTTAGGGTTGCCCCAAAATACTAGATTTAGGGACATTTAAAGGGGTGTGTAGGTCGGGACCAGTGGGTCCCTTACTTTGGGTGGGTAAACCCCCTATTATGCCACCCTCCAGTGGTGGCACAATAGGTGCTGCAGCCCTTGAAGCACTTTCCTGGTCACAGTGCCCTTGGTCACAGTACCCTTGGTACCCATGGTACCTTTTACAAGGGGCTTACCTATGGCCAGAGATGTGCCCATTGTGGGTACAAAGGTACAGATTTGGTAAAGAATACAGGCCTTTGAAACCTGATTGGCAGGGACCCAGGGCACATCAGGTCAGGTTGCATCAGATGTCGGGCACAAAGTAGGGCGAGGGGGGCGGGGTTACCATGCAAAAAGGGGCACTTTCCTACAAGGGACTTAAAGGGTATACCAGTAGGCACTTGGGAAGGTACCGAAGTACCACTGTCAAATTTAGAGAAAAAGCACAGTGACTGGGGTCCTGATTAGCAGGATCCCAGTCATACTAGTCCTAAACAGAATAACACCAGCAAAAAGTGGGGGTAACCATGAAAGCAGATCCTACTTTCCTACACAGATGCATTGCTTGAACGCTTCAAGAACCTGTGGGCTACAGCAAAGTCCCTGGGTTTCTCCACCTCATCCCGGCCTGTGTTTGCTTTTCGCCCCTTTCGTTGCTACGGAAGGTGCTTCCAACTGCGCCAACTGTATTCCAGCCAGAGGACCCCACTAGTCCAGCAACCTCTGCGGGGCGGTGAATGCGGTTCACCTCGATCCCACGGGTCAGGAGGCCAGAAGTCCGGTCAGGCCACATCAACCCCCCTCCTCCACTTCAAAACCTTCCTAGTCCGATCCCTCCGGATCATGGATGTCCAGTTGGTGGCAGGAAACGCCATCACCTCCACCAGTGCCAAGATATCACCTAAGACAGGTGGGTGCTGCAAACAGTCGAAAGGCCGTACTCCCCCGACCCCCTTCCAGACTACTCTTCCCTCCATGCCTCCAACTTACGATCAGCTGATGGAGGATTGCCTTGCCTTACTCCGCGAGGAAGTCAAGGCTGTCTTGGCCAAGGGAGCTATAGGTAGGGTTACCGGGCTAGAAAGAGGCTGTGGTTGCTATTCCCACTATCTTCTGGTTCCAAAGAAGGATGGAGGCTCTCGTCCTATCCTAGACTGCAGAGCCCTCAACTACTTGCTCAAAAAGGCGAAGTTCATGATGCTCATCCTTGCTCAGGGATGGTAGCATTTGATCTGCAGCGCACCTAGTTCCACATTTCCGCTTTGCCAGCCCATCGTCGCTATCTGTGGTTTACGGTGAGCCTCAAGCACTTTCAGTTTACCCTGCTGCTCTTCGGCCTCACCCGTGCCCTCGGGTGTTCACCAAGTTGATGGCGGTGGTCGCAGCCCATGTGTAGAGATCAGGGGTCCTAGTCTTCCCCTATCTCGACGACTGGTTGTTGAAGGCGGGCTTGGCCCAAGCATTGGACTCCCAAGCAGTCTCCCACCTCCAGACTATTGTGAACCTCCTGCATTCACTGGACTTTACTACCAACGTTCCGAAATCACACCCAACACCCTCTCAGAAGCTCCCTTTCATGAGAGCAGTTCTGGACACGGTGCAGTTTTGGGCTTATCCTCCAGAGCAGCGAGTCCAGGGTATTCAGGCTATGACACCGATGTTTCAGCCTCTATCATGGATTTCAGTGAGAATTACTCTGAGGCTGTTGGGCCTCATGGACCCCTGCATCCTGCTAGTGGACCGTGCCAGATGGTTTTCTGCAGTGGGACCTGAAGTTCCAATGGGCACAGCATCATGAAAATCTCACTGACCTAGTTGATACCGCAGGAAACAGTGAACGACCTGCGGTGGTGGCGGACAAACAGCGATTGGAGTCAGCAGCAGACCCCTTTCTCTTAATCACCCACATCTCACGTTCGTGACAGATGGGTCCCTTCTGGGATGGGACGGCCATCTTGGAGAGGTGGAGATCCGATGACTCTGGTCTCTGGCGGAAGCAAGGCTCCATATCAACCTGTTGGAGCTTCGTGTGATCCGGTTGGCACTGAAAGCCTTTTTATCATCCGTGAAAGGAAGACTAGTTCAGGTGTTCACAGACCACACTACTACCTTGTGCAACAGGCAGGGCGGGGTAAGGTCGTGAATCCCTTGTCAAGAGACCCTGCGTCTCTCGACTTGGCTGGAACAACAATGCATTTCCCTGGTGGTTCAACATCTGGTCGGTTCTATGAATGCCAGATCGGTCCATCTCAGCTACTGGTACCTTGCGGATCATTAATGGCGTCTCCATCCGAAGGTTGTGCAACATCTTTTTCAGTAGTGGGTGTTAGACCTGGCACCATTGGCGTGGGTCTCCCTTCCATTTTTTGCAGTTGCCTCCTGTGTTTTTGCTATATGTTTTGCTTGTAAAGATGCTTTGGGCACTGTGCCACTGCTAATCAGTGCCACAGTGCAAGTGCTCCGTATGTTAAATTGATGTAATGGATTAGTGACTCCATGATTGGCTTATTTGGTTTACTTGTCAGACCCTAGGGAAATGAAATGAATTGAGAAAAAAACATTCATATAGCACGATCGCTACCTTGAGGCGTTCCAGCGCTGCAGACGAACGCGGACAGGCAGAGAAAGCCCAGAGGTTAGAAGCATTTGTTAAAGAGCAGTGCTTTTAGGAGTTTGCGAAAGGGGAGCAGATTAGGCTCCGCCTGTATGCGTGGGGGAAGAGCGTTCCATAACTTGGGCGAGTTGTAGGAAAAGGAGCGTCTGCCACGTCTAGCTCTCTTTATTCTTGGGAGTAGGGCGAGGGAAGAGGGCGCCGAGCGGAGGTGTCTACTAGGTTGGTAAGGGGTTATCATAGATCGGCTGACTGCTGGGCCATTGCTTCAGAAGGTCTTATGAGCAATACACATGGCTTTGAATTGGATTCTCTCCCTGACCGGCAGCTAGTGAAGGCTCCTCAGTGCTGGTATTGTGGATTGCCGATGAGGAGTCTGGAGGAGCAGGCGAGCTGTGCAGTTTTGAATAATCTGGAGCTTGCGTGTAGCGGATTGAGGGGCTTCTAAATACAGGGCGTTCCCATAGTCCAAGTGGGATAGAATGAGAGCTTGGACCATGATTCTTTTTGCCTGAAATGGAAGTATTTTACGTAACTTCCCCAGCAGGCCATAGCAATTGGCTGATAATTTTGCCACTTTGTAGTTGAAGCTGAGGGAACGGTCCAACCAGATGCCGAGGCTTTTAATCTGGTCTTTGGGGACTGGAGCAGGGCCAAGGCATTTCGGCCGGAGTAGCTCCGGATTAAAAGAGGGAGAGTTACTGAGAAGCATAAGCTCAGTCTTGTCCATGTTGACTTTTAGGCAAGAGAGTTCCATCCATTTGGCTACCTCCTCTAAGCAACTTCCTAGGTCGCTTGGTGACTTCTCGGGGTGGTTTATTACCGCCACAAGTTGAGTGTCATCAGCGTAGGTAATGATTTTTATGCCAAATGGACAATCTCTGCCAAAGGACTCATGTAGACATTAAACAGTGTGGGGCTCTGGGAGGAAACTGAAGGAGGAGACTACCCCTGTGCTGTGTGCTGTTCGGGGGTTGACCTGCAGTGGTTGCTTCATTGCCAAAGAAAGGAGAAAAAGGACTGAGTGTGCTTTCATCATCTTGAAGAAGAATCTCCAAGCGCCGGAACTGTGCTTGCCTCCTGCCTGAAGTCTCAGGGATACAAGACTTCACCAGCAGCTCATCCCTGAATTCCCTTGCTGGGAATTGAAGTGCCTGCTGTTGTGCTGGGCCTTCTAAGAGACCGCTTGTCGCTGGGAGCTGGAAGCGCGACTCAACAAAGAAGAAGCTTGTCGCCGCCGCAGCAGTTGTCGCATTGCCGAATAAGCGTGCCGCCGCTATAGCCATCACATCACCGAGGCGCGTCTCATCACGGGAGAAGCGTGCCGCCGTCGCAGAGGTCATCGTCGCATTACCGGAGAAGCATGTTGCAGGGCCTGTCGCGGCTCAGAAGTTCACATAGTCGCCACACGGCCGTCGGGCGTGCACGTATCTACGTTGTCGCACTGTAACCAAGACACCATTTAGTCGCATCGCACCAGACCGTCATCGGATCGCAGCAAGAAACTAGCGTGTCAACTCCTCACACACTAAGGAAGCAAGCCTCAACTCTCCTGTTAAGCAGTGAGGAACCTACTCATCCACTCCCCTAAGTGTAAGGAACGGCACATCACCTTCCCTGCGACCCTTTTGTTTGTTTTGCGTTACGCATCCCAGGTACTTTGAGAGTAAAGTGTTGCATTTACAATCTTAAGTGAACTAAGCTATTTCTGCCATTTTAAAGTCTTATTTTTATTACAGTATTGTAGATTTTTGTCGTTTGGTCTTGTGTAAAGTCTAGTAAAGATTACTTATATTTAGGTCTCGCCTAGCGACGCAGCACATGTGTGCTAAGCTTTACTGCAGCGCTTGAGTTCAAAAGTGGAGGGGTAAATTCCGCAGTTGTACTTTACTCTTCAGCACGAGGTGGTAAAAATACCATAATTTGTGTATTCACTCGCATGGCGGTTATACTATGACTTATTCAAGGTTTTCACCAACCCGCCCTGGCCCCCCCCCTCCCCTCGTGCGCCAGATAATATCGGAAGCTCCCGGGGACCCTGCACGGCGTCAGCAGTGCCGGAGCCATTTGCATAACCAGTGATATTTACTTCGGTGAGTCCTAAAGTATAGAGAACAAAGGTAAATAGTCACTGTACTCTTTGGTCCAAGGACACCCTATACAACAATATGCAACTGAAAGGTGAACAGTCAAGTCAGTCTTTCACTGCACAGCAACACGTCACAGCATTTTTAGTAACGTTTGGTTCGTTTGAGCTAGAAACACGCTGGATTGTGTGGCAAAGGCAGCAAATTGATAATTATGTAAAAAAAAAAAAAAACTGCCTCAGTCCCATAATTCCGGTGTCTCCTCATATAGAATATTTGCAATGATGCGGAAGTGACTGAGGTGGATTATTACACGTGTATCCATGAGACCAAGGTTCTCATCTAAGTTTCAGCTCTGTGCAAAAAATGTGAGATTCTGGGTAGAACTTTAGCTCCCTGTATCTTAAATTGTCATTATTTGTAATGTAGATGATGTGGAAATACGACTGTGCAGTATACTGCCTTGCGCTGCCCCCCTCCGCCCCCCCTCCCTGTCTTCCCATCTACCTGTTTCACCTGCCCCTGAGCTTCACCTCACCATGACCTTGCTGTCCTGCTATACAAATGTTCTCTGCTTAGTGCTCTGTTGTACGGTGGCCCCATATATGCACTACAAAAGATAGCTGGATTGATATTTTTATTATCTTTATGCTTCATGTGCCTGCACTTGACATCTGTGTTTTAGCAGTTAAAAGCAGCAGTGCCTGACTCAACCGTTCATCATTCTGAGGCCACTGCGATGAGTGCCATTGGAGGTGGGCATTCATAGCCTCCATCATTCCAGCACTTGAACCCCATTGGGGTTGTGCTGTGCAGTTGTCCTGTATCAGAGTGCGATGCTGGGTTTTAGCAGGCTGCAGTGCCTGGCCCAGGCCGGGAGCCGCTCTCAGCGCAGGCAGTGCCCACACACACACACAGCAGAAGGCACTGAGGAATTCGCAGGTCTCTCCCTGACCCCTGAAGGCCGGCCGTGTTTACTTCGCAGTTGCACGAAGTTGCTGTTTTCCTACAAGAAGTGACTGGCTGTGAACTGCCCTCTGTTTGTGTGTTTACCGTGCATGTTTTGGGAGGCGGGGGGGGAGGCTGGAGATGTGGGCTGTGTGCTTGTTGCTGGCAGTCATGCAAGCTGTTGGTGTGAAGTTGTTATGGTGGCTGAGTGGGTTGGGGGTGTGCTGTAGAGATCTGTTTGCACCGTACAGGCCGCGGTTTTCAATCCTGGTGGGCTGTCGTTTGCACCGTACAGGCCGCGGTTTTCAATCCTGGTGGGCTGTCGTCCACATGTGGTTGAGGCAGAGGTAGCATTGACTTGGGTGGGACTACATTTCCAAGGGAGTCCGGACTGTTGATAGACGGCTCTTCGTATAAAACAGTGGCTTAATATGTGGGTGTCTCTGAATAATAATGAACTCCTATTTAACGAAGCGGGCGTCCTCCGTCCAAAATGAACTCTTTTGAAGAGTAGCTGGGTTTGCCAGCACACAGCACTGCTCGTCCAAGAAACCGTGGGGATCTCATAAGATGTACATGCGCACAGCAGAGACAATTAGTCCTACTAAGTACACGTTGATTCCCAGCAACCAATAACCAAGACACGAAGATATTTTTAGTGATAACGTTTGTTATTGTCACTTGTCATAATCTCAAGGATATGTCACTAAGACCATTCACATTAATGACTGTGGCGTCTACATCTCACAAGGTCACTTCGCGCGCACTAACTACTGGCGCTTCGTGTCGCTTACATCCACAACATGCATTTGCAATGCAATAGGTCTCTTATTTATGCTGGTTTGAGTTATTGATATTGCAAATAATGCCTTTTATTTTTGTTTCAAAAACATAAATAAAAGGCATAGTTATTTACAATGCCAAAAGCTGAGACTGTCGTAACTGCGAGACCTATTGCAATACAAATGCATGTTCTAAACTGGTGTGGTGTCCATTTTTAGTGTTTCACTGTATTACTTATGTGTTCACAAATGCTTTACACACTGCCTCTGAGAAAAGCCTGCCTGCTCGTGCTAAGCTACCAAGGGGGTGAGCAGGGGTTATTTTAGAAGTATAGCCCCTCACTAGACGCAAGGGTCCCTATTTGGACAAAGGTGCCAACCATTGCCAACTAGAGACCCCCAAATCTAACATGGGGAATGCCTTGCTTAGATCAATTAGCCTCGGAAGAGAAAGCGACAGCAGTTTTGCGCATTGAATTTTCCAAGGCGGCTCTCATCTGGCGACACTTTTTTTCGCAAGTGGAGCACAGGCCTTTTGTACGCCTTTCCATACATAACATTCCTGCCCAGAGTTCTCAAGAAGATTAATAGCGACCGGGCACAAGTCATTCTTGTGGCTCCGGACATGGAGATTCTGGTATCCCGAGCTTCTGCAAATGAGCATCGATCTTCCGGTCAGGCTGCTCCTTCAGTAGGATCTCCTGTTGCAGGGGCGGGTCCTTCATCGAACCTGTCCAATCTCCGCCTCCTTCCATGGCAATTGAGCGGCGACAGTTGACAGCTTTTGACTAGTTGACAGCTTTTGACTTTCCTGTTGAAGTCTGTGGTTATTCTGGCAGCCAAGCGTACCGCCACGAAGTCAGTATACACCTGCCAATGGCAAACGTTTTGTAAATACTTTACAAAACAGTCTGTTGAACGTTTGCCTCCCTATCAGATGTTCTTCTTTTCATTCTTTCCTTGGCCCAGCAGGGCTCCGCTCACGGCACTATGAAGGGCTACCTTTCGGCCCTGTATGCTTTTCTTCAGCTGCCAGATGAGCCATCACTTTTTAAGTTTCGTCTTGTACAGAGATTTTTGAAGGGGCTTACTCGACTGTTTCCCCCTTCTCCTTTTATTGTGCACCAATGGGATCTTCATTTGGTCCTTACCTTTTTGATGTGTGCACCGTTTGAACCTCGGCACAATTGCCCCCTCTGGCTGCTCACTATCAAAACAGCCTTTTTAGTGGCAATAACATCTGCCAGAAAGGTGAGCGAACTGCAGGCACTTACCTGACCTTCTTTCTGGACAAATTAGTGCTCCTCACTAGGGCATCTTTTCTGCTTCAAGTGGCAACAACTTTCCATCTGGCTCAATCTGTTACTCGGCTTACCTTCTATGCACCACCGCATCCTTCCAAGGAAGAGTGTTTTCACCGTCTGGACCCAAAAAGAGCGTCATCGTTCTACCTTGATCACACTAAAGAGTTCTGAGTGGATGACCAACTCTTCATAGTGTATGTTGGAGCAAAGACGGGGCGAGCAGTTCTGAAGAGGACCATTTCGCGATGTATGATCCTTTGCATTAAAATATGTTATGCCTTGGCGAAGAAACAGCCTCCTGAAGGCTTTAGGGCCCATTCCACCAGTGGGAAAGCAACAACCACTGCTCTTCAGTTTGGTGTCCCGGTTACTGAAATCTGCCAAGCGGCCATGTGAGCATCTCTACACACGTTTGCCATTCACTGCTGCCTGGATTTTCAGGTCTGCTGGGAAGGCCTCTTTGGCTGCTCTGTCTTGTAGGATAACTTAGTCTAAAACCTTTCTGCAGTCCCTCCTGGTATGGTATTGCATGGGTATCCATTGAAAGGTAAAAACCTGCGGCTAGATGTCTCTATCAGTCGGACAAGTTACTTACCTTCGGTAATGCCTTATCTGGTAGAAACATGATTTTGCTGCAGATTCCTTACAGACCCACCTATTCCCCCTGCACTGCAGATTGGTTTAGTGCTGGGCGGTTACCCCCGACCCTAGTTTTTTTTATTTTTTTATTTTTTTTTACACGCCCCGGTCAGTCCCTTCATGGCTCTGCTTCTGGTGTGGAAAGTCGTGAAAAGTACTGATGTCCGCGCGCTGCCTATGTAGATGATGTGGATGTCCCCACGGCGGTGAACCCAACACCTATGACTTCACGACTGGCGCCACTTATCGGTGCACAATGGTACTGCCATAAAAAAATCTTATGCTTCTAACCTGACGCCTGGAAGTTAAAAGGTAAGGAATCTGCTGCTAGATCATGTCCGGCATTACCGAAGGTAAGTAACATGTCCTACATGAGCTCTCTTGTCTCATTACTTCGTATGCTTTATTTATTTGTGACACCGTACTGCCTCTCTTTTGTTTATTCCTTGCCTGACTTGTTGAAACCATGAACACTTGTAGAAATCCCTTACGTACTGTAGGAACTGTATTTTGTTTTGAAACGTTTGGGCGAGTACTTACCTTATATTATTGTTGATCCTGACTGGATTTTTTTCATTTTTTTTCTTTCAATTACTATACTATTTGAGCTGATTTGGAAATCAGTTATGCGATTTCATTTGTACTCCCTGCCATGTAATTTCTTTGATACAGACCTCCTATTCCCTGCTTTTAATCCTTGTTGTGGACAGACTTGGTCTCTTATCGGTTCTGAACAGGTAAATCCTGTTTGGAATTCCAGGTAAAGAAATTTTGAGACGTTGGTGTTTCCCTTTAGCGTGACGAAATGTAAAAATATTAATTGGTTATGAATAAAATGTCATTGGAGTCAGCTGCTGACTTACAGTATAAATATAGTTAATTAAAAACATTCAATGAAGACAGTTTTCCGTCGTCTTTCCAATAACCGCTTGGAATTCTAAAAAACAAAACAAAAAAGGAAAAAACAATACTGTTGTGGAACAGGCATCTAAATTCCTTTGATTCTCGCGCCATTGTCCGTGTCAGCTTTTTATGTGATGGACCCTTTGCTAGCTCTTGATGGCAAATTTTGTTATGCTTATGTACAACATCTTTGACTGATTACCAATAGTATCCTCAGCCTACATTTCAGTTTGGAATCTGACATCCGTGTATGTTTTTCCCAGAGACTTTATTTTGAGGATTCTGCTGTGGTACTTGCTCAGAGTAGCAGTGCAGTATATTTTAAATGTGTTGCACTTTAAGATAAGATGTCGCTTTCTGTTGGGGGAAGGATGGTAGAGATTACAGCCCATGCTATTTATTCTCACCTTGGGGCGCATATAATGAATTTTCTTTCATAGACCATGAATGCATGCCATAGGTAATGAAAATTGCACTGGAAAGATCTATTTTGATATGTCAGTTACCTTCATATTTATTTCAGTTGATGTAGCTAGTATTTGTTTACTCTTTTTAGATTTAAGCAATGTTCGTGAGGATGCGGTACAACTTTTCCTGGTGGCTCATTCATGAATACTTTTTTTGTCTGTGCCATTTTCCTATAAACGAATAAAAGTTACTGATGTGTATTGTTAGATATTTTCTTTATTAATTGTCTTTTTTGTTTTAGTGGACTTATCATTCCTGAAAAAGATAATAATGAAACTGTGCCAGAAGTTGCTGCCACTTCCGGTTATGCATTGCTTCATTTTTTCAGTGATGCTGCCTACAATCTCACAGGATTTAACATCAGTTACAAGTAAGTAATGAGTGATCTGCAGATGCTTCAGATCTTGGAGACTATAACTCGGTCCACCTAATTTTGAGAGACCATTCGAGAAAACTTAGCAAAATGTAACATTGTTATATTTTTTGTTGATTATCAAAGCAAGAAAGTGTTGTGAGAATGGCGATTCTCAGATTTACATGACAAGAGAAAATGGATTTAATTAAAGACACAGAGGCTAACATTATGCATAATCTCTTTTTTTTTTTATGCTACTCCTCAGCAGTCCATTTAAAGAACACTAATATAACAATCCATAATTGGAACAAAAAAGAACCTCAAAAGTCTCTTACATGGAATGTGCTTCCTCTTTTAAATGCGAAACTGTGAAGATAAACACTACTTCTTCTCCTTTCCACTTATCCATGATTCCTGACGTCACACTTGTGCATCTGCCCCAAAAAACAATATTAAACCTAAAAAACTTACAACCTTATAACTTCACTTAATCCTAATGCATCAAAACTTCATAAACTTATTATTAATCACAAAACACATTCTTTAAGAACATTTTTTGTAATATTATTTAAATTTAGAACAAACATACAAAATACTCCTAGGGAGAGGTGGGTGGGATAATGTTAGCCTCCGTGTCTTTAATAAAATCCAGATTCTCTTGTCATGTAAATCTGAGAATCGCCATTTTATTACAAGACCAAAGGCTAACATTATGCATGTTGAAAGCCCTCCAACACAACATTCGACATATGACTTGCAAAAGTTCCCACGTTAGACCAATCTGCCGCTTTCAAAATCCTTTCCAAACTCGCACCTGGCCAACATGCTTTACTTGCCATTGCACCCCTTACCGAATGCGCTTGAAACTTCTCCACATCCACTCCAGCTTCCTTAATAGTAAATTTCACCCATCTTGAAATTGTAGCCGTACTTACCAAAAGGTCTGACAAAAGAAATCAACAACTGATGCACACCATGACCTATCGCATTCTGCATTCATATTCCTTTATTCCTTTAAACACTCAACCACGCAAAGCTTCTTACATTCTTTGTACTTAGGATAAAAAATTTAACTTGCCATGGTCTTATTTCCCTTTCTTATCTCAAAGAAAACACCATCAGGACCGAACACTCTATTACTTACCTCCAGAAACTTAACATATGAACCTCTTTTACATGAATTTAAACACAACAAAGTTGCTAACTTAGCTGAAATATACTTATCCGACAAATACATTTTGAAGACCAATCCATAAAAGGTTTTGAAACTAGCTTCACATCCCATAAAACCTCATACCTGGCTCTAGATGGTCTCTTAATCCGCTTATTTTTTAAAACCCTACAAACTAAATCATTACAACCTACTGGTTTTCCACCAACCACCGAATGGTCCACGGGATCCAAATTCCTTTCCAAGCACCAACTCTCCCAAAACTTCCAAATTCCCTTATACCTTCTCCTAGTACCTGGGGCCCAAGACTCCTCGTAACTTTGCAGCCTCCTTTGAAAGTCCTCTGAACGCCTGACACCTTCCAAACAAGAAGGTTCAACACCCCTTCTAAAACCGAAGGATGCTCCTTTCCCAACTCGTTGCTCAGTAAACCTTCTGGTGCCGGAATCAATAGGGGCACCTCGCATGTTAAATCCAATCACCTGGAAACCACGCCTGGGAAACCCAAAATGGGGTCACTAGGACCAATTGACATTTCTCCTTTCCCACCTTCAGAAGAACCCTCTCAATCATTGCAAATGGAGGGAAAGCATACTCCCTCATCACTATCCACCTCTGCTGAAACGCATCCACTGCCTCCGCTTGCGGATCTGGTAACCAACTGTAAAACCTCACCTACTAACAATTCAGCCTTGTCACAAACAAATCCACCTCTAACGGACCCAATCTCTCTATCTTTGCAAAACAGACTTAATTCAGCATCCAATCGCTATAGTCTTTCACATATCTTGAATACCAATCCGCCACAAACTTCAAATTCCCTGGAAGATACTCTGCTCTTAAAGCAATCTTGTGCTCCAGACATAAATTCCAAAACTCCTTTGCAACATCCAAAAGTTCCTTTGACTTGCAACCTCACAACCGGTTTATGTAACAAACTGCAGAAACATTGTCCATCTTTAATAATACTGTATGACCCTGAATTTTCTTCTTGAAACATTTCAAAGCAAATAAACCTGCTGTTAATTTCAGGCAATTTATGTGCATCTTTCTCTCCAAATCCGTCCAAACACCACCTGTCTCCATCCCTCCCAAACATGCTTCCCATCGCGAGCCACTTGAATCCATCTCCAAGACAAAATCCGGAACGTAACCAAAAATTGCTCTTCCATTCCAAGCATCCAAGTTGTTTAACCACCATTCTAAATTCTCCTTCGCATCCAACTTCACTTGGTCAGCATACCATAAACCTCTTCTCAATGCATCTGCCTTCACCCTCTGCAAGGTACGATAATGCAAAGGACCTGGAAAAATCGCTTGGCTCGAAGAAGAAAGAAAACTTAACTCTTGCCAAGTCCCTTAAAGACAAAGTTTCCCTTTGCAAAACACGAATAACCTCCTTCTTTATCTTAGTCACCTTCCTCAATGGTAACTTCAAGATCTCCTCCTTGGAATCTATTCTGAAACCTCAAAACTCCATACTCTGAGATGTAATCAACACAGTTGATTATAAGACCCAAATTCTCCAAAAGATTGATTGCCAACTGCAACTGACTCCTCAGCAACTCTGCATCCTGAGACATAATCAAAATGTCGTTCAGGTGTACAATCACTTTCGTAAAAGACCACGGTGCCGAAGAAAGCCCGATAGGATGACAAACAAACTGGTATAACCTTCCTCTCCACCTGAACTGCAAATAACTCTGACTCTCCTTCATCGGAATTGTAAAATATGCATCCTTCAAATCTAACGTTACCATCCAATATCCCTTCTGCAAAATGTCTCTTAAAAGATAGATACCCTCCATCGTGAAATGCCTGTAAACTAAATTTTGGTTTAATCCTCTCAAATTTATTACCGGTCTCCACCCTTTGTCCTTTTTTTCCCACCAGAAACAAAGTGCTCACGCAGCCTCTCAATTCCTCCTCTACCAAACAGATTGCACCCTTTACAACATTGCTTCTATCTCTATCTGCTTGCTCCATTTTTTTCTTGCGAAAGAATTCTTTCGAATCCATAATTTGCCCTGGAACTTCTAAAAATTCTATCTCGAACCCTTGCACGGTCTCCAGAACCAAAGGATCCCTTGTGATCTCTTTCCAGTCCTCTAGAAATAACTGTTCGAGGCATGTGAGCTGTAGATCACATGCAAGATCGCCATCTAGTGTTGGGTCAGGATGTTTGCAATCTATGCATAGAGTCCAGAGGAACCTTGAAATTATCTTCCAGAACCTCTGTGCAAGAAATTGTACTGGGATCTTTGGAATCCACCACCGACCTAAGACCCCTGTCTGCCGGCCCTGCCAAAAACCCCTCCAAACACCTTTCTCATGTTTTGTGCCTTATCCAAGGCAGTAAATGTTGCAACATGCTTACCCAATCCTTTCACCATTCCTTCTCCAAACAATAGACCTTTTACATTTACACTTATCTCCTTCTCTGCCATTTCATCCAACTTAGTGTTAATCTTCATCAATACAGACTGTCTCTTCTCTGCTAACAAACTAGCGTTTCCGTTTCCCAAAAACACCATTGCTCTCTGACTCCATCCTCTAAGCAACTCAACATCCACCTGTTTACCATTCATATGTGCCTCCTCTGCCATGTCCATAATCTTGGCTAGGGGTCCTAGTGTATCAAGCAATTTGTCCTGGCACTGCTTTAATGAGCGTTTCAGCCCCTTGTGAGGGTCTCTGCCCAATTTAAAAAATAAGTTATAGGTTCTGGGTCCAAATTTGGAGTGTAACAAACCTTATTCTCTATTTGTGGCCAAAAACATTCTGCCGTCAAAATATTTCTTACTTCCTTCTCTATTGGCTTCCTAATCCATTTTTTAATGAATCTACTGACCTGGTCCAAAGGCCACCAGTCAGCACTCCTAGGATGACTTAATTCAAATGGATTAAACATTTCGCCTCCTAAAGGGTCTCTAATCACAGACTTGCTTGATGTAGCTACATCATCCCTCAAGTCATCATTAATGTCGTCATCCTGGTCCATGTCAAAGACAAACTCATCATAAAATTTACTTGACCCCTCCATCTCCGCTTCCATCTGAGCATCAACATCCGACTGATCCTGCGTGCCGCCAAGGACACCTTTTTCTTTTTATGCCTTTATTCCTTTATTCAAATGTCTTGACTTTCTTAGTCTCTTTCCACCTTTGGGAACATTATCATCAGAACCTGACCAGAAATCTTCCTCAGTTCTGTTCCCCTTTCTTTTACTATCCAAAACTATATCAACCACTTCTCTCATAGACTTTACCTCATTCTGAATAAGTCTCCTAAAACTATTTTCATTAACCCTACCTTCCATAACTTGTGGCTGCACAACAATCTCTTCTGTATTCATTCTTTTCTCTTTTAATTTAAGCTTTTATACTTCTTATTAAACCCTCTAAATCCCTTTCACACAATAAACCTCCAAAATCAATCCGATCGTAAAAGCTAACCGTTATCGGCAACTGTGGTCATCCGTTGCCTAGTAATGCGCTCTAAACTGTTCAATCTTATGTATAACTTCCCAAACTAAGATGGCTACCGTGATCGCGCGAGATCACAAGTAGCCAATCAGTTCCTTGAACTGCTCTCGCGTCAACAGACGCGAACTCACACGTCACGGAATGAAGAGAGGACAGCGCGAGACAACCAATACCATTACCACCGTCCTCACAACCTGCACACGATGATTATTTCCTGCACGAGATGCCTGCCCGAGCTAGCAAAGCTCTGTAACTGCAAGCATGAAACCTGCACGCGAAGGAAAGCGTGCAAATATGCCTGAAGTCAAGAGGGCAGCGTGAGCAATAAACTGCGAAACCGCTTCCCCTCTAAATTCACGAGCTAAACTCGGCAAGTGAAACTCCTCTTGTACAATATTTCAGACTTTTGTGAAAATTAAGCAAGATAGATATTAAAACTCTTTATAGATTTGATTCCTAAATACAATTTTAAACATCTATAACATTACCTTATAAAAAATTTCTCATTCTTACTAAAACATCTCCCAAACACACAAACTCTGCTTCTGAAAATTAGAAGCAAGCAACACACAACACAACCTATTCATCACAAACATACAAGATATAATGATTGTAAGGCTACTTATATCATCAGGAGCAGCATTTAAAAGAGGCAGAACGTTCCATACAAGAGACTTTTGTGGTTCTTTTTTGTTTCAATTCTGGATTGTTGTTATTTAAGTGTTCTGTATAGGGGCTGCTGAGGAGTGGCATAATATAGAGATTATGCATAATGTTAGCCTCCGGTCTTGTAGTGAAATACATTTTCACTATGACTGTGCAAAGTATTGCCGCGCACGTGCTTGCTTGCATGATTTTATTAGGCAATTTGGTATTTTGTTTGTCATTCTATAAATTCAACCATCTCTTTCTGCTCCTGGTTAGATACAACATCATTCAGTGCATGGTCCCTTCAATCTATGGTATAATTACTTAATCCTGTTTCCTAAGCAATTTTGTTAAGGTAGTAGCGGTCAGCGGGAGCTTTGAGAATTGCTTTCAGTGTATATTATGAGAACTGCTGAGACCCTTACAGGATTATTCACTGAAACTATTAAGTGTGTGGAAGTTGCTTTTGTGTTTTCAAATTGTATTTGTTTTACTGTCCTGGCTGCCACCATTTTACTATGGCTGCAGAGCTTCAAGTGAGTATTATCTGAACCAAAAAAGGGTGTCTCGGACGAGCCTGCCATTAAGTGATGACTTTGCTTCTGCAGGTTTATGGATTTGCTATGAGCAGCAGCTGTAATAGTATACATATCATATGTGTGTGCTCTTCAGTTTTTTAAGATGATTGACTGATCCTTAAAATCTGCGAGCAAATACTGTCACTCTGAGGCACATTACTGCAATAAATAATCATAGCACTTTGAAACTTTTAGATCTTGCAACCCTCACAGCTTAGTTTATCTTATTCCCATCTCACGATCACTTGCATAAGCTTGTTCTTTTTTCTCTAGTTGAGGAAGCAACTTCATCTGACTCGAATGTTCAATCTGCTTTGAAAGGATCTGCGATCTTGGGTGAAATGTTTTGTGTTTATTTTCGCAAATTCTTATAAACGTAGCTGGCAGTAGCAAAAGGGCAGTGTCTACATTAAACATTTGCCCACTTTCTATGTACATTGCCTAGCAGACCAATTTTAAGCCTGTTTCTCATTTATTTTACCTGTTTGACATCCTCCAAAGTGTAGTGGTAATAAACAAAGAATTATAATTATATCAAAGCAAGTCTCTAAACTAATATGCTCAATTGAAATTTATTTTCTGCTTTGATTTCAGCATAAACACCTGCCCCAATAATTGCTCTGGACATGGAGAGTGCAGGTTAACCAACAGCACTACCATTGTTGAATGTGAATGCTCAGAACACTGGAAAGGAGAATCTTGTGATATTCCATTTTGCACAGATTACTGTGGTGAACCTGAACGAGGTCTCTGCAACGGCACAAAAGGGTGTTTGTGTAATGCAGGCTGGCAAGGTAAGTTTATTATGCACACCAAAGAAATGTTCTTTCTCCAGTATTGGATCTTTCATAGATTCACATACTGATTCATCACCACTGTCGAGCTGGGAGTGTCATGGTAAACATAGCGAGCAGTACAATGTTAAACTTACACAGAATAGCTTTAACAAAGACTGTAGAGTAGCCTATTCACATCATTAAAATAGATCCAGAACTCTGCCATTCAGAGCAAAGCACAGCATTCACCTCTATTGAACCAAGACGCCATAATTCTACCACACATTGTGTGTGAAGAGAGTCCCCTTGAGCTCTGTACAGTCAATCGTATTTGGTAATTTTTATATTTATCTCAACATTTCCAAAGAATTTAACTATTTACTAAGCTTAAAAATCGTCAGACTGTGCCTATAGCTGCCAAGTGGAAACTGTGTGGGGAAAATTCTCCAATCTGAGGACCCACACAAAGAATGTATATATCGCCTACATCCAACACATAAGGAAAAGGACTATAAAAGTTTTAGAACATTTTGTACACAAATGTTGAAGGACCGAGACGAGGCTGCTATTTTGGCTCAAGAAGTTAAAAGTTGAGGATGTCCACTCCTCCAGGAAGGAAGGGGAAGGGGAAAAGCTCTTTTAAATCTCGTTAAAATGTCATAAACCAGTGCATTCACACTCAGCCCATCCTTCAATGGCAGAATCTGAAGACCAAACCACCTAAAAAAAAGTCTTCAAAAAACCCACAAGAGAAGAAAGCCCATCCTCTGAAGGGCTAGTTCTAACCTCCGCTGTGCCATGAAATTCCAGAAAGAAAAAGCTGGCTTTGGCATATTCAAAACCCTCCTCATCTTTACCATCAACAAACACTTCATAGATATCACCACCAATGAGGAAGAAACCATTGCAGACGACATCTGCATTGGCCACAACAGTCAATGAGAGCCCGTTGATGACCTCATCGACAATGCACATGTCTGATAACGAGGACACCACCTGCAACTAGAATACTGTTGCTAAGAACTCCATTGATGACTACTTCAGACCCCATACCCATACCTACATTTTCAAAGGCCATGCCAACCTGCACACTAACAGTGACCGCAACATAGACAATGACCACACTTACGAGAAGAACAAACATACCCTCAACATGAAAAAGTTCAAAAATAACCCTGGTTTACGATAAGAGTTTGCCAAAGATTTTAATGCCTGAACATCCTTCCCCAAGGAAGGTGCCACCTTATCCACCACTGCATCTATTCAGGCGCGGAGGCCATTTTGGACCAGCTGAAGGTGAAATGACTGGATCCAGAAGAAGAATATTATGGGGAGCCTGTGTCTCCATCAGATCACAGGCAGGTGGTGACTCCAGCCTCTGTGCACTTTATCTGTCCTTTGTTCAACTTCAGGATAATGAAAGTGAGGCTGGATGGTACTATGGTTAGACCAGTGATTCTCAAACCTTTTCGAACCATAAGCCAATTTTTAGAATGACAGACGTTCGGGGACTCGCCTAGCAAAAATGGTCATGAGACAATCATTTTTGCTTTTTAACTGTAACTAAAGCATCAAGTGGTAGTGCTCTGTCATTTACAGACAACACATTCCTTTGAAATGGCCTCTGCGTTAGCACGGACATTTTTACTGATAAAACCATATTGCACACATGGTAATGTGTGGAAATTGTGTTTCAATGAATATTTATAATTTGTACATAAATTATCTTAATTTGTTTTGATACCATTAACATCTTTGTTTTCATCACACTTCAGAGTTTAAAAATAATGTGCTTAATTGTTACTTTCCTAACTGCTGAATGTCTACAGTTTAACAGGATTTACATTGTGTAGTGTTACAAAAAATGACTTTCCTTTCACACTCCCTGTATCCGAGCAAGATTGTTACATAATTCAGTTTACTTTTATTTTTCTGACTGCTAAGTGAGAGGAGTTTGTAAACACCAATCCCTGCGTTAAAAAAATAAAATAAAAAAATAAGCAGCAATTTATTAGAAGACATAGCATGGCATTTGACCTCCGTCTTTGAAGTGCTGCAAATGTGACAAGATAAATACAGAATCTAAAGGGATCTTTATTTATTGCTTGGAGTTTCGTGACCCACCACAAATCAGGTAGCAACCAACTGTATGGGAAACACTAATTTAGACAACTCTGAATACGCAATAGACTAGTTAATGCAGGTGCCTTTGGCCTTGGTCAAAGATCTACGTCTCATACAATCTGACTGTGCTACACACTTTCCTGATCTCCATGCGTCTCACCACAAAATAAAATCCTCTGAAACCTACAACACTGGCATGTTACAGACCAAAAAAGTAGACCAACCGCATGCTGCACAACAGTGCATTTTCCACCTACAATCAGTCCAATAGATAGCTCCATCTTTGCATCATTCACCTTTGATGCCACAGTTTATTTAGCCACAAGGACCAGATACAGATGACAGACAGAAAGAAGGGCTTTTCATAAATACACCTTGAAATTCAGGTCTAGACTGGGGCGACTATGTAGCTCCTACACAAGGAGTTGTCACTTTTGCAAAATCTCCACAAGGTGATATTGGTGGATTTCACAAGATTTGAATTGCCATGGACAGCTAAGGAAAACTATTGTTTTCTTTAGGATTTTAAAGAACCTGCCAGGAAAAATATTAGGTTGATTCCTGTAATTGACCACATTTGAGCGGAAGGATTCAAAATAATGAGATAAAACACAGTAATTCCACGCTTAGACAAGAATCACCAAGCACCAGAAAACGCTCCTACTTGTCTAATTGGCCATCACAGGGCAGACTCCGTTGTCTTGCAGGTTGCTCAAAGGTGTTCCAGAAACCTAACTTCATCATGAGCTGTACCGCCATGCAGAGAAGGCTGGAGACTTCAGGACATTAGAAACGTTTAACGATTTTGATCCACGCCGGCCACCTCCATCTTAAGCGATTCTCTCTATATATGACAGACAAATGTAGTCAGTCAAGGGCCATACCTAGAACATTTACCAGACAATAAAAAAGCTAAGGTAAAACCTATTTTATTAGAAGTAGAGAAAAATGTATTTATCAATAATTGACATGGCTATGAACATCACTAATACCAGATTAAGACAACTTGCTGAAGCAGCAGTGTTGCGAAGATGAGGTTGGCTGTGAGAAGTGTTTTGGACCTAAAGTGAAAAGCAAGATATTAGAAATGCCACATGATGGCAAAGAATTATTTGGCTCTCATGTCGATGAGGCCCTATTAAATCAGACACACAAACAGCTAGATCTCTTGTGTTGCTCCTACAAAGACTCCCGCTGTCCTTTTAAGGAGTCGTGGAAGTGCCATACTTTCCTACAGAAGAGGCTATCGGCCCTATAGCTACCACTAATTTATTACCCCCTCAAATTCCATATCGCCAGCTCTTACCAACAGTTCCAGGCTCCACCATCTACCTCCTATGGTAAACCACTCTCTCAAGGAATCTAAGTCAATCCCAAAACAACAGAGCTAATGGGCTGTGACACATTTGTGACGGTCACAATGCACCACGATGGACCTGTTGGTGTAAACATCCCTTTCCATTCTAACAATTGGGTCAACTTTACAGAAGACCACTGGGTGTTCAATCTTATAAAATGCAGCCACATGCTAGAATTTGTGCAAAAGCCTCCAATGACACCACTGCATAGGATGAACCAACTAAGTCTATTACGAAAGGAAATGTATGTCATGTTAAAAAAGGGGTCAACAGAGTTGGTCCCAAATATGCAGTCATTTTGGCATTTTTCCTAATAAGGAAAATATTGGGCAAGTGTATTGGGTCTTTGAAAGCTCAAAAAATATCTGTAAAGGCACAGAATCCGCTTGGTGTTGCAGGAGGTAATACATCTTTTACAAGACAAGGAATGTATGACATTTGGACCTACAGGCCGCATACTTTCGTATTCCTATTCACCCCCCTCATCAGAAATTCTTGAGTTTATATGTTAATGATTGCAATTATCAATTCTAAGTCCTCCCTTTCGATCGCAGATCTACTCCAAGCATTTTATGAAATGCATTGCACAAGTCGCTGCTTATTTCAGGAGACTGAGTCTTCTGGTATTCACCTATTTAGACAATTGGCAAGTTAAGACAACATTTTTTAAAAACGCTATGCAATCTGACCGGCTGTCTGTAGCTGTTTAATCTTGAACTTTAGATACATGGACAAACAAAGCTTTCCTGATCAAAGAAAATGTCTTGACTTGCATCCTTGGTAATACGCTTACAAAAATCAAAAACAACTCTGTGAATTTTCAAGTTCTTTTTAGGAATGATATCACCCTTCATCACTTTGATCCCACACTGCTGCTTTCACATGAGGGTATTTCAAGAAGCATTGGATAAACGGTTGTTAAAAAACAGGTAGATTCGACAGCTCAATGCAAGTAACTTCTCAGAGGAAACAAACCCTCATCTAGTGGCTCCAGCGAAGGTAAACCATGGCCTGGTTGTCTTTCCCCTAGAAAGAAGCTTATTGTTTTGCGACAAAGTCAATCGGGGTACATTTAGCCACTATTCCTCACTTCAAGAGAAAATTGAACCAACAATCTCTGTGGTCAAACAGACTTAAAAAGGAGTTTTATAAATGCCCTTTCAGGATCTTCCAACCAATAAGACAGCCTCCTTCCTCATGGCAGGTCAATGTTGTTTTCAGGGAGATATCTCTCACCTTCATTCTAGTAGCTCCCACATGGGCTCTTCAACCATGGTTCACCACACTACTAGAACTTTCAGCAGTTCCACATGAGAAGCTTCACCTCAGCCCAAACCATCTCACTCTGAACCAATGCGAAATCAGACATCAAAAAGAGTTAAATCTGGCGATTTCGCTCCTATAGTCATAGAATTCAGATATCTAAATCTGCCAGTAGAATGTATGGCCATTCTTAAGGAAGCACGTAAACCCACCAATAGAGCTTGTTACGCAGCGAAGTGAAAAAGTTTGTTTATTTATTGTAATTACCAAAAGATTGACCCACTCCGTGCATCTGCAGAGAACATTGTTTGTTACCTTTTGCATTTACAACTCTCAGGCCTTACTTACACTTACGTATGTCTACATCTTGCGGCGGTATCTGCCTATCTTCAAAACACGCAGCACTTTTCATTGTTCAGAGTGACAGTTAATAAGGCATTTATGTAAGGCTTTGTGCTCCCAAAGGTCTCACCAGCACCGATGTGGAATCTCAATATTGTTCTAACAAGACTTATGGGTCCACCCCTTGAACCCTTGCACAAGTGCATCCTCCAGTTTCTTTCTTGTAAGGTTGCTTTCTTAATTGAGATCACCTCACTAAGGCGTGTTGGTCAGGATAGGACAAAGGGTTTGCTCCCCCTCATAAAAGGAAACCCTTTCTAAATCGGGCATTTCTAGGTGCATTGTTAAATGCTCCCAGACATGCTATCTCAAAGCCAAGAGGACTTTGTCTATGCCCCCGAGAGTGCACTCTACTGGTATGATCGGGACATCTATGGCTTTTTTTGGGTAACATTCCCATTGCTAACATTTGTAAAGCAGCTACATGGTCTACACCATACACATTTACCAAGCACTATTGTGTGGACGTTTTAGCATGGCAACAGCTTATATTGGACAGGCCGTGCCACATACATTTGGTCAAACTACTGCAATGACCACTGGAGGGCACTGCTTTACAGTTTATACAGTTTATACAAAGCATGCGTATCTTCAGCCACACATGCCTCGAACGGATTATGTTGCTTACTCTGTAAGCATCTGTTCTTAGCATGTAGTGCAGTAGATTCACATGCGCCCCCCCCCCCCCCTTTCTCCCTGGACATCAATGGTCGTTGCAGTCCTAATCTATATTTTCATATGCTTCACATATCTTTACTTATGCTCCATTCTCACTCTCTTGTGGGGAAACAATCTAGCAATGGAGTTGATGCCCATGATCACTTGTTACCAAGAGGAGGAGTTACCTTACCTTGTGACTCGAAAGACTTCTTCGAAGAAAACCAACTTGCAATCATCCAGACCCAACACTAGATGGCTGGAGTATGCAAATCTTGTTAATCCACAGCACTTTACATGTCAAAAACAGATGCTTGCAAGGTAAGTGACATAATCCCTAACATGTTTGTACCTACCACAACCGTATATTATTTCATGACAGTAATAGTGGTTAGATTTTAATTAGGTAGGATTGCATTTTTACCAGTAGCCTTAGTTGCACGAATGGTTTCATTTGGGAATTGTTTTGTGCATATTCTTTAATTCTGAAATCAATGTTTGAAATATCTTTTTACCACATAGGCCCCAGCTGTTCAGTCCCTGTGCCAGCAAATATTTCCTTTTGGACTCGTGAGGAGTATTTCAACCCAAAGCTGTCCAGAGCGTCTCACAAAGCTGTAGTCCTTGACAATGTAATGTGGATAATTGGAGGCTATTTGTTCAACCACTCAAACTATCAGATGGTTATGGCGTGAGTATACACATTGCAGAAAACTGATACCAATATTTGTGTTTGTTAAACTTTTAAAACTGTACAATACTATAGTCCTAATGTTATTCATATTTAGGTTATTTAGAAGATCATTTATGATGTGCTGGGGGAAGGACTAAGATTAGAAATAGTTCACATAAGTCAGATTTAAATTCAAATCAGAAATGTTTAGCCAACACCGGTTGCACACAGATGTTCTTAGTCATGGGAGGATGTGGAGCTAGAGGGACAAGATAGAGATGCTATGATCTTTTTAACTTTAAAGTTGATGAAATGACTAATACATTGTTGACATTTCTTATCTGGGTCAGTTAAATTGAAGCGGTTGAGTTGATGATTGATTTTACAATCTGAAAGCTTCTTGGCCAACTAAATTTGTGACTTGATGCATAAGGATTTAGTTTTAAAGATACGTTTTTTTTTCTACATATTTGGTCAACACAAACCTGTTCTTGATTAGCCGAGGAGGTAGTTTGTCCACAAGACACTGAGATGTTTTTTTCTCGTCATTGGTTTTGTTGATGTACCAATGAACCCGATATCTTTGATATTGTTGTGCCTCAGTGGAGCAATTCGTTGCCAATCCAAGGCATGGGATAATTAAAATTGGAGGCATCATTCACTTCATGATTTTCTTTAAATCTGTGGAGGGTGGTTGAGAAGTGATGAGCAGGATTTTCAGAGCTAATGTTTGTCAAGTACTGTTTTCAAGTGAGTATTGTTTTTAGAGAAAGGCAAGAAAACCATATCTTGTAAAGGTTCTAAAGCTGTAATGCGATGACCTACACACATTGTTCAGCATCCTGAAGATATGAGTGGCCTGGTCAGTCTGCTATTGATGTCACTGCTTGCTCATCATGTCTAATAGGCCTACCTAGGTAGGTGAATGCAGCCATGGCTATATCCTTCACATCCACCTTGATTAGTGAAGGTTTTTGAGATGTTGAGTGGCATTACTTCTGATATCTTCGAGTTAATCTTCAGGCCCACTTGTTGTGCATAGACATTGAGACAAGACTTCTGTTCCTGCATATGATGGTGTGTGTTTGAGAGAGAGAGAATGCCTGTCATCTGTATACTCCAGAGTAGAGAATAAGGTCCATCTGATGCCTCTGGCTTGGCCTTATGTTATGCCCAGTCGCCCTCTTGAAATGGTCGAAGGGCTTGCGTATCTCAGTGACTTGGAGAATTATGCCAGTGGAAGCTTAGTCTCCTGGTAGGTCCGCTCAAGCTGGACAGGTCAAGGGTGGACACCAGGTTTAGCACGATCCACTGGTCCATCAGGTTGGGCACAAAGATAAAAACCTTGTCCCATAAATAATGGTTTGTTAAGGAAACTGCAGGAAGAACCTCTAAAGGTTATGCTCACTGTATAGCATCAACTCATTGTTGAGTGATTATAATAACCATGCTGATCCAGTGCTAAGCATCTTTGACAAAACAATACAGCAAAGGACTTGCTGAGTCTCTTCATGAATACTCTCATTTTGGAGGGAGGTATTTGGGTGTATTCAAGAGTCTAGGTCAAAAGTTGATGAAGATGTAAGCAGGCTGGGTGAGAATGCCCTGATGCCAAGGAGAACTTGTTAGAGGTGGCATTTTCAAGGGACGGTAGACCCTGCCTAAATAATGAAAGAAAATCCACACAAAAACGAAAAACTCTGCTGTATGTCTGAAGTGTTTGGCTGAGCAACATTAAATGCTTCATTTAGGGTCGGTCTGAAGCCTGCCCCATCTTCCCCAGTCTGCTGTCTATTGCAGAGATTTCACGTGAAGGGATTCCGGGATGTAGGTGTCTGCAACGCTTACTGTGATTTCATTGGCAGTGTCACTGTAATGTGATTCGTCCTGTCACCTGTGATTTCATTACACTGTTATCTATGACATGTGAATTTTGGAGCATCATGTGTGAATTTCTGTGCTTTGGAGATTGTGGGGAGTTGCCTGATTGTTGTAACTGCCATCACAACCTTAATTGGTCATCCACTGGGATGCTCATTTGATGAGGTATTTTTTTTAGTTTTTAGTCGCTAGTACACACCAATGCAAGGTGCTGTATTCTGACTGTATTGTTTTGTCCAAGGTGCTTAGCACTGGAACAGCATGGTTATCATACTCCCGCAACAATGAGCTGATGCTATATTGTTTCATTAGCCCAAGCTGATACGAACCACTATGGTAAATCTTTAATCTGAGCATCCAGGTCTATAGACTAATGGGCGTGCAATAAGGAAGAGATTAAGTATACATTGATATCTGTAAATCTTTAAAAGTACTTTATAGTGAATAATACTTTGACTAGTAACAATAAAGGAATCAAGTACAGGATATTGTCAACAGTCAGTGGAGTGTTCCTAAACCTATTGAGCGTAAATTACTACAGCAACTTGTACACATTTCTTTGTGGTGCCTCGCTAGTCCAGCAGTAACCCACATTCTGAAGTCAACAAAAAACACGTAAGCCCTCTTCTTCGATCATGATGGTGGCTTAAATATATATTTCCTCACCAATCTGATGTTTACTGACAGTGTCTTATAAATGGTAACAATGTCCAACAAGGATTCATTTGCAAAGAGATAAAGTATTTGGTGATATGCTTAATATATGTCATAGCACAAAACAAATGTGAAGATCACATAAAACTTTAGAGGCCATGCAAATAGAAGAAAAGTTATTAATGTACATCAATAATATACGCCACCGACAAAATACTCATCAAACAAACAATTGCATAAGTGCTCACTGTTGTAAATGGTCAATACATGGTTCGGATGAGTGAAGTAGTCCGCCCAAAAGCGTAATCAACCTTTGTCTCTATGTAAATCATACCTTGTTGGACATTGTTGCTGCCATTGCCTGTACCCATGTCTTCTCAATGTGTACGGGTTGCTCCCGTACTTCATTTTAAATGGTTTGGTCATATTAAGCACCGGTTTCAATCTTATATTTACATATTACAAAAGTTCAAGTGAAATACCTTTATTCTTCTTATTGCCATGTGTATCTGACGCTGTGGGTAAAGGCTGCAGTAAGAAGGTTTAACTACGTAGGCGATGCCAGTTTTCTATTGACATTTCAACTTTAATGTGCAAAATACAGGCTTAATGTATGAATACCTTTTCCCATGTCCTTTAATTCCATTGAATTTTCTACTTTCTATTTGATGCATCTCTGCCTACTTTGTCCTGCAATAGGATGTTTACATTATGACAAGCTGTCACCAGTTTTAAGTCTGCTTTTTCACTCTGATAATGGCTTTTGTGTTAAACCCTCATATCTAGTGTATGTAAAATTAAACACTTAAAACGCTTATTGCCCAAGATATTAATTATTTTAAAGAGACAAATCTTTACTGCACGCATTTCAAAAACGGTTCTCCAATACATAGTTTTACTTAATATTCTTGGTGTTGAAAATTGAATATGCATTGACATTACACTTATTTATTAAGGACTAAAAGAGTATCTTTCATTTTCTAGGTTTGATCTGGCTTCTCTGGAATGGATTCCATTAAACAGCACTGTGAATTCTGTTGCTATCCGATATGGGCATTCTATAGCTCTGCATAAGGTACATACATTTTTACAATATGTAGGAATTCATGCTTGGAATCATGACCCTGCATATTGGAGTTCACCATTATCGACTGTAGATATTAAAGTTTTGTGGAAGAGGTTTCAGTCTACTATGAGCATATTTCTTATCCTAAATAATATCAACTTTTTCCAATTCTATTTCATTGGCTCTGAAATGTAAGGTTAGAAAAGTCAATTCACGCTTGCTAAGTTTGCTTTTAAAATGTTACTAATCCCACATGTTGAATATGTAGCCTCAACATTCTTTTATTGAAACTTGAATTTCTTGCAGTAAATATTCACACTATTGTTCCGTTAAGTTGGTGAGTATAAACTCTACTAATTGCCAATGCCATAAAACTCTAATTTAATAAAAATGTAATTAGTCTTTACCCCAGTTGGCTAAACATTTTCCTTTCCAGAGTTAATCGGTGCAAATACTTTCTTTACTTTATAATACATTGTTGGAAACCGGGCAACCGGGTTAGCAGTCACCAGGTTCCCAGCACAATGGTAGCTTGGCTCGAGCGGTTGGGGGTCAGGCACCGTGTTAAGCGTTACGTCACACCCTCACAATAACCATGCGTTCATCCGTTCCAAAAACGACACTACACCGTAAAAATTATGAAAGAAAGTAGTTTGTCTTTCTTATTTTCTCTTAGTTGCAGGTTTCAAAACATACATACAATACCAGAAGACTTTTCTTGAAAATAGCAGGTCAAATAAATAATACCACAGTGGGGTTTCAATAAATAGGATCAGGTCATAAATAAACACAGAATAAATATAGGTGCAATAAATGCAGATGGCAAATAAATACAGTCAGGAATAAATACAGTGCAGGAATAAATACAGTGCAGGACAATAAATAAAGCACCCTCAATAACTTAAATAACACAATCAATGACAATTACAGTTCACAACACTTTCACGAGGTAGTTTGGTTTCACTTTGCCCAAGTACAACTTAAGGACACTTGGATGGCATGGGGGGTGTCCCACCTAGATTGGTCAAGGCTGGGCCTGAACTGAGGTAGAAGAAGGGTAACCCAAGGATCTGGCTCTCCCAAAATACACAACCCCTCACAGAGGTCACTGCACCAGTCTCAGTTCACCCCTGGCACTCCCAAGCTGGTTCTAACACCCCTCTGGCCCCTAGAATGGTCTTTTAGGGCTCCACGGGGCCTCAGACGCCCCCTCTACCACTTACTGCCCTTTTCACGATGATCGCCTCCGCTCGGCGCCGGGTCGACGTCGCTGGACGGCTCCGGTTCGGTGTCGCTGGACGGCTCCGGTTCGGTGTCGCTGGGCGGCTCCGGTTCGGTGTCGCTGGGCGGCCTTGGTTCGGTGTCGCTGGGCGGCCTTGGTTCGGTGTCGCTGGGCGGCCTTGGTTCGGTGTCGCTGGGCGGCCTTGGTTCGGTGTCGCTGGGCGGCCTTGGTTCGGTGTCGCTGGGCGGCCTTGGTTCGGTGTCGCTGGGCGGCCTTGGCTCGGTGTCGCTGGGCGGCCTTGGCTCGGTGTCGCTGGGCGGCCTTGGCTCGGTGTCGCTGGGCGGCCTTGGCTCGGTGTCGCTGGGCGGCCTTGGCTCGGTGTCGCTGGGCGGCCTTGGCTCGGTGTCGCTGGGCGGCCTTGGCTCGGTGTCGCTGGGCGGCCTTGGCTCGGTGTCGCTGGGCGGCCTTGGCTCGATGTCGCTGGGCTGCTCCGGCTCGATGTCGCTGGGCTGCTCCGGCTCGATGTCGCCTTCCGGCTTCGCAGGGTCACGGCCTCCCCGCTTCCGGGTGTCTCCAGAGTGCGACCTCCACTCCCGACCTCCGGCGCGCTTCACCTCGACCTCTGACGGCTCCGGGTACGACGTCTGCTTTCTGTCAGCGCCGCTTCTCCACCTCAGGCCTCAGGTCTCCAGGCTTCTCGACGTCAGGACTCCAGGAGGACACCGCTAAACAGGTCAGGAGCTTGCTGGTCTTCTTCTTTAAGGCCTCTTCACAATATGTAGGTCCTTAAGATGGTTTTTCTGGTCTTGGTCCCACACAGAGCTCTAGGCTGAGCTTGGTCAGTAGGGACTAGCATCAAGGGTGGGTTTCTGGACCCCACTCCAAGCACTGGTTTCCACCCCTGCTGCCTTACTCCGACCTCCTTCTGAACTGCTCCTCTCTCCTCTCCAGTCAGTTGCCAACTGCCACTCTGAGATGGCCTCCCAACATTCTAAACTGCCTCTCACTGTCACAGGGTTCCAGAATGTTACGGAAGGTTCTAGAAATCTCCAGTGGGTTCTGATGATGTCACAGGTGGCCATCATTTTGTGTCTCAGGCCCTCAGACAGAAGTTCCAGGGGTAGGGAAAATGGCTCCCTGACCCTGCATCAACACTAAAAAGTCTGGTGTTTCCCAAAAAGGAAAAAGTATAACAGGGTTTGAGGCAAAAGTGGGACAAAATAAATAATGATGAGGAGGGACCACCCAAAGGGCTGACAGGTCTAACACGCGTCCCCCCCCCAGCTGAAAGTGGGGAGAGCTACCCAACCCCTTGGGAGTTCTCATCACTAAGGCGGAAATACCTTGAGAGACCGTCTGCATTGGCGTGTTCCACTCCAGGCCGATGTTCCACCTGAAAGTCCATTCCCTGTAGGGAAATAGACCACCTTAGCAACTTGGGATTCTCCCCCTTCATCTGCATCAGCCAACGAAGGGGTCTGTGGTCGGTCTGAACCAGGAAGTGCGAGCCAAACAGGTATGGCCGCAACTTCTTCAGAGTCCATACCACTGCAAAGGCTTCATGTGAGAAAGTGGGTTTCTGTTGCAGTAACCCCCCCTTTTTTTTGCCTAATAGCTGATGCACTTTTCCTTGTTGTGCCCTGGGCTCCTGCCAATCAGGTGCCCAGGGCCTATGTTCCTTCCTTAAAACACACAAACTCCCAATTGGCAAACCCTGGCCACATGTCAGCCCCTGGTAAATGGTACCCTAGGTACCCAGGGCCTTGTGACCAGGGAAGGCCTCTGAGGGCTGCAGCACTCATTGTGCCACCCTTAGAGGCCCTGTACCCTTACACACACACACTGCCTTTGCAGGCTGAGTGTCTGGGTGCAGGACAAAACAAAGAGTCGACATGGCACACATCTCTGTGTGCCATGCCCATTACCTATACTGCCAAGGCATATGTCAGCCACCCCTCTGGCTGGGTGCCTTATGCCTATGGTGTGGGCACAGGAGCAGGAGCCCTGTGCCCCTACAGTACCCAGGTCCATTCCTGGGCACTGTAAGTACAGTGCTGCCTTTTACAAGTACATGGTGCTGAGAGCTCGTCAAACACGAACTCCACAGCACCATAATGGCAACACTGAAGACTGGGAAGTTTGGTATCAAACTTCTCAGCACATTAAACCCACACTGATGCCAGTGTGGGATTTAATGTACTAAGCACCCCAGAGGGCATCTTAGAGATGCCCCCTTACAGCTAACCTACAATCCACGTCTGCTCTGAGGCTGCCCAGGCTGCCACACAGCAGACACGTTGCTGGACCCCTGGGTGGGAAAGTCCCTGCTCTCCCGGGCCTGCAACAATGCACATCCTGGGTGAGGTGAGAAATCTCCTCCCCCAGGATGAGCAAAGGGAAGCTTCAAAGGCATGCCGCCAGTTGGAGTTTCCCCAGGCCACTGCAACCCCCCACTCTGGCAGGAAGCTTGGCCGGAAACCCCATACAAGGACAGGGGATGTGCCAGCCTGCCCACCCCACCCCTCAGGTGGGGGAGGCGAGGTGAAGCACATCTCCGGGCTCTCGCCATCTTGAAGATGGGAGGCCCTACCCTATCAGGATTAGGCTACTGCCCTCCTCCCACAGGAGAGAGGCAGGATAGGGGGTGTACCCACCCCAGGACAAGGACCCATTGGTCCCTGGCCTTCACCTACCTGTAACGCCCCTAAATCTAGTATTTAGGGGCCCCCTGAACCTTCCTTCCCCAGATTCCAGATAGAAACCTACAAGAAGAGCAAGAAGAAAAAAGACCTGCCCTGCAGCTGCTAAAAAGAGGAAGACACCAACTGCTTTGGCCCCAGCCCTACCGGCCTGTCGACCCTCGACCCTCGAACCTGCTCCTGCTCCAGCGCGGCATCTCTTGTGGCCAGCAACCTCAAAAACCCCGGAGGACCTGGCTACCTTTGAACTCTGATTCCCTGGGACTCCCATGAGTAGAGGCCCTACTCGAGAAACCTATTCCTACCTCCTGGCAGCAGCCCGGAACCGCGGACCCGACACACTGCACCAGCCAAGCCTGGCCAATGCCGGAGTGGACAAAGACCCTGAGGACGACCCCACGGCGACTGTGACCCCGAGTCCGGCACCCAAGGACCCCCCTCGACATCCTGGACTAAGCCTGCAGTCTCAGAACCGAGTGCCACCCCAGCCGCGATCAACCAGAGGGTAAGATTCCCGACGTCAAAAGGCACCCCTGCACCCGGTGCCCTGCGGCCCCCTGTGCCCAATCCCGGGGTACCCACCTAACCTACAAGTACCCAACTTACCCCTCGAAGTGGTGGTGGCACCGGAAACATCCTCGTCCCAGAGCCTGCAGCCTTTTTCCAAACCGGAACATTCCCATTGATTTCCATTGAGCTCCCGAAGGCTCAAAAGCACCCTGCACCCAGCCGCCCGAGTGGCCCTGGCAGTGCACTCTCTACACTAACTTACTTCCCCACTTGCCCTGAGTAAGTGACCAGGAGCCCAGCTCCCACAGACGCGTGGCTTGCCAGACAGCAGCCACCAACTAAGGCCCCCCTATCCCTCATAGGATAACATTGGGCCTAACTCACTCTGCACCCGGCCGTCCTGAAACCGCTGAGGGTGAACCAACTGTACCTACCTGACACTGGGGGACCCCTGAGTCTATGCCCGGAATTTCAACTCTGCCAGTCGAGTACTTACCCTTAAACCGCTAACTTCATTTTCCTCATAGGGTAACATTGACTGGCTTTTTCTTCAAAAATCTTCTAAGTGTGAACTTTTCAAAACTGTAAAAATTCACCAAAAATCAGCCAAGTGACAAAAACGAATTTACTCACCTGTTCCTGGGTGAGCTCCCAGTGCTGGATCTTGGTGCCCAGCCCTGACCCTAAAAAGTACTCACAACTATACTTACCTCTAACTCATTTTTCTCCCATAGGAAACCATTGTCTGCTTTTCTGTGAAAGTTCTTCTAAGTGTCTATTTTTGCAAATTTGAAATATTCTTTTAAAATCGTACCATTTCTGCAAACGAAATTACTTACCTGTTTTTGATAAGGACCCCAGTCCTGGGTCCAGGCACCCAGTCCTGGATTACTAAAGTAACGATAAAGTACTCTACCTGCAATTTGAATTTCTTGCCATAGAGATCCATTGAATGTTTTCTGTGAAATATTTTCTAAGTGCTAACTTTTGAAATAGCTAAATATTATTTAAAAATCATTACAGTTATTAAGTCGACATTCATCACTTGATTCTGAATACTGACCCCAGGCTGGTTCTAGGATCCAGACCTGGAATTCCAAAAGTAATCTGAAAAGTAATTTATTACAAATAACCTGAATTTACCATTGAGCTCAATGCATTGTTATGTTTAGGAAATAGGATTGTTTATTGCAACCAACTGTGACTGTTTACACAGATTTATTGCTTGAAACAAAAGTATTTATATTCAACCTCTCATTCTGAGAAAGTATATTTTTACCCCCTTTGTGGTTCTAAAAATAAAACAAGCATATATTTTATATATACAAATCATTGGCCTAGAGTTCAGTTATTGAGTGTGTGAAACCATTTGCTGACTGAGTGTGTACAATAAATGCTTTACACTGTCCTCTGGTACTGCCTTACTGCTCGACCAAGCTACCACTTTTGAGAGTAAGGTCATACCTAACTTTGACCTCTATCAGCCTCTGGGGGACTGTGGACTCTGTACACCCTGTACCTATTAGGGAACCGTATATACAGAGCCACTTTCTCACACTTCACGCTCTATTGCACTCCACTTCTGTTCCCTGGGAAGTAGTCTCCGGGATAGGAAGACCACGGGTTGATCCAGACCTTCTTCATTGAGTTGCGATAACACTGCCCCAATGCCATGTTCCGATGCATCCGTCTGGACAATGAACTCCTTGGAAAAATCTGGGGCCCTTAAGACCGGGGCCTCGCACATGGCTTGCTTCAGTTTCACAAAGGCCTGCTGGCAAGCCTCCGTCCAGACTACCCGTTGAGGTTGTTTCTTGGACGTAAGCTCCGTGAGGGGGGCCACAATGGTACCGTACCCCTTCACGAAGCGGCGGTAATATCCTGTGAGGCCCAGAAAAGCTCGGACCTCAGTCTGAGTCTTGGGGGGTTCCCAGGCCATGATTGCCTCGATTTTTGCCTGGAGGGGTTGCACCGCACCCCTACCCACCAAGTGTCCAAGGTACACTACCGACCCCTGCCCGATCTGGCATTTACTGGCCTTGATCGTTAAACCAGCGTGTTTCAGGGCCTGGAGAACAGCTTGCAGGTGACGCAAGTGATCCTCCCAGCTGTTACTGAAGACGGCAATGTCGTCCAGATAAGCAGCAGAGAAACTCTCCATTCCAGTGAGGATCTGGTTCACCAGACGCTGAAACGTGGCAGGTGCGTTCTTGAGCCCAAAGGGCATCACGCAGAACTGGTAGTGGCCCTTGGGCGTGGAGAAGGCTGACCTTTCCTTAGCTCCATCAGTCAGAGAGATCTGCCAGTACCCAGAAGTAAGGTCAAAGGTACTCAAATATTGGGCAGCTCCCAGCTGGTAAATCAGTTCATCCGCCCTCGGGATCGGATGAGCATCAGTCTTGGTTACTGAGTTCAGTCCCCAGTAGTCCACACAGAACCTCAGTTCCAGTTGGGCACCCGGTGGTACAGCTTTTGGTACTAGTACCACCGGACTGGACCAGGGGCTGCTGGAAGGTTCAATTACTCCTAGCTCCTGCATCTTAGTGACTTCACTGTGAATGCTGGCCTTCACCTTGTCTGTCATCCGGTAGATCTTTGACTTCACAGGTGGGCTGTCTCCTGTGTCCACGTCATGGACGCACAGGTGAGTCCTACCCGGAACAAGGGAGAACAACGAAGAGTACTGCCCCAGGACCTGGCGGCAGTCCTCCTGCTGTTCAGGAGTTAGGGACGGGGAGAGAATCACTCCCTCCACCAACCCATCCTTTTCTTGAGACGCAAATAAGTCGGGGAGAGGCTCGCTTTCCACGTCCTCTGCTCCGTCAGTCACCATTAACAATAGGACTTCGGGCCTCTCATGGTGGGGTTTGAGGCAGTTGGCATGCAGCACCCGTAGGGGCTGACGAGGGGTCTTCAGATCCACCAAGTAGGTAGCCTTACCCTTCTTCTCCAACACCTCAAAGGGTCCTGACCAGCGATCCTGGAGGGCGCTAAGCTCTCCTGGTTCGATCACCCACACCTTCTGGCCAGGCTCCAACTCCACCGGGTGAGCATTGTGGTCATACCACGCCTTCATCACTGCTTGGCTGGCTTCCAAGTTGTCAGAAGCTTGCTTCCACAACTTAGCCATTTGGCTCCGGAAGGCCAGCATGTAGCTCACCACGTCCTGGGGAAGCTTTCTGGGAGTTCTTTCCCATCCGTCTCTCACCAGGCTGAGAGGTCCACGCACAGGGTGCCCATACAAAAGCTTGAAGGGGCTGAACCCCACTCCCTTCTGTGGCACTTCCCTGTAGGAAAACAATAGACAGGGTAGGAGGACGTCCCATTTCCTCCGCAGGCTTTCAGGCAGACTTCTGATCATGCCCTTCAAGGTTTTGTTAAACCTCTCCACCAGACCATTGGTCTGGGGGTGGTAAGGAGTGGTGAACCGGTAGGTCACTCCACACTCCTTCCACATCGCCCGCATGTATGCTGACATGAAGTTGGTCCCCCTGTCGGACACAACTTCCTTGGGAAAACCCACTCTGGTAAAGATTCCCATCAGGGCCCTAGCCACAACAGGTGCAGTAATGGTCCTCAGAGGTATGGCCTCTGGGTACCGTGTGGCATGATCCACCAGAACCAGGATAAACCTGTGACCAGCTGTAGTAGGCGGATCTAGCGGACCCACAATGTCGATGCCCACCCTTTCAAAGGGGGTGCTAACGACAGGAAGTGGTTCCAGGGGAGCTTTCAGCTTCACCCCTGTTTTCCCACTGGCTTGACAAGACACACACGTCCGGCAGTAGGTGTCGGACGACACTTTCATTTGAGGCCAATAAAAGTGTGGGACAAGACTGGCAAAGGTCTTGTCTTGCCCCAGGTGTCCTGCCAAGGGGATTTCATGAGCCAATTCCAGAAGGAAGGCTCGGTAACGTTGAGGGACAACCAAGGCCCGTGACGATCCGTGCATGGGCGCCTTGGGTTCACTGTAGAGGAGGCCATCCTCCCAGTAAATATTATAGTTCCCCTCAACGTTCCCTGCTGCCTGGGCGTCGGCCTGTCGCCTCCGTCCCTCAAGGGTAGGACACTCCTTCTGGCCCTTGCAGAATTCCTCCCTGGTCGGCCCTCCCTCCACGTGCCACTCGGCCGGGATGGGTAGGTTCTCCAGTTTGGTAACATCCCCCTCTGCGGACTCCTGGTCCACCTCCTCCGGTGGCCTATCCGTCACACGGGGCGCGGATGCCGAGGCAGGCTCCTCCTGTCCTCGGTTCTTCCCTTGATTGGCAGCTGGCGGTGCCTTTGTTCCAGGCTCCCGCCTAAACGAACTCCCCCTCCGGGTAGTCGCAGACCTTGTGCTGACACAGGCCCAGTCAGGTGTACCCAGCATCTCAGCATGAGTCCGGTATTCCACCTCCTTCCAAGCATTATGCTCCATGTCATTCCCCAGCAGACAATCGACTGGCACGGCAGGGCTTACGGCAACTCGAAGTAACCCTGCAACCCCTTCCCATTCAAATGGAACCTCGGCCACCGGATAGTGGCCCATTCTGCCGTCAGCCATCGCGGCAGGGTGGAGTACATGGGGAATCACCGGCTCTGGAGACACCAGTTGGCTACGTACCATAGTCATACTGGTTCCTGTGTCTCTCAGAGCCTCCCCTCTTTGGCCGTTGATGGTGACCCATTGCCCATACTTTGTGGTATTTGCGGGCACCTGGATCTTAGGAACCATCTCCCGTTCTCCCAGGAACACTAAAGTGACACCCGCCCACTCCCTTCCCTTATCTAAAGGCATCTCCTCCCCGAGCACTACACTAGCTACTCCGGGGGTCTTTCCTCCGATGGGAGGGGGTGGTCTTTTTGGGCACTTCACATCTCCCTTATAGTGTCCGACACCACCGCACTCGTAGCAATGGACAACCCTTGGCTGCTGACTCTGGCCAGGATTAGGGTTTCTGGGTGGGTTAGCTCTAGGGGTGAATCCTGTTCCCTTCCCTTGGGAACTATTTTGGGGGCCTTTAGAGAACTCCGTTTTCTTTTCCCCTCCCTCTTTCTTCTGGGGGGCGCCCTGTCCGGTCTTTTGAGAGTCCCCTCCAGTCCCCCTTGTGGACACCCGGGTACTAGCCCAAATGTTCGCCTCCTCAGCAAGCTTCCGGGGATTGGTCAGCTTGCTATCCACCAGGTGTTGACGCAGTTCAGGGAAACATTTTTCGAGCAGGTGTTCCTTCAACATTAAATCAAACAACCCCTCGTAGTTCCTCACCTCACTGCCCTGTATCCAACCCTCTAATGCCTTCTTTGCATAGTCCAGGAAATCCACCCAATTCTGTGTGCCCAGTTTGTGGCTACCCCGGAACTTCTGCCTATACTTCTCGGGTGTTAGTCCAAACTTCCTCACGAGCGCCACTTTCATGGTGGGGTAGTGGGTCTGCTCATCCTGCTCCAGGGCCAATAATGTATCCCTACCAGCTGGAGGCATGTATTTATACAATCCCCCTCCCCAATACTTCTCTGGAACCCCATGGACTCTTAATGAGATCTCATAGGCCGCTAGCCACTTGGCAATATCATCACCCGCACTATAACTAGCTACTATGTCTTTTGGCAAATAGGGTTTGGATTCCCTGGTGATTTCTCTTTCTTCGCTGCCACCACTAGGAACAGGGTGTGCCCCGACCCGTAGGATCTGCAGATCTATCTCCCTGAGCCTCAACTCGTGAGCCATCCTCCGTTCCTCTTTTTCTTTCTCCAGCTTCGCCAAATCCCATGTGAGCTGTCTTTTCTCCCTCCGGTCAGTGAATTCTGCTTCTAATAAGCCGTGGCTAGAGACACTGCTGCCCTTCCTTGAAGGTGTTCTGGTCCCCGCTACTAGGTCCCCCACCTCAGGTTGGTACAAACCAGCCCCCTCGCTGTCAGGCTGTCCATCCCTGTCCTCCTTCTCAACCTTACTTTCTCGCCGTGCCTCCCCCCCCAAGCCCTCAAGCTGGTCTGGAGTTCACCCTTCTTTGCACCTTGGGGACAAAACACCCCCTCTCGCTCACAAAACTCTCTGAGTTGGGCCACAGTATAAGTTTCCACATCCTCTAATACAAACTCCATTTTGCCCACTCAGGATAGAAGACAGTTGCTTACAGAATCTATGCAGGGGGGTACCTTTTATAATACCTCCTCCCACCACCAGAAGTAAATTTGGAAAAAACAAAACTCAAAATTAGGAAGTCCGCTTGGAGAAAACTCCCGGTGTAGGCCTATGGACTACCCACAGTTATTGTAGAGTAGACGCAAGCACAGCTCTATCCCACCACTGAACACCAGGTTCCCAGCACAATGGTAGCTTGGCTCGAGCGGTTGGGGGTCAGGCACTGTGTTAAGCGTACGTCACACCCTCACAATAACCATGCGTTCATCCGTTCCAAAAACGACACTACACCGTAAAAATTATGAAAGAAAGTAGTTTGTCTTTATCTTATTTTCTCTTAGTTGCAGGTTTCAAAACATACATACAATACCATAAGACTTTTCTTGAAAATAGCAGGTCAAATAAATAATACCACAGTGGGGTTTCAATAAATAGGATCAGGTCATAAATAAACACAGAATAAATATAGGTGCAATAAATGCAGATGGCAAATAAATACAGTCAGGATTAAATACAGTGCAGGAATAAATACAGTGCAGGACAATAAATAAAGCACCCTCAATAACTTAAATAACACAATCAATGACAATTACAGTTCACAACACTTTCACGAGGTAGTTTGGTTTCACTTTGCCCAAGTACAACTTAAGGACACTTGGATGGCATGGGGGGTGTCCCACCTAGATTGGTCAAGGCTGGGCCTGAACTGAGGTAGAATAAGGGTAACCCAAGGATCTGGCTCTCCCAAAATACACAACCCCTCACAGAGGTCACTGCACCAGTCTCAGTTCACCCCTGGCACTCCCAAGCTGGTTCTAACACCCCTCTGGCCCCTAGAATGGTCTTTGAGGGCTCCACGGGGCCTCAGACGCCCCCTCTACCACTTACTGCCCTTTTCACGATGATCGGCTCTGCTCGGCGCCGGGTCGATGTCGCTGGGCGGCCTCGGTTCGGTGTCGCTGGGCGGCCTCGGTTCGGTGTCGCTGGGCGGCCTCGGTTCGGTGTCGCTGGGCGGCCTCGGTTCGGTGTCGCTGGGCTGTTCCGGCTCGATGTCGCCTTCCGGCGTCGCAGGGTCACGGCCTCCCCGCTTCCGGGTGTCTCCGGAGTGCGACCTCCACTCCCGACCTCCGGCGCGCTTCACCTCGACCTCAGGTGACTCCTTACTCGACCTCCGGTGCCTCTCCACGACCTCCGGTGCCTCTCCACGACCTCCGTCTGCGCCCTCACTCGACCTCTGACGGTTCCGGGTACGACGTCTGCTTTCTGTCAGCGCCGCTTCTCCACCTCAGGCCTCAGGTCTCCAGGCTTCTCGACGTCAGGACTCCAGGAGGACACCGCTAAACAGGTCAGGAGCTTGCTGGTCTTCTTCTTTAAGGCCTCTTCACAATATGTAGGTCCTTAAGATGGTTTTTCTGGTCTTGGTCCCACACAGGGCTCTAGGCTGGGCTTGGTCAGTAGGGACTAGCATCAAGGGTGGGTTTCTGGACCCCACTCCAAGCACTGGTTTCCACCCCTGCTGCCTTACTCCGACCGCCTTCTGAACTGCTCCTCTCTCCTCTCCAGTCAGTTGCCAACTGCCACTCTGAGATGGCCTCCCAACATTCTAAACTGCCTCTCACTGTCACAGGGTTCAAGAATGTTATGGAAGGTTCTAGAAATCTCCAGTGGGTTCTGATGATGTCACAGGTGGCCACCATTTTGTGTCTCAGGCCCTCCGACAGAAGTTCCAGGGGTAGGGAAAATGGCTCCCTGACCCTGCATCAACACTAAAAAGTCTGGTGGTTCCCAAAAAGGAAAAAGTATAACAGGGTTTGAGGCAAAAGTGGGACAAAATAAATAATGATGAGGAGGGACCACCCAAAGGGCTGACAGGTCTAACATACATGCACAGTCATTTTCCTGCCAAATCGTAATCATGATTGTCCATATTACTAAAATAGAAAAAATATTCATGTTGGATCTTCTTTCATGTGAAATAACCTACAATTAAATGAGCTATATATATATAATCTCTTGCCATTCGTTTGGTGCATAGTTATTATTAGAAATTGTGAAAAATCCTTTAGTGTAGTTTCCTACTTAGAAACATGTACGCTAAATGTATTCTTCCATTTCATAGGCCTTCAAATGAAAGGCAAAGCAGAAATATTAAGTGGGCTTGTATTTAGCTTGAATGCTGTAAATGTCTATCCAACAGGTGATCTCCGGTTGTGATGAATGGAAGCTTACTTCTAAGTGTAAAGTACTGCATTATGTCCGAGTTTAAAAAAGGGTTGTTTAGGCCCTTCAAGACTTGTGGAAAGTCCAGACTGTATTCAGAGGACCCACATAAGGAGTGCCTTTATTGCTTGTATCGAAGCCCAGAGCATGCAAGTACTGTTGTTCATTTTCAACAAAAACCCTCCGAGATCGTGAGGGTAGGCTGCTTCTGTGGCTGCAAAGAAAAAAGGCTGGTCAGGACTCTGATGATGAGGAGAAGCCTCATACCTCCTCCAAGAAAATAAAGGAAGAAGGATCTTCCTCTCAGCAGAGAGATCCTAAAAAATCTAGATCTCAAAGTAAGGAGAGGCCTAAGAAAAGAGGATTAAAAAAAGACCAGCCTGATCCCTCTTCCTCTCATCAAAGAGCTGGTTCTGCTTCACCGTCAGCGCCTTATACTCCCTTTAGGGATTATCTGTGAAAATCTACTTATCGACGACTCAGTTGATTAAGAAATCACCACCTACGGCCTCCATTCCCACAAAATCAGGCGCTCCGTTGACGGGCTTGTCAGCGACGTCGGTCAAGATGACGACGGCGCCTGTGTCGTCTAAGACGGAAGTGGTGGTGTCGCCATCGTCGACTGTTGTAACACTGTCTCCGTCGACGAGTGCTTCACTGTTGACCGTCCAGTTTGTCCTCCCTCTCCCCCTCCCTCTCCTTCTCCCGCTCCCTCTATTTCTCTCTCCTGCATGAGGGGGGCACCCCTATAACCTACGAAATTCATTATCGTGGCTTAGAAGTTAATCAGCCATATAACTTCTAAAGGGGCCATGTGTCATTAGGATGGAGCATGTTCAATCTGTAAGAAGCACTCGCCTATTCGATTCACTTAGAAAAAAAAACCTTTGTCTCTGTGCAGTGCAGGAACTATGGCCTAATGCATTCTACATATTAATACAAATACCTCGTGTACTACACAACCATAGGAGTAAACTGCAAGCGCTTTACTGCAGGTCTTCGGGATGTGATGTTGTCTAGTGGCCAGAACTGCCAGCCTCGAAGCTGGGAACGAACGTGGTTCGAGTCCGGACAATGGCTCAGCATTGTATGATGTGGGGTTTCCCCTTCTGCTGACTTCAGGGCAGAGAGGTGTGTTCCGGAGTGCCTTATGATAGCATATCTTTGAGAAAGTGCCATCTTTCTTGCATGGTATGCCCCCACTTTTTGCTGAATTGCTGAATTTACTTTGACTGAGTGTGCCCTGAGCTCCTGCCAATCAGGTCCCCTGGGCATATGTTCCTTCCCTAAAAGCTGTGCTGAAACCTAAAACCCAAATTGGCAAACCTTGGCCACATGTCAGCCCCTGGTAAATGGTACACTAGGTACCCAGGGCCATGTGATCAGGGAAGGCCCCTAGGGGCTGCAGCACTTATTGTGCCACCCTTAGAGGCCCTGTACCCTGACACAAAAACACTACCCTTGCAGGCTGAGTGTCTGGGTATAGAACAAAACAGAGTCGACATGGCACACATCCCTGTGTGCCATAACAACAACACACACTGCCCTGGCATACATCAGCCACCCCTCTAGCTGGGTGCCCTATGCCAGTGGTGTGGGTACAGCCCTGTGCCCCTACAGTACCCAGGTCCATTCCAGTGCAGTGCTGCCATTTAAGAGTATATGGTGCTGGGAGATCGTCAACACGAACTCCACAGCACCATGATGGCGCCACTGAAGACTGAGAAGTTTGGTATCAAACTTCTCAGCACATTAAACCCGCACTGATGCTAGTGCAGGATTTATTGTACAATGCACGACGGAGGGTATCTTAGAGATGCCCCCTGAACCTAACCTACAATCCACGTCTTGTCTGAGGGGCTGCCTAGGCTGCCACACAGCAGACATTTTTCCACTTGTCCATAACCTTGCCTTTTCCGATCGTGCGTGCACTTCCCTTCCATCTCAATCCCTATGCTCCTCACTTAATGACTATTTCATTGATAAGATCTCTAACATTAAGGCCAACATCCCTGCTGTACCTCAACCGGTACTCTCTGCTTCTCTTCCTCCACCCCTTTCTTCTCTTAACCACTTCCAACTCATTTCCCCTCAGCTCTTTTTGGACCTGCTTGTTAAGGTTAAGTCTGGCTCTCCCGCAGATTGCGCTCCCGCACGCATCCTCAGAGTACTCTACACCAGCTGCCCTGACCCACCTCTTGCTCTTCTCAATGCTTCTCTTACTTTGGGTTCTGTCCCTTCTTCATTCAAATCTGCCATTGTTCTCCCTATTCTTAAAAAACCTAGTCTGGATCCTTCTCTTTTATCTAACTTTAGGCCTATCTCTTTGCTTCCCTATCTTGGGAAGATCCTTGAAAGCCACGTCACATCCTGCTTGTCCACCTATCTCGAGGAGAACCATCTTCTGGCCACCCATCAAGCGGGTTTCCGCCCTGGCCACTCCACTGAGGGAGTGGTGATTGCGGTCATGGATGAACTTAAGGGGAAAGCTGATCTGAATCTCCCCCAAGCTCTGGTTCTCCTCGACTTGTCCGCTGCGTTTGACACGGTCGATCATACCACTCTTCTCGACCGTGTCAGCACAGCGGGCATTCAGGGCATCGCCCTTTCTTGGATCGCGTCCTTCCTTCAAGGCAGGACGCAAGCAGTTCACCTTTCCGGTTTCTCTGCTCCCCCTCGTTCGGTTTCCTGTGGGGTTCCGCAGGGCTCTTCCCTCTCTCCTCTTCTTTTCAATCTCTATATTCGTCCCCTTGTCTTCTCTCTTCTCGAGCTGGGGGTCTCTGTGTATAATTACGCCGATGACCTCCAGCTCGTCTTTGATCTCTCTTCTCCTCTTGTTTCCCTCCCCAAGCTCTGTTCCACTCTAGTTTTCATCTCTCAGTGGATGAGCTCCAATCATCTGAAGCTTAATCCAGATAAAACGGAGCTTGTCCTCACGGGTGGTCCCTCTAATCCCTGGTCCCTTGCTCATTGGCCCCTCTCTTTTGGCCCCCCCCTGGTTCCGGTTTCTTCTGTCCGGACCTTGGGCATTAAGATTAGCCATGACCTATCCATGCATTCACAAATCAGTTCCGTTGTCTCTTCGTGCTTCTTTTCCCTTCGTCTTATTCGTAAGAGTTCTCGGATTTTTTCTGTTGATGCCCTCAAAACCATAGTCATCGCTCTTGTCATCTCTCGCCTTGACTATGGAAATGGCCTGTACGTTGGCATCCCCGCCTACGAAACTCGTCGACTTCAGGCCATTCAAAACCAGGCGGCCCGTCTTATCTTTCGCCTACCTAAATTTTCTCACATAACACCCACTCTTAAGTCTCTTCATTGGCTCCCTGTTTACTTTAGATCCTTCTTCAAACTCGCCTGTTTGGTCTTTCGGGCTCATCATCATTCTGCCCCTCATTTCATCAATTCCCTCATCACTTCCCACGCTCCCAGACGAACTCTCCGGTCCTCATCACTTTCTCTGCTTCACGTCCCCCGCTTTCGCAAAACTCGCACTGGGGGCACCCGCTTCTCGGTCTTGGCCCCCCGGTTTTGGAATAGTCTTCCTCTCTCTATTCGTTCCATTCCCATCTACACCCACTTCCGTAAGGCCCTCAAAACTTTCCTGTTTTCTCAGGCTTTTCCTAGCTAGTCCTTTTGGGTTTCTTTGTGAGCATGGATGAGTCCTCAGCGCCAGGAAGCCGCTTGGCCGCAGTGCGCTTAAACAAATTCCCCTTTTCATTTCATTTTCATTTCATTTCACAAGTTGCGGGACCCCTGGGTAGAGAGCCATCTGCTCTCCTGGGCCTGCAACAATGCACATCCTGGGCGAGGTGCTAGGTCTCCTCTGCCAGGATGGGCAGGGGAAGCTTCAAAGGCATTTTGCCTTTGTGAGCTTCTCCAGGCCACTTGCTGTACTCAGCAACTGGCCTCTACCGGTTCTAAACCCCCACTCTGGCAGGAAGACTGGCCGGAAACCCCAAGGAAGGACAGGGTGTGTGCCAGCCTCTGCCATCCCCGCCCCTCAGGTGGGGGAGGCATGGTGAAGCACATCTCCGGGCTCTCACCATCTTGAAGATGGGGAACCCTGCCCAATCAGGACAAGGCCACTGCCCCCCTCCCACAGGACAGTGGCAGGATAGGGGTGTCCCAGTGGTCCCTGCCCTTAACCTACCTGTAAAGCCCCTACATTTATTATTTAGGGGCACCCTGAACCTTCCTTCCTTAGATCCAGATTCCGAAACAGCAAAGAAGATCAAGCAAAAAGAAGACCTGCCGTGCAGCTGCTAACCAGAGGAAGACACCAACTGCTTTTGCCCCAGCCCTACCGGCCTGTCGACCCTCGAACCTGCTCCGGCTAAATCCCGGCATCTCCCGTGGCCAGCAACCTCACAAACCCCGGAGGACCTGGCTACCTTGTGACACTGAGCATCTGGGACTCCCACGAGCAGTGGTACTGTTCAAAGCAAGTAACTGACCCCTGGCATCAGCCAGGAAGTGCGAACCCTTCACACTCTGCACCCGCCAAGCCTGGCCTGTGCTGGAGTGGACAAAGACCACCAGGACGTCCCCCCGGCGACTCTGACCCCGAATCCAGCACCCAAGGACCCACATCTACGCTCCTGACAACGCCTGCAGCCGCAGAACCAGGGACCTCCCCAACCGCGATCAACAGAGTAAGATTTCCCAACACCAAAAGGCACCCCTGGACCCGGCGCCCTGTGGCCCCCTGTGCCCAACTCCTGGGTACCTACCTATCCTCCAACTACCCAACTTACCTCTCGAAGTGGTGTTCGCACCTGAAAAATCTTAGTCTCCGAGCTTGCAGCCTTTGTTCGTTCTTGAGCTTCTCCATTGCAATCCATTGAGCGCCTGACGGCTCAAAAGCACTCTGCACCCAGCCGCCCGAGTGGCCCTCTCAGTGCAACTTCTACTCTAACCTACTTCTACTCTAACCTACTTCCCCATTTGCCCTGAGCAAGTGACCAGGAGCCAGCTCCCACAGCCGCGTGGCCTGCTAGCCAGCAGCCACCAACCACGGGCCCCTTGCCTCCCATAGGATAACATTGGGCCTATCTCACTTTGCACCCGGCTGCCCCTGTGCCGCTGAGGGTGTAACAACTGTACCTACCTGACCCTGGGAGACCCCGGAGTCTAAGCCCAGAACCTTAACTCTGCCAGTCGAGTACTTACCCAAAAGCCGATAACTCACTTTTCTTCCGTAGGGTAACATTGACTGGTTTCACTTGAAAAATTTTCTAAGTGTGGAGTTTCTAAACTTTTAAATATTCACCTAAAATCAACCCGAGTAACTAAATCGAAAATACTCGCCTGCTATTAGGAGAGATCCCAGTGCTGGATCTTGGTGCGCAGCACTGACCCTGAAAAGTAATCACAACCATACTTACCGCTAACTCCGTTTTCTTCCATATGAAACCATTGACTGTTTTTCTGTGAAATTTCTTCTAAGTGTCGATTTTTGCAAACTACAAATATTCTTTAAAAATCGTACCAACTGTGAAAACGTAATTACTTAACTGGTTTAGATAAACGTCCCAGTACTGAGCCTAGGAGCCCAGCACTAGATTACAAAAGTAACGTGAACGTACGTTACCTGCAACTTGAATTTCCTTCCGTAGGATAACATTGCCTGGTTTTTGCTGAAAAAGTTTCTAAGTGTCGATTTTGCAAACTTACAAATATTCGTTAAAAATCGCCTGTATAACCTAAACGCATTCTCTCAACTGCTTACAGGTGGTACACTAGTGCTGGATCCAGGATTCAACACTGAGCTAGAAAAGTAACAATAACCCCACTTACCTGCTAAATTAATTTCCTCCCATAGGATAACATTGGTGATTTCATTAGAAAAAGTTTCTAAGTCTCAACTTTTAAAATACCAAAATATTGCTTAAAAATCACAACAGTAACTAAACAGTATTTACTCACCTGTTTCGAGGAACTGTCCCAGGACTGATTCTAGGATCCAGTCCTGGAGTTAGAAAAGTAATCCTAAAAGTAATCAATTGCATTTACTTACAATTATACATTGAGCTCCATGGGAAATTCTGTTTGAGTTGTGTTGCCAATTGCAACAAACTGTAACTATTGCATTCAAAAGACTATTGCCTATCAAAGTATTTAAAGCATCTCATTCTGAGAAAGTATATTTTGATACCTATTGTTTGTTCCAAAATAAAACGACCATATATTTTTATATACAAACCATTAGCCTAGAGTTCTGTTCTTGAGTGTGTGAGACCATTTGCTGACTGAGTGTGTACAACAAATGCTTTACACTGTCCTCTGATACTGCCTTACTGCTCGACCAAGCTACCACTTTAGTGAGTAAGGTTATATCTAACTTTAGCCTCTGCCAAACCTCTGGGGACTGTGGACTCTGTACACACTGCACCTATTTGGGAACAGTATATACAGAGCCACTTTCCTACAATATTGTCCTGTACATGTTTAGCTGGGAGTTGGGCAATGCCCCTAGTTACGCCCGGGGTGGGATCTACCCGGCGCTGCGGATTACCACAATGCTCTTCTGACAGATAAGCAGATAAAACGTATTTCTGGTTTTGTTTTAATTGCTATGCTCTCGGACATTCGAAAATGCCCCCGTAAGACTGCTGTGTTTGGCTGATGAGATGCCAGGAGGATGGATTGCTGTATGTAGTTTTTGAATCCCTCACACAAATCACATGCAGGCATTATCGACAGTACTTTATAACTTGGGACTCCTGGAACGTGTAGGCAAATATTAATACTTTGACAGCCATTCTGTTTAACGCACGGAGCCATTTAAAGTAAAAGTTGGATTTATTCCGCACAGGACACACTGTAAAGGGGTAGAGGTCCCCTTTCTTTCTTGATTATCCTGGCCGTTTGTTCCTGAAATTTAGCTGCGCGAATTTCTAATTAAGTATTTCAAGTAAATTGATGTTTCCCTACTTGGCTATTATGTGATGGTTGTCTTGACTTTATTCACTTTGCCCTCATTGGTTAAAAAAACACAAGATCAGAATCCGATGTGTTTATATTTTTAGGGTCTTCGCCATGTCCATCAGAAGCTCGTTCATCAACACAAAGAATGATGACAAAGGCAAAACAAGCATTGGCATAGCCAACAGGTCTCGCTTTTCGGACCTTTTAAGTATTTAGTTATGCAGCTCAATATCCTTGGTGCAACAACATCAACTGTTGCATGGCTAAACACTTATAAGGTCCCAAAGGTGAGACCTATTGGCTATGCCAATGCTTGTTCAATTTTGCTGCAAGTCCACCCATGGGTTAATAGATAAACAGTTTTTAACACTCAGCGGGGTTCCTGTGGGACCCCACCCCCAGTTCTAGGGGGCAGAGTAGTCCTACTCTGTCCCCATTTCTTTATTTTTTGTGTGTTTTGTGGTACTCTGCTCAAGCAGAGTCCCAAGATGTGTGCCAACACCTCTTGGTTGAAGTGTTGGCAGCCAATCAGATTACAGCACGGGGACTGTTGGATCTGTGTCCCTATATATACAACTTTGAATTTCCCTTATTATCTCCAAAACACTAAACAAATTAACTCCAAATCACAAAAAGCACGATCTGTGGAACAAACGCTTGCTTTCTGCTAAATTTGGTATAATTCTGTCCAGTGGGTCGGTCTGTAGTCTTGTGCAAAGGTGCTATTGGAATTAACATTGGGAAAATGAGTTTTGGGGCCCCACTTTTTTCTCAACCCCCACTTAATGAACCCCCCTGAAACTTTCCAGACAGCGGCTGAAATACCGGGCAAATTTATTTGGAAAGTTTCATGAAGATTTATCAACCGACGCTAATGATGCAGGCAACTGAAAATCACCTTTTGATAGAAACTGGGTCCTAACTAGCTGTAGGTGGGTGGGTGGGTGGGTGGGTGTGTAGGTAGGTAGGGGTGTGTGTGTGTGTTTTTGTGTGTTTGTTTGCGTGTTTGTTTTTGTGTGTTTCAGCAGATTCAATTATTGTAGCCACCTGAAGGAAAAGAGCTAACATACCAACTTAATCAGGTCCCCCTGATAAGGAAAGTAAGAGATTGGAAATGGCCGGGTGCAAGTACAAAAGGGGTGTGGCTACACAATGGAATATCGCAAACTCCAGTGCCCTACTAAATAGATATGCCCACTAGCACTGGAAGAGCGCGGTAGAACTGCTGAAGCTCCTGTCAGAGCAGTATAAGAAGAGGGCAAGCTCTCTTGTGGAGAAAGGCAAATATATATCCAACACTCATTTAAGAGAGCAAACAGCTGGTATCAGGGACAACATTTAGGAAGCCTGGCTGTGAATGTCTGGTTTAAAAAACGAAGTGCAGGCTAATATGCCTGTTCAACGGGGAACAGCTATTTGGTAGTGCAGTGGATGACAGATTACAGCAGATTGAAATAAAAAAACCTGCAAGTCCATGGGAACATTATAGTTTGGAGTGCCTACTTTAGTTGCACCATTCAGGAGTTAGCACAGCTGAGGGCTCAGCGTGTAACTGTTTACTCTCCAATTGGGTGTCTAAGTCTTTCCACAGTAATAACTGCAGTTTTGTTTGTTTTACTGTCAGGACACACAAAGTACATGTCCTGCCTGGGCCGTATGCTGCTCAGTAGGCCTGCCAGAGGGTTGACTTCCACACAAGGACAGAGGAAGTGGTGGCTTTGCCATTGCTTCCAGTGGGAAAGCCAGGCTAGCAGTAAATGACTGCTCTACCAGTCTGCAGTTACGGATTGGGTGCTGGTTTTACTTGGGGGACCTCCAGGGTGGCACAATCAGTGCTGCAAGCCCTGGGCTACCCCTCTATATTACATTTCCTGGATACCATTTACTGGGGACTTACAGGTAAGTTCCATTTTCAATTGGGAATAACCAATTCAACCTATACTTTAGAGTCAGGGGAATGGCAGTGAGGTTTGCTTAGCCGGCCTCGGTGCACTCTGAGTTGAAAAAACAGCTGTATAAGTTGAAATATTTGCGGGTGACCATACAAAAAGAGGAATTTCCTTACATTTGCCAATGGTCACAGGCAATAGGGAGTTGGGAGGATCTAGTGGTTGTCATGCAGAAAGTACAGGAAGAAATTGTGTAGTCCAGATGGCCAACACAACAAAAAGTGTTCTGCCTCAACAAGCAGGGGAAAACTTCACCCACTAGCGCAGGAAACATGGAAGTAAGCCATTCAAAGCGAAATAACCCTAACAGCAATACACCTACCAGAATTAGGCAGCGTGGAAGTGGGCAAGTGGCTCCTACAAGTGGAAGCTTATGAGACCATGGTCGAAAAAATGTTGAAGAGGTGGGGGACACCGGAGATTGACCTATTCGCAACACCGCAGAATTCAGAAAGCCGACTCTATTCCCACACCAACACTCCCTGGGGAATGCAGTTGATATACTGCTCAGGGAGATTTTTGTACGTTTTTCTCCCAATTCCGCTATTGCCAGTTGTGATAAACAAGCACAAACAGTGGCATATGATGCTAATGCTTATTTCCTCCCAGTGGGCGACGTGGTTCTCCGAACTGATAGAAGTAGAACCAAACGTGCAGAGGCAGCTAATGTTGCACAACCTACTATCTGGCAGGGGGAAGGTGGATAATCTGAACCCAACACCCGGAGTCTAGCAGCATGGCTTGTGATGATGTAGGAATCGAACACTTGGGACTCCCAGAGGGAGCAGTTGAAGTCCTCAGGGAGGTAAGAAGGCCAGCTGCAAGTAAATGTTACATAGTCTTCTGGTTAAAGTATACTAAGTAGTGCCATAAATAAGGCCTGTTCCAAAGTAAAACACAGGACACCACAGTCATTAGATACCTTACCCACCTACTGGACATGAAAATTACTTGCATTTCACTAAAGGTAGATTTTGCAGAAATAGGGGACCACACAAGGGCCCACATAGGCACAAGTTTCTTCACTACACCACTGGTCAAAATGTTCCTAGAGGGGGGCTAGAGCATATCCCCACCAAGGTGCGCACCAACACCCAAGAGGAACCTAAACCTGGTGCTAATGCAACTGATGAAAGACCCCATTGAGCCACTCCACAGGACAGCCATATTTCACATTAAAGACAGCCCTCCTAATTGCGATGTCATTGCTGTGCAGAATAAGTGTATTGCGAGAACTTAAAACCCAGATACTATATCTGCAAATACTCAAGGACTGGGTAGTTATGAGAACCACCCAATTCTACGGACTGAAGGTCATGTCAGTTTCACATAAACCAAGCAATCCAAATACCTAGCTTTTTCTAGAAACCAAAGACTCGAGCCGAAAGAGCCCTACAAACACTGGACGTGTGCTGAGCAATAATGTATTACTTGGAGAGATCAAAGCCAATCAAGAAGGGGAAACAGTTCTTTGTGTCCTTTGCAGAAAAAAATAGAGGTGTTAGTCACAAAAAACACCATTGCAAGGTGGACAAGCCAGACTATCCAAATGTGTCACTTGAAGGTGGGCATTCCACTGGAAAGGAATGGAAAGGAAGCCAAGAACATACTCGACAAGGAAGAAGGGCGCAACCTTAGCTTACCTAGTGAACGTTCCGTTAAGTGACATGCATGGCCGCCACATGGTCATCAGTCCACACATTGACAAAACATTGCTACTCAGACATCCAAGTGAATGCAGAATCGCAAGTGGAACATTTGTTTGTAATTTCAGCCTAATTTCAAACACAACTGCAGTGAGAAAAACTGCTACAAAATCAGTGCACACCATATGAATCCAGAAAAGATTCACACTGCCAGGAGGATTCGTTTTGCAGCTTGAAGAATTTTCTGGATTCACATACGACTCAACTGCCTCCCCTGGAAATTAGGCGAATCGAGGACAAGCGCAAAATGCAAGACCAGGGGAAGCCTACATGAGCTAAAATAAACAATCACCAGGGGAAAAAGAATCCGAAGATGGCGACTATGCACAGGGGCTTCTGGGGTGGATGTGTGACATCAGGAGAATAATGGACCAGGCTCCAAATGGTGGCAACACTTGCCAACCAACAAAAAAACAGAGAAAGACTATTAAAAGAGTTTCTGACCCAACCACTAGATGGCAAAATAATGTGCACCATGTGAATCCAGAAAATGTTTTCAAGTTGCAAAACTAATCCTACCGTTAAGTAACTATTTTATTACCTGTCTGGTTCTTACTTGTTTGGTAAGTCATGCAGGATAAAGACCATGGGGTAAAGGCTTCTTACCCTCTGAAGACCCTCATAAGTAGTGTATTTATTGTCTGTATCCTAACCATAAAGCTAAGGAGTGCAAAATATGCCTTACCTTTTCAACTACTCTATTAAAAAGATAGAGTAAACAGACTCTTAATTTAGCTACAAAAGGTCAGATCTTAAATAACTCAATTTTCTGACGAAAATTCAGATGGCACTGCTAGAAAATATTTTGTAAAGGGTACATTTGGAGGAAAGACACCAGGAATCTTCAAAGTTCGAACAACACTGTAAAGTCCCACCTTGAGCCCTTCAGATAAAGCCTTTCCTAGAAGCAGTTCTCAACCCACTCATTTGAAAAGTTTACCCCAGCCAAGGCTGGATCCAAGTTTGCCAGTCGTTACTGCCTCTTTTTCAGTGAATCACCACTTAAAGGTCAGGACGGCATGTGCCTTTTTGTCATGATGACCTCTTGTATTGTTCCCTTATGCCCTATTACAGTTGCATCCGCTACAAGAGTGACTAGCAGCACAATGGTCGAATAAGCAGACGGCCCCTGGGAAGATCTAGTGTTGATTTGGGCTAGCACCTATCACTCGCTGCGGTGGTGGAGTAGTAGCAATCTCTGGCAGGGCAGGCCCTATCTCAACCCAGTTCCGCAAGTGACCATCACCAAAGATGCATTGTGGAGAGGGGAGGGAGCAGGGGTGTGGAAGTGTTAATCTTCAGTACTTGACCGATCTGGGTATGTTGGCACCCCACCATCCAGGTTTCCACATCAACTACCTGAAGCTACTAGCTGTTCAGTTGGCTCTCAAAGCCTTTTTCTGTCACCTACAACACTAGGTGTCACTCATCCGGATAGACAACATAACAGCCATGCACTAAACAAGGAGACAGACGTACGCAACAGCTGTCAGCATTAGCACAGGGCATTTGGCGTTGGGCACTCCACCACAGGATCCATCTACTGGAGTACATACTGCGAGTAGACAGCAACTTTGCACACCAGCTTTGCAGGATTCAGCAAGTCAGTTGAAACTTAAGCCACCAGTCCTCCTCTCGTACATCTGTCATTGAGTGTTCCTGGACATAGAGCTCTTCTCCACAGCAGAAAACGCCAAAACCCCAAGGTTCGCAACCAGGTTCCCACAGCCCATGGGCAATGCACTGTGGATGAACCAGTCATGGGTATTTGCCTATGCTTTTCTCCTCTCCCACTCCTTCCATTCGTGGTCCGTAAGCTTCGGCGAACATCCCTCACTCATCCTGGTTGCTCTCATGTGGGCCAGAAAATCCTGGTTCACCATCCTTCTCAACATGTCACTTGAGAAGCTGCCCAACCGGCCATATTTTCTAACTCAGAACCAGGGCACCATTAGGTGCCCAAACCGCAGGCAGCTCAATCTTTCAATTTGGCTCCTAAAATCATAGAGATTGACTACCTCAATCTGCCTCCTGAATGTATGCACATTCTAAAGGAGGCCTGCGGACCCACAACATGAGGCTGCTAAGCGGACAAATGGAAATGGTTTGTCCATTACTGCCTTCCCAAACACATTGACCGATTGAAACCAGTGGTCCAAAACATAGCTTGCTACCTGCATCATTTACAGCCACCAGGCCTTCCTGTTCAGAGTCCCAGTAATCAAAGCATTTATGGAGGGACTTAAACTGAATATTCCACACAGGGTACCCCCAGGTCTGTAGAAGCCTTATGCTTTAGTTAACACGTTTGTCTTGCTTGAATGCTGTATTTGTACGCAATTAACCACATCCATGATTTATCTTTCCATCACCCTCCAACAATCTTTACACTTCGTCCTGAGATGAGGAATGAAGTGCAGTATGTCTAGATGGTCCCGAATACCGAATAAAAGACAAATATGTAGTTAGAGGAACTGTTGTGGAGAATGATGAAATGAATGTAATATTAGGGTACATGTTGATAGGGTACAAGTAAAGTAAATGGCAGGAGACGTACATCAAAAGAAGATTGTCAGTTTTTATGATACGACTGTTAAGCTGTGCTTAAATCATAAAACCTTTTCAAATGTTGCATACCTTTTTAATCCACAATCCCAACTTATTAAATACTGCAGTTTGATGTTTTTTCCAATCTTTGAAGTAATTCAAATTATAATTTGTTTATGGTTTTTATTTTTTTAGGATAACCTATACATGTATGGTGGAAAAAGAGATGAATCTGGCAATGTTACAAATCAGTTATGGATCTTTCATGTTAAGAACCAGTCCTGGTCTCAGCTGATTCCACAAGCCAAAGAGCAGTATGCAGTGGTTGGGCATTCGGCACACATCGTCACACTTGAAGATGACAGTACTGTGATGCTGGTCATCTTTGGGCACTGTCCACTCTATGGATATATAAGCAGCATTCAAGAATATAATCTAGGTATGTATAAATAAATATCTTGGTAATAAGCTTGCTTCAAGCAATTGTAATTTTGTTCAGCCAGACATTCCGTGATTGTTGTTGAGCATACATTTGCTGCTAGTATCTCAAGCTATTCCGAGTGTCTTTGTAGACTTAAAGACTTCCCCTGGCGATGTTTAATTTGAGGCAAACATCAAATATGACTGTCACAGTTTACAAGGATCTAATTTATCCTTCTCTTCCAAGGGATCCTCATCAGTAGTCCTAAGCACTGAATAGTCATGCCAGCATGCAGGGTCCCAAAGCATTTCAACCAAAATCTATATAAACTTGTACATGTACTCCTGCAAAATGCCTTTCTGTAGAAGGGAGCACAATAATAATGCGAATAACTGTATTTGCAGCTTATAAAAAGCTAAAAGAAAAATGAACAAATTTAATTTACATTTTTAATAAGCGTCCAATTTATTAGAATATGAGCAAAATAAATAAAGTGACTATCTTTCACTTTTTTTTTTATATAGGAAAGTGAATGAATGGCAATGTTAGCGGACGGGCTGCAATGCAGATGCATACAAAAACTGCCACTGTTCGTTTAAGGACGGCACTCTACCCTTTGTTTTCCATCCTGGTGGGATGTCAGTTCTTTTTTTTTTTTTCTTCTTTTTTTTCTTCTCTTGCTCCTGGTAACAAAATCCTGGGCATGAGCTCTGACTTTTGGATTTATTTCTCATTGGAAATAGTTCCAAACCTGATTGTTTTGATTCGCTCAACTTCTTTTCAGACTGAGTGCATTTAAATATTTTTCAGAAAGAAAAGCTTTCTTTCTCCTGTAAGAATCCCTTCACGAAGTGCCTAGCTTGTGGGGAAAAAGATGACCCAGTCAGACCCTCGGTGTCTATTGTATGTTTCCCAGAAGACCATCACGCTGAATACTACAGCCACTTACAGAAATTCCCCAAGCGAACCCTGAAGATAGTGCTAGTTTTTGTATTCATTTTCATTGCAGCCTATCTGTAAAGGGCTCACAGTACCCTAAGAAACCCATCATGTCCCAGAGACAGTCCGTTCCATTTTTACAGAAAGAGTGTCCTGAATTAATGGCAGAAAACACTGTAATTTTTTGCTCGTCCAGGAAGGTTGGAAGGTTGCTTATGATTTAGGAGGAGAATTTCCCTTGAAGAGAACTAGGATTACAGGTAAGTAACTTTTTCTTTTCTTTCAGTGGTTTAGAAGCACTGAACATAATATCAAGCCCTGCCCCAAATCAGGTGGACAAGAACTAACTGCAGCATTAACATCACCCAAAAGCTTACTCCGAGAAACTAACCCTACTTTAGGGAATCCACCATGCAGTCCAAATTCAGACAACACTGTCTTGTTAATGTATGCACTGATATCCAAGTGGCAGCTTTATATATCTATGTAATAGGAAACAACCTATTTGCCAGCTGGTTAGGCAGTGAGAGGCACAATACTACCCATCTAAAAATAGATTTCTTGTTGTGGATAAACAGGTCTTTAAAGAACCATAAATTACGAATAGAAGATCCAGTTGTCTTATCTATTTTGTCATATCTAAGCAGAATTTTAAACCCTTTTCACATTCATCGTATAAAGAGCACTTTCTGCCGTAGTTTAAGGATTTTGGAAAAAATTTTGGTAAAGAAATTATCTCGTTGACATGAAAATCTGAGACCACTTTTGGATGAAAACTAGAACGAGTTTTCATGAGTATTCTGGACTTATGAAAGACAGTGTAAGGTTTTTGAGAATGTAATACCTGATTTTTACTTGATCTGGCCGAAGTGATGGCTACCAAGATGGCAGCCTTCCAGGTAATATGTTAAAATGAAGCGTTATGAGTAAGCTTAATTGAAAGAGCCATTAATTTAGAAAGTGCAACATTTAGGGTCACGTGTACAAAACGTCAGAATTGGGATTTCATAATTGCGATTGATAACAAATTGCAATTAGGAAATCACAATTCGTAATGTAAGAAAATGTAAAGGTTTTCTATAGCAATTCCTAATGGGTCGCAAACCGACCTACCTCATAAATATTCGAGGTTGTTCGCAATTTGCGACCCATTTGGAATCTCATCCATCCCTGGGAATTGTGGCCTGCTGGGGTCAGCAGACCCCCATGTCTGTTACTTTTTTTTAAATGAAGCAATTTTTTTTTGTATTGCAACCTGTTTGTTGTAGGGGAAAATGGGATGTTTAAAAAAAATACATAAAGTGTTCTATACATTTTTTAAGAGTAGGCAGTGGTCTGTGGGTTTACTGCCTGCTCTAAAGAAGCCTGCTCTAAAGAAACGTTTTACGACCCATTCTCAAAGGGGAACGGGTCCTTTAGGGAGCCCCTTCCCATTTGTGAATGGATTCACCACCATTTTCCAAATTGCAGAAATTTGTGTATGTTTTGCGACTGCATTTCGGCCCCAAAACATTCACATGTACCACTGCGATGCAGTATTGGGAAGGGACGCCCCTTCCGAATACCTATAGCAAAACCCAAATTGTGATTCGGTAACAAGTTACTGAAGCGCTGTTTGGGCTTTGTACGTGTCAAAAAGCAATTTTGCGGTCGCAAGCAGATTTAGGCTGTTTGCAACCACAGAAATGGTTTGCACGTATGGCCCTTAGTTATCAAAGAGGGGAAGGAAATTTAGTGGGAGGAAGTACCTCCCAGGACCATCTAAGTAACCTTCAATCATAGCCATTCTGAAGAAAAAGGTTTGTGAATGAAATTTCCTATCACAGGGATTGTCGTAAGATGTACTTTAAGGGATGGAAATTTTAGGTCAAACCTTGCTGGATGAAGCAGATAAGGAATCCCCATTTCTTCCTGGCACCTGAAGGCACCATGGTTGTTCTAAATGCACCAAATGCAGAACCTCTTCCAACTAAAGGCGTATGATGTTCTTATAGAAGGACTTTGGCCTCTCTGAGATTGACCATAAAATCTTGAGGCAAATTTAGAAGTCCATAGTGTAAGAATTAGGAGCCAGGCTGCTAAGTTCAACGATGTGAGGCTGGGGATTCAAGACATGATACGTGAACTTGCACATGAGATACTGTCTGCACAGCAGCCTCCACAGTTATTGCTCCGATAGATGCATTTGGTCTGTAAACCACCACCACTGCTGTGGCTATTCCTGTGTTATCCGGATCATCCTGGCCTTGGAATGATACAGCTTGATCCGAATACTGGGTATCAGTAAAATGGGAGGAAACGTGTACAAGACCAATGTATATAGGGGTCATTCCTATTTGACCCTGGCTTGTATTATCTGATGTAATATGTGCCTTTCTTGCAACTGCAAACAAATTTGTTTGCGGATTCCCTAGTCTTGGATGTAGTTGAAGATGAAGTAGTGCAACAACCAACTGCGTTTGTCTACTTCTGTATTGTGAGTTCCTGGCAAGTGAACAACAGTGATGTGCAAGTCACTTGCTATTAACCATTTCAGGATCACTTGTGATTCCAGGGACTGCAGTCTGTAATGAATATCTCCCTTGTTGTTCAGTTAAAACATTATTGTTTTACTGTCGAATGAAGAAGGGAGTTTGTCATAAAGGAAGGAAAAAGCGACTTTTGGGCTGATGGACTGCTCTCCGTTTGAGAAGGTTGAGATGATATGACAAGGTGCCTTGAGCCCATGTGAGCTACTTATCCCTGGAGAGACCTCTGTAATTTGTTTGAGCTAAAGATCCTGATGGATTGGGATCTCCTTCAATAATTTATTCATTTAATTTTTTTTCATGATGCCACAATGTAAAAGATTGGGTTGCTTATTGCGACACCAGCTTTTTCTTTCAGCTACCTGAAAATAGAATCCACTGCCCTCAGGCACTGTTTAAGAGGATTAACTTGAGTCTTTCATGGGAAACCAGGAAAATACAGGAAGCCATTGATCTAGGAGAGATGATATTTTTGTGTTGTCTGATAAGGTCTTTGTAACAGACAGAGACACTTTGAAATTTTAGAGGATAGTCTGTTCTCCAAAGAATAAACATTTGTGACCTGAGAGTCTATTCTTTGAACCGGAGTGACCATCAACCTTTTCAGACTGACTTGAAAACCCAATCGTACTGGGTGTTCAGGCATAATCGAAAATATTTCTAATTTTCTACCGATAATGCCACCTTTATTAGTGAGTTGTCTAAATAGGGTCAGAGTAAGTTATCCTGCCTCCTCAAATGTACTGCAATGACGGCCATACACTTTGTGAAAGTTCGAAAAGCAGACTTCAGCCCAAATGATGCTTCTGTATTATGGGGATGTGAAAATAAGCATCCGAAAGCTCTATCACACACATGATGTAATTGAGGGTAATTCTGGTGTAATGCCAACATCTTGCATTTTAATCTATTTATAATTTTCATCATTCGTAGACCAAGAATAGGTATTTTTTTTTAGTTTTATATAGCGCGACCTAGACCTGAGAAATCGGGTATCGGAGCGCTTTACATGAGCACCAGTTTTGTTACAGAACACATTCATTTTTGTTAGGCACAGGGAGAGTAAGTGATTTGCCCAGAATCACAGGATGTTTAGTGTCGTCGCAGAGACTCGAACCTGGTATCCCAGTTGCAAGGTCGACCGCTCTAGCCGTAAGGCTACATCTTCTCTCCTGAATTCTTTTTGACCATTTTTTAAAACCTGAAAATAACAACAATAAATTACTGCTCCTTTTTGGTGATTGAGAACCTCCTCCACTGCATGCTTCTGTTGTAAGATGTTCACTTCACTTCTTTCCACGTCCCGATGACTACTTTTTCTTTAGTGATATAGTGGGTGGAGAAGACCTCAATCATAGAGAATATGTTTTCTGAACTATATGTGACCCATCTGTTTGTTATGAAGCACCACTCTTGAATATTCTTCCCCTTCTGTGAGAAGAAGTATCTACAATATAGTCTGTATTTCTTCTTATATTCTTAATTCTTAACAAGATCAGCCACTCTTAATGTTTCATGCAGCTCGTTATGTCACTCACATGTAGGCCGACGACAGAGTTTGATGAACATGGGAAACCCAAGATGCGTGTATGAGCCTCAGGTTTTAGTGCTGTTAGCCTCCACCAAGAACTCTGTTTCAGGCAAATGTTGTGGCCGTATCCATGAACAGCCAGTTTTTATATATCCAACGCTATACTAATGACGCGTATATCCTCATTAAATATTTCTAGGAAATTCTAAACTGGCTTTCTTTGGCAGATACTCTGTGAATCTTTGGAGAGAGTTTCAAAAAGATCCGCTGTGTGTTCCTAAAAGTGCAGGGACAATAGAAAACTTAATTGTTGCTGCTAACGTACAAGACCTTTTTATTGCTACAAAAGCCATCCTCTCACTTTCTTTATCTGGCAGAACAGAGGCGAAAGCTTTCTTTGCAGCAGACACTATTAGAGAGTCCACAAAAGGATCTTTTTCTGAGGGAAAGAGGATTTTGGTCTGAAAGTCTACGCATCTTCATAAGTCTGAATTATGCAGACTTTACTGAAGCAGGGGTTAGAAATAATCGTATAGCAGGATCAAGCAATCCTGGAACCAAATGCAGAAGAGAAATGAACGCTGTTCTCTTGATGTAAGTCTTGAATATTACCAAAGTAGTTGTATTTTGGGTCAGAATAGAAATGTTCGGCTTTGCTGCTCCTTTTACCAGAAACTAGGAGAGTAATTTACAGGTGATCTTCTAACAAGAGGTGAATCAGAGTTGGGTATAATCTCCAATAAAGCGAAATGAAGAAGAGGACCAGTATGTAGCTCATACATCCTTGTGATTGAGATCTTCTGATGCTATGTTTAGATCTGCAATGTGACTTCATCTCCCTCTTGAGGATTTTCTAGACCGTTCTCTAGAAGAGGTTCTACACAGTGATCTTTGTCTTCTCTAGGGACTTCTTTCCTTTTCAGGTATTACAGTTGTTTGGACAGTCATCTTGTCCTTCTGCGGGGATTCCTTTCCTTACGGGAATGAGAGGCAAAAGCTATGGATGCATTGGATACAACCGTGGAAATTCCAAAGGTACTGGATAAGTAGGAGTGCCCAGCGAGAAGTGTGGAGAATTAGAACCACTTGGCTAAGGTGACCTAGACAAAACTACCTCACAGGTGACTTCCCTAATAGGTTCTGAAATAATCCAAATCAGAGGTTCTTTACTTTTCAGTAGTTGTTGAAGCAAGTCTGGAGATGGTGACCTGCACCTCGTCCCTTAGATGTCCAAATGTCTGAATCCTGAAGCTTTTCTAACCGGCCATGCAGCCTTATCTTCTGCCTGTCCTTCAGTGTCCTTGTGGAAAATTTCTGTAAGAGGCTGCAGTATTCAGGGTGATGGTCTTCTGGAAAACATACACTGGGGCACTGACGGTATGATTGGGTCATCTTTTTCCAACAAGCAATATACTTTACAAATACCTTTTTATTCCCTTTCCTTTAAAAAAAAAAAAAAAGTTTTGTCACTTTTTCTTATTAAATTAGATGCTTTTATAAAAAGAATTCAATACAATGAAAATTAAATACAATTTCGCCTTTGTTGATCTTTTTGTAGGTTGCATACATAATTACTTTCTTATTGTGAGTGCTCCTTTCTACCAAAAGGTATTGTGGAGTTGTACATATTCATATATATTTATGTTTGAAGAGCTCCAGGATATAGCGCATAGGCAAGACTATTCAGTGTTTGATAAAGAATTCCCCTGGAAGAGAACTAGAATTATGGGTAAGTAACTTTTTATTTTCTCATGCTTATTCCAAAGTGCACAGTCTGCAGTTTATATTCATGATTTCTCCTTAATTCATTCTATTTTGACTTCGTACAAAAGTTTACAGAAAAGTGAATTGAAAAGAAGAATATTCCTAACATAAGCTATTTGTTCTAACTTTATTTTCATGTATATTTTCCCAGGTACAAACACTTGGAGAATCTTGCCTACAAATGGGGCCTTGGTACAAGGAGGCTATGGCCACAGCAGTGTTTATGATCCTAAAACGAGAGCCATCTACATTCATGGAGGTTATAAAGCTTTCAGTGCCAACAAATATAGACTGGCAGATGACCTGTACAGATATGAAATTGATACCCGGATGTGGTAGGTGCCTCTCTTCTTGTGTAGATTTAACACACTCTTTTAATGTACATCATGAAGTACCTCATGTGACCTGTATAAAATGCAATATGTAATACCCCACATAAACAATACCCATCTGTTGAATTCAGAGCTTAGGTTTTTTTTCTTAAGTGTTTGAATTACCTTTTGCTTGAACATACAAACATATATAGTAATATGTGTGAAGGTTGGCTAGTGATAGTGTTCTGGTGCCTCCATGCTACAAGATGAAAAGGTTTTAGCTACAGAGCTTTCATGTCAGTTTCATACAAGTCTCCTACTGGTGCAAATGTAGATAAAACCGTCAAAATACAGACTGGACCTTCCTAAAGACTGAAACTCCTAGGTAGACAATTGAAACTTGCATTTGATTAGCCTCATAAAATATACCCTTCAGTAACTGTTAATCTTCCTCTTTCCCTGCACACATTTCATTGTATCATCTAGTAGCAGCTATATTCAGTCGCAAGAGCTTCACTGGTAAATTAGGTATGTAGTGTGAAATGATTGATGCGTGGTGAAACGGGTTTGACTATAATAATTATAATTTATTTGGATTGGATCTTTTGTATATTCACATGCTTAAACCATTTAATATCATCAGGATGGTAATCACCGGAAAACTTCCAATAGTGTACAGGGCTAAAACGACCATAGGCCTCAACAGCAGTATTTATTTAGTAGCACATCCACCTCATTTGAAATAACCCACACTCCAGCCAATGAGGTGGAAATGGAAATGCTGAGTTTTCCTACTCCACGCTAGATACCACCATAGCTCATAGCTTTATTTTTACTGCAGGTAGTGTGTGAGGAAGTCAATAAAATAAGCTCTGCTCTAACCGCTCAGTGAGCTTATCGGTTACTTTCCTGCCCTGTAAATGAAACAGCCTCGTCTTCAGCTTTCGGAGTTCTGTAAGTTGTTTTCAGGGTAATTTCCTTGGAAAGCTCAATTTTCTGGGTCACCCTCTCCTCTGCCATGAGCTGTCATCATGACTGACAAAAACATTTCTATTTGAGGCATGTGTGCTGTAGATACACATGCTTTGCATACTCCTGCCATCTAGTGTTGGGTCCGGATGTTTGCAAGTTGTTTTTATTCGAAGAAGTCTTTCCAGTCACAAGGTGAGGTGACTCGTCCTTTCGATGATAGTGCGCATGGGCATCAACTCCATTGTTGAATTGTTTTTTCCTGCCATCGGATTTGGACGTGTGTTGCTGTGCTTCGAAACCATTCTTCGGGTTCCCTTCGGTACACAATCCACTCTACCCTTGGCGGTATTTTTTTGTACGCGTTTCCACTTCTCCACATATCGTTTCAGTCAACGAATCCTTCACTTTCGATCAAAAACTTCATGGGCGGCTTTCGGGCCGTACCGCGTCGGGATGGATCTGGATTTCGAAGACGTGCCTCTGGGATAAGGTGCTGTGAGTACCGAAGACACCTTGCCCTCTATACTCACGCCTAAAAAACGTAAGACTTAGGCACCCCCTCTGCCTTCTGGCCAAGGTTTGCACCGAGATGATGTTTCCGACAGAGAGCCGGGGGCGGGGCACCGAAACAGATAGTGAAGTCTTCCGGCTCGGGATAAATGGGCGAAATCCTCTTCGGATCCGAAACCTTCCAGTTCAAAGATCAAAACCAGCTCCGAGCCGAAACCCTACGCGCTGAAACAATAGCATGCTTTGGAGCCGAAGTCTTCCGCTCACAAAAGCAAACCCATCTCTGCACCCAAACTTTCGATGCACAAATCAAGAGTCTCTCCGAGCCTTCTGACCCAAAATTAGACATTGTTTATCCCAAATTGGAACCCAAACAAAAGAACATTTATATGAGCCCTGATACAGGACATATTCATGCTAAATATTTATCTAAACACAAGCTTTCTTCTAAAGACTCTGACTACAAGATTGATGTGACGAAGAAGATGGACATGGCTACCAGCTCTGCTCATCCTGCCCTGCCAACACCTCCACCCTCTTTTCCACATTTAGATCCTCTACACATCACACCTCGGGGATCCCCACTTTCACAGCTGGAAGGGGATGATATTGAGGAGGAAGATGTTCAATCACCTGTAGACCCATGGAACGATTACACTATTGATCCTCCATTAGACACTGATCTAGACCGTTACCCTGCAAAGCCACCCCCACCTGATGATAAATTGGCTTATCAAGAACTCATTGCTAGAGCAGCAGAGTACTATGGAGTAGCGTTACATAAAGAGTCATTAGAAGAGGACTTTTTATTCCAAAAACTTGGGTCCACACACAGGTTTAGCCTGACACTTCCTATGCTAAAGGAGTCGAGTTAAAAAAAAAATAAAAAAAAATAAGTAAATGAAAATGTATCATATATATATATATATATATATTTCACTGAAAAAACCATAGGTTTTACACATGTTATAGTTAGCTGGACATTTTACTGAAAAAAAACCATTGAAATTCCCCCGTTATAGTTAGTGCAGGCAACTATAACTCACGCGACCGCAATCCTCTGCTGATGCTAATACTGTATTTAGACACTTAATTGCCCATGTCTACTCCCATTAAATTTTAGCTATACATATATTGCAAATATTTTTTTTTCATAAAGACACATATGTCATCAGCAGATGATTGCGGTCGCGTGAGTTATAGTTGCCTGCACTAACTATAACGGGGGAATTTCAATGGTTTTTTATCAGTAAAATGTCCAGCTAACTATAACATGTGTAAAACCTATGGTTTTTTTCAGTGAATTTGTACGGTTTTTTAAATGCTAAGTTACTTTACGCCGTTCGTGGCGTGCGCGCCCACTTAACGCAGTTCGTTCCGTGCGCGCACAGTGAGCACGCGGTGCGCTTCGCGCACCGCGCGCCCACTTTACGCAGTTAGTGCCGTGCACGTTACGCTGGATGGGCCATGTACGCACGATGCGCTTCGCGCACCGTCCGCACACGGAGGACATATTATGCGCTTCGTTGTGAAAGTTAATCTATTAATTGTTCCTTGAAGAATATATGCCATGCACAAAAGGTGCAGTTCGGGCACCTTTAGCACACGAGGGTGGGAAAGTGTGGATAGTTTTTTTTTTTTTATATGAATTTTTTACCGTACGCGTACGGTAAGCGTAATCGGCGTTTTTTCGAAAAAAATTAAAATTTAATTTTTTACCTTGGGTGGTTCTATTAGGACACCTTAATCAAGGCTAGGTGGCTAGGAGCTTTTCTAACATGCCCCTTTACATGTTTTCAACCTTTGTTTTTCCATCCCCCCTCAGAGTGCGAGAGAGAAAATGGCGGCCGCCGCTTCCTGGTTTCGACCGATTCGAATGTTTACTAAGCTGTAACAGCCAATCAGATTCGCGCACGGCACCGTACGCGTACGGTAAGCTTACCGTAAGCTGCCACAGATATATATATATATTGATTTAAATGCTATTTTCTCAGGAACTACTGAACAGATGTACACCAGACCTACAAAAGGCACTTCCTTGACCTGTAGACTACCTCTCTACCAAATTTCAAGTAACTCTGTTCAGCCGTTCGGGCTGTAGCTGTGTCTAAAGGTCCTATGGAAAAATGCATGGGAAAAACGCGTTTTGGGACCCCCCTTTTTTCTCAGCCCTTGCTTGACTAATCCCCCCCGAGACTCTGGGTAGGAGCGGAGCGTAGCGCCCCATTATTTTGAAAATTTCGCGAGGATTCGTCGACCGGCGCCAAAGTTATTCCAAATAGAATGTTGCGGTTTTCCTATGGAAACAGGGTCCTAACTATAACTACCTACTGGCGAAGATATATATATATATATATATCTTCACCGTGTTACCCTGTCTTTGTTGAAGGTCAACTGCCTCTTGACTCACTTGTAGTCTCCAATGCTTGCAAAAGAGCTAATTCTCAAACTTTTGGTGATTCACCACCCCCAGACATAGAATCCAAGCTCATGGATTCTTCTGGAAAACATGTAGTTGCTCAAGCTGGCGATTCGCAAATACACAGGGCCTACTAGCTAGGTACTACAGGGCACACTGGGATAAAATGGAGCAACTGCTCCAATATCTCCTGGAAGAAAACAAGGCTAAAGCTCTAGAATTGGTTCAGGAGTGCAACTTAATTTCCAACTCTTCAATTGGGTGTGCTCTAGACGCTGCTGACATCGCAGCTAGCGAAATCAATACCAACATTCTCCTTAGAAGGCATTCATGGCTTAGAATTTCTAGGTATACACCCGAAGTTTAACAATTCATCATAAACACTCCCTTTGACAAGGAACATCTTTTTGGTCCTGTAGTCGATCAGGCTCTTGAAAAGATGAAAAAAAGACACCGAAGTGGCAAAGTCCATGGGAGCACTCCAGTCGCCTTCAAATAGATGCTCCTTTCGCCCCTCCTTTTCAGGCAGGGTCTAAAACCATATCCTCAGACCCGAAGGCTTCCCTTACAAAGGCAACAACCAGTCCTCTTCCTTTTGATGTTTCAATAGAGGAGGATATAGAGGAAACCACTCCAAGGGTAGGGGTGAGGGCGCCACATCCTGTAACACCTCTTCCCCCAATAAACACTGACTTGCCCACACTTTCCCCGATTACTCTGCAGCTGTCGGGGGAAGACTTCAACAGTTTCACCATTTCGTTTAGCGGCATTACTGGGGGAGTTTTTCTTTGTTTGTTATCCTGCTGGCATTTTAGACGCTCGACCCAAGTGGACCCGGTAGTAGGCGGGTCCGCATTGCAACTGGGCTCGACGCGTCAGTGGGGGGGGCGTGGCTAATGCACTCAAAAGTGGCGCTGGGACGGCTGCTCAGCGGGCGCGCATAGCGGGCGCGCCGGCCGCGCGCCCAAGGCGCGCCAAAGGCAAGCCTGTCTGCGCCCGGATCATGCCCAGCGCCAGGACCCCTGCCCCTCCATACACATACCCCTACAGAAGAGGCGAGCTGTTGACTTTGAATAACTCCCCATGCAGGCCCCAGGACTGGGATCCATCTTGGGAGGTCGCAGGGCTCGGGTCCTGCACTGGATGTGATTTTCAGAACCAGGGACATTGCAAGGGGGCTGGCCGGAAGAACCTGCTGGACAGGCAGCACATGGTAGATGCAGAGAAACAAGGGCGGACATAATGCCCACTCTGTGACGAGAGCTGAACAGCCCCAAACGTTAAGTTGTATTTTGGTAAACGTCCGTTCGCTACATAAACACAGTTATCAAATGTATGATTTGATTGAGAGTGGTGCGCCTGATATAATTTTCTTAACTGAAACTTGGACGGACAATACATCCAGTCCGGACTGGAATATTGCCTTACCTAGTGGGTATGTTGTTTCCTCCCAGGATAGCATGGGTAAGAAGGGGGTGGGGGGGATAGCAATTGTTAATTCAACACACCTAAAAATTTGTGTGGAAACCTATCTAGATCTTCCTGCGGAAGCACTTTCTTTTACTATCTATGTAGGCAATTCCTACAAATTCCAAGGAGTATTAGCTTACCGTCCATCTGGGCCTAAGTCCACTTTTCCTGCAATGCTTATGCATTTTTTAGAATCCCGGATGGATCACCATCCTTTTATGATCCTGGGCGTTTTTAATTACCGCCTGGAACGCACGGATCAGGCAGAAGTGGCTGTGCTGACTGACAATTTAGCAGCATTAGATTTTAACCAAGTAGTTAAGGGCCCTACTCACAGTTTGGTCCACACTTTAGATGGTATTTTTATCAAAACATGGACCTGAAGATTGTCGATATTCTGACTCTTCCCTGGTCTGATCATAGGACAGTTTATTTTAATGTTATGACTGGAGTATCAGTTATTCCCCCTGGTCCCAGATTACAGAAGCAAAAGATCAGACCATGGTTTCAGGTGACCGCGGATAATCTTGTTTCTGTATTGGGAGGTTCACGTCCTACCTACAGCAATGATATCTCCGAGGCGGCTTTGCTCTTTAAGGGATGGCTGGCGGCCGCGGTTGATAAGGTAGCACCTGAGAAGTGGCTTGGCTCTAGGAGATCCAAACCATCAGCGCCCTGCTACAACAACGAACTTAAGACCCTGAAGGGCACTTGTAGGAGGGCAGAGCGTCTGTGGAGAAGGGACTATAGTGTTGAGGGTAAAGAACACTAAAATTGCACTCTTACAGCCTACAGGCAAGCAATAATTGTAGCCAAAAGTGCCTTTTTTGCGACCAAGATTAGGGAAGCTGGTAATTCGGCCAAGGAGCTCTTTAAGACTATATCTGCTCTCTCTAAGCCTCCTCAGGATAACACCTATCGACCTGACCTAGAAACCTGCCAAAAGTTGGCCGTGTATTTCCAGGATAAGGTAGACCATTTATAATGAGTTTATGAGCTTGGCTCCCGGCTCGGAGAGTTGCGGCCAGAGGCAGGAACTTAGTCTTAAGGGTAATACTGGCCTTAGTAACTTTGCCCCCATTACAGAGGAGGAAACATGTAGGTTGATCACTTTAACAAAATCAGGATCACCCTTGGATCCCTGCCCCCCTGCAGAGTTGATTGCGGAGGAGCTGTCCCAGTTAATCAATAAAGTAATTGAATCCGGCTGCTACCCCTCAAGTTGGAAGAGGGCAATAATTAGACCATTGTTAAAAAAAACTACGCTGGAGCCCCATATTTTAAAGCACTATCGTCCAATTGCTGCACTGCCTATGGCTGCCAAGATTCTGGACAGGGAGTTAAATCGCTCCTTAACGGAATATTTGGGTTCCCACGATCTGCTTGAATCCTCTTAGCACGGTTTCCATGCTCAACACTCTACGGAGTCAGCACTTCTGGTGGCAGTAGAGAAAATTCGTAGCATAGTAGACGGGGGAGGTCGGGCAGTCCTGGTGATGTTAGGTCTGTTGGCTGCCTTCGATACTGTTAACCACGCGGTTTTGATTCGGAGGCTCCAGGAGATTGGTGTTCAGGGAGCTACATTGGCCCTCCTATCCTCATTTTTGGAAGGTAGGGAGCAGAGCCTGCTATGGGACAGCTTGCAGTCAAACACTTTCCATCTGCCGTGTGGAGTACCGCAGGGTTTAGCCTGATCACCGACGCTATTCAACATCTATGTAGCCCCTTTGGCCAAGCTCATGAGGAAACATGGCTTTACGATAATCTCCTATGCTGATGACTCCCAGCTCATAGTTTCGGCGGTCGAACAATCAAATGACATGGCTATCAATTTTCATAGTTGCCTGTCGGAAATCATGAGCTGGATGCGAGTGAGCTTCCTGAAAATCAACACTGAGAAGACGGAGATCGAGTTTGGCCCGGGTACCCCCTTGTGGAATGGATCTTGGTGGCCGGCGGAGGCTGGGGAGTGCCCCTGTCCCGTGCCCAAAGTTAGAAATCTGGGCGTGTTGTTTGACAACCAGCTCAACTTCTCGGCGCACGTTAGTAACCTTGCGTCATCCTGTTCCTTTTTAATAAGGACCCTGCGGAAGATCCTTCCTTTCATTGAACCTGACCGTCGCAAGACGGTGGTAGTGGCCCTCGTGTTATCTAGACTGGACTACTGCAACGCCTAGCTGTTAGGGATAAATAAGACTGATGAAGAGGCTGCAGATTCTGCAGAATGCTGCAGCAAGACTTCTGTTAGATGTCCGCAGAGATCAATCCATCGCTGTGGGAATCAAAACACTACACAGGCTCCCGGCTCAGCAGCGTATAGACTTTAAGGCTATATGCCTAGTACATAAGGCTGTGTTTGGGGGGAGCCAAGGATGTTCAGAAGCTCTTTATTCCTTACTCTCCGGGTCGGGCACTTAGGTCCTCTACTCAAAGCCTCATTAAGATAAATCGGATCAGGAAAGCTAGATGGGGCGGTAGAGCCTTTTCTTTCCATGCTGCTAGTCTCTGGAACAAGCTCCCTTGTTCTTTGAAATCAACAGATAGTCCTCAAGCTTTCAGAAAACTGTTAAAAACATGGCTCTTTGACGAGATCTGTTGCTAAGATGGTGTCTTTCTCTCCCTGCTTACCAGCGCCAAGACGCTTCGGCATTCGTTGCGCTATATAAATGGCTATCCTATCCTATCCTATAACAACCGAAAAATGGGTAATCAGCCTTATCCAACATGGTTATTGCCTGGAGCTTACCACCAATCCTCCAAACAGTCCACCTCGCTCTGACAAACTGTCGCCAGATCACTTACAGTTACTCAAACAAGCAGTGCAATCACTCTTGATAAAGGGTGCCATAGAACCAGTTTCATTACAGTGCAAGGTTCAGGGTTTTACTCTCTATTTTCTAATCCCCAAAAAGGATGGCTCCTTGAGACCAATTCTGGATCTCAAAATATTAAATGTCATAGCACTTCCATATGGTAACGCTTCAACAAGTGCTTCCACTTTTACAGCCAGGCGATTTTATGTCCACACTAGACTTAAGACGCATACTTTCACATTCCAATCAACGCAGCTCATCGCAAATACCTCAGATTTGTAATAGCAGACAAACACTACCAGTTCAAAGTACTCCCATTCTGAGTAACTACTGCTCCTAGAGTCTTTACCAAATGCCTCGCAGGAGTGGCAGCTCATCTCGGATGACAACACATTAATGTCTTCCCGTACCTAGACGACTGGCTCATCAAAGCCAGCACGTATCACAAATGTCTGCAAAAACATTCCGATCACACTGGCTGTACTCCACCAATTAGGTTTTACGGTCATTGCGATGAAGTCTCATCTGCAGCCTTCACAGATACAGACTTATCTGAGAGCTTCGCTCAACCCTCACACAGCTCTAGCCTCTCCCAATGCAGCCAGAATTAACAACATCCAAACTCTGTTGCTACAGTTTCAGGCCAACCAAACCTTGCCAGCCAGAACTTTCATGCAACTGCTAGGAATGATCGTGTCATGCATTGCACCAGTTCCTTATGCAAGAATACACATGCCTCCTCTACAAGAATTCTTAGCTCGTCAGTGGAATCAGTCACAGGGTCACTTAACCGATCTAGCGTTGGTAGATGGCCGCACCCATTGCTCTGAAGTAGTGGAACCCTCACAATTTATTGAAAGGGCGGTCCCTTCATCAACCCTCTTCTACAGATTGTGCTAACGGATGCATCTCTCACAGGTTGAGGTGCCCATCTCCTCAATTACACAATCCAGGGTCTCAACAAGCATAAATATATCCACATCAACTACCTAGAGCTTCTAGCAGTATTTCTAGCGCTGAAAGGTTTTCAGTCTCGTCTCATAGGCAAAGTTGTCCTAGTCTGCACGGACAACATGACTGCTATGTACAATATAAAAATCAAGGGCGGTGGTGTTGCACTCTCCAGCTGTCCCGCCTCTCTCAGAGCATCTGGAGCTGGGCAATCCATCACAGGATTCATCTTCTGGCAGAACACCTTCCAGGAGTAAACAGATTGCCGACCTCCTCAGCAGAAGCAGGCAGCAAATACACAAGTGGGAACTTCATCCTCAAGTTCTCCTTCCATACTTCCAACAATGGGGATTTCCACAAATAGATCTATTCGCTGCAGTAGATAACACAAAATGCCCAAACGTAGCCTCCAGGTTCCCGCACCCTCTCTCCAAAAGCAATGCCCTATGGATCAATTGGTCAAAGATATTTGCCTACGCTTTTCCGCCTCTCCCACTCTTATTTTTTGGTTCGGTAACTCAGACAAACATCACTCACACTGATTTTTAGTAGCTCCCACATGGGCCCACCGATCGTGGTACACCACCCTATTCGAGCTGTTGGTAGTTCCACATCAAAAGCTGCATCACGCCTCCAGTCTTCTCACTCAGAACCATGCAGAAATCATGTATCCAAATCCCAAGGAACTCAAATTAGCAGTCTGGCTCCTGAAATCATAGAGTTTGTATATATAAACTTGCCAATATACTGTATGAATATTCTGAAAGAGGAAAGAAAGTCTACCACTAGAGCTTGTTATGCAGCAAAGTGAAAACTATTTGTAGTCTATTGTAACAACAATAAAATTGATCCTCTAGAGGCTTCTGTTCAAAGCATTATTTGTTCCCTTTTGCACCTTCAGTAATCTAATCTACCTTGCACTTCTATTTGGTTGCACCTTGCAGCAATAGCGGTGTATTTACACAACAGACCGCATTTATCCTTGTTCAAAATTCCTGTCATTTAAGCCTTTTTGGAGGGCTTGAAGAGGGTAATGCCACCCAGAATACCTCCGGCACCTGTGTGGAATCTTAACATTGTACTTACAAGACTTATGGGTCCACCCTTTGAACTAGTACATAACTGTCCTTTACAGTTCCTTTCATGGAAGATTGACTTTCTCATTGCAATCACTTCAGTAAGGAGAGATGGTGAGCTGCAGGTATTAACCTTAGAAGAACCCTTCTATCAGCTTCATAAACATAGGGTAGTTCTTCGCATCAACCCACAGTTCCTCCCTAATGTAGTTTCTGCTTCTCATATTATCAGTTGAGTTACCTGTGTTTTCCCCTCAACCTAAATCAGTAGCAGAAAGAGCTCCTCACACACTTGATGTCAGAAGAGCGCCATTGTACAAAATTGAAAGGACAAAGGATTTAAGTTAAACAAACCAACTGTTTGTTGCATTTGCTTCACCTCACAAGGGCAATACACCTCTAAATCTGTCAATTCAAGATAGATTGTTAAATGCATTCAGACTTGCAATGCTAAAGCTAAAAGAAATGTATCTATACTTTCTAGAGCGCATTCCACTCGCAAAATAGGAGCAACTATGGCCTTTTTAGGTAACATTTCCATAGCTGACATCTGTAAATCAGCAACATGGTCCACACCACACCCATTTACCACACACATTTACCAAACACTATTGTGTGGATGTGTTAGCACGGCAACAGGCTAATGCAGGCTAAGCAGTGCTAAAGAAACTTTTCCAGACAACTGTGCCATCTACTGGTTAGCCACGGCTTTGGGAGATACCTGCTATATAGTCTATGCAAAATATGTGTATCTACAGCACACATGCCTTGAACGGATTAGCTTACTTACCCAATAAGCATCTGTTCTTGGCATGTAGAGCTGTAGATTCACATGCACCCTCTCACCTCCCCGGGCATCTGTAGTTGTTGCAGATCTCATTATCTACATTATATATGCATGGACATCTCTATACTACCTTTACTCTCACCCTTTTCGGGAAAACAATCCAACATTAGAGTCGATACCCATACGCACGGTCACCGAAAGGAGGAGTCACCTTACCTCGTGACTGGAAATACTCCTTGGAAGAAAAACAACTTGCAAACATCTGGACCGAACACTAGGTGGCATGAGTATGCAAAGCATGTGAATCTACAGCTCTACATGCCAAGAACAGATGCTTTCTGGATAAGTAACATAATTCTTTAGAATCCTGCTTCACCTGTGAAAAGGACTATACTTATGATCCACATAACCAGTATATTTATTGCCTTTATCCATTGTGCAAGACTTCATGCTGTTTCATTTGTGAACCCTTTCTCGCCCAAAACTGCAGAATAGGTAGAAGAGGATGCCACTATATTTACTGGACAAAAATAAATGTTCAAGGCATATGAGCTGCAGATCACACACTTAGCATTAGATCACCATTTGGTGTTGGGCTCGGATACTTGCACCTTGTTGTTGTCTTGGAAGAAGTCTTTGTATTCATGAGATAGGTGACTCCTCCCTTGGACGATCGCATCCTCAGATTGTTTTTTTCAGCCATTGGGTTCGGATGCAACTTTCGCGCTCCGGTTCGAAACTTAACTTTCAAACTTTTTCGACACGCAAAACTTTAACTCTTCTGATTGACTTCAAACATTGAAATCTTTGCGCCTTTCGCTGCTTCGATTTCAGTCGTCGACACGGGTCGCTGGGCCTATCGATGCCGGAAGGCCTACTGCTCATGGAAAGGATGCCGTTCAAAAAATGCCCCCAGTGTGGAGCGAAGTTTCCACACAGTGACCATCATAAGGTCTGCAACTTGTGCCTCTCACCAGAACACGACGAGTCCAGCTGCCCAGCCTGAGCCGCTTTTCGATCAAAAAAGACTATCCGAGATCGTCGGGGTCGACGACACATCATGGCGCAGAGATCAGCTCCGGAACCAGAGGACATCTTTGACGAGGGTTTGGATGTCCCAGAAGAAGATTCCAAAGATCTAGAAATCTTGTCAGAGGCAGAAGACTCGGACGACCCCATCACTCCTGGTCAACGAGTGAGTACTACTACGCCTACCCCTACCCCACCACCAAAACAGAAGGCACTGGTCAAGACTTCGCCTGTTGGCCCCAGTCGCGACCGAAAACACACTTCAAAAGCCCCACCCCCGGGCCTGGCTCAGAAAAAAAAAGACAAGCCTTCCGGTAGCTCGGGACCGAGCAAACCGCATGTAATAGTCCCACCGGCACCGAAACCAAAAGAACACCCTGCTCCGAAATCGGCTCCGACTCATTCCACGCCGAAAGACAAATTGGCCCGAACACCTCGAGGCCCATAGATAAACCGGCTTCGAACACTTCTAAGCCTAAGGATCACACCTCCGCTCCGAAACCAAAACCTTCGGAATCGAAAAACAAGCCTAAGGATTCTACAACGCCTCCTAAGGCCGAAGAGCAACTAACTCGACAACAGCCCCGCTCGGAACCGAAAAAATCGGCGCCAAAAGCGGTTGTCGAGGAAGAGGAACTCTGTCATCCAGATCCTGTTGATCCCACACAGAAAAAAATCTACATTAACCCTAAAACAGGACATGTCACAGCTGTGCCATGCAAGAAGAGGAAGTTAGACACAGCACACGCCCCTCCAGTGCCTGTCAAGAAGAATGACTATGCTACATCACCTATGCCTTTCTTCTCCTGTACTTCCTTCTAACCCCCTTCCTCTCCCTAAACCTGTTAAACCACCTCTGCCGGTAACTTCTCCACCACATACACCACCACCAGATGATGATGATGATGTTTATGATCTAGGGGTGGGGGGAGACACCAATGATCCGTTCACGGATCCAGACGACCCACCACAGGACGATTGGAATTACCCTGACCCAATAGATCTACCAGACCTCCCAAGCCCTCAACCATACCCAACAAAACCATCTCCCCCAGACGATAACATTGGTTTTAGGCAATTGATCAATAGGGCTGCCATTTTTCACGGTGTGACAATGCACTCAGACACAGCAGAGGAGGATTTCATTTTAGATACATTTGAACAGTCACAAAAAACTGTACAAATATTACCAATGATTAAAGGGGTCATCACACATGCCCCATACGTATTCAAAGATCCAGTACGAGCCAGGATTCTTAATCCTAGGATCGATAAAAAATATAGACCTTCCCCTGACGACCCTGCTTACATCAAAGGACAGCTGCCTTTGGATTCACTAGTAGTTTCCAACCCTAGGAAGCGCGCCAATTCACAAACTTCCGGGGATGCACCACCCCCGGATAAAGAATCCAAATTACTAGACGCATCTGGCAAAAGAGTAGCTGTGCAGGCGGCCAATCACTGGCGCATAGCCAACACTCAAGCACTGCTGGCTAGATATGATAGGACCCACTATGACCAATTGGAAACCCTGTTACAGCATTTGCCTGACCAATATAAAACTCAGGCAAACGATCAAATTCAAGAGGGCAAACTGATAACAAACGCCTCAATTACATGTGCCCTTGATGCAGCAGACACTGCCTCTAGGTCCATTAATACTAGTTACTGCTCAGACGACATGCCTGGCTACGCATTTCAGGCTTTAGGCAAGAGTTCCAGACAACCATTCTAAACCAGCCGTTCAATCAACAACTTTTTGGACCGGCTGTAGACACTGCTCTTGAAAAGATGAAAAAAGACACAGAGACTGCTAAGTCCATGGGAGCGTTACAGTCTCCACAAACACGTGGCTCCTTTCGTCGCTCCTTTTATAGAGGGGCCTCCAAGAACACGGGCGCAGATACCTCATCTTCTTTTCTTCTTTTAAAACAACCACCCAAACAATCCCCAATAGAGGATATTTTAGAGGAGGATACAGAGGGAATAACAATAAAGGGAGAGGCCGAGGTAACAACAACACTCGCACACCCATGCTGCTAAACATCGACTTCCCTCCACTCCCCCCAGACCATTCCACTGCAGTCGGGGGAAGATTATCACAGTTCCTGCCTGTGTGGGAATCCATCACAACAGACAAGTGTGTAAAACAAATTATCCAATATGGTTACTGCCTGGAATTTACAGCTACCCCCCCCCCCCCCCAAACATACCACCAAAGCTACGTCCAATGTCCACAGAACATCTTACACTTTTAAAACAAGAAGTTCTCTTGCTGCTTCAAAAGCAGGCCATAGAGCCAGTCCCCTTACTGCATCAGGGAACAGGGGTTTACTCCCTGTATTTCCTAATCCCCCAAAAGGACAGACCCTAAGGCCAATACTCTACCTCAGACCCCTCAATCTGTACATACACTCAGATCATTTTCACATGATCACTCTCCAATAAGTGCTTCCACTACTCCCAACAACAAGACTTCCTTGCCACACAAGATCTCAAGGACGCCTACTTCCACATTCCCATACATCCTCCTCACAGGAAGTATCTAAGGTTCGTAGTGGACGGACAACACTATCACTTCAAAGTCCTTCCATTCGGAGTCACCACCGCTCCCAGAGTATTTACCAAATGTCTGGCAGTGGTAGCAGCACACCTAAGAAAACAACAAATCCATGTCTTCCCATATCTGGACTACTGGCTAATAAAAGCCAAATCATTCAACCAGTGTGTTCAAAACAACCATGAAACCATTCAAACACTGCACAACTTGGGGTTCACAATCAACTATACCAAGTCGCAACTCCAACCCTCTCTAGTACATCAATACCTAGGGGCCACAATAAATACTTCCACAGCTCTAGCATATCCCAGCCCAGCCAGGATTGCCAGTATACAAGCTCTCATCAACAAATTTCAAACCCAACATTCTCTCCCAGCCAGAGTGTTCATGCAACTCATAGGCATGATGGCATCTTGCATATTTATTGTACCTTATGCAAGACTTCAGATGCGTCCCTTACAGGAATGTCTGGCAAATCAGTGGAATCAAGCTCAGGGACAACTTACAGATCTTGTGTTGGTGGACAGCCGCACACATCGCTCTCTGCAGTGGTGGAACACAAAAATCTTATCCAAAGGGCGGCCGTTCTTTGAGCCTGTCCCACAGATAGTACTAACAGACTCATTACTCACAGGATGGGGAGCACACCTCAATCACACAATCAAGGCATATGGACCACTCAACAAACGGTGCTCCATATCAACCTGGAACTGCTAGCAATATTCCTAGCTTTAAAATCATTTCAAGTTCTTGTGCAGAACAAGGCTGTCCTGATCTGGACGGACAACATGACAGCCATGTATTACATAATAATCAATGAGGAAGGAAAGAGAAGCTGTGGTCCATTCGGCTTCCAATGGTTAGCACAAAAAATCAAGATGAGGGGAGAATGGACCACTTGTCCTGTGTAACCAGAGTCTTATTTGTATAGATTCCGTTGTAAAAAAACCTTCATATACGTACACAGGTAGGAATGGCGGTATATCTTGATTCTCCGCCTAGGTGTACTGTCATAGCATCATCATTGGGTTTTTTAGGTCTCGGCTAGCGAAGGCTGCGCTTGCGCAGTCTCGCTCGCGAGAATTAATGACTTTGAGAAGAGGGGCTTGCACCCGCCCCTCTTCTCCCCTGTTCTCCATTGGCTGGCCTCTTGAATGCTGGCCAGCCACTGGAGAAGAGGTCAGTCACTCAATTTAGGCCCCGTCCTTTTCGGATCGGGGGGCGTGTTTTTTGCGAGAAGTCTCAGGGAGGAGACAACAGCAAAACACGCCCCCGAATCCGAAAAGGACGCTGCGTTTCTCCGAGGCATTTCTGCTCTGCCTCGGAGAAAGGCGGCTGTGTCTTCCGGTGCCCTCCAGTCAACCCCTAGAATCTACTTTAAACTTGGCGACTGGTGTGTTGTGAGACCCGCTAAAAGGGTATCCTCTCAAAAAAAGTAATTAGTTGGATGTGAAAATTTTGGACGCGCATATTTAAATACCGCACGGCGACGTTGCTCTTGTATCTGCTCCTATATCATGCGTAATGCTACAAACCGACCAGAATTGTTTTTATGCAAGTGTGTTACAATAAATATCACAATGATACCCCTTTCCAGACATCGCAAAACCCTTTCAGCTTACTCATACACTACTTTCTTCCTGAAACTGAGCCATTTCTCGCTTACATCAAATTGGCACCTATATACTAGGCGACGGTCTTAAATCGCCATTATTATCACTACCTTGTAATGACATGTTCACTACAAATATGTTCACTAACCACGGTCCTGTACCCCCGTCCCCTACGCCTTCCTACCTTCCATTGCCTGTTCCCCGGCTCCGTCAGTCGCCATCTTGTTTCTCTCCCTCAACGTTTGTCGCAGCTGCTCAGTCACCAGCCCAGCCCGAAAAACTTACAACCAGTCATAACTAATATTATAAAAACTATCTCGCAAATTACTCGCTGGAAATACAGTATTCACACTCTAGATTCACAAATTATGTAGACCGGGGAACGATGCTATCCAGTACTTTCACTCTAAGGACAAGAGGTTAGACACAAAAGAAGGACTCAGCCGAGCCTGCTACCAATAACAGCGATGTATGGCTTCGTCAAATGCAACACATAGTTAAGATTTACAGTGACCATAAAAGGTAGCCGAAAGTACGAGTACGTTACTTACTCTATTGGATGTGGATTTAGTTTTTAGGTTGAGGACTACCGGTCTGCCGAAGGCAGAACCGGAAGTCGGGAGATTTAATGACTTTTCTGTACGTGCATGGTATGTATGTGTGCGATGCATGTATGAATCAATATGCATTGAAAAGTCTGTGTGAATGGCGAAAGGTGTGTGTGTGAATGGAGCAGGTTGGAGCGTGTGTATGTAATTGATGCGTGCAGGGCGAGTGTTCGCATATCGTACGAAACGTATGAGTAGATGTGCTGGTCTGTATGATTAGATCTCTACATATGGGCGATGGATTTGTACGTGTGCTAGAGGGCGCCTTGATCTCCCGCACTTGAAGCCCCGAGGACAGGCGCGCACATTGAAGTTGTGACTGGATTTATTGGCGCTTCCGGTTAAACCTCCCACTCTCGCGGGTGGCAGCTGCGGTGGGCAGATACCGGTGCGGGCTGAAGTGTGCGCTGCTTGCTGGAGGCGCAGAGTGCGAAGGATGCTCGGGTACACGCAGATCGTGCACGATGCCTTGCTGCCCAACTGGGGCAGGCCCTTGCCCCTGATACTGGGTGTCAGCACTGCCTACCTCTGCTACTACTGCGCCTGCGTCCCTAAGGTGGGTGAGAGTGCCGGTCTCAGCTGCGTCCTGCTCCTGGGGTTGGTGAGAGTGCTGCTCCTGGCGTTGGTGAGAGTGCTGCTCCTGGCGTTGGTGAGAGTACTGCTTCCTGCTCCCGGGGTGGTATAGAGTGCAGGGCTCAGCTGCTTCCTACTTCAGGGGTGGGGGAGATCATCTGCTCCCTGGGGTGGGTGAGAGTGCTGTCCTTTTGGTGGGTGAGAGCGCTGCTTCCTGCTACCTTTGATGGGTGAGAGTGCTGCTTTCTGCTCCCTTTGGTGGGTGAGAGTGCCGTCCCTTTGGTGAGTTGCTCTTGGGGTATTTCCATTTCCTACGGTAATTTCATGCAGGTCTGACACTGCTATTGTTTAGTCCGGTAATACCTAGGGTGTGTACATTTCTAAGTGCTGTACTCGCCTCGGAACACAAACCTTACGTTTGGGGGACAAATGGGGGCTTTTCAAGGTTCCTCCTTGCAGTCCACATTTACGTACCAATGCTGTTTACTTGCAGGTTGTGTCCTTTACTTACTGTACTCTTGTGGACCTGTTTACATCAGTTACTTAGATACTGTTCAGCCTTGAAAAAGTCGTTTAAGACGAAACACGTGTCGGCTGTCTTTCAATGTGCAAACAAGTTGGACCCTTGAATCATGTACAATAATCGGACCTGCTTTCATTTTGCAGACCTTATAAAAGACTTTGGAGTGCTCTGGGTGTTATTGTATACCTTTCTAAGTGCATTTTACAGTAGCTTCTGCAGCTCGCCCTGGCTGTTTTTCCTCTGTTATTACACGCCTTTTATATTCAGCCTTGCTTTGGACATGTCTTAAGCCACTGGTAATGTAGGTTTTTAGTCAATTTTGAGGGTCCTAGTCGCAAAAAATACATGTGACTTACTTGGGATTACTTGGATGCAGGTGGGAGATTTTCACTCTTTAAAGTAAATAACTCATTATTTCAGCTTACTCGCACTTCACTTTTCCCTCATTGCAATGCAACTTGATGGAGAATTTCTTTCCCCAGTTATTTTTTCGAAACCTCCCTCGTTCCTGTTGCCAAATGTTGGCAGGCATGAATTCAAAATGCTACAAGAATAAGTTACATGTACAGCCTTTGTGGCTCTGGCTCGGAGTTCAGACTGTTCTTGGTACTTGTATGCTGGTTTTGGAACACTGCCCACCTTGGCATCTGGTCCTGGCAAACCTTATCCAATTTTGCCAAAGGCCAAACAAGCATTTACAATGCAATGGTCTCGGCATTGGTAAAGTTAGAGCTATTGGCATTGCTCATGACAATGCAGTTTCTTTAAATGTTTTAAAAACAAAAACATAAACAAAAATAATGTCATGAGCAATGCCAATAGCTCTAACTTTACCAATGCCGAGACCATTGCATTGTAAATGCTTGTGTTAATATATATGCTGACCTCCACCTGGAGGAAGACCAACTGGTTTTTCAGTAGCGTCCAGAAATAAGGATAAAAAGAGGGTGCGACTGTGCTTAAGTACGCCATGTATTACATACAGAAACAAGGTGGCACACATTCTCTATACCTGTCTCATCTAGCACAGAACATTTGGAGGTGGGCCATCCCACAAAACCTATACCTGCTGGCAGAACACCTTCCAGGAGTTCAAAATCAGATTGTGGATCTGTTAAGCCGACAGACACAACAGATTCACGAATGGGAACTACATCTGCAAGTTCTTCTACCATTTTTCCAAATGTGGGGTCAACCAGACATCGATCTTTTTGCCACACACGAAAATGCAAAATGCCCAACCTTTGCCGCCAGGTTTCCACACCCGCTGTCCAAGGGCAATGCGATATGGATGAACTGGTCAGGCAGATTTGCGTACGCTTTTCCGCCACTCCCACTGATTCCACTAGTGGTACGCAAGCTCCGACAACAGTCTCTAAACATGATCCTAGTGGCTCCCACATGGGCACGCCAACCGTGGTTCACAACACTGGTGGAACTCTCACTAGTCTCACACCAAAAACTACGCCTCTCCCCATCACTACTAATGCAGAACCATGGAAAGATAAGGCACCCCGATCCAACTCAAATGAATCTGGCGATCTGGCTCCTGAAGTCCTAGAATTCGGTTATCTTAACCTTCCGCCGGACTATATGAACATCATTAAAGAAGCCAGACGTCCTACCACCAGAGCTTGCTATGCAGCAAAATGGAAGAGATTTGCCATTTACTGCTCTAACAATCATATCGAACCACTGGATGCATCCATCTAGAACATCATTTGCTACTTACTACATTTGCAAAGATGTAATTTAGCATACTTATCCATACGTCAACATCTAGCAGCACTTGCCGCTTACTTACAAAATAGACAACACTTGTCACTTTTTAGGGTCCCAGCAATTAAAGTCTTTATGGAGGACCTTCAAATCATGGGATATTTCTTAAGCGCACATATCACTACAAAAGTCTCATGGCGCTGGTGGATAACTCTGACATCTAAACTGCACCAAAACTATCTTATCTCAAACAGCAATGCCTTCAGCTTACTACGAAAGCGGTTATGATCAATTGTAGTCTGTAACTGGAGTGGCAGTTTATTCCAGAATGAGGGGGCAAGAAAAGAAAAGGATCTACCTCCATTGGTAGCAGTACGAATTCTGGGAGATACAAGAAGAGCTGTGTTACTGGATCTCCAAGTTCTACCAGGGAGATACCAGTTTAGCTTTTCTGTCAGAAACCCAGACCTTTTACATACATGTTCTTATGTGTTAAACAAAGAATCTTGAATTGAATTCGCTTCCTTTCGGGCAACCAATGCAAAAGTTTCAAGCTGGGAGCCGACGGAGATCTAGGTGGCAGATAAAGTACCAACCTAGCTGCAGTATTCTGCACGACCTGTAGCCTTAACAAAAGATTCTCATTTATGGCTGCAAGCAAGGCATTGCCATAATCCATACGGCTAACAATTAGTCCCTGTACTAAGGGCTTTCTTGCCTCAGTCCATTTTTTTTTTTTTTTGTTTTTTTTGTTGTTGAAACCGTTCATTACAATCTCAAATATATACAGGCATGGGCCTACAACCTTCCGGCCGGCCGCTAAAAGTGACAGAGATAAATGACATATATACAATAAGGCACTTGGCGTTACAGAGAGGCTGAAGCAGGAGGTATCAACAACGTGGGCCACATGACTCTGAGCTCACAATACGGTTTCGTTTTATACAACACAACAACATAAAACCACACCCGCAAGGCAACCCGAGAGCGAAAATGACAACATATGCTCCTCAAATGGGGGGGACCCCAACCATACACTAAGATCGAAGGAGGGGAAGGGGAATAGGTCCGGGACTGGGAAAGCACTGTGCCCGGGATTAAGGGAGGGGGTCATCTAGGGGGACGGAGCTGGTGAAGCGGGAGGCAACAATGGCGGCTCGCAAATACCCCCGAGGTAGGCGTTCCAGGGGCCCCACACCTTCAGCCACGCCCCAGGCTTACCCCGCGCCACATACACCACCTTCTCTCGGAACATGAACCAATCCATGTGTTCTTTCCAGGCCGACACAGCCGGGGGCCTCTGGGATCCCCACAGTTGAGCGATGTCACGTTTAGCAATCATATAACCCAGCGTCACCCATCGCGTCTGCGGAACCGAGTAGTCGGTCGGTTCCCACACATTCAGCAGGCATCTCCTCGCTTCAGGCACCAGCACGACATGCGTAACCGCTCGCAGGACCTCATGCACACCACGCCAGAATCGCTCCACCCTCGGGCATTCCCACAGAATATGTAAAAAAGTCGCCAATGCACCGCACCCACGCTTACACAGTCCATCCTCGGCATAGCCCATGCGCAGAAGCCCTGGCCCCGTCATGTACACCCGGTGAAGTATCTTAAGCTGGACGAAGCGAAGGCGAGCCGGGATGGCCACCTCCTTCGGGGAGGCCACCGCGGAAATCCAGTCCTCGTCGTCCAGCTCCAACCCATCGGCAACCCAAGCCTCGCGGAGCCCAGTCAGTAGGCCCGAGCGGTCATTAATCAACTTCTTGTAGATGAGGGAGATCGTGCTGTCCGGAACGTGGCCATCTAGCACTCTATCCTCCAGTGGGGAGGACTCCGGGATGGCGGCCACGTCTGGGAAGACAGAACCCAGTGCGTGACGGACCTGCAGGTATCGAAAGTATTCACTGCCCTGCAGCTGAAACTCCGCCTGCAGTGTCTCGAATGTTTTGAATCCTCCCCTCGTCCAGAGGTCCCCCACTGTACTGATGCCTATCGTGTCCCACCTATCGAAGCCCTTCGAGGTCCATAGGGAGCCCGACCTCTCAGACGCATACAACGGTGACGCCCGGGTCAAACGGTCCTTCCATCCCATAGCTGCATTGGCCGCGTGCCATACTCGCACCATGACACGCGTGGGTCCCGTCAGGCGGGAATCGGGCACGCTAGTGTAGAGCGCTCGATTGTAATCGCCACCGGGCAGGAGCATCTTGTCCATTTCAAATGCCGGGTTTAAGGCGGGCCCGTAGAGGCCGTGATTAATTGCAGCTAATTGGGAGGCCCAGTAATACCGCTTAATATCCGGGAGGGCAATCCCTCCGTCATACCACGGGAGCGTCAACTTTGCCAGGGCTATACGCGGCCTCCCGTCCCAGAACAGGCGGCGCTGCAAACTCTCCACCTCGCGGAAGTAACGCGCCGGGACCAGGTCCATCGAGTTCTGAAGTGCGTACAGAAAGCGCGGCAATGACATCATCTTGAACAATGCCGCCCGGCCGAGCGGCGAAAGCGGTAAGCGCCGCCAGCGCGCGACGTCCTCCTTCAGGCGCTGGAGGGGGGGAAGCAAATTCCGCTCGTAGCGGGCCACCGGGTCCAGCGTAATATAGATGCCCAGGTAACGAAACCCCTGCGAGGCAATCTGGATCGGGCAGCCCCGCGGGAGGACAGGAGCCTCCCCGGAGAGCACATAGACACAGGATTTAGCCCAGTTGATGACAAGACCTGAGTTACGGCCGAAGGAGCGCAGAACATCGACCAGGACAAACAGTGATTTACGCGGGGAGGCTAAGTACAACAGGATGTCGTCGGCGTAGAGGGACACGCGGTCCTCATACTCAGGGGGTCCAACGGAGACCACGGATAGAAGGGTGCCACCGCAGCCACTCCGCCAGAGGTTCCAAGGCCAGTGCAAACAGGAGCGGCGACAGGGGGCAACCCTGTCGCGTGCCCCGTCCCAGCACGAATGGGGCCGAGACTCGACCATTCACCACCACCTGCGCCAATGGGTCAGAGTACAACAATTTGACCCAGCTGATGAATCCCGGGCCAAATCCAAATTTCGCCAACATCGCCCAGATGTACGGCCACTCGAGCGTGTCAAACGCCATGGTGGCGTCCAAGGACGCCAAGATGGCCGGCTCCCGCACGAATGGAACACGCGCGAGCACCCCGTGCAAGCGCCGCAGGTTAAGGGCCGTGTTGCGATGGGGAATAAAGCCGGACTGGTCTTGGTGGACCAGATCGCCCACCACGCCGACCAGCCGGTTAGCAAGCAACTTGGCGAGGATTTTAGGCTCCGCATTCAAAAGCGAGATCGGCCGATAGGATGTAACCCGGTCTCGCGGTTTCCCCTCCTTGTGGATAACCACGATGGTAGCTAGACGCTGGTCCGGCGGGAGGGAGCCCCGCGAGTGGGCCGCAAGGAACATCGCGCGGAGGTGAGGTGCCAGTACATCCGGTCGCAGCTTATACAATTCAATAGGAAGGCCATTCGGGCCCATGGCCTTGCCCGAGGCGACCGAGCGTATGGCGAGGGCGATTTCATCCGAGGTGGGAGCGGCATCCAACGAGTCCCTGTCCTCCACTGAAAGCGAGGGCAGCGCGATGTCCCGCAGCAGGGCATGAGAATCCTCCTCCGAGCAGGGAGAGACCGGAGAATATACCTCGCGGAAATAATCCGCGAAGCAAGAAACAATGCCTTCCGGCTCAGTAATTCGTACACCATCCATCCTCTCAATCAGCGGGACCACACGACTAGCTCTCTCCTTCTTATCCAACCACGCAATCAGTTTGCCAGCCTTATCACCCACATCGTACAGTCGCCCCTGTTGCTCTCTGCTAAGGCCCCTGGCCGCCTCCGTGACGAGGGCCCTATAGGCCACCTGTTTAAGGTGTAGAACATGCAGCGCCGCGTCAGTCACCCCACTCCCCAGACCACCCTCCAATTCAGTAATTTCGGCCTCCACCCGGGTCACCTCCTCCTGTGCGCGTCTGCGGGCATGGGAGATAAAGGAGAGGGCCTCCCCTCTGAGAACTGTTTTGAAGGCTTCCCACAGAGAGATGGCCGACGGAACGGACCTCACATTCTCCTCAAAATACCGTTGCAATGATTTAATCAGGTCAGCACGAATAGTGGGGTCACGCAGGTACCAAGCATTGATTGGGGCTACCCTGCCCTCCCCCCTCGGGAAGACACCCAAGTGCAATAGGAGCGGGGAATGATCTGAAATACCCCGCGCCAGATGGCGCACCTCTCCCACCCTTCCGGCATGAGCCGCAGGGACAAGGACATAATCAAGCCGCGAGAGGCTACCATGGGCACCCGAATGGAAGGTGTACTGCCGCTGGGCGGGATGCTTTAAACGCCAGCAGTCCACCAATCCCAGTGTGTCTAAAAGGCCCGCTAACCACGCCTGTGCCCGGGGGAGGTCCCTAGGGGGATGACTATCCATATTCCCAGAAGCCACCGCATTGAAATCCCCCCCCAACCACCAGAAGCCCCCCCGGGAGGTCAAGGAGGAGGCGCCCCAGATCTGCATAGGTGGTGGACTGTAGCCCCGGTGGGACGTACACAGAGACAAAGACAACTACCTTGCCCTCCATCCTCCCCACCAAGACAGTGTAGCGTCCCCTCTCATCATGGCGCACCTAGTCTATTTCTAGCGGGAGCGAGGTCTTGACCATAATGCCCACCCCCCGTGAGCCTGATGTGAAGCCCGAGTGGGCCACCAAGCGAAAGCCACGGCGATTCATGGCACAAAAGGAGTTACCAATAAGATGTGTCTCCTGCAGAAAGACCACATCAGGCGAAATCCGTTTCAGATACTGCAGGACCACACCCCGCTTGATCCTATCACCCAGTCCGTTAACATTCCAGGACAACAAAGTCAAATCCCTACCCCCCATCACATAGCGAAGCCATCATTTGTCCCCCCCCGAGCATCTCAAAAACAACAATACAATAACGGGTTTGCCTTGCGGTAGAAACGAACCACACCCCACCCCAACCCACCCAACCCAACAGAACTCCCCCCACCCTGCACCCCTGCATGAGCCCAAACAGCCCCCCCAAAGTGCAGTGTGCCTGTCGCCCCATAGATAAGAAAACTAACTAGTCCCCCAGAGGAGGAGGGAGATCCCCCAAGAGACCCCACACGACCTCCACAGGAGGGGAACTTACCCTAACAGTCAATAGTGACAACAACGCAGTCCAGAGCAAGGCCTACCATTAGTCCCTCAGTCCTGATCCGGCGGGCCCTCCCCACCAACCGCACCCCCCCCACCCCCCGGACCCGATCTCCGGGCAAAGTGTCTAGCCAGTCCCCGGCCACCTCGGGTCGATCAAAAAAGTGCGTGTGGCCATCCACCTCCACTCTCAGCTTAGCTGGAAAAAGCATCGCATATTTGAGATTCAGGTCCCTTAGGCGACGTTTAACACCAAGAAAGCTCAGTCTCTGCTTTTGGACTGCCGGAGTGAAGTCAGGATAGAAATTGATGTCCATATTGTCAAGTTTGACCGGCCCTTGTAGCCTGGAAGTCTGTAGGATAGCGTCTCTGTCCCGAAAATTGAACATCCGGGCGATGAGAGGCCTCGGAGGGGCTCCAACCTTAGGCCTACCCCCGGGGACCCTGTGGGCACGCTCCACCGCAAAGAATTTACTCAGCCCCCGAGGCTGGAGATGGGTGAGAACCAGGTCCTCAACAAATAGATCCGCCGCCTCCGCCTCGCGTCCCTCCGGCACCCTGATAATGCGAACGTTGTTCCTCCGGGCCCGAACCTCGGAATCCTCCAGCCGACGATTCATCAGGGCGCTCGCCTGGCCAAGCCTGCGCACCTCCTGTTGGAGGGCCGCCACGTCCGTTGTGAGGCCCGTGGTAGAGTGGGCCAAGGAGTCGACCCGGTCGTTGGTTTTAGACAAATCAGCCCTCACGAGGCCCACGTCCACGAGGACCGAGTCAATCTTCTGCGCCAGAGTGTCGAAGCGCTGGTCCACCGAGGCCTTCATCTCGGCGATGGCGCCCATGACGTCTCGGAGGGTCAGGTCCGTGGGCAGAGCGGAAGCATCAGTCGGGCCTGTAGGGGACCTACGCGGCGCCTCTGGGGATCCCTTCTGGAGGGTGTAGCGGTCCATACTGTTGGATTGCTGGGCCGCGCCACGGCGGGTCGATTTTATCTTAGCCCGATCGCCATCTTGTTTTGTGGACATGGTTTCGATCCCCAAGACGAGTCAGTCTCCTCAAGAAAAAGGGGGGCCGACAATCCAGTTCAAGGGGTCCAGGGGGGAGCGACCACCGCTCCGCAGGACGGACCGCAGCTGGCGGACCGGCAGGGCACCCCAGCGAGACCACACCACCGCACACCGCCCCGCAGCCCAACCTCGCCTGGCAGCAAGGAGGGCGCAAAAGCGAAAGTGAAAGTGCGGGGTACGCGAGTCACCCAGCCTTGCCCGCCGCTGTTGTTCACTTTGTGCCCGGATCGCCCCACAACTCCAGTACGGGGGGCCGGTGTGGAGAAGGCCGCAAACCTCAATCGATGCTCCTGCCGGTGTCCGAGGTCCGATTTAAAAATGGAAAACGGGCGTCACCTCTGCTCGGGCTCACAAATACAGTCCCCTCATCTGGGACAGGATTCTGTCAGGATTTATTCAGGAGGTCGCGGAGGTCCTCGGGAGCCTCGCACCTACGCGGCCATCTTGGTTGCGCGCTAGGCTCCTCCCTCCAGTCCATTTAAAAGGGTCCTTAAAAGGATCATTCCTCCCAGATTACCACCCTCTCCGGTATGGAATCTCAACATTGTACTTACTAGGCTCATGGGACCCCCATTTGAACCTCTTCACAAATGTGAACTTCAGTTCCTCACATGGAAAATAGCTTTCCTTATTTCAATCACCTCTCTCAGAAGGGTGAGTGAGATCCAGGCTTTAACCATACAAGAACCCTTCTTATAACTAAATCGTAAGAAAGTGGTTCTCAGAACAAATCCAAAATTTCTGCCTAAAGTCATCTCTGCATTTCACCTTCACCAATCAGTGGAGCTACCGGTGTTTTTTCAAAACCCAGACTCCGTAGCGGAGAGAGCTCTTCACACGCTAGACGTCAAAAGAGCCCTGCTTTATTACATTGACAGAACTAAATCCTTTCGCATAACAAAACAATTGTTTGTAGCTTTCTCCCCACCTCATAAAGGTAACTCAGTCTCCAAAGCTGGGATTGCACGGTGGATTGTTAAATGTATCCAAATATGCAACCAAAAGGCTAAATGCACATTGACAATTCCCCTTTGGACGCATTCCACACGCAAACTAGGGGCTTCCATGGCTTTCTTAGGGAACATTCCCCAAGAAGAAATTTGTAAGGCAGCGACATGGTCTACCACACACACCTTCACTAAACACTATTGTGTTGACCTGCAAGCCAAAGCAACAAGCTTCTGTAGGCCAAGCTGTTCTTAAAACTCTTTCAAACTACTGCAACCGATACAGGTGACCACCGCTAGGGGAGACACTGCTGTACAGTCTATGCTAAGTGTGTGATCTGCAGCTCATATGCCTCGAACGGAAAATGCTATTTACCATTATGCATCTGTTCTTGGCATGTAGAGCTGCAGATCCACACACGCCCACCCACCTTCCCGGGATCTGTATCTGTTCCAGTTCTATCTTACTTAGATATACACACATGGACATCTTTCTTTTCTACTAACGCCATCATTTCCCATCATGGCGAAAAACAATCTGAGGATGGAGTCGATGCCCATGCGCACTATCGTCCAAGGGAGGAGTCATCTATCTCATGACTACAAAGACTTCTTCCAGACAAAAACAAGGTGTAAGCATCCGAGCCCAACACCAGATGGTGATCTAATGCGAAGTGTGTGATCTGCAGCTCTACATGCCAAGAATAGATGCATACTTGTAAGTATTATTTTCCATCCTCCTTCCCACTCAGCTGGGAATGATTTAGTGAAAAGTGCTCCACCAAGCACTTCCACGAAAGTAGCACAAACAGCAGACCTGTGTTTTGCAGAACTGGACTCAAGAACTTAAGTGCCCGCTGCCACCTCATAGCAGGAAAAAATGGAGATTCCTCAGGAAAACACTCCAGGAAGAACAAGCATCAACCTGCGCAAACAAACTGTGAAACTCCTGCTCCCCTGGCGTCCTGGCTGAACATTTTTTCTCACCAGTGACTTCTAAATCTGCTTCATAAACTACAAAGAAAAAACCACAGTCAACAACCTTGTCAATGATGGCATTCAAATTGTCTCTGAGGGGACCAGCCTAGTCAACGACTATGAAAAAGACTTTGTTGAAGATGACATGGTCACTGCTCAGGGCCTTATTCTCAATGAAACCTTCGGCAGCAAGACGGTCATATGCGGCATTACAGTCTATAATCACTCCAAGGTTGGCTCTCCTTTAACTGTCTATGATGACCCATCATGTAGCTTAGATGACCAATCTAGGAATGATGCCTACTACCTTGTCGATGATACTGTCAATGACCCCCGATAAAGGGGACCGCAAGCCCATTCACCCAGATTCTGGACTCTGAGCTGGAGGCCAATCTCGGCAACCAGGATGTCTCAGAGGCACTTTACAGTCCTTTGCATTTGGATGTGCGGTAAGTTCCTGAGTTTGATGAAGATGCCTTAAATGAAGAGTAAGCCTACCAGGAGTATGCGCATCAGCTATAGACCTTTGTAGCTGACGACTCCCCCTCAGTCTTATGGGCTACGTCATTGCTTTAAGAAATCTGATTTTGTTCAGCTGCTTTGTGAGTTTTTTGTCAACTTAGCAGCAGATGAAGGATCCCTTTCAACAACAACTGGCCGAGCTACTCCTCCCTGTCCTCGACCTCAACCGTACCTATTCCTCCAGCTCCTGCACCTCCTTGTCCTTCTATGGACAAACCCCCCAGAGCTGTCACACAACAATTGGAACTGACAACACCTAAGGACACGCAGAATGAAGATTCCTTGGATTCTATGTATTCAGATTTTGAAGAAGATGGTGAAATCCCACAAGAAGATGATGGAGGCTGTGATTAATGGAAAGACTATCTTACCCAGGGATGCGGGATACATCGCCTGCCAACCCAAAATACCCTCAGGCCGACGTGGCCCATTTTAAAACTCTGATGGAGAAGGTGGCTAAGAAATTCAATCTCCCGATGACTTGGATGGAGCAGCAATGTCTCTTCTATTACTTTAAATAACTCCCACATAAATCAATAAGATCCATACCCATACTGGACTTTGTATGGTCAGAAAGTAAAAATAATCGATGATTGCCAGCTACGGTTCCAGCAGTGATGCCCTGTTTACAAAAAGTTCAAGGCTCAGATTCGGCCCTTGTTTGCCTTATGGGTCATCTGAAGCCAAACTCCATTATTATGTCAGCAGCTTAATCCAGATCCAGTAATCAAATCATGCTATTGGCAGCACCATCTAACAGACAGTTGGTTGATATATAATTTAGGCTATAGAATTAATTTGATGGCAGTAACATGAGTCCAAGCCAAAAATACATTTGCAATATTGGGCCATTAGGACCGATGGATGTGGCATGACCTCTCACCACTATAGTTGTGCTGGGAGAGCACAGACACTTACTACTGGTTCGCAGTGGTGAAGTGACACATTTTTTAAACCAGCAAAATATACAATCCAGGAAAAGTTGAAAAATCCAGGTAATCGCGCAGTACTGTCAGATTTCCTACAGAGTGTGTAATATGCAATTTGTAGCTTCAGGGTCTCATTTTTAGGTATTAAGTGTTTTAGCTGGTTCTCGTTGGCATTCTATTGACTGGGAAGGTTTGGTTCAATACCATGGGTTAATTTTTGTTGTTTAGCGATCAGCCCCTAGTTTTCAGAAGTAGAATGACTGCTCTTGTTTTTAGGCAGTCTCAATACCACTATGAGATAGTGATACATATTTAGCCTGCCCCAGTATGGCATTATGCAAGTACTGATTTCTTTGAGTCTAGAGGGAGGGTGGGATCCTTACAGCAGATAGTATTCTCATTTTTGCAGTGTGTTTGTGCAATTCTTAATGTTTTCTCTGAATTTAGACATGAGTGGTTTTCAGTGTAGGTTCCACATTTACATGGGTAGTGGGAGTCTGGACAAGGGAGATTGTGATTTTTTTCTTTAAAGAGGGGAGTACATTGTGTGCAGTTTTCCCACTGAATTATTAGGCATAGTTAGACGGAGAATTCACTGCTTTGCAAAATCAAGTTGGTGTTTTGGTTGATTTTAATATTTATGTTCTCTGTTTCAATAAAATATGCTTTGACCGCAAATGCTTTTGTTCTGGTTTCTCTCAGTTTGTAGTTTTTGGTGGTGTTTCCCAGAAGGGTTAAGCTATCGGCTCTATTCCGTCTCTTGGAGGGCTTTTATTTCCTGGTTGGCTTTTATTTCCTGGTTAACGTTTCTTTTGTGTGTTATCATGGGGTGTACTTCTCTCCTTCATAATAAGGAGTTTCTCTGTCGGCTTCTGGTTATTTTTCTAAAGGAGGTCATGGGGAATGGTGCCAAGAAGTGATCTGATCATTTGACTGTTTTCAGGATCCGCCTGAAGGGCCACCTTTGTAGCTATATCTTGTGGGATAGTAGAATGTTGAATACAGTCATTGCTGAGCAAACCTGCAGCCTGTTGTGAGACAGGAAAGTCATTTGTGTCCCCACAGTAGTGGTTGAAATCTCAGAGGTGATTAGAAGATGCCTAAATCTGTAGGTTGACCACTGATCTGTTCAACAAAGGTTTTTCTGTCTTTTGGCAGGTAATAGATAAAACAAGGGCCTGTTGGGAGTGAATAAGCCACAGGACTGATTAACAGACATTTAACCCTGCCTGCGTTTTGGAGTAGGTCTAGATAGCTCAATATCAGTTATGCGAGTTTTTGATTTGCGACAGAGTTCCATTTGTGAGCACTTAAGGAAAGCTTTAACTAGGTTACTAGTTGCTGATTAAGACAGAGTTTCTTTAAGTTTGCACAAGTTGTATCTTATTTTGCTGTTCGGTATTTGCTTGCTATTGCTACAGGTGTAGAAGATTTTGGTTATTTCATGATGAGAAACCTGTGAGAAAAGGTGCTCTTTAGAATATTAGTTTAGTTGTCCTCCAATCTGCCTGTTTGAGGATTTTGTTCTTTTGAGGAATGTTTTGCTTATTAGTATTGTTAATTTAGTTCTGTCTTTTTATCTGAGCATCTGTGCTTTGGGAAATAGGCAGTCGGAGTCATGAACACAAGTTCTCGTCTTTGACATATGGAGGTAGTGTTTGCCTTCCGGTGACTGGTGTCGGCCGTGGTTGGAGACGTGCCAGTGCTACTCCATTGCTGGATTTAAAGGTTTTTCTGGATTCTGTTTTCTCAGGTTTATTTCAAGAGATGAATTTGTGAAAACATGGTATTTCATTCAGATAAACTGTTATGGAGGTAACTTACTTGTTTAGCCTTTAAAAACGTATACATTTCATTATATTTTTTGAGCATTCTCTCTTCACCAGGCTCTTTTGCTCCTTTTTTTAAGTAGAGATGAACACAATACATGCACCTTGTGCCTTTTTTGTCCCTTGATGTGTGTAGATTTCTCTTTAAGAGCATCTAGCATTGCCTTTACTCTTTTCTCTACTTTAGAAGAACTGACACAATTTTGTCACATTTTATTTCAGTTTTAGTTATGTTATAGTTGCCATTCCTGTGGTTCCAAATTCAAATGTTTTGTATACTGTTGAATGCTAAGGTCCTTGTAGCTTATTTTCATCTTGGATTAAAATATTTGCAGAATGATTTCTTTTCAGTGTTCTTTGTAGCAGAACAGATTTTTCAAATGAGGCACAATTTGTTCACAAAGAGAACATTAACATTTGGGAAGATCTCATTTTGAAACAAATGTGACCCTATTATGTTTGAGAGTAGAAAAGGTTTACCATTTGATCGTAAATACCCTCCTTAGTGTAATTCCATGCTGCACACTTGTTTCAAAGCAATTTGCTTTTATGTATTTTAGTTGGTAAAAAATAATGATATTCTTTTTCCAAAGGACAATTTGCAAGGACAGCCGTTTCTTTCGTTACTTGCACACTGCTGTGATTATCAGTGGAACTATGCTGGTATTTGGTGGAAATACTCACAATGATACCTCAATGAGTTATGGCGCCAAGTGTTTCTCTTCAGACTTCATGGCCTATGACATTGGTAAGTTAAATAATCATACTAATCGGAGTCTCCTAGACATCAGTTAATGTACATTATCTACACTCCTGCCATAGTCTCCCTCGATCTTGGCGGGGTCACCCCTTTTGTGTTATTTATCTGATCTTTGTCAGCATGGACCCTCCTTCCAGGTAAGCTACCGAAAGCCTCCCACTGTAATATCCCTATACATGCACGTGCTCTATTCTCACCCATTCATCAACATTCATCCCAGGTCAAATTGAATACTATGTTAAGTTGGATTTCTGAATCCTTTAAAAGTAATCTGAAATCAATTGATGTGTTAAATGCAAGCGTTGATATGGCTTTCTGTGATCTGGGTGTACTTTGTTAGATGAGAAGTGAAGATCCGAATTCGTCAAGTAAAGGTGGCAGAACTGCTTCTTGGCATGTTGCAGGAGAAAGCTTAACCGGTGCCATCATGAGTCTACAGAACACATTCAGTCTGAAGCTTGTCTCTCTTTAAACACGTTGTTCCGCTCTTTCCACAAACTATGTGAGCTCAATCAGTAGGCGTTGCGGCTCTGACCTTGATAACTGACTTCTATTTAAGCTGCACCCACCCTCTAACCTGTGTGCCTGTAAGAGTTCATTTGTCAAGGTTATTTTGCTATTCTTAACCCTGCCCATCACTTCCATTTACCCTCTGGGTATCACTTTGTGCTTCTCAGTAGCTTGCTAAAGGTTTCCAAGCCTACTCTAACTTTTTGTGCCTACGTTGCATTTTTTCATTGCAATCTGCTATTCTTATTACTGGTCTTTGTTTTAACTTATCTACTGCCCTACATGTATATTTGTCATAGTCACCCTCCATGTCACTGTCCTTCTTTTGCTGGACTGTATTTGTGAGTTTATTTGATTATTTCTCTTTCGATTGTTATTGTTTCAAACAAATCACACAGTTTTTTTAATGTGGACCGAGAGCGGTTTTACTACAACATCGCTTTCTCTTTTTTACTTCCTCAAATGACTTGGCGGGCTTTGTGACCATTTGATTATCATTAGGTGAAATGTGCACTCTTCATGATTTTTTTGTTTATAAACCTTTTTATTGGATTTCATGCTTACACATGTCATACATTAATCATACTCGTCTGCTGCAGTATTACAATTAATAGTAACATTGTTGTGACAAATAGCAGCATTTAATCAAGTAATTAATTCGTTAATTAATGACGGGTAGCCTCCCCATCATCTCCGCTGGAGATGCCAGGAGGCATCGAAGAAGCGGTTGTTGCTAAGGTTACCGCAATTCTCTGACCCGTATGACAGTCTCTAGTCCATGGTCCCCTGCAAAGGGTGTCGGTAAATGGTAATCCAGATTCTAAACTGAACTTGGGGATTCAGAACTCGGGGAGTGAGGGGTGGGGGGAAGGGGAGGGGAAGGGGGCTTGGGGTCACCTGTGGCGGTGGCAAATGTAGTGTAGCTCCGTGTTATTCCACTAACTATATGCACTCTTTACTATCCTCACTGGTGGTGTGATTCCCGGAGGGTGGCCTGGGGGGTGAGCAGGAGGGAGAGAGCGCGCAGGCGGATTAGGGTGCGCCTGGTCCTGGCGCCGCTTGGGTGTCTTGCGGGGGTTCCGCGCCATCGGTGAGTGTTTTCTTGTAGTCATGCAGTAGCATCGCCCATTCTAATGAAATGGGACGCTTTCGTATGCCTCGAGCTTCCTCCTGACGGATGAGGTCTTCAGCTGCGGCCCATTTCTTTACCGCCGCCCACCATGCTGCTATTAGGGGACCTTCTGCTGCGCACCAGTGCATTGCCACACTACGTTTTACTAGTCGGACAGCCAGCATAGCAAATTTGGTTTCTACCTTCTTACGTTTATTGTGCTTGTAGATGCCTAGGGCGCATGCCTCCCATGTGTGGCAATCTGTTAGGCCTGTGACTCTGTGTAGTGTGGTGTGTACCGTCGTCCAGAGGACTTGTATCACGGGGCATGTCCAAAACATGTGAATAAATGGGGCGTCCGGAGCGTGACAGCGGGGGCATTCAAAATGGGATGATGGGTAAAAGCGTTTAAGCTGCGCCGGTGTGAGATAAGCGCGGTGCAGTACGTTAAACTGGCCATTTTTCAATCTTTGGTTGCGAGACACTCTTTTGTGGTGTTCTAGGGCCGTCAGCCACTCTATCCTGGAGGTTGCGGCCGAAGTCCTCCTCCCAGCGGCGCTGTAATTGTGTCAGTTGTACGTGTGTGAGTTCCATGATGGATTTATAGATCCATGTGATATGGTGTCTACCAGCCCCCATATGCAGTAGTGTGTGCAACACCGGGTGAGTCTTGGGTTCTTCGTCCCCGAGGTCCCAGGTCCGTCTGCAGTCCGCCACCAACTGCCGGTGCAGCAGGAATTGGCCGGCTGGAAGCCCGGTTTCTTCGGCCAAGCCTGCGAACGAGATCAGTCTGCCATCGGAGAACAGGGCTTCAGTTTCGGTGAGCTGGTGTTCGGTCCAAATCCTAAGCTCTCCTGCGGTGTAGAACTTGTGTCCTTTAGGGAGTCCTACCAGCGGTAGTAATGGGGAATATATATCGGTGTCCCTTTTGGCCATACGGTGAACCCGCATGGTACAGGTTCTGGCCGTTTTGATCAGTAATGGATGAGCTGGGTTGGGTTTGTTACCCGGAAGGCGCATTCGGGTCAGCTCCGGGACTGTTATCTGTCCATCTGGAGCTTCCGTTTCCCCGAGGTTACGATGCACTGTCCAGCACGATAGCCACTGCAGCTGCGCCGGTAAGAACTAGGCTTCAAATGATGGGGTGCCCCTCCCTCCCCCCCCCACCCCCTTATCGCGTGGCAGCTGCAAGGCCGACAGGCCTACTCTGCAGCGGCCCCTCCCCCAGATCAGGGAGACTAGCAATGAATTTAGCTCTTGGAAGAAGGTCCGCGGCGGGTTAACTGGAATATTAGCGTAGTAGTAAAGGAGCCAGGGCACCATGATCATTTTGGATAAGGCTACCCTCCCGATGGGAGCCTAAGGTAGGGTCCGCCAGAAGCTAACTTGACTTTTGAGTCCTCGGAGGGCTCGGTAGTGGTTGCCTTCCAGGAGGTCTCGGGGCTCATGGTAGAGTCTGATACCTAAGTAGTGCTGGGCGTCGCCCGTCCATGCCAGTGAGGCAAGTCCTAGATGAATTTCCCTGTGTGGGGTATTCGGGTGCAGGGGATGGATAGATGATTTCTCCCAATTCACCCGTAACCCTGCAGCTCTCTCAATCTGTGAGCGTGGTCCAGAGGGTGGTAATGTCTGCTGTGATGTCTCTAACGTAAATGATGAGATCATCCGCATAGAGGGAGATGCAATGTGTGCGACCTCCCAATGGGATGCCCAAATGCTCGCCTACCTCCCGCAGCCGTGCTGCCAGCGGCTCCATAGCGATGGCAAATATGACGGGGGACAAGGGGCACCCCTGGCGTGTGCTGCGCATGATCGGGATGGGAGAGGATATGTATCGGCCTATCCTAACCCTTGTGGTGATGTCGGTGTATAATAGCCGGGTGTACGCTATAAATTAAGGCCCTATTCCCACCCTCGGGAGTGTCTCAAAGAGGTATTCTCACGCTAGGGTGTCGAACGCCTTCTCAAGATCCAGTACAAGGCACGCCGCACGTGGGAACCGGTCCGGCACCCCGTCCTGGACCTGGAACAGTCGGCGTATATTCTGGGAGGTGTTTCTCCCGGGGACCAATCCACTCTGCTCCGTGTGTACCAGTCTAGGTAGTATCTCTGTGAGACTATCTGCCAGGATCCTCCCTAGAATTCTGCAATCCGTCATCAGGAGGGTGATATGGCGATGGGAAGTTCGGAGCAGAGGATCCCGATCGGGCTTGGGGAACGTTACCAGTACGGATTCCCGCATCAATTGAGGGAGTAGTCCCACTTCTAACGCCTCCCGAAAGATTGTGTCAAGCTGCGGGACTAGCTGCTGAGAGAATGTGGAGTACAGTTCTATCGATAACCCGTCGTCCTCGGAGCCTCGTTTTTGGCTAAGCGGTGAATGGCAGATTTGATTTCTGCTGTTCTGTTGTGAGTGGATCATCTAATGTCGTGCGCTCCTCATCCGTGATTTGGACTATGGTGTCTTTGGTTAGCATGTTCCGAATGTGTTCCCACTCTGCCCTGGGTCGGCTCCTCATAAAGCATGGTGTAGTAGTCCTGGAAGGCTGATAAAATGTCAGCCTGCGCGTATACCACCTCCCCCACGGCATTGTGAATGCCGGTGATCGGTTGTGTTTGCGTATCCTGACGAATGAGCCAAGCTAGCAGGGTGCCGGCGCGGTTCCTCATTGTGGACTCTAGTGGTATATGTGCGAAAATTATAGCGCCGTAGATCGGCACACGCCTTCTCATATTTGGTTTTGGCCTCTGCTAGTTGCGTGGGGGGAAGCTCCCGTTGATCAGCCGCTTTAGATAACTGCTCTACTTGTTGCTCTGTGCTTTGAACCGCCCTCTCTAGTGTTTGTTTTACTCCCGTAATTTGCCTGATGCATGCTCCCCGCAGGACCACCTTAAAAGTGTCCCTTTCTAGGGCTCTAGTCGGGTTGTAGTGCCCGTATTTTCAGCAAAGTAGTGTTGAATGGTGTATGACTGCTCGTAGTGGAACACTGGGTCCATAAGGCAGTCCTGCGGGAGGCGCCATTTAGGGATCGGTGGTACAGGTGGCCGCCATTTGAGTGACACGATATGCGCATCGTGATCTGAAATGACCCTACCGAAGTAGTCCGAGTGCCTGATGCGTGGAAGGAGCGACTGTGCGCACATGAAGCGGTCCAGACGGACTCGTAAGTTGTGAGGTATCGAGTGAAAGGAATATATTTTGGTGGTCTGGTGCGTGTCGCCATGCGTCCGCTAGGGACCAGTGGGCAGCCCAGGCGCGGAACGCGGCTGTGTGCGCGTGGGCTGGGGAGTGTTTGATGGGGGGGGGGGGGGGAGGGTAGGATCTATTCAGTGCGAGGTCTAAGGAGCAATTGTAATCCCCTCCTAGTATCCATGGGGAGTGTGTGAATCCCGCCAAGGCGTTCAACAGGGTCTCCCAAAACGGTGTCTGATCTATATTGGGGGCGTAGATGCTGCCTACGAGGATGGGCTTCCCATCCAATAACCCTTCTAGTAGCGCGTAGCAGCCCTCTGGGTCCACGCCTCGACCGGTCTCGCGAAAGGGCACTCCGGGCCGGATCCAGATCAGCGCTCCTCTCGCAAAGGCGGAGTAGGTTGTGGTGCAGAAAGTGCCACACCATTTTTTCTGGAGTTTGCGTAATTACTCTTTTGTGAGGTGGGTCTCTTGGAGGGATATGTTCTGTGCCTGCTGCCGCTTAATATATGCATATATCGCATAGCGTTTCCTGGCTGTGTGCATCCCCCGTACATTTAGGGTTAAAAACTGAAAGTCTGCGTGTTCCATGTTGGAATGTTAGTTGTGCCCTGCCAGCTCTGGGCCACTTGGGGAGTGGAGTCTCCTATCTCTAGCTGATGGATGTTGTGTGCGGAGCTGTGTAGGGTTGTCGGTGTGCGCCCCTGCCCTGTATATGGGAGGTAATACGAGATCATGATACATGGGGTGGGTGAACTGAGAACTGGGGCCGGAAACAGTCCTAATACTGGGGACCTATCACTGGGAGCGATACGTCCAAACTAGCGCTCTAAAGGAAGGAGAGCGTGAACAAGAAATTAACAACTATGGGGTGGTGGTGGTGGTGGTAGTGCGTGCATGCGAGGGTGGTCCTTGGGCGGGTCCATGAAGGATCAGTGTGCGTCATCTGGTCCCTGGCAGTGTCTGAACATTGTTACGTGTGTAGCGAGGGAGGACTGCAGTTGTTGAGGGGGCCTCGGCCACCTGCTAATAGGGCTACCCTGCGTCTATGCTACGAGAGACTGAGGATAGTGTTTCCATGGTGGTCTCTGTTGTGTCACCCTACGTGATCCCTAACTTATGAGATCTGCTGTCTGGGGGGTGACTTGTGGTAGGGTGATTGAGTCTCCCTTAAATGACGCTTCGTCGCTATCTTCACCAGCCGAGGAGAACAGGCGCGGGGCTGTGTCCATGTCATCTGAAGGCGATGAGGCCTGTAATGCTGTCACGGCCCGTAGAACGCCTCGGCGTGCCTGCATGATTTGCTCCAAATCCGGGGAGTCAAGTGCGGGGCTCCGTGCTATAGTGTTCTCGCTATTGCGCCCCTTGTTTGTGTTGTTTTTCCTGGGTCATGGCGCCCTGTTTCTTTGTCCTCGCACGGGTTCTGACCCGGATAGCTGCGGGCAGTGTAAGTCCGCCCAGTCCCTCGCCTCCTCCGCGCATGTAAAGAATAAGGCAGAGTTGTTGTAGATAATTCTGAGTCTGGCGGAAAATAACAGGGAATATTGAATGTTATTTGCATGTAGCCGCTATTTCACCTCCAGGAAGAGCGATCTCTGCTGCTGCACCGCCCGTGCATAATCTGGAAAGACCATCACATGTTTGTCCTCGACCCGGAGGGGGCCCGATCGTCTAGCGGCTCTGAGCACTGCATCCCGGTCTCTGAAGTGTGGGGAATTTCGCTAGAATCGGTCGGGGGGCGCTCCAGGCTGGGGCCTTTGCGTCGGGACTCTGTGGGCGCGCTCAATGGAGAAGGCCGACCGGTCCGCAGCTGGGGTAAAGGATTTCACCCATGCCTCCATGTGCTCTACCGGGTATTGCCTCTCGATTCCTTCTGGTAGCCCAAGCACCCGTATATTACAGCGCCTTGAGCGTCCCTCCAAGTCGACCATTCGTTCCTCCATAGTGGATAGGCGCGTCAGGATATCTCGGATTGTCTTTTGTTGGTCTTTTACTGCAGATTGGAGGTCTGCCATGATCTTTCCCCCTTCGCTGACCCTGTCGGCCAGCTTTTGGTGGTCGTCCTTGATGAGGCTGATGTCGGTCGTTAGAGTGCCAAGAGTGCCAAGCCTCTCCTCCATAGATACCCTGGAGAGTTCGATGGTGGCCAATACTCTGTCCAGTTTGTCCGATATGGACAGGTTGGGCGGGGTCGCTGTCAATTTGGTCCCCGTCTTGTGCTGTGGCATATTTTCCAGCGCCGTCTCTGGCACCATGGCGGTTTGCATGGCCCTAGGTTTCCCCATCGTGCCTCCTTGGGTGCCTTGCCCCTCTCGGGTCCGTGTGGTGGTGCTGGGGCCTGGCAGACACTATGCAGGACCTGTTCTCCTCTGGTGTGGGTTCTGGGTAAGCGCTGTCCCCCATCTGCACCGCTGGACGAGGCGAATGCTCCCGCTGTCTGATCTGGGGATGCTTCTCCCCGACCGCGCTCTGCGGTGGGCACTGTATGAGTCACTCAGTGGGCGTAGCCGTCATCGGCGTTGGTACCTCCCCCTTCCCCGCCTGCTGTCTTTGTGATTTAGGTGACTTGCATAGCCGGGAGGGTCCAGACCGGTATGGTGTTGCGCACTCTGTGGTCGGCTGGCTGGTGAGGGCTAAGCACTGCTCTGGGCGCCAAGCGGCCTGTTAATCCGCCATCTTGGGGTCAGGCAGCTGTTGAGTTGGTCCTCGGTGGTGGGGGGGTACCCCACACACTCCCCAGGATCAGGCAGCCCCGGGGGGCAGGGGGGGTGTTTTCCCCCACCACTCACCGTCTGCTAGGCTGCGTTGTCCACACCCAACCGGTCCGACTCTCTGCTCACTCCCTCGGAAGGCTCTTCAGTTGTGTTCTTCGGGCGCCGTGTTGAAGTCAGGCAGCCTCTGTCTAAATGGTGCTCCGGTGGCCAACGGCCCAGGAGGGGGAGTCAACCCAGTGCCACCGGTCTACAGCTGCCCAGCTTGTTTCCTCTTCACAGTCTCGACCGGCTGTGGCAGTCCGGCGTGCCCGTCTGTCAGTCTGCTGCGGCTTATGAGGCGGAGGCTCGGGGATCTGCTCGGTGCATGGGGGTTTCCCACGGCGTCTTGTACGGCGAGTGCTGCTGCCTGGCACACGGGCTGCCCCAGTGCTTCACAGTCCGGTCTTCCCGGGCTCGAGATTGGACCTTGGGACGCGTTTCTCTCAACGCACCTAGACCCTCGGATGTCGGGCAAAGGCGCGGGCGGCCACCTTCTTGCCGCCCAGCACTGGGTCCCTTAACGGCTCTGCTCTGCTCGTAGTCCCGGGCGGTTTCAGAAGGGGCTCAATGTCGGTGGATGCCCTGTGGGTTCCGATTGCTGAACGTCTGTTAATTTGCCAGGATCGACGCCCGTCGTGGAGCCACGGCACGACCGCCATCGCCATTGCCACCATGTGCACTCTTCATGATGTGTGGCACTTTTTCTGCCTTCACTCTTGGACAATTCTTTGTAATATTAAGGTGTGCATTTTCTGTGACCATGACAAACCTGTGATTTTCATCTTGAGCATCCTCTGCATTTGACTCCAGACACAATCATTTCAGACATTTGACTATTAAATATATAAATCAAATCATAACCCCTGAAACAATTTCCTCAATTTCGTTACTTTCAAAGGTACCTTTTGCATATCATGCAAGATCAGTCACCTCCTAATTACCTATTTTATCCTTGAATCACTGATGGTTGCGGGGAGCTTTCACTTAGGCTAAAATCTGGCTCTGATGTGAAACCGTGCCCCTTAATTGTTTGAATTTGTCCAGCTTTGACAATTGCCTCATGTGTATATCTAGTTCGTGCCCATGCTCACTTTAAGTACCCGCCTCCTTTATGGCAAGGTTTTGAAGGAGCATCGAGGATGTGAAAAAATGGGGTTCTGTTGAAGTACCCCCCTACTTTTTGCCTAGTGGTTGATGCAACTGTGACTGTAGAGTACTTGGTCCATGCTGTCCAGTTTCCCTGTACCAGTATTCTTTCCCTAAAACAGATCCACAATTGGTCCTTCAGACCCCCTGTGAGGCCCTAGTAAAAGATAAATCAGTACCTAGGGCTTTGGGACTGAAGGGAGGGGGGGTCCCCTATGGACCTTTCACATAGGCCATGCAGACTGCCACTGCAGCATGCATGGCCTGGTGCAGACAAAACAACAAAGTCGACTTTGCCTACTGCCTTTGTGCCATGCCAACTAGCACTGCCAAGATACAGGTAAGTCACAGGTGTGTGCATATGTGAATGATCAGATATGCTCCTAAAGTATTAGGGTCATTTCCTTAATAGTGTAAGTGCCAGGGAAGCCATAGAGTATATGGGCTGGGAACTTGACAACTAGAGTTCCACAGCACCATGATGAGTTCACTAAACTCAGGAGTGTCTGGTACCAAACTACTGCTTTAAATAAACCCACACTGATACTAGTGTGGGATTTATTCAACCATGTACCCAGGGGGCACCTTAGAGGTGCCCCCTGAAAACCTCCCAACCCTGGTGTGCTCACTGACCGGCTTTAGGCAGCCTGCCACACACACTCATGTTTCTGGACCCTTGGATGGAGAGCCTCTGCTCTCTGGGACCAGAAACCATGCACATCCAGAGGGGAGTTGTCACACCTCCTCCTCCAGGATGGACTCCGTGCTTGAAGGTGAACTTCAAAGGCCTGCTTCCTTTGTAATGTGACCCCCAGCCCCTGCTGCTAGCAGCGGATGGCAGCTCACGGTTTACACCCCCACTTTGGTGGGAAAACGTAGACCGACTAAGAGGTGTGCCCACCTTGGCCAACTCCACCCCTTCAGGTGGACGAGACGAAGTTGAGCACACTTTTCAGTCCCAACCATCTTGAAGATGAGGGGACTTTCAATCGGGGCTAGGACTATGCTCCCTCCCACTGGAGGGAGGGTGGCATATTGAAGGGTGTGGTCACCCCAAGTGAGGTGCCCATTGGTAGTACCTGTTAAGCCCTCTAAACACCCCCTAAATCTAGTACTTAGACAGCTACCTAAGAGCTTGAAACTAGTTACCTATGACCTAAGAAGGGCAAAGAAGGCGCCTTGCAGCGAAGCCTGAAGACGGCGACCGACTTGACCCTATTCCTACCGGCTTCTCTCCAGCATCCAAGACTCTGCGAAAAGCCTACGCATGTCCTGCTGCCAGCGACAACCAGAAACCCGAGGAAGACTGCCTGAACTTTGAAGAAGACAAGAACTCCTGAGGACAGCAGTTCTCTCCCCAAGAAACAAACACATAGGACTCCGATGCCTCAGATCCGCAAGTCCTGCCCACTCTGCACCCAACACTTCCAGCCTGTGTCCAGGTGGACCACCGACCCAGAACAGCTCAAGTCCAGCATTGGCTGACCCCTCCTGGACTCCACAACGACGCCTATACCCGAAACCAGAGGCTCCCTCTGACCGCGCCCGGGTACTGTAAGAAGATTCAGACGTCTCAAGGCATCCCTGCACCTGAAGCTCCTGTGCCTTGGTGAGCTGAATTGATGGGGCCGCTATGACCCCCCTACATCTCTTACCTGTGCTGTCGTAATTTTCCCTCCTGCAACTTCTGGTGCAACGCCAGCAGTCTGTTTGTCCGAAGCAAGTACCCCATTGAAACGCGTTGGACTCCTGATGCTGAATTTGCACCCTGCACCCTGGTGGCATATGTTTGGTGCTTCCCCCGTTTTTGTTCTTACCCCTAAAGCTTGGCCCCTGGAAACAATTTACCTACCAGCAAATACTGTGGCGTCTAGCACCCCCAGTCTCCATTGTAATGCATTGGGTAGTACTCTGATTTTGAGTTCTGCACCCGGCTGCCCCTGTGCTGCTGATGGTGCAGTTTCGATTGGTACTCACCTGACCCTTGCCGACCTTTTGTCCCGAAGACTGGAACTGTAAGTCACATACTTACCTATATAACCGCATTATTGTTCTCCTCCATAGGATAACAAAAATGTAAGTGTCTACTTTTGTAACTGAAAAGTATTTTTTATTTAAAAACTTACTTACCTTATTGCGAAGATCTTGATCTTAAAATAAAACCCAAACCAAGCTTATTTTTATAAAATTAGTGAGGATCTCCTTTTTTATTGTTATTGATCATGTGTGTGCAATAAATGTCTTACACTGCTCTGTACTAGGTCTAAGGCTACTCAACCATACTACCATAATAGAGCATCTTGTGTTTGCATTGAGCCCTGTACACTTTTGGGGAATCTCTAGACTCTGTTCACGGTAGAACCACCTAGTGTTATAACCTATACAGAGCCAGCTTCTCAGTGGGTATGTAAAGATTTATGTAACTGGGTTCACTGGACGCCGGTAGGTTCTTCCCTATTAACCATCATAGTGCACCTTTTTCGCTGCTCATGGCATCCCATCTCTCACAATTTTAATAGAGTAATGGTTTTTATGGCATGCTAACCCAGAAGATTTTTTTCCAGCCGAGGAGTTGAAACAGTCTCTACATTTGTACATTCTAGATGCTTGTACTGGGGTTGCTACTGAGCGAATCCATGTATTCAGACTCTCAGTGGCTTTCTTTAGAAATGATCCATCTTGGACCTTTACGCAGGTGAAAGGAACACTCTTTTTGTATATTTGTTATCATTTAGAGTGTTAAAAGGCTCAAAACCTGCTCCAGTGTAATTCAAGGAACTCTTCTTTGGGGGCCAGAACTTCACATAATTCATCTTAGTCACAGAATGAGCCGTGCGGGAGCCAGAAAATGTGCACTATACTGAAATGAGCATTATACTGAAAAGAAGTGCAAGTGCAGCACCATAACGGTGGCATCCATTATGTGCTGTGAACTTCTTGACACAGTTGTCCTGGAGTGTCCAGCTTTACTTCAGAGCTCTGCTAATAGTCTCTATGATTGTGGCAGGGCTCACATTCTATCAGGATATGGATTCTAACAGGGTTCTGATTTGGCTACCTTTCCACAAATCCACATACAGAATCTGGAAGTAGACTGGTAGTTCTATGGGCATGATGAAGGGTAGTCAACAACTCCTCTCTAGTCACTGGTGAAAGTTTGTAAATTTACTCCTGCGAAAGACAGGAGTGAAACTTTTTCCAGGGTGGAGAAAAAGGGGTTGTGGGGAAAGGAATTTGCAGCCGCTCGGCAGGCTTTTGCATGATCAGATATACAGATGCATTTATTATTTGAAAATAAGTTCACAAACATTTGTTATGAGTGTGGTTTCCAGTTCTTGTAAATTCCTGAAGTCGTAAATCTACGCCAATGCAAGGATGTATACCAGAGGGCACTTTCTGTGACTTTTTTTATGCAGTTTTTCATTATGAATGCAAGCAATCACCAGTCGTGTTTTCAGCTTCGGAATGGATTTGCATATAATCGGGGAACATTATAAGTAGCTTCAAGTTGTTTAATTTGGCAAACCTGAGTATACATTTTTATACTGCAGCCTCGGTCAATAATGCAGGCTGAGCTCACAGCATTTTTCTTAAAGTGCTAACCATAGTGTGAGAAAGTGGCTCTGTATATACTGTTCCCAAATAGGTACAGGGTGTACAGAGTCCACAGTCCCCAGAGGTTTGGCAGAGGCTAAAGTTAGATATAACCTTACTCTCTAAAGTGGTAGCTTGGTCGAGCAGTAAGGCAGTATCAGAGGACAGTGTAAAGCATTTGTTGTACACACTCAGTCAGCAAATAGTCTCACACACTCACTAACTGAACTCTAGGCCAATGGTTTATATATAAAAAATATATGCTTGTTTTATTTTAGAACCAACAATAGGTATTCAGATATACTTTCTCAGATTGAGATGCTTTATATAAATACTTTTGCAATATGCAATTGACTTTTGTAGAAAGTTACAAATGGTTGCAATAGGCAACACAATTTTAAACATCATAATGCATTGAGTTCAATGGAAGTTTCAAGTTATTTGCAACAGATTACTTTTAGGATTACTTTTGGAATTCCAGGACTGGATCCTAGATTCAGTCCTGTGTCAGTACTTAGAATCAAGTGATAAAAGTCGACTTACATACTGTGATGATTTTTAGACAATATTTTGATATTTTAAAAGTTGACACTTAGAAAATATTTCATAGAAAACGGTCAATGCTTCCCTATGGAAGGAAGTTCAAGTTGCAGGTATAGTATGTTCTTGTTACTTTTGTAATCCAGTACTGGGTACCTAGACTCTGTACTGGGACATTTATCCAAAACAGGTAAGCAATTACGTTTTCAGAAGTTATACGATTTTTAAAGAATATTTGAAGTTTGCAGAAATTGACACTTAGAAGAAATTTCACAGAAAAACAGTCAATGGTTTCCTATGGGAGAAAATTGGGTTACTGGTAAGTACAGTTGTAAGTATTGTTCAGAGTCCGTGCTGGGCACCAAGATCCAGCACTGGGAGCACACCTAATAGCAGGTGAGTATCTTCGTTTTCGTTACTCGGCTGATTTTTGGTGAATATTTTAAGATTTGAAACGTCCACGCTTAGAAGAAATTTCAGGAAAAGCCAGTCAATGTTACCCTAGGAAGAAAATTGAGTTATCGGTTTAAAGGTAAGTACTCGACTGGCAGAGTTAAGGTTCTGGACATAGACTCGGGGGTCTCCCAGGGTCAGGTAGGTACAGTTGGTTTACCCTCAGCGCCACAAGGGCGGCTGGGTGCAGAGAGAGTTAGACCCAATGTTATCCTATGAGAGGTAGGGGGGGGCCTTGGTTGGTGGCTGCTGACTAGCAGGCCACGCGGCTGTGGGAGCTGGGCTCCTGGTCACTTACTCAGGGCAAGTGGGGAGTTAGATGGGTGTAGAGATTGCACTGCCAGGGCCACTTGGGAGGCTGGGTGCAGGGTGCTTTTGAGCCTTCGGGCGCTCAATTGATTTCAATGGGATATCTCCGGTTTGGAAAAAGACTGCAAGCTCGGGGACGAAGATTCTTCAGGTGCCACCACCACTTCGAGAGGTAAGTTGGGTAGTTGGAGGATAGGTAGGTACCCCGGGATTGAGCACAGGGGGCCGCGGGGTGCCGGGTGCAGGGGTGCCTTTTGGTGTTGGGAAATCTTACCCTCTGTTGATCGCGGTTGGGGGGGCACCTGGTTCTGAGGCTGCAGGCTTCTTCAGGAGTGTCGAGGGAGGTCCTTGGGTGCTGGACTCTGGGTCACAGTCGCCGTGGGGCCGTCCTCGTGGTCTTTGTTCACTCTGGCACAGGCCAGGCATGGCTGGTGCAGAGTGTGCTGGGTTCGCGGTTCCGGGCTGCTGCCAGGGATTAGAAGTAGATTTTGAGTAGAGCCTCTACTCATGGGAGTCCCAGGGGGCTTAGAGTCAAAAGGTAGCCAGGTCCTCCAGGGTTTGTGAGGTTGCTGGCCACAAGAGATGCCGGGTTGGAGCAGGAGCAGGTTCGAGGGTCGACAGGCCGGTAGCACTGGGGCCAAAGCAGTTGGTGTCTTCCTCTTCTTAGCAGCTGCAGGGCAGGTCTTCTTTCTTCTAGCTCTTCTTCGGATTTTGGAGTCTGGAATCTCGGGAAGGAAGGTTCAGGGTGCCCCTAAATACTAGATTTAGGGGCGTTACAGGTAGGTGAAGGGCAGGGACCAATGGGTCCCTGTCCTAGGGTGGGTACACCCCCTATCCTGCCTCTCTCCTGTGGTAGAGGGTCAGTAGCCTAGTCCTGATAGGTTAGGGCTTCCCATCTTCAAGATGGCGAGAGCCTGGAGATGTGCTTCACCTCGCCTCCCCCACCTGAGGGGTGGGGTTGGCAGGCTGGCACATCCCCTGTCCTTATTTGGGGTTTCCGGCCGAGCTTCCCACCAGAGTGGGGGGTTGCAGTGGCCTGGGGAAGCTCACAGAGGCGGCATGCCTTTGAAGCTTCCCCCTGCCCATCCTGGGGGATGAGATTTAGCACCTCGCCCAGGATGTGCATTGTTGCAGGCCCAGGAGAGCAGGGGCTCTCCTACCCAGGGGTCCAGCAACATGTCTGCTGTGTGGCAGCCTAGGCAATATCAGACATGGATTGTAGGTTAGGTTTTAGGGGGCATCTCTAAGATGCCCTCTGGGGTGCTTGGTACATTAAATCCCACACTGGCATCAGTGTGGTTTAATGTGCTGAGAAGTTGATACCAAACTTCTCAGTCTTCAGTGTTGCCAATATGGTGCTGTGGAGTTCGTGTTTGACGAGCTCTCAGCACCATGCACTCTTAAATGGCAGCACTGCACTTACAGTGCCCAGGAATGGACCTGGGTACTGTAGCGGCACAGGGCTCCTGCGCCCACACCATTGGCATAAGGCACCCAGCTAGAGGGGTGGCTGATATGTGCCATGGCAGTGTAGGTGATGGACATGGCACACAGGGATGTGTGCCATGTCGACTCTTTGTTTTGTCTTGCACCCAGACACCCAGCCTACAAGGGCAGTGTGTGTGTGTGTGTAAGGGTACAGGGCCTCTAAGGGTGGCACAATGAGTGCTGCAGCCCTTAGAGGCCTTCCCTGGTCACAAGGCCCTGGGTATGTAGGGTACCATTTACCAGGGGCTGACATGTGGCCAGGGTTTGCCAATTTGGGTTTTGTGTTTTTAGGGAAGGAACATAGGCCCTGGGCACCTGATTGGCAGGAGTCCAGGGTACACTCAGTCAAAGTACATTCAGCAATTCAGCAAAAAGTGGGGGCATACCATGCAAGAAAGATGGCACTTTCTCACACATAGTAGAAGAGGCTTTTCATTAATGAGCCATATATGTAGATTCGAACAACTCAACCATTTTAATAAAAACCTTGCCTTAGTTGCAGGAAATCCTTACTGTGGTACTGGCAATAAAAGGGTTGACCCCAAAGAATGTGTTCTGTGAAGAAATTCCACCCTCATGTACTGATTTCAAAGGTGGAACTGGGGAGCTTCTGATTTGCCCATAAGCTGTGATTTCTGGTTGTTTATCGGATACCTGACATCCTTCATTTTAGCTATGGTAAGACTTACCCAGTGTATGTGCTTTAATAGAGCTGGAAGGGTTGTGATCTGTTCAAAGCTACACTCATGCAGTGCCAACGTGAAACCAGTGCCTTGCTTTGATAAAGGTGTGTTTTATTTTTTTAGCTAACTGCTTTTGAATAGTCTTGTTCTCAGGGTAGTTTGTTATAACAAATGCCTCACAATCCTTGTAAATGGTTACCTATTGTGTCTGCTGTTTTTAAGTGAAAGGTAAGCTGCGCGCTTTTACATAGGATTTACTGTTATTTTTCTTTTGTTTTGGGGGGCAGATATGCAGGATTGTGTGAATTTTTACTAGCTACTGTTTAAGCGCAATGCTGCCTATTCTAATCATTTAGTGATAAACCTCTTTACAGAATCAGCCCTCCAAATGATGACAGCTGTATGTATGAATAGTTACCCATTAATAGTGTAATCTGTCTTTAATAGTTTAGCTTAACCTGACCATCTTATTTTCTTGTTATAATACCATTTATTGTTTATACATAACATTTGTTGAGGTTTCAAAATGCATTTCTTTTTCTTAGCTTGCGACCATTGGTCCGTCCTTCCTCCACCAGATCTACATCATGATGTAAACCGGTTTGGTCATTCAGCTGTGTTGAACAACAGGTAAGCGAGCATGCAATTTAAATAAAAATAATTTTTAATCCCAATTTTTCATTTATGTTAACAGTTGCAAAACATGTATGATATTGAAACTTGTTCATGCATGTTAACATCATTACAGCAAAGTATAGAGCAACCTGATCAACAGTCACTGAATCATGATTTACACGCCTACTAGCAGATCTTATTATCAAACTACACAAGCTTCATTACTTTGTGCTATCCATCCATCCAGTTGCAACATTCAACAGTTTCAACTACATACCACTGAACTATGGTTTCTTATAGAGCATATTGATTAACTAGAACTAGTAAATAACATGCAGAAGTTTGTGGCGTAAGCCAGATCAATCTAGGTGCACTTACAGAGCTCTCCAGTTATCACAGTGCCGGAGTGTATACTATACAACTTTAAAGTGTAGGTGGCATCAATCTTTGTCTTCCTTTGTCGGTATCACATGGCAATCGCCATCCAGCATGGGGCGAGCCGCTACAATTGCATCCCAGACGTGAAAAGTCTGATGGGCATACACCCGTTTTGACCTCCAGCCGGAGTGCATGGCCTTCCCATTCCGCAGACTTATCGTATGCGGTTAACCATTTTCTTCACATCGGGGACATGCTGTATACATCCAATTAATGCGTTTGGGGGTTATATAGACCCTATCCAAATGATAATATTGTTGAAATCTTAAGTTGCAAGAAAATTTAGGAGTGTTCTGCAGCACTATATCCCACATAACATCACTCAAATCCGTGCCCATATCATCAGACCATTTTCCTCGCAGCCCTATTAGATCTCACTTCAAGAGATTTAGGAGCGCACTTCTCCTGCCCTATACCATATGTCCTTCTGGCAACTGTGTACCGAGCCTTCCTGTGTACCCTGTCTCCACAATTTTGTAGTGTTGCTAGTAGTGCATCATATAGCAAAAAGTTGGTAACCAGAATATCATTCCTCTTGAAGGGCACCAAAATATATAGAACCCATCCCTATACAGTGGTCCTACTGTGGCCAGATCATGCACCTCCCAGGCCCCAGTGCTCCCCAGTTCCCATTATGTGGTAATGCTAACAAGAATTTTATGAGGATCTCTGTAGCATACGGGAGACATGAATGCTCTCTCTGGAACAACTGCATTCAGACATACTGGAGCGTTTTCACCAGTAGATACGCTCCCTTAAATTGTGCCTTCCTGAAGGGTTCAAGGAGCATATGAGTAATTATGAACTTGAAGGAGCATCAGTTGTCCTTAGACCCATGCCAGCCCAACAGGCCACCCCCCCTTGGTTGTCCATTGTAAGTGGGCAGCAAAATAGAGCTAGAATTCCCGGGCAGCGAATCACCTGGCATTTGCAGTTAGTACATCACTACCCTACATCTGCCATTATTCCATAGCAAGTCTATCTGCATTCTGTCCATTTCCTAAAACAACTGCACAGGCATATGTGTTTAGGCAGGGAAGAGAAGAAGTATACCAGTCTAGGGAGGAGGATATATTGTCTAAGGCTATCTTCCCCATCACTGAGCTGTGCAGCATTTGCCAGAATTGTATAACCTATCATAGTGACAATAGGATTGCAGTAAACCTCCCCTCCAACAGGTTCACTTCCGTTCGGAATATACGCCCTCCCAGACATTTTATAGTGGTGGTTCCCAGTGTTTATCAGGCCCTAGCTCTGTAGGTCCCCTCCAAGCCCACCGGTTCCTGTTCTTTACGGAGTAAAAGGATTATTTTCCCCCTGTTCGCCTTTAACCTGGATAATGTGCCAATCTTCCCCCAGAGCCTAGATTGCCTTTACTCTCTCCACGTAAACGCAGCAATTTATCATCCAGGTAAAGTGACATATGGAGTGGGATTCCTTTAATCTGTAGGCTCTAAAAACTGTGCCCCTGCTGATTGGTTAATGCCAACGGTGGCACAGCAATTGCAAATAGTATAAGTGACTGGGGCAACGATGTCTAGTTCCCCTCTCATGCCTCTTCGCATGAAAAACTTGTATTCGAGGCCCCAGTCATATATTCGTGCATAGTTGGGAAATCTGGGGACTCCCCACTGGCATACGGCCCTCATAATGAGGTTTGAACACGTAGTTGATCTGAATGGGTGTACATCAACTGATTAAACAAATTATAGATTTATAATACAGGGATGGATTTCTTGTTCGGAGTAATAAGCCACAGCAGCAATCGTCCCACCTTGTCCCTTTTGGCATGTGCATTTGAGATTTAACTTTTGTAGTCCTATCTCTTCATGCAATAAAAACGGAAATGTACCTATATCCGTATGTGACATTTAAAAAAAAATGAACTCTTTTGCAAACCTTTTTGTAATTAAAAAATAAAAAAATCTCAAAACTAACTGGCAGCACGTCTAACACAACCTGCTGTCAACTTAATGAGGAGAAGTGCAGCCTAATAGGCTCCCAGCGCTTGGACTGGCAGTTGTAGATCTACAAGACCCCTTCCATGTTCTGCTTTAACAAAGAAGCACAGTAATTACCTTAAAATTGTATTAGGGACTTTCCATTGCCAATGTGTGGCGATTCCTGTTTGTCTGTAGTCCTATCCTCAAACATGATCAAAACATGCACAGAAGCAGTGGCAAACAAAAGGGGAAGGGAGCACAGTGCCTAACACCCCAGGACCAATTTAACTCAGATGCATGTGTTGCACTCTACTTATGAAGAACAATTATCATGAAACCAGGGTACTCCGCCCCCTTTTTAGGTCTCGCTGGCGTTGCAGCGCGAAGCGCTGCCGCCAGCGAGTACTATTGTTGCCTCCCAAGGGAGACAGACCGGGGCACGCGCAGCGATCGGGGTCTGTGGACGCGCAGACGCACACACAGACACACGCGCACGCACACACCCCGCCGCTGCCGACCCCGGCTGCCTAACGCGCGCGCACACACCTCGTTGCTGACTTGCTCCACGGAGACGGCTTGTTACAGGGGCTGCTGCTCCGTCTCCCTGAAAATTAGTGTAATTTGAATCCGGTGAAGAAATCTATGAAGGCATAATAAAAATCAGATGCTGAGCATGCTAAAAAACCACTCGGTGGCACTGTTTGTCTAGGATTTACCAACTAATGTTTTGATATTTCTCACCTTACTTGATCGTGGATTTCTGTTGACCTGCACTTCGACCACTTCGTAGCAGAACAGCGTGTGTCTGTCTGTTCGGTTCGATGACAAGGGGCCAGTGATTAATTGGGTATACTTAAGGGCTATTTTCCCGCCAGAACCACACTGAATTTTCCAACCAGACCTGACTATAGATTTACATATGACGATGAAACTCGGTGCACTTGCATCAATAGTGGAAATAAACAACAGACCAGTGGTATGGTGGCATACAGATAGCGAGTCTATTTATACTTAGCAAACTTAATTAGTGAAGTGTATTTGGATGGGGTGTGTGTCAAGTGGTGCAGGAGTTATGATACAGAGGAGAGCAACGCCTATCGCTAGGGCCTGAGAGTGTGTATGTGACGCATACTGAATACTATCCCCCCCATCTTTTTTGTAGATGTCCCTACACTCCTAGCTCCTAAAGAGACTCTACATTGCACAAAGGGTCGAAACGCCGTTGACTGTTTACAACAAGCATTTGCAATGCAATAGGTCTCGCATTTATAAGAGTTTGAGCTATTGGCATTGTAAATGACAATGCTTTTTATTTAAGTTTGTTTTTTTAAAAACAGAAATAAAAGGCACTGTCATTTACAATGCTAATAGCTCAAACTCTCGCAAATGCGAGACCTATTGCATTGCAAATGCTTGTTTTTTTTTAGGTAATGCCCCCTCTTGCTGGTGAGCTGTCGAGCTCTGTGTGATGCACCTGAGAAGACTGAGCAGCATTTTTAGTGTGAATCTTTTCATGAGTCACATGCTGCCACGTAGTGACAGGGTACGTAATTCTCCACTTTTTTGTAGTCCTTCAATTTTTGTTGTTTGTTAGGCGTAGAATATTTCCCCATTTGGTGCTCCATGTGACATTGTATGCCCTCCCCCAGAAGCTCCCATTCTTGCTCGCCATCTTAAGATTCTTGTTTTCTGCCATTGAGTCTGCATGCTTTGTTTAAGGCTCCAACATGAAAAAGAAGAAAGTTCTAAAGAAGTTCGCTAATTTTGGAGAAGGTCATTGAAGATGAGGTACTGGTGGAGATACTTATCGTGTAGGGGGAGTTTCCTTGACTATTTCGTGAATGCCCAGACAACGGGTTGCTATTTGGCGTGACGGAGAAGACTCCGTTCCAGTTATGCAACCACAAGTTTGCGCAGAAGGATCAACACCAGGTCAGCAAACTCTGCCTGCCAATCGATCATCGAAGCGATGACCTCAACGCATGTGCCCTGTTCAAGTCGAAGACTCTGAGGGCGAGTGAGAAACAGAGAGAAGCACACTACGTCATGCCGGGAAAGAAACCGCACCATCCCTAAGAAGCCTGGGTCTGTCGAGGAACTAGGAGGAAAACGTTGCCAAAAGGGTCAAGGGGGAAAGCATTCGACACCGACCTGAAAATGGTCGAGGGAGAAGCTACCAAGAAAGACAATAGGCCACAGGTTACACAGTGCCCGAATAATAAATCTGGTGGTTACCTTCACGGCCTTAACAGGTCTAGTAAGCTCACCGCTGGACTAATAATGTCGTAGTTGCTGACAATCCCAGATCATGTAAAAGAAGCCCCTACCCCCCTTTCTTCTCATCAGGGACATGCAGGATACATACAGTTAATGCGTTTGGGGGTTATATAGTCCCTATCCATACAGTATTACTGTTAAAATCTTGAGTTGCAGGAACATTTAGGAGTGTTCCACAGCACTACTCCCACTCAGCATCACTCAAATCCATGCCCAGGTCATCAGACCATTTGCCTCGTATCCCTATCCTGCTTGATGATAACCTATCATTTTCATACCCTAGCACACCTGAAAATGTAAGCATTAAACGCTGAAAGATCGCCCAGGTTGTTCATTTTAAAGGGTTAGTGTATCCAATCTGCTTTTTTTTCAATGCATTGTGAGACTAATAGTCAGTTTCAGTTTCAAAGAATCTTTATTCGAATTGTAACAACTCATAAAAGCACGTCTTATAACACACACAAAAATCTAATTTCCCAGTAAAAAACATACAGATTAAAACACATTATTTACACATTTCCATCGTTCTACGCGCATGGACAGCAATCTTTAAAAAAGTACAAACACGAAAAATTATTTCCTCATTTTCAAGTGTTAACAGTGCCTGATAAGATTTGACCAAGCTAATTGGTCTGAATTTTTTAAAATAAGAAATTAAAAACCAGTTTGTGTATTTTGAATAGAAATTACAGAGAAAAAAGAAGTGCAAATCACTTTGTTTACTTTGCCCATTGCAGGGACAGCTCATCATAGTCGTACTTTCCTGATAGCCCAGAGGAAAATTTAACAGATACCTAATAGTTCCAGCCCTCAGACGACATAGACTTCTTTCCCAATTTGTCAGTTGTAGTGTTAAATATAGTGCAAGGGGATATCTGGGTACTGCTATATCCATGTACCTCGTGACTGTTGGTTTCTCTTGCTCCCTCCTGAGTCTCCTTTGGGAGTACAGTGCACTTAATGCCTCTTTTAATTCGGATTTCTTAATTTTACTGGCATGGTTAGTATTAATAAAGATGTTATCCATGCCTATTTCTCGCAAATTTGTATATATATAAGAAATCCACGGGATCTTCAACCCCCTATCACAACTTAAACAATCAATTAATATCTCTTGCGTAAGTGACGCTGATTTGTTCATCCAGACAGAGTGCCAAAATAGCACTGGTCGGGACCTGACAAAATCTGAGATAAAGTTTAAGTTTAATTCATGATGTGTGATAAAATTGGATGTAAAAATTGGCACATTTAATAGTCTCCTACAAAACCGATTCTCTACTCGCTGAATAGAGATGCTGTTCCCAATGCCCCAAACTTCTGCTCCATAAGTTGCCACTGGGACACATTGAAGTTTAAAAATCTTAACAATCGCCTTAGTAACTCCCGATCTCTTTGGTTTGGGAATACTTAAAATCGAGTTTGTGGCCTTTGAGAATTTGCTCGCGGCCTGGGCCAAATGCTCAGACCATGAGCCATTCGCAGCAAAGGTCACGCCCAAGTACGGGAAGATATTGGTTACAATAAGTTTTTCTCCCCCGACCTGTATGGGACTCAATTGTCGTTTGCCTGGACCACATGCCATTATAAAAGATTTTTTAAAATTGACTCGTAAGTCCAGGTCATCCATAAATGTGGTAAAATTAAGAACCAAAGAGCGGAGTGAGTTTGGCGTACGGCCCATTAACACCGCATCGTCTGCGTACAGAAGAGTGGGTATGGCTTTGCCATTTATTAAGGGGTACGTCCGGTCTAAACTTTACAAGATAATTACTGAGCCCATTTATATAAATAATAAAAAGCAGGGGTGCTAAAACGCACCCCTGCCTAACTCCTCTTCCAATTTCAATGGGTCCAGACAGTTCCCCACCTACGCCTATTCTCACTCTGGACTTTAGGTCCATATGTAAAAAAGCTAAAAAGTGGACCAGGGAGATATCCAAACCATACTCTAATAAAATAGTCCAAAGTTTGGACCGATTAACCAAATCAAAGGCGGATGACAAATCCATAAAAGCTAAATAAATGGGTGCAGAACGGGCAATATTGTATTTGTCAATAATTTAAGATTAAGGCATTGTTCCACTGTGCCAACCCTTGATATACATCCTAATTGACAGGGGGATAATATCCCAGTTTCCTCTGTCCATGTAATTAACCTATTATAGATAACGCGACCTAATATTTTCAGTGTATTGTCTAGCAATGAGATTGGTCTATAATTTATAGGATCAGACCTATCCCCTTTCTTGTAAATTGGGACTATTATGCTGGTGCTCCATGTATCGGGCATTGTTGATTCGGGCAAACTATTAAAAACATTCACCAATATGGGTGCCCAAAAATCAGGTTGCCATTTGATGAGATCTTTCGGAAGTCCATCTGGGTCAGGGGCCTTATTGCCGAGGCTCTGGGCAAATGCCTCCTCCACTTCTCCCGCAGTTATCTTTAAATTGACAGAGGTTTCAGAGATGTTAGTAATTAGGCCTTTTACCGGGGCAGCATAAGTTTTAGAGAAGTGTAGTTCCCAGGAACTAGCGGAAATGGTACAGCTGATTGGGGTAAATTGTTGGCCCATATTCCGGAGTTCTTTTACTGCTGGCCAGAATAAGTTACTTGATTTCCTTCCTGCAGTCAGTGCCGATGCTTCCCAGCGTTCTCCCAAGAGCGTAGATCTCCTTTTCTCTAGGGCTAATTTGTAAGCCTTCCTTGCTACACTTACTTTTGCCCCAACTCTAGGGATTTCTGTAAGTGTCTTGCGTAGGTTCCTGTTTGCCACGGAACAACTGTGGTCGAACCACCTGGGATCTTTAGGGCTCTGAGGGGCTTGGGCCAGCAGCATAGTCCTAACTATGGCACATATTTTACTAAAATGTGTTATAATTAACTGGCCACTAGCTGTTGGATCTAAACAAAAATCTATACACTGCTGATTTTCCCCTAACAGAGATTCCATGATTCCTGCTTTGTCTATACCTTTCCACTTTAACCGTAATTTATCAGTAGTTACACTTAGATCTTTCGCTCCCTGCATTGAACTGTAGACCGGTTTTGACGCTAGTTTAAATGTTACAGTTACAGGGTTGTGACCCCCAAAGTCTGTCACTACCGTGTCAGTTTCCATTATGCGATCAGCCATGCCAGGGGAGACAAAGATAAAATCAATAGTGGAGGTACTAGCTAGTCCTCTATGTGTAGGTACCTGCTGCTGCGATAATTTTGGTCCATAATCCATTATATTACTAAGGATATGCTCATCTAAGAGGGCTCTCAATTCCTGACCCCTTTGATTAGCAAGATACCACTTTCGCTGTTCTACCTGCCATACATAACTTGGGAGCTGAGCATTAAAATCCCCGGCCACAACAATTTCGGGCCCAGCAGTTTTTCCCCATCTATCAGCTGATTTGGAGATGAAATTAGACAATGCTATAAAATTCTTATTTGGGACTGTTATAAAATCATTGTTATAAAAATGTATTAAGACAAAGGGGGTTTTCCGCTTATACTCAATGGCCTGTATGTTAACATTATCAGTGTCGATGGCCCTATGACTTCCCCCGGCCATTATACTAAAACCTACGAACAACCCACCAACAGCCCGACCATGTTGCAATTTACGCGCTGGTATATTCTAACAGTGGAACCCATTAATGTGCAGATTATATGGTGCCCAAGTTTCTTGGAACATAATTATGTCGTACCTTGTAATTAACTCAACCCAGTCTTTATCCTTTAGTCTGGGTTCAAGGCCAGCGACGTTCCAACTAATTATTTTTAAATCATAGACTTTATTTTGGTCTGTTATTGGGGATCTTATAGGTTCACACATATATGGAAATAAATCTTTAAGTGGATTTTTAATAATCAAGGATTCATTAGCGGCCACCGATTGCCCTGGGTATTTCTTATTCTTGTCCTGGTCCCCGAAATTATTTACGGACAATAAATTGGGGCTGGCATGCCACTCGTCTACTGGGTTCAAGGGTACCTGAGCCTGTTCTTTGATTATTACACTACCTTTTAATTCAAATGGATTAAAAATTGTTAGTGTCATAATCTCTTCAAAAGGTCAATCCACACCCTCTAAACCTTGAGAATTAAAGGCATCAAAACGATTATAAATAGGTATCCTATATTGATTTTCGTAATAGTCAAAATGCCTATTTTCGTATATGGGTTTTGGGCGTGGGTGACTTTGAGCCATGTATCGATTATCGTAATAATCGAAGTGCCTGTTTCCTTGTATAAAATTTCGAGACCAGTTTCTTTGGGCAAGCGGGGAGGGTGGGTAAAAATAGGTAAGTTCCACTGTTTGAATTCTACTTTCTAAGTCACCCTCCCTCCACCCACTAATGTAATTTACTAAACGTCTATCTTTGAAATTTATAATAATACAGTCACCTTCTTTTGTCTCTGTCCCACCCAATTTAATCTTCTAACATTGAGTATTTGACCATTTAAATATGGGGTAATAGGCCTATGTCGAGATAGCCATTGGCTGACCTTATTCTTCATTTCAATGTAGTTTTCTGACTTGCCCTCTCCTAAAGTTGGTACTCCTATCATGACCACAGTGAAAGGGTGCGATTCTGGAGGTAAGTCGACACGTGTACTCTTACTGAATGGCCTTAGTCTCTCGGATTGTTCCTGAGTGGCATTGCTGTTGTTACCACATAGTCCCTTGACTGCCCACTCACTCCCATCCTTCCCAATGGTGCACTCTGTACCTAGATCTCCGATCTGTACACTAGGGAGAGATGGTGCTTCTTTTACCCCATCCAGGCTCTTTTGAGGGGCTGTTAGCGACTCCTTATGCCCATTGTTTAAAGATGTGAGTCGCTGGGATAATTGAATATGCTTGCTAATGTCCGACGCATCTCTTAAAATATTCTCATTATTTCGTGGATGCCCTGGCTTGTCATTAATATTATTTTGGCTCTGTGTTTGAAAAGACTGGGCAAATTTCGACATGATTTCATTATTTTGCTGTTAGGCTTTTCCAATTTTCTCCAACCTTTCCCCTATTATTTTTACCCTTTCATTCACAGGAAGCATGAGCGACTTCATTAACTGTTCCATTCTAGACATAAAGTTCTCCATACAGGAATTGTTAATACTTTCCTCGTTACATAAAACAGTATCAACAGGTTCGAGGCATGTGGGCTACTGAATTCATATCTGTGCATAGATCGCCGCCTAGTGTTGGGTCCGGATGATTGCACATTGTTGTCCTGGAAGAGTCTTCGAAGTATCACGAGATAGGTGACTCCTCCCCTGCACCACAGTGTGCATGGGCTTCCTCTCCATCCTTGGATTGTTTTTTTCCGCCATTGGGTTCGGATGTGCTTATCTTAGCTCAAGTTAGGAAAAATCAGTTTAAGGCCAAAAGGCCTTTAGTTCTCGTCGGTACTTTTCCCGTTCGGTATCGACTAGTTTCTTTAGTGCTTAAGCACCTTCTTCCAGCTTTTCGGATCCGCTTGGTCCGAACATCAAACTTCGATCGACGATGGAATCGAGGACTCCATTCAAAAGGTGTCCTTTATGCCACGCGAAATACCCACACATCGACGTCCACCCGGTATGCAACAAATGTCTCTCACCGGATCACGAGGAGTCGAAATGTATGGCCTGTGCCTGATTCCGCTCGAAGAAGACTCTCCGAAATCGACGGGCAGCGAGATTGGAGGCGCAGCAATCGGTGCCTGCCCCGGCCAACATCTTTAGCACCGAGGACGCTGAGAGCGTGGAAGACGTAGACTCCAGCACCGCTTCCGAACACGACTCCCGATCGGAAGACGACGATGAGGTGATCTTTCAGAGAGAAGAAGTCGTCGATGAGGTAGGAGACTACGATGAGGCCTTTGGGGCCGAGGAAGATAGCTCCAGCGAGGAGCTAGGCCAACCCGTCGATATGGAGGCCGACAAAATACGTCGTCATGAGGCTCCGGTCAAGGGATCGCCTTCGGGCCTTACCCAAGATCAATCTCACGGTTCTTCGGCCCCGCCTTCCGGCCCGGCCTCGAACATTTCGCAAGAGCCATTATTATCGAAGACGACTGGGTTCCATTCAGCGAAACCGAAACCATCCATCGCACCAGTTCCATCGAAACCGAAAGTGAAACTGGTTGTGATCGGCTCGAAGCCCTCCACTCCTTCGACGCCGGCAAAGGTCATCGGCTCCGACCGCCCATAAAGGGATTTCGGTGCCGAGCTCACCGCAGCGGATATGGGTGCCGAGCCAAAGAAGAAGGCCCTCGGTCCCCACAAGGCGCCTCGGCCTCTGGCACCGAAAACATCGGCCCCAACCACCAAAGTCAAGGTGGCCACCCCATCTGCGTCGACGTCTAAGACGGCGGCGCCTGCCAAGTCATCGACTCCAACGAGCGTCGATACCTCCCTTCGGATCGATGACCCCATGACTGCAGAAAACTCGGGGGCTGCTTCGACGCCTACCTCCAAGGTGCCGACCGGTTCCAAACAGCCATCTGCGTTCACCGTGCAACAGGTCTCGGCATCGTTGCAACGCATCAGAGAACGGGCAGCCCTCCACTCCACGTCTGGTCCTGACACGCACAAGGCTTCGAAAGCACCCTCGGCGCCAACCAACATCACGTTTGGGTTGCCGCCGCCCACGGCGCCGAGACTGTTCGAGATTCGGACAAGTGTCCGCCGGACACAGTCCCCATCCACTGGACAAACAGATCTCGAGCCTTCACAGCCACAATTTATCGACGCCAACACTGGTAGGTTGATGCTCCGCAAGCGGAAAATCACGCCAGAGAGGGGATTGGACTCCTACAAAATTCCTCTCAAACACAAATTACCGGCAGGGTCAGAGCCAGTGCTTCATGAACACTTTCAACCCTTCCATCAGGATCCACCGTCCTTTTCTCCTACGCCTTCAGAGGCAGACGCAGTAGAGGACTATGTAGGGGATGATACCACCAATCCTGGGGATATCGATCCTGATGATCACCTGCAAAACCCAGATCAGGCATGGGATGACCCCACAGACCAGGGTACAGCATCAGATACCCATGACCCGCAGCTTTATAACATAAAGACATCTCCCACAGAGGACACTGCTGCCTTTAATGCCCTCATAGAACGGGCTGCTGCCAATCATGGAGTAGAACTCCATTCTGACACTGTCGAAGACGACTTCTTGGTGGACACTTTTGCCTCTTCCGAAAGAACTGTCAATACTCTGCCCATGTTAAAAGGGGTCCTCAAACCTGCCAAAGACATTTTTAAAGAAACAACCAGGGCGCGGGTGCTAAACCCCAGGATTGAAAAAAAATACAAGCCTGCACCCGGAGACCCTATGTACATTAGGGGCCAGTTACCTTTGGACTCCATGGTGGTTGCTAATGCTCGCAAGAGAGCCCACTCACAAACAGGTGATGCTCCTCCCCCAGACAAGGAGTCCAAAGTGCTGGAGACATCAGGCAAACGGATTGCAGCGCAAGCAGCACTCCTTGTCTGGCGCATTGCTAACACACAGGCACTCCTGGCCCGTTATGATAGGTCCCACTACGACACACTAGAGGCACTACTCCAACATTTGCCAGATGAATATAAAGAGGCAGCGGAGCTCCTCATTAGAGAGGGACAACTCCTTACCAATGCATCCATCAAGTGCGCACTGGATGCAGCCGACACAGCGGCGAGGGCAATCAACACAAGCGTCATGTTGAGACGGCATGCATGGTTGAGAATCTCAGGCTTCAAGCTGGAGATTCAGAACAATATCCTAAATCAACCGGTCAACCCAGACTATTTATGTGGCCCTGAAGTTGACACTACCCTCAAAGATTAAAAAAGACACGGACACTGCGAAATCAATGGGGGCTCTGCAGACGCAGCAGTTTCGTAGTGGCTCCTTTCGTCGCCCCGGGAATAGAGGAGCAGCTAGAGGTCAGGGGTCACAGCAGCAGTACACTAAAGGAGGCACACAAAGTACCTATGATAAAACCAACAGAGGTGGATATCGTGGCTCCAGCACCAAGGGCAGAGGACGTGGTTACGGCAACACCAGGTCCTCCCCAAAAACAAACAGTGACGCCCTCTCCCTGCCCCCTGACCACACAACACCTGTCGGGGGGAGACTCCAACGGTTCCTGTCAGCGTGGAAAACCATCACCACAGACAGGTGGGTCAGGGACATTATCCAGCACGGTTACTGTCTCGAATTAACGTCCACTCCACCTAACATACCGACAAAGCACCGTCCTATGTCTGTAGAGCACTTGGCATTATTGCAGCAGGAAGTGCTAAGTATGCTGCAAAAAGGTGCAATAGAGGTCGTGCCCGTCAACCAGCAGGGGACAGGGGTGTACTCTGTACTTCTTAATCCCAAAAAAGGACGGGTCGCTCAGACCTATACTAGACCTGAGACCCCTCAACCAATACATTCTCTCAGAGCATTTCCATATGCTCACCCTACAGCAGGTTCTCCCGCTAGTCAGTCAGGGAGACTTCCTCGCCACATTGGACCTAAAAGATGCGTATTTCCACATACCCATACACCCTTCACACAGGAAATATCTCAGGTTCACTATTCAGGGGCATCACTACCAGTTCAAAGTTCTCTCGTTCGGAGTAACAACAGCACCCAGGGTCTTTACCAAGTGCCTAGCAACAGTAGCGGCACATCTACGAAGACAACAATTTCACGTCTTCCCTTACCTGGACGACTGGCTTGTTCAGGCAAAGTCAGCCCAGCAATGTGCCAGCCACATGTCCCTCACCATTCACCTTCTTCACAGTCTGGGATTCTCACTAAATTACCCAAAATCACATCTCCAACCCGCACACGTACGACAGTACCTGGGCGCGACCATAAACACTCTGGCAGCCACAGCTCAGCCAAATTTAGTGAGGATCAACAGCATGCAACTGCTGATCTCAAAATTCAAACCTCAACACTCCCGTCCTGCGCGAGTGTTCATGCAGTTGATGGGCGTGATGGCCTCCTGCATTTTCATAGTCCCGCACGCGAGACTACATATGCGCCCGCTTCAGGAGTGCTTAGCAAGTCAATGGAATCAGGCTCACGGGCAACTAAAAAACCTAGTGTTGGTGAGCGGTCGGGCATACAACTCTCTGCATTGGTGGAATCCACAAAACCTTTGCAAGGGCCGACCGTTCCAAGAGCCTGTTCCACAAATACTGACAGCGGACGCCTCTCTCCAGGGTTGGGGAGCTCATGTACTCACTTACACAGTGCAGGGACTATGGACAACGCAACAAAAGAAGATGCACATCAACGTTCTGGAACTGATGGCAATCTTCCTAGCCATGAAGGCATTCAAAGTACACTTGTGCAACAAAGCCGTGTTGATCCGGACGGACAACATGACTGCCATGTACTACATACAGAAGCAGGGAGGAACACACTCTCCACAGTTGTCTCATCTGGCTCAGAGCATGTGAAAGTGGGCCATTCAGAGGAACATATTCCTCATGGCGGAACACCTCCCCGGCAAGGACAACCAGATGGCGGATCTGCTCAGCAGACACAGCCACCAGATGCACGAGTGGGAGCTACATCCGTCAGTTCTCCAACCGTACTTCCAACAGTGGGGTCATCCAGAGATAGACCTATTCGCCACAAACGAAAATGCAAAATGCCAAAGCTTTGCCGCCAGGTTCCCACATCCACAGTCACAGGGCAATGCGATATGGATGAACTGGTCCGGCAGATTTGCGTACGCTTTTCCCCCAGCGCCATTAATACCTCTAGTGGCATGCAAACTGCGACAACACTCACTGACACTCATCCTAGTTGCTCCCACATGGGCGCGCCAACCATGGTACACCACCTTTCTAGAACTTTCCGTGGTGCCGCATCAAAGGCTGCGGATCAAACCCGCACTTTTAACGCAGAACCATGGCGAAATTCAGCACCCAGATCCGCAACAGCTGAACCTGGCAATCTGGCTCCTGAAGTCTTAGAGTTTGGCTACCTAAACCTGCCACCTGACTGTATGGATATCATCAAGGAGGCCAGGAGACGCACTACCAGAGCTTGCTATGCGGCTAAATGGAAGAGGTTTGTCATTTACTGCAACAACAATGACATTAACTCGCTGGACGCATCCATTCAAAACATCATCTGTTACCTCCTACACCTATACCGATGCAATCTGGCATACAACTCAATACGTATCCATTTAACCGCGATAGCAGCCTATCTCCAAAACAGGCAGCACCTCTCTTTATTCAGAGTGCCTGCCATCAAAGCCTTCTTGGAGGGACTCAAACGAGTAATTCCCCCAAGACACCCACCGGCACCGGTGTGGAACCTCAATTTGGTCCTCACCAGATTAATGGGTCCACCCTTTGAACCTCTCCATTCATGTGAGATTCAGTTCCTCACCTGGAAAGTGTCTTTCCTAGTGGCAATCGCTTCGTTAAGAAGAGTTAGTGAACTCCAGGCACTAACCATTCAAGAGCCATTCATACAGGTTCACGCAAACAGGGTTGTACTACGTACCAACCCCAAATTCATGCCCAAAGTCATATCGCAGTTCCACATGAATCAAACTATCGAACTGCCTGTTTTCTTTCAAAATCCACAGAATGTCGCAGAGCGAATGCTCCATACACTAGATGTAAAGAGGGCCCTCATGTACTATATAGACAGAACTAAGGACTTTAGGAAAACAAAACAACTTTTCGTTGCCTTTTCTCCACAACACAAGGGCAACGCCATTTTCAAAGCAGGTATAGCCAGATGGATCGTTAAATGTATTCAAATTTGCTATCAAAAAGCTAAACGCACATTAACGATTCCCCCACGAGCCCACTCAACACGAAAGTTAGGGGCATCCATGGCTTTCCTGGGAAACATTCCTTTACAGGAAAAATGTAGAGCAGCCACATGGTCCACTATACATACATTTACCAAACACTACTATGTAGATGTACACTCAAAACAGCAGGCAGCTGTAGGACAGGCTGTTCTCAAAACTCTTTTTCAGCCTACTGCAGCTGGCACGGGTAGCCGCCGCTAATGGAGGTACTGCTATGTATTCTATGTACAGATATGAATTCAGCAGCCCACATGCCTCGAACTGAATATGCTACTTACCAGTATGCATCTGTTCTTGGCATGTAGGGCTGCTGACATTCAGATCGCCCACCCTCCACCCCGGCGCCTGTAGCGGCTGCAGCACTCAGAATTACTGTATAGCATGGTCATCACTTACTGTATCTACTCCATCACTGCCACAATGGCGAAAAACAATCTAAGGATGGAGAGGATGCCCATGCGCACTGTGGTCCAGGGGAGGAGTCACCTATCTCGTGATACTTCGAAGACTCTTCCATGACAACAATGTGCAATCATCCGGACCCAACACTAGGCGGCGATCTATGCACAGATATGAATGTCAGCAGCCCTACATGCCAAGAACAGATGCATACTGGTAAGTAGCATATTCATTTCATAACATGTACTTCCCTGAGTAGCTGTTTTCTGCGATTGATCTGTATGTGTTATAGGTTGTATTACCCTATTGGTGATTCTTGACACAGGGCTCACATTTCTACCCTGCCCTGATCCATGTTTGGGCCTTGCAACTTTTGATTTTACCCTTGATTTATTAGCAGCCCTCACCTTTGTTTTGGGTTCCAGCTTGTCTGTACGCCCTTTCTCCCTCAGATGATTACATGTGGGATTAACTTTGTCAGGTGCATTACTATCTTCATTAATGATTCAGACATCCGTCCCTACCTCGCCTTCTGAGGTGTTAACAAGTGGCGGAGATTCTATGTTTATCTGAGTGTTTGGGGTCACTGACAGCCTACTTTCCCGGCTTATAAACTCAGGGGGGGAAATTTGTTGTGAGGGAATTATCTGATTTGTCTCTGTTACTGGGAAACTGGCAAATGAGCCCATAAGAATGGAATCCTCTGAGTATGCGGTAATAATAGAGGTATTTGCACCGATATTTATGCCCTCAGTCGATTGGGTCGATAGACACATACTTGGGGGTAATGAGAGGTGCCTTTCGGTATTCTCAATCGCGTTGACCACGACTCCTATGGTCCTTTGAAGCATCCTGTCTATAGCAGTGATGCTAGGGAGTGGTGTGGTAACCTGAGCCTTTTTCCTGGAAATTGAGCGAGTTGCCATTGGTGTGCACTTGATCTTACCCATATTATTCCCACTTAATGCTCCTGTGGGTTTTAGGATGATACTATTCCCCTATAAGATCTAAACTTCGTATGGGCGAAATGTGATAACTTACAGATGAATTATATCAACAATATAGTCACCCCTTAGATACTACAAGTATAACAATAAGAAATCAAAGAGCTTGCAGTTCTAATGTCTGTAGTGGGCGCACAACCAAGGTCCCTGGCCCAGTCCGATCTATTTGGGCCACAGGGGGCCCGCCCTTTGCCCGCTGCCCGCACGCTGTTCCCGCGACGCGGGAGACAACAAGGATTTAGCGAGCTTCCAGGTACGTCAGTAAAAGTCTCAGGATCCGCCTTCCGGTGCTTGGGTGCCTGGGAGATGGAATCCTCCACACAGCGGCCGCGATATGTTTGAGAAGCGCCGGCGGGAGGGAAATACAGCAACAGCACACAGGGCGGTTGGAGGAGAACACGGGTAGGATAGTTCAACGGTCCCAATAAGAGCCACTGGCCCGCGACAGGCTTATCTGCAGCCCCTATCAGCCCACAGATAATGACAGCTTATATCCTTCGTGACCTATGGGGCAATGCCAGGTAGTATGACCAAGTCCGAATAAATCAAATAGCACAGAGACCGAAATATCACAAGGACGCCTAGGGGATTATAGAGGAAAAATAAACAATGCTGCACCGGGGGTTAACAAATGCATAAGGGCAAATAGCATAACCACACAGCCCCACCACCAGCAGCATTTACAGCTCAGGGGTCCTGCAACGGATGTCAGTGAGGTTGCCCAGCCCGGCCTCGAACGGACCTCGACGGGCCCGCCCTTGGCATGATGATAACCTATCATTTTCATACCGTAGCACACCTGAAAATGTAAGCATTAAACGCTGAAAGATCGCCCAGGTTGTTCATTTTAATGGGTTAGTGTATCCAATCTGCTTTTTTTCAATGCATTGTGAGACTAATAGTCAAAAATTGTTAATAGGGTAAGCAAGCTTCTGGGTCAAGAAAGCAAATCGAAGAACCCAAGAAGAGTTACTCAAGTAAATGTTCTGCATCACCTTGCGGTGTTTAAATCCACTCAGCACCCTTAAACTGTGGTATATTGCTGTTACTGTTCTTTCTCTCCGATCTTGAAACACATACGCATTCCTGGTATGAGGCTTCATTGGTGAATGAAACCTTTCTTTTTCCTGTCCGATTCCTTTTTTTAGGTCTCGCGCCTAGTGGTGCACTTCGTAGCGGTGCTCGCACAGCGCGAGACATTTTGTAGGTGAAAAACAGGGAATCTAAGCTGACCTAGGTATCGCACACGCTCGTGTGTGTGAGTTTCCTTTTCAGCTACCCCATTGGCCTTAGCGTGCGTCTTTTAATGAAAGACTGCACGCTATTGGCCAAAGGCGGGCGCATTCCTCCTCCCACGGCCTATTGGTGTCTATTACGCGCACCAAGCGTGTAATAGACACCAATAGGCCGTGGGAGGAGCAATGATCGTGCCCAGACATGGGCGTGATAATTGAAATCACATGCTTGGCAGGGGCGCGCACCACTCGCGGACGTGTTTTGTACATTTCCCCTGCGGCTTTGAAACTAGGAGATGTGTCTTAGTGCCTCCTCATCATGTCTTTCAGGCTCTTGCATCACCCTGGTGGCTGTGAGTAGTAATTCATTTATCTCTGATACAAACAATATAAATTGCCTCTTGTCACTGTATGCTGCCTTTCTCGTGGTTACATCACGTTAACACAGTTCAGTTCGAAGATCACACTCACTTTTCAGATGATAAAAGTTGTCGGGTCAGTGGTGGCACAGTTCACCTGCGTGTCACAATATCAGTGCATCGTAGCAGTTCACCAGTAGCTTGTGTTTGGAAGATTGTGAGTGCTTAACTTTCAGAGACTGGCCTCTGCAGCGCGCGCGGCAGCTTCTTGGTCTGGTGTGCAGCGAGGCGGGGTAATCCTGAGTGAAGTAGCGGTGCATCGATCAGAGCAGGCTCCAAGGGACGGTGCCCACAGCAAGGGGTGAGGGGCAGGAGTCCTCCCATGCCCACACAGCAGGAGAGACTGGGCCGCGAGACCTCGAAAGGAAGTCTAATGGTGTGTGTCAGAGCAGGGGTGTGGGGGGTTCAGACTGTGTTCACCACATAGCAGGTAGAGGCGCACAGCAGCGCCATTAGCGCCATTTTAAATGGCTGTCCAGTGAAAAGAAAAAATCTTACACGCTTCCCCAAAATACATCATTAACAATCACAAATGCAAGGTGCTTTAAGGGTTTTTAACAATCCATTGTTCAGCAGCCAAGGAATAAACAGTAGGCAGTCACATCAGCAACACAGTTTGAGATAAAGCTCTGCGAAAGCCCCACACTAGGTTGTGCAGCGCGAGTCCAGGAACGACGGCAGAAAAATGCTGACATGACAGAGAACAGGTTGTGCAAATAATGTGTGAGAGGCACGAGTAGAGAGCTCTGAGAGAACTAACTACACTTTTCAAAGGGCAGTCTGCGCTGACTAGCGTTGGAAGCTGGAGAATGCTGTGTATTTATCGGTTAGGAATGGAGAAGGGCGCTGAGAGCGCGGGGGAGGAAAGTGTGAAATATGTTTTTTTTTTTCTAGCAAGCACTGGAATATTTAATATATTTTCAAGTGCGAATAAGAGCGCAAGGCCACGTGAGGGATTACTGTCTACAGCCGCAGAGAAATTTAGCTGGACGGTACGGACTTCAAGGGACTACAGCCCTCTCTAAAAAGAACAGTGGTCAGTTCATGACGTACTAGACATTCATAAAGCGCACCGAGACTGCTCTTGAATGTGCATCGTGACTTGGATCAAGGGCATAAAGGCGCCCCCCTGAAATGAATGCATGCGTTATTGTGGAGGGGGCTCTTTCAGTCCAAGACCTATGAGTATTTGTGCAATATGCGAGTCTCAGGGAAACTTCGTCACATTAGTAGGGATGCCCAATCATTTCGTGCTACGTCATTGGCTGTGTATCTATTTAAAAGTAACACGGACTGGTTGTTCATTTACAAGTGCCAGTGCGATCTCTCGAGCGTTCTGGAACAGAAAGGCAGCGTAAGGGTCACAACAACAGAGCATAGAGGTCTTTAGGAAACACTGACTCGTGTCTATTTTTCCTGTTACTATGTGCATTTAGTTTACAAACGTTTTTTTTCTGGCAGGGGGTGTCTGGCAACACCCCTCCACAAGGAAGAGGCCCCGTGCATGCATGAATCCTGTTGCATCTCCAACAGTGTTTCTACTGTTGCTTAAATGCGCTATCTTGTGGTCAGTGGGCGCAAGCGTGTATCTTCTGCACCTTCTCTCTTTACTAGTATGTGCAGCTGAAGTTTTATTTATTTAATTTATTTTTGGGGCTTTACATCGCACAAACTGGACCAGCTAGGTGTCCAAGCACTACAATCCAAAAACTATGTAGTTATATTACTTTAGATTTTGTTACCATAGATTACAAATTGGAAGTTACAAACGGGAAGAATCATTATTTAAATACATTTTAAAAATAATTTAAATAATTTTAAAAATGTCTTCCCTTCCATTCTTGTGACTCTCATTGTTGGACTAGGCCCCGGGCCAGATCATCAAGGGGCCGAAGAATAATAGGACAAAAACTGTAGGAGATGTAAAAACAAAACACGGGCCTACTTGGCCTAAGGGACATAGAAACAAAATTCATCTAGCGATGAAACCTTCTCAGTTGTTCCAGAAGCCATCTTGGTAATATGCCTTTCTTCTAGGTGTGTCTATGCACTTTCTCTGAGTGTCAGTCTGGTGATGACGTATCTTTTAGTGACGCATGGAGGCTGTATTGTCCCCCTCGCCCAGAGTTATTTCCACCGTGTTCCCAGAAACTAGAACCCAGAGTTGCTGAAGAGCAGCATATCAGCAATGTCACACGACTGTGGAGTCCATTGTTGGCCACCTTGATTCAACTCTTGGAAGCACACATTTGAACAAGTCTTTTCCTTCATCCCGCCGCCTAAAGAGCCTTTCAGTGATGAAAGCATTATCCACATCCTAAGACTCTCCTGTAGTGGGTACGTCTAACGGACAGGCGATCTCTCCTCCTGACTCCATCCCATTGGTCAATACAAAACTTGGCCATGCACCAGAAGTTTTTGGCTGAGTATACAATATATACTGAAAACAGTGAAGGGGAAGTTGTTGGGTAGACAGGGATGGGATTGTGGGAAGCGAATGATGGTAGTGTCTCATTCGGTCTCGCGCCTAGCGTTGCAGTCCTCAGGATTTTACCACACCGGGTTCACAATGTTATTACTTTTTCCACCTTTAAAACAATCTCAGTTTGTTGTGTTAATAGGGCGCCTTACTAAAGGTGAAATGTTTCCAGTCGTCTACCTTTGGTTTTCCTTTATTTCTAAAGCTACTTATTTACCTCGAAAGTGTTTGTCAGGGAATTGGGGTGCGCGGAGGGGGAGGGGGGTGGGAGAGTCGGGTGAAAAGGATGCCTAAGTTTACTCTACACTCCCCTTTGATGTCAGTCCAGACTTGTGTGCTTTGGGTGCAGGCAGCAGCGGGTTGTCATTAACTAGGAGGTGTGGGGTAGAGGGCCCTGCCTTCTATCGAGGCAGGGGCGGGGTTCATCCTGCATGGAAGCATGGTCTTCCGGCACCAGGGTCGTGCTTGATTGGTCTCCTGCAGGTGTCGCTTGTGCATGTTGGTTGTTAGCAGAGGTGATATCTCTTCTGTCATATTGCGCTCTCACCAGGTCTCCCATCTCTGCATTGATGGCGGGGTCTGTAGCCCCTTGTCTTGCAAAAGATCACAAAACATAGCTATACTGGGTTTACCTGAGACAGAGACCGCCCCTCCCACGCTCATCTCCTGAATCTCTCTTAATTGTTTCTGTAATTGGGAATCTTTGCAGATCTCTCCAAAATAAAAGCTCAATTGCGGATTTGCAAGTGGCGATGTGCAGAATTATCGACTTGTGTTCTCTTGGTGATGTATTTCTTGAGTGTTAGTTTATGTGAATTTGATGGCTTGTGTTTGTATTCTCTTGTCACTCCTAGATTTCAAAGGTTACCTGCTGAGACGCGGAGCATCGTGCAAAAATGACTTTGTACAGCTGGTGGTTCTAGTCTCTTCGAATAATGTCTGATTTTCAGGCTAGACGGAGTGCACATTATATTCTCTTCTGCATTGTAGGCATTAACATAGGGGACCCCAACTGTGGAAGTCGGGCAACGTCCTTGTTAATGTGCTCCATGAGTGTGCATGTTCTTCTAGCAAGCAGTCTCCCCTCCCTGTCCTGACTTCCTCCTGCCTCCCACACCACTCCCACGTCAAGGCTGCTTCCACTCTCCCACTGCCCCGTCAGAACACTTCAAATGCTTGTTTATATTGTTATAGAGCTTCTGCTTTTTTTTTTTTTGCTCTTTGGAATGAATTACCAGATGTGCACTGAGGTAATTTTATTTTATTTCAGGGCTGCGGCTAGCTCTAGAGAGTTTCAGAGTTACTTCCATGTGATATAATCTTACATTGCTGAATGCATCCTGTGTATATTGCCAAGATTGATATCGCTTGCTTGACACGGTCATTTTTATTGAATCTAATCTTTATATTTTTCTTGTTTAAATAAACATTGACCAGGGCAATATATTCATCCATTCCACCCACTCCTTTCTATTTTGCATGGAATCTAAAAGAATGCGCTTTTTTGTGTAGCGCCGATAAATGTCAACCTTGAAGCATGGAAAGACAAGCATTTGCAATGCAATAGGTCTCGCATTATTAAACTTTGAGCTATTGGCATTGCTAAATAATGCTACACCAATAGCTCAAACTTTAATAATGCGAGACATATTGCATTGCAAATGCTTGTTTCGTTTGTGTGACTAATTGCAGCATCCGTGGCTGGCTTCTGTGGTACAATCTAATTAGTGCAGCAGTTTTCAAAAGGTAGTCAGCGAGAGGCTTCTAGAGGAAACTGTGGTTCTTAGTCGCGTGGCTAAAGTTCTGCTTTCAGTGTTCCAGCAGCCACGTTCAGCATGTAGGAGCTATGTATGTTCATAATGCCGATTGGAGTGCGTGAAGTTTTTTACGCACATGGAATACGTATACACTTCACCCTGCTTGTAAGCACCAGACAGCCCACCTCAAGGGCTTTGATGATGCTCTATAAAATACAAAAATAAATAGATGTGCACTTCGGCAAGTTGCCCATGGAGTCCCTTAATTTCCACATAATCTCTAACATTAGTTCTTGGGTATTAACATAGTTTGCGCATTAGTAAAACAGCAAAAAATACCAATCTGTGCAGATATGCATGCAATGTTAAGAATTGTTTTTTATTCAATATGTGCTCCTTAAAAACATCATTGCAGTTCTGCTTAAATGATTGAGCTAAAAAAAAAAAGTCAGCAAATTCAAGGACAAAATCACCTGTATTTGTATTGCACTCCCTTTTCGTCTAGTGCGCGTCAACACGCCATGCTGTCTATGTAACCAGCAGAAGTGCCCGCACTGGTCCGTCCTGAGTATGGAGCTGAGTGTGCGTGGCAAGGGCTTGCCATGATTCCGCGCAGTGCTCAGCTGGTTCGCCTGATCGATCTCTGGCCGGGTTAAAAGTGATCCACTGCCCAGGAGGTCGCAGGGCCTCTAGTGCCTCGCCATTAGAACAAGAGATGTGTGCAGTGAAAACCGTATAGAACAGACATTGATATTGGTTGATCGATAGGGTGATAGCTCAGTGGGTTGAACTCTGTAGGCCCACCTCTGAATCTGTGCTGACTCAAAATGTCACCTTTCCAAGAGAAGTAAAAGGAGCGTCATTTCCTTTACTATCAAGTGCCAAGAGGCAATTAATAATGCAATGTGCACTGTATTACCAGACGGCAGCTCATTCAAACCTGTTTATTCCTCTTTTTACAGTTAGTTCTCCATGTATGCCTGATACAGGAAGGTACATAATGCTAAATCTACCATTTACATGTGAACAAATTGCGACATTCACTAAATTTGGTGTTTCTAATATTTTTAACCTGTATCTCAGCTATTTAAATGCCCTTTATTATCTCAGCTAAAGCCACATCCGTAATCACAATTACTGACGTATGCTAACCGTTAAACTGCTTTCATTGTTTGTGTAAAGCTAATTTCATAGTCTTTGTTTGCAAGCTATGAAAATAAATGGCAGGTCAAAAAACGTTCCCGAGTTCACCAAGTTATTTGTTTAGGAAGCTGGGAATTGCAATTTATTAATGATTATGCTATGTATGTTCGGCATTTGATTTTATTAAGGCCTAGTAGGTTTTATTGCCTGATTAATAAAAATCAGCACAAAATGATAAATTGCAGTACATATCCAGCAGTTTAACATAAAATATTCTTATATAGACCATATAACATTATACAATCATTCTGCTAATCAATTAAAAGCAATACCCGTTTAAGATTTGTCAGAGCTGAGAATAAAGCTGCATTTATCCTAGCCCGCAGAAAACCATTGCTTGTTTGCAAATAGCGCTTCTCTTATCCTAACCCGTTGAGGACCATACAGGGTACGACAAAGTGTTGTGCTTCTATACAATACACGCTCTTAGTTGACAAAAAATGACCTATTCAGATAGAGACAAATATATTTTCATAAGTACCGAGTGCATTATCCTGACAAAGGAACTCAATCTGACCAAACATGGAAGTAGAATATAAAAAGAGATTTTAAACTTATTATATAAAGATTATTTTACTGTGGTTAAATCTTTGCGTGGCAACTGTTTGAAGTTATGGCTCCTGATATAAGATGAAAGGCTTACCCACATTGAGAGAGAAAAGAGAATTTTTGCACACTGAATGTGATGGGAGAAATTAACCAAAGTTTCTAATTCTTATAGTGAAGATGCAAACATGGTTTCTGCCATGGTCAAAAACTTTATCAACTGACAAGTCAGTGTTATGGAGACACCTGTCAAGCATAGAATGAGGGCCGGGTGGACAGACCTCACCCCTGCATCGAGAAATTATGGCTTTATAAATATGCGACATGCATTAAGCAGGTTTGGGCAGACAACGTGCAATAAAGCTTCTTGCGAAAGCTCGCCCAGTCTACAATCTCTACAACGCCCATTGCAGGATCAATTTTTGAGTGCCGTTCTTAGTGGCATATCTGCCACCTCAGAGGTTTTAGAAATTTGTCCCTCGTACATGATGGAAAATGAGGCAAGTAGGGTTGAATTTCCAGTCTCTGATGAGAATTTCACTCTCTAGGGATGCTTCTTTGCAGCTAAAGCCCCCGTGTCAGCAATGATCGAGTTAACTTTTATCTGTTCTGTTTAAAACAAGCTTATTCAATTCAGAGAACACCGAGTGTAGATCAAAGCTTCAGAAGCACACTGATGGGTAGGATCTCCAAGTGCCAGAATATTCGAAATTATTTATTTCATCCCAGTTAATATTTGTCTACTCCATACAAGAACGGTGGCAGTGTATATCTTACTGCACAGACTACCAGTGTTTCTTATAAATAGATCAAAACATGTTGTGTTATGTTAGGAACTTTTATAGTGCGCACAGCTGCCCCAGCTAAGGGGCGTCCTGGCGCATGACCGGTAAAACACAACTAACACTGAAATTGGAAACAGAAGAGGGGGCCTCAAAAGGAGGGAACGAAATTTAAAACAAGAGGGTTTTTATAGCTTTACGAAACAGAAGAAGGTCTTCCATCACGCGAATCTCAAACGGAAGCGAGTTCCAGAGCACTGCTGCTTTTACCCGAAAAGATCGACCACCAACTCGACTGAGCTTAAACCTCGGAACTACAGCGAGCGCTTGGCCCATTGATCTTAAAAAACGGGTCGGAATGTAGCAGGTCAAAAGATTCGAAAGGATCTGGGGAGCTAATCCTTTCATAATCTTAAAAGCCAGGCATACAACTTTAAAATGAATTCTAGACTTAACCGGCAGCCAGTGTAACGATCGGAGAGTACTTGAAACAGAGCAAGACCTAGGCAAGCCAACTATGGCTCTAGCTGCAGCATTTTGAACACGTTGAAGGCGGATGATTTCTGCCTGGTTTGTCCCTATCAGGAGCGAGCTGGCATAGTCCAGACAAGATATTACTGTTGCCTGAACCACCAGCTGCCTGGTAGGGGGGTCAAAAAACTTCAGGATAGGTCTTAGGCCCCGAAGGACCCCAAAACAGCAGGCTGCGGTTTTCTTGGTGTGCCCAACAAAGCTCAGAGAGGAGTCCATCCACATTCCCAAATTTCTCAACTCCGTAACCGGAGTTGGAGACGGCCCAAGTTCCAGAGGCCACCATCTATCCCCCCAAAGTTCCTTACCCCTCCCGACCGCCATAACCTCAGTCTTCTTAGCGTTGAGCTGGAGACAGTTGGCATTCATCCAGCTCGCCACCGCCCTCAGTCCATTCTGGAACCTAGGGGCATCCAAGTCAGCATCCCCGCTGATAGTAACCGCCAGCTGTGTGTCGTCCGCATATGAGACCATATTCATGCCCCACTGCTTGACGACATCAGCCAGCGGTCTCACGTAAAGGTTAAATAACGTGGGACTCAGCGAGGAACCCTGCGGCACCCCCAGGCCCAGCGGATGGAATTTGGACTGATACGGTGGTATAGCAACGCAGAAGGACCGGTCGTCAAGAAAGGAACGGAACCACTGTAGGGCTAACCCACCAATGCCAATCTCCTCCAGGCGATGTAAAAGGATGCGGTGTGAAACAGTATCGAAGGCGGCGCTCAGATCTAATAATACTAGCGCCGCCGTCTGTCCCCCATCCAGCACCGAACGTAAATGTTCAACCATAGCGAGGAGGGCTGTCTCCGTGCTGTGCCCAGCCCGGAACCCGTTCTGGGTAGCATCCAGAATGTTAGCTCGGGTGAGATGGTCGGAGAGAGCCTGGTTGACGTGAGCCTCCACCAATTTTGCCGGCCAAGGAAGCAGAGAGATGGGCCGGTAGCTCTCCAACCTTAAAGGATCCAAAGATGGTTTCTTCAGGATAGGAGAGACTACTGCACGCTTCCATTTAGCTGGAACCATGCCCGTAGCCAGCGAGATGTTGATCAAAGAACAGATCGTGGAGCGACCCACAAAAGACTGATCCCTGAAGAGGGCAGATCTTTCCGGGTCCAAAGGAGATCCAGATTTAATCTTCTGGGCCAGTTTATCAAAAACCTCAGGTATGAGCAGGGGAAAACAGTCCATAGTAGGAGGGGCAGGAATAATATCCAAAGCCTCCGAGGGTGGCCCCGTACAGGGAAAGGCCCGGTAAATGCCCTGCACTTTCTCCAAGAAGAAAGATGCTAAAGCCTCACAATGAGAGGTAGAAGCCATTGCCGGGGAGGAAATTCTTTTTGACAGAAGATCTTTAAGGGCCTTGAATATGGTTTTAGACGGGTTTGTGCTGTTGCGGAATTCCAGAGAGTAGAACGCCGCACGAGCTCTGCAAATGGCACGGTGATAAATCTTAATGGAGGCCAGATACACCTCTTTCTTAGCCGTATCATAAGACCTCCGCCATTCTCTCTCGGCCCGCCTACAGTTCCCTTTCAAAGCACGTAAAGCGCTGTCATACCAGGGATTCGACTTTCTGGGGCTCAATTTACTTGTAATAGTCGGGATCAAAGAGTCAAGCGCCCTGGTAATCCATTGACAGAACAGGTCATAACCCGTTTCAACGTCATCCAGGGGTCCTAGCGGATCAATAGCCAAAAAATGGTGCAGGTCCTCTAACCTAAGTTTACTCCAATGTCTTCTAGGGACTGATCTGACCGAAGGAGTAGAAGGAATATCAGGCAAAGAGGCCCGAATATCCACTAGGAAATGATCGGTCCATCCTAAGGGTGAGATGGAAGAGACTATAGCATACATATTCAGTGTAATTTCTAACAGTCAAAGCCCACCTCCCGAAACCAGCCACCTATTATGAAATGAAAGCGGTATTTATAAAGCGCATGGCTACCCGGGAGTGTTCCAGCGCTACGGAACCGGACAGCGTCAGAGGCCGGACTATGGAAACAGCAAGGTCTTAAGTTGTTTTCTAAAGGACAAGTGATTGGGAATCAGGCGTAGCTGAAGCGGCAGGGAGTTCCAGAGTTTGGAGACATTGTAAGAAAAAAGTTGTCCGCCACTTCTGGCTCTTTTTATTCTCGGCACCTCGGCCAGACGCAGGTCATCTGATCGAAGTTTTCTCTTGGCTTTGTAGGGAAGAATCAGGGCTGAGTTGATTGATGGGCCTGTACCTGACAGTGTTATATGGGCAATACACAGTGACTTAAATTTAATGCGTTCCAACACGGGAAGCCAGTGGAGAGAGTGAATGGCAGGTTTGGCTGATTGTCTGTTTGAGGTGCCTGTCAGAATTCTGGCTGCGCTGTTTTGAACCAGCTGGAGTTTGGCAATAACTGAGGAGGGTGCGCCTAGGTATAAGGCATTCCCATAGTCCAGCCTAGAGAGTATAAGGGATTGTATCAGTATTTTTTTCGCTGGAGTGGGGAGCAGAGGAAGGACTTTCCGGACTATCCTGAGCATACCAAAACAGGTGGCTGTTGTCTTCCTGGCCTGTATTCTAAATGTCAGGTCTTGGTCCAGTCAGATGCCCAGACTTTTGATTTCGGGCTTATGGGTGGGGGGTGGTCCCATGCTTAGAGGCCACATTGAGTTAGGGTGATAGCTGCTGCTAAGACCATGATCTCAGTCTTTCCACCGTTGAGCTTGAGTTGGGAGTGATCCATCCATTCTGAGATGTCTTTTAGACAGGAATGGAGGCTATTGGTGTTATTTACTGCCTGGTTAAGTGCCACCACCAGTTGCGTGTCGTCCGCATAGAGAGGAGCTCTGTGGGACCCCACTCGTTAAATTGGCTGGTTCAGAAATTACTTTCTCCTCGAACACGTGAAAGGTTCTTCCTTCTAGGAAGGACCGCATCCATTGAAGCACAGTGCCTGTGACTCCTATATTCCTCAAACGGTTGATGAGGGTCTCATGGTTCACTGTGTCGAATGCCGCGCTTAGGTCTAGGAGGATAATGGCCGTGGAGCCTCCTGAATCGAGGAATTTTCTGCTTTCCTCAACTACTGCTAGCAGGGCAGTCTCCGTGCTCTGACGAGGTCGGAATCCTGTCTGGGAGGAATGAAGCAGGTTGTGAGTTTCTAGGAAGCCTGAATGAGTCCGATTGACAAATTTTTCAGTAATTTTGCTTATTCCTGGTAGAAGAGAAATTGGGCGGTAATTTCCCATTTCAGTGAGGTCTAAGTTAGGTTTCTTGAGTAGAGCCTTAACCATTGCCTGTTTCCAGCTGGCAGGGACTGATCCTGTGTTGAGTGAGGCGTTAATCAGGTTCAGTATGTTGGGGGCTAAGGTGGTTATTGCTTTCTTCAGAATGTATAGTGGAGCTGGGTCTTTTGGTGATCCGCTTTTTATGGTGGAAAGCAGGGTGAGAAGGGTTTCCTGGTTCATAGGGGAAAGTTCTTCAAAATGGGTTTGGTTGAGTGAGGTTCTGGGTAGAGTGATGTTTCCAGAACTTCATTCCTCTGAGGGAGAGATTAGAGGATGGTTTGTACTTTGTGGTTGAAGAAGCTAGCTAATTTGTTGCAACGCTGGCCTGACGGGTCGGGAGCAGTGCGGGGGGCGGGTGTTTTAAGTAATTTTTTAATAATGGTGAATGTTTCTCTGGGCGAGTTCTGGGCTGAGAGAATCTTTTCTTCGTAGTAGGAAGATTGGGCCTTTTTTATTTGAGATTTATACTTTTGGATGGCCGCTCTGTATTCTAATTTTTTGGAAGGAGGTATTCTTTTCTCCATTGCCTTTCCTTGGTTTTGCATTCCTGTTTAAATGCTCTTAACTCGGGGGTAAGCCAAGGGGCATTGTGGGGCCTTTCAGACTTTTTTATTCTGACTTTGGGGAGGACGAAGTCCAGTGATTGATTTATCCAGTCTGAGAAATTTTTGTTGGCAATTGTTGGGCAGGGGTTAGATTCGGGATGGGTTCTTTCAAGGGTTTGGATCCATTTCTCCAGCGGAAGTTTAGCCCAGGGACGGTCGTAAGTCCAGGAGGTTTGGAGGGGAGGATTTATGTGTGGAAGGCTCCAGGAGAGGTTTATCAGAAAATGATCTGTCCATGGGAGAGGAATAGGGTCACCTCCTTTGAGGTCTACTAGATTTGAGAAAACTTTATCTAATAGGTGGCCTTTAGCATGGGTGGCTTGTAGAATTTTTTTCATCATGTGTAGTGCAGAGAGGTCCCTAGTCAGCTCCTTAGCGTTGCCAGCCGAGATATCATCAAAGTGGAGGTTGTAATCTCCCAAGAGAGTGAAATTGGGTGCTAGACTTGCTAGGTTAGCTGTGGTCTCGAGCAGCGAATGGTGGAAGGAGCCTAGGGCTCCAGGCGGACGATAAATAAGAATACCCGAGAATGATAGGTTCGGTGAGATTTCTATGTTAAAGTGAGTGCTTTTGCAGTCGGTGATTGGACTCCCGAACAGACGACAGATGAATTGGTCTTTATGAATAATCGCTATCCCGCCCCCCCCTGCCTATTGGGCGGTCGACCCTCTGCATCACAAAGCCTTGAGGGAGGGCTTGAATGATGTCGGGTTCTGCGCATGAGGTGAGCCATGTTTCCGTCAGAAATAGCACGTCTGGGTCTAGATCTTTGAGGAGCATCCAGATTTCGGTAGTATGTTTAGAGAGGGATCTAGAGTTTAGTAGTGATATTTTGAGAACTGCAGAAAGGGAGGAAGGCTCAAGGTTAAGAGGGGTGAATTTGTGCAGACAGTGAGGGCAATATTCGGGGATTTTATCCGGCGGAATGGAATGTGTACAAGCGATACTTGCAGGTCTGTTAAGCTGTTTGAGCTGAGCGAGCGAGTATTGATGTTAAAGGGGGGACCCAGATGCAGGGTTTGGGGACCCTGGGCCCGGACTGGTGCGGAAGGGCGCAGACGGGCTTGCCTTTGGCGCGCCGGCGCCGCGTCCGCTGCGCGCGTCCGCTGCGCGTGACTCCGGACATGTGGGTTTTAAAGTGCAGGAGACAGCTACTAGAAAGCTGACCTGCGCTGGTGGGCTTCCTCACTTCCTGTGTTGCGGTATTTTCCCTCCACTCAATCTGAACTTTCAGTGGTGGACCGGGGAATCGCAAGACACAGCGTGAAGGTAAGCAAAGAATTAGTGAGTTTTTTTTTTAAATACAGATAAAAGCTTCCCAACGTTAAGAGCACAAGGCAAAATTAAAACAAAACAATGCCACCGTAACTCTGAGCCCTTTACCAGGCGCTTCAGAGCATGTACCTTAGGCTGAGGCTAAAGTCTTTTTCTCTTGCGTCCGCTGCGCGTGACTCCGGACATGTGGGTTTTAAAGTGCAGGAGACAGCTACTAGAAAGCTGACCTGCGCTGGTGGGCTTCCTCACTTCCTGTGTTGCCACCGTAACTCTGAGCCCTTTACCAGGCGCTTCAGAGCATGTACCTTAGGCTGAGGCTAAAGTCTTTTCTCTTAGTTTTAAATACAACATGGAAGCACATAAATTGAGAGAGGCTTTGATACAAAAGCAACAATTCGTAGGTTTTAATCTCACAGATGATGAAGTCTTTTCCTGAAACATTTGAAGTGACACAAGCTTGCCGGATGGCCGCGTGATAAGGCCAGCGATTGAGCGCGCAACACCCCATAAACCCTGTTCCTCGAATGCGATAGTGACTGAAGTCTATTTGCACATTGAATATATCGTTTCTTAGACTCTGCGATTGAGATCAAACACGATCAGAAAGTGCCGACCTAATTCGGCATACATCATTTGGAATTCCCTTTCTGGACTGTGTAAACTATTTCATTTCCCTAAAGAAGACCGCAACGGGTGAAGACTGACCTTTTCGGTCATCATTGTCCTCCATCATCTGTGGGATTAAAACCTACGAATTGTTGCTTTTGTATCCATGCCTCAGTGAATGCATACATTTAAAAAACGACCCCATACTTGGTAAAACTTGTCTTCGGAGTCCTAATTCCAAACATATGCAGCTTGGCCAATAGCTTTTGTGATTTTAAAAACAGACTTGTAGGCCTTGATTATCAATAATTTGGCATCCTTTCCCTTGATGATAGGTGAGCCTTCGGCAGTAGTCTGAAGCTGCTCGGCACCCATGACTTTGAGAAGATGTTCATACGATTGGTATCTTAGTGTATTTCGTAGTGACTTAAAAGCTAATATTAAGGATGATGTTTTTGCTCTTAAGATGTTAAAAGGACTTTTAAACAGAACTTTATTATCAAATAGGATGCCCATATATTGGTCTCTACAATCTCAATTGTTCTCCCTCTCACTTGCCAAGTTCAAATTTTGGTAGTCGATGGACCTGTTGACGTTATCTCAGTTTTCTTAATGTTCCGCTCCAAACAGCCTCCTGTAATCTATTCATCAAATGCAGCGAATAGCTGTTATATCCTATTGGGGTTTGGCTAAGCAATATTGTATCATCCGCATACCAAAGATTTTAACTGAAAAATTGCAAGTTTAGGAGGGTGAGCATTGATGGCTTCTAGGTGCTGTAACAAATCTGACATAAAAAGTTTAAAAAGACACCGCTTTGTTTGATGCCATTGCAGGTTTTGATTCTCTGGGACAGCTGAAGCCATAGCTTAACTTAACCTGTACTTTTGTATGTGTACAACAGTATAATAGCAGCCAACATTTTTTGAGGGATACCACATCCAGCAAGTTGTCTCCATAGTATAGTTTGTGAAATAGAATCAAATACAGCTTTTAGGTCTATAAAGCAGAAGTATACATTTTGTTTTTTGAAATAGCTTGCTCTGCCAGCAGGGTGAGGGTCAATAAGTTAGTAATTGTGGATTGGCCCTTACGAAATCCCGATGGATTAATCGGGATTAGTTCCTGTGCTGTTGCCCACTCTTCCAAGTCGACCAGTACGCAGGAGGCAATTTTTTTTTGCCTCAACATCAGTTAAAGCAGTTAACCAATAGTTTGACAGGTTATCTAATGGGTTACTTTTGTGAATTGGCTGCAGGATACTTCCTTGCCAGGACTCTGGAATTATATTCATTGATAGAACCTCATTGTACAGGGGAGTCAAGACCTCGGCCCACAAATCGGGATTGGCTCGAAATATAGCATCTGGTCGACTATTTGAACCTGGGACCCCATTAGTTCTTAACTGATGCAAAAAAGTGACTATTTCATTTTTTGTTCAGGGATTCGGAAACTTATAAAGACACTGCTGGACTATGGATACTCCCAGTCATTACCGATATCGCATTATTCTTCATAGGATAATAATTCCGAGATGGGCCAGTTGAGTTGGCAGTGCCATGGCTATATGGATTAATGATTAACTCCAACCATACATTCCCCATAATATGCAGTTGATTTCTTAGTGATTATCTTTCTCGTATTAAATGAAACATTCTTTGTTTTTTTGGGACTTCTAATTACAACACGGAGGCATAATTGTGGGTGAAGATTTTTTAACCTCAGTGCCTCATTCTGTGAGGTATGAGCTGCAGTCAAGACCTTTGTTTACGTTTTCATTGTTGGACCAAGTAGTGATAGTAGATTCACTTACAGAATTCGGTAGAACTTGCTTGAACTGAACAGATAAAGATCCTCTGACTTCATAATATAAATAGTTCAGAACTGGAAGATGTAAGTTTCGATATCGTTCTCTGGTTCAAAATGTCATGCATACCTCTTGAGTCGTACAAGGGGTGAAATATAACATTCATATAATTAAATGCTTGATCTTCTCCTCATAGACACAACAGAGGTCACTAAACTGGGTCCATGCCAGAGTGTAGACCACCTGCTACTAAACTATTCTTAGTTCCTTCAGAGGAAACATTTGTCAGATTAACTGCAGGATTAATTCTATTATCCAACCTGCACCCAGAAATAAAATGATTAATGACATTCGGACTAACGTATGGCGCATTCACCGTCTCAATTTTCCCACATAATGCAATAGGGATTTCTCCCTCTCTCCCTCTCCCTCTCTCCCTCTCCCTCTCTCCCCCCCGTCCTTTACCACTCCCTCACACATGCGCTCATTCATTCTCTATTCTACTGTACTCTCACAATCTACTCCGCTCTAGGCCGCTTTTATCTGCACAACACCCTTTACGCCACACAACTCTGCTCTGCATCACTCAATGCCCTTTCACTATACAACACTATCCTCTCTATATTACACAACACGTCCCTCCATAACACACCATACCAGTCTACGACGCGTCCCTCCATAACACTACACTCTACTCCACTTTAGAACACTTCATGCCCCTTGAAACCAATAACTTTTAGCCATAGCTAAAACATATTGGCAAAGTCATAGGCGAGACCTAGTGTCTTAACATGCATTACTTGTTTTAAGATTCATACAATGCAGGATCACGAGTACAAGCAATTAACCATTTCTTACCCTGGTTTCAATTTATGCTCATCATTCTGATCGGTCATGTAACGATTAATACAAGTACTTTTGAGTTGATGACTGTGCTTGTAGGCACTTTGATAAATGAGTGAATGATGAAAGAACTGAACGTCTCCATGCTTTTTCTTTTCAGCACCATGTATGTGTTTGGAGGGTTTAATAGTCTGCTACTAAGCGACATTCTCATGTTTACTCCAGAGAGTTGTGAAGCTTTCTCAAATCGAAATTCATGTTTGGGTGCAGGACCTGGTATTCGATGTGTGTGGAACAGCAGCCTTTCCATTTGTTCTCCTTGGGAATTGGCTACGCCAGAAGAAGAGGAGCACATTCTCTCCTTGTGTCCCACTAAAACAAGTAGGTTATGAAATTTGCTTAATCATGATAAGTTTCCAGTAAATATGATCTTTTAATGTAAAATAATATTTTAATGGATACAATAGTTTGGTTTGATAATGCATTTAATCATAATGTTGAATCGATGAGAACTTTTAAACTAAAGCTTGAAAATAATAAGCTTATTTTTCTTGTAGTGTGGTATCTTGCTCTTTAGTTTTCAGAAATGTCTCTTCTCTTCCTCCCCCACTACGCAGGTAATCAAGGTCAGTATTTAAAGCAACATTTCAACTTTCAGCTTCAATCTTATAACTACGCTTCCTCATCCCTGTTCAGGGACTTTTCAAATACAAATAGTATAAGGAAATCTTTCCAGTGTACCCCTAAACTTTTCAATGTAATATTTCAATGTACCTGATAACTGGTGTTTCAGACCTCTGGACAACGATGACATAGATGCTCATGTACTGCGCAGGGAGCATGAAAGTCCCTTACCCCATATGTGCTTCATTGAGGCTTTATCCATCTGTTTGTTATAAAAGTGTAGCCAGCATGGGGTTACAATATCAACCTGTTGAGCTACTGAGCTTTGTATTTGGTGAGACAGCTATCGGTGTGTTTTGAGCAGCAAGATGCTCCTGCGTAATGTTCAGATTTGAAGTAGCACCCCTTGCATGTTTTGAAGGTTAACCTAAACACAGTGTTTTCTAACAATGTAGCCTTACACGTAAGTTCTTATAGGGCAAGACATTATAGAGAGCGGGGGAATGCTGAACAAAAGGTGTGAGGTTTAGTGTTTGAATTTTCCGAAGGAGACAATTAGTTGGAGTCCTATTGGGTGAGGGATGTAGTGCTCTTTAAGGAGCTGGGTTTTGTCAATTCAAACCTGTTGTAGCATTTTGATGTACAGGTGCAGAAAATTAGTTTGAAGCTGGAAGATCACATAGACCTACTGAGGCCTTCCTCCATGGGAGTTCTGTCTTTCAAGTGCGCCTAGAGGGTATAATTGAAGTTGACCATGAAGGAGTGGAGGGAGGTAGCCGGGGGAGTAATCTTAGGCAACAGTTTCTTTCCCCAATTTCAAATATGCCATTGATTGTTAACTTTCCGTCATAGGTTGTAGAAACTTGATCACCATGCTGCAAAATGGAGGTGGAGGATATGGGGAAATTTTGATATTGGGAGAAAGTGCCCTCTTTCTTGCATGGTATGCCCACACTTTTTGCTGAATTGCTGATATACTTTGAGTGTGCCCTGGGCTCCTGCCAATCGGGTACCCAGGGCCTGTGTTCCTTCCCTAAAACTGCATTGAAGCCTAAAACCCAATTGGCGTCTCTGGCCACATGTCAGCCCCTGGTAAATGGTACCATAGGTACCCAGGGCACTGTGACCAGAGAAGGGCCCCTAAGGGCTGCAACACTTATTGTGCCACCCTTAGAGGCCCTGTACCCTGACACACGCACACTGCCTTTGCAGGCTGTGTGTCTGGGTGCATAACAAAACATAGAGACGACATGGCACACATGCCTGTGTGCCATGCCCACAAACCACTTCCCTGGCATACATCAGTCAACCCTCTAGCTGGGTGCCCTGTGCCAGTGGTGAGGGTAAAGGTGCATGAGCCCTGTACCCCTACAGTGCCCAGGTCAATTCCTGGGCCCTGTAATTGCAGTGCTGCCAATACGAGTATATGGTGATGGGAGGTTGTCATTACGAACTCCACAGCACCATAATGGCTGCACTGAAGACTGGGAAGTTTGGTATCAAACTTCTCAGCACGGTAAACCCACACTGATGCCAGTGTGGAATCTAATGTAAAATGCACGACAGAGGGCATCTTAGAGATGCCCCCTGAAACTCAACCAACTCCCTGTGACCTGACCGAGTGGCTGCGCAGGCTGCCACCACCAGACATGTTTCTGGACTCCTGGGTTGAGAGCTTGCTGCTCTCTGGGGCCTGAAACCATGCACATCCTGGGACGAGGTGCCAAGCCTCCTTCCCTCAGAATAGGTAGGGTTCACGAAGGAGAAGCTTCAAAGGCATGCCGCCTTTGTGAGATTCTCAGCAACTGGTCCCCACTGGTTCTACCCCCCACTTTGGGCGGGAGACCGGGTGGGAAAAACAAAGTGAGGAAGAGGTGTGCCCACCTCTGCCAACTCCGCCCCTAAGGTGGGGGAGGTGAGGCGAGGTGAAGCACAACCTCGAGTCCCCGCCATCTTGAGGATGGGGGGGGGACCCAGCCAACCAGGGACAGGCTCCTGCCCCCATCCCCCTGGTGAGTGGCAGGATAGGTACTGTACCCACCCCAGGGAAGGGACCCATTGGCCCCTGCCCTTTACCTACCTGTAACGCTCCTAAATTTCGTATTTAGGGGCACCCTGAACCTACCTTCCTCAGATCCAGCAACCACAAGAAAAGAAGGACGAGAAGCTGTGCAGAGCTAACAAGAGGACGACGCCCACTGACTTGGCCCGAGCCTTACAGGCCTGTCTACCCTCGAACCTGCTCCTGCAAATTTCCGGCGTGTCCAGCGGCCAGCAACCTCAAAAACACCGGAGGACCTGCCTGCATTCACTCTCCAAGCTGTTTCTCCCGTGAACACCGGACGTGTTTGAACTGCAGCTTCTGGTGCCAGCCAGAAACTGCGAATCCAACACACTCTGCACCCGCCGAGCCCGGCCTGTGTTTGAGTGAACAAACACCACGAGGAGGCTCCCCCAGCGATCCTGACCAAAGATCCGGGGACCCCTGACCTGCCTCAAGCCTCCAGACAACGCCTGCAGCCTCAATCCAGGGGAACCCCCCCCTACCGCAACCAGAGCGGGTAAGAAAACCCGACGTCTAAAGGCACCCCTGCACCCAATGCCCCACTGCCTTGTGTGCCCAACCCACTGGTGCTTGACCATCCCTCTACATCCCAACTTACCCCCGAAGTGGTGGTCACTCCTGGAAGATCTTCGTCCCCAAGCCTGCAGTGTTTCTTTGTCCAGGAGAATCTCAATTGAATTCAACAGGGCCCCCGACCTTCAAACTGCAACCGGCTGCCCTGACGCTGCTGAGGGTGTCCCTTTGGTGCTAAATTGGTCCCCAACGTGCCCTGAGCTTAACCCTAGGAGCTTTGCTCCCACAACCCTGTGGCCTGCTTGCCAGCAGTCACCAACCGAAGTCCCCCCTATCCGCCATAGGATAACATTTGGCCTCAACACTCTGCACCCAGCTGCCCGAGTGCTGCTGAAGGTGCAACAACAGTGCATCACTAACTCTGGGAGACCCCTGAGTCTAACCCCAGAACCCTAACTCAAAAGACCGATTACTTGGCTTGAAACCGATGACTAATTTTTCCCTTTAGGATAACATTGACACTTTTTCTCCCAAAAAGTTTCTAAGTGTCGACTTTTGAAAACTGCAAATATTCCTTAAAAATCATCCGATTAACCAAAACGCATTTTCTCAACTGTTTTCAGGAAATGTCCCAGTGCTGAATCCCGGATCCAGCACTGAGTAAGAAAAAGTAACGATAACCTAACTTACCTGCGGAGTGAATTTCCTCCCATAGGATAACATTGGTAATTCTATGTAAAAAGGTTTCTTAGTGTCAACTTTTTAAATACAATAATATTCCTTAAAAATCATACCTTTAACCAAAACGCATTTACCCGCCTGTTTTCAGAAAATGTCCCAGGGCTGAATCTAGGATCTCAGTCCTGTGGTTAGAAAAGTAATCTGAAAAGTAATTAACTGCATTTTACTTAAAAAGCCCATTCAATTGAATGTACTATACCTGCAATGTGTTGCAATCTGCTTTCTTAAACCTGTAATCAAAACCAGTACCAATTACACTGCACTTCTGAACTGTGTTCAAACAAGTCAATTACTTCTGCAAAGTATTTGTATGCTTACCTGTACCAGGCTTGCTTGGTTATAGAAATAAAACAGTATATTTTTTTATGCAAAACAATTGGCCTAGAGTTCAGTTCTTGAGTGTGAGACCATTTGCTGACTGAGTGTGTACATCAAATGCTTTACACTGTCCTCGGATACTGCCTTACTGCTCGACCAAGCTACCACTTTAGAGAGTAAGGTTCTATCTAACTTTAACCTCTGCCAAACCTCTGGAGACTCTTGGAATCTATACACACTGCACCTCACTTTGGTGCAGTATATATAGAGCCAGTTTCTTACAGATATGATTCAGTTAGAGAATTCACCAGTCATTAGTGGGTTAGTTTGAAATCTGGTTTCCCTCACTCACAAATGTGAATGCTGCTGGAATCTGACAAGAGTGTGACGGTGGAAGAATTTCTGCCTGCGTGTCAAATCACTGAGGGCTATTCCTGCTTCCTCCCCTGAATCTTTGACTCTAAGGGCTACTCTTGCCATCAGCTAAGTTCACCTTTCAATCCACAAGAAGCAGCATCTGGGACAGATCTAAGAGTGCCTACTCATGTGTGCTACTTTTTGCAAAGTGTGGGAAGAAGATGGCATCCATTATAGTGATTGCTTTGCATTTACCTGGAGAAAAAGCAGTGAACGTTTGATGACCGGATGTTTGGCTGTTGTCCTTACTGTGGATGGGGTAAAAGCTTCTCCCCAGTTAAACTCATTGTCTGGTGCCTAAGGAACTCTCCCTGACAATTTGGCGATATTTGGAAAACTATTAAATCTGTGTACATTTTCTGTAAATCTGAATATTTGCTTTAATCGGATTTTTAATATTTAGCAAGTTAGGAAAATGTTCCCCTTCAAAAGCCAGTTAACTAAGAACATTGAGCCCAGTTAATGAAAAAAACACTAAGTACAGGTGTAATTTACACCCCTGCTTGGATGTACTTTTACATTTTTCCAATCGCATACATTCCCAGAAGTACTCCTGGAAGGCAGCCCCAGGCACAGACTTACAGTTGCACTGCTGGAATGTCATGAGATGTGTCCTAATTGCTCATACTTTTAGTTTGTAAATATCCAGAAATGTTCATGGGTAGGGGGGTTCAAAACTTACTAGGAAAACCATGTCCACTTTCTACACCTTTCGTGAAATTTGTCTGCTGATTTCTCTGCACTCATGGTCGAGAAATCCACAGGAGAATATTAATTTATTCCTGCTAGGAATCCTTTTCTGTATTCCTGGCAGACATAAATGGAGATATTTCTGGCAGTAAACTTACTTTTATTTTTAAAACCACTTCCAGGTGGTTATTACTTTTTTCCGGGCCTAAAAAAATATACACTGCTCTCCCCTATTGTATTTTTCTCCTCTGAGGATCTGAGCCAGAGAATTGGTGTTTAATTTTTCAGCTATATAGACTCATTATAAATGCAAAAGTTTCCCAGTGCACTTTAATGTCTTCTGATCCATGTATGCTGGTTGCCTCATTTTCATTTTGTTTAATTGATAGTTAAGCTACATGGGGAAGTCCACAGTTCATTACAGAGAACTAACTGGTTTTACTTTTTGATGCTAGATTCTCTTACTGTGTTGGATTTCTACCACAGCTCGTGTTACATCTGAGGCGGCTCTCATTCTTTCTCAAATAGACTAATGCGGTTTCCTACCAGTACCCGTTCTTCCACAGCACACCTGAAAAAAACCACATCCTTCATTTTCTACAAGCTGGTGAAGTCTTTCTGCTTTTTCCACAAGTACCTTCAATGCATGCCCATCTCCGGCAAACCAGTCGGCAAGAGTAATGAAAATGGCGGTAGAGAAGGGGTGCATCTTAAGGGTGGTGTCCATTTCTGTAAAAATATTTTACAGCATGAATCCTTTTCTGGATACACACGCGGTGCATTATTTTACCATCTAGTTGTTTGGGTACGGAATCTTCTTGTTAATCCTTTTTTGGCTTTTGGACATAGTCTGTAGCCATTGGATGCTATAGCCATTGTTCAATGACGTCATGGTCTTCCTTTAGAATTCTTTTTTCTGTCATTGAGTCTGGAAGTAACAGCCAAAGCTCTTTGGGCGCAAAGAGACATTTAAAAAAGAAGCGACAGATCGTCTAAAAAACAGAGGAGATACAAAATCAAAGAACAGAAAGTGAAAAACACCGAAAATCACCTGGAGTAGTGACAGAAGATCACCAGAGAAGAGAGCAGACTGTGTAAATAGTCGATCATGCGGTCATAGAATGCACGGAAGGGGAGAGAGAACTACCCAGGAAAATGAAAAATACACCTTTTAGGTTCTGCTTGAGTGCCACCAAAAGTTTCCCCAGAAGAATAACTATGAGATCTGATACCACTACCTGCCGAGGGCCCATGACACAAAAAATGTGACGTGTGCATAATTCAGACCCTTCTTTTATACAAAGCCTGGCTAGTCATCAGTCAGTCTCACCAGACTCATCTGGGTTTGTCAGAGGTGTAACTAGAGTTCAATGGGCATTCCAGGATATTGACGCCTGTTGAACTCAGATTTTACTCCTGTGAAGTAAATGATACCAATACATTTAGCATGCCTTCGGATGCTGTGATCCTAGAAGACCTCCACTCCCTAACTTCACCAAAAGATGAAGGTCCCGTTATCAAACCAACGAATAAGGCATTCTGACTGCCCACAGTTTATCATGAGCCCCCATGAAAATGCCATCCAAATTGCCTGTAATTTCTTCCAAAAAAAAGTATGTTTGAGTAAGTCACTACATGTGAAAGTTGAAGAGGAATGAGCAGATATGCCGAATGTGTGATTGTTGGAAAGTTGATTAGCAACGCTATTTCTCCACTAGTGACAAGAGTCTAAAGTTAAAATGTATGTGAATAAATGGGAGAATGCATATAGAAGCATTTTTGATATTGTAGGATATAAAAATATTTGCAATTTACATCAAGTTAATGTTAGTAAGACAGCCCTATTAATGTCTAAATCGTAGACATCCTGAATATGAAAAATAAAATCCAGGCATGACTCCTAGAAATGTCTGAAGGTCTTTCATTAGGTACTTGTACTTTGAAGATTCATGTGTGTGATATAAATGATCTGAAATATTAATCTAATTATAGCACTAAATATAGCAATGAGCCTGTAAAACTTAGACAAATGATTCTGTATTCAGTAGTACCTTTTATTGAATAACTTTTAACCTGTGGTCATGATCCTCTCTCCCCCACATAGATGCTGATAATGAAAAATGTGATCAATATACAGATTGCTGTAGCTGTACAGCAAATACAAATGGCTGTCAATGGTGTGACAAGTGTATCTCCTTGAACAGTAACTGCACAGAGAGCCCGGTAAGCTTGTGTTGTTCTTTAATGGCTACAAAGGTGGCATTGTTTAATGAGCCTATTTTGTTTAACCTGTTCTCATTGAAATAACAATGGTTATGTAAATTATTGTAATAGGGATCGACGCCCTCGGATATGTGTTGGAGACTCATGTTTTAGAGTTCTTTCACTGTTAAAAAGAATCAATTGTTCCCATTCTTGCCCCCTTTCCATGCGTCACCCACCATCTCAGCACAGCTCCTCTTGAATCCTCCTCTTGGTTGAAATAAAGTGTTCTTTTCAATTCCTGTAAGTGATGGTAGTCATTCTGTTTCTTCAATATACATTCGATATTAATAAAAGCAAATAATCATCATCTTTATCATATGCCTTTAGTCAAGATATGTGGTGCAGTGTATTCTTTTCGGCAGCTGATCCTTGCTAGATCCTTGCTAGACCTGTGTGCCATGGTTGGGGGGTGGGGGAGAGAATTAACATTTGCTAATTTGATGCAGGAATCCAACCAAGGTAGCTGAGGGCTGACACTGATATCCTAGGAAGAACAGGTTCTGCAAGTGATCTTTGAATCTGTGGCAGCTTGTCCCCCATCATATCTGGTTTAGGATAGTTTTGGGTCCTGGTCCGGTGTCCGATTTTGGCATTGTCTCTGTATTTGTATGAGGGTCATCTCCCTCTATCTGGTGCCTACATGCATGTTTGGGCAGTAAATCAATGTACATGAACTTGCAATTTACTTTGAGTAGGAAAGCTCTTGTTCAAGAATGCTTCTTCCTCCTTATGAAGTTCAAGGAGAATGCCAAATCACTTACATTGGCGTAAGAGGGCAACTACCTGGGTTCACAATACAATCAGTTGGGGCGACTGGTTTTGGCGCATTAGGGCAAAAATTCAGCTACCTGTTTTTTTGAAGCGCTTCTTTTTTCAGTTTTTTTTACCCCAGGCAAATCCTTTGTCTTTTCTCCAACAAACTCTACAATGTGTGAGTCTTATCTGAGGTGCTCTGCTTTTCAATATAGTTTGTCTATAGAGCTAGACTGTACTGATAAGTAGTGTCCTTAAAGTGTGCTCCGTCAACCCAGGCTATGAGGAATTCTAGTGTGGCAAATTTGCATAAGTCGTCTTTCTATCCTTTACGCCCTTTGTGTGTTCGACTAGTTTGACGTTTTTGTCTTTTGTATAATATGGAAATGTATGTTCAAGGCATATGCGCTGTAGATTGTATACTTGTGCATAGATCGCCATCTGGGTTTGGGCTCGGATGTTTGCAGTTTGTTTTTGTCCTGGAAGAAGTCTTTGTAGTCACGAAGTAGGTGACTCCTCCTGGATAGTGCAAATGGGCATCGAATCCATCTTCAGATTGTTTTTTTCCGCCATTGGGTTCGGATATGTATTGCTGCGCTCCGGTTCGGGATAGTCTTCGAACCATTTAGACGCGCAATCATTCCCCTTGGCGGTATTGATTTTATCACGGGTTTCATCTTCGTGCATCGTTGAAATCCAGCAACTTCGATCGAGACCTTCGATGCGGGCCGCAAGGCCTACCCGCGCTGACCATGCCAGCACTCGATGGAACGAACTCCATTTAAAAAATGCCCCGAGTGTGGTGCTAAATTTCCACACACAGACCTACACGAGGTTTGTAATCTGTGCCTATCGCCAGAGCAAGAAGAAAGTAGCTGCGAGGCCTGTCGATAATTCCGATTGATTAAAACGATTTGTGACTGTCTGGCTTGACGTCACGGGATGAGACGCGGCACTATCCCGGTGCTGGACATCTTCGGAGAACAGGGTGACTCATCAGCACAGTGCTGATCAAGAGGAAGAAATCTCTGTCTGAAGCTGATGACTCAGACATGGAGAAAGACTCTCACATCTCTCCAGGTCCACGAACTGTGAGTAACAAGCCCCAAGTCACCAAAAAACACATGAAGGCTCCGGTACTACCTTCGCCTTCGGGCCTAGGGAAACACCAAAAACATGGTTCAGATGCCCCGCCCTCCGGCTATAAAAACCAAAAGACACAGCCTCTGCTCGGAACAGAGCCGTCCCCACAGTACTGAAACTCTATCTCTGGCACCGAAAACCAAATCCAAGCATGGATCCGATGCTTTGATACCGGCACCGAGGTCCTCTTCGGCACCGAAAGACTCCAACCCCAAATCTCATAAACAAAAGATTTCGGAACCAGCAATAACTAAGCCCAAATCTTCAGAGCCGAAACCCAAAGATAAGCCTTCGGATCCAAAGCCTAAAGACAAACCTTTGGAACCGAAAGTTAAAAGGACAAGCCTTTACAAAAACCTTCTGAGCATAAATATGCACCAAAGGATTCGGAACCGAAAAGACAAACTACCCATAAAACACCCTCTGAAACACCCAAAGAAAAGAAATCGCCACCTAAAGAACTTCCTTTACAAGAACCAATGGATCCCATGCAAAAGAAACTTCATATTGATTCAACAACTGGACATCTTGTAGCAACCCTTCCTAAGAAAAGAAAACAGGACATTTCAGAGGAACCCCCATATACCTCCCAAAAGGAATAAGGACATGGGTACTAATCCCTCTCCCCCTTACATACCTCCCTCTCCTCCACCTATTGATCCTAACTTACTAATATCTCCATATAACTCACCACCTCCTCATTTGTCCCCTGACCCACAAGGGGATAATGACACAGATGGCTATACTGATGCGGATGGGGGTTGGGAAGGGGATGGGGATAATGACCATCACACCATACCACAAGACCACCCGGATCCATGGAACGGCTATGATAAAGACCCAGACAATAGTAATGCTCCGGACCTATATCCCTCCAGACCATCACCACCCGACGATAATATAGAATTCGCACAGATTATCAATAGGGCTGCTCTATATCATGGAGTGGAATTGCACACTGACCGATTAGAGGAAGATTTCCTCATGGAAACTTTCACTCCATCCCAAAAATCTACTAATACATTGCCAATGTTAAAAGGCATGTTAAAGCATACTACTGAAGTATTCAAGTACCCAGTTAGAGCACAAATACTTACCCCTAGAGTGGACAAAAAATATAAAGCTGCTCCTACAGACCCAGTTTATATTAGAGGTCAAGTCCCCCTGGGCTCCCTTGTTGTATCTAATGCCCGCAAGCGAGCCAATTCACAAGCCATAGGCGACACACCTACTCCTGATAAGGAGTCAAAGCTTATAGACGCGTCAGGCAAACAAATTGCATCACAAGCCGCTAATAGTTGGCGTATTGCCAATGCGCAGCGCACTATGACAGAGCACATTATGATGAACTGGAAACGCTGATACAGCATTTACCAGATCAATACGCAAGGGTAAAGCTAACAACCTCATTCAAGAGGGTAAATTAATTACAAACACCTCTATGAAATGTGCACTTGATGCCCCGGACACAGCATCCTGCGGCATTAACACCAGCATCTTGCTATGCCGCCATGCTTTGCTTCGAATCTCCGGATTCAAACAGGAGGTTCAGTCAGCTATATTAAACCAACCCTTTGGACCAATTGTAAACTCTTCATTAGAAAAAATGAAGAAAGACACAGAAATTGTCAAATCTATGGGAGCCCTACAACTACCCTCTAACAGAGGCTCCTTTTGTCGCTACTTTTATAGGGGCGCTCCAAAACAATGTAGTCTGAGAATACCTCCTCTAATTTCAAAAAACAAAATCAGTCCTCCTCCCGGGGGTTCTATCGAGGAGGATATAGAGAAAACAACAATAGGGGAAGAGGCAAAACAACAATTCCACATGAACTTCCCCTGCAACCAAGCAGTGACTTCCCCCCGCTAACCCCGACCATCCACTCCTGTCGGGGGACGCCTATCAGAGTTCCTACCTGTCTGGCATTACAACAGACAAGTGGGTAAAACAAATTATCCAGTATGGTTATTGCCTGGAGCTCAGTAGTACTCCACCAAAAATTCCTCCCAGAGAACGCCCAATGTCCTCAGAACATCTCACTCTTCTCAAACAAGAGGTTCTCTCCCTATTACAAAAACATGCAATAGAACCAGTCCCCTTGCCTCAGCAAGGCACAGTAGTGTATTCACTATACTTTCTAATACCAAAAAAGGACTGCTCTCTCAGACCAATACTAGACCTCAGACCATTAAATCTATACATTGAGTCAGACCATTTCCATATGGTCACTCTCCAACAGGTACTCCCACTACTCCAACAAGGTGACTTTCTATCCACTCTGGATTTAAAGAGCGCATACTTTCACATTCCCATTAACCCCGCTCACAGGAAATAAACTACCAATTCAAACTCCTCCCATTCGGAGTAACCACAGCACCCAGAGTCTTCACCAAGTGCCTCGCAGTAGTGGTGGCTCACTTACCAAGACAACGTATTCACGTTTTCCCTTACCTGGACGACTGGCTCATAAAAGCCAAGTCACACAGCAGCTGTGTTCTACACACATACAAAACAATACAGTTGCTGCATTATTTGGTATTCAGTCAACCTCTCCAAATCCCATCTCCAACCGTCCACAACACAACAATATCTAGGAGCTACAAAAAAACACTTCAAAAGCTCTTGCATATCCCAACCCAGTCAGAATAAGCACCATGCAAGCCCTCATACAAAAATTTACGCTTCAGCACTCCTTACCGACTCGAGTGTTCATGCACTTAATCGGGATGATGTCTTCTTGCATTCTTCTAGTCCGATAAACAAGACGCCAGATGCGTCCCTTACAGGGGTGTTTGGCACGTCAGTGGAACCAGGCTCCAGGTCGGCTAACAGGTCTGGTGTTGGTGGACAGCCTCACACATCGCGCTCTGCAGTGGTGGAACACTCAAAACCTTTCCGAAGGGCGGCCGTTCCTTGACCCGGTTCCACAGATAGTGCTCACAACAGACGCATCGCTCACCGGCTGGGGAGCTTATCATCAAAATCATACTATTCAGGGCCAATGGACCCCTCAACAAAAACAATTCCACATAAATTATCTGTAATTGAAACCAATCTTCCTAAAATTGAAATCATTTCAACTCCACCTCGTAGGCAAAGCTGTCCTGATACGTACAGGCAACATGACAGCAATGTATTACATACAAAAAAGAGGGGGGGGGGACACTCTCTGCAGCTTTCACACCTAGCTCAAAGCATATGGAGATGGGCCATTCCGCAAAACATATACCTCCTTGCAGAACACCTCCCAGGAGTATACAATCAGATTGCAGATCTGCTCAGTCGTCAAAAACCGCAGATCCATGAATGCTAACTTTATCCTCAAGTTATGCTTTCATTCTTTCAAATGTGGGGCTATCCAGAAATAGACCTGTTTGCCACACACCAAAACGCAAAATGTCCAAGCTTCGCATCCAGGTATCCACACCCATTGTCCAAAGGCAATGTGCTATGGATGAACTGGTCAGACAAATTTGCTTATGCTTTTCCGCCTCTCCCACTCATTCCCCTAATGGTTCGGAAACTCAACAGCATTCCCTCACAATGATCCTGGTTGCACCAACATGGGCCCGACAACCATGGTTCACAACCCTCTTGGAACTATTAGTAGTTCCTCATCAAAAGCTACGTCTCTCACCCAAGCTTCTCACTCAGAACAATGTAGAGATAAGGCATCCAGATCCCATTCAACTCAACCTTGTGATCTGGCTCCTGAAATCTTAGAGTTTGGCTACCTCCGAGTGATGAAGGGGGACCTAGCGAAATGACAGATGAGTTTTGATGGCTGTGGTCCGCATGTGATAATTCCGCTTCAGTTTATTGCGTCGCTTTCCTGCATGGGGTGGCCTGTATCTGTCGCTTTGCTGCATTGAACTCTAACGCCAGTAATGTTGATGTTTGCAATGTATTGATATTATGATAACCTTGTTGTTGTTTTGCTATGCTTGCACTGCGCTGAGGAAGATTTTTTTTTTCTTTTCTATCCAGGCACTGCTAACTCCACAGTGGGCCAGATGGTGCTATCATGATGGCTTGGCCACCTCCTTTTTCATCGGGAGGGATACTGTTCTCAGGCGCCCCCCTTATGGGTATTCCCCACAATTGGTTACTCCCTTGGCAGTGTACTTGGGATTTGTTTCTGAGGGTTTGGGAAGGCTTTGGCATGTTGGGGCTGCTGGAGTGGGTGGGGGGAGCTGGTAGGTGGGGCGTGTTGTAGGGGTTGTTAATACACCAAAAAGAGGGAGGAGGATGTTACTATGGAGTTTGTTCATGTGGCTGAATATTTTTCCTATCCTGCTAGATATTACTCACACATTTTGCTCATGTGCTGGATACAAGGTTGATTCCGCCTTCCACATGCTTTATTGGAATGCACAGTAAGGGTATGACAATTACTTGCCTCACGTGGAACGTCTGGGGGCCTAACTCCCCCAAATAAATTAGTCAGGTGATAGGTCACCTAGAACGCCATAGAATCAGCATTGCCCTTCTACAAAGTTTACAGATAAATTGGTTGGGGCCCGCTGGGCTGGCTACCGCCTGGCTTCCACCTCCAGGGGGGTGCTCACCCTGGTGAAGAAGGGACTCCATTTACATTACATCGCACTCATGTTGACTCTGCGGGCCGTTATGCTATTGTACACGGGACACTGGCAGGCAAACTTGTTACCATTGTGAACACTTATGGTCCTAAAATAGACGATCCTGGGCTATTTCGGAACCTCATTGCGACACTGCGTGATTGGCCAGACGCCGCAATTCTTTGGGGGCTTGGGGGGGGGGGGGGGGGGGAGACCTTAACACGCATCTGGTCCCCAGCAAAGATAAGTCTAGCGGTACAGAGGGGCATTCCCCAGGCGCAGCTTGTGCGATTAATGATGGGATGGTGGAACTTGGATTGCTGGACATATGGCGTCAGACATGCAGAGACGCTTGAGGGCACGCACCTCTCCACAGCTCATGGCAGTTGGTCTCGCCTTGATTATTGGCTGATAGGTGAGTGGGTGGCGGCTGTGGAGAGCTTACCACGCACACTTTCTGATCACTGCCCCGTTCAGCTCACTCTCTGTATTCCTCAGCAGATCCCTCGATCCTTTACCTGGCGCTTCCGCCCTGCGGCGCTGCTAGACCCCCTCTATTTAGAAACTATTTGCGAGGCCATTATTCAATATTTTGACCACAATAAGGCATCTGTTGATAGCGTGGGGATACTGTGGGAGGGGTTTAAAGCCACCATTCTGGGTGCATTAGACACACAATTGATGGACGGAATGCAGAACAAAGTAAAACATTCACCCCCAGTCAAGAGATCTGGGTTAAAGTCATCATTCTTTTGCTCACCATGCCACCCCAGTTAAGACCTGCCCATATGCAAATCAGTCTGGACCCTGTGCCTCATGGGAACAGTCCAGCCGGAACTGCCAAGCCAGGTCCTCCCTGGACTGGAAACAAGCATCCTAGGACCGGTTTCGGGGTTTCACTCCTCTTCAGCCAGGATAGCTTGACTCCAGTGGCCCAGTGTGTCCAGGATCCACATCTGGGCATACCTGACGCACTTACGGTGCGAAAGCAAAAGACACACAATTGATGGACGGAATGGAACGGGTATGCTTAGACGTGAGTCCTGTGCTCTACATGCCACTGGAATCAAGCGATCCTGGCTGTAGAGGGATGAAACCCCGAAACCGGTCCTAGGATGCTTGTTTCCAGTCCAGGGAGGACCTGGCCTGGCAGTTCGGGCTGGACTGTTCCCATTGGGCTCAGGGTCAAGACTGATTTGCATGTGGCTGGCTCCAAACTGGAATGGCATGGTGAGCAAAAAAACGATGGATTTAGGCCCAAATCTCTGTACTGGGGTGAATGTATGACATTGTTCTGCATTCTGTCCATCAATAGTTCTTTTTGCATGTATCAATACATTGGCTGGTATTTTAAAGGTTTTATTGGGCCAACTCACTAAAGTGGAGGCTACACTAACCAACCTTGACCGAGACTATGAGCGAGTTCCATGTGAGGCGACCTTGGCTTCCATTAAGGAAGCCGTTATTGAGCATACTAGCTTAGCAGATGAAGAGCTGCGTTATATCTCGAGACGTGCTGTGGCTCGCTCTTATGTGGAGGGTGGGAGACCGGGACACCACTTGGCCACGAAGATTACACATTGCATACATCAAGACGTAATCACTAAGATCACTGATCGGTTGGGACGCGACCATTTTAGTGTCACGGACATATTGGAACAGTTCAGGCAAACCTATGCTAAATTATAAATATCGCAGGGTGAGACGGCCACTGAAGAACTGGATGCCTATTTACCACAGGTAGCTATTGCATGGTTGTCTGAGGGGCAGAGAGATCATCTAGGTCAGCCTATTATGGAGGAAGACGTTCTCATGGCAATAGCCTCCCTTCCTAATGGGAAAGCACCTGGACAGGATGGCTTCCCTTCCGAGTTCTACAAGGGCTATGCGGAGGAGCTCACCCCCTTCCTGCTAGAAATGTATGCCGAGGCATATGATACAGGCATTCTCCCCCCTTCACTTCGTGAGGCACTAATTATTACTTTATTGAAAAAAGACAAACCGCCTGACTCGTACCACCCCCTGTCGCTCATTAACACAGATGTCAAAATTTTAGCGAAGATACCAGCCACCCGCCTTCAACCACTCATGCAGAATCTGGTGTTGCCAGATCAGTCTGGGTTTATCCCTACACGGACCACCTACCACAATCTTCGTACACTACTTGCTCTCTTTCACATACTTTCCCCTGATCTTCCGGCGGCAGCAGTCATGCTTGACGCTGCCAAAGCGTTCGATTCCATCAAATGGGGATACCTATTCTACATACTCCAACAAATGGGATTCTCTTTTTTATAAACTGGGTGCGACTCCTTTACTCACGCCCCACGACGCGGGTCCGAGTGGGGGGGGAGGGCACCTCTGAACCTTTTTTTATTGCTAGGGGCACCAGGCAGGGGTGCCCCCTCTCACCACTCCTGTTCGCCTTGACTCTGGAACAGCTGGCCTGCCTCATAAGGCAATGTCATAAATTTGCGGCACTTAACCTACATCATCATCTATGCAGATGATATGTTGCTTTTTATTTGAGAACTCCACACTCATCTGGCGCTGGTTTTGCGTGAGCACATTCGGTTTGCTAGATTCTCTGGGTTACATATCAACTGGTCTAAGTAGGTGGTGCTACCATTGACTATATACCCGCACGAGCCGGAATTCCCCCTTGAGTGGACAACGGAGTCGGTTAAGTACCTGGGCATCTGGGTGCATCGTGATCCTGGTAGAGTCCTCGGTGAAAATTACGGCACTGCAGTAACGTTGTTGGGGCAACAAGTTGACAGGTCGGCCATCTTCCTCTCATCCTTGCAGATCGTATTGCTTTAATAAAAATGGTGGTGATGCCTACATTTTTATATCTTTTTTATAACATACCGATCCCTCTCTCGCAACACTTTTTTAAAACAGTGCATTGGCTGCTTCTCCGTCTGTTTTGGGGTGGGCGACAGGCCCGTGTGGGCTGGTGCACTCTAACCCTGGACTACAAACATGGGGGATTCGGGGTTCTGGATATTTACGTATACTATCTATGTGCACATGCGCAATATGCGCACTTTTGGTTTACTTTTCACAACTTTATCCCGCATGTGGCGGTGGAGCACTGGGACGCACATCCCATCCCCTTACGCTCCCTTTTAAGTGTAGATCCACGCCCCGTGCCACATTCAACACAGTTATCTAGACGATCGCAGCGTGGCAGGCGCTGGGCCGCAGGATGGGAAATTACCATTGTACTCTCCACTGCTTCTTACTGCTTACCACGAAAACACATCAGTGACACATGAGATGGGGGCGATGCGTATACTGGCTCAGGCGGGAATTGACAAAATGCAGGACTTGTACCCTAATGGCACCTTTCTGACATTCGCTGACGTAGATTATGTTCAACATCAGACTCTGCTATTCAAATTCACGCTACACAGATTAAAAAAAAGCAGCACAAGCCTACAATCCAACGTTCCCTGCAGAACCTCTAGAGTCCCTCGCATTGACCACACCTTACTTATTAGTCCCACCCGACACAAACTCGTCACTAAACTATATAGAGCTGTTAGAGAAGATAGGGCTCTCCCTAGTGATGAGAGTCTAGCCAAATGTAACGAATATTTAGACCCACAGGTCTCCCATGACGATTGGGTGTGCTGCTGTAGCCTGACTGGTGCTCTCACCTCCAATCTGAATTTGTGTATTATACATTTTAAATGTCTTCATCAAGTCTACCATACGCCCCAAAGACTCTTTAAATATGGCTTGCGAGAGACAGATGCATGTGCACGTTGTGGCGCCTTGGGTGCAGACTTTTGGCACCTGTCCTGGGCCTGTGGGCGAGTGGGAGCATACTGGACTGAGGTGATTGCTAGGCTGTCCAAAATCCTTGGAGTGGAATTACCTTGCTCGCCACAGGTGTGCTTATTGGGTCTCCTCCCTTTGCTGAAAGGAGCAATGGGTAAGCTGGCAAGAGTATATTTGGGGTTCAGCCAATGCACAACCAAGTAAGTAAGTAAGTTTGTATGGGTGTTCCGTGCTCCAGGGTATCACCCTCTGAACAGAGTGTAATAAATATTACTGGAGTTTTTTTTTTTTTTTTTTTTTTTTAGACGGGGTTTTGTTAAGCGCTCAGCTACTCAAGCAGAGTGTCCCGGCGCTGTCAGACCCGAAACCACAGAACTCTAACCAGGGGTAGGGGGGCTTATTGGCTAAAGAGCCAAGTTTTGAGCTCTTTTCTGAAGGACAGCAAGCTCTCGCTCTTCCTTAAAGAGAGTGGGAGGGCATTCCAAGCCCGGGGCGACAAGGTACTTGAAGGAGCGTCCACCAATACGGGCGCGCCTGATTGCTGGGACCATGGTGAGAGATGGAGACGCTGAGCGCAAGGCTCTGGCTGGTCTATGGAGGACAAACCTCTTTCTGAGGTAGCTAGGGCCCAAGCCTTGAAGGGTTTTAAAAGCAAGGGTGAGTGTTTTAAACTCAATGCGCCTCTGGATAGGAAGCCAGTGAAGGGTTTGCAGCAGGCCGGTCGCATGGGCGCGATGACCAAGACCAAAGATCGCCCGAGCGGCCGAATTTTGCACAATCTGCAGGCGCGAGAGGAGAAACTTCGGGAGGCCCAAATAAAGGACATTGGCATAATCAAGCCTGGATCCTATTAGGGCCTGCACTGCCGTTTTCCTATGGGCAATGGGGAGAAGGGGAAGACATTTTCTAAGTGATTTCAAGACCCCAAAACACTGACCAACCAGACTCATAATTTGTTGTTTGAGTGAGAGAGGTGTCCAGCTTAACCCCAAGATTTTTTGCCACCAGTGTTGCATTAGAGGGGGGGGACATGTCCAGCGGCCACCAGGATTTCCAACAAGTATCAGGGGGACAGCCAAAAAAGAGAACCTCGGATTTATCCGAGTTGCATTTGAGTTGATTCTCTTGAAGCCAATTAAAAACTGCCTCCAGGCAGCCTTTGATGAGAGCACCATCGAAGTCCATATCTTTCCCGCATGAGAAAAGGAGCTGAGTATCATCAGCATATGAGACAATCTGGGCACCGAGAGACTCCGCAAGTGCCGCCAGAGGGGAGATATAGATATTAAAAAGAGTTGGACTCAGGATTGATCCCTGAGGGACACCCACCTCCATGGGCGGCACTACCGCGGAGTGTGGGGGTGCCCAGACTGTTTGTTGGCGGTTGGACAGAAAAGACGAAAACCAGTTGAGCGCCGTTCCACCAATACCGATCTCCTCAAGGTGCGCCAGAAGGCGGCCATGAGGGACGGTGTCGAATGCCGCCGAGAGATCAAGCAAAATCAGCATTGCCTTCCCCCCAGAGTCCAGAACTTCCTTAATGGCCTCAGTCACCTCCAACAGGGCCGTCTCCGTGCTCATGTTGGTACGGAAACCGGACTGAGTGTGGTGCAGAATACCATGGGACTCAACGAAGAGCGAGAGGACAGACTGCACGTGCTTTTCCGCAACTTTTGCCAAGGCTGGGAGCAAGGAGATAGGTCGATAGTTGGCATGAGTGGTGTGATCTAAGGAAGGCTTCTTCAGCAGTGGAACGACCATCGCTTGCTTCCAGATGGACGGAACTGTCCCTGTTTCTAAGGAGCGATTTATGATGGGGTTCACCATCGGGTTGAGCACATGGGCCACTTTAGCCAACAGCTTAGCAGGGCAGGGGTCCAACGGAGAGCCCGATCTTATTTTTAAGAGTATTTCCAGAGAGTCATGAAGTTGGAGAGGAGGGAAACTCGTCAGGCTGGGTTGACCCTGCACAGGCACCTCAGATGGGGTTTTGGGCCAGGACAGTCCTCCCAGGTTGAGAGAGGTAAAAGTAGCCTGAATACTCCTGATTTTATTGGAGAAGAAGCTGGCTAATTGAGAAACCCACGTCTCCGAAAAGGAACATTTAAGGGAGCTGGCAGCGGGAGAGGTGAATTCTTTAACAATAGCAAAGATTTCCTTGCTAGTGTTCGCAGCTTCTTCAATCCTTTGGGTGAAGTACGTTTTTTTGGCTACATAAATTTCTTTATGATAGGCCTTAATACAGGACCTATAGGCCTCCTTTAGTGAATCTAAATAATTGGCACGCCAAGCTCTCTCGGCCTTCTTACAGAGCCTTCTGCTGGTATTGAGAGCGTGCGTGAACCAGGGGCCAGAGGCACGTGAAGATTTCTTAAGGGAACGCTTAGGCGGGGCTAAGTACTCCAAGCACTGTGCTAGCCATGTTTGAAAGCGAGAGAGGTCCAGTTCTAAGTCCCCGGTGAGAGAACAGGGGTGAGACAGCCTATATTGCTCAATCATATCAGGTGTGACCAGATGAAAGGGACGTGACAGGCGGGACTGACAGCCGACAGGCCTACCAGTCACCGCGAACAGGGACTGAATCTTAAAAGTTAGTAGCGAATGGTCCGACCATAAGACAGGAAGAGGGGGCGCAACAGAGATGGGAGAGGTGGAGAAGATCTGATCCAGCGTGTGGCCTTTATCGTGGGTCGGCGATATCACGTAGGGTAGAAGGCCCAAAGGTGCAGTGATATCAAGTATATGGATAGTGTCAGTGGCATCCAAAGTATCAAAATGTACGTTAAAATCGCCCAAAAGGATAAAATGTTTAAATTGAATGCTCAGAGTTGATATTATAGTGTCAAGCTCTTCGCTAAAAGATCCCAAGGGGCCTGGAGGTCGATATATCAGCAGACAGGCACAAGATTGAGCCGGCGAAAAAGAAAGGCAAAAACCCAGTGCTTCTACCCCGTGGATTTCATTAATGGGAATAATGGAGCATTCGTATTGTCTATCTATCAGCAATGCTACTCCCCCACCCTTTCTGTTCATCCTGTCTTTTCTAAGTATGTAATAATTAGAGGGCAAGGCATTAGCAATATCAGGGCCCGACGTATCATCAAGCCATGTTTCAGTAAGAAAGAGACAGGCTGGCTTGAAATCGGTCAGGAAGCTGAACAGATCCTGAGCATGCTTGCTGGCCGAACGAGTGTTTAAAAGAGCACAACTGTAAGAGCGGTCGTCCGTGTTATGAGTCGTTGTAGTGGTTAACTGCCGACTAAGCTTGGGAGCCATTGGCTTCACCCGGTCCCATCCCACAGACCAACCACACCCCGGACAACTCAGATTCTCCCCGGTACCAAGGTCACACACCCCACAGTTGCTGTGCAGGTCAGTTCTTAAAGCACGCAGCTGAGGGCCTGTGTACTCCACAGTGCCGCATCCGTCCGCATCCAGGACGCTGACGGGCGCAGACGGGCTTTCCTTAGGCGCTCCTTTGGCGCGGGAAAGGCACCTCCGCAATGTGCGTCCGCTGCGCGGAGTCATCACCATCTAGTTTTATACTTCCTGCCCGTGAGGCAGCAAGCCTAGTCCGCCGACCAGCGAGCCTGCCTCACTCAAGATGTCCGCCGTCCCCGTGCGACTATCCCGCTGTACACTGACCAGCGAGAGGATCGCCCAGAGAGCACAGCAGGAAGGAGGAGAGCGCGGAGCAGCGAGACCCGGACACCGGAGCAAGTGACTTCGCTCCGCTGCCCCAAGGTAAGAAGAGAGTCCCCTAAGCCCCCAAAACAGAGCGAGAGTACAGGAAAGATCTCCCGGCTTTGCGCCTCAGGAGAGAAAATGCAGCAGCAAAGACAGATTCAATACACTTCACACAGGACACAACATAGGTAAAAACGAGTTGCACCCCCATATCCATGGGGTATGTCCCCCGGGCACAGGCGTGGTCCTTATAGAAGGATTTAATAGTTTATATCAAGTTTCATGAAACCATTATAATCAATTGATGTTGATGCAGTTTAATATCGTTGTACCATCAATTATTAACGAACTTCAATTCCCAGAATTCCCCTTGGTTGTCCACTTCAGGTGGCCCACCTCAGGGGTGTGCTTAGCCTGAAAGTCCTCCTGATTAACTAATTTTCCGCCTGCTCTGGTGCCAAATGGGCCCCAGGTCTGGGGTAAGCCGTTGTCGCTCATCTCAGGCGGCCGAGGATTTGAAGCTTTTGGCCTTGACATGCTATTTTACTAGCCATCCTGCTGGAGGAGCTGTGTAAACCTCCCTCCGGAGCAGTCACTATTTCTGGCATCTGAGAGCACAGGTTCTCACCTACAAGGGGGGGGGGGGTGTAGAAAATGTCCTGTGGTCCTGTGGTGGCATGCTAGGTGATACCAGTCAGCCAGCACACTAGGGGACCATTAGGTTTTCAGGCTGCACCTGTAAGCTGCCCTCTGGGTGCATGTCATAATAAATCTAGTACGGGCATCAGTATTGGTTTCAGTGCAGCCATCTTCTAGCCTGGTAACTCATAATGACCATTGCTCAATATTTGTTATTCAGTTGCCTGCCTCATCACTTGCAATATCTAGTAATGGGACCAAACATCCCAAGGGCTCATCTGCTCATGCAAATGGACCCTTGCATATAGTGTAGTTCACGCTGCCTTCGGGCTCTAAGGCCTGCTGTAGTGGTGCCTTACATATAGTATATGCGATGTACATTGGCATGGCACACAGGGAGTGTGCCATGTCCTGTTTTCAAAATGGTTTGTATAATTTCACGCATCCTGCAATGGCAGGCTTCCTGCAGTTTTTGTATGGGACCCTGTTGGGTGGCATAATACATGCTGCAGCCCAAAGGGACCCTCTTTAATACCCATGCCCCAGGTACCAGGGGTACCATTTACTAGGGACTAACAGGTGTGCTAAAGTCCTTTCCAGTTAGGTTACAGTAAAACATTTTACTTGCTTGAAGAGAAGGAGCACTGACACTGGGGGTCCTGGTTAGCAGGGACCCAGAGCACTTTAGGTCGCACAGCATCAGTACTAGGCCAAAAAAAAGGTGGGCGACCAGATCAAAAAGGGGCACTATCCTACATACCCCCACAACTCCAAACAAAAGGCAATGAGACTCCTCTTTCCTAAGAGAGTCTTCATTGTCTAAGTGAAGGAACCTGGAAAGGCCATCTGCATTGACATAGTCAGTCCCAGGTCTGTGTTCCACTGCAACGTCCATTCCCTGTAGGTAGATGGACCACCTTAGTCGTTTACTGTTTCCGCCCTTCATTTCCATCAGCCATTTGAGAGGCCTGTGGTCAGTTTGTACAAGGAAGCAAGTGTCAAACAGGCATGGTCCCAGGTTCTTCCAGGATGAAACCGCAGCAAAGGCTTCCCTCTTAATGGCAGTCTAACCCTGTTCTCTGGTAATAAAAGCAACAGGCTGGTCCTGACCATCATCATTGGTCTTTGATAGGACTGCTCCTATTCCGCGCTCAGAGGCATCTGTCTGCACAATGATCTGTTTAGTATAATCTAGAGCTTTTAAAATGGGTGCTAAGCACATTGCTTCCTTCAGAGTGTCAAAAGCCTTTTGAAAGCTCACTGTCTAGTCGTGAGAAAGTGCCCTCTTTCTTGCTTGGTATGCCCCCACTTTTTACTGAATTGCTGATGTTCTTTGACTGAGTGGGCTCCTGCTAATCCAGTACCCAGGGCCTATGTTCCTTCCCTAAAAACTGCATTGAATCCTAAACCCAATTTGCATCTCTGGCCACATGTCAGCCCCTGGTAAATGGTACCATAGGTACCCAGGGCACTGTCACCAGAAAAGGCCTCTAAGGGCTGCAGCACTTATTGTGCCATCCATAGAGGTCCTGCACCCTCAGACTCACACACTGCCTTTGCAGACTGCGTGTCTTGGTGCAGAACAAAGTGAATAGTCGACATGGCACACATCCCTGTGTGCCATGCCCACAAACCATTGCCCTGGCATACATCAGTCACCCCTCTAGCTGGGTGCCCTATGCCAGTAGTGAGGGTACAGGTGCATGAGCCCTGTACACCTACAGTGTCCTAGTCCATTCCTGGGCACTGTAAGTGCAGTGCTGCCATTAGGAGTATATGGTGCTGAGAGCTTGTCATTACGAACTCCACAACACCATAACAGCTACACTGAAAACTGGGAAGTTTGGTATCAAATTTCTCACCATATTGAACCCACACTGATGCCAGTGTGGGATTTAATGTAAAACGCACAACAGAGGGCATCTTAGAGATGCCCCTTGAAACTCGACCAACTTCTAGTGACCTCACTGAGTGGCTGCATAGGCTGCCACAAACCGACATATTTCTGGACCCTTGGGTCGATAACCTGCTGCACTTGGGGGCCTGAAACAATGCACATCCTGGGACGAGGTGCCAAGCCTCCTTACCCCGTATGGGCTGGGTTCACGAAGGGGAAGCTTCAAAGGCATCCACCTTTGTGAGCCTCCCAGACCAATTGATGCTTTCAGCAACTGGTCCCCCCTTGTTCTACCCCCCACTCTGGGCGGGAGAACCGGCAGGAAAAACAAGTGAGGGAAAGAGGTGTGCCCACCTCTGCCAACTCCACCCCTCCGGTGGGGGAGGCGAGGTGAAGCACAACTGAGTCCCGCCATCTTGAGGATGGGGGTGACCTAGCCAACCAGGGACAGGCTCCTGCCCCCCTCCCACTGGAGGGTGGCACGATAGGGGGTGTACCCACCCCAGGGAAGGGAACCATTGGTCCCTGCCCTTACCTACCTGTAACACCCCTAAATCTAGTATTTAGGGGGCATATCAATAGCACAAAGAGGGGCAAAAACTCAAAAATGTGTAGAAACTATACAATAGACACTCGAGTCCAAATTCTTCATTAGTACAAAAATATTTTCTTTAATATTGCGCGACGATCATATATAGCAGCAGCAAAACGGGCTTCCTCAGGGCTGTAAAGAGTAACATAAAACATATATCTCATAACAGTATATAGTATGACTTGCTCAACAGACAATATCAAAAACTCAGATTTAAATATATCCATAATAAATTGGATCCAACTTCTGTTATAATTAACAGCTGTGAGAAAAAACGGAAGAGAGAAAAACCATAAGAACCCAAATCAAATGATTAATTTCAATAGAGAATTGAAAATAGAAACACCAAGTGTATTCGTAGAAAAAGACCAAAAGAAGCCCAGATAGAATCCAAAGTGTAATCTTAAATAAATTCTCAAAGACTAGTTACCAACACAAATAATACATTAATCAGTTTAGGCGATTTAAGAACATCTCATCACCTATATGCAAAATCCAATGCAATCTATAAGTGCAACCTCGAAAACCCCAGAGGACCTGCCTGCCTTCACTTCCAAGACTGCTTTTCCCATGAACACCGGATTTGTTCAAACTGCAGCTTCTGGCTCCGGCCGGATACCGCGAATCCAGCCCACTCTGCAGCCGCCAAACCCAGCCAGAGCGGAAAAACACGAGGAGGTCCCCTCGGTGATCCTGACCCGAGATCCGGCAACCCCTGACCTGCCTCAAGCCTCCAGCCTGCAACCTAAATCCAGAAGGCCCCCCTGACCACGACCCACAGCTGGTAAGAAGATCCGACCCCAAAAGCCACCCCTGCACTCGACGCCCCACGGCCTTGTGTGCCCAAACCAACGGTATCTAACCAACCCTTAACTTCCCAACTTACCTCTCGAAGTGGTGGTCACACCCAGAAGTGCTTTGTCTCCCTGCTTGCAGTGCATTTGTAAACCGGAGGTTCTCCATTGAAAACAATAGGGCACCCAACCTCAAAACAGCACCCTGCACCCGGCCGCCCTAGTGCCGCTGAGGGGTCACCTTTAGTGCTAATTTGGTTCCCTATTTGCCCTGACATAAACCCTAGGAGCTTTGCTCCTATAGCCATGTGGCCTGCTTGCCAGCAGCCACCAACCGGAGGCCCCCTATCCTCCACAGGATAACATTGGCCCTCAACACACTGTACCCGGCCGCCCTAGTGCCGCTGAGGGTGAAATAAAAGTGCATCACTGACCTTGGGGGACCTCTGAGTCTAACACCAGAACCTTAACTCCCACAGACGATTACTTACCTGTGAACCGATAACCTGATTTTCCTCCATAGGATAACATTGACAATTTTCTTCCAAAAAGTTTGTGTGGAATTTTGAAATCTCTAAAAATATTCTTTAAAAATCGCACAAGTAACAAACTTATTTACTCACCTGTTTACAGGAAATGTCCCAGTGCAGAATCCAGGTGTTTAGCACGGAGTAAGAAAAGTAACGTACAAAGTAACTTCCCTGCAATTTACTGAAAAAGCCTGTTCTTTCCAATGTACTGTATTTGCTAAGTGTTGCAACCTACTGCATTCCCTATAAATCAAACAAAGTACAATTTCCATTGCATTTTCAAACTGTTCTACAATCGGCAACTTATTCCTGTAAAGTATTTTACGCTTACCTGTGCCAGGCGTGCTTGGTTCTAAAATAAAACAGTATATATTTTTATACAAACACAATTGGCCTAGAGTTCAGTTCTTGGGTGTGTGAATTCATTTGCTGACTGAGTATGTACATCAAATGCTTAACCCTGTCCTCTGATACTGCCTCACTGCTCGACCACTCTACCACCGATAGAGAGTAAGGTTCTATCTAACTTCAGCCTTTGCCTACCTCTGGGGTCACTTGGACTCTATACACACTATACCTCATTTTGGTGTAGTATATATAGAGCCAGTTTCCTACACTAGTTTACTTTCTTGGAGGTCAGTTCTGTGAGGGGTGCCACAATAGTACCACACCCATTCCCAAACCTCTGGTAGTATCCAGCTAAGCCTAGGGACGCCTTGACTTGAGTCTGGGTTGTTGAAGCCTCCCAGTCCAGGTTAGTCTGGATCTTGGGCTGTAAGGGTGTAACTTGGCCTCCACCTACAAGGTGGCCCAATTATACAACTGAGTCCTGCTCTATCTGGCACTTGCTTGCTTTGAAATTGAGACCTACTTTCTGCAGGGCCTCAAGGACCTTTCCAAGGTGGATCCGGTGATCCTGCTAGGCAGCAATATCGTCAAGATGTGCTGCACTGAAAGACCCCAGCCCAGCCAGGACTTTGCTCCTGCCACCTTCCAAAGGATGGAGAACATTCTTTAAACCAAAGACCGTTACAGTAAACTGGTAACGTGCATCTGAGGTCGAGAATTCTGTTTTTGATTTGGCTCCTGGGGTAAGACCAATTTTCCAGTACTCTGATGTCAAATCAAAAATACTGAGAAACTTAGCTGCACCCAACCTTTCAATTAGTTCATCAGCCCTTGGAATATGGTGTGCATCTGTATTAGGGACAGCATTGAGACCTCTATAGTCCACAAAACCTCAGCTATTGTTTACCTCTCTTGGAATGAGGTTTGGAGACTGAAACCACTGGGCTGGCGCAGGGACCCTCAGATGGTTCAATCACCTCTAACTCCAGTATCTTGCTGACTTCAGCTCTGATGCTTTCTTTGACTTGATCAGACTGCCTGTAAACTATATTTTTAACAGGTAGACGTTCTCCGGTGTCCACATCATGTATGTGTTCACAAAGTTGTGTGACCAGTGGTCAAAGAATGAGCTCAGCATACTGCCTCCGGACTTGCCTGCGGTCAGTTTGCTGTTGGGCAGTGAGGATGTCTGAAAACCCAACTCCCTCAACTGACCGGTCTTTAGGGTGGTTTGAAAGAAAGTCAGTGGGAGCTTCACCCTCATCAGTGACCATCAGCATGCTCACATCATCCCTGTTGTGATAGAGTTTAAGGCGGTTCACATGGGTGACCCTGTGGGGGTTCCTGCAAGTGCCTAGTCCTACCAAGTAGGTGATCGCCTCTTTTCTTTCTAGGATATGCTAGAGACCACTCCATTTGTCCTGGATGCCCTGGTTCCACAAGCTCCAAAACTCGTACCCCTGGCCTGGCTGAAACTTGACTAGTGCAACCTTTTGGTCAAACTATTATTCTGGAAATCTTGGCTGGCCTTGAGGATTTCATTTATTTTCTCCATGTACTCAGCCACCCTGGAACGAAGGCCAAGCACATAATCCACAGTGTCCAGTTTGGGCTTTTTTAGAGGCTTCTCCCAGCCTTCCCTCACTAGACTCAGTGGTCCCCTAACAGGATGGCCAAACTCAACCAGACCATTGTTTTTGGGTGATATGTGGTAGTGAGCATGTAAGTCACACCACATTCATTCCACATTGCCTCTAGGTAAGCAGACCTAAAGTTACTACCTCTGCAGGAGCAGTGACCGTCATAAGGGGAATTGCTTCAGGATACTTGGTGGCATGATCCACTACCACCAGGATGAATCTGTTTCCTGATGCTGCTTGAGGGTCAAGGGGACCAAGAATATAAATCCCTATCCTTTCAAAGGGAACCCCAACCACTGGTAGTGGAGTTAAGGGGGCCTTTGGTTTGCTACCTGTCTTGCCAGTGGCTTGACAGATAACACAGTAGCTGCAGAACTCCTTCACTTTCTGGGACATACCTTCCACGTAGAAGTGGGTGACTAACTTACTCAAAGTTTTATCATTAAATCTTTTTTAATTGGCAGTGCAGAAAATCAATACACAACATGCCGCCTACAACCCTAATGGGAAATACAATTGCTTTGGGATGTTCACAATATAAATACATTACATGTAATTTGTATCCATGATTTAGGAAGAGAAAAGAACAACACCCAAGCGAAAGTTTCAATCAATATTTTAAGAAGTAACAAATAAATTGGGCTACAATGGTCCAATTGAAAGAATTGTGAAAGAGGTGTGACATGTAGAAGTAAATACAGACAATACACTTAGTACACTTAGTATAACAAATGAAGGAATAGTTGGGAAAGTGCGATTCGCACTGAGAGCTGGAGAGATGTCATTTTCAGCAGATCGTGTAAATCACCCGACTGACTGAAAGAATTAACTACTTGGACTTTTGCCAAACCTCTTTGACTCGTGTCTCTTGTGAGGTCAGACATGAATCGACCCCGTTTTTTGGAAAAAGAAGCATAATACACGCGCAGTGATTAATGACTCTTGCGCAGTACTCCCATGTAATTCTTGGTGGAGATTTTAACACTACCTTCGAACCCTTATTCGGTGTTGATTGGAGCATTTCGGAGGTTGAGGACAGCCTATGGGGTGTTACAAACTAGATCTCGAACCTGTCACTCGCTGGTCTGAACTGGCAATCCAGATCAACGCCCTCGGTTTGAATAAAGGGCTTCGTGCAACAAATGGCAGGTCTGAGCAAGATAAATTAGGGTCCACTACTTTTAAGAGTGGCTCACGTGCTAGGAGAATTGACTATATCCTGCTAACACTAGATCTATGGGATGTTCTGAGGGGTATGGAGGTTATAGATAGATTGGAGAGTGATCACAATCCTCTCTCTCTGTCTACTTTGTTATGGGTGAACCCCACTGCCCCTAATGATCCCTCTCCTCAGTATCACCAAGACGTAGTTGTCGCAAATGATATGCGACACCTCAAATGGGCCAAGGTAGCTCAAAGTCTAGAATGTCTTACCCGTATTTTTAATAGTTTAAAGCTTGCCACTAAGGACTTAGGAGACTTTTATAATCAATGTCCACTGGATCTATCCTGCATACCTGGAATACAGATCCATGATTCCTTCTTTTTAGAACTTAAAGATATCTTTGTAAGGCCTTGTAAATCATCCACGCCTAAGCTTGACCCTTCGCCTCGATGGTATACTGCCGAGTGCAGGGATGCTCGTACGAACCTGGGTATCGCCTTGAAAACTGGCGATAGTCTAAAATTTCGTTCTGCGAGACATGCTTATAAGCAAGCAATCCTAAAATCAAAACGAGCGTGGGACTACCAAAGATGGCAGGATCTCAGGGAAGCAGGTGCTCAAAAGAACACGAGACGGTTTTGGTCTGTCCTAAAGTGGGGGAATGGGGGTAACCCTGATAAACCCCAAAATTGGGTCTCGCAAGACGCTTGGGTCAAACATTTCGAGTCACTCTACGCTGTTGGAGAGGTCTCGACCGCCTCCACTAAGTATCAACTTACCTTTTACAAGGAAGATCCCTTCACCTTGGGCGATGTTGCTAACGCCCTTAAACAATTGGTTCCAGGAAGGGCCCCCGGGATGGATGGAGTCCCCGTAGACATCTTTTTGAGTAACAGTGAACTTTGGGGAAATTATATCCTAATCTTAGCTAATCTGATTGCCAGAGGTGCCCCGATCCCTACTTCCTGGAAAGGCGCCGAAATCATTCCGGTGTTCAAGAAAGGAGATAAGTCCCTTCCTGCAAATTATCGACCAATCAGCCTGATTGATACCATGCAAAAAATCCTAGGCAGGCTGATCTTGAATAAAGTGTTGGATTGGGTCTCTGAAAATGCAATTCTCTCCCATCTACAAGCAGGTTTTAGAGCCGGAATAAGCACCATTGACCAGGTGTTGCATTTTGCTATGCTCTATTGGAAGGTGGTCTACCTGGGGGGAGGCAGCTTATTTGCTGCCTTTATAGATCTTAGGGCAGCCTTCGATCTTGTTCCGCGGGCATCTCTATGGGCTGCCTTAGACAAGACGGGTATGCCAGCTGTTCTAATCTCCCTTATTGCTAGACTCCATGAAGATAATTTTGCACAGATTATGTGGGGTGGTGTAGGCCAAGTGACTAGCCAGTTCCCTATCCTGAAGGGGGTTAGGCAAGGCTGTGTCCTTGCTCCGACCTTATTCTCCTTGTACATTAACGACGTGGCCAAATTATTAATTGATGCTAACGTTGATGCCCCTATATTGGCAGGTGCCAAAATTCCTATTTTAATGTTCGCCGACGATTGTCTTATTATCGCCCAAACCCTGAGTGGCTTACAGAACTCCTTAGGCATATTCGATGACTTCTGTTCAGCCCGTGGGATTGAAATAAATGTTTTAAAATCAAAATGTATGACCTTCAACCAGTCCAAATCTTTCAAAGGCAAAATATTTATGAACAACCTGCCATTGGACCAGGTTCAGGATTTTATTTACCTAGGTATTTGTATCCAACATGATTTGGGATAGAAAAAGCAAGTGGATTTGGCAACTATTAAACACTCACAACTTTCCGGTGCGCTGTGTAAAGAACATACCCAATCCTTGACCAAACCTATTTACCCTGCACTTCGTGTGTATGATGGCAAAGTTGTCGGGGCTGTCCTTTACGGAGTTGTTATGGGGATTTGACAATTTATACAAACTATCTACCTCTGAAAATAGATTTCTACGAAACCTTACCAAACTACATCAGAGTACTCCCCTGTGCCCTCTGTTTTATGACCTAGGAATGAGGCCAATAGCTCTAATTGCCTCGTTTCGCCCCATATTGTATTGGCGACGTTTCTGGGTCACTCCAGAACTTAGGCTTTTTGCTCTTGGCCTTTTGGATATTATTAGATTGGATACCTTCCTTAGGGTTAAGTGGCTCCGTAGGATGCATGAGTCTCTTAAAGACTTGGGCCTAACAACCTTGTGGGAGGATCCACTAAATTTTGTATAAGGAATGAGCAGTTCCTAGGGGTTGCTGTCTAATACAGAGGGAGTGGAAAGGGAGGGAAGGGGAAGAACAGGTCTTTCTTCGAAATGCCCTCACACACCCCAAGGGATGTCATGCTTCATCATTTGGGCATTTGCCCCTCGTCAGGCCGGCGCTGCAATTCCTGACGGGCTCCCGAAACCGGGGCTCTTTATCGGGGATCTTTTGAAGTAGCTGTATGGGTGCGTGTGGGTGTGAGGGCTAGGTAGTGCACAAGGAATGGCACTTCGTCAGGACCATGTGAATGTGAAATGCGTGTACTGCCGTATAGCAATAGTTGCTAATTACGGTAGGGGGTAATTAATAAAGAACTAGTACTGGGATGTACAGAGACCTGTAAGAGAGGGGAGAGAAGACCAAAGGGGACAAAGGGAAAAAGAAAACGGACCCAGCAGTTAAACCTGCTGGGAGGCATACAATACATGTACTGGTAGGTGGTACGGTGAGAAGCACACTTGTGATTCGTAAATTGGGATTCACTTCAAAGTCAACAACACTCAGCTTTATAATCTCTAAACACACTAGAAGGTTTGAGAGAAACCTCCCCCCCCGCCCCAGAGGAATCTTACCAGAACTGGCCAGCTTCCAAGCAAGCATTCCAATGGCAGGAAGGAGTTCCCGCGTTCCCCCTCCAATCTCGCATGTTCCAGTTCATAATTCTACCATGGTACAAAACAGTGCTCATTTGTGAACACACTGCTTATAGCATCACATACTTCACCTCTCAATGTGCACCACAGTGTACATTTGCGAACAGCTGCTCACAACACTGCACTTCGACACCGAAAAGTACATTCCACACCTTTCTCTCCCTCATGCTTTTAAATGCACATCCCACCCGTTCTGTTCTTGGCAGGCTGTCCTACTCCGTGACCGCTTCCTCTGAAAGACTGCAAGATTAAAAGAAATAAACCTTTTAAGAGAAACAAGGCATATACAGGACGTTATACATTCAGGCTAGGATAAAGTAACACATTAAAGTCAATTAAAATAATGGTATTCAAAGGTCTTCACAGGGTATCAGACCGCAAGACTCCCTCTAGCATTACACCTGGGTAAGCCTTTTTTGGGCAGGAAGAGTCCCCAGTTTGGTGACCATTTTGCTTAAGGATATGGCTCCGATCCTTCTTGGGATTTCAGTTTTCACCCTGGTACCCACCCGTTGATTAGGAAGTGTCTCTGTGTCTGCCCTCCTGAAAAAAATTTTGGGGGTCTTTGGAAGACTCTTTAGGATTTTGCCCTTTGTGTCCACACATTTCCCGCAGGAAGGGGGTGGGGAGGGGGGTGTTTGAAGGGGAGCAATAACCCCTTTCTTTTGGTCACCTCCACCATGGGTCTTTCTGGACTCCTTTGTTTTGAACCACTGGTCAGCCTTCTGCCACTGCCCTTGGGGAGAGACTAACTTTAATTCCACAAAGTACTGCTGAAGGTTTTCTGAAGTACAATTACTTAACAGATGTTCCTTCATTATCAAATTATTAAGCCCTTCATAGTCTTGCACCTTACTGCCTTTCAACCAGCCACCTAGTGTTTTGCCCGAGAAGTCAACAAAATCCACCCAGGACTGACTTGAGGTTTTGGGAGTCTCCCAGAACTTAATCCTGTACTCTTCAGAGACCCCTAGTATCTCTGGGGTAAAATCCTCATTTTACAAGCCCTCTCAAAGGATGTAAAACAAGTTGTGAAATCATTACCCTCAACATATTTGGGGGCCATCCATTTGGGGGTTTTGGTATCAAAGGTTTACTCTCTTCCCCTGTTTTGTTTGTTGCTGCCACCACTCATGAGTGCTAGACCCATCTCAGCCTGGATTTTGGCTTCAAAGGCTGCACTTCCGTCTGGCTAGTCTCCCATGATTTGCTTCTTCATTCTCCAGCTCTTCTCTGAACCTTGAGTTGCCTGACCCTACCTCCAGTAGGGGAAGGCACTGGAGATAGTCCTAGGGTAGATGTGAGGGGGTACCTCTTCACTTTCTCTGAGTTTAGGGGAATAATCTCCTGGAGTACTTTTCCCACTGTCCTGTTCACTGTCCACGTCATCCTCTAGAGGGGTGTCGGGATCTTTTGTAAAATTAGTTGTATCAAACCCTGCAAGAGCTCATGGAGTGGCATACCGTTCGGGCTAGGGTATTTACCCCCTTTTTTATCTGTGCCATTGCCTCTGATTGTTAGTCTCTGTAGTCTCGCCCTCTAGCTTATGACTTGCCTCTGGGTCTAGTTGAGTTTCCATTCGCCTCTCTTCTCTGGTATAGACATTAATATGTGTGTGACCACTGGCAAGCGGTCAGAAATGCCTCTCGATAGAAGGTTGGTGCCCCCGAAACTCCTCAACTGATGACGCAGCACCAAGAGATAATCTAAGCTGGACTGGGAGCCCATGGCATTAGATGCATAGGAATATTGTCGTGTCCCAGGTTATTTTTACTGCCACAAATCAACCATCCCCCTGGAGTCGAGAAAAGAGGCCAGGCTCAGGTCCTTCCTTGGACTGTCACCGGGACCATCACTCTTCCTAGATCACCTTGTAATGTTGTATTGAGGTCCCCTCCAGTGAGTAGCACGGCCTCTGGTTGTTTTGCAACCCATCACCCAGTTTCCCCAGTGCCGCTATTTGGAGGCGTGCGGGGAAGTGCCATGACGCTAGTAATGCAGTCTCAACATTCCATCTCCCGCTCACTGCCACTGGACACCCCCACTCATCCGCCCATGAATGGGTGACCTACAGCAGGAAGGTCCTGCAAACAAGAATTCCCACCCTCCTGGATCCAAAGGAGAACCCTGTATGAACCAGTAGGTTATATTTCCCATGGTAGAGAACCCTGCAGTTATTACCCCCAAGATGGATTTCCTGAAGCAGGATATCAGGATTGTGTCCAGACAGATATGTCCACACTACCTCCTCACCCCCTTTCAGCTAGTTTCCCAGGCTATTAATGTTCCAGGAGAGACCTTGAGGGTTAACCCCAGGGTTGCACCAGGTGTTAATTGTACCGCCATGATGGGAGGGCCATGTATATGTGCCTTTGTCTGTGCTGCCCCTTGGCATGGCCACCCTCCTCCAACATCATGCAGCAGATCTAGAACTACCTGTTTGCTCAAGGTGTCTGTAGCCCCAGCAACTGAAATGAGCCTCCCCAGGCCTCACAACTTATGTCCAGTCATCTGTGTAACTTCTGGCAATTCCTAACTCATGCGGGTCCTCCTGTAATGCAGCAAAATCACCCGCTGAACCCTCTGACAATGCTGACAACATTGCCCATCTGTTGTCACCCACAGGGATCCGTGAAGTGGTATGTCTGCCACCACCTGACCTGAGCTGTTGTCACCCTGTCCCCGCAGCCCAGCCTGAAAGAGAGGAAGACCCCCACCAACCCCCCGGCAGGACTCTATGACCAACCCGCAGGCACGAGCACCCCATGCTCACTGACTGTGCAACCACAGCTCCCCTCCATGTCTCCTGTTACAGGGCCACGGGACCGTTGCTCCTCTTAGAGTTAGGACATCCGCAGCTGTCCAGGGCATCACTCCCATCAGGTGAATTCCAGCTGGCCTCGTCACAATTCTATGCCCCAGGACCCCCTGCCTGGTGGCTGATGGGCGTGCAGGAACTTAAAGCAGCAATCTCTTCCCGGGAGGCCCATCCACTGATGCATACTTCTTTTGGTGCAGGCCGCTGTGCACCCTCACTTGGTGGCGGTCATCATCCCAGCTATCAACACAGGCCGCTGCTGGGATCTGAGGCAAGGACTACCCCAAGGCGTGATGGCTTTAAGCACCCAACAGCCTTCTTCAGGGCCTCTGCACTCCACGAGTGCTGTCCCTTGTCGACCGCTATCTTAAACTGTCTGCCCGCTGCTCCAGAGGTGTGATCTGGAACCTGCAAAAGTGTAATAATCTGGCAGTGCTCAGGTTTGAGCTGCTAATCAGAAGACTGCCTTATTTTTGAGAGAATGTACTGCTAGATTTTGACAGCTAATGATGGCTTAAAAATGTGTTAACATTGCTAGTGTCTGGGTCATGGTTAATGTTAAGTGCAGTGGATGACTAAAAAGAAGAAAACCAGCACTGCAGAAAATAAAGTCTCGTCAGAGAAATGCATTGAGGGGATTACTACAACTAATCCAGTCTTCACATTGTGGTTACTGTTAAAATGGCGAGAAGGAGTTACTCTATAAAGCATCTTCCCATACACCATTCTATATTAAATTAACTAGGAAAATTAAATTAAATTATGACCATTTTTTTCTTTTAGGGTCCCATTACTAAGTGTGATAACTGCACAAAGGACAATCCAGGGTATCACTGCACCAAAAAAACAAGCTGTAAGAGTTGTGCCATGGACCAGAACTGTCAGTGGGAGCCCAGGAATCAAGAGTGCATAGCATTACCAGGTATGTGATAACTAACAAATGTCTGTAGTATTATTATGAGCAAGATATCTTGTCAAGCTTAGTCGTGCATCTGAATGACTGTTTCCAGTGCAATTTGTAATTGACTTCTGCCCTCTGTTTAATCGCGCACTGTTTTTACTCTGAGCTCTGCCTTTTCACAGTGCAAAAAACTATTCTAAATTTGCTTCAACTCTTACTCATTACCAGAAAGGCACGTTTGATTTAGGACAGACCATTCCAACCTTCTTACAGTGGCATTTTCGGAATAGTAACTTAAAATCTGACTTTACCATTAAAGATGATTTTAAATTAATAATTCATTTGAGTGTAAGCCGAATTTCTATATCTTATTAGGTGTAATAAAGTATGCCAGTGTTAGTCTGTGGGCTTGATAGCCTTACAACAGTGACAGAGCGACTTCAGTTTCTCACCTCCAGAACATATAAAACTTAAACACACATGTGCTACTTTTTAAATACTCCAGGACCCCATCGCATGGTCCCAACCCGAGATACCCTCGGTCCCCCACAGTGGATTCAGCCGCCACCTTCTAATTGTGCGTTATGACTCAGCTGGGTGGAGTCCCATCGAGGAAATCCCATCTCATTACCCCGACGTGCACTGTCCTTCGGTTAACACGTCTGGTTTTTCGGCAGGTTAATTAACTGAGCCAAGCCACTAAGTCCTGTGATTTCCCTCATATAGGTGACAACTAGCATTCATTGCTAAATGTTCTCGGACAGGATTTTTGTATTGACCTGAGCACAATGTATACAGGCATGAATAACAAAATGTCCTGAAGATGATCCCTCTATCCTGTCGCAGGGATCGAAACGCCGTTGACAATTTGTACACCATATGCATGTAAATACTTTGTATAGCCTCTTCTGCAAGGGTGTTGCCACGCTATTCAAGTCTGCTATATTCTATGGTTTACAGACTCGTTTTCTTTGCCTGAACCTTTTTCCATAATTGTTTTGTCTATATGTGGTAGTAGGACGCAGGTGGTGTCCCACTTGAATTTTGTATGAATTTCCCTCTATGTACTTATTGAATATTAAATTCTGTCCGGCTGGACAAAGAATATAGAATCTATTTAGTCTATATTTATTACCTACAGTATCTATAAAGTGTCTAGGGACCCCTGTCTTTAGAAATCACTTTTTAAATACCATTCACCCTGCAATATGAGTGGTTAGGGCCTACCTTAGGGTTGACTTATAAGTAAAGCAAAATGAAGGTTTAGGCCTGGCAAAGGGTTTATTTTGCCAGACTAAAATGGCAGTTCCAAACTACACTGCAGGCTGCAATGGCAGGCCTGTGACATCTTTTAAAAAGCTATCTTAGTGGGTGACACAATGAGTGCTGACGCCCACTAGTAGCATTTAATTAACAAGCCCTGGGTACATGTAGTACCATACCGGAGACTTGCAAGTAAATGAAATGTACCAATCAGTTGTAAGCCAATTTTACCAAGTTTAAAGGGGAGAGCAAAAACACTTTACCTGGGGTTAGAAGGGAGGAAATGTACAGTCCTTAAAGGTAGGTAGGTAGGTAGGTGTGTGTGTGTGTAGGTGTGTGTGTGTGTGTAGGTGTGTGTGTAGGTGTGTGTAGGTGTGTAGGTGTGTGTGTGTGCTAAGTTGTAGCACTTAGGGTTCATGTTGATGACCTGCAGATTTTTACTGCAGAGACATTCTTGTCAAGCATATTTTGTGTGGTCTCCTTATACGTGTTTCATTATGTTAAGAATGGCAGCGCTGTCTTCTTTCATGTCTCTCTCATGATAAGAGGTCATTTTAATTTGTTTGTGTTAATCAGAAGAAAATTGTGGGACACTATTTGTTAATAAACTATTACTTGACCTAAGTTCTATGCTTATAACCTGCTTCCCTGAAAATTGTTTTGGGGATTTTTCAATATTCTTTTTTGTTTATATACTATCATTTTTGAATTTTTCATTTACCTCCCTGCTGCTATGCTAAATTTTAGTAATAGGGCATCAATAAGGTTATAATCACACCTTTCGCATTCAGACTGCATTAACATGGTTGTTCTAGACTCCACAAGTGAACCACTCCTGCCTGACATCTCTGTAGAGCACCATTTGGCTAGGAGGAGGGTCTGCAGCGGTTGCATGGACCAGACTTTGGAACTCTGTCCCATCTCTTCGATGTGAATCTAACAGAGCTAAGTTTACTATGAAACTTAAAACAAGGCTTTTGGCAAAGAAAGTTATTCTTAGCCAGTTTCTTCCATGCGAGTTGCTGCTTCCCCTGCTCCTGCCTTTAGTGCTTTTAAGCCCTGTTTTGTGCATAAGTTGCACTTAATAAATTAAGTTTTAAATTGAAAAATGTCTGGTCTGCATTTACCCTCTCCCAGTGGTTAACTCGGTTTGTGCCCACCTGTGTGCTGTCGTGACTTTTCTCTAACTCAACTGACCTCTAGTAACAACCTAAGCTACCGCAACCTTCATCAGAAAAGCCCATACAGCAGCTTTTCAAGCGCATTCAGTGCCTTTTGAAAAAATAGCAAGACCTATTGGTTTTGTCAATGTTTTTATTTTTGTCTGATTTCTAATGTGTTATGGTTCAATGCAGACTCCTTTAGTCCATTTCGCTTTTTCTATTCTCTAGATAATATATGTGGTGCTAACTGGTATTTAGTTGGGAGCTCCTGCTTGAAGATCACTTCAACAAAAGATAATTATGATAACTCTAAGCTGGCTTGTCGGACTCATAATGCTGCACTGGCTTCACTCACAACTCCAAAGAAAGTGGAATTTTTCCTGAAACAGCTACAGAATATGCAGGTATATGTGAGTACTTTAGCTACAGCATATGCAGGTATATGTGAGTACTTTACATTTCATGTAGTGTGAATATGAAGTAAAAACACTGCTTTCAATCAAAAATGTAATTATTTGGACAATGTCTTAGTCCTTTTTCCTACCTGAACAAATGTTGTTTTCACTTTTTTCGTCAAATGTATTGGAAAAATAGAATATGGTCATGGGGGACAGAAGAAACATTCTAACTCTTAATGGCTTTGTTAATTTATATTCATTGGTATGCCTCAGGATAGCATTAGCCATCTCTTTTGCCTAATGTTTGATGCGCTCATTCGTCATGAAGAGCAAAGGAAAAAAGAACTTGGTTGTGTCGGGAATTCAAATTTCATAGTTGGCTTTCTTATATGGGACATTTTTCCACATTCTAGTAACTTTTTTTATTTTTAATCTTTTTTTATTTACATTTTATCTAAATTAGGTTTTGAGAGCAGCCTTTGTGAGTAAATAGTGTGTATTATGTGGTGTGGTTGTGCGACTTCACCGTGTAATGCACTTACCAACCCCTTTAGGGCCAGTAAGTTTAGTTTGTTAACCCTTCTACCTCAACCCTATATACCTCTGTATCTGAACAGCAAGGCTTACACAAAGAAACAAGGGTTCAGCATTTAAACAAAAAATGTACAGGGTGTAGTAAATATGCACCTTTTCCCTTAACTGCGTCATTGGCAAATTCAACAAATTTGACAAACTTTTTCAGGAAAAACATTGGTAAGTATCAATAAGGTTACTTCCAATTACTTTAGGCAACCAGACCAGTCAAGAGGACCAGCAAGGTCCACGGGAAAGAGGTACCTCAATGGCAGAAGCTTTCTATAGCGAGTTCCAGGCACTTCTGTCTCCTTGCCATAGACTCCTATGGAAGTGGTCCTGATGCAAGCGATACATGCTTAAGATGCTCAAGGAGTTGTGGATGCGATGCAGTGGGACTCTACCTGCGGCTGTTCCTCAGGCCCTGGATGGGGTGAGACTTTTCTGGCCGCAGAGGTTGACGTCCCTCGAAGTCCTATTGTTCTTGGTAAAAGTCCAGTGGCACATGATCACGGCTGCAGCCAAATCCTTTTTTGAGTGATAAAGCTGCACTCCCATTTCTCTTCTGGGTCCAGCAGACTCTGATGCAACTTTGGTTTGGGTCTCCGGTGCTGCACAATTGCAAGTGGCGGTGATACAAAAATCTGAGCTACCAACATGCTCCAGCAGGCGTCTTCAGCTGCTGTGGACTTTTGCCGAAAACAGGTCAGCCAACTGACCTTTGGAGTCTTTTGCTTTGGCTGGGTTAGGAAAACGACTTCTCCATGAGCAGGACACAGCAGACACAGCCTCTTCTCCTCTGCTAACGACCAGATTCAGCAGGTGCACTACACGTCGGTGCAGCCTCTCTTCGCTGGGTCCTTTGTGCAGCAGGGCAGTCCTCTTTCGGTCAGTCCAGTGAAATCTGAGTGCTGGGTGTGCCCTTTCTATGCTCAAAGGATGTGGTTGGTTGCCAATAGGCTACCGGGTTCCCTTCCTCCTGATGTCCCCTTTCTGTAAAGTGTGGCATGTGACTATTCCAGGATGCACCATTCTGCCCACTCTCAAAATAGCAGGACCGCTCTCTTGGTGTTCAGAGCTCCCTGGACGCCAAGAGACTCCTCCAACCTAGAGACGTGGCTATCAAGGGGGCTACATACCCCTGAAAACCAGTTTTAGCAACTGGTTTCTCCTCTCCTGCCTGAGTGCTAGCCTGTTTACCTAAACAATATGACATTCCCTCTCCCAGGTGTTTCCCATATGCTCTTCAAATGTGGCTTCTCCTTCGAAGGTCACCTTTTGAGCCAACACCGATGTGGCCTCCTGCCAGGGAGAGGCTACACCTCTCTTCCGTACCGGCTGCTATTGTCTTCTATCATTGGAGTACTTTGCACATCTCTCTAGGAGGGCAGAAAGCTGTCCGAGACAGACCCTGCATGCACTCGTGGACGGGCACAGGGGATTTAGGGCAATAAAGTGGCGACTTTGTAAAAGTTGCACACTGCGACAAGTTGCATTAATCTGGACTTTGGCATCAAGTCAGGACTAAAGTAATGAGTTATTTTATTCCTTACAGTATCAACTTTACTAGTCTCCATCAGAAGTTAGCAGGGCTGCTCTGGCAGCATGCAACTCTGCACTCGCCAGTAGCCTTCTCCACATTAAAAATGACGATCGTGGATTTTTACTCTTGGATCTTGTAAAAACGCATGTTCCATTTTCTAATTGACTGCACCCTGCTTTAGTGCTCTCTAGGCCTACCTTAAGAGTGACTTACATATGTTATAAGGGAGGACTTGACTTTGTAATTGCTTCAAGTAGGAAGGTCGAGTTGACAGTTTGTAAACTGTCCTTCCAGTCAGCCGTGGCAAACTAGGAGCCATGTTTTACCTTGGCACCCCCAGGGTATCATGTCCAGTGCTGCAGTTTCTTTGACTAGTCTAACTTACAGACCCTGGGTACCATATACTAGGGACTTACAGGTAAGCTAGCCATTTCCAGTTGGGTACAGCCAATTTGACATGCACTTTAGAGTTCGGGCACAGCGGTCTAGTTAGCTGTCCTCGGTGGACTCTGAGTCGAAAAACCAGCAGCATCAGTCCAAAAACCTGTTGCTGACCAAACAAATAGGCATTTCTTTACAGCCTGAATTCTATAAATGTTACTCTTAGTTGTGGAACTGGAAGCTGCTTCTATAACTTTTTAAGTGCTTCAGTACCATTTATATCATAGATGGCACAACACGTTTATGCATGCCAGCACAATTTCTTTATTTTCACAAATTGATGTCCGGATAGAACCTGCTTTTCTTGCATAGTGATTCTGCTATACACAATATAGCTCCATTATCTTTGATGTTTTCGATCGGTTTGCTTTTTATCCTTTCCCTTCATCTAGATTTCTCTATTTATTCTGCAATGGTCCATATCGAAGTTATGCTTTGAAGAACCAAAAGCCATCAGCTTCTTTCAAGGTACAACAATAATTTTTCAAGCATGAGAGGTCGCCCATCCCTGGAGGCGCACCACTCCAAGCAGTATACAACCCTGAACTTGCTCTGCTTTGCCTCTTTCTGGAATAGACTATGTTGCTGCTACTTCAACTTTTGGTCTGTTCTCAGATGTTGGAGATCCTGGCGACTGGCATGGAGTCCGTAACTAGTTCCTAATGTAAGTGTATATGGGCCTTGAGGCTGCATAATTAGGTGCTGTACCTCTTCTTGAAGTTGATGCCCTCGACGTCAAATGAAAATGTTTTTTTTCATGAGGTATTCTCCTTTTGGAGTGAGACATAAAAGCACTGGTAGACGGAGCAGTCTCTCCTCAACCTTCTGAAGTCTCTTTAGCCAAGAAATGTTGCCTTCTTCGTGCTCTGTTTGGCCATGGAGGCGTATCTTCTCTTTCTCTCTCCCCCTCAAAGTGCACCTGGAGAGGGTCTTGCAGTGGCGACACATTTTTGGGTCATGAAAGTGTGCCAAACATAAGATTCACTTCCTGTGCTGTTCTTTTTTTTTTTTGCCATTTTGTTGCCTCACTTTTAGCAGTTTGCAAAAAAAGAAGCATTTTGTGAAAAATTAGATATATTTCCTTCCAGGAAAATATCTAAAACCACCTTTAAAAAGAATGAGATGAAAACAGTTGAGTAAAAAAAACCTTTAAAAAAGTCAGAGCTCTGTTCCAGGATCCCCCTATGCAGGAGCCAGAAAAAAAAGAACAGAGTAAAATGCCACCTGCAGGGCATTTTGGGACACTAGAAGACAAGGGGCACTTCAAGGTGCAGTGTCCTATTTTCATTGTTTTCAGTGCTGCAGCCTACAGCCACATTTTTTTTATCTTATCTTTCTCTTTTACTTTAAAAAGAAGCAAAAAGTGTGAAGAATGTTTTTGTAAAAATTTGTTTTATTTTACTGAAGGCACTTTTAAGGGTTTTACAATTTTTCCTTCTAGTTTTTAAAGTAATACATTAAGTTTTGCCATATAGTATCCTGTAAGGCTGGCAATTTTTTTTTTTAATGTTTTTTTATTTTATTTGTATCACATATGTCTTTTCGCCTTTCCGAAGTAAGGCGAAGTGGATGTAAATTGAAAGAACTACTCCGGGGTCTCTGCACTCTAGCAGGACTATTCAGTGCTTGTGATTTCATTGGTGATTCCCCTGAGCGAGAACTAGGGTTACAGTTAGGAATGGCCATAAGCAATGGTTTCTTATCAGTGCACACTCCCCTTGGACCCCAGCAAGTTCATCCAGGTTTCCCAACAGGACAACTGCAAGTGTTAGTTTCATTGGTTTTTCCAGAATTGTTATCATTACTCCCTTGGACTCCCAATATTTGACAGGTTTAGGGCTTTCCAGACGACGTGGAAAAGTCAGCATTTTGGTCTGTTCCACAGAAAGAGGTGGGGCAGGACATACCACAGCTGTTAGGGGTGTAACGTATGTTATGACGATATTTCAGTTAATCAGTCGACATAGAGATCCCAGGCGAGACATCCTAGCATCTTTGTCCGTATTATTGAGGGACCCACCCCATTTCACGCTCTTCTGTTTTAGAGTTATGAGTATCTGTAGCATTCACAATAGAAATGTGATACATTTTGGAAATCCCACCATTCTCCAATCATCCTATTAGGATTTTGGCTGCCAGCAGGTTATATTCTGGGAGCTCAAAAAGCGCAGTTTGGTAGCTAGGGAGGGCATGGTCCACATTGAAAATATGTGCAAAATTGGCTTTTGTTCAGAATAAAGTGTGCCTGAAGTTCCTCATGTGTGATCCCTACCAAACGTCTCCTAGATTTGTAATGCCAGTGTCCCACTTGCTAAGCCCAGTTAGTTAAGCAGTATATTTCCATGTCACAACGTGGGCTGTTGTATTAATCAATGGTCCTGCCCATTTGAACACAATGCTGATCACCAGTTCAGGAGTGCCACTTGTGTAATCTCTGTGAGGTGTTTGAGGGGTGGGTCTGCCATAAATGAGTTCCATAATACCATAATATTGTCAATGACCAAGTAAGGCTATTCAGCCTTATAGACTGGGTCATCCCTTCCTCCTCAAAGCGAATCATTGATGTAAAACAATTGTGATGCCCGGAAGTATAAACGTATAGCTGCCATCCCTCCATCATATATTACTATTTGAGGAGGGTTGCCCACCCACATAAAGGAGCTAATTGTAGTTTTAAGGTTTTTAAATCACTTAGTCAGCTGAGATTTCTGCAGAGAATAGTGAAATAGTGGGGAAATCATTTTGAGCAGGGCTAGTCTGCCAAGTATACACAGCAGGAGCTTGGACCATCTTTGAAGATCTTATTTCATTTTAGGTAGGTTGGGAAAGGCTAAGGTTCAGCCTAAAGCATGGTTCCTGTACAATGTAAATGTAAAGGTATTTGGAACCCCAAATGCTTTATTGGAAGACAGTTATGCCAAGTTATGGTTTCATTATCTCCCTAAAGTGAGACAAGTAGGGACGTATTGCAGTACACTTGGAACCCAAAAGCCTCTTCATATAGCTTGAGAATTTTGTAGAAGGTAAGGTCCTGACAGGTGAGGGTTGCCGAGGAAGAGAAACACATCATCAACATATAGTGCTATTCTGTCTCTGCTCCATCTCCTCATCGCCATCCCCATATTTGAGCATCACACTAATTCAAACAAGCTAGAGGTTCTATAGCAAGGGTTTAGAGGAGCGGGGAGAGCTGCAACTCTGACTTGTCCTTCTGCGGATTAAAACAGGGTTTGAGTGTTTGTTCATACCTGTGCATACATCCTAAACTGGGGCCAATTCAAATTTCCAATATTGTCTAAGAACAACCAAGCGACTTCTCACATTTAACAGGGAAAGAGCCCAAGGCTCTGTAATTTGGTGAAGGCGGGACCGTGCCAGATGTAGTCAACGTATGCCATGGCGGGTGTGTTAGCGTAGTCAGAAACCTCTGTAATCTATTCAGTCGGGCTTTAGTGAACATTTTAACCTCTGTATTAATCAGAGGTGGGTCTGTAGGAGGTGCACTGGTTTACGGGTTGACTGGGCGTGTGAATGACCACGGAAGTGCCTAATCTTAATTCTGGAGGGAAAATGCCTTTCGCCGTGTGTGGGCAGGGCAACTAGTCATGGAGGGTGAGAATTTTGTGGAATTAGCAGTAGTATTAAAGAGGGAACACGTGGTCTTGGTGTCTTCTACGAATTCATATTATGTAATGCTTCTTCTATCTCTATCTTTTTGGGATGCTGTAAATGAAGGGAGCAGTATTTCTGTACAGATAGACTTGGGCTTTTCATCTAGGGAGCATTGTTGGGCATTATGTGTGTGATAGTCGGTAAATACTGTGGCGATTTATACTTATTTGCATCACCTCAGGTCACTGTGGTCCAGAAATCTCTGGAATTATCTAAGAGGACATCTCTCTGGTATACAACCAGAATAGTGGATTTCCAGTTTTAGCGCAGTGTTCATAGACCCTTCTAGTCAAGACAATGACGGGTCTAGCCCAGAGAGTTCTGCTGTAGTGAGGCTTTATCAGGTTCAAGTTGACAATGAAGGGTAAGTGACAAATCTACCAAACATTGGCCCTCCTGTTTCCGGGTCTGGGCGTCGACTTCAACTAAATAATATTGTTTGTCTTGTTCTTTATGCCTAATATAGGCCTGTAGGTCCCTGCCACACATCTGGTGGCTTTTCCAGCTTCCCAAAGTGTGCTCATAGAGGGGACTGAGCCGTTATCTCTGGCACAATAAGATTGGAGCTATATTGACAAGTAGTCAGATAATTCATCATTTATACGGCACCACGTGTTAAAGTGCCATATAGGCCGGCCGTCTACGGTGGCTCTCCAATTCCAGCGATGAATAGTGAAGGATCTGGGAAACCTCTTGAAGATGGCTGCTGTCATCATGTGGGGAATGTCCTAGGCAAGTGGTAGATATATTTGGGACAGCGATTTATGCACTTCCAAAGTATGTTTGTATTCTCTAGCTTACGGGTTCCACGCTCTCCAGGCATAACACCGCCCCTGTGAGGCAATCTAGTTAGTTAGCAATTTGGATCTCCATCCGGCCAGAGTTTGGGACACCTATTGAATCAATACCTGGGTTGAGCAATGCTTTAACGTCTCCTCCTATAAAAGTGATGCCTTGTGAGGTTCATGATAACCATTTGATTGCCGCTAGGAGAGGTTTGGGCATTTGAGGTTTTTTGTCCACTCTTAAAAAGTTTCAAAGCTTCTCTTAAAACAGGCCCTCTAACGACATATCTTTCAAAGGAATCTGATACAGTCCCCAAAACCACTAGAGGAAAATTGCTGCACAAGAGTATGACCACCCCACTAAAGCAAGAGAGGGACGTCTTGACACCAGTAAATGTCTTTTGAAACTTCAACACAGCAGGTTTAGCCCTCTTGTTGTACCGAAGGACAGTTGTCATCTTGATAAAGTCAGCAGGTAATTGACCTTCCAGGTCATGACCAAAAACGCAGTGGTAGGGGAGGTGTTCGATTCCACAGCAAATGAGAAAGAGAAAGGCAGAATCAGGCAGCCTATGCAAAGAGTTTTCACTGAACCTTTTTACATATATTTATTTTCCTTAAGGCCTGGAAATCTGGGGAAAAGGTTGTTTTCTTTGGTTGTCTTTTTTCCTGTAGTTTGTTACTGGTTGTTCCGAAGTTGTTATACCTTTTAGTGGCTCAAATCAATTGCTTCTGCTATGATAGTCCAGTGACTCTGCACTACGTTGTTCGTGTCTGTTTCTGATCAGGTATTTCTGTGGCTCAGTGCTTTGGTGATATTCTGTCAAATTACTGCAGGTCTGGTATCTGACTTTAAATTATGTCTGGTTGAAGTCTGGCTGAAATTTGAACTAAACCAGTATAAGGTCGGTAATTTTGTTTTGCTCTTTTGACACATAATTCTGCAAACGGGCGTCATCTCATAATTTACGGTAATTCTGGGTAATTTGCCACAAAATCCTAATGCATATGCACAGGAACGACAAATTAGTGAGTGCGAGCAATTGCTGGCTGCTTCTGTTAGTGTAACGTTAAATTTAGCACTATTCGCATCCTCTGTTCCATTTTGAAAAATAGTGCTAAATGCTGGGTTACGCTCCTTGTGAAATGCCATATAATATTGCAAAATTTTGCTGTGGTTTACGTAATTATGCTACAGCAAATTATTGTGAGTTACACCCACCCCTACTTTGAATATTCTCGTATTCGGTCTCTGCTGTCTACGCAAAACTCTTCTTTCACTACAAGTTGATTAATGTCTAAACTAATAATAAATAGTGCACTTTAATAAAGTTTGGAATGTTTCCCAAGTGGAAAATGAAGCAGCTGGAATGTAATGTTTTAAAAAGGGTTAATTTCAAGTTAAAATATTCGATTTACTGATGACTGTCTTGACTTTTTCCTGGTGTACGTAAAGGCATGCTCTTGGTTTACCTCATTTCAACTTCCAGGGTTTGATATTTCAGTTTTGACTTTGTAATGATGCAATTTTTTCTTTTTGGTCAATAGCCTAAAACAATTTTGACTCCTTGGGTTGGACTAAGAAAGATTAACGTGTCTTATTGGTGCTGGGAAGATATGTCGCCATTTACAAATACCTCGCTTCAGTGGCTGCCAGGTGAACCCAGTGATGCTGGATTTTGTGGGTACTTAGCTGAGCCTGCAACCATGGGACTGAAAGCAGCTGTTTGCATCCAGCAAATAAATGGTAGCATCTGTGAGAGACCTGGTAAGTATTTCTTTAGGGTGGCATCATAGGTCCGTTTTATTAGTTTAATTGTGTTCTTGTTAGCAGAAAATGTAAACTTTTAAAATAATCACCATGGCTGGGTGGCAAATAATTCATTGTAACAGGTGTAGAGTCTATTTTTAGGTTAAATGGAACTTTTAAAGTGCTCATACATTCAAGAGTCTGTTGGTGTTTTACATTTAAATGGTGACTTGGCTAACCTTCTGAAAAGGCATGTTAATTTTCTAAAATCTCCTCTTTCAAAAACATCTAATAGAAATTATTAAATGAAGGAATTTTTTTTACATCTGTTGTACCCAGACAAAAAGTCAATAGCTTTAAACTTAGGTTAGTCGATTTTGAAGCGGAAGTTAGTTGTGGTTTTAGAGTAGTGGTCAGGGCGTCCCTGTTGAAATGTGTGGAGCCTGTTAGTTGGTTGTTTGAATGATTGGAGGTGAAATAAATTATTTGAGTGTCAATAATTCCTGTATGGTGTGCGTCCAGCCTAAGTAATTTACTGCGCTTGATTGGCATGCATGCATGCATACATATAATATATATATGGTTATCTATGTGTATGTGTTTATAGATAGAACTATGTGTTAGTAGAAATATATATTGTGTGTATCTATCTCATGCCAGCAGTTGTCGCCATTTCTTGCAGCCATTGCTGACAAGTATTTACATGTGTAGTTTACAGTGCTTTGCCATGGTTATGATGCTACCCCCTTCAGTGATCATTTACACCAGCAATTTGGGACACATCATTTAACATTACATGGCAGTCTTACACAAAACCACAGCAATCCCCTACATGGATAGCCCTTATTTGCAAATAATGTTTGTTTACATTATTGCTCAAGTGCACCGTTTACGTAAGGTTTCTTGGCACTATTGTTAGTGGTGAAGTTGCTAGAGATGGGATATTGGTTTTATCAGGTCTGTTTGTAGAGATGTTTTGTAGAGAAGATAGTTTCGGGAGATGAAAATGGAGAGCATTCCATAGGTTGAAGTATGTACTCTACGTATTCATCAAAATAAATGTTGAATAGCTTGCAGGTTTCTGGTAGGGTGGTGTCCGAAAAATCTTTTGGTTATGAAGACAGGGGTGTTGGTGTAGATGGTTTTGTGGGCAATAGTTAAAGCTTTCAATATAATTCTCTCATATACAGCCATCTGAGGTTACTTCTTGCTGACCTTTTTTCAGATCACAAAGCAATGATACTGCTACATTCTGCAATAATTGCCTTATCTTTGATTTTTTGGGGAGTGCAACGTAAAATTGAATTGCCATAGTTTTTCCTTGACTGGATTAATACATTGACAAGAGCAATTCTTTAAATCTTTGTCTAGTAGTGGGGGAGGGGGGGTGAGATTGGTAGAAGTAACTGAAAATACAACAGGAATTTGTTATATCAGCTACCTATTATATGCTACCTTCCCTGAAACAAGCTCCACCAAAAAGTGAAACATTATGCGAGGGAAGCTTTATTTTCCATCCACCTGTGGAAACTGACGTACCCCAACTCATGTCAGTAGTCAAATTTGGTTCCCCATGGACACTATCCCTCCAAATATGTTACAGGGAGGGAAACTATTGCACAAGTGCTTACTAATTTGCTGAATGTCTTTCCACTTGGGGCAGGTTCTAAATAATTGGAAACATGCAATGGAGGTGCTGTTACTAAAGAAACCATCTTTAGATCCTGCGCTCCCTGAAAATCTGAGACCAGTATCTCTGCTTCCATTCTTTGAGAAAATTGCAGAGAAATTCTTAAATATCCAATTGACTAAGTTCATGGAAGAAAACTAGGTACTCCATGAAACTCAGTCTGACTTTGGGGTGCTTCCCAGTATTGAATCGGCCTTACTCCTGGCTTCTGAGGTGCTAAAAATAGCAGCGGATGAGGGAAGGACAGCAGCACTGATATTGCTGGATTGGAGTGTGGCGTTAGATATGGTCTCCTACGGCCTCCTCTTGAAGCGGCTGTGGGAGACCGGTGTTAGAGGTAGTACATGGGAATGGATCAAACCCTTCCTACAGAATAGATCTTTCCAGGTTCTACAATGCACCTTTAAGTCCGAGACATTTCCTATATCTCAAGGGGTATCACAGGGTTCTGCCCTCAGTTCAACATTATTCAATGTGTATATGCATCCACTGGCAGATATAGTTTGGAAACCTGGGTTAAAACTGGTGTCATATGCTGATGACACTCCACTGATTGTCACATTAGAGCAAAAGGATGCAGAGGCTGCCCCAAAATGTAAAGCTTGCTTGAGTGATCTGACTAACTGGATGAAGTTCAGCTGCCTGCAGTTGAAGACATAACTGTGATCATGGTAATTGTTAAACAACCCTCCATCTGGTCCCCCATGTGATGTCCAGAAAAACTAGAACCAACCCGTCTCCAAAACCTAAGATTGAAAATTTGGGAGTCTGGTTCAATAACACCCTATCTTTTGCAGATCAGATATCCGCCCTGGCAGGCACCTGCTTTGGTATTTTAAAAATGCTATGCAAAATCTTAGATATTCTACCCTTAGATGCCAAAAAGACCATTGTGCAGGCCCTTATTACATCTCGTCTGGACTACTGCAACATCCTATATTTAGGGGTTACAAAAAGCAACTTGAATAGGTTACAGAAGGTCCAAAATGCAGCTGCCCGGATGCTACTTAACATTCCGAGGCGCACCCTGGGGGAGCTGCCCTGAGGAAGATACACTGGTTACCAGTAAAGGCAAGACAAACTTTTATAGTGCTATGTTTCTGCCACAGGATTCTTAATGCGTAAGGGCCTAGGTACCTGCGCCCTTTACTTAACCCTTACAGACCTACTCGAAACCTTAGGTCCGTGGGCACTGCTAAGCTGGTAGTGCCAAAGTTTCAAAAAGCACGTTTGGGAGGTACATCCTTAGGCTTTTTAGCAGCCAAAGCTTTGAATAAACTGCCTCTGGAATTGAGGATGCATCCGTCTGAACCGATGTTTCGTAGGAAACTTAAGACTAGTTTTTTTCAGTCGTCCCCGGGGGACTGGTGTTAAGCGCGGTTGTTGCGGATCAATCATCTATGCTGGGATCAGAGGTTTCTTTTCTTTTTGGGGGATAGGGCTCTGTTGTTGGGGACTGAGATGTCTTAGCACGGGGACACTCCGTTGGAGTAACCAAGCACTCTATAAGCTTTAATCATTCATTCATTATAAATTCCTTACTGCCCCACCCATCCTCCCTGTTCTGCGAACTGACTTCTAGTGTATGGGAATCACTTTTAGTGCCATAGTTTTGTGCACCAGTGGTCAGTGTCTTGCATGGCTCTGTGCTTCTGACGTGGAAAGTCGTGTCAGAACTGAAGTCAGCATGCAGGAGCGGAGTCTTAAGTAGACATCGCAATGTCATCCCGGTGACCAGGACGCCGACGACAGACGTGGAGTCGACTGACGCTATCTACCGACGCGCAGGGGTACTGCGAAGAAATTTTTTTTCTGGATCCAGTCTGACTCCTCAATCAATCAGGTGTTTGTTAAGCGCGACTACTCACCCGTAAGGGTCTCTAGGCCCTGGGGTGGGGAGGGGGGTCGCAAGTTCCTGTCCATCAAGGAGGGGGTCTGTCGAAGAGCCAGGTTTTGAGGTTTCTTGCGAAGATGGGGAGCTATGTTGTCTGTCTGAGGTTGAGCGGAAGGGCGTTCAAGGCTCTGGCCGCGCGGAAGGAGAAGGAGCGGCCTCCCGATATAGTCTTTTTGGTGCAGGGGACCATGGCGTAGGAGAGCTGGGCTGATCGTAGGGTGCTTTGGGGTGCATGAAATTTGAGTCGGTTCTTCAGGTATGCTGGTCCGGTGTCGTGGAGGGCCTTGTGAGCGTGGGTTAGCATCTTGAAGGTGACTTTAGCTTCGATGGGGAGCCAGTGGAGTGTGCGCAGGTGCTGGGAGATGTGGTAGTGTCTTGGCAGGTTGAGGACCAGTTTTGCGGTGGCATTTTGGATGTTCTGTAGCTTGCGGGTGAGGTTTTTGTTTATTCCGGCATAGAGTGCATTGCCGTAGTCGAGCCTGCTGGTGACCAAGGCATGAGTGACGGTCTTTCTGTGTTCGAGGGGGATCCATTTGAAGGTCTTACGTAGGAGGTGGAGGGTGTGGAAGCAGGAGGACGAGATGGAGTTGATCTGGCGGCCCATTTTGAGCTCTGAATCCAGGATGATTCCCAGGTTGCGTGCATGGTCCGTGGGGGTAAGTGGGCTTCTGAGGGCTGGGGGCCACTAGGTGTCGTTCCAGGCGTCGGGGTTTGGGACCATGATGATTATTTCCGTTTTGTTGGTGTTTAGTTGTAGGCAGCTTTTTTTCATCCATTTGGTGACTGCTTCCATGCCTTCTCGAAAATATGGTCTGACTGTGTTGGGTTCGTTGGATAGGGAGAGGATGAGTTGGGTGTTGTCTGCCTATGACACAATGTTGAGTCCGTAGGTTCTGACGATGGGGGGCGAGCGGAGCCACTGGGGAATGGCGATGTCCGGTCCCTAGATGGTGTTGGTCCAGGTTTCGGTAAAGAATGCTACGTCCGGGATGATGCTGTCGAGGAGATCCCAGATTTTGATGGCATGTTTGTGGAGGGATCGAACATTGAGGAGGATGCATTGCAGGGTCTTCCGTTTGTTGTGTTCTTGCGGGCGGGTTGCGCTGGGTCCGTGGTCTTGGCGGTGCTGCAGGTGTGCCGGCAGCAGTGACAGTTGAAGGGTCCGTGGGTGTCTGCTGGTGATGTTAGCCTGCAGTTCTTGCGGCCTGGGTTGAGAGCATGGAGTGCTGCTAGGTCGTAGGGTTGGCGGTGCAGAGATCCAGGGTTCCTGGTGCTGGTCGCAGTCGGGTCGTGGATGGGGGCAGACTGGCTTGCTTTTGGGGCGCCCGCTGCGCGGCTGCCATTTAGTAGGGGTTGGGGAGGGCTGGGAGGCGTGAGTGGGGAGGGGAGCTAGATTGTGCCGGTCGCACTAGTCGCACTAGTCGTGCTGGGGGGGGGGGGGGAGGGGGGGAGAAGGGCTGCGGGGGGAAACTGGCTGAAAAAGGCAAAAGGCAGAAAGAGAGAGAGATGTGAAAATAAGGCAGCAAAAGTGCAGAATGTGATAGCCAGCTCTCTTTCTTACAGTAAGTATCTGCTTCAGGTGACAGAAATTTCTCCATAATATATTGGATTTTCTCCCCTCAAGGCTAGAAAAACTGTGATCATGCCTTAAAAACTTCTCGATTGGATGACTTGCTCTTTACATAGGCCTGCCAAAACCCTTACAAACAAACATCAACATGTGCAAAATATGGCAGCCATACTTCTACGTCCTTTTCCAAGACCTTGTTCTGTCTAACCAAGTTGTTTGCGAAGGATCATAATTCCATAAGGTTGAAAATGCGAATTCGATGCGGACTATGGTCATCAAAGGGAAGGCGTTATTTGGATGCCATGTTGACAACATTATCCTATAAATGATGACACAGGAGGGCGTGGCCAAGATGGTGGCTTGGTATGGCGCTGGATCGAGTCCCTCCGCCACCGCCACACTTAAGCCTTGTGATATTGCCTCTTCCCTAGGGCCTGCGACCACACACTGGGTCCTGGAAGCTCCCGGGGAACTGAGCTACGCCAGCTGTGAAAATCCCGGCTCTCTGGATCTGCGTTGGACGGCTCCTCAATGAGCCGGGGCCTAGCGGAGCTGAGAGGGTACGAGAGCGTGGCCGCGAGCCATGCTGGCTGGAGGAAAGGACCTGAGCGTTGTGGGCTGCATTAGCTAGTGGAGCGGAGCGGCGATTACGTGGACTGGACCGAGGCGGCCACCGGCATAGACGACGAGCGACTGCCGCCAAGAGAGGAGTGCCGGGTGAGTGCCTTTTTTGGCTGTCTGCAGCATCGGTGCCCTGGTGGGGTGGGGGGTCCCGGCGGACGTGCCAGTGCGAGTCTGGAGTGACGTTCCGGGCTCCGCGGTGGTGCAGCATGCCCCGTGAACACGCATGAGCTGAGTGGCGCTGGAGGAGCATCGGCGGACGTCTCCGGAGCTCCGTGAGTACTCCCCCTGAGTTTAGAAGCCACTGAGCGCCAGCAAGCTACAGCATCTGGCGGCTAGGTGCGAGGTGGAGGAGCGTGCCACCTGTCAAGGCGAGACGGTGACCTGAGGACCCATCTCTTCCTGAATCTGGGAAGCGGCCTGAGTGCGGGGGTTGGGGGGGGAGGGGGAACGGTCAAGCTGGGAGGCGTGGAGGGCCCCGACACTGGCTGTCTTGAGACCTGTCTGCCCATGATCTCGCGGATGGGATGAGCGCTGCCCCCGCGAACGAACCGCCATTTTAGATGCAGCTGAAGGTGGAGAAAGTGCCCCTGGGCCCGAAGGTGAGCCAACAACGGATCGGCTCCAGAGCGAGTGTGGTCCCTCCTGGGACCGCCGAGACTGCACCAAAGACCGGACCCCTGCAACACATTGAGAAGTGACGAAAGAGCAAGAGCAGCTACCCGCCTTTCTAGATCACGGCCGTGGGAGCCGTTTAAAAAGTGCCTGTGGCCCAGTGGTGAGCCCGATCACCAACGACAGCGAGAGGTGACTCTAGAGCCGACATAAACGGGACCCAGAAGCAGGGTAGCTCGGAGAAGCCCCTCAGAGCGTGTGCCTGGCACCTGATACTATGCTCCGCCATCGAGACACGCAGCAGATCGCGGGGCCAGGTGGGGATAATTCACGGATATGTCCCGCCTAAGGCCTAGTCAAAGTCAAGGTGCCTCGGTGAAGACGGCATGAAGGGGTGACACCCCAGTGGAGGTAGACCAGAGACGGCCATACGAGGCCGCAGTGTGGGAAGCACTCCTAACAAACCAACCACGGCATGGCGAACTCGCTCGCTAAAAAGGTGAAGATCTTAAAAGAAATGCTTGCAAGGCAACCGGGACCAACCGTGACCTCAAGCGATAAGCCTCAAGGGCTGGGAGAGGGAGACGACACCCCGGCCACCAAAGCCTTCATGTTAGAGCTGTTCGCAGCCATAAAGGAGGATATTCAGGAGCTCAGGGGTCAACTGGCCGCGGACTTAAGAGAAGTGCGGAGAGATGTGGACGGTATCGGGGAGTGGGTGGCCACGCTGGAGGAACATGACCTCAGCCAGGGAGAGGAACTCCATCAACTACAGTAGGACCTGCTTTGCCTCCAGGAACAGCACTTGGATCTGGAAGCTCATGCCGAAGACCTAGAGAACAGGTCTTGGCGCAACAACGTGCGAATTAGAGGCGTGCCGTGGAAGGAAGAGGGAGACGATCTACAGGCCTACGTGGAAGCTCTATTTCGTCAGGTGCTAGGTGAGCCCGAGCTCATGGATATTAAAATGGGCCGCGTTCACAGGGTGAGCATCCTGCGGGGTGCTGGCTCCCCGCCGCCGGACATCCTCGTGTGTGTGTGTACGATTTTCAATTAAAGGAGCGCATCATCCGCAGAGCAAGAGAAGGCAACCTCTACGCTTTCGTGAGCACCCACTAGCGATATATCAGGACCTAGCTGCCTCCACGCTTAACAAACAACGAGATTTCAGAGCTGTTACCACACACTTGCGTGCGCAAGGTATCCCCTACTCGTGGAGCCATTCCTTTTGCATTATCTTTAAACTGAATGGGAAACTGCACCAGATCCGCACTCTGCGGCTGTGAAGTTACTCGGGCTGGACAAAGCCACAACCACAGACCTCTTCAGCCGAGCCGAAGAAGGGTACTTCCCACCACACAACAGAATGGCAGAAAGTCAGCAAAAATGGCACGGTCCAGAAACCAGATCAGGCAGCACTACACAAAGAGAGGGCAGCAGCGATTCTCGAACTAACACACGTCACGGAGCAATCCGAGAATTAATGAAGTATCCAGTACAGGGCTCTGATGAAGGATCATCTGGGGTGCCAGGACTCCATGTAAGGTACTCTAAACTGGGCTCTGGGAGAGGGGCCTAGGGGGGTGTCTGAGGGACGGGAGGGACGTCCCAAGTGTTTTCTGATAACCTGTCTGCAGGCGGGTGGGTGCGACACTGGCCTGCGTTGGGCTGACTTGCTGCACACGCCATGTCCCTTTGGACTTTCTTCATCTTGAGACTTTGGTCATTTCCCTTCAGGGACACCTGTTCTACACTGTTGGGTTTTTGTTTGGGAGGGGTTTCGACTGGGTTTTAGTTTGGGGCCTCCGCACCAGTCACCATGTAAGTTCTACCTCAGGGGTTTTCTAGCTAGTACATCGAGCATCGCTGTCTCGAGCATTGGCACTTCGCCCCGACCCATAGCGGAGTCCACACACCCTATAGATGGGGAGAGACCTTAAGGTAGTTAGTCTCAATGTAAGAGGTCTAAATAATCCAGTGAATAGGGCAGCCATGCTGTCTCTAATCGCAAGTACAGAGGGTGATATTTGTCTCTTACAAGAGACCCGCCTCCTTTCCAAGGACACCACACGGATGCGGGACAGGCGCTTTCCCCAATAATTCTGGTCAGCAGGGCTTTCTAAGAGGAACGGGTGGCTATTTTATTGGGAGCCCGCTTTACTGGGATGATGGTGGCAACGGTGGCCGAGATGAAGGAGCGCTTTCTGGCTATCAGAGTGCAGTGGGGTGGGTCTTATTTTACCATAGCCTCCCTTTACGCTCCTAACACTCAGCAGGAGACCTTCCTCATTTCCGCACTGACAGAAATTCTTAAAACACCAGACACGGCGATACTGGAGGGAGGGGGTTTGAATCTTGTTATGAATGCTGAGCTGGATAGGTCTGGGCAGCGCGTAGGTCAGACAGGGGAGCTCTCCTCCAGGGGACGAGCGTGGTTTGAGGACAATGGCTTGTGGGATGTATGGTGACCCCACCACCCAGGGGAGCGGGACTACACCCACTACTCAGCGGCCCACAAGACATATGCAAGGCTAGATCACTTCCTGTCCTCTGCCGCTTTGCTACCTCTACTACATACAACCACGATAGAGGCTCGCTCCCTATCGGACCACGCACCCATGATCGTCCACATTCCAGCGCAGCGCACGCGTACATTCCCCCCAAGTTGGCTCCTTCGGGAGACTCTCTTGCACTCCGACAAGACCGTACACTGCATCAGAACGACAATTAAAGATTATTACACAATGACGTGGGCAATACGTCCTTGTCCTCAGTTTGGGAGGCGCTGAAACTAGTTACTAGGGGAGAATTCATTGCCATATCGGCAGCGTACAACAAGCTCCGTAAAGAGAAACGCAGAGAGATAGAAAAGGAGGTCCTAGAGCTCGAATCAATCCATAAACTTACTGGAGCTCCGCGAGTCTGTAGGGAACTGGAACGCCGTAGACGCATGTTGAAACATCTAGACTGGGACAGGGCAGAATACGCCCTTCTCCGTCTACGCCACAAATTTTGCCTCCACAGCGATAAGTGTGGCCAGATGCTAGCACATAGATTGAGGGCCAAAACGCAAGCCTCTCAGATCCCGTCCGTAAGAGATCACATGGGGTGGAACACACTGCAGATGAAAATATAGTGGAAGCATTCTGCACGTTTTATAGTGTTCTCTACAATGGGCAAGACCCGCCCGCTCGAGATCCTCGTGAATACCTTGATACCTGCGAGATCACACCTCTCTCTACGTTTGCAGCAGAGGGGCTTGAGACGGCTATCCGTATAGAGGAGGTGATTACGGTTATTTCCAGACTGAAGGTGGCTAAGTCGCCTGGTCCGGATGGATTCCCGGCCTCTTTCTATAAGACTTTGTGTGGAGCTGGCTCCCTTTTTAACTAAACTGTTTAACTCATTGTTAGAGACAGGTAAAGTCACGCCCTCCATGTCTACGGATTACCATGTCTATGTCTACGATTACCGTAATCCCGAAACCTGGAAAAGATGCGAAGGAATGCGGATCTATAGGTCCATTTCTCTCCTCAACATAGACGTGAAGATTTTCGCCGGGGTTCTAGCAGCTAGAATTAACCCCCTCATGGCGGTGTTGCAGGGATTCTGCTCATGCACAGAACTATGCGCAGGAAACCAGGACCTCAGTGAATTGAGGTGAACCAAAAACTCACCTCATTACCCAGAACCCCTATCTGACCAGCACCAGTGTCTCATTCGCTCTTCTTACCATATAGAAGCTACCAATGATTAGACAACCCAGAACATGCGACTTTAGAGTACTCCCAGGAATGGTGGGAATCAGAAATACCTGTTCGTTATTATTCTCATATCAGTCCACAACATGTGTATTCAGAGACACAGTAAAGTTTAAAATGTTTATTTTATAAACGACGTGTCCTAAGATGCAGTACTTTGGCTAACATAAGCAGACAAATGATTAAAATTAAAACCATCAGCATTGTTACAATACCATAGAAAATGAAGGGAGTAATCCTATTACAAATGATAGTGGAATACAACCACCCTCCCTTCGCTATTAAGCTAGTATTAGACTAATAGAAGGTCTCTAGGTTTGAATGGGGAACCCCATACCGTAAAGATCAGCTTAGGTGAATCACATCACAGGATCAGCTTTGCTCTGCGCCTGGAAAAGTTGTTCTTCAGAATGTGTGTCTAATGCATGTAAACTGCAATATTAAACGCTCTCGACTTTCAGATATTTGCAGCTGTGTGTGTGTTATGGCTAGAGCGTGGGCCGATCAACCTGAACTCAAAAGCATACATTGTTTGGTGGCTCAGACTGTTTCTGCACACAATGTTCAGACCAAGGTCGCAGTGCATGTCTAGGGATGTGAACAACAGACAGTTCTCATGTAAAGAAAAGGCAAGCAAGCAGTTTTCAAATAATATCGATCTGCAGTGTCGTGTGCAAAACCAGCAAAAGTGGCAAGATGGCATTTCTAACATCTAAGACACTTATGCTAACATAGCAATGTATGCATCTAAAACGCTGCCTCCACTACAGCGGGACTCATAGATCCGGACCAATCAGGATTCATTCCCACACGCCAGGGCAGAGACCACACCAAACGGCTATTCCACCTTCTAGACAGCGCACGGCGATCAGACCGAAAGGCCCTCCCGCTAGCAATAGACCCTGAAAAGGCATTCGATTGGTTGGACTGGGCCTATCTTTTCGAGATGCTGCGATACTTCGGATTTGGGGAAGGATTCCTTAAATGGATCCAGTGTATATACAACGCCCCATCAGCTTTCGTGCGTGCAAATGGCTGCAGATCCTTACAATTCCCGATCACTAGGGGGACCCGACAGGGGTGCCCCCTGTCACCGCTCTTGTTTGCGCTCTGTATGGGGCCATTGGCTCAGCGTATTAGAGCGGATCAACGCATTGTAGGCATGAAGTTTGGTGTGGATATCCACAAAATAAGTCTGTACGCGATCTTATCCCTCGTGCAGCCGCAGACTTCACTGCCGGCCCTAATGGACGAACTCGCTACCTTTGGAGAAGTGTCGGGGTTTAAAGTGAACCTCCATAAATCCATCATACTGAACGTGGCCATCCCCCCCAGAGGATATGACGGCTATGCAGGAACAATTTCCATTTCACTGGACGCAGAATGACATACTGTACTTTGGTATTCGCTTGGCCCCGTCACTTGCCCGCCCGGTTACGCTTAACTACGCAAAATTAATGGAACAGACAACAAGATTGCGCCTTGCGTGGTTTGGGTGGATTGCGGCTGTTAAAATATCTATCCTCCCGCGCATTCTCTATATTTTTCAAATGATACCTATGGCTCCACCACCCCGAGCAGTCAAACAACTGCAGGCCCATATTAATAAGTTTGTCTGGGGGGAAAGAAGCCACGTCTTTCACTTGCACAGATGACATGTCCGAAGGCACAGGGTGGAGTGGGCCTGCCTCTTCTCTGAGGATACTATCAGGCCACATGCCTTTGGTACTTGGTAGAATGGAATAGATTGCTTTCAGACGAGCACTGGAACTTTATGGACCAGGCGGTGGCGGGCAGAAATGTATGGAGAGAACTGTGGCTACCCCGTAAGCATAGGGCTTGGTGCCTTTATTCCTCACCGGTCACGTCACCGGTGCTCAAAGTATGGGACAGGGTGGCGATCTAGAAGGGATGGACCTCTTTTCCCTCGCCGATGACTCCCATCGTAGACCATGCCGACTTTCCTCCAGGTCAGGACTCTGTGATATTTCAGCGTTGGCGAGAACAAGGGTGCAAGCGAGTGTGGTCCCTCTTTGACATGGAGGGGTTGGTCCCATTTCCACAACTGCGACAGGACTATGAGCTGCCTACCACTGATGCATACTCATACAGCCAAATAGCCCACTGGGTCACGCGACCTTCCAACTATGACCAAATGACCAGACCGCTTACAGCGTTTGAGAAATGGCTGATACGTAAAGCAGACGACCACCGCCTCATATCCAAACTGTACACCATGCTTCTGACTGGGCCCACTAGACAGCGCACTAGAGCACAGGTCTGCTGGGAAATGGAGTTTGGTAGACCAGTGTTTCAAAAACTGGGGTCCGAGGACCCCCAGGGGTCCGTGGCACATTCCCAGGGGGTCCGCAGGCAGCAGTTTTAAAAGCACTGCAAAGTTCCTTGTAAAATTAGCAGTTTTCGAGCAACTATAAGTGTCAAGAAAATGCCAGTGATTAACGTACCTGCTGGAGAGAGATGAGTTTTGTCTAGTGGCAGCTTTGACTTATCTAATGTGACACAAAGGGTTAATATGCCTACTGCAAAGAACGTGGACAATACATTTTAAAAAACAGTATTTTATGTGCATAGGTCAGTGGGCTACTGATTTTGTCACAGAGATTCTTTTGTCACAGTGCAATTCATAAGGGACAATTGTAATCTAGCACAGTGTCCTATAAACTGTCAAAGAGCTGCTTACAAACTGCATGTTAAAAGTTAGCAACATATGTTTATTCCCAGTCTATCATTATCCTGATGCTGCTATGTTCCCACTTCCTGCACATGAACACTTTTGTAATGCCTTTTTGTCACTTCTATGTGTGCTGCCTAATGCAGCACACATGGAAGTTACAAAACAACATGTTTATTAAAGATTGTTTGTGCAGGAAGGGTCACCATCCTGCACATAAATAATCAAAGGTGTTTTGCTTTTTCCGTTGGAAAAAGCAAAAACGAGGAGAAATAAGGCATTTCTCCATGTTAAGACTAGGTTTTTCATGGTCTTCATTTTGGTACTGTCTCCTATTTAAGTTGACCTTGTAAATAGAGGGCAGCGTCAAAATCAATGGGTGTTGGAGTGAAACACCCACTGCAACTCCCACTGCCCACCTTTTTCACGCTAAGCATTGCGTGAAAGAGGTCCTTATTTACAAGGCAGCGTTAAGCCACAATAAGTGGCTTAACACTGCCTTGTAAATAAGGCAAAGCCCCTATTGCCACAGGAACATCGCAAAAAGTGACGTTCCCATGGCGATAGGGACTTGTAAATATGCCCCTAAAATCCTTAGTAATTTGAGTATTTGTTTCGTGTGCACACGTTTGTTTATTTTTTTCGAATTACTGTTTTAATGTTTGAAATTTAAATCCTACAAATTGCTTGGGGGTCCCCGGCTTCCAGTGGTGACTCAGTGGGGGTCCTCAGGAGTCAAAAGTTTGGGAAACACTGTGGTAGACCACAGTCCCCCAAGGAATGGGAATGCATCCTATACCGCACGCATGACACAGCACATAATGTAGCAGGGACTGAATCCTCCTGTAAGATTTTCTCATATTGGTATTACGCGCCCCCTCGCATATACAGCTGGGACAAAAGCAAGACAGTCCACTGCTGGCGGGGGTGTGGGATGTCCGGTACCCTAGTGCATTTGCTCTGGCATTTTCCGAAACTACACAGATACTGGTCAGAGGTCTTAGACAACATAGACGCTGTGTTTGATATCTCCTTGCCCCGTGCTCCGGAACATACCCTCTTGGGCCTCTCACACCCTAAGGCCTTTCCACTGAAATCTCTTAGAGGTAGGCAAATCGCACTAGCGCTGCTGGCAGCCAGATGGGTCATCTTAGCACAGTGGGGCACTGCGGCGGCACCCAAATTACTGTCCTGGATACACCGTTTATGGCACCTTCTAGCTATGGAGCGCCTGTCCCTTGGAGTGGAGGGTAAAGGGAGAGATTTTGCTACACTGAGGGCTCCTTTTATACATCTCCTAACACGTGACATGAGAGAAACGTCACTTGCCCTAAGTACTTGCAGGTCCTTCGGTTATTACCACTGGAGAAACCACCCGCAGCTCAGTCCTCAGAGGACTAAAGTATATGGCTTGCTTGGTTCTCCTGTGGGACGCTCAGATTAGAATATCGAGGCAATAGCTGGTGCGGGAGGGGGGGCAGGTAGGAGGTTGTTTTTTTTTCACATTTTGTTTCAAGGTTTGTTCTTGACTGTTACCTTTTTCTATACATGTTCTTTTTTTTTTTTTTTTTTATCCCTGAAAGTTGGAAGTCGCAAATTAACGCACATTAGCTTTGAACAATAAGCGGCTGGCCTCCGGGGTTGTGGCTTAAACACTGTGTACTTATACATACGGTCCGTTCTGCCGGCCAAAGGATGTAGGCAGGAAGCTGTGTATGACTAGTATAACTTCCTCTCAATAAAACGATTGATTCCTAAATGCTGACACAGACAGCTAAGTCTTTGGGTGCCCTCGGGTAACATAATTTATGTAGGGCATGAGACTACAGTTAGCAGTCATTCAGTGGAATTTACCAACCATTCCAGTTTGCACAACTACAACAGCCCTACTACTGCCAGTCCTATTATTCTCTGGGATGCTCCAGAGATAGTGCTACTACGGGACGACTACTAGAATCCGAAAAAGCTTCCAATCGAGGTTATAACTCATGAGAAATCGAGCCTGACTCATTCCCTCTGCTGGTCGTGGTACCTAGCACCTGTGGTCCTTGTACTGTGTTGTATTGATGACACTGATGGTGATAGAGTGGCGGTGGTGGTAGTATGCTGGTGGTATGGTGATTGTGGTACATGTGGTATTGGTATTCGTAGTATTAGAGGTATGGAGGTGGTACTGGCACACTGGAATTTGATAGTTCCTCCACTGTTCCCTCAACAGAATGAGGACCGTAAACTCTGCAGTCTTTCATGCCAAAATTCTCTCCATGATGCTGAAAAGGCATTTCAAACCTCTTTGCCCAATCACAGCGAAACAATGAATTTTACTAGGTTTTCTTTTCGTTGAAGAAGCAATGTGGGTGAGTGATCCTGGACTTATTTAATTTAACCAAGTTCCTCAAAAGCCATTTTGCATGGTGACCCTTTAGGTAGCCCTCCAATTACTCCAAGAAGGATAATTCAGCATCACTGTACAAACAAGACATATTCTGTTGTATACTCCTAGATATCAGGCACTGCAATTTTCTTCAATTCGAAGTAGCTGGTCAATGTTGCAAGTTCAAAATGTTACGATTTGTCCTGAGGTCTGCTTTGAAATTCCTATCCAAGCCAAAGCATTTTCTGCATGCCTTACTGGTTATGTTTGTCTGCCTAACCCGAAATAGAGTTTGGTGGGGGTCCATTTCTCAGTGATAACCAAGTTTGACCACTCTTTGGAAACTGCATCTCTTTTCTGAAAGTATTGTATCAAGGGTTCAAGGAACAGTTAAGAGCCATTTAGTTTGTTTGAATGCCTTTTGTGAAGTGAAAGCTTTATACAATCCTGTCTCAATTTATGGAAATCCTATTTGAACCAGTTCACCAGACAGATCTGAAGTTTGTATCCTGCTAGTGTTCACATCGACCTGGAGAGTAAGTAAATCTAGATCTGATAGAGACTTCTAGCTGCAGATTCCTCACCTTATAATTCCCCCCCAGGCCTCAGACTGGATCAGGAAGATTATTGTTGAGAAGTACCCCTGCGCACCGGTAGGTGGTGTAGATTGGCACCGCGTCTGTCGTCTTCCATGCTGGATGTGACAGGCACCACATGGCACTCTTATGTCAGTTCTTTTCTTTCCACACTAGCCAGCCCTGATGCGGATTAGAGCTACCCCTCTGTCACTGTTTGACAGGCCTTTTCTGGACGTTTTGTCAACTTCTTTTGAAGTTGCCTCCTAGTGTCGAGAATGTCCTTGCGCAGGTTGGGTTTTTAGCCCTGCGGCGCCTGTCACCGGCTGATGTTTGCGACAGACTCGCACCTTGTCTGCCTATGGTTCCTGCAGCGCGACCACAGCACCAATGCGTGCTCTGATTGCAGGGCCATGGCCCGAAGGTTTTGTGGGAGCAGTCTTTGAAGATGCTTTCGGCCTGGTATGTGACTCAGTGGCGGTCAGGATCCTGGTCAGGTGGAAGGTCCTGGGATCATTCATCGAGTCCAAAGTCCTCTGTGTCCCGCTCGAAGTCATCTGGACATTCATGTAGGAGGCATAAGAACAAGAGTAAGAAGTCACAGCGTTCTACGACTTCTTCTTGTCCTTGGCTGACAAGGTGAGGGAGCCTCTGCGTTCTAGGCCTCATTCGCCGGAACCCGCGCCTGGGCCGACTCCGCACCATCCAGAATTGCCCAAGGCTGCAGCGACCCCTGCTTAGCTGAATCAATTTTATGAGGCCGTTCTCCTCATTTTTGGGTGGTCTGACCCTGATGATACTCCACTGGTTTCGTGCTGGTTGCTTCAGCCCCGGCGGTGTCCCACGGATCCATTCCTGGATTCGCAATGGTGCCAGTCGAGCCATCTAGACGTTCCCTGGTGCAGGGCCGATGCTCCCAACGCCCCCAAGCTGTGCCGTCCCCATCATCACGATTCCTGTTTCTGACACAGAGCCTGAGCGGCATCTCCTGAGCCCTCTTTTTATCCGCCAGGGCTCAGGGAAGACTGAGTATTTTCAGTTCACTGTGCTCCCTTTTGGCCTGGCTAGAGCTCCTCGGGTGTTTACCAAGGTGATAGCAGTGGTTGCAGCTCATCTGCAGAGAGAAGGGGTGCCAGTCTTCCCCTTATCTCGTATCTCGATAACTGGCTGTTGAAGACATGCTTGTCCCAGGCTATCTTCTCCCACATCCAGACTGTGGCAAACCTCCTGCACTCGCTGGGGTTCAATATAAATATGCCAACGTCACACCTGACTCCCTCTCAGACGATCCTTTTCATCAGAGCTGTTCTGCTGGTGACACATTACAGATGGCATATGTGGGCTCTCTGGTAGCACCTGAGGTTCCAGTGGCACAGCATTAGGCCAATGTCTCCTACAAGGTCTAGATTTCGAAGGCGATTGATCTGCAGTGGAGGCTGACCAACTGTGATTGGGTCAGGGGCAGACCCCTCTCCCTACCCCAACCAGATTTCACAGTAGTGTCAGATGCGTCATTCCTGGGCTGGGGCGGCCATCTGGGAGAGGTGGAGATCAGGGGACTCTGGTCCCCTGCGGAATCAGGACTTCACATCAACCTTATGGAGTTCTGTGTGAACCGACTAGCTTCAGAAGCCTTTCTCCCCTCCATCAGGGGCAGGCTAGTGCACGTTTTCACTGACACCACCGCCATGTGGTACTACAACAAATAGGGCGGAGTGGGGTCGTGGACCTTTTGTCAAGAGGCCCAGCGCCTCTGGACGTGGCTGGAATGCCAGGGCATTTCTCTGGTGCTTCAACATATGGCTGGTTCTCTGAACACCAGATCGGGAGAAATCAGCCGAAGGTGTCTAGGGGATCAGGAATGGCGTCTCCATCCAGAAGTGGTGCAAGTTCTCTTTCAGCAGTTGGGTGAGCCTTAGTTAGAACTGTTCGCCACCGCCGAGAATGCACAATGTCAGCAGTCCCTGTGGCTGGCAGAATCAGCAATAACATCCGTCAGGTGGGTCATGCAGTTTTATGGGGCTAACCTTGTCATTCCTTTGACACACTACCTCTTCCACCTACCGCAGAGCAGCTTTTGGAAAGACCCTCGTCCATTTTGCTGTAGGAAGCTCCGACTGTTTTGGGAAAGGAGCCGTAAATGTATTTTGGTCTCAAAAATCGGAACTGGCTGTTCCTCCTGTTATTTCCTTGTGTCGAAAAAGGGCGGAGGCATTTGTCCTATTATAGATCTTCAACATCTAAATTTGTTAATGTGGAAGGACAAATTAGAGATGTTTACTGAGGTCCAGAAGACGGACACTGGTTCCAGGAGACAGGATGATAGCGCTGGACAAGCAAGACACCTATTTCCATGTTCCTCTCTTGTAGGCCCACAGGCGCAAGTTATGATTCAAGGTGGGCCATGAGAATTTTCAGTTTGTCGTACTCCCTTTTTGCCTCTCCAGTGACCCCTGGATGGCCACGATGGTGGCAGTTGCAGCATGCCTTCGCAGGTCGGGTGTACCAGTCTAACCCTACCCAGACGTCTTGACTAAAGAGTCAGTTGCTGACCTCCTCCAGATGTCTGTAAATTCCTGACATTGCTGGCGTTCACAATCCACATGCTAAAGTAACACCTCAGTTCGAGGCATGTGGGCTGCTGAATTCATATCTGTGCATAGATCGCCGCCTAGTGTTGGGTCCGGATGATTGCACATTGTTGTCCTGGAAGAGTCTTCGAAGTATCACGAGATAGGTGACTCCTCCCCTGGACCACAGTGCGCATGGGCATCCTCTCCATCCTTAGATTGTTTTTTTCCGCCATTGGGTTCGGATGTGCTTATCTCAGCTCAAGTTAGCAAATTTCAGTTTAAGGCCAAAAGGCCTTTAGTTCTCGTCGGTACTGTTCCCGTTCGGTATCGAATAGTTTCTTAGTGCTTTGGCACCTTCTTCCAGCTTTTCGGATCCGCTGGGTCCGAACATCGAACTTCCATAGACGATGGAATCGAGGACTCCGTTCAAAAGGTGTCCTTTGTGCCACGCGAAATACCCACACATCGACGTCCACCCGGTATGCAACAAATGTCTCTCACCGGATCACGATGAGTCGAAATGTATGGCCTGTGCCCGATTCCGCTCAAAGAAGACTCTCCGGAATCGACGGGCAGCGAGATTGGAGGCGCAGCAATCGGCGCCTGCCCCGGCCAACATCTTTAGCACCGAAGACGAGGACGCCGAGAGCGTGGAAGACGTAGACTCCAGCTCCGCTTCCGAACACGATTCCCGATCGGAAGACGACAATGAGGTGATCTTTCAGAGAGAAGTCGTCGACGAGGTAGGAGACTACGATGAGGCCTTTGGGGCCGAGGAAGATAGCTCCAGCGAGGAGCTAGGCCAACCCGTCGATACGGAGGCCGACAAAATACGTCGTCATGAGGCTCAGGTCGAGGGATCGCCTTCGGGCCTTACCCGAGATCAATCTCACGGTTCTTCGGCCCCGCCTTCAGGCCCGGCCTCGAACATTTCGCAAGAGCCATTATTGTCGAAGACGACTGGGTTCCCTTCAGCGAAACCGAAACCATCCATCGGACCAGTTCCATCGAAACCGAAAGTGAAACTGGTTGTGATCGGCTCGAAGGCCTCGAAGCCCTCCACTCCTTCGACGCCGGCAAAGGTCATCGGCTCCGACCGCGCAAAAAGGGATTTCGGTGCCGAGCTCACCGCAGCGGATACGGTTGCCGAACCAAAGAGGAAGGCCCTCGGACCCCACAAGGCGCCTCGGCCTCTGGCACCGAAGACGTCGGCCCCAACCACCAAATTCAAGGTGGCCACCCTGTCTACTTTTCTTCCCTTCTTCAATCCTATGTCCCTTCCCGCACTCTCCGGTCTTCCCAAATGGTCTTGCTTTCCATCCCTAGATATAAGAGGAAGAAACACGGCGGCCTCAAGTTCTCCTTCCTGGCCCCCACTTTTTGGAACTCCCTCCCCTTGTCCCTGAGATTGACCACTTCGTACCCCAGCTTCAGATCTGCCCTTAAAACTTTTCTTTTCACAGAATCTTATCAATAAACGGCCTTTGCGCTATCTTCTGCTCTCTTTACTTTGGCGCCAAGAAACCTAATGGTGTTAGTTGCGCCCTTATAAATTTATTTAACATAACATAACATAACGTCGACGTCTAAGACGGCGGCGCCTGCCAAGTCATCGACTCAAACGAGCGTCGATACCGCCCTTCGGATCGATGACCCCTTGACTGCAAAGAAGTCGGGGGCCGCTTCGACGCCTACCTCCAAGGTGCCGATCGGTTCCAAAGAGCTATCTGCGTTCACCGTGCAACAGGTCTCGGCATCGTTGCAACACATCAGAGAACGGGCAGCCCTCCACTCTACGTCGGGTCCCGACACGCACAAGGCTTCCAAAGCACCCTCGGCGCCGACCAACATCACGTTTGGGTTGCCGCCGCCCACGGCGCCGAAACTGTTCGAGATTCGGACACGTGTCTGCCAGACACAGTCCCCAGCCACTGGACAAACAGATCTCGAGCCTTCACAGCCACAATTTATCGACGCCAACACTGGCAGGTTGATGCTTCGCAAGAGGAAAATCACGCCAGAGAGGGGATTTGACTCCTATAAAATTCCTCTCAAACACAAGTTGCCGGCAGGGTCAGAGCCAGTGCTTCATGAACACTTTCAACCCTTCCATCAGGATCCACCGTCCTTTTCTCCGACGCCTTCAGAGGCAGACGCAGTAGAGGACTATGTAGGGGATGATACCACCTACCCTGGGGATATCGATCCTGATGATCACCTGCAAGACCCAGATCAGGCATGGGATGACCCCACAGACCAGGGTACCGCACCAGATACCCATGATACGCAGCTTTATAACATAAAGACATCTCCCACAGAGGACACTGCTGTCTTTAATGCCCTCATTGAACGGGCTGCTGCCAATCATGGAGTGGAACTCCATTCTGACACTGTCGAAGAAGACTTCTTGGTGGACACTTTCGCCTCTTCCGAAAGAACTGTCAAGACTCTGCCCATGTTAAAAGGGCTCCTCAAACCTGCCAAAGACATTTTTAAGGATACAACCAGGGCACGGGTGCTAAACCCCAGGATTGAAAAAAAGTACAAGCCTGCACCCGGAGACCCTATGTACATTAGGGGTCAGTTACCTTTGGACTCCATGGTGGTTGCTAATGCTCGCAAAAGAGCCCACTCACAAACAAGAGGTGATGCTCCTCCCCCAGACAAGGAGTCCAAAGTGCTGGAGACATCAGGCAAACGGATTGCAGCGCAAGCAGCGAACATCTGGCGCATTGCAAACACACAGGCACTCCTGGCCCGTTATGATAGGTCCCACTACGACACACTCGAATCCCTACTCCAACATTTGCCAGATGAATATAAAGAGGCAGCGGAGATCCTCATTAGAGAGGGACAACTCCTTACCAACACATCCATCAAGTGCGCACTGAATGCAGCCGACACAGCGGCGAGGGCAATCAACACAAGCGTCATGTTAAGACGGCATGCATGGTTGAGAATCTCAGGCTTCAAGCCAGAGATTCAGAACAATATCCTGAATCAACCGGTCAACCCAGACTATTTATTTGGCCCTGAAGTTGACACTACCCTCAAAATTAAAAAAGACACTGACACTGCGAAATCAATGGGTGCTCTGCAGACGCAGCAGTTTCGTAGTGGCTCCTTTCGTCGCCCCGGGAATAGAGGAGCAGCTAGAGGTCAGGGGTCACAGCAGCAGTACACTAAAGGGGGCACACAAAGTACCTACAATAAAACCAACAGAGTTGGATATCGTGGCTCCAGCACCAAGGGCAGAGGACGTGGTTACGGCAACACCAGGTCCTCCCCCAAAAACAAACCGTGACGCCCTCTCCCTGCCCCCCGACCACATAACACCTGTCGGGGGGAGACTCCAACAGTTCCGGTCAGCGTGAAGACCATCACCACAGACAGGTGGGTCAGGGACATTATCCAACACGGTTACTGTCTCGAATTAACGTCCACTCCACCCAACATACCGCCAAAGCACCGTCCTATGTCCGTAGAGCACTTGGCATTATTGCAGCAGGAAGTGCTAAGTATGCTACAAAAAGGTGCAATAGAGGTCGTGCCCGTCAACCAGCAGGGGACAGGGGTGTACTCTCTGTACTTCTTAATCCCAAAAAAGGACGGGTCGCTCAGACCTATACTAGACCTGAGACCCCTCAACCAATAAATTCTCTCAGAGCATTTCCATATGCTCACCCTACAGCAGGTTCTCCCGCTGCTCAGCCAGGGAGACTTCCTAGCCACACTAGACCTAAAAGATGCGTATTTCCACATACCCATACACCCTTCACACAGGAAATATCTCAGGTTCACTATTCAAAACCATCACTATCAGTTCAAAGTTCTCCCCTTCGGAGTAACAACAGCACCCCGGGTCTTTACCAAGTGCCTAGCAACAGTGGCGGCACATCTATGGAGACAACACATTCACGTCTTCCCTTACCTGGACGACTGGCTTGTTCAGGCAAAGTCAGCCCAGCAATGTGCCAGCCACATGTCCCTCACCATTCACCTTCTTCACAGTCTGGGATTCTCACTAAATTACCCAAAATCACATCTCCAACCCGCACACGTGCGACAGTACCTGGGCGCGACCATAAACACTCTGGCAGCCACAGCTCAGCCAAATTTAGTGAGGATCAACAGCATGCAACTGCTGATCTCAAAGTTCAAACCTCAACACTCCCTTCCTGCGCGAGTGTTCATGCAGTTGATAGGCATGATGGCCTCCTGCATTTTCATAGTCCCGCATGCGAGACTACATATGCGCCCGCTTCAGGAGTGCTTGGCACGTCAATGGAATCAGGCTCACGGCCAATTAAAAGACCTAGTGTTGGTGAGCGGTCGGGCATACAACTCTCTGCATTGGTGGAATCCACAAAACCTTTTCAAGGGCCGACCGTTCCAAGAGCCTGTTCCACAAATTATACTGACAGCGGACGCCTCTCTCCAGGGTTGAGGAGCTCATGTACTCACTTACACAGTGCAGGGACTATGGACAACGCAACAAAAGAAGATGCACATCAACGTTCTGGAACTGATGGCAATCTTCCTAGCCATGAAGGCATTCAAAGTACACTTGTGCAACAAAGTCGTGTTGATCCGGACGGACAACATGACTGCCATGTACTACATACAAAAGCAGGGAGGAACACACTCTCCACAGTTGTCTCATCTGGCTCAGAGCATGTGGAAGTGGGCCATTCAGAGGAACATATTCCTCATGGCGGAACACCTCCCCGGCAAGGACAACCAGATGGCGGATCTGCTCAGCAGACACAGCCACCAGATGCACGAGTGGGAACTACATCCGTCAGTTCTCCAACCGTACTTCCAACAGTGGGGTCATCCAGAGATAGACCTATTTGCCACAAACGAAAACGCAAAATGCCAAAGCTTTGCCGCCAGGTTCCCACATCCACAGTCACAGGGCAATGCGACATGGATGAACTGGTCCGGCAGATTTGCGTACGCTTTTCCCCCAGCGCCATTAATACCTCTAGTGGCCCGCAACTGCGACAACACTCACTGACACTCATCCTAGTTGCTCCCACATGGGCGCGCCAACCATGGTACACCACCTTTCTAGAACTTTCCGTGGTGCCGCATCAAAGGCTGCGGATCAAACCCGCACTTTTAACGCAGAACCATGGCGAGATTCAGCACCCAGATCCGCAACAGCTGAACCTGGCAATCTGGCTCCTGAAGTCTTAGAGTTTGGCTACCTAAACCTGCCACCTGACTGTATGGATATCATCAAGGAGGCCAGGAGACCCACTACCAGAGCTTGCTATGCGGCTAAATGGAAAAGGTTTGTCATTTACTGCAACAACAATGACATTAACCCGCTGGACGCATCCATTCAAAACATCATCTGTTACCTCTTACACTTATACCGATGCAATCTGGCATACAACTCAATACGTATCCATTTAACCGCAATAGCAGCCTATCTCCAAAACAGGCAGCACCTCTCTTTATTCAGAGTGCCTGTTATCAAAGCCTTCTTGGAGGGACTCAAACAAGTAATTCCCCCAAGACACCCACTGACACCGGTGTGGAACCTCAATTTAGTCCTCACCAGATTAATGGGTCCACCCTTTGAACCTCTCCATTCATGTGAGAGTCCATTCCTCACCTGGAAAGTAGCTTTCTTAGTGGCAATCACTTCGTTAAGAAGAGTTAGTGAGCTCCAGGCACTAACCATTCAAGAGCCATTCATACAGGTTCACGCAAACAGGGTTGTACTATGTACCAACCCCAAATTCATGCCCAAAGTGATATCGCAGTTCCACATGAATCAAACTATCGAACTGCCTGTTTTCTTTCCAAATCCACATAATGTCGCAGAGAGAATGCTCCATACACTAGATGTAAAGAGGGCCCTCATGTACTATATAGACAGAACTAAGGACTTTAGGAAAACAAAACAACTTTTCGTTGCCTTTTCTCCACAACACAAGGGCAACGCCATTTCCAAAGCAGGGATAGCCAGATGGATCGTTAAATGTATTCAAATTTGCTATCAAAAAGCTAAACGCACATTAACGATTCCCCCACGAGCCCACTCAACACGAAAGTTAGGGGCGTCCATGGCTTTCCTAGGAAACATTCCAAATATGTAGAGCAGCCACATGGTCCACTATACTTACATTTACCAAACACTACTGTGTAGATGTACACTCAAAACAGCAAGCAGCTGTAAGACAGGCTGTTCTCAAAATTTTTTTTCAGACTGCTGCAGCTGGCACGGGTAGCCGCCGCTAATGGAGGAACTGCTATGTATTCTATGCACAGATATGAATTCAGCAGCCCACATGCCTCGAACTGAATATGCTACTTACCAGTATGCATCTGTTCTTGGCATGTAGGGCTGCTGACATTCATATCGCCCACCCTCCTCCCCGGCGCCTGTAGCGGCTGCAGCACTCAGTATTACTATATAGCATGGTCATCACTTACTGTATCTACTCCATCTCTGCCACAATGGCGAAAAACAATCTGAGGATGGAGAAGATGCCCATGCGCACTGTGGTCCAGGGGAGGAGTCACCTATCTCGTGATACTTCGAAGACTCTTCCAGGACAACAATGTGCAATCATCCGGACCCAACACTAGGCGGCGATCTATGCACAGATATGAATGTCAGCAGCCCTACATGCCAAGAACAGATGCATACTGGTAAGTAGCATATTCACTCCTTCTCAGAGGCTCTTTTATCTGAGCCACCCTGGATACGGTGCATTCTGGGGACATTTTTCCAGATCAGAGTCCCGGACATTTGGGCTATCAGACCGATATTTCAGCCTCCGTTCTTGGTCTCAGTAGAGATCGATATCTGCTTGCCAAGGGTTGTTTTAACCAGGAGTCTATGGTGTCCTGCGGCTGCAACATAGTGTCCCAGCAGGACAATTTACACTTTGTGATGTTCTGCAAATGTTATGATGAACCCAGAAGATTTTTTATTTTTTCATTGTTATAGGACAAGGATTTTTCCAAGGTACGCCCTACACTTGTATATCTCCAGATGTTACCTGATTAATTTAAAATCTTTAGCGTATAACCTGCTTTTTAAGAGCCATCATGGTACTAAGTAACTTATGGAAAGACTAGGAGTGTTTAATTTTAACACTGTCATCTCGTTTTTATTGGCCTTTATGTCTTGTTTTGAATGAGTTTTCATCTCTTGTTTTCTTTTAAGATTCAAAAAGCAACAAAATAAAGATACTGAACGAACTGAACTGAGTCACTTTTAAATCCAAAGGGCCCATTAACCTCTTCAGTGCCCCGCCCTTTCCACGCCCTGTGCTGGGCGTTTCATTAGCGGGCGGGGTTCATGACGAGATAGTCTCGTCATGGGCACAGCGCAACCGCGCTCCATGACGAGACTATCTCGTCATGGGCACTGAAGGGGTTAAGGGGCGTAAAATGATCAGATAGCTCTGCCTTGTGCTGTTAAATGACCATTCTGCAAAGGTCATAAGATGGGGCTGGTCATTTGTTCCCAACCATTTTATGTGATAACTTTTTCTACATATTTATAGAGTGGTTACCCCAATGAGTCTGAAAGTGTTCAGTGGGTTTTACTTTATGATCTGAAAAATAAAAATTCATCAATGTTATTTAGCCTTAAATATTTGCGCTTGGCTGACAAGTAAATGTTTGTTTTTATTCTTTGCAGCAAATCACAGTGCGAAGCAGTGCCGAACCCCATGTGCCTCAAGGACGGCTTGTGGAGAGTGCACAAGCGGCAGTTCAGAGTGTATGTGGTGCAGTAATATGAAACAGTGTGTCGACTCAAATGCTTATGTGGCATCCTTTCCTTTTGGACAGTGTATGGAGTGGTACACCGTAAGCAACTGTCCACGTGAGTATATAATGTAGCAGTTCATCTCTAAGTAGTAAACTTTACCTGTTTTTACATTGTAATAAGTTTACTTACTTACATGGGCACAGACCGAAAACTACTTAAAGTTTTGTGATAAGGCCAATAATGCTTTGCTAAAAACATAGGTGTGTATTTCCAGATGTTTCTGGACTCTTTTGGCATCTGTTGTAGACTGTTACTTTCCAAACAGGCCCAGGCCCATTTGTTCTTTGAAAATGGTATGCTTCTGACATCTTTGTGCAGCTGTTACTATTTGAAACATTTTCCACTGACATCCAGCAAATTACTTAATAACAACTTAGCCAGAAACTTTTAAGGCTCAGACCTGCAAATTCCATACATCTTTGTGACATTGCATTATTCTTGTCCTAATGCATATTTGTACCCAGGAGAAGCTATTGGAAGGACATACATTTGAACAATTGAGCTAAAGACTTAATTATGATTAATTATTTACAAAATAAAATCTTGGTTTTCTCGACTGGCTTCTTTGCAGTATTGAGACTTCTCTCTTTTGCTTAATGGGCTTTGCTAGCTGATAGTTCAGAGGCAAAATTTGATTAACATAATGGTGATGATGTAGCTTATTGAATTATAAGGGCTTGCTCCAAAAATCTGTGTGTGAATTGCACAACATAATGTCAGCAGCACTAGCTCCAAATTCCTTCTTTCCAAGGACTATCATAGCACTGAAATATTAGGTGTAACTATGTAAAGGACAAAATTGCTCGAACTTTATACTTAAAGTTAATGCATCATTGCGTATATTCTGTGTGTATACGGCAGCAGCTCTGTTAAGGATGCATGCTCAGTTCTTTTCTGTTACCTTCTTTTTGACCATAATACACTGATCCTTCAAAAACAATACCAAAAATGAGTTGCGTATTGTAGGGTTTTATTTGAAGTAATTAATGTTCGAATAATTCCTGCTGAATGCGTGGGCCTTGAAACACTTTTTTATATATATGTCTATATAAAATCATCATAAGGTGCAATTGGCCTCATGCTCATGGGATGAGCAACACCTGTTCGAAGTACATCAAAAGAAATATTTTTTCTTGCGTGTAGACTGACACATTCTAGAGAACCAATGCCCAGACTGTATTGCAAAATGTGGGGTGCCAAATGAACAAAAAACAAGTGCAGCCTCTTACAGTGAAAGCTGTGAAACTGTTCTTGTTTTAAAGTTCCAGGAACTTCCTTCACACCTGATGCGCACTCTATTGACAGCTCTCATAACCAGTTCTTTTTTACACTCCTGGACATTAAAGTTAATGTAGAGAGAAAAAGAAAAGGATGGAGCAATCCTATTTAAAATCAGCATCTGAAAAGCAGCCGCGCCCTTAAAGACTTCTACTGAGGGATATCCAAGGAGTGGAGATTGAGAGGGAAAGATCAGAACCAACACCACTCCCTGTCATTCAAGATTGACGTCTAACGTAACGCTGTCACGTTCCAGGGCAACGTCCCAAACATGTTCATTGGAAGGCTAGTTCAACACCAATGGCATTGACATCACAGGAGGCTTTCCAGGTTTTTGACATTGAGAATCTCTTAAGACAGTTGTAACCAGAACACCTTCGCTGTTGATCCATTCTGGAATATGTTGGAGTCAAGTGCCTCGAGAAGCAGCCAACTTCTCAGGAGGAAAAAGCCAAAAGTGTAAGGAAAGAAAAATAACACCTTGCTCGATGAGGAGTTAAGAGGATTGAAGAAAACCAGGCATCTGGAATCTGATAGTGGAATTCTTCAAGAGTGAGGATGAGTTGGGGTAGTGAAGTAGCACAGCTTTGTTGGGACGTACCCTCCAACCAAGCTGAGATCTTTAGATAATAAAAAAGCAGAAGAGGGGAATGACACCAAACACTATGTGACATGAAAAGTAATGGATTGGGAAGGTCTGGAAAAGCTGCAGAGTCTCCTAAAAAGGCAGAAGTCTGTTAACTTGAAAGCTGAGCTTTCAGCAACCAGACAGCAGATACGCACAAAATGTTTTGTTATTTGTTTCCCTCCTTTGACGTGTGCCAAAATATTATATGTTAACCCAGCAGACCTGTAAAACTGGCTGTGATACTGTAATGGCAAAGAGAATGCTCACAGCGCCACTCCGGTGGTCACTCTAAACCAGTTTTGAGATAGCTCTCACTCCCAGTAGGGTTGGTGCTTGGCTGACTAAGAGGATGAAAGGTGTGGCAGGCCCAGGGGTGAGCAATAGCTGCCTGTGACAGGGTAACTATTACAAAACAATGGGGTGACCCAAAATTAGCTCTAAGGACCTGGATAATACATGATGCATACGACAGTCCTCCAATCGTAAGCAGAAAGAAACCAGGGGGGAACGAGTAAATCAATCTCTCCAACGCTTCCGTGTAAACCTAAAAACATGAGCTTAGGGCAGAACAACAGAAACCATCAAAAAGAATTTAGACACACACATGTACATTAACAAAACCTTTTTAGTGGACAGGGAAGGCAATTTTCAAGTACACAAAGGGTCTCGGCTCAGCCCCCAGGCCATCCTGTCAAGGGGAGGACACCTCCACCGCACACCCAAGGCCCATTAACTCTGTCCTGGGAGCAGTTCACCTCTCACAACAGAGGAGCCATCAGGCGCCCTAGTGACTGCTGGATATTTACAGAATGGCCTCCAGAGTTGTTGGGCAGGCAGAAGGTAACTTTTGAAAAGTACTTTTTTTTGTAATAGTTAAACAAAATTCAACTTTTTTTTTTTTTTGTAAATTCTTTTTATTGGCATTTGTTGTTATAATCATAAAGACGTTACATTCCATACCAGTAACTGTGGCACATGTGCAACAGAATTGACCAACATCAATATAGAGAGTACATTTGCGTCTTATTCCGCGTAGATGCGGCATGTGTTGTAGCAGGTGTTCGCCAGAAAGAAAAACTGGGGGGAAGAACCGAACTAGGAGGTCCCATGGGGTTCTTAGTGGTTGGGCCAGGCAAATGCTGTGAGTCCGCGGATACCTACTCGACGGTACAGCTGCATCTCGCTTAGGAGGGGATGGGTGCGCGGGCTGGTGTAGGGGACCGTTCAGTATGTCCGGCCAGCGGGGGTAAGCCTAGCGGGTCTAAGGGTGGCGTGGGTTATCGGGGGGGGGGGGGGGGGATCCCCTGCCCTGGGAGCATGTACAGCAGGTAGCTGTGTGGTGTCAGGGGTAGTTGTGTCGGTGACCGGGTCCTCCGGGGTCTGGGACTGTTTGAATTGGTGTAATGGAAGCGCCCATTTTAGAGAAATTGGGACTTTGCGGATACCTTTAGCTTCTTCCTCACGCACTGCGTCCTCCTCAGCTGCAGCCCACTTAAGCACCGCCCCCACCCACGCCGCAATCCGAGGGCCCGACTGGGAGCGCCAGTGCATAGCTATACAGCGTTTGGCCAGCAGGTGGGCTAGGGAAACAAAGCGCATTGGTATTTTGTGACGTTTCCTTCGCCCGAGTATGCCCAACGCGCAACCCTCCCAAGTGGTCAAGTGGGCCAGTCCGGTGAGATCTCGAAGTGTCGAGTGGATAAATGACCAATAGTCCTGAATGCCCGGGCAGGTCCAAAACATATGGGAAAAGTCTGCATCCCGCGCTTGACAACGAGGACAGAGGAAGGTCGTATTGGGGTAGAAGCGCTGTAGGCGCGCTGGTGTTAGGTAGGCCCTATGTGAAACTGTATATTCTTAAAACGGGCGTTCCTGGATACTTTTTTGGGGAATTCTATCGCTCTTTCCCACTTGCTATCATGAAATGATCGTCCCGCTTCCTCCTCCCAGAGGGACCGCAGGGGTACTAGTGGTGGGGGTGTCAGTTCCCTAATCGACTTGTACAGCCATGTGGTAAGGTGGCGACCCGGTCCCATTCGTAATATTGTGTGACGAACTGGATGTGTGTCGTCTGCGATCTGATAAAGTGAGCTCTTATGAGAGCCAGGGACACCCCCGCCATTACACACACTAGACACGGAAGGTCACAAGCGATCCGTACTTGCCATGTGTGTTTGAGTACCCGCATAACACACTTGCAAGCCCCAGAAACTTAGCAAAGGCTCATGCAGGATGTGCAACCAAAGTCAGTCGTGTGCTCTCGTTTCACAAATCACTGTTAACAGATCACTTTCACCAGCTGCTTTTAGTGAAGTAACGGAATACTACAAGTCCCAGAATGCACTGATTTATGACATGAAAGCCGATGTCTCAAGGCATGGTGTCAAGTTGGCAACTCTTCCAAACCTCAGAAAACAGCATACATGGCTCCCAAGAGCTGCTGCTGGCAGCGTTGAGAGGGGTAGGGCTTCCTTGCAGTCACACCTTCATGACAATGGGGAGGGGGTGGAAATGGGAAGGGGTGTTTAACAATGACCTGTCACAGGCAGGAGCCGCGGGATTAGCTTGAAGTCCCGTGAAGAGGCCTGGCTGCTGAGGCTCTGGGAGGCAGGATGACAGATGGGGGAGGTGTGCGCCCACAAGCCGAGGCATACCCCCCCCCCCCTTCCCCCCCTCCCCCCCCTTCCAAGGAAAGGTAATGCAAAAGGCTCTCTTCACCCCCAAGGCCCTCCCAAGGATGGGTCGTAAAGCCAAGCGCCGCAGCTTTCTACTCGGCACCCCATTTATTTCACCACCACTTGAGCAAAGCGAGATAAAGTAGAAAATATATATATATATATATATATATATATATATATATATTGTTTGCATGTATCCGGCGAAGCCTCCCCAGCCGAACGGGCTGATGGGCTCAGCGGACACTGGGACTGTGTGTGACCCCATTGTCACAGCAGGGCCGGTCGGGCTTTCATCCTCCTGAGGCTGATCAAATTAATACGTTTGAGGTGTAATAAACATCTGTTATACTGTGCCAAGAAACCCTCGGGCGCACGTTAGAAAAACACTCTATGGGAGACCCCACGTCAACCCCGGAAGAATGCACTCACGGGGAGAGGGTGCGCAGGCCCGTGTCCAGCGCCTCCAGTCCTTGCTTTCTAGCACCCTTCCCGCCGCATGCTGTGCCAAGCTAAAAACTAGAATTAAAGGCCTCTGTGCGAGGCTGCAGATAAGGTTTTGAAAGGGGAGGATTTTATTCCTTACTTTTGGAAACTGACAGTAAAATGTTTTCTTAAGGATTAAATACCTCAAACCTCATTCCAAAGGGGAGCTTTTTTAAATGAGTAACGTTGACAAATGTGTGTTTAATTGATCAACCATGACTCTCCATTTCATGTAATCCATACTTCTTAGCTGGCACTTCAAGTAAATGAAAGAGTGCATTTTTCACGTATAAAAAAAATAACCTTGTAATCCGACACGCAATAGTAGCGTGTTTTTATGTTTTTGCAGCTGCCCGCGGCTTACGCCTCCATCTTCTCTGCTTTGGTCACTACGGCAGTGCTGGTGGTGAATTGAGAAGAACTCTCTGTATCTCCTTCACTCACATTTTTTTTCTTTTTGTATTCATTTGTTACACCTGGGCATTATTGGATGTACCCACAGTAGTGCTTTAAATTGGCGCACCTATTGAAATGCTGTCCATTTTAAACACAGACCGTTACTGTTTCAAAAACACAGGGCCTGACGCCAGAGTTCTCAGTCACAAAACTGTCAGTGGGCATGAAGGTACCCATTCTATATTGTAATTGTAAATATCCAGTTTTGGACAAACGGCAACCAAGCATTTCGTCTAATTCTAAGCGCTCACAATCGTTAAAGGCCCAAGATCACACAACCTCATCTCCCGTATACATGTCCCCTCACACACTGCATCTCTTGCCGGTTTGTGCTGCTGCCTTTTGGTTGGATGTGTTACCTGTTATTGTGTTACGTTCAGATATATTTTTTTGTACATAGTTTTATATAGCGCGAACTTGACCCGAATCGGGTTTCAGAGCGCTTTACATAGCACCAGTTGCATTACATGAGGACACATTCATTTTTGTCTCTGGGAGATTAAGTGGTTTGCCCAGAATCACAGGATGTTCTGCGTCATTGCCAAGACTCGAACCCAGTTCCCCAGATTCGAGGTCGGACGCCCTAGCCAGCGCTTTATGGGGCGCTACAAGCAGCACTAGTGCCATTTCTAAGCACTGTAAATGAAAGATGTCACTATTTTGTATTTCAATACATTTAAAGTTGAAAGGCTGAGTCTGCCTTCCCGGATTCGAACTCTTGATCTTCAGAACACCGCATTCATCAGCAGGGAGCGCTCAGCTCACCGAGCCTTCCTGCAGGCTTTTTGCAAAGATGTTGTGTATTGGGGTGATGTTATGATGGTCCAGATTTGTCACGAGATATTGTGCTATTTGTGTATTTGAGTTAAAAAAAAAAAATCTTTGACAGTTGGTGTGGCACTGGCGCGCGGTGAAACCATTGAGAGCATCAGTCCTTCAGTTTGTGAGCGTTCCATATATAGGAGGCGCGTGGTTTCTAGACTCCTACACAGCCGTACTGCAGACCGTGAGCATTGTATCGCAGTGTGTGATCTGCAGTATTTGCCACACACACATGCAGCGGATCACACATGCGGTGGAAGCTCTTTTGATCCTATTGGAATATAGGATGCACAACCCAGGGTGTCAAGCGCAGGCCCGATCCACTGTATAGTTTCTGGATAATGTAATATGCAGGAGTTCAATATAGATTGTATATTATACGTTAGTGCTAGGTTTCCAGAGCCTGTGTTGACGGTGTTATATAGTCATTCTAGAAAAAAATTTGGGAAGGTGCGTTTCATCTTCACGTGAAACACCGTTCTGGGTGCCAGTGGGCTGGGGTTGTACTCTAGGGGTGACTGCCCTTTTACAGGTGACCATCAAGGGACGCTGACGAGCCCACCCTTTGGACTCAATTGGCTGTTGCGGAAATCCATTATAACGGTGGAATGTTCACATAAACAAATAGATGGATGCCACGCCGTGCCAACTGTGCCCACCCCAGCAGTGTGGATGACTCCACGTCCGTGGCATTCAGTTTGTGAAGTGTGTTTGTATAGCGGGCCGATCTTGCAGGCACCCAGCATTGGCACCGGATTCGCCAGGATAGGATTTCACGTACCAGTTTATCCTTTTGGGGAAAAAAAGCTTTTAAACTATCACCCTGCAGACACCACATCGGCAGTCAGCACAGCTTCCCTCTGGTGTTTAATCATTCATTCATTCATTCAAATGAGGGGAAGATGCCCAGGATACAATACGCCCCTAACCTGCGCATGCCCTGCTAAATCTGGAAGGCATGAGTAAATCAAGTGCACGCCCGTCTCATCCCCTCAGAGGAGGAGTAAGAGCGCGCCCGTCTCACCCCCTCAGAGAGGAGTAAGTGCACGTCTGCCTAACACCCACCCCCTTGAAGAGGAGTGCATGCCCGTCTCATCCACCCTCCGAGAGAAGTAAGGGTAAGTGTACGCCCGTTTTACGCTCCAGATGTACTCATGAACTGATATTAAAATCTGTGGGCTTCATACTACACTCAAGTCATTTTGAAAGATAAGATGAGCAATTAGTAGCTGGCATATATTCATAGTGAATAATAGGTTAGTTGTAAAATGTAATATCCAACGTGAAATAGGATTGAGTCCAATCACAAGAAAGGCCAGTCACAACATCACTCTATGCTTATATATCACTACCTCACAACATCCCTCTCCCTCACTACCTCACTCTTTCACTACCTCACTCTCTCTATCTCACTACCTCACTCTCTATCTCACTACCTCACTCTCCCTCACTACCTCACTCTTTCACTACCTCACTCTCTATCTCACTAACTCACTCTCTATCTACCTCACTCTCACTACCTCACTCTATTTCAATACCTCACTCTCTCTCTCTATCTCACTACCTCACTCTCTCTCTGCTAATGCAATAGGTATCACATATGCAAAAAAAAAAAGCTAATGCCAATAGAAATGACAATGCCATTTATTTAGGGATACAATAATGATAAAAAAATAATGAGCAATACCAATAGCTCTACCTATAATATTGCCGAGACCATTGCATTGTAAATGCTTGTTTGGATTGACATGCTGTGCATCATTCCGCCATCTACCCGTTGGGTCCTGAATTGTCTATTTTTTTTTCTTCTTGATTTGGTTGCCGTCGACCACCATTTGGTGCTAGGTATGTCCCCTGTGTGACGTAAGACGGTATCCTGGAGGTCGACGTGCGCGGTGACCATCTTCAGATTCTTTTTTCCGCCATTGGGTCTGGAAGCAAGACGGAAAGCTCAGAAGAAAGTTTTGTTTTTTCTCAAAAACTTCGAAAAAGCAGAAGATTTCCGAAAAATATCATTGATCATCGACGTCGTAGTCCGAGACCGGAACAGAGCTTCGGTTTAACACCCAAGTGCCACCACAAGTATGCTCAATGGGACCCACACGATGTCTGCAACCTTTACCTGCCAGAAGATCATCAGAACTAGGACTGTGAGGCCTGCTCAGCGTTCCTACGGAAGACGCTGACGACACACCAAAATCAGGCCCACTACGCCACAATGTCGCAGACAACAAAGAAAACTTCCCTGAGAGACTTGGGTTTCTCTAGCGACGAGGAAGAACATGGAGCACCAGCGGAGTCAACGCACAAGGGATCGGACGTCGAGATCCTACAAGGAGACTCCGAAAAAATCCACGCCGAGAAGAAGGCGAGGGATCCGAGAAAGGAGATGGAGAAGATAAGACACCATAAAAATCTGTCGGAACCTCAAGGCCACAAACGTAAGGTGCACAAGGCAGCCCCGACGCTGAGCAAGAAGGCGATTGAGGGTCAGCCGCGATTAAAGGAATCCCGTGGAACCCAACCGAAGGTACCCGAGGAGGAAAAATTGTTGAAAACGCCAAAGCCAAGGGTTGACACCGAACCTGCAAAAAAGGGCACTACATTGCCGAACACTAACGTCGTCGGCAAGAAACGAAAATCTCCAGCCTCAGACGCCGAGAGGGCCCTCGAGGTCGAAAGAAAAAGGAAAAGACTTGAGAAGGAAATGGCAACGTTCCTACAAAAGCAAAAGGAATCAGTCACCCCATTGAAGGATTTTTGAATCCCCAAAACACCGGCTGACGACCTAGAGAACGTCGACGCAGAAGAGGCAGAAGACGCAGAGGGAGAAGAAGGTATCTTCGACTTCCCTCCAACACCTGAACCTTGAGACGAGGAACCAGAACCAGAGGAATATGGACACATGCCTACAGAGAAGCAAAACTCCGAAACTTCTGAGGATATGTGGAACGACCTCGACACCCAGAGCCCAGAAGAGGAAATTTGCAGTTAACCCTTCGAAAGCTTCACCTCCTAATGACATAGCTTTCTATAATGACATTGTAAAAAGGAGAGCAAATACATTTGGTGTACCCTTAGAGTTAGAAAAGTTATTTTTTCCACAGACAATGGGAATGGATCACAACAGACAATTGGATAGTACATTTAGTAAAACACGGGTATTGCATTGAGCTAACAAAGATACCATCTGCAAACCCACCAAAAGCAAAGATATTGAGGAGATCAGAACAAACACTGCTAAACGCAGAGATCAAGGAACTAATCCTAAAAGAGGCAATAGAAAATGTACCAAGACAAGAATGTTTCACAGGAAACTTACTCCCCATATTTCCTAATACCCAAACAGGATCAAACTCTTAAGACCAATCATATACTTGAGATTCATAAACAAGTTCATACTAACAAAACGCTTTAAAAGTGTACCCTCCAAGAAATAATCCCACAAATTCAAAAGGGGGATTACTTGGCAACAGTAGACATCAAACACGCCTACTTAAATATCCCCATGAACAAAAGACACCGAAAGTACCCAAGATTCATGCACAAGGGAACACACTACCAATTCAAGGTACTTCCTTTCGGAATAAAATCAGCTCCACGGGTGTTCACAAAGTGTCTAGCCACAGTGGCGGCACACCTGAGAAGAGAGAGAATCCACGTGTACCCCTATCTAGAAGACTGGCTCACAAGGGGACATTCACAACAAACAAGTCACAATCATGTTAAAAAAATGATCCAAACGCAACAAAGTCTGGGTTTCTCAATAAACCACAAAAAATCTTCAACACCAGAAAGAGAAAAAACCTTCCTGGGTGCAAGGTTAAATACAGCTAAAGCAAGGGCATACTCCTCAGAGAGCAGGATACAAGCCATCTATCAAGAAACAACCCTCTACCATAGGGGTCAGTCTCTGACAGTGAGGAAGGTCATGAAACTAATGGGCATGATGGCATCATGCATCCCACGTATCCCTCACGCCCGCCTACACATGCTCCCATTCGAAGAATAGCTTACCAACAGCTGGTCTCAAGCTATAGGAAGTTGGGAGGATATAGTGGTTGTTACACAAAGGGTGCAAGCAGAGATACAATGGTGGGCATCAAACATAGCACAGGGGAGACCTCCCAACTCCATCTGTGACAGTAACCATGGATGCATCCCTCAACGGTTTGGAGCGCATCTTAACCAGCTGAAAGTTTATGGTCAATGGAACAAACAGGATTCCACAAAGAACATCACCTTTTTGGAAATGAAAACTGTCTTTGACACTCAAGGCATTCCAGAAACACATTCAGGGGAAAACCATCTTAATCCATGGGCAATAATTCACAAAATCAACCGACAAGACAGTACATCTACCAGGAGTAGACAATATTGCAGTGGACCAGCTGAGCAGACAGAACACCTGCTCCTACGAGTGGGAGTTGAAGCTGTAAACAGTACATTATCTGTTCAAAAACACCAGTGATAGACCTGTTTGCAACAGTGCAGAGTCAGTCCTTTGCCTCGAAGTTTCCACACCACCTATCGAAGGGAAATGCACTTTCACTCAACTTGTCAGACATTTGCTTACGCTTTTCTACCAATACCCCTGATGCAAAGAGTGGTGCAAAAAGCAAAAATTCCAGAAACAAATATGATTCTCATTGCCCCTCAATGGCCAAGGCAAACCTGGTACTCAACCCTCCTAGAACTATCCAGGGCAGAAATGATCAAGATCAAAAGCAGAAAAGGACCTGCTAACAATGCAACAGTGCCAGATCTTTCACCCAGAGCCAGCAACGCTACATCGAGCAGCTTAGCACCTGAAAACATAGAATTTGGGCACCTCAATCTTCCTCTGCAAACCATGGAAATTCTAAAAGAGGCAAAACGGTCAACAAGAAAATACTACACAGCAAGATGGAAGCGATCTACCACATGGTGCACCGCTAACCAGAAACAGTTCAATCAACACGCAAGAAACGGTTATGCCATACCTTACTTACTTCTTGAACAGCAACATCAACTACTCAAGCATAAAGGTGCACCTTGCTGCTATAGTAGCATACACAAGAGGAAAATCATGCAAAAGTGTTTTTTACAAGACGAGTTATCAAAAGGTTTTTAGAAGGAGCAAAAAGAATTGCCCCACTAAGAGTAGCTCCAGTACCCACATGGAGCTTCAATACAGTTCTTTCTCAAGTAAGAGAAAAGCCCTTCGAGCCCATGCATACAGCGGACCTCCACCACATTAATCTAAAGACAGCCTTTCTCATTGCGATAACCTCACTACGAAGAGTAAGTGAGCTGCAAGCGTTAACAATACAAGAACCCTACTTACAAATCCACAAGGATAAAGTAATCTTAAAAACGAACCCACAGTTCTTGACAAAAGTGGTATCTAAGTATCACTTAAATCAAAACATTCTCCTGCCGATTTGTTTTCTTTAATCCCTTCACTGCTAGGCCTTTTCCACCCTGTGCAAAGCCTTTTTTTGGCTATTTGGGGTAGTTCGCGCTTAGGCCCCTGTAACTTTTTAACCACATGAGTTATCCATGCCAAATTTGAGTCCTTTTTTTCCAACATCATGGGGATTCTAAAGGTACCCAGGGTTTGTGGATTCCCCTGGAGGGTACCCAGAAAGTAGCCAAAATACAGCTAAATGTTGGGTTTTTTTGGGGAAAAATTTGAAAAAAGGGATACAGATGAAAGCGTCTGGTTTCTTTTCCCCTGCAAATGGTGTCAGAAAACCTAATTTTTTTTTACAGTTTTGGGATTTTTCTGGGACATAGCCTATTTTTGCTATTTTTTGTGCTTTCAACCTCTTTCCAGTTAATGGTAGAAATTGGTATGAAAGCAATAATGGATCCTAGAACGCTATACATTTTAGAAAAGTAGACAAAATTCAGAATTCAGCAAGGGGTCATTTGTGTAGATCCTTCAATGTTTCTTTATAGAAACTAATCGTTGAATATGTGAAAAATTGAAAATTACTTGGAAAAAACAGTCATTTGTGTCAACGGTTTCACCTGTAAATCAGTGACTTGCCCATAGTTCCCCCCTGACCACTTAACACCTGTAGGGGGATGACTGTCACAATTCCTACCAAAGTGGCAGTAATAACAGACAAATGGGTTCTTCAAATTATCCATTCTGGTTACTGCCTGGAGTTCATCAACACTCCTCCAAACATTCCCCCAAAGCCGCACAGACTTTCACCGGATCACCTAGACCTTCTCAAACAGGAAGTACAATCCCTGCTACTAAAACAAGCCATAGAACCCATAACCCCACAAGATCAAGGGTCGGGCGTGTACTCTTTTTACTTTCTAATTCCAAAACAGGACGTCTCTCTCAGACCCATATTGGATCTCCGAGAACTCAATCTTTACATACAGTCAGATCACTTTCACATTGTAACACTACAACAAATACTGCCTCTTTTGCAAAAGGGCGATTTTCTTTCTACTCTAGATTTAAAAGACGCCTACTTTCATATTCCAATCCATCCAGCTCACCCCAAATTTCTCAGGTTTGTGGTAGCTGGTCAACACTACCAATTCAAAGTGCTCCCATTCGGAGTCACCACTTCCCCCAGAGTCTTCACAAAATGTCTGACGTTCGTAGCTGCGCATCTCAGAAGCCAAAGCATACATGTCTTTCCCTATCTGGACGACTGGCTCATCAAAGCTATCAGCTATGTCGCAAGCACACAGACAGTTTTAACAGCAGACGCATCCCTTACTGGCTGGGGAGCTCATCTTCAACAACACGCAGTACAAGGGCTGTGGAGTCCCCAGCAAAATATGCTCCACATCAATCATTTAGAGCTCATGGCAATCTTTCTAGCTCTCAAAGCCTTTCAAGATCACCTATTTGGCAAAGCTATGGTAGTCTGAAGCGACCACATGACAGTTATGTATTACATACAAAAACAGGGGGACAAACTCTCTCCAATTGTCCTCCAACTGTCCCACTTAGCCCAGGACATCTGGAAGTGGGCTTTTCACCACAACATTTATCTCCTAGCGGAACACCTCCAAGGAGTCAACAATCAGATTGCTGACCTCCTCAGCAGGCAGAGGTATCAAATACATGAGTGGGAACTTCACTCTCAAGTTCTCCACCCATGCTTCCAAGCTTTGGGAGTCCCTCACATAGACCTGTTTGCAACACCCGAAAACGCAAAATGCAAAAGCTTTGACTCCAGTTAGCCACACCCGTTGTCCAAAGGCAATGCTCTATGAATGAACTGGTCAGGGATATTTGCCTATGCTTTTCCGCCTCTCCAACTCATTCCATCAGTGGTTTGCAAACTCAGGCAAACATCACACACGCTAATATTAGTAGCTCCAACATGGGTGCGTCAACCCTGGTTCAGAACCCTATTGGACTCTCTCTGGTACCACACCAAAAATTACAATTACATTTAACTCCTAGTCTCCTCTCACAGAGCCATGGAGAAATCAAACAGATCCCAAACAGCTGAACCTTGCCATCTGGCTCCTGAAGTCCTAGAGTTTGGTTATCTTAACCTTCCACCAGACTGTATGAACATTAGAGAGGCAAGAAAGCCTACCACAAGGTTCTGCTACGCAGCTGAAGCGTTTTGTTATCTATTGCAAAAACAATCATATCAACCCTCTTGATCAGGGGTCTCCAAACTTTTCTGTAGTGAGAGCTACTTATGATCAGTGAAAATCATCATGAGCTACTAAAGGCCGAGCAACTCGCACGTTGTTCCCAAAGTCCCCTCCACACCTGCTTAATTGACTAGAGGGCCTCTACAGAGAAAGAGATACACATTTATTGAATGCAATGCACAACATGAAACCAGAAAACCTGGCTTTCCTCTTCAACAAATGTTTGGATCCTGAGCTCTGCAGTCACCAGCACAGTAGACTACAATCGTAAGAAATTATAGGGCTCTGCCGAGCTGTGCAAAGCTACCAGCATACAGAAAACAAACTGCACGTATGTCTCTCATAACTTGTCGTCCATAACACAGTAAATGCACCTTAGTGGTCATCACGCATGACATGGAAACATGTCCCATATAGGTTCACAAAACAATGACCAGGCCATTCCAATCACATAGCTTACATGGCCTAGCTTGCAGAGCATGTAGGTGAGCGATTCAGTGCCCCACTAAGGGGTAGTACATGCTATATAAATGCTGCAATACAATTATTTTATTACACCATGCCTTCTTTTTCTTTATTATCAGGCCTGATGGCACCTTGATATGCTTGAATGTAGGGTGTGCACTGTGCACAATACAAACCCCTCTCCTGGCAAACTCATGATGCTCCATGTAGTTATAACCTATGCAAGATGTATGGAACACAACTTGCCTCTTACTTCATTAAAATAACATTGTCATCATGGATGGTGGGAGACCATGACTATTTCAAGGTTTAAAAACGATCACTTCTAAAAATGCCTCTTAAGGCACTGATCTAATTTGATGTTCTTATTAAGTGGTTCTACATGTTGGAGCAATAAAAGTTGTGATTTGTTTTTCAAAAGATGCATTTTTGTATGACTTCTGTGTCACTTTTTGCAATATTTACAAATGTATGTTTGCGCAAAGAAGGGGTTATACACGTAAGCTTGGATCATGTCTCAGCTTTCACTGTTTGACTCATGTCTCAGTTTACCCTGTTTATTGGCTGTACTTACAACTGAAAAATACAGCCACTGTATGAGGGAGGTACTTCTTATTTTAAAGAGATCAGTTCAAAATGCCGTGTTAAGCCTTCTGTTCATTGTGTGTTAAAATTAACACTTCATTTGAAATATCTCCCGTTATTTAATTAAATTGAAGCAGCGTTTTACAGGGGTTCTTAAAATAAATAAATTAAGTACCTCCTGCAAGTTGTCTCTATGCACAAATCGGATCCAGGAACTTAATTTTACGTTTCTCTCATTATTCCATTAAAATGTAATGAAAAGAAACATAAAATGATATTCCTGTCTCCTGTTTACGGCCAGAAACAACTTGCAATGTACTTTATTTAAAAAGGAAAGATCCCTGTAAAACACTGCTTTAACTTAATGTTAAATTAAATCAATGTTTCGAACAGGTTTCTTCTGACAACATAAACAGTATATTTGCATTTTGATGCCCAGAATAAAGCCTTTTACGGGCATCTTTTTCTAACAAACGTTTCTCTCTTCCACAGACCGGAGGCTGGCAGTCTGGTTGTGCCTCCAAGGCTGCTGCTCGGGTCGTACAAGTCTTGCAGAATCAAAGTGCGGTGCTGGACCGCAGAAGGCAGGTGTCGTGGTTCCCCATGAGCAGTTTAACACTGCTCTTGCCGGGCCAGAATCACTCGCTTCGCCTCACCTCTCCCCAGCTAAAGCTCAATAGCTAATGGGAGCAGTTGGTTCGTGAGACAGCAGGCAGGAACGCATACCAAGCTAAAAAGGCCTAAAAATATACAAAATGACCATGACCGGGTACAAAAGTGGGCACTGAGTCTTGAGCTACCGGTAGCTCGCGATCAACTGGTTGGAGACCGATGCTCTTGATGCTTTCATACAGAAAATACTGTGCTATCTATTGCATTGCAGCAGTCCGCATTGGCCTATATAACCATCAGACTGCATCTTGCTGCCATAGCAGCTTACCTTCAAAATAGGCAACAGTTATCGCTATTTCGAGTGCCTGTTATCAAAGCATTTATGGAAGGGCTAAAAAGGGTAATACCACCAAGACTTCCACCTGCCCCAGGATGGAATCTTAACATAGTCCTCACAAGGCTAATGGGTCTGCCATTTGAAACCATGCGTTCCTTACTTGGAAACGGCTTTCCTCATTGCAATCACTTCATTGAGGAGAGTGGGTGAACTACAGGCATTAACCATAGAAGAACCCTTCTTCCAGTTAAATAAAGATAAAGTGGTTCTCCGTACCAACCCTAAATTCCTACCAAAGGTTGCATCTGTATTTCACATCAATCAGTCGGTTGAATTACCTGTATTCTACCCTCAACCTGACTGTTGCAGAATGAGCTTTACATGCCTTTGTATTACACTGAAAGAACAAAGTCATTTCATAAAACCAAACAACTCTTTGTAGTTTTTGCACCACCTCACAAAGGCAATCCTATCTCTAAATCAGGAATTGCTAGGTGGATTGTCAATTGTATTCAGATTTGTTATCAAAAAGCCAAAAGGACTCTCACAGTACCCCCAAAGCACATTTCAGGCCTAAGTTAGGGGCTACTATGGCTTTCTTAGGGAATATCCGGATAACTGATATCTGCAAAGCTGCAACATGGTCTACACCACACACATTCACCAAACACTATTGTGTCGATGTATTAGCAAGACAACAAGCTAATGTGGGTCAAGCAGTACTTAAAACTTTATTTCAGACAATTCCAACAGTATAGCCACCGCTTCGGGGAGACTGCTGTGTAGTCTATACAAAGCATGTGATCTACAGATCACATGCCTCGAACGGAAAATGCTACTTACCCAGTAGGCATCTGTTCTTGGCATGTAGAGCTGTAGAATCTCATGCGAGCACCCACCTCCCCGGGTACCTGTAACTGCTGTATTTCTCTGTTTTACTACACATACTTACGCATGGACATCTCTAGTATTTACTACTACTCCATTCTCTCACCCTCTGCGGAAAACAATCTGAAGATGGAGTCAATGACCATACACACTGTCACCTAAGGGAGAAGTCCCCTAGCTCGTGACTAGGGAAACCTTCTTCCAGAAAAACAAAGTGCAAACATCCAGACCTAACACTAGATGGCGATCTTATGCAAAGCATGAGATTCTACAGCTCTATATACCAAGAACAGATGCATACTGGGTATGTAGCATTTTCCTTATATGACAGTGCACATTTACTAAAGGAAATTTTAAAAAAACTGTTAATGCTACAAATCAAGCATGCTCTGTAAAGTTGAAAAGCTCACCTGGGAGGCCCACTAGAGGAAAATACTGTTAATTATCATGCCAATAGGAGGTGATGCAGGAGTGTTTGTGTAAAGCTGTATTTCTGCCTGTGACCAAGGACCAATGAAGGTCTGAAACGCATTAGGCTAAAGAAAGGAACTTCAATGCCAAATGTCGTTTTTTAGTCTCATTACACACATTACCTGCCTTGGTTTAGATATATATGTATGTATATGTTTGGATGTATATGTGTATATATATCACTTCTTTCCAGCAAGGCTCCAAGTTGATGGGAAACCAAAAGGATGGACACAGACCCAGAGTAGGTGCTTGCGATATTATTTATTATCCATATGTCGTCGATACGCGTTTCGGCTCGGGCGAGCCTTGTTCACTGTATATATATATATATATATGTATGTATGTATTTATATGTATGTGTGTTTATATATGAGTGTATATATATATATATATATATGTATGTGTATGTATGTGTACATAACTTTGTATTGGATTTTGAAGCAAACCAAACCATACAACAATATCTGGCCACCACCGACATGATTTACCCATATGTAGGAGCACAAATGGACCATGGAGATCAACAATCCGCAATGACAACATCTATGTCATAAATGTCGGACTGGGGTGTATTTTTATTACACCTTTAAGCCTCTAAACAAGTATGTTCAAACAGGAATTCACACAGATTACCTTAGTAGGCAAAGGGTTTGGTGTCCCATGGGTCAGACCCTGTTTATTTGGAATTTCATTGTTTTTTGAGCCGTAGCCCTGCAAGGGCTTATATGGGCACCTGGAAAGGCTGTAAGATGTAGTACCAAAAGGGTATCTGTGGTTCCGCCCTGTAGGAAGCTGGCTCTGTATATACTATACCAAAGTGAGGTATAACCCCAAAGGTAGGCAGAGGTAAAAGTAGATAGCACCATACTCTCTATTTGTGGTAGTGTGGGCGAGCAGTAAGGCTTTAGCAGAGGGTTGTGTTGAGCATTTTTTGTGCACACTCAATCAGCAAATGATTGCACACACTCAAAGACTGAACTTTAGAACAATTGGTTTTGTATAAAAATATTATTTTAGTTATTTTATTTCCTAGAACCAAGCGCAAGCCTGGCACACGCAAGTGATTTATACTTTGCAGTAATACAGTTTGAATTGCAGTTGTGTGTGTGTGTGTGTGTGTGTGTGTGTGTGTGTGTGTATATATATATATATATATATATATATATATATATATATATATATACTTTAGTTTGATTACAGTAGAATTACTGGTAATGCAATACTTTGAAATGTTGTACATATACTTTATATTGACTTTTCAATAGGATGTCAAGTAGATTACTTTACAGATTACTTTTCTTACATTCTGCAGTATATACCTGGATACTGCAATGCGACATTTCCTGTAAGTAAAAGTGATTTGGTTATTTGGTTACAGTTTTAGAGACTTTCATAGATTTTCCAACTCCACACTTTTCATAGGAAACACTCCATGTTATCCCATGGGAGAAAATTGCGTTATCGGTTCAGAGGTAAGTACTTTGTTGTGGGAGTTGGGTTTCTGGGGTTAGACCCCGGGATCCCCCAGGGTAGAGGATGCACCCTCAAAGCACCCTCAGCGGCACTAGGGCGGCCGGGTGCAGAGCAATGTTATCCAATGGGGGCTCGTGGACCTCCGGTTGGTGGCTGCTCACGAGCAGGCCACAAGGTTGTGGGAGCAAAGCTTCTGGACTTAAGCTCATGGCAATTGGGGGTTCAAGTTAGCACCAAAGGTACACACTCAGTGGCACTAGTGCGGCCAGGTGAGGGTGCTTTTTTAGGTCTCGCCTACGCAGCACGCGTGCGTTGCATAGGAGGACCTTTAGCCGTCGTTCTGCTCTTTTTTTGAAGGACATACTCGTGCTTGTGGCGGCATCCACCTTTCGGGAGCGAGCAGGGGGCGTGCCACAAGCACGACTGTGCTTCGAAAAAGAGCAGACTGCGCGCGCACTCCTTCGCTGACGTCCCTTCATTGCTTTCACCGGGCATTCATCCCCATTTTTTTTTCTGTTTTGCATTGTGGGATTTGTAGTTCTGTTTTTATCACATTATAAAATCAAGACTGCAAGTTTCAGACGGTAAAGTAAAAAACCTTGATTTAGTTAGACACTCGAGCATGCACCTGGAATACGTGACACTTGCCTTCAAGGGAGATTGGAGGCCCCCACAAATGCTGTAGACCCACCTCCTGATCTGCGCAACGGTCATAGTATTCCCTTACGGGTTTGAGTGTTTTTTGTGAAATGCCCTACCCAGCAGAGGGAATCGAGGGAACTGCTGAAGCGATCCTGGGCTCTGAATCTCTACACATAACACCGGGGAAGGCTTATTAACTTGGTATGGAATTTTAGGGGCGACTGAGCTAATTAATCATTATTATTAACAGACCGCTGGACACCTCCAACCAGACTACTTAAATTAAATTTCGACAACTTTCGCGGTTTTTCCCATTGGAAGTAGTGGTGGCTACGATGCGTGGATAAATGAAAACAACTATTTAATGTATCTTAATGTAGGCCAAAACTAAGGCACTAAACCGTGAATGTTGTAAAAGGGTGATGCCGTTCTGAAAACACAGATATTATTGATGCTTACCTACAGCACCAGGCAGGACTGTTCAGCCTAATACCTCCGCGTACAGCCTGGAGTAACTGAATGCTTCTGGATCACAAGTGGGCGTGGATCAGTTACTGAAACATGCATTGAAGTGGATCCGTGTTCATGGTTAAGACAAATGGAAACCTCAGACGAAAGCGTTTGAAGCACACGCCTATACCGCTGCTTACACTAGATGCCCCAGGCGTGTGCTTACATCTTAGGTAAGAAATGACACATCCAAGACATGTTTACTATTGCACACCTCATGTTATGTATTACATGTAGGTATTTGCAGGGTTGGATTGGGATCAAAAATCGTCCCGGGCACATTGAAAATGCAATAGGTCTCTCCTTTTATTAAGTTAGCCATTTGCTTTGCTAATGGTGTTGTATAGCAAAGCAAGTGGCTTTAATTTAATGAAAGGCGAGACCTATTGCATTTGTAATGCTTGTTGTCATTGGGTGCCCTGTTACTTTCAATGAGGATTCTCCGGTTTGCAAACATCCTTCTGGACCTATCTGCAGCCTTCAACACCGTCTCACATTCCACCCTCACAACCAGACTTCACAACACAGGGATACAAGGAGCCGCCCTCGACTGGATCCAATCCTTTCTCTCCAGCTGAACCCACAGGATCAGACTCTTCCCCCCCGAACCCCACCCCCTTCCTCTCCGAACCCTCCGATATCTACTGCGGAGTACCCCAAGGAACTTCACTCAGCCACACGCTCTTCAACATCTACATGGCCCCGCTCGCCGCCATCGTCAGACAGCATGGGCTCAGCATGGTGTCCTACGCCGATGACACCCAGCTTAGCCTCTCACTCACGAAGAATCCCGATGACACCAGACTCTGCTTCCAGGAAGGAATGAAGAACGTGGCAGCCTGGATAAAAGACAGCTGTCTGAAACTCAACTCAGAAATGACCATGGTCCTCATCCTCGGACCCTGCACCTCCGCTTGGGACAACACCTGGTGGCCTTCTGCCCTCGGGAACCCACCCACCCCTGCAGACCACTTACGAGACCTTGGCATAATCCTCGACTCCTCCCTCTCCATGAATCGCCAGATCAACGCCGTCGCTTCCACTAGCTTCAACTGCCTGCGCATCCTCAGCAAGACCTTCAAATGGATCCCCTCTGACTGCAGAAGGACTGTCACCCACGCACTCGTAACCAACAGACTGGACTACGGCAACTCCCTATACACCGGAATCAACAGGACTCCTCTACACAGGCTCCAGATCATTCAGAACGTCGCAACCAGACTCGTCCTCCGGACACCTCGTAGCAAACACATGAACCTACACCTGTGAGACCTCCACTGGCTTCCCGTCGAGAAGAGGGCCACCTTCAAACTCCTCACCCACGCCTACAAATCCCTCGACAACATCGGACCCAAATACCTCATCGAGCGAGTATCCTTCCACGTACCCAAGAGGAACCTCCATTCCACCGACCTCTCCCTTGCTGAGGTCCCCCGCATCTGCAGGAACACAACAGGCGGCAGAGCCTTCTCCTACATCGCGGCCAAGACCTGGAACGAGCTCCTGGTGAACATCAGGCGCTCCCCGACCCTGCACACATTCAGGAAGGTCCTCAAGACCCGGCTCTTCGACTGATCCAGAGTTGCCTCCCCTCCCTCCCTCCTCCCCCAAGCGCCTTGAGACCCTCACGGGTGAGTAGCGCGCTTATAAACCCCTGATTGATTGATTGATTGACTTCAGGCTCGGGGATGAGGTCTTCTGGGAGGGACCACCACTTGGAGAGGCGAGTTGGGATGCTGGGGATTGACACTGTTGTTTGGGCCACCCAAGGCCGTAGGGCGTCTGGTGCAGGGGAGTCTTTTAGAGTCAGAGCTTCTTACCAGCTCCTGGTCACGGTTGGGGGGACCTTCCGGATTGAGGCTGCAGGCGTCTGCTTGAGGCAGGTCAGGGATCTCCGGTCTGGATCGCCGGGGAGACTTCCTTGTGGTGTTGGGCCACTTGAACTCTTGCCGGGGATGTAGGGTGCAGAATGGTGCAGACTCACTGATTTTTCCAGAGCTGGAGTCCGTTTGGTGAACAAATCCGGTGTTCACGGGAAGCAAAGTCTTTTCCTTGGAAGGCAGGGCAGGTCCTCGGGGTTCTTGAGGTTGCTGGCTGCAGGACACACCGGAGTTTCACTTCTGCAGGTTTGAGGTGGGGACAGGCCGGTAGGGCTGGGACCAAGTCAGGAGGCGTCGTCCTCTTCTTAGCTTCTGCCAGACTGTTCGGTCCTTCTTCTTTTCTTCTTGATCGTTGCTTGTCTGAGGAGGCAAGGTTCAGGGGTGTGCTAAATACTGGATTTAGGGGCGTTATAGGCAAGTAAGAGGTTGGGACCAATGGGTCCCTTCCTTGGGGTGGGTACACTCCCTATTATGTCAGCCTCCAGTGGGAGGAGGGCATATGCCTTACTCTGGTTGGCTGGGTCCCCCCCATCTGCAAAATGGATAAGTTGTGCTTCACCTCGCCTTCCGCACCTGAGGGGTGGGGTGGGCACACCTCTCTTCCTTACTTGTCCAGAAACATGTTTGGTGGTGGCAGCTGGCAAGCAGGAACTCAGCCTGGACACTAGTGGTAGTTAGTTTTTCAGGGGGTATCTCTAAGATGCCATCTGTCTATATTTTCTTTAAATTCCACACTGGCATCAGTGTGGGTTTAATGTGCTGAGAAGTTTGATACTAAACTTCCAGTTTTCAGTAAAGCCATTATGGTACTGTAGAGTTCGTAATGACAAACTCCCAGCACCATATACTCTTGATGGCATTACTGCACCTACAATGTCTAAGAATTGGCTTAGACACTGTAAGGGTACAGGGCGCATGCACCTTTACCCTCACCACTTGTATAGTGCACCCAGCTAGAGGGGGGTGGATCTATTCCAGGGCAGTGGGTTGTAGGCATGGCAGATGTGTGCCATGTCGACTTTTCACTTTGCCTGCACCAAAACACGCATGCAAAGGCACTGTTTGAGTGTAAAGGTACAGGGCCTCTAAGGGTGGCACAATAAGTGCTGCAGCCCTTAGAGGCCTTCCCTGGTCACAGTGCCCTGGGTACCCGTGGTGCCATTTACCAGTGACCGACCTGTGGCCAGAAGGTGCCAATTCGGTTTTGTCTTCAATGCAGTTTTAGGGAAAGAACATAGGTCCTGAGTACCTGGTTAGCAGGAGCCCAGGGCACGCTCAAAGTACATCAGCAGTTCAGAAAAAAGTGGGGGGGAGGGGGTTTCCGCAACAGAAACCCATCTTCCTACACACACCCATATCGATCATCTTCTCTTTAGCATTTGAGTAAAAAATAGTCGAGGTAGTCCAGCTAAGATTTTTTTTTTTTGCATTGTTCAGAACAGACTGGGAGATTGTTAACTCAGACCCCACATCAAACAGGAATGGTTGCATAGTGAAACTATACAGTAAGAAAGGTTTCAGTGTGAACTCTGACAAATATTATAGTATATGGTTTTACATTGAACTTCTTTGAAAAACGAAATGAAGTGGCTTTACATTGTAAATCCTCTGATAAATGCAATAAAAAAAGCTTTTACATAAAGAGCCCTTTGATTTGCAATAGGAAGCAATTTTAGATTGTAAACTCCATGACAAAAACCATAGGAAGGTGCTTTACATAGACCACACTGTAGAGTCTCCAAAATGTGTCTATTCAGGGCAGTAATGACTATGACCCCCGACTCCTCCTCTTAACGTCCGCCAAACATATGTGTAAGAAATCTTTCAACCACACTACAACTCCAAACCCACCTGGCAAGACACATAGCTGGATACTATGAGGGCAGTCATTTCATTGATGGAGGATGCCCTCTTAGACAAAGGATGGAATGTTTTCCATTGACCGGCAATGTCCTGATGTAGAGAAGGGTGTCTAGTACACCAGTCTTTAATGTACCGGTGCATGAAGGCACATTGGTAGCACAGGTGAGCTTTTAGAGAGGGAGATGCTTTAACAAAGGTTCATGTAGAGGAATGGACACTGTAAGTCTGCTGAGCAATCTGATGCTTATGTTTCACCGTCATTAGAGTCAGCATAGTGAGTTTGCATAGGTAGAAGATTAGGAGAGCTGAGGCTAGTGAATGTCTTGGGCTCTGGTCCTTTCCTTACAGAAACATAATGAGCAAAACCATGACTGTGGAGACTCCTGAGACCAACTCTGTGGCATTCAGGCAGAGATGCCTTTGAAACTCAGAACAGCGTTGAGGGTTCCTTTTAGTTGTATCAGTAGCAAATCTGGTGTAAGGTTATCTGCACCGTCATTATTTTATAATGCTCATTTGTTAGTAGTCTTGAATAACCTATGGCTATTTGAGGATCTGTCTCATCGTGCATAGTTTTGGTCTTCAAATTTGAGGTGCGCTGAGTAACGGGTCTTTCAACATGTCTAATTGACTTTTGGGAATCTAGTTTTGCTGTTGGCAGAAGAGAATATGAGGCTTAAAGATCAGTAGATCAAAGTTGTACTTGGAGCAACATTGTATTTTTATTTGCGGGCTGAATCAAACCACTTGCACATCTAGAACTGAATTCTATGTGCTCTAAAGTAGCTATTAGACGACGGGCAATGCTTTACATAGCTACCTAATTAAAATAATTTATGTAATAGAGTGTAAACCTAGTTCCATTTTCTTCTTTAAGGTTCTTATTCGACTTTAAGTGAATTGAAAGAATGTTTATTATAAACGTTATCAATTTTATATATTTTCTTTATAACTTCTTGTCAGAAGCACAATAATTTTAATGCCTCGTTTTTTTCTTTTTAGCTGGAAATTGCACTGGCTACCGTACTTGTGGAAATTGCTTAGACCAGCCAGGCTGCGGCTGGTGTACTGATCCAAGTGACACAGGCAAAGGCCAGTGTATTGAAGGCTCATTCCAGGGTCCAATGGTATTTCCAAATAACTTGCCAACGCAAAACAACTACATTGAACCAGTTCTCAACATCAGCATGTGTCCTGTCGAGAATAAATACAACTGGTCTTTTATTGCATGTCCAGGTATTTAATTGCAAAAAATCCTTTCGGAAAGTTATTTTGTGTTATGATTGCTATTTCAGCAGAAAACTGTGGAAAATGCCTTTTTTTATTTATTTTTAATGATTCTTAACTATTATTTGTCTTGTTTTATATGTGGCTAGATTACTGGTAAATAACTAAATTAATGTCAAGTATTCAATGTCTTGCACTTGGAACATTGTGTTCGAGGCATATGTGCTGCAGATTACACACTGTGCATAGATCGCCATCTGGTGTGGGGGCCGGATGTTGCAGTTGTTTTTCTCTTGGAAAGTCTTTGGAAGTCACAAGGTATCTGACTCCTCCTTTGGATCATATTGCGCATGTACTTCGGCTCCATCCTCAGATTTGTTTTTTTCCACCATCGTGGCTCGGATGTGTTCTTCGCGCTCCAGTTCGGAACGGTTCCAGTTTTCCTGTTCGGCGCGCAATCCTTCCCCCTTCGACGGTATTGTCTCGATCGTCGTTCTCCACACTCGACGCGACTCTCAACAATCGAAGTCTTCGATTCCGGTCGTTGACTAAGGTTTACGGGCCTACCTAGGCTCCTGTCCTGGCTCATGGAAAGGGCACCATTTAAAAATTGTCCTCAATGTGGGTTGAAGTTTCCCCAAACAGATCTACATGAGGTGTGCAACCTCTGCCTCTCTCCAGAACACGAGGCAAGGGACTGTCCAGCTTGCGCCTCCTTCTGATCGAAGAAGACGATCCGGGACCGACGAGCAAGGAGAACTATGGCTCACTTGTCGACTTCGATCCCCGACGACATCTTCGAAGAAGGCGTGTATGTTCCGGAACAACAACAGCACACCGAAGAAGGCTCCTCGGCACCAATAACATCCTCAGAGCCGAGCAAGAAACAGACAAGCCTCGACTTCCAAACCTCAAAGCCGAAACCCACCTCGGAACCGAGGAAGTCAAGACACTTCTAAACCCCACGGTTCCAAACCAAGAACCAGTGCTGAATCAACGTCCTAAAAAACCCACGGCTCCGACACCATTGGCACCGAATAATCTGCCCCTTACAGAGTAACTGTTTCGACCCGATCCTTACCAAAAAACCCTCGTAAAGGATCCAAAGACTGGGCATTTGACGCTTAGCACCAGTAAAAGATCACTGGACAAGCCTGCACCAGCTCCACCACCAAAAAGGAGAGACTTTGCCACCTCCCCTTTGAGGATTCCACCACCACCACCACCACCGCCGCCACCACCACCACCGCCACGATCTTTACCCTTCCTGACCCCCACCCCCCCCCAGGACACAATGGGCTTTAACCAGCTACTCCATAGGGCTACCCACTACCACGGGGTTGATCTCCACACAGACCCCGTCAAGGAGGATTTCCTCTTAGATACATTTGACACTGCACAGAGGTCCACCTCAATTCTGCCCATGCTTAAGGGGGTTATTAAGCACGCACCAGAGGTCTTTAATGACCCGGTTAGGGCCAGGGTCATCAACCCTCGCATTGAGAAAAAATATAAGGCCGCCCCAACAGAGCCACCCTACATTAGAGGTCCCGCACCACTAGACTCCCTGATAGTCTCCAATGCGAGGAAACGTGCCAATTCCCAGGCATCAGGTGAGGCTCCACCGCCAGATAAGTAGTCTAAACTCCTGGACGCCTCTGGCAAGCGGACAGTGTCCCAAGCGGCCAACATATGGCGCAGTGCTAACACCCAAGCGCTCTTAGCCAGATATGACAGGGCACATTATGATGAGCTGGAGTAAATAATGCAACACCTCCCTGACAAATATAAACATAGGGCCAACAAACTAATTCAGGAGGGTAAAACTATCACTAATACCTCCATCCGTTGTGCCCTCGATGTAGCTGACACCGCCTCCAGGGCAATAAATACTAGCGTCCTTCTGCGTAGGCATGCCTGGCTACGCATTTCAGGGTTCAAACCTGAGGTTCAGAGTTCCATCCTCAACCACCCCTTTGATGAGAAACACCTGTTTGGCCCTAATGTCGACGTAGCCCTCGAAAAAATGAAAAAGGACACAGACACGGCAAAATCTATGGGAGCCTTGCAGTCGCAAGCTCCCAGGCGCTCCTTTCGCCGTTCCTCCTTTAGAAGCACCACCAGAGGCTACTCCTCCGACAGCGCCTCCACTTCCTACAAGGCCCCTACCCAATCCTTCACTAGGGGTTACCAAAGAGGCAGTTACAGGGGTAACAAAGGCAGAGGCAAAACTAACACATCCCGCTCTGCCTCCACCCCCACCCAGTGACTTCCCTCCAGTCCCCCCAGACTATTCCACTCCAGTCGGGGGCAGACTCCACAATTTCCTTCCTGTCTGCGCTACCATTACCTCAGACAGATGGGTGCAACAGATAATTCAATCAGGCTACTGTCTAGAACTAACATCTACCCCCCCAACCATTCCACCCAAACAGCGCCCGATGTCACTGGAATATTTGACACTTTTAAAGCAGGAGGTGATCTCCCTCCTACAAAAAAGTGCAATAGAACCAGTTCCTACCCACCAACAAAACAAGGAGTTTTCTGCCTATATTTTCTTATACCAAAAAAAAGGACGGCTCTCTCAGACCCATTCTGGACCTCAGACCCCTAAACCAATACATACACTCAGACCACTTTCACATGGTCACACTCCAGAAGTATTTCCTCTGCTCTCCCGGAACGACTTCCTTGCCACCATAGACCTCAAGGACGCCTATTTCCACATTCCCGTTCACAACGCTCACAGGAAGTTTCTCAGATTCGTAGTGGACTGTCAGCACTACTAATTAAGTACTCCCATTCGGAGTCACCACAGCACCACGAGTGTTTAACAAGTGCCTAGCGGTAGTGGCAGCACACCTGAGAAGACAACACATCCACGTCTTCCCATACTTAGACGACTGGCTCATAAAAGCCAGCTCATACAACCAGTGTGTACAACACACCCACGCCACTATCCAACTACTTCACGACCTGGGCTTCACAGTAAACTACGCCAAGTCCCATCTGCATCCGTCCCACGTACAACAATACCTCGGTGCCACCATAGACACCTCAAGAGCGTTAGCCTACCCCAGTCCCACCAGGATAGCAAGCATACAGGCTCTAAGCGCCAAATTTCAACCACATCACTCTCTTCCAGCCCGAGTGTTATTGCAACTTATAGGGATGATGGCCTCTTGCATATTCATAGTACCTCATGCAAGACTCCTGATGCGTCCTCTCCAAGAGTGCTTAGCACGCCAGTGGAACCAGGCTCACGGTCAATTATCAGATCTGGTGTTGGTAGACGGTCGTGCCCATCGCTCTCTGCAATGGTGGACCACCAAAAACCTTTCCAAAGGACGACTGTTCCTAGAGCCGGTTCCTCAAATAGTTCTAACTGCGGACGCATCGCTCTCCGGCTGGGGAGCTCACCTACTACATCACACCATGCAGGGCAGGTGGACACCTCAACAAAAGTTACTCCACACCAACCATCTGGAGTTACTGGCCATATTCCTAGCCCTAAAAGCCTTTCAAACACACGTCTCAGGCAAGGCTGTCTTAGTCCGCACAGACAACATGACAGCCATGTACTACATCCAAAAACAGGGCGGCACACCTCAAAACATTTTTCTCCAAGCCCAACATGTCCCAAACACCATTGCAGATCTGTTGAGCCGTCAAACGCAACAGATCCACGAGTGGGAACTTCATCCACAAGTTCTTCAACCATTCTTTCAAATGTGGGGGCAACCACATATAGACCTCTTCGCCACTCTCAAACGCCAAATGCCCAAGCTTCGCCGCCAGATATCCACACCCATTGTCCAAAGGCAATGCGATATGGATGAACTGGTCAGGCAGATTTGCGTACGCTTTTCCGCCTCTCCCACTCATTCCATTAGTGGTGCGCAAACTACAGCAATATTCCCTAACTCTCATCCTAGTTGCTCCGACTTGGGCCAGACAACCGGGGTACACCACATTGCTGGAACTCTCCTTAGTTCCGCACCAAAAGTTACACCTCTCTCCACGCCTCTTAACCCAGAACTATGGAGAGATCAAACACCCAGACCCAGCTCAGCTCAACCTTGCGATCTGGCTCCTGAAATCCTAGAATTTGGTTACCTTAATCTTCCCCCTGACTGTATGAACGTCATTAGAGAAGCTAGACGACCTACCACTAGAGCTTGCTACGCAGCCAAGTGGAAACGTTTTGTGATCTATTGTCACAACAATAACGTCAATCCCTTAGATGTGTCTATCCAACACATTATAGGCTACTTACTACACCTACAAAGATGCAACCTAGCCTACATGTCTATTAGACTACACCTTGCTGCCATAGCAGCGTATCTATAAAATAGACAGCATCTATCACTCTTCAGAGTACCTGCCATTAAAGCCTTCATGGAAGGCCTTAAGAGAATAATTCCCCCCGAGTGCCACCCTCACCTGTGTGGAACCTAAACATAGTTCTCACAAGACTAATGGGGCCTCCATTTGAACCTCTACATAAATGTGAGCTTCAATTTTTAACATGGAAAACTGCAGATTGTACACTTAGCATAGATCGCCATCTGGTGTTGGGCCCGGATGTTTGCAGTTTGTTTTTCTTCTTGGACAGTCTTTGGAAGTCACGAGTTTGGTGACTCCTCCTTCGGTCCGTACTGCGCATGGGCTTCGGCTCCATCCTCAGATTGTTTTTTTCCGCCATCGGGCTCGGATGTGATACTTCGTGCTCCGGCTTCGAACTTCTACGGTTCCAGCCTCGACGGAAAATCCTCGTATCTTCGAGTTTCTTCATCTCTCGAAGCGGCACTTTTCTCCATCCCGTACATCGGCACCGGCCTTCGGGCCCTCCTCGACTCCGGTCCCGGCCGATGGAAAGGACTCCGTTCAAAAAGTGCCCAAAATGTGGGTCTAAATTTCCCCACACCGACCTCCATCAGGTGTGTAATCTTTGCCTCTCTCCAGAACACGAGGCCAGAGACTGCCCCGCCTGTAAGTCTTTTCGATCGAAGAAAACCATCCGGGATCGAAAAGCTCGACGCACCATGGCGCACTCATCGTCTGCAGCTCCACCGGACATCTTCGGAGACGGCGCCGAAGCTTCGGGGCAAACACACACCGAGCAGGAAGAAGACGTCGTCAGCGCTTCCGAAGCCGACGACTCCGACGTGGAGGACATCACACCGGCGCAGCGGGCCGTGAGTACTGTGCCCCCTCCCACCCCCGCGCCCAAAACCAAAGAGACTCAGGTTACTCCCTCGCCTGCCGGCCTGGGCAAAACCAAGACCAAAGCTTCGATCACCCCACCTTCGGGCTCGGTGTCGAAGCACCCAAAGTCTCACGGCAGCTCGGGATCGAGCCAGCCGACGCCCGGTGCCGAAAAACAGCATCCGGCACCGAAGAAAGCAATATCCAGCTCGACTCCGAAGCCACCGGTGCCGAAGTCTGGACTCTCGGTGCCGACCAAACACAAACATAAATCTGTCGGCACCGACGCTCCGACGCCGAAAACTCCTTCGACGCCGAAAAAACAGGAGGCCCCAAAAAAGCATGGCGCACACAAACCATCGAAGCCCTCGGCTCCGAAATCACCGGTGCCGACGGACGATTCGACGCCACTGGCTCTGTTTACACCAGACCCTCTACAAAAGACTCTGTCCAAAGATCCAAAGACTGGACTATTGACTTTAATTATCAAGAAAAGACGCCTTGATACTCCGGCTCCTTCTCCACCACCCAAAAGGAAGGACTCTGCTACTTCTCCCCTCAGAGTGCCCTCCCCACTACCGCCTCCCTTACCTCCTCCACCACCTCCACCCCCTCCCCCTCCCAGATCTCCGCCACCTCCACCTCACTACGATCCGGCCCCATCCCCAGATCCGGATGATGGGGACCCGGACAATTACCCGGCGGACGTCCCAATGGATCCCACTCCACCAGGGACCCCAGACCCGTGGGAGGATTACAATAACCCTGATGTACCCGATATTCCTCAGGACGACCTATACCCATCCAGGCCGTCTCCTCCAGAGGACTCCTTAGGGTTTCATCATTTAGTGCAGAGAGCAGCACACTACCATGGGGTGGACATGCACAGTGAACCAGTGGAAGAAGACTTCCTACTGGACACATTTGACATACAGGACAAATCCACTTCTATTTTACCCATGCTTAAGGGTGTCACCAAACACGCTACAGAGGTGTTCAAAGACCCTGTCAGGGCCAGAGTACTTAACCCTAGAATAGAGAAGTACAAAGCGGCACCCACAGACCCTGCATACATTAAGGGCCCTGCTCCCCTAAATTCCCTAGTTGTCTCCACAGCTAGAAAGCGGGCTAACTCCCAATCCTCAGGAGAAGCCCCACCGCCAGACAAGGAATCTAAACTTCTGGACGCGTCTGGTAAACGCACCGCCTCCCAAGCTGCAAACATGTGGCGCATTGCAAACACACAAGCACTGCTTGCGCGATATGACAGAGCACACTATGACGAACTAGAGGCTCTTATGCAGCACCTTCCAGAAAAACACAAGCGCAAGGCTCATGATCTGATACAGGAGGGTAAACTAATTACAAACACCTCCATTAAGTGTGCCCTCGATGCAGCCGACACTGCTTCTAGAGCCATAAATACAAGTGTCCTGCTTCGTCGCCATGCCTGGCTCAGGATCTCAGGGTTCAAGCCTGAAGTCCAGGCGTCCATACTCAATCACCCCTTTGACCAGCAAACTCTCTTTGGGCCAAAGGTAGACGAAGCGTTGGAAAAGATGAAAAAGGACACAGACACAGCAAAGTCTATGGGGGCACTCCAAACACAAGCCTCTAAACGTTCCTTTCGACGCTCGTCCTTTCGTGGCACAGGCAGAGGCTCCTCCACCGATAACGCCTCTACCTCCTACAAGTCCCCTCCTCAAAATACCTTTTCAAAGGGCAATCAAAGGGGCGGTTACAGAGGCAACAACAATAAGGGCAGGGGCAAAACCAACAACACCCGTTCTGCCACCCCACCCACACAATGACTCCCCTCCGCTCCCCCCAGATCATCACACTCCGGTCGGGGGCAGACTACAAGACTTTATCCACACATGGGAGTCCATAACATCGGACAAATGGGTGACCCAAATCATTCGGTCAGGGTACTGTCTTGAACTAACATCTACCCCACCCAATATCCCACCAAGGCACCGTCCAATGTCTCAAGAACATTCCACACTGCTCAAACAAGAGGTACTCTCACTCCTCCAAAAACACGCTATAGAGCAGGTCCCCGTCAATCAACAAAATCTAGGGGTCTACTCCCTATATTTCTTAATACCAAAGAAAGACGGGACCCTCAGACCCATTCTCGACCTCCGGCCTCTAAATGCCTACATACATTCAGACCATTTTCACATGGTCACCCTACAGCAAGTCCTCCCACTCCTCTGCCAGGGAGACTTTCTCACAACCTTGGATCTGAAAGACGCATACTTTCACATTCCAATACACCCCTCTCACAGGAAATACCTCAGGTTCGTGGTGGACGGGCAACATTACCAATTCACGGTTCTCCCCTTCGGGGTCACCACCGCACCACGGGTGTTTACCAAATGCTTAGCAGTAGTAGCAGCACACCTCAGACGTCAACATATTCACGTCTTCCCTTACCTAGACGACTGGCTGATAAAAGCCGCGTCCTACGACCAATGTGTGCAACATACAAACAGCACCATCCAACTGCTCCACCAGCTAGGCTTCACGGTGAACTACCAAAAGTCCCACCTCATACCATCTCACACAAAGCAATATCTCGGGGCCACTATAGACACCTCCAAGGGTATTGCCTATCCAAACTCAGCCAGAATCACAAGCATTCAAGCCTTACGCAAAACATTCCTTCCTCAACACTCTCTTCCAGCAAGAGTGTTTATGAAGCTCATAGGAATGATGGCGTCTTGCATCTTCATAGTGCCCCATGCAAGACTCCACATGCGTCCACTTCAAGAGTGCCTAGCACAACAGTGGAACCAGGCCCAGGGTCAGCTGACGGATCTGGTGTTGGTGGACGGCCGCACACATCACTCTCTGCAGTGGTGGAACACCACAAACCTTTCCAAAGGGCGGCCGTTCCTGGACCCGGTTCCTCAGGTGATTCTAACAGCGGACGCATCGCTCCCCGGCTGGGGAGCGCACCTCCTACACCTCAACATGCAAGGTCTATGGACGCCACAGCAAAAATCGCTCCACATCAACCATCTGGAGCTCTTGGCGATCTTTCTAGCCCTAAAATCTTTCCAAAAACAGATTTCAGGCAAAGCAGTCCTCATTCGCACAGACAATATGACTGCGATGTATTATATCCAAAAACAGGGGGGGACACACTCTCCCCAGCTCTCCCGCTTAGCCCAGAGCATATGGAGATGGGCAATTCCCCAAAACATCTGTTCGAGGCATATGAGCTGCAGATTGTACACTTAGCATAGATCGCCATCTGGTGTTGGGCCCGGATGTTTGCAGTTTGTTTTTCTTCTTGGACAGTCTTTGGAAGTCACGAGTTTGGTGACTCCTCCTTCGGTCCGTACTGCGCATGGGCTTCGGCTCCATCCTCAGATTGTTTTTTTCCGCCATCGGGCTCGGATGTGATACTTCGTGCTCTGGCTTCGAACTTCTACGGTTCCAGCCTCGACGGAAAATCCTCGATTCTTCGAGTTCCTTCATCATCTTCATCTCTCGAAGCGGCACTTTCTCCATCCCGTACATCGACACCGGCCTTCGGGCCCTCCGCGACTCCGGTCCCGGCCGATGGAAAGGACTCCGTTCAAAAAGTGCCCAAAATGTGGGTCTAAATTTCCCCACACCTACCTCCATCAGGTGTGTAACCTTTGCCTCTCTCCGGAACACGAGGCCAGAGACTGCCCCGCCTGCAAGTCTTTTCGATCGAAGAAGACCATCCGAGATCGAAGAGCTCGACGCACCATGGCGCACTCATCCTCTGCAGCTCCACCGGACATCTTCGGAGACGACGCCGAAGCTTCGGGGCAAACACACACCGAGCAGGAGGAAGACGTCGTCAGCGCTTCCGAGGCCGACGACTCCGACGTGGAGGACATTACACCAGCGCAGCGGGCCGTGAGTAATATGCCCCCTCCCACCCCCACGCCGAAAACCAAAGAGACTCAGGTTACTCCCTCGCCTGCCGGCCTGGGCAAAACCAAAACCAAAACTTCGATCACTCCACCTTCGGGCCCGGTGTCGAAGCTCCCAAAGTCTCATGGCAGCTCGGGATCGAGCCAGCCAACACCCGGTGCCGAAAAACAGCATCCGGCACCGAAGACTGCAAAATCCAGCTCGACTCCGAAACCACCGGTGCCGAAGCCTGGACACTCGGTGCCGACCAAACACAAACATAAATCTGTCGGCACCGATGCTCCGACGCCGAAACATCATTCGACGCCGAAACACCCGGAGACCTCAAAAAAGCATGGCGCACACAGACCATCGAAACCCCCGGTTCCGAAATCACCGGTGCCGACAGACGACTCGACACCATTGGCTCTGTTTACACCAGACCCTTTACAAAAGACTTTGTCCAAAGATCCAAAGACTGGGCTTTTGACTTTAACTACCAAGAAAAGACGCCTTGATGCTCCGGCTCCTCCTCCTCCACCCAAAAGGAAGGACTCTGCTACTTCTCCCCTCAGAGTGCCCTCCCCACCTCCGCCTCCCCTACCCCCTCCACCTCCTCCACCGCCTCCACCTCACAGGTCTCCGCCACCTGTACCTCACTACGATCCGACCCCATCCCCAGATCCGGATGATGGGGATCCGGACAATTACCCGGCGGACGCCCCAATGGATCCCACTCCACCAGGGACCCCAGATCCATGGGAGGATTACAATAACCCTGATATACCCAACGTACCTCAGGACGACCTATACCCATCAAGACCGTCTCCTCCAGAGGACTCCTTAGGGTTTCACCATTTAGTGCAGAGAGCAGCACACTACCACGGGGTGGACATGCACAGTGAACCAGTAGAAGAAGACTTCCTACTGGATACATTTGATATACAAGACAAATCCACTTCCATTTTACCCATGCTTAAGGGTGTCACCAAGCACGCTACAGAGGTGTTCAAAGACCCTGTCAGAGCCAGAGTACTGAACCCTAGAATAGAGAAGAAGTATAAGGCGGCACCCACAGACCCTGCTTACATCAAGGGCCCTGCTCCCCTAGATTCCCTAGTTGTCTCCACAGCTAGAAAGCGGGCTAACTCCCAATCCTCAGGAGATGCCCCACCGCCAGACAAAGAATCTAAACTTCTGGACGCGTCTGGTAAACGCACCGCCTCCCAAGCTGCAAACATGTGGCGCATTGCAAACACACAAGCACTGCTTGCGCGATATGATAGAGCACACTATGACGAACTAGAGGCTCTTATGCAGCACCTTCCAGAAAAATACAAGCACAAGGCTCATGACCTGATACAGGAGGGTAAACTAATTACAAACACCTCCATTAAGTGTGCCCTCGATGCAGCCGACACTGCTTCTAGGGCCATAAATACCAGTGTCCTGCTTCGCCGCCACGCCTGGCTCAGGATCTCAGGGTTCAAGCCTGAAGTCCAGGCATCCATACTCAATCACCCCTTTGACCAGGAAACACTCTTTGGGCCAAAGGTAGACGAAGCGCTCGAAAAGATGAAGAAAGACACAGACACAGCAAAGTCTATGGGGGCACTCCAAACACAAGCATCCAAACGTTCCTTTCGACGCTCGTCCTTTCGTGGCACAGGCAGAGGCTCCTCCACCGATAACGCCTCTACCTCCTACAAGTCCCCTCCTCAAAATACCTTTTCAAAGGGCAATCAGAGAGGTGGTTACAGGGGTAACAACAATAAGGGCAGGGGCAAAACCAACAACACCCGTTCTGCCACCCCCCCCGCACAATGACTCCCCTCCGCTCCCCCCAGACCATTCCACTCCGGTCGGGGGCAGACTACAAAACTTTATCCACGTATGGGAGTCCATAACATCGGACAAATGGGTGACCCAAATCATTCGGTCAGGGTACTGTCTCGAACTAACATCTACCCCACCCAATATCCCACCAAGGCACCGTCCAATGTCTCAAGAACATTCCACACTGCTCAAACAAGAGGTACTCTCACTCCTCCAAAAACACGCTATAGAGCAGGTCCCCGTCAATCAACAAAATCTAGGGGTCTACTCCCTATATTTCTTAATACCAAAGAAAGACGGGACCCTCAGACCCATTCTCGACCTCCGGCCTCTAAATGCCTACATACATTCAGACCATTTTCACATGGTCACCCTACAGCAAGTCCTCCCACTCCTCTGCCAGGGAGACTTTCTCACAACCTTGGATCTGAAAGACGCATACTTTCACATTCCAATACACCCCTCTCACAGGAAATACCTCAGGTTCGTGGTGGACGGGCAACATTACCAATTCACGGTTCTCCCCTTCGGGGTCACCACCGCACCACGGGTGTTTACCAAATGCCTAGCAGTGGTAGCAGCACACCTCAGACGTCAACACATTCACGTCTTCCCTTACCTGGACGACTGGCTGATAAAAGCCGCGTCCTACAACCAATGTGTGCAACATACAAACAGCACCATCCAACTGCTCCACCAGCTAGGCTTCACGGTGAACTACCAAAAGTCCCACCTCATACCATCTCACACAAAGCAATATCTCGGGGCCACTATAGACACCTCCAAGGGTATTGCCTATCCAAACTCAGCCAGAATCACAAGCATTCAAGCCTTACGCAAAACATTCCTTCCTCAACACTCTCTTCCAGCAAGAGTGTTTATGAAGCTCATAGGAATGATGGCGTCTTGCATCTTCATAGTGCCCCATGCAAGACTCCACATGCGTCCACTTCAAGAGTGCCTAGCACAACAGTGGAACCAGGCCCAGGGTCAGCTGACGGATCTGGTGTTGGTGGACGGCCGCACACATCACTCTCTGCAGTGGTGGAACACCACAAACCTTTCCAAAGGGCGGCCGTTCCTGGACCCGGTTCCTCAGGTGATTCTAACAGCGGACGCATCGCTCTCCGGCTGGGGAGCGCACCTCCTACACCTCACCATGCAAGGTCTATGGACGCCACAGCAAAAATCGCTCCACATCAACCACCTGGAGCTCTTGGCTATCTTTCTAGCCCTAAAATCTTTCCAAACACAGATTTCGGGCAAAGCAGTCCTCATTCGCACAGACAATATGACTGCGATGTATTATATACAAAAACAGGGGGGGACACACTCTCCCCAGCTCTCCCGCTTAGCCCAGAGCATATGGAGATGGGCAATTCCCCAAAACATCTTTCTCCTGGCACAGCACGTTCCAGGCGTACAAAACACCATGGCAGATCTGCTCAGCAGACAAACACAACAACTACACGAATGGGAACTGCATCCACAAGTTCTTCACCCATTCTTCCAACAGTGGGGGCATCCTCAGATAGACCTCTTCGCCACCCACGAAAACAAAAAATGCCCAAGCTTCGCCGCCAGATACCCACACCCATTGTCCAAGGGCAATGCGATATGGATGAACTGGTCAGGCAGATTTGCATACGCCTTTCCACCTCTCCCACTAATTCCATTAGTGGTCAGGAAGCTACAACAGCACTCCCTCACACTCATTCTGGTAGCTCCGACGTGGGCCAGGCAGCCGTGGTACACCACGCTACTACAACTGTCAGTGGTACCACATCAAAAACTGCATCTATCCCCATGCCTCCTAACCCAGAACCATGGAGAAATCAGGCACCCGGACCCAGCTCAGCTCAACCTGGCGATCTGGCTCCTGAAATCCTAGAATTCGGATATCTTAACCTTCCCTCTGATTGCATGAACATCATCATGGAAGCCAGACGTCCTACCACTAGAGCATGCTATGCCGCAAAGTGGAAAAGATTTGTAATTTACTGCCGTAACAATACAATCAACCCTCTAGATGCATCCATACAGCACATCATATGCTATCTGCTCCATCTGCACAGGTGTAACCTGGCACATTCATCCATACGCCTACACCTAGCAGCGATCGCTGCCTATCTAGAAAACAGACAGCATTTATCACTCTTCAGAGTGCCCGCTATTAAAACCTTCATGGAAGGCCTTAAAAGAGTAATTCCTCCCAGGGCACCACCTTCCCCTGTATGGAATCTAAATTTAGTTCTTACACGACTAATGGGTCCGCCCTTCGAACCAATGCACAAATGTGAGCTACAGTTTCTCACCTGGAAAACAGCTTTCCTTGTAGCTATCACTTCCCTTAGAAGGGTTGGTGAAATACAAGCGTTCACCATACAGGAACCCTACATACAAATGCATCACAGCAAGGTCATACTTCGCACAAATCCGAAGTTTCTGCCCAAAGTCATTTCCCCCTTCCACCTCAATCAATCAGTGGAATTACCTGTCTTCTTTTCGCAACCCCAATCTGTTGCAGAAAGGGCCTTACACACACTTGATGTGAAAAGGGCGTTGCTATACTACATACAAAGAACGCAACCCTTCAGGAAGACTAAACAATTGTTCGTTTCCTTCTCTCCACCACATAAAGGCAACCCCATTTCTAAATCAGGGATAGCTAGGTGGATTGTAAAATGCATACAAATTTGCTATCAAAAGGCAAAGAGAACATTATGTGTTCCTCCGAAAGCCCACTCTACAAGAAAGTTAGGGGCTTCTATGGCTTTTCTAGGGAATATACCCTTAGATGACATCTGCAAAGCAGCCACATGGTCTACACCGCACACCTTCACAAAACACTATTGTGTAGATGTGCATTCCAAGCAGCAAGCTAGGGTGGGCCAGGCTGTACTAAGGACACTTTTTCAAACAGCTGCAACGGATACCGGTGGTCGCCGCTAAGGTTGGGTACTGCTATATAATCTATGCTAAGTGTACAATCTGCAGCTCATATGCCTCGAACGGAATATGCTACTTACCAGTATGCATCTGTTCTTGGCATGTAGAGCTGCAGAGTTGTACACGCCCACCCGCCTCCCCGGCTACCTGTATCCGTTCCAGTACATCTTATTTAGATACAACACATGGGTTTCTCACTGTTATTACTACGCTCCATCATTTCCCTGTTGGCGAAAAACAATCTGAGGATGGAGCCGAAGCCCATGCGCAGTACGGACCGAAGGAGGAGTCACCAAACTCGTGACTTCCAAAGACTGTCCAAGAAGAAAAACAAACTGCAAACATCCAGGCCCATCACCAGATGGCGATCTATGCTAAGTGTACAACTCTGCAGCTCTACATGCCAAGAACAGATGCATACTGGTAAGTAGCATATTCCTTCCTTGTAGCCATTACTTCGCTCAGAAGGGTCAGTGAGATACAAGCACTCACCATTCAAGAACCCTTTCTGCAAATGCATCATAATGAAGTTGTTCTCCGCACTAATCCGAAATTCCTTCCTAAAGTCATTTCTCCCTTTCACCTCAATCAATCTGTGGAACTGCCCGTATTCTTCTCGCAGCCACAAACCATTGCAGAAAGAGCTCTACACACCCTAGATGTCAAAAGAGCTTTACTCTACTACATCGAGAGAACACAACCTTTTCGTAAGACCAAACAACTATTCGTGTCTTTCTCACCACCACACAAAGGCAACCCCATCTCCAAATCTGGGATAGCTAGGTGGATTGTTAAATGCATACAGATTTGCTACCACAAAGCAAAACGAACGCTATCTGTTCCCCCTAAAGCCCACTCTACACGTAAGATAGGGTCTTCCATGGCATTTTTAGGGAACATCCCCTTAGATGATATCTGCAAAGCAGCTACATGGTCTACACCGCACATTTTCACTAAACACTATTGTGTAGATGTGCAAACTAAGCAACAAGCTAGTGTTGGCCAGGCTGTCCTCAAAACATTGTTTCAAACAACTGCAACAGATACTGGTGGTCGCCGCTAGGAGCAAGTACTGCTATATAATCTATGCACAGTGTGTAATCTGCAGCTCATATGCCTCGAACGGAATATGCTACTTACCAGCATGCATCTGTTCTTGGCATGTAGAGCTGCAGATCTACACACGCCCACCCGCCTCCCCGGCAACCTTTATCTGTTCCAGTATTATCTTATTTAGATACAGCACACATGGGCATCTTTCCTGTTTCTTACAAAGCTCCATCATTTCCCTCCTGGCAAAAAAGAATCTGAGGATGGAGCTGAAGCCCATGCGCAATATGATCCAAAGGAGGAGTCCCATACCTCGTGACTTCCAAAGACTTTCCAAGAGAAAAACAACTGCAACATCCGGGCCCAACACCAGATGGCGATCTATGCACAGTGTGTAGATCTGCAGCTCTACATGCCAAGAACAGATGCATACTGGTAAGTAGCATATTCCTTCTAAAATATCAAATGGACGAAATAAGCAATAGATAAGTAATGTGAAACTCGTACTGCCTCTTCATTTTATTGGAAGTACATAAAAAGGATAATGATGGCTTTGGTATGCTCGCTTTCACGTCCTGTTTTTGATATTGTAGAGACTTAGCTCTAAGGAGCATGTCAGTGCTCTGCGTAAACATATATTCTGGTGATTACTTCTTAAATGAAGATTCCTCACCTTTAAAATATTCCCAGGCGTTAGACTAGATCCAGAGAATTTCAGCAGCAATACTCCTGTGTGCCAGCAGGTTGTGTCCTGTTGCTACGTACCTTTACAGATTGTGGTAGACCAGAGCTACATATGGGTGTAATTTCCTTACTATTTTGTGCCTTCCGATGCAGATCCCAGAACTCAGCTCAAAACTTTAGTTTTCCAATAATTTCCAAATTCATTAGACAGTGTGCTTGGGAATGTTGTCCCCTCCAAAAACGATGTGCTTCAAAATGTTCCCAAGCCAAAAACTATGGGCTTCAAACTGTGCCGAGACCGCAGAAAGTAGATGGGGGGACAGGGACCTACATGAGGTGTGGTTTTGATGCCTTGCCTCCGGTCACGACCCTTAAGTTGGGCGGCATGTGCCCTCCTGCAGATGAAGGTGATCCAGGACTAAAGTACATTGTCAAACGCAAGAGGCCACTATTGAACCAGATGTCCGATGGCATGATGTGTGGCTGACGATAGACATTCTTTGCATACTCCTGCCATCTAATGTTGGGTCCAGAGTTGTGCAAGTTGTTTTTCTTCAGAGAAGTCTTTTGAGTCACTGGGTCGGGTGACTCCTCTTGGTGATATTGTGCATGGGCATCAACTCCATTATTAGATTGTTTTCTCTCTGCCGTCTGGTTCGGACGTGTGTGCCTCTGCTCCGTGTTTCAACTGTTTCTGTATGATTGCTCAGTTCCTTTACTGTCCTCAACTGTATTGTTTTTGTTTGGGCTTTTTCAGTTCTGCACTACTCTCGAATTTTTCAGTTCTAGCTTCCACCGACCACCCTTCGGGGCATTGCCCGTCTGGGTCATACCTTTCTGCGTGCCTCCGGCTCCATCGAACATGCGCTTCAAATGGAACTTAAACCCTCCAGTTTTTGTTTGCATTGCCACGCAAATTTCCCCACACTAACCAACACCTTGCCGACTGCAACGCGTGTAAGGTGTCTTTGTCTAAGAAAACCCTTTGGGATTGGCTCGACTCCTGAAAATGTCTCAAAAAGCCAAAGACAGCACTCCCAAACTTTTCGGTGAAGAACAAACTCAAGATGATCTGATCGCTGAGGAAGTGCAGGCTTTCTCAATCGACGAAAGATCTGACTCCAACCTGGATTACACATGTCAATACAGGACTTAGCATCTGGTCAGGGCTTGAGTACTGTGTCCCCATCCCCACCATTTAAGCCGGCCAAAACATTTCCGTCACTCCCGGTAGAGGTCGCCAGACCATGGTTGGATCCAAAAAACTGGTGATTTGGATGCCCCGCCACCGAAAATGTATGCAAACCTTCGGCATTGACCTCTTCGGACCGAGAACATGCTATGATACCGGGCCAATGTTTCGTACGGAACTGGCGGCTGCCCGCCGATGGTGACCAAGCATCCCACTTGGACAATGAAAACCTCAGCACCGAAACCTTCAGAGCCGAAAGACTCAAAGCATCTTCGGCCTCCACATCTCCTGTCGAGCCCATTCTAGAAAAATTGGACATTCGTCAGAGGAAAATTCACATACAGAAGTGAACTGGTGGAATCCTTGCTTCTCCACCTCCAAAAAGGAAATGTACGTTTCAGGGGCACGCAACATTTCCCTTCCTCCCACGAAGAAAGCAAAGACAAACCCACCAGCCCTGCCTACAATCCTCCTCCTACGCCTCCTCCTCAACCATCACCTCCATCTCCACCCCCTTCTCGCTCTCTCCAACACACGGCCCACTTGATGTTTCACCTCAAAGGTCCCCACATTCAAATATTGTTGGGCTAGGGGTGGCCATTAGGTGATCTAGACCCGTGGGATACCCTCAAAGATCCCGACTTCTATCCAGCTCGTCCCTTCCATCCTGAGGATGCCACTTCCTTCCAGCAGGTTATCTCTAGGGCAGTGCCTTTTCGTAATGTGAAGCTTCATAAAGAATCCCTAGAGCAGGACTTTCAATTTGACAGCCTTACTTCTACACACAGACACTCAATTTTTGGCCATGCTTCCTGGCATGATGAGGCATGCCTAGGACATTTTTAAAGAGCCAGTGCATGCCCAGGTCATCACCCCTAGGGTGGACAAAAAAATATAAAGCGGCGCCTTCCAACCCCTTGTTTAATCGGAGTCAAGTACCACATGACTCCATTGGTACAACTACACCCAAAAAGGCATACAGTCAGGCTACTGGGGATACCCCACCCCTCTCCTGAAAAAGAAAGCAAGTGCATAGATGCAGCTGGCAAGAGGGTGTCACCACAAGCAGCTAATCATAGGCGCACCGTCAACTCACAGGCCCTTCTTGCCCAATACAATAGAGCCCATTGAAACGAGATGGAGGAACTCTTGCAGTATTTCCTGGAAGAAGACAAAAAGGGTCAACAGCTTGTCACAGAGGGGCAGGCCATTACCAACAACTCCATCCTCTGTGCCCTTGATGCAGCACATACGGCAGCCAGAGGTATTAATACCAGTGTCCTTCTAAGATGTGCATGGCTTAGGTGTTTTGGTTTCAAACCAGATGTCCAGCAGGCAGTCTTAAACTTAACTTTGGATAAAGAGCCCTTTTTTGGACCGCAGGTTGATTCCACCCTTGCTAAAATGAAACAAGACACTGGCATAGCTAAGGCGATGGGGTTTTACAAACTGCCACTCCTAGAGGTTCCTTTCGTCGTCCAGGCTACAGAGGGGCATATGAGTTGACCTCCACGGATGCCTCCACTTCCCAATAAAATCAAACTCAGTCCGCTTACAGCAAATGTTTTTTTAGAGGTTCCTTTAGAGGCTGTAACAATTGGGGAAGGGCAGGGGTGTCTCTGCATGCAGAACAACACCCACTGCAAAACAGTGACTACCCAACTTTTTTCCCCAGACTGGGATTCCATCACCACAGACAAATGGGTACTGGGTACTAGCCATTGTCCAGTATTGGGGTATCTTTCATAGATTCCCATGCTTGAAGCATTTTAAGTACTGAACATAATCAAGTGGTAATGAAAACTTATCATAGGCTAGAATGGCCCTAGGCCCCCAGTGTAATAGCCTATCCATTTCCTTTTTAAAAAATGTTTTAAGGAACAAACTTGAACTATAACCGATCAGCTGCTAGCACCCTCTAGAACACTTCCAAGAGGGGCGGAGTCCCTCAGATTTTCAACCAGAGTATCCCTGAGCTCTACTCAGTTATCTACCTCTGTTGTTGTAAATCTTCATTATTATTACTAACCTACTTAAAACACCTGTACTACAGGCTCCTTTACCCTATGGCAGTCGTGTGAGAATGTCTTTATTACAGATAATTCCCACAAAGATTGTAGTCTTGTCTGTTGCCCTAAACTAAGAAGTAAGTCTGCTCCTATAGATTTAAATGCTGCTCTTAAAAAGACAGTGACACTTATTTGGCCTCTTCAGAAAGTCACACAAACGGAGCAAGGAAACCAAGAAGCCTCACTGGAGGTCCTTAGAAAAGACTCATCTGGGGTCTATAAAGGCCAGTTCAAGAAGGAAAAACAGAATATATATATATATATATATATATATATATATATATATATAGATTCTCCTCAAAAACGTACATATCTTAGTTCACAACTCCTTTGCTGACACTAGGAGTTCGTTCTTTTGTGTCCTCTTCAAGCCAGTTGATTTAAAGCCTTTAGCTAAGCATAGGCTGCTTCGACCACAACCACCATGTCGCCGTCATTGCCATCGTCGACTAGGTTAACTGTTACAGTAACTTGGGCATCAATGACGCCTACTACACCTCAGTGCCTATAACATGGCGACGAGGGCTTTATCGCTGTCAGTATATTAATCTGTCGACGGTGGCCCCGTGGGTACTGCGCCGTTGGTGGCTGTCTCGTCGACGACTGTGGCCCCTCGCCATCTGCTATACCTGCCGTTGGGATAGCTGACAGCTGCTGTCGTCCCAGTCGTCGTCAACGGCGGTCATCAACGGTACAGTCGATGAAAGCTAAGGAGGAAAGTTTTTTTTAAATTGGTATATATTATGGTTATTTGGATCATCATCTCCTGTCAAGAGGTTCAAACACTGCCTGTTTAATTCCTTATAAATTCTATATTCAATTCTATGCCACCCACGGTCCCTATTATAGATATTCTCTCACGGCCAAAAATATAAAGAGACGAAAATAATTGCAAACAAGGACACTATAACAGGCTGACATGTCACGTTAAGTTAGGTTAATTGTTCCTGTAGAGTTCTAAAATACCCACAGGCGTCTTGGCACTACATGTGATGCAGTCAATACAACCTGATAGGAAGCTAGTCCATACAAAGCAACCACGTTTTCAGAAATGTCCTAAATGCCACAGGGTTTGTGCTCTAACCTTCACAAGAACATCTTCTGTGAGCATTATCTATTTTCCAAAGTCTATGCATCGAAATATCAGACATGTTAAAAAGCCAATTGCGCCACTACAGCATGATGTTTCCCCACCCAAGACCCCACCGCTCGGAATTTCTTGGTTAGTGCCTCCAGCAGGTATTTTGCGGTCTCCAAAGGATGATCCTACATAGTCGCTTCACAACTGCAAACAAAAAAACAGCAAAAAAACGAAACTGCTTAGAGTTTGACGTCAAAGGGACATATTGTTTCTTAGATAACACTTAAGATCAAACAGGGAACTTGTTGTTTGCTATTCCCATATTGTAGTGTGTTCGAAAAAGAAAATAAGTGTTAGAATAATCTGGAACCCAGCCAAACTGGCAGCGTTATTTCCGCCGATGTGTATAAGTAGAAGTTGCCAGAGTCTTCACCGGCCTCTTCACTTGGGTAAGAAGAGATTCTGGCTATGGTGACCAAGTGGCTCAACGGCGCTTTAATATTCACCTACACCAGTCGCAATCCCTGGTTGCAAGGGTGGGCGCCTAGTCTATATATGCTTAAGGTTTCCCCAGTGTCTGCTACTACCTTGTTGCTGCTTTTTTTTATTAAATTGGGTCACTATCACCCATAAATATAGTTCTAACGTGTGTGCAAGTACAGGTCTCGTGCCACAGGTCAACAGTCGGACAAGGTTTAGTCAGCCGGCAGAATTGGCGGCCTTGATGGCAAGGAGGGCCTAAAGAAACATCTTTTAACCCTCAATTGTACTCCAGAATTCTGGACCTAGCTTCACCGAACCCTGTTTGGTTCTCATGGTAACAGAAACGGCCACATCCCTGGGCACCTTTTTCGTCAAAGATTGTTTTGTTCTATGGGCATCAGCTTGACCATTCTCAACCATGAGGAAAGAGTATCTGCGATCCCTACAGTTTCTTCCCTTTCAGTCGCAAAATAGGCTCACTTACTAACAACAATATATATTTTCAGTCGCTTGCGGTGGCTCACTTTTAAACAAGTCCCCATCAGAGTTGGGAGACGGCTCACAAGTAGTTATCTCTGTCAGGTGCCGCCTACCTCAAATCACCCCTCATCTTGTGGATGCGAACCCTGCCTACTTGCTTCCCTATGGGGGAAGATAACTTCAATCACATGGGTATTGGGTTGGTCACCTATGTATTACCCTTTACTTTCACCCCATACCGATCAACGAACGGGATGTTCTTCTCCTTGGCTACAATTATTCAACAAAGGAGTCCTTATCGTGCTAGTAACAGTCCACAGAGTTCTATATTTCCGTACAACTCTCGGTTTCTACTCCCGCTTCTTTAAAAAAGAAAAAAAGCAATGTGGATCCATCCTAGATGCTTCAGATGGTTCCAATCTCGCACATCCTTTATTTTTTAAGCAGCGCAGGCTGTGCCACATATCTCAACTTACGGGACGTGTAGGCCCACATCCCCATACGTCCCAAACACTGGAAGTCTCTCCAATTTACAGAAATACCACACCCCTTATCTATTCTGAGTCCTCCCATTAGGCCTCTTATCACCACCCCACATGCTCACTAAATGCCTGCCACCATTACCAGCTACAAATTAAGGTCAGTAGGTATTTCCCAACCATAGAGGACTGGCTGCTAAAAGCTCCAATGCAGACCAACGTATCCTAAGTAACCAAAGATTCAAGAATCAAGATCTTTCCCTCAATGTTCAGAAGTCATTCACTGTTTCAAGACTTGCAAGATCTATAGCATCTCTCGCACTCTCGCACGACGATCTCACTCTCACGACGATCTCACTCTCACGACGATCTCACTCTCACGACGATCTCACTCTCACGACGATCTCACTCTCACGACGATCTCACTCTCACGACGATCTCACTCTCACGACGATCTCACTCTCACGACGATCTCACTCTCACGACGATCTCACTCTCACGACGATCTCACTCTCACGACGATCTCACTCTCACGACGATCTCACTCTCACGACGATCTCACTCGCACGACGATCTCACTCTCGCGACGATCTCACTCTCACGACGATCTCACTCTCACGACGATCTCACTCTCACGACGATCTCACTCTCACGACGATCTCACTCGCACGACGATCTCACTCGCACGACGATCTCACTCGCACGACGATCTCACTCGCACGACGATCTCACTCTCACGACGATCTCACTCTCACGACGATCTCTCTCACGACGATCTCACTCTCACGACGATCTCACTCTCTCGACGATCTCACTCTCTCGACGATCTCACTCTCTCGACGATCTCACTCTCTCGACGATCTCACTCTCTCGACGATCTCACACTCGCGCCGATCTCACACTCGCGCCGATCTCACTCTCGCGACGATCACTCTCGCGACGATCTCACACTCGTGACGATCTCACACTCGCGACGATGTCCCACTCGCGACGATGTCCCACTCGCGACGATGTCCCACTCGCGACGATGTCCCACTCGCGACGATGTCCCACTCGCGACGATGTCCCTCTCGCGACGATGTCCCTCTCGCGACGATGTCCCTCTCGCGACGATGTCCCTCTCGCGACGATGTCACTCTCACGATCTCACTCTTTCTCTCTCGCACTCCTGCACTTGGCTGAGACTATGAAATTTCACTGCTAATTACTCCAAAACAGGACCTGTTTCTTCACATCTTGTTGCTGGGCATGATACCCTTCACGATCAATCCAGTACCTACTGCGTGTCTGAGGATAAGACCATGGTAACAGGAGCTACACGTATAATGGATACAAGCACACAAATTTTATGAGCACATCCTAAACATCACCATAAGTATTATGGAAATGCTAGTGTTGGTCTCCTTCTCGCTTATCACAGGGCCTCATCTCCTTCCCCCTATTGTCCCATGTCCTTAGACATGCAAATGTCTCTCTAGAAAACCAGGGCGACCATCTTCAAGACTAGCAAATTCAACAGTGATAGTTTGCAATGCACAACACTATACATTAACCGCTTGAAATGTGGCACAGTCTTCCTCTCCCAGCAAGCTTTTCTTCCACCAATAGCACTCTGTTCCATATTAGTGTGTTCAAACTATATATGGCTAGCATCCATTATATTACAAACTTGAACGTACTCTATCGAGTGCACTTTCCCAAGAAATACACAGCTGTGCGTCTAGCTAACAATCCACAGGATAGATCTCAGTACTTCAATAGACACTCAGCAAATCCGAGGGCAGCTGACCAGAGTGGGAACTGAAACCACTGGCAATACAACCAGTGTGTATTATATCAACAAACAGAGGTACTCGTCGCTCACATTACATCAAGAAGCCCAAGAGCTTTGGGATTGTCTCACAGCTCTCAATATTTTGTTAAAGGCCAAACATCGGTCTGGAGTCCACAACACATTCACAGATGCCCTGAGCAGAACCAAGAACAGTGGAAGAAAGTGACTTGCTTGCAGCTGTGATCCGTAGACCAGCTGATGTGCTAGATCTGAACTCCACTGAGACAAAAAAACAAACATAACAGAAATTGTCCTACCAGGGTTAACGTTTATGCCCTTGCTGCCATTTATTGGTACCCTCACTGATACTTTGACAGCTACATGGTCCAAGACTTCAGGTCTGGAAGTCAGCCGGCCAATAGCCTGATGATTTAGACTTCCTAACTAAGAACTCTACATGTGAGAGCATTATAGTGAATATCTCAATTAGTAATGGCTATCATTCCCAATTCCTTCCTGACAAAGCCTAATAGGATTTAGAAAAGGATTGACTTTTTTGGTCAAAGAATGTTTTCATTTGCGAATCTGACATAAGGTCTATAAATTTGGTTTGCTTACTGGTCCGGGCCACTGAAACCTTGCCCCCAGGCCTGGAGGACATTGGAGCTTATCTAGCCCTGACTTTACACAAAAGGATGTAGCGGAGTATGTCATCTGTGGGGCCTGGATATTTCTGATTTCTTTGGCAGGTCTGTTGGCATCTGTACTCTGCTTAGACTGCATGCATGGATGAGGTAGACTGGATTTTCTGGCACTGTGTAAGTGTCCCAAATTGATATGCCCTTTGATGGGACTGAACTCTTTGTGGAAAAAGTGGCACTAGAGAGATTTAAAGACTGCCGAGCTACTGCACACTTTTTAAGGTAACTGATGCCAGTAAAACCAATCCCTCCTCAATTTAAAAAAATCAAAGGCTATTCCAATTGGCTAGCCTATAAGAGGTTAGTTAAGGTGTAATAAGGTGTAATAAAATGTATACATTTAATGAAGTCCTATTTGTTGCAGAAATATCACTTCTGCAGTTGTGAGAACACTTTGTGACCCAGAGCTGGCTCCACATCAACCTGGTGGAGCTTGGCCCTCATGGCCTTCCTACCATCCATCAAAGAAAGGTTGGTGCAGGTTCTCATGGACAACACTATTTCCATGTGGTACTGCAACAAGTAGAGCGAAGTGGGGTCCTAGGCCCAGTGCCTCGAGACTGCGTTTCTGGAGGTGGGTAGAACAACAGAAAATGATCCATGTCGCCAGCCACCTGGCAGGATCCCTAAAGGCTAGAGTGAACAAACTGAGCAGGTGTGTGGTATATCACAAGTGGCGTCTCTGCCCAGAGGTGTTTTTGGGTGTCTTCTATCATGAGAGAAGCCCTGGCTATATTTATTTGCTATGGTTGGGAGCACGCAGTGTCAGTAGTTTGGCACTCTAGAGTTTCCTCCAAGGTGCTGCTTTCACAAAGTACTACAGCTTTTGACAGCAATATCCGACGAGAATGGCACTTTTGTACGGTCAGTCCTGCAGGATAGTTTTGTCTCGGTCCACTCAAGATCCTCCGATTTTGGGGGGGGGGGGGGGGGGGGGGAAGGGGAACTGCCTTGGTTTCTTTTCTAAAGTTGAGTAATTTGCAGTTAGATGTATCCATCTTGTACGGAAACATGTTTGTTTGCTGGGTCACCCCCACGTTTTGCCCCTATTTTGACTACTAGGTGATTCTGAAATGCCCTAAGCTCTGCATGCGCTCCGACCCATAAAAAGTACATGCTTAATTGGCTCATTCCCAATTGGCAAAACTTAACTTGCTTGTAAGTCTCTAATATATGGTACTCGGGGGAACAAGGGCCTGTAAGTTTAAGTTGTCTCTCAGGGACTGCATCACTAGTTGTTCCACCATGAGTGTGACCAGGCTAAAGCATGACTCCCAGCATGCCATTCCTGGCTGGCAGAGCAGTTTTGAATTGCTAACTACACTTTGGCAAAGCCCAAGCTTTCCTCTTTAATATTTGAAAGTCACCCCTAAAGCAGGCCTTTTGAACCCTAAAGGTGCAGGGTGCACTATATTTAAAGGCTGGACCTGCAGTTTCATGGTCGAAGGTCCTAAAAATAATAAACCCACAATGTTGTGGTTTCTGTTTTAAAAGGGTTAGTAGCCCCATTGGCGAGTGCAAAGTTGCATGCTGACATTTTGCTAATGAGAACTTCTGAATGGTACTACTAAGATTGGTACTTCTAGGTATCAAAATAATCAGTGCATTAACTCTGATTTAATGGTTACATTTGATTTAACGTCACTGGTGGCAATAGTGCAACCTTCTGCTAAGTTGTTACTTTGTTACCCAAGGTTTTCCAGTTTATTGTTGCACACATAGATGGTCTTTTAGGCAGCCTCCTGACATCCTGTGGAGAGGTGTGAATGATACCCAGGTAGGGAAGTAAATCACAGTGGACGCAGGAGGTATTTTCTCTTCCTGGAAGGAAAAGCAAAACTGGGTGTGGATCCAAAAGGAGATCTTTAAATGCGGATCCGCCTTTGATGGGCAAACCTCAAGCACATACAAGAAGAGCTGCTCCTGTTGTTTCCTGGAAATGGTGAAGTCAAGGACAGAGAGGGGAAACGAGTGGCTAAAATGGTTTTCCTGTGGGCGTGTAGCCCTAAGGTAGCCACACCCTTAGGGTGGGCAACCAAGCTCCACAAGCCAAGAGAGGGGTTCTGCCATTTTGAGTGTAGGCAGAACACAGCATTCTGAGATACCTGGATGCTCTGCTTCATAGGAATTTGGCATCCGATGGGAGGTATACAAGTAGCCCATTGGCTAGTGAACACCGCATCCCCTGAGGGCACTTTCTGTGCATAAATTAGGCACCCAGACCTCAGATCTTTTCTGTACTGGAGAAGTCTAAAGAAGGACTGCTCTGCTGAACCTGCACCGGGCAAAAAGAGGCTGCACCAAAATCGGTCTGCCCCTGCTGCACTTTGAGCTTGCAAAGAGAACTGTGCTTGTGGTGCTCTGCTTGAGGAAGAGTCTTCCCTGAGCTGCAGACAGAAGACTAACCTCCAAGAGTCTGTTGGCTGAATTCCTGTTTCAGCACCAGGGCCACAAAAGCTAAAGCAGTCTGCCTTGGTGAGTTGGTAGTCCATATCTCTGGATTGTTGCTCACTACCAAATTGCAGCCTGAAAGACGCAGTCTGGACCGTTGTCACCGGAGACCATTCTTGAGTAGCTTTATCTTCCTGCATCCCTTGCATCAGGACCACTCCATTGAAGTCAATGGTAAGTTGCCATTTTATTTTTATTTTTTGCAGATTTTATATAGTGCGAACTCGACCCGAAGGTATTGGAGTGCTTTAAATGAGCATCGGTTACGTTACACATTCAGGCACGGGGAAATTAAGTGATTTGCCCAGAATCACAGGATGTATACGCGACCCCGAGGCTCGAATCCTGGTTTCCAGCACCAAAGTCGGCAGACTAGCTGACGGACCATTCCATTAACGCTGGAACTTGACTGGAGCCTGATTTTTCTATAAGGTAACTGTTCTTTGGATCTTTGTTACTCCCCTGATGACCAGCTCCATCCTGGAGTTGGTCGCCAAAGTTAAATGGAAGTGACCGCATACAACTTTGTCAAAGTTTAGTAAACGTTTCCAAGTCCCGGTTTTGTGGTACTTATCGATGCTTGTTTGCGGTTGAGTAAAAAGCTGTGATTTATTGTTTCTTCAAGTATTTATCTCTGTAACCCTCCTGTGGATCTTGTTCTTTGTAGTGTCTATACATTTTCAAGAATACAGTCTATTTTTATGAATTGGTGTTGGATTTCTTGAGTTGTTTCTTTTCTATTCAATTGTTTTGGTGGCACTTCATGCTTTGCACTTGTTCGTTTGTTTAAGCCTGACTGCTCAAAGCCACAGCTATCCAGGGTTGAGCTATTGTTTTACAAACAAGCCTGACTGGACTCAACTGGTTTGTGAGGTTATTGCACGGTCAGATCTCACAGGAACACCATACAATAAACAACATGTTCGAGGCATATGAGCTGCAGATCACACACTGTCATTAGATTGCCATCTGGTGTTGGGCCCTGATGCTTGCACTTTGTTGTTGTCTTGGAAGAAGTCTTTGGAAGTCACGAGATAGGTGACAACTCCTTTCGACAATAGTGCGCATGGGCATCGACTCCATCGTTAGATTGTTTTTTCCGCCATCGGGCTCAGATGTGTTTATTGCTCTCCAGTTCGGTGTTACCGATCTACTGTTCGACGCAAAATCCTTCTCCCATTCTTTGGTATCGTTTCGATCGCGTTTCCCATTCGACGCGCATCTCTGCAAACTTGAATTCTTCAATTCTGGTCGTCGACGCAGGCCTTCGGGCCTACCTGCGCCATAAGGCCTTTGGCTCATAGAAAGGACTCCCTTCAAAAAGTGTCCTAAATGTGGATCCAAGTTTCCACACGCCGATCTTCACGAGGTGCGTTACCTCTGCCTTTCACCTGAGCACGATGCCAAAGACTGTCTAGCTTTTGCCTCTTTCCGCTCCAATAAGACAATTCGGGATCGTCGAGCTCGAAGAACCATGGCTCTATCATTGACATCGATTCCGGATGACATCTTCCAGGAAGGCATCAACGGACAGGAGCAGATTCAAGAGGGCTACATCAGCGCCTCCAAAGCCGACGACTCCGACGTCGAAGACATCACTCCGGGGCAGCGGGTCGCAAGTACTGACGTCGACCTCTCCCCACCACTCATTCCCAAAAAGGCTTTGTCACTCCTTCACCTTCGGGCCTAGGTGCACACCGGGACAAAACTTCTCATGCCCCACCTTCGGGCTCGGCAAAGAAGTCGATACACAAGCCTTCAGGCCACTCTGGATCGAGCCAGCTTGCCGTTGGTGCCGATCCTCTATATCCGGCAGCAAAAAAGAAACCCCTGCTTTCCTCCGCACCAACACCTAGCTCCACATCGACGCCTTTGGCGCCGAAATCCATTGTTACGGACGTCCCGGCACTGAAAAAATCATCGGAACCAAGTAAACACCCGGTTCCAAAGACCTTGGGCGCTCAGTCTTCAGAGACCAAAAAAACCCTCAGAACAGACCAAATGACCGGTTCCAAAGAACACTGACGCTCAAACTACGGATCCGAAAAAAACCATCAGAACCGAAGAAACAACCAGTGCCGAAGACCCTACCGGAACCCAGGAAAACTCCCGATTCCAGACCTAAGGAGCACAAAACGACTCTAAAACCTCTGCCATACAAACAATCGGACCCGAAAAAATCGGCACCGAGGTGGAGCTTCTTCGACCTGATCCAACCCAAAAAACTCTTCAAAAAGACCCCAAGACAGGTCAACTTTACTTAGTCCTTCCAAGAAAAGGAAACTGGACAAACCTGTACCAGCTCCACTTCCTTTAAAAAAGAGAGACATTGCAACTTCTCCTTTAAGGATTCCTTCTCCACCTCTTCCTCCACATCACTCTCCTATCCCATATTCACTGCCCTCACCATCTCCTCCACCTCAGGATGATGATGACACCTCTGAAGATGAAGGGGATGATCAACCTTTAGGGGAACCTAGTCCTCCTGGTACCCCAAAAGGCACATGGAAGGATTATGACACACCAGATGTCCCAGACACACCACAGGATGACATCTACCCATCTAGACCATCCCTTCTGGAGGACACTATAGGATTCACTCAGCTCATACACAGAGCAGCAGAATACCACGGGGTGAACTTGCACACAGACCCTGTAGAGGAAGATTTCCTCGTGGACACTTTCGCACCATCCCAGAGGTCCACTTCCATTCTCCCAATGTTAAAAGGGGTGATCAAACACGCTCCTGGAGTGTTTAAGGATCCTGTAAGGGCCAGAGTCATTAATCCCAGGGTAGAAAAGAAGTAGAAGTCTGCCCCAGCTGACCCTGTTTATATTAAAGGGCAGGTACCCTTGGATCCCTTAGTGGTCTCCAACACCAGGAAAAGGGCTAATTCACAAACCACAGGAGATGCTCCCCCTCCTGATAAGGAGTAAAAACTGCTGGACGTATCTGGTAAAAGAACGGCGTCCCAAGCAGCCAACATATGGATGATTGCCAACACACAGGTTTTGCTCGCTAGATATGATAGGGCACACTAAGACGAGCTAGAGACCCTACCACAACACCTTCCAGACAAATATAAAACATGAGCCAATTACCTCATCCAGGAAGGCAAGTTCATAAATAATACCTCCATTCGTTGTGCTCTGGACGCTGCAGACACAGCATCCCGGGCTATTAATACCAGTGTCCTTTTACGCAGGCATGCCTGGCTACACATTTCCAGCTTCAAACCCGAAGTTCAAACTACCATATTTAATCAACCGTTTGACCAGGAACACTTATTTGGGCCCACTGTAGGTTCATCTTTGAAGAAGGATACCGACACTTCCAAATCAATGGGAGCTTTGCAATCGCAAGCTCCCAGAAGTTCCTTTCGTTGCTCCTCTTATAGAGGCCACTCTAGAGGTTTTACCATGGATAACCCCTCCACTTCCTACAAGAGTCCCACCCAGACCTCATCTAACAGAGGCTATTACAGAGGAGGCTACAGGGGCAATAACAACCAGGGTAGAGGCAAAACTACTAATACTCGTACCACCTCTACACCTAAACAATGACTTCTCTCCACTACCCCCGGACCGCTCTAGTCCGGTCGGGGGAAGATTGCTACAGTTCCTACCTGTCTGGAACAACATTACCACGGACAGGTGGGTAAGACAAATCATTCAATCAGGTTATTGCCTAGAGCTCACTTCAACTCCCCCAAACATACCACCCAAACAGCGTCCAATGTCAACAGAGCACTTAACGCTCCAAAAACAAGAGAGGCTTTCCCGCCTAGAAAAACATGACATAGAACCAGTTCCCCTTCATCACCAAAACACAGGGGTTTACTCCCTGTACTTCCTCGTTCCAAAGAAGGACGGAACCCTGAGACCCATCTTGGACCTCAGACCATTAAACCTCTACATGCAATCAGACCATTTCCATATGATCACTCTTCAACAGGTCCTCCCTCTACTCAAACAGGGCGACTTCCTTGCCACATTAGATCTCAAGGACGCCTACTTCCACATTCCCATTCACCCTGCTCACAGGAAATATCTTTGGTTTGTAGTGGACGATCAGCATTACCCATTCAAGGTTCTCCCATTCAGAGTCACCACAGCACCCAGGGTCTTCACAAAATGTCTGGCAGTGGTAGCAGCCCACTTAAGAAGACAACAAATTCACGTCTTCCCATATTTAGACGACTGGCTCATAAAAGCCAAGTCACATACCCAGTGTGTAACTCACACACACGCCACAATCCAACTACTTCACGACTTAGGGTTTACCATAAACCTCACAAAGTCTCACCTTCAACCATCCCACATCCAACAATATCTGGGTGCCACAATAAACACCTCAAAAAGCCTTGCATATCCCAGTCCAGCCAGGATGGCAAGCATACAAGCCCTTATAACAAGATTCCAGCCGTAACACTCACTTCCAGCTCGAGTGTTCATGCAACTCATGGGGATGATGGCCTCTTGCATATTCATAGTACCTCATGCAAGACTCCAGATGCCCCCTGTTGGAAAAACACACTCCCACACTGAAAGGGTGGTGGTGTCCTCCTCAACACACTGTGGTAGCTTGGCTCGAGTGGTCAGGAATCAGGCTCCGTGCTAAGCATACGACATACCCATACAATAACCATGCGTGCATCCGTTCCAAAAACGACTCTACACCGTAAAAATTATGAAAATATCTTTCTTTATCTTCTTTTTCTCTTAGTTGCTGATTGGATAAAATAAATAACAATCACAATATACAAACTTTTTAGATAGTGCAGGTCAAATAAATACTGGCTTAATGATTCAATAAATAGGGGTGATCATAAATAATGAAGGCATAAATATAAGTGCAATACATACAGGCAATTAAATATTCTGAGGCAATAAATACTGTAAACCAATAAATATTGTGCATCAATAAATACTGTGGACCAATAAATACAGTGAAGCAATAAATAGGTTAAATACAATAAATACAGTGCCCCTAATAAATACTTAAAAGCTGACAGTGACACTCATAGAATCAGATCACTTTTGAATTCCTAAGGGCTGATTTGGCCCAGGCACAGCTTGTGGGGATGTGGAAGGCTTGGGGGTGTCTACTCCCTGGCTTGGACAAGGCTGAGGCCTAAACTGAGGTAGATCAAGGGGGGGAATACCAGAGACCTGGCTCTCTCCCTCCACACAACCCCTCTAAATTAGTCTCAGCTCACCCCCTGGCACAGTCAGTTTGGTTCCAGCACCTCCCTAGCCCCTTAGAGCAGTCTCTCAGGTCTCCACAGGGCCTCAGGCGCCCTCTACTCCACTTACTGCCCTTTTTCTGATGCTCCGACGCCGCTGGAGTCGGGTCGACGCCGTGAGGCGGTTCCGGTTCGATGTCGGCGGCCTCGGCACAATGTCAGTTCTTGACGACGCCGGTAGGCGGCTCCGGTTCGATGTCGGCGGCCTCGGCTCGATCTCGACCTCCGACTCGATGGCGTCGGGCAGTCTTTACTCGATGTCGACTTCGGGTGGCTCCGGTCCGATGGCGACCTCAACTTCGATGACGTCGGCCGGCCTTGACTCGATGTCGACTTCCGGCGGATCCGGAGTGCGATCCTCACTCCCGACCTCCGGTGCTCCTCTCCTTAGGTTTCCGGCGACTCCGGAGTGCGACCTCCACTCCCGACCTCCGGCACGATTCTCTCAGGTTCCAGCGACTCCGGAGTGCGATCCTCACTCCCGACCTCCGGTACACTTCACCTTGGTCTCCGACGACTCCGGAGGGCGGACTTCACTCCTCCGATGACGCCGCTCACTCGACCTCGGGTGACTTCCTCCTCGACCTCTGGTACTCCTCACGACCTCTGACGGCGCCCTCTCTCGACCTCTGGCGGCTCCGGGTACGACGTCCGCTTTCCAGTCGGTGCCGCTTCTCCACCTCGGGCTCCAGGTCTCAGGCTACTCGACGTCGGACTCCAGGGAAACCAGTTTCCAGGTCAGGATCTTGCTGTTCTCGGTTTCTAAGGCCTGTTCCTGCTGTCCAGGTCCTTAGGATGGTTTTTCTTGCTTCTTCCCACACAGGGCTCCAGGCTGGGCTCAGTCAGTAGGGACTAGTATCAAGGGTGGGTTTATGGACCCCACTCCAGGCACAAGTTTCCACCCCTGCTGCCTCACTCCTTCCTCCTTCAGGTTTCTGCTGCTCACTCTTCACCAGTCAGGTGCCAACTGCCAGCTCCAACTGTCAACTCTCTGTCTTCGCTTCCCAACATTCTAAACCGCCTCCAACGGTCACAGGGTTCTGGAATGTTCTGGAAGGTGCTAGTAGGTTCCAGTGGGTGCTGGTGATGTCACAGATGGCCACCATTTTGTGCTCCAGGCCCTCAGACAGAAGTTTCAGGGGTAGATAAAATGGCTCCCTGAATCTGCAGCAACACTAAAAAGTCTGGTGGTTCCCAAAAAGGAAAAATTCAAACAGGGTTTGAGGCAAAAGTGGGACAAAATAAATAATGATGAGGAGGGACCACCCAAAGGGCTGACAGGTCTAACACCCCCCTTACAGGAATGCTTGGTACGTCAGTGGAACCAAGTTCAAGGTCAGCTAACAGATCTGGTGTTGGTGGACGGCCGCACTCCTCGCTCTCAGCAGGCCCCGGTCTGACCCCGGTCCGTCACGGCGTGTGCCGATTGAACGGAGGGTCGCCTGGGGCTTGCACTGCTTCAGGTGTGCAACCGGAAGCTCTAGGTTAGCACTCCAGCCTTTTTCGTCCCTCCTTTATTTATTTGGGCGAAGGGCGCGGACGCGTCCGGCGGCGCGCCAAAGGCAAGCCCGTCTGCGCCCGTCCGCGCCTGACCGCAGCCAGAAGCCAGGACCCCTGTATTTTTGATTTTTTTTGCCCCTGTCTTGAACCCAGGAGTTTCCTATCTTCTTATCACATTCTATTGACATTTCTTTGTCTGCCCGATGAACCATGGGCTTCATCCAATACACGAGTCAAGAAATAAAAGATTTAATTACCTCTTCGAAAAAATTTACAGGTGTGTGGGAAACTGACTGATCTAGGGTCCCAGACATTGGGCGTTCTCCTGTTTCAACTGACCTTAAAGTGCCTAATAGCTCCTTGGGCCCCAGCTAACACAATGCGCCTCCTGGATCTTTCAGAGCGATTTATTTCAATGCACGCTCCATCTCCAAACATCCTATAGAGATATGGAGCTTATTAGACCAAACTGATCCAGAGACATGTTTCGTTACGGAAACTTGGCTTCAGGAACACGCCTCTCTGGATGTACACATCGCTTTCCCCTCACAATATAAATTCATTCGAATCGATAGGAAAGAGAAAATAGGGGGCGGCTTGTTAATTGCTTACAAATGTGCTTTAACGATTACTGTTTTGGAAAATATAATGCACAGTCAAATAGAAATATGTACCCTTAAGATCACTGGCCTCTCCAATGGTTCTTGGAGAGGGGCACTGGTTTACCGACCCCCCGGTATAAAAGGAGATTTCTCAAATCCGCTATTAGAAATTATTGCGCCCCATGTCTTAGCCTCTGACAATTTTTTCCTGATTGGAGATTTTAATCACTATGCAGAAATGCTATTAAACCCTGATACTGACAAACTAATCTCTAATATGAGTACTCTTGCTCAGTTGGTGGTTGGTTCCACCCACTGCGCCGGCCACACACTGGATCTTCTATTTACGAATGCCTCCGAAATGATTATGGAATCCCCTGAACCGTTGTTATGGACTGATCATTACCTATTGAAATTCGCTATTCCCACTGTTTTAAAAGAAAAAAATAATTTAGATAGCGAAGTCGTGTTACACAGCTCTTGGTGCAAAGTAACTCTGTCCCTTTTTCAAAACAAATTCTGCTCTGACCCGATAGACCCAGCAGCAAGTGTCAACCACATGGCATTACAATTTAATAAGGCCATTTTGACCACTCTAGACATAATTGCCCCTTTACATAACGTTAAGTTTAAGACTAGAACTGCAACCTGGTTTACTGATCAATTAAAAACCACTAAAAGTCTGTGTAGAACTGCCGAAAGATTATGGTGAAAAAGTAGAAACCCCGCAGACCGTGAAAGTTATAAGAAACAGCATCATAGCTACATGAATGAAATAAAATTGGCAAAAAAATCCTTTTTGATCAATCGGATGAGAATGGCAGAAAATTCCTCCAGGGAACTCTATCATATTTTAAAAGAATTTACTGTTCCTACAGATCTGCCCACTGTCTGCTTCTCAAAACTGGATCAAGTCTTTATCTGAATTCTTTGAAGCAACAATTATGAATATTCATCGGACTTTTCTACCCCTACATACCACCACCCTTTTCGAAGAACTGCCCCGTCTTTTACCTGACCCTCCCGGCATTTTACATGAGTTTATAGAATGTGACCATAAGTCTGTCACTTCGGCTATGCTAAAGATAAAATCAGGCTCCCCACCTGACCCCTTTCCTTCAAAATTATTTTCTATTATGGCGCCTACAGTTTTAGACGGATTGATTGACCTTTTCAATAAATCCTTCTCTGAAGCTGATTTTCCTTCTGTCTGGAAGGCAGCCAGAATTAGACCTATCCTAAAGAAGCCGACAGCCGACCCCAAGGTGCTTCTAAATTATTGACCCATTTCACTACTTCCCTATTTTGGGAAAATGCTGGAGTCCCTTGTGAATCAACAGCTGGTAAACCATCTTGAGAGCCTTGGACTTTTAGACTCCTCTCAGTCCGGCTTTAGAACGGCGCACTGTACGGAGAAAGCACTGATTGAGGTCACTGATAATATCGGACTAGCTCTAGATAAACATCAATCGGCTGTCCTCATCCTGCTTGATCTGTCTGCTGCCTTTGACACCATTTCCCATAAGATTCTTGAACAAAGGCTCTGGAAGGTTGGTGTCAGGGGGAATGCTCTTAAATGGGTTATCAGCTACCTATCAGAACGTACAACTACTGTCCAGATGGGAAACATTATTTCTTGTGAAAGACCGGTAAAGATGGGAGTTCCACAGGGCTCTATTTTGAGCCCCACTCTTTTTAATCTTTATATGACCCCCTTGGCTGAGGTGATCAGATCACATGGTTGTGATGTCATATCCTACGCAGATGACACGCAGATTCTGGTCACCTTAGGCCCCGATCCCAATGACACTAAGCAACGTTGTAAAAATTCTTACCCATGTCGACAAATCGATGAGATCAAACCATCTCCAGCTGAACGGGGGCAAGTCGGAGATCATGCTCTTTGGTAAAGCTATCGACCATTGGTTGCACTATTGGTGGCCTTCTAGCCTTGGCTCATGTCGTGCCCCAAAGAACGTCGTACGTAATCTAGGTTCTACATGGACGACTGTCTATCCATGCGGGGCCATGTTAACCATGTCGTTGGCACTTGTTTTGGTGTCATGCGTAGCCTACGAAAGGTTTTTAAATGGCTCCCCATAGAGGCACGAAAACCCTTGACACAAGGACTGATCATCAATACAATGGATTATGGCAACGCACTATTGCTGTCAATAAATGAAGATCTTATAAATAGACTTCAGGTTCTACAGAACACCGCTGCCAGATTAGTCCTTGACCGCCCATATAGATCTCCTTCTGTAGCATGTTTAAACACTCTTCACTGGCTCCCGGTGAAAAAACAAACTCTTTTTAAAATACTATGTTTGACCCCTAAGCATAGGCATGGAACTGTTTCAAATTACTGGCTGACAAAGTTACATTGGTATCACCCGTCCAGGATGCTACGCTCCAGCGATGCGGCATTGCTGACCCCATTTAGAATCTACACTGTCAGGCAAGGAGGCCGTTCGTTCTCCTATTTGGCACCATCGTCCTGGAATAAAATGCCTTTCTACCTTCGTAGCATTCCAGAACACAGTAAATTCCGTAAAGAGTTTAAGACCTGGCTTTTTGGAAATTAGATCTGGTCCGTTTATCAGAGCCGTCTGCAAGCGTCATGAGACTTGTGTGAAGGATATGTGCGTGATACAAATGCTCCTGGAACACCCAAAACCTTTCCAAAGGACGACCTTCCTAGAGCCGGTTCCACAGATTGTGCTAACAGCAGACGCATCGCTCACCAGCTGGGGAGCTCATTTACTTCATCACACCATACAGGGCGCATGGACACCTCAGCAAAGGCTACTCCACATCAACCATTTGGAGTTACTAGCAATCTTTCTGGCATTAAATCATGCCAGAAACAGATATCCGGCAAAGCTGTCTTAGTCCGCACGGACAATATGACAGCAATGTACTATTTACAAAAGCAGGGACACACACACACACACACACACACGCACTCTCCAGCTCTCTCAACTAGCACAGAGCATATGGAGGTGGGCCATTCCTCAAAACATATTCCTGTTAGCCCAATATCTCCCAGGAATTCAAAACCACATGGCAGATCTGTTAAGTCGACAGACACAACAGATTCACGAGTGGGAGCTTCATCCACAAGTTCTTCAACCGTTCTTCCAAATGTGGGGGCAGCCAGAGATTGATCTCTTTGCCACACATTACAACACAAAATGCCCAAGCTTCGCCGCCAGATATCCACACCCATTGTCCAAAGGCAATGCAATATGGATGAATTGGTCAGGCAGATTTGCGTACACTTTTCCACCTCTCCCACTCATTCCATTAGTGGTGCGCAAGCTGCAACAACAGTCACTATCGCTGATCCTGGTTGCTCCAACATATGCCAGACAACTGTGGTACACAACATTGCTGTAACTATCAGTAGTCCCGCACCAAAAACTACACCTCTCCCCACAGCTCTTAACACAGAACCATGGAGAGATCGGACACCCAGATCCAGCACAGCTCAACCTAGCGTTCTGGCTCCTGAAGTCTTAGAGTTTGGTTATCTCAATCTTCCACCTGATTGTATGAACGTTATCAAAGAAGCTAGGCGCCCCACCACAAGAGCCTGCTATGCAGCCATGTGGAAAAGATGTGTTATATATTGTAACAATAACAACATTAATCCTCCAGATGCCTCCACTCAGCACATCATATGTTACCTGCTGCATCTTCAAAGATGTAATCTAGCATACACATCAATTAGATTACATCTCGCTGCCATTGCAGCTTACCTACAAAATAGACAACATCTGTCATTGTTCAAGGTGCCTGCCATTAATGCATTTATGGAAGGCCTCAAGAGAATAATTCCTCCCAGGGTACCTCCCTCCCCAGTGTGGAATTTGAACATCGTCCTCACAAGATTAATGGGTCCTCCATTAGAACCACTGCATAAATGCGAGGTACAATTTCTTACATGGAAAGTCGCTTTCCTTGTGGTCATTTCAATTTTTAGAAGAGTCGGTGAGCTACAAGCACTAACTATTCAAGAACCATTTTTCCAACTCCATCATAAAGCGGTTCTCAGGACAAATCCCAAATTCCTTCCTAAAGTCATTTCTCCCTTCCATCTAAACCAATCTGTTGAGTTGCCAGTGTTCTTCTCGCAAACACAAACAGGAGCAGAAAGAGCTCTTCATACACTCGGCGTGAAAAGAACACTCCTTTACTATATTGACAGAACAAAACCTTTTCGCAAAACAAAACAACTTTTTATATCCTTCTCACCACCAAATAAAGGCAATCCCATTTCAAAGTCTGGAATTGCAAGGTGGATTGTCAAATGTATACAAATTTGCTATCACAAAGCAAAATGTACACTGTCTATTCCCCCTAAAGCCCACTAAAGCTGTACTCAAAACGCTATTTCAAACTACTGCAACAGATACTGGTGGTCGCCGCTAAGGAGGAGTACTGCTATGCAATCTATGCACAGTGTGTGATCTGCAGCTCATATGCCTCGAAAGGAAAATGCTACTTACCAGTATGCATCTGTTCTTGGCATGTAGAGCTGCAGATTCACACACGCCCACCCACCTCCCTGACTATCTTTATCTGTTCCAGTATTATCTTAATTAGATGCAACATACATGGACATCTATTTCTGTTTCATACGAAACTCCATTTCCCTTCTTGGCGAAAAAAATCTGACATTGGTGTCGATGCCCATGCGCACTATTGTCCAAAGGAGGAGTCACCTATCTCGTGACTTCCAAAGACTTCTTCCAAGACATCAACACAGTGCGAACATCCGGGCCCAACACCAGATCGCGATCTATGCACTGTGTGTGAATCTGCAGCTCTACATGCCAAGAACAGATGCTTACTGGTAAGTAGCATTTTCCTTCCTCACACATCTAAAGAACAAGTTGCCTACGTTAAGTACTGCTCTTTCTGGAAGATGATCTTTCTAACCACAGATTGCTCATTACTCCCGCACCTCTCCATTTTCTCGAGTGGTTTTCTTAACATTTAATAGGATCCCAAGCTAGATATCAGCACACTATTCTAAACCATTGTTCTACACTTTTCATCTGAGGCGACAGAAAAGAAAAGAGAAAAAATATACGTCACCATGCTGAGTTGGAGCTTATATGCTGCTCAATTCTATCACTTCTGGGGTGGTACAGAGCCTGGCCAGAGCAGTACCACTACAACCAGCTGGCTCATTAGAGCGCTGCTGATGAAGTTCTCTGTGTCCAGCCTGAAACTTGGAGGTGTTCTAAAGGTGAAGAATGTGTGGTAAAATCAATTAACAACCAGAAGGAGTGTTGCAGAAGGTAAGTTGTTCTTTGCAGCATGTGTTGATGTAGGTCGTATGCTGTGCACACTCCTGCCATCTAGTTTTGTGTTTAGAGCATTAAAAATAATTTGGGTTTGAAGTAACTCCTCCCCCCACCCCCCTTTCCTGAAACCAACGAAGACAAATTCCACCTCAGACTGTTTGTTTTGACTGCCTTGTTACTGTTGAGCAATGAATGACACCCAGGGGTTTAGGCCCCAAAACCTTGGACTGGTCACAAAACCGCCAGAAAACACAATCCTCCACAAGGCAATGGTCTACCTCAACCCAGGATGTATTTTAAAAGGTACCTCGGCTCTATGGCAAGGAATGGCCCCCAAGGACACCATTCCTTGACTGTAGGACCTTCTCTGAACAAACTTCAACATTCCATAGTACCCACTGTTGTTGAAACTGTTTGATGTCGAAAGGCACCCAATACTCACCTTGATGACCCTAACGACTCAAACGCTAGAGAACTATCCTCCAGTCTAGGTGCCCTCGAACTACAGCAACTAGTCCTTGGGCCCACCCACCTAAACGGACACCTTTTGGACCCCATATTCAGCAACTGCCCGAACCTACAAGTTGGAAACCCTTCCCCCCTTCCCTGGACTGATCACTTCCTTATCCCTTTCACATGGACCCTCCCCAACCACCCCTTACCTAAACCCATGACTGCCCAATAGTCACGTAATTGGTCCAAACTTCCCCAGCCGGAATGGCGGGAGAACCTTGATCTAACCGTACCCACTAAAACCTCCAACCCCATAGAGGGCAATGAGAACTACAACAGCTGGATTACCAATTCTCTAGATCTGGTACTTCCATTTAAACGCACCCACCCCAAGCGGGGGAATCCGACCGCCCGTGGTACACTACTGACCTCCGAGACGCCAAACGCAACTGTAAAAGAATTGAGAGAAAATGGCGTCTCGACTACTTACCAACGGACAAAACAGCTTACAAAGCAGCTATCAAAAGCTACAAATCCAGCATTAAATTAGCGCAGGCAAAATACATTGAGGAAAGAATTGACAAGGCAGCCTCTAAGCCCAAGGAGATCTATCGGATAGCAAAATCCCTCCTTCAACTACCCGAGACACCAAAGGAGCACAGCAACACCCAGGTCCACTGTGACGAGCTAGCGGACTTCTTTTACCGCAAAATAGAATCTTTAATTCCTCTTTCTCTCAAAATATCCCTCGGCCCAGCTGCCCTGTAGACCCAGGTTCTGCGGCAGCACTACCCGTCTCCCTCACATATATCCCGCCCTTAGATCTTAGCCATGTAGAAAGTATTATGCAACAGGTCAAATCAGGATCACCCACTGACCCGGCCCCTCCGCGAGTTCTCACCCCGATCACCAGTCAGATCTCACCCACCATTCGGGACCTGCTTAACTCCTCTCTCCACGCTGGCATCAGTAGGATAGGAATCTCGGGAGCGGCACTCACCTGGCTGAGATCCTTTCTCACAGATCGATCTTTTCAGGTATTTGAGAAAGATTTCACCTCCTCCAGCAGACCCCTGAACTGTGGGGTGCCCCAGGGCTCCTCCCTGAGCCCCACCCTTTTTAATGTTTACCTTAGTCCTTTGGCTGATGTCGTCCGCCCCTTTGGAGTGAAAATTATCACCTATGCGGACGACACACAGCTTGTGGTGGCGTTGGACCCCCTCTCAATTCCCACCACAGCCTATACAAATGTCTGGAAGCAGTCGCCGCCTGGATGTCGGCCTCCTGCTTAAAACTAAACGGGGAGAAAACAGAGATTATGCTCTTGGGAAATACCATCACCAAATCTATCGACTCCATCGGGCCCCTTTGCCTAGGCTGTCCCCCCGAACCCAAAGAACAAATCAAAAGTCTCGGCATTTGGCTGGACAGAACACTCAACTTTAACTACCAGGCAACTAAGCTTGCTGCCACATGCTTCGGGCTCCTGAGGCTACTTCGTAAAATCCTCCACCTTCTCCCGTTCCACTCAAAACGGATCATGATCCAAGGGCTGATTCTATCTCGCCTTGACTGCGGAAATGCCCTATACCTTGGGGCTCCACAGTCCACGCTCAATAGACTTCAAATTGTCCAAAACTGTGCCACCAGGACCCTTCTCGATATCCCGCGACGAGTCTCAGTCAAAGCTCGACTGAAAGATCTCCACTGGCTTCCTGTGAAATCGAGGATTGAATTCAAGGCCATGTGTATTGCCCATCGCTCCTACTGGGGAACAGGCCCTGCTATCAATCGCCCCCTGGTAAATGCCTATCATCCCAATCGTCTCCTCAGATCCGGGACATCTTATCTCACCACAGTGCCCCGAATCAAGAGAGCCAGGTGTGGAGGCCTGTTGCTCTCCTACAACCTAGCCAAGATCTGGAACACTCTTCCCCTCTCAATCAGATCAGAACCTAATCTACTTACCTTCCGAAAGCTCCTTAAAACCTGGCTTTTTTAATAAATCATCTTTTTAATAAATCCTCTTTTTAATAAATCATTTTAATAATTCGTTTAAGTCTAGCGTACTCCGCCCAGCCCAACCTATGCAGCGCTGGGACGCCCCAGGGTAGCCATCGCGCTTTATAAATTATCTTTTCATTTCATTCATTTAATTTCACCCTCGCGGCCCAAAAAGTCTCAAAGTCAGTGCCTTAAACTGTGGAGCTGAGAGAATTCCAATCACCCTTCCGCGTCTAGCTGTGCTTCAAAGCTTAGTAAGACTTTGATGCCCAGTACATAGTAGCCACAACATGACAACAGTGATGCAGCACAATCTGAAGCCAGGATGGAGAGGATGATTTACATCAAACCTACATAAGGCTGATTGCTTGATGTCCCTTATTCCACACAGCCACTTCATAAGAAAAACTAGCTCACTGAGGAGGTTTTTAGAGAGATCAGAGCTTGCCTATCTAAAGGAAGAGAAACTGGCACAATTTTTAACAACGTCACCACCTCAAAATGACTTCAAACCACACTGTTCAATTGGAGTGAGATGACCCATCCACAGCATCCATACCAGGATCAACAGTTAAGAATATAAGTGGCGTGAATACAGGTTGGATAGTCAGGATAAAGCAACCTTAAAATATTTCTGTAACACTGTGACAGCACTTACATTTACAGCACAACAAAGTTATATTACAAGTGAAAGAGGAGAAGGACAACTTCCTCAAAGAGATCCTTTCCGGGAGAGAGAGCAGCACCCAGTTTTTGCTACTCCTTAGAACTATGTTTAAGTACTCGGAGAATTTAGAGGACCCTGCGCAAGTCGAGATGGTTACAACACAGCTACTAAAGGAGTTTAGGCCCACACATCAAGGTCCATTATTCATTTGTGAGCATGTTTGGACTCTCTGGTTTTGCACACAACCCGGAAATTAGCTATAATTTAGGATACAGGATACAACCTGCCTCCCGAAAAAGAAAGCAAGAAGTTTGATGCTGCAAACAAACAGTTTGAAATAGAGGCAGCAACTCAATTTGCATGGCAAATTCTGTCAGTCTAAAAGCACGATCTGATAGTCAACCGTCTACTCTGTGTGAGAATGATAATAAAACTGTTAGGAATGATTGTGTCAAATGCAGTTCTGGTCCCAAATGAAAAAGTTTACACTTGCATCCTCTCTACAGGAATGCCTTGTCGGACAATGGTCACTTGTGACGGTACTAAAAGGGTTTAGTTTATGCATAGTCAAAGTTAAGTACATGCTAATATGGTTCAACAAGAACGACCAATTATTGGACAGACCATTTTCCACCCCATTCCATAGGTGATCATCAATACCAACTTGACTTCAGAAATACGTCTTACACATCCGTGTACTAGAGCACAACGTTGTATGGCTACCTCTTCCAGCCTTTCAAACTGACTCTGCAACAAAGTAGTGCTAATCTGAACTGACAACATATATTACATCACGATATGAGGAGTAAGGTAAGCACTTGTCACAACAAACAGTTTGGCACTGGTCTGCCAACAAATTAATTTTGTTGGCGGAGCATCTGCTAGTAGTAGACAAATTTGCTAACTTCCTTAGCAGAATCAACTCCCCATGTTCTCAACCAACACTGCCCAGATGAGGGGACCCAAAGGATGGGCCTGTTTGCCACTCACAAAAACATACAATTTCTGTCATTAAGGTCTTCTTGAAAAGTCTTAGTAGGGTAATCCTGTGTAGGTTGCCCCTGATCCTGTCCTTGGAAATTAATGTTGTCCACATAAAGCTCAGTGAGGCACCCTCTCTTGACAGGCTTCTTTTGTTATGTCTTTTACCTCTCTTTCAGGAGGATTAGTGAACTTCAGGCTTTTTCAGTCAAAGAAACACCTATGCAAGTACATAGAGACAGTCATACTCCAGATGTACTCCTGCTTCTTGTCAAACGTCAGCTCATCCTTTCATGTCAGCCAATCAAGGGCGTTGCCTTCTATTTTCCGTCACACAGTTGCTAGCGACCCTATCAGTGTGGTTGGGGGCGAGGAAGGAATAGTTTACTGTGAAGTCTGTGTGCTAGTGTAATTTAGATTTAGGGAACATTTCACAAGTCACCCCAAAACCGAAATGCCTCAAAACCATTTGTAATGTTACAAACCAAACACCAGATGGCGGGAGTGTGCATAGAATTTTAATCTAAAGCACTACAAGTTTCACAATGAGTTTTACAGCAAATAATGTTTTTCTTGTTGCAACAGGAACATGTGAAACAGGTGATATAATCTTAAACATCACACTTTTTTTCATAATATATGGTTGTATTAAAATACCCAGTTATACTTTGAGGCACAGGAAGATAGTGACTTGCATTATTTTTTTGTCCACCACGATGCGTAAAAAATGGCAATTGTCATGACTATTACTGTATTCGGCACATTTTAAGTACTATCTTTTCAATTGAATTTAGTGGTTTCCAAATATAAAATGTGGTTACTTACTTGGAAGCCTCATGCTGTAAAAATAAAAAATGTGATAGTTGTGTATACTTTTTACTTTTTTACTGAAGACACGTTGTAGAGTCCACTTTGTTATCCTAGAGAAGAGCACAAATACCTTTTGAGTTATGGTAGGCATTGGCAGTGATTTTGTGTTGAGTGCCTGTTTTCCAGCTATATTGTAAAGGTAATAATTGTCTTTTGAGCAAAAGATATCATCTTTGATAATTATTTTGTTTGTTTGCAGCATGCCAGTGCAATGGGCATAGTAAATGCATCAATGAAAGCATATGTGAAAAGTGTGAGAATCTGACAACTGGAAAAAACTGTGATATCTGCATATCTGGGTATTATGGAGACCCTACCAATGGAGGGACTTGTCAACGTAAGAAACTTTGTTTAGTTGCCATTTTGCTCTTGGTTCTATTCACTGTATTTTGGTTAAAGTGAGATGTGTGTGATTTTTCATTTCTAGTAAATTTAAAGTAATTGTAAAGTTTCAACTACAGTGATTTTTGAGTTGCTCGATAAATCACTTTAGAAATGTTTGATAAAAGTAATGTTGAATTGCGGTTATCCTACTCTTCCTGGATGTGACTAAATTGGGCACTAATACATGCCACACTCCATAATATAACTATACATTAACTCAGGAAATGTGTCCCAATAAAGTCAGGATATACCTTTGACTGGCTATTAAATCACTCACTGTTGGCAGTTATTTAACACATTTATACTATTGTTTGGCACTGGACAGCCTTACCAAAGCTGGAAAATGTAAGCAATCTGATTCATCTCTCCAGTCTCCTCCCCCACCAGAAATGCTACAACTCAGTAAAACTGAGATATTCGCCTAACAGATTGCACACATTCACAAAACGGAATCAGGCCCCAGTCTGTATTGGATACAGTGAAGAAGTTCTTTCTCGATGCAAATGCTAATTCATAATAACCTATTCATCCACAATTTCAGTAGGAGGTGAATGGCTTTTTCTGTCCAGGAAAAAACCTGTATTCTTAGGAAATGAAACCATAGGTGAAAAGGTCATGCTTCATTTCATGATCAATGTTGTGTATTGATATCCAGTCTCTTTACCAGTCCTTTCTTCCACGGCCTGCTGCTCTCCTGTGTGGTATTGGCATGTCTGCTAAGCACAAAGCAGAGCAAGGAAGATAGGGAGTACATCCTCTTCCCGACACAATGAATGAATATAACAACTTGGATGAACTCGTAGGTTATTCCATGAGGAATTTCCTACTTGCTATTGGATACTAGAGTGCAGGAAACAGTTAAGGTTATTAAAATAACCCTCACCCACCAACCTAGTTGGTGGTATGCTTCATCATCGGGGTCCCAGCTGGGTTGCTGAGTACAACACAGCTGTGCTACAACACCAGATTACAGTGGAGCAGGTTTTTTTGTGAAGGTGTGTGTGTGTGTCTTGGTTAAAAATGTCTCTAAAGTGAACAAACGAGTAGTGATTTATTTGAAAGGCCTTAGGAATTATTAAAATCAAGGTGAGATATTGTGAAAAACAAAATAAGCTTCCATATCTCAGTCTAAAAAAAGGCTGACATTTTTCAGCCTCACTGTAATTAAATGAGGCTTTCTTCAGGGCCGTGACTAGTTAATCGTGAAATAGCAGAGAAAAATTATTTTTGCCATGCGAGTGAATGGGTGATTTTCAGCGCACACGCTAAGGTGTGCTGTGCATGGAGTGTAATGACCATTCTTGCGGACCTACAGGCTGGTAACAATCTGTAAGGAAGAAAAGGACTTACAACATAAATTGACAAACATTACAAATAGAAAGGCTTGCCATACCACTTGCTAGGCGTTACCATGCATTCGTACATCCTGTGCTCCCATAAGCACTCTTGTATTCATACGTGATCGAAACAATGAAGTGAGGTGTCTCAATATACCAACAAATCTATACAGGCATACTGTGGACATCCCAACAAGTCCGATTCTGTGCATATGATATGATGCAAGCATGCAAAATAAATGATGCTTGAACACCTTGCGTAGTCACAAGTATGCGCATGAGTGACACGATGTGAGCTAGGTGAGCTTATTTTGTCATGTGTACATCACCAAAATGTGCAGCAAGATAAATTAATCTTGTTAGAAGTGGTCTACATAAAATGATACTTAGGAGTATCTTTTGTAGGCATACAAGTGGCGCGCTAATGACTACTCGTAAGCGCTGCTCAAATTTAAATGTCTATGCTGGTCCTGGTATCACAGGGAAAAATTATTAACATGGGCAGAAACACAGGAAAAAGAAACAAGTTCTTACTTTGTTTGTTACTAAGTAAAGGTCAAACGGATTCCTGAAGGTGGGGGGGCTCCTGTAGTCACACACTACAAAACAGAAGTGTGAACAAGCGGTGTAATATGCTATTAAATACCGCTCGGTGTTCGCTGCTGGCTAACCTGTGCTCACACACTTACTTGGTCAAGGAGAACCTCCCGTGTAAACACCTACTTCTGGCTCCAAGGGATCCCGCCGACACAGGTCTCCGTGTGTGTTTGGATTATGAAGGAGAAAGCCGGTAGCTGGTGGGCGTGGCTACGTCGGATGGCCTGGCCGTGTAACGTGACCGTGTCATCCGAACGTGTCCAGTGTGCAATCTGACCACTGGGACGAAGCAAGCTACCTGTGAGATGTAGATTTTAAGCTCCAAGTGTACCCAGAGGCTTGCAATGATAAATGTTATGTAATCGGACACTAAGCAGCGGAGCACACGTTTAAGGAGAGCAGTCATTTTGACCTCACCAGTCAATACATGTACCCGCATGGAATATTTAAACATCGTAGCACCATATTAATTGTTATTAAAAATGAGGAACAAGAACATTAAATTCATTCTAATTAAGACCAGTGACTTTAAAGGACTCCAGTAATCAAGCAGCGTGGTATTTGATGTGTCCTCGTCACCTGATGTGCTGCAATAGAAGGTTGCCACCCGGGCGCGAAGAGTTTGAAAACCCTTTGGTCACAGAGTGTTGCATATCTGTGTCATTCTTACACATCTGTAGATGGTGTGCTAAAAGGGGAGGGTGAGAGATATCTAACCAATCCGTTATCCCTCATTATATGGTTATTTAGGTCACCTGTCTGTTAGTGATTGGAAAGTTACACGGGAATAGCTCTAAGATGGTCTATTTAGCACGTTCCAGGGAATATTATCATTGGGGCCTTTGTTGTGTGTATTAAGGCGATATACCGAACGCTGTTTTATTTCATGTAGGCGATGTTGAAGGTTGTTTAGACCAGTGTCTAGTTGTTCAATGACCACCGAGCTCATGTCGTTAGTGGTGTGGCCCATTTCCAGAATATGATTCGTCATTTTGGTGGTGTTTTTCTTGCAACGAATGTTGCTTCTATGCTCACATATTTGTACCTTTATTTTGCGGCTTGTCATCCCCACATATCTAAGATTGCAGGGGCAGGTAATCGGGTAGATAACTTTACTGGAGTTATAGTTCGTATGTCGCCTGATTTGCAAATGTTTTGTCAGTTTCTAAATCCAGAGTTAGATGCACTTGCACTGTTCCCACAAATAAATCTGAGGCAACCAACTTAATTTTTAGCCACCAATTTCAAATTCCTTCACATTTACAGAGCATTTTGCTTCTTTATTTATGTACACTTTATTAAGCTATTAATATTCTAAAATGTTCTAAGTAGGAGTGGACCCCCTGAGTAGTTCTCACCAACCCCAAGGGGTCCTCAGACCACAGGCAAAGAACCTCTTACTTAAGGCAGTCATTTGAGTTAGTGATGGCAGGCTAATCCTGGTCATGGCAAAGCGTTCCCCTTTCGGTGAGTCTATTGACTGGAATGGTCTAACAGATCCTCCATCATAAAAACACAAAAAGTGCCAGAAACTGTCCTGCTCCCATTTCTGTTCAGAGCCTCAAATTTGTTGCCTGATGTTGAACTGACAAACCCTTCATTAAAAGAGATGCTGTCCTAATTTCCTACTCTGTCAGCTAGCACCATGAAGGTAGGGTTGCCAGCTATCCCACGGATAAATACTGGCCATTTGTTCATGTTTTAAGTTTCTGCAAATGCCTGGACAAGATAAAAAAACAGAACTTAATATAAAGTCTTGTTTCCCTTTTGAAATGGCATTTCCGTCTTTATTTTATCAGTCAAAGGTCAGAAAGACCACTCTGGGCACATTTTAAAGTATTGTCTTAAAATTACTGTTTTAAATATGTTACTTATTTTGGTAGCAACTGGTACATAAAAAATACGGGTCATGTTGATAAAAATACACCCAGGTGGCAGCCCTACTTGCAGGTCTAGATCTTCTAAATTTCCATTTTGAATTTGTTCAAGATGGCTCTGGCACCCTCAGGTTTTCTCCCCAAGGGCGAGTCCCTCTTCTGCCGGTTTGGTGGCTCTGACACCTCATCTCAGCGCCTTCAAGGGTTCTGCCACCTAAAAAGAAGTTTGTGTCTAAGCTACTGCCCCCTGATCGATTGGCACCGACTTGCACATTACATTACTATTGTACGTTTCTCATGGCTTTTTGGTCTGAAGTGCTACTGAACCATGGGAGACAGCAAGTGGTGTATAGCTTTGAGGTACATTTGCGTTTGTCATCCTCAGTAGGACGGATATGCCCAGACGTGGGTCCTGTGCTCTCCATGCCACTGGAGTCAAGCTATCGTGGCTGATGAGGGGTGAAACCCCGAAACCGGTCCTAGTATGTTTGTTTCCAGTCCAGGGAGGACCTGGCATGGCAGTTAGGGCTGGACTGTTCCCATTGAGCGCAGGGTCAAGACTGATTTGCATATGGCTGGGTTCAAACTTAAATGGCATGGGGAGCAAAAAAACGATGTATTTAGGCCCGGATCTCTGTACTAGGGTTAATGTATGACATTGGTCTGCATTCTGTCCATCAATTGTTCCTTTCGCTTTGAGGTACAGCACAGACCACCTAATGTGAATGTCACTAAGAAATATTGCTCTTGTGGCCCCCAAAATCAAAAAGATTTCATCAAAACACTGCAAAAGTGAAACCGTTAGATAACCTAGTCAATCAGGTCACCATAGAGGATCAAACGTGCTCAGGTGAAGGGCCTGTGCCGTAAGGATTTATGTAAAATTTGAATGCAACATTAGTCAAGAAATTCAGGCAGAAATTCGAGATTTGCAAGAATGTTTCTCAATTAGTGAACCCCGTGCCAATGCTAGAAGTGAAAATGGATGGACAGACAATTGACCAGTACCAGATTCAACAATTTCTAGTGCTAGAATTGCTGCTCCCTGGATAAATAAGTGTGTTCGAGGCATATGAGCTGCAGATTACACACTTGTGCATAGATCGCCATCTGGTGTTGGGCCCGAATGTTTGTTTTTCCTCTTGGAAAGTCTTTGGAAGTCACGAGTTCGGTGACTCCTGCTTTGGATCGTATTGCACATGGGCTTCGGCTCCATCCTCAGATTGTTTTTTTCCGCCATCGGGCTTGGATGTAATCTTCGCGCTCCGGTTCCGAACAGTTTCCAGTTGGACGATCGACGCGGAATCCTCACCCCACATCGCGGTATTGTTTCGATCGCAATCTCCTCAATCAACGCAACCTTCTCATCGACAAACCTTCGGTTCCAGTCGTCGAAGGCGGCCTTCGGGCCTACCCAAGCTCCGGTCCCGGCTAATGGAAAGAACTCCATTCAAGAAGTGCCCTCAATGTCGGTCCAAATTCCCCCACACCGATCTTCATGAGGTATGCAACCTCTGCCTCTCCCCTGAACACGAGGCTCGAGACTGTACGGCCTGCAAGTCTTAACGATCGAAAAAGACTATTCGGGACCGAAGAGCCAGAAGGAACATGGCACAATTCTCGACCTCCGTTCCAGTCGATATCTTCGGAGACGACATCGAAGATCCGGGACAGCAGCGCACTGAAGAGGACCTCGTCAGCGCTTCCGAGGCCGACGAGTCAGATGTGGAGGACATCACTCCGGCGCAGAGGGTCGTGATTACTATCACCAAACCCCCCCCCCCCCCCCCCCCCACACACACACACACACCCTTGCCGGCTCTGAAAAAAAGGCTGTGGTCACTCCTTCGCCTCCGGGCCTAGGCAAAACCAAAGATGCCGCTTCACACACCCCACCTTCGGGCCCGGTGAAGAAGCCAAGCCTACTAGTGGTGCCGAGAAACACGCTTCGGCACCGAAAAAGAAAATGGCCTCCACCTCGACACTGAGCTCCGCAACGAAGCTTTCGGGGTCGAAACCCAGCTCTTCGGTACCGACACCATCTTCGATACCGACCAAGACCCATAAGGCCACCGGCACAGACACTTCCAAGCCGAAATCCATCTCGGCGCCGACCAAAAGACCGGAAATTCCCAAGCCAGGTTCTAAGCAACAAGCCGGCACCCAAAAGCCAAAAAAGACAACGGCCCAGACGCCTTCGGCGCCGACGGACCAAACAATTTCACAAGAACTATTTACACCGGATCCTTTGCAAAAGACTCTCACCAACGATCCAAAAACTGGTCATTTGACACTCTCTACCAAAAAGAGACATTTGGACAAACCGGCTCCGCCGCCACCTCCAAAGAGGAAGGACTCTTCTACCTCTCCATTCAGAGTACCCTCCCCACCTCCTCCACCCCCTCAACCTTCCCCACCCTCTCTACCCCCACCTCCGACCCCGTCTCAAAACGATGATGATCATGGAGACTCAGATCATGAACAAGACCCCACGCCTACAGGATCCCCAGACCCATGCGACGACTACAATAACCCGGACATCCCCGATGTCCCACAAGATGACCTTTACCCCTCCAGGCCATCTCCACCGGAAGACTCACTGGGGTTTCACCATCTACTTCAGCGTGCGGCACATTACCACGGGGTAGACTTACATACTGACCCCGTGGAGGAGGATTTCCTCCTCGACACATTTGATACCACACATAGGTCTACCTCCATATTACCTATGCTTAAAGGCGTGGTAAAACATGTGCCAGAAGTCTTTAAAGACCCTGTTAGGGCCAGGGTCATTAACCCACGCATAGACAAAAAATACAAGGCTGCACCCACAGATCCCGCCTACATTAGGCGGCCAGCGACACTGGATTCCCTAGTGGTGTCCACTGCACGAAAGAGATCAAATTCCCAGGCGTCGGGCGAGGCACCACCACCTGATAAGGAGTCCAAGCTCCTAGACGCATCAGGAAAACGCAATGCGTCACAGGCAGCCAATATGTGGCGTATCGCCAATACACAAGCGCTATTGGCCAGATATGATGGGGCACATTATGATGAATTAGAAAGCATCATGCACCACCTCCCTGAAAAATATAAATCTAGGGCCAACTAATTAATTCAAGAGGGTAAGACGATCACTAACACCTCTATACGCTGTGCCCTAGATGCAGCAGACACAGCTTCCAGGGCCATTAATACTAGTGTCCTCCTCCGTCGCCATGCTTGGCTACGAATATCAGGCTTTAAACCGGAGGTACAAGCCTCCATCCTTAATCACTCTTTTGACCAGGAACACCTATTTGGCCCAAAGGTGGATGAGGCCCTTGAAAAAATGAAAAAGGACACGGATAAGGCGAAATCCATGGGAGCCTTTCAGTCACACACTCCAAGACGCTCCTTTCGCCGCTCTTCCTTTCGGAGTACATCTAGAGGTTACTCCTCAGACAACGAGTCCACTTCCTACAAATCCCCCACTCAGTCCACCTTCACAAAGGGGTATCAAAGAGGCAGCTATAGGGGTAACAACAATAAAGGCAGAGGCAAAACAAATACCGCCCGCTCTGCCACACCACCTACACAATGACTTCCCCTCACTCCCCCCAGACCATCCCACTCCGGTCGGGGGCAGATTCCAAAATTTCCTTCCAGTCTGGGCGACCATCACCTCAGACAAATGGGTGACACAGATCAATCAATCAGGCTACTGCCTAGAACTAAAATCTACCCCCCAAACATTCCACCCAGACAGCGCCCAATGTCACAACAACATTTAATATTGCTGAAGAAAGAGCTGACCTCCCTTCTACAAAAGCAGGCAATAGAACACATTCCTATCAAACAACAAAATATGGGGGTCTACTCCCTATATTTTTTCATACCAAAGAGGGACGAGACCCTCGACCCATCCTGGATCTCCGGCTCCTAAACACATACATACACTCAGACCATTTTCACATGGTAACGCTTCAGCAGGTACTTCTGCTCCTCTCACAAAACGACTTCCTCACCACTCTGTACTTAAGACGCGTACTTTCACATCCCAGTGCACTACGCTCACAGAATGTACCTCAGATTTGTGGTGGACGGGCAACACTACCAATTCAAAGTGCTCCCATTCGGAGTCACAACAGCACCACGAGTATTCACCAAGTGCCTAGCAGTGGTGGCAGCACACTTACGAAGACAACACATTCACGTCTTCCCGTACCTAGAAGACTGGCTGATAAAAGCCAGTTCATAAAATCAGTGTGTACAACACACCTCCACCACAATCCAACTACTTAACCAACTGGGTTTCACGGTCAATCACCAAAAGTCCCAGCTACAACCATCCCACATAAAGCAATACCTCGGTGCCACCATAGACACCTCAAAGCGCCATCTTACCCCAGTCCAGTCAGGATTGCATGCATTCAGACTTTACGCGCCAAATTCATAGCACAACACTCCCTTCCAGCTCGAGTGTTCATGCAACTAATAGGGATGATGGCCTCTTGCATTTTATAGTACTGCACGCAAGACTCCAGATGCGTCCTCTCCAAGAGTGCTTAGCTCACCAGTGGAACCAGGCCCAAGGTGAACTGACAGATCTGGTGTTGGTAGACGGTCGCACCCATCGCTCTCTGCAGTGTTGGAACACCACAAACCTTTCCAAAGGTCGACCGTTCCTGGACCCGGTTCCTCAAATAGTACTAACAATGGACGCATCGCTCTCCGGCTGGGGAGCTCATCTATTACATCTCACCATACAGGGCAAATGGACACCTCAACAAAAGTTACTCCATATCAACCATCTGGAGTTACTAGCAATCTTCTTAGCCCTAAAATCTTTCCAAACACAGATTTCAGGCAAGGCAGTCCTCAGTCGCACAGACAACATGACGGCCATGTATTATATCCAAAAACAAGGCAGCACACAATCTCCACAGCTCTCTCAACTAGCACAGAGCATATGGAGATGGGCAATACCCCACAAAATCTTTCTCCTGGCTCAACGTGTCCCAGGAGTCCAAAACACTGTGGCAGATCTGCTCAGCAGACAAACACAACAGATACACGAGTGGGAACTTCACCCACAGGTTCTTCATCCGTTCTTTCAAATATGGGGGCATCCACAGATAGACCTCTTTGCAACCCACGAAAACACAAAATGCCCAAGCTTCGCCACCAGATACCCACACCCATTATCCAAAGGAAATGCGATATGGACGAACTGGTCAGGCAGATGGGCGTACGCTTTTCCGCCTCTCCCACTCATTCCACTAGTGGTGCGCAAACTACAGCAACACTCCCTCACATTAATCCTAGTGGCTCCAACGTGGGCCAGACAACCGTGGTACACCACACTGCTGGAACTCTCTGTAGTACCACACCAAAAACTACACCTCTCACCATGCCTCCTAACCCAGAACCATGGAGAGATCAGGCACCCGGACCCAGCTCAGCTCAACCTTGCGATCTGGCTCCTGAAATCCTAGAATTTGGATACCTAAATCTTTCCCCTGACTGCATGAACGTCATCAGAGAAGCTAGGCGTCCTACCACTAGAGCGTGCTACGCCGCCAAGTGGAAACGATTTGTTGTCTATTGCCATAATAACACTATCAATCCCCTGGATGTGTCCATTCAACACATCATAGGCTACTTACTCCACCTACAAAGGTGTAATCTAGCCTATACGTCCATTCGACTGCATCTTGCTGCTATTGCAGCTTACCTACAAAACAGGCATTAAAGCCTTCATGGAAGGCCTAAAAAGAATAATTCCCCCCAGAGTACCACCCTCACCTGTGTGGAACTTAAACTTCGTTCTCACAAGGCTGATGGGGCCTCCCTTCGAACCCTTGCACAAATGCCAACTACAATTTCTAACTTGGAAAACAGCTTTCCTGGTAGCCATCACTTCCCTCAGAAGGGTCAGTGAAATACAAGCATTTACCATACAAGAACCGTTTCTTCAAATGCACCATAACAAGGTTGTTCTCCGTACCAATCCAAAATTCCTAAAGTCATTTCCCCTTTTCACCTCAACCAATCGGTAGAACTACCAGTATTTTTCTCGCAACCTCAGACCGTTGCAGAAAGGGCTCTGCACACACTAGATGTCAAACGAGCCTTACTTTACTACATCGAGAGAACACAACCTTTCCGTAAGAGCAAACAACTGTTTGTATCTTTCTATCCCCCACACAAGGGCAACCCCATCTCAAAATCAGGGATAGCTAGGTGGATTGTAAAATGTATTCAAATTTGCTACCACAAAGCAAAACGAACACTATCTGTTCCCCCTAAAGCTCATTCTACAAGAAAGATAGGGGCTTCCATGGCATTCTTTTTTTTTTTTTTTTTTTTTTTGTAAAAGAATTTTATTGTTTTGTAAAACAGTTAAAACAGTAGGACACTGAAACAAACCTTGTATACATATCCCTAGACAGATCACCACCCAATTGCACAATCCCTCAACCAACCCTAGTTCTACTGCAGTGCGAAAGACTCTGGCTCCCCACCGTCCCACCATCCCGCAGGTCCTCTTAACCATCCGAGTCAGAGGAGTCCTCATCTGAAAGAGGCGGCGGATCGCATATTCCTCCCCTGTACTTATTCCATGCCCCCCAGACCTTGGCCCACTTGCGAGGGCATCCCCGTCTAATAAATACAGAACGCTCTGCAAACATGGCTGCGTCCATCTCCCCACGCCACGTGGACAGCAATGGCACCTCCTCTGCACCCCATTTTTGGGCTATATTCCTTTTGGCCGTCATGATCCCCAGCGTCACCCAGCCCTGCGTCTGACGATCGAGGTCATTGGGCTCCCATACATTTACCAAACAGCGTCTGGGCTCCGGCACCAACGATATTCCACACGCCTGTGACATTGTACGTAGCACTCTCTTCCAAAAGTCTTGAATGATTGGGCATTCCCAGATAGTGTGGTAAAAAGTTCCCTCCTCCCCACAACCCCGCAAGCAGAAGGGATGTGGCGCTCTGCCCATATTGTGTAGTAAGCACCTGGTGCAGTAGGAGCGATGTAAAATACGAAGCTGCACCAGTCGCAGCCTCGAAGGTATACCCGCCTCGCGCGGCGAGGCCAGCGCCTCAAGCCACTCTGGGTCATCAAAATCGCCGATCTCGTCAGCCCACCGCTCCCGCAGGAGCTCCATGGGGTCCGGCAGATTGTTGATCAGTTTGCGGTACGTGAAGGAAGTAGCCTTCTTTGGCATATATTCCGTCAGCAACCTGTCCTCCAACGGGGACACCTCCGGAACCTTCGCTCCAGGAGCCAGCTGTGTCATTAGGGCATGCCTCATCTGGAGGTATCTGAACCACTCCGAGGTTGCCAGCTCGTACTGCTGTTGCAGGCGCGCAAACCGGACAACCTCCCCCTTTTGCCACACATCGCCTATCACCGATATTCCAATGTTGTCCCAAGCGTCGAAGCCCTTGCTGTCCCTCAAACGTCCCAGCTTCTTGGCATCCCACAGAGGTGTTAGCTGAGTCAAGACCCCTTGACATCCCAACCTGGCCTGTGCAGCATGCCAGATGGATATAGTCTGCCGCAAAGGGCCGATCATCCTCGAGGCCAGTCGGGTATCATACAGTGGGGACAGCATACCCCTCTCACACAGCACATCCCTATCCGCCTTAAATGCCGGGTCAGATTGAGGCGCGTGGAGCCACTGGTTAATCACCTTCAGCTGCGCCGCCCAGTAATAAAGCTGGATATCCGGGAGTGCAATTCCTCCATCATACCACCCGCAAACCAGCTTAGACTGCGCTATGCGCGCCGGCTTGTTGCCCCAGAGCAGGCTGGACACCTGCGCCGCTATCGCGCGTAAGTAGGCCGGAGGCACCTGGTACGGGGTATTCTCTAGCACGTATAGAAACCGCGGCAGAGCCATCATCTTGAAGAGCGCCGCTCTCCCAACCAGGGTCCGGGGCAGCGCTCCCCAATACTGCACATCCCGCTTAAGGCGGTCCATCTGAGGGCTTAGATTGCGCTTGAAGAACTCCGTCTGATCCAGCGCGATGTGTATCCCCAGGTATTTGAACGACCCCTCCGCCACCCGGAGCGGGCAACTCGTCGGTAGCCGCGGAGGTGGGCCCCGTAGCACCAGGAGGACCGACTTCGACCAGTTGATCGTGTAGCCAGACGCCCGGCCGAAAATCTCGCAGATGTTAAGTAGTGTCAAGATGGAACGCCTCGGGGAGGACAAATAGAGCAGTATGTCATCCGCGTAGAGTGAGACGCGGTCCTCCCAGTCGGCAGACCACCGGAGGCCCCGCATCATGGGCTCCCAGCGAATCCAAGCCGCAAGCGGCTCAAGCACTAGGGCGAAAAGCAGAGGCGACAGAGGGCAGCCCTGTCTCGTGCCACGTGTCAATGGGAAGTCCTCCGACATGTGTCCGTTGGCCGTGACATGGGCTAGTGGTTTAGTATAGAGGAGCTGGACCCAGGCGCAAAATCTCGGTCCGAACCCCAGATGCTGGAGCACCGCGAAGAGAAAGGGCCACTCCACCATGTCGAACGCCATTCGTGCGTCAAGGGAGAGAATAACAGCCGGTTCCTGCAACCGCTCCACTCGGGCCAGCACACCATGCAGTCGCCTCAGATTGTGAGACGTACTTCTGCCAGGCATAAAACCGGATTGATCCGGGTGTACAATGTCAGATAAGTGAGGTGTGAGCCGGGCGGCCAACACTTTCGCGAGGATCTTGGCCTCCGCGTTGATCAGCGAAATGGGACGGTAGGAGGTACATCGGTCCGCCGGCTTACCCGCCTTCGGAATTACCACAATGGTGGCCGTTCGCTGGTCCTCAGGGAGTTCTCCCACCCCGAGGCTATGCGTGAACATATTCAGTAGGTGCGGCGCTAACGTCTCAGAGCCGCTGGTAAAGCTCGATTGGGATGCCGTTCGGTCCGAGCGCCTTACCAGGCTGCAGCGCGCCGATAGCCGCCTGGAGCTCCTCCACCGTGAGCTCAGCCTCAAGTGTCTCTCGAGCCTCAGGGGAAAGCTTGGGCATCTGCAGGTCTCTGATGTAAGTCAGTGCCATCTCCACCGTCATGGACGAGTTGGAGGAGTATACTTCGCGAAAATGCTCTGCCAGAGTGCGCACTATTACTCGTGGGTCTGTTGCTGCCAATCCCTCATCAGTGCTCAGCTGCGCAATCCACCTGGCGCCCTTATCGCGCCTGTCAAGCCACGCCAGCAGCCTACCGGTTTTGTCTCCCACATCATAAACTGTGTGCCTCGAGGCCTCTAGGCGCTGCCTGACGCGCTCTGCGAGGTGCTCTTTATATTTCGTCTGAACCACATGCAGGTCATGTGAGGCTGCACGGGAGGGAGCCGCGGCCTGGCGGGCCTCCGCCGCCCGGAGCTCGAGCTCAAGCGACTGTAGTTCAGCTACCTGTTCACGCTTGTGTTCCGAAACGGCGGCCATCGCCCGGCCCCGCACCACCGTTTTGTACGCCTCCCAAAGAACCGCAGGGGAGTCGACCGAGGCGGCATTTTCCTGGAAGTAAAATTTTGTCGCTTGCACTATGGATTTATTAATCTTTGGTAGGTGCATGTAGCTAGGGCGCAGCGGATAAGCGCGACGGCGCATTAGGTGGTAACTAGTGTATTGCAAGAAGATCGGGGAGTGATCAGAGATGCCTCTGGGTCGAATGTCTATACTGTCAACATTGTGGAGACAACCGGGGGAACCTAGAAAGTAATCAATGCGGGTGAGACTGTCATGCACCCCGGAGTGATACGTGTAATGCTGTGCCGTCGGATGATGGAGCCGCCATATGTCCGTTAACCCGATCGCCATCGCGAAGCCCGCAAGGCGGGACACTCCCCCACTCTTCCCCCGAGGCGGAGACCGGTCAGTGAGATCGTTCATTACAGCATTAAAGTCGCCACCCAATAACACCTCCCCCTCCGGTAGTGCGAGCAGAAACTCGCTGAGTGCCGGGAGCGCCGAAGCGTGCAGTCCAGGTGGGATATAGACAGACACTATGTTGAGGGGCCGGCCCTCCCACTGTGTGTGCGCTACGGCGAAGCGCCCAGCCCCGTCCGTGTGTACACTGAGCGCGATCAAGGGGGACCGTTGCCGCAGCAGGATACCAACCCCCCGGGACCCAGAGGTGAATTCAGAGTGCGCCACCATCTTATACCCCCATCGGTCAAGCGCTTTAGTTGTGGTGCCAGTGAGGTGGGTTTCTTGGAGCAGGGCCACTGTCGGGGAGCATCTTTTGAGACTATGCAAGACCAGGCCCCGCTTGATTTTATCTCCCAAGCCCCGTACATTCCACGTGAGTAAAGAGAGGGGTTGCGCCGGAGTCCGAGCGTTGTCAGGGGGTGGGTCATGCTTCACGCCGGACATTACGGTGGTTGGGCAAAGTGACGGAGCATGGTGCAGATAGCGTGGCGTGATGCATGTGTCATGCAGCGAGATCGCGCTGGGTTTAGGTCAAAGGCCCGTGTCCTACAGAACCCCAACAGAACAACAAAACCGTAAAACATTCCCCACCCCTCCACCCCCCTCCCTGCCTCCCTGCCACACGGACTTAGAACTGCCCGCCACCCCAACTCAGCAGAGTGCTCCATTCCCAGAACCCCAACCAGTACTTGCGCTGTAAGGAGCGTGGGGTCCGGGGAAGACCCAAACATCCCCTGTCCCCAGGTCCCATCGTTCACACCCTCTGGCAATAGGACGTAGGCCAGTCCAGCATCGGTGGGCACCAGATATTAGTCTCCGGCTTCATGCCGCTGCCACGACATCAGCCGGTGGGCTCCCCCTCAGTCTCCTCCGCGCGCCGGTCGCGGCCATCAGATTCCTCCTCACTCCCTAGGCGCCTCGTCCTGCGGGCCGAACGTCCACCACCCGTAGCTTGGCGCCATCCCTCCAGCCAGTCGTGAGCCTCCTCCGGTGTGTTGAAGAATACAGGTTTGCCATCCGCCACAACGCGGAGTCGCGCCGGGAAGAGCATAGCCTAGGGAAGTTCTCGGGCCCTTAGTTTCTTTTTGACCTCCAGGAAGCTTCGGCGCTGCGCCGTCACCGCCGCCGTATAGTCCGGGAAGAAGGACACCGTGGAGTTCTGCAGACGGATGGGCGGCGCCACCCGCGCCGCTTGAAGAATGGCATCCCTGTCGCGGAAATTGAACAGGCGGGCCAGGACAGGCCGCGGAAGCGCACCCACTCGCGGTCGGCCGCCGGGTACTCTATGGGCGCGTTCCACCGAGAAAAAGGTTGACAGGCCCCTGATTTGCAATTTGGACTTGATCAAGTCTTTAATGTAGAGGTCCATGGCCGGGTGCCCCTCGCTTTCGGGAATCCCTGTGATGCGCACGTTGTTGCGGCGACAGCGCCCCTCTTGATCGTCCAGCCTGGTCGCCATGTTCCATGGCATTCTTGGGGAATATTCCATTAGATGATATCTGCAAAGCAACTACATGGTCAACACCGCACACTTTCACCAAACACTATTGTGTAGATGTGCAAACTAAGCAACAAGCTAGTGTGGGCCAGGCTGTACTAAAAACATTATTTCAAACCACTGCAACAGATACAGGTGGCCGCCGCTAAGGTTGGCAACTGCTATATAATCTATACAAAAGTGTGTAATCTGCAGCTCATATGCCTTGAACGGAATATGCTACTTACCAGTATGCATCTGTTCTTGGCATGTAGAGCTGCAGATCTACACACGCCCACCCGCCTCCCCGGCTACCTGCATCTGTTCCAGCTTATCTTATTTAGATACACATACATGGGTTTCTTCACTGTTATTACTACGTTCCATATTTCCCTGCTGGTGAAAAACAATCTGAGGATGGAGCCGAAGCCCATGCGCAATACGATCCAAAGGAGGAGTCACCGACCTCGTGACTTCCAAAGACTTTCCAAGAGGAAAAACAAACTGCAAACATCCGGGCCCAACACCAGATAGCGATCTATGCAAAAGTGTGTAGATCTGCAGCTCTACATGCAAAGAACAGATACATACTGGTAAGTAGCATATTCCTTTTGGAGTATTGTTTGCGCTGCAACAACCTGCATTTTTGTTGGGTCTATAGAGGAGCTGAGGGAAGTGAGATCAAGGCATATGTTCGGGTCCTACTTGCAGTCATCCTGGACACCTCCGAAGAATCTATTCGGCTAGACCAGCTCACAGATCAATGAGAATATTCCACCAGAAGAACCAATCTGCCCGATATATTGACTAGTGTTAACTGATTTTCTGTCAGGTAACCTATCGCGGACAAATTGTAAAATAGTTTTGAAGTCACTAGTCTATCATGACCTGACTGCATTTACTCACCAGCAGCATCTTTTAGACCAGTTTCAGCAATCCTTTGTGAGCAGGGGGTTCAATATAGATGCAGTACACATTTGGTCTGACCTTCACCTGGGGCTGGAAACACTGTGCTATATGGTAAAAAAAAAAAAAATCAGGCCTGTGAAATCTTGTCTCTACATGCTTACAGGAAAGTGGCACATGCTAAATCCATCCTCCTTGCATAACTCATTTCAAAAAAGAAGTTGCGGTACAACCATTATGAAAGGGAACTCTATTTGAAAGGGGTTATTTTGCATCCCTATTTATCACATCTGTTCTTTTGCAATTACTATCCTAAAAATGTGTAATCTCTTATGTTCTACAGTGGCACATCTCTGTCTGCTATGTTGAAATTTACTTTTTCAGGGATACAAAGAAGCATAAAAAAGTTATTTTTACGTGCAGTCAGTTGAAGCCCTTGTGGCCTCTCCCATGTTTCAAGGGGTAGATGCATTTTTATCACCTCCAGATCGTCATTTGAAAGTGGGAATCCACTCAATTTTATTTAGTTTGGCTAACTCCTTTTAACTTATTGTTGGGACGTACTTGTCAGTTGAGCATGGTTAGTCTACCATCTTCTAAAGAAGAAAACCTTCAGCTTATAAATAGCCTGTGTATTGAATCTTCAGACAAACATATCTAAAATGTCATTCAGTGCAGGAAATCCACCAGTTTATTTAGCTTGTGTGTGATTGCATAATTAAAACATTACCACAGCAACTCTCAGTAGATCTTTAGGTCACTAGTTTCTTCGCTTTCCTATCCGCAAATGTTGGGTGCATTCAAATACAAGAACGTCTAAAATGCATTAAAATCTGGCTAATAGTATACATGTATGACTAATTGAGGGTGTTTGACAGTTCCCTCCCTGTTTTAAATAAAGTTTTTTAATTTAGTTTATTAGCAAAAATCAATGTATGTGAAATTCTGAAGACTAATGAACTCACGGTAGGTGAACACATCTCACAGGCCTCCACCATGTGAGTCCGGTGGAGAACTAAAACCTGGAATGCAACTAAACTATCAGTTCAGAATGTTTCCTTCTCCAGTATGTCAGCAAAACCAGTTCTTTAGTTGCTCAGTAGCGTCATGCAAGAGGTAAGGTTAGAGGACAGACGATCCAATAGAAATAGCATGTTATCAAACAAAAACAGTAGCCTCACCTCCTGTCCCTGACTCTTCCTTCCCTACTCTTGAAAGTCAATCCCCATCCCTGAAAATACTGTGAGATATACAGATGTCGCACTTTCCTGGTAAGTGCTTGGAAAATCCCACACAAACACCACCAGAGTCTTCTTCCAGGGTCTGCTGAATTAATCTCACTAAGTCGTCTTGTGAAAATTTGATTTTCTTCCCTCTATGCTCCACATTCAACTGCTTCAGGTTAGCCCACTGAAGTCAAGTCTGACATCCTTTTGTCACCAGTTCTTGTTTCATACTGAGCAACTTTATTTCTGGCCAAGGAGGTAGGATTCAGATCCAGGAATAATAGGAAGTGCTTCACACCAATTATTGCTGCTGTTTTCCTGCATTTCTTCTTGCAAGATTTTGTCGCTCCTCTCTGCGGATCAAACCCCCAACCTCACTGTATCTCCTGATTTGTCTTCAGGCTGCTCCTGTCTTGCAGAGAGTCTGCGGGTGTGCAGAAATACCTTGTGAGCTTCCTTTCTCTGCAATCCAAAAGCCCCATACCACCTCTTCAATATGTTCAGTGAGCTCACTCTGAGGCCTCTCCTGTCAAACCTTATGTATCTGTTGTCCGTTTGCACTTGAGTCCCGGCCAAAAGATTTCCAGTTCCTGCTCACTATGGTGTGAGCTAGATGGTCCTTCAAGTTACGCATAGACAACCGCTGCTCTTTCTATACCTTCTCACTTTCCATACTGCAGAGCTTAGACCCTCAAATTTCTGTTGTGTTTCAGCAACCTCTTCCTCAGTCATGCATTTCTACTCATGTGGGGCCGTCATCAGTACATTTGTAGACTCAAGGAGAACCTCTCACCATGTGAAATCTCAGTTTCCTCAGATGGTTCGGGAACCGAGTTTTTCAGGGTACTCCTGGTTTTTCACCATATATGGGAAGTCGTCCTCTGCACCTTTTTAGGTCTCGGCTGGCGTTGGAGCGCATGGGCTCCTCGCCTCGAGACTTATAGTAATCCGCTTAGTTTGGGAGAAGGGGGCTCGAGGCACGCCCCTCATTTTCATTGGGTAGCGTCAGCGTTTGTCAAATGCTGGCTTCCCATTGAAAAGGAGGGTTTTAAGTTGCCTTTCTTTGGCTTTTTTGGACGGCCCACTTGGACGGGCTCTTCTGCTTTCCTTCTGGCATAAAAGGTTTCTTATCTTTATGGGGCCATGTGTTTAAACACGTGGCCCCATAAAGACAAGAGATCCTCTTTCGCTTTCAGGACCGCACCGGCCAGTTAAAGATGTCCCCATAGATGTGACAATGCTAGGCTAATGGTTTGTGTGTAAGTGATGAAGTTTGATACATTTGTAGTCGGACATTTTGTAAGTACATTATCGAAACGAAGAGTATGAACCACAATTTGATTAAAATATCTATGAGCACTTTAGGAATACAAACGGATCCTTAAAAATAAACTCCCCACAATATTCAGACACCTTAACTCGCCACAATACCGTGTCTCCTTTGTTTTCAGCAGCAGTCCCGTAGGAAGTGCTTGGGAGAGTTTGCGCCCCCACCGTCTAAGTCTCTGAACGCCCATATGCCAGCTTCTCTTGAGCTGACTCATAATCTTGATAAATGTGGAGATTTCAGAAGCGTGCAGTTTTTGGCGGGAACACCTGCTGTGTGCAAGAATCTGGTGCCTTTCACCCGTTCTTGGAATTGTTTTACCATGCAGTTGATGGTGGTTTCAAGACACACATCCTCAGGTTTTTTTGGAGTGTTTTTTTGTAATGCGTTTTTTGTTGCTTTCACAAGCTCCAAATTATTTTTATTTTGATGGAGTCCTTGAAAACCAAACCATGTACACTTCTGCCCGAGCCGTCATGCTATGTCCCGTTGGCATTGTGCAGTTTCTCTGAAAGTGCTCCCGCTGTGATTGTAAGCACTTACGCCCCAAAAAATGGCTGCTGTACTCTCAGCAAACATTAAGTTTAGAGGGCAGGCTGTCTTGGACGTGCCTTTTCACCCCAACAGTTTGGCACCAAACATTAAATCAGTCTTACTACGGGTTATTATCAGTCAAAAGGATACACGGCGGTGCCATGTTGTCAGGACTCCAAACTGTTACCTTGGCTCTTGGTACAAGTAAACGCGCCAAAAATGTAAGAACTTTTGGACGATGAAAGTGTCATTTACAAATATGACATGCACATGTTGCATGCAAACCGGTATTGACGTGCAATTAATAAATGCACTTTTTTTGCTCAAGGCAGAAAACGAGGATTAATTGTACTTCACTGGTCAGATACGCCATGTAAGGCCTCAGAATTAAGTAGAGTCAGCCTGGGTTCAGCAGACACAGCGCTTGGTTACGTGGGTTCTTTAAAACTTGTTTCTTCACTTAGTGATAATACGTTGTGTTTATAGTCTGCATTAACCTTATGTCTGACGGGACTAATTGATGTTTCTTGTAGCGGTTTGTGCTAGCTTGAATAAACAGTCTAAGGTTTGGAAGGTACATATTCACCAGGCATTTAAACATCCACTCTCTACTACTCACTCTCTACTACTCCCTCTCTACTACTCACTCTACTACTCTCTTACTACTCTCTTACTACTCTCTTACTACTCTCTTACTACTCTCTTACTACTCTCTTACTACTCTCTTACTACTCTCTTACTACTCTCTTACTACTCTCTTACTACTCTCTTACTACTCTCTTACTACTCACTCTCTACTACTCACTCTCTACTACTCACTCTCTACTACTCACTTACTACTCACTGTACTACTCACTGTACTACTCTCTCTGTACTACTCTCTACTACTCACTTTCTTCTACTCTCTACTACTCACTCTACTACTCACTCTCTACTACTCACTCTCTACTACTCACTCTCTACTACTCACTCTCTGCTGCTCACTCTCTACTCTCTACTCCCTCTCCACTCCCTCTCCACTACTCCCTCTCCACTACTCCCTCTCCACTACTCCCTCTCCACTACTCCCTCTCCACTACTCCCTCTCCACTACTCCCTCTCTACTACTCCCTCTCCACTACTCACTCTCTACTACTCACTCTCTACTACTCACTCTCTACTACTACTCTCTCTGCTACTACTCTCTCTGCTACTACTCTCTCTGCTACTACTCTCTCTGCTACTACTCTCTCTGCTACTCTCTCTGCTACTCTCTCTCTGCTACTCACTCTGCTACTCACTCTGCTACTCACTCTGCTACTCACTCTGCTACTCACTCTACTACACTCTACTACACTCTACTACACTCTACTACACTCTACTACACTCTACTACACTCTACTACACTCTACTACACTCTACTACACTCTACTACACTCTACTACACTCTACTACACTCTACTACACTCTCTATTACTCTCTACCTACTCACTCTCTATTACTCTCTACCTACTCACTCTCTATTACTCTCTACCTACTCACTCTCTATTACTCTCTACCTACTCACTCTCTTACTACTCTACTACACACTCTCTACTACTACTCTCTACCACTCTACTACTCACTCTACTACTGTCTACTACTCTCTACACTACTCTCTACTGCTCACTCTCTACTAACTCTACTGCTCTCTACAACTCTCTACTACTCACTCTCTACTACTCTTTCTCTACTACTCTCTACTACTCTTTCTCTACTACTCTCTACTACCCTCTACTCTACTACCCTCTTCTCTACTACTCACTCTCTAGTACTCTACTACTCACTATCTACTACTCTACTGCTCTCTGCAACTGTCTCTACTACTCTACTGCTCTCTACTACTCACTCTACTAATCACTCTACTACTCTACTGCTCTCTACTACTCACTCTACTACTCACTCTACTACTCACTCTCTACTACTCTCTACTCTCACTCTCTACTACTCTCTCTACTACTACTCTCCACTACTCTACTCTCTACTACTCACTTCTACTCTACCCCTCTCTCTACCCCTCTCCTCTCTCTACCCCTCTCCTCTCTCTACCCCTCTCCTCTCTCTACCCCTCTCCTCTCTCTACCCCTCTCTCTACCCCTCTCTCTACCCCTCTCTCTACCCCTCTCTCTACCCCTCTCTCTACCCCTCTCTCTACCCCTCTCTCTACCCCTCTCTCTACCCCTCTCTCTACCCCTCTCTCTACCCCTCTCTCTACCCCTCTCTCTACCCCTCTCTCTACCCCTCTCTCTACCCCTCTCTCTACCCCTCTCTCTACCCCTCTCTCTACCCCTCTCTCTACCCCTCTCTCTACCCCTCTCTCTACCCCTCTCTCTATACCCCTCTCTCTACCCCTCTCTCTACCCCCCTCTCTCTACCCCTCTCTCTACCCCTCTCTCTACCCCCCTCTCTCTACCCCCCTCTCTAACCCTCTCTCTACCCCCCTCTCTACCCCTCTCTCTACCCCTCTCTCTACCCCTCTCTCTACCCCTCTCTCTACCCCTCTCTACCCCTCACTCTCTACCACTCTCTACCACTCTACCACTCTCTACCACTCACTCTCTACCACTCTCTACCACTCTCTACCACTCTCTACCACTCACTCTCTACCACTCTCTACCCCTCACTCTCTACCACTCTACCCCTCACTCTCTACCACTCTACCCCTCACTCTCTACCACTCTCTACCCCTCACTCTCTACCACTCTCTACCCCTCACTCTCTACCACTCTCTACCACTCTCTACCACTCACTCTCTACCCCTCACTCTCTACCCCTCACTCTCTACCACTCTCTACCCCTCACTCTACCACTCTCTACCACTCTCTACCCCTCACTCTCTACCACTCTCTACCACTCTCTACCACTCTCTACCACTCTCTACCACTCTCTACCACTCTCTACCACTCTCTACCACTCTCTACCACTCTCTACCACTCTCTACCACTCTCTACCACTCTCTACCACTCTCTACCACTCTCTACCACTCTCTACCACTCTCTACCACTCTCTACCACTCTCTACCACTCTCCGCGCACACACATGCGTATATATATATATATATATTTATATTACCTACTGGCGGTCGCCAGTAGGTAGTTATAGTTAGGACCCTGTTTCCATAGGAAATCCGCAACATTCTATTTTGAATAACTTTGGCGCCGGTTGACGAATCCTCGCGAAATTTTCAAAATAGGTGGGGCGCTACGCTCTGCTCCTACCGTGAAAGTCTCGGGGGGGATTCGTCAAGCGGGGGCTGAGATAAAAGGGGGGTCCCAAAACGCGTTTTTCCCATGCATTTTTCCATAGGACCTTTAGACACAGCTACAGCCCGAACGGCTTAACAGAATTACTTGAAATTTGGCAGAGAGGTAGTCCTCAGGTCAAGGAAGTGCCTTTTGTAGGTTTGGTGTAAATCTGTTCAGTAGATTCTGAGAAAATAGCCTTTAAATCAATATATATATCTGAGCCAGCTTACGGTGCGCTTACGGTGCGCTTACTGTACGCGTACGGTGGCGTGCGCGAGCGCGATTTTGATCTGCTGTTAGATCTTAGTAAACATTCGAATCGGTCGAAACCAGGAAGCGGCGGCCGCCATTTTCTCTCTCGCTCTCTGAGTTGGGCAGCAAAAACGATGCCAAAAAATGTCTAAAGAGGCAGTTTCTTGAGATCCTAACCACCCAGCATTGATATAGGGGTCCCCAAACAACCCCCAAGCCCAAATAAAAAAATATTTTTTTTTTCGGAAAATCGCCGATTAAGCTTACCCTACGCGTACGGTAAAAAATTAAAAAAAAAAAAAAAATTATCCACACTCTCCCCACCCCGTGTGCAAATGGTGCCCGAAGGGCACCATTATTGCATGGCTTATTACAGGTAAAAAATAAAAAAAATAAAAATTTCACAAAGATGCGCATAATATGTCCCCCATGTGCGCACGGTGCGCGAAGCGCATCGTGCGTACATGGCCCATCCCGCATAACTTGGGCACGTGCGTGCACGGCACTAACTGCGTAAAGTGGGCGCGCGGTGCGCGAAGCGCACCGCGTGCTCACTGTGCGCGCACCGTGCGCGCACGGAACGAACTGCGTTAACTGGGCGCGCACGCCACGAATGGCGTAAAGTAACTTAGCATTTAAAAAACCGTACAAATTCACTGAAAAAACCATAGGTTTCACACACGTTATAGTTAGGAATTAGCATTTAAAAAACCTTGCAAATTCACTGAAAAAACCATAGGTTTCACACATGTTATAGTTATCTGTACATTTCACTCGTAAAAAACCAATGAAATTCCCCCGTTATAGTTAGTGCAGGCAACTATAACTCACGCGACCGCAATCTTCTGCTGATGACATATGTGTCTTTATGAAAAAAAAATATTTGTAATATATGTATAGCTCAAATTTAATGGAAGAAGACATGGGCAAATAAGTGTCTAAATACAGTATTAGCATCAGCAGAGGATTGCGGTTGCTTGAGTTATAGTTGCCTGCACTAACTATAACGGGGGAATTTCATTGGTTTTTTACGAGTGAAATGTACAGCGAACTATAACATGTGTGAAACCTATGGTTTTTTCAGTGAATTTGCAAGGTTTTTTAAATGCTAATTCCTAACTATAACGTGTGTGAAACCTATGGTTTTTTCAGTGAATTTGTACGGTTTTTTAAATGCTAAGTTACTTTACGCCATTCGTGGCGTGCGCGCCCAGTTAACGCAGTTCGTTCCGTGCGCGCATGCATTTATATTTGTATTTATATAGATATGCAGATGTATTTATATGTTTATATATGTGTATATATATATATATATATATATATATATATATATATATATATATATATATTTATTACCTACTGGCGGTCGCCAGTAGGTAGTTATAGTTAGGACCACGTTTCCATAGGAAAACCTCAACATTCTATTTTGAATAACTTTGGCGCCGGTCGACGAATCCTCGCGAATTTCTCAAAATAGGTGGGGCGCTACGCTCCGCTCCTACCCTGAAAGTCTCGGGGGGATTCGTCAAGCGGGGGCTGAGATAAAAGGGGGGTCCCAAAACGCGTTTTTCCCATGCATTTTTCCATAGGACCTTTAGAACGAGCTACAGCCCGAACGGCTGAACAGAATTACTAGAAATTTGGCAGAGAGGTAGTCCCTAGGTCAAGGAAGTGCCTTTTGTAGGTTTGGTGTAAATCTGTTCAGTAGATTCTGAGAAAATAGCCTTTAAATCAATATATATATCTGAGCCCGCTTACGGTACGCTTACCGTACGCTTACGGTAAGCGTACGGTGGCGTGCGCGAGCGCGATTTTGATTGGCTCTTAGATCTTAGTAAACATTCGAATCGGCAGAAACCAGGAAGCGGCGTCCGCCATTTTGTCTACCGCACTGAGTGTTATGTATCAAACATGATGGCCAAAAACATGTTACGGGGATGTTTTGACAACTCCCTCTCACATAGTCATGTTGAGGGAGTCCCCAAACATCCCCCAAGAGCAAAAACGGCATTATTTTTTTTTCGGCAATTTCGCGGGGTACGCTTACCGTACGCTTACCGTAAGCGTACGGTAAAAAAATAAAAATAAAAAAAACACTATCCACACTTTCTCCACCCCTTGTGCAAATGGTGGCCGAAGGCCACCATTTGTGCATGGCCTATCACAGCACAGAAATTTCCCAAAAAATGTCAACAGATTACCTATCACAAGGAAGCGCATAATATGTCCTCCATGTGCGCACGGTGCGCGAAGCGCATCGTGCGTACATGGCCCATCTAGCGTAACGTGGGCACGGCACTAACTGCGTAAAGTGGGTGCGCGGTGCGCGAAGCGCACCGCGTGCTCACTGTGCGCACACGGTGCGCGAAGCGCACCGTGCGCGCACGGAACGAACTGCGTTAAGTGGGCGCGCACGCCACGAATGGCGTAAAGTCACTTAGCATTTAAAAAACCGTACAAATTCACTGAAAAAACCATAGGTTTCACACACGTTATAGTTAGGAATTAGCATTTAAAAAACCTTGCAAATTCACTGAAAAAACCATAGGTTTCACACATGTTATAGTTAGCGGAAATTTTACTGATAAAAAACCAATGAAATTGCCCCGTTATAGTTAGTGCTGGCAACTATAACTCACGCGACCGCAATCTTCTGCTGATGACATATGTGTCTTTATGAAAAAAAAATATTTGTAATATATGTATAGCTAAAAATGTATGGAAGAAGACATGGGCAAATAAGTGTCTAAATACAGTATTAGCATCAGCAGAGGATTGCGGTCGCGTGAGTTATAGTTGCCAGCACTAACTATAACGGGGCAATTTCATTGGTTTTTTATCAGTAAAATTTCCGCTAACTATAACATGTGTGAAACCTATGGTTTTTTCAGTGAATATATATATATACATATATAAACATATATAAACATATAAATACATCTGCATATCTATATAAATACAAATATAAATGCATGCATACATATTCGCATACATATGCATGTTATGTACATGAAAGTTTGAAAAACACTAATAAAAGCAAAGCCAAAAAGCCACTTAATTACAAACAGAATTGCTTTAACTTAAACGAGGCATAGACCTATTGCATTTTCAATGCTTTTTAATTACTTGCCATAGTAGTGACTGCTGGAATCAGGCAGAGCCCTGCACTCAAGAAATGGTCTACAGGGCCTCACTGCTGACATGGCGATGTTCCCAGGTTTGCTCCATGCACTCTCTTAGGGCCACAACCAGGCCAGACCTCCTACCGAAGACTAAAACACATCGGACCTTCATCTGATCCACTCCATGTTTGATAACTCTTACTTTGTGATGAATGGCACTTATATTTTACTCTTTCTGTGAAAAAATGCAACCTGCCATCTAGTAAGATAAACAGCATTAACTAGTAACTAAATGTTTTCTGTGAGAGTATAAGACTCTTATGTCGCCTGGGAGGAATTGTGGCCCACTCCTTACAAAACTGCTTATGCTCATGATTTTCGAAGGCAGTTGTTTAAGCTCGAGTTTCAATTCCTGTTAAGCATCTCAATTGGGACGAAGACTGGTATTCTGGCTTGTTCATTTCAGTATTCCGATAGATGTTGGACAGATGGTCTTAGATTTTCAATTTGAAAGTACTGGTCTATAAAGAGAAATTCATGATGAACTTGATTGTGGAACTACATTATTCTGACGCAGCCAAGCAAGCCCTCAGCACTCATGCTTGATAGTTGATACAAGGTGCTTATGGTGATAGTGTTTGTTTTTTGTCTAGCATGATGATGTGCATTACAGCTAACGGACATCCTTATGTTCCTATGTGTCCTGACAATATTATTCCAGAAGATGTGTGGAATATTCAAATGCTGTTTTGCAAACCTTAGATGTGCAGCAGTTTTCGTTTTATGGAGAAGGTATGTTTTCCTGGGTCCCCTTTTATAGAAGCTGTACTTGTTCAGTCTTTTTGCCATGGCGGAATTTTGAAATCTAACTTCTGTAGGAATGACAGAGGACTGTCGATCTCTGGGTCTAGCTGTGGGTTTCTTCAAAATGTTTGGGAGATTTAGACCATCTGATCTTGGGGTGAAATTGTTGGGTCGCTCACTTCTGGGCAGATTGGCAACTGTCTTACTTTCTTCAGTTGTAGCTTTTTTTGTCATTCTGTCAAGGACTTCATATTATTTAGAAGTAGCTTAATTAACTTTTCCAGGCTGCTGAGCAGCAATCTCATATTTGTCTCTGTGGGCATATGACAATTGACTGCTGTGTCAAATTACAGTTTATTATGATTTATTTATCCTCTGAACAAGTCGCAGTCTGACTTTATTTATTCCAAAAGGTGTTTCTCAAAATAAAATCGCTTTATCAGAACAAATCAAATTTTTTTTCCTTCTTATTGGCATCTGGGCAGATGAGTTGTTCAAAGTTAGCATTAGATCTTTCTTTTTAAAACAAGAACAGAATACATAATATTCCTTTATAATCATCAGAAACTGTCTTTAAATTTAAACAGTAACTCAGCGCAAAAAATATCAGTTAATTTAGGTACCATTTTTTTTTCCGCTACAAATGTTCAAGCATATTATCCCTGGACTTCAAAAGATATTATTGCTTTGTTTTGCTGACTACTCAGATTCAAAACAGTACTTCTAATTTTACTTGATCATTCGCTCCTGAACTCTGCCGCACCATCGACTGCTCCATCGAGCTTGCAACTTTCCTGGAAGACTGGAAGAACGCTGAGATTCAGCCCTGGCTGAAGAAAACTTCTGCCGACGGGCCTTTGGAACTACAGACCCATAACTCTGCTCCCTTTCCCAGCCAAAGTTATAAAGCAAGCCATCAATGCCCGACTCTCAGAGTTCGCCAAAACGAACAACATCCTGGACCCCTCCCAATCGGGCTTCAGATGCAACCACAACACTGAGACCGCTCTCCTCGCCGCTACAGATGACATCTGCACCCTCCTTGACCGAGGAGACACTGCAGCCCTCATCCTCCTGGACCTCTCAGTTGCCTTCGACACAGTCTCCCACCTTGCAAAACTCTGCAACGCTAGGAACGTCGAAAAAGTCCCCGAATGGATCCGCTCCTTCCTCACCGGCGTAAAGCAGAGAGTCAGACTTCCACTGTTCAAATCGGAACCCACAGATATTAGCTGCAGAGAGCCTCTGTGATTCTCCCTGAGCCCCACCCTCTTCAACATCTACATGGCCCTGCTTGCAGCCATCATCAGAAGCCAGAGACTCTAAATCGTTTACTACGCCACCAAGCTGCGGCTCTCCCTCACAGATCTGCCCCTGTACCGTCTAGTTCAATTACTAGACGGTACAAGTGAACAGGGAAGGCATCTTAAGTAAATGTACTGGGCACTGGTCATTATGAGTTCCCCAGCTGCATGATGGCTTCACTGACAATACTGGTGTTTGGTATTAAACACCTTGTCTTAATAAATCTGTACCAATGCCAGTACTAAATTGATTATGACACTGCACCCAGAGGACATCTTAGAGGTGCCCCTTGAAACCTTACTAGTCTTTAAGTGCGCTTACTTACTGGATCCGTCCAGCCTGCCACCAGAGATGCATTTCTGAACCCCTGCAGGTGAGAGCTCACGTTCCTAGGAGGTAAGGAACAATGCCTTCTCTGGCAGTAGGTGTTATCACCTCCTCCAGCAGGATGGCTAGTGAATCTAAATACCAAGGCCAGAGGCTTCAAAACTTTGCCGCCTTTGATATGCGAACCGGGCTTCCCCCAGACCTAGGAGCTGCCATCCCCTGCCCTGAGGCCCTTTTGGCACCAGGACTGGTGGGAAATTAGCTATGCAAGGAGGCGTGGTGCACTGCCAGGACAGTCGCACTCCTAAGGTGGGCCGCCTTATGTGCCCATGAAAGGATTCCACCATCTTGTTTTTGGTGGAATTAGGAACTCTGGGACAGGGTTATGCCCACTCCCCACAGGAACTGGTCATATGAGGAGTCTAGTGACCCCAAGGGTAAGAAGCCTATTGGCTACTACCCTTCACTCCCTTTAATGCCCTTAAATTCAGCTTTTGGGCAGTACCGTGATACTAGCAACTCATATTCTCTTGACATGAGAAGAAGAAGGTCCAAGAAGAGCTGAAGAAGCGAGAGCTGCGGAATAGAGGTGGACTTTGGTGCCAAGCTCTGCCTTCCTGCACCTGTTTTGACAATCCAACTCGCCCTGCAGCTGTGCATTTTCCAAACGCTTTGGAGGGCCTCCAGCACTTCGCCAAGCTGTCAGCATCTCCCTTGACGTAGAGGAGCCACTTCCCTGCAGGCACAGACCGCAACATCTGGTTTACCGTTCAGCTGACCACCGGGTACACTTATGCAGCAGCCGCCCAGGAGGTGGGCACTGTGCTCCAGGAGGTCAGATCCATCTCTCCACCAAGTGTGAAGATGCCAGGACCAACCGAGCCACACTGCAACAATACGCGGGGTACTGGACCCCTTGCAGTAACCAAACGGGCCCAGCCAACCAAAACCCTCTGCACACTAAAACCCTCTGCACCAGAGCTCCCCTACCGCGGTCCATGACAGCCAACTGTGCTCTGCTGCTCCCAGGACTCTCACGAACTGAGCCCCCCATTGGGAGCTCCCAGACTTGTTCCCAAGTCCCCCTCTTCAACTTCTCTAGGTGGCCGTCCTCTTTGCCTACAGAGTAGCACGCAAGGCTACCAACCACTCCAGCAGCTCTGCACCCAGACACTCCTGGGCAGGCAAGCTCAAACTGCTGGTAGTACTTTGCACCTTGGCCCCCTAGCACCTTAAGTTTTAAAGGAGACCCCCTTGAATAGGATTGCAAGTACCTGCATGCAATATGTTTTCCTTTCTCCATAGAATTCGCATAGAATAGCTTTACCGCGTAAAAATGCATTTGTGTGAATCTTTTACCTACCTGTAAAATTTGATATCTCAGGACCTACTCAATTACAAAGCTCTTGGTGTTAAAATATATATATATAAATCAGTTATTTTTCTAAAATTGGTCTCGAGTTTCTTATTGAGTGTATCTCTCATTTATTGACTGTGTGTATAACACATTGCTAACACTACCCTCTGATAAGCCTAAACTGCTCACCCACACTAGCATTCAGGATTATAAATGTAAGTCCTGTAAGCCAATAAGGGTAATCTGGACTTTCTTCATAGTGTACTCTTTTTGGTACACCACATAAAAAGCCAGCTGCCTACAATAGGCTATTAATTTTGTTGACTACTGCTAGTATGGATCACTTTAAATAGTATCTATTTAGAGTTGGGGGTTTTGGAATTTGTTGTATGTAGATCTGAGTTCACAAGTAGATGGGTTAATTGAGCTGCCAGCGAGCGAGGTGACACATTAAACAGTTGAATCTGATGCAATCATTGTGACCTAATTTTTACAAAGTTTATTTAATCTAGGATCTTTTTTACTGCATATCCATATGGTTTTCAGTGTACTTCCTTTTTGCCCTCTTAAAAAGTAGCCGGCTTGCTCATTTGCCTTGTAGTTTTCCAAAGGCCTGCATAATATCCTTGTAATCTTGTTATCAGCAACTGGAACCTAATTGTGTTTGCGAGGAATTGACATTGACGTAATACCTATCTTTTCTTTTCTGAACAGCATGCAAGTGCAACGGTCATGCATCCATCTGCAACACTAATACTGGAAAATGTTTCTGTACCACAAAAGGAATTAAAGGAGATGAGTGTCAACTGTGAGTTCACTCTTTATTTTTTGTTGTTTATTTTATAAACTTTATTTTTCAGATTACAAATACAAAAAGAGGCATTTGGCATCAAATCAGTGTATGTAGACATATCATTGACATTATTAAAGGCTTGCAGGGCAAAAGGTGGCATCCGGAGGGAAATGTACAATGGGGAAAAAAAGGAAATCATTTACAATCATGTCACAGTAAGGGAGGAATCTGGGCACACCACCAAGGGAGTTCACTATTTCTATGGTTACATTATCCATGAGCTGTTCAGCATTTGTGTATTTCTTTAATTGCCTCTCGTTTTTTAATGTGCAACTTCTTAGGTCTTTGTTTATGCCTTATTTTTAGTTTTACACTAACACATTACAGTTAACAAAATTTACACATGCATAAAGAGACCCCGAAGCTGGATTTGATTTATTTAGAAAACTTACCTGTGACCAGTTTGAGGTTTAAAATTTAGTTAAAAATTTGTTTGAGTGGCGCACTTGCCAATTTATTTCCTTTGTGTCATATTGTATGCAATATGGCAGGGTAGGATGCAATACTCCAAAAGAGGATTAGAAGTATGTTCCATTAAATAAATGAGGACCTATGTAGCATTTTCATCATTTCTTTTAAAAATAATTACATTTAACTTTTGTTTATCTTCAAGTCAGTATATCAGGAAATTGAGCACTGGTTTTCATAATCTGAAAGTCACAATCCCATTGCCCGGTGTACACTTGAAATATCTTTAGTTTTCTCTGCATAGTATATTCAGGGTCCATTTACCAAGTGACATCAAATTTTCCTCAAAAAGAACACCCTCCCTATATTGAGCATCAGACTGGCTTATCCCACATCATTTTAGTATCCCACAAAATCTTCATATCCCCCCCCGCGAGATCAGGTTGGTAGCAGAGGCATATGATAATTATCAGATGTGCGTTACCAAGGCCATTGACATAACGCTACCTTTTAAGAATAGACCATTCCTGTCAGCACTCTTCTGCGCTCTGATTTACAAGCAACTAAAAACCATTGTAAAAAACTTGAGAGCCTGGTGCCCAAATTACTCGTTGGAACAGAGATCTGACTATAAGCAAGCATAAGGATATAAAAGAAGCTGTTTAAAACAGATAAGGATGTCTATTTACAAATGAAATTTCATCAGCTAATTAAGCCTGGCTGAACCCATTTTTTCAATCATCTGCTATCTGTCTAATCCTTCCTGTGCTCTACATCAAGCTACTCGTACTCAATTACTCAGTGAAGATTTGGCATCCTGTTCTGAGAATAAGGTCAAAGATATTCTGACAACCCTCGCAGCTCACATGTCCTGACAGCCATCCCCACCCTCCACGTCGGAGACCTGTCTGGCTTCTCCAATTGCAGGATCTTCCTCAATTCTGTTAGATGAACTTGGTCATCTATCTGGAAGCAAATTCCTTGACACTGATAATTCTATTATCTCTGCATCATCGGTGGACTCACTACCTCCCAGAGTTGGGAAGCTTCTATCTGACTATCTTGCTGGCCATTTAACGGCTATATGTAATCAGTCTCTGGAGGCGACCTCTGTCCCGCCAGAATTTAAAAAAGACATTAGTGCTTCTTCTTTTGAAGAAGCCTTCGGCAGACCTGTCAGTGTCCAGTAATTTTAGACCCATCTCTCTCTTGCTCTTCCTTAGCAAAATCCTGTAAAATTATGTGAACAAAAGTCTCTCCTGGTTCCTGGAGGAAAACCCCTTTTCAGGCTCAGTTTGGGTTGCCGTCCCTCCAAATAATGTGAGGCGGCCTGGTTACTGCATTGGATGATCTGCGCATGGTACCGGTTAAGGGTCATCAGGTAGTTTAGTACTACTTGACCTGTCCACACCATTTGATGCTGTCAGCCATGACATCCAGATAACAAGGTTGGCTGGGTTAAGGGAAGAGGTTTGTGATGACTGGCCTTGTCTCTAGAAGGAAGATTGCAAGCAATTCATCTATCTTCCTTTTGATCCCCTTTCAGAGCAGTTATACAGGGAGTTCCTCAGGGCTCTTCCCTTAACCCAAAACTATTTAATGTGTTGGTAAGACTATTGGCCAAGTTAACTAGATTTCATGGCATAAAATCTGTGAATTATGCTGATGAAACACAACTCTTACTCTCGACTATACTTCACACCCTCCAATGGCCTTTTTCATGACTGTATATTAGACATCTCACAGTGACTCCAAGCCAACACCCTTAAATTCAAAACTAAGATAAGATAAGATAAGATCCCTCTTTGTGGCCTTTGCTGGTGGATTTTTAGCTGCCAAAGGAAAACTCCACTCCAATAACTGTGACATCTGGTAGAGTCTGGGAGTCGACATGGACCATGATTTATCTATCTCATACTCATAAATTATTTTCTACTTGTTTTCACCTAATAGGGAATTTTGTACTGCCATTATTACCACTTCATATTTGCTCCCTTGTAGTACAAAGCATCGTCTTGAGCAGACTCGATAACTCCCTGAGTCTATGGTCACCAGTAAAGTTTGTTTGGCGCTTGCATCCTATACAGACTGCGCAGCAAAACTTGCACTTTTCGTGTCTCGTCACTCTTCGACTTCAGCAGCTTTGAACTCCATTCATTGGCTTCCAGTAGCCAAGCAAATCCATTTTAAATCACTGTGCATAATACACAGAGAGTTCCATCATACTGTACCGCACCTGCTGTTTTATAAGTTACGCTATATACTGCTTCGACAGCTTTGTTCAGTCAATGCCAATTTACTAAAGGTTTCCAAATTCAAGAAAACTCACAGGATGTAGAGCGTTTTCTGTGCAGGAGGCTGGTCTCTCTAGCAGATTGCCACTGTCACTTTGCTCCATTGGCAAACTCTTTAGTTTTAGGAAAGCCTCGAAGACCTGGCTCTACAATCTCTAGGTCTTTGTACATGTTCAGACTGGTCTCTGGTAGTGATCACCAGGATGCCTATATAGGTAACAGTCAGCACCTTCTAAGTAAATTTATTATAATAATTAATTTAAGGCAATGATAGCTAACTTACTAAATGCGCTATTTTTTCCCCTCTCCCATAGCTTATTTTCACCCAGGAAAGTAAACTGTAGAATAAGAAAATAAATACTCCTTTTCACCCTCTGTTGGCATTAAAGCAATATACAATACAAGATAAGTCATAAGGAAGGAATTTCAAACTACAACTTCATTATACCCTAACCTCATCAGACGTTTTCATCAACGGACTGTACATCTAATTTAGATACTGTTAATTATATATGTTCTACCCTGTTGGTCAGTGCCGCCACCTTTACAGTTCATATTTGTTACCTCTTGATCCATCACAAAGCAACCTAAAACAGCTGCCTTTTGCAGAAAGTCTACGTCGTTCAAATTTTGTTGCTAATGGAGAGAAGATCTGTTAACCACAAACTTTCTAAATCTGTGGTACTCAAAGTATTGCCTTTCTGACCTTCACTTGCGGCCCCCAGCTGAATGACTGCACTAGGCTGCGGTTTACTTCAAAAAGCGCTAGCATTAGAAAATAAGTTAAATAAATGGGAAAGGGTTTATTTATAGGCTAATTGAAGTAAATGAAAAAATGTGTAGAAATATTTATGCCTCCAACAGTGTCAATGGTGAACTAAGAGGCAAGTCAGTTGCCACATGGAAGCCTCTCGGTAGTCATGGTTGTTATTATACATGGGTATTATTGTTTATTAACTCAAATACAAGTGGTCTGTACAGCATATATGTTATGTTATGTTATGTTATGTTACATACATTTGTAATGCGCACTGCTGCCCCAGCTAAGGGGCGTCCAGGCGCATGGCAGGTAAAAATGCAACACCACAGAAAACACAACAGAAAGGAGGAAAGTGAATTTATTAAAACAAAAAGGAACTCGTGTATTTCAAGGTGCTCTTTTTTGTCATAATGAATTAAAGAGGTAAAGTGAAATTAGGCAGTTACCTATGTTCAAACAGGTGGATCAAGTGGGGAAGCCGGGATTGATCTTAGATTTTCTGGTTACTTCCTTTTTCCACTTGCGTCTCCCAAGGTAGCGATAGCAAGCAGAAAGGCTTACCCCAAGGTGCGATAGAGGGATAGCAGTTCAGATACAGACTAACACAATATCGTCAAAGCGATAACTCGACTGGAGACTGGGAACTTCATTTAGAGGGCACTAAGGAAAGAAACCCTTAAAATAATTCAATGACTCACTGACACATAACAACATAACGTGTATTTGTAAAGCGCACGTTTACCCAAGGGTATCTTGGCGTTGAATAGCACATGTTTGTTACCCAACTCAATGGTACCCATTTTATCGGCCTCAGAAGGATGAAAGGCTGAGTGGACCCACCGGAGTTTGAACCGGACCCACCGGAGTTTGAACCTGTTACCATGAGGTCGAACACAGGCCCCTGCAGTGTATGTATTAGTCCACTAAGTCAGCTGACTACACCATGTATGTGATTTGCTTCCCCTACGCCTTCTTTAACCCCCCACAAAGGCCCACTAACCGTGCTGCCATTAATGCAGCCTTCTGCACACCACAGACCATGGTTTGTGGACCGTGGGGGAAATGTTTGTGAGTACCCATGTTCTAAATCATAAGAAGTTTGGTTCCTTGCTGCAAACCATTATTAGACAAAAGACCGAGAAGTACTGCAAATAATCTAAGTGATTCTGTATCTATACTAATGATCTCCTTTAATATTAGTATTGGGAAAAGATGTAATTTCCCATACATTATTCAAAATGCATCACATCCCCACATGGTTCTTGTGAGAAGTTGGCCTGATGTATGATGTCACTAGTTCTAGTGTACACCTTATATCAGTCCAAACAACCCTTATGGTGATTGGTTGTAAAGTCAACTTTATAGACCAGCTATCCTAGTGGTAGCATGGACAAGAGCAGTCTTAGGCTAAACTCTTAATGGCATGTGAAGCCAGCTGTTATACCATATATAATCCCTTGAATACCAAATGAAAGGACACCACAACAGATATATATATAAAATAATGTGTATTTATTCTAGTCAAACCCTCAGCACGAGATTCGAGGTAAGTACAACACAGTCTTATTTAAGCATACATTAAGTCACACAGGTAAGTAATACAGTTAGGCCCCAGGGGCCACGCAAACCATATACTAAAGAAGTGGTATAAGGACCACTGTCACGGAAATAGAATAGGCCTAGGCCTAGGGAATCGCTGGGGCTACACTACACTACCCAAGGTTAGGAAGTGGGAGGCCCACGGGATTCAGGTGCAGAGTGGAAACACTCACGCGTAATGTGTATAATCGATAGAAATAGTACAAATCTGAAATAAGCAGTTTTAGGACACTTCTGGAGTAGCTAGAAAGTCGAGACTCGGAAACTAGACCCTAGGATAGTCACTACCCTTGTGAGCACCGAAGTACCCAAGTTACCTAGCCCACGGGCTGCGGGTGCATAGGTGTGAACTTGCGTCGGGTTTCGTCGTAGACTTCTATGGATGCCTGAAGGAAAGTTGCTGACAGGCAGTTAGTGCAGAGTGTCCGGTGGATCCCAAGGCCAGGATCAAGAAGGAAGGGTACCTGCAAGCAGAAGGGACAGAGTCAAGGTCACTAGCCAGTGACCACGTGGAACCAGGAAGGAACCAGGTGATGTCGTGAAGATTGCAGGTGGAGAGGTGTAGCTTGTCGCAGCAGCCACGGGTACCAGGAGACGTCGAGGACGACCAGGACCAGGAGGCGAGCTGTCCCACGAAGGCTCTTGCTGTCGGCGGCGTCGAAGTCGAACTAGGACTCACCAAGCCTTGGCAAGCGGAACCCACGAAGAATGAAGGACCTGCTTCTGGTGCAGACCAGGAAGGTCTGGGGTGCTTCTCTTTTGCAGAGGAGCGGGAGCCAGTCTGGAGGAGCCAAACCAGCAGTGAAGATACAAAGGTGTGTCGTCGCAAAGGCCGCTAGCCAACGGGCAAGCAACCGGACAGACGCGGCAAGCAGGAAAATGCAGAAGGGCCCCACGCAGGACTCGCGGAGTGTGGGGGGGCTGATCTTCGGTGCAGATGGTGCTTGGGGTTGGGGCTTCTCAATCCCCGGGGCACAACTTCGAGGGTACCTCAGAAGCTGCGCTGGAAGATACTCGCCACTTTTCCCAGGTAGCCGGTCCCACGTCTCTCGTCGCCTCCACGGATCTCAGCTCGGCTGTGGATGTGGATCAGGGTCGGAGAAGTCTGGAAGTCGAGGCTCTGGTCGGGCTCTGCAGTCGGTCCCTCGTAGAACTTCAGCAAAGCAAAGGGTAAGTCTCTTGATGGTGCCTGTTTGCACAGGGTAGCCACTCCTTGGCCACAAGGGAGATTCTTCAGTCTTCTTCTTTCGTCGAATGTCGAAGGTCCAGAGTTTCTGTTCAAGTTCCAGGTTCAGGATAATCTAATCTCCTGGGGCCCAGCTACCACTCTTATACTAATCTGGGGGGCTGGGTTGCCTGCTAGGTCACGCCTTATGGGTGGGACCTGGGAGGGGGGTGGTTACACCCACTTCCCTTTGTCCAGTTTCGCGCCAGGACTGGGGCTGGTGTGCCCCAGCACCGGTTTGAACTGGACTATGCATGGGACACCTTGTGTGCCCCAGGCATGTCTCATTCCTTTCAGCCCACCCTGCCCCAATACACTAAAGTCTGTCTGGGGAGGTGCTAGCACCTCCCCAAGCAGGAAACCTATTGTCCAAGCCTCCCTGGCCGGGATCACTCCCAGCAGCAGGAGGTCAGACTCGTGTCTGTGGCAGCAGCATCCATTTTGTGATGCTGAGGCTTTGGTTAGAGTTAAACAGCAAAGTAGGATTTTAACATGTCTCTCCCTCTAGAAGGGGGGAATAATCTCCTTATCACCAGAAATGGTATGGGGGTATTATTCCAAAGTGTTAGACACCTTACACGACATGTTTTGATAAAGCCAAACCATAGTTACCATAACCGTTTAAGATTATAAGGCACTTTAAGAGTATATGGTAGGCTATATCATAGAACAGCTATAAGGACATGGTTCCGAAAGCTGCAGACAGGCTCGGCTCATGCTAGAGCACCATCTCACATGTTACCAAGCACTCTGCCTCCAGGATTGTTAAGGCCTGCCATAGGAGTGGCTGATAGGTACACATGTGTCTATTTTAAGGGTAGATATAGGTATACTATATCTAAGCAAGGGGTGATTACACGACCTTGCCCCAGCTGAGTGATCAGCCAGTTGTGTCTGGTTGGAAGGCCAGACCAGGGGTGGCATAATACATGCTGCAGCCCCTGGGAGGCCTAGGGTACACCTATGCCCTGGGTACCTAGGGTACACTGTACAGGGTCCAATAAGGTGATCCTTACCAATTGTGTATGTACCTAGGGTACATGGTGTCCATTTTAAAGAGGGAGCAGACCGCCTGAGACCCTGAATGGCAGGATCTCAGGCCAACTAAGTCGAAAAACCAGCTAGACACCAGGCAAAAAGTTGGGGGTAACCATAGTCAGATATCCACCTTCCTACAGTTATGTTGGAAGAAATTTAGAGTTTCACTGCATTGATCATTTCTGTATTATTAATGCTGTATATCATTCCAACATCTAGTGCTTGGTAATGCTGTATATCATTCCAACATCTAGTGCTTGGGTTCAGACTGTCCCTATTCCATCTTTCTTTTTTTTATATTTTCTTTTGGGCGTCGACCCAAAAGTAACTAGCCAACCATGTATGGCGTCAGACATACACCCACAATGCCCCACTGCATGGTCACCATCTTTTGTTTCTTTTTTCCGTCCTTGGGTTGAGAACCACAACCAAGAGCTCCATGTTGAAGATCACCAAAGACATTAGGGCACCACTGAAGAAGAGCAAGGAAAATGCTGAAAAACAACCTCAAAAACTGATTTAAAAAATGAAAAAGAAAATGATTTTCCACTAGGGCTTCAAGCACATTTGTCTGAGAATATGCAATTGGAGGGTAGGGCTTTCTCTGATGAAATTGATAATATCACCTATAGTTTGTGCCAAAATTGACACCATAAACTTGTATAGAAAGACAAGCGCAAGTTTTGTAATATTTGTCTATTCAGAGACTATACGTTTGACGGATTAATGTCATGGGTGGATTTCCTTCCTAGGACTCTTAAAGCAGGGGAGAAGCAGAGGTGACCACACTCTGCATTGAGACAAATACCAAACAGCCCTTCCTTAAGGACTTGCGATTGTTGAGTGACAAAGAATTATTCAAGGAGACTGATGTAGTGCAGGTGGAGGAGTCTGACTTCAAAGAGCCATCTGACTCGGACCAGGGCAGGGAGGCAAGAAATTTCAGACACTTCTGTGGGGGGGGAATGCCAGATGTTTCTTCCAGTTCAAAGTGGGCACCAGGTATAAAAGTAGGGCTCTCAGACACACGATTCAGATCACATCCCGGATCAGTCCAGAGTCAGTCTAAGTGAGGTAATGGCTACTAAAAAAGGCAACCTTCCAAGAGAAGAATTGTGGGGAGCAGTTGTGCAATGGTTTGCATGGTGGACTATAAGCCTGGTAAGCACTATATTGGGATTCCATGCTGGAATCAACCCAATATTTCTTCCAAAAGTAGTTTCAGCTTTCCACATCAATCAGTTGATTTAAATGCTTTCCGTCCACAACCGGATTCAGTTGCAGATAATCTCTTTATATGCTAGATGTCAAAAGAGCTTCAATGTATTATACCTGACAGCACTAAACAGTTTCGAAAACTAAACAACTTTGTTGCTTTTTTACCCCCTTACATAGGAAAGCCCATAACTAAAACGGGCAGTTCTAGATGGATAATTAAATGCATTCAGACATGTTACTCCAAAGCTAAAAACTTTGCCTACGCCACCTAGCGCACACTCTACCTGTAAAATAGGTGCTTCCATGGTGTTTCTAGGCAATATCCCAATAGCTGATATTTGTAAAGCAGCTACATGATCTACACAACACACTTTGACTAAACATTATTGTGTGGATGTTTTAGCACACCAACAAGCCAAAGTAGGACAGGCATGCTACGCACTCTTTGAAACAACTGCAACAACCACTGGATAGCCACCTATTTTGTGGAGGGACTGCTTTACAGTCTATGCAGAGCATGTGCATCTACAGCCACACATGCCATCGAACAAATTATGTTACCCTTTAAGCATCTGTAAGTGACATGTAGTGCTGTAGATTCACATGCGCCCACCCTCCTCCCCAGACACTTACGACCATTGCAGTACCGTCCTTTACACTAGTTAATTTCCATGGACATCTCTTTACTGATGCTTCACTTCATTCTCACCCACCTGGGGGAAAGCAGTCTAACAATGGAGCCGATGTCCATGCACACTATTACCTAGAGGTGGAGTGGCTTTGTCTCGTGACTCGAAAGACTTCTTCGAAGAAAAACAACTTGCACACATCTCAACCCAACAGTAGAGGGTGGAAGTATGCAGAGCATGTGAATCTACAGCACTATATGCCACAAACATATGCTTATAGGGTAAGTAACATATTCCTTCTATAGCCATTGTACTATAACTCTAATGTAGAAAGTAATCCATAGAAAGTAATCCATATGCTCATTGAGGAGAGCCGAGCCTGTGCTAGAGCAGAAATAAGCTTACATGCATTAGTGACAAGAATGGTATCAATTGTCACATATATGAATAGAACTTTAAAAAATGAGCTTTTTATTTTTTTTTATTTTTGGGCAGGTGTGAAATTGAAAATCGTTACCAAGGGAATCCTCTGAAAGGAACATGTTACTGTAAGTAAGATTGTAGTAATAGCTAGCAGCACATGGTAACTTTTATGCAGAACAAGGCCTTCTTTGCTTTTAATGCTTAATTAATAATTATTTGTTTCTGGTGTGAATTGCTTGTTAATAATGTGGTGCAAACTGTAGAAATGTGAAAGTAGTTGTGTTGAAATTTGGGGTTGCCTACTCTTACTCCCATCTAAAATAGTTTCATTAATTGTTTCCTTTAACTTATGGGTTGACCCATTTTTGAGCAAGATGCAAAGCTAATTTTCCAACTGGCCTTTCAGAGTGCCCAAGGAAGGGGTGCTTCTATAAAATAGGTCCCTAAATGTGGTTACGCTGTCAGTATGGCTGCAGTCTGATTTTTAAAGGAGAACACCCACCTTCACTAGATTTCTGTAATCATTTTTGTAGTTTTTGAGGGGATGCTGGTGAAATAAGTTTGAAATGATGTTCAGCCTAGTCTAAATTTGGTCCTATTGAAAGGTCTTCCTCTTCCACCTTCATTACAAGCAAGGATTCAGACTCCCTTAAACTGTGCTCTATGAATATGAAATGGTGCATTCATTAATAGCTCTAAAGACACAACAGATGGGTTCATTTGAAAACTAAAAACAAATCTAATGGTCACCCACTTGAGTCCCATTTCTGTCTGCTTGTCATTTGAAAGCTGTGAGTTTTTAGTTCTAAAAAAAAAAATGTGAATGTGCACTTTAATGGTTTCATAACCATCTAAATGCTAAGAAATTCCCAAGTCAGTTACCAGCATAACAGGTGTGGAAAGTACAAATGCTTTGTTAACTATTGTCATGATCCATTGTACATAATCATTCATATTATTGTATATTAAATTATGCGGGGCATTCCTGTTTGTGTGCATCTGTGTATTGTACACCCATTGTATTATTTCAGTCTGTAAAACATTAAGCAAGGGCTCACAGGTGTGTACAGTCCTCCCAAACTGGATAGGGGCTGCAGTGTGCTCCAGTCTGGCACTGGGCATGTTCAAGTCTTTAAAGAACTCCAGTAGAAAATCCCAGTCAATGATTGTCTTTTTCACAACCTTCTAAATTCCTCTCAGCGGAGCGCTCCATTTTACACCATACTCCATCGTATCACATCTTTCCTCCAAGTTAATATATCAGGATGGGATGCCGATTTCCATATTCTGGTTATCACATGTTTTACTAGGAGGAGCGCCAAGTCTGCAAACCTCGCTTGCACTTTATAACCCTTTGGGCATGGGTACAGCCCCAGCAGACCGCTTTCGGCTGTATACCAGTTAGTCCCTCCTGTTATTTCCTCCAGTTTTGTGCTGATCTGCGCCCCAATAGGAGGAAAGGGTTGGACAGGCTCACAACATGTGTAACAGTCCCGCAAAATGTTTAGGGCATCTAGGGCATGCTGCAGAAACATAGCGTGAAGTCTGTGGGGTGTGAGGTAGGCTTGATGTAGAATTGTATATTGTATGAAATTGAATCTGGAATTGCAGGAGATTTTGGGGGGAAATTCAAGAAGACCTTGTCTAGTAATTCCCTGCTTATGTCGAGCTCCCACTGGTTCCGCAACTGTGTCAAAGATGTTGTTAAGTGTGACCATAGGCCTCGATATAACCACCATATCAGATGTCTGCCAATGCCCATTAAATTATATGGATTGTACTAATTCAAGCGTTCTTTTCCTTCTGGAGCCCAATGAAAGTTTGACATACCATGTGATAATTGCATGTGTAAGGAACAGCGAGTATGGCAATCATTGCTCATTCACAAAGTCTGTGTAGCTCAACAACATGCCATTCTCAGACAGTGCTCCCACCGTTGACACACCTGCCTGTTCCCATAGGCATAGTCGATGATGTGTCCGTGTGCCCTTTGGGGTAGGGCAGAGGTCTTTAAACTTTTTATCTGAAAGAGACACGTTAGTGATAGATTCCTTACCTTAGAATATTCCCCAGGCGTCAGTCTGCATCCGGAAAATGTTCTGCTTAGCAGTACCCCTGCGCGCCAGTAGGTGGTGCAGTGCGGCTCCGCGCCCGTCACTGGCGTCGTGTGTGCCGTGACGACGTCACGGAGGCTACTTAGGCGCCACCCATGCGCGCTGACGTCAGTTCTTTCTTTTTCCGTGCCGAAAGTGCAGATCCTGATTGAGCACGTACCTCGGTCATTTTTGTCCACTTTTTCAGACTTTTTGTCTCCTTCTTTTGTCTCCTGGTGCATGTAGGGATGCCTGGCTTTAAGTCTTGCGGGTTGTGCCACCGTAATATGTCGGTGGTGGACCCCCATGAAGTCTGCCTCTACTGCCTGGAGACCGACCACGACTCCAGGGATTGTCGGGACTGCCGTACCATGGCCCCGAAGGCATTACGGGACCGACGCCGGAAGTTGCTGGAGGTCCGGCACTCCTCTCACCGCTGCTCCGGGTCTAGGGGCCGTTCGCGGGACCGCTCGCGGGACCGCAGCCGTCGCTCCTCGGACTCGAAGTCTTCACCTTCAGATTCCGGTAAGCGATGCCATGATAAGTCGAACCGTGTTCGCTCTCCGATGTCCCCCCGTCGCTCCCCGGAAACGGACGTGGGGGACAGGGGCTCTGCCCCTGCGGCTCCTGTGGAGCCTGGGAGTCCCGCGGCCTACCCGCTATACCCGGGTCCGTCGGCGACTCCCGAACAGCGGCAAGAGTTTCTTGCTGCCTTGGACCGCCTGTTTAGGCCTCGGGCTCCCGCCGAGGCGCCTGCGGGCCCCACGGCCCCGTGTCTAGATCCTATTGACCCGGCACCACCGACTCCGGCGCCAGCGGCTCCGGCGCCACAAGGTACAATGCAGCTGGCTCCGGTCCCGGTGCTGCCCTTGGCTCCGGCCACAGCGCCGCCCTTGACTCCGCCACAGGCGCTGCACTGGGTGCCGTTAATCCCGCCCCGGCCTCGGACCATTTCGTTCCGACCTGGGATCCTCATTGGGATGGGGCTCCGGTTCGGCCCCGGCTGGCGCCGCGCCCCCCGCCGCCGGCCCCATCTCCGGCTCCGGTCCTGCCGCCGCGACCGGCTCCTTCTACCCCGAAGCCGGATGAGGACTGGGACGGATCCGAGGACCCCCTTGCGCAGCATTGTGACTCCGAGCAGGATTGGGTGGGTGACCTTCAAGACGCGGGTGAACTTGATGTGTCTTCTGACCCGGGGTTTGCCTCGCCTCCGCCTACTATGGAGGAGGGCGCTTCCTACACTATGGTGCTGCATTGAGCCGCGGAGACTCCACCTCGACCTCCCTACGGTGGCCCTTAAGACCAACCTCCTTACGGAGGTGCTCCAGACGGCGCCTACGTCATCGGAGCCGCTGCTCCCTTTCAATGAGGCCCTTACCTAAGTCCTCTTGGGTACTTGGTTGCGGCTGGCCTCGGGGGTGCCGGTGGATAAGAACGTCGCTAGGCGTCATCGCCCGGCGCCTGGTGATCCTGCCTTCTTGACCTCTCACCCCACGCCTGACAGCCTGGTCATTCAGGCCTCAACATCGCAGAGTGCCTTTCCCTCTGCTCCGCCGGACAAGGACTCTTAAGAGGCTGGACCAATATGGCAAAAGGTGGTTCTCCTCAGCCAGTTTGGGGTTGAGATCGGTTAATACCGCCTGCCTATTGGGCCGTTACTCCCACGCAGGAGTTACTGTTCCTTCTCCTATTCAAGAACATACTACAGGAGTCCCTCCCTCAAAGGTAGTAGCCTCGGGAGTGGAGAGGCGAGGCTTGATAATGGATCGGTTTAGCAACAGGAGCCTCTCCTATCACTTTTGTTAAACACTATAGTTTGCAGGTTCGTAACTGTAGTAAGGAATTTCACATCTGCAGTTCTGAGTGTAGTAACTGATTAGTTATTTTCCTTCTTTTCCTAATTTATTTCACTGAATAATAAAATCTTGTTTAGCCATCATCCTAGAAATCGGTCTCTAACAATGCCTCTAAAATTTTTTGCTATGCCTTATAAGTTTTAGGACTGGGACAAAGGAGAGGGATGAAGTGGTAATGTACTTAAAGCAATCTTCATTATGCCCTATCCGCTACAGGCTGTAATAATACTGACAGCCATTAAGAAGTCCCATATAAATGACAAGCAATTATAAGTGGATTCCACCACTCCTGCGGTAGGAGAGTGGCAAAGAAGGACTGGGAAGAGGAAGAGTAGAACTTGGCATACTGAAGATTACGGGTAAGTAATCAACATTTCCTTTCCTCACCACATGGTGGTGTGTATCTTAAGGTTGGTTTGGTAGAATTGAGCCAATATATATATATATATATATATATATATATATATATATATATATATATATATATATATATATATATATATATATATATATATATATATATATATATATATATATATATATATATATATATATATATATATATATATATATATATATATATATATATATATATATATATATATATATATATATATATATATATATATATATATATATATATATATATATATATATATATATATATATATATATATATATATATATATATATATATATATATATATATATATATATATATATATATATATATATATATATATATATATATATATATATATATATATATATATATACACACAGACACACACCCACACCCCCACACACCTGGGTTTTTTTTTAGGCCTTTTGTGGTCTTTTGTATGCAGACAACGAAAGACTGGCAAAAAGGCACTTAAACGCTAGCTCTCTCGATTCTGCAAGTAAACCCTGTATGTTACCCTAACATTTTCTGTCACCAGGAGTTAAACATTTATTTATTTTATTTAGATACTCTTCTGATTGATTATCAGTTCACCTTCAGCTTGTCTCAAGAGGATGATCGATACTATACAGCAATCAATTTTGTGGCCACACCTGAAGAAGTAAGTGTTTAAAGACTAAAACCCTTCAAACACTGAGACAATGTTTAGCCACTTATTTTTTTTAATCTAAATGGACATTGCTCAAATGTGAGAAACCTTCTGTCACCATCTTATTACAGCTACAAATGTGATATACATTGCACCAGTAATTATACATAGTAGTTATGCTGGCAATGTACACTTTTATACGTTAGCAGTCTAATAACGGAGTGTGTTTTCCAGTGGATGAGAGTAAATTGTCAAATCCGTGAGGGGAACTGTGCCATTGTTTTTGCATTACTGACGTGGAACCCAGAGTCTTAGGTTTTATTCACACCTTTACACTTGACCAAAAGTGTGTGATCGTGAGCAAGTCACGTTCTGTTATTAAAATAAACAGTTGTATTATGCCATTATTTGTGTATTGATTAATGTATGTGTGCGTGTGTGCGCACGCATGTGTGTGTATATGTAGTTAATGTATGAAATACATAGCGCTTGTTAGATTTTTACAAGCACTTTGTGAACACGACCCAGTATACCCCCCCCGTAAAGCACTGTATCAACCAACTAAACAATTCTGGACAGAAGAGACAGACTAGTTAAGACCCAGGCATCTCCCTCAACATGCCTGGAGATGATGCATATTGGTCATGTAACAGTGGCAGAGAGTCTGGCTTATTTGTCTTTGTTGTTAAAACTAGTGTTTAAGGCATATGAGCTGTAGATCACATGCTTTGCATACTCCTGCCATCTAGTGTTGGGTCCGGATGTTTGCAAGTTGGTTTTCTTCGAAGAAGTCTTTCCAGTCACGAGGTAAGGTGACTCCTCATTTTTGGTGATAGTGCGCATGGGCATCGACTCCATTCTTTGATTGTTTTTTGCGGTTTCGGACGTGTATTGCTGCGCTCTGGTTCGAAACAGTTCTTCGGGTTCACCTCGGTGCACAATCCACTCTACCTGCGTTGGTATTGTTTCGAACGCGTATCTCGGCTTTCTGTGTATCGTATCGGTCAAGGGAAATCTCTATTTCGATCGTAAACTCTGGGGGGCCATTGGGCCTAACCGCGTCGGTCCACCTCGAAGTCAATGGAACGGATTCCATTCAAATTCTGTCCTCGGTGCCACGCGAAGAATCTATGTACCGACTCGCATGAAGTGTGCAACTTGTGCATATCTCCGTAGCACAACAAATAGTACTGTGATGCGTGCAGATTGTTTCGGTCTAAGACAACGCTCCGCGATCGACGTCGTGAAATGCAAAGGCAAAACATCGAATACATGCCAGGCATCTTCAGTGAAGGATCCGTGCAAGAAGAATTTGATGCACAAGGGGCAGAAGAAGAACAGGAAGAACTTGTATCCATTCCGGAATCAGACTACGAGATGGAAGACGACACACTGCAAGGTGAATGTCCCGTGAGTACCAGACACCCCTTTCCACAAAATCGAAATCAGACCAAGCAAAACGCTTCAGTTCCACCCCCGCCTTCCCTTCCACGGTTGGCACCAAGAGGATGTTTGAAGCCATGCCTTCAACTCTGCTCCGAAACACGTTGATAAGCCTTTCGGCTCAGGATCGAGTCGGCCAAAGTCAGGCACCGAGACAAAACCTTCAGGCTCTAAGCCAAAAACTTCTTTGGAGCAGAAACCCTTGACCCTGACTTGCCCACTTGGATATAAAGCATTTCATAAGCCTAGGCCCAGTGGCAGAGGTGGAGGGGTGGGGGTTATTTTCAAAGAATCATGGGACTTTTCACCAATGGACATTGATGAGGTGACAGGCATTGAATTGCTGGGTTTTTCGCCAAAAAAATAATCATACAGGGTATGGTCTGTTACAGACCTCCGGGGGCAGTCATGCCTTTAGCAATATGAGATTTTAATCTATGGGCCAATGGGAAGTTGGACTCGGGCTATACAAATTTTATACAATCTTTTGGGAATATGAATTTGTTTCATTGGGTCACAGAAACTACTCTCAAGGGAGGGCATGTACTGGATCTGATCCTTGCCGATAAAGACTCCATCGGTATGGAAAGTATCCTACCGGTGGGCTGGTCTGATCATCACGTGGTCAGGTTTCGGGTGGATAACCTTAGTATGAAAGCCTCTTCCCCTAATGCGGGAAGGAGCTATACAGGCAGGGACTGGAACGGACTGGTGAAAAGGGCAAAAATGTCCCATGTCTTCCACTTTAATGGGACTTTTGACCCCAGGAACAGGTGGACGAGAACTATGCAGCATTCTGTGAAGGTATAAATGAAAAACCTGATCAGATCGCTCCTTTAAAAACTGGAAATTGGGTAGACCATCTGCCCCCTGGTATAATGAAAAATTGAGGAATTTAAAAAAGGAATGCAAACATGCAGAGCGGCAATGGAGGAAGGAGTATGTGGAAAATGAAAAAGTTATATGGAAGGAGAAAATTGCTAGTTACAAAAGAGAAATTGCCATTGTAAAAGCAGAATATTATGCAGATATCATGAAGGCACCCAATAGCACAAGGAGTATTTTTAGTATTGCTAGTCCAGACAGCACAAAAAGCAAGATCCTTCCCACACAGAAGTTATGTGCTAATTTATCAGTTTTCTTCGAGCAGAAAATAGGCAAGATCATTAAAGGGCTGATTCCGGCGGGGCGGATGACAGGTCATCATTAAACAATCAACGGAGTGGGGTTGGTGGGACCAAGTCAGGAGATCAGGTGGCCCTTCTAGACCTTTTTGAGCTACCCTCAGAGGAGGAGTTTAAAATAGTAGCCTTAAGTGTATCTTCAGGCTCGCCTATGGACCACCTCCCTCATAAAACCTGGAAAGAGCTAGGACCTGAACTCTTCCCGATACTCCATCAGTTGTGTGGACAATCCTTAAGCATTGGATTGGTACCACCCTGCTGGAAACAGGCGATAATCACGCCACTTTTGAAGAAGCCAACACTTGATCCCTCGTGTCTTAAGAGCTATAGGCCCATTTCTCTTATACCGTACCCAGTGAAGATCATAGAGCGCCTGGTGAGTGGGACACTTTTCAAAGTTTCTAGAGACTAATAACAAACTGGAGGATGCACAATTCGGCTTCCGCCCAGTACATGGGACGGTGACCGCCTTGGAAACCGTCTTGGACGATCTTCGAATGCGTGGAGACAGGGGACAGTCAGCCATTCGGATTTTGCTGGACCTGTCTGCTGCTTTCAATACAGTTAACCATGCGGTCCTTCTAGACAGGAAGAGAAAGAATAGGGGTTGTGGATGTGGCCCTGCAATGGTTTCAATCTTATCTGGCTAAAAGACGTCCGGCAGTGGCTCTCATCCACCCCCCCATCTCCTACCAATCAGACTTTGTTGATATTGAGCATGGTGTACCCCAGCGGTCGGCAATCAGCCCAATATTATTTAATGCCTATATGTGTCAGTTGATGGCCATCATTAAGTCATATAATGTTGGTTTTGTCAACTATGCTGATGACACGCAGCTGATCTTGTCACTGGAAGGGATCACACCGCCTCCTTAGGAATGCAAGAAACAGTAAAATGGCTGAGCAACAACTCCCTGCAATTCAATAGTGAAAAAACTGAGATTTTACACTGTGCGGTAGGGAAAGTGACTCCCAATTGACTTCTGGCCTATCCCCACAGATGTACCGTTGAGACTGTACGAAACCTAGGTGTCAGTTTTAATGACAAACTGAACCTAGAGACACAAGTCAACAAAATTGTGGGGAGTTGTTTCTCACTTATTAGAGTACTTCGGAAGATTCTTCCGATGCTGCCAATCCAGGCCAGAGCTTTAGTGGTAAGGAGTACTCTTCTGAGCCGTCTGGATTACTGCAATGCTTTGCTACTGGAGTCTCCCAGGTATTTGAATGGGAAGCTCCAGAGAATTCGGACTGTGGCGGTAAAGCTTGTCCTAATGAGACCTCGACGGTCATCATCATCCCAGGCCTTGGCCGAGCTGCATTGGCTCCCTGTTTTACAGAGGATACAATTCAAATTGTTCTGCATTGTTTTTAAGGCATTGCATGGGCTTGGGCCTAAAACGTTGCATAGCAAATTTGGTTGGTATGTTTCTACCCATACTCTTCGCTCTTCGGCTAATTTGGTAACAATATTGATCAAAAAAGTAAATTCGGGGGGAAGAGCCTTTAGTATCGCAGCTGCCAGGCTATGGAATAGTCTGCCTTCTGAATTGAGACAGGTGCAGGACCTGCTGCTGTTTCGTAAGAAAATAAAAACCTGTGTCTTCCCTAGAGTTTAAGCAGGTTCAACCTTGCATATTTCTGCAGCGAGTATGGTGGTAGTGTACATGTATCTCAGCGCCAGGATGCCCATAGGGTTACAGTGCGCTTTACAAATAACAATAACATAACACCGAAATCAAAGACTGCTTCAGAACCGAAGTCCTCGTGCCAAAACAGAAAAATGCTACTCCGAAGCTGCAGGATCTTATTTTCGACATTCCACCACCTAAATCGGACCCAAACCAAAAGGAACTACATATTAATCCCGATACAGGACTTGTTCTTACTAAACCGCCTCAGAAGCGCAAACCTGAGTCAGAGGCCACACTATCACTTTCCTTTGAAGAGGAAGAATGTTGGTACTAACCCCCCTCCTCCTCCTTCTCCTCCTCCTCCACATTCCTATACACCACCTTCCCCACCATTAGGAACATTTAATTATTACACCAACTAACTCTCCACCACCACAACCTGACGACGATGATGGAGATGGTGGGGATAATATTTTACCGGTAGATCCCTGGAAAGACTACAACACTGATTCACCCACAGACAATAACCCATACCTTTACCCTGCAAAGCCTTCCCCTCCTGACGACAACGTAGTGTATCTAGAATTACTTGCTATAGCTGCAGAATATCATGGGGTACAATTACACAAAGAATCCCTAGAGGAAGATTTCTTATTTGAGATGCTCAGTAGCACACTAAGGTCTAGTCAGACTCTCCCGATGCACAAAGGCATGATGATATATTCAAAGACCCTGTTGGTGCTCGTATTGTCGCCGACAGAATAGACAAAAAATATAAGCCTGCTCCTTCTGATCCAGCTTTTATTAAAAGACAGTTACCACTGGACTCTTTGGTCATCTCTAATGCCCATAAACGGGCCAATCCACAAACTTCAGGGGATACCCCCCCTCCAGACAAAGAGTCAGAATGATTAAACGCCTCTGGTAAAAGAGTAGCCGTCCAAGCAGCAAATCATTGGCGCATTGCCAACACACAGGCCTTACTAACCACGTATGATAGAGCACACTGCGATGAAATAGAGCAATTGCTCCAATATCTCCCAGATGAGCACAAGGCTTAAGCTCAAGATTTAGTGCAAGAAGGAAAGCTTATTTCCAATTCCTCTATTAGTTGTGCTTTTGGTACCGCAGCTAGAGAGATCAACACTGGTGTGTTACTGAAGAGGGAAGCATAGTTGAGGATTTCTGGTTTTAAACCTGAAGTCCGACAGTCCACTTTAAATATTCCATTTGACAAAGAGCATCTCTTTGGACCGAAGTAGATAAGTCATTGGAGAAAATGAAGAACAATACGGAAGTGGATAAGTCAATGGGAGCCCTACAGTCTCCTTCTAATCGTGGCTCCTTTTGTCACTCCTATCGTCCAAGACCATGTCCTCGGACAATACTGCTGCTTCTTACAAAGGCAACAATCAATCCTCCTCCTCAAGAAGCTTCTTTAGAGGAGGATACAGAGGTAACATGGCAAAGGTAGCACACCACGTAATTCTCCATCCCCTAGCAAGCAGTGACTTGCCTACACTTTCCCACGATCATTTAACACCTGTTGGGGGACGTCTTCTACAATTCCTCCCCATTTGGTAATCCATAACCAAGACAAATGGATGTTAGGAATTATCCAACATGGTTATTGCCTGGAGCTAACCAACAATCCTCCAAACATTCCACCCCGCTCTCACAAAATGTCACCAGAACATTTGGACCTGCTCAAACAGGAAGTCCAGTCTCTTGCTAAAAGGAGCCATAGAGCCTGTACCGTTACAATATCAAGGGTCAGGCGTGTACTCCCTGTATTTTCTAATTCCCAAAAAGGACAGCTCCTTGAGACCTATTCTGGACCTCCGAGAACTAAATCACTACATACTGTCAGAGCAGTCAGACATTCTATCACGGCGCTTTGTACTCGCTAGCGCTTCGCTCGTTGTAAACGCTCGTTGTAAACGCAATTTACTAAGCGTTTTTTAAAAACAATATTCTTTGTTCTGTATTTTTGATACTTGCCTCGTTATGCCTTGCTTTTAACCGCACTCTCAGTTGCCCACACTCCCGCACTATAATTTGTGATTTCACCGCTATTTTAGCGGATTGCTTCACTGTATATTTGATCCTTGGCCGCCATCTTGGGGGAATGGATTAAGCGGGTGGTGCCATTGCATTGAGCGCTCTAGTGATCAGTTCTAGTGATCAGCTGGGCGTGTGGGGAGTCATTACTTAAGCTGACCGCCTGGTCTCGCGTACTAGGGACAGCCAGACATTCTATCACGGCGCTTTGTACTCGCTAGCGCTTCGCTCGTTGTAAACGCAATTTACTAAGCGTTTTTTAAAAACAATATTCTTTGTTCTGTATTTTTGATACTTGCCTCGTTATGCCTTGCTTTTAACCGCACTCTCAGTTGCCCACACTCCCGCACTATAATTTGTGATTTCACCGCTATTTTAGCGGATTGCTTCACTGTATATTTGATCCTTGGCCGCCATCTTGGGGGAATGGATTAAGCGGGTGGTGCCATTGCATTGAGCGCTCTAGTGATCAGTTCTAGTGATCAGCTGGGCGTGTGGGGAGTCATTACTTAACCCTCCCTTAGCCCGCGCAGCGGTAACGCGCAGCGGTCGTGCCTGACTCGTGCCTGAGTCAGGCCAGAGTCCTGCCCGTCTGCGCCCGTCAGCGTAACGGAGGCGTGGAGGCGGCCCTCTATCGTGAGTGTGTAATCCTTGCTATTGCTGTTTGTGTATGCCGACCATGTTACCCAGGGATGCCTCGCCACCGCGCGCACCGCATGGCTCGCATACTATGATCTCTGCTCACTCAACAGCACTTCGAGGTGGCCTCATCAATGCCCGTTCCATCTGTAAGAACGCACAGAATATCCACGATTTGATTTCCGAAAATAAGCTTGATTGGGTGTTGGTCACCGAAACCTGGCTGAAACCGTGGTGTAATCCTGACCTAGCCATAGCCTTACCTCAGGACTACTCCATTCAGCGGTTAGACAGACCCATACAACGAGGTGGAGGCATTGCTATTATTCACCGTAGCACCCTAAAATGTGCCTCCCATGAGCTGGTTGACATTAGAGGGGCTGAAGCTTTAGTCTTCTCCCTGACCATTCACGACTCGTCTACCTTCTCTGGGATATTGATCTATCGCCCCCCTGGCCCAGCAAAGGAATTCATTGACAGCTTGGGAAACATACTAAGCGATTTAGTGCTTAGATTCTCTAATTTTACTATGTTAGGAGATTTAAATTTGCACCTTGACACTCCCTCTGCGCCAGGAGTTGATAGCTTCATGGAGACTATAAATGTCCTGGGACTCACTTTATTGACCCATGAAAGTACCCATTCAGGAGGTCACATTCTGGATTGTATATGCTCCAACGCTACCAATCTTGTCGTTAATTCACCTTGTCCCCAGATCTGGTCTGACCACTTTTTCATACCTTTTCATATTTTATTAAATCACAATACTATGAGACCGAATCGTCACAAGATTCCTACTTCTAAGTCTATGTGTAAACCTAATTGGAAGAATCTATCTAGGAGACCCGAGTTGATTGAGTCGCTTATAGCTACTGCTCCTAGGACAACAGGGAACGCTACTGGAGACAATCAAGGTTTTTGTGATTGGCTAAATAAGATAGGCCACCAATTAGACCCCATTAGATCGCAGGTCTCAAGTTCCAGTACCAGAACAACAAAGAGGAAAGCTCCTTGGTTCTCATCTGCCCTTCGGTTAGAACTGATAGAGCTAAAAAAACTGGAACGGAAATGGCGCAGGCTATATGAAGCCTCTGCGCGGGACATCTACAAACAAGCAAGAAGAACCTATCATGCCCATATAAAATCAGCTAAGAAAGCCCACTTTCTCCAGGCCATTTCTATGGCAGCCCAAGGCAACAAGGAGAAAGAAATTTTTAAAATAGTTAAAGATTTTACCAATCCGTTAGCTCTTCGGCAGGAAATCCCGCCATCCCAGAAACTCTGTGATGAAATTGCACTGTATTTTGAAAATAAGATCGTGGACATTGTTAAGACCTTCCCCCAAACCTCGTCCACGGTACAATTCACAGACATTATGGAGACCAGTGAGAGTAAGGAAAGCACTGCTTCCCTAGAAACATTCTCACACGTAACGCTAGAAGACTCTTTAAAGGCCATTCTTGCCTGCAAATCGGGCTCACCTTTTGATCCATGTCCCCCATTAGTCCTACATACTCTAGCCACAGTAATGAACCCCATTATCAATGGGATCATTAACTCATCCCTTACCACAGCGGATATCCCACATGACTGGAAACTTGCTGCTCTTAAGCCTCTTCAAAAAAAAGCACTGGCCGACCCGACCACCCTCTCTAATCTACGGCCAATATCCCTACTCCCCGCTTTATCCAAAATGACCGAGAAGTTCGTGAATTACCAGCTCACGAGTTTCTTGGAAGATAATAACATTCTGCATTCCAATCAGTCAGGGTTCAGATCTAATCACTCCACTGAATCTGCCCTGCTGTATACAGCAGAGACCCTTCGGATGGCCTTGGACCGGGGTAAGAAAGCCGTATTAATCCTACTTGACCTGTCGGCAGCCTTTGATACGGTTTCTCATAACATTCTTCTGAACCGTCTGGCTGCCGCAGGAGTAGGTGGGGTGGTTCTGGCCTGGCTAAAAAATGTTCTTACTAACAGACAACAAGTTACAGTGCTTGGTAATTTTCAATCGGAGGCCAGACCTCTCTGCTCTGGAGTTCCTCAGGGATCAAGCTTGAGTCCTCTGCTCTTCAACTTGTATATGGTCCCTCTGATGAAATTAATTGCTAGCTTCCAGATTAGTAGTGTCTCTTATGCTGATGATACTCAGCTTATTTTAGTGCTAGACGGTGACCATACAGAAAGTGAGGATAATCTCAGACAGTGCCTAGCTGCTACTTTTCATTGGATGGCGGACAATCACCTCAAATGCAACGCTGGCAAAACAGAAATTATCCCCTTTGGTAAACAAAATCTGTTTTCTCCAACTACTTGCTGGCCGGAGGATGCTGAAGTTCCCCCTATGACCATCACCTCTGCCCGGAATTTGGGCATTAGGTTTGATTGCCAGCTATCCTTTAAACAACAAGCGCTGACAGTGGCAGGCTCATGCTTCGGTATAATAAAATCACTGAGGAAGTTTTTTGATCTCCTGCCATTGCCAGCCAGGAAGACAGTCGCAGTTGCTCTGATTACCTCCAGGCTGGACTATTGTAACAGTTTATACGCAGGAACTACTAAAACTGTTCTACGTAAACTGCAAATAGTCCAGCACGCTGCAGCTCGTCTGGTACTACGCTGGCCGCGTAAATCGTCTGCATCAGCCGCACTGAACACACTCCACTGGCTTCCTATTGGTAAAAGGATTCTTTTTAAGCTCCTTCTACTTACTTTCAGGGCCTTCCATCAGCAAGGCCCGAAGTATTTGTGTAATGGCTTTAAACGCTACCATCCGGCACGTTGCTTGAGATCCTCAGGACTGAATCTGCTCACCATCCCTAAATTCAAGCTAGCCACCAAGGGTGGCAAATCTCTCTTCGTCTTGGGCGCTAAGGCCTGGAATGCTCTTCCCTCCTTCATTCGTTCCTTGTCGCAGGAGGCTCAATTCAGAAAGGCTCTAAAAACATGGATCTTTTCTCTTACCGATGCAGCTTGCCTAGCTATGGTGTAGTCTTGGTACCTGTGTGAATTATGTCTTCCCCCATCAACTTCTCCATCTGGTTGACTTAGCGCCAAGATGCTCCTTGGAGTGGTAGCCGCGCGGTATAAATTCACTTTTACATTACATTACATTACATTACCACATGGTGACACTTCAACAAGTGCTCCCACTTCTAAAGCAGGGTGACTTTATGTCCACTCTAGATTTAAAGGACTCCTATTTCCCCATTCCAATTCATCCCACTCATTGCAAATACGTCAGATTCATGATGGCGGGTCATCATTACCAATTCAAAGTACTACCGTTTGTATCACCACTGCTCCCAGGGTATTTACCAAATGCCTGGCAGTAGTTGCACCTCATCTAAGAAGACAGCAAATCCATGTCTTCCCATACATCGACAAATGGCTCATCAAAGCCAGCACTTACCAAAACTGTGTCCAACACACTCAAGCCACAATTCACTTATTACGCCAACTAGGGTTTACAGTGAACACGTTGAAGTCTCATATACAGACTTCCAACACACAAACCTATCTGTGAGCCACAATAACAATGCAGCCAGAATTCTCAGTATCTGATAGAGACATCTAGCCGCAGATTCCTTAACTTAGAATATGCCCCAGGCGCCAGTCTGGATCTGGAGATTTTTCAGTAGTACCTCTGCATGCTGGGGGACGGCATCGCATGTCTCCGCCCTGGCGTAGTCCATGGATATGAAGTCAGTGGAGCCATATAAGTCCCTCCTGTGGGCTGACGTCAGTTTTCTTCTTTTCTGTGCCTGCTAAGCGGATCCAGGTGAAGTGGTTCCTCTGGTCTGTTTTAGTTATTAGGCCTTACTGACGCCTTTTCGCGTCCAGGAACAGTGTGCCGATGCCTTCGGGCTTTAAATTGTGCAAGACATGTACGTGGCAGATTGCGAAGACAGATCCGCACGCGATCTGTATGTGGTGCTTGGGTGAGCACCACGACTCAGAGGAGTGCGACGCCTGTCGAAACCTGAAGTTCCTGTTGGAACGTAGGATGAAGTTGTTGTCAGCCCGGATGTCCCGTTCGAAGTCCAAGCTTTGCCAGTCCATCTCAAGAAGGGGCTCCTGTCCGTGGCAGTTCTCAGTCGTTCCTGAGGATGTCGCTCGTCTTCCTCAGGTAAGCACAAGAAGAAGTCACGACAGCCTTTGGCCTCACTTGGTCATGACTTCAGTGCCTGCTGCTCCTGGTATTTGCCGGACACGACACCGCAGAAGTCTAACCCCTCCTACCCCCATTTCCTGGCGTTGGGGCGACTAGGACCCAGATGGAAGCCTATTTCCAAGCTTTGCAGGCAACCTTTGGGTCGAACCCTCTCTCAGGTGCGCCTACGGGCCCCACAGAGGTGGTAGGGACTCAGATTGGGAGCTCGCCGGCAGGTCCGCCCTTGGCACCAATCGAGTACCCTGACTCCTGTCTTGGAGTCACTGCAATGTCGGGAGTCGGCCGGTGGGGCTTCCCGTTCACACGTCTGGCCGCAGTCCACCTACAGTGTCTGAGCACAGCCCTGTGGGGCTCCCTGAGATGACTCAGTCCCACACCGCTGTCTCCCATTGCGGTGGATGTTGAGTTGACTCCAGCCCGACACTGTCATCGGAGTCTCCTTCGGCATTCATCAACATCGTTTGATGCCGGAGACATACTTTCTTCCTCCCTTGCTACTGGTGGATGAGGTCCCTGGGGATTCACCCCCTCCATTGTTGCTTGCGCGTTATTCGAAACGTGGATGTGGAGCATCTGCAGGCCTTTGAGCATCCTCGGGCTGCAAAGCCTTCGGCTTTCAGTGGACTTATTAGCCTGCAACCGCCCCCTAATTATGATCTGCTGTTGCCACCTAGAATGGCCATGGAGGCTACTGCAGCATTTGAATGGGTTGTTCGCAAAGCTGCTGGCATTTTACAGTTCCAGCCTCCCTCTGTCTACCTACCTTCCGATCCCTTGAATCTGCTCCACCAGGGCAACACGGATGTCGAGCCCTTGCTGCCGTTTGGCGCGTCGTGCGACATTCTTCTAGGGACCTGGCCGGGGCCCTCCTCGGGGGACCCTGTGAGACGTGCTATTGCACATCGTCATCACCCGGCTCCAAATGACCCCGTCTGTCTGTCCCTACACCTAAGGGCTCAAGGGCTTGTTGTCCAGGCAGCCTCAGCTTCGCTGCTCTTGTCCTCTCCTCTGCTACATCGACCGATTAGGGAGTTTCGCTGGTTGGAGACATGTGGTAGACAACTGTTTGTGTCTGCGAGCTCGGGCCTTCGGTCCTTGAACGCGTCCTGCGTTTTTGCATGGGCTACTTTCCCCCTCTGGGACTCTGGGTTGAGCACCTCCTTCCCTCTCTTCCGGAAGGCTCTTTGGCTGACCTGACTCGGGTCCTCCAAGATGGTCGTGACCTGGCAGCATTTTCTATTCGATCAGCCATGGACACCACTGACTCTGTGGATTGGGCTATGGCCAGGTCAGTTTCTCTGCGTCGCCATGCTTTGCTGCATGATGGCAGTTTTCCTGAAAATTTTCAGGAGCGTCTTTGAGATTTGCCCTTTGATGGGGCCCATCTTTTTGACAGTCATGCAGACTCGGCGGTTCGGTGTCTCATTTCTAGCTTCCTGTGATTGACACTGTTTTCAGGCCATTGTTGAGGACTGGTTTGCATTGTTTACAGTATTGTCATTTCTTTTCTCTGGTGTCCTCCTCTGGGTTCAAGTTATTTCCCTGATGGACGGTACAGCTATTTCTGCCCTTATTTTCATTTCCTCTGCCTAAGAGCTAGTCTCAAGAGGTGTTCCCTTGCTTTTATAGGGATGTGACATACCCTATGTGAGGTAGTGGTTGGTTATTGTATAGCCATTCTACCTTACCACGGTAACTGTTCTTCTTGGATGGTGTAGGTCCTTCCTGAGGATCCTGCGCGGTCCTCTTAGGATTGTTATCTTCTTTCTCTCTGTAATTTTCATATAGTTCACTTATTGCGATATGGTTGTTTGCTTCTTCACGCTCTCCCTACTGGAGTGGGAACTCTCCTCTGGTACAACCCACACGGGTAGCGTTGTTTTGGAGCTTACATGGTGGCGTTGCTCTCTTGGAGCTTATATGCTTGTCTTTTACGGTTGGTCCTTAGTTCTCTCCTGCCTCGGAGTATTCGGACTTCTCCAGAGTATTGTTGGGGTTACGCAATGACAGGCATGTCCCGGCGTGTTTCCCTCTTTATTGGTTTGCCTTTGCATGTCTCTCCAGCGTTTCGCTGTGTTTCCGCCCTCTGTTGCCTATGTTAGCTGTCTCAGCCGTCATCCAGTGGCTCTTGTGAGCATGTTTTTCTGTTCCACGTCCGGAACAGTTTCTATCCACTTTTAGTAATGGCATGGTATGGGGTTACACACTGGTTACTTTCACAGGCACTGTGTGCCTGCTGGTCCATCTTGCGCCACAGCGTTGGCTGCGTTCTCATGTTTGTGGTATTGTTTGCTCTTCAATCTCTGATGTTTGGAAGCCCAGATGTCCTTGGTCTTCCCTCTGAGCAGGGGCTCAAGGGGCTCAAGTCCCTTTGCTCCTGGTCTCTGACGATTTTATCCTTGGAAGTCTCTCTGTTTCGAGATGCTCATGGTGAATTATACAGTACCTGTATATTGATATAGATGTTTCTGAATATATATCTGTCTAATTTACTGTGTTTGACATGTGTTATGTCCTGCTTTGGTTCAGATTGGTGCTGTAGGTGCCCCTTGTCTTTCCAAAAACACACACACAATATATATTACACATACAGGGTTTTTTCTTTCTTTCTTGGGTTCCTTGCCCCAGATTCGGTCTCTCGCTCTCTCTCTCTCTTTCGCCCCCTTTCTTGAGGGCGAGCCCTGTGTTTGTGTTCGGCTTCTGCCAGTATCCTTTAACCAATGCACCTAGTGTTTAGGTGGCAAGTATGACTACCTGGTGTTAAGCTGTGTCTTCTGCTGCCGCATGTGGGCTGTTGCTGCTTCATTCCATGGGATTTTGCATGTGTGCGGTGTGGCTCCCACGCTCCACACTGTCTGCATATGTTTTCCCCTTTTCTGTCCACATCAATGTCTCTCCTTGTAGTCATGGTTTTGTTGATCTCTACATGGTTGATATCTGGCTCTAATACTCTTATGAAAACTCTTGTCAGACCTATGTACTTTTACTAATGGCCTGCCTAGTGCTCAACACACGAGCTGTTCCACAGCAATAAGTCTTTCCATTCAAAGTTGTCCAAATTTATTGATATTTATTACAATATTTTTTCTTTTTATTTATATTCAACATTTTCTCAAGTTTTTATACAATTTTATAGTTTTTTGTTCAAAATAACAATCAGTGCAAACATATACAATCATTTTCAAGTGTCAATGTATGAAAATACATCCAAGTTCTTTGAAAATATTTCATGATTCACATAGCCACAAACATATTATTCACAGATAAAATGCGCGGAAAGACATAAAAAAAATCCTTCTGGTAATTCATACAACTGACCCCAAAACACACCATCAAACATTAAATCTCACCAACCAGAACTATCTCTCACAAGCAACACACTCACACTCAGACAACAATCCTGGGGAAACTTCTATCCAATTATGACATACACTATAGATGACCCAGTGGGCTCACTCAATCTCATAATGTCACACTATTGTGTTGTCTTTGCAAAGTTTGCAGGTGAGTGGACTGGGGCTCTCTATGAATAAATGAGTACAAATAGGATTGTTCACAAATAGTTAATGGGAACTGCCCATAGAGACTAAGTTAAGAAGTGATAATTAGGGAATATAATTACATCCTTTGGTGCAAAGACATTGCTAGTGCTCTGAACTATGATGTGGATGCCACCGTGATATAAGTTTGTCTGTGTGCTACCTCAAAAGCCCCTCACAGGGGCTAAAGAATACTCTTCCATGCCACCAACCTGAGAGGAAGGAGGATAGCAAAGAGAAAGAAAGGGAAAAGTTGAAGAAGGAAAGAAGAAGAGAAAGAAACGGAGGGAAGAGCAAGCAAGAGACGTTTTTCTTCCATGTGGCACCTTGTGGAGTTCCCTAATGCGATAGACAGACCACAAGGCTTTTGTAGGGGTTAGACAGGGCAATGCCTGGTATTTATTTAACTATTAAGGTACAGTCCCGACGCCACTTTCTGTAGGAAACTAGGATCCTTCTCCCTTCCTTCGTCGTTGGGCTGCTTTTCCTTCAGGTCTCAGGGCGATGTGTAAGCTCGTCAAGTCGGGGGGTAGTGGCGAAAACACAAAACAAAGAAAGGCACTGATTAGTGCAGAGGAACCACTTTCACCTCAAAAAAGGGGGGGGGAGAAAGACCGTGCTTGGAGATTTGGAGCGCTTCGAGCGAGGGGGGAGGGGGGGGGCGGAATCAGAACACCGTCACCAGAGGAAAAACAAAATGCTGGGAACAGGCCAGGACCGGCATAGAGGGTTTTGGTAGTGCACACGATGGAAGCTAGTGTGGCTGCCCCTGTTTTACCCGGTTGGCTTTTGTGCTCCCGAGCCCCCGTACCCGAGCACGCACCTGTTCAAGCCACAACCCTCCGGGGCCGTGGCTTGGTGCTGCGTCCTCCGGATGGCCTCTTGACTCCCTTGTCGCGAGTTCGGTGTTCCGGGCCTCTTCTCCCTGGTTCTGCGACGTCTCTGCATACGGCGTCCAAACTGCTTCTTCCGTCTTCCTGGTTCCTCTCTCTTCCGGCGTCATACTCCCCTTATCCGGGATAGGGAGGTAGAACTCCGCCTCCCCGGGGGACGGGCCGGGATTAAAGGGCCAGTCCTCAGTTCCCTCACTATGGAGCCTGATGTGTCCGCGGCCGTCTGGGGGCTGCAATGAAGAGAAAGCGGAGGGATCAGGAGAGTCGCGAGGTGGGGCCATAGCAGGACGGGGCACAGTCCGACACACCTTTTAATACGAAGGTGTAAATCTTAAATCCTCACAACTATGGCTATGGCTCGCAGACAAATGCGGGGATACTTATACTGAGTGTCATACATTACAAGTCAAATGGCTCCTTGTTGATCTGCAGTGGAGTTTGATTTGTGGTGCAACGTTATCCGACTGTAGGGTAACAGAGGTGAAATGGTTGTATGTAAGTTTTGTGCTTACTTACACAGCGACATAAGGTTGTTATCCTAAACTCTAACCCTTAGAATGTGCAGGAGTACTGCTCCATCTGGTGAATATGATTGTATTGGTCCAGTCTGGTTGACTTAGTTACTCATCCTACTGGTTGCAGTAGGAAATCTGACATTTAAACGTACCTGTGTGGCATGATGGCCTGGTCTTATTGTTGCGAACACCTGTTATGTTCAACTGTGTGTCACAATCTAACCTTAAAAGTAGAGTTCAATAAGACATCTCTTTGTGTAGCCTAAGACATGATGGTGCAGCCAATATCACAAGACGTATGTAATGTTCATGCCTAATGCTGAATGGCATGTGTATCTGATATAACTAGCATGAGGTCCAAGGTGTAAAAAGTCTACTGGATATAAAAACTTGAGAAAATGTTGAATATATATATATAAAAAATGAAAAAATATTTTAATAAATATCAATGAATTTTGAACAGCTTGGAATGGAAAGATTTATTGCTGTGGAATAGCCTGCATTTTGAGTCGTAGGCAAGCCATTAGTAAAAGTACATAGGTCTGACGAGTTTTCATAAGAGTCAGGACCCTTTGAGGTGTTGGAGAAGAAGGGTAAGGCTACCTACTTGGTGGACCTGAAGACCCCTCGTCAGCCCCTGCGGGTGCTGCATGCCAACCGCCTCAAACCCCACCACGAGAGGCCCGAAGTCATCTTGATGATGGTGACTGACGGAGGAGAGGACGTGGAAAGCGAGCCTCTCCCTGATCTGTTTGCGTCTCAAGAAAAGGATGGGTCGGTGGAGGGAGTGATTCTCTCCCCATCTCTAACTCCTGAACAGCAGGAGGACTGTCGCCAGGTCCTGGGGCAGTACTCCTCGTTGTTCTCCCTTGTCCCGGGTAGGACTCACCTGTGCGTCCATGACATGGACACAGGGGACAGCCCACCTGTGAAGTCCAAGATCTACCGGATGTCAGACAAGGTGAAGGCCAGCATTCATAGTGAAGTCACTAAGATGCTGGAGCTAGGAGTGATTGAACCTTCTAGCAGCCCCTGGTCTAGTCCGGTGGTGTTAGTACCGAAAGCTGCACCACCGGGTGCCCAACCAGAACTGAGGTTCTGTGTGGACTACCGGGGACTGAATTCAGTGACAAAGACTGATGCACATCCGATCCCTAGGGCGGATGAATTGATTGACCGGCTGGGAGCTGCCCAATATCTAAGTACCTTTGACCTTACTTCAGGGTACTGGCAGATCTCGTTGACTGATGGAGCAAGGGAAAGGTCAGCCTTCTCCACGCCCAATGGCCACTACCAGTTCTGTGTGATGCCCTTTGGGCTCAAGAACGCACCTGCCACGTTTCAGCGCCTGGTAAACCAGATCCTCACCGGAATGGAGAGTTTCTCTGCTGCTTATCTGGATGACATAGCCGTCTTCAGTAACAGCTGGGAGGATCACTTGCGTCACCTGCAAGCTGTTCTCCAGGCCCTGAGACAAGCTGGATTGACGATCAAGGCCAGCAAGTGCCTGATCGGGCAGGGGTCGGTAGTGTATCTTGGACACTTGGTGGGTAGGGGAACGGTGCAACCCCTCCAGGCGAAGATCGAGGCCATCATGGCCTGGGAACCCCCCAAGACACAGACTGAGGTCCGAGCATTTCTGGGCCTCACGGGATACTATCGCCGCTTCGTGAAGGGGTACGGTACCATCGTAGCCCCTCTCACGGAGCTCACGTCCAAGAAACAACCTCGACGGGTAGTCTGGACGGAGGCTTGTCAGCAAGCCTTTGAGAGATTGAAGAAAGCCATGTGCGAGGCCCCGGTCTTAAGGGCCCCAGACTTTTCCAAGAAGTTCATTGTCCAGACAGATGCATCAGAACATGGCATTGGGGCAGTGTTATCGCAACTCAACGAAGAGGGTCTGGATCAACCCGTGGTCTTCCTATCCCGGAGACTACTTCCCAGGGAACAGAAGTGGAGTGCAATAGAGCGTGAAGCCTTTGCAGTGGTATGGGCTCTGAAGAAGTTGCGGCCATACCTGTTTGGATCGCACTTCCTCGTTCAGACCGACCACAGACCCCTTCGTTGGCTGATGCAAATGAAGGGGGAGAATCCCAAGTTGTTGAGGTGGTCTATTTCCCTACAGGGGATGGACTTTCAGGTGGAACATCGGCCTGGAGTGGACCACGCCAATGCAGACGGTCTCTCAAGGTACTTCCGCCTTAGTGATGAGAACTCCCAAGGGGTTGGGTAGCTCTCCCCACTTTCAGCTGGGGGGGACGCGTGTTAGACCTGTCAGCCCTTTGGGTGGTCCCTCCTCATCATTATTTATTTTGTCCCACTTTTGCCTCAAACCCTGTTTGAATTTTTCCTTTTTGGGAACCACCAGACTTTTTCGTGTTGCTACAGATTCAGGGAGCCATTTTAGCTACCCCTGAAACTTCTGTCTGAGGGCCTGAAGCACAAAATGGTGGCCACCTGTGACATCACCAGCATCCACTGGAACCTACCAGCACCTTCCAGAAAATTCCAGGAGCTTCCAGAACCCTGTGACCGTTGGAGGCGGTTTAGAATGTTGGGAGGATAAGAGAGGCAGTTGGCAGTTGGAGCTGGCAGTTGGCACCTGACTGGTGAAGAGAGAGGAGCACAACAGTGAAGGAGGAAGGAGTGAAGCAGCAGGGGTGGAAACTTGTGCCTGGAGTGGGGTCCATAAACCCACCCTTGATACTTGTCCCTACTGATGGATCCCAGCCTATAGCCCTGTGTGGGGAGAAGACAGAAGAAAACCATCCTAAGGACCTGGACAGCAGGAACAGGCCTTAGAACCAAGAAAACAGCAAGATTCTGACCTGAGAACTGGTTTCCCTGGAGTCCGGCGTCGAGTAGCCTGAAGACCTGGAGCCCGAGGTGGAGAAGCGGCGCTGACTGAAGTAGCAGACGTCGTACCCGGAGCCGCCTGAGGTCGTGAGAGGGCGCCGACGGGGGTCGAGAGGAATACCAGAGGTCGAGGAGGAAGTGAACCGAGGTCGAGCGAGCGGCGTCATCGGAGGAGTGAAGTCCGCCCTCCGGAGTCGTCGGAGACCGAGGTAGAGGAGCACCGGAGGTCGGGAGTGAGGATCGCACTCCGGAGTCGCCCGGAACCTGTGAGGAGGAGCACCGGAGGTCGGGGGTGAGGATCGCACCCCGGAGTCGCCGGAAGTCGACATCGAGGCCAGGCCGGCCGACGTCATCGGAGTCGAGAGCGCCATCGGACCGGAGCCGCCCGAAGTCGACATCGTGAAGAGATTGCCAGACGTCGTCGAATCGGAGGTAGAGATCGAACTGAGGCCGCCGACATCGGACCGGAACCGCCTACCGGCGTCGTCAAAGAACTGACATTGTGCCGAGGCCGCCGAGACCGAACCGGAACCGCCTCACGGCGTCGACACGACTCCAGCGGCGTCGGAACATCAGAAAAAGGGCAGTAAGTGGAGTAGAGGGCGCCTAAGGCCCTGTGGAGACCTGAGAGACTGCTCTAAGGGGCTAGGGAGGTGCTGAAACCCACCTGACTGTGCCTGGGGTGAACTGGGACTGACCTAGAGAGGTTGTGTGGAGAAGGAAAGCCAGGGCATTGGTATTCCCCCCTTTGATCTACCTCAGTTTAGGCCTCAGCCTTGTCCCAGCCAGGGAGTAGCCTCCCCCCTCAAGCCCTCCACAACCCTACAAGCTGTGCCTGGGCCAAATCAGCCCTTAAGAAGTGAAGTGTCATCTGATTATATGAGGGGTGCTGTATACTTTTAATTATTTATTGGGGATACTGTAGTTATTGAGTTTTTACCTATTTATTGCTGCACTATATTTATAGGTCCACAGGACTTGTTGGTGTACAATATTTATTGATACAGTATTTATTGCCTCAAAGTATTTAATTGTCTGTATATATTGCCCTTGTATTTATGCCCTGTTATTTATGATCACCCCTATTTATTTCATCAAACAGCCAATATTTATTTGACCTGCACTAATTGAAACTTGTATATTGTGATTGACCTATTTATTTTTCCAATCAGCAACTAAGAGAAAAAGATAAAGAAAGAATATTTTCATAATTTTTACGGTGTAGAGTCGTTTTTGGAACGGATGCACGCATGGTTATTGTATGGGTATATTGTATGTTTAGCACTGTGCCTGTTTCCTGACCACTCGAGCCAAGCTACCCCATTGTGTTGGGAAGGTCCGCCACCACCCTGCGGAGTGGGGGTGGGGCTGTTTCCAACAGTATTCTTTTCTTCTTTCACCCTTTTCTTGGACCTCAAAGCATTATCAGGAGGTACCTTTTTTGATGTATGATATCTGTCTCTACACTTGTCACTCTTGGCATCCATTTTGTACACTCTGACTCTGTCATGCTATTTTGTCCTTCCTCTGGGAGTTTTACTTTTTGCAGATCCATGGGATCCTGCGCACAGTTCTGCTCCTACTCGTTCTTACAGAAGCTTCTGGATTTTCTTCCAATATGCACAGGCCATTCTGGCTTCTTTGATTTTCCTTCGTCCCTTCCTGGACGGTGAAAGTCTTGTGCTGTCCTCTGATGGACTGTGGTGCCATTGTCTTTCCTTGCTCATGCTCCTTTTCAGAGCTTTAGGGGTCTAGTGTCAGCCACGCGTGCACTTGCTGTCTCCACTTGTTTTAGTCCATCTTTATTGACGGATTAGTTCCCTTTGGGAACTTGGTGGGGTTCAGTCGCAGACCCTCCTCCAATGGGGTATAGCTTTGGTATCTATTCTAAGTTAAGGAATCTGCAGCTAGATGTCTCTATCAGATGAACAAGTTACTTACCTTCGGTAACGATGTATCTGGTAGAGACAGTCTAGCTGCAGATTCCTTAATGCCCACCCATCCTCCCTGTTCTGCGAGGACCTTTTCAGGTGGGGATTTTACCCATTGGTCTTTCTACCAGTGCTTCATGCATGTTAGTCTTCTTCACATTCTTCCCAGATCAGGATGTCTTATTCTGTTTTACCTGTTGCTTTTCCACTCATTCTTGTTTTGGGTGGTGGGCTCTTTTATCCATCCACGCTCTTGCACCCTTGTTCTTTCCAGTGTGGTGATTGGTAATTTCTTTCCTCCCTCCCCCAGATACTTTTCTCCATTAGTTTGAGATCTATTCGCAGCGAGAGTCCTTTTGTCCGGGGTTCCAAAACGGAGCCAGGAATCATGCGTGTGCTTTTCCTTTTGTGCCCCGCTATTGGCCTTTGTGTGCGTGTTTTTTCCCAAGAGAGCACGCAATAGGCCAAAGGCGGGCGCATTGCTCCGCCCCATGCCTATTGGTGTCTATTACGCGCACCAAAGACAATGTGGTTTCAATTATTGTGCCCAGACACGGGCGCGATAATTGAAAACATATGGCTCGCTGTGGCGCGGGGGTGTTTTTTTTTTTTTTTGGTTCTTTTTTTTAATAGCGATCGCTTTCGCAATCGCTTGCTTTCACTGCCGATTGTCAGGTGAGCTGGGGTCTAGCTGTGTATTGCTACAATGTCGTGGGGGTTTCAGGCATTCTTGGATTGATGCTGTCCAGAACGTTGTATTCTGGGACTTGTAGTTTAGTTTTGTTTTTTTTTCTCTCGTGAGCATGGGCCTACACATTAAAGCATGAAAAGGGCTTTTTCGGGGAGGGAACAAGATTGCTTTCCGGTTGTAACGCTAGTAATACGGGGCAGCTTTGTTTTTCATAGTTATCATTTGAGGAGCTGTCTGTATTGAAACAATCGAGAGGTAGGAAATCGGCTATAGGTGATTTCCTCTGCTACCACCGGCAGCCATTGTTTCAGGGCATGTTATGTATGTAATCGAAGCCCATCATTGCCGAAAGATTACTCTGTATTATTTCGTGAACTATAATGGGGGCCGAGGCTGGTATCAGCTGCCCAAGACATCCCTGGGAGGGGCTGCTGATTGTCTCAGCCACCCTGGCCTGAAGATAGGGCGCGCGCTGTTCTCCGTGGCAGTGACCGGCACTGAGCTTAAGTCCGAGCCCTCCAGGTAGCCGAGCTTCCACCAGGGAGGGGACCGGGGGAGGGCCGAGTAGATAAACCAGGAAAGGGCAAACAATACCGCTCAGCAGATCGTTAAGACCCATTGATTGCTTTCTGCCTGGCTCCCACTTTCTGCACCAAATCGCCAGTTAAATATTGATGTCCTGCCGGTTATCTGGCTGACAGCCGTGGTTATCTGAGGGCTGCGATAGAGAGAGACGTTTTCCTAACTGGCCACCACTGAATTCGACAGAAGGCGACTATATGGAATGGTAAACGCACTGGACACAGCCAAGCTTAGTAGAATCATATGGACTTTACCAAATATGTAATTTTGTATATAATTTGGAAGTTAACACTAATGACAGTTCACAGACAGTATCACAACTCTAAACCAACCCACACATTGCTTCCATTGCAGGAGACATAGTTTAAGGCATTCCGCCCTCCGGTCTCCGCTTCTTCCACCTACTAAAGAATCCTAGAGCTCCCATAACACAACCGCTGCAACAACATGACAATACTGCGTGCGCGGCTGTTATTGTGAGTGCTGCCCCCTTTTTTTCCTTGTTTCCTGAGTGTGTGCCCCCCAGAGTGCCCGGTTGTTGTTGTGCCCCCCTTTTAGTGGCCGATTCCCCATTTGCTTCGTTTCTCTCGCTTCTCGTCTTTTTTCGCCTTTTTGCCCTCGCCGCTTTTCCTGCCGTTTTTCCCCCCCTACCCTCCCGCCGCCTGCCTCCCAGCTGACCCCTCCTCCCTGGCTACCCCATATATGGCGGCCGCTGCGAGACCGGTGGCGCGCCTAAGGCAATCACGTCTGCGCCCGTCCCCGACTGGACCGCGCCCAGCGCCATGACTCCTGGCCCCTGCGCCCCACACCTCCCACGCCTGATCTACGACACCGCCGCCCTGACCAAACTCAACCCCGGCAGAGCGCCGGGCTGCTGCCGCACCACCCCGAGACGCACCCACGGTCTTTTTACCTGCCGCAACTGCCGATTCACCTGCGTACGGACCCCCAACGCACCCCACAAGAACACCACCCCCGGACACAACCTCGAGTGCATCCTGATCAACACGCGATCCGTCCAGACACGCCATCGAACTGTGGAACCTCATCGACTCAACAGCCCCGGACATCGCCTTCCTCACTGAGACCTGGATGAACCCCTCCTCGGCACCCGACATCGCCATAGCCATCACTGATGGATACAAAATCATCAGGAAAGACCGCACCAACCGCACCGGAGGCAGCATCGCCATCGTCCAGAAGAGCTCCATCCGCATCATAACCAACACCGACCACACACACTCCGACGCTGAACACCTCCACTTCCAAATCCACAGCGACCCCAAAACCACCCTCAGAGGAACCCTCATCTACAGACCCCCCGGACCACGCACCAATTTCAGCGAAGACATCGCAGACTTCGTCAGCCCACACGCCCTCCCCTCCGCCGACTACATCCTCCTGGGAGACCTCAACTTCCACCTGAAGAACTACAACGACAACACCACCACCACCACCCTACTGGACAACCCCTCCAACCTCTGACTCAAGCAACTGGTCAACACCCCCACCCACTACGCCGGACACACGCTCGACCCCATCTTCTCCTCCAGCAAACACATCTCCTTCAACCACACCACCAAACTCTCCTGGACGGACCACAGGTGCGTCCACTTCAGCTACAGGAAAACCACAACCCACCACCACGCTCAACAACCACCGAGAAGACAATGGAACCAAATCACCGCCGACCAACTCGCATCAGCTCTCTCCCAGAACCCGCCCACCAGTACCTCAGACCCCAACGAAGCAGCCAACAACACCACGAGCTGGATCTCCGACTGTGCTAACATCCTGGCTCCCCTGAAGACCCGAGCGAACAGAGCCAACCACAAAAGAAGCTCCTGGTTTAACTCCACCCTCAAGGACTCCAAAAAACGATGCCGCACCTTCGAGAAAACCTGGCGCCTCGACCAGACCGACAAGAACATGTCAGCCCTCAAAAACGCCACTCGGAAACACCATCAACTCCTCCGCGCCGCAAGAAAATCTTCCTTCAAAGACAGACTTGACAACAACTCCCACAACAGCAAAGAACTTTTCGGCATCGTCAGAGAACTCTCCAACCCCGACGCCGAAAACAACGCCATCACCCCCTCACAAGACCTCTGCGACTCCCTCGCAGCCTTCTTCCACCACAAAATCACCGACATCTACAACAGCTTCACCACAACAAACGCGAACCCACCACCAGAACCCACCCCCCACAGCACCACCATCCACGCCTGGAACCCGATCACCACCGAGGAAACCACCCGCAAGATGAACTCCATCCACTCAGGATCACCCGCCGACCCATGCCCCACTACATCTTCAACAAAGCCGACAACATCATCGCCCCCCCATCTCCGAGACGTCATCAACACATCCTTCACCACCACCACCTTCCCCGAGAGCTGGAAACACGCCGAACTCAACGCCCTCCTCAATAAGCCGACAGCAGACCCCACAGACCTCAAGAACTTCCGACCCATCTCTCTCTTCCCGTTCCCAGCAAAGGTTATTGAGAAAACCGTCAACACTCAACTGACTACCTTCCTCGAAACCAACGAATCACTCGACCCCTCGCAGTTCGGTTTCAGGGCCAACCACAGCACCGAGACCGCCCTCATCGCAGCCACGGACGACATCAGATCCCTGACCGATAAGGGAGAGACCGTGGCCCTCATACTCCTTGACCTCTCTGCAGCCTTCGACACGGTATGCCACCGCACCCTGATACAGCGCCTCAACAACGCCGGCATCCGAGGCAAGGCCTTGGACTGGATCATCTCGTTCCTCGCCGGAAGAACTTGGAGAGTCCGCCTCTCCCCCTTCAGATCAACAGTGACCAAGGTCATCTGCGGCGTCCCACAAGGATCCTCCCTCAGCCCTACCCTCTTCAACATCTACATGACGCCCCTGGCAAACATCGCACGCAAACACGGACTCAACCTCATCTCCTACGCAGACGACACCCAACTCATCCTCTCCCTCACCAACGACCCTTCCTCTGCTAGAACCAGACTACACGAAGGAATGAAGGAAGCAGCGGACTGGATGACGGACAGCCGGCTTAAACTCAACACCGACAAGATGGAAGTCCTCATCCTAGGCCCTACTCCCTCCGCATGGGACGACTCCTCGTGGCCCCCCGCCCTAGGCAGCACTCCCCAACCCACCGACCACGCCCGCAACCTGGGCTTCATCCTGGACTCCTCCCTCTCCATGACCAGACAAGTCAACGCAGTCACATCGGCATGCTTCAACACCCTTCGCATGCTCCGCAAGATCTTCCACTGGATCCCCACCGACACAAGGAAGACAGTCACCCACGCCCTCGTCACCAGCCGCCTGGACTATGGCAACACCCTCTACGCCGGCACCACGATCAAACTACAGAAGAAACTCCAACGAATCCAGAACGCCGCCGCACGCCTCATCCTGGACGTCCCGAGCCACCACCACATCTCCGGACACCTGGAAAAGCTTCACTGGCTCCCAGTCAGCAAGAGGATCACGTTCAGACTCCTCACCCACGCACACAAAGCCCTTCACAACCAAGGACCCAAACTCATCAACCACCGCGTCTCCTTCTACATACCCACCCGCACCCTGCGATCGACCGGACAAGCCCTGGCAGCCGTCCCCCGCATCCGCAAAGCCACCGCCGGAGGCAAATCTTTTTCCTACCTCGCAGTGAAGACCTGGAACTCTCTCCCCAGCCATCTCCGCTTAACACAGGACCACCTCTCCTTCAGAAGGCAGCTCAAGACCTGGCTGTACGAACAATAACCCCCTGCCCCCCAGCGCCTTGAGACCCTTACGGGTGAGTAGCGCGCTTTATAAATGCCAATGATTGATTGATAAAAAGCTCTTGTCATGACACGGACATGGCTCAGGCATCCACATATCTAGAACTGACATTAGAATAATAGGTGTCAAGCCGAGGTCCGGTCACCAAAATTGTCATGCTGATGTGAAAGTTTCTTGCACTAAAGGTGAAATGCATCCCTCTGCAACTGTCTAGGGCACTTCAAGTGCGGCCTTCGGATTCTTGCACTTATTGTTACATATATGGGGAAACTTACCCCTCGTCAACTGCACAGGGTACTTTGGGGGCGGCCTTCGGAGTCTTGCACTAATGGGTTATGTATATGGTGAAATGTATCCCTTCTCAACTGCACAGGGTACTTCGAGTGTCACCCACCTTCGGAGTCTTGCTTTAATGGGTTACATAGTTGGAGAGAGGTTTCCCACGCAACTGCACAGGGTACTTCGAGTGCGGTCTTAGAAGCTGCACGCGACCCTCCACGTAGGACCTTACCAAGGGCCGGGGCAGTAGGTACACGACAGCCTCCTCTCTTGATTGGCTTGTGACAGGCCGCCATTCTTCAGTGCTGATGGCTATGATGAAGGCAGTTCTTTTGTTAACCATCGTTGCAGTCGATGGAAAGTCTGCAACAGTGGTGGGTCGAGGAGGTCACGCGAATTGGAAGAACAGATGTCCAGAGAGGCAAACTGCACTCGGAAAGGCCCTGTGGCTCTTTCGGAAAGACTATTAGTTCCAGTGGTGTCCAGATCGGATGCAAAGACTTCTTTCAAGAGGCTGGCCTTCCGTTTTTGTTACATTTTGGAGCTGTAGTATGTTCAAGTGGAAAGGGATCAGGGCTGGAGTTGGAAGGGTGACTCCTCCTCTGCCTGTTTACACTCCGCCTCTGGCCTTAGGCAGTCACTTGCAGGGTGACTGACACCCCAAAAGGATGAGGAGAGGGCAACAACATTGGAGTAGATAAAAAAGAGTGACGTCACAAGTCCCGGCCTGGAACGCACGGCTCCTCGTACAACCTCAGCAGGCAAAATTAAAATATTAAGGTGACAATGCGACAGCCTGGTCAGTGTGCACTAACGCCCACAGGAGGCGACCGTAGGCTTAGCAGGAGTGGAATGCCACACACAGGCGGGCTGCAGGCACTGTGGATCAATGACGCTGTCCTGTACCTACCTGTACTTAAGAATAGATACAAATCATTTGAAAATGCCATTAAACTCAGAACCTCCCTGTTTGAGACATGCATACTTAATGTTAACCGCGAATCTTGCAAGTTTTCCCAATACCAGCTCTAGACACGGTGTTTCTCCAACCCGTCATCACCACCCTAAACAGGATAATGGTTCTTCAGGACAGACTGCTCATTAAAGTTTATCCCAGAGGCCAACGAATAGTCAAAGTAACTGCTCTGTGGCCAAGTGGTCCGCGGACTGCCACCGGCTACAGCCATATGTCAACGAATTACTAGGCACTCAAAGAACAAGCATTTGCAATGCAATAGGTCTCGCATTACTGAAAGTTTGAGCTATTGGCGTTGCATTATTGTTTGCAACAACAATAGCTCAAACTTTCAGTAATGCGAGACCTATTGCATTGCAAATGCTTGTTAATCTTTTTTGTCACACTGTTCCCACACACTCAGTTTTAGTAGTAGCTCTGCGTTCTGGCGCAGAAACGTTTCACAGTAGAAAACTGACGTCAGCACACTGGGAGGGACTTGTATGGCTCCACTGACGTCATATCCGTGGACGAATTCAGGGCAGAGCCATGCAACACCGTCACCCGGTGCACAGAGGTACTGCTGAAAAATCTCCAGATCCAGACTGGCCCCTGGGGGATATTCTAAGTTAGGCAATCTGCAGCTAGACTGTGTCTCGCAGCTAGACTGTGTTTCTACCAGATACATCATTATCGAAGGTAAGTAACTTGTTCATTCAGTCCTTTCTAACCCAGTTTCAGCCCATCCAATCATTACCAGCAAGAGTATTCATGCAGTTGCTAGGAATGATGGCGTCTTGCATCGTAATTGTTCCCCACGTAAGACTTCACAAGCGTTCCCTTCAAGAATGCTTAGCAAGTCAGTGGAACCAGTCGCAGGGTCAGTTGACTGACCCAGTGTTGATAGATGACCGTACCCATCACTCTCTGAAGTGGTGAAACCCACAAACTTTATCCATAGCCTATCGGATCAGCAGCCCACTACAAAAGATGGGCGAAATCTGGGCTCGCAGCTGATGCAGAAAGTAAGCATTGCGCCACTCGTGTTTGCCTTTGTTGCTCAGTCAGTTTAAAGAAGCTTTGTAATTTGTGCAATCGGGTGGAAACAGGGGGGAAAGTTATTTTAAAAAACTTTTACTGTTTTTTACTAGATTTTAATATTTTTAAGGGGTCTAAATAACTGGCACTGTGCACTTACTTGTTGGCAGCTATCAGCGTGCACCTCACCTGACAGTAGGATCAACTCTCTGGTCCGCCACCGGGTTCTTCCCGTTCATAGTGGAGAGAGTTGATCCAAATTAGCATATAGCGTTAACTACTTCTGGCTGACTGCCATTTTGCAAGGAGGTGACGGTCTAGCCTATCGGAGATCAGCAGCCCACTACAAAAGATGGGCGAAATCCAGGCGCGCCAAAGGCAAGCCTGTCTGCGCCTGTCAGTGCTCTGGACGCGCTCAGCGCCGGCCATGCTGCCGGTTTTGGGCCAGATACTTCTAGTCTGAAGCCCAAAATACAGTATAGTCGAGACTTTTATCGAACTACAATGGGCAGGTATAACTTGTGCGGGACTGCGCATTGAGCTGTGACAAGCTCAGGGCGGAGTACGATGCATGTACTGCAGCCTAACAACCCTGCTCACCTCTTCATCCACCCAAACCCACACTGTTAATAAGGCACACCTCAGAGGAGTAGCCTGTGTTATTATAAACTCTAGATCATTAATCAAGAACGCTATTGCATTTCGAGAGCATGTGGAGTCCAAACAGAAAAATAGCCTTTGTCACAGAGACCAGGGCAGACGCCTCTTCAGACCTGGATCTATTGTTGGCTTTACCTGTAGGGTAAAAAAATCCACACAATGGACCCGGAAGGGAAGAAAGGCGGGGGAATTGCTCTTATTCTTAAATCCAGCTTCAAGTCTTGTATTAAAATGAATATGGATAATTAGGACTGTGAAGCATTTGATTTTAAAATTGAATTGCTTGGCCAACACTCTTTCAATGGAATTTTACTCTATCGCCTGCCCAAATCCAAGGTCGCTTTTCTAGATAATTTAGGCACCTTGTTAGCTCCCAATGCAGAACACCCCAATTTCACGTTGCTAGGGGATGTTAATTTCCATTTAGAAAAATATGCCGACCCTGATACGAAAGCACTTTTAGATCAAATGGATATTGCAGAGATGCGCTAACTAGTGATGGGTCCAACACAATATGCTGGATACTGCTTAAATGGTATTTTCTCAGATAACCCCCCACTAAGTTGGACTAAAGCTCTGCCGTTGATCTAGTCAGATCACAAGGCAAATCACTGCTGCAAAAAAAATAATCGTCTTAAAGCTCCCAGAGAACCCTATGTGAGTCGCTCCTGGATGAAAGTAAAGCTGGCTCTTTAAATACCATTATTCTAAAAACTCTGCCAAATTTGTCCACTGATCATGATCAAGCCTAAACACAATACCACTTCTGGCTTGATTCGACCTTGACACAATTAGCGCCCCCCCCAAACAGTGTCATCAATCCAGGAGAACACCATCAGAACCATGGTTTAATGACACATTGAAAGCACAGAAACAACTATGTTGCAAATCAGAGAGAAAGTAGAGACTTGAAGATAATGCAACTACCCGAATTGAATAAAAGTCATCTCTCCTAACTTAAAAGACCCTTAATTAATGACCAATCTCAAGACTTCTATTTCCCTCATATGTAATTGAAAAAGCGATAAACACTGAACTCTGTCTTTATCCATGACAATGCTATTCTGGATCCCTCCCAATTTGGGTTTCGTGCTCAACACAGAGCTGGCTCTCATTACTGCAACAGAGGAGGTCAGGCTGATTATGGACACTGGGAGGAACGCAGCGCCGATCCTCCTGGACCGGTCAGCAACCTTTTATACTGTTAATCACGGGTTGCTGTGGGACCGGTTGAGTTCCATCGGGATCAGAGATAAGGCACTGTCCCTGTTAAGCTCTTTTTGTCTGAGCGGTCTCAGGAAGTGGCTTTGGGGAATATGGTGTCATCCCCCTTTACGTTGCCTTGTGGGTTTCCCCAGGGCTCTTCCCTGAGTCCAAAGCTCTTTAACCTCTACGTCACCCCTCTTGCCAGTCTAGTAAGAAGCTACGGCTTTGCCCTTGTGTCATATGCGGAAGACACACAGATTGTCGTCTCGGTGAGCAGCTCTGCCAGCCAGACAGCTACCAGATTTCACGACTGTATGAGCCACATCGCAAAGTGGATGTCAGACAACTGTCTGAAATTGAACTTTTCCAAGACTGAAGTTTTGTTGCTGGGCAACAATCCATCATTTTGGTCAAACAGCTGGTGGCCGGACCCGTTGAGCCATTTGACCAAGCCAGTGCCTAAAGCCAAATATCTGGGCGTCTTCTTTGACACCAAGCTAGCCTTTGAAGCACAAATCAACTCGACTACTTCTGCATCTTTTTCCTGAAAATGTTGAGGAAAATCCTCCCGGCAATACCTATGGATCTTAGGAAGACAGTGGTTTCAGTGCTGATTTCTTAAAGACTGGACTACTGTAATGCCGTCTTTTCTAGTGCTCTGTGGCGTAACATCAATAAACTTCAAATGGCCCAGAATGCAGCGGCAAGATTACTGTGGGGCATCTCCAAATTCGACTCCGTCTCCTCAGCTTTGGTCAGACTACACAGGATACCTGTAGTTAAGAGGATCCAATTTAAATCATGATGAATCGCTTATAAATCTCTTAACAACTTGGGCCATTACAGTTGACTAAATTCCTTAAACCATACACTCCTGCCAGAGTCCTCAGATCGGCTGAACTGAGAAACCTTATTGTTCCTAGAGGCAGTAGGGTGAGATAGTCTCTTCAAATTTAGGAAGGGCCTAAAAACCTGATGTTCAGTCTAATTGTTTACTTCTCTGTTCCTACTGATTGGATTAAAGGCAGCGCCTAGGCACCCCCGGGTATTTGTCGCACTCTATAAATTTCTCATCATATAGGGCGGCCTTTCATCGACCCTGTTTCACAGTGCTAACAGCAGACACATCGCTCACTGGTTGGGGGTGTTCACCTACACAATCACACAATCCAAGGGTTGTGGAGTCTAAAGTACAAGAGTCTTCATATAAATCACCTAGAGTTACTAGCAGTGTTTCTAATGCTCAAAGCTTTTCAAATTCACCTCATAAGCAAAGCTTTCCCAGTCCGCACAACAACATGACAGCTATGTGTTGTATACAGAAACAGGGGGGTGACACACTCTCCAACTGTCACGCCTAGCACAAGCTATTTGGAAAAGGGCTATACACCACAAGATTTATCTCCTGGCAGAACATCTTCCAGGAGTAAACAATCAGATTGCAGACCTTCTCAGCAGACAGACAGCAAATCCACTTCATCCCCAAATTCTCCTCTTCTACTTCAGGAATGGGGATTACCTCACATAGACTTGTTTGCCACAGCTCAAAACGCAAAATGCCCAAGCTTTACCTCCAGGTTCCCATACCTGCTTTCCAAAGGCAATGCCCTATGGATGAGCTGGTCAGGGATATTTGCCTACTCTTTTCCACCTCTCCCACTCATTCTGTTGGTAGTTCGGAAGCTCATCCTTCAAACTGATTCTCATAGCTCCCACATGGGCACGTCCTCCTTGGTTCACCACCCTGCTGGAGTTCTCAGTAGTTCGACACCAAAAGCTGCCTCTCAACTCCAGTCTCCTCACTCTGTGCCATGGAGAAATCAGACATCCAAATCCCAAAGAACTAAACCTAGCCATTTGGATCCTGAAATCCTAGAGTTTGGTTATTTACAATTACCACAAGACTGTATGAATATCCTAAAAGAGGCTAGAAAACCTACTACTATGGCATGTTATGCAGCAAAATGGAAACAGTTTATCTATTGCAACAATAACAATATCAATCCTCTTGATGCTTCTGTGCAAAACATCATCTGTTAACTGTTACATTCATAGCAATCTGGGCTAGCCTATACATCCATTTGCTTACACCTAGCAGCAGTAGCTGCATACTTACAAAACAGACAACACTTACCCCCATTCAAAGCACCAGTGATTAAAGCCTTTATGGAAGGATTAAAAAGGGTGATACCACCAATAGTCCTACCTGCACCAGTATGGTACTTAAACATAGTCCTTACAAGGCTAATGGATCCACCATTTGAACCAATGCACAATTACAATTCCTTCAATGGAAGGTTGCTTTTCTCATTGCAGTCACTTCACTAAGGAGAGTTGGTGAACTCCAGGCATTAACTATACTAGAGCCTTTCTTTTAGCTTCACAAAGACAGTGGTTGTTCGAACTAATCCCAAATTTCTTCCTAGTTTCTGCTTTTCATATCAATCAATCCGTTACCTGTGTTCTTTCCTCAACCTGATTCTGTACCAGAATGAGCTCTTCAGACACTTGATGTTAGAAGAGCTCTACTATATTATGTGAAAAGAACAAAATAAATTCGCAAAACAAACCAGCTTTTTGTTGCTTTTTCGCCACCACACAGACAATCTCATATCTAAATCTGGCATTGCAAGATGGATTGTGAAATGTATCCGGACATGTTATGTGAAAGCAAAAAGAACTCTGATAATATCCCATAAAGTGCATCCCGCTCACAAGATAGGGGCTACTTTGGCCTTCTTAGGGAATATTCGTTCCCCTAACTGACAGCTGTAAGGCGTAGATGCGTTAGCGTGGCAACAAACTAATGTAGGCCAGGCAGTACTTAAAACAACTGCTACAGGTTAGCAACCACTATGGGAGCATACTGCTGTATAGTCTATGCAAAGCATGTGATCTGCAGTTCACATGCCTCGAACGGATAAAGTTACTTACCCAGTAAGCATCTGTTCTTGGTAAGTAGAGCTGCAGATTCACATGCACCCACCCGCCTCACCGGATACCTGTTGTTGCAGTTTCTTACTTTACATACATACGCTTGGACATCTCTATTCTAAACTTACTTACTCCAGTCTCACCCGCTGCGGGAGAAGAATCTAACAATGGAGTCGATGCCCATGCGCGCTATCACCGAAAGGAGGAGTCACCTTACCTCGTGAATGGAAAGACTTCTTTGAAGAAAACCAACTTGCAAACATCCTGACCCAACACTAGATGGCAGGAGTATGCAATGCAAGTGAATCTACAGCTCTACATGCAAAGAACAGATGCTTACTGGCTAAGTAACATTATCCTTATTCTAAATGATTGATATTAAGCAAGTTTTAGGTTCGGAATAAATGAAACAATAATTGCAGAGATCAAGAAAGTAGTAGTGAGTGCCCGAACCAAACATGTAGATATGATTTATTTTTTTGTTTTACATATTTTATTGCCTTTCGTGATTAACATTATTCTCGACAATACATTTGTATATTCATTAGTTCTCACTACTATCGTAGATTACATTTGCTTGTTCAGCATATTATTTCTGCCCCAAATATGTGGATATGATGAAAATTGAAAGTATTATATGCGAAGCTTTATAGAGAATCACCACTTGCCTAATCTTAAACCATCAGAAATATTGCCATAATTAAGGAAATTATTTCAGTGGAACCAACATTCATTCGTACCTGGCACTCATTTATGTTTATCTGGTTTACAGCCCTGTCCGCAAGACAACCCTGAGTTATGTCAGTATGAGAATAAATGTTACAGGACAAACATTCTTAGATGGCGGACTTTGAGCCAAGCTGCTCTGCTGTCTGGAATATTCAAGTTTCGATCTCTTTCATGGAGAGTGGTTATATTTCTAAGCAGTATATTTAGAGAAGAATGAAATTTGTGATTGCGATGTAAGGCCAGAGAAATAATGAGAGAATTCCCGTGATCGCGATTTTTTTTTTCTCAAACCTATTTTATTGTTTTTATTGGAATGTTATGGAAGTTAACTAAGAAGGAACAGGTGGACAACATACAGCATTTGAGGGGCATTGCATACGTAGTGATAGTACATGTGCACAAGTAATACCATCCATTAGTTTATACCTACAATACCTGCAAGCCGAAGTACCCAATCCCAACCCAGGCCCAGTCAAATGGTCACCCAATAGGAAGTATACTAATAGGTTCTCAAATTGTTCACAGCACTTAAAACACGGACGGCGTGGAGGTTTACACTAAGGCATGGGGGTGGTAAGTCACTCAAGCTTCTATGCAAAAATACAATGGGAGTAGGTGGTGGGCCTGGTATAGCACCCGTCCGGGAGGGTGTGTGAGACACCAGGGGTATTGCTAGCAGGGTCCATCTAGGGAGTGTGTGTACACTTGGTGGTTGTGAGCATCACCCTGTTTAAGGTCGTCAAGTAGGCTCTCCCAGGCTTTGGCCATCTCCTTTGGGACCCTTCCTCATTTGGCATCCCGCATAAGGGCCATGCCCTCATATTCTGTCCATCGTTCCAAGTTGCTACGCCATTTTGCCAAGTGTGGGCCACTAATGCTTTTCACGTTAATAGTTATGTGCCTCTTGGCTAATTTTAGTGCTAGGTCTATAAAATTAGTGGTCACCTTTTGTTTGGCCGGCCATGGGAATAGATCCAAGAGACATGTCAAGGGGGATTGTCCAATATTGCGGTCAGTGATGTAGTTAAGAAACGTCATTATGTCAGTCCAAAATTCAGTAAGATGGGAGGCAGTCCAATGTCATGTGTAACTGATCAGCACCCACTGTACCACACCAGGGGCATGCTGCCTGAGTAGAATTTGTTAATCTTACCTAGTGTGAGGTACGCCCTGTGCATGTAATAAAAGTTTAATAATTTAAAATGGGCATTCTGAGACACTTGGGGAGTGGTAGTTAGCACCCATGTCTAATCCCCATCTGTTAATGGGATTCCGACATCGGTCACCCATGTGTCTCTTAGTTCCTGTAGGGTGGCAAGTATGTACTCCCAACAGTGTGTAATAAAGGCGAGTTATCACCTTGCGTTTATTTGAGGTTGTGCATATTATGTGGCATCGCGTGTGTGTGTGTGTGTTAGGCTCAGCATAGCCCACTTCCCATGTCCTACAGATCACTGCAGAGAGTGACCCAAAAAACAAAATTGTCCTGCTGGAAAGACATATGTGAGTTGCAGATCCTCAAATGTTTGCAATTCTCGATGCCTGACTCTGTCCAGTCCGCTAACCATGGTCAGGCATCTGCTGGTAAGGAGACCGAAATTCAGCTTAGTGGTAGAGCTGGTGAGTAGGGGGTCATGGTGTTAGTTTTCTGGATGTGACGGGCCCAGCAGCATTTAGCCACAAGCTGTAAACTCCCAGGTTCAGAACTAAGTTTCTAAGGGTCCAAAAGCAACTGGGACAACCACCGGGTGATGTGATATCTGCCCCAAGCATGGTCCAGTTCTGAACCCTAGCTGCTATCCATTGTGTCACCAAGTGCAGCTGAGCCACCCAGTAATAGGATTTAAAGCTGGGGCCGCAAGGCCACCATCAAGAATAGGACGTTGGAAGATTTTTGAGTGCCACTCTGCATCTACCTTTATTCCATATTAGGTGAGTGAGTAGGGTATTGAGTTCCCTGAATTCTGGGGATAACTATGGGGAGAGTAGCACAGTAATATAAAAGCTGAAATTGACTTCCAGATATCAGTTTCACTCTTATATAAAGTTGAACTCCTAAATACCGAAACAAGGTCTGCTTTTGTCCCAGGGTCTGCGTTCTCATCCATAGACTGTAGTGGGGAAAAGCAGGTTTGTGTCCATTCACCTGCAGTCCTGAAAGCTTCCTGAAGTTGGCCAAAAGTCAAGAGGCTACGGCAAGATCTCGTTTATTATTGAGGAAAAGGAACATGTCATCTGCATATAATGTGATTGATGTTTCCCAGGGCAGCAATGTCAGTATGATGCAGTCCTTGTCGAGCTTTGCGCATTAGGGGTTCCACTGCGATGGCAAAGAGCAGAGTGGACAAAGGGCACCCGTCTACTGCCTCGTTCCACACTATAGGCATCGGAGATCACCCCTCCAATTTTCACCTGTACTACAGGGGAAGTATATAACCATCTTGTCCTATTAGTAAACCCACTGCCAAGACCCATCTTCCTCATCGCTGCATATAGATACTCTCAATTTAGCTTATTGAAGGCTTTCTCTGTTTACCAACCTTACTACCGCCTCCAGGTTCAAGTGTTGAAACACCAGTAGAAGTGCTGTGACCCTCCAGATATTTAGGGCTGTGTTGCGTTCCAGGGTGAAACATGTCTGATCCGTTTTAATAATTCAATGCATATAGTGCAGGAGTCATGTGGACAAAATCATGGCAAGGATTTTATAGTCAACATTTAACATGGACAAGGGTCTATATGCATTGACATCAGTGGACAAGCATCCCAGTTTGAGCAGAGGTCTTGAAGGGACCCTACTGTTGTCTGTGTCTCCCCAATAGTGCTCTCCGCGGTAGCGAGTCTCTCTGATAGTATGCATTGGTCATCATGGAGGATGCTCAAGTCTGCCACCACAGTATCCAATTCCGTCTTCTAATGTCTTTCTGGTTATAGTAATGGCGGGCAGGATAGAATCCAGAGTTGACTCCAGAGGAAGCAGTTGGATCATGGGTGGGCCGTCCTCCTTGTCTTTGGCTGGCAAGGGAGGACAGTTGTGTCGGTTCCCCGTCCTCGCCTTGAAGCTTTGTGTGGTGCCCCATGACCACCAAAAAATATAGGTCATACTAGGTAGGCTGGGTCAGAGGTGTTCAAGCGGTCTGCAAGGCGCACCTGGTCCGATCTCTGTGGCAAGCAGGGCAGCAAGGGACCACTCAGCCCCCATGTCCCTCAAGGGAGGCAAATTCGGCGGCATGCCCGAGTCTGCAGAATCGAGCCCCTGCACAGCCCACCAACATTACAATCAGGCCGGTTAGACGTCCTCTTGGCAATGAGAATATTACCAGTCCACTGATCAGCCGTGCTCAGGTGGTGCTGCCACGTTCTCCAGCCGCGGGATTCAGGGATGGTTCTCGGGCGTCCTGCTTCACCCCTGGGCAGTCCGAATGAGCCCATTGGTGCCTCGATCTCTTCCATGCCACTTCTTGGCCAGTTGTGTCCGCGCAGGCCGCTACCTTAAAAACCTTCAGCTCGGGCCCAGTCGTATTGGTGATTCCGCCACTCTCTGGATCGTGCCAGCGGGCAGAAGATGGCCCCATGAAGTTAGGCAGGTAACCAGGAAGATTGCTCTGTCAGTTTAGATGCCATGGAGGACAAATATGTGACAGGATGGTGTAAGAAAGTCTCTGTATATACTGCTCCCAAATAGGTACAGTATGTACAGAGTCCACAGTCCCCAGAGGTTTGGCAGAGGTTAAAGTTAGATATAATCTCACTCCCTAAAGTGGTAGCTTGGTCGAGCAGTAAGGCAGTATCAGAGGACAGTGTAAAGCATTTGGTGTACACACTCAGTCAGCAAATGGTCTCACACACTCAAGAACTGAACTCTAGGCCAATGGTTTGTATAAATAAATATATGGTTGTTTTATTTTAGTACCAACAATAGGTATCAAAATATACTTTCTCAGAATGAGATGCTTTAGCTAAATACTTTGCAATAGGCAATTGACTTTTGCAGGTAAGAGTCACAGTTTGTTGCAATAGGCAACACAATTTCAAACACAATAATACATTGAGCTCAATGGGAATTTTAAGTTATGTGCAATTGATTACTTTCAGGATTACTTTTCTAACTCCAGGACTGGATCCTAGATTCAGTCTTGCGACAGTTCTTGGAAAAAAGTGATTTCCTATGGGAGAAAATTGAGTTAGTGGTAAGTACGGTCTTAAGTACTTTTCAGGGTCAGTGATTGATTTTAGGTGAATATTTGAAAGTTTACAAACTCCACAAGGTTACCCTATGGAAGAAAAGTGAGTTGTCGGCTTTTGGGTAAGTACTCGACTGGCAGAGTTAAGGTTCTGGGCATAGACTCAGGGGTCTCCCAGGGTCAGGTAAGTACAGTTGTTACACCCTCAGCGGTACAGGGGCAGCCGGGTGCAGAGTGAGTTGGGCCCAATGTTATCCTATGGAATGCAGGGGGCCCTTGGTTGGTGGCTACTGTTTAGCAGGCCACGCGGCTGTGGGAGCTGTGCTCCTGGTCACTTGCTCAGGGCAAATGGGGAAGTAGGTAGGAGTTGAAGTTGCACTGCCAGGGCCACTCTGGTGGCTGGGTGCAGGGTGCTTTTGAGCCTTCGGGCGCTCAATGGATTGCTGTGGAAAAGCTCAAGGACGAACAAAGGCTGCAAGCTCGGGGACGAAGATTCTTCAGGTGCCACCACCACTTCAAGAGGTAAGTTGGGTAGTTGGAGGATAGGTAGGTACACAGGAGTCGGGCACAGGGGTCTGCCGGGCGCCGGTTGCAGGGGTGCCTTTTGGTGTTGGGAAATCTTACCCTCTGTTGATCGCGGTTGGGGGGTCCCTGGTTCTGAGGCTGCAGGCGTCGTCGGGAGCGTCGAGGTGGGTCCTTGGGTGGCGGATTCGGGGTCACAGTCGCTGGGGGGACGTCCTCGGGGTCTTTGTCCACTCCGGCACAGGCCAGGCTTGGTGGGTGCAGAGTGTGCAGGCTTCGCGGTTCCGGGCTGATGCCAGGGGTTAGATACTTGCTTTGAGCAGAGCCACTGCTCGTGGGAGTCCCAGGTGCTCAGTCACAAGGTAGCCAGGTCCTCCGGGGTTTGTGAGGTTGCTGGCCACAGGAGGTGCCAGGATTTAGCAGGAGCAGGTTCGAGGGTCGACAGGCTGGTAGGGCTGGGGCAAAAGCAGTTGATGTCTTCTTCTTCTTCTTAGCAGCTGCAGGGCAGGTCTTCTTTCTTCTTGATCTTCTTTGCTGTTTTAGAATCTGGAATCTAAGGAAGGAAGGTTCAGGGTGCCCCTAAATACTAAATTTAGGGGTGTTACAGGTAGGTAAAGGGCAGGGACCACTGGGTCCCTGTCCTGGGGTGGGTACACCCGCAATCCTGCCACTCTCCTGTGGGAGGGGGGCAGTGGCCTAGTCCTGATTGGGTAGGGCTCCCCATCTTCAAGATGGCGAGGGCCCCGAGATGTGCTTCACCTCTCCTCCCCCACCTGAGGTGTGGGGTTGGCAGGGCTGGCACATCCCCTGTCCTTACTTGGAGTTTCCGGCCAGTCTTCCCACCAGAGTGGGGGTCAAAACCAGTGGGGGCCAGTTGCTGAGTACAGCAAGTGGCCTGGAGAAGCTCACAAAGGCTGCATGCCTTCGAAGCTTCCCCGTGCCCATCCTGTGGGAGGAGACCTAGCACCTCGCCCAGGATGTGCGTTGTTGCAGGCCCAGGAGAGCGGGAGATCTCCACCCAGGGGTCCAGCAACATGTCTGCTGTGTGGCAGCCTCTCAGACAAGACGTGTATTGTAGGTTCGGTTTCAGGGGGCATCTCTAAGATGCCCTCTGTAGTGCTTTGTACATAAAATCCCACACTGGCATCAGTGCGGGTTTCATGTGCTGAGAAGTTTGATACCAAACTTCTCAGTCTTCAATGTTGCTATTATGGTGCTGTGGAGTTCGTGTTTGACGAGCTCCCAGCACAAGTATACTCTTAAATGGCAGCACTGCACTTACAGTGCCCAGGGATGGACCTGGATACTGTAGGGGCACAGGGCTCATGCTCCTGTGCCCACACCACTGGCATAGGGCACCCAGCTAGAGGGGTGGCTGATGTATGCCAGGGCAGTGTAGGTTGTGGGCATGGCACACAGGGATGTGTGCCATGTCGACTTTTAGTTCTTTCTTGTACCCAGACACTCAGCCTGCAAGGGCAGTGTGTTTGTGTTAGGGTACAGGGCCTCTAAGGGTGGCACAATAAGTGCTGCAGCCCTTAGAGGCCTTCCCTGGTCACAAGGCCCTGGGTACCTAGGGTACCATTTAACAGGGGCTGACATGTGGCCAGGGTTTGCCAATTTGGGTTTTAGGTTTTAGGGAAGGAACATAGGCCCTGGGCACCTGATTGGCAGGAGTCCAGGGCACACTCAGTCAAAGTACATTCAGCAATTCAGCAAAAAGTGGGGGTATACCGTGCAAGAAAGATGGCACTTTCTCACAGATGGTGTCAGATAAGTGCAGGTTTCCCGGGAGTCCGCAGACCAAGCTGTTCACTCCATTAGCTTCAGACCACACTCCCTCCTGCGATCACTCATGTGAAAACTCGAAACTTTCCAGCTTTTTTTATTTTTTAGTATCATATATTCAAACACTACATGAATAGATGACCCCGAAGCATGTTATCAAAACACTTGATAACTGTATTTCATTTAATGCACATTGTTTAACAATAATGAAAATAAATGTCTGCTATTGCAGATGAATAGCAACTTATATGGCCTAAGCAAATGCCCAGCATTGGGATCAGGAGGGGGTGGGTGGGAGGGAGTTGGTATGTACACGAAGAGTGGGGAAAGGGGTCCTAAAGGTCAGCTATATTTTCCTGCACTTTACCCCTAGACAAAATACTGCTTTGTGTGTATAACCTCATCTTAGAGATGCTCAGATGCCCCTACAAGTAAGCAGGTTAAAGTAATAAGGGAGACATTTGATCTTGCAAGAGAAAAAAGTGCTTCCCAACCACCCTCCCAGATTGTCAATAAAGTATAGCAGATTTCCCATTGACCTGTGAACAGTAGGGTGGGCATAGTGGTCCATTTCAGCAGCTTAAATTGGGTTACTGGTCACTGTTTAAATAGCCTACTGGTTATACCTGATGCCATCTGTCAGCCACCTGTTTGAGTCCCAGCAAGAATCACACAAAAGGCGATGGGAGGAATGCTTTAAAAAAGTCTAGCCACTGCTCTGGGTAGCATTTCAACTCATTGTTTTTCACCCACTGTGCCACTTTCGACAAAGGCAGGCCTTCTACAAATCTGTACTGACCCTGCCCCTTATGAGAACAGTCCATGCCAAACTGCCTGACCAGTCCCCCTCCAGAAGGGAACACAAGCAACTCAAGACTGGTTTTGACCTTGTTGGACCCAATGAGACCTAAACGATCTTGGGTTATTGTGTTCCGGTTCAGAGATTGCCTGGCTTGGCAGTTCGGGCTTGACTGTTCCTATCCCACAGAAGATTTGATCCATTCTACATACATCAGAGGACATGACCATCCTCAGCAAAACTATATGGAAAAGCCTAGAAGTACTTTCTGCTTTCCTGTACACTACATAATTAGTATGCATGCTGATCAACCTATGCTTACTGTAAACATCAACTTATGATTGCAAGTTTAATACTGCACAGAGCTCTTATTTCCATGAATCACGTCCACGCTTAACAAAACTCAAAAATTATTAATGGATCAATAAAGATGGCAAGTCTAATCTGAGGTGGCATAGTGGGCAAAAGAACTATGGGTTGGAATGCTACCCTGAGCGATTGCCAGTAGTTCAACAAATTGCAAGCATTCCTACCATCCACTTTTTTGTGTTTGAACCCTAGCAAGGCCAATTTGCCTTTCTACCTTCCAGGGTCAGTACGTTGATTAGCGATAGATTTTATGATCGTAACATCTATGGTAGGAGTGCAATACGAGGAACTGCAAACAATTGAATTATTATTTGTATATCTTTTAGTATGATCCATGGCTAATCATCTAGCCAGGCATTGTGCCAAATCGACCAATGCCATGAGGCTACCAGAGACTAGGCATGTCCTGCGTTGGCCTTGCTATTCCTCTACCTCCCATCAAAATGATTGATATCTTGAACATCCAAAGACTTCAAGTCTGTACTTTACTGTTTCCTATCTGAAGCTAGCAAAGATCAGAGTAGAACATGCAATTCGAGCATTCCCTATGAGTCCTTTTGGGGATACCATCTCTACAAGCCCTGTCTTGAATATCCAAGTATAGAATGACAACACTGGAGGGATGTAGTTTATCAAAGTGTTTACTTATTGGTCTTTGGTTAAACACAGCCCTCTTCCAAAGACTTGCATCTATGGCTCATTCTGGCAGCAGTTTCTCTCCATTCATTGGGCTGTTTGAAGGGAAGATGGCCTTCCCAGCATGTTGGAGAAGTCTTGGTGAAGAGTCTAATCTTAACGGTATTCTTTTACCAGTGCTTGGTGATTTATAAATCGTAGCTCTAGGCGTGCAGGTTGCATTTCTTTTCTTAGTAACACACAGTATAAATTACACTTTCTGGGGTGTCCCTGTGCAGAGCACCTAAATGACCAGGGCCTAGTATCTATACTTAGATCTACAACTTGTAACATTTGTTGCGGAGTGTCTTCCTTCTCTTAATCTAAACTGCATTCTCTCTCTCTGAACCCAACTAAGTCTTTGAATGAGAACATAGGAGCTCTGGTCCTAACCCCAGGACCGACTTGGGGAGCGAGTCAAAGGACACCCGGTTGTTATATTCTGCATTGGAAGTTGGCCTTCTGGTCTTCTCCTCATGGAGTTAACAGCAGAACATCCCAGTGAATAAGTTTTTTTTTTATGGACGGGACCCTCTGGAGCTAATCATCTCCTTGTGAGTACTTGCGCATTTTAGCTCATGTGGCTTGGCAGAGACCTCACACTCCACCTATGGTAGCCCACATATGCCTCTCCTATTTTGTGGTGTATAAAGTTTAATCAGCTGATGGTAGTGTTATGGCTTTGTACATACTGAGCTTCTTTTAAGATACTGCTCCTATAACCGCACGTAGTATGGAGCTTGTGTTTGTCTTAAAGTAAGCCTCACTTAACCTTTTTTTTTTTTTTCATCAGAAATTTTGTTGTAAACTGTATTGAACAACCAACGTCAGTTGGCTTCCGGTGAGAAGAGCTTGCCCCCTTTGGTGCTAGTGGAGCTTTTGTTTAAACAGTGGGTCTTTAAAGGGAGAGATTTTAAGTATGTGACAAATGAGTACTTGCCCGCTAAAGCCTGCTCAATCACATTACCATGGCACAAATGACCGGTAGCAGGCCAACAGCCACTGCACAGCACTGTGTCAATCTGCAAACTCTCTGGGTGAACTAATCTGTGGGATTCATGGAGACCATACATGAGGCTCTGAAGCAAGGAGTTACTCCAGCCTGGGGTTCTGTGACCAAGTCAAAATAGGCTCCAATAGCTGTGTTGGCTGCTCATGGAATGAAATGTGGTTCATACTAGTCCCCCAAAACATTTGACGTGTTTGTACGTTCTCCAATCCAAGTGCTTTTAGACCCCATAGATAGGAGTCTGCAGCATAGAAGGCTGATATGACTATTAGCAGCATGAACGTGGTTAATGACATTTTGCCAATTGCTCTTTCTGGTGACTACATGAGATTAAGCCTATGATGAAGTACAGACAACTTTGCACATAAAGGCAAGGGGTAAGACTAGTTTCCTCTCATTTTCAGTCGTATTTTACCTCATTAGTCACTATATTGTACATGCTTCTAGCACAAAACCGGTCTGATGTGAGAGGAATTCAAGAAATTTAGACTGAGCTTTTTCAAAAACTTGTTGCAACCCCAGTAAAGAGTGTCTAAATTTGACAAACATTATGTTTGTGATGCTTAGAGATGTAATCATAAATGTACTTTAGTCACACTCATTCACATTTCTTTTCCACCTTTTAAAAGTGATGGCAAGGATGGACGTTAATTATGTACTGCAGTGGTTGGAAGTTACCTGTAAGGAAGTACCATGATATGTACATTTCTGATTTTGACCTTTGGTCACTATTAACCCCCTATCAACCTTAACATACCTTTAAATGCATCTTTTTTTAGTGACTTGTTTTTTCATAGAAATACAGCTTTTACATTGAGCAGTAGAATTCACCCTGCCAGTTTGTTTGCTTTTGTGAACATTGTGTCAGGTACAGCTGTCCAAGGCCTTTTTCACACCACTCTTTTGAAGAATGATTGTTTTTTGGGACAGCTGATAGCTGTGGTTGTGCTCTTCAAAGAGCTTGCATTTACCTCTGCACTTTGTTATTTTGGAGAATGTTGCTGTCCTGGTGTCAGTGGTCCCAGGTGTCTTATTTCGTCATGTTTTTGAGGGTAATTGAGACATGGAATAGGTTTGATGCCTTGCATAAAATTGCAAACTGTAGGAAGCTGGCTCTTTATATAGTGGACCAAAAAGTAGTACACTGTGTAAAAAGTAGAAGCAAACCCCAAAGGAATTAGATGCACAAATGACACCCCAAATGCTCTCTGTTAGAAATGGTGGTCTCTAGTTGGCAGTGGTAAGCACATTTGTCTAAGTATGATCTTCCTTCAAGTCTGGGTAAGGGGATTACACACTTCAGATAACCCCATAGTAGCTTGGCACAAGCAGGCAGGCCTATCCCAAAGGCCCTGTGTAAAGTATTTGTACCCAAAACACACATTAACCCAGTGAAAACACCACAAATGGACACCACCCCAGTTGAGAAACATAAAGTATCTTTATCTAAACCAAACAAGACCAAAATTATAAATCCAACATACGTTTATTAAGATATCACTTTTAAAACGGTTACTTCAAAAATGGAACTTGTAGAAACAAATAGATCCACCTGGGGCTATTACAATGTTGTGACAGGCACAAATACAAAGTATGGCGCCGACTGCGAGGTGCGCGGGTTGGGCATGGAGTCACAAGGACCCAACAAACAGTACCTTGGAAACGAAGTCAACAGACGATGCATGAAGCTGGTCCCTTTCTGCCACGGGGAGGCAAGGTTCTCCAATCCAGGACAGGGGAAATTAAGAAGCCTCTCTGTCAGTTATCGGCTCCGCCATAACATGATGCTCACGGTGACTGCGTCAGTGCGAGTGCTGGCGTCAGGAAGGCCGATAACTGCAGGCGTCTGAGCTGCGGTGCAGGTGGGGCAGTGCGTCCTGCACTTCACGAGCGGTGCCCCCGGCCACAGTGCCGGTTGCTGACTGTGTCTGAGGTGTTCCTCTTGCTTTGCAGCACTAACTACACTATTCTCAGGGCCCAGGGATTGGTACTGGCACACGTTTGAACACAGGCGTCCAAGTGCTGGCCAGTGGTTTGCAGGTTTAATCTTTGTGGCCCTGAGACTTCAGAACAGGAGGCAAGCACACATAAGCCCTTGGGGATTCTTCCTCAAGCAGGTTTATAGCAAAGTTCTATTCTTTATCCTCTCCTTGGCAGAAGCAGCAACTGCAGGCCATCCCAGCAAAGCACACACAGCAAAGGGACAGTACTCCATCTTACAGCTCTCCGGCTCTTCTCCTTAGCAGAGGTTTCTCTTGAGTCCAGAAGTGATCTAATTCTCTGGGGTTTAAGGTCCAACTCTTATCCTCCATTTCCTCTTTGTGGCAAGGGTCTCTGAGCCCAGTCCAAACCAGTTCAGTCCTCTCTGGCCCAGCTTTCCTTCAGGAAGTGGAGACAGCATTGTGCAAAAGAGACACAGCCTATTCCAGTGCTAGTAAAAGTCCTCCCCCTATAAGTCACTCAGGAAAGGCAGGACACAGCTCAACCCCCTTTGTGACTGTCTAGAGTGAATGTGCATCCCCAGTTCCTGTTACTCCAAAACCATACTGCGAATGCATAAACGGGCAGAGGCACACAGAATGGTTGAATTAGAAAATATATATTTTCTAAAGGTGGCATTTTCAAATACACAATTTAAAAACCACCATTACTAAAAGATGTTAGTAAATTCTGAGTTCAGAGAGCCTAAACTCTATTTCTCTATCCTGTCCCAACGGGAAGTTAAGGTTGTAAGATGTTACAGTGCAGCTCTCATGTTAACCTACAGGATAGACAGCCTTTTAATAGTGAAAAACAAAGTACACAATATTTCACTATCAAGATATGTAAAACACACCAGAACATGTCCTACCTTTAACATACACTGCATCCTTCCCATGGGATACCTTGAGCCTATCTGAGGGGGTCCTTACGTGTAAGAAAAGAGAAGGTTAGGGCCTGGCATGTGGTTGTACTTCAGGTCACATGGCAGTTTAAAACTTTGCTCGCAGACACTACAGTGGTAGGTCTGAGAGACATTTACAGGGCTACTTGTGGGTGGCACAATCAGTGCTGCAGGCCCACTAGTAGCATTTGATTTACGGGCCCTGGCGCACTCAATGCACTTTACTAGTAAATCAAATATGCCAATCATGGATAACCAATCGTTACTACAATTTACACAAGGATCACTTGCACTTTGACACTAATCAGCAGTGCACATTGCCCAAAGCATCTAAGCCAGCAAAACCTAAATCCAGTAGAGCATCAAAAACAAAGGAGGTAGAGGCAAAAAATCTGTGGAAAACCACTCCTAGGATGCCACGTCTAACACTTTTGTGTTAGTGTGGGAGAGCAATCATGCATGTCAGAGGGTATTGCTAATTATTTATTGCACACACAAAAGCAGTAGGTGAGACCACACTCAAAGAATTCTGACACCAATTTATAAAAACACATACTTTTATATTAATTTATATACCAGGTTCATTGGAATGAGGGAAGTACTTTTCGAGTTATGAATTTTTACAATTTTTTTAAATGGACACAGTGCAATTTCTGAAGCAGTAATGTTATCCTATGGAGGAAAGACATACACTGCATACAGGTACTTCTCAGCGACTTATTAAACCAATTTACTGGACTTAAGGTAAGTATGAGACAAGGTCCAATGCAGCTCTAACAGGTCACCTTTGGCTGCTCTGGGGCAGCCGGGTGCAGAGGTGCCTTTCAGCGTCGGGTGCCCCATCTTATCCTTTTAGGGGAAAAACATGTACTGCATTTGCACACTTCACAGCGACTTATGGGACCAATCTCGTGGACTTAAGGTGAGTATGGAACAAAGTCCAAGGCCACACCAACAGGTGACCTCAGGAGGCTCTGGGGCACACGTGTCCAGAGGTGTGTTACGGCGTTAGGTGTCCCATTCACTTTAATGGGCAAAGGTACAGTTGCACAGAGGCTGGGACAGGGAGACTAATCAGGGGAGCTACGGTCTCGCAATGCTCGGGGACGTGGGGACACCTTTGCTCCTCTTCTCCAGGGCAGCCGGGTGCAGAGGCATTCTGAGGCGCTGGGTTTTCTTCACAGGAGATACTTGCGATGGAGGCGGCCTACACAAAGAGGCCTCAGGTGGCATTGGTGATCCATGGTGTCTCTGGAGGGTCCTGGGACCGCGCTGGCACTGTTGGGCCACTTCAACTCGATCCAGGGGGGCACAGGTGCAGTGGTGCTCTCCGGTGTCAGGTTTGCGGCAGTCGTGAGTCATCATAGTTCTTTTGGAGTGCCTGCAGGTTGGATGGAAAGCCGCTTCACTACCCCATGGAAGTTCCTGGGTTTTTGTTGAAGGTAGGCAAGCCACTCAGGCTTTTAGCGGCACTGCAGCTGCATGACAAGACAACTTTAGTGCAATCAGGCGGGAACAGCTGACAGACTGGCAGGGTTGGCACCCAGTCAGTTGCTTTTACACAATCCTGGATTCTCGCGGCTCTTCTGTGGCAGGAATCTGATTTACTTGTGCCGGGGGCTACCCTAAATACTAGATTTAGGGGCATTAGGAAAGTGTAGGGTAGTAGCCAATGGGCTACTTGCCCCTGGGGTCATTATATACCCTATATGACCACTTCCTCTAGGAAGTGGGAATAACCCTGTCCCAGAGTTCCTAATCGTGCCATCCCCAAGATGGCAGATTTTTAAATTTTGTATTCACATCAGGTAGGCCACATTAGGGGTGGAACTAGCCCGAAGGTGGACACGCCTCTGACATTGTTCCTGACCTTCTGGGAGTGTGGACACCCACCCTGGGGGTCGGAAACTCATCTGTGGTGGCAGACTGGACCAGTCAGCCAGCCAGCATACTAGAGGGCTGGTAAGTTTCAGAGGGTAGCTTTGGGACGTGTGCATGTATTAATAAATCTATCACTGGTATCCATGTGGGTTTATTAATAGGAGTTGTTTGATAACAAACACCATATGTTTCAGTGAAGCCATTATGTAGCTGGTGAACTATTTTTGACCAGTGGCCAGTACATACCGTAAGATGGCTTCCCTGCTCGCTTAAAAAAACAAGTAAATCGAACTAGAAATCACAGGGGCATATCTGCTCATGCCGATATGTCCTCTCATAAAATATAATGCACCCTGCCTTAGGGCTCAAAGGCCTGCTGTAGGGGAGGCTTACATATATTCGATGCAGTGGCACCCAATAGCAGTCTGTGTGGATTTTGTCTGTGGGTTCCTTAGGGTGGCATAAGAGATGCTTCAGCCCTTGTAGACCTTCTTTAGCACTCATGCCCTAAGTACCTGGGATACCATTTACTAGGGATTTACATGGGTGCCAAAGTCTTTATCTAATTGTAGCACAATTAGACAACACCTTGTTTTGGGTAAGGGGAACTGGCACTGAGGTCTGGTTAGCAAGTCTCAGTGCACTGTCCGAGTCGAAAATCCACATCTAGTAGCTACAAAAGGGGGCAACAAGTGGGGTATAACTGCAACAAATGCCCAGTTACCTATAAAAACTGGCACCTGAGGAGCTGCACCAAGTCACTGTCCTTGTGGGCAAAGGAGGGAGTCAGGCAGCTGGAACAGTCTCCCTTACCTGGCTTTATATTGCAGGTACAAAAACAACAGTTGATGGACAGAATGCAGAACAATGTCATACATTCACCCCAGTACAGAGATCTGGGCCTAAATCAATCATTTTTTTGCTCACCATGCTGTTCCAGTTTGAATCCAGCCATATGCAAATCAGTCTTGACCCTGTGCCTCATGAAAACAGTTAAGCCCGAACTGCCAAGCCAGGTCCTCCCTGGACTGGAAACAAGCATCCTAGAACCGGTTTCTCTGTACTGGGGTGAATGTATGACATTGTTCTGCATTCTGTCCATCAATAGTTCTTTTTGCATTTATATTGCAGGGAGACTGCTGGGCCAGCTGTGGGCCCGTTTTGTTGGTACTTTTGTTAAATCCGCTATAGTTACTTGCCTATTGTATAGTGAAGAGAGGCAGACTGTCTGCATGTGCTCTTTTGAAGGGCGTTGTGTGATGTTCTGATGTGATGGTGTGCATGGGTGATTGTTTAGAGGTTTGTTTGTATCCAGGAGTCTTACTGTGTGCAGGGTTTTGAGTGTTGGTGGGCATGTGGGTAGATTTGGTTGGGAGCCTACTATATAACTGAGTACAATTATATACACATCTGAAATAAACACGCTAGTTATAGATTCCTTAACTTAAAATTACCCCAATGCGTCAGACTGGATCCGGAAAGTTTTTTCGTCAGCAATACCGCTGCGCGTCGGAAGGTGGGGGTCGGTCGGCTCAGCGTCCATCGTTGGCATTGTGGTCGCCGGGATGACGTTGCGATAGCTACTTAAAAACCGCCCTCATGCTCTGACGTCAGTCTAATTTTTTTCCGCGCCAGCCAGCGCAGATCCGTGGAGAGCGGTACCTCCAGTCATTTTTTTTACCTACTTTTTTCTCGACTTTTGTCAACGACTTTTTCGAGTCTTCGACTCCTGATGCACGAGGGATGCTCGGTTTCAAGCCATGCGGTTCCTGTCGTCGGATGATGTCGGGTGACGTATCCGCACCGCGTGTGTCTCTTTTGCCGGAGTGCGACCACGACCCCAAGTCGTGCTTCGACTGCTGGTTGATGGCGCCGAAGGCTTTGCGGGAGCGGTCCCAAAAGCTGCTTGAGCACCGGCAGTCTGCTCCGTGCCTTTCGAGGTCCTGGTCGCAAGGGAGGTCGAGGGACCGGTTGCTGAGCCACCACCATCCGTCCAAGTCTTCGCACTCGACCCCACTAGGGACGCGGCTGGTGCCCCTTCCGCGGCTCCGCACGCGGAGCCCGAAGAGGTGACTCTGCGTTTCCCTCCCTTTCCAGGACCCGGATCGACTCCAGCCCAGCTTTGTACGTTCTACGAGTCGATGCATGACATCTTTGGGCTGCCTGAACCCGCCGGCGTGCCTTCGGGCCAAGCGAACTCGGTTGGGGGGGGGGTCTAGGCCTTCTCTGCTAACGGCTCCGGTGCCGCAGGCCCCCCTTGGATCCAGCACCAGTTGACCTGATTACGCCTCCACTGCCGCCACTTCCTCCGCCACCACTACCGCGTTCGACGCCGGTTCAACTCCTCCACCCCCGCACCCCCCCCACCCCCAGCGTTGTCTACCCCAGCCTCCATCTCGGTATGGAGCCGGACTGGTGTTGCCAGACGCCGGATCCGGCACCAAGTGGGATTTTGCGCCCCTGTTAAGTCTTGGGGTCCCTTTTCGACCAGAATTGTTTTTTTGCATATTTATATAGCACGAACTCGACCCGAAGGTATTGGCGCTCTTTACACGAGCACCTTATTTATATTACACATTCAGGCACGGGGAGATTAAGTGATTTGCCCAGAATCCCAGGATGTGGACGCGACCCCGAGGCTCGAACCCTGGTTTACATCACCAAAGTCAGCAGTGGGATGATTGCCCAACTCCACCGCCCGGCTCCGGGCGACCCCTCTTACCTCTCCCAAAACCACACCCCGGAGAGCTTGGTGGTCCAAGCCTCCACTTCCAAGAGCACATTCCCTACTGCTCCACCAGAAAGGGAATCCAAGAAGCTGGACCATCTTGGAAAGAAAATGTTCTCTTCTGCCAGCTTGTAAACACCGCATGTCTCTTGGGCCGTTAATCCGACTCGGTGTGGGATACAGTTGCGTAGGTGCTGCCTCAGTGTCCGGTGGAGGTCCGGGCAGTGCTCTCCCAGGCTGTCGCCTCCAGTAGGGATGCGGCGAAGATTACCATCCGTTGTGGGCTGGACACCACCTACTCTCTTGGCAGGACCCTTTCAACCTCCGTTGCGCTTACTCGCTACGCCTGGATGAGATCGACTGGCTTTTCAGGGGATGTCCAGAACACCTTGATGGACATGCCCTTTGATGGCTGTCGCCTTTTTGGCGACAAAACAGACAACGCTCTAGAGCATTTTATGGACTCACGGGCTACGGCCAAGTCCTTGGGCCTCTCCACCTGTCCTGTGGAGTCTGCTTTTTGCCCCTTTCGTGGCTACGGAAGGGATGCCCCGCTATGTCCCGCCCAGAGCCACAGGCCGCAGCAAGTTACCCAACCTTCGCGCGGCTGGGTATGTGTGAACGACAGTCGTGGTTCTGGGGGCCAGCGGGCGGTCCAGTCCACCAACCCCCCCCTCTGCAGCAGCCTCCAAACTCTCTTAGTCAGACCTGCCAGGCCCATCAAACGCCAGAGGGCGGCAGGATTCGCCATTACCTCCCCCACTGGTGCACCATCACGTCCGACATGTGGGTTTTGCAAATAGTCCGAAGGGCTACTCCCTCCCCTTCGAGACTACCCCTCCAGCCATGCCACCAGATACCACCACATGTCGGAGGATCATCTGGCCTTTCTCCAGCAGGAAGTTATGGCTCTCTTGGCCAAGTGAGCCATCGAGCGCGTTCCTGTCCCAGAAGTAGGTCGTGGTTGTTACTCTCACTACTTTCTGGTCCCCAGAAGGACAAGGGCCTGCGTCCTATCTTGGATCTCAGGGACGTCAATCGCGTCCTCCGGAAGGAGAAGTTCAAGATGTTGACGCTTGCTCGGGTCTTGTCTGCCCTCGACTCGCAATACTGGATGGTAGCATTGGACTTGCCGGACCCTTATTTTCATATCCTTGTCCGGCCGGCCCATCGGCGTTACCTACGCATCATGGCCTCCTGCATCCTGCTGGTCGATCATGCCAGATGGCATATGCGGGCTGTGCAGTGGGACCTGAAGTTCCAGTGGGCGCAGCGTTGAGGGAATCTGTCCGATTGCGTTTAGATCTTGGAGGGCCCTGCCCAACAACTGCAGTGGTGGCTTACGAACCAGGATTGGGTCAATGGCAGATCCCTCTCACTTCCCCAACCAGACCACACCGTGGTGACGGATGCATCCCTTCTGGGATACGGCGGCCACATGGGAGAGGTGGAAATCAGAGACCTCTGTTCTCCGACGGAGTCTGGGCTACATATCAACCTTCTGGAGCTCCGGGCAATTCGTCTTGCACTGAAGGCATTCCTTCCCTCTGTCCGGGGAAGAGTAGTGCAGATGTTCATGGTCTACAACACTGCCATGTGGTATTGCAACCAAAGGGGCGAGGTGGGATTGAGGACCCCATGTCAGGAGGCCCTCTGCCTCTGGACATGGCTGGAACATCAGGGCATTTCCTTGGTGGTTCAACACATGGCCGGTTCCCTGAACGCCAGGGCAGACAAACGCAGCCGCAGGTGCATGATGGATAACAAATGATGTCTTCACTCTGAGGTGGTGCAAGGTCTCTTTTGACAGTGGGGAGAGCCTTGGTTAGATCTGTTCGCCACCGAAGAGAACGCGCAATGTCAGCAATTCTGCGCGTTTGAATTTCCAAGGCGGCATTCGCTCGGCGACGCTTTTCATCGCGAGTGGAGTTGCAGTCTGTTGTATGCCTTTCCACCTATACCACTTCTGCTCAGAGTGCTGAAGAAGATCAGGCGCGACCGGGCCCAAGTCATTCTTGTTGCTCCGGATTGGGCACGAAGAGTCTGGTATCCCAAACTGCTCCACATGGCCATCGATCCTCCGAACAGACTGCCTCTTCAAAAGGATCTTCTGTCACAGCAGCAGGGGACAGTTCTCCACCCGAACCTGTCAAGTCTCTGCGTCCTTGCATGGAGATTGAGCGGTGGCAGTTGACATCTTTCGACCTGCCTCCTGAAGTCTGTGATGTAATCTTGGCAACCAGGCGTCCCTCCACTAAGACGGTATACGCCTGTAGGTGGAACAAATTCGTGGCATGGTGCACAGCAAAGGCTATGGATCTCCTTTCTGCCCCTCTTTCTGAAATACTCTTGTTTCTTCTCTCTTTGGGCCAGCAGGGCTCTGGTCTGGGCACTATCAAGTGCTATATTTCAGCCATCTCTGCCTTCCTTCGGTTGCCAAATCAGCCTTCTCTTTTCAAGTCCCCGGTAGTTAACTGTTTCTTAAAAGGCTTAGCGCATCTTTCTCCTCCAATCCCCTTCGTTATGCCTCAGTGGGATTTGAACCTAGTGCTCACCTATCTCATGTGTGCTCCCTTTGAGCCACTGCATAACTGTCCCTTGCGCCTTCTGACTCTTAAAAATGCGTTCCTGGTAGCCATAACTTATGGTAGGAGAGTGAGTGAGCTCTAGGCTCTTTTTCCAAACCTAGTTTCCTGTCTGTTCATCCAGACAAGGTGGTTCTCAGGGCCCGTCCATCCTTTCTTCCTAAGGTGGTCACTGCCTTCCACATCGGACAGACGATTACTTTGACCACCTTCTTTCCGCCTCCGCATCCTTCAAAGGAAGAAGAGATGCTCCATCGTTTGGACCCAAAGCATGTGCTCTCCTTCTATCTGGATCAATCATCTTTTTGTTGGCTATGTGGGTGCAAAGAAGGGTCGGGCCGAACACAAACGCACGATTTCTCGATGGGTCGTGTTGTGTATTAAGGCTTGTTACTCTCTGACTAAAAAGGAGCCTCCAGTTGGGCTACGAGCTCACTCCACCAGGGCGACGGGAGCCACTACTGCCTTGGGAAGAGCAGTGCCTCTAAATGACATCTGTCAGGCTGCCACGTGGGCATCGCTGCACACGTTCACCAAACACTACTGCCTGGACAGCCAGGTCTGGAGAGACGGCTTCTTTGGCCATTATGTTCTCCAGGATTTTCTGGTGTGATCTTGGTTCGCAGACCCACCACCGGGGTTGGTATTGCTGTACTATCTATTGTAAGGTAAGGAATCTATAACTAACGTGTTTCTTTCAGATGCACAAGTTACTTACCTTCGGTAACAATATATTTGTAAGACACAGTTATAGATTCCTTACCGCCACACCCATCCTCCTCGTTCTGCGAACTGATTTCTAGGGTTAAGGGCCCTAGTTTTGTGCACCAATGGTCAGTGTCTTGCATGGCTCTGCGTTTCTGGCACGAAAAGTTGTGTACAGAACTGACAGCAGCACGCAAGGGGGGCGTCTAAGTAGCTGCCTCGATGTCATCCTGGCAACCACGACGCCGAGGACAGATGTGGATTCGACCGACGCCACCTTCCGACGTGCCGAGGTACTGCTGACGAAAAAACGTTCCAGATCCAGTCTGACGCCTGGGGGTAATTCTAAGGTAAGGAATCTATAACCAACTAATGTTTCTTACAGATACATCTTTTCCGAAGGTAAGTAACTTATGCATTGGTATCTGCATCAGAAAGGTGCAACTATAAGAGGATACCTTCAAAGGCAAACGTGTCCCCATCGAAGGTGTATAGATGTTGTTGTGCGTTCATTTCAAGACTTTTTCAAAGGTACATGCATGAATTGTCCCATTGTTTTCTCTGTTATTTCTTCTTCCCTGCTTCCCGGTGGAACCGCTACTGGCCAACCAGCTGCAAAAAATGTGCTGCATGACTAAATACTTATAAGGCCCCAAAGGCAAGACTGATTGCATTGCAAATGCTTGTCATGCAAAATGACTAGCTGTGGATTTTTGGACACTAGCTCTGACGGCACCTAAGGAAACCTAGCAGGTCTTTTACATTTTTGAAAACTAGATATCCAGGAGAATCCAGGATGTGGTGATGTGTGACTCTCAGCAGGTTCTGTTACCCAGAATCCTTGCAAACCTCAAAATTTGTATAAAAAAACACATGTTCGAGGCTTATGAGCTGTAGATCGTATACTTGTGCATAAATCGCCATCCGGTGTTGGGCTCAGATGTTTGCACTTTGTTTTTGTCTTGGAAGGAGTCTCTTGTAGTCACGAGGTAGGTGACTCCTCCTTAGGACGATAGTGCGCATGGGCATCGACTCCATCTCCAGATTGTTTTTTTCCGTCATCGGGTTCAGATGTGTATTGCGACGCTCCGGTTCGGGATAGTCTTAGAACCTTTTCGAAGGTATTGTTTCTACTGCGGTTTCCCTTAAGTCGCGCATCGTAAAAATCCAAGTATTTCGATCAACGCTTAGACGCGGGCCGTGAGGCCTACCCGCGCGGACCACGCAAGCAGTCCATGGAACGGAATCCTATTTAAGAAATGCCCCGGGTGTGGTGCTAAGTTCACACACATGGACTTGCACGAGGTCTGTAACCTCTGCCTCTCCCCGGAGCAGGAAGTAACCTGCTGCAAGGCCTGTCGATCATTTTGATCATTAAAATTCGTGACCGTCTGGCTCAACGGCACGAGATGAGACACCGTGACACTCTTCAGACGCCCCACTTTCTAGCCCGGCTATGAAACATAAAGACAAGCCTTCCGGCTTGGGATCGAGCCAACCTCGTTCAGGTGTCTAGCCCACATCTTTGGCACCGAAACACAAGGCCAAGTCTGATGCTCCGCTGTCGGCACCAAAGACCTCTTCGGCATCAAAAGATTCACAAAAACCAAAGACTTCGGAGCCGATACCACCGAGACCGAAAGCTTCGGGATAGACACCGGTTAAACTGAAAGCATTGGAGCCGAAACCAATTAAAGAAAAAATTCGGAACCAAAAGAAAAACCTTTGGTTCCGAAACAGGGAAAAACTAAGTCTTCGGAGTCGAAACAGCCCGCACTGAAGGCCACCGACCCTAAAAAACACGGAAGCCCTAATAAACAGACTCCATCCAAAGAACTTCCTCCACAAGAGTCTTTGGATCCGAAGCAAAAACAGTTGCATATTGACCCAGACACTGGGAAATTTCGAGCAACACTACACAAAAAACGGAAGCTGGACCTCCCTGAAGACTACCACATACCTTTTAAGAAAAAAGACATGGGTACTAATCCTTCTCACCCTTACATACCTCCCTCTCCTCCACCTTTGAACCCACGTCTAATAATTTTACCAGCAAATTCACCACCACCACATTTTTCACATGGGCAACAGGATGATAATGATGGGGATGGGAAGGAAATGGAGAGGATGATCAGGACAACATTCAACAGGACCCAGACCCTTGGGATGATTATGATAAGGACTCGGATCATACTAATGACCCCGATCTGTATCCCTCCAGACCATCACCACCCAATGACAATATTGGTTTCACACAGCTCATTAATAGAGCTGCTCAATACCATGAGGTGGAATTACACACTGACACCTTGGAAGAGGATTTTTTAGTAGAAACTTTTGCTCCATCACAAAAAACCACAAACACACTGCCCATGCTTAAGGGTATGATAAATTACGCCAATGAGGTATTCAAAGACCCTGTTAGAGCTAAAATACTTACGCCAAGGATGGACAAAAAATATAAAGCCGCTCCAACAGACCCAATTTACATCAGGGGTCAGGTACCTTTAGATTCACATGTTGTTTAAAATGCACGAAAAAGGGCAAATTCTCAGACAACAGGTGACGCCCCTCCAACTGATAAAGAATCAAAACTTATAGATGCATCAGGCAAAAGAATCACATCTCAAGCGGCCAATCATTGGCGCATTGCCAATGCACAAGCTCTTCTGGCTGGTATGATAGAGCTCACTATGACTAGCTAGAAAAACGAATGCAACACTTACCAGACCAATACAAAGCTAAAGCTCACAACCTCATTCAAGAGGGTAAACTTATAATAAACACTTCCATTAAATGTGCCCTTGATGCTGCTGATACAGCCTCGTGCGCAATTAACACCAGCATTTTGTTACGACTACACGCCTGGCTCCGAATCTCAGGCTTCAAACAAGAAGTACAGTCAGCACTTCTTAATCAACCATTTGATCAACAACACCTTTTTGGCCCCACAATCTATTCTTCATTGGAAAAAATTAGGAAAGACACCGAGACTGCTAAAGCCATGGCGGAATTACAACTACCCTCTAACAGAGGTTCTTTTCGTCGCTCCTTTTATAGGGATGGCTTCAATACACCGCCTCGTCATGTAAAAGCCCCAATCAATCCTCCTCATCCAGAGGATATTTTCGGGGAGGATACAGAAGGAAGAACAATAGAGGTAGATTAAACTCCACCCGGACTTCCCCTACCACCAAACCGTGACTTCCCTCCATTACCCCCCGATCACTCCACTCCTGTCGGGGGAAGTCTAACACAGTTTCTACCTGTCTGGAATTTAATCACAACAGACAAGTGGGTAAGAAAAATTATCCAGTATGGTTACTGCCTGGAACTCACCTCTACCCCCAAAACATTCCTCCCAGACAACGTCCAATGTCCACGGAACATCTAACACTTCTCGAACAAAAAGTACTTTCTCTATTACAAAAACATGCAATAGAATCAGTCCCCCTGCCTCACCAAGGCACAGGGTTTACTTCCTCTATTTTCTAATCCCAAAAAAGGATGACTCTCTCAGGCCCATATTGGACCTCAGACCACTAAACCTCTACATTCAGTCGGACCACTTCGAGGTGGTCACTCTTCAACAGGTGCATTCCACTACTTCAACTTTGTAACTTTCTCTCCACTCTGGATTAAGACGCCTACTTTCATATTCCCATTCACCCCATTCACAGGACATATCTCAGGTTTGTGGTAGATGGTCAACACTACCAGTTCAAGGTCCTCCCATTCGGGTTCACTACAGCACCCAGAGTCTTCACCAAGTGTCTCGCAGTAGTTGCAGCCCACTTAAGAAGACAGCACATTCATGTTTTCCCTTATCTAGAGAACTGGCTCATATAAGCCAAGTCACACAGCAGCTGTGTGCACCATACACACAAAACAATCCAACTGCTACACCACTTGGGATTCACGGTAAACCTCACCAAATCCCCCCCGTCCAACATACAACTATATCTAGGGGCTACAATAGAAACTTCAAAAGCTCTAGCATACCCCAATCCAGTCAGGATAAGTGCCATACAAGCTCTAATACAAATATTTCAACCTCAACACTCACTTCCAGCACAAGTGTTCATGCAGTTAATTGGGATGATGGCCTCTTGCATTTTCATCGTCCCTTATGCAAGACTCCAAATGCGTCCCTTACAGGAGTGTTTGGCACGTCAGTGGAACCAGGCTTAAGGTCAGCTAACAGATCTGGTGTTGGTAGACGACCGCACCCATAACTCTCTGCAGTGATGGAACACACAAAACCTTTCCAAAGGGCGGTCCTTTCTCGACCCGGTTCCACAAATAGTGCTAACAACAGACGCATCGCTCACCGGCTGGGGAGCTCATCGTCAAACCCATACCTTTCAAGGCATATGGACCCCTCAACAAAAACAATTCCACATAAACCTGGAATTGTTGGCAATCTTCCTAGTGTTAAAATCTGTTCAACTCCACCTCGTAAGCAAAGCTGTCCTGGTCCGTACAGACAACATGACAGCAATGTACTTCATACAGAAACAGGAAGGGACACACACTCTCCAGCTTTCACACCTAGCTCAAAGCATATGGAGATGGGCCATTCCTCAAAAAAATATATCTCCTTGCAGAACTTCTCTCAGGATTACACAATCAAATTGCGGATCTACTCAGTCGCCAAGAAAAGCAGATCCACGAATGGGAACTTCATCCTCAAGTTCTGCTTCCATTCTTTCAAATGTGGGGCCACCCAGAAATAGACCTGTTCGCCACACACCAAAACGCAAAATGCCCAAGCTTCGCATCCAGGTATCCACACCCATTGTCCAAAGGTAATGCGCTATGGATCAACTGGTCAGGCAAATTTGCTTCCGCTTTTCCACCTCTCCCACTCATTCTACTAGTGGTTCTGAAACTCAAGCAGCATTCCCTCACAATGATCCTGGTTGCTCCAACATGGGCTTGACAACCATGGTTCACAACCCTCTTGGAACTATCAGTAGTTCCTCATCAAAAGCTACCCCTCTCACCCAAGCTTCTCGCTCAGAACCATGGAGAGATCAGGCATCCAGATCCCAATCAACTCAACCTTGCGATCTGGCACCTGAAGTCCTAGAATTTGGCTACCTAAATTTACCGCCAGACTGCATGAACATCATTAAGGAGGCCAGACGTCCTATCACTAGAGCTTGCTATGCCGCAAAGTGGAAAAGATGTGTAATTTACTGTTCAAATAACAAAATCAACCCACTAGATGCTTCCATTCTAGACATCATCTGTTACCTTTTGCATCTACAACAATGTAACCTAGCGTATACATCCTTTAGACTACATCTTGTGGCAATAGTAGCCTAGCTCCAAAACCGACAACATTTCTCTTTGTTTAGGGTACCAGCTATCGAGGCATTTATGGAAGGACTTAAAAGAATAATTCCACCTAGAGTTCCACCCTCTCCAGTATGGAACCTAAATGTGGTACTTACCAGACTCATTGGTCCCCCATTTGAACCTATGCATAAATGCGAATTGCAATTTCTCTCATGGAAAGTAGCTTTCCTAGTTGCGATCACCTCTTAGAAGAGTCATTGAACTCCAGGCATTAACCATACAAGAACCATTTCTTCAAATTCATCATAACAAAGTAGTTCTAGGGACTAATCCAGTCGTCTGCTTTCCACCTTAACCGGTCTGTAGAGCTCCCAGTGTTTTTCCCTTTACCAGACTCCGTAGCAGAACGGGCTCTTCACACAATAGATGTAAAAAGAGCAATACTTTACTACATTGAAAGAACAAAATCTTTTCGAAAGACTAAACAACTTTTTGTGGCTTTCTCCCCACCTCGTAAAGGCAATCCTATCTCAAAAACAGGGATTGAAAGGTGGATTGTTAAATGCATCCAAATATGCTGGGCGAAAGACTAACAGACCTCAACCATTCCCCCTAGGGCTCACTCCACACGTAAACTAGGAGCATCTATGGCATTGTTATGGAACATTCCCCTAGATGATATTTGCAAAGCAGCAACTTCACCTCAAACGTTCACAAAACACCTTTGTGGTAGATGTGCAAGCAAAATAACAAGCTAGTGTGGGCCAGGCTGCATTAAGAACACTTTTTCAAACCACTGCAACAGATACAGGTAACCACCGCTAAAGGGGTAACTGCTGTGTAGTCTATGCACAAGTATACGATCTACAGCTCATATGCCTCAAACAGAAAATGCTACTTACCAATATGCATCTGTTCTTGGCATGTAGAGCTTTAGATTTGTATACGCCCACCCGCCTCCCTGGATACCTCTATCTGTTCCAGTACTATCTTACTTAAATACTTTACACATGGACATCCTTTTCTATTTCTTACTATCTCCATCACGACCCTACATGGCAAACAATCTGAAGATGGAGTCAATGCCCATGCGCACTATCGTCCTCAGGAGGAGTCGCCTACCTCGTGACTACAAAAGACTTCTTCCAAGACAAAAACAAAGTGCAAACATCCGAGCCCAACACCAGATGGCGATCTATGCACAAGTATACAAATCTACAGCTCTACATGCCAAGAACAGTAGCATTTTCCTTTCCTCACATTTCTGCGATGGAAAGTTCTAAAATCAATGTGGATCCACAAACTCCCACCCACCCAGCATTTCCCAAAGTCTCCCTATAAAACTGGTACCTCACTTGCGTGGGTAGGCCTAGTGCCTGTGACAGGTAACGGCCTAAAGCTTGATGTGGAGACGTCAAAATTATCAATTGCACAAAGACCTTGTTTTGCGAGGGAGGCACCTGCGTTTTTGATCCCAGGCTCGACGGCCATCTCGGGAAAACCTACCGATCCAATACATATTCTGAAACTAGACACCCAGGAGAGTCCAGGGAAGTGTGACTTGCGTGGTTCCCCCAATGTTTTCCTACTCAGAATCCCCTGCAAACCTCAAATCTAGCTGAAAAAAATCTAAATGTTCTCACTTTTCTGTGTGGAAAAGTTGTTGGATCACCGGGCACCTGCGTTTTTAGTCCCGGGTTCGACTGCCATCTGGGGAAACCTACCAAACCCACACATTTCTGAAAACGAGACACCCGGGGGAGTGCAGGGAGGTGTGGCTTCCGTGAATCCGCCAATGTTTTCCTACCTATAATCCCCTGCAAACCTCAAATTTAGCTAAAACAAATCACATTTTCCCTACATTTCTGCCTGGGATCACTGCGCCAGCACAAATGTCCTACCACCCAGCGTTCCTCTTGGTCTCCCAATCAAAACGAGCTGGGTTGACGGCTATCAAGGGAAACCTACAAATCTCAAACATTTATGGGGTGGGGGCATTGGCTGGCCCATTCTGGGCTGGCCCCACCCCTACTTTTGAATAAACAAAAATCTAATCCCTGGTGCCTAGTGGGCTATCTGCCCTCGATATCCCGGAGGTTGGAAGGGGGGGGGGGGTGTTGGAGATCGGGTACTATTGCCCCTATCTGCCCCATCGGGGGTGGAGTGGTGAGAAAGACTTTTGCATGACCGTAAATAATCTCTGGTGTCTAGGGTGCTTTCTGCCCCTCCCCCCTCACCCACCCCCGGTGAGGGATTGGCAGAAAGACTATATGCCCACTTTAAGGGGGGGGGCAAAGACCCTTGCCCAAGGGTCCGCTCCCACCGCCCAAGTGCCCAGTGTGTGGACCCCTGGTCGGGGATCCCCCTCCTGGGGTGATCCCTAACCATGGATCCACTAAGGAGGGGTACCATTGGAAAGGGGCGATTCTCCCCTTTCCACCGATACCTCTCCCATATGTTTCATTGCTCGGGGGCTGTGACAGCCCCACGAGCTCCGAAACAGTGAAACAAACTTTCTGTTTCATTTTCAATGTAATGACATCAGCGTGCAATGCGCACAATCGTCATTATATTGGAAACAAAAAAAAGCCTCAGGAGGTTGGGGAAGCTCTTCCCCACCTCTTGAGGCACAAGAAAAAAGGAAATCCCTCTGCTGTTTCCAGCAGTTGGATTTAGTGCTCATGTACACATGACGAAATAGTTCCATCATGAGCACACGAGCACTGGTGCTCATGACGGAACCATTCTGTCTTGAGCACCAAAGGGGTTAAAGTACATTAACCATAGACATCAGATTCACATAACAGTTTATCTCTTATAAGCTCACCTTCGGCATCTTATTGGATTCAGATATAATTGAGCCTCTTGATCAGGGTGTGGTGGGACACATTGTCGAAGGCCGCTGAGCGGTTGAGGATGATCAGGGCAGCCGTTTCTCCCCGGTCTAGTGGGGCTGTGATTTCATCGGTGGCTGCAATCAGGGCAGTTTTGGTGCTTTGATTCGTGCAGAATCCTGATTAGGATGGGTCCAGCAGATCGTTGTTCTCTAGGTATTCCGTGAGTTGGTGGTTGATGGCCTTTTCGAAGACTTTGGCGGTAAAGCAGAGCAGCGAGATGGGTGAGGAGGCAGAGTATGTCAGAGGAGGCAGGATTGAAGTTCGGAGTTTATAGATGGTGGAAATCTTGTCAAGGAAGAAGTCCGGCAGGGTGTCGCATATTTCTTGGGAGGGGGTGCTGATGTTTTCAGTTGCTGAGCTGTTGGAGAACTCCTTGACGATGCTGAAGAGTTCTTTGCTGTGGGTGGAGCTGGCTTTTATGCGGTCGGCTATGACGTTCTTTTTAGTCTCTTTCAGGAGATGGTGGCAGTGGTTGAGCGATGTCTTGAAGGTGGTGCAGTCTGTGGGTTCCTTGTTGGTGTGCCTTTTTCTTTCTAGTTGCTTCCATCTGCGTTTTGTAGTTCTCAGTTTTGGTGGGTACACACTGGCGTGTTTGGTGGTTCTCTTGAGTTTGGAGAGTTTGAGGGGGGGCGACTGTCGGCGCAGTCAGTGGCCCAGGCAATGAAAGGTTTGTTGTGATGTTTGGGGGAGGTGTTGTGGGCGCCAGTCCATTGGCTTTCAGATACTTTGTTCCAGCTGCGGTGTGAGGTGCTGCATGGCTTGATTGCGGTTCTGGAGGCTCTGGTGATGGTGAAATGGATGATGGAGTGGTCTGTCCCGGTGAGTTTGGTGACATGGCTGTAATAATTAATTTGTGAACCTCTGGATCCTTCATGAACATCTGAAGGCTTGTTTGTTGACGTCTTTTATGTGTGTGGGGGAATCTCATTGTGTCTTGCCAGCTAACTTGTGGGTCTCCAATGGCATGTATGGGTTCCTGTTGACAGGTGGGCCATGTAGCATTTTTGATTATATACAGAGGTATCGGGGGTGTGCATGTGTGTTAGGAAGAAATGGGACGGACCATGAAATATTCATCCTTGTTGTCTTGCCAATGGCTGTAGTGTTGTGCATTCCTTCCCTACTTTGCTGAAGAGGTGGGAATGGGATATGTTTGTCAATTTATCCTCCTGCATGGACCATGGTGAGGGGCCCACCTTGCTCCGGGTTGCTGGGAATGGATTTGTTGGTTTCATCTCCTAATGTTTTCATGAAATATAAACCAAAAAAAATCCAGGTGAAGTTAAAAGTTAATTAAAACATTTAGTTGCATTTGTCATTAAAGCTGTCATGGATATGCATGAAGAGAGGGCAATTGAAAAGCATGGAGAGGGGATCGTTTTCTCAGCTTGTAGTATCACACCCCCTTCTTGCTCAAGGACTGAGGGGTGTAGTTATTCCCCTTCTCCTTGGCTAACAATAGAGATCTCTTCCTCCATCCCTGCCTTGCCCAAACTGCACAGAGATGTTTTATCTTCTTAATATAATTACTTCTGGCCCTAGGTCTTGGATCCTTCAGCGTTTCTTGCTTCTCCACTTTTCTCTAGGCCACTGGGGGATTATAGAAAGGAAAGGAGCAGCTGTTGGCTGCCTTGCTTGCCGCCTGGGCCATGGAGGACCAGGATAGAGCTACCTGATGTGCCACATGCAATGAAACCCATTGCTGTCCACACTGTTAGGTGTCTTGTTGTTCTTATCCCCTGCCCTGAAAGAACTTGGACTGGGCACCATTAAGGGTTTTGTTGACCTTTACAGCCTTTTTTTTTTTTTGTTTTTTTTGCCGGTCCAACCATCCTTGTTCAAATCTTTGGTGATATGGTATATAAAATGTGTGACACTTGTTTCCTTAGTTTGGTCTCAACTTACTCATGTGCATTCTTTTCAAACTGGTGCACAGTTCTCCTCTACTACTCCTGACTTTGAAAACTGTATTCATGGTTGCTGTAACATTTGCTTGTCACGTGAGTGAATTCCTAGCTCTCTTTGTGAAGCCGTCTTACACCACCTTTTTCCCCGATAGTGTTGTTGAGGACCAGAATGGTGTTTTTGCCAAAGGTCATAACACCTTTTTACATTGGGCAATCCATCACACTACCAGCTTCTTTGCTCCCCCTCATCTAAGGAGACACTCCGATGACTAGATTCCAGGAGAGCCTTGAGTTTTTACATAGATTCTACCAAAAACCATCAGCTTTTTATGGGGTTCCTGAAGGCTAAGAAAGGCAAGACAGTGAAGCAAAGGACTTTAAGGTGAATAGTCATCTGCATTAAGATCTACTACACAATGCCCAAGAAGCAGCCTCCAAAAGGATTATGGGCCCATTCCAGCTGGGCCAGCGCTGCTACCATTGTGTTGGCACACAGAATGCCTCTTTTTAGATATCAAAGAGGCTGCGATGTTCGCAAAGCTTTACTGCCTTGACAACCAGGTCTGATGTGAAGGCCATTCCGCCCATTAGGTTCTACAGAACATTTGTATTCTGAGCCATTCTACAAACCCACCAATTTGTCAGGACACTGCTTCGGTACTTATTCTAAAAGGGAGGAGTCCGCGGTTAGCAGTACCCATCAGAATAAGTTAGTTACCTTTCGTAATACTCTTTCTGGTAGATTCCTCACTACTTCCCACCTTTTGGGTTGTGTGAAATGGTCTCTTTTTTCCCATCTAAAAAGATCCGAAATTGGAGATCTGCTCTCTGATACCTCTGATTGTTGTTGGGCTCTGCATCTGAGGGAGAGGCTGAGTCAAGAAAGAAACTGACATTGATGTGCAGGAGTGGTGCTTATGTGCGGCTCCATTGGAACTTCCGGGGCAGAACTAAGTACGAAGGTACAGTCCTACAGCACTCCAATCCAGGGTCCAATTAAGCTAGAACATGACAAAAATAAGGCTGTACAGCAGTTCAATGACTGGATATTGGCAGCAGCCGATAGGATTGCTCCAATAAAAATAGTTAAAATGAAGAGAGTAAAGACATCAGCTCCATGGTACACCCCCGAACTTAAGGACCTAAAGATCAAATGCAGAAAGGCGGAACAGCACTGGAGGATAGACTGACAGACAAAAGAAAATCCTATATAGTCTCTCTACTAAAATATACAAAGAGGCTATAGTAGCTGCAAAAAACATTTTTTTACAGTCAAAATTAAGGACGCAGGAAATTCCACTAGGGAACTGTTCAAGACGGTCAACCTGCTGGTAAAACCCCAGCAAGTCAGTACCTTCAAGCCAGACCAACACTTTTGTAACACCCTCGCGGACCCCTTCCAAAAGAAGGTTAAAAAAAAATATAACAACTTCTCCTAACACCATAAAACCCTTGGATTCGATAGGGCCCACTATACGCTCCAGCTGTACGCTGACTAGCTTTCAGCTGATGAGTAAAGAAGAGGTTAATAAAACTCTCCTCTCTTTAAAATCAGGGGCGCCCACTGATCCATGTCCACTGATTATTATGCATCAAGCTGTAGGCCCCATTTCTGAACACCTCACTCCCATCTTAAATCAAATCATAATCTCTGGATAATATCCCACTACTTGGAAAAAGGCAGCCATTACCCCCTTGTTAAAAAAAAACAGTTTGGACCCTTGTAACCCCAACAACTATCACCCTATTGCAGCCCTCCCCCCTCGCAGCTAAGGTCCTAGAGAAACATCTGAATAAATCCCTTACTGTCCATTTAGACACAAATGGCTTGCTAGACCCCTCTCAACATGGCTTTCGACCACGCCACTCGACTGAATCAGCATTAGTCAAAACAGTCGAACAGATTCGCAGGGTAGTGGATGGTGGTGGGAAGGCGGTCCTGGTACTCTTCGTTTTGTCGGCCGCTTTCGACACCGTCAACCACAGAGTTCTGGTGCAGCGGCTGAGGGACATGGGAGTGGGAGGGACCGCCTTGTCACTACTAACTTCCTTCCTAGAAAATAGAGCGCACAGGTTGTTCTGGGAAGGTATGAGATCTGACAGCTTCCACCTCCCCTGCGGAGTTCCAAAGGGGTCGGCCCTATCTCCAACTCTGTTTAATCTATATGTTACACCTCTAGCTGACCTCGTCAGGAAACATGGTTTTATGATGGTATCGAACGCTGATGATTCCCAACTGATTATATCTACCACCAATCAGCTCGAAACCATTGCACGCAGATTTTATGCATGTCTTAAAGAAATCATGTCCTGGATGGGCCAGAATGATCTAAAAATAAACACAGAGAAAACAGAGGTGATGGAGTTTGGGCCGGGTCCACCCCTGTGGAATCAATCATGGTGGCCGGTGGAGGCGGGAGAATGTCCACCCCCAGTAGAGAAGGTCAGAAACTTGGGGATCCTTTTCGACAGCAAGCTTAATTTTGCTGCACAAGTCAATAGTCTTATGTCCTCGTGCTTTTTCCTATTGAAGACGCTGATCAAAATGTTCCCCTTCATACCTCAGGAGCTTTTTCTTTCGAAGCTGGACTATTCAAACGCCCTGTTCTTGGGGATCAATAGGTTTCAATTGTTGAAACTACAATCATTGCAGAACGCGGCAGCTAGGCTGATTTTAGGCCTACACAGAGGACAACCCGCTTCAGATGGGATACGATCCCTCCATTGGCTGACTATAAAGCAGCGCATTTGATTCAAAGTGCTTACATACGTGCATAAGGCAATTTATGGGGGGGCTGCTGAGGACTTGGAAAGTTTCTTTGTACCCTATGTCCTGTTACGTACCCCAAGATCGGCAACTCAAGGTTTAGTCAAAGTACCTAAGATCAGAAGAGAAGGTTGGGGGGGGGGGGGCGGCAGACGATCACATACTGTGCGGCTAGACTTTGGAATAAGTTGCCCCAGTCCATGAGGCTCCAATCCAACCTTCAGATGTTCAGAAAAAGCCTAAAAACTAAGCTCTACGCAGCCACATAGGCCACTTAACCCCGCTTTTCCCTGCCATTGCATCCCCAGCGCCAAGACCCTTCGGCATTCGAGCGCTTTAGAAACATATAAACATAAACATTTAAATCTTCCGTTTCCAGTCTGGCACCTGAGAGTATTCTAAAGGTAAGGATTCTGCAGTTAGGTAAAGTATGCTCCAGAAAGAATGTTGCTGAAGGTAAGTAACTTGTTCTTCTCTTCTGCCAAAGATAAGCCAGATAAGCTAAGCGCCAGTCTGCTTCTGGTTTTGGAATTTGCAGCGGAGTGAAAATGAGACCCCGCTGTGCAGACCTGCTGCTCTAATCTCCTCCTACAGGTCCTTGGCTTGAGTGAGGCTTCCACGGTTATCTCACCCTATTGAAGCCACTGCAACAGAAAGGATTTCTCATAAACTGCCCAACGTCACAAGAACTGTAGCTCCACCGAACAGGTAAAGCAGGGCTTAGCCGTGAGACGGCTGAAAGACTGAATGTGCAGAAGTAAAGTTGCCACAAGAAACCTTTGCTTATGTGTCTTCTTTGTGGCAGGAATGGTTTAATCGAAGTACGTGTAAGCCAGGGGGGGAATTCAGAGGGAAATGCACATGAGCCTTATCCATGCCTGTGCCAGTACTTCACACAAGTCACTGTAGACTTCAGTAAAATTCCTAGAATGATGAGGGCACTGTAGGGGGATGTAACCATTCACTGAAAATTGTAGTAGAGATTTGCATTCCTGAAACAGTATCCAGTTTAACTGTGTTCTATTTTGTTATGCTGTGAGATTAAAGTGCTAGATGTTTACTAAGATAAACACTGGTCTGGACAGTACACTTGCACCATCTCCCTCAGAAACCTTTGACTGCTGATCCTCTCTACTCAGAGTAGGGAGTGTATTTGACGCAGTCTGAGAGGGTCTCACAAAAGCCAAAATGGACGCTGGTGCATTAAATCGCAAAGCATGCACACACAAATATTCATTTGCTGTTTCCTGATTTTCATCAGGACATTGGTGGTTTAAGAATAAACCTAACTAGTTTCTGTACCTACCTTCAGGATCGTTCTCATACTGTGCTAGTTCTTAGAGCCCATGCCTCCTTTGTAAGTGCATGGCTTTGCTAAATTCAGACCTATTGTGCAGACTCTAAGCAAAGCTGTCATTGAGGAAATGTCTGGTGCATCTGTGTTGCCTGTCTCTGAATGCATTGGAATCTGTTTTTTTAAATTAAATTGCTTCCGCTGCCTGCATGAAACTTTCAGTCCTGGACATTTTCCGCTACCAAGTCTTCTGAGCATACACTTAAAAACCCATACTGCTAAGATTGCCAGCAAGGCTTGCCAGAAAAGATTTTCAATATCTGCCTCAGTAATGGTGCCCCACTTCTCTCAGCTTTGTAAGTTTGTTTATGAGTAGTACTTATCTGTGAGACGATCTTAGGTGGCTGGTTTGGAAATGCATTTGAGGGGAATCTCCATAAGAAATACAATTGTGTATTAAATTAAACAAGTAAACACATGGAAATGTGGATGAAGTAAGTAACGTACCTGTTAAGCAAATCATTTTCACACTTCTATTGCTGCTGCAACCTATGAGTTGCATTCTGAAGTTTAGAGAATATTGTTTAAAGTGTGTTGAATTACAGCATGATAGTTTTGGAGTAGGTATAAAGAGTTGAGTGATAAGTGTCACGTATCACTAAGGGAACTAATAGATTGTTCTCTTGCAACTGATGATCTTCAAGCCTTTAAGTTCTTACTGTTGAGCACTGTCCTCTTGTGCTACGGTTTGTCTCATGGTGTCTACTGCATTGCATCCTTGGTGGACAGAACTGAAGATAATGGGTGATCACCCCCCTGGAGAAATGGATGGCTGTATGCATGTGACTAATAGAATACAGTATGACAATTTGGTTCGGAGAAACCACTTTCTAGGTGACATGTTCAAAACAGTAACCTGTAATTGACTTGTATATTCTCTTCCGAAAGTCCTTTCGACTTCACAAATTCGAATACCCAACTATTTGCATGTTTGTGTAAAGTTACGAAAGGGGCAGGAGTAAAAAAGAAAAAAAGTAGAATTTACACACTCCCACACATAGATGAACAATGGTCAATGGGGTTACAAGACTATCACAGCCTTTTTAACATTGTGTTTGGTTTACTTTTCTTTTCATAATGATGAATTCATTTAATTGTGATAAAATAGTCTAAAAACAATATTTACAAATTCCCCTTTATTTTTATTTGGCAGAATCGAGACCTGGATATGTTCATTAATGCATCCAAGAACTTCAACCTCAACATTACTCTGGCAACAAGCTTTGCAGGTAGTGAAATCATCCTTTAAACATGTATTGGTTGTGTGCAAATTAACAACCTTTAGTCTCAAAGTATTGAATGTAATTTGTATTTCAAAATTTAATTTAGGGGATTTTAAGAGAACATTATGGTTCAGAAGAATGTGGTCCTATTCTTACATCTCATGCTCCTTAACTGGCCCTGGTTGTTCAACTGCAGTTTCAATTTTGAGTGTTCTTTGGGCATTTTAGTTTACTTGGCACCAATGGTCCAGGTGTAAGTACGTTTGTTGAGAGAGTTCATTGGAGGCAATGTAATTGCTCTTTGTTGACAGCACACAGCGGTGCTTCAACTACAGCCTCTAGGAGTTTGACAGTCATAGGTGAGACTTGTCTCATGCACCTCCAATACTCTCCTGCATGTGGGTTTTCATCCAGTATTCTGCTATGGTACAGAGTTTTTACGGCACCAAAGCCTTCTAGGCTGCTGTCCGCTATATCTGGACTGTCTTTGGTTTTCCAGATCTGCATACATCACTGCTATTTAAACAAACTACTGGATCCATCAGCGATACTAAATCTGAAAGTACCTTGCTAGAGGGATCTCCGCGGAGTCTCGCCAGCCGGTGCAGACTGTTGAGCAGCAAGGAGCTTCATAGCTCGCTTGCGGAAGGACTTCAGGGCCAGGGCCAGACGGTCCCAGCACGACTTAGTCATAGTCGCGCTCGAGACACCAGAGACAGACGAGTAGGGGATCAGTTACCGACATGGCATGGTGACAGGCACCACATGACTTAAACCCTGCCTTTCTAAAAGACATCCTCAACACACTAGAGAAATTTTGGTTAGCAAAGTCAAACCAATCCTGTCAAAAAGAGACAGAGGGGTATCTCTTCTCCAGATCGGTGCTTAAATGGCGTGGAAAGAAAAGAATGGACGTCTGCGCCCCTGAGTGGCACCTATATAGGTGACTGTGACGTCCTATTCGATGCTAACGATGTTACATGGAGTCAAATGAAGCCACCTGATGGCACGTCGAGTGGCACTGCTCACGCAAAAGGTTTCCGGATCCAGCTTGACTCCTGGGTAATTCACAGTTAAGGAATCTGCAGCTAAAAGTCTCTATCAGATTGTTATTCACAATCGTGTCTTGGAAGTGAACTGCAGTTGATGCTGAAAGTGGTCAGGTCTTGTCGAGAAATATTTTTTTTTTAGACTGATGCTTTCTGCCATCACCCCAAAATAGAATCTTTATATGTTACTAAATCTTCCCCAAATTTTGGAAGAATTTGGAGGTTGGTTGCAGTATTTTATAGAGCTTGCTTACTGTTACAGTTGTTTTGCTCCTGATTTTTCCCACATTCATCCAGAAGACTAATTGAAATTTCAGGGTTTCTGAATACTTTTGTTTAAACTGAGAAAATAGGTACTGAGAGATGAAAGCCTTACATGCATTAGAAGAAGGTGGGTTCCTGACCCATGTCTGACTTTGCTCCCACTCTTCCTTTTAACACTTTTTATGCTGTACTAGAATTTACCCTTGTACCTCCAATTTGTACAAGAAAAAAGTTGTACATGACGGACACAAAAATCCTCTTACTTGAAAAGAATACTTGTTTTATTAGTACTAATCATGTTTTTGAATAGAAGAAATAAAAGGTAACTCTTTAGTGCACGCGAATAATTCAAAACATGTAATTTGCTTAACACCTAAGTTTCAAATGATTTGCCCTCATTCCCTCTCTTGAAATTTATGAAGTTCTTTTTTGTTTTTAATTCCTATTATATTGAGATAATTTATGCACGCTGAAATTTCAACAAAGTTTTCGTTGTCCCTCTTTGTTTTCTCCTCAGCTGGTACACAGTCTGGAGAAGAGACTCCTGTTGTATCCAGGACAAATATTAAGGAGTATAAGGACAGCTTCTCTAATGAAAAATTTGAATTCCACAATAACCCGAACATCACATTTTTTGTGTATGTCAGCAATTTCACCTGGCCAATCAAAATACAGGTAAATTCTGCTTTTGTTTATTACTTAAAACACGTGTTAATTGTCCTATAAAATTATAGTCGCTGCAAGCAGTGGATTGCCCCTACTCAAAAAACACTTCTTCCCTGCTCCTAGTGTATGTCCCCTTGGTATTTACCAGTAGCAAAATGCTTTGCATTGTGCAATTTACAGTTTGTTTCTTTAATACTATTTTTAAATGCCTGCCAAGAACTTAAGGTTACATCTGCTACACCTCACTTGGGGCTGTCATTTTGAAACTGCATAATGCATGGTTATGGTTACACTAATATTTGTAAGCTGCATTAAATGTTTAAGTACATCCACAAGTGTTGAAAGTTGTGGGACTCATCGTCTTAATAATAACATATTTGGCCACCAGAATAGATTCTGCAGTGTGTTTTATATGTTTTTAGAATTAATGAGGTAAAGCAAACATGGAATTTCAGAATGTAAAATAATTACAAGCATTGGCTTAAATATTTTGTATGCAGCAAGATGGTTCAGAGCTGAATAATAAATGAGTATAATGATGTGAAAATGAGGGCTCCCTAATAATAGTCTTTAGTTTTACATCTTACTATGTATCTGCTACTCATCAAGTCTTCACTGAGTCCTAACAGTTGATAAATCCAACCTTGTGTGCCAAATAGCACATGTATTTAACACAAATCAGCCAATATTCAGTAGCATTGTGTGAAAAAAGTGTACCATTACTGCTTCTACATGAATTAAGAAGGTCATTTAATTTGGGTGTGCATGATTACTTCATCAGGAAGTTGTACCACCAATACTTAAAATCAAAAACTGTTTCAGTTTGGGCTATAGCATTCTGATTTTTTCTCTTTTTGGAAGATTTGTTGTTGTTGTTTATCAGTCTGGTAAGGGATATTAAGCTTTTTCCATACAATATGATGGCCGTCCTTCCGCAGTGAAAAATATTCATTACAAATAGCGAAGGTTTAGGATGGTTGCCAGGAGTGAGAGTCTGAACAATTTTACCCATGATCAGACTGTATTATGCTCCAGGTAACAATTCTGCCATTAATAAAAGACTCTGCCATTAATAAAAGAATGAACAACTACAGCTTCCTTTAAAGTAAAGGTGGAGAAAAATTTGTTTGTGTCCGAAAGGAAAACTGCTGGACAGTTCAGTGTGTCAAATCCTCGCAGCAACTGTCGAGCGCAGTGGCAATGGGGTGATGATGTGGATGTGCTTTGCAGCAGCACCTGGGCATCTAAGCCTTTGAGGCCCCCTATGAATTCCTCTCTATATCAGCACATTCTAGACAAAAATGTGACACCATCAGTGTTGTAGCTAAATCTCAACTGAAAGTGAATTGTGCAATAGGGAAATGACACATTAGCAAATCGATTACTAAATAGCTGAGGGAAAAAAGAATTGGGATTTTGTAATGGGCAGGTGAAATTACAAAAAGACCTAATAGAGATACTGTGGCAGAGCCTTAGGAGACGTATGTCCACAAAGATCACACTGAATCACAAGTTTCATTTCAGATTAGGTTTTATCATAAGTTTGCAATTGAGCGACAACTTGATGTTAACTTTAGATGCATCGTAAACTATAAAACGTTTTAATCTTAAGGAGGTATATGTTTCACATGACTAAGACTTTTGCAAGTCTTCCTCCTCTTACAAGTAAAGGTTGAGAAGGAGAGAAGTGAAGCTTAGCTTTTTTGCTGTGCATAGGAAATGACATTGTCAGGTGCAAGGCTCTACACTTGATCTTTTAATAGGGAGTCCCAGCTATTGTACCAGACTGAGCAAATGGAAACCTTTCCTTAAAGTCCCCCATCTACATTGTGTACAGATCTTTAAAGACCTGTATATCAAGAACTTTAAAGACATACATATATTGCTCACCATGAAAGTGGAAGCCTGCTTTAGGGCGGGGCTCGAGCAAGGGACAACTGAGACCCACTACTAATGATCAAAAGAATCCATAACTCATACAGGAAACAAGCACGAGCCACTCTAGTGATTCAGCTTCAAAAAATGCTTTTACTCTATGCTCAATGATGGACCGGACGTATTTCATCCCACTTGGGTCTTGATTACATGACTAAGTTCCAGTTCAAGGTGCTTAAAATGGTGCAACCTCCACCAACGGTGGGCTACGTACCATGTCCACATTACTACCTAAAAGTGCATAATGATATAGAGAGGTTACACAGATGTGATTGTTTCGAATTCATCGATATGGGGAGAGTTCTCACATTAAAAAATAAGAAATGGTGGGGTGGAAAATGAGTGCAGTGATTGTTTGAGAGTATATGATCATCAGTAATATACAGCATTGTTACATATCATAGAGTAAAAAGACTCAAATGTCCTTTTAACTTAAAAATGTGTCCAATTATGATGCATCAAATCGAAAGCAGACTTCTCAGCGATGATTGTTCATAATTAAGGGTTGCAGTCAAAGCTCTAGTGTGTGTAATTTACTGGTAATAAATATTCGGCTGATCGTTATTTACAATGGCACATTAAGGATTATATTCTTTGCTTAAGTAGCCACTCGATGTTCCTTCTCCCTCCATGTATTCCATATATCTTGTTTCTTCAAAGACTGTTGTATATGTACGTTTCTTAATCAATCACGAACAACCCTCCCGAAAACATAAAATTAAAATATATAACCAACAGTGAAAAAATTATAGTGCCAAAGTGTTTTAAAAGATCGCAGTTTTTAAGAGCGGAAACTATATAGTCAATTGTTTTCAAATGTGCTGCTAATTACTCCTCACAATTGAGGCCTGTGCGTTAATCTAGGTCATCATTAGTATTTGCGCAAATATGTTTGAAGATTATTTTTTTGACAACAGAAATATTGGGGTAATTAGCAGTGCATCGCAAGGCCGTGAACCCTTTGCAAATTCGCAGCATCCTGGGTATCCCAACCCTGCCCTCATGTCTTTTTTTTTTTCTCGTTTTCATGGGACTCTGGACGGAGAACTGAGGCCTGAGATGGCTGCTACCACTTCCCTATTGATTATCTGTTGGCTCTGTGGATTCTCTGCAGCATGATGCATACAATTCTTTTAAGCCTTAATTTCTCAAACTATTGATTGGATTTACACCAAATCACAAACACTCTTTCTGAACCAAGATCTTGCTTTCTGTCAAATTTGTTGTAAATCTGTTCAGCTGTTTAGGCTGTAACGGTTTCTAAAGTCCCTTTGGAAAAATGAATGGGGAAAACTCATTTTGTGGCCCCTCCCTTTTCCCTCCGCTTGACGAATCGCCTGAGGCGATTCATCAAACGACACCAACGTTTTTAGCAACACAAAAAAGGCATTACCTATGGAAACACGATCCAAACTAGTGGCGACTGCAAGAGTCCTGCAGAATTGCAGCACAGCAAAAAAAATATACATTTGTTCTGGTTGGTGGGGGGGGGTTGAGTTGGAGATCTCTCTGGGAGTGGAGCAGTTCCACCCTGCATCCCCCCCACTTCCCCCCACCAAAAAAAAAACACACACACCAGGTCCAAGTGGGTCAGGGCATTCCTACTGTGCCCTCTTATACTTTTTTCTTTCCACTTTCAGTACATGGAGACTTAGTCCCTGTGTTCTTTAATGACGACTACAACATTTCTCTGCTTGTTGCAGCCAGGCAATCAAGAGTGTGAGCTCCTGTGGGACTCGAGCAGGAACGAGTCAGCTGACCAGGTGAAAAAGTACCCTCGGACAATCCGATCGCTCTACTGTTTGAAGTTGAATGCCTGCGTGACTCCCACGAGAGTCCCACAGACCCATCCGTCCAGATATCTTAAATATTTTGAACCTTAAATTTTAGAAAACTACCAAACAGATTTAGATCAGTTCTTCCAAATTTGGTGTAATTCCTTTCAGCTGTTTTGGTTGTTGTGATGTCCAAAATCCCCATGAACATAATTAAAATTGCATCAGCAAATTCCGTTTTGGGACCTTATTTTTTATTTTTATTTTTTTATTTCTCTCTCTCGCTCCCTGCATGTCAGATCAGCCTGAAACTTTCAAGGAAGAAGTTGAGGTGAATCAACTTTTTTTGGGGAAATGTAGGATGATTCATCAATTGATGCCAAATTTATTAGCAAACCAAAAAATCCAGCCATTTGATAACGTGTGTGTGTGTGTGTGTGTGTTATATACAAAATTGCTATTTTTGTCACTACTCTGTTACATAAAGGTATTAGTTGTGATTGAATGTCAATTTTTGTTAATATTAGCACTGTACGGTAGTTTCTAATGTGTAACAGCAATGTATAATTGAGTTTAGTTTTAAACCAAAGATTCAGAGGAGGTTGCAAATAAATCACCTTTCACAACCCCGGTTAGTAGAGAACAGGTTGGAGATGGAGTTTAAGCTGCTAGTTGAACAAGACTTTTTCATATGAAACAGTGACTTCCTTTCCACTTACCCAGTCATATTTTCTTTGGCAGTAGTTTTATTCTCGCTCAGAACAGTTTCTCATTTGGCAATATTTTGAGTAAATAGCTTTCCAACACTGTCTTTATTAGATTTGCTATTAGGAAGAAGTGTTGCTGGCAGTGCACAGTGAGCAAGTAAACCACTAAATGTAAGTTTTTGAGTTGCAAGCCTGAGGGTGTGTGTATGCATATACACATATGCAGCAGTGTTTGTGTTGTTGGTGTGAATGTGTCTATAAAAAGCATCTCCAACATCTCCTTGGTAACTACTTAGTGCTCCTAAAGACATACAGAAGAGACTTTTACATGGTCTTATCCTCGGAAAAGACTGTTTTCAGGACCAGGCATCCTCAAGTGATTCTTTAGTTCATAAAAACTGAGCATGAAGTGTCAATGTACAAATATGCCACAGTTAAGTTTAGGCGAAAACAAACCATCCTTGTTTCGTTCTAAAAGCACCTCTACAAGCCTCTTTAGATACGTTCAGCCTGTGGTGAGGGCTGTCTTTGCTAATGCGCAATAGTTTGCAACCAGTAAATCATATCCTATCATGACCTTTCGGTTTCTCTTCTAGTCAAATTTTCTTTTGCTGGTTTTGGTCATGAGAAAGTACCCCAGGCAAAAACAATTGCAAGTCTAAACCTATTCTTTTTTGTCTTCTCTTTCAATACTACTTCTGCCATACCGTCCCTATGGAACCTTGTATTATCAGAGGCGTGAAGTGAACCTACCCAGCACATATATCTTGTAGGAAAGTGTTTATTTTTGTTGCAGTACCCCAAAAATCTTTGCCAGACTCTGATGCATCTTTGATTCAGTGTGCACTGGGTTCCTGCTAACCAAGTTCCCAGTACCTGCGTTCTTTTCCAAAACTGTACCAATGTTTCCACAATTGGCACACCTCGGGCTTACATATAAGTCTCTTGTAAAAGGTATCAGTGGGACCAAGGACCCTGTGACCAGAGAGGGTCTCTGAGGGCTGCAGCATGTATTGTGCCACCCTAAGAAACCCCTCACCAAACACATGCACACTGCCACTGCAGCCTGCATGTTTTGGTGCAGATAAAAGTGAGGAGTCGACCTGGCACCCACCCTTGTGTTCCAGGCATACTAGCACTGCAAGAGGCATAGGTAAGTCACCCTTTCAGCCGGCCTTACCGTCCTAAGGCAGGGTACACTATACTTCCTTTGAGGGCATAATGGCATGAGTAGATATGCCCCTATAGTGTCTAAGTCCATTCTTTAGAGTGCACAGTGAAGCCTTACTGAGTACATACCACTAATATGTGCCCGATTGCTCTGCATCAGCCTGCCACCTCTAGACCTGTTTCTGCCCCCCTTGAGGTGGGAGCCGTTTGCTCTTGTGGGTCAGAAACAAAGCCTGCTGTGGTTGGAAGTGCTTCACACCTTACCCCCAACTAGGAACAGCTTAGAAAGGTGGTGAGCCTCAGAGGCTCCCATCCTTTGTTATGCTGACCAGGGCCTCTCCAGCTAGTGGAAATGCCTGCCCCCCTGACTAAGCTCCACTTTTGGCAGCAAGGTTGGTTGGAAAATTAGTAAACAAGAGACGTGTGTCCCCTCTCAGCCAGGACCACCCCTAAGTTGCCCCGAGCTGAAGTGACCCCCTCCGTTGAAAATCCTCCATATTGTTTTGGAGTATTTCCGCCAGTAGGGTTAGGGGTATTCCTCCTTTCCAGAGGAAGTGAACATACAAATGGTGTAGGCACCCTCAAGGTACGTAGCCCATTATCTACTACCTTTTCACCCCATAACGCTTCTAAATAAAGTATTTAGGGTCACCCCTGACACTTAATCCTCTGAGTTCCTTACGACCTGCGAGGAAGAGGACATCCCTGAGACGTTTAGCAGAAGATGACTGAAGACACCCACTGACATGGCCCAGCCTGCCTGCAGTCCTCGGAGATTCTTCCACCCAGCAACCTCCAGAAACCTCCAGAAGGACTGCTGCCTTAAACAAAGACCAGAAGTCACGAGAAAAGCGGCTCTGTTCCACAAGAAACTCGAAGTAAGGCCTCTGTGACCTGCGGAACTTTGAAATCCCACTTCCGGATCCACCACTGCACTCGATGCCTCCAGCCCCGAGTCCAAGTGGCCCACCAGCCCCAGCTAGAGTCCCCAGCGATCCAGAGCCTGAATCCATTGTTAGTTGATCCCTCCTGGACTCCACAATGACGCCTGCAGCCTCAAGACGCGACCGGCTCAGGTAAGGCTTTCGGACGTCAAAGGACACCCCTGCACACGCAGCCCCCAGGCCTTGGGGAGCCCAACCAACGATGGCCCGGTGACCCTCAACCTCAGAACCTACCTCCACAGCCACTGGTTTCCTTCGTCCAGCTTCTAGGTCCTAGCCTGCAATCTTTGTTTGAAAAAGCCATCCCCCTTTGACTTGTATTGTGCGCCAGATGCTGTGTTGGCACTCTGCACCAGGATGCCTTTTTGCCGCTGAGGGTGTATGTTTGGTGCTGCCTCGTGACCCCCTCAGTGTTTGTCTCAACCCCCGGAGGTTGACCTCTAACTCTGCTTAACTTACCTTTAAGTTGCACAACTTCGAGCGCCCCCAGTCTATGTTGGTTAACATTTGGCACCCAACTCAGAATTTTACCTCTGCACCCGGCTGCCCCAGTGCCACTGGTGGTGCAGTCTTGATGCTCACTTCAACCTTGCCCTGTGCTGACCTAAAACCCTGAAGTCTGGGTTTGTAAGTAAGGAACTTTCCTGTGAAATTGCATTCTTGTCTTCCTCCCATAGGATAACAGTGCTCAAGTGAGCATCTTTCTGCATTGCCAACTATTGTTATTTCTAAAACTGTATCTACCTTGCTGAACTGAAGTCTTGCATTAAGTATTTATTTCCTGCATTGAAAAGGATTGCCAATTTGAAAACCGTACTTACCTGCAGAAAAGTTTCTTTGGTACTAGTAATAAAGTATCTGATAGAGACTTCTAGCTGCAGATTCCTTACCTTTGAATTTCCCAGGGGTCAGGCTGGATCCGAAAATGTTTGCTCAAGCAATATCTCTTGTGCGCGCCATTGGGTGGCTCCGTTTCGCTCTGTGTGACGTCAGCGTCCTTAGCGTTGGTTATGACGTCAGTCACCTATATAGGCACCACCCAGGCGCACGGACGTCAGTTCTTTTTACAAACAATTGGTCTTGGATTTAGTCATTGAGTGTGTGTAATCATTTCTTACCTATGTGTGTACAACAAATGGCGAGCACTTCCCCCTATTATGCCTAACTGCTCGCCCATAATACTACAAAAGAGAGTATTAGTATTATCTACTTTAGCCTCTGTAAAGCCTCAGTGGATCTACTGGACGCTGTGCAAACTATGCCTTATTTGGTATAGTATATACAGAGCCAGCTTCCTACATACCTGACCAACGTTTTGAACAAGGAATTTAAAGCTACATCTTAACAGAGAAAATGATAAGCCTACCTCTTCCCAGGCACCATATTATTTGTTGAGCTGTAAAATGTGCATGGCTACTGTACATGGTATTGGTGGCAGGTTACGGTATACTCTACTCAAATGTATGCAAGGTGTGAAGGGAGGCTTACATTTCATGCAGACATTATTGTACTGTAAACAACAAAACATAATTCACAACAGACCTATTTTTAATGGATTCTTCTAACCGCTGCTTTAATCGAGGAACTAGATCGCAGAGCATCCTGATATCATTGTGACATAATTGAGAGAGAGAGAGAGAGAGAGAGAGAGACGAGGATGGAACAAGGCCCACCTGGAATTCCGCAAAGGTGTCAGGCTGGGCTACCTCTGCCATGTCCGCCGAATTGCCAGCTGGGCCTTCTGAATCTACTTCAGGTTCAGCTCCGAATCCAGAGCAGGTTCCTCACCCGGCGCCATGATGCATGTGAGTTCCTGCAGCGTTGACACCGACCCCCAAACTACTCTAGAGGAGAATTTCGAGCACATAGCTGTAGTGATCATGTCCACGTAGGTTCAGGTGATTCAAGGAGGTTTTATTCAAGATGGTACAAGATCACAGGAAGACCATAAGGAGACCAGAGTGAGGCCCCACCAGGAGCAGCCAGCATGCTGCTCAGCCCAGCTAACTGTGACTATTTGACTCACAACATTCTATAACATGCCATCACAGTAAGATTCTACAGGCCGGGCATGAATAGCATTGAACTCGGGATATAAAATATCCCCCTTTCTCCCAAATATACAAAAGAACAACAACTCAGGATATAACAATAGCGCTGTCTGACTCTGAACCAAATCCATCCCTCCCTGGTACAAAGCAGCACACTTGTTCAGTACCTGGTGCAAATCCCTTATGACTCCGATAAGACAATGCCTCTCCCTAGAAGTTGCTCACAACAACAGCTTTCTGGACTCTGACCAGAGTCAGCCTGTATTAGCATGAAGATGATTATGATAATTTCTACACTGACCTGCAAGAGGCCAGTGGCCTAGACATGTCACCTGATACGTGGTCAGTGTTCACCCACTTGCCCAGTCATTCTACTGAAGAATCTGCCTTTTGCCATGGTCCTTAAAAATGTTGCTGAGGTGCTAGACCTGTAACTTCCTTTAGTTGAAGTAAAAACAAATGTACTTATAGAGGTTTTACAACCAAGGCAAACCTCCTCAAAGCCTCTGCTTCATTTAAGGAGGCATTTATTGACACACTCATTTAAAACTTGGGTGAAACCTTGCTTTTCTCTCCAGTAAGCAGACCATTCACACATCGCCACAGATGAGCTTCAGGTGACCCAGCCTTTTTGTCCCAGCATCCAACCCCAGAAAGCCTGATGGTACAGGCCCCCATCAGCAGGATCAACCCAAACTCCTTCCTCATGACCCTGTCAGATAAGAAGTTGAAGAGAATGGAGGCTTTCCGGGTGAGAATGTTCTCTTCTGACAGCCCAGCCTTGCCCTTGGATTCGTCAACACCTGCTGTTTGCTGAGACACTACTCCCACACATTTTGGGGAAGGCCAATGTCCTAAAATGTCCGTAATGTGAGCAATACACTTCCACTTTATGGGGAAACAATCTCACCTCATCTTGTGCACAGGAACAGACTAGGGAATTTCAAAATAAAACCCATAGGCCTCCATACTTTGCCAATGTTTTTAAGTACTTGTTCTGGGCATCCCTTTACCTCCTCTTTCTATATTAATTGTTAACATCCACTGATTCATATCTGGATTACACGCTTATATGGCTACCTCCTTTTGTTGCTAAACTTTATAGTGAATTCCCTGGAACGTTTCTTTACTCTCAAGTGAGGCTTGCCTGATATAACCAGTTAAACTGCTGCTTTAGTTCCTGTGATGCTGAATATGTCCTATGATATTATGTCTTGTGGATTCTACATATTATCCAAGCAGCCATTTTCCACTGCAAGAGAGGTCTTGATATAATCTTTAGTATTCGATTACAAAAAATCACTCAATGGTGGTCCTTCATTATGGCACACTAGGTGTATATCTTGTTCCTACATCCAATGACCTTATGAACTGTGCTCATGTAATCACAGGCCTCAGATCTTGTTTTTTCCAGAATGATGACTAATACCTGATCTGAAAATCATGGGTACGCTATTGTATCCTTCTACCTATTCTAAAGATTATTTGTAGACAGGCATGCGCAAAAGATATGAATCAATATACTTGGTGCTGGAGACATGATAAGTTGAGGCACAGTTTCACTATCTCACTTTTTTAAAAAGGAAATCGGCTCTTGAGCATACAAACAATTAGCAATTCTTGTGTAAAGCCAGCCTACATAAAGATCGATTTTCAATGAGCAAGTCCATTATTTTTGGATCCATGATTCAACCCACAGCAACTTTCAGGTCAGAGGTTAGACCTTGTGATAACTGTGTGTTATATTCTATAAATTGCAAGTGGGTAGCCCCAAATTACATAAAATACTTTGTTGTATTCTCATATTGTAACAATTGTGATTGCTTGTTCCTAAACTCCGTGCTGACTGATGTGCCACTGTTTAAAGTGCCTACCTAGATCTGAACATCCAGGATCTCAAAAGGAACAAAATAATTTGGCCATTAACTTATACTTTAGCAAGCATGGCTTGGACAAGCATTACTAAATAATACAAATTACGGATTTGAAAAACTTGTTATAAAAAAGCAAAACAGCAATTGTGTGCTATAGGGGCTGAACAGGCATGTTCTGTACTTCACAAAACTTTGGAGTTTTCCTTTCATAGTGCAGCATAAGAATGAGGGAAACATGAAAAACAAGCTATTTAGCTTTGGCAACAAACTTTCTGGAAAAGCATAATGTATATTCAAATTGAACCTTATGCAAGCACCAAATGCATCAAAAAACATTTGAAGCAATATTATACAATTGTGACTATTGAAACTACTCCACTTCAGCCTCAGAGGCTTCATGATTGATAACAGCTGAGACAAGTCTTTTCCATCCCTCAGAAGAACAAGTTACTTCCCTTCAATAAGGTCCTTTCCAGGGAAAGAGATTATCTAACCTCAGATTCCTCACCTTGTAAATTTCCCCAAGCCCCGGACTGACTCTGGAAACTTTACAGCAATTCCCCTGCGTGTCAGTAGGCGGCATTGTGTGGCTCTGTTGCTTCTAATGTGATGTCATGCCCCTATATATGCACCACCTCAATGCGCTGACATCAGTTTCTTTCTGATGTCTGTTCATGCCATCGGACCAAGAGCCATGAAAATCAGGTAGTACAGTGTTCAGATCATTTATATTTGGCATCTTATTAAAGAAAATAATGGTCAACTACACAGAATGGGGAGGAGGGTGACTTGGTGAGGATTCTCCGGTTAGATAGTCTCAACCAAAAATGCAGTTACTGAAGTTAAATATCATGTTTTTCTGATAGAGACTTCAAGCCGCAGATACCTCACCTTGTGAATAGATACCAAAGCAGTGCAAAAGCAGTACACCTCCTGCAGTTCCAATGCCACCATCCTGTCTCCTGGGTCCAGGGCAGAGAGAACCTGGACTAAGGTTATCTTGAATTTCTCCTTTCCCCCTGGAAGAAGGTGAGCGGGCAAAGATCCAAGGTGGGGCGAATGCTTCTGCCCTTCCTCTGCACTAAAAAATAGTGGAAATAACAGCTAGTTACCGAGGCCAGAATTTTCTCTCGATGGCTCCTTTGGCCAAAAGAGCCTAGAATTCCTGCAGCAAAATGGACAAATGGTCCTCAGACAGCAGCTCTGGTGTAGGGGATGGTGTAGGAATGGCATGCCGCAATCTTGCTGGACGATCTGCAGGACTCACTTGTAGGATATTATTGCTGGCTACTCATGAAGAAAATTAGTGATCCTGCCTCCAGCAGGCTGACCGTGTGCTTCTAAGGGCAAACTAAAGCAGCAATGAGGCTGTTACTGGCAGGGGATGGGGAACTTGGAAGTTTGTTGTCCCTGCTGTCCTGGATTTTGCCTGCCGGACCACCTACCTCGGCCTCAAAAGGACTGGGTCACTTGCTGTTGCTGTGTGGAATCTTAGCATTGTCTGAATGTGAAACCTCTAGTGATTTCCTAAAAGGAGCCAAATGGTTTGGGTATTGCCTTGAGGGCCTAGAAAAGCAGAGGGAGTTGCTCTGTTGTCTTTCGAGCGCTCCAGGTTGGAGTCTGCTTTTTGAACAAAGAGACTAGGCTCACAGGGCATATGTGATACTTCCATCTTATCCACTGATGGCGAAGCTGCACCACCCTTTTGCCCACTGCCCTGCCTAGGAGTCAGTCGTGTCTAGTCCAAAATGCATGACACATTTAGCCGCATCCTGAATGGTCTGTGCTAAATTTGCTTGAAGTTCTTCTGGGACAGCTGGCAAAATTTCAGCAAGTGTCCCAAAATGTGGCGACCTAGACCCTGAACTTGGGAGTGAGGAGACAATGCTCCTGTAAGAATTTGATTAAGCCTTTTGCTGTGCCGCTGACCTTAAAGTGCCTGGAATCCAACCTGCCTCCAGAGAGAGAGAAACCTGCAGGAGGTATCTGTCCATGAAGTACCAGAAGCAGGCAAATTCCAGTGGTTTGGGTCTGTCAAGCCGAGGAAGACTGTGGCAATTAATAATGTGAGCCCTAGGATCTTCGGCGGAATCTCTCTAGGAGTGTTTCTGAGCAGGAATCGCAGATTAATGATTAAGCTTATTATTATGCATAAGACCATTCACTACTATTCATGCTGCTCCTATCAAGAGTTGTACATGTGGTGGATTTCACCTCTGAAGACCAGAGCTGCGCCAGTGGTTGACATTGCCGCTAAGAGTTATGTCTGTGGTTGACATTGCCACCAAAATCATGAACTATACCCGTAATAGTCGTTGCTACCAAACTTGAGAGAGTGCGTGTGGCAGTCGCCTCTGAGAAGTGTGTCCCCTTTGTGCTGCTGTGACCTGACCCCCGATCCATTCCATCTGTGGGGCGTCTGGCTTGCTGTCCATCGCCGAGCGACCAAGAAGCAGGTTTGATGTCTGCTGAGAGCCTCCACTTATATTCAGTACTTACCAATTCAGAAGGACTCCAGACAGCAGCACCCACTGCCCCATCATAGTGCGGCCTGCCAGATGCAATGGCTGCGTCTGCTGCTAGTATGCTTCCACCCGGGAGAGGTTCAATGCACATGTTGCTGGGGATGACTGTTGAAACTGACATGAAGACCTGCATGTGGTTGAAATTGTTTATAGGGAGACTAAAACGAGAGGAGGGAATTGAGGGTAGTAGCCAGGAACAGTAATCATAGTACCAGTATAACGTTGTTTTTAATATTATCTGTGTGGTGTTCCATTTTGAGTGTGTGTATTATAGCACTTTTCTTATCTAAGAAAAGCACTAGGTTGAACATTCAGTTATTGTGCTGCTGGTCTGTTTGTCGAGCTTACTTAGCCTTACGTTACCTTCCTGATAAGCCTATGTGTGCTCTCCATTTCCACAGAGTATCAAGTTCTGAAGGGGTTGTACTTTTCACAGCAATGTAAGGAGAAGCACTGGAGATATGAGGCAGACCACCCCAGCCCCCATATCTTATTCTTAATATTTGACCACACCTTAAGCAAAAAGTAAAAACTGGCTTCAGGTTATCACTAAATATAATTGACTATATCTTTTGTACAAGTGTAAAAAAGATTTAATGATTTCAGTTATAAGAACAATAACAGTATATGGTGTGAGCTGCATTATACCCTTACAGGGTACTTGTTAACACGTGAATTTCTAAGATGCATATAAATATATGTGCTAGCTCAATGGGTCTTTCAACTGATTGCTTCAGATCAATTTAGTTTACAAGTCTGCCAACACAAGCACAAACTTATTAATAAGACTTACTGTTTATAACTGCATAGAACTGCAAAACTTAAAAAAAAGAAGAAAGTTAAACTTGTCAAATATGTATAACCAAATCCCAGGATTTTAGTTCTGAAATCGCTGTTTAGTCAAGTTTTTTGTTACTAATGTGAGAGGTATACTCATAGTGCTTTTATTGTGTCTTCCAGATTGCATTTTCACAGCACAGCAACTTTATGGACCTTGTACAGTTCTTTGTAACATTTTTCAGGTGTGTATCAAGCATATTTTAATATTTTGGCTCTTTCTTATGAATTACAATTATTTTCAATCTCCACTATGAGTTACAAAATGTGTGTTGATAATCAAAGAATGTCTGAACTAATTATAATTTGAATTTTGAAAAAAGCCTACTTTAATGTAATTAGTGTAGTACTTTCAAAATGTTACTATGTCTTCTACATGATAGTACATTAAATTATCTTGAATGAGATGTGCCTATAGTTCAGTTTGTAAATTAAATGCCTTGTTTTGCAAACTTTAGGATATTTTTATTTGACTTGTACAGCCTTCAGGTCTTCAGTGCTCCAGTCCAAGGCTTGCATAGCTCTGATATTCTCCCACTTGTCAGATGTGAGGCAATCCCCTATCTGATAGACTACTAGCGGCAGATTCCTTCACGTAGAATTATCCCCAGGCGTGAGACTGGATCCGGAAACCTTCTTTGCCCAGCATCCCCGCGCGCTGGGGGGATGGCACACGGGACTCCGCCCAGGCGTTGTCCGCGTACGTGACGTCAGCGAGGTCACAAGTCCCACCCCGGCGCGCCTACGTCAGTTTTTTCCTTTTCCGCCTGCAACGCGGATCCGGTTTGTGCTCTGGGCCTGTTTAGGCCTTTCCCTTATGCTATTGCTGCGTTTGTGGGAACAGTGTGCGTATGCCTTTGGGCTTTAAAACTTGCACGTCGTGTGGCCGCCTCATGTTGGCGACGGATCCTCTACCCATCTGTATGTGGTGTTTGGGGGACCACCACGAATCCCCTGATTGTGAGGCGTGCCAGCAGATGAGCGCCGGATGAAACTTTTTTCGGCTTGTGTGTCCAGGTCGGCGTCGTCATCTCGCCCGGCCCCTGCGGACGGTTCTCGGACCCGCGGCTTCCCTTGCAGACTTCGATTTTCTCCCAGGTCGCAAGAGCGCTTCATACCTCTTGGTAAGTGTCGCAGTTTGTCGCCGAGGGTCGGGTTCCGGCCTGTCGGGGGCATGGGCTCTCCGAGCCCAGATGGAGACATATGCGGCGGCTTTGCAGGCCTCGCTGGCTTCTCCTCCTTCCCCTCCTGGGACGTCAGCGGATCCCTGGCAGTGTGCAGGGCCCCCGCGGCGTCGACGGCGGCTCCAGCCCCGGTGCCGACTGGTTAGGATCCAGGCTCCGAGGATGTGGTGCCGTTGGGGTGCAGCTATTCGGGGGTCCCTCCTTCGGACCACGGCGCCTCTGCTTCACCGCAAACTCCCGCGGGAGTCCCTGTGGTGTTGTGGGAAGTCGCTGGGGCTCGGGTCGCGCCCCCAAGACCCTCTAGGTTATCGGGACTGGTGGCAGCCTTGTCTGAGGCCAAGGTGACGCCGCTACGGCGCAGGCGGCTGCTGGCACTGGCGGCGCTACAGGGGTCGGCGGAGGGCCCATCTCACCCTGTCACGGGGCACGCCTGGCGGGGGTCTCCTCGTCCCTCCCCGGGCCCTTCTCCTCCCTCCACGCAGGCGGCTGCATCGTTGGAGGTCAGGTCGGTGCCGCCCCTTCGCCACCCCGGCTCCGGTCCCCTGCGCCGTGTGCTGTGTCGGAGGTCGCCCCGGCGTCTCCTCCGGTGCCGGTCGATGACTGTGCCCTGCCTCAGGTTGCAGACTCTTCGGCGCCGGGCCGACGTCTGGTTGTTGACTCGTCTTCGGACGTCTCCTCTTCTCCAGAGGTTCGGCGGTTGCTGGTGTCATCCTCGCCGGGGACGGGTCACCGTGTCGTTACTTTTTCCTAGACGTTGTCTTAAGGCGGCTCCTCGCCGTCGCCACGACCGCCGTCTTCGCCGGAGGAGCCGCAGGCCCCCCACTCCTCGGTCCCTCTTCCTTCCTTCCTGCCTGGGCCCTTTCTTCCTCCGGTTGGCTTGAGGGATGGCCGCGTTAGCTTGCAGCCATCACCTAATGAGGAGCTGCTTTCCCCTCCGCGGGGCCCTACGGAGGCGGGTGCGGCTTTCGCCCGCGCTGTTTCCACAGCTGTGGGAATTTTGCACCTGGGTGGTCCAGCTACCCATTTTCCCGCAGATCATCTTCTGGAGGTTCTCCATCAGGGCTCTGGTGGTAGGGAACTGTTGCTTTCCTTCGAGGGTTCACTCCCCTCTTCTCTCTTGGGGACTTGGGACCGTCCGGCCACAGGGGACCCGTGCCCCAGCACCTTCTGCACCGCCACCATCCGGCCCTTAACACTGTGTGTTTTGGCTAGGGCCACTTCTTGCTTGTGGGACTCTGCGGAGTCCCTTATGTATGCCGCTTCTCAGGAGGGTGCCTGTGTGGATTTGAGACACCATGTCTTGGATGGTCGGGAACTGGCGGCGTTTATCCTTCGCTCCGCTCTGGATATCTCGGAGGTGCTGGACCGTGCCATGGCTTCTAAGGCTGCCTTTCATCGCCATGCCTGGGTTCGGGAAAGTGTGTTCCCGGAGAATGTTTGAGAACGGCTGGTGAACCTCCCCTTCGATGGTGCTCTTTTGTTCCATGCCCCTGCGGACTCAGCCATCCAGAGGTTCTTGGTGGGGCTTCGTCCTCCTCCTCCTCCTCCTCCTCCCCCTTCTCCTTCTTCTCCTCCTCAGTGACTTGCGTCTTGATCTGGTTCTTGGAGTTGTTCTTCCGTTGGGGCGGGTCGCTCCGGTTGTCTGTTCTGTGTGCTTCATGGCCACTCTAGTCCTCCTTGCTCAGGCTGTGGTTCTGTTGGCTGCGGGCCAGCCCCTTTTTGACTGTGTGTTTTTCCTTTGGGTTTTTTACACCATGCTGGGCCTGAGATTGGGCCTTCTGCGTTTCCCCTCTGGCTGTTTGATAGGCCTTCTGCGGGGTTTTTTGCCGCAGGTCTTTTTTGTTGTCCACTGCTGCTGAAGTTTCTTCCTAAGAGGTTCCCATGTCTTGGATATGACGTGCCCTATGTGGAGCAGGGTTGGCTGTTATATAGCCCTGGTATGTGCTGGGGAGTTGTGGTCGCCTGCGGGCTTCTGCTCTTCATGGCGTTATGGTATATTGTGGATGCAACTTTCTTCGCCTTTTTGCTTTGAGTGTTTCTTTCTGTGGTGCCCCTGGCGTTGGGCGGAGCTTGCTAGTGCTACCCTCTTGTTCTTTCTCACTGTTGTGCCTTCTTGGGGCTTTGGTGGGACTGTCATCCTGCCTTCTCCGCTGCTTCCAGTGGGTCTTGCACTCAGTTCTACCTTTTCTCCATTTTGGGGGGATGGTCCCTGACTTCTGGACCCTCTTGCGGGCGCAGTTTGTCCTTGCGGGGCGTTGGACGATTCTTCCTGGTGACCTCGAGTTCCCCTTTTTGGCTTCCGCCTGCTTCTTGCTGCTGGCGCCATCCTGTCTGGGATTGCCTTTGCTCTGCCTCTTCTCCTTGGAGTCTCTAGGTTGCTCTTCTCTTTCGGTGCTCCTTTCCTTGCCTTGCCTCGTTTCCTCTGATGAGTGAGGACTGGCTCTCTTCTCCTCTTTTCCCGAACACCCCCCCCTTGCCTTTTTTGAGGCTGGTGGCTTCCTGCTGGCGGGGGGTTTCCCTTTGCCTGGGGGACGGGGCTCCTCGTCCTGTTTTCGGAATCGGCCCCCGGGCGGTCCTCTGTTCTGCCCAGGTGGGAGGGGTCCTCTCGCAGACCCTCCTTTCCCCTTGGGTATGGCTAGGGTATCTATTCTATGTGAAGGAATCTGCGGCTAGTAGTCTCTATCAGATGTACGATTTACTTACCTTCGGTAACGGTGTATCAGGTAGAGACGATGCTAGCCGCAGATTACGTCATGGCCCGCCCTTCCTCCCCGTTCTGCGAGGGCTTGTGATTTGGCCTTTTGTGGGTGGCTGTGTCTTCTAGGTGTACAGTCTTTCCCTCTTTCTGTCAGGCTGTCCCTTTTTTCCTCCCCGTTGTCCCATGGAAGGGTAGGTTTATTGGTACTTCTGGCTCTTTGCGATCCTTTAGGTTAGGGTCTTTTGGCTGTGCCTCTGCCCTTGTTCCTGATGGGGTTTGTCACGCTCTGTGATGGGGATGTCTTGGAGTTTTGTCATTCCCTGTGTGTCCCCGACTGGTTCCCCTTCCTTGCCTTTGGTTGGGGTTGTAGTCCTGGTGCATGTTATCGTGACATTTTTACACATGTCCCTTGTCTGGGGGGGGGGGGGGGGGGGGGGGAGATGTCTCTGTACTGGCAAGGTTGCTGCTCTGTTCTTTATTCTCTCCCTGCCTTTGGGTACTGCAGTGCCGGGCGCTGCTCTTTATGGTGTTGTTTCTTACCATTCCTGTGTCTGCTCTTTCGCACACTGTTCCTGTTCTCTCACAGTTTTGTCTGCTGGCTCCCCGTTGTGGCGCGGAAAAGTTCTCCGAAGAAAACTGACGTAGGCGCGCCGGGGTGGGACTTATGTGACCTCACTGACGTCACGTGCGTGGACGAGCCTGGGCGGAGTCGCGAGATACCATCCCCCCGGCGCGCTGGGATAAGAAGTTTTCCGGATCCAGTCTCACGCCTGGGGATTATTCTACGTGAAGGAATCTGTGGCTAGAATCGTCTCTACCAGATACAACTTTACCAAAGGTAAGTAAATTCTACGTTTGGGCTCTTTTACAATTTGGCTTCATGGGGTTTAACATATAGTCCAAGAAGAGGTGATGAACCTTAATATTTCTTTTTTTTCATTTCCTTAGGGAGTACAGGTACTTAAGCTTCTATCACTATGTCTGAGGCAGATTTTTCTTCTAAGGCATCCCTTTTCAGAGCTTTTCACATGTTTAGAAAGAGATTTGTCAATCTACACAAGCATTGTCTTGTCTGCACTAGGAGCATAAAAATTAGAAATGTGATGCAAGTCACACATTATGTGCCAGGACACTTTGTGAGAGAAGGTTGGCCTGTGTCTTGTAAGCTACTGAATTCTAAAGTGTAACGGGAAGCTGGTGATTCCACAAGCAGTTTGTTTCACAGACGTTGTCAAGGCTTACTTAAAAAAAAAAACTCTTCTCCTGCTCCCCGGTGAAAAATTCTTTTTTTCCCATCCATAGTTTCAGTACTAGCAGCTCATTCCTCCTGTGACATCTGTGCCTGTATACCTCCTCCCCATCAGTAATCCTGCCTAAGATACAAGTTCTATGAGTTCTGTGCCATTGGCAAGAATACCGCTTGTCTAATGAAGTGCTCGACTTTTCCAAGACCATATCAACAACAAACCTACAGTTTGTGCCAGTGAAGACTAGTCTCTCATCAACCTGGTCCCTACCAAAGCATCTTGTTAGTGGCTCCTGCCTCCTCAGCAGGTCCATCAACTGCAGCCACACTGTTGTCTTGCCTACCATCAGCACCCTCCCCCTCTCTCCCCTTCAGCACGTACCATTTTGATGCCTAACTAGTGAGCTCTCCATGGCCTTGGCTGAGATAGCCACAATCCCTCTGCATTTATTGCATGTTGCTTCATTTTAGATTATTCTACATCCGCCTGCAGAGACCCTAGAAGATCCGTGTTGCATTCTGGTAGATGAGAAAGTTGTCCAAACCTCTGTCAGTGATGGTCCCAAAATTCAAGAGGTCCCTGAGCCTTATTAGCTGAATATACATTTCCTGGCACAAAGTAAGTTGTAGAAGGAACACACGCTTCCTAACTGTAGCCGCAGGGAAGAACTACATTATGGCAACCCTCCTTAGTTCCTTCTTAAATTGAGTGATCAGCACAGGTACAAAGACTTGCCAAACTACCAGCTGCCCATGGGGTATGCAGACTATCTCTACTTTTGCTACATGCTGCAAGACCATTACTTGAGCTTCTCAGTACTTTGCTGGGTGTGCTGTGGCACCTCCTGCATCGCAAGGCGATGAAAGTGTGACGCCAAATTTTTATGGCCTGTGTCTACCCAGCCGTCGTCCTTCGAAATGCTGCTCCTCTTCTTGGGTAAAATCCTCTAGGGAGAAGTGGAATAAAAAGAGGGCATCCAAAGATCCTTTGCCAAAAGTCAACTCAATGTTGAGAAATAAGTAAATCTGAAAGAGACACGTTAGTGATAGATTCCTAACTTTAGAATATTCCCCAGGCGTCAGTCTGGATCCGGAAAGTTTTCTGCTTAGCAGTACCCCTGCGCGCCAGTAGGCGGCGCCGTACGGCTCCACACCCGTCACTGGCGTCGTGCGCGCCGGGATGACGTCACTGAGGCTACTTAGGCGGCACCCATGCGCGCTCACGTCTGTTATTTTTTTTTCCGCGCCGACAGCGCAGATCCGGATTGAGCACGTACCCCGGTCAATTGTTGACCACTTTTTTGAGCCTTTTGTCTCCTTCTCTTGTCTCCTGGTGCACGTAGGGATGCCCGGCTTTAAGTCTTGTGTCGGTGGTGGATCCCTATGAAGTCTGCCTCTACTGCCTGGAGACCGACCATGACTCCTGGGATTGTCGGGACTGCCATGCCATGGTCCCGAAGGCCTTGCGGGAGCGGCGCCAGAAGTTGCTGGAGGTTCGGCACTCCTCTCGCCGCCGCTCTGGGTCTAGGGGCCGTTTGCGGGACCGCTCGCGGGACCGAAGCCATCGCTCCTCGGACTCTGAAGTCTTCACCTTCAGATTCCGGTGAGCGACGCCATAAGAAGTCGAAGAAGCGTGTTCGCTCTCCGAAGTTCCCCCCCTCACCCCCCCCACCCCCCCCCCATCGCTCCCCGGAGGCAGACGAGGGGAACAGGGGCTCCGCCCTTGCGGCTCCTCCGGAGCCTGGGAGTCCCGCGGCCTACACGCTATTCCCGTGCCCATCGGCAACTCCCGAACAGATGCAAGAGTTTCCTGCTGCCATGGACCGCCTGTTTAGGCCTCTGGCTCCCACCGGCGCGCCTGCGGGCCCCGCGGTCCCGTGTCCAGATCCTGTTGACCCGCCGGCCCCAGAGCCGCTGGATCCAGCGCCCGCTGCTCCGGCGCCACAAGGTGTAGCACCGCTGGCTCCGGCCATGGCACTGCCGTTGGCTCCCGCCCCAGCGCCGCCCCTGACCCTGCCACAGGCGCCGCACTGGGTGCCGTTTATCCCACCCTTGTCCCGGTTCTCGGACCATTTTGTTCCGACCTGGGATCCTCATTGAGATGCGGTTCCAGGTTGGCCCCGGCCGGCGCCTCTCCCGGTGCTGCTGGCCCCCTCGCCGGCTCCGGTTCTCCGCCGCGGCTGGCTCCTTCTACCCCGGAGCCAGATGAGGACTGGAACGCCTTGCGCGGCAGTGTGACTCCGAGCAGGATTGGGTGGATGACCTTCAAGATGCGGGTGAACTTGATGTGTCTTCTGACCTGCTATGGAGGAGGGCGCTTCCTACACTATGGTGCTGTGTTGAGCTGCGGAGGCTCTCCATCTCGACCTCCCAGTGGTGGCCCTTAAGACCAACCCCCTTACGGAGATGCTCCAGATGGCGTCTGTCGTATGAGCCACTGCTCTCTTTCAATGAGGCCCTTACCGAAGTCCTCTTGGGCACTTGGTTGCGGCCGGCCTCGGGGCACCAGTGGATAAGAACATCGCTATGCATCGTTGCCTGGCACCCGGTGACCCTGCCTTCTTGACCACTCACCCCACGCCTGAGAGTGCCTTGCCCACGTCTCGGCCGGATAAGGACTCTAAGAAGCTGGACCAATATGGCAAGAAGTTGTTCTCCTTGTCCAACTTGGGGTTGCAGTCGGTTAATACCGTCTGCTTGTTGGGCCGTTACTCTCATGCCGTGTGGGATACGGTAGCAGACGTCCTGCCTCAGTGTTCTGAAGAGGTCCAGGCCGTCCTTTCCCAAGCGATTGCGGAGGGCAAGGATGTGGTGAAGTTTGCCATCAGGTGTGGTCTGGACACGGCTGATTCCTTTGGCAGGGCGATTTCCACGACTGTGGCGTTGCGGCGTCTTGCCTGGTTGCGGTCTACTGGGTTCTCGCTTGATTTCCAGGGCTCGCGCATGGACATGCCTTTTGATGACTCTTGCCTCTTTGGCGACAAGGCAGACAGTGCCCTGCAGCGCTTTAAGGACTCACGGGCTACGGCTAAGTCATTGGGTCTTGACGCTAAGAGCCCTGCCACACCTGGGTTTTGTTCCTTTCGTGGCCAGGGTAAGGGCATCCAGTCCTGCTCCTCTGCAAAGCCTGTGCAGAACTTGCCTCAGCGTGGCCGCGGACAGGGCTTCCGCAGGGGAGGGTCTGGTAACCAGCGGGCGGGGTAGTCCACCTCCGCACCCGCTGCTTCCGCCTCCAAGCCTTCCTAATCCGAGCTTCAGGGGGCACCCCGTGCCGGTTGGAGGCAGGGTTCGTCACCACCTCCACCACTGGCACGGTATCACTTTGGACGAGTGGGTGCTGCAGCTAATCTGCCAAGGTTACTCGCTCCCTTTTCTGTCCTCCCCTCCAGCGGTGCCACCTCGGTACCACCGCATGTCGGGGGATCATTTGTCTCTTCTCCGTCAGGAAGTCGCGGCCCTCCTGGCCAAGGGGGCCATCGAGTATGTTCCCGATCAGGAAGTATTGGGTGGTTGCTATTCCCACTACTTTTTGATCCCCAAGAAGGAAAAGGGAGGCCTGCGCCCCATCTTGGACCTCCGGGTCGCCAACCGATTCCTCCGGAAGGAGAAGTTCAAGATGCTGACTCTGGCTCAGGTCCTGTCTGCCCTGGAGACTGGATGGTAGCGTTGGACTTGCAGGACGCTTATTTTCACATTCCAGTCCTGCCGGCCCACCGGCGTTGCCTGCGGTTCATGGTAGGCCAGGAGCATTTTCAGTTTGCCGTGCTCCCCTTCGGCCTTACCACCGCCCCTCGGGTGTTCACGAAAGTGATGGCGGTGGTCGCAGCTCATCTGCACAGGTCAGGGGTGTCAGTCTTCCCCTACCTCGACGACTGGCTGTTGAAGGCAGGCTCACCCCAGGCAGTTGTCACCCACCTTCAGACAACGGCCGATCTCCTGCATTTGCTGCGGTTCTCCATCAACGTGCCGAAGTCGCACCTGAGTCCCTCTCAGAAGCTCCCCTTCATCGGAGCGGTTCTGGATTCAACCCGGTTTCGGGTTTATCCTCCCGAGCAGCAAGTCCGGGATATTCATGCTATGATTCCGATCTTTCAGCCTCTATCCCGGGTTTCAGTCAGGATGACCCTCCGGCTCCTGAGCCTGCTGGCCTCCTGCATCCTGGTGGTGCAACATGCCAGATGGCACATGTGGGCACTGCAGTGGGACCTGAAGTTCCAGTGGGAGCAGCATCAGGGCAACCTGTCAGATCATGTCCAGAACTCGGAGGGCACTGCACAACAATTGCAGTGGTGGCTCACGAATCGCGATTGGGTCAGTGGCAGATCCCTCTCCCTTCCGCAACCGGAGCACACAGTGGTGACCGATGTGTCCCTCCTGGGATGGAAAGGCTACTTGGGAGAGGCGGAGATTAGAGGACTCTGGTCTCCGGCGGAGTCCTGGCTCCATACCAACCTTTTGGAGCTTCGGGCGATCCGACTTGCACTGAAGGCATTCCTTCCCTTTGTCCAGGGGAGTGTGGTGCAGGTGTTCATGGACAACACCACCGCCATGTGGTATTGCAACAAACAGGGCGGGTGGGGTCGTGGACCCTATGTCAGGAGGCTCTGCGCCTCTGGACTTGGCTGAAACATCAAGGCATTACCTTGGTGGTTCAACACCTGGCAGGTTCTCTGAACACCAGGGCGGACGAACTAAGCCACCGGTGCTTGATGGACCACGAATGGCGTCTGAATTCGGACGTGGCGCAAGGTCTCTTTCAACAGTGGGGAGAGCCTTGGTTAGATCTATTCGCCACCGTAGAGAACGCGCAATGTCATCAGTTATGCACGTTGGAATTTCCAAGGCGGCACTCGCTCGGCGACGCTTTTCGTCGTGTGTGGAGTTGCGGTCTGTTGTACGCCTTTCCGCCTATACCACTTCTGTCCAGAGTGCTGAAGATCAGGCGGGACCGGGCCCAAGTCATCCTTGTGGCTCCGGATTGGGCACGAAGATACTGGTATCCCGAGCTACTCAGCATGGCGATCGATCTCCCGATCTGACTGCCTCTTCGGGAGGATCTTCTGTCGCAGCAGCAGCGGACGGTCTTCCACTCGAACCTGTCCAGCCTCCACCTCCATGCGTGGAGATTTAGCGGCAACAGTTGACAGCTTTCGATCTTCCTCCCAAAGTGTGTGATGTCATCTTGGCAGCCAGGCGTCCCACCACTAAAACGTTGTACGCCTGTTGGTGTAGCAAATTTGTGCCATGGTGCACAGCGAAGGCTGTGGATCCCCTTTCTGCCCCTCTTTCGGAAGTTCTTCTGTTCCTGCCTTCCTTGGCCCGGCAGGGCTCTGCTCTGGGCACTATCAAAGGTTATCTTTCTGCCATCTCCGCCTTTCTCCGGCTTCCTGATCAGCCTTCTCTTTTAAAGTCTCCGGTTGTTAACCGTTTCCTGAAAGGCATTACACACGTTCCCTCCAGTTCCATTCGTCATGCCCCAGTGGGACTTGAACCTTGTGTTGACTTACTTGATGTGCGCTCCCTTTGAGCCGCTTCACAACTGTCCCTTGCGTTTTCTCACCTTAAAGACTGCTTTCCTGGTTGCTATCACCTCTGCCAGATGAGTGCGTGAGCTCCAGGCCCTTTCTTCCAAACCTCCTTTCCTTTCTGTTCCTTCGGACAAGGTGGTTTTAAGACCCGTCCTTCTTTCTTGCCGAAGGTTGTTACGCCCTTTCACATCGGGCAGACCATCACTTTGCCTACCTTCTTTCTGCCTCCACATCCTTCAAAAGAAGAAGAAAGGCTCCACCATCTGGACCCGAAACGTGAGCTCTCATTCTATCTGACGAGCACACAGCGGTTCCGGGTTGATGACCAACTCTTTGTTGGCTACGTGGGCACCAAAATAGGTCGGGCCGTGCATAAGCGGACCATCTCTCAATGGGTCGTTCTGTGCATCAAGGCCTGTTACTCGTTGGCTAAGAAGGAGCCTCCTATGGGGCTGCGTGCCCATTCCACCAGGGCAACGGCAGCCACTACTGCCTTGGGACGCGGCGTTCCCTTGCAGGACATTTGTTAGGCAGCTACGTGGGCCTCGATGCACAAGTTTACCAAGCACTACTGCCTTGACAGTCCAGTCCGGAGGGAAGCTTCTTTGGTCGTTCCGTGCTCCGTGACTTTCTGGTGTAATCTTGTTCGCAGACCCGCCACCAGGGTTGGTATTGCTGGGGTATCTATTCTAAGGTAAGGAATCTATCACTAAATTGTCTCTTTCAGATGCACAAGTTATTACTTGTGTAACGATATATCTATAAGAGACAATTGTTAGTGATAGATTCCTTACCGCCCCACCCATCTTCCCCGTTCTGCAAACTGGTTACTAGGGTTAAGGTCATCCCTCTTAGGGCCCTAGTTTTTTTGCACCAATCGTCAGTATTCTGCATGGCTCTGCGTTCCTGGTGCGGAAAGTCGTGTACAGAACTGACGTCAGCGCGCATGGGTGGCGCCTAAGTACTCTCCGTGGCGTCATCTCGGCGCTTACGACGCCAGTGACGGACGTGGAGCCGCACGACCCCATCTACTGACACGCAGGGGTACTGCTAAGCGAAACTTTCCGGACCAAGTCTGACGCCTGGGGATATTCTTAGATAAGAAATCTATCACTAACTAATGTCCCTTACAGATATATCGTTACACAAGTAGTAACTTGTGCACCAACGCTATTGGCACACGATGTATGGGATCTTTGGCACAGACTCTGATTCACTTCAGGTGGTAGATTTCATTGGACATGATGCACATGATATACTGCCACTCTGTGGTGATGTATTGTATAGAGTGTTAAGTCATAGAATGCCCGTCGAAATCACGAGATTCTATGCACAACAGTTATCTCTGAGACCCTGTTTTATAGATGTCTTAGCTCATTAAATAAATCATTTGAACGCTAAGGCGTTTGAGTGCTCACTTCAATATTTTGGCAACGAGTGAAGTAACGGAGCGAAGAGGAAGACAATACTACGAGCATTGAAGGAGAAAACGGGGGCCAGAGGCTAACGTGGACAGGAAGGTACATGTGGAAGCAAGAGCATGGTAATCATCGTTGAATATAAAGAAAAGAGGTGAGAGGCGTTACAGAACATTTCGACCAAAACCAAGTAGACTTTTGTAGAATTCTTCTGCCTTCTTTGTGCATCGTTATAAAATGAACTGTCACCGGAGTAGGAGCGTGAAGCGAGTGTAGTCCGCATGAACAACATTCCAACACTCCACATGTGAGGAGTTTGTCCGCACATTGTGTTACCACGAGCCATATTGCAATCAGATTGTAAGCAGTCAAGCGCGAGCTGCGCGTCCAAGCTCTTGTTGGAAGCCGCTTTGAGAGTACAATAAGGCACTGGGTGCTGGCGCTAACCTGTACGGGTGAAGCAGGCCATGCTCCTGTCAACTCTGCCTGTATCCTTCCTCAGCCTTCCAGTCTGAGTTGGCGTAGAGATAGAACTCATTTTATCTTTAATTGTGCAAAAAGGCAAACAGCGATTTGTATGCTTTACTGTGATAGTATAAACCCAGTAGTGCAAACAGGCAATCTGTGATTTGCACCCTTTATTGTGGCATAATATGTTCAACATGCTTGCTAACGGGCCGGATGTGCCTAATGTCAACATTGATATATATCCAAGTTCAGCGATTTACACACTTACAGAAGGATAAACAACTATATTGTGCAAATTTTAGCAATTTGCGCACACTATAAAAAAAATATATATTCTGTACATTCCATTTAACCGTCAATCACCCCAGATTTTACTCCATTTTTTTTTTTGTAGGTTTCTAGGTTTTTTCTTTTTTTTTTTTTTTACAGGTCTTTTTTTGAGTATTATTTTTGGTTCATTCTAACGGTATTGCAATAATGCAAAATGTTCCACCTCCTTTTCTGCAAGACCCAAGTGAACCACCAATTGAATGGAATCGATGGGTAAGATCATTTAAAGCATATTTAGGAGCAATTGATGTGCAAAATTTTAGGACTGAAAGGAGGAAGAGTCTAATGTACTATTATTTAGGGTTTGATAGTCAGAATGTGTATGATCAACTGAGCATGAATCCACGGAAGATGAGGATCTGGATGAGTTCAGCACAGCAGTAGCTCAGTTAGGCAAGTGTTTTTCAAAAATGAAGAATGCCACAGCCCAATGAAAGCATTGTTACTTTTATTACAGCATTAAAAATGTTGGCAGCTAAGTGTGAGTTTGACAACATTTTATCAGAATTGATCAGAGACCAGCTGGTAGCAAGGTGTGGTTCAAAAAAGATACAGGAGCATTTACTGACGTGCAAAGATTCTTCTTTGGGTAAGACCATGTAGGAAGCTGGGTTTCTGTTGCCAGACTACTTTGACTTGATGTGCCCTGGGTTCCTGTCAATCAGGTTCCCAGGGTCTGTGTTCTTTGCCCAAACTGTACCTTTGTACCCCCAATTGGCACCTCTCTGGCCACATTCAGACCCTTGTAAAAGGTACCATGAGTACCAAGAGCACTGTGACCAGGAAAGGTCCCCAAGGGGCTGCAGCACTTATTGTGCCACCCTTGGAGGCCCTGTACCTTTACACTCACATACTGCCTTTGCAGGCTGCGTGTTTTGGTGCAGAAAAAAGTGCAGAGTCGACATGGCACACTTCCCTGTGTGCCATGCCTACAACCAACTGACCTGGCATAGATCAGCCACCCCTCTAGCTGGGTGCACTATACCAGTGGTGAGGGTACAAGTGCATGAGCCCTGTACCCCTACAGTGTCAAAGCCAATTCTTAGACATTGTTAGTGCAGTAATGCCATTAAGAGTACATGGAGCTGGGAGTTTATTACGAACTCCACAGTACCATAATGGCTTTACTGAAAAGGAAGAAGTTTGGTATCAAACTTCTCATCACATTAAACCCACAGTGATGCCAGTGTAGGATTTAATGAAAAATTTACATAGAGAGCATCTTAGAGATGCCCTCTGGAAAACGGCCAGCCTCTGGTGGGTTCCCTGACTGGTACACATCAGCATGCCACCACGAGACATGTTTATGGACCCCTGTGGTGGGAGTCTTTGCTCCCTGAGGCAAGAAACAAAGATTTTCTTGGGCGGAGGTGGTCACACCTACCCCAGGCCAGTAAGAGCCATCTGTGGCAGGGGAGCTTCAAAGGCCTTGCTGCCTTTGTAATGTGACCCCCAGCCTCTTCTGCTATCAGGAGCAGGCCCCCTTACTGTCTCCTATCCTTTTCGTGGGGAAGACAGGCAAGAAAAATTAGCACAGCCCAGAAGGTGTGCCCACCTCTGCCAACCCCACCCTCATGTGGGGGAGGGGAGGTGAAGCCCACTCTTTAGTGCCCGCCATCTTGCAGATGGCAGGCACTCTCCAATCAGAATGAGGGATTGTGCCCAGTTCCGCACGTGGGGTGAGCTCACCAAGGGTGTAGTCACCCTAATGTCAGTAACCCATTGCCTACTGATGTCAAGACCTCTAAAACACCCCCTAAATACAGTATTTAGGGGGCAGCCCTGAACCAAGAAGACAGATTCCCGCAACCTATGAGAAAGGATGAAAGAAGACACCAAGCAGGAGAAACTGCAGAGAACAACTGACTTGGCCTCAGCCCTATCAACCCGTCTGCAGTTTCCAGAGATTCTGCACCAAAAGTCACCTTGTCCTGCAGCCAGCGACCTCCAGAAACCCTGGCTAAACTGACTGCCTTCAGCAAAGACTGAATCTCTCCTTTTCAAAAGAATCCAAAAGAAAGACTGAACCACCACTGCACTGGGCGCCTACGGCCCGAATCCGGGTGGCCCTCCGGTCCCAGCGAGGGCCTCCAGAGTCCAAGTCCACAGTGGGTTGACCCCTCCAGGACTCCCCGACGTCGCCTGCAGCCACTGCCCAGAGACAGATTTCCCAACCCCCCCCCCAATCGCGAGTGGCCCAGTAAGGTGAAATCCGTCCTTAAAAGACACCTCTGCATCCAGCTGCCCTGCGCCATGGAAAAGAGAACCAGAGGTGCTCCTACGTTCTCGAGCCCTCCAACTTAACTGCCCAGCTCTTGGTTCCTCCCCTAAGTGTTCCTGGACAGAGCCTGCAGCCATAAACCGCAATCCCCATTGAAAACCGGGCACCCGATGCCAAAACAGCACCCTGCCGCGCCTGTCGCGCTGTGGGTGCCAATGTATTCTAACACGGACCCCCCCTTTGCCCTAAGCCTATCACCAGAAGCTTTGCTCCCACAACCTTGTTGCCTGCTTGTGAGCAGCCACCAACCGGAGACCCCCTATCCTTATTGGATAACATTGGGCCTCAGCACCCAGTCGACCTAGTGCCGCTGAGGTTGTTTCAAGAGTGCACCCTGACCCTGGGGATCCCTGCTTCAAACTGCAAAATACCATCTCCCACAACTAAGTACCCACCTGCAAACCGTTGACTTCGTTTTTCTCCATAGGATTGCATTGACTATTTTTCCTTTAAAATAGTTTTAAGTGTGGATTTGGCTTGTATGGAACATTGAAAAACTGCATATGTACAAAAAGTGAATTACTTACCTTTTGTCTAGGAGATGTTTCAGTGTGATATGTATGGCTATCACTCTGACTAGCAAAATGAATCTGAAAAGTAATCTAAAAAGTAACGTGCATAGTAAACTGAAAAGTAACTGAGAACTAGTTTCGAAACAGTGACTTACTTGTAATTCATTCAACTGCATTTGAACCTGCATTCAATTGTAAAACATTGCATGAGATTTTGCAAAGGATTTATTTCACTTATCAGCTTTGACTTAGATCTAAGAAATAAAATAACTTAATATTTTTGATACAAAGAAATTGGTCTGAGTTCAGTCTTTGAGTGTGTAACCTCATTTGCTGCCTGAGTGTGTACAACAAATGTTTAACACTACCCTCTGATAAAGCCTTACTGCCTTCCCACACTACCACATCTAGAGAGTAAGGTGCTATCTACTTTTACCTCTGCCTACCTTTGGGGTTTCACTGGACCCTGTGCACACTAAACCTCATTTTGGTATAGTATATACAGAGCCAGCTTCCATAGACCTAGTTAAGAGCATTGAAGGTTCGCGCAAGGATGCAACGTCTTTAACTAAGTGTAAAATTTCCGGAGCTGTAGTTATAGTTCATAAACCAGTTTCAATGTTCCTCCAGAAAATAGAAGATCCAAACCATTGAATAGATCTAGTATTACGTCTCAACAATAATAAACAAAATAGCTTTTTGAGGTGTTGTTCACCAACACACATCTCTTTTCAGGAATTGTCCTGCCCAGGGACAACAGTTCAAGAAGTGCGGGAAAATGAGTCTAATATGAATAATCTGATTACATTTTTGAGAGTCTTGCAAATGTGTTCAGAATCCAATTCGTATTATTTTATGTTTGACAAAAACCTTTTTCCAATCGGCCCAGCCAACGCGTTTTATCCCTTATGACTACCTAGGCGTTTATCACGTGGCATTTGAGCTCTGCAACACGAAGTAGAAAGATCGAACCAGAAACTCAATTTCACGCCATTGAAAAATCTAAGAATTTTGGAATGCACAACCCTGATGAAGTCCTAAGAGACGAAACATGTTGGCTGGGCTGATTTGAAAATTATTTTTGTCATGAACAAAAATGAATAAAAGCGGATTCTGAACACATTCACAAGACTCCCAAAAATGTAATCGGATTATTCCTATTGAATTTCTTTTTGGTCATTTGATTACTTGAATCTTAGCCACATCTCGTATTGCTTTGGATCCAAGTGTACACAATGGTTATGAGATTGGTTGTAGAGGAAGGCCTGAAAAATCAACTTCAGAAAATGACAACTGTCTGAGAAGTTCTTGCTATAGGTATGCACGAAAAGATGGCAAGACTTTGTTAGAAAATGAATTGTGTTTTTATGGTAATACTTGAATCCAGTTGTATGTATGTAATCGAGCCTGATGCAAGCGCGCGCGCAGCGGGCACGCCGATGGCGCGCCAGAGGCAAGCCCGTCTGCGCCCGTCAGTGCCAGTCAAACGCTAGGAGCCAGGGATGCTGCCGGCCGTGCCCCAGGGAGACTGCCCTTAACTGCTGATTTTATTCGTTCATTAAGAAAAGCTAGCCTTGAGTGCTCTGCTCAGGGGTTAGCTCCGTGCGAAGGTCCATTTAGCTGTCGGAACTGTAAGTTTTCTTCTCTATATGGTCAGCATAGAGATGAGTCGATGGGTCCTGGTAAGGCTGTTCAGACTGGGGAGGAAAAGAATTTGGTGATTCTTTCCCTCAATTGCCGCTCTATGGTTAGGCATTTTGAGGATATTTGTCATCTTGGAAGATCATCAGCCAGATGTCTGCTTTCTCACTGAGACATGGCTCACGGCCGATTTATCGACAATAGCACTGCTAGCACTTCCAGATGGCTATAAAATCTCGACCACGAATAGAGATTCAAGAGGGGGTGGGCTAGCAGTGATTTTAGAGTTAACTATATTTGCAAAATTTAACAACAGGAACTAGAGGGAAGTGAATGCGCCAGTTTCAATGTTTTAATCTCTCAGAAGTTTACATTTTCTGGCTTATTAATATACAGGCCGCCTGGTACGTCGAAAGCTTTTAAATTAGCTTGTGTGGAATTGGTGAGTAGGCTCGCTATAGGTTGGGCCAACTTCACTTTGGTGGGAGACCTAAACCTCCATCTTGAGAATCTGGAAGAGCCAGATATAGTCAATTTTCTGGCGGACTTAGGGGCGTGTCAACTTGCGCAATTGGTGCAAGGACCCACTCATGTGGCAGGTCACCTTTTGGACCCAGTTTTTTCAAATTTAAATACACTGGTGGTGCATGCCCCTGATAAACTATTGTGGACAGATCATTATTTGATCAAGATGAACCTGCGGATTGAACAGCCTAGTGTTAGAGGCTCTCATCAATATTTATTTAAACGTGCCTGGCATAAGCTCAACTGGGAGCATCTCACTAATGAGCTTCAGGCATCGGTCCTTATGTTGGACAAAGACCCTACGGAGGGTTATGATGAGTTTGTATCATGGATTAGGCGACCTTTAGATCACCTAGTTCCTGAAAAATGGACACCTGTTCGCAAAGCTAAGGGTAGCCGCTGGTATAATGCAGAGCTGGCTTCCCTTAGGAAACATTGCAAAGGGTTGGAGCGTATCTGGAGGCTGGACTACGATTTACTGGCCAAAAACCAATATAGGTCAGCTATAAAGGAGTACCAGAGAAGGATCCAGGTAGTTCGGGCCTCCTTTTATGCAGAACAATTGAAAAACACAGAGAATAAGGCAAAGTGTATCTTTTCATTGGTCGCCTCATTGACGAAGGCCACTAGTGAGTCAGCTATTCAGTCCAATAAACAATGCGATGATTTGGCTGAACACTTCATCGCTAAGGTGGATAAGATATACAAAGCCTTTCCGGTGTTAGTATATTCATCAGAGCAGGTACGATCGTCCACTTCCTTTCGGAGTATGATTCCACAGATTTCTGAGTTAGTACTGGAAGCTCTTTGCATACAAATAACATCTGGGTCTCCGTTGGATCCCCTGAAGCCAGCTCATTTTCTTAAATTGCTGCCGGTCCTTTAACAGCCGTTTGGGCAAGTACTGAACGCGTCTCTTGCCTCAGGTTCTGTCCCCAACTCCTGGAAACAGGCTAAGGTTCTACCACTGCTAAAGAAACATAATTTAGACCCTGCCAGTGTTGAGAATTATAGACCTATTTCAAGACTCCCTTGGGCAGCAAAAATTTTGGAGGCACATGTCAACGCCACTCTTTCCGAATTCCTTTCTATCAATAATATCCTTGATTCCTCGCAAAATGGATTTCGTCCTGGCCATAGTACTGAGTCCGCACTGTTGGCGGTGACTGAACATCTATGGGCCGCCCTCGATGGTGGCACTACATCTGCACTTTTATTGCTCGATTTGAGTGCAGCTTTCGATACGGTGTCCCATTCTATTCTTTTGCGACGGCTGGAGGAAGTGGGGATCCGGGGCTTGGCGTTGAGTTGGCTGACCTCTTTCTTGGAGGAGCGGACATTTCAAGTGGATGTGCCCCCATTCTCCTCTAATACCTTCAAGGTCAGCCAAGGTGTGCCGCAGGGCTCTTCTCTGACTCCCCTGCTTTTTAATATTTACATTTTGCCGCTGGCTTTGCTAGCAAGGAGCAGGGATTTGACCTTGGTTTCGTATGCAGACGATACGCAGCTGGTGGTAGCTCTTTTCAGCACTAATAGCTGTGACACTGCCCCAGAGGATTTTCAAAACAGCTTGGCTTCTATGGTGGACTGGTTGTCCACAAATTGTCTGCAGTTAAACGCATCCAAAACCGAGGTCCTGATAGTAGATAAAGATAAGGGCTCCTGGAGTGATCGTTGGTGGCCTACTAATCTTGGCGCCGCCCCTACCCCTAGGACTGTGGTGAAGAATTTAGGGGTTTGGATGGACGAGGCTCTCAACTTTCAAATTCAAACAAAGAAAGTGGCAGGAACCTGCTTTGGGCTATTGCGGAAGCTTAAGCCCACTTTCAGATTTTTTGATGCTCCTACGTGTCAAATCATTGTCCAGGCGACTATTTTGTCTCGCCTGGACTATGGCTCGGTTCTGTATTTGGGAGCCAATAAGTCAGAGATCAATCGGCTCCAGAGGGTTCAGACCTGGCGGCTAAAATACTTTTAAGACAGCAGAGATCATGTTCAGCCAGGACTGCCCTACGGCGTCTACACTGGCTACCCATGCAGAGGCGCTTTGAGTTCAAGGCCCTCTGTATGGTTTTTAAAGCATGGAGGCTGACTTCACCAGAGATTCTGAAAGATCTAGTCACGCCCTATGAGCCTATGCGCCAATTTTGTTCCTCTGACCAAAATTTGTTGTTGGTTCCACGGATAAAGAAAATCAGGGCGGGAGGTAGAGCCTTTAGATTGAAGGCTGCCAGACTTTGGAATTCTCTGCCATCTTATATTCGAAGTATCAGCAGCTACCTACACTTTAGGAAGGCAATCAAGACATACCTTTTCTCTAGGGATTAGGCCGTAAGCTGTTCCACCTGGTAGCGGTTCCTTTTACTCTTTAGGTTAGCGCCGGGACACCCCCGTGCTGGGGTAGCTGTAGCACTATATAAATTGTTTAACATAACTTAACATGTAAACATGTATCATTTTTCTGAGTCCTCACTTCAATCTCATGATATATTTGGCACAGATTCAGGTTCACTTCAGTTGCTAGATGTCATTCAACATGATGCAGATGACATACTGCCCCTCACCCGAAACTGATATGGTATGTCCCTGTAAGGTGGCATCCTTTCATCTTCAGAAACGCAGCTGATTTATTAGAGCTGTCTTTCACCCGCCACCCTTCCCCTCCCCCTCCCCCCCCCCCCCCCCCCCCCTCCACACACACACACACACCCACTCACACACTCTAGAGGTGAAATTGAACATTCTAACACAGGTCTTGTAACCGCCCTTCATCAGTGTCAGAACTTCTACAATCTATTAGTGAGGCCCTCATGGGAAAAAGCTGCCTGGAAGAAGCCCACTGCAAAAAGAACAATTGATGGACAGAACGCTGCACAATGTCAAACATTCACCCCAGTCCAGAGATCTCGGCATAAATCCATTGTTTTTTTGCTTCCCATGCCATTCCAGTTTAAACCCAGCCATATGCAAATCAGTCTTGAGCCTGCTCTCCATGGAAACAGTCCAGTCCGAACTGTCGGGCCAGGTCCTCCCTGGACGTATCACCCTTCATCCGCAAGTTTAGCTTGACTCAAGTGCAAACTGGGGTGGCATAGTGAGCAAAAGAATAATGGATTACACCCATATCTCTTGATTGGGGGTGAGAGGTTGAACAAATTCAGCACTCTCTTTTATCTTGTTGTGTTTGCTATGTTTGCCCCAAGGGTATGCCCATACATGGGTCCCTTGCTCACTGGATTGAAGCAGTGTGGCATAGTTAGCAAAAGAACGATGGATCAAACCCAGATCTCTTGACTGGGGGTGAGTGGTTGAAATGTTTAAGCACTCTCTCCATTATGTTGGTGTGTTTATTTGGAAGAAGCCCACAGCAGTTCAGTTTGTATGCCAGACTTCATAAACGTAAACACGACGGAACCGTTTTTCCGGTTCCTATTCAAGCTGCACAGCCACGTAACTGAACGAATCCAATCAATCGAATCCTTTGTTTTAACTTTCAGCCTTTCTTAGTTTATGCTTTCATTTTCATCTTTTTCATATTTCTTTGATTCATTTTACTCATCCAAATCCAATGTGACGATGTTAACATAAACACAGCAGAGAAAAAGGTTTCCACATGTCACCTCTTTTATTAAAAACCCAATGCATTTCGGGATTAAACCCTTCATCAGGGGTATCTAGAAAAAACCATATAGAACAGGTCATATGTATGCCTTCAACTTAATTATTCCATATTCATACAATGATGCATTATCTCAAATCATTTTTAAATGTTTGCTTAAAACAGATTAACTTACTGCTTAGCAAACGTTTATGTTAACATCGTCACATTGGATTTGGATGAGTAAAATGAATCGAAGAAATATGAAAAAGATGAAAATGAAAGCATAAACCTAAGAAAAGTTGAACGTTAAAACATAAAGGATTCGATTGATTGGGTTAATTCAGTTACGTGGCTGTGCAGCTTGAATAGGAACCGGAAACACAGTTCCTTCGGGTTTAGTTATATTGCAGCGCAATGGACGGAGCACGAATCAAGTATGCACGCTTCTACAGTTTCAAAAGACTAATTTGGTTTAAACACTGGGAAAACGTTGGTGTGCATCTTACCACTCCATGTTCAGAGACTTCATAAACAGGCACCTGGGGGCACAGCTTTCTTGTTGGTACACCCGTCTGCAGAAAGTCTAGTGGTGCAGGCTCCTCCTCCCTCCACAAAAGCAAACCCCTAGTGCTTTTCCTGTAGCCCTTCCAGATAGTCGAAAGAACTGAAAGCCGTGGACGGGTACGTCTTTTCAGCAGGTACCTTAGCCCTGTGTTCTCTGAATGCAACATGTTTGTTGTGGAAGTAGGTCCAAGCTTTCAGGGCTATGGCAGAAATTGTGGTACCAAATACTGCTGATTCAGTGGTCACGGCTATGGACTTCTCAGTATCCTTATGAACACATGCCTGGCTCAGATTGACCAACTTCTTTGTAACCGTCAAAGCAACATTAATGAACATAGGAGCATGGCCAAGCAGCTGAGGCAAGCTGGTATGTTGAGCCTTTGCTCCTGCAGAGGGTGGCAAAACTGGCGGCAATCCTGCCATAATAGTAGCATTCAGTTCCTCCCCATGGCTTGGGTTGAGTCACAGTGAAAGCGATCCTCATGCCTGTTGCAGTTTGACTGGAGACCAACCAGCCTGACTTGAGATCGGTGCTCTACACAACATAATTGGGCTCTCCGCGACTGCAAAGTTGATGACTGTTGCCATCTGTGAAGATTTGGGGTGTATTCTATGGCATGGTTGCGCAACCTCACTGTGTAATACACTTAACAGCCCCTTTAGGACTAGTAGGTTTTGTCTGTCAAACCCTCAGCTCAATCTGGGGTAACTGTGGCACTGTACAGCAAGGCTTACCTGGAGGAACTAGTGTTAAGCATCAAAACAATGTGACACAAGAAATCCTACACTGATTTATTAAAATAGACTGTATTTATGAGAATTGACCACCACAACGAAAAAGATCGACTGGAAGGTTCCAGAGATATGGAATATACAAGCAACAATAAATCAAAGCGTTTCACTCCACCACGAACAAACATTGGCAAATTCAACTAATTTGACCCATAGAAACTTGGAAAGTTTTCAAGGAAAACTTGGGTAAGTGCCAATGCAGTCAGATAGTCTTTTGGGGTGACCATATCAGGCAGGGAGCTATTCTGGGGGACCAACAAGGTCCTCAATAAGTTATCTTCCCAGAAGAAGCCCTCCAGCAGTTCCAGGCACTTTATCCATGTTGCAATGGATCTCTTTAGAGTGGTCCTGATGCAAGGGATGAAGGATACTGAAGATGCTCCAAGGAGGCTGTGTATGTGATGCAGAGTCTTGCTGCGACTACTCCTCAATCCCTGAGTTGGGTGTGGTGGTTTTGGTCACAAGGGTGACGTCCCACAAAGTCCTCTTCAGGCTGGCAGATGTCCAGTCACCACTGGGCTACCAGTCGCTCGGTGTCGCAGTCATAGGCCTATGTTTCCTGCGTAGATAGCTTGTCCTCTAAGGATGCCAGCAGCTCTCCGACAGTACTTCTGGGTTCAGCGAACTCAGTGCATCTCTGTGCGTCTGGTCTGTGTCCCAGATGCTGCACGGCGGCAGTGATATCCGCTTGAAGTCTTTTGCTACCAACCTGCCCCTGCAGGCTTCTGCAGCTATTGGGTCCCTGTGCTACGAACGGGAGGGCAGTCGTCTGGCCCTTGGAGTCTCTGGGCTTTGCTGGGCTCTGAAGAGAAGTTCTCCTTCAGCAGGATACTGTAGGGACACTATCTTTTCGCTAGCTACCACGTGCAGCAGGTGCAGTATTCAGTGGTGCAGCCTTTCTTTGTTGGTACCTTTGTGCAGGAGTGCAGTCCTTTTTGCAGGTCAGTTGAGACTTACCAGGCGGCCAGGGGTGCTCGCTTTACTGCACTCGCCAATCAAGCAACCAAGTCTTTCCACAGCAAAAACGTCTGCTTCGCGATTTTACTGTCAGAACATGTAAAATACATGCCCCAACTGTGCCATGTTGCACTCTGCCCAAGACTCGATAGGCCAGCCAGAGGAATGACTTAAACAGATGTACAAGGAAGTAGTGGCGGCAAAGTCCGGCTAACGGTGCACGACTTCACCAGTCTGCAGAGGCGGGCTGGGGGAACTTGTTTTACGTGGGGGGCCTCCAGAATGGCACAGCTATTGCTGCAAGCTCTGGGCTACTCCTCTATCTTACATGTCCTGGGTACCAGATATACTAGGGACTTTCTTACATGTAAGCTAGCCATTTCCAATTGGGCACAGCCAATTCGACATACACTTTAGAGTTAGGACACTGGCACTTGCGGTCTGATTAGTAGGCCTCTTTGCACTCCGAGTCAAAAAACCAGCAGCATCAATCAAAAAACTTGGGGGTGGCCATACAAAAAAAGTGTTTCCTTACACTAGTCTTTAAATCAGCAAGGTCCCAGTTGTGCACATGGAAGGAACACTAGAATCAATACTTAACATCCAATACGGAGAGCAGAGACCAAGTGTATGAGCACCCTTCAGTCTCCGTTAGCACACTCATTCTACTGGAACACAGCGCGTCACCATGGGCTTAGGCGAGTGGACTGGGCCAGTAGGAGGTTTGAAAAGAACATGGACAAACCTATATTGGTGAAGAAATATGCCACTATACTGGCCAAAGCCACAGCGGCGAGGACAGCAAGCAGTAAATGTCGCCAGTGAGACAAAGATCTAGTACTTAGAATGTTTGGAGTATTTATTGTGTAGTTAATTAAAACCATTACAATTTAGCATAGAATAAGCCAAATGCAACAAAGTTCTCAATTAAAAATTTGACTTAATTAACATTGCATAAAACATTAATTGCTTGTGTTGGGATATTCCACCACCGTTGCATTATTTAAGAAAACAAATTACATGACGCATGCTGAAGCTAGAAAATTGAGACATTAATCTTAAAATGAGGCATAATACATATTACATCTAAAAACAGTGAAGTTGATTCGAAGTGTAAAATATGCTAATATATACTGTCCTCTTTTCCGAGGAATATAAAAGTGCACTGTGCTATCTGGAGCTGCCACAATGCTGGGGTTCAATGTTCGAAATTAAGGATTCAAAACTATAAACATCCCTACCATTGATGTTGAGTATGCAAATGAGACATAATACGTTTTACATCTAACAGTAAAGTTGATTCAATGTGGAAAATATGCAAAGTATACACTGTCCTTTTTTTTAAATAAAGATTGTGAAAGTGCATTGTGCTATCTAGAGCTGCCAGAAAGCTTGGGGTTCAATGTGTAAAGTTAAGGGTTCAATACAATATACATCCCTGCTATTAATTTTGAGTATGCGAACTGGGCAGAGTGAATTTTCTCGTTATTGCACGTGGTTGATCCTAGATTGCATGCAAATACAAGAGAACATCTTTAGACAATGCAATGCCCTATGCGACCCTTTGATGTTTGTCCAAGTGAAGTTGAAAATCTGGGCAGTAAAATCGCTCTGTTTCTTCTGATTCACGAAAATCTGAGTAGTGGAATTAGTTTGTACTGGTCACTCTCCCCTGCTGCGTTTGTAACAGTGTGCTAACTTGGAGAAACTTTGTTGTTCTGCATGAGAGCTGCAGTGTCTGGCTATTTAGTAAGGCCATTACGGCGGTTCTACAGGATCTTAATCCGGAGAGATTAAAGAGCTGGAAGTAGAAGTTGCCGTCTCCATTGACTGATGGCTGGGCAAATACGCAAAAAACTGTCTCTTCTGCACTCAGATTCAGCACAGATTAGTCGGACAGGTTTGTCTCCATGTTGGAACATGATCTTCTGAAGAATAAGCTCCTAATCGAATGAGGAGTAATGAATGCTGTATTGTTGGAGATATGAGATACAGCTGCGGTGTCCAGACCCCATACGACGATAAAACCATCCATCCATGTTTTTTCTTTGCGAGCGCTGCTTTATCTAATAACCAGGCTTTCTGTTTAGCCGCTTTATTTTCAATTTCTTTTAATGCGGGGAAGCTGGTATTTATGCCTCGTACTTCATGCAGATTGAGGGCGGTTAACATTTTCTGAAGCGCTTTTCGCCAATCACTCTTACGTTTAGGCTGGTACTTTAGTTCCGACCTGCAGAGACCTACCCGGGATTCTTCTTCTGTCGCTCTCGTCTTCCAGTACAGTTTGATCAGTGCTGCTGACCTTACCGGCAGTTGATTGAATAGCCCAAATTCCAGTCAGACCTGCGCCTGGGAGGTAAATTGCAGGATATGAAAAATTTGTTTAAAAAGACTGGATTGTTGTAAATTCAGGAAATCTGCATCTTTGCCTTTAAAAAGTTCAGAGCCGTAAGTGGATGTTGGGTGAAACTTGTCGCCAATTACTTGTAGAAGGTGGGAATTGGCTGGACACCTTAGTTTTGATTGTAGTGTGTTTAGTGCAAAGCGCAGTTTGCTCTCCTGGGCTCGTCTTTTGGTTAGATGGTCTTTAAATGTTAATTTGGAGTCTACCACCACCCCTACATATTTGTATGAGCTGACCTGCTCTATTCTGTTCTCTGCTGCAAACCATTTAGGTTTTTTGTTGTGGCTGTTGGTGTTTGTAGAAAAACAGATAACCTTTGTTTTATTATAGTTTGAGTAGTCCGAGTGCCTCTGTATATTCCAACAGTTTGGATTTCAATCGCTGAAGGGCAATTGGGGACTAGCTACATACAACTATGTAGTCCATTTATTGTAGGCTTCTGACTTGGTGGTTTGCTAGCTTGGGAGGGTCGCTTCGGACTTCTGACAGCCTGGCATCTAAATCGGCTGTAAAGATATTTTAAAAAACTAGAGGCCAGCACACATCCTTGTTTTAGGCCTCTATGTGTTGGAATCTTTACTGTGGTTCTCTCTCCGTTGCCTAGCTTTACCTGGACCCAAGTGTATGACTACAAGTTTGTTATGGCTCTTATTAACTATGGCGGGATGCCCCATTTTGCCATCTTTAACCATAGGAGCTCTCTTGGTACCATGTTGAAAGCTGCGTTTAAATCCACAAAGCATGTGTTCAATTTGGTAGACTTTTGCAGGGATTTTTCGGCTAGGAGGTTCAAAGCCAAGAGATTGCTCATTGTGCTTGTGCCTGGTCTGAAGCCTGTTTGGGAAATTGGAAGGATCTTGCTGGAAGTGACCCATTCTTCGAAGTCTGAGGAGATTCCAGACATATAACTTGGCTTCTACGTCTATGAGAGCAATCAATCTGTAATTTGCCGGATCTGATCTACTACCGTCTTTGAAAATTGGGTGAAGGATGCTGCCTCTCCATGATGCGGGTATGCTATTTGTTAGAAACGCACGGTTTAACAGAGGGGTGAGTACTTGCAATATATATTAGTGGGGCCTAATATTAGGAACCTGATTGGCCTCAGCTCTGGGAAGCCCCATTGAATGAAGTAATGGACTACTTTCTGGGGGCTCGGTGGGGCTTTCTGTTGCACTTGGCCTAACTCCTTTATTGAATCAAACAGTAAAAATACACCACAATAGGGATACTGTGCAAACAGACGTTTAGAAGGAGTCTGACATCTTACAGCAAGACATACTTGATATCTGGTAGCAACGTACTTTCCATCTCACATTTGACGACATGGGTCGAGATAAACCACAGAAACAAACCGAGCCTAATAGACTTAAAAAATATGGATTTAGAAAGGCCCTGGCCTGGGAGGAGCGTAATCAGTCCTTAAGCAATCGATCATACAGCCAAGTCGAGCAAGATGAAACACTGAAAAAATGACCCTGAAAAATAAAATAGACACGGTTGCACTAGATATTAATCTGTTAAGGCTAGATTTCCACAAAATGTCAGCCAGGGTCAACTAAGCCGAATGTACCCTGGAAGAACATACAAATGTAATTAAAATGCTCACAACTGAGATCCGCCACCTGATAACGACAACCCAACATTTGCATGCCAGGGCAGAAGATGCTGCAGGAAGGTCCAAAAGAAACCACATTCTCTTAGTGCTTCCAGAAAAGGTTGTAAGACGGGAGGTTGAATTATTTGAACAATTCAGCTAGAGACCCTATCTAACCACTTTGCCATTGAATGGATGAACCATGTCCCAGGCATACCACCGAAACCCGGTGTCACTGAGCTCCAATTGCCAGAGTTTCAAACTTTGAAGAACGGGATGGCAGCCCGCCAACAAAGCCCCCTGCAACTGAACATCATCCTCATAGCTTTTCTGGATTACACTTAAAATGGCCAATAGTGGAGGCGATCCTAGACCAGGCTCAAGCTGATCTTTGCAAAAGGAACATCCAATGGTTGATATTTTTCCCCTACTGTCTGAGGGCCAATTGTGGTTCTTGTCGATGCCGGATGACTTCGGGAATGGCTGGAAAGGTGGCATCCAGTTGACCACAAGAGATACAAGGCTATCTGGACGTCTGCACAGGAGGGAACCCGGGTCTTTGCATCACCGAAAACAATGGCAGCCAACGCAGTAGATCTCAGACAGGTAATGGCAGATTCAAATGCCGAACTGATGGACCAAAATAGCTTGGGGCAGTTCTAGACCCACAGCATGAGGCAGTAGGGAGAAAAGGAGTGAATGTTGTTAGGGTTTGGAATGAGAGTTAGCATCTCAGGACGCAGTGGTCAGATCGCAGGTTGTCAACGCGGCAATGGATACATCGGGTGGAAAGAAAAGGGGGCGAGTGCGATGATCGATCCAATGAAAGGATCAGTCAAGTTAGGAATCCTAACATGCCTGTGGCTTGGGTGTGGGGTGGTAATGAAATGTCTTGCCCTCAAAGATCCAGATCGGTTATTACTCCTAGAGACACACCTGGTGGGTAACAAAATATGGATTCCTGGGTAAGGGGAGATATAGGTTTTGAGCACATTAAGGTTTCATATCCTGCTCGTGAGGTGGGCGGGGCGGTGGGTGCTGGGATGCAGGTCCCTAACCTTTACAGTCACACAGATATGGGTAAATTTATTAGAATACTATGCGATTTGGAATGGCAAATATGTATGATTTCTCTGTTTTTCCCTTGGGCTTTAGTCGATGACACTGGAAAAAATGGGAAAATTGTTTATCCAGATGCCTGATGCACTTTTAATCCTGGTGATTCAAATCTCACAATTACAAATAGTGATGGATAGGACCAAGTCAGCCATGTACACTAGAAGGGAAGACAGGAGACTTTTTAATTTCACAGGTGCCCTTGGCTTAGCGTACCTGTATCTGTTGTCTCACCCAGGGTAGAGGCAATATTAATATGTCTCAGGAAAGCGGTTTTTGTGTTTCAGATTTGGTTATTTTCTAATGCCAGTGACAAAAGAGGCTAGATCTACTGATACCCAGTTCCTAGTGAGAGGCTTCTCGGACCACTCTCCGTTGTATACCAGATTAGATACAAGACCACTAGTGCATAAGGTTAATTGGAGACTTCAACCATGGGAGCTGGGAAACAAACACCTGACCATCACCACAGAACAATCTTGTTCGAGGCATATGAGCTGCAGATTACACACTTTTGCATAGATCGCCATCTGGTGTTTGGCCCGGATGTTTACAGTTTGTTTTTCCTCTTGGAAAGTCTTTGGAAGTCACGAGGTCGGTGACTCCTCCTTTGGATCGTATTGCGCATGGGCTTCGGCTCCATCCTCAGATTGTTTTTTTCCGCCATTGGGCTCGGATGTAATCTTCGCGCTCCGGTTCCGAACAGTTCCAGTTCGACGATCGACGCGTAATCGTCACCCCACATCGCGGTATTGTTTCGATCGCGATCTCCTCAATCAACGCACCTTCTCATCGACAAACCTTCGGTTCCAGTCGTCGAAGGCGGCCTTCGGGCCTACCCAAGCACCGGTCCCGGCTGATGGAAAGAACTCCATTCAAGAAGTGCCCTCAATGTGGGTCCAAATTCCCCCACACCGATCTTCATGAGGTATGCAACCTCTGCCTCTCCCCTGAACACGAGGCTCAAGACTGTCCGGCCTGTAAGTCTTTCCGATCGAAAAATACTATTCGGGACGGAAGAGCCAGAAGGAACATGGCACACTCCTCGACCTCCGCTCCAGTCGATATCTTCGGAGACGACATCGAAGATCCGGGACAGCATCGCACTGAAGAGGACCTCGTCAGCGCTTCCGAGGCCGGCGAGTCAGATGTGGAGGACATCACTCCGGCGCAGAGGGTCGTGAGTACTATAACCCCCCACTCCCCCAAACCCTTACCGGCTTCGAAAAAGGCTGCGGTCACGCCTTCGCCTCCGGGCATAGGCAAAACCAAAGATACCGCTTCACACACCCCACCTTCGGGCCCGGTGAAGAAGCCAAGCAAGCCTTCCGGCGGCTCGGGCTCGAGCCAGCCTACCAGTGGTGCCGAGAAACACGCTTCGGCACCGAAAAAGAAAATGGCCTCCACCTCGACACCGAGCTCCGCAACAAAGCTTTCGGGGTCGAAACCCAGCTCTTCGGTACCGACACCATCTTCGGTACCGACCAAGACCCATAAGGCCACCGGCACCGACACTTCCAAGCTGAAATCCATCTCGGTGCCCACCAAAAGACCGGAAATTCCCAAGCCAGGTTCTAAGCAACAAACCGGCACCCAAAAGCCAAAAAAGACAACGGCCCAGACGCCTTCGGCGCCGACGGACCACACACTTTCACAAGAACTATTTACACCGGATCCTTTGCAAAAGACTCTCACCAAGGATCCAAAAACTGGTCATTTGACACTCTCTACCAAAAAGAGACATTTGGACAAACCGGCTCCGCCGCCACCTCCAAAGAGGAAGGACTCTGCTACCTCTCCATTCAGAGTACCCTCCCCACCTCCTCCATCTCCTCCACCTCCCCCACCCCCTCCACCTTCCCCACCCTCTCTACCCCCACCTCATCGTTCTCCGACCCCGTCTCCAGACGATGATGATCAAGGAGACCCAGATCATGATCTAGGGGATGTGCCACAAGACCCCACCCCTACAGGATCCCCAGACCAATGGGGCGACTACAATAACCCAGACATCCCCGATGTCCCACAAGATGACCTTTACCCCTCCAGGCCATCTCCACCGGAAGACTCACTGGGGTTTCACTATCTACTTCAGAGGGCGGCACATTACCACGGGGTAGACTTACCTACTGACCCCGTGGAGGAGGATTTCCTCCTCGACACATTTGATACCACACATAGGTCTACCTCCATATTACCTATGCTTAAAGGCGTGGTAAAACATGCGCCAGAAGTCTTTAAAGACCGAGTTAGGGCCAGGGTCATTAACCCTCGCATAGACAAAAAATACAAAGCTGCACCCACAGATCCCGCCTACATCAAGGGGCCAGCGACACTGGATTCCCTAGTGGTGTCCACTGCACGAAAGAGATCAAATTCCCAGGCGTCAGGCGAGGCACCACCACCTGATAAGGAGTCCAAGCCCCTAGACGCATCAGGAAAACGCACTGCGTCACAGGCAGCCAATATGTGGCGTATCGCCAATACACAAGCGCTATTGGCCAGATATGATAGGGCACATTATGATGAATTAGAAAGCATCATGCACCACCTCCCTGACAAATATAAATCTAGGGCCAACGAATTAATTCAAGAGGGTAAGACGATCAATAACACCTCTATACGCTGTGCCCTAGATGCAGCAGACACAGCTTCCAGGGCCATTAATACTAGTGTCCTCCATCGCCATGCTTGGCTACGAATATCAGGGTTTTAACCGGAGGTACAAGCCTCCATCCTTAATCACCCTTTTGACCAGGAACACCTATTTGGCCCAAAGGTGGATGAGGCCCTCGAAAAAATGAAAAAGGACACGGATACGGCGAAATCCAATGGGAGCCTTTCAGTCACACACTCCAAGACGCTCCTTTCGCCGCTCTTCCTTTCGGAGTACATCTAGAGGTTACTCCTCAGACAACGAGTCCACTTCCTACAAATCCCCCACTCAGTCCACTTTCACAAAGGGGTATCAAAGAGGCGGCTATAGGGGTAACAACAATAAAGGCAGAGGCAAAACAAATACCGCCCGATCTGCCACACCGCCTACACAATGACTTCCCCTCACTCCCCCCAGACCATCCCACTCCGGTCGGGGGCAGACTTCAAAATTTCCTTCCAGTCTGGGCGACAATCACCTCAGACAAATGGGTGACACAGATAATTCAATCAGGCTACTGCCTAGAACTAAAATCTACCCCCCCAAACATTCCACCCAGACAGCGCCCAATGTCACAACAACATTTAATATTGCTGAAGAAAGAGGTGACCTCCCTTCTACAGAATCAGGCAATAGAACACGTTCCTATCAAACAACAAAATATGGGTGTCTACTCCCTATATTTTCTCATACCAAAGAGGGATGAGACCCTATGACCCATCCTGGATCTCCGGCCCCTAAACACATACATACACTCAGACCATTTTCACATGGTGACGCTTCAGCAGGTACTTCTGCTCCTCTCACAAAACGACTTCCTCACCACTCTGGACTTAAAAGACGTGTACTTTCACATCCCAGTGCACTACGCTCACAGAAAGTACCCCAGATTTGTAGTGGACGGGCAACACTACCAATTCAAAGTGCTCCCATTCGGAGTCACAACAGCACCACGAGTTTTCACCAAGTGCCTAGCAGTGGTGGCAGCACACTTACGAAGACAACACATTCACGTCTTCCCGTACCTAGACGACTGGCTGATAAAAGCCAGTTCATACAATCAGTGTGTACAACACACCACCACCACAATCCAACTACTTCACCAACTGGGTTTCACGGTCAATCACCAAAAGTCCAAGCTACAACCATCGCACATAAAGCAATACCTCGGTGCCACCATAGACACCTCAAAAGAGCTAGTTTACCCCAATCCAGCCAGGATTGCAAGCATTCAGACTTTACGTGCCAAATTCATAGCACAACACTCACTTCCAGCTCGAGTGTTCATGCAACTAATAGGGATGATGGCCTCTTGCATTTTTATAGTACCGCACGCAAGACTCCAGATGCGTCCTCTCCAAGAGTGCTTAGCGCTCCAGTGGAACCAGGCCCAAGGTGAACTGACAGATCTGGTGTTGGTAGACGGTCGCACCCATCGCTCTCTGCAGTGGTGGAACACCACAAAACCTTTCCAACGGTCGACCGTTCCTGGACCCGGTTCCTCAAATAGTACTAACAACGGACGCATCGCTCTCCTGCTGGGGAGCTCATCTATTATATCTCACCATACAGGATAAATGGACACCTCAACAAAAGTTACTCCATATCAACCATCTGGAGTTACTAGCAATCTTCTTAGCCCTAAAATCTTTCCAAACACAGATTTCAGGCAAGGCAGTCCTCATTCGCACAGACAACATGACGGCCATGTATTATTTCCAAAAACAAGGCGGCACACACTCTCCACAGCTCTCTCAACTAGCACAGAGCATATGGAGATGGGCAATACCCCACAGAATCTTTCTCCTGGCTCAACGTGTCCCAGGCGTCCAAAACACTGTGGCAGATCTGCTCAGCAGACAAACACAACAGATACACGAGTGGGAACTTCACCCACAGGTTCTTCATCCGTTCTTTCAAATATGGGGGTATCCACAGATAGACCTCTTTGCCACCCACGAAAACACAAAATGCCCAAACTTCGCCGCCAGATACCCACACCCATTATCCAAAGGAAATGCGATATGGATGAACTGGTCAGGCAGATTTGCATACGCTTTTCTGCCTCTCCCACTCATTCCACTAGTGGTGCGCAAACTACAGCAGCACTCCCTCATACTAATCCTAGTGGCTCCAACGTAGGCCAGACAACCGTGGTACACCACACTGCTGGAACTCTCTGTAGTACCACACCAAAAACTACACCTCACCATGCCTCCTAACCCAGAACCATGGAGAGATCAGGCACCCGGACCCAGCTCAGCTCAACCTTGCGATCTGGCTCCTGAAATCCTAGAATTCGGATACCTAAATCTTCCCCCTGACTGCATGAACGTTATCAGAGAAGCTAGGCGTCCTACCACTAGAGCGTGCTACGCCGCCAAGTGGAAACAATTTGTTGTCTATTGCCATAATAACACTATCAATCCCCTGGATGTGTCCATTCAACACATCATAGGCTACTTACTCCACCTACAAAGGTGTAATCTAGCCTATTCGTCCATTCGACTGCATCTTGCAGCTATTGCAGCTTACCTACAAAACAGGCAACATCTGTCACCCTTTAGAGTGCCCGCCATTAAATCCTTCATGGAAGGCCTAAAAAGAATAATTCCCCCCAGAGTACCACCCTCACCTGTGTGGAACTTAAACATCGTTCTCACAAGGCTGATGGGGCCTCTCTTCGAACCCTTACACAAACGCCAACTACAATTTCTAACCTGGAAAACAGCTTTCCTGGTAGCCATCACTTCCCTCAGAAGGGTCAGTGAAATACAAGCATTTACCATACAAGAACCGTTTCTTCAAATGCACCATAACAAGGTTGTTCTCCGTACCAATCCAAAATTCCTAAAGTCATTTCCCCTTTTCACCTCAACCAATCAGTAGAACTACCAGTATTTTTCTCGCAACCTCAGACCGTTGCAGAAAGAGCTCTACACACACTAGGTGTCAAACGAGCCTTACTTTACTACATCGAGAGAACATAACCTTTCCGTAAGACCAAACAACTGTTTGTATCTTTCTCTCCACCACACAAGGGCAACCCCATCTCAAAATCAGGGATAGCTAGGTGGATTGTAAAATGTATTCAAATTTGCTATCACAAAGCAAAACGAACACTATCTGTTCCCCCTAAAGCCCATTCTACAGAAAGATGGGGGCTTCCATGCCATTCTTAGGGAACATTCCATTAGATGATATCTGCAAAGCAGCTACATGGTCAACACCGCACACTTTCACCAAACACTATTGTGTAGATGTGCAAACTAAGCAACAAGCTAGTGTGGGCCAGGCTGTACTAAAAACGTTATTTCAAACCACTGCAACAGATACGGGTGGTCGCCGCTAAGGTTGGCAACTGCTATATAATCTATGCAAAAGTGTGTAATCTGCAGCTCATATGCCTCGAACGGAATATGCTACTTACCAGTACGCATCTGTTCTTGGCATGTAGAGCTGCATATCTACACACGCCCACCCGCCTCCCCGGCTACCTGTATCTGTTCCAGCTTATCTTATTTAGATACACACACATTGAATTCTTCACTGTTATTACTACGCTCCATCTTTCCCTGCTGGCGAAAAACAATCTGAGGATGGAGCCGAAGCCCATGCGCAATACGATGCAAAGGAGGAGTCACCGACCTCGTGACTTCCCAAAACTTTCCAAGAGGAAAAACAAACTGCAAACATCCGGGCCCAACACCAGATGGCGATCTATGCAAAAGTGTGTAGATCTGCAGCTCAACATGCTAAGAACAGATGCATACTGGTAAGTAGCATATTCCTTTCAGAAAATACCGGAGACCGTGTAGTCTGAAGCGATGATGTGCGAAGCATATAAAACAATCCGGTGCACCGGATAGCCACCTCATTGGGGGGACATAGGGAAAATATAAGCTCATGCATGACCTAGAAAGTATAAGCTCATGCATGACCTAGAGTAACAGTTGTGCACTTGGAAAGCTGAATTCCTGCAAGATCCCAACAATGAACTCTCCCATAAAAGACCCCTTGTCAGAGAGGAATGCAAGCAGGTAGTAGAAGATGAAGTTAAAGCACACCACTGGGTGCAACAATTCAAACTTTGAGGTGGTCAACAGGCTTGGATACTGCTGGCATGTCTAACAAAGATGGAGGTGTTTGCAAGGGGTGTGCACAGCATAAAGCAATAAAGCCTCCACTGTAAATGAAGTCGCAGAAACCTTTTAGATACTTGTAGAACTTATATTGCCCAAGAAGTAAGATGCACCTTGGAGAGTTGAGGCAGTTTGTAGACTGTAATCCTACTCCTAGTATCTCAGCTGAGGATAGGGCAATGCTGGACCAAAAGATAGAGACAGCAAATGTGACTGAAACCATCAAATATATTAATGTTAGAAGATTCCTAGTCATAGCAGCCTGCCTCCTGAAATGTATAAATGCCTTAAGCAGAAAGCTGTGCAAATACCCTCACATGGTTGTTCTACTAGAACCAAAGGAAGGGAAATCTCCTGATCTATGAACAGCATCTATTGTTTTAATACATAAAAAACATAAACCATTGGAAGACTGCACCTCCCAAAGACCCATCTCTCTGATCCGTGTGGAGGCCAAAATATTGCTTATGGCATTGGCTTATCTCTGTTATGGTAGAAAAACGGTTATCGCAGACCAGTCTGGTTTTATTCCACACAGATCAACACATCCTCACCTGCAACGCTAATATGTTGCACTAGCCAGAGCAAATGCTTCAAAGGAATATGCTGTGATGCTCTGTTTAGATGCCAGTAAGGCTTTTGATTTTCTTGAATGGCCATACCTGAATAATCTTGCGGAAAATGGGTTTTGAGCCGGACTTCATGACAGTTTGTTACCTCCATTGCTCTAGTCGGGGTGAATTGGACTTTGTCAAGGGAATTCTCGTTGTTTAGATGGACAAGACAGGGCTGCCTGCTATCCATATTAGGTGGATGAGTTCTCCCCATTTGCATATGGAATACCTTTTGTATGTGGCAGACCTTCTGTAGTCCATACCGAGGGTATTGGAGATCTCTTTGCATATTTGGGTATACACATCAATTGGAAGAAAATCATTTGTTCCGATACCGTGGTATCTACGTAACGACTGGCACAAGGGTGTTCATGAGAAACAACTTAAGTAGAATCCTAGACAAGTACTAGATTGATACTGAGCACTGACAGAAACTCCCAATATCTGCCCTGGCCAAGACAGCACTCTATAAAATTATTACTCTCCCTAAGTTCTTGTTTATGCTACAAAATACTCTTTACATGGTCTACCACGACTTCTTTGCTAGGGTAGACTGTGTGACCAAGGCCTCCCAGTATAGAATTCAATACACCCACGAGGAACCACTATTAAGGGGTAATAGCCCTACGGACTTAAAAAAACTTTTAAGGGCATCTCAATTAATGCTCCTGAATGTCTGGCATTCTCCACACAACAAGAGCCTTCCCAAACGGCAGATAGAAGAACTATGTCACCACCAGATGTTTGAGGCAGCTGTATGGCAGGAACATCAAATAGAAGACTTGTTTCTGGGCCCATACGGAGGCCAAATTTGACAATACTTTAAATTGAGCAAGGTGGAGGGCTGAACTAACTCTAGAGACTCCCTTGTGGGACTCTGTCACACTACATGAAGCAAGAGAATTTGAAAGAGGGGGGTGGTAAGTCTGGTCTTATCATTATCTCAAAGCTCTGTGATGAATCGTCCCAGAAATACAAAATCCATACGAACTTTCAAATACATGCAACTGAAGATGCTGTGGTTAAACATAACCAACAACATCATAAAGAACAGTGTCCGTAATAAATATTTATGAGTCATTGGCAGGATTGAAATCCAGAGAACTATTTCTCCCTCACTCTCCTACCCTACCTAAAGTTGCAGAAAGTTAACCTAATGAGGTGTAATGGCCCTGCCATCTCTCACCGGCTTGGATCCAGCTAGGCCCTTCCTTCCCAGCCCTAAATTTAAACTATACATATTAGGCCAGCCCCTGCCTGGCCTACCCCAGCTATCATTTGATGCCTTATGTTGAAGTTCGTTCAGCCCTTGGCTAGGCAGTGGCAAGACGAAGTGTCGCCTGGACACATGACTCAATCTTTGTTAGTTGTGATCTCTTTTATGCCAGGCTTCGGATTATGTCATTTGATCATCACTGTTTTCCAGGACTCTTAATTTCCTCATGTCTGCTGGGGTCATAGTGGCAGCATACTTGCGCAGGCCCAGCTGCCTGACAAATTGTATCAGAAATTGGTGCCCTGCCTGTATTTTAAGCCTTTTTACTTAAGTAGATCTGTGATTGGTCTAAATAATCTATGTTTGGTTAACGTGATGGGGATATTTCCTGTAAGAGTTCTATTGCTGTGCCTTGGAATTAAAATTGTGCCTCCTTAGTCACATTTCCCCCTAAAAGTGAACTCTGGCACTACGTCAGGGGGGAGAGCCTCTGGCATTGTGATGCTAGATAACTGTGCGTTGAATCCAGTCTAATCTGTATTTTGCCCGAACTCTCCAATATGGCTTCAAAGAGGTTCTGTACATATTCTGGTAAATTGCTTTTCTGCATTTCTTTGGGTGTTGCACAGATGTGGATGTTATTCCGATAGAGACTTCTAACTGCAGATTCCTCACCTTTTGAATATTCTCCTGGTGTCACATTGAATTTGGAAACCTTTTATCAGTACCTCTGAACACCGGTAGATAGCACTATGTGGCTCCGCACTGACGCCGTTCCACTCTGGAAATTACGTGTGGAGGGGAAGTGTGAGGGAAGTTCCTCTGTTAGATAGTGCCATCTGTTTGTGGAGTCCCTGCTGGAGGGGGTAACTCCTGCGCAAGAATGAGACTGGGGGAATGAGTCATCTTCTTACTCGGAGCACTCGTAAGAGGGAGCAGTCACTACCTCAGTAGGATCTCAGGAGATCATCTCTGCCACTAGGGCAGAGCGTCTGGGCCTATAATTACAATTGTTCCTTAATTGAGGGCAGGGCTGCCATGGGTCTCATTTTCGAGTTTTGCCACCAGTGCCAACATATCTTACGTTCCCATAAGTGGAGTGCATCTGCCGGAGAAGATCATCCCTGGTACTCTGTCCAGTCCCTAGCTGCCTCTGGTTCAGTAAAGAAAAAAGTCTCCTCATCGAATAATATCTTAAGTTAGGATCAGTGATGAGTACCTTATTCCCAATTTTCCAAGTTTCCTCTTGAACCCCAGGAAGTAGGCTCTTTGGTGCTGCACAGCCAAAGTGTAGTCTGGAAATATGAGATAGTTGTCAAGCTTGAGACACCCTGCCTGTCGAGCCACTCACAGGATTTCATCATGATTTTCCTAGTTGAGGATTTTAGCATCAGGTGGCCGTCCGAGACTCAATTTGCTCTCTCAATAGAATCAATGGGAGATGGCATGAGCTGCCACAAACCTCATGAACATGTTGTAAGAAAGATAACCGCGCCCTGTACTTTGGAGCCCTCAGGCATGCCTACCACTCTCATGTTACTTTGTTGTGGGTGAGTGTTGGCGTTCTACGCCCTGCCCTCAGGGAAAACAGTGCTCTTTGTGAGGTTTTTAACTTGCTGCTGTATGTTCGGCTCTGTAAATCCTGTAATGCCTTCTTCAGCCCTGATTCAATCTGACTTTTTTTTGCGGTCATCCTGCAGTAGGCAGGCAGCTATGGCAGTGGCATCGATCTTCCTTTCAGAGGCAGTCTTTGTCAATCTTATGGCCTCAAGGATCATGTCCTGATTTATTTTTATAGTTTTTATAGGGCGAACTCGACCCGAAGGTATCGGAGCGCTTTACATGAGCACCAGTTGCCTTACAGCCGGACACATTAATATTTTGTTAGGTACGGGTAGATTACGTGATTTGCCCAGAATCACAGATGTTCAGCATCCCTGCTGAAGACTCAAACCCAGTTCCCCAGCTTCGAGGTTGAGCGCTCTAGCCATTAGGCCATGTAGGTCTATCTCTGTGTAGTTCCACCGCTGGAGAGTTCTCTATACTGAACTACTGGGGTCCCCCTCTGCGGGGAACCCCAAGCTTCGTGGCTTGCCCACGTTGCAGTCCAACATGATCTACAGGAGCTGTGAAGGAGAGGCAATTGGGATCCCCCTTTGAGCATCAAATGCTATAAGAGGGGTCCCAGTGATTTGGAAATTGTTTGAATTAGGCTTCCTTTGCACCTGCCACGCAGTCAGGATTGCGCTGGTATCCTTAAGTGCCTCAAACCATATCAGTCCGCAGTGCTGGTGTCTGGATGACAGCAGTAGGGTTGGAATGTGACCCCCCTCAGTCTCCTGTAGGGTGGGCACTAGACCTGCTTGCTATCCCCTGCCGTGGCCAGCGATTGTAGCACAAGCAGTCTTTTTATCCTGTGGGAGAGAAGGGGGGTCCTCTTGTTCCAGAGGGTGTGTCCCCATTGCAGGATTTATGTCACCTCAAGGCTGTTAATTTTAGATCAAGCCATTGTTAAAGGCTGCCAGTGTGCCTACTTTGCTGTCTCCAACGCAGGAGTTGCGCAGTCTAGGTGCCTTAAGCAGGGTGGTATGGTCAGGGATTTACCGAGGGGGATACAAAGTATTGGGGTAGAGCTCCCACATTGGACTCCTTCGCAATTGCTCCAGTCATCCTGCACTAAACTGCTTTACACTAATACCTGCTCATGTGTCCCCTTGATTACAGTTGTTGTTTGGGTGAGGCACTAAGTAAGGTATAATACACAGTGAGAATGCTTCAGCCTTACAAAGTTATCAGGGTCTGGTGTACACCCTGACTCTCACCCTCTTTCTCACCTGCTCCAGTTCTGGAGGTCCTATGCCCCCTGCCAGGCAAAGTCTTCAGTGATCATAATGTGCAGCCCAACTGCTAGTGCCTAGCATAGAGTCCATAGAAAAACTAAAGTTCCCACTTTTGAGAGGCTCTGACCCCCCACACCAGCCAAGTCACTCAGTTTGAAAAAATGACCGGGAGGGAGCCAATGTCTGCGTGGTGTTCTTTAGCTCCAGTTGAGGCACTTTGGCCTGCAGAAGCTTTCTTGGGGAGGGGGGGGGTAGGGGGGGGGGGGGGGGGGGCAACATGTCCATACAGCCTTCCTATCTGAAAGACGATTAGCTATGGATTCCTCACATTAGAATTAGCCCTGGGCGTCGGACTGGATCTAGAGAATTTTTTCCCCAGCAGTACCCCTGGGCATCGATGGGTGGCGTCGGTCGGCTCCGCTTTCGTCCTTTGCATCGTGGTTGCCGGAATGATGTTGCGGTATCTACTTTGACTCCGCCCTCGTGCGCGGATGTCAGTTCTTTCTTTTTCTGTGCCAGCCAACGCAGATCCGGAGAGAACAGTACCTCGAGTCACTTTTTGACTCCGTTTTTGCGACTTTTGTTGACATCTTTGAGTGGTCCGACTCTTGGTGCGCGGAGAGATGTCACGCCGGACCGGCTTCAAGGCTTGCAACTCCTGTCGCAAGTTGATGTCGGTCACGGACCCGCACCTCGTGTGCCTTTGGTGCTTGGAGCGCGACCACGACCCAAAGTCGTATTCGGACTGCTGGGCCATGAACCCGAAGTATTTGCGGGAGCGGTCCTGAAAGCTTCTCAAGGCCCGGTAGTCTGATCTGCGCTGTTCGAGATCCCGGTCGAGAGGGAGGTTGCGAGAGTGTAAGTCGAAGCACAAGAAGAAGGCGAAGAAACATCGTCGCTCTTTGCGTTCTCCCCGTCCGTCAGCCGGCGCGACTCGGGAAGCGGAAGGTAGTCATCCGGCTCTGCCCGCGGAGCCTGTTGGGTCAACTCCGGCCTTCCCTCCCTTTCCGGGAGCCGGAGCGGCCCCTGCCCAGCACCACAACTTTTACGAAGCCTTGCATTCCATCTTTGGGCAGCCCAACTCCACTGGCGTTCCTTCGGGCTCCTCAGACTCGGTTGGGGGCTCTAGGCTTTCGATGCTGGCGGCTTCGGAGCTGCAGGGCCCCCAAGGATACAGGCCTTGATCCAGATCGGAGCTGGCAGACCTCGTGACACCTACTCCAGTGACGAAACGTCTGCCCCCTCAGACGCCAGTTGGGTCCCCAGCCGGCATTGACCCCAGCCTCCCCCTTGATGTGGACACGTCCGACGTCTGGACCCTCGCAGACCGGTACTTTTGTACCCCTGTTCTCCCCTGATGTTTCCTACCGCCCTGAATGGCTACCAGGAGAGGGTGAGGATGACTCGGAGGGGTCCGTGGACCCTCCTGCAGACCAGTTAGAAGAACTGGACTGGAGAGAGGAGTTGGGTGATGCCAGTGGTCTGGACACCTCCCCAGACCTTGGCATGCTTTCTCACCCTACCGTGGTTTGCGGAGGAGTGTGCATCTTACACAGTGGTGTTGCGTACGGCGACTGAGTCCTTAAACCTCGAGCTACCTACGGTGTTGGTCAGGACTAACCTCCTGACCGAGGTGTTTCAGCCGGCACCTGCCTCTTCGGAGCCCCTGCTGCCGTTCAATGAGGCCCTCACGGACATCCTTTTTGGAACTTGGTCCAAGCCCAACACTGGGGCTCCTGTGGATAGGATGATTACCCGACACCACCCCCCGGCCGACCCCATTTTCCTCTCTCACCACCCCACCCCTGAGAGCTTGGTAGTCATAGCCTCGACTTCCAGGGGCGCATTCCCTAACGCACCACCTGATATAAAATCCAAGAATGTGAACCACCTTGGGAAAGAAGATTTTTCTTCATCCAGCTTGGGACTGCAGTCGGTGAACACCGCATGCATCTTGGGCTGTTACTAGCACTCACTGTGGGACACGGTTGCGCAGGTGCTGCCACAGTGCCCAGAGGAGGCTCAGGCTCTGCTCTCCTGTGCAGTTGTGGAAGGGAGAGACACTGCGAAGTTCGTCATCTGATATGGGCTGGACACCACCGACTCACTAGGTAGTACGATTTCCACATTGGTAGCCCGTAGGCGCAGCGCCTGGTTAAGGTCTAATAGCTTTTCGGGTGATGTCCAAGCTACGCTTTTGGACATGCCCTTTGATGGCCGTCGCTTGTATGGCGACAAGGCGGACAATGCGCTTGAGCGCTTTAAGGACTACCGGGCTACGGCCAGGTCCTTGGTCCTCGCATCCACCTCCCTCCAGCGCAGTGTGCCTTTCGCCCCTTATGTGGCTGTGGAAGGGGTGCCCCACCACGTTCTGCCCAGAGCCATAGGCCGCACGCTGTCCAGCCTCTATGCAGCCGGGGACATGGGACCCACCGTCGTGGGTCTGGGGGCCAGCGGGCGTGCCAGTCCACCAGCGCCCCCTCTGCAGCAGCCTCCAAGTCCTCCTAGTCTGACCTTTCAGGGCCACCTTTTGCCAGTGGGCAACAGGGTTCGCCATCACCTCCCCCACTGGCTCACCATCACGTCAGATAGGTGGGTTTTGCAGATAGTCGAAAGGGGCTACTCCTTCCCCTTCGAGACTTCCCCTCCTCTTGGCCAAGGGAGCCATCCAGCCATTTCCTGCCCCAGAAGTAGTTTGTGGTTGTTATTCCCACTACTTTCTGGTGCCCAAAAAGGACAAGGGCCTGCATCCTATCTTGGATCTACAGAACGTCAACTGCTTCCTGCGGAAGGAGAAGTTCAGAATGGTGACCCTGGCTCAGGTCCTCTCTGTTCTCAACCCTGGAGACTGGATGGTAGCGTTTGACTTGCAGGACGCCTAGTTTCACATCCCCGTTCTGCCGGCCCATCGGCATTACCTATGGTTCACGGTAGGCCACGGGCACTTTGTTTACCGTGCTCTCCTTCGGCCTTACCGGCGCCCATCAGGTGTTCATGAAAGTGATGGCAGTTGTCGCAGCTTATCTGCGTAGATCAGGGGTTGCAGTCTTCCCCTATCTCTGACTGGCTGTTGAAGGCAGGCTCGCCCCAGGCTGTTGTCTCCCACCTCCAGACTATGGCCGACCTCTTGCATTTGCTGGGGTTCACCATCAATGTGCCAAAGTCACACCTGATTCACTCTCAGAAGCTTCTTTTCATCGGAGCGGTTCTGGACACAGCGTAGTTTCGGCCTTATCCTTCTGAGCAGCGAGTCTGGGATATTCGGGCTTTGATTCTTATCTTTCAGCCTCTATCCCGAGTTTCGGTCAGACTGACCCTGAGGCTGCTGGGTCTCATGGCCTCCTGCATCCTGCTGGTGAACTATGCCATATGCAGGCTCTGCAGTGGGACCTGAAGTTCCAGTGGACACAGCATCAGGGGAATCTTTCCGATTGCGTCCAAATCTCGGATGGCACTGCACGTCAATTGCAGTGGTGGCTAACGAACCGGGATTGGGTCAACGGCAGATCCCTCTCCCTTCCCCAACCAGAGTTCACAGTGGTGACAGATGCATCACTGCTGGGGTGGGGCGGCCACATGGGAGGGGCGGAGATCAGAGGCCTCTGGTCTCCGGCGGAGTCTAGACTCCATATCAACCTTCTGGAGCTTTGGGCGATTTGTCTTGCACTAAAGGCATTCCTTCCCTCTGTCAGGGGAGGAGTAGTGCAGGTGTTCACAGACAACACCACTGCCATGTGGTACTGCAACAAACAGGGCGGGGATGGATCGTGGACCCTATGTCAAGTTGCTCTCTGCCTTTGGACATGGCTGGAACATCAGGGCATATCTCTGGTGGTTCAACACCTGGCAGGTTCTCTGAACACCAGGGTGGACAAGCTCAGCCGCAGGTGCATGATCGATCACGAATGGCGTCTACACTGGGAGGTGGTGCAAGGTCTCTTTCAGCAGTGGGGAGAGCCTTGGTTAGATCTGTTTGCCACTGAAGAGAACGTGCAATGTCTGCAGTTTTGCGCGTTGGAATTTCCATGGTGGCACTCGCTCGGCGACGCTTTACGTCACAAGTGGAGTTGCGGTCTTCTATACGCCTTTCCGCCTATACCACTTCTTCCCAGAGTGCTGAAGAAGATCAGGTGCAACCAGGCCCATCGGACTATCACGCTACCGCTGCTGGTCTAGTTCAACTGCTGCACGTTCTTTTTTAACATTTTAACATTGTCGGAGCACTTTGCTCTTTTAACAATTCTGATTGTACTGTACTGTGATTTTTGCCAATTTTATCCTCCCCACTCCCCCTCATGCCCGCATTGCTCGCACTTTAAATTGAGACTCACAAGACTCACTATTTGGGTGATTTTCGCGCGGCTTTGCTCCCGACCGCCATCTTGTATGTGTGTTTGTGACGCTCCCAAGACGCCTCTGGGGTTAGCGTTCTAGTCTCGACGCAGGTCCTTTGCCACACACTATTTAGGGGCACAGCATGCGAGCGCGCAGCGCACACGCGCAGCGTCGCGCCGGAGGAGCGCCAGAGGAAAGCCCGTCTGCGCCCGTCCGCGCCAGGACGGGCCTTGGGGCCAGGTCCCTTTGTCCGCCCCTACTGTATACTATGGATACTCTCCGGGCTCTACGGCCAGGTATTACGGGGGTAGATACTGTTACATTAGCTAAGCTACAGGAAGAATCTTTATTGCGGGTAGTAGGTGAACCTTCACGATTCTTGTGCCCGCCACACCCACCGAAGCTTCCAGGGCTAAAAATTGCAACGCTCAATACGCGCTCTTTACAAAAACACCACTTAGAGGTTTTCACACTTCTTGCTGCTGGCGAGATTGATATCCTTGCCCTTACAGAGACCTGGCTAGGTTCTTCATCTACGCCAGATATACTGGCGGCACTTCCTCCGGACTATGATGCGTTATGGTATAATCGCCCTAATAATTGCAGAGGGGGGGGGGTTGCCTTTCTGTTTAACAAAAGTCTTAAGGTAACACAAGTGGTGGCTGAAAACTGTGACTGTGCAGAGCTCCTAGGGATAAAAATTTCACTCAAAACCTCCTGCTTCATGCTTTTGGCTGTGTATCGCCCACCCCAGAGCTCGCCAGATTTTAATGATACTTTTCTGGAGCTCTTGGTTAACTTGTCCTCTATATCTAAATTCCTTATGGTGGTAGGGGACTTCAATTACCACTGGGATAAGATACCTAGAGACCCCATAGTGGGCGAGTTTGGAAATAATCTTTCCTCACTTAACCTACAGCAATTAGTAGTAGGACCTACACACAAGAAGGGCCACACACTTGATTTAATTTGGTCCTCTATACCCCAGACAGAAATAATTGAGGTCAGTCCCTGTATATGGTCAGACCACTTTTTGATCAAGTGCTGGGTCCCAGGAGTTCCCCCACCCGCAGGGTCGAGTCAACTGTGGACAAAGTTCCGGTCGTGGAAAAAGATAGAGGCAGATTCCTTACTTGCCACGCTGCTTTCCACTTCACCTCCTATGGTGAGGGAATCAAATCTGGATTCTGATACCACAGCCCTCATGGCCTGGATCCGTGCCGCTCTGGACAAATTAGCTTCCGAACGGCTAGAAAAGACCAGAGCTAAAGGAAAGGGAGCACTGTGGTTTGATGCTTCACTTAGAGAACAAAAACAAGCTCTTCGCAAGGTGGAAAGAAGGTGGAGACTTAACTACAGTCTTGCTGAGGCAGAAAATTATAAAAAGTCTCTATCAAAATACAAGGCGGAGATTCTGGTGAGGAACTCAGCCTTCTATGAAAACAGGATCAGAGTAGCCACGAATAAACAAAGAGAGACCTTTGCTATCTTAAGGGAACTAACGCAGCTGGATGGGAGGATTCCTGCTAGTAACCAGCCTGACTGCGATGCCTTCCAAAGGTTCTTTCTTCAGAAGGTACAGGACATCATTAGGGATGTCACAACAATCTCAGCTGATCCTTTGTTGTCTTCCTGCTCGGCTAGTCAGGAGTTGCCAGGGACATTGAGCAATTTCCCTTGTATCAACTTGGAGAGCCTGGCCGTGCTTGTTGGTAAAGTTAAGTCAGGGTCCAATACGGACCCATGCCCCCCAAGGATCTTCCAAATGGCCCTGCCAGCTATTCAAACTCAGTTGCGGAGTCTTTTGAATGAATCGCTAAAGGAGGGTTATCTCCCAGTCCAGTTGAAGGAAGCCAGGGTCTCTCCACTGTTAAAGAAAGCAGGTACAGACACCAAGGCCCTAAAGAACTACCGGCCTATCTCGCAACTGCCATTCCTGGGCAAAATCCTGGAAAAGCATGCTTTGAACACTCTGGCTAGCTACCTGGAGGAACATGGTTTACTCCACCCCAGGCAGGCGGGCTTTCGACCCCAACATAGCACTGAGCTGGTAATGGCCGCCGTCACTGATGAGCTGAGAATCAGGGCGGATAATAAACAGCCTTGTGCCCTGATTCTTTTAGACTTGTCAGCGGCCTTCGATACGGTCAGCCATACCATTCTATTGGACCGTATCGCAAGGCTGGGAATTACAGGACAAGTGCTTAAGTGGCTTGAGTCCTTTTTGACGGGTCGTACCCAGAGAGTGCAATTGGGGGACCAGTTATCCGAGGCTAGTGCTGTGACCTGGGGTGTGCCCCAAGGGTCCGCTCTTTCTCCTCTACTTTTCAACATCTATCTAAAACCCCTGGTGGAGGAGCTAATGCATAGGAATTGTCAAATCTTTAACTATGCCGATGATACCCAGCTTTTGCTCCAATTGGAAGACTCAATGGAAGCACAGGAATCGATAAGGAACCTGCTTCGATTCACTGTAAACTGGATGACCAACAACCTTCTGAAAGTAAATGCTGAGAAGACAGAGGTTTTGGTCATCCCAAATCAAGCTAACCCCTGGTGTGACCTGTTTTGGCCTCCAGAACTTGGTTCAACTCCCATTCCGGGTAGGGTGGTGAAAAGTTTAGAACTAAAGATCGATGCAGACCTCTCTATGGCCCCCCAAGTCTCGGCAGTGGTTGGGTCGTGCACGGGGGTGCTGAGACAACTGCGCAAGTTAGTTCCTATTCTTTCTGCCCCCACCCTGCAGTCCATTGTGTCCGCCACAGTTATCTCAAGGCTAGACTATGGTAATGCCCTGTATCTTGGCTTGCCACAGAGGCTGTTGAGGAAACTACAGGTAGTGCAGAATGACGCTGCTAGGTTGATCTATTCCCTACCTCGGAACTCGCACGTCACCCCTCTCCTTCGGAAGTTACACTGGCTGCCTGTCAAGTCTAGAGTGCAGTTTAAATGTCTTTGCATGGCTCATAAGGCAATTTTTGGCAAAGCTCCAGACTACATTAAGCAGCGCCTGAGGAAGTACATTCCAGGCAGAACCATGCGCTCGGGTTCGGCCTCCAACCTCTTTCAACCTCGATTTAAGCTAAAATCAAAAGGGGGCCGAGCTTTATCTGCACTCCTCCCGCAATTGTGGAATGAGTTACCAGCCAGCCTGAAGGCAGACCCGCAACTACTGTCCTTCTGGAAGAACTTGAAGACTCATTTGTTTAAAAGATAATATCTTCATCCTAAGTAGGACGGCTGGCGGACTGGTTATGTTCTTTCTGTGTAAGCGCTTAGACCGATGGTGATAGGCGCTCTACAAATTGACTTTAACATAACATAACATTCTTGTGGCTCAGGATTGGGCACGAAGAGTCTGGTATCCTGATCTATTACACATGGCCATCGATCCTCCGATCAGACTGCCTCTTCCGGAGGATCTTCTGTCGCAGCAGGCGGAGACGGTACTCCACTCAAACCTGTCCAGCCTCCACCTCTTTGCGTGGAGATTGAGCGGCAACAGTTGACAGCTTTCGACCTTCCTGCCGAAGTCTGTAATGTTATCTTGGCAGCCGGCGTCCCTCCACCAAAACGGTATACGCCTGTAGATGGAACAAGTTTGTGGCATGGTGCGCAGCAAAGGCTGTGGATCCCCTTTCTGAGGTTCTCCTCTTTATTATTTCTTTGGCCCAGCAGGGCTCTGCTCTGGGCACACTCAAAGGCTATGTTTCAGCCATTCCCTACACGCCTGCTTTCAAACATGAAGTAAAAACAATCCTAATTAACAGGTTCCTGCCTTAAATGACCATTGGTCGTCTGTTTTCTACATGTTTTTTTTGTTGTTTTTTTTCTTTCTGGCCTAACAACTGTAATACTCGGTATTGTCTACCTTACTGTTCCAAGTAATGCTTGTGCGCATCCTTGTACATTTTTATTAGCTCATTTTGTTATCCTCTCCTACTCCCTCTACAATGTTCCCCTTAACCTTATTCTCCACTTCCATTATTGTGAAGCGCTCTGATACCCTTTGAGGTCTTGGTCGCGCTATACAAAACTTTTTTAACAAATAAATACATTTCAGCCTTCCTTCGGCTCCCTGACCAGCCTTCACTTTTCAAGTCCCCTATTGTAAATTGCTTCCTAAAGGGCATTACTCATTTGTTTCCTCCAACTCCTTTCATGATGCCCCAGTGGGACTTGAACCTGGTTCTCACTTTTCTTTTATGTGCTCCTTTTAAGCCACTACATAACTGTCCTCTCAGACTCCTGACCCTTAAAACTGCCTTTCTGGTTGCCATCACCTCTGCTCGCAGGGTGAGTGAGCTACACGCTCTTTCTTCTAAGCCTCCTTTCCTGGCTGTTCATCCGGACAAATATGTCCTCAGCACTAGGCCTTCTTTTCTTTCCAAAGTGGTTACTTCTTTCCATATAGGACAGACCATTACTTTGCCCACCTTCTTTCATCTTCTGTATCCTTCTAAAGAGGAAGAGAGGCTCCACCGTCTGGATACAAAACGTGCGCTTTCGTTTTATCTAGATCGCACAAAACAATTCCGGGTGGATGACAAGTTCTTTGTTGGTTATATGGGCGCCAAGAAAGGTCGGGCCGTGCAAAAAGGAACCATCGCCCGATCGTCTGATACCTGGGGGGTAATTCTAAGGTGAGGAATCCATAACTAACCTATGTCTCTTACAGATATATCGTTATCGAAGATAAGTAACTTGTTCTTCCGTACTTCTCCTCACCTGCCTTAGTACCAGTGATCTTCCTCTTCTCACCAGGCAGGTGCAGGGTCCCAGAGAAAGAGACACATCTACTTAAGGCAACCTTTAGCATTTGACTTGGAGCACTGACTTTTTAGTAGCTGTTGCGTCAGTCCAGAATGTGAGTGAGCCTCAGGGATTTTGTTTCCAGAAACATTACGCTATTTTCTATACAAACAGGGCTGTGTAAAGAACTCATCCGAGTTTCCTACCTTGGCTGATTTCAGATTTTAACTTTAATCAGACCATTTCCTTGCATACTTTTCTTGCGAACCTTTCAACTCCAGTAGGAAGAATCCTTCACAGTTAGACTTAAAGTGGATTTTGAAATTCTTGGTGGGAATGACACGATATGTTGAGCAATCTCATCATTTGTTTAAAAACGTTGGTTTTGTAAGAGCCAGTCTACTACCACAAAGCTCACGAGTGAATAGGGTCTTGCATTTTAATTTAGGAGTTAGTGGACTATTCTCTTCCTGGTAGGACTAAAGCACATTAATCTGCTCCCACAGCACTATCGAGAAATGCTTACATTTTAAAATTATTCTACTGAGATCTGTTGATACATTTGATATACTATTGTCTTGGTACGGACTCCAAGGATGAATGCCCCGGTAGGTCAGGCTTCTTTGAGGAATTTGTTTGGGTATGGTTAATGCTGCTTTACTCTCTTGTTCTCCTTTTCTAGTCAGTGGGCTTGATATTCTACTCTGGTCTTATGATTATTGATAAGGATCCCCAGTTGTTAGACTTGTCTTATGACAGCCCATATGTGAACTTCACCCTCTATCTTTCTCCTTTTAGAAAAGGTTTATGAAAGATTTTTCTAGTAAACTTTTGTTTACTTAATGTGTGTTCGAGGCATACGAGCTGCAGATCACACACTTGTGCATAGATCGCCATCTGGTGTTGGGCCCGGATGTTTGCAGTAGTTTTTCCTCTTGTAAAGTCTTTGGAAGTCACGAGGTAGGTGACTCCTTCTTTGGATCGTATTGCGCATGGGCTTCGGCTCCATCCTCAGATTGTTTTTTTCCGCCATCGGGCTCGGATGTGATCTTCGCGCTACGGTTCTGAACAGGTTTCCAGTTCAGTCGACGTGCAATCCTCACCCCAATTCGCGGTATTGTTTCGATCGTGATCTCCACACTCTGCGCGGCTCTCATCGATCAAAACCTTCGATTTCATTTGTCGACGCCGGCCTTTGGGCCTACCCAAGCTCCGGTCCTGGCTCATGGAAAGGACTCCCTTCAAGAAGTGCCCTCGATGTGGGTCCAAATTCCCCCACACCGATCTCCACGAAGTATGCAATCTATGCCTCTCCCCTGAACATGAGGCTCGAGACTGTCCGGCGTGCATGTCCTTCCGGTCCAAGAAAACTATTCGAGACCGAAGGACAAGAAGAACCATGGCACACTCGTCGACGGCGATTCCAGATGACATCTTCGGAGAGGGTGTTGATGCTCCAGAAGAACACCACACAGACGAGGGCCTTGTCAGCGCTTCCGAAGCCGACGATTCAGATGTGGAGGACATCGCTCCGGCACAGAGGGTCGTGAGTACCAATTTGCCGCCCCCCACCCTCGCCGGTCATGCCTTCGCCTCCGGGCCTAGGTAAGACCAAAGACACTGCTTCCCACACTGCATCTTTGGGACCGGTAAAGAAGCCTATTAAGCCTTCAGGTGGCTCGGGCTCTAGCCAGCCCACCGTCGGTGCTGAAAAACATTCCTCCGCACCGACACCGAAAAAGAAAATGGCCTCCTCTTCAGCATCAAACCCCATACCGGAACACTCTGTGCCGAAAACCAGTTACAGCTCCTCGGTACCGAATCCATCTTCGGAACCGACGAAAGCACACAAATGCCCCCGGCACCGAGATCTCGAAGTCGAAACCTATCTCGGCACCGACCAAACAAAAAGCCCTTTCCAAGCCGCATACTTCTAAACAGGACACTAAAGTCAAAAAACCAACGGCCCTGATGCCTTAAGCGCCGACGGATAAGCCACCTTCGGAGGAACTCTTTACACCGGATCCCTTGCAAAAGACATTGGCCAAGGATCCCAAAACCGGATATTTGATGCTCAGCATCAAAAAGAGACAGCTGGAGAAACCTGCCCCACCTCCCCCGCCAAAAAGGAAGGACTCTACTACGTCACCATTCAGAATACCTTCCCCACCTCGTCCATCCCCTCCACCTCCCCCACCCCCCCTCCACCTTCTCCATCTCCACCCCCTTCTCATCACTCCCCAACACACCCTCCGGATGATGATGATCATGATAACATATATGATGACATAGGGGGCGCACCCCATGACTCTCCCACAGGCTCCCCAGACCCATGGGACGACTATAACATCCCCGACATCCCTAACGTCCCACAAGATGATCTCTATCCTTCGAGACCATCCCCACCAGAAGACTCATTGGGGTTCAACCACACTATCACGGGGTAGATCTCCATACCGACCCCGTGGAGGAGGAGTTCCTCCTCGATACTTTCGATACCACGCATAGGGCCACCTCCATACTGCCCATGCTCAAAGGGGTTATAAAACATGCGCCAGAGGTCTTTAAAGACCCAGTCAGAGCCAGGGTCATTAACCCATGCATCGAGAAGAAATATAAAGCCGCCCTAAAGATCCCTCCTACATCAGAGGGCCAGCCCCACTAGATTCCCTGGTAGTGTCCACAGCACGAAAGAGGGCCAACTCCCAGGCGTCAGGCGAAGCACCACCACCTGACAGAGTCAAAACTCTTGGACGCATCCGGCAAACGCACTGCATCACAAGCTGCCAACATATGGCGTATAGGCAATACACAAGCGTTACTGGCTAGATATGACAGGGCCCATTATGACGAGCTAGAACCATCCCTTTGACCAGGAACATAGAAAAAATGAAAAAAGACACCGACACGGCGAAATCTATGGGAGCATTACAATCACACCCTCCCAGGCGTTCCTTTCGCCGTTCCTCCTTTCGGAGCACATCCAGAGGCTACTCCTCTGATACCGCTTCCACGTCATACAAAGCTCCTACCCAATCCACCTTCACAAGGGGTTACCAAAGAGGCGGCTACAGGGGCAACAATAATAAAGGCAGAGGCAAAACAAACACCACCCGCTCTGCCTCCACACCTACCCAATGACTTCCCTCCATTCCCCCCAGACCACCCCACTCCGGTCGGGGCAGACTCCAAAATTTCCGTCATGTCTGGGCTACCATCACCTCAGACAAATGGGTGACACAAATAATTCGGTCAGGCTACTGCCTAGAACTAATGTCTACCCCCCCAAACATTCCACCCAGACAACGCCCAATGTCACAGGAACATCTAGCATTACTAAAGCAGGAGGTAATCTCCCTCCTACAAAAAAGGTCAATAGAACTCGTTCCTACCAACCAACGAAATCTGGGGGTTTACTCCCTATATTTTCTCATACCAAAAAGGGATGAGACTCTACGGCCCATCCTAGACCTCCGGCCCCTAAACACATACATACACTCAGACCATTTTCACATGGTAACACTTCAGCAGGTACTTCCCCTGCTCTCCCAAAACGACTTCCTGATCACTTTAGACCTAAGACGCTTACTTCCACATTCCTGTACACCACGCTCACAGGAAGCTCCTCAGATTCGTAGTGGACAACCAACACTACCAATTCAAAGTACTCCCGGAGTCACAACAGCACCACGGGTATTCACCAAGTGCCTAGCAGTCGTGGCAGCACACCTCAGGAGACAACACATCCATGTCTTACCATACCTAGACGTCTGGCTAATAAAAGCCAGTTCTGTAGTAGGGGATCTCTGTGTATAGTCATAATCTAGTGAATAGTCCCGCCCATGTGCGCGGACCCCGGAGCAATAAAAAATAATCTCTAAAAGGTGACAAATCATGCAGACCTGCATACACCTTTAAGAGAGAATTTAATTTAAAGACAGATAATGCAGCCTATACCCACAGGCTACACTGTCCAGTACTTCAACTAGAATTCCACCAATATCCACAAACAGCACTGCCTGTCCAGTTTTTCTCCACATAGGAAAAAACCCTGCCTCTACCAGCAAAAGCCTCTGGAATGATAGAGAGGAAGGAGTGGACAGACAAGCCCCATAGGCTGCCATTATGTGGCTTGGAACAGGATACTGTGCCTTTAAGAAAACTTTCCAGTTTTCCAGAACTTTCCCCAGTATCCCAGAATGCCCAGCAGGTCCCATTTACTTTCAGTTCTTTTTTCCGGCTCCTGCTAGCAGGACCCTGGAGCATTGAGCTCTCCCTTTTTCAAGGTTTTCATTGAGATTTTGGCAATTTTTGTCACTTTTTCTTGTGTTTAGTAGCTGGTACTGTCAACATGCCTGGCTTGTTCGACAAGTGCCCGGAATGTGGTCGAAAGAAGGCTAAAACTGACCCACACGAGGTGTGCATAGCTTGCCTTCCCCAGTCCCACGTGCCTGAAAGCTGTACCATCTGCCACTCGTTTTCAGCCAGGACCCTGAGGGACAGGATGAAGAGCAGGCTTCAAGCTCTGGAGGAGCGAAGACTGAAGGCACCAGGTGGGTCTGGAGGGGCTGATTTGGCCCATACTGAGGCCTCTGGGGGGCTCCCCAGGGGCAGGAAGACCAGTAAGCGCTCCCGCTCCCCGTCGACGTCGAGGGCGTCGACGTCGAGGAGGATGACCACCGTCTGTTCGCCGTCTCCCCAGGGCTCTGGGGAGAAGCGGCGTCGACGATCGCCGTCGAGGGACCTGAATAGGCCGCCGTCGACTACATCGGCGTCGTCGGCGACGACGCCGTCTTCGGCTGCGTCCAGCGGTCGACGTCGAGAGAAGACCCGGCGTCAGCGTTCGGCGTCGAGGGATCGCAGCTCGCCGTCGATGAAGAGAAGGAGATCGCCGTCGAGGCGGAGATCGCCGTCGAGGCGGAGATCGCCGTCGAGGCGGAGATCGCCGTCGAGGCGGAGGTCGCCGTCGAGGCGGAGGTCGCCGTCGAGGCGGAGGTCGCCGTCGAGGCGGAGGTCGCCGTCTAGGAAGAGATCGACGCCGAGAAGATCGCCGTCGAGGCACAGGTCGACGTCGAGGAAGAGAGTCGCCGGGATCGGTGTACTCAGTGGTGTATACCCCGCCTCGGAGGTCTCCGTCGCCTCCTCCTCTCCCACCTCTGCCACCGCCTCCTCCACCACCGCCACCTCCACCACCGCCACCTCCTCCACCACAGTCTCCACCTCCTCCACCGCCTCCTCTGCGGCCGCGGACTCTGTCTCCGCCACCCCAGCCTCTGTTGCTGCCAAGCACTCCTGCGGGACCGCCGCCGGTCCCCCCGAGGTCGGTTTCCCTTCCACGGTACCCGACTCCGCCGCAGGGGACCCCGAAGCCACGACGCCCACGGTCGCCTGGACCAGCGAGACCGACGGACAGGCCTAAGCCGAAGAGGTCGCGCTCCCGCTCTCACAGGAGGCGACGATCGCGGAGCCGAGGGCGATCCTAGTCAGACTCTAGACGACGCCGCAGGAGGTATAGGTCCAGGTCGCGCTCCTCGGACAGGGACCTTTCCCCGACGCTGTCGGACTCCCCGGGGACTAGGGTGTCGCCAGTGGACGACTTGGTCTCGTTCCAGGAGGTGCTGTTGCGAGGGGCTGCGAAGCTGAATATCACGGTGACGGTCCCAACACCCACGACGTCCTTGATATTTGAGACGCTTCATAAAAGACACTTGTCTCGCCCCCTCCTGCCTCTCGTGCCTGGACTGGTGGAACCAGCCTTGGAACTGTTCCTCACTCCCGCAACAGCGAAGGCCGCTCCGTCCAGGCTCATGAAGAAATATAGGGCCCCGGAGTCGGATCCGTCCTTCTTGAGAGGGGACCCGAAGCCGGATTCGGTTATCGTGACGGCGGCGAGAAAACAACATGCGACCGCCCCGGCCTCCACGGTGCCACCGGACAAGGAAAGCCGCTGGCTGGACTCTGCGGGCAGGAAGGTATGTGGCACCGCCGCCACCACGATGAAGGCGGCGAGTGCAGGGACGTTGTTGGGCCGTTACGACTGGGCCCTGTGGGAATCCCTGCAGCAATATGCGGACCTCCTGCCACGAGACAAGAAGGAGGACTTCTTGGAGACGGTGCGCGAAGGCATGCTGGTTTCTAACCAAACGATCAGCGCAGCGGCGGATATATCGCTATTGGCCGCCCACGCCTACTGTCATGGCGTCCACCAGCGGCGCCATTCCTGGTTGCGCCTGACGTCCCTCAAGCCGGAGGCGCAGCAGAGAGTAGCCAACCTGCCCTTCTCGGGGGAAACCCTGTTCGGGAAGCATGCGGACGATGAAATGGCCCGCATGAAGGCTGAAGCGGAAACCCTGACGGCCGTCGGGTTAGAGAAGGCCGAGAAAAAGAAACGACCGTTCCAGAGGAGGTTCGGGTCGTCGGGCCGAGGGCGTGGGCAGGGCTCGGGACAGCAGCAGCCACAACAGCAGCAGTTCCGCAAGCCCTTCCAGAAGCGCCAGAGGGGTAGAGGTGGCCAGCAGGCTACTACCACAAACAAGGGCCCGGCCGGGTCTCGGCCCTGAGCTGTTACTTCCCTCTCAACCGTTACCCACTCCAGTGGGGGGAAGCATTCGATTTTTTCCGGCAGAGTGGAGAAAAAATTACTCAGGACAAGTGGGTGCTGAATATTGTTTGCAATGGATACAGTCTTCGGTTCATCAGCCCGCCTCCAGCGATTCCGCCGGTCAGCTCTCGCTTCCAGCTGAGGGAGCTCCAGGCGGAGGCAGACATCTTGTTGAGAAAAAAGGCGGTAGAAGAAGTACCTTTGTCTCAAAGGGGAAGAGGTCTGTACTCTCGGTTCTTCCTCGTTCGCAAGAAGGACAAGAACGAGTTCAGGCCCATTCTGGATTTGCGACAAGCAAACAAGTGGATTCGCAGAGAGAAGTTTCGCATGCTATCGTTGCACCAGATTTACCCTCAGCTGCAACGGGGAGACTGGCTCTGTGCCATAGATCTACAGGATGCGTACTTCCATGTGCCCATAGCACGGAAGCACAGGAAGTTCCTGCGATTCCAAGTCGGCGCCAATCACTATCAATACACAGTACTGCCATTCGGGCTAAAGTCTGCTCCCAGGACTTTTTCGAAGTGCATGGCGGTGGTGGCGGCACACCTGCGGAGGAACAAGGTGTTTGTCTACCCGTATCTGGACGATTGGCTGATCAAGGCGTCATCCTTCGAGGAAGCGCAAGAACACTTCCGATGGACGTGCGAGCTCTTGAACAAGCTGGGGTTACACGTCAACATGTCCAAATCGGTCCCATCTCCGGTACAGTGCATACAGTACCTGGGTGCCTCCATAGATACGCGGTCAGCAAGCGTGTCTCCTTCGGAGGAGAGACGGTTATCACTCCTTCGGAAGGCTCAGGACCTCAGGACTGCTCCATCGACGACTGTGAGGAAGGTGTCGTCTCTACTGGGATCGATGGCCTCCTGTATCTTCCTCACTCCGCACGCACGTCTACAGATGCGACCACTGCAGGAGTGCTTGGAGGATCAGTGGGATCAGAAGACAGGCTCTTGGGACGACAAGATCCGACTGTCTCTACATGCTCGTCAGTCTCTGAAGTGGTGGTGTTCGGCGGAAAACCTCCTCCAGGGGGTTCCCTTCCACAAGGACATTCCCACGACGAATGTGGTGACGGATGCTTCTCTCCAGGGCTGGGGTGCGCATTCCGGGGACCTGCAGATTCAAGGGAAGTGGTCTCCTTTGGAATCGACGTACCACATCAATTTCCTGGAACTCAGAGCTGTCTTCCTGGCACTGAAGGCTTTCCTTCCGTCCTTCCAGACCAACTCGCTGCTGATACAGACGGACAATACAACCACGATGTATTACCTCAACAAGCAGGGGGGGTCGAGATCGCGCACTCGGTCACAGGAGGCGCAGGCGATCTGGCGCTGGCTGCTGGCCCGAGGACTGACTATTACGGCCACGCATCTGCCAGGGGTGCAGAATGCTCAGGCGGACGCCTTGAGCAGGCTGATTCAGGAAAACCACGAATGGGTCATAAACGACGAAGTACTAGGAGAAGTCTTCGCAAGGTGGGGGACTCCAGACGTAGATCTGTTCGCCACCGCCGAAAACAGCAAATGCCGAGACTTCGCATCCAGGTACTACCAGCGGGGGACGCTGGGGAATGCGCTATGGATCGATTGGTCGAACAGCTTTCTGTACGCTTTTCCACCCATTCCCCTGATTCCGGCGGTGCTCATCAAGCTGTCCCAGTCCAGGGCGCGGATGATCCTGATCGCCCCGGAGTGGCCCAGGCAGTGGTGGTTCACGGACCTTCTTCACCGGTCTCTCCTTCCTCACATGCGGTTGCCGTGCAGGCCGGACCTTCTCACGAAGTTCGGGGGGCGGATGGTGCACCCCAACCTCTCGTCTTTGAGTTTGGCGGCATGGCTCCTGAAATAGTGCAATATGGTCATCTGAATCTACCAGACGATTGTATGGACATTCTGAAGGAGTCTAAGCGACCTTCCACTAGGACATCCTATGCTTACAAGTGGAAGAGGTTCTGTATCTGGTGTAAGTCCAAGAACTTTGATCCGACAACATGTAAGGAAGATGTCATCCTTCCATACCTTTTGCATCTGGCGCAGTCTGGCCTTAATTTCCATTCCATTAAGGTTCATCTGGCTGCTTTGACTGCTTACAGGAAGTGCCCTTCACAGACGTCCTTCTTTCAGATTCCTGTGGTCAAGGATTTTTTGGAAGGCTTGAAGAAGGTGTTCCCTCCTGTCAGACTTCCCTCGCCTTCTTGGGACTTGAATGTGGTGCTGTCCAGACTGATGAGAGAGCCTTTTGAACCTATTCACAAGGCTTCATTGCAGCACCTATCCTGGAAGGCGGCGTTCCTAGTGGCCATTACATCGGCCCGCAGGGTGAGTGAACTTCAGGCATTATGTTGTCAAGAACCTTATACTGTGTTTCATGCTGCTAATGTTGTGATGCGTACTCACCCTAAGTTCCTTCCTAAGGTTATCTCTGACTTTCATGTCAATCAGACCATAACTTTACCTACGTTCTTTCAGAATCCCTCTTCACCAGCGGAAAGGGCTCTCCATTCCCTGGATGTCCGAAGGGTGTTGAAATTTTATCTGGATAAGACCAAGGATATTCGTAGGTCTGACCAATTGTTTGTTAATTATGGCTCAGTCAGGACTGGTCTTGCGACCTCTAAGCAGTCCATCTCTCGGTGGATTGTGTCCTGCATGCAGTTGTGTTATCAAAAGGCTAATAAGACCTTAGGGGGTAAACCTAAGGCTCATTCCACCAGGGGCAAAGCTGCCACGACGGCTTTGCTGCGTAATGTTCCGATTGCGGAAATCTGTAAGGCGGCCACTTGGAAGTCGGTCCATACCTTTGCTGCGCATTACTGTCTGGACACGGATGCCAGGGCAGATGCTCAGGTTGGGCAGGCTTCGCTGCGAAATTTGTTCGCACAGTAGTGGTAGTGTCTTATGTGTTCTCCACCGCTTTTGTTGTGTGGGGATGGGCTTGCCATTCTATTCACTAGATTATGACTATACACAGAGATCCCCTACTACAGAAGGAGTAGTTTCTTTTCTGTAACTCCAGTTCTGTAGTAGGGGTATCTCTGTTATAGTCATAAGCGCCCGCCCTCCTCCCCGGTGGAGAGATACTTATTCATATGTAGAATGCTACAGGTCTGGCGTGCTACGCCTTCAAAAAGAACAAAGTAAATGGGACCTGCTGGGCATTCTGGGATACTGGGGAAAGTTCTGGAAAACTGGAAAGTTTTCTTAAAGGCACAGTATCCTGTTCCAAGCCACATAATGGCAGCCTATGGGGCTTGTCTGTCCACTCCTTCCTCTCTATCATTCCAGAGGCTTTTGCTGGTAGAGGCAGGGTTTTTTTCCTATGTGGAGAAACACTGGACAGGCAGTGCTGTTTGTGGATATTGGTGGAATTCTAGTTGAAGTACTGGACAGTGTAGCCTGTGGGTATAGGCTGCATTATCTGTCTTTAAATTAAATTCTCTCTTAAAGGTGTATGCAGGTCTGCATGATTTGTCACCTTTTAGAGATTATTTTTTATTGCTCCGGGGTCCGCGCACATGGGCGGGACTATTCACTAGATTATGACTATAACAGAGATACCCCTACTACAGAACTGGAGTTACAGAAAAGAAACTACTCCTTCATACTACCAGTGTGTTCAACACACGCATGCCACTATCCAGCTACTTCAACAACTGGGCTTCACGGTAAACCACGCAAAGTCCCATCTGCAACCGTCCCACGTAAAACAATACCTCGGTGCCACCATAGACACCTCAAAAGCGCTAGCCTACCCCAGTCCGGCCAGGATCACAAGCATTCAGGCTCTACGCGCAAAATTTACAGTACAACACTCCCTTACAGCTCGAGTGTTCATGCAACTAATCGGGATGATGGCCTCTTGCATATTCATAGTACCTCACGCAAGACTCCAGATGTGTCCTCTCCAAGAGTGCTTAGCGCGCCAATGGAACCAGGCCCAAGATCAATTAACAGATCTGGTGTTGGTAGACGGTCGTACCCATCGCTCTCTGCAGTAGTGGGCCACCAAAAACCTTTCCAAAGGGCGACCGTTCCTGGACCCGGTTCCTCAGATAATACTGACAATGGACGCATCGCTCTCCGGCTGGGGAGCTCACCTGTTACACCATGCAGGGCAGATGGACACCTCAACAAAAGTTACTCCACATCAACCATCTGGAGTAACTAGCGATATTCTTAGCCCTGAAATCCTTCCAAACACAGATTTCAGGCAAGGCAGTCCTAGTCCGCACAGACAACATGACAGCCATGTACTACATACAAAAACAAGGCGGCACACACTCTCCAGAGCTCTCTCAGCTAGCACAGATTATATGGAGATGGGCCATACCCCAGAAAATCTTTCTCCTGGCCCAACATGTCCCAGGAGTCCAAAACACTATGGCCGATCTACTCAGCAGACAGACAAAACAGATCCACGAGTGGGAACTACAGCCACAAGTTCTTCACCCGTACTTTCAACTGTGGGGGCATCAACAGATAGACCTCTTCGCCACCCACGAAAAAGCCAAATGCCTAAGCTTCGCCGCCAGATTTCCACACCCATTGTCCAAAGGCAATGCAATATGGATGAACTGGTCAGGCAAATTTGCGTACGCTTTTCCTCATCTCCCACTCATTCCATTAGTGGTGCGCAAACTACAACACTCTCTCACTCTCATACTTGTAGCTCCAACTTGGGGCAGTCAACCGTGGTACACCACACTGCTGGAATTATCTGTAGCACCAAACCAATAGTTACACCTCTCTCCACACCTCTTAACCCAGAACCATGGAGAGATCAGACACACGGACCCAGCTCAGCTCAACCTAGCGATCTGGCTCTTGAAATCCTAGAATTCGGTTACCTCAATCTTCCCCCTGACTGTTTGAACGTCATCAAAGAAGCTAGGCGAGCCACCACTAGAGCGTGCTACGCCGCCAAGTGGAAGCGTTTTGTTGTCTACTGTCACAACAATACCATCAATCCCCTAGATGTGTCCATTCAACACATCATAGGCTATTTACTACACCTGCAAAGATGCAATCTAGCCTATACGTCTATTAGACTTCATCTCACAGCCATAGCAGCTTATCTGCAAAACAGGCAACATCTATCACTTTTTAGAGTACCTGCCATTAAAGCCTTCATGGAAGGCCTTAAAAGGATAATTCCAACCAGGCTGCCACCCTCACCTGTGTGGAACCTAAACATCGTTCTCACCAGACTAATGGGGCCTCCCTTCGAACCTCTGCACAAATGTGAACTTCAATTCCGAACATGGAAAACCGCTTTTCTTGTAGCCATCACTTCCCTCAGAAGGGTCAGTGAGATAAAAGCACTTACCATTCAAGAACCTTTTCTGCAAATGCACCATAACAAGGTTGTTCTCCGTACCAACCCAAAATTCCTCCCTAAAGTCATTTCTCCCTTTCACATAAACCAAGTGGTTGAACTACCAGTTTTCTTTTCGCAACCACAAACCGTTGCAGAAAGAGCTCTTCACACACTAGATGTCAAAAGAGCCTTACTCTACTACATACAGAGAACACAACCTTTCCGCAAGACCAAACAGCTGTTTGTCTCTGTCTCGCCACCACACAAGGGCAGCCCCATCTCCAAGTCGGGTATAGCTGGTGGATTGTCAAATGCATTCAGATTTGCTACCACAAAGCAAAACGAACGCTATCCGTTCCCCCTAAAGCCCACTCTACACGTAAAACAGGGGCTTCAATGGCATTTTTAGGGAACATCCCATTAGATGATATCTGCAGAGCAGCACATGGTCAATACCGCACACTTTCACTAAACACTATTGTGTAGATGTGCAAACTAAGCAACAAGCTAGTGTGGGCCAGGCTGTACTCAAAACATGATTTCAAACCACTGCAACAGGTACGGGTGGTCGCCGCTAAGGGTGCGTACTGCTATATAATCTATGCACAAGTGTGTAATCTGCAGCTCATATGCCTCGAACGGAATATGCTACTTACCAGTATGCATCTGTTCTTGGCATGTAGAGCTGCAGATCTACACACGTCCACCCGCCTCCCCGGCTACCTTTATCTGTTCCAGTTTATCTTATTTAGATACAAAACACATGGGTTTCTTCACTGTTATTACTACGCTCCATCTTTCCCTGTTGGCGAAAAACAATCTGAGGATGGAGCCGAAGCCCATGCGCAATACGATCCAAAGGAGGAGTCACCGACCTCATGACTTCCAAAGAGCTTCCAAGAGGAAAAACAACTGCAAACATCCGGGCCCAACACCAGATGGCGATCTATGCACAAGTGTGTAGATCTGCAGCTCTACATGCCAAGAACAGATGCATACTGGTAAGTAGTATATTCCATTTGGTTTGATTGTCGTCTGTTTTTTCAAATGAAAATAAATAAATGAAATTTGGCCAATCAATTTCAGTCTCTTATTGGTCTGTAAAGACCTATTTCTTTTGGTAAAGTGCTCTGGGATCTCATATACGGCCGGACCCATTCACTGCTTACGACTTTGATGAGGATTTTCCTGGAGAAGATCTAGGATTACAGTTAATTTTTCCTTGAAATTTAATTTTCTATTGGAACTGCCAAGCTATAGAAAGCCCGGTATGTTATTGTCTGATATTGTTATTTTCAAAAACTGATACTCTGGCATTTGGTTTTCAATGAAGTGTCCGTTCTAGAGATGGAGATTAACTGATGTCAGCACGAAGTGAGTGCCTATATACTGATCCATGATGTCACTTCCAGAGGCATACAAGATCACAAAAAAATAGCAGTGGTGGTGTCCTGTTTTGCTACCTGCCAGTGCACTGAAGTGGTTAGTGTGAAAAATTCTAAATCCAGTTTAGTGCCTGGGTAATTCCCACAAGAAAGATTATCGCAGGTAAGTAAGTTGTTCAACAAGTATGACTGTTTGTATGTACAGTTAATCTAGTCTGATTTAATGTGATTGTTGTATATTTGTACTCTTTCTGCACTCCAGAACACGTTCAAAGTATCATGTAAATTTGAAATAATCAAAAATATATGCACTGGTATTAATTTTTTTTTTTTCCTCCAGTTGTTTTCTCTCTTTGCTCCTTGTTGCTGCTGTGGTTTGGAAGATCAAGCAAAGCTGTTGGGCATCACGAAGGAGAGAGGTTAGTTAAAAGCAATGCCTTTTTTTGTCTCAGACCTTCTCATTTCCTCATTTAGAAACTCCTCTATTCAGTCTGTATGTTTTTGACTATGTTCCACCAGTGCACCAATGACACACAAATGTATTCCTTGCAATATGTCTGGCTTCGTCACCCAATCTTCTGAATTTTAAATCCGCCATTAGTCAACAAAATCCACAGGCTTCATTCTGGGCATTCCTCTCAATCTTAATTTTCACATTAATAAAATTGTTGTAATGTTAATTCCAGTTATCTGCTAGAGACTATTATCCACAGATTCCTTGTCTTTGAATTTCCCATGTGTCAGACTGGATCCGAAAGCTTTTTGCCTGAGCAGTACCCCTGTGCACCGTTAAGTGGCGTCGATTAGCTTTGTGCTGCTACATCCACGCCAGAAGTGACGTCCGTGTCCCCTATATAGGCACAAACTTCTGATGTTAGTTTTTTTTCTCTCTGCGCCAGTTAGCACTGCTCCGGAGAAAGATCCACCCCTCTGTCGGTTGATAACAGAATTTTTTTCAACGTTTTTACTTGTTCTGTTTTGTGAGGAAGTCTTTGTCCTGGTTGTGTTGACGATGTCTTAGAGGAAGACAGGGTTTAAACCGTGTGGCGGCTGTCACCGCTCTATTGTCTGTTACAGACCCAAACCATGCGTCTGTGGTGTCTCAAGCGCAACCACGACTCCAAGTCATGCTCAGGCTGCCAGGCCATGACTCTGAACTCTTTGAGGGAGCGGTCCCTGAAGATGATAGAGACCTGGCAGGTGACACTGCGTCTCACAACTCCTCTGAGACCTCGATCCCGATCGAGAGGGAGGTCCGAAGACCACTCCAGGAACCCAAAGTAATTTTTTTCCCATTCCATTTCATCATTCGGGCAAGAGGCAAAAGAAGCCTAAGAGTGTTTTAACTTCTCATCGTTCGTCGGCTGACACAACGAAGAAGCGTCTGCATTCGAGGCATGGTTCTTCAGAGTCGTTGGCAGGGCTGACTCCGACCTCCCAGCTTTTCCGGACCCAGAGCAACCCCCGATCAGATAAAATTATTTTACAAGGCCATGCGCCGTATATTTGAGTGGCCTGACACCTCCAGCATGCCTTCGGGCCCCGCAGTGTCAAAGAAGCCCCCATCTGGTTCCGTGCCGGTATCTTCAGCCTTGAATCCGATGGGCCCTGTGGATCTGTTCAGCTGTGGCCGGTGTCGGTCGTGCCTCTCCCGATGCTGGCCCCGACACGGATGATCCATTGACAGCAGCAGCCTTCTTTGTATCCAAGAAGTGGACACAGAGCCGGAACTGAATCGACCGATGCCGGTTCCGGCTCCGACAGGAGCCCCGTGTCCTAGGTCAGCTCCTGAACCCTATTCTAAAGGGCTAGGCCTCAGGGAAGAATGAAAGGGGTCACTTGGCCCTTCTGAATTCCAGTTAGAAGGTCAGGAAGAGATGGACTGGTGTACCTGGGGAACCGAACTTCCTCACCCAACACTCTACCCCTGAGGGCTTGGTGGTCCAAGCCCGTAAATCCCATGGCACGTTCCCTGCCGCACCCCCGGACAAGAAATCCAAGAGACTGGATAGCTTGGGATCGATGATGTTTTCTTCCACCAGCCTTGCCTTGCGGTAGGTGAATACCACATTCATATTGGACCGCTACTCCCTCACATTGTAGGACACTGTTGCGCAAGTGCTGCCATAGTTCCCAGACAATTCTCTCCCAAGGGGTCAAGGACGGGAGAGACCCACCAAAATTCACCATTAAGTGTTGTTTGGACACGACCAATTCACTGGACAGAGTGGTTTCATTGACAGTGGTGCTGAGAACATCTGGCTTTTCAGGGGCTGTCAAAGCTTCTCTCATGGGCATGCCCTTTGATGGCAAACTTGTCTTCGGAGGCAAGTTAGACTCTGCGCTGGAGCGCTTTAAGGACTTGCGGGCTACGACCAAATCCTTGGGCCTCACAGATGCCCTGCGTCATCCCCAGTCTGCCTATCTCCCCTTTCGGGAGGTGCATACAAACACGTCCACCCTATTTCTGCCACCACCGCATGCAAGCTTCCAAGTCTATGCGGGGAGATGGTGGGGTTCATACCGACCCCCGTGGGTCAGGTTGCCTGAGGTCTGCCACAACCCCAATCTCCCTGCAGCCACAGCCTCTAACTCCTCCTAATTTGCCCTACAAGATCATGGGTGTCCAGCTGGTTTCAGAATTAGCCATCATTTCCACCACTGGCAGTCAATAATATCGGGCAGGTGGGTTTTATGGATTATTTGTAGGGTCTTCCCCCTGCCCTTTGAATCCTCTCCTCCCCCTTGCCTCCATCTCACAACCAGCTGACGGAGGATGAATTGTCCTTGCTTTCGGAGTAAGTCAGGGCTTTCTTGGACAAGAGAGGCATAGACAGGGTTCCGGTGTCTGACGTAGGCAGTGATTCAGTGATTGCTATTACCACTACTTTCTGATTCCCAAAAATAACAAAGAGCTTTGCCCTATCTTAGATCTGAGAACCCTTAACCTCTTCCTCAAAAAGGAGAAGTTCAATATTCTCACAGTGGCTCAGGTTTTGTCTGCCCTGGACCCAGGAGATTGCATGGTAGCAATGGATTTGCAGGACGCCTATTTTCACATACCCGTCCTGCCTGCCCATCAGCATTATCTGCAGTTTACAATAGGACACAAACACATTCAATCCATTGTGCTCTCTTTTGGCCTTACCAGCGCCCTCTGGTATTGACTAAGCTGATGGCAGTGGTGGCAGCTCGTTTGTGGAGATCAGAGTTGCCAGTTTTCCCCTTTTTAGATGACTGACTGTTTAAGGCAGGCTTGTCCCGGGTTGTCGTCTATCACCTTCAGACTATGATGAACCTCCTGCATTTGCTGGGGTTCACTATAAACTTTGTGGAAGTCACACCGGACTCCCTCTCAGATGCTCCTTTTCATCAGAGCTGTTCTGGCAGTTTTTCATGGTGAAGTTTCCAAGGTGGCTCTTGGTCATAGATGGTCTTCATCTTGAGTGGAGCTCAGGCCTCCTATACGCCTTTACGTCAATAGCGCTTCTGCCCAGAGCTCTCAAGAAGATGAGAAATGACCGGGCCCAAGTCATCCTTCTGGCTCCAGACGGAGCAAGGAGAGTCTGGTATCCCAAGCTTCACAGCATGAGCAACGATCCTCCGATCAGGCTGCCCCTTCAGGAAGATCGTCTGTTGCAGCAGCAGGGTAGGGATCTCCACCCGAACCTGTCATCTCTATGCCATGTTGCATGGAGATTGAGCAGTGAAAGTTTACAGCTTTTGACGTGCTTCCTGGAGTCTAGAGTGTTAATCTGGCAGCCAGCCGTCCCTCAACCAAAATGGTATAATCCTACCTTTGGAAAACAATTGTGGCAGGGTTTGATATACATTTCATTGCTCTCCTTTCTGCCCCTCTTTCTGAAGTTGTTTGTTCGTTCTTTCTCTTACCCAGCAGGGCACTCCTCTCGGAGCAATTAAGGGGTGTCATTCTGCCTTTTCTGTTTTTTTGCTGTTGTTGCCTGATCAATTCTTTATTCAAGTCCCCTATTGTACACAACTTCCTCAAGGGTCTTACTTTCACCATACATTATGCCTCAGTGGGACCTTAATTTGGTTTAGACTTTTTTTGTGTGTGCTCCTTTCGTGTTGTCCCCTCAGGCTTCTTACCTTGAAAACAGAATTCCTTGTGGCCCTTACATCTGCCCGCGGAGTAAGTGAGCTTCAGGCCTTATCTAAGCTGGCTTAACTATCAGTCTAGCCTGACAAAAGTGGTGCTGCACACAAGGGCTTCCTTTCTGCCAAAAGCAGTCACCCTTTTTCATGTAGGTCAGCCTATCACTTTGCCTACATTTGTACTCCTCCTCATCCCTCTAAGGAAGAGGAGCGACTCCACCATCTGGACCCAAAAAGAGCTTTGTCGTTCTATCTTGACTGCACATGAGTTCCATGTGAAAAACCAACTCTTCATCAGGAATCCTGGTGCAAAGAAAGGTCGGTCAGTGCAGAAGTGGATCATCTCCTGATGGGTCATGCTCCGCATCCAAGTCTGCTACATACTGGCCAAGAAGCAGCCTCCTTATGGTTTGCGGGCTCATTCCACCAGAGCTAAAGCACCGACCACTGTGCTAACACTGGTTCTGGATATCTGCCAGGCAGCAACGTGGGCTTCCCTGCACACACTCGCTAAGCATTGCTGTCTTGACAGTCAGGTCTGCAGGGATGTAATGTTTGTTTGTTAGTTCCTGTAGGATTTTCTCGTTTGAAATGAGTTCCCAGACCCTCCTCCAGGGATGGTATTGCTTGAGTATCTATTCAAAAGGTAAGGAATCTGCAGCTAGAAGTCTCTATCAAATGAACAAGTTACTTACCTTCAGTAAAGTATTATCTGGTAGAGACCATATCAAGCTGCAGATTCCTTACCGACCCACACATCCTCCAAGCTGTGCGAACGGATTTGTAGGAAAAGGGATGACCCTATTCAGGGCCCTAGTTTTGACAACAATGTGGTTAGTGTCCTCCTTGGCTCTGCGCTTCTGGCGTGGAAGGTCATGAAAAGTATCTGATGTCAGCGTGCCTAGGTGGCACCAATTTAAGTACCAAAAATGTCATCTTCAACACTGATGAAATGAAAAGTAAAAATATTGTAACAAAACAAATACTTTTACTACAGCTCTCCCAGACCAAAAACTAAAAAGGTGCGACTAAGGAGATAAAAAATTGCTTCTGAAGGTCTAGCACTCTGCATTGCCAATGCTACATGCCTTCTCTGCCATATGTTCATACTTTGTGGGAGACGATGAAAATGCATTGGGGTGCTCACTTGGCCTAGCCTTCCGTATCGGACTACAGGAGGTAACCACATGAAGACTAGGGCAGTAATGTGTAACAAACAGTGTCTCAAGCAAGGGTATTATTTGGCATACAAGTATAATAGGCACAATGAATTACCATAGATTATATCAAGAGGGAAGAAAGCCAGGGAGACATTTTTGCAGAAGATCAATTGTATTTCAATTGTTGATCATGTTGGACATATTAAACTTCATATGTACAATCACATGAGGCAGTAGCACTGTGTTACATTAAATGACATGTAACCGATAATATACTGTGTACAAGTGCTCGTGACGTTTTGGTGACGGCGCAAGTGACACGTGATTTTGTATATACCGCGATTGTGGTAGGCTCAACAAAAGGTAAGTGAAAGTAAAAATCTTTATACAATTTGAGATACCCAAACAATTAATGGTACATGGATAAAGAGAAGTAAGGTAGGGCATCCAGTATATAAAGGTGCCAGGAGTTCTGCTGTGGCCTAGCCTTCCAGCAAAATTGTTCCACTATCATTGCCATGGCTTTTGGGGTTTTCCAGCGGGGCATCTCTCACACCAACAGTAACCTTTCCAACCAGAATAAGGGCCCATGCAGCTTCAACTGTCCTTAAGGTGCAGGGATTGTTTTGAAAGATGCCATTATCAGCAACAGTTCCTGTCCTGATGAATACAGGCCCCAGCTAGGCCCGCAGAACACAAGGGTTCGCTCTCCTGTAATGGAATCTATAAGGAAGTTGGCACGGAAACTGCAAAGTACAAAGACAGCATTTATTAACCCTTAAGGGTGGTCCTACAATCCACACAACACTCTTCAGTATTGCATAGAGTAGCACAAAGAACTTACGTACATGGTCCCCTTTTATACACAATAGAGGGGCTCATAAGTGGGTGGATACAACATGAAGTCGAGGAACATTACCATTTATGGTCATTTTCGATACTGAATCAATATGTGGGCGGAGCTAACGCACTCCTTGAGCCCGCGGAAACATGGTCAAGCAAGGCTAACTAATAACAGATGTGGTCAAGTCTGGGCATGTGCCAGATGGACAAAGGAGCTATTTATAGACTGTTACTAGGCAGATTGCAAGAGCAACTAACACAGAGGTTGGACTCTTCTCGTGGGGAACACGTGGAAGCATGACAATACAAAATGGAGTCCAAGCTTCGGTCAACATAACAGAGAAAACACGATCTATAAAAGGGGAATTAATGTCTTTAGTAAATGCTTAATCACATCGTTGTTTCAATTTACAACAGACGACCCTTTCAGCATTTACTGAAGACATCCGGTTTGTTAGGATAATCATCATATATGTCAATTGTCATCATTTCTTCAACTTCTTTAGCTAAACGTTTTTGGTGGGCAACATCGGCAATAGCTTTCTTATCCGGGATACAAAATGATACACATAATGAGCAGAGCAAGGGACCACATTGAATACAGATACAGCATGAAAACAGAACCGCTACAATAATGCAGAGACCAGTTAGAACCTTCCATCCCCAGGCGGTAATTAACGCCCAAAACCATCCAGAAAAGGACCAAGTGCCGTTCTCTGTATGGATCTCAGCTGCAATTTTATGCAGTTTATTGATGGCATTATAAACTGATGGCGTATGATCAGGGATAAACACACAACAGCTACTTCCAATAATTTTACATGCTCCTCCTCTGTCAGCTAGCATAACGTCTAACACCATACGATTCTGCAATGCAACAATTCTAGTAATCTGCAATTCCTCAGTAAGATTCCCAAGAGCAGCAGCAGTCTGATTTGTCACAGCTTCTACCACTCTTGTTAACCTTCGGATCTTCCTACTGTTCAGGGCAGCTCCAACAAAGAAAAACAGTCCTAAGTTAAAATCAATATACTGCTGCAGACTGGTATCGGTCTGATCTACATCGTCAATTGATAAAGTACGTTTATACCTATTTACAGTCACATTATTCAATAATTTCAGATCCTTGTGATAAGATGCGGGTGCTAGGAATACAGGAGGTAATAGAAATGATACATAGCATACCCCAGACCACCCAGCCGGCAGACGGTAATAACCTTTATTTCCACACACAAAATACGTATTATGGGAGGCCAAGAAGGTACTATTGTTCAACCCATCAATATTCAAAACAGTAATGCAATCACTAACACCAACAGGGATGAAACCCACACTCTGGACACACAGGTCCGCTTGAGCTTGTGCTACTTGGATCACAAATTTGTCTTTTCCCACAGTGTCTCTTGTGTTCGTGAAGATGTAGGGAATGGATTCATTGTCTGGTCGGTACTCTTCCCACTCCCAAATTGTCCCGTTCGCTTGTGGATACCCATTTTTGTCTTGATGGCATTCTTTATTAAGTCTAAAAAGCAATCGTCCCACTGTCGGTTTCCGAGTGGCAAAAAGCAAAGTATACCATGCTCTACAAGAGCCATTATGAGAGAAAGGAAGTGGTATAAATGGCGTTCCTCCTTTCTTCTGATGAGCTGGCATCATCCCACATATCCAACAGTTCGTAGCATTCGTAGCAACGTGGGTATGATGCAGCATCTGGATGAAAGTGTTATTCAAGTAAGATTGTCGATGCTTCAACTCTTGATACGGTAATGTATAAAAGTAGTGCTCCTCAGGCACCGGAGTTGTCAACACAAGAATCTTCCGAGCGGGAGTTACATCCTCCACAAACCATGTGGTTATCCCAACAATGGCTACTGTCAACATGAACCCTAATGCACAAAGGATTTTCTTTTTCTCCATATCAAAGCAAAAATAAAACCCAATATCTTCCTGAAACTAAAAGTCTGTCAGAACTCTTCCCCTTGGGCAGCGGTTGATTTCTTCACCAGCGGGCCAAGACGGGTGTCGCTACACTAATGCAGGGCTGATCCCCCCCCCCTTGCCTCATCGGCTCTCCGTTTCACTAACCCAAGGGCCGTTCTGACAGTATGTCCCGGTACTGGAAAACTCACTTCCTTGGTCGAAGATGATATCGCCTTCCTCCAGAAGTCGCGTGGTCCGGAAAGAGCTCCTCAGTGGCGTTTGGCTCCGCAGCACGGCCTGTCTCTGCAGCCAAAATTTCTCGTTGATCGGTCAGCGCGGCAGGTTCCACCAATCCGGACGGCACCTTCCTACAGTGCAGAGAGTGGATCCAATTCTTTCGGTTGGAGACTCGCACAGCCGTCCTCGTGGCGAGGAGGACCTGCTCAGGGCCCACCCATCTTGGCTCCAAACTGTTCGTTCTGTCGAAGACTTTCACCATGACATGGTCACCAGGCCGGAGACCATGTCCTTCGCCGGTAGACCGATCAGGGAGCGCCTCTCGGACCTGTTGATGGATAGAAACCAAGTTATCCGTTAACTGTGCCAGATAATCGCTCATCATTACACAAGGTACATCATACACAGCCTTAGGTCTTTGTGGACCCCAAATATTCATTGGGCGTCCAAAAACGATCTCATATGGCGTAAGGCCAGTTCGAGAGTGCGGTACTGATCTAATTGACAATAACGCCAGTGGCAGAGCGTCTGGCCAAGTCAAAGACGTCGAAGCTTGAATTTTGGCGATCTTAAGCTTCAGTGTACCATTATACTTCTCAACTAGGCCTGCAGACTGAGGGTGAAACACGGCGTGGAACTTCTGAGTGATGCCTAGGCCCTTCAAGACATACTTTATAACATCCGCTACAAAGTGAGGGCCGTTATCACTCCACAGAAGTCTACAAACGCCATATCGAGGGAAGAACTCTTTCAGCAGCATCTTCGCAGTAGTCATTGCAGTATTGTCTTTCGTAGGGTACGCTTCAACCCATTTGCTGAAAGCGCAGACCACTACTAGAACATACTTCAGATTATTACAGCGCTCCAGTTGGATATAATCCATCTGCAGAACCTCAAAGGGTGCAGTGGGTGTCACAAATCCTCCTGCTGGAGTTCGAGTACCTTTTCCTGGGTTATACCTCAGGCAGACCATACAGGTCTGCACCACCCTCTTCGCTGTGCTAGCAATCTCTGGATGCTCCCAGACTTGGGTAAGCAATTTTACAATTGCGGAAGCTCCAACATGTGCTAGCCCATGTGCCATCTGAACCATAGGTTGTACAAAGGCCGTGGGTAATTTCCATCTATCCATCTGCTTATTTCTCCAGCAACCCTCGTCATCCAGTTCTCCCTCGCTAGCCCATTGTTCCCGCTCTTTGTCAGAAGCGGTCCTTTGCATTTCTCGCACTTCCTCTTTCGCGTCATGCCATCTCTCCACCTGTGATTTCACTACATACATGGCAGTAGTACCGGGCTGCATCGCAGTCTCCCGTGCTACTCGATCCGCTAACGCATTTCCTTCTCCAACTTTATCAACTACTTTCTTATGGGCGCTACACTTAACGATGGCAATTTTCTTTGGGTATGTCAATGCAGTTAGAAGATTATGAACTAACTCTCCATGCATTATCTGTACTCCATGTGACGTTAAAAACCCTCTCTCCTTCCAGAGTAGGCCGAAGTCATGCGCTACTCCGAAGGCATAGCGGCTATCTGTATAAACATTCACACATAGTCCTGTACTGAGCTCACATGCTCGTGTTAATGCTATCAGTTCCGCTGCTTGAGCTGATTTCTGTGGTATGCGTGCTGTCTCCACTATCGTTTGTAATGTGGTAATTGCATACGCGGCTGAAGTCGTACCATCTGGTAGCTTCAGACAGGATCCATCCACCCACAGTTCTCCATCTACATCTGGAAAGGGCGTATCCTGGAGATCAATACGACCCTTTGTTTGTTCCTCAGTCACGAGAATACAATCATGCGCTTTCCGCGCCTCAGGCTGGGTTTCGGGGTATGGCAACAATGTTGCCGGGTTTAACGTTACGCACCTTTTCAACGTAATATGAGGAGCCAAAAGCGTCAACTCATATCCCGTTAAACGGGCACTGGTCAAATGCTGCGTCTTTGTTTGATTAAGCAGGGCATCGACAGCATGGGGGACTAATACCAACAGCTTATGAGATAACACAATTCCCTCGCTTTGGCGTATTGACACAGCTGTCGCCGCAACCGAGCGAAAACACCCTGGTAATGCTCGGGCGACAGGATCAAGTACAGCCGAAAAATATGCACATGGGCGCTGCTTATCGCCATGCATCTGTACTAAAACTGACAGTGCACATCCATCTTTCTCATGCACATACAACGAAAAGGGTTTTGCATAATCAGGGGTCCCTAACACTGGTGCTGAACAAAGGGCCTGTCGTAGTCGCTGAAAAGCAGTATCACACTCATCTGACCAAGGGATTGGGATAGGCGTGTCCTTTGTCAAGAGGGCTAACAATGGCTTAGCTATGTGCGAAAACCCCAGTATCCACTGTCTACAAAAAGAAACAAGGCCCAAAAATGCACGCACATCCTTCTGTGTGGACGGCCTCGGTGTATCCAAAATTACTTGGATACGATCCGGTGTGAGTGCACGTCCCTCCTTAGACAAAAGGTGACCCAAATAAGTCACCTTTGGTCTACAGAATTGCAATTTCTTCCTAGATACCTTATGATTGTGGGATGCTAAAAAAGAAAGTAAGGATAACGTACTTTTTTCACACAACTCCAGGGTGTCAGCCGCCAGCAAGATGTCATCAACATATTGAATGAGGGCGACCCCCTCGAGCAGAACAAAGGAATCCAATTGTCTTTTCAAAGCCTGACTGTAAATGCTAGGGCTTTCTGTATAGCCCTGAGGAATCCTACAGAAACGATAAGATCTATTATTTAATGTGTTGGAAACAGCCCACTCCCACTCCGCAGGGTGGTGGCGGACCTTCCCGACACAACGGGGTAGCTTGGCTCGAGTGGTCAGGAAACAGGCGCAGTGCTAAGCATACAATATACCCATACAATAACCATGCGTGCATCCGTTCCAAAAACGACTCTACACCGTAAAAATTATGAAAATATGTTTCTTTATCTTTCTTCTCTTAGTTGCTGATTGGGAAAATAAATAACAATCACAGTATATACATTTTAAATAGAGCAGGTCAAATAAATATTTGCTGTTTGCTGAAATAAATAGGGGTGATCATAAATAACAGGGCATAAATACAAGTGCAATATATACAGACAATTAAATACTTTGAGGTAATAAATACTGTACCAATAAATACTGTACCAATAAATACTGTACACCAACAAGTCCTGTGGACCTATAAATACAGTGCAGCATTAAATAGATAGGAACTTAATAAATACAGTATCCCCAATAGATAATTAGAAGTATACAGTACACTTTGTGAATCAGATGGCACTTCAATTCTTAAGGGCTGATTTGGCCCAGGTACAGCTTGTAGGGTGTGGAAGGCTTGAGGGGGGCTACTCCCTGGCTGAGGCAAAGGCTGAGGCCTAAACTGAGGTAGATCAAAAAAAGGGAGGGGGAAATTCCAATGCCCTGGCTTCCCTCTCCACACAACCTCTCTAGGTTAGTCCCAGTTCACCCCAGGCACAGTCAGGTGGGTTTCAGCACCTCCCTAGCCCCTCAGAGTAGTCTCTCAGGTCTCCACAGGGCCTTAGGCGCCCTCTACTCCACTTACTGCCCTTTTCTGATGTTCCGACGCCGCTGGAGTCGTGTCGACGCCGTGAGGCGGTTCCGGTTCGGTCTCGACGGCCTCGGCACAGTGTCAGTTCTAGACGACGCCGGTAGGCGGTTCCGGTCCGATGTCGGCGGCCTCGGTTCGATCTCGACCTCCTATTCGACGGCGTCGGGCAGTCTCTACTCGATGTCGACCTCGGGCGGCTCCGGTCCGATGGCGCTCTCGGCTTCGATGACGTCGGCCGGCCTGGCCTCGATGTCGACTTCCGGCGACTCCGGGGTGCGATCCTCACCCCCGACCTCCGGTGCTCCTCCTCTCAGGTTCCGGGCGACTCCGGAGTGCGATCCTCACTCCCGACCTCCGGTGCTCCTCGACCTCGGTCTCCGACGACTCCGGAGGGCGGACTTCACCCTTCCGATGACGCCGCTCACTCGACCTCGGTTCACTTCCTCCTCGACCTCTGGTATTCCTCTCGACCCCCGCCGGCGCCCTCTTACGACCTCAGGCGGCTCCGGGTACGACGTCTGCTACCTCAGTCAGCGCCGCTTCTCCACCTCGGGCTCCAGGTCTTCGGCTACTCGACGCCAGGCTCCAGGGAAACCAGTTCTCAGGTCAGAATCTTGCTGCTTTCTTGGTTCTAAGGCCTGTTCCTGCTGTCCAGGTCCTTAGGATGGTTTTCTTCTGACTTCTTCCCACACAGGGCTATAGGCTGGGATCCATCAGTAGGGACAAGTATCAAGGGTGGGTTTATGGACCCCACTCCAGGCACAAGTTTCCACCCCTGCTGCTTCACTCCTTCCTCCTTCACTGTTGTGCTCCTCTCTCTTCACCAGTCAGGTGCCAACTGCCAGCTCCAACTGCCAACTGCCTCTCTTATCCTCCCAACATTCTAAACGGTTTCCAACTGTCACACAGTTCTGGAATCTCCTGGAAGGTTCTGGAAGGTGCTGGTAGGTTCCAGTGGATGCTGGTGATGTCATAGGAGGCCACCATTTTGTGCTTCAGGCCCTCAGTTAGAAGTTTCAGGGGTAGATAAAATGGCTCCCTGAACCTGTAGCAACATGAAAAATGAAAACAACTGAGGGTAAAAGGGCCAAGTCCTACACAACCCCCTTCCAGCCAAAAGCCAGGGTAGACCGATCAATGCCTTGATGGTCTTCCCTGCTTGGGGCGAGAAAAGGTGGACGCAGGCCCGCAACGGCAGGAGCACCCGCAAGTTCTCCTCCGCTCTGGAACCCAATGGTTCCCTAACTAACCTCCCTGGACCAACAAAACCACCCCACGGGGGTTCCCTAGCTAGTTGTGGCCAGGACCGGCCCCTGGACCATCCAGATGTCTCTGGCCCGAGTGATCTCGCGGAGTGGGGGGCAGTAGCCCCAGGCCTGTAGTGCCCGTTGACCACTCCGGTCCTCCTCCTTGCAGTCCTAAACTGCCTCTGGTCCTTCCTCCTGGGTTTCACACCCTTAGGCTGACCAGCCTTCAGGGGCGAGGCTCTCCTCCCCCTAACTCTCCTTCTGGGGTTCCTCATCCTTCCCTGCGAGGCACCCTCAGACCAACACTTCCTCCTTAGTCTAGGGCCTTGACCCCTCAACTGATCCTTCAACCTAGGGTCTAAACCCTTAGGCTGAGTCGGTGCCCGAGGCGAGACCTTCCTCCCTCTGCACCCCCTTCCAGATTTCAGCACCCTCCTAACGGGAAAAGTACCCCTGGAAGTCAATTTCGGGGGGACCCGGTTAACCGAGGCCCCACCCGCCAGGTCAGGCAACCCCTGAGCCTGGCATCCCAGCCCAGGACCTAAACCCTGAAACTGGGCTAACCCCAGAACCTCAGGCGCGCTGGTTACAGTCACCCTGGGTCCTCCTGACACTAGGGGCTCCCCTGCACTGGAGGGCACATCGGGACAGCCTAGGCTCCCAACCTGGGGCTCCCTTGCGGAACTCTCCAGGCCCTGAGACTTCGGTTGGGGCACCTCGGGACACCTCCCCGTCTCACGCCTTCCTACAGATAGGTCGTGAGGCCCTACAACCCTCTCTCCCTGGGACCTAGCTGGGCTATCTGCCACTTCTCTCACCTCGCTGGGTGGGGAGATCCCTCACTACCCCCTTCAGGTTCACACCCCAATGCCTCCTCAGACACCCTGGTGATGTCTTCCTGGGGTAAATAAACTTCTAGCTCCTGTGAAGCTTCTGGTATGCTGCCACCAGTGTCCTCGCTGGACACACTCATCTGGAGGGCACGCAGCTTCATCTCCTTCATCCAAAGCTCGTGCGCCCTCCTTTTCTCCTCCATCTCTTTCTCCAGCCTTGCTAAGTCCCATGCGAGCTGTCTTTTCTCCCTCCGGTCTGTTAACTTCCTGACTTGGGCCACAGTGTACGTTTTTAGATTGTCTAGTACAACCTCCATCTTGCCCACTCAGGTTAGAGGACAGGTTTTTGTGCAGTAACTATGCAGGGGGGTACCTTTAATAATACCTCCTCCCACCACCAGAGTAAATTTGGAAAAAACAAAAACCCACAATTAGGAAGGCCGCTGTGAGAAAACTCCCGGTGTAGGCCTATGGACTACCCACAGTTATTGTTGAGTATATGTAGGCACAGCTCTATCCCACCACTGAACACCAATTTATGTTGGAAACAGCCCACTCCCACTCCGCAGGGTGGTGGCGGACCTTCCCGACACAACGGGGTAGCTTGGCTCGAGTGGTCAGGAAACAGGCGCAGTGCTAAGCATACAATATACCCATACAATAACCATGCGTGCATCCGTTCCAAAAACGACTCTACACCGTAAAAATTATGAAAATATGTTTCTTTATCTTTCTTCTCTTAGTTGCTGATTGGGAAAATAAATAACAATCACAGTATATACATTTTAAATAGAGCAGGTCAAATAAATATTTGCTGTTTGCTGAAATAAATAGGGGTGATCATAAATAACAGGGCATAAATACAAGTGCAATATATACAGACAATTAAATACTTTGAGGTAATAAATACTGTACCAATAAATACTGTACCAATAAATACTGTACACCAACAAGTCCTGTGGACCTATAAATACAGTGCAGCATTAAATAGATAGGAACTTAATAAATACAGTATCCCCAATAGATAATTAGAAGTATACAGTACACTTTGTGAATCAGATGGCACTTCAATTCTTAAGGGCTGATTTGGCCCAGGTACAGCTTGTAGGGTGTGGAAGGCTTGAGGGGGGCTACTCCCTGGCTGAGGCAAAGGCTGAGGCCTAAACTGAGGTAGATCAAAAAAAGGGGGGGGGAAATTCCAATGCCCTGGCTTCCCTCTCCACACAACCTCTCTAGGTTAGTCCCAGTTCACCCCAGGCACAGTCAGGTGGGTTTCAGCACCTCCCTAGCCCCTCAGAGTAGTCTCTCAGGTCTCCACAGGGCCTTAGGCGCCCTCTACTCCACTTACTGCCCTTTTCTGATGTTCCGACGCCGCTGGAGTCGTGTCGACGCCGTGAGGCGGTTCCGGTTCGGTCTCGGCGGCCTCGGCACAGTGTCAGTTCTAGACGACGCCGGTAGGCGGTTCCGGTCCGATGTCGGCGGCCTCGGTTCGATCTCGACCTCCTATTCGACGGCGTCGGGCAGTCTCTACTCGATGTCGACCTCGGGCGGCTCCGGTCCGATGGCGCTCTCTGCTTCGATGACGTCGGCCGGCCTGGCCTCGATGTCGACTTCCGGCGACTCCGGGGTGTGATCCTCACCCCCGACCTCCGGTGCTCCTCCTCTCAGGTTCCGGGCGACTCCGGAGTGCGATCCTCACTCCCGACCTCCGGTGCTCCTCGACCTCGGTCTCCGACGACTCCGGAGGGCGGACTTCACCCTTCCGATGACGCCGCTCACTCGACCTCGGTTCACTTCCTCCTCGACCTCTGGTATTCCTCTCGACCCCCGCCGGCGCCCTCTTACGACCTCAGGCGGCTCCGGGTACGACGTCTGCTACCTCAGTCAGCGCCGCTTCTCCACCTCGGGCTCCAGGTCTTCGGCTACTCGACGCCAGGCTCCAGGGAAACCAGTTCTCAGGTCAGAATCTTGCTGCTTTCTTGGTTCTAAGGCCTGTTCCTGCTGTCCAGGTCCTTAGGATGGTTTTCTTCTGACTTCTTCCCACACAGGGCTATAGGCTGGGATCCATCAGTAGGGACAAGTATCAAGGGTGGGTTTATGGACCCCACTCCAGGCACAAGTTTCCACCCCTGCTGCTTCACTCCTTCCTCCTTCACTGTTGTGCTCCTCTCTCTTCACCAGTCAGGTGCCAACTGCCAGCTCCAACTGCCAACTGCCTCTCTTATCCTCCCAACATTCTAAACGGTTTCCAACTGTCACACAGTTCTGGAATCTCCTGGAAGGTTCTGGAAGGTGCTGGTAGGTTCCAGTGGATGCTGGTGATGTCATAGGAGGCCACCATTTTGTGCTTCAGGCCCTCAGTTAGAAGTTTCAGGGGTAGATAAAATGGCTCCCTGAACCTGTAGCAACATGAAAAATGAAAACAACTGAGGGTAAAAGGGCCAAGTCCTACATAATGTAAACCCAAAAAGATATCGGCTATCAGGGTGAATGGGAATGGAAAAGAAGGCATTTTTCAAATCAATCACTGAGAACATGGTCGCCGTAGGCGGGACCAAAGTAAGCAATGTCGTGATATCGGAAACCACTGGGTATTGAGGTATCACGATCTTGTTCACTTCTCTCAAATCAATTATAAACCGATAAACTCTGGCATCCGTATCCTTTTTCAGTATGGGAAGAATCGGACTGTTACAAATGTTGTAGGGGACTTCCTCGACTACCCCAACCGTTATCAAATCCTGCACTATCTGTATAAGAGCCTCCTCCCCCTCCTGGGAAATACGGTACTGTGGGAGGCGTGGTAACACCGCCCCCTCCTGGACGCTAATGTGGACCGGTGGAATCACCATTTGTCCCATATCAGTATCCGAAGTTGCCCACAAAGCACGAGGGAGGGTAGCTAACAGCGCATCCTCTGACATCGTACACATCCGTGCAGAGCGGGGGTAATTGTCATTCAATATTACCCGCACACCAGCAGGGGAGCAGCGGATAGTAGCCCTAAAATGCTTTAACATATCAAGACCCATAATATTGTCCGGTGTGTACGGGGCAAGCAGAAACGGACAGGGTGCAGAAAAAGAATCGACCTTAAACATGAGGGGCTGTGAAAGAGGGCTTCGGGAGAGTGTACCATCAAACCCTACCGATGTGACCATTAAGCCGGATGGGGGAGCCCCCGGAACCAATTGCTTAGATAGCGCACTACGTGTCGCTCCAGTATCCACTAGGAACTGATCAGTAGAGCCCAAAACCTCAGCCGATACATAAGGGCCCTTCTGATCGACCGGCACCTCAACTGATTCTAACCCCCATCCAACGCTTTCCTATGCATGCTGAGAGTCATGGTACCCGACCGGTCAATCCCTGACGCTTGATACTGATGCTGGCGATCGAAAACATTTGATCTATCTCGGTGCTGCCCAGCAGAGTCAAAACGAGCCTGTTCGTTAGAATTCCCTCGGAAGTTCGAGAAACCCCCTCTACCTCGCGGGCCACCGTGGGTATGCCCCTGACGCGATGCATGCAACACCGGGCAGTCCCTAGCCCAATGACCCGATTGCTTACAATACGCACATTGATTCCTATTCAAATCAGACCGGCCCGAGGGAGGACCATAAGATCCTCCCCTACCTCTATTACTACCCCGTCGAGGCGGGCCATAGACTTGTGCCAACATCACCTTTGTTTTCAAATCTTTCGATTTCTTTTCCTCCTGACCCTTTGCTTCTTGCTCCTGACGCTCATAATACTGGGCGATAGTCAGGAGGGCCGTCGGTGTAGCGGAGGACCAAGAACTTTCACTCGCTTTTAGACGGGCCGCAACTGCCGGCAGCAGATTAGCCACATATTTATCCGCAAAAAGGTGGCGTCCCGTATCGTCGGTAAGCGACTGTCCACTAAAATCATGAAACGTCTCCTCAAAGCGCGTAAAGAAGTCCGCAACTGACTCATCAACTTTCTGTTTACATGCAGCTAACATATTCCAGTCAATCCTTTTAGGGGGGATAATTGTCTTCAACTTAGCCACAATAGCAGCAGGGAGATCTAAAATATTCTGGGGCGGTTTCTGCGCAGGCTTCCTCTCCCTATCCTCATCCTCCAGTTCAGACCATCGAGCCTTAAAAGTGGCAGCATCATCTACCTTTCGCACAGATCGCCACATATCTGGTGGTAGAATAAGCCCAAAGAACAAATCTATATCTGCTAAAGTCATAACGCAAGAATTCAAGGCCCCCTCGACTTCTTCATAGAAGGCCGCTGGATTCTTGCGGGGGTCGGGCAGCGCATTCTTCAATGCCATAACATCAGCCCTATGCCATGGAGTGTAAACCCAATTATACACAAAATATCCCTTAGCATCGGCGGAGGTAATGTCCGAGCTAGTACCCGCTCCTTTAGGAGGAACATACAAAGGCGCCGCCTCTCGCATTGGTTTAACATGCACTATGTCATCCTTATCTGACTGGGAGGTGGATGAGTGGCCCTCTGTTGTGCACGAATCCGACTGCTTCTCCTCCCCTGCTCGCTGGCGCGCTTTCTCTTTAAAGACCAGCACCTCGTCCCGCAAGGCGAACAGCCGCCGAGCCGTATCTGGAGCCTTAGAAAAAGAGAAAACACCATTACGCAATGCTTTAGCATCCGATGACACTTCGTCGGGCTCAAAAACACCAGAACGTTTCCGGAAAGCATCAATCACTTCCTCCGCGAAATGACCCAGAAAATACAATTTATCTCTTTCCTGCCACGGCCCCCAAGTATGGAATAATTCCTCTATGGATACCTTGCCGTTAAGTGCACGGAAGGAAATTTGCCGAAGCGCAGCCATTTGTTCGGCTGATAACATGGACCGCGTATCTACCTGACCCGGGACAGAATCTTGCGGCCTCGGAGCAGATGCGCCGACATAAGGGGGCGGAGAGCGATCTAGTAAATAAAAATCATCATCAAGATTATTAAGGACAGGATAAAGTGGCTGCCGAACAGCGTATTGACCCGAAACTTGTAGCCTACGCTCCTTCTCTTGCCTGTCCGTCTGCTCTCTGTCCTCCCGACGCTTCGCTTCCTGTGCTCGCACATGATCATTCTTCCGTTGTTCTTTATCAAACAGCGCTTTCTCACGCTTCTCTCGCTCACGCACCTCCTTCACCCACAACCGCACACACTCAAACATATCCTGACGAGCACGCCGCTTACACATACACTGTTCCACATACTCAATCTTACGTATATCAAACGATCCATACAAAGGCCATCGCAACTCAGGATCCTTTTTTGTATATTTCCTCCATACTGTGCTGTACATTATGGAAGAAAGACCATGCTTCACATACATATCCCTATTAGGAGTCCCCTCTGGGGGAGCTGGAGCAGATTCCTCGAGGTTCAACCGGTTCCCAAAACAGCCACACCACTTACGGAGTGCGCTGAAAGCAGGCATGCTCAGAAATAATGCAAAATATGCAATATTATAGAAAAATGGCACTTAATCGTTGCGCCGTTCAAAGTTACACAGCTCCGGAGAAATCTCTCCACATTACCTGCCTATATGTGTTGCAACGCATATATATTCACAAAGACAAATTCAAAATATGACTAGTCATCACAAATCAAACTCAAATAGCCAGATCAGGCTTCAAAAACTCGGAGCAAGTACCGTACACCGGTTCTTACCAATCAAGAGTCCAGATTCCAACTGCCAAGCTCCACAATCGCCCAAACGGCTTTCACGGCAAGACCGACAGAAGAGGTCTCAGTCGAGGACCGGCGCCACCCAGACGGTCAGCTCGGAAGGGAAGGAAGAAAAACCTCGGGATGCCAGGGCTAAGACGCCGCTGGCAGTGATCACGTCCCCGGCCCAATTCCTCACCTTCGTCGCGACCAGTCCTTCGAGCATCCGAGTCGCCGATGAGCCCCACGTGACGGGCGCCAATTGATGAATACAGGCCCCAGCTAGGCCCGCAGGACACAAGGGTTCGCTCTCCTGTAATGGAATCTATAAGGAAGTTGGCACGGAAACTGCAAAGTACAAAGACAGCATTTATTAACCCTTAAGGGTGGTCCTACAATCCACACAACACTCTTCAGTATTGCATAGAGTAGCACAAAGAACTTACGTACATGGTCCCCTTTTATACACAATAGAGGGGCTCATAAGTGGGTGGATACAACATGAAGTCGAGGAACATTACCATTTATGGTCATTTTCGATACTGAATCAATATGTGGGCGGAGCTAACGCACTCCTTGAGCCCGCGGAAACATGGTCAAGCAAGGCTAAGTAATAACAGATGTGGTCAAGTCTGGGCATGTGCCAGATGGACAAAGGAGCTATTTATAGACTGTTACTAGGCAGATTGCAAGAGCAACTAACATAGAGGTTGGACTCTTCTCGTGGGGAACACGTGGAAGCATGACAATACAAAATGGAGTCCAAGCTTCGGTCAACATAACAGAGAAAACACGATCTATAAAAGGGGAATTAATGTCTTTAGTAAATGCTTAATCACATCGTTGTTTCAATTTACAACAGTCCTATCCATCTTCAGCTGGATCTACCACTTCAACCTCTTACTCCTCCCTCCTCTGCTGCCTTCTTAGATAGGGGATGGGTATTCTACGTTGTCACCATTTGGAAGATTACAATAGATTTCTGGCTGGTCCAACTTATCCTCCAGGTCTGCACCCTTCCCTACCTTTGCCCAGACCCCCTCCTTCAGCAGAACTGTGCTCCCTGGGACAAGCCTCAATCTTGGAAGCCGAGGGTTCTTGCTGTTCTATTCAAAGGTGCAATCGAAGTAGTACTCTTGAGGGAGATGGGCAAAGGATTTTTGCCCCTTTACTTCTTGCACCCCAAACAAGACTAGGACCTGAGACCCATCCTGGATCTTAATCTCGTAACCTTTTTTCATTTGGCTGATTTTGTTGCCGAGAAGAGCTCTTGCTTGGGAAAATGGTCCAGATGTAGTCTATCACCTAGGGAACACTTATAAGATGAAAAAAGTGCAGGAAGATATAGCATTCACCAGAAATATTGTTACCAAAGCTAAGTAACATTTTCTTCAGGACCTTACTTTCTTCTCATCTGTGATGTATACCAACGAGGTCAGAGCCCTCTGTAGAACCTCAGTCAGTCTGCAATGCTGCTTGTTATATTCAGTGTTCAGCTATTCTGATTAACCACTGAATTCATTGGCTAATAACACTAGTCAGCTTCTGCTGTGAAGTCCATTGTCTCTGATCCATCTTCTCTCAAAGGGCAGTGGTGTAGCTGCCACTTACAGGTCCAATAACACTTTACCTGTGGAGATCTCCTCTCAGAGCATGGACAGGGGCTTTTCCTAAACTGTGCTTAGGAAGTTCACGCTGTGCAGAATCATGAGAAGAGCTCTTAAACTAATTGTTGTCTCGGTGGTATACTCTCCATACTACATCCATGGGTTAAGTGTGCTCAGTACCAGCCAGGGATAGGCTGTTGACTGTCATTATCTGGCTTTCATTTACATGATGATATTCTATTGTATTAAACTTTGTCCCTTAAATGGGACCCCCTTTTCTGGAAGGTTTGACTGGATTTGAAACGCCATCCTACACCCCTGTCATTATAGGTTTCATTGCAGGCCCCATAGTCTGATTAATAATACCCTTGTATGGAAATTACTGAAGTGGCTCTTGTGGCTTTGAAAGGGCACTAGGAATATCCATTCTTTGCTTCTGGAAAGAGCATCTGATAGAGACTTTTAGTTGCAGATTCCTTACCTTACTTGGGGTGGTGCTTACATAGGTGACCACGTCACTCCCAGTGCTGACGATGCTGCCCAGAACCGAACAAAACACCCAATGGTGCGCAGGGGTACTGCTCATGCAAAAGTTTCCAGATCCAGTCTGACGCCTGGAAAATTCAAAAGTAAGGAATCTACAGCTAGATATGGTCTCTACCAGATAATGCGTTACCGAAGTTAAGACCCCTTCCTTTTGGAAAGGGAGAGTTGGAGTCCTTCTTCCTTTAAATTATGAGCTCTGTATAGGATTCTTCCATTGGCAATGCTGCAGTGTGTCCATGAATGCAATGGAGCCCCACTGTGTCATGTTCCCTTTGGCTGCCTCTGTTAACATTCACTTGATCTATGGGCTTTAGGACTTGCTACCCATGAGTGACTGATTACGATGTGGACACTTCTTACTTCCCACCAGAAGACTCATTGATTAATTCATCAAGTTTATCTAAGTAGTAAACACTCTCAAATTATGGTCTTTAAAAAAACCATGATGCAAATATTTACGCTTCTTCTGGGTTGCGCTAGTGTGCCTTCTGGCCTTCTTGGACCAATCAGGGCCTATATTCATCCTTCAGCAGGTCCTCCCCTGATTGATCTGGGTCAAAGCCAGCCTTGTCAGCTGCCTGGCTGTGATTCCGCTCTTATGTAGTTGGTCCCAGCTTCCTCTCTGTTGATGCTGTCTACGATTCTGGTGTTGTAAGATCCCTCACTGCCTCCAGTCTCAGATGTGCAGTTATCTTCTGCATGAGCCTACCTGATCTCAAGGTACACCATTACCACAGCTGATGCTGGGGATGATGGCTGTCCTCTGTGTCCCCTGCCTCTTCATTAGTACTTCTGTAGGCTAAAGGACATGTTTTTTTGTTGGCAGTAGTTTTGGAGGCCTGTAACTTGTTATACATAACGAAAATTATTTTGAGTCAAATAATTTGCTTCCAACTCATTATACAAATGCTGATTTGCAGATTTTCAGAGACTTTGATACCTCTCTGGAATCATTGTTTTTCCCTTGAAGCCTCCTACCAAGGAAAGAGCATCCTTTGTTGTTGTGGTTTGGAGGGCTGCTGAAGGTTTGGAACCGCCACTTACCACCAAGGAGACTAAGGCTTACCGCCCAGAAATTTTGCAACTTGGACCTCTGAGGTTTGAGCCCTTGTTGCCTTTCAACAGTGCAGTGACTGACTCAGTGCTGGCTGCTTGGTTGAAACCATTTTCCGCTCCAGCTGAGAGTCAACCCATTGCAAGACCTCTCTGGCCAGAAATACAAAGCTTTTGACTGAGCATCCACTTCTTGTATGCTTTGTAGTACAGGCGTCTGAGTAGAGTGAACCCAAATTATTTTCTTTCCACTCCTCCTGACATGGTGAAATTGAGTCTGCTAATGTGTCGTAAATAAAATATTACGCTCTCATAATTTCATAATATCAATAAGATCATGCATAAAGCAAGAGGCTGAGTCTGTGGTATCAGGTTCAAAAAGGGCTTTATTCCAATAACTCGAGTCATAGGGAGAATAGTACCATCACCACAAGGGATCAGGAAGGGTCTCAAAGTATTCTCAAAACATTATTCACAGAGTACAGTATATATACATTTCTCAATTGTACGTAAGCAAAAGAGCAAAAGAGAATGAGATGAGAGCATGTGGGCGTGTAAGTAGGTGTGAAGGTGGGCGTCCATGTGGGCGTCCACTTGATGATAATGGGTAATTTGTCATAGGTGGGTGGATACCTGGAGGGGGTTGCGTGATCTGCTGGAATTGTACTGGAACTTTGCCTTACTTGTGCTCGACTCGAGCATGACGTGTAACTGACGTGGGGAGGGTTGCTATGCAACCGGGAAGTCTAGAAGTGAGGCCTTCAGTGAGTGAGGACGACCAGCACATCTTGTTTTATCTGATATCCGATGTCTGGGGCAGGGACTGATTTGTGACATAGGTTGCCCATCACCAAGAGCCAATGTGGCATCTATTTCTTCATTTACTTAATTTACTGCAGAGGCCTTACATGGGGGCTATGGGCTTTTTACTGACGTGAGCTTTGCAATCTCACAAACCGAGACAGAAAGGCTAGGCTTTCTCCTTTGCTGATGGGTTATGTTGATCCCTCCTTCTCCAGGCAGGAATGCGGCTCTGTAGGAGTAAGCAGATAACCGTGCTCAATACTGTCTCGGCACCTTTTGACAGGGCCCCTTTGGATGAGGCCCAAGTGTGCAAGGCCAAGGATACGCAGCTGCAGCTTTCTGAGCGTCTGAGGCCTGAAACCTCTGTTCAGGTCTGGCTGAGCCACAAAACACGGGTTTTCATGTGGTGCAGGAAAACATGATGCAAAACGTGTAGGCCTCAATACAGATTTGTCGTTTCTCTCATGGGAGACTGGATGATGGCAGGCCACGTTATAGCATAAGCATCATGATAGAAAGGCCATGGAGGGGAAATGCATAGGTTACATGCATGTGCACATAAGCGTTGGGGGGGGCACATGGGGACACATAGGCCTCATAATTTTTATTTTCCTCAAATGGCAAAAATCAAATCAATGCAACTTTGACTCCAAAGCAGATTAACGATTCAGAGATGCTCAAACATATTATGGACGGCGTAGCCAGATTGTTAGTAGTTCCTCCAAGTATATTTGTTTCAGCAAATCCAAACCTTACCCACTAAACGCTAATATCAAGTGAAGCTCCCTGTTTGAATACCAAATCAAGAAGAAATGCTCCTTATTTGCAACAATTAAATAGCAACCAAGAACAATCTGCGACCATAAACAATCTGGACTAGGCTAATAATATTCACAGTCAAAACGTGGAGTTATCCACTTGTGAGGAGTGTATAAAAGATTTTGCACCCTCGTATAAGTCAGAAGGCCCCCATGACACATATTAAACCGTCAGCACATACAGAAATTAAGCTCATTTGAAGAACTAAAAGATCTTAACTAAAAATCTTTGTCTAACCGTATGCTTTATTCATACTCGCAAAATTAACTCGGGTAATGAAACTACCAGAACTGCTTGTTCCACACAAACCAGGTACCAAAGAATATGGTCACTTAGAGTACTTCTAGCAGATTGGGGATTATGGTCTCACAAATGTAAAAATAACAAATATCCACACGTGCTCAGGAACCAACAGCATTCTGTGCCGTATAACCCCTCACCACTTACTATTCCAAACTATAAAGGTACAGATTCAAACATACCATTTGAAAATCTAAAAGTTACAACCGCAGGAATATTAACTAACGCACGAGTGATCTCACTGCACGAGAACTCACGGTTAATAAACCAACTGACGTTTCTAATAACTAATCAGGTTATCTAGTGCACTGAGAAGTTCAGAATGTTCCTTCAATGACTTTCCCATTATTTCCTTGAACATTGCAGACTTTGAGAGGCAATTAAATCATACTGGGGAAACACTGGTAACTTTAATTAATGACCACTGGGTGGTATGTGTACAAGAAAATGGACCCCTTCAAATTTAAATATGCTAAATTATACTGTCCATGAAACTAAGGCAAAACAAACAAGCATTTGCAATGCAATAGGTCTCGCATTAGGGAATGTTTAAGTTATTGGCATTGCAAATGAAAAAGTACTAGTACTGCACATTAAATGCCACACATATGATTTACCTGCAAATAAGCAGTAACACTGCACATTAAGGAAGTGCAGTGTTAAGTTGGACAATGGATGCATCCAGATTGGGAGGAATAATACATCTTGTTTGTGTGGTGCATATTTCCAATGAAGGTTGATAGGTTTGTTGATTGCAGTCGCACAGCTGGGTGCGCTTGGTGATCTGTTGGAGAGAGCGTCCGCTTTGCCAGGTGTCATTGGAGAGCAATTTGATTGGTATACTGGACATTGTTAGTTTTATTGGTCCAGTAGACTATAAAACCGCTGCATGACCACACTGTGGGATCCTGGGCACACTTTACAAATCCTACCTCCCATCCAGCGGCTGAAGTGCAAACTGTAATACCCGATAGCTGGGCACAATTACTGCGTCACTGCAGGCAAATCCTGTGTGATCTTGGGCATTTATCACATCTCAAAGTACTTTTAAATGCTTGAGCTTGGGATAAACCTTAGAAAAATACTCTCATGCATTTGACCTACCCAGGTGTTTGCTGCTACGTGCTTGATAAGAAATCATGCAAGACACAATTGCAACTTCTGTGCCCCTTCCAAATAAATAATAGAAATCAGAGTAGTAATTAGTCTTTAGGATGAGTAAGATGCCCTCCAGCCTCCACTGGAAAACAGGGGTGTATAGTTTGCGGGCGGGGCATGCAATACTTTAACGCGGGTAAAAGTGTCCAAAGTCACACCATCTGCGTGCTAAAGAGCGGCTCGCAGTTGGCCGGCTGATATGGGGAGCTGTCGGTGCCGAGCCCAGCGAGGCAGGTCCCAGCTGTGCCCCGCCGGGCTGCAGGCAGCTCAGTTATTAGGCAGCTGAAGGCCTGGGGACCGCTGCTGTTCCGTCTGTAATGTGCCCGAGCCTCCCGGCAGGCGGGGCAGGAATCACAAGTGCGACCGCCCCCACCCCCGGAGGCTAATTAATTGGCAGAACAAGAGCGTATTAAGGCTGATATAGGCAGGAGCTCCGCGCTGGCACCTTCTGTGTGTATGAGCTAAAGGTGGGTGGTTGTGTGTGTCAAATGCCTCTGACTACAGAACGCAGCGAATGCTACGTCCAAATCTCTAATCAGGCATGCACGTGCCTAGGTATGTCTGTCTTAAGTGTGTGTGCTTCATAGTAATAGTCTATGTGTCACTCCATCGTAGACTGTGTGCTACTTTAAGCATGTAACCGTGTGAGTGTATGCTCTACTGCGCTTGTGAGTCGCGCTGTTTGCGAGTGGGTTTGTAACTGACCGTTACTGACCTTGCTGTTGTATGTGACCCCCACTGTGTCTGTGCCACTGTATGCGTGTCCGTTTAACCTTGAGTGTGTGTGTATGTGGAGCGCAATGTACTGTGTGTGTGTGTGTGTGTGTACAGCGAGTTACTGTATGTTGCCTACTGTGTGTGCGTGTGTGAGCCACTGTCTTTGTGTGCATGTTCCGTGCTGTGTATCTATATGTTTGTTAGTGTGCGTGCGTTGCTGTGTGCGTACCACTGTATATGTGCGCGGGTGCCGGAGTGTATAGACACACACATCCTCAGTCTGTGTGCAGTGTACCTCACATGTCATCAACGGTCCTGCTCCGCTTTATTTCTTTTGATTGCAGTATAAAAAAATGCTTGTTTGTATTTGACAGGGGAATACAAATCCGGAATCTAGTCTTCAAAGGGAGGGCAGCATGCCAATGTAGAAAAATGCTTGTTTGGGGTGGGGGGTTGAATTGAGAGACACATCGCAATAATTTGGGAAGCGGAGTGAGTGTGGGGGGTGGCACATCCGTCAGGAACCGAAAAGCAGGAGGGGAGGGTTAGATCCGGGAAGTACCGAGGAGAAACAGAGGAGAAGCACCGAGGGAGAAAATTCCGAACAAACCCGATTCTTTGAGGGAGGAAGGGAGCCGCACAAGAACACTCAAAATGCGTTACAATTTCAGCAAATATTTCTTTAAATGAAAAACGCATAGTTGAAGAAATCAAACCAAACGATGAGTACGCGGATGTTTTCCTGGCCCTTGACTTCTTGGAAGCCAATGCCCTTGAGGAGGAAGAACATTCTCAAACAACATAGAATTCCTGCTCCCCTCCCAGCCCCGGCAGCATCAAGACACTTATACCTTCTACACTGCCACCCAAAATGAATTCAATAATTAGACAGTTAGCAGCCCTGCAGCTATTAACCATGACAACACATTTGGAGGCAATTTCAGATATTAGGCATTAAAGCCGCAGATACTGGTGCTTCTCCCCCACCCCCCCCCATCCTACGTACAAGGCATAGCCAGGGCCTCTACTAGTGAAAGCAAGGTTACTGCAGCACCGGCGCAGCGACTACATCCAGAAACCACACCGAAGGCGCCCTTGAGGCAGCCGCGCACGAGGGACCGCTGAGCAAAGAAAACTCTGGGCCCAGCAAAGATGAGCAACGCACAGAAAGCAAAATCAGCGGCAGCGACCGGGCTTGTGGGGGGCGAGGGTGTGTCCCCGGCTAGGTGAGCTTAAACCGGCCTCTGGATTCCACGCATCAGAGCTGTGGCAGTGCAGGCTTGACAGCGGGCCTGTAACGGCATCACTAGACAGGGCGGACCGGAGCTCTACGGGTAGGAGGACTATGCAGCTGGGCGCCAGGCGACAGCTTTCTGATACCGAAAGAGATTGTTATAACCTAAGGTTGGAATAGGTGTCAGATCTTAAATGAATAACCACTGATGTGCTGCATGGCTCAAAGTAAATACAAGCATTGGTCAGATATGTGGTGGGCGGTGGAGTTGTGTGCGGGCGTGTGCGCGCTAACTCCGGCTCACATAATACAACAAATAATCATCAGCTTTGTGTGGCAAAAACTTGCCACCAAATGCGGCACTGTCATAAATATAAACAAAAAATTCAGCTCGAGTAAAAGGAGAGAGGAGCCGCGGTGAGCGAGCGCGGCAGCAAAGCGAACGCGCACTAATTATAAACACATGTTTATAATTACAACCTGATTCCGCTGCTGCGCGTAACAGACACCACCGGGAAATGGGCGTTTACATTTCTAAAGAAGCTGGGACATGCACACACATTTCACCAATGGCGTGCTGTCTTTATTTAAAAAATGCACGCCATAGCCAATAGCAGCTGACGAAAATACAAGCACGCCCATGTGCGTGTGGTCAGCTTTCAGAACCCCCTACATGAGGTCTCTTGCTGCACGAGCAGTGCTGCGCACTGCAACGCTAGGTGCGAGACTTAAAAAGGACTGGGAGACAGAGTGGAGTGCTGGCCATAATGATCAATAACAAACTTATCAAATTGAAATAGTCTTTCAACTATGTATTAGCAGTCTTACTAAAGCGCCACACTACTGCAAGATTTCTGATCATAAACATCTATTATCCCCCTCATCTTCTAAAAACAAACATAAATATCACATCACATTAGACAAACTGGATTTACTATTGGAAAAGTATGGCCGTCAGTTTGGTATCATTATTGGGGACTTTAATCAATATCTGTTTCCGCCAGCGAATTATGCCCCTTCCACTGTGGACCTGGATCCAAGTTATAACATCCCCATTCCTAAAATAATCCAGCCTGGGAAACGTAAGGGCCCAATCACCAAAAACAGACTTGCTTGTAATCTCCTGATAGACTCCGACTATAGAACACTTAATGGTAGATTTGTCAATGATCAGTCCGCCATACCGACATACCACCATTGATTACACCTTCATTTATTATTCCAACTTCCATTCCTGCAAGAACTTAGTTAATAAATGTAAATGTAAATGTCAAGGTACTTATAGAGCGCACTGTCACCAGACGGCCACCTTGCGGTGTCGCCTTTTGCGGTTTCCTGGCGCTGATACTCATACCGCTGTGGAACCCCTCCTGGCTTTCCCTGTGAAGTGTCCACTCCTGGGCACCCCCAGGGTGAAGCCAGGCATCCTTAGCGCTGTTGGGGCTGGTGTGGAGGCTAAGCAAGCTATTGCCCAGAGTTGCAGCGTGGGGCCCGTGATTAGAATAGGCACCGAGGCGAGAATAGACAGGTCCGAGGAAATTGAGCCCGAGCCCCGCCGAGGCGGGAATCGAACCCTGGTCCCTGGCCAGAACTCTGCTTCAGGGTCTGCCACTCTAACCATTGAGCCACACTCCTCAGGAGAGGTCTGAGAGCAACCATGACCCACAAAAAAAAAATAGTTTTTAATTTTAAACCAGGCCTACTGGAATCTAGGAAAATGGCAAACAGTAATTGAACAATATCTGTCAATGCCAAGAAGCTCAAATGGAACAGGGTTCTAAAAAATTACGCTTAAAATGTATGTGAAGTTTTTTGCCCATTTTATTCATATATTGAAAACGAACATTCCATATTCTTGTTCTGCAGAGTCTGGTTCGAAACTTGGCAACAGATCCGAGACAACATCTTGGCTGCTTTGAGCACAAAGTTACCAAATGCACCGAACTTTTCACGCGTCCATTGCTCAGGAAATAAGTCCGGCAAAAAGGATTCACCGTAAGACACTACAACACATTTTAAAGCAAATGCCCTTGAAGGACCGCAGTGTAAAATCAGGAGCTTGAAGTTCGCGTTTAAGAGGAAAATTACAGAAAGAAAACATCTCAAACAAGAAAATGTTTTCGACATATTGATACATTCCATTTCATCAAAAAATTCAAGGACCTTTTGGACTCTGGTTCATGAAGGTTAAGTGTCTTCTCAGCAGCCCAAAGACCTGTTCATTTCAAACGATAAATGGGAAATCTACATAAAGTCTCTCTATAAACCAGATCTTTTTGTCTTAATTCAAACCCTTACCGGACTTGGTATCATACTCTGCCATCACCAAGAAGGAAATATAATTAATAAAAGGTTCTCGCCCTTCTAAAGCTGCTGGCTAAAATGGAACACCCTTAGGCTTGATTAAACTTCATGTGCCTTTCTGGAGTTCATTATGGCAACAGATATTTCTCAATGTCACCAAGACCGGACAAGTTCCTACTTCATGGAAAGGTACAGTAGCTCATCCTGTCTATAAAAGGGGACCCATACAATATCCAGCCGGCTATCCGTTAATAGCCCTTTTATATTCTGAAGGGAAGCTATTCGCCAAACACTGATTAAATAATCTGGTAAACAAGATCTTAAAAATAAAAAAATAAAACAATGTTGTATGCCTGCTTTGTGGACTATTCCACTGATTTCGACAGAGTGGATCATCAAAGACCATGGGCAAAGCTCGAGAACTGGGGAATTGATCCTTCCTTATTGCACTTCCTCATCAAGCTGCATACTGACACATGGCTGTAAGTAAGGTTAACCACTGACAAGGTTTTGTCATCCAAGTTCTGCACTGAGAATGGCCGTTAAGGCTGCATTCTGGCCCCTTTATTGTTCTCTTTGTATATCAGTGGTCTGATAGAGAATCTTAAATCAGACCTTGGTTTCCACCTAAGCTGGAAAGCAATAGAATTTCACTCCTGGCCTAGGCTGACGATCATGGTGATATTGTTGCAGACCCAAAAAGGGCTACAATATTTACTAAACCATCTAAATGAATTTAATTTGGAGAATGGACTAAGTGCCAACCTGTCAAAAACCAAAATGATCACCTTTGGAAAGAAAAGCAAGTCCATATTGTTGATTTTTGAAGACGCCTCAATCAAAACAGTCAATGAATACGACTATCGTGGAGTTTAATTTGACAGTTAACTTTCATGGACTAACTCCCTATTTACAAGAAAGCTTAAGTCCACTACAATTACAAAAGCTTTCTTAAAATGTTCCGACCTGTTTGGGGGCAGAGCAATCAAATCTTCTTTGAAGGCACTAAATATTAAACTTTTCACTTACTTTATGCATCACATGCTTTAAATTACACGGTCATAGCTAATCTCGCTAAAACAACTATGCAGTGTGTACGCAATATTTTGCATCTTCGCACCGTCATTCCACGCTGTGTCATCATGTTGGAATTAAATCTAAAAATATGTTACTTCACTACAGAAGCAGTTTGAATTATTCCTGTGACTGTGCAAGGGTGGAACAGTCCACCTTAAAATCCTTAATTCATCAGCAACTAAAGAAAACCTCATACAAGGACATGGAACTGAACACCGTATTTTCAAAAACGGCTCTAGAAACATATACTCAACTTGACCTAGATTCAGTGGCAAAATTAAACCAGCTGGCCCGGAAAAGTCTACTTTGAGGGTTTTTCACCAGCAAACAGAGAGAGAACGACTTGGCCTAGTCACAACAATAGAAAATGATGAACTTAGTTTCTGAAAAACTCACCTCATGGAACCAAAAATGTGTAGGGTCAAGTCTGCCGGCTACAGTTAAAATGAAATTTGAAAGTTTCAGGCTGCTCTACATCCCCATTTATGAATTTGAGGGGAAGTGCAATCCAGCACTTAAAGGAATTACTGCTTGTGTGTACCTACGGCTGAAACCCTGTTGCTTATTTTATGTATTTATCCCAAACTTTTCTATTTTAGAAAAATGCAGCGACAGTTGATTTTTAAAAAGGCAAATATAAGATCAACTGTAAAGGCTGTTCAATACTTGTTCCTTTGTGCAAGCTTTGCTGCTCAGTCACAATACCCAGGGTTGAGCTGAAGGTTTGACCAACGAAATCTAAGGGTCCAAAAGGGGTTGCAAAGTGTATTACATGGGGAGGTCGCACAACCACACCATGTAATTCACCCCTTTTCCTCACATACCCTCTGTTTGGAGGTTTGCTAGCTTTGGCAATGACACTTAAAGAGATTTCCCACGTGGTCAGTAACTTTACGGGATCTGTCTAGATCGGTGTAGGAGAGTAGGGTCTGCTTTCTATGTTCACCCCCACTTTTTGCTTTTGCTTTACTGGTTTTCGACTTAGATGTGGCTGTGGGCCTGCTAATCAGACCCACAGCCCTGCTGTTCTCTCTCTAAATTAATACTATGTACTTTAGGTGCATACCCCATTTGGATAGGATCACCTTATTGGCCCCTGTACAGTGTACCCTAGGTACCCAGGGCATAGGTGTACCCTAGGCCTACCAGGGGCTGCAGCATGTATTGTGCCACCCCTGGCCTGGCCTTCCATTTTGACACAACTGGCTGATCACTCAGCTGGGGCAAGGTCGTGTAATCACCCCTTGCTTAGGTGTAGTATTCCTATACCTAACTTACATATAGACACATGTGTACCTATCAGTCACTCCTATGGCAGGCCTTGACAATCCTGGAGGCAGAGTGCTTGGTAACATGTGAGATGGGGCTCTAGCATGAGCTGAGCCTGGCTGCAGCTTTCGGAACCTTGTCCTTATAGCTGTTCTATGATATAGCCTACCATATACTCTTAAAGTGCCTTATAATCTTAGACGGTTATGGTAACTATGGTTTGGCTTTATCAAAACATGTCGTGTAAGGTGTCTAACACTCGGGAATAATACCCCCATGCCATTTCTGGACATGAGAATATTATTCCCCCCTTCTAGAGGGAATGACATGTTAAAATCATACTTTACTGTTAGCCTCTGACCAAAGCCTCAGCATCACAAAATGGATGCTGCTGCCACGACACAAGTCTGACCTCCTGCAGCTGGGAGTGATCCCAGCCAGGGAGGCCTGGACAATAGGTTTCCTGCTTGGGGAGGTGCTAGCACCTCCCCAGACAGCCTTTAGTGTATTGGGGCAGGGTGGGCTGAAAGGAATGAGACATGCCTGGGGCACACAAGGTGTTCCTTGCATAGTCCAGTTCAAACCGGCGCTGGGGCACTCCAGCCCCAGCTCTGGCGCGAAACTGGACAAAGGGAAGTGGGTGTAACCACCCCCTCCCAGGTCCCACCCATAAGGCGTGACCTAGCAGGTATCCCAGCCCCCCAGATTAGTATAAGAGTGGGAGTTGGGCCTCAAGACTTTAGATTATCCTGAACCTGCAAACTTGAACAGAAACTCTGGACCTTCGACATTCGACGAAAGAAGAAGACTGAAGAATCTCCCTTGTAGCCAAGGAGTGGCTACCCTGTGCAAACAGGCACCATCAAGAGACTACCCTTTGCTTTGCGACCGTTCTACGAGGAACCGACTGCAGAGCCCGACCAGAGCCTTGACTTCCAGACTTCTCCGACCCTCATCCACATCTGCAGCAGAGCTGAGATCCGTGGAGGCGACGAGCAACGTGGGACCGGCTACCTGGGAAAAGTGGCTAGTAACTTACAGCGCAGCTTCTGAGGTACCCTCGAAGTTGTGCACCGGGGACTGAGAAGCCCCAACCCCAAGCACCATCTGCACCGAAGATCAGCGCCCCACACTCCACGAGTCCTGCGTGGGGCCCTTCAGCATTTTCCTGCTTGCCGCGTCTGTCCGGTTGCTTGCCCGCTGGCTAGTGGCCTCTGTGACGACGCTCCCTGAAATCTTCTGCGCTGGTTTGGCTCCTCCAGACTGGCTCCCGCTTCTCTGCAAAGAAGAAGCACCCCAGACCTTCCTGGTCTGCACCAGAAGCAAGTCCCTTGTTCTTCGTGGGTTCCGCTTGCCAAGGCGTGGTGAGTCCTAGTCCAACTTCGACGCCGCCGACAGCAAGAGCCTTTGTGGGACAGCTCGCCTCCTGGTCCTGGTCGTCCTCGACGCTTCCTGGTCCTCCTGGCTGCAGCGACAAGCTTCACCTTCACCTGCAACTCTTCACGACATCGCCTGGTTCCTTCCTGGTTCCACGTGGTCACTGGCTAGTGACCTTGACTCTGTCCCTTCTGCTTGCAGGTTTCTTCTCTTCTTGATCCCAGCCTTGGGATCCACCGGACACTCTTCACTGACTGCCTGTCAGCATCTTTCTTCAGGCATCCATAGGAGTCGACGACGAAAACGACGCATCTTCACCCCTATGCACCCGCAGCCTGTGGGCTAGGTAACTTGGGTACTCCGGTGCTCATCAGGATAGTGACTATCCTAGTGTCTAGTTTTCAAGTCTCAACTTCCTAGCTACTCCGGAAGTGTCCTAAATCTATCTATTTCTAAACTGTAACATTGCTATTGACTTTTACGCATTACGCGTGAGTGTTTCCACTCTGCACACGAATCCCGTGGGCCTCCCACTTCCTAACTAACGCTAGTGTAGTGTAGCCCCAGCGATTCCCTAGGCCTAGGCCTATTCTATTTCCGTGACAGTGGTTCTTATACCACTTACTTAGTATATGGTTTGCGTGGCCCCTAGGGCCTAACTGTATTACTTACCTGTGTGACTTACTGTATGCATTAATAAGACTGTGTTGTACTTACCTCTAAACTCATAAAGAGTGCTGAGGGTTTGCTTAGAATAAATACACTTTATTTTATATATATATCTGTTGTGGTGTCCTTTCATTTGGTATTCAAGGGATTATATATGGTATCACAGCTGGCTTCACATGCCATTCAGAGTTTAGCCTAAGACTGCTCTTGTCCATGCTACCACTAGGATAGCTGGTCTATAAGGTTGACTTTACAACCAATCACCATAAGGGTATTTGGACTGATATAAGGTGTACACTATAACTAGTGACATCATACATCAGGCCAACTTCTCACATTGGTGAGCAGCGGTTGGGATCTGAGCTTGCTGTTGTAATACCATTGTAATCTTGAGATACTAAATTGAAAGATCACACAGATATTGTCTAGGTACATATAACATAGTTTATAATACTTAAGTCCTACTGGACTTAGTGGTTGTAGGTTGAAGGGAGTAACACACCCTGACTACAACTACTAGAGAGGTTTAGTAGAAACAACTAGTGTAGGTAGGTGCACACACCACACCCTCACTAGATCATGCCTCTGGGAGGAGATCAAGTAGATGCTCTCTCAGGAGGGGCAGGTCTGCAGAAGACCCCCTCTAGGTATGATACCTTAACATTCCAGGAGATGAGACAATTGTGTACCTCCAGAGGAATAAAACAGGGTGCAAACCCTACCCTCCTTCAGTTAAGACAACTCCTAGAGGAGTATGATGCTCAGAGGGCATCTCAGGAAGGTGCCCTAGGCGCAGAGGAGGGTCTACCCACCACAGAGGAGTCAGATGGGGCTTCAGATGGGGAGGTAGACAGCCAGAGCCAAGTAAGGAGACTTAGCCAGGCTAACTTAAGTTTACATGGGAGTTTGCATGGGATCCCCCCATACAGACCCACAAGTAGACATTCACAGAGAAGCAGGAGGGACAGATCCCCTTCAAGGGAATCCATCCACTCCCATGTCTCTAACATCTCTAATGCTTCCTCTCACAGGGGAATGACTTCACCTGAGAGAAAGGAGCATGCAGCCAGAATGAGGGAGGCTAATCTGAGGATTCAGAGGGAAGAACTTGCCCTTGCCAAAGAGAAGCTTGCTCTGGCTAGAGAACAAAAGTTAAGTGGGTTAGAACCCACTGGTGGCAGCAACATTCCTAGAGATAGAGACAGGCACTATGATAATAGAAACCTGAGCAAGATTGTCCCTCCCTACAAGTGTGGGGATGACATCCACAAATGGATAACTGCTTTGGAGAGAGCTTGCAAAGTACAGCAGGTACCCCAAAGTCAGTGGGCAGCTATCTTGTGGCTCTCCTTCTCTGAGAAAGGAAGAGACAAGCTCCTCACAGTTAGTGATGAGGATGCAGATAATTACACTGTCCTGAAGAGTGCTCTGATTGATGGGTTTGGCCTAACCACTGAACAATACAGGTTGTTGTTCAGGGATACCCAGAAGACACAGACTCAGGACTGGACTGACTTTGTAGATTGTGCCACTAAGGCTCTGGAAGGCTGGCTAATGGGAAGTAAGGTTAAGGACTATTCAGGATTGTATAATTTGATCATGAGAGAACAAATACTTAACAAATGTCAAAACCAGCTGCTGCATCAACACCTGATTGATTCTGATCTGACTTCTCCCCAAGAATTGGGAAAGAAGGCAGATAGATGGGTCAGGACTAGAGTTAAGCAGAAAAACCAGAACCAGGGCGGTGATCAGAAAAAGGCAGACCAGAAGGGTAATGAGCAGAAACAAAAAGACCAGAAGTCTTCACCAGGCCCCCAAAAGGCTCAGGGGGAGGGTGGTTCCAAAAAGGATAAGAAGAAAGAAGGCCAAAAGAAACCATGGTGCAACTATTGTAAGTCTACCTCACATTGGTTTAGTGAGTGCACCAAAAAGGATAAGCCCCCAACCACCATTGCCCCTAAGGCAACTGTACCCCCTAGTTCAGCTGTAAGTGGTGGTTCCCAGCAAAAGGGTGTAGTAGGGTTAACCCTGGGAACTGAGGAGGATTCTGGCCTAGTCAGAGTACCTACTCAGTCTGTCCTGATCTGTGATGGGGACTTAGCTTTGTCCTCTACTGTAGGCCCCAGTAACCTGGGCAAGTACAGACAGACACCTTTTATCAACCAAAGAATGGCTCAGGCCTACAGGGACACTGGAGCTAGTGTCACAATGGTGACACCTGCTTTTGTGGACCCTGGACAGATCATACTAGGTGAGAATTACCTAGTGACCAACGCTAGCAATGCCACTACCTCCCATAGTGTGGCTATTGTTAACTTCTCCTGGGGAGGGGTAACTGGCCTCAAGAAAGTTGTTGTTAGTTCAGACCTTCCTGTAGAGTGTTTACTGGGCAATGATCTTGAAACTTCAGTCTGGTCTGAAGTGGAGTATAGGACCCATGCAGAAATGCTGGGGATAGATGCACATGTCCTTGCTGTGACCAGGTCACAGGCCAAAAAGTGCAACACTGAACAAGTGCTGGATCCTGAAACTATGGACCAGTCACAATCCAAGAGAAAGAGCAGTAGGGTTAAGGCTGTGCCTTCCCCCCTGCCTCAGGTGGTGGATCAGCCCTCCCAGGAGGATGATTCTGAGAGCCCTGAAGGAACTGTCCTAGAAGAACTTGAACCTGATCAGGTTGAGTTTCTTGGGACAGGGGGACCTTCCAGGGCAGATCTGAGGCAGGCTCAATTAGACTGCCCCTCTCTTGAACCCCTCAGACAGCTGGCTGCTGCTGAGGCTGCAGGGAATGCTCAAGGTACCCATAGAGTGTATTGGGATGAAGGGCTACTGTATTCAGAGGCTAGAGACCCCAAGCCTGGTGCATCCAGGAGGTTGGTCATACCACTGAAGTTCAGAGGCTTCCTTCTAACCTTGGCCCATGATATTCCCCTTGCAGGACATTTAGGCCAGAACAAGACTTGGGACAGGCTTGTCCCTCACTTTCACTGGCCCCATATGTCAGAAGATACTAAGGAGTTTTGTCGCTCCTGTGTCACCTGCCAAGCCAGTGGCAAATCAGGTGGCACCACAAAGGCCCCCCTCATACCACTACCTGTGGTGGGGGTCCCCTTTGAAAGAGTGGGCATAGATATTGTAGGACCAATGGACCCACAAACAGCATCTGGGCACAGATTCATACTGGTGATAGTGGACCATGCCACCAGGTACCCAGAGGCAATTCCCCTGAGGACCACAACAGCTCCTGTTGTGGCAAGGGCCCTGCTTGGAGTATTCTCCAGAGTGGGCTTTCCAAAGGAGGTCATTTCTGACAGAGGTGCCAACTTTATGTCAGGATACTTGACTGCAATGTGGAAGAAGTGTGGTGTTAACTATAAGTTCACCACACCCTATCACCCACAGTGCAATGGGCTTGTTGAGAGATTCAACAAGACCCTAAAGGGAATGATAAAAGGATTACCAGACAAGCTTAGGCGAAGATGGGACATCCTTTTACCCTGCCTTCTGTTTGCTTACAGAGAGGTCCCACAAAAGGGGGTTGGCTACAGCCCTTTTGAGCTTTTGTTTGGGCATCCTGTAAGAGGACCCGTGTGTTTGGTGAAGGAAGGATGGGAGAGACCTCTCAGACAACCCAAACTAGACATAGTGGATTATGTACTTGGTCTCCGCTCCAGGATGGCAGAGTATATGAAGAAGGCTTCTAAAAACCTTGAGGCAAGCCAAGAACTCCAAAAAGCTTGGCATGACCAAAAGGCTGTACTGACTGTTTACCAGCCAGGACAGAAAGTGTGGGTGTTGGAGCCAGTGGCCCCAGCAGCACTCCAAGACAAATGGTCTGGACCCCACACTATTGTTGAGAAAAAGGGAGAAGTCACCTACTTGGTGGACCTTGGGACTCCCAGAAGCCCCCACAGGGTGCTTCATGTCAACAGACTGAAGGCATATGTTGACAGGGCAGACATGGGGCTACTCATGGCTACAGATGAGGGGCAGGAGGAAGAGAGTGACCCTCTCCCAGACCTGTTGACTCAGAACCCTGATGATGGCTCAGTTGATGGTGTGGTCTTTTCTGACAGCCTCACTGTCCATCAGCAACAGGACTGCAGACAAGTTCTGCAGGCCTACAGACATATGTTCTCTCTGACCCCAAGTCAGACAAACTGGTGCACCCATGAGGTGGACACTGGTGACAGTCTGCCTGTGAAGAGTAAAATCTACAGGCAACCTGACCATGTCAGGGACTGCATAAAAGTTGAGGTACAAAAGATGTTGGAGCTGGGAGTCATTGAACCTTCAGAGAGCCCTTGGGCTAGTCCTGTAGTCCTTGTGCCAAAACCTCACACCCAAGATGGTAAGAGAGAGATGAGGTTTTGCGTGGATTACAGAGGTCTCAATGCTGTCACTAGGACAGATGCCCACCCAATACCTAGGGCAGATGAGCTCATTGACAGACTGGCAGCTGCTAAGTTTTTGAGCACATTTGACCTAACAGCAGGCTACTGGCAAATCAGACTAGCTGAGAGTGCAAAGGCCAAAACTGCTTTCTCGACCCCAGGAGGACATTATCAATTTGTGGTAATGCCCTTTGGTTTGAAGAATGCACCTGCCACTTTCCAAAGGCTGGTGAATCAAGTCCTTACTGGGTTGGATGATTATTGTGCAGCTTATCTTGATGATATTGCTGTCTTTAGCTCCACCTGGGAGGATCACCTGGTCCACCTGAGGAATGTTTTAGAGGCCCTGCAAAAGGCAGGCCTCACTATCAAGGCCACTAAGTGCCAGATAGGGCAGAGCAAGGTTGTATACCTGGGCCACCTAGTTGGTGGGGGTCAGGTTCAACCACTGGAGAGCAAGATCCAGACCATAAAGGACTGGGCTCCTCCAACTACCCAGACTCAGGTCAGAGCTTTCTTGGGCCTGTCTGGGTACTACAGAAAGTTTGTTAAGAACTATGGGTCCATAGTGACACCACTTAATGACTTGACCTCCAAGAAGATGCCAAAGAAAGTTCAGTGGACAGTAAGCTGTCAAAAAGCATTTGATGACCTGAAGCAGGCCATGTGCAGTGCACCTATTCTGAAAAGTCCAGACTACTCCAAAGAGTTCATTGTCCAGACAGATGCTTCTGAGTTAGGTGTGGGAGCTGTTCTTTCACAACTGAATGTAGATGGTCAAGACCAGCCCATTGCTTTTATAAGTAGAAGGCTGACCCCTAGAGAGAAACGTTGGTCAGCTATTGAGAGGGAGGCCTTTGCTGTGGTTTGGGCCCTGAAGAAGCTGAGGGCATACTTGTTTGGCACTCACTTCAAGATTCAGACAGACCATAAGCCCCTCTTGTGGCTAAATCAGATGAAGGGTGAAAATCCCAAACTTCTTAGGTGGTCCATTTCCCTACAGGGGATGGACTTCACAGTGGAGCATAGACCTGGGACTGACCATGCCAATGCAGATGGACTCTCCAGATATTTCCACTTAGAACATGAAGACTCAACTGGTCAAGGTTAGTTTAATGTCCCTAAGTTTGGGGGGGGGGGGTTGTGTAGGAGAGTAGGGTCTGCTTTCTATGTTCACCCCCACTTTTTGCTTTTGCTTTACTGGTTTTCGACTTAGATGTGGCTGTGGGCCTGCTAATCAGACCCACAGCCCTGCTGTTCTCTCTCTAAATTAATACTATGTACTTTAGGTGCATAACCCATTTGGATAGGATCACCTTATTGGCCCCTGTACAGTGTACCCTAGGTACCCAGGGCATAGGTGTACCCTAGGCCTACCAGGGGCTGCAGCATGTATTGTGCCACCCCTGGCCTGGCCTTCCATTTTGACACATCTGGCTGATCACTCAGCTGGGGCAAGGTCGTGTAATCACCCCTTGCTTAGGTGTAGTATTCCTATACCTAACTTACATATAGACACATGTGTACCTATCAGTCACTCCTATGGCAGGCCTTGACAATCCTGGAGGCAGAGTGCTTGGTAACATGTGAGATGGGGCTCTAGCATGAGCTGAGCCTGGCTGCAGCTTTCGGAACCTTGTCCTTATAGCTGTTCTATGATATAGCCTACCATATACTCTTAAAGTGCCTTATAATCTTAGACGGTTATGGTAACTATGGTTTGGCTTTATCAAAACATGTCGTGTAAGGTGTCTAACACTCGGGAATAATACCCCCATGCCATTTCTGGACATGAGAATATTATTCCCCCCTTCTAGAGGGAAAGACATGTTAAAATCATACTTCAACTGTTAGCCTCTGACCAAAGCCTCAGCATCACAAAATGGATGCTGCTGCCACGACACAAGTCTGACCTCCTGCAGCTGGGAGTGATCCCAGCCAGGGAGGCCTGGACAATAGGTTTCCTGCTTGGGGAGGTGCTAGCACCTCCCCAGACAGCCTTTAGTGTATTGGGGCAGGGTGGGCTGAAAGGAATGAGACATGCCTGGGGCACACAAGGTGTTCCTTGCATAGTCCAGTTCAAACCGGCGCTGGGGCACTCCAGCCCCAGCTCTGGCGCGAAACTGGACAAAGGGAAGTGGGTGTAACCACCCCCTCCCAGGTCCCACCCATAAGGCGTGACCTAGCAGGTATCCCAGCCCCCCAGATTAGTATAAGAGTGGGAGTTGGGCCTCAAGACTTTAGATTATCCTGAACCTGCAAACTTGAACAGAAACTCTGGACCTTCGACATTCGACGAAAGAAGAAGACTGAAGAATCTCCCTTGTAGCCAAGGAGTGGCTACCCTGTGCAAACAGGCACCATCAAGAGACTACCCTTTGCTTTGCGACCGTTCTACGAGGAACCGACTGCAGAGCCCGACCAGAGCCTTGACTTCCAGACTTCTCCGACCCTCATCCACATCTGCAGCAGAGCTGAGATCCGTGGAGGCGACTAGCGACGTGGGACCGGCTACCTGGGAAAAGTGGCTAGTAACTTACAGCGCAGCTTCTGAGGTACCCTCGAAGTTGTGCACCGGGGACTGAGAAGCCCCAACCCCAAGCACCATCTGCACCGAAGATCAGCCCCCCACACTCCACGAGTCCTGCGTGGGGCCCTTCAGCATTTTCCTGCTTGCCGCGTCTGTCCGGTTGCTTGCCCGCTGGCTAGTGGCCTCTGTGACGACGCTCCCTGAAATCTTCTGCGCTGGTTTAGCTCCTCCAGACTGGCTCCCGCTTCTCTGCAAAGAAGAAGCACCCCAGACCTTCCTGGTCTGCACCATAAGCAAGTCCCTTGTTCTTCGTGGGTTCCGCTTGCCAAGGCGTGGTGAGTCCTAGTCCAACTTCGACGCCGCCGACAGCAAGAGCCTTCGTGGGACAGCTCGCCTCCTGGTCCTGGTCGTCCTCGACGCTTCCTGGTCCTCCTGGCTGCAGCGACAAGCTTCACCTTCACCTGCAACTCTTCACGACATCGCCTGGTTCCTTCCTGGTTCCACGTGGTCACTGGCTAGTGACCTTGACTCTGTCCCTTCTGCTTGCAGGTTTCTTCTCTTCTTGATCCCAGCCTTGGGATCCACCGGACACTCTTCACTGACTGCCTGTCAGCATCTTTCTTCAGGCATCCATAGGAGTCGACGACGAAAACGACGCATCTTCACCCCTATGCACCCGCAGCCTGTGGGCTAGGTAACTTGGGTACTCCGGTGCTCATCAGGATAGTGACTATCCTAGTGTCTAGTTTTCAAGTCTCAACTTCCTAGCTACTCCGGAAGTGTCCTAAATCTATCTATTTCTAAACTGTAACATTGCTATTGACTTTTACGCATTACGCGTGAGTGTTTCCACTCTGCACACGAATCCCGTGGGCCTCCCACTTCCTAACTAACGCTAGTGTAGTGTAGCCCCAGCGATTCCCTAGGCCTAGGCCTATTCTATTTCCGTGACAGTGGTTCTTATACCACTTACTTAGTATATGGTTTGCGTGGCCCCTAGGGCCTAACTGTATTACTTACCTGTGTGACTTACTGTATGCATTAATAAGACTGTGTTGTACTTACCTCTAAACTCATAAAGAGTGCTGAGGGTTTGCTTAGAATAAATACACTTTATTTTATATATATATCTGTTGTGGTGTCCTTTCATTTGGTATTCAAGGGATTATATATGGTATCACAGCTGGCTTCACATGCCATTCAGAGTTTAGCCTAAGACTGCTCTTGTCCATGCTACCACTAGGATAGCTGGTCTATAAGGTTGACTTTACAACCAATCACCATAAGGGTATTTGGACTGATATAAGGTGTACACTATAACTAGTGACATCATACATCAGGCCAACTTCTCACAATCGGGGCAGATCATCTCATCTTGATGATCACACTGGCTACCTATTCAGAGGTGGCGTGGGATGTCCTTAGCCAGTGATATGTGCCCCCAGTGAACCAATTTGCTGTCTCATTGCCCTCTTTTTTGTGAATTTCCTTTTCAAGGGACTAATGTGAAGCATTTTCTGCCTTATTTGGTTTGCAACTCTCCTATAAGCAGTTCAGAACCTACATCAGGTCCTGAAGGGGAGGGGGACCGAGCCCAGCTGATTCTGGTATTTCAGGAGGATTTAGTATATCAACTGCCAACCATCTGCTCTCCACTTAAACTTTCTCTTCGGGAAGACCTGCTGTCCCATCCTCTATTTACAACTGCATAATTGAGCGGCTTTGATCTACCATCCTGAGGTGATTGGCCCCAGTTTGTCTGCTTGTCTCCCTTCTACCAAATCAAATGGTTCAGACCTCTGGTCCCAGTTTGTTGCTTGGTGCAAAGAGTAGCAGGTTCACCCTCTACAGGATAAAAGATGGGATATGCTTCTGCTGATATCTTTGGCCCGACAAGGCGTTGCTGTGCACACTGTTTAAAAGGATTACTTGTCAGTCATTTCAGCCTTCTTTTGTTTGCCTGATCAGTCTTTATTATTCAAATCACCTGTTGTGATTCTGTTCGTAAAGGCGCTTTAACAAATGTTTCCCCGTGTCCTCTTAAGTATGCCAGTGGCACCTTAATTTAAGTCTAATGTTCTTGATGTGTGCTCCTTTTGAGCCTCTTCACATTTGTGCAGACAGACTGATACTTCTGATGCTTGCGTCCTTGATTCTTAAATTGATGTTGCTGTTCCAAATGTGGCAGTCTGTCACGCTTCTAGCATTCTTTCATTCTTTTCTTTGTCATTTTTATCTAAAGAGGAGGAGAGGCTACAGCCGTTGGATTCCTTTTTTTTATTTATTTTTTTATATTTTTTATTGAACAGGCTGACAGGAGAAACACATATAAATGCTTACATCAATTAACGTCTATAATCGAGAAAATTACAATACATTCTCAGCACTAAATAACAAAACTTGAGCTGTAAGCGCGAGAGGAAACAGGAAAAAAGAAATAATAAAAAAAGTGAAAAAAAAAAAAAAGGAAAAGATGATAGAAACCACCTCATACTATCAAGGTTCCCCAATTTTTTCATGTTTACTTATGGAGCGGCTCCCTCTTAGCCGAGCTAAAGCTGACTCCATGGTGTATATCTCAGTAACCAGCGCCCACCAATCCCAAACCGTAGGTGGATCGGTGCAGATCCAGGCTCTTGCCACAGTGAGTTTAGCGCATGACATAAGTATTGAGGTCAACGCAGCTTGTGGGATTGGATTAGAGTATATATCAAGCAGAACTGAGGCAGCGGTAAACATAGGTATTTGAATATGTTTGATTTTTAGAACCATCTGAATGTCCCCCCAATAATCCTTGAGGGTAGGACACGAAAACAACATGTGTATCAAGTCGGCGGCCTCAGTAGAGCACTTTGGACATTTAGTTCGATCACTGAAAGAATTATTAAAAGACCATTTAGATATTATTTCAGGGGTATAATATAGCATACAGCTCGTTCTAAACTGTTGAAGCCTTAAACTTGAAGAGCGAACCAGTTTATTAATATTTGACATAGAGCACCCTATTTCTCTAGCTGTAATATTTATACCTAATAGTCGGCCCCATTTATCTGCTAACTTAGAACAGTCGTTTGATTTATAACAAGATAGAACATGATAAGTGTCTCTTATAGTTGATTTAGTTTTCCCAGAATATAGACAGGACCAGATTTCGTTGTCTATAACTGCTAAGATTTGTTTTTTATTAATCAAATAGTCGTGCAGTTGCAAGTGTTTGTATCTCATAGTTTCAGGGAGATCAAATAATAATTTAAGAGTATTGAATTCTATAAATCCATGAGTGCCATATAGATCCCCTAATAAATTGATACCTTTCCTAGACCAGCTATAAGTAGAGTTGTCGTTAAAGATGCACGGTAAACCCGGGTTACCCCATAACGGCATCATTTGATGATAGTAAGTTATTTTACAGTAATTTGAGATGTTGCCCCATATCTTTATTATGTCTTTGGCGGTCTTAAATTTGACTCTTTTAAAATAGTTTGGGTCGTTGGCGCGGAGCAAAAACATGTTTGCGTCTTGTTTTAGCATAAGGGTATGAAAGGGGAGTGTTCTTTCTTTGATGAGCAGTGAGCGAATACGCAAAACAAAAGCAGACCAAAAATACAACTTAAAATCAGGGAAATTCAGCCCTCCTAGATTCGTATTATTTGTCAGAGATTTTATCGACCTTCTCGCCTTTTTGTCGCTCCAAATAAATCTGCTGAATACACCGTCTAGCTCTTTAAAAAATGTATTATTTAAATTAAGTGGTATAGATCCAAAGAGATATAAGAATTTAGGCAATATCGTCATCTTAATAAGATTAATTCTTCCAATTAGGTTCAGGGGTAATCTGTGCCATTTTTTTAAGAGTAAGGTAGTGGATTTGATTAATGCTTTGTAGTTTATATTATTAATTTCCTGGATTTTAGCCGTTAGTTTTACACCTAAATATGTAGCGCTCTTACAGATTTCAGGAACCATCACGTTTGGGGTATAATTAGCAATAACCTGAGTCTTTTGTACATTAAGTTTATACCCTGAGATATTCCCAAATTTCCCAGCCTCAGAGACAATACTTTTGAGTGCCATCACAATATCTTGTGTATAAATAGCGATGTCATCGGCATATGCTGTTATTTTCAGTGTTTTTAAGCCAGAACTAAAAGGTACAATTTGGTCTTGGGACTGTAGAGCAGATAAAAAAGGTTCTAGTGAAGAGCAAACAAGAGGGGTGAGAGGGGGCAACCTTGACGGGTGCCACGGCATATTGGAAAGTCAGGGGAGATCAAGCCCGCGTGACAGACATAAGCAGTAGGGTTGTCGTAGAGGGCTGTATACCCCGCAAAAATTGTCCCCCAAACCCCATTTTAGAAAGGACGCACCATAGGTAGTCCCATCCCACTCGGTCAAATGCCTTCTCGGCGTCTAAAAGTATCATGCCGAGTGGGGTGGTCTCTATCTCTGCTACGTCAAATGCCGTTATGGCCATATTTACGTGCATAGTGGTGTCTCGACCGGATATAAACCCATGTTGCTGTGGATTGATATATAGCTCTAATGGTATTGAGTCTTCCCCTGCCGCTTTCCCAACAGGTAGGAGGGCTATGGCTTGATGTAGTTCAGCCATTGTAATATTATTGGACAATAAATCTATTCCGGTTGTGGTCTGTGAGTTTGTTATGTGTTTGTCCAAATAGCATCGGATTGCGTCTGAATTAGGAGTGCTTTCTGGGGTGTATAAATTCTTATAGTAGTTAGCGAATTGTCCTACTATATCCTGAGGTTGGTTATAGCTTTTATTGTCGCTCCCCCGTATACTGGTAATTATTGTACTAGCTCTATCTTCCGCAACCTTATAGGCCAGAATTTTGCCAATTTTATCGCCACCCTCGTATTGTGCAATTTTGAATTTGTGGATCTTAGTACTGCGCTTCTGTATAAGCTTAGTTTTAGTTTCATTTTTTAGAAGTCCGAGTTTGAGGCCTATTTCAGTTGTTGTTGGAGGTGGAGTTGGAGAGCGCGAAAAAAGAAACGCAGCTGCCCACATTGCTGAAGCCTGCCCCGTCTCTGTCAGCTGAGCAGACGGGAGAGAACAATCGTAAACAGGTACTGAAGCCACCCACTTTGATTGTAGCCTCACACCCTAAGTGCCCCCCTAGTAGAATGGGTAAAGGGGCGGATATGACTCTGACTAACGAGAGTGAGGCGATGGGGGGTGAAACGAATAATGCTATTGATCCTGTACCCCTTCAAGCTTCAGGGGGGGCCACACTGTTTCGTCCTACTAACTCTACTAACTCTGATACTGATACTGTCACTGGGACTGCTTTCGACCCGGCCCCTGTTCTTTCCACAACAGAACACATACAGATACAGATGCAGGCATTGGAGCACTCCAGAGACGGAAAAGTGGGGGGTTTGGAGGACCTGGTGTCTGATCCCTCTACTGGTATGACAAACCTCAGAGGCCGTGCTGATGATATACAGGATATACAGGATCCTGGTAGTGTAGGATCTCTAGCGGACCCTAAGACAACCATTGAAGCTACTGATGCTATTGCAGGGACAGGGACCTCTGAGCATTACGACCATGCTGAAGTCAGTGAGCAAGAAATGTCTGAAGAGCTATCCGCACATACTGAGGAAGAGGATGAGTTCGGGGAGGCGCATAGGAAGGATCAGGGCACAGGTGGCACAGATGGCAGGGCTAAACTGCGAGCAAATAGAGGTCGCAAACTAAGAAGCAAGGCAAAATCCAGAAGAGGAGGCAAGACTACTGCCACTTTATCTCAGCCTGTTAAAAATATAAAGAAAATGCAAGTAGATAAAAGCCCACTAAGAAAATGGATTGAAACAAGGGGGCTGGTCAAAAATATGACGCTGAGGCTGTCGGGTGCCAGCCCGAACGATTCTTCAGAACAGGTAGAACCTTCACCCACCTCGGGCTCCGCCAGCGTTACCACCGCTCAAATCAACTCGGCATTAGTTGGCTCAAACGAACAAGAACTGACTCCGACTCAAGCCCATCTTGGCCATTTGGACTACTCTTTAAGCCGAGCTGATGCAAATTCATTGTCTAATGCTAATGCTAACACAGCTCCTGTATTATCAAGCTATATCTCTCCACAACCTAAAGTGGGCACTACTATACAAACGCCACTCTCCCTACCCCCCCAAAGTGAACACCCACATTTACTTATCACCAAAGAGGGAGCTGGGGATGAGGGAGCTGGGGACGATATAGCGGATCACTCCTCAATAGATTTAATACTGCAGATTCTGAACGATCAACGCAAGGTAGCCCAAGAACACCATACTCAACTGAGGGAAGATAACAGTAAAGTACAAAACTCGCTACAAGAACTCACTTCTAAAATTGGAGGGATCTGTCAAGATGTTACCGAGCTGCAACAACGAGTGGTTGAGATTGAAGAGGCTAACACTCAAATGACCGCTAAAGTAGAAAAGCATGACGATTTGCTATCCACTCTTCAACAGAAGATCGAAGATTTGGAAAACCGACAAAGACGCTCCAATCTAAGACTGTTTGGGGTTCCAGAAGGTTCCGAGGGTTCCGACCCAAGGGCTTACGTAGTGGGACTGCTTCAGAAGGCTTTCCCGGACTTGGCAGACTGGGACTGGGACTCACAAATACAACGCGCTCACCGCTTACCACTGGTGATGAAAAACAGAGCAAGCCAATTTCCACGCCCCTTTCTGTTGTTCTTTGGTAATTTTCTACTTCGCCAAGCAGTATGGCAGAGAGCTCGCCCTAATACCCCTATTGCTATAGGGGATTTTTCAATCTTCGCCCGCTCCGATTTAAGTAAAGAAACCATGGACCGACGCTGGATGCTCCGTAGATTTAGCGATCCAATCAAATCTAATGGGGGCCAGGCTTTCTTACAGGAACCTGCCCGCCTGAAAGTTATCAAAAATGGACGCATATACTTCTTTAACGAAGCCAAAGCTGTTGAAGCATTTATTTCTAGTCTGAATGAAGGCAGGAATCAGACAGAAAAATGATGGTACATTAGGGTTTGAGCTAATTATTGAAAAATTGGTCAATTTAGCACGTCCTATGAACAATTGAACCTATGAACTTACGAAACTGTACTTATTTAGAGGATCCCTTATCTTCTATCTCCTATCTCGTTTTACACTTTAGGCTTTTCTTTTTTTTATATATTTTTGGGTGAGGGAGGGATGGATGATTGGGTGGATTGGGGCCCTGGGGTGATATGCCACAGGAAGCTGCCCTTCCAACGGCAGCTGTTTTCTAAGGGCGGTTCTGCCCCTGTTGGGGTTGGAACCAGGGAGGGGAGGGGTGGGGGGGTTTGGGGGTGGGGTAAAATCACCTTAAAAAACTCACAGGCAGACAGGGACGAGTTCAACGAGCTACTAGAGATTATTTCAGCTCAACTCTCTCTTTTCTTTTTTTCTTTTATTTTATTCTTCACATTTATTATTATTACCTTAGGGGCAAATAATAGGAACTGCATCAGGGTTTTCGGAACTGGGGTTAAGGCTGTGCTCTCTACTTATTATAATGTATGATATAAAATGTATAACCTGGAATGTTTCCGGTTTGAATAGTAAAAATAAAAGGCTTTTGATTACAGAAGAATTAAAATTACATAACCCTCATATCGCTCTTCTTACTGAAACACACATAGCGGGCAAAGATAGCAAATTAATGAATCAACTGGGCTATGACACTTTGATAGGATCGAATTTTACTCAACCAACAAGAGGTGTGGTCATTCTTAAGGATAAACGGTTCAAGATTGAAACACTACAGACCCTCTGCGACAAAGAGGGTAGATGGGCGATTGCTCAGATTAATTTTGAGAGCCATAAATATGTTTTTTGTGTAATCTATGGCTCAAACACAGATGAACCGAAGATTTTCGACCAGCTGAACACCACACTCCTGGGCTGGGAGGGAGAGCTTATTGTTATGGGAGATTTTAATTGTATCATGGACTATAAAATTGACACAACCAGACCTGGTAGTTTTCAAAGGATGCGTAAAACCAGATTATCCATTTTAGATCTCTGCCGCATCCATAACATTAAAGATGCCTGGCGATACTTACACCCAAACCAACCGGGTTATACTTATTACTCCGCACCCCACAAACTATGCTCAAGATTAGATATGGTATTAATAGGGGATAATCTATTGAAGAGCTCTAATCTGGTTCTATGCCCTCGAATCTCCTCAGATCATAATCCATTAATTCTTACAATAAGCACCTCACACACTAGGACTCCGCCTAGACCATTCTCTTTCCCTAGATACTTGACCACAGACCCACAGTATGTGATGCAGCTTAAATCTCACCTTATAGATTTTATGGATATCAACATAGACTCTACAGCTTGTGGCATTGTCTGGGATGCTTGTAAAGCTAGTATCAGGGGATTCACCCAAGCTTACACGATCAGACAAAATACGGAACGCAGAATGGCTAACTCTTCGCTTATAACCAGCATAACTAAACAAGAGGAATTACTAGCTTCCGCACTCCGACTAAAACTATCAGCCGTTGGATTCCACGGCATACCTTTAGTTTTTTGTTAGGACTAAGGTGTACCTGGTGGCTGATCAGCTGTTTGGACCTTGTCCGAATGGATTGTTCTCTGCATCAAACTTTATGCCCTGGCCATAAAGTATTGTCCTTCAGGCCCATTGCACCAGAGCCAAGACTGCACCTGATGCTTTTTCCTTGAGGTGTTCTGGTTTTGGACATATGCCGAGGAGCCATAGGGGCATCAAGCCATCTTCTCACCAGGCATTGCTGCACTAATTCACAAGTTCACAGAGAGGGTCGGTTTGCCTGCTTGATCCTGCACAACTTCCCAGTTGTATAGTTTACTTCCAAGACCCACCTCTATGGGAGAATTAATGCTTTAGTATCAATTCACAAGTTGAAGAATCTCGAATCAGGAATATCCATCAGAAGTATAAATCACTTTCCTTTCTTAATGCTCCTCCTGGTGAATACTTATGAAGAAATGGGGTGCATTATATTATATTATATTGTATTGTAATCGCATTTATATAGCGCTTACTACCCGCTTTTTCAGCATGTAGCACGCTACTCCGGAACCCATAAAGGATTAGTGTTGAATTAGTATAGTGAACAATGAAATTAAAGTGGTGGAAAGGTTAGTCAGTTATTTGGATTCAGAAGGATAGCGGAGGGACAAAAGAGGGAAAAAGGTTTGCATTTATAAAGCGCTTGTTACTCCTGATGGGGTGTTGAAGCGCTTTTTTCGGTGAATAGCACGCTACTCTGGAACCCATAAAGGATTAGTGGTAAATTAGTATAGTGAAATATGAAAGTAATTTGAGTGGTGGATATTAGTCAGTTATTTCGATTGAGAAGGATAGTTTATGGTGCAGTTGTGCAACCTCACCCTGTAATACACTTACGAACCCCATCTGAAAGAAACACATAGTGATAGATTCCTTACCTTAGATTTACCTCCAGGCGTCAAACTGGATCCGGAAAGTTTTAGTCAGCAGTACCCCTGCGCGTGAGAAGGTGGCATTGTGCAGCTCCGCGTCCCTCATTGGCGTCGTGGTCGTCCAGATGTCGTCGCGGCAGCTACTTAGATGCCACCCTCGCACGCTGACGTTAGTTCTTTCTTTTTCCTTGCCAGCAAGCACAAGTCCGGAGAGAGTAGTACCCCAAGTAATTTGTTGACTGTTTTTGAGGCTTTTTGTCTCGCATTTCGAGTCGATCGACTCCTGGTGTCGTAGGGATGCCCGGTTTCAAGTCTTGCGGGGAATGTCATCGGATGATGTCGGTGACGGACCCGCACTGCATGCGTCTCTACTGCCTAGGGCGCGACCACGACCCCAATTCGTGCCGGGCTAGGGCTATGGCACCTAAGACTTTGCGGGAGCGGTCCCGAAAGTTGCTTGAAGTCCGGCAGTCACCTCCACGACGCTCGAGGTCCCGGTCCCGTGGGAGGCCGAGGGACCTGTCACAGATTTACAACCATCGTTCTTCTGGATCGAAGTCTTCGCACTCTGGGTCAGGTAAGACCAAGTACAAGAAGTCGAGGAAGCGTCATCGCTCGACTACTTTCCCTCTGCCCGTCGCGGCTAAGGGTGCGGGTGGTGCCTCACCCGTGACTCCAGCGGAGCCACGGTGTCGCCGTCGGCCTACCCGCCCTTCCTGGGTCCGTCGGCAACTCCGGCCCAGCTGCAGGAATTTCTGGCAGCCCATGGCTCGCGTCTTTGGGTCATTGGGCACCTGCGGGCCCGACTGGGGGTCCTCACACTTCTTTGTCAGCGGCTCCGGCATCGCTGTCGGCTCTGGCGCCACAGGGCCCCCAACGATCCAGGCCTGGATCCCGGTCGACGCCGGTTGACCTAGTGACACCTCCACCGACATTGACCCCACCTGCACCACTTCAGACGTCGCCTGTGCCCCCGGACGACGACGTCCCCGGTTTCAGCCCTGAAGTGGACACGCCGCCAGAACGGTGTCGCTCAACGCCGGTTCCGATGCCAATGGGGCCTTTCTATCCCTATGTCCACCAGCCTCCATTTTGTTCGGCCTGTTCCACAATCGTCAGAGGAAGGGGAGGACTGGAAGGGGTCTGAGGACCCTCTCACAGCACAGTGTGAGTTTGACCCGGACTGGGTTGAGGAATTGGGGGATGCCAGGTGTCTTGACACCTCTCCTGACCTTGGCATGCTAACTCCTCCTACTGTGGCTACGGAGGAGGGTGCAAGTTATGCAGTGGTGTTGCGTAGGGCAGCCGAGGCTTCACACCTTGAACTCCCTACAGTGGCCGTCAGGACTAACCTCCTGACAGAAGTACTTCAGCCGGCGACTACCTCTGCAGAGCCACTGCTGCCCTTTAATGATGCACTTTCCGACGTTCTTTTGGGCACCTGGTCCAGGCCCAACACAGGAGCTCCTGTGGATAGGAACGTGGCCCAACGCCATCATTCGGCCTCAGGCGACCCCCCCTCTTTCTCTCCCAACACCCCACCCCTGAGAGCTTGGTTGTCCAAGCCTCTACGTCCCAAAGCGCCTTCCCTATCGCACCTCCGGATACGGAATCCAAGAGACTGGAACAGTTTGGGGAGAAGATTTTTTCTTCCGCCAGTTCAGGGCTGCGGTCTGTGAACACCGCATGTCTCTTGGCCCGTTATTCCCACTCTGTGTGGGATACGGTGGCGCTGGTGCTGCCTTAGTATCCGGAGGAGGCTCGGACAGTGCTCTCCAATGCTATTGCTGAATGGAGAGATGCGACAAAGTTCACAATACGATGTGGCCTTGACACCGCCGACTCACTGGGCAGGGCGATTTCCACGACAGTGGCGCTCCGCCGCCACGCCTGGCTGAGGACTACTGGCTTCTCCGGGGATGTCCAGAACACACTGATGGACATGCCCTTTGATGGCATTCGCCTTTTTGGCAACAAGGCAGTGCATTGGAGCGTTTTAAGGACTCGTGGGCTACAGCCAAGTCCTTAGGCCTTTCGGGCACTCGCCCTCCTCGATCTTCTGCTTTTCGCTCCTTTCGTGGCCGCGGAAGTTGTGCCCTAACACATTCGCTCCAGAGCCACAGGCCGCAGCAGCAACAGTCTCGCCGCGGACGTAGGACCCGCAGAGGCGGGTCAGGGGCCAGCGGGCAGGTCAGTCCACCCCGGCCACCACTGCTTCCAAACCTTCCTAATCTGATTTTCAGGCCCATCAAACGCCAGTGGTCGGCAGGATTCGCCATCACCTCCCCCACTGGCGCACCATCACTACGGACAGGTGGGTTTTACAAATAGTCCGAATCACTTTGCTCTTCTTCAACAGGAAGTTGTGGCACTCTTGGTCAACGGGGCCATGGAACACGTTCCTTCGCCAGAAGTAGGTTGTGGTTGTTGTTTCCACTACTTTCTGGTGCCCAAGAAGGGCAAGGGCCGGCGTCCTATCTTAGACCTCCGGAACATCAATCGCTTCCTCTTGAAGGAGAAGTTCAAGATGTTAACTCTGGCTCAGGTCTTATCTGCCCTCGACCCTGGAGACTGGATGGTAGCGTTGGATCTGCAGGACGCATATTTCCATATTCCCGTCCTGCCGGCCCTCCGGCGTTACCTGTGGTTTACGGTAGGCCACAAGCACTTTCAGTTTACCGTGCTCCTCTTTGGCCTTACCAGCGCCCCTCGGGTGTTTACGAAAGTGATGGCGGTGGTCGCAGCTCATCTGCGCAGATCAGGGTTTCCAGTCTTCCGCGATCTCGACGACTGGCTGTCGTCTCCCACCTCCAGACTACGGCCAACCTCCTTCATGTGCTGGGGTTCTCCATCAATGTGCCGAAGTCACACCTGATTCCCTCTGAGAAGCTCCTCTTCATCAGAGCGGTTCTGGATACGGCGCAGTTTCGGGTTTATCCTCCCGAAAAGCGAGTCTGTGGCATTCGGGCTATGATTCCGATCTTTCGGCCCTGGTCCTGGGTTTCGGTCAGGCTGAGGCTGCTGGGCCTCATGGCCTCCTGCATCCTGCTGGTCGATCATGCCAGATGGCATATACGGGCTCTGCAGTGGGACCTGAAGTTCCAGTGGGCGCAGCACCAGGGGAACCTGTCCGAGTCCATCCAGATCTCGGAGGGCTTTGCAAGACAATTGCAGTGGTGGCTCACAAACCGGACTTGGGTCAGTGGCAGATCCCTCTCCCTTCCCCAACTGGAGCACACAGTGGTGACGGATGCGTCCCTCCTGGGATGGGGCGGTCTCATGGGAGAGGCGGAGATCAACCTTCTGGAGCTTTGGGCGATCCGACTTGCACCTAAGGCATTCCTCCCCTTTGTCAGGGGAAGGGGGCTCTGTGCCTCTGGACATAGCTGGAACATCAGGGCATTTCCCTGGTGGTTCAACACCTGGCAGGTTCACTGAACGCCAGGGTGGACGAGCTCAGCCGCAGGTGCATGATGGATCACGAATGACGTCTTCACTTGGACGTGGCGCAAGGTATCTTTCAACAGTGGGGAGAGCCTTGGTTAGAACTCTTTGCCACCGAAGAGAACACGCAATGTCAGCAGTTCTGCACATTGGAATTTCCAAGGCAGCACTCGTGAGGTGACGCTTTTCGTCGCGAGTGGAGTTGCGGTCTGTTGTACGCCTTTCCGCCTATACCACTTCTTCCTAGATTGCTGAAGATCAGGTGCGACAGGGCCCAAGTCATTCTTGTGTCTCTGGACTTGGCTCGAAGAGTATGGTATCCCGAGCTACTCAGTATGACAATAGATCCCCCGATCCGACTGCCTCTCCGGGAGGATCTTCTGTCGCAGCAGCAGGGGACGGTCCTCCACCCAAACCTGTCCAGTCTCCACTTCCTTCCGTGGAGATTGAGGGGTGGCAGTTGATTCCTTTTGACTTGCCTCCTGAAGTTTGTAATGTTATTCTGGCGGCCATGCGGCCCTCCACTAAGTTGGTATATGCCTGCAGGTGGAAGAAATTTGTGGCATGGTGCACAGAAAAGGCTGTGGATCCCCTTTCTTTCCCTCTTTCAGAAGTTCTTCTGTTTCTTCTGTCACTGGCCCAGCAGGGCTCTGCTCTGGGCACTAACAAGGGCTGCCTTTGTGCTATTTCGGTCTTTCTCAGGCTCCCTGATCAGCCCTCTCTTTTCAAGTCCCCAGTTGTAAATGGATTTCTCAAAGGCATTACGCACCTTTTCCCTCCTATTCCTTTTGTGATGCTACAGTGGGAATTGAACCTGGTTCTAACATATTTAATGTGCGCTCCCTTTGAGCCTCTTCTTCATAACTGTCCTCTCAGTCTACTGACTTTGAAAACTGCTTTCCTGGTTGCCATCACCTCTGCCAGGAGAGTGAGTGAGCTCCAGGCTCTTTCTTGTAAACCTCCTTTTCTATCTGTGCATTCGGACAAGGTTGTGCTCAAGACACGTCCATCCTTTCTGCCAAATGTTGTCACTGCCTTTCACATCGGGCAGACCATCACTTTGCCCACCTTCTTTCCGCCTCCTGCTAGAGAGGGAGAGAGTCTCCACCATCTCGACCCAAAACGTGCGCTTTCATTTTATTTGAAGCGCACACAACAGTTCCGGGTGGGTGACCAGCTCTTTGTTGGCTACGTTGGCGCCAAAAAAGGTCGGGCTGTACACAAGCAAACTATCTCCAGATGGGTCATCTTGTGTATTAAAGCCTGTTCTTCACTGGCTAAAAAGGAAGCTCCGTTTGGGCTGTGCGCCCATTCCATCAGGGCGACTGCAGCTACTGCCGCATTGGGACGTGGTGTCCTCCTGCAAGACATCTGTCAGTCAGCTACGTGGGCCTAGCTGCACACTTTTACTAAGCACTAATGCCTGGACAGCCCAAGTCCGGACAGACGGCTTCTTTGTCTGTTCTTTTCTCCGAGACTCCCTGGTGTGATCTTGGTTCGCAGACCCACCACCGGGGTTGGTATTGCTGGTCTATTCTAAGGTAAGGAATCTATCACTAACGTGTCTTTCAGATGCACAAGTTACTACTTGTGTAACGATATATCTGTAAGAGACATTAGTTAGTGATAGATTCCTTACCGCCCCAACCATCCTACCCGATCTGCGAACTGATTTCTAGGGTTAAGGTCATTCCTTTCAGGGCCCAGTGGTCCGCATCTTGCATGGCTCTGTTTTCTTGCGCAGAAAGTCGTGTACAGAACTGACGTCAGTGCGCGAGGGCGGCGTCTAAGTAGCTGCCGTGACGCCATCTTGGCGACCACGACGCAAACGACGGACGCGGAGCCGCACGACGCCACCTTCTGACGCTCATTGGTACTGCTGACGAAAATTTTCTGGATCTAGTCTGATGCCTGGGGGTAATTCTAAGGTAAGGAATCTATCACTACTAACGTTTCTTACAGATATATCATTAACAATGGTAAGTAACTTGTTCTTTAGGACCCTTAGGTTTCATCTGTCAAACCCTCAGGTCACAGTGGCGGCTGCTAAGGAATGGGTGTGGTGTGGTGGGGCTGGGGGGTGTTGTTGGTTGAAAAAAAAATCCCTTACCTGGTTTTACCCGCCGCCTCTCCCCTGTCCTCTTCTCTTCCGCAGGACTCCAGAATGCTCCCAGGCTCCCTTAAGCCAATCACAACACCGCTGTCACAAGCATGACAGCAGCGTTTATCTGGTTTATCTGGCCCAAGATGGCTGGCCAAACCTTCATGCGCACTTAGTAGTTCCCATACCACTCCTCCTCCATCCAGTGAACCAGCCCCGCCCTAGCCTGGCTCCGTGCAGACAAATAAAATAATAATAACGCTGTGTTATCATTTTAACTTTCCTTGTGGCATTACTCTGAGGGCAGTGGGGCGACACTACTCCGCCAGAGGAGCCACCGCTATCGGCTCAACCTGGGTAGCTGTAGCACTAAGCAGCAAGGTTTACACAGAGTGACAAATTTAAAGCATTTAAACAGCACCAAAACAATTGAAGTAGAAATCAGCACAACACTCAAGAAATCCAACACCAGTATATAAAAATTGTATTTTTACAAGAATTTAGACATTAGAACGAAAAGGATCCGCCAGAGGGTTCCAGAGATATAGATTTTACAAGCAACAAGAAAGAAAAGCATTATAACTCAAAAGCGAACAAGCCTTGGCAAATTCGACCCATTTGACACTTGGAAAACTTTTCAAAGAAAACTGGGGTAAGTATCACTGCAGTCAGTTAGAAGTACTCGGGGTTGCCAACTCCAGCACGGTGCAAGTCAGGGGGGCCAGCAAGATCCTCAAGAACAGTTACCTTCACAGAAGAAGCGGTCCTCCAGCAGTTCTGGGTACTTAAGCCACATTGCAATGGATTTCTCCGAAGTAGTCTGATGCAAGGGATAAAAGATGTTGAAGATGCTCCAAGGATGCTATGTATGCAACGCTGTCGACGGGGTTTTCTGCAGGGATTTCTCAGTCCACAAAGATGGTTGCAGGATCGACGTCCCATGATGTCCTCTCTGGTCTGGCTGAAATTCAATCGCCAGTGTCGTAATCACTGGCCAATCCTTCCTGGCTGGATTAACTTGCTTTCTGAGGGTCCCATCAGCTCCTCGTCTGCACTCCAGATCTCCGCGAACTCTGGTCCAACTTTGTACATCAGCCCTTGGTGCTGCACGGCTGCTTTGGTGGTGGTTTGAAGACTGTGGGCTGCTACTCACCCCAGCAGACTTTTTCAGCTGCTGTGTCACAGTGCTTTGAAGAGGAGGCCAGTCAGCTTGCACTTGGAGTCTCTTGGCTTGACTGGGCTCTGGAGACAGCTTCTTCTTGAGCAAGACACAGTAGGCGCAGTCCCTCTCTTCTCTGGCCACCCGTTGCAGCCTCTTTGCTGGTCCCTTGGGCAGTCCTCCTTCCAAGTCGGTCGAGATTGATTTGAGATCTGGGTGCCAGGAGTGCCCTCTTATGCTCAGAAGATGCCTTCAGGGCAGGATGTGGTTGAGAGACAGTAGACTGCTATGGTCCCTCCTACCTGGCGACCACTTCCTATGGAATGTGGCAACAGACTATCCCAAAATGCACCATTCTGCCCACTCCCAAGGGGGGGAGACCCCTCTTTCGGTGTTCGAACCTTCCTAGTCCACCACTGGGGTGTGGCTACCACAGGGTACACGCTGCTGGGGAAACCCATTTGGCAACAGGTTTCCCCTCCCTGATCCCCATGACAGCCTGTCTGTGTAAACAATGGGGCATGCCTCCTACCTAGTGTGACACCTCTGTCCTTCAAAGGCAGCTTCCCCTGTGCAACCTGCCTTTTGGACCTAACACCTAAGTGGGTTCCAGCAGGAGGGAGGTAACCGCTTCCTGGCCTGCAATCATTCATTGTTCTCCATCCTGGGAGTTGGTGGCACATCTCCCCAGGAGGGCAAGAAGCTGTCTGGTGGAACAGGCTCCATGTGTGCCTTGTAAGGCGCAGGAGTTTTAAAGGCATCAAAGTTGCAGCTTTGCTAAAGCTGCACACTGCGACAAGTTACATGAGTTTTGACTTGAGATGCAAGTGTGTCTTAATGTAGCGTTAATGCGTTGGTCTCACTGTTCAGACGTTAGTACGGCTGTGTGTCATCCTTTACTCGCAAATTGGGCAACTGAGTCTTTCCACAGTAAACTGGTAGTTATCCAGTTTTACTTCGAGGACATGTAAAGTACATGTTCTGCCTTTGTCATATGTTGCACCCTGCTTTACGACTTGGAAGGCCTGCCAGACGGGTGACTTTTACAGATGTACCATTGAAGTGGTTGCTTTGCCATTGTTTTTAATAGCAACGTCGGGCTAGCTGTGCCCGACTCTCTACTAGTCTGCAGTGGCAGACTGGGGGACTTGTTTTCTTTTCGGGACCTCCTGGGTGGCACAACCAGTGCTGCAAGCACTGGAGTACCCCTCTAACCTACATGTCCTGGGTACCAGGGTACCATATACAAGGGACTTACAGGTAAGTAGGCCATTTCCAATTGGGGTACAGCCATTTCAACATACACTTTATGGCCAGAGCACTGGCACAGAGGTCTGATGAGTCAGCCTTAATGCATTCTTAGTTGAAAAACAAGCAGCATCAGTCGGAAAACTTGAGGGTGACCATACAAAAAGAGGCATTTCCTTACAATACTCTGTATAATTGCAGATTCCTCATCACCTGCCCACCTCCCTGTTCTGTGGAGTAGTCCTCTGGGTAATAAGGGTCTAAGTTGGGTGGTGCACAATGTCATTGAAAGATCAATTGTTAGCTGTGCCTGGTGTTTTTTGGCACAGATTGTCCAATGTTCAAGTGTTGAAATGTATGAAGGAAGGATGACATTAATGTCACTATGCCAGAGCTATTGCAAGAGGTTCTGGAATCATTCTGGTATTGGGGAGAACTATCAGGTGAGGAATCTGCAGTTCCATGCAATATTTACTAGAAAGAAAGAGTTTAGCAAACGGAAGTACATTATTCTTTTGGAGTATGTAGCTATTGGTGAATCTCAGTTGGCACTGAACATGTACATCAGGATTTTCCAATTCCAAAGGCACTCATTACTCCATCAAATTAAAAAGTATTTTTGTTTAAGTTTGTCAATTTGATTGAGAATTAAGTATCTGAAAGAGACACGTTAGTGATAGATTCCTTACCTTAGAATATCCCCAGGCATCAGACTAGATCCGGAAAGCTTTCGTCAGCAGTACCCCTGCTCGCCGATAGGCGTCGTACGGCTCCACGTGCATCGCTGGCGTCGTATTTGCCGAGATGACATCACTGGAGCTACTTAGACGCGCCCACGAACGCTGACGTCAGTTCTTTCTTTTTCCACGCCAGCAAGCGCAGATCCGGAGAGAGCGGTACCCCGTCACTTGTTGACTAAGTATTTGTTTGTTATAATTTGTAAGTAAACTTACCCCTGGTGCACAGGGATGCCCGGTTTCAAGCTTTGCAGAGCCTGTCCTCGCACGATATCGCTGATGGACCCGCACCGTGAGTGTCTCTTCTGCCTGGGGCGTGACCACGACACCGAGTCGTGCCCCCACTGCCGGCATATATTGACCCTTTATCCGACCTATATTTCTTTCTTGTCTCATATTAAATATGCCTTTGTAGATGGATACATCTGTCAAAAGGAGTTAGACTTCCTGAGTAAACCAAACACAGTAACACCAGTGTTGTATGGTATACCGAAAACACATAAAAACATATCAGACCCACCTCTTAGACTGATAATATCTGCTATAAATTCCATCACAGAACCCCTTTCACAATATGTGGATGCATTTTTATGTCCTCTAACCACTTTTTATGCCTCCTATATCAAAGACACAGGACACATGATAAACACTCTTGAAAACGAACCTTTTAATCAACATACTCAGTACATGGTAACCTTAGATATTGAGTCGCTATATACTAACATACCCCAAGACCTGGCCATAGAGTCAGTGGCAGCCCTATTGGCCAGGATTCCTGGGGAGAGACCTCACCATTTCATTCTGGAATGTTTGGATATAGTGTTACATCACAATTATTTTCAATTCAATGACCTCTTATACAAACAAACGAAAGGTACCAGCATGGGGGCTTCCTGTGCGCCGAGTGTGGCGAATATCGATATGGGAGAGCATGAGCGAATACATATTTTTAATGAGGTCCCACCCTATTACGAGAATATCACCTACTGGCATAGGTTCATTGACGATATTTTCTTTATATGGACAGGGCCTGAGCAGGACTTACTTGACTTTATAGTTTGGCTTAATCTGAGTGATGCTAACTTGAAATTTACATGTAACTACTCAAAGGACCAAGTAGAGTTCTTGGACATCTGGATTATGGCAAGGCAGGAACATCTTAAAGTAAGTCTTTTCAGAAAACCTACAGCGAAAAACACAATTCTAGAGCACAGTAGCTATCACCCAGCTTGCCAAAAAGACTCAATCACCTTCGGGGAATTCTTAAGGATAAGAAGAAATTGTACCTCCATTAAAGATTTCTAAGATAATGCAGAACAAATTCAAACATGTCTTCTTCAGAGAGGATACCCCAAAAGATTAGTGCGTCAATCTCTAAAGCGGGAAAAATACTACAATAGAGAATCACTGCTAAGAGGTAGAAATAAAAAACTCTGATACTATGGTATGTGTAGTGGACCACTCCAGTATAAACAATAAGATTAAACAAATTCTTGACAAAAATTGGAGGATACTCAGTCTATGACCAAGACTTAAGGAAACCTATTGTTGCCTATAGAAGAAACTCTAATCTTCGAGACAAATTAGTTCATAGCAGGCCAAAACCCAAGACCACAATGAGACAAACAACACTAGAAGGAAGACCATTCTGCATAGGAAACTACAGTTGTGGCAATTGCCATGCTTGCCCAACAGCCATCACCACACAAAATTGGACATATAGAGGCAAGACAGGCAAATTAGCATAGATGACGAACTGTAGAACAACCAACATAGTGTTCCTTATCCTGTGCCCCTGTGTCCTTGGCTACATAGGGGAAACAGGACGCGAATTTCACGTCCGGTATTCTGAACACGTCAGCTATCAGAACGCAGAAGATGCAAGCACCAATGGTGAAACATTGTGTAGAACATAGTCACTCAGAAAATAAACTTTCATGGTTGATACTGGAGCATGTACAAAATTATACCAGGCAAGGAGGTAGAGAAAACGAGAAAGATTAGAGAAACGTTCTGGATTTTCTCTCTTGATACAGTCCGTCAAGGACTCAATGAGGAAATAGTTTGGCTTATAACTTGATTCTGTCCCCCCCCCACAATTCAGCATACTAAGAGTTCTTACTTATATGCTTTTACATATATACTTTTATATGTAAGGTATATCTTGAGGCATGTCAAATGCAACATTACAATTCTATAGTGGAAAACTGTCTGTGTGAGGCATATGAGCTGCAGATTATACACTGTGCATAGATCGCCATCTGGTGTTGGGCCCGGATGTTTGCAGTTTGTTTTTCCTCTTGGAAAGTCTTTGGGAGTCACGAGGTCGGTGACTCCTCCTCTGGTTAGTATTGCACATGGGCTTCTGCTCCATCCTCAGATTGTTTTTTTCCGCCATCGGGCTCGGATGTAAAACTTCGTGCTCCGGTCCCGAACTTCCCAGTTCACCGATCAACGCAAATCCTCGCTCATCGAGCTTCTTCGACATAAATCATCTTATTCATCTTCTCTTCTGCACTTCTTCAATTCCGGTGGTCGACGGCGGCCTTCGGGCCTATTCCGGCTCCGGTCTCGGCTGATAGAAAGAAAGTGCCCTCGATGTGGGTCCAAGTTTCCCCACACCGATCTCCATGAGGTGTGCAACCTCTGCCTCTCCCCAGAGCACGAGGCCCGAGACTGTCCCCCCTGCAAGTTTTTTCGCTCAAAAAAGACCATTCGAGATCGACGGGCTCGACGCAACATGGCGCACTCCTCGACCTCCACTCCAGTCGACATCTTCAGGGACGACGTCGAAGCTCTGGGACGGCAGGACATCGAACAGGAGGACGACGACCTCGTCAGCGCTTCCGAGGCCGACGACTCAGATGTGGAGGACATCACCCCGGCGCAGCGGGTCGTGAGTACAATTCCCCCTCCCCCACCCACGCCGATTCCGAAAAAGGCTTCGGTCACACCTTCACCTCCGGGCCCAGGCAAGACCAAGGACACTGCTTCTCACACCCCACCTTCGGGCCCGGTAAAGAAGCCTTCTAAGCCTTCCGGCAGCTCGGGCTCCAGCCAGCCAGCCAGCCACCGGTGCCGACAAACACCCTTCGGCACCGAAGAAAAAATCGGCCTCCACCTCCACACCGACCTCGGCACCAGAGTCTTCGGTGCCGAAACCTGCTCCGGTGCCGACCAAACATCCCAAGACCCTCGGCACCGACACTCCCGTGCGAAACCCCTTTCGGCACCGACCAAAAAACCGGAGGTTCCCAGGAAGCACGGCTTTGACAAACCTAAGAAGCCTTCGGCCCCGAAACAGTCGGCGCCGACCGATCAAACGGTGTCACAGGAGCTCTTCACACCGGATCCTTTGCAGAAAACCCTCACCAAGGATCCAAAGACCGGACACTTGACATTGTCTTCCAAAAAGAGACACTTGGACAAGCCGGCTCCACCTCCAAAGAGAAAGGACATTGCTACCTCTCCTTTCAGGGTGCCTTCCCCACTTCCTTTACCTCCTCCACCCTCTCCACCTCCACCCCCTTCACCTCATCGTTCCCCCACCTTGTCCCCTGTCCCGGACAATTTGGGGGACCCTTACTTTGATCCAGCAGATGTGCCACAAGATCCCACCCCTACTGGATCCCCAGACCCATGGCATGATTATAACAATCCGGACATCCCAGATGTCCCACAGGATGACCTTTATCCATCTAGGCCATCCCCTCCTGAAGATTCCTTGGGTTTTCACCACTTGTTACAAAGGGCGGCACACTACCACGGGGTGGAGTTACATACCGACCCAGTGGAGGAGGACTTCCTCCTAGACACCTTCGATGATAAACATAGGTCCACTGCCATTCTACCTATGTTAAAGGGCGTAATTAAACATGCCACTGAGGTTTTTAAGGACCCAGTCAGGGCCAGGGTCCTAAACCCTCGGGATAGAAAAGAAGTACAAAGCCGCCCCTACAGACCCTTCTTACATTAAGGGCCCTGCACCATTAGATTCCCTAGTGGTATCCACAGACAGGAAGCGCTCAAATTCTCAGGTGTCAGGCGAAGCGCCCCCACCTGACAAAGAGTCCAAGCTCATAGATGCGTCAGGGAAGCGCACTGCGTCACAAGCGGCCAATATATGGCGTATTGCCAATACGCAAGCACTGTTGGCCCGTTACGACAGGGCGCACTATGATGAGCTAGAGACCATCATGCACCATCTCCCTGAAAAGTACAAGACTAGGGCTAATGAACTTATTCAAGAGGGAAAAACATTAACCAATACCTCGATAAGATGTGCCCTCAATGCGGCAGATACAGCCTCCAGGGCATCAACACCAGTGTCCTCCTCCGTCGCCATGCCTGGCTCAGGGTTTCAGGGTTTAAACCAGAGGTTCAAGCCTCTATACTAAATCACCCATTCGACCAAGATCATCTATTTGGTCCTAAAGTAGATGAAGCCCTGGAAAAAATGAAAAAAGATACAGACACGGCGAAATCTATGGGAGCCCTACAAACACAGACTCCCAGGTGGTCCTTTCGCCGTTCTTCCTTTCGGGGCACGGGCAGAGGCTACTCATCGGACAGTGCATCCACGTCCTATAAATCCCCCCCTCAGTCTACCTTCACAAAAGGTTATCAAAAAGGCGGATACAGAGGCAATAATAATAAGGGCAGAGGCAAAACAAATACCGCCCGCTCTGCCACACCTCCTGCCCAATCACTTTCCCCCGCTCCCTCCAGACCATTCCACTCCGGTCGGAGGCAGACTACGACATTTCCTTCAACTCTGGGAGACAATCACCTCAGACAAATGGGTGACACAAATTATTCAGTCAGGGTATTGCCTAGAATTAACATCTACACCCCCCCACATTCCACCCAGGCACTGCCCTATGTCGCAAGAGCATACTGCGCTACTGACACAAGAGGTGATCTCCCTCCTCCAAAAAGGAGCAATAGAGCAGGTCCCCATAAATCAACGAAATTTAGGGGTCTACTCCCTGTACTTTCTAATTCCAAAGACAGACGAGACCCTACGACCTATCTTAGATCTCAGACCTCTAAACACTTACATTCATTCGGACCATTTTCACATGGTAACCCTCTAACAGGTTCTTCCACTTCTCTCCCAGAACGACTTTCTCACCACTCTGGACTTGAAAGACGCGTACTTTCACATCCCAGTACACCAAGCTCACAGAAAGTACCTCAGGTTTGTGGTAGACGGACAACACTACCAGTTCAAGGTGCTCCCGTTCAGGGTAACAACAGCACCAAGGGTGTTCACCAAGTGCCTGGCAGTAGTGGCTGCACATCTCAGAAGACCGCACATTCACGTCTTCCCCTATCTGGACGATTGGCTCATCAAAGCCACGTCCTACCAACAGTGTGTGCACCATACCGCCGCTACAGTCCAACTACTTCACCAGCTAGGCTTCACGGTGAACCATCAAAAATCCCACCTGGTACCATCACACACAAAACAATATCTCGGCGCCACCATAGACACCTCAAAGGCCATAGCCTATCCCAATCCTGCCAGGATTGCAAAAATACAGGCGCTGCGTCAAAAATTCCTATCCCAACACTCTCTCCCAGCTCATAGGGATGATGGCCTCTTGCATCTTTATAGTGCCACATGCAAGACTCCAGATGCGCCCACTCCAAGAGTGTTTGGCGCGCCAGTGGAACCAGGCCCAGGGGCAACTGACAGATCTGGTGTTGGTAGACGGTCGCACCCATCGCTCTCTGCAGTGGTGGAACACCACAAACCTTTCCAGAGTTCGACCGTTCCTGGACCCGGTCCCACAAATAGTCTTAACGGCAGATGCATCGCTCTCCGGCTGGGGAGCTCATCTGTTACATCTCACAGCACAGGGCACATGGACGCCGCAACAAATGTTACTCCACATAAACCATCTGGAGTTACTGGCGATCTTCCTCGCCCTAAAATCCTTCCAGGCGCAGATTTCAGGCAAGGCAGTCCTCATTCGCACAGACAACATGACTGCCATGCACTACATTCAAAAACAGGGGGGCACACACTCTCCACCGCTCTCTCAGTTAGCACAGAGCATATGGAGATGGGCAATTCCACAATAGATTTTTCTCCTAGCCCAACACATCCCAGGAGTACAAAACACCGTGGCAGATCTGCTGGCCAGACAGACACAGCAAATCCACGAGTGGGAACTTAACCCACAGGTTCTTCACCCGTTCTTTCAGAAGTGGGGGCATCCACACATAGACCTATTCGCCACCCACGAAAACAAAAAATGCCCAAGCTTCGCCACCAGATATCCACACCCATTGTCCAAAGTCAATGCGATATGGATGAACTGGTCAAACAAATTTGCATACGCATTTCCACCTCTCCCACTAATTCCATTAGTGGTCCGGAAGCTACAGCAACATTCCCTAACTCTAATCCTAGTAGCTCCAACATGGGCCAGACAACCGTGGTACACCACGCTGCTGGAAATCTCAGTAGTACCACACCAAAAGCTACGCCTCTCACCATGCCATGCCTCCTAACCCAGAACCATGGAGAGATCAGGCACCCGGACCCAGCTCAGCTCAACCTTGCGATCTGGCTCCTGAGGTCCTAGAATTTGGATACCTTAACCTTCCCCCTGATTGCATGAACATTATCAGGGAAGCTAGACGCCCTACTACTAGGACGTGCTATGCAGCAAAGTGGAAAAGATTTGTTATTTACTGCCACAACAACACGATCAATCCCTTAAATGTGTCCATACAACACATTATATGTTATTTACTCCATTTACAAAGGTGTAACCTAGCATATACCCCCATTCGGTTACACCCTGCTGCAATGGCTGCCTATTTACAAAACAGGCAGCACCTCTCACTTTTCAAAGTACCTGCCATCAAAGCCTTTATGGAAGGCCTCAAAAGAGTAATTCCACCCAGAGTGCCACCCTCACTTGTTTGGAACTTGAATATAGTCCTCACACGGTTAATGGGACCCCCTTTCGAACCATTACATAAGTGCGAGCTGGAATTCTCACATGGAAGACAGCTTTTCTAGTGCCCATCACTTCCCTCAGAAGGGGGTACCTTCTCTCTATTGGTGCCCCCACTGCCGGGCCATGGCCCCGAAAACTTTGCAGGAGCGGTCCCGAAAGTGGCTGGAGGCCCGTGAGTCGGCCCCACATCGGTCCCGTGGGAGGTCGAAGGCCCGGTCGCAGAGCAAGCAGCATCTTTCAAAGTCTTAGCACTCGGAGTCAGGTAAGTCGAAGCACAAGAAGTCGAAGAAGCGACGCTCTTCGTCCTCCCCTCGTGGGTCGAGCCTGAGCATTTACCGTTGGCTTACCCACCTTTCCTGGGTCCATCAGCACTACGGCCGAATTGCAAGAGTCCGTGTCTGCAATGGCACGTATCTTCGGCACGCCTTCTGGCCCCGCGGGCCCCACTGTTCCGTGTTCCTAGACGCCCAGAGGCCTCCATGGCTCCGGCCATGGCTCCCCGTTCTTGCCAGTGGACCCCGTACGGCCCCCGCCGTCATTGACGTCGCCGGCGGCCGCCTTGGCCGTCGACTTCTTTTCCGACGTCGACACCGTGCCGGAGGGATGTCTCCCGACGCCGATGGGGAACATTTACCCTTTTTTTCATCCACATCCTCGTCCACTTGTGGAGGAAGGGGAGGACTGGGAGGGGTTTGGAGACCCTCTCGCAGTACAGTGCGAGTCTGTCCCTGACTGGGTTGAGGAGGCGGAGACCGTGGCCCGGATTACACTCCGGTGCCTGGTTCACCATCCCCTTCAGCTACTATGGAGGAGAGTGGTACCTTTTCCACGGTGCTACGTAGGGCGGCCAAGGCTCTTGGCCTCGAGCTCCCTACTTTGGCTGTCAGGACCAACCTACTGACTGAAGTGCTTTGGCCAGCCTCTTCTTCTACAGAACCGTTGTTGCTGTTTAATGATGCACTTACTGATTTGCTTCTGGGCACCTGATCCTGGCCCAACACAGGGGCCCCTGTGGAGAAGGGTGTAGGCCAACGCCTTCGCCCGACCCCGGGCGACCCTGCCTTCCTCACCCAACACCCTACACCTTTGAGTTTGGTGGTTCAGGCCTCGACGTCTCAGAGTGCGATTCCTTCTGCTCCGCCAGACTAGGTAACCAAGAAGTTGGGGCAGTTTGGCAAGAAGATTTATTCTTCTGCAAGTTCTGGACTGCGGTCTGTGAACACTACCTGTCTCTTGGTACGCTATTCCATGGGATGCGGTTGAACAAGTGCTACCTCAGTGTCCGGAGGTGGCCCAGGCAGTTCTCTCCCAAGCTCTTATGGAGGGGAGCGTCACCACCAAATTCACTATACGTTGTGGTCTGGATACCACAGATTCGCTTGGTAGGGCAATTTCCACAACGGTGCCGCTCCGTTGTCGTGCCAGGTTGAGGACCACTGGTTTTTCAGCAGATGTCCAGAATACTTTGATGGACATGCCCTTCGATGGCTCTCGCCACTTTGGTGATAAGGCAGATTCCACATTGGAGCGTTTCAAGGACTCTCGGGCCACGGCTAAGTCCTTGGGCCTTTCAGCTACACGTACTCCTTCCGCTTATAACTTTCGTTCCTTTCGAAGCTCCAGAAGGGGCGTACAAACACGTTCATTTCAGAACAAGCCTGCGCAGCAACAGTCCCAGCGCAGCCGCAGACGTGAGGCTCGCAGAGGTGGTTTACGGGGCCAGCGTACGGGTCAGTCCACCAACAACCCCGCTTCCACACCTTCCTAGTCCGGTGTTTCAGACCCACCAGACGCCAGTGGAGGGCATGATTCGTCATCACCTCCCCCACTGGCGCACCATTACATCAGACAGGTGGGTTTTTGGAGATTGTTTGGGGCTACCCCCTCCCCTTTGAGTCTACACCCCCCCCCAACCCCCCTCCCCCCCAGCCATGCCGCCGCAGTTCCACCGCATGTCGAGGGATCATTTGGCACTTCTCCAGCAGGAAATTATGGCCCTCTAGGCCAAGGGGGCATCAAGCGCGTTCCGACGCCAGAAGTAGGTCATGGTTCTTACTCTCACTACTTCTTGGTTCCAAAGAAGGACAAGGGTCTACGTCCCATCTTAGACCTTCGGAGCGTAAATCGCTTCCTCTGGAAGGAGAAGTTCAAAATGCTCACTCTAGCTCAGGTCTTGTCTGCTCTCGACCCACAAGACTGGATGGTGGCACTGGACCTGCAGGACGCTTATTTTCATATTCCCGTCCTGCCGCCCCATCAGCGTTACCTGCGATTCATGGATGTGCCAGGAGCATTTTCAGTTCACTGTGCTCCCCTTTGGCCTTACCAGCGCTCCTCGGGTGTTCACAAAAGTGATGGCGGTGGTCGCAGTTTATCCGCGCAGATCAGGGGTTTCAGTCTTCCCCTATCTCGACGACTGATTGTTCAAGGTGGGCTCGCCCCACACAGTCGTCTCCTACCTCCAGACTACGACCGACCTTCATTTTCTGGGGTTTTCCATCAACGTGCCCAAGTCGCACCTGATTCCCTCCCAGAAGCTTCTCTTCATCAAAGCGGTTCTGGACACGGCGCAGTTTTGGGTTTATCCTCCCGAACAGCAAGTCCGGAATATTCAGGCTATGATTACAATCTTTCAGCCTCTATCCTGGGTTTCAGTCAGGTTGATGCTCTGGCTCCTGGGCCTGATGGCCTCCTGCATCCTGCTTGTGCAACATGCCAGGTGGCATATGCAGGCTCTGCAGTGGGACCTGAAGCATCAGGGCAACCTGTCCGATCATGGCCAGATCTCGGAGGGCACTGCAGGACAATTTTAAGTTGTGGCTCACGAATCGCGATTGGGTCAATGGCAGATCCCTCTCCCTTCCCCAACCAGATCACACAGTGGTGACTGATGCGTCCCTCCTGGGCTGGGGAGGCCACTTGGGAGAGGCGGAGATCAGAGGTCTCTGGTCTCTGCGGACTCCCGGCTCCATATCAACCTTTTGGAGCTTCGGGCGATCCGTCTTGCACTGAAGGCATTCCTACCACCGCCTTGTGGTTTTGCAACAAACAGGGCGGGGTGGGGTCGTGGACCTTATGTCAGGAGGCTCTGTGCCTCTGGACATGGCTGGAACATCAAGGCATTCCCTTGGTGGTTCCACACCTGGCAGGTTCTCTGAACCCCAGGGCGGGCAAACTCAGCCACCGGTGCTTGATGGATCACGAATGGCGTCTGCACTCGGACGTGGCGCAAGGTCTCTTTGTGCAGTGGGGAGAGCCTCGGTTAGATCTATTCGCTACCGAAGAGAACGCGCAATGTTATCAGTTGTGCGTGTTGGAATTTCCAAGGCGGCACTCGCTCGGCGACGCTTTTCGTCGCGAGTGGAGTTGCGGTCTGTTGTACGCCTTTCCGCCTATACCACTTCTGCCCAGAGTGCTGAAGAAGTTTTGGCGCGACTGGGCCCAAGTCATCCTTGTGTCTTCTGATTGGACACGAAGATACTGGTATCCCGAGCTACTCAGCATGGCTATCGATCCCCCCATCCGACTGCCGCTTCGGGAGGATCTTCTGTCGCAGCAGCAGGAGACGGTCCTCCACCCGAACCTGTTCAGCCTCCACCTCCATGCGTGGAGGTTGAGCGGTGACAGTTGACAGTTTTCGATCTTCCTCCCGAAGTCTGTGATGTTATTCTGGCCGCCAGGCGTCCCTCCACTAAGACGGTATATGCCTGCTGGTGGAACAAGTTTGTGGCATGGTGCGCAGCAGAGTCAGTGGATCCCCTTTCTGCCCCTCTTTCTGAGGTTCTTCTGTTCCTACTCTCCTTGGCCCAGCAGGACTCTGCTCTGGGCACTCTCAAAGGTGATCTTTCGGCCATCTCTGCCTTTCTAAGGCTTCCAGATCAGCCTTCTCTTTTTAAGTCTCCGGTTGTTAACCGTTTCCTAAAAGGCATTACACACACGTTTCCTCCCGTGCCTTTCATAATGCCTCAATGGGACTTGAATCTTGTCTTGACCTATCTAATGTGCTCTCCTTTTAAGCCCCATCATAACTGTCCTTTACATCTTCTCACTCTAAAGACTGCTTTCCTGGTAGCTATCACCTCTTCCAGAAGTGTGAGTGAGTTCCAGGCTCTTTCTTCTACATCTCCTTTCCTTTCTGTTCATCCTGACAAGGTGGTTTTAAGGACCCGTCCTTTCTTGCCAAAGGTTGTCACACCCTTCCACATCGGGCAGACCATCACTTTGCCCACCTTCTTTCCGCCTCCGCCTCCTTTAATAGAGGAAGAGAGGCTTCACCGTCTGGACCCAAAACGTGCGATCTCGTTCTATCTGAAGCATATACAACAGTTCCGAGTGGATGACCAGCTCTTTGTTAGCTACATGGGCGCGGAAAAAGGTTGGGCCGTGCACAAACGGACCATCTCTCGGTGGGTCGTTCTGTGCATCAAAGCGTGTTACTCGCTGGCTAAGAAGGAGCCTCCTGTGGGGCTGCGTGCCCATTCTACCAGGGTGACGGCGGCAATTACTGCCTTGGGACGCGGCGTTCCCTTGCAGGATATTTGTCAGGCAGCTACGTGGGCTTCGTTGCACACATTTACCAAGCACTACTGCCTTGATGGTCAGGTCCAGAGGGACGGCTTCTTTGGCCGTTCTGTTCTCCGTGACTTCCTGGTGTGATCTTATTCGCAGACCCACCACCGGTGTTGGCATTGCTGGGGTATCTATTCTAAGGTAAGGAATCTATCACTAACGTGTCTCTTTCAGATGCACAAGTTACTACTTGTGTAACGATATATCTGTAAGAGACATTAGTTAGTGATAAATTCCTTACCGCCTCACCCATCCTCCCTGTTCTGCGAACTGATTCTAGGGTTAAGGTCATCCCTTTCATGGCCCTAGTTTCATGGCACCAGTGGTCAGTTTCTTGCATGGCTCTGCATTCCTGGCGCGGATAGCCGTGTATAGAACTGACATCCGAGCGCATGGGTGGCGCCTAAGTAGTCTCCGTGACGTCATTTCGGTGCATACGACGCCAGTGACGGACGCGGAGCCGCACAACGCCGCCTGCTGAGGAAAAACTTCCGGATCCAGTCTGACGCCTGGGGATATTCTATGGTAAGGAATCTATCACTAATGTCTCTTACAGATATATCGTTACACAAGTAGTAAATTGTGCCTGTTATTCTATGGCTAAAAAGGAACCTCCGGTGGGGCTGCATGCTCATTCTACCAGGGCGACAGCAGCTACTACTGCATTGGGACGCAGTATCCACCTGCAGGAGATCTGTTAGGCTGCCACGTGGGCTTCGCTGCACACTTTTACAAAACATTATTGCCTTGACAGTCCGGTCCGGAGAGACGGCTTCTTTGGCCGTTCTGTTCTCCGTGACTTTCTGGTGTAATCTTGTTCGCAGACCCACCACTGGGGTTGGTATTGCTGGGGTATCTATTATAAGGTAAGGTATCTTTCACTAACATGTCTCTTCCAGATGCACATGTTACTACTTGTGTAACGATATATCTGTAAGAGACATTAGTTAGTGATTGATTCCTTACCGCCCACCCAACCTCCCCGTTCTGCGAACTGATTTCTAGGGTTAAGGTCATCCTTTCATGCCCTAGTTTCTATGCACCTGTGGTCAGTATCTTCCATGTCTCTGCGTTCCTGTCGCGGAAAGTTGTGTACAGAACTGACGTCAGCGCGCGTGGGCGCGTCTAAGTAGCTCCAGGGACGTCATCTCGGCGACGCACAGGGGTACTGCTGACGAAAGCTTTCCGGATCCAGTGTGACGCATGGGGATATTCTTAGGTAAGGAATCTATCACTAACTAATGTCTCTTACAGATGTATCGTTACACAAGTAGTAACTTGTGCGATGTCGTGCTAACCTTCAACTATTATTTATATGCCTGGAAATAATTCACTTCACTTGATCGAGAGTGACATTAGAGCACATGATCGTGTGTGTATCCCATCTTTGAAATCACTTGTTTTCTTCAAGAGATATTGTCTCACATGCCCTTATCTCCAGTTCCCTCTTACAATGTGTAACATCTAGCACTCAAGATTTTTTTGTTTCAAGACCTCTTGTTGCTGTGCCACTTAGTTACTCATCATGGTTTTGATATGATTACTCAAGGCTGCAGTCAAAGTTCCAGGACTTTGACTTCAGGGAATTATTATTATTATTTTTTTTTTAAACCGTTTATTACAAGACTCAAAATTATACAAAGATGGGCCTACAACCTTCCGGCCGGCCGCTAGCAAAGAAAAGGAGCATACGATACACATTTATAAAGCACGTGGTGCTGCGGAGGAGCATGCACAGGAGGTAACAGCGTTGAGAGCCACACCATCCAGACCCCACTATACGGTTTCATTTTAAACTTAAAGAACAACGAGAAAAAACAAACCCACAAGGCAATCCACAATCGGAAATAGCAGCACGTGCTCCCCTAGAGGGGGGACCCTAACCCTCCATAGGAGTCTCAAGAAGGGGAAGAGATCAGGACTAGGTAAACCCAATGCCCGGTACCGGGGGGATGAGTCGGCTAAGGGGACGGGGCCGGCGACGGATCGGGCAATAACGGCGGAGCACAGATTCCCCTGCGGTAGGCGTTCCAGGGGCCCCATACTTTCACCCATGTCCCAGGCTTACCTCTCGCCACATACACCACCTTTTCCCGAAACATGCACCAATCCATATGTTCCTTCCAGGCCGAGACAGTCGGGGGCCTCTGGGATCCCCACAGTTGAGCAATATCACGCTTGGCCACCATATATCCCAGAGTCACCCACCACGTCTGCGGCGCCGAGTAATCGGTAGGTTCCCACACATTCAACAGGCATCTCCTCGCTTCGGGCAACAGCGCCACATGCGTAACCACTCGCAGCACCTCATGCACACCACGCCAGAACCCCTCCACCTCCGGGCACTCCCACAAGATATGCAGAAAAGTCCCCAAAGCACCACACCCACGCTTACACAACCCGTCCTCAGCATAGCCCATACGCAGGAGCCTTGGCCCCGTCATGTAGACCCTGTGGAGTATCTTGAGCTGGACGAAGCGAAGGTGAGCCGGTATGGCCACCTCTTTCGGGGAGGCCACCGCGGAGATCCAGTCCTCGTCGTCCAGCTCCAGCCCATCGGCAACCCAAGCCTCACGAAGGGCAGTCAACAAGCCCGAGCGGTCGTTGATCAGTTTTTTGTAGATCAGTGAGATCGTGCTGTCCGGGACGTGTCCAGCCAGCACTCTATCCTCCAGGGGGGAATACTCCGGGATGGAGGCAACGTCCGGGAAGACGGAGCCCAGTGCATGACGGACCTGCAAATACCGAAAGTACTCACTGCCCTGCAACTGAAATTCCGTCTGCAGCATCTCGAACGTTTTAAATCCTCCCCTCGTCCAGAGATCCCCCACTTTGCTGATGCCTATTATGTCCCACTTCTCGAAGCCCTTCGAGGTCCACAGGGAGCCCAACCGCTCAGACGCGTATAGTGGTGACGCCCGGGTCAAACGGTCCTTCCACCCCATAGCTACATTGGCTGCGTGCCACACTCGCACCATGACATGCGTGGGGCCCGTTAGGCGAGCGTCAGGCGCGCTAGAGTAGAGCGCTCGATTATAGTCACCCCCTGGGAGTAGCATCTTATCCATTTCGAATGCCGGGTTTAAGGCGGGCCCGTATAGGCCGTGATTAATCGCAGCTAGCTGGGAGGCCCAATAGTACCGTTTAATATCCGGGAGGGCAATCCCCCCGTCATACCATGGGAGCGTCAACTTCACCAGGGCAATACGCGGCCTCCCGTCCCAGAACAGGCGGCGTTGCAAACTCTCCACCTCACGGAAGTAGCGTGCCGGGACTAGGTCCATAGTGTTCTGCAAAGCGTACAGGAAACGCGGCAACGACATCATCTTAAACAATGCCGCCCGGCCGAGCGGCGAAAGCGGCAGGCGCCGCCAGCGCGCGACGTCCTCCTTCAGGCGCTGGAGGGGGGGAAGCAAGTTCCGATCGTAGCGGGCCTCCGGGTCCAGAGTAATGAAGACACCCAGGTACCTGAACCCCCGCGGGGCGATCTGGATCGGACAGCCCCGCGGGAGGATGGGAGCCTCCCCAGAGAGCACATACACACATGATTTAGCCCAGTTGATGACAAGGCCGGAGTTGCGACCAAATGAATGTAAAACATCAACCAGTACTATCAGTGATTTACGTGGGGAGGCTAGGTACAAGAGGATGTCATCAGCGTATAGGGATACGCGGTCCTCATACTCGGGGGTCCAGCGGAGACCACGGATAGAAGGATGCCACCGCAGCCACTCCGCCAGGGGCTCCAAGGCGAGCGCAAATAGGAGCGGCGATAAGGGGCAGCCCTGCCGCGTGCCCCGGCCCAGCTCGAACGGAGCCGATACTCTACCGTTCACCACCACCTGCGCCAATGGGCCCGAATACAGCAATTTGACCCAACTGATGAACCCTGGGCCAAATCCAAACTTCGCAAGCATCGCCCAGATGTATGGCCATTCAAGCGTGTCAAACGCCATGGTGGCGTCTAAGGACGCCAAAATGGCCGGCTCCCGTATGAACGGGACACGTGCGAGCACCCCATGCAAACGCCGCAAGTTAAGGGCTGTGTTGCGATGGGGAATAAAGCCGGACTGGCCCTGATGAACCAAATCGCCCACCACGCCGACCAGCCGATTGGCTAGCACCTTGGCGAGAATTTTGGGCTCCGCATTCAGTAGCGAAATGGGCCGATAGGATGTAACCCAGTCCCGAGGTCTCCCCTCCTTGTGGATAACCACGATTGTAGCCAGACGCTGGTCCAACGGGAGGGAGCCCACCGAGTGGGCCGCCAGGAACATAGCCCGGAGGTGTGGTGCCAGCGTATCCGGTCGCAACTTGTACAACTCGATAGGGAGACCATTCGGACCCATGGCCTTGCCGGAAGCGACCGAGCGTATGGCGAGGGCGATTTCGTCGGAGGTGGGAGCGGCGTCCAGCGACACCCTGTCCTCCCCCGAAAGGGACGGCAGCGCGATATCCCTGAGCAGGGCACGGGAATCCTCTTCAGAGCAGGAAGACACCGGGGAATACACCCCACGGAAATAATCCGCGAAACAGGAGACAATTTCTTCTGGCTCAGTTACACACACACCATCCGTTTTCTCAATCAGCGGGACCACACGATTCGCTCTCTCTTTTTTGTCCAACCACGCTATCAGTTTACCAGCCTTATCACCCACATCATACAGTCGCCCCTGTTGCTCTCTACTAAGGCCCCTGGCCGCCTCCGTGACGAGGGCCCTATAGGCCGCTTGCTTGAGTTGGAGGACATGTAATGCGGCATCCGTCACCCCACCTTCTAGATTACCCTCCAACTCGGCTATTTCAGCTTCCACCCGGGTCACCTCCTCCCGCTCGCGCCTCCGGGCGTGGGAAATAAGGGATAGGGCCTCCCCTCGGAGTACTGTCTTGAAGGCCTCCCATAGTGATACAGCCGAAGGCACGGACCCCACATTCTCGTCAAAATATCGCTGAAGGGATTTAATCAAGTCAGCGCGAATGGTGGGGTCGCGCAGGTACCAGGGATTGATCGGGACCACCCTACCCTCACCCCTCGGAAAGACATCAAAGTGTAACAGGAGCGGGGAGTGGCCGAGATACCCCGTGCCAAATGGCGCACCTCTCCCACCCTCCCAACATAGGCCGCCGGGACAAGGACATAATCTAGTCGTGAGAGACTACCATGGGCCCCCGAGTGGAAAGTGTACTGCAGCTGCGTGGGGTGTTTTAAACGCCAGCAGTCCACCAATCCCAATGTATCCAAGAGGCCAGATAGCCACGCCTGTGCCCGGGGGAGGTCCCTAGGGGGGTGACGATCCACAGTCCCAGAAACCACCGGATTGAAATCCCCCCCCACCACTAGAACCCCCCCCGGAAGGCCAAGGAGAAGGCGCCCCAGGTCCGCAAAGGTGGTCGACTGCAGCCCCGGTGGGATTTATACTGACACAAAGACAACCACTTTGCCCTCCATTCTTCCCACCAAGACCGTGTAACGTCCCCTGTCATCGTGGAGCACCTCATCAATCTCCAACGGGAGCGAGTTCTTCACCATGATGCCCACACCCCTTGAGCCAGACGTGAAGCCCGAGTGGGCTACTAGGCGATAGCCACGCCGATTCATGGCGCAGAAGGAGTTGCCAATGAGGTGTGTCTCCTGCAGAAAGACTACATCGGGCGAGATTCGCTTCAAGAACTGTAGGACCACACCTCGTTTGATCCTGTCCCTCAGTCCATTCATATTCCAAGACAACAAAGTTAATTCCCTACCCCCCATCATATACAGAAGCCATCATTCGTCCCCCCGAGAGCACTTTAGAACTAACACAAAAATACTTTTGCCTTGTGATGAAAACGAACAACACCCCATCCCTACCCACCCACCCCAACAAAACTCCCCCCTCCCTGCACCCCTGCATGAGCCCGAACAGCCCCCCCAACGTGCAGTGTGCCTGTCGCCCCATATATAGTTAAACTAACTAGACCCCCTAGAGGAGGAGGGAGAACCCCCAATAGACCCAACACAACCTCCATAGGAGGGGAACTTACACAGACAGACGCATAATCGAAAGTGGCATCATTTTCGTCCAGAGCGAGGCCTAATATTAAACCCTCAGTCCCGATCCAGTGGGCCGTCTCCCCCCGCCGCCCCCCCGCCCCCCCGATCACGATCCCCAGACAGAGTATCCAGCCAGTCCCCGGCCGCTTCGGGACGATCAAAAAAGTGCGTGCGACCTTCCACCTCCACTCGCAGCTTGGCTGGGAAGAGCATGGCGTATTTGAGGTTTAGGTCCCGAAGACGGCGTTTGACGCCTAGGAAGCTCAGTCTCTGCTTCTGGACCGCTGGGGTGAAATCAGGGTAAAAATTCACCTCCATATTGTCAAGCTTAACCGGTCCATGCAGTCTGGAGGTTTGCAGGATAGCGTCTCTGTCCCGAAAATTGAAAATCCGGGCAATGAGAGGTCTCGGAGGGGCTCCGACCTTCGGCCTTCCCCCGGGAACCCTGTGGGCCCTCTCCACAGCGAAGAATTTACTCAGCCCCTGTGGCTGGAGATGGGTAGCAATCAGGTCCTCCACAAAGAGGTCCGCCGCCGCCTCCTCGCGTCCCTCGGGCACCCCGATGATGCGGATGTTGTTCCTCCGGGCCCGACTCTCGGAGTCCTCCAGGCGTCGATCCATAAGCGCACTCGCCTGACTAAGCCGGCGCACCTCTGTTTGTAGGGCTGCCACATCTGTCGTAAGGCCCGATGCGGTGTGGGCCAAAGAATCAACTCGGTCGTTGGTTTTGGAAAGATCGGCCCTCACCAGGCCAACATTCACGAGGACCGAGTCGATCTTCTGCGCCAGTGTATCGAACCGCTGGCCCACCGAGGCCTTAATCTCGGCAATGGCGCCCATGACATCTCGCAGAGTCAGATCCGTGGGCAGGTCTGGGGCATCAGGAGGGCCCTCAGGGGACTTGTGCGGTCCATCGGGAGATCCCTTCTGGAGGGTATAGCGGTCCATACTGTTGGCCTGATGAACGACGCCACGCCGGGTCGATTTGATCTTTGCCCGGTCTCCATCTTGTTTCGTGGCCATGGCCACCAGTCTCCCAGTCGCACCAGCCACGTCGTGAAGGGCAGGCAAGCAGGGACACGAGTTCCGGGGGGAGCCACCTCAGATCCGCGGGGTGGATCACAGCCGGCGGGCAGGCAGTGTCTCCTAGCGAGGCCACACCAACACAAAGAGCCCCGCGACCCAACCTCGCAGAGACGGCAAGGGGGTGCGAAAGCGAAAGTGCGGGGTACGCGAGTGGCCAGGCCCTGCCTGCCGCTGTTGTTCGCTTTGTCACTGGATCACCCCACAGCGCAAATCCGGGGTCCGGCGAGGAGAAGGCCGCAAACCTCAATCGGTGCTCACTCCGGTGTCCGAGGTCCGATTCGGAAACGGGAAACGGGTGCCACCTCAGCTCAGGCTCACCAACACAGTCCCCTCATCCGGGACAGGATAATTTCAGGATAATCGTAGGAGGTTGCGGAGGTCCTCGGGAGCCTCGCACCTACGCGGCCATCTTGGTTGCGCGCTAGGCTCCTCCTCGACTTCAGGGAATTATTAATCAGGTTTTCGGTATGTTCTTTATAAACAAGGGTGACTAAATGAGCCATACGTATAATGCGACTAAATAGCATAACAGCGTAGGTTGGGGCTGTCTAAAGGCTCGATTTTTAAAGTATCTCATTTCTGGCACTCAGTCTATTGGATGTGAATAGTGTGGTATTGGAACTGGATTCCTGCTCTCTGAAAGGGGTTTCTGTGCATTTCATAATTCAGTCTGTCCCTGGGCTTGATCCCCCTTTGATTAAAGATTGGTGATTTCAAAATTACAATGAAAGTGTTCTGTAGTACAGACGGTTACAGCCATATTATTGAAAGAACATACTATAGACATGCTGTGAAAACTCTTCTGGCTTCCTGTATAGGCCAACGAACATTTATGCCATTGCCCGATATTTAGAGTGTCTTTTATGGCACTGTACCACCATAGTTGCAAAATTGTTTCACAATCCATTCACCCATCCTAAACCTCCTTTAACAGGAATGCGCTCTCTTGTTAGAGTTGACAAAAATGGAAATGGCAAAAGTGGGTAGATTACTGTACCTACATCTGCATTTCAAACTGTCATCATTCTTCCTTTTAGAAAATTGATTCAAATCGGTTTTAAATCATGATGGTCTTGTGGAAACGGCTGGGTGTCTTGTTCTGATTAGTTTAACACTTTGAGAAACCATGATGATGCTCCAGGAAGCAATGCCATAAAGCCTATGAAGTTATTGCTTTGAGCACTTGACCAGGAATTCCATTTGACCATATTTGAAATTTCAAAGCTGTATCATTTAGAAGAATGACTGTAGGCAATTGTAGTTTGATAACACCCCAAAATGTTTGGATGAAGACTTTTTTTCTTTGAGAAAAACTCCAGCATTGACCTCTTTGCTTAGAAATTCCTTTACAGGAGTTTTTAGACGATGAATTAAGGTTAGACTTAAAAATGTCTTCTCTAATTTGAGTTGATTAAATCGAGGGGGCCAAATTGTGATGGCTTATCCTCTTAGTCCCAGATTGGGCAAGTTGCAGTTGGTTCTCTAATGTTCTGTAGCTCAGTCTCTGGCCACCTTGGAGCCTGCCACTGAGAAGAGTTGGTACCTGAGCAAAATGGAAAGGGTCTACGCTCAAATCTATTGATTGGAAGTCGAAAGGCACTTTAGCAGGTTGCATTACGGCTGATTATGTTATGTTATGTTATGTTATGTTATGAAGGTAGTTTCAGAAGTGAAAATCTGTTTACCATATAGATATGTTCAGTTAAATTCCAGAAATTCTTAGACTAGTGTGTGGATATAAATTAGGGTTAAGTATCGGCAGAAATGTCTATATTCCTTCAATTGTGATTTTTTTCGTGCATAGAACAATATTAGCTATTGGACTTTAGAGGGTCATTTAGATGCTTTATCACCTCTGTTTTTTATCAGGTCTCGCGCAGCGGGAGTCCTTTTGTCCGCGGTTCCGAAACGGACCCTGGAATTGTACACGCGTGTGCGTGTGTTTTTAGTTTTGGCTTCCGTTATTGGGCTTTGAGTGCGTGTTTTTTTTTTTTAGCAGACCACGCAATAGGCCAAAGGTGGGCGCATTGCTCTGCCCATGGCCTATTGGTGTCTGTTACACGCACCAAAGCCCATGTGGTTTCAATTATCGTGCCCAGACACGGGCGCGATAATTGAAAACATATGGCTCGCTGTGGCACGCGCGCGCACCACTAGCGGGTGTGCTTCTTTTTTCTTTTTTTTTCTTTTCAATGGCGACCACTTTCGCGATCGCTTTCAGTGCAGTTTGTTTTTCTTTAACGGCTTTCCCGCACCTTAAGACCAAGTGGACGTTTTAAGTGCAATGAATGTTTAAAGCATATGTGTCCAGTTATAAACTACCGGCGTATGTTCTGAAAGACTGGGCCTAGCACCGCAGAAAGATAGAGGAGGGAATGGCTCGTAATGTTGTCCGTAGGGGCGCCAACGTCACAATGCAGGAAATGGCGTTGATGAGCGTGACAACTGAAATGCTTTGACGGGGTTGTGGTAAATAAAATAAATATTACCTGACTGAATTTCGTACGGAGTCTTAAAATAAAGTAAAATAGCTCAAAATAACAAGAGGCAGAATCCGTGGTATAAGAGGTTCTCTAATGGGCTTTATTCCATTCAAAATGGCCGACTCGAGTGGCGGCCTTCAGGTTCCGTCACCACGAAGGTTCAGGAAGTGAAGTACAATAATTTATTAACAGACATGTATTTTTATAATAAGTACATTACAATGAAACGAATGTAGAAGGCGTAACATTTGATAAGAAAAATGACGTGACAGTGACATAATCGAAACTAGGCGTAATAAGGAATAAAAGAAACATGATTGGCTTGCATTATCAGACATAGGTGGATCTATAAGATAATACTTGGCATAGATGCGCGCGCAGCAGCATGACGTGTAATTGACGTGTAACTAGGGGGTGAAGGGGACTTGACATTTAGCTCTACATGTGGAGACGAGAAGTCTGGGGTTATGTCAACCTAATCCCAAATCATATCTAACATCCTATGTTTAAAGAACTATGTTATCCACAAGGAAGAACTCTCGGACAGAATCTATTCTATACTGACTGTGTGCGTGTACAAGCGTCTAAGTGTCTATATGAGATGCGAGGGGCAGAAAACTTTCCATAGCAACAGGGCTATGAATCACTTGCATGAAGACAGAGAAGCCTGGCCTTTTGCTTGGTAACTGGAGGAATGTTTACTTAAACTACTAGGCAAGAATGCATCGGCTGAAGAGCAAAATAGATAATTCGAAGGTGAAATACAACTTCTTGGCAGACATTATCAGACATAGGTGGATCTATAAGATAATACTTGGCATAGATGCGCGCGCAGCAGCATGACGTGTAATTGACGTGTAACTAGGGGGTGAAGGGGACTTGACATTTAGCTCTACATGTGGAGACGAGAAGTCTGGGGTTATGTCAACCTAATCCCAAATCATATCTAACATCCTATGTTTAAAGAACTATGTTATCCACAAGGAAGAACTCTCGGACAGAATCTATTCTATACTGACTGTGTGCGTGTACAAGCGTCTAAGTGTCTATATGAGATGCGAGGGGCAGAAAACTTTCCATAGCAACAGGGCTATGAATCACTTGCATGAAGACAGAGAAGCCTGGCCTTTTGCTTGGTAACTGGAGGAATGTTTACTTAAACTACTAGGCAAGAATGCATCGGCTGAAGAGCAAAATAGATAATTCGAAGGTGAAATACAACTTCTTGGCAGACAGGCGAAAACTGGCCGAGGCAGGCACCGTTAGCTGCACAGGGAGTAGGACAAAGTTCATGGATACAGATGCGAGCTCAAACTGAAGCTGTCAGAGACAGAGAGCAGGGAAAGGCTTTGAGGACAGAATCGGGCCTACTCGCCTGAACTGTAAAAATGGAGTAACTTGGCCATATAAAGTCGGTGGCCTTTTATACTTAGGAATCGAATATCCAGCCCATTGATGGCGGATCTGACAGAGAACATGTTGACGGTAGACACACATATGTTTGCGTCTTAGAAACTGGAACTGGAGGGAACATACATGTACTTGTAACATGCATATAGAACCGTTGGGGTCCAAGATAGGGGACATAACTGACCAGGAAAATCCACATTTCCACATTCCCTCCTTGTCCCCTTCTTGCCCTTCACGAGACATCAATCTTCATCATTCCATCGATTTGCTCATGGAGCATCATTTCTTCTTCTTTCTTCTTCCGGGATCTTGAGCCAAAACCTTGATGTGGAATACACGATGTGGCACACAAACCACAAATCGCTGGTCCACATTGCAGACATATGCAACAACTGAAAAGCATAAGAAGGCCAATACCTAGGAAGGATAGAACTCTCCATCCCCAGGCTGATATCACATTCCAAAACCACCCGGACCACGTCCAAGTGCCTGGATTCTCGTGTATCTGGCTTACAATCTTATGAAGGCGTGTTATAGCTTTATATACAGATGGCGAATTTTCTGGTATGAATATGCAGCAGCTGGATCCGATGACCCTGCAAGCTCCGCCCCTATCGGCCAGGATGACGTCAAGGACAAGACGATTCTGGAGAACAACAATTCTCATCACTGATTGTTCCTCTGTCAGATTGCCTAGGGCGGCTATAGTCTCGTTTACTACAGCTTCAAGAGTCTTGGTGAGTCTGCGTATCAGCTTACTATTTGATATTGTACCTATATAGGGAAAGATACCTTTATTGAAATCTACATACTTGTCCCATGCCGTCTCAGTATAATCGACAACTGGGAGATCTCTTCGCTCTCTATTGTGTACTAAATGAACATTTCGATAATAATCAGGGGGAGCTAGGAAAACAGGTGGCAGAAGGAATGCTATATAACAGGTACCATCCCAATCTAGAGGCAGACGCATATATGCCGTCTGACCACATATAAAGTAAGAATGGCGAGAAGCTCTAAATGAAGATTTGCCTTGATCACTATATTCTACTGTAGTAACGCATTGGCTATGGCCCATATGTATGGAACCAACTTTTCTCACACATAATTCACCCTTAACTGGAAATACTGACATAGTGGGCAGAATTAGTTCAACTTCGGATTTGACATTCAAAATCATAAGATTAGGCGTAAAATTACCTAATTTATACACTTCATTTTCTAAATCAGTTCCTGTTCTACTGGGGTGACCCTCCTTATTAGGGTGACAGACTTTGAATAAAACTAGATTCAGATTTCCCCATATCCAATGTTGTTGATAAACTGCTGTGTCTGGGTCTATGGAATTTAATAAACTAAACCATGCTCCACAGGAGCCATTGCGTGTAAATGGATGTGGAAAGAAAGGCAGAACTCCTTTGTTATTCTGATAGGGAGGGAGTCGGCCACACACCCAACAATTGGTGGCATTACTAGTCTGATGGGAATGATGTAACATACTAATGAATGTGTTATTGCGCAGCGCAAGTCTATAGGACAACTCATGTGGCGGTAGGTCACTAAAAGAATGTTCATCAGTTATATTGAGAACACGTTTAGAAACAGGATAATACATATGCAACAATATACTTGCAATAACTATAAAAAAACTCAAGGAAAACAAAATTAATAAAGTCACAATACAGTGGTTACGCAGTAATTTACAATAAGCATGTCGTTTCATTATGATTCTGGACTCTACATCATTCAGACCTAAGGGATACATGTCGGGACAGATTCAACCGCTTCACCTTGGAGAGGACTTAAACAATCAAATCGTCCGACAGTTTAGATCTGGACCTGAGTTTCTGTTTATAGAGTTCGGTGCTACTGGCCTCAGCCAAAGGTAGCTTTGAGTCAATGGGGGAAGACACACGGGAAGTACTGTTTGTGTCAGGAGGAAGTCCATGAAATTTTTTTATATGGGTGGAATGCACCCATCCTTTCCGTCCTTCGATCTTCACAGCTGTTCTGGTCGTCAGCAGGACCTGCTTAGGCAACTTCCACCTAGGATCCAATTGGCTTTTCCTATCAAAATTCCGAACCAGGACAAAGTCCCCGGGGACCACGTCATGGGGCTTCACCTCAGTGTTGTCAGGAAAAGCTGCGACCACCTGTGAACGAGAAGATTGTAGTGCAGACATCAAGGAAGCCAGGTAATCTGTCAGCATATTACAGTCAACATCAGTTATTTTACGGGGTATAGGCGTCCCCCACATATTCGGTGGTCTACCAAAGATCACCTCATACGGGGATAGCCCTGTTCGAGAGTGTGCTACCATTCTCATGTAGAATAGCGCAACTGGTAAGGCTACTATCCAGTCCACACCTTTTTCCTGACATATTTTAGACAATCTGATTTTTAAAAGTTGATTATGTCGTTCCACGAGACCTGCTGCCTCGGGGTGTCGGACACAGTGGAATTTCCACTGATATCCCAACAAAAGTGAGACATGTTTCATTAATTCGGATGAGAAAGGCTGGCCGTTGTCTGAATATACAACACGTGGTAAACCGTACCGTGGGAAGAATTCTCGAACTAGCTGTTTGGCAGTAGTCGGGGCAGTGTAATCTGATACGGGATACGCCTCTGTCCAACGGGAGAGAGCGCAGACAACTACGAGGACATATTTGAATCCTCGACAACGTTCCATTTGAATATAATCCATCTGGAGGACTTCAAAAGGATGGTCAGGAGGCTGAAATCCACCCTGCTCTACGGGAACACTCTTTCCTGGATTAAACTGACAACATATCATACAGGTACGAACTTTTTGTTTAGCTGCTGCTCGTAAATGTTTGTTGAACCAAATGTGCTGAATGCTGTCTAGCATAGCCTTCTCTCCTAAATGTGCTGGACTGTGAACTGTAGCTATAATGGCTTGAACCATGGAATCAGGGAGAAACCATACAGATTTCTCCTTCGTCATCCATCCTTGATCTGTCTGGATCCCTCCTAGTTCAGTCCACTTCTTTATTTCTTCTGCTGTGGCATGTGTCTGTATGTCAATTACGTCAAGTGCGGGATCCTTAATTGTCATACACTGTGTTGGTGTCTGAACTATTGGCTTTGTCATGTCTAATGTGCGATTCTGAGCAGTCTGTTTAGCTGTTCTGTCAGCTAAGTCATTGCCTTGAGAAATGGTATCAGTAACCTTCGTATGTGCTTTACATTTCATAATTGATATAGCAGTGGGTAGATGTATTGCGTCTAACAAGGCATGAATGAGGGGTCCGTGCTGAATGTGGGCACCATGGGAAGTTAAATAACCTCTCTCTCGCCACAGCACGCCGAAGTCGTGTACAACTCCGAATGCATAACGTGAATCAGTGTATACATTAACTTTCTTATTTGTGGCTTGAATACAGGCTTTTGTTAGAGCAATAAGTTCTGCTGCTTGGGCTGACAGAGTATCTATACAATTTGTCTCAATAACTTCAGTGTCTGTTGTGACTGCATACGCGGCCACTAAATCTCCTGTATTTGTTCTCATGCACGATCCGTCTACATACAACGTCAGGTCTGGATCTAACAATGGAACGTCTGTCAAGTCTTGTCTAGGTTTCGTCTTTATTTCAATGATTTCAACACAATCATGAGCTAGTGGGTCTGTTCCAATTACAGGTAATAGTGTAGCAGGATTCAATGTATTACACCGTCGGATCTCTATGTGTGGTTGAAACAATGTCAGTTCATAACCAGTAAGTCTTGCTATGGTCAAGTGTTGTGTTTGTGTTCGGTTCACAAGAACCTCTACTGCATGTGGTACTTGTACTGTCAATGGGTGTCCTAAAACTATGGCATCGCTTTGTCTGATTGCTAAAGCTGTCGCTGCCACTGATTTCAGGCATGCAGGCAAAGCCTGAGCTACGGGATCTAATGTACTGGAAAAATAAGCACATGGCTTGCGTGATCCTGCTTGATCCTGAGTGAGTACTGATAAGGCAGTACCTTCGCGTTCTGTAACAAAGAGTGTAAAATGTTTGCTATAACATGGTGTTGCTAAAACAGGTGCTTGACATAAAGCTTCCTTTAGGCTTTCAAAAGCTTGTGTATGTTCCTGAGTCCAAGGGAGAACAGTCGATGTGGCTGCCTCCTGTGTGGTTAACTGAATGAGTGGTTTTGCTAGAAATGCGTACTGAGGGATCCACTGTCTACAATATGAAGTGAGGCCTATGAAAGCCCGCACCTCCTTTTGTGTCTGGGGTATTGACATGTTAGCAATTAACTGGATGCGATCTGGTGTAAGCTGCCTTCCCTCCTTGGACAGCGAGTGACCAAGATAAATAACTCGCTGAACACAGAATTGCAGCTTAGAAGGGGACACCTTGTGCCCCTTGTCGGCTAGGAAATGTAAAACTGTCAGAGAAGCTTTTTCACATTCTGGCTCGCTTCTCGCGGTGATCAGCAGATCATCGACATATTGAAGCAGTGCAGTATTGACTGGCATGTGGATACTGTCAAGTTCTCGTTTCAGTGCTTGGCTGTAGATGCTGGGACTTTCTGTAAATCCTTGAGGAGCGCGTGAGAATTTAAAGCTGCGCCCATTTAAACTGAATCCGAACAAGTATTGGCTTTCCGGATCTATTGGGACGCTGAAAAAGGCATTCTTGAGATCAATTACAGTAAAGAATGTTGCTTCGGAATCAATTGCTGTCAATAATGATGATATATCAGGGACCACAGGGAATTGTGGTACAATACACTTGTTTAGTTCACGCAAATCAATAACCAATCGGTACACTGGTGGGGCAGTAGGATCAGTTCGTTTAAGAATCGGAATTATCGGTGAATTACATACATTGGAGTCTGTTTCTACAACTACTCCCTGGGCAATTAGCTCATCAATGATTTTCAGCAAAGCCACTACAGCATCATGCGGTAACTTGTATTGTCGCATTTGTGGTAGTACCACTCCTGCTTTCAGTGTGACTCGATAGGGTGTAATGTTCATGCAGCCAACATCCGTAGGGCCTTGTGCCCATAGATGTACTGGTAAAGTCTGTAGTCGGGGATCCATGTCTCTAGACACATAGTGACCTTTAAAATCACGTAAAAACAACCTTACTCCTTCCGGAGAACAACATATTATGGCTCCTAGTGCTTTCAGAGTTTTAATTCCTAGCAAATTTTCTGGGCATGATTTAGTAAGCAATAAATCTGTAGTTCGTGTCAAAGGTCCTATTGTAAGTGGTAGAGGCTTTGATACTTCATTAACAATAGGTTTTCCTGAAAAACCAAGGGAAACATTTTGAGAGCCTGAGAGGGGTGCCCCTGGAACTTCGCTACGTTTTATAGTTGTTCGACTTGCCCCTGTATCGAGTAAGAATTTTCTATCTTGACCTAACAATTCACTATGTACATAAGGTCCTTCTTGATCTACAGGAATCTCGATAAGTGGTAAGTCAACTTCCCTCTCTAGGCTGGTTCATGCGTAACGCTGGTATTCAGGGTATTCATACTGTGCAGTCTGATACAGTTGTCGTGTTGTAGTTTGTGTGGCAGTAGCAGGCAACGGTGGTGCAGCTGGCACAAACTGTATGGGTTGCTGTGAGGCTGGCATGGACTGTCCATGCTGCATAGCTCCTTGTTCATTCTGATCTTGTCTAACTAATCGTGGTCTCTCCTTTGTAATGCCTGTAGCTATATTACGTTTCAGGACTGGACAATCGTGTACATGATGGCCCAGTTGTTTACAGTAATTGCAGGTTCCTTTTACAGGAACTGCAGAATCACCAGAATGTGTCACACCCTTTTTGTGACCATCTGCTGGTACTGTCTGAGAAACTAGCATTTTCATTTTTGTATCCTTCATGCGTCTATGCTCGTGTTCTTGTTCATCCCTAATTCTATTGTGATGATACTGTAACATTTGTAGCATTTGCGACGGAGTGTTACTTTGCCAGGTACTCTCGAATTTCAATATTCTATTCTTTACTGGAGGTAATGCATTTTCCACTAATTTTGTCACAAATAAATGTGGATATGAGTCACTACTTGCTTTTATACCACTATTTATACCAAAACATTTTTCAAATCGAGCATAATAATCGCTTGTGTCTTCATCTTGCTTTTGTTTGCAGGCTGTGATTGCACCCCAATCTTCCTTTTTTGTAGTTAATAAACGTGGCAGTACCTGTACTAGTAAACCTGGTAACAATTTAACTTTATCCCCGAGCCCTGAACCTGCAGCTCGGGTCCTTTCTTCCTCTGCTAATGCTGTCCAGTCTATCTTTTGGTCTCCCACTTCCCACTCTTTTTCTTTCAGTTTTTCATAAATGCCAGCAGGCAAAAGCACCTTTAATATCGTCATAATATCAGGAAAGGTGTACTCTCCCATCAGTAACATGTCTTTAATTTCTCGGTGGAAACCCGCTGGGTCTTTATCATGGCTAGGTACTACTTTCTTCATTTCTAATAATTCCATTTTTGATATAGGTGTGTAAACAAATACACGGTGAAACTCATTGTCTTCGCCTTTTATTGGGTGCACTTCTCGTAAAGGATTTTGTCTATCCATATAGTACGGCGTTCTTTCTCTATGGGGCAGCGAGAGAGAATCCGGACTTACAAAAAGGACATACTGTTTACGTGACACTAATATCTCTTTAATTAACTTGTTACTAGAACCTCTCCATCTGTTCGTGAGTAGTTCCGTTAATATATCAGGTAAAGGACCAGGATCAGCATGTTGGCTCTTATATAATATGAGGAGTTGCTGAATCATATAGATTCCAGCTAAACGTTGTTCATCTGTACTGAGATTGAGAAACGTGTGTGCTACGGTCTCATCACCGTATTTTTCAGGACTAACAATCCAGTGCACGGCTGATCTGGCTAATTCTTGCTCATCCATGGAATCGAGGAGGTGGTAACCCCTTCGTTCTCGTAGTATTTTATCTGCGGCTTGAAACGAATGTTCAGGAGACTTCAGATTTATCACAGGCGTTGGATACGTTCTGCTATTATTTGGACATACAGAATGTATGGGATCAGAAAAACATCTAGTATTTTCACAGGATCTTCCTCTGCCTACATAGGCTATGGTTTCTGACTGTCTTGCGGAATTCTCTGATTCGGACACTTCATCTTGCTCAAACTCGTCTGTTCCCAATCTCTCTTCATGAATACGTTCTATTTCTTTACGGATTTTTCGGCACATGGCTATTATACAATTTTGCTTATCGTGTCTCCCTTCTGATATATTCTGACTCCATCTTGTAAGAGTAAGCATTACGTTCATGTCTACCCCCGGACGATCTTGATTTCTGATCACACAGTTTATGAGGAAACGTAACAGTTCCCCCTGTATTTCTACTTTCTGGAATTCCATAGCTCTGTTAATACATCCTGGATCTCGTCCTGTTTGAACAAAATGATATATGTTATCCAGATGCGTAGTCATTCCTGGTAACCTTGCTAAATACTCTGCGGCTCGCCTAATACGTAATGATGCCAGGACCATTTCGTCCTCTTTACCAACCACTGGGTCATATCTACAATTTACAAGGAGTTCCTTAAGCGTACGTTCATTTACGAATTTTGGTGTACGTGAATGCGTTGACTCTTGAAAGACAAGTTTATTTATTCTAGGTGGTGTAAAAGTACTGCTAGCACCTCCCGTGGCCCCATCTGGGGCGTCGGGTGTGAATGGGTTCGTTGAACGTGACACAGCAACTATGGGTGTTGTTACCCCTGTAGAGTCGACTGCGGAGACAGATGCGGAAACAGATGTGCTTGCCGACGTTTGTGTCGGGACTTGCTGTTGCACGGGAACAGATACTTGAACCTGACGTTGAACCCCTCTGCCAGACGGTCTATGTGGTGTGGCGTTAGCATACTCGGGAGCTGCGTCATCTAGATATGAGGAAAGAAAAACATCTTCTGCGGTTCTGGGATGCCCTTTTGGATGTACCTTAATTGGAAATAATGGGGGTGGCAAGTCTTTTGGTATCTCTGGAGCAGCCTTAGGTAATCCTTCGGCTAGCAAGGGATACATACCATTCATAAGAGCATTTCTTTGTCTATTTACTTGTTCTGATTTCACTCGGATACCTTCCTCAGTTAATAGATTTTCTTGAACTTTATTTGAACTTTCTTTACTCCTCTCTTCTTGTCTACGTGCTTTTTCTGTTCGTCTATGAGATTCTTTACGCCATAACTCAACAGCGTCTTTCTGTGACTGTCTGACCTTTCTTTTCCATAACTCTTCCTCCACTTTCATGATGCACTCTGCATCCCAGGTTCCCGCTGCGGGCCACCTTTGACTTTCTGGTAATCCCTTGGTATAATCTACCCATAGATCAAGAAACAATATGGCATCTAAGCCATGTTTATGGTACATGAAATGTCCTGGAGTGTCTCTAGGAGGAATAGGAACTGCTTCTTCAAGCACCCCTTTTCTGGTAGTAATCTGTCTTAACTTCGAGAAGAGCGGCATATTGACAACTGATCTGATACTTACTCTTGAACTTACTTAATACGAGAAACACAATAATGAACAGTGAACAATGAACAGTCATTCATACCACAATATGCAAGACATTTTCTGAATACTTTAAACATTAAACATTAAACATTTAATAATGGTCGACAATGATGACAGTCTGCTTAACTAATCACCACGCTGAATTCTTGACAATAACTGAATACTTCGGAATACTTGATATACTGCTAAACAGTACATATACACTGCTAAACAGTGCAGACCGGATTTGTGTACCCAAATCCGTCTTGACCGGCACAACCTATGTGCACGTCAACACGCCTCCCCGGCGATGGTACTCACCGAGTAGCTCCTTGAAACGGAAGGCCTCAGAGAATGGACAGGACTCGACGACTGTGGACATCGGACCCTCTGCACATCGGGATTTCGGAAAACCTGGTGGGCCTCTGTATACCTCGGATCTTGCTCTCTCAGCTAGGCTCTGGTCGGGATACTTCGCACTTCTCACCGCCTCGTCTGGGTTGATCGCAGCCTCAGTCGCCCCCGCTTGACCGGAGGGAGCTTACAGGAAATCCTGCTGGTACGCGTTTATGGTCCGTCCAGCTGTGGCAGGAGACCGGGCCTGCAACGCACCGCCGGCGCGTGAGATGAGAAAGTGTCCCTGTTCGGGCGCCATTATGTGGTAAATAAAATAAATATTACCTGACTGAATTTCGTACGGAGTCTTAAAATAAAGTAAAATAGCTCAAAATAACAAGAGGCAGAATCCGTGGTATAAGAGGTTCTCTAATGGGCTTTATTCCATTCAAAATGGCCGACTCGAGTGGCGGCCTTCAGGTTCCGTCACCACGAAGGTTCAGGAAGTGAAGTACAATAATTTATTAACAGACATGTATTTTTATAATAAGTACATTACAATGAAACGAATGTAGAAGGCGTAACATTTGATAAGAAAAATGACGTGACAGTGACATAATCGAAACTAGGCGTAATAAGGAATAAAAGAAACATGATTGGCTTGCATTATCAGACATAGGTGGATCTATAAGATAATACTTGGCATAGATGCGCGCGCAGCAGCATGACGTGTAATTGACGTGTAACTAGGGGGTGAAGGGGACTTGACATTTAGCTCTACATGTGGAGACGAGAAGTCTGGGGTTATGTCAACCTAATCCCAAATCATATCTAACATCCTATGTTTAAAGAACTATGTTATCCACAAGGAAGAACTCTCGGACAGAATCTATTCTATACTGACTGTGTGCGTGTACAAGCGTCTAAGTGTCTATATGAGATGCGAGGGGCAGAAAACTTTCCATAGCAACAGGGCTATGAATCACTTGCATGAAGACAGAGAAGCCTGGCCTTTTGCTTGGTAACTGGAGGAATGTTTACTTAAACTACTAGGCAAGAATGCATCGGCTGAAGAGCAAAATAGATAATTCGAAGGTGAAATACAACTTCTTGGCAGACAGGCGAAAACTGGCCGAGGCAGGCACCGTTAGCTGCACAGGGAGTAGGACAAAGTTCATGGATACAGATGCGAGCTCAAACTGAAGCTGTCAGAGACAGAGAGCAGGGAAAGGCTTTGAGGACAGAATCGGGCCTACTCGCCTGAACTGTAAAAATGGAGTAACTTGGCCATATAAAGTCGGTGGCCTTTTATACTTAGGAATCGAATATCCAGCCCATTGATGGCGGATCTGACAGAGAACATGTTGACGGTAGACACACATATGTTTGCGTCTTAGAAACTGGAACTGGAGGGAACATACATGTACTTGTAACATGCATATAGAACCGTTGGGGTCCAAGATAGGGGACATAACTGACCAGGAAAATCCACATTTCCACAGGGTGAGGGGGAAGGGGTCCTGAAGAACAGGTGGGGATTGGGCTCGCTTTTGCAGTGCACTTGCGAGTCATGGACGAGTCCTGGGGCTTACGCGTAGGCTGTGACGTAGCGGTTGATGAAAGCGACCAGGAATTGGCTTCTCAACAGGTACAGCCTCTCTACTCCCCATATAATTGTTGGGCTACACACACAAATACCCATGTGCTGGGTTGTGTAGTAATCCTTCATTAAAACACCTCCAGAGGTTTGCTGGTGTAATCTTCTTTATTGAACATACAATGTAAAGCCAAGTAATGAATACTTACCAAACCACACGTATACTACAGGGTGCTTGCAAAGACTCATGTCACAGTCCGGGTTAGAAATGACATGGATTGATTTTAGGATACAAACTTCCCGGCATGTCACCGCTTTTAAAGTGTTCATGTAGCACATTAGACCAATCTTCTGACGAGCAGAACAAGGGGTCGGCCCATCGTTATTATATGATAAAATTACCCGTGTCTGTGTTATTTTTTTTAAACCCAAGACCACGCCGCTTTCTGGGATTTATAGTTTAGCTTTTAATATCACAAGCCTTTGCAATGCAATAAGTCTAGCATTTGCGAGAGTTTGAGCTATTTTTATTGTAAATGACATTGCCTTTTATTTATGTTTTGGTTTTTGAAACCTAAAAGCCATTGTCATTTACAATGCTAATAGGTCAAACTCGCGTAAATGCGAAACCTATTGCATTGCAAATGCTTGTTCGCATAACCATAGTGTTTAGCAACCCATTCAAACCTTTTCTGAAAGAACCCCTTAGACTTATTTTTTTAGGTTTGAATTGACAACACACTTGTCTGCATGCCCTATTGCTGTCATTTCTTTAACATGTAGCTAGTGTGGGCTTTAACACTACCCCGAGAAGTGTTGCCCTCTCACCTCATGCTAACAACTGTTGATTTATCATTTCATCTCCTACAAAGTGCCTGCAATGCATTAGCCACTATTTTTTATGTCTGTAGTAACTAAATCATCATACATTACGTTTACGTCATTCATGCATGGAATAAGGAGCAAGTTGATTTTTTAAATTCAAGACGTATTTTGTAATGAGGTATATAAAAGTACGGGAACACAATCTAGAACGAGAAACAGTCAAATAAGTCCTATATTAAAAGTCAGTCTGTGCTTTTCCTTCATCAGTTATCATAGCCTGGACAGAGTTAATTAGATGATCATGGTTTTCAATAGACTACAGGTAGTTTCCATGTTATTCCACAGTTATATTAAGAAATACTGAGAAGGAGTATGAGGCATTGATAAACGAGCATTGTTCTCTCAGTGTGTTCCAGTATTCATGCACTATGAAGAGATATCATTTTGTAATTGAAGATAATTGCCATCTGAAATACTTTTGATTTTACGTCTTTAGTTTTAATCCAGAATTCAACGAAAAGAGGACAATCAAAAACTTATGTTTAATGACTCCTAGTGCTTTATTACAATTCCAACAGTTCTCATTGTCTGTGTTTTAAGTTGTATAGTTTGCTCCTCCAGCAGTAGTCTAGTTGGTATGAACTTATTATTAAAGGGTGCATTCTATCTTCTGTTCGAATAGCATTACAAAATATCATGGGTTTTAGTTTTGAACCATTTGTTCTACTTTGATTTGATAACTGATGTAAACGTTGATCGATGGATCTGTTAATTTCTTTTAAACAATATGTACAGTTTTTTTTATATATTTGAGATAATGAAGTTGAAAGGCAGTGATTTAGATATCCAGTTTTTTTACTTTGATGGATCAATATTTAGTTTTAGGAATCTATAGAATTCCGTGTTTTTCAAATTGAAACTTTTTTCTCTTGCCCAAATCATTCATTCAGGAATTCCCCAATTAGTCTATTCTCTTTAGAGAAATGAAGTATCCTCAGTATTCATATTTGTTTAGGCCAGAGAGAAGCTAAATTTGATATTGACTTTTTTACTTCAGGTGTATTATCCTTTTGCGTTAATGCCTCTTAATTGTCGGGCATATATTTTACGTGGAAAGAATCTAATTTGTAAAATGTCATTAGAATTGATAATGGTACATTCTCTATCACAATCTTTTCAATTTCGAGTCATGGAAGAGTAGATAGACTCTCCGTGTGAAACCATATGAATACTTATATGAAGAAGAAGAAGGCTGTTTTGTAAGAATAAAATACAGATAAATGAGTACCTTGTTGAGCTCTAGAAAGTATTACCTTCCTTAGTGTTACGTATTTTTTTTCTTTTTCCAGAAGAAAAGTGTTTAGAAAATCTGTTTCCTCAAAAATGTCTTTGCAGATTCTAATTAGTAATTTAACATTATAACATCCATTGTTGTTGTTTCTACTATTCTCCAGCAAGTAATACATTTGGGGCACTAGCATATAAATCGTATTTTTGTTGGTTTTTTTGCACATTATTTCTTACTGATTCAATAGTAATTATTCAAATCTGTTGCCAAATAATTGAAAAAAGCCTGTTTGCCATCCTAAAACCATGTCAGTTAAGACGACTTGGTGTATGTTTAGGGGTCTTCAGACCTATCTTAATTAAATGTAAATCCATTTCTGACATATACTTCTACCTGCAGATTCCTCACATCTAGAACAAAACCCTAGGCGTTAGACTGGTTCCAGAAAACTTCAAAGCTGCAATACCGTCATTAGAGGGTGCTGCACTCAGTCAGCGCTCGAAGTGACGTCAGGCGATGTCCCTGAGGCCTTAAAGCGTGTGCCCCAGGGTATCAACATCAGTTCCCTTTTTTTACATGCCTCCGATGGAGATCTGTAACTTGGATATCAGGAATTTTCCTCACATAAGTCTCAAAGGCAGTACCATGTCACCTCCAAAGACATCTGGTTTTAAACCCTGTAGGGATTGTGAGGGATATCATGTCCCTCACTCAATTTGTTTATGGTGCTTGGGCTCTGGTCACAACATCAAATCCTGTACCTCCTCCCTCAGCATGAATCCCATGAGGTCAAACTCTTTATTGCCAGCCCCAAAGACTATTGTCTACGTCAGAAGCAGTCTCGACTTTGTTCCCTTTCTTTCTTCTTCATCCATCAAGCGCAGGAACCATCATAAAAAAAATCGAAGAAGCTATCCAAAGGCAAGTCACCCAGTCGGTCTCCAACTCCCACAGGACATTCGTCCTTGGAGCAGAAGTTAGTTGAGATTCCCAGGGATTCTCCACGCAGCCCTGCTCCTCCATTGGGTCCGGCTCTGGACAGACCTCCACTGCGCCCAAGCCTTGGGCACCAGCTCCCTTGCCTGAGCCTTCGATTCCAAAGTTCCTCAAATTCCTGACGCTGGATTCTGATCCAGCAGCGTTCCCCATTGCCATGCAAAGCATCTTTGCAAAGGTGTTGACGCTTTGCAGAGCCCTCTCTTGCTCGACGTCTCCACCATGGCTCCCGATATTCCCTCCAGCGCCATTCAGCACCACACTCAGATCCTTCGCTTGCCCTGCTTTGTTTAACCCAGAGCTTTGACTTTCGGCGCCGCAACTTCCCTCATGGCTGGTGAGTCACAGGTGCCGCAGGCAGACGTCAAATCCCTTGTTCACTCCAGCTGAGATGCACAGAGACTAATGGATGAGGAGGCTTACCGAGAACGCCTCCATGAAATGTTTGGCATGGACCTGGACCCGGTGGAAGCCCTGTGCGGTGGTGAGCAAGTACAGGACCCCCTGCAAGTCTTTCAGGGCCTATCATCGGCTAGTGGTCTGGATACATGCCAGAATTGGCAATCGAGTTCACTGCTGGGCCACCAATGCCATGAGGTGTGCCTCCTTAAAATTATGCTGAAGGCTGCAAAGACCTTGGTTTTACATTTTCTATTGGCAGAAGCTAGACTAGTGCTCTTACACAAGTTTTACAGCCCTCATCGGCAACATCTGAGCCCTTGCTGCCTTTCAGTGAAGCATTGCTGGCGCTTGTCCTGGCATTTTGGGAGAAGCAATCATCTACACCATCTTTAGACAGGCTTGTGCACAGCCCCATGTTACCCGCCATTCCTCTCCATGCACCCATCAGCGGAGAGCCTGGTTATCTAGGCGACCTGTTCTGGTACACATTTGGGTGGTTCCTTTTCTACGTTACTATAGGACAGGGAGTTCAAAAGAGTAAAGGTTTGGGGCAAGACTTGCCTCGGTTGGAAGTATGGTGTTAAAATTGTTGAACACCAACTGCCTTCTTGCAATGCATTGTGGGACAGGGCCCAAATGATGCTGCAGCAAATACCTTCAATTTCAGGAGATCATTGCGAATAGACAGAAGGTTTCTTGTCACATTTTGAAGTCCGATCTTGACACAGTTGACTCCATAGTTCGGGCCATCTGGACTTCCTTCTCTATTTGTTGCCATGCTTGGCTCTCTACATCCAATTTCTCTTGCGACGTCCAGTCCAACCTAAAGGATCTTCTCTTTGGCGGTGGTGCACCTCCTCTTTGATATGGCGGTCTCAGCGCTGGGGAGATTCAAAACATCAAGATCCACGGCACATTCACTGGGCTTCCAGGTTTTACCACCAGCCAAGAACTTTCAGCCCTTTTGCTGCTTTTGTGCCTTTGGGAGAATTTACTCCTTCCATTCCAGGCAATATCAGCCACTCCAGAGAAACCTAACCCCCTCGTTCATCATTACAGCGTCATCCCAGAGGACGAGGTGTGGATCCACCTTGCAACCCTCCTCCTCTTTCCTCCCCATGCCTCCAGAAATAAATTCCTAGTTTGTTGCTCCAACCCCACGTGGAGTATATAGGAGGTCAGGTGTCCTGGCAGCGCGCATGTGCTGCTCTGTTTGCGAGGCATGCAGTATTCAGTATGGACTGTAATTACTTGGGTGCTTTTTCATCTCCAGGTAACTGCATATCAAATGATACAAACACCCTAAAAAATAAATGCAGCTGTGATACACTACTTAAGGGCACTTAAAGGGTGCTAAATACAATCTTCATACTAAATCTAACAAACATTCCATTACAGCGGCAATAGCTCTAACTCTAAAAAAAAGAAAATGCAAGACCTATTCCATTGCAAATGCTTGTTTTGCACCAGTAGGTCCTTCAGATTATAGAAATGGCTACAGTGGTTACCGATCAACACCACAAAAACTAGCCTGGTGCGCCGTAAGTGCATTAGGTTGTGGGATTAGGGTGCTGTTCTAGCTTAACGGGTAAACTTGCCACCAAACAGACGGCGTGCCCTCTGTTATGTGCGAACATTAGTTTTCATGTTGTTTTTTCACAGACCGAGACAGTGTTGACGCCTAAACATGCCCACATTTCCCCCAAAGGCTTTCTTCATTATCAAAGTAAATGCATAGTAGAGCAATATGACCCCACCCCCCCTTTCTTTAAATCTGCTTGACAAATGTATTTATTTTGTACTATCACCAGAATTCCACTTTGATTACCTGGAGAAAAGAAGGAAAATAAACTCTAAGTCGAGGAGGGTAGAGAGCAAATGGTATCTGTTTCCCATGCGGTCTCGTGGTACTCCAGTCCATCTTACCTACAGCTGTACAAGTTCTTTCTAAAAGGCAGCAAGTGACAAAAATTAGCTGAGCCAAGTTGAGAAGATGTTTAATTAAGTTTTCCTTAGTTTCATCCTATCAGCCCACTAATAGAGAGACAATTGTATTCACCAAGCCTCCTGCAAGAAAGGCAGAAATAACGAGCCGCATACATCAATTACTGCAGAACTGTGAAATAATGCATGAGTGCTCGTCCAATCCTGCTTGTTTCTTTCCATTTTGGGACTCAAGCCTCTAACGTACTCGGCCTATGCCAGTGGTTCCATGCATGACTGGTCCCTTCCACGCCCGAACAGAAGTAGCTACTCTCTGCCAGAATTTGAGATGTTTGCATTGGCTATGCTTGTTGTTTATGTCCTATGCAAGCATAATACCCTCAGTGCCCACCGTGTATTATTAATAAGATAGTGCATCATAATGCATTTGTGGAAGAAATCATTGTGTAACATGCAAGTCACAATCTTTTTAAAGTGTCTCAGTGGGTTTTGCTCCACTTGCAAACAACTGCTTTCGCCTAAAAGTCTCAAGTGGGGAGAGGATGTAGCGTAACGACCAGAGCTGCCAACTTTGGAACTGGGGAACCAGATTAGAGTGTCTGCTTCGGCTCAACATTGTGTGTTTCTGGGCAAATCACTTTATCTCCTTGTGCCTACAAAAGCAATTGTGTCCTTGTGTAATGTAACTTGTGCTCATGTGAAGCGCTCCAATAAATCTGGGTCGAGTTTGCGCTGTAGAAAGCTGCAAAAAAAAAAGTTACTGTCCATGCAGGCTTGAATTCAGATTGTCAATATTCTAAGGTTGATGAAATTGGTTCCATTGTGAAGTAGTAAACCATTATTATTGAGTGCCAAAAACCAATGCTTTTAATAATTATGTGATAGATAAATAGTCGAATGTGTATTTGTTTACATACACTGATGGCCTGCTGAGTCTGGTGGCATGCCCCCAGCACCTGCTCACAAACAGGACACAACTTGGAAAATATACATTTTGCCTTGTCCATGATGTGAGGAATTTTCGCCTGGGAGCCTGTTGGGGGAAAAGAGAGCATTCCATCCACCTGCAAAGTTACTGATCCACACAGAAAGCACTTTTTAAATATAGTTGCCCCGCATTTATCCAAATGTTGGCCTTCAGATCCAGGACGATCTACCCCGTTAGCCTGGAACTTGGCTCTGGCACAAAAAATTAAACTGGAGTAAGAATCCTCACAGTTCCCACTGTAGGACTGTTCACCAAGGATCAAGAGCAAAGTCTTCACCCCTTTCACTGTATAGTATTTTTAAAAGCAAAAAATAGTTAAAAATAAATCCAGACCCCAGTGCTTAAAAGTATTGTTTCTGACTTAACCACTCAAAGTTTGTTATTAAACAACTGTTATATTTTTCTTTTGTTACATCTATGATTATAATACCTTTATTGGCTTCATCCCAATTATTTTCAAGTAGGAAAATGGAAGTACTCCCGAGCAGGGGCGGCTGGTGTTAATGGGCAAAATGGGCGTCGCCCTACCACTCTGAGGGGAGAGGCAAAAAGAGAATTTAGAAAATCATCACGCAGCTGAAAATAAAATACTACTTGCTGCTCTTATTTTTTATGGGCAGCTGTGATTAACTTTGCAGATGTCCTGCTCCTGCTGTGCATGTGCCTGCTGGGCGAGTTATTCTTCGACCTGCAGGCACAAGCTACAGCTGTGACATCAGGGCAGAGGGCGTGCCGATTTTCAATACCCTGAATAAGGTTGGAATTCGGGCGCTTTCACAATGGCCCTGGGAGGAGTTCACAGAACTCCATGCATTTCAATGGCAGGGGGCGGGGCAGGCCGAGCGGGAGAACGAGGTAATGGGTGTTAACAATTTAAACTCATCACGAGTAGGGGGCGGGCTGTAGGAGGGGTGCAGCTGGATTCTCCCTTCATGCCTCCTGCATAGTGTGCTTTCACTTTTGGAAACGTTGCTTATCGAGCTGAGCCTGAGGCCTTTCTTTGTGGACACCTCTCTCATCTTGTACGACACACAGGCCCAAAAGAATACAGGTTGGCACCTATGTTTTCTTTAAGCTGCTATTATATGAGCCCCCTGGCTACATTAGAGAGTTCAGCTATTTTTAGCTCCATAGATATGGCGCCAAGAGCCCAAGACTAGAACAGCGCGCAGTGCCTTTTTATCATCTCTCAAAACGTTTTCCGTCTCCTGCCTTCCTAGTGAGCTAGGGATCCGGAATCAGGTTGATGGGTTTGTGATCAGCTCAGGTTGTTTGTCAGGGTGTTGCACTGCCGAGTGGAGCTTCAATATGGAGGATGCACGTGTCTGTGAGCCAGGGTTGTATCGTGAAAGTAAAACTCCAGAGAAGGTGTGACACGTGGAGTGATAGAAAAACAGCACAGCCTTTATGGTAATGTTGGAGTAATTAATTCCATGTTTCTTTTGCCACGTAGGTACAATTTCAGTTTCATTTATGAAAGTTACTTTCAGGCTACTTTATCTGTTTCACTTGAACCTCGTTTCACCTCGTGCACAGGTACCCCCCACCCCCCGTCGTGTGTGTGTGTCAACCTGGGATGAGACAGCTTCCCAGGCACCCACAACCGCACCCGAGTACTTCACAGGCCTTTAAAAGACCGTTTACGTATTAACAAGACTTTGATGTTTTTCACCCCTTCTTAGAGTCCCTGCAGCTCGAATCTCACTTTAGCTTGAAGAATCCGCCTTCCCCGCCCAACCCTACCACCCCAGATTTTGGCTCTAGTTGTGCCTCTGGCGGTAGATGTACATTTGACTGCACTGCAGCAGGCCTAAACGCACTCATTGATACTACGTCTGCTAATGCCACATATTTTCCACACAATTAATTGCCCAACATGCATCATACACATTCTAAAATTAAAATTGCTTTTATTTCACGGTCTGGACACCCACGTGCTCGCTGTCTCACTCTACTGCAGGTGCTTCACAACAGACGAGAACTTCACCCTGCTCCATTCCCCCTCTCTCTCCCTCTCCCCACACACACGTCCAGGTTATGCTGAGTTATGGACGCATTTGGGTGGCACATGCTTTGTGGGAAGAGAGTAGACACAAACCTCCTTTTGCTAGTCTTTAGTGCTGCACAGTCGACCTCTCCGCAAATTAATTATAGCGCTGCGCATTAATGAGCGCGGAGTGCAGCCTATTACAAAAGACAACGCGCAAACGATTATGACCGGCTTGTCATTCATGCCTGCCTTTTATCTACATGTTTTGGGTGTGAATCTTTTCTCGGTTTACCTCGTTGCTTGCTGGGACATTAAGTCCAAGCGTTACTAGATTCCTTTGGAAAATGAAACTGGAAGAACTGCAAGCCCCAGAAAGGCCCTCCCTGGGAATCCTAACACTTTCCTGTGCACAGGCATACACTATCAGAGCCTCGAAGTAAGGGCAGTGCGATCAGCTGTTCCTGAGAGTGGAGCCGAGGGACACGGCAGGAGGCGTAGGATGGGAGCAGAGGAGCTAGGCTTCAAGCTTCCCTAGACCCTGCTGGTAAGGAGGATTCCTGGGAGGGAGAGGAGCGCAGGCAGGGAAGACCAAACAGCAAAAGGCAATCCAGAGGGTGAACAATAGGCAGCCCCCTGTGTCTCCAGCGTACACCTTAGTGTCACTCTGTAACCCCTATCCATTCTGTGTGCACTTGCACTGGCTGCGGAGTCCGTGGACCTCTTTTGTACACCAAGCAGGCCCAGGCCTCCCCGGTACTTTCTACAGAAGCCAGTGGAAGGCCATGAGCCTCATGTAAACACCTTAACCTTCAATACTTGGTCTATTGGCCTCCTGTATAACCTTTTTAAATGTCAGGCTGTATGTAACCTCCTCCCCTTCTCTGTGCACACTGCTCTCCTATTTAAACCCCAAGCCATCGATAATCTCTGTGCCTCCTTTGTACACTGACTTGCAAACCCGAGCCTCCTGTACTGTACACAGTTACACTGTGACTGGCCTCCTCAGTAAGCAGTAGCTGGATCTCTGGGGTCCCACGATACCCTTCCATTTCTGGTGATTACAGCAGTTTTAAGATCTTCTTAGAATTTCTTTTTTGCTCAAATGGGTGTCAGTTCTGATATTTATATGTTTCCCTTATCTTCATTGCTTGATTTTGCTCCCGAGAAGTGTCACTCTTAGTCGTAAATGTCACTCATAATTTCACAGAAATTATGAAATTGTCACAAATAGCAATCTGAAACCTTGGCAGCTCTGCACAGCCTGTGTTTTTCTGTTTCGGCAGTGCACATCCTATGCCTGTGTCTTGTTGTAGTGTTCATCCCATGTCTGTCTCTGCAGAGCACATTGCGCCCCTTTCTGTAGCGTGGCAGCCGGTACCTGTCTCTTGTGACTTGTATTATAAGAAGGGGCTTAAAAATCCCAGGCTGCAAAGTGACAATATAAAATAAAACCGAGAGGGGGAATCTGTGGTCCCCAGGGGCGCACAAACACTGAACATGGCAAAGATCCACCCCAGGGCAGCACAATCTGCAGATCAGCACTGAGGCAGCTGAAATAGCTTTCAAATAACAGTGTGGGTTCGGAAATATGGCAATGGAAAGTAAAAGCAGGTTCCAATAAAAAAAAAAAAAAATGAAATTCAAACGCAGAACCGATGCATTAGGTACATGTTTTACTGTGAGCTGACAGCAGATATTGTGACCCCTCTCCCACAGGCGTGTTTTTAAACCAAGTCACATTTTAGCTATATTTCAGTAAAAACTTTAAAAAATGCTTACAAATAAAAGCAGAGCTAAAAATGTGTTTTTTCCAATTGTATTAATTTGTGGCTGAACATTTGGAAAAACAGAATTATTCTGTGGTTTCCTGTTATAATTTACATCTCAAACAATAAAGCTACATAGAGATTCAAAATCTGAAAGAAACACGTTAGTTAGATTCCTCACCTTAGAATATCCCCAGGCGTCCGACTGGATCCGGAAGATTTTTGTAGCAATACCCCTTGCGCGTCGCTAGGCGTCGTCTGCGGCTCTGCGTCCGTCGTTGGCGTCGTGCGCCGGAATGACGTCGTCTGAGTACTTAGACGCCGCCCTCGCGCGCTGACGTCAGTTCTTCTTTTTTCCGCGCCAGTAAGCGCCGATCCGGGAGAGCTACCCCTTTAGTCAATTTTTGACTCGTTTTGGTCTTTTCTCGACATCTGGTACCGGTAGGATGCCTGGTTTCAAGGCCTGCAACGACTGTCACCGACTTATGTCGGTGACCGATCATCACCGCCGGTGCCTGTACTGCTTGGGCCTCGACCACGACGCGGACTCGTGCTCCGATTGTCAGGCCCTGACCTCGAAGGCTAGGCGGGAGCGGTCCCGTAAGCTTCTCGAGCTTCGCCACTCGGCTCCGCGCACCTCTCGATCCCGGTCCAGGAGGAGGTCCAAGGATCAGCCGCGGAGCCGCCCTCGACATCGTCGCTCGTCTGGCTCGAAGTCTTCGGGTAAGTCGAAGCACTCCAAGAAGTCCAAGAGGCGACACCGCTCTTTGGACTCCCCTCGCCGGTCTCGCGACTCGGCCGAGGGTCAGGGTGGTTCCACCCCCGCGGCTCCGCCGGAGCCGCAGGCGCCGCGTCCGTCCCCATACCCGCCGGTCCCTGGGACTGACGCGACGCCGGCGGAGGTCAGTGCCTTCCTCTCGGCCATGAGGGGCCTGGCTCCGCCATCGACGCCTGCTGGCGCGCCTTCGGGCCCCGCGGACTCGACTGGGCGACCTTGCGTGCCGGCGGCTCCGGCCCCGGCGCCTCAGGTCCCCGAGAGGCCCCTGCCTGGGACCCCGTCGACGCCGGTCGACCTCGTCACGCCTCCTCCGCCGGCGTCGACACCAGTGCCACCTCCGATGCCGACTCCGGTCGACGTCGTTCCCCGGTTCAGCCCCTGTCCGGTCCCGACGCCGCTAGAGACACATCATGTCTATCGACCGGCTCCGATCATTCCTCCTGTTTACCAGGAGTCGGATGACGGGGGTGACTGGGAGGGGTCCGAGGACCCTTTGGCCCTTCAAATCCAACTTGTTCAGGACTGGGCAGATGAACTGGGGGAGGCCAGTGGTTTGGATACCTCACCGGACACTGGATTCATCTGTCCTCCGACTGTGGCTTCGGAGGAGGGTGCAGCTTTTTCTGTGGTGCTGCCCAAGGCAGCCGCGGCCCTTGGGCTTGAGCTGCCTGCCGTGGCTGTGAGGACTAACATCCTCACTGAGGTGCTTCAGTCTGCCGCATGCTCCACTGAGCCTCTGCTGCAATTCAATGAGGCCCTCATTGGCGTTCTGCAGGGCACCTGGTCCAAGCCCTCCACAGTCCCTCCTGTGGATAGGAACGTTGCCAGGTGCCACCGCCCTGCTCCGGGCGACCCCGGTTATCTGTCCCAACACCCCACCCCCGAGAGTCTGGTTATCCAGGCCTCTACCTCCCAATCCTCCTTCCCGTCCGCTCCTCCGGACCGGGATTCCAAGAGACTGGAACAGTTCGGTAAAAAGCTGTTCTCCTCGCTCAGTTTGGGCCTGCGGTCTTTGAACACCGCCTGTCTCTTGGACCGTTATTCCCACTCTCTGTGGTTTACGGTGGAGGACGTGCTGCCCCTGTGCCCGGAGGAGGCCCGGGCACGGCTTTCCTCGGCCCTGGCCGATGGGAGAGATGCAGCGCGCCATGCCATCCGATGTGGACTTGACACTACGGACTCGCTGGGTAGGGCGATTTCTACCACGGTGGCGCTTCGACGTCACGCCTGGCTGCGGTCCACGTCCTTTTCAGGGGATGTCCAGAACACTCTCAAGGACATGCCTTTTCATGGCACTCTCCTTTTTGGTGAGAAAGCGGACAGTGCGCTGGTTCGCTTCAAAGACTCTCGGGCTACGGCCAAGTCCTTGGGCCTCTCGGCCCCGTGACCACAAACTTCCGCTTTTCACTCCTTTCGTGGCCAAGGAAGGGGCACCTCCTCACGTCCGCCTAGCCACCGGCCGCAGAACCAGCCTGCACGCGGTCGTGGACGTGGTTTCCGCCAAGGCGGTACTGGAGGACAACGCGGTCAGTCCACATCCACCCCGGCAGCATTCGCCTCAAAGCCTTCCTAGTCCGAGCTTTCAGGCCCATTCCTCGCCAGTGGGGGGGCCGGGTTCGCCATCACCTGCTCCACTGGCGTACCATCGCTTCGGACATGTGGGTGCTGCAAATCGTCCGAAGGGGCTACTCCCTCCACTTCGAGACGACCCCTCCAGCCATGCCACCGCAGCACCACCGTATCTCGGAGGATCATTTGAATCTTCTGCGAGAGGAAGTTTCGGCCCTCTTGGCTAAAGAGGCCGTCGAGCGCGTTCCGAGCCCAGAAGTGGGTCGTGGTAGTTATTCCCACTACTTTCTGGTTCCCAAGAAGGGCAAAGGGGGCCTACGCCGTATCTTGGACATCCGGAACGTCCATGCCTTCCTCCAGAAGGAACGGTTCAAAATGTTAACTTTGGCTCAGGTTCTAGCTGCCCTCGACCCTGGAGGCTGGATGGTAGCGTTGGACTTGCAGGACGCATATTTCCACATCCCCGTCCTGCTGGCCCACCGGCGTTACCTGCGGTTCACGGTGGGTCAGGAGCACTTTCAGTTCACCGTGCTCCCCTAAGGCCTCACCAGTGCCCCTCGGGTGTTCACAAAAGTGATGGCGGTGGTCGCAGCTCATCTGCGCAGATCAGGGGTTCCAGTCTTCCCCTATCTCGACAACTGGTTGTTGAAGGCGGGCTCACCCCAGGCAGTCGTCTCCCACCTCCAGACTACGGCGGATCTCCTGCATTTGCTGGGGTTTTCCATCAACGTGCCGAAGTCACACCTGAGCCCCTCTCAGAAGCTCCTTTTCATCGGAGCGGTTCTCGATTCGGCGCAGTTCCGGGTTCATCCACCGGAACAGCGGGTCCGGGATATACAGGCCCTGATTCCCATCTTTCGGCCTCTATCCTGGGTTTCGGTCAGGCTAGTGTTGCGGCTTCTGGGGCTGATGGCCTCCTGCATCCTACTAGTGCATCACGCCAGGCGGCGCATGCGGGCTCTGCAGTGGGACCTGAAGTTTCAGTGGGCCCAGCATCACGGCAACCTGTCCGACCATGTCTTGATCTCGGAGGGCACTGCACAGCAGTTGCAGTGGCGGCTCACGGACCGCGATTGGGTCACGGGCAAGAGCCTCTCCCTACCCCTACCGGAGCATGTCGTAGTGACGGATGCGTCCCTCCTGGGATGGGGTGGCCATTTCGGAGAGCCGGAGATCAGAGGCCTCTAGTCTCCGGCGGAGTCTCACCTCCACATCAACTTGTTGGAGCTGAGAACGATCCGACTTGCACTGAAAGCCTTCCTTCCCTCTGTCCGGAGAAGTGTCGTGCAGGTGTTCACGGACAACACCACCGCCATGTGGTATTGCAACTAACAGGGCGGGGTGGGGTCGTGGACCCTTTGTCAAGAGGCTCTGCGCCTCTGGACATGGCTGGAACATCAGGGCATCACCCTGGTGGTTCAACATCTGGCGGGCTCTCTGAACGCCAGAGCAGACTAACTCAGCCGCCGGTGCATGATGGATCACGAATGGCGTCTGAACTCCGAGGTGGCGCAAGGTCTCTTTCAGCAGTGGGGAGAGCCTTGGTTAGATCTATTCGCCACCGACGAGAACGCGCAATGTCAGCAGTTCTGCGCGTTGGAATTTCCAAGGCGGCACTCGCTCGGCGACGCTTTTCGTCGCGAGTGGAGTTGCGGTCTGTTGTACGCCTTTCCGCCTATACCACTTCTGCCCAGAGTGCTGAAGAAGTTCAGGCGCGACCGGGCCCATGTCATCTTGGTGGCTCCGGATTGGGCACGAAGGTACTGGTATCCCGAACTACTCAGTATGTTGACCGATCCTCCGATACGTCTGCCCCTTCGGGAGGATCTTCTGTCGCAGCAGCAGGGGACGGTCCTCCACCCGAACCTGTCCAGCCTCCACCTCCATGCGTGGAGATTGAGCGGCGGCAGTTGATGCCATTTGACTTGCCTCCTGAAGTCTGTGATATCATTCTGGCAGCCAGGCGTCCCTCCACAAAGACGGTATACGCCTGCCGGTGGAACAAATTTGTGGCATGGTGCACAGCAAAGGCTGTGGATCCCCTTTCCGCCCCTCTTTCTGAGGTTCTCCTCTTTCTTCTTTGTTTGGCCCAGCAGGGCTCTGCCCTGGGCACCTTGAAAGGTTATCTTGCTGCCATCTCTGCCTTCTTACGGCTTCCTGATCAGCCCTCTCTTTTCAAGTCCCCTGTAGTGTCACGCGTTCTTAAAGGCATTACTCACACGTTCCCTCCTGTCCCTTTCGTAATGCCTCAGTGGGACTTGAATCTTGTCTTGACATTCCTGATGTGCGCTCCCTTTGAGCCTCTTCACAATTGTCCTCTTCGTCTTCTCACTCTTAAGACTGCTTTCCTGGTAGCCATCACCTCGGCTAGACGGGTGAGTGAGCTCCAGGCCCTATCGTCCAAGCCTCCTTTTCTATCTGTTCATCCGGACAAGGTTGTCCTTCGGCCTCGTCCTTCCTTTCTACCGAAAGTGGTGACCCCCTTTCATCTTGGGCAATCTGTCACCTTGCCCACCTTCTTTCCGCCTCCGCATCCTTCCAAAGAGGAAGAGCGGCTCCACTGTCTGGACCCAAAACGTGCGCGCTCCTTTTATTTGGACCGCATGAAGCAGTTCCGGGTGGACGATCAGCTTTTCGTTGGCTACGTGGGTGCTAAGAAGGGTAAAGCTGTGCACAAACGGACCATCTCCCGGCGGGTCTTTTTGTGTATAAAAACCTGCTATTCTTTGGCAAAAAAGGTCCTTCCTGTTGGGCTGCGCGCCCATTCTACTCGGGCCACAGCGGCTACTACTGCTTTGGGACGGGGAGTCGCTTTGCAGGACATCTGTCAGGCGGCGACGTGGGCTTCGCTGCACACGTTTGCCAGGCACTATTGCCTAGACAGCCAAGTCCGGAGGGATGGCTTCTTTGGCCGTTCTGTCCTCCAGGACTTTCTGGTGTGATATTGGTTCGCAGACCCACCACCGGGGTTGGTATTGCTTGGGTATCTATTCTAAGGTGAGGAATCTATCTAACGTGTTTCTTTCAGATGAACAAGTTACTTACCTTCGGTAACGATGTATCTGTAAGAAACATTAGTTAGTTAGATTCCTCACCGACTCACCCATCCTCCCCGTTCTGCGAACTGATATCTAGGGTTAAGGCAATCCTTTTCAGGGCCCTAGATTTTCTGGCACCAGTGTCGGTCTCTTGCATGGCTCTGCGTTCCTGGCGCGGAAAGCTATGTACAAGAACTGACGTCAGCGCGCGAGGGCGGCGTCTAAGTACTCCGACGTCATTCCGGCGCACGACGCCAACGACGGACGCGGAGCCGCAGACGACGCCTAGCGACGCGCAAGGGGTATTGCTACAAAAATCTTCCGGATCCAGTCTGACGCATGGGGATATTCTAAGGTGAGGAATCTAACTAACTAATGTTTCCTGCAGATACATCGTTACCGAAGGTAAGTAACTTGTTCTTTAATGCAGATGCACCTGTGGCTCTGAAAAAAAAGGCCGTCAGCCTGGGCATTGAACAAAGGAATCACTTGTCCAAGGTGAGACATTAGGGTGAAGCAGGAGGCGGTTTGATAAGGAGCATGAAAGTAATAGCAGCATTTCTAAAATAACGTTCACCAACCTAATCATGTTCTCAAATGTGTGCATCCACAGTAAAGTAAAATGCAGAGATAAATCTTAATAGAGCAGGAAACATGCAGCATTCTTAACCCCTTCGATGCTGCGCAGATTCCGCCGCTGTGCTGACGGAATCTTGCGCGGGCGTGGTCATGACGGAATGGTTCCGTCATGAGCACAGCTCAACCGTGGGTCATGACGGAACCATTCCGTCATGAGCACCGAAGGGGTTAAAAAAAAAAAAAAAATTAAAAAAAAGACATTCAAGTCACTGTATTCCATTTGTGGCATTATTCAGGAGGATGTGCTGCATGTTAAAATATTATTTGTATGTTTTACAATATCAACGAGTAATTACAAGTCTATTTCCTTAAGTAGAAGATACAAAAAAATCAAAAATAACAGTTAAAGCGGCATTGGAACACAGGAAATGCACACTTTGTAAAATGGTAACACTAGATAATTCCTGAGCGACGTAGCTCCATCACCTCTAAAGCTCATAAAAATGGGCAATTTCTTAAATGATAAATAATTCAATCGTATTGCTTTATTAACCTTCCTGCTTCCTCAAATTTGCTTGAAAATGCACCATTTGCCCACTCTTTTTTCAAACTTTTCTCCCCCCGAACCCTCCTTAGGTTGTAGGGGCTCGCTTGCTACGCGTGCTCGCCCCAGTGCAGTACAACATTCATTTTACGCCCCGCCACTTTCAAATGTCACCAGCCGCCCCTGCTCCCGAGGACAGGTTTATAGCCCCCATCAGCCCAAGACGTATTAGCTTTGCCAGTGCTTTTTTAGGTCTGACGTTAGCAAAGACCTTTTGATTTAAATACATTCTGTATATCTAATATAGGGGCTTTTGGCTAAACTAAATCTTTTCATCCACTGGTTTGTTGGTGTCATTCACATTTTATTCCTGCCCACTACAGCATAGGGCAATGGGTCAGCCATTTTAGCCATTGGCTAACTTCACTGTGAGGGTACCGCATTCTGCTCTACAAATAGCACATACACACAAAGTAGTTATCTCCAGTGCCAGTGATTATGGAAATGTATGTTTTTTGAGATTAAAAGAAATATTTTTGTCTGGCTTGTGTTTATATATATATATATATAAACTGAGCACTTGGCAGCTCACCCAACAATATTTTTTTTTATTTAAAAAAAGCACTGGCAGAAGAAAACAAGCATAAGCAAAGCCAAAAGGCTAGCAACTAATGCCAGGACTGCTGGCTTTGGTAATGTTTGTTATATATTTTTAAATTTTAGTGAATGAAAATAAGAGTTCGGGGCATATGAGCTGCAGAATTCATACTCTGCATAGATCGCCATCTGGTGTTTGGCTCAGATGCTTGCACCATGTTGTCTTGGAAGAAGTCTTTTGTAGTCACGAATCTGATAGAGACTACTAGCCGCAGATTCCTTCACGTAGAATTATCCCCAGGTGTGAGACTGGATCCGGAAACTTTGTGCCACAGCATCCCTGTGCGCCAGGGCGACATCACGCGACTCCGACCAGGCATCGTCCACGTACGTGAAGTCAGTGAGGTCACATAAGACCCGCCCCGCCCACTTCAGTTTTTTCCTTTTCCGCGTGCAACGCGGATCTGTTCCTTGCTGCGGGCCTGTTTAAGGCGCCCTTTCTTCAATTCTTTTTTTTTGGGGGGGGGGGGGGGGGGAACAGTGTGCGAATGCATTTGGGCTTTAAAACTTGCACGTTTTGTGGGCGTCTTATGTCGGCGACGGACCCTCCCCTCATTTGCATGTGGTGTTTGGGGGAGGATCACGGCACCTCAGATTATGCTGCGTGCCAAAAGTTGAAGTCGCGGCGGGAGCGCCGAATGAAACTTCTCTCAGCGCGTCTCTCCAGGTCGAAGTCCTCCCCTCGGTCTGCTTCGGCGGACGGCTTCAGGTCCGGCTGTGGACGTCGTCCTCGCCTTTCTCCGATGTCACGTGAGCATCGCTCCCCAGTGGGTAAGTGTCGCAGTTCGTCCCCGGGGGCTGGTTTCCGGCCTACCGGGGGCGTGGACTCTCGTGGGTGATGTGGCCCCGCGTGTCGTTGTATCCACCGTTTCCCGGTGTCGGGGCATCGAGAGTCCAGATGGAGACTTACGCACAGCTTTGCAGGCCTCGCTGGCGTCTCCTCCTCCTTCCCCTCCTGGGGCGTCGGCGGATCCCTTGCCTTGCGCAGGGCCCTCCGCAGCGCCGTCGGTGGCTCCGGCACCGACTGGGTCATATCCAGGTGGTGCTGTTGGGGTACGGCTCCTCTGGGGCACCTCCTTCAGGCCACGGCGTCTCTGCCTCGCTGCAAACTCCCGCGGGGTCCCTGTGGTGTCGCGGGAGGTTGCCGGGGCTCGGGTCGCATTCCCGAGCCCCTCTGAGGCCCTTGGCAGGGTGGTCCTGTCTAAGGCTGAGGTGATGCCGCTACGGCGCCGGCAGCAGCTGGACCGTGCGGAGCCACAGGGGTCTGAGGACACTTCTCGTCCCGCTCTGGGTCGAGGTCGGACCCTTCGTCCCTCTCCGCGCCCCTCTCGTACCTCCTCACAGGCGGTTGCCTCGTTGGAGGGCGAGTCGGTTGTATCGTCCCTGGCGCCGCCACAGGGATTGCCGGGCAACCTTCGCCTCCTGTGCCGCGGCCGGCGGAAGGCTTCGGGCTCCTCCCCGGGCCCATCCCATTCCCCCACACAGGTGGTTGCCTGGGTGGGGGTCGGGCCGGTGCGGCTCCAGGGCCGGTGCGGCTCCAGGGCCGGTGCGGCTCCAGCTCTACTCCGGTCCGTGCTCCGGTCTCCGGTTTTGGGTGACTTGGAGGTCCCTTGCCCGGCGACACCGGATGGCGCCGGTGTCCTGCCTCAAGCAGCGGACTCTACGGCTCAGTGCAAGGGTCGTACCGTGGATTCGTCTTCGGACGTCCTTCTCCAGAGGCAGGCTGCATATTGGTATCGTCCTCCCCGGAGACTGGTCGCCGTGTGTTGTCCTTTTCACCAGCGTCGAAGGGTGGCTGCCCGCCCTTCTGAGGCAGGGGTGTTTGTCGGAAGAGCGGCAGGTCCCTCATTCTTCGGCTCCTCCTGACTTCCAGGTCTGGCCCTTGCCTGTCCCGCTTGGCCTCGGGGACGGCCGCCGTAGTTTGCAGCCGTCGCCCACAGATTAGCTGCTTTCTTCACCGCGTGGCCCTACGGATGCTGGTGCGGCCTTCGCTCACGCGGTGTCCATGGCAGTGGGCATCCTATGCATGGGTGACCCGGTGGCTTACTTTCCGGCGGACCATTTGTTGGAGGTCCTCCACCAGGGCTCTGGTGGCAGGGAAATTTTGCTTCCCTTTGAAGGTTCGCTCCTTTCTGCCTTGACAGGGGCGGGGAGGCATCCTGCCTCCGGGGACCCGGTGCCTCCGCATCTTCTGCATCAGCACCTCCCTACGCCGCATGACCCGGCGTGCCTGTCCATTCACCCCTCAGCCGCCAGTCCCCTTCTGCGGACTGCTTTTCCCTCCCTGCCGCCCGTGTTGGCTCCGCTGTCCAGAGAGGCCCGCTGGCTGGACACTTGGGGACGCAACATTTTCGCCTCGACCAGCAAGGCCCTGTGGGCCCTTAACACCTTGTGTGTGCTGGCTAGGGCCTCCTCCTGTTTGTGGGGCTCAGCTGAGTCTCTGGGATCTGCAGCATCCCAGGAGTCTGCTCAGGGGGATTTGCGGCACCATGCATTGGATGGCCGGGAGCTTGCTGCGATTATTCTCCGCTGCGGATGTCTGAGGCGCTGGGCAGGGCCATGGCTTCCTCAGTCGCTCTCCGTCGCCATGCTTGGCTTCGGGACGCCATCTTCCCCGAAAATATTCGGAAGAGGCTCATTGATCTCCCATTTGATGGCTGTCTGTTGTTTCATGCCCCGGCCGACTCTGCCATCCAGAGGCTCTTGGCAGGGCTCCGTCCTTCTCCTCCTCGGTCCCCACTCAGTGACTTCTGAGTTAGGGTTGCTTTTGGGCCTTCTTAGGCCGGCGGTTATGGTTGTGGAGTATGTTTTTCTGGCCGTTTACGTCCTTCCTTGGGACTTTAACATTGTTGGCTGCTGGTCGGCCCCTTTGTTTTTGTGTGTGAGTTCTGCAGGAGTTGTTGCGCAGACTTGTCCCTGAGATTGGGCCTTCTGCTTTGCTTGCGCTGCTGTCAAGCCTGTAGCAGGGGTGCTTTTTTTTTTTTCTTTTCCCCCGTGGTTCTTTTGTTTCTTCCTCTGCTGTGGAAGTTCTTCCAAAGAGGGTTCCCATATATTGGGACTTCACGTGCCCTATGTGGGGTTCTGGTAGCTGTCATATGGCTTGTGCTCTGCTGGAGGGTTCTTGTCGCCTTCGGGTACCTTTTCTCCATGGTGTTTACGTAGGGTGCTTTTGCTTCCTGAGGTCGTGTGCGCGGCCACTCGTTGTGGTGGCTCGGGTCTCTCCTCCTCTCCCTGCTCCCGTTCTGCGGTCTGGGATGTCCCTATGTTCCCTTGCCAGGCGTTGCCTACTTCGTCTTCCTGGGGCCTTGGGCTGTTCTTCATGCTTCTGGCCTTGACTGCCGGCATTGTTCTGCCGGGCAGGCTGCTCTCTATTTGGAATGGGCTCGCCTTCTTCTCCTTGGTTTCCTTGGGCCCTCTAGGCTTCTTCTTCTTCTTCTTCCGTCTTCCTGTCTTGGCATTCAGTGGAAGCTATGTTTCCTTTTGGGAGAGTGGGGTGCTTCGGCCTCTCAGTCGTTGCCCTTGATCCCTCTGCTGTGAGTGTACAAGCCTCTCCAGCCTTCCTTCCCTCCTATGTCGCTTTGGGGTTGGTGGGGTTCTGCTTGTGGGGGTTCCCTTGGCCTGGTAGGGGCAAGGTTCTACCTGGTCCACAGATTTGGTCCTCTGTGGGGCCCTCTGTTCTGCTTTGGCTGGTGGGGTCCTTTTGCAGAACCTCCTTCCCAGGGGGTATTGCTATCAGATGTACGAGTTACTTACCTTCGGTAACGATGTATCTGGTAGAGACGATTCTAGCCGCAGATTCCTTCACGGCCTGCCATTCCTTCCCTATTCTGCGAGGACCCTTGGGTTGGTCTTTGATACTCGCCTCCCAGTGGGGGGCTGTCTCTCCTGTGAGTGCCTTCCTTGTTCTTGATGGGTGGCTCCGTCTGGGGGCGGTTCATTCCTCCCTTGGTTCTTTGGAGGATGGGGTTTCGGTGCACTGCTGCTCTGGCTACTCCAGGTTTGGGGGGGGGGGTATTGCTTCTATCCTTGTCCTCCCTTCCATTGCTATCCTCTGGTTTGAGGGTCCTCTGGCCATGCCTTGTCCTTGTGGGTGGTTGCCCTCTAGGTTGGGGTAGCTTGGTGGTTTGTTGTCCCTGTCTGTCTTGGGACTGGTCCCATTCCTTGCTCAGGATGAGGTGGGTGGGCTTCCTATGTGTGCCTGTTCTTCCCTTCGGGGCACAGGGATCGGAGGTTGTCTATGTGCGGGCAGGGTGGCTGCGCAGGTTTCTGCTTCTTCTTCTTTCCCTGTCCTTGGGGTCTGCGGTGTTGGCACTACCCTGGTGGTGTTGTTAGTCACCGTTTCTTTCCAATTTTTCTGCTCTTCGCACACTGTTCCCATGCTCCCACAGTTTATCTGGTGGTTCCGCGTTGTGGTGCGGAAAACTTCTCCGAAGAAAACTGACGTGGGTGCGCCGGGGCGGGTCTTATGTGACCTCGCTGACGTCACATACGCAGACGACGCCTGGGCAGAGTCGCATAATGTCGCCCCGCCCCTGGCGCCCAGGGATGCTGTGGCAAAAAGTTTCCGGATCCAGTCTCACACCTGGGGATAATTCTACGTGAAGGAATCTGCGGCTAGAATCGTTTCTATCAGATACATCGTTACCGAAGGTAAGTAACTCGTACGATGGGTGACTCCTCCCTTGGACGATAGTGCGCTTGGGCATAGACTCATCCTCAGATTGTGTTTTTTCCGCCATCGGGTTCAGATGGAACTTCAGCGCTCCGGTTCGGTACTGTGTTATCCAAACCTTTTCGACGCGCAAACCATCGCAAACTGGACAGTATCGTTTTCGTTCGCGTGCCTTTCGACACGCTAACTCAAATACTCTATTCTGGTCGTCGTCCCGGGCCGCTGGGCCTAATGACGCTTTTCGGGCCTACGTCTAATGGAAAGGACTCCGTTAAAAAAATGCCCCCAGTGTGCAGCAAAATTCCCACACAACGACCAACACAAGGTCTGCAACCTGTGTCTCTCGCCCGAGCACGAGGAGAAAACTTGCCAAGCCTGCGCCTTCTTCTGTTCCAAGAAGACTATCCGTGATCGCCAGGCCCGACGACACGTTATGGCGCAACATGCTGCACCAGTGCCAGAAGACCTCTTCGATGAAGGCCCCGATGTTCCGGAGGCAGAGGATTCGGAGGATCTGGACATCGTTTCCAAGGCAGACGACTCAGACTACCACATCACTCTAGGTCAGCGAGTGAGTACAATTGCCCCTGCCCGATCCCACGCGAAAAAAAGAAGGCTCCGGTCACGACTTCGCCTGCAGGCCCTAGTCGTGACCGAAAGAAAGCTTCAGCAGCCCCGCCCCCGAGCCCGGCTCCGAAGACAATGGAAAAGCCTTCCGACGGCTCGGGACCGAGCAAGCCGCATGTCGGTGCCCCACAGACACTATCGGCACCGAAGTCGGAAGCACATCCTACTCCCGCAGTCTCCAAAAAGGCCTTGGATCCAAAACCAAAACACTCGGAACCGAAAAAGATTTCCGACTCGACACTGAAGCCAAAGGATTCAAAAACCCCTTCAAAAGCTCCAGAGCAGAAATCTAAATCCCGCTCGGAACCGAAAAAATCGGCACCGAAAGCGACTATCGAAGAGGAAGAACTTTTTCTGGCGGATCCCATCTATCCAAAACAAAAAACGCTCCAAGTGGACTCCAAGACAGGCCATATTGTAAGCATTCCACACAAGACTAGGAAATTGGACACCCCACACATCCCTGAGGTGCCTGTAAAGAAGAGACTATGCAACTTCACCTTTAAGACCCTCTTCTCCTGTTCTTCCTACTAAGCCTTCCTCTCCTCCAAAGTCTCCCATACTTAACCCATATTCACCACCACCACAGGATGATGATAATTTAGGGGGTGGGGAAGGCAACAATGACCCTTTTACTGACCCTGATGATATGACATACCACAGGACACATGGGATGACTATGATAACCCAGTAGATCTTCCAGACCTTCCTGATGCATACCCAACAAAGCCATCTCCCCCAGATGACAATATGGCTTTAGCTCATTGATTGGGCTGCCCAGTATCATGGTATTCAAATGCATTCAGACCCCACAGAGGAAGACTTCCTAATAGACACTTTTGGCCAGTCACAAAAGACAGTGCAATCTTTACCCATGTTAAAAGGCGTCATTAAACATGCCCCAGAGATATTCAAAGACCCTGTAAGGGCTAGAATTCTCAATCCTCGGATTGATAAAAAATATAAACCAGCGCCTAGTGATCCCACCTACATTAAGGGCCAACTTCCCTTAGACTCTCTGGTAGTGACCAATGCTAGAAACCGTGCCAACTCTCAGATCTCCAGTGATGCTCCACCTCCAGACAAAGAGTCTAATTACTAGACGCTTCGGGCAAACGAGTTACCGCCCAGGCAGCTAATCACTGGAGGATAGCTAATGCGCAGGCATTACTTGCCAGGTACGATATGGCTCATTACGATGAGCTTAAAACCCTAATGCAGCATTTGCCTGACCAATATAAAGCCAATGATTTGATTCAGGAGGGCAAGTTAATAACAAATGCATCAATTAAGTGTGCCCTCGATGCAGCAGACACCGCATCTAGTGTGTTACTAAGAAGACATGCCTGGCTGCGCATTTCTGGTTTCAAACAAGAAGTGCAGACTACTATCCTCAATCAGCTGTTCAATCACGAACAACTTTTTGGCCCAGCTGTGGAGACAGCTTATAAAAAATTAAAAAGGACTTGGAGACTTCTAAATCCATGTGAGCATTACAGTCTCCATCTACACGAGGCTCCTTTCAGCGCTCCTTTTATAGGGGAGCATCCAAAAACATCAGTACAGACACTGCTTCTTCCTCCTATGAAAACCCCAAACAAACATACCCTAACCAGGGATATTTTAGAGGTGGGTACAAGGGAAATAACAAAGGTAGAGGCCGAGGTAACAACAACACTTGTGCCTCTCCTACTAATAAACAGTGACTTCCCTCCACACCATTCCACTCTGGTCGGAGGGAGACTCTCTCAGTTCCTACCTGTCTGGAATTCCATCACTACAGGCAAGTGAGTAAGACAAATTATCTAGTATGGTTACTGCCTGGAACTTACTGCAACTCTCCCCAACATACCTCCCAAACAACGTCCGATGTCCACGGACCATCTGACGCTCCTGAAACAGGAAGTTCTCTCACTGCTTCAAAAGCATGCAATAGAACTAGTTCCCTTACAGCATCAAGGAACAGGAGTTACCCCCTGTATTTCCTCGTCCCCAAAAAAGACGGTACTCGAAGACCAATACTGGACCTCAGACCTCTCAAATCTTTACATACAGTCAGATCATTTTCACATGATCACTCTTCAACAAGTCCTTCCGCTGCTTCAACAAGGCGACTTCCTTGCAACACTAGATCTCAAGGACGCCTACTTCCATATTCTCATACTCCCTGCTCACAGGAAATATGTAAGGTTCACAGTGGACGGCCAAAACTATCAGTTCAAAGTTCTGCCATTCGGGTTGACCACCGCACCCAGAGTATTCACAAAGTGCCTTGCGGTAGTAGCAGCGCACTTGCGAAGGCAGCATATCCATGTATTTCCATACTTTGACGACTGGCTGATAAAAGCCAAGTCATACAACCAGTGTGTTCACCACACTTATCAAACTATTCAGCTGCTACACAGTTTGGGGTTCACAGTGAACTACACCAAGTCACACCTTCAACCCTCCTACCTACATCAGTCCCTAGGAGCCACAATAGACACTTCCAAAGCTCTAGCATACCCCAATCCAGCCAGTATGCAAAGCCTCATCACCAAATTTCAGCCCCAACACTCTCTTCCAGCCCGAGTGTTTATGCAACTCATAGGAATGATTGCTTCTTGCATTCTCATTGTACCTCACCCAAGACTTTATATGCGCCCTTTACAGGAATGCTTAGCACGTCAGTTGAATCAGGCTCAAGGTCAACTTAGAGATATGGTGTTGGTGGACAGCCGCACACATCGCTCTATGCAGTGATGGAACACACAAAACCTTTCCAGAGGGCGGCCGTTCCTAGAGTCAGTTCCACAAATAGTGCTAACAGCGGACGCATCACTCACAGGCTGGGGAGCCCATCTCCTAAACCACTCAATTCAGGGCAAGTGGACCACTCAACAAAAGCTGCTCCACATCAATCACCTAGAATTACTAGCAATATTTCTAGCGTTAGTCATTCCAAGTATATCTCCTCCACAAAACTGTCCTTGTCCGCACCAATATGACAGGAATGTATTGCATACAAAAACAAGGAGGAACACACTCGTTGCAGCTGTCTCAACAAGCACATGGAGATGGGCCATTCCACAAAACATATATCTTCTGGCACATCTTCCAGGAGTGAAGAATCAGATTGCGGATCTCTTGAGTCGTCAGACTCGGCAGATACACAAATGGGTACTTCATCCGCAAGTTCTTCAACCCTTTTTCCACAAGTGGGGCCACCCAGACATAGATCTGTTTGTCGCAAACGCAAAATGCCCAACCTTCGCCGCCAGGTACCAACAACTGTTGTCCGAGGGCAATGCAATATGAATGAACGGGTCAGGCAGATATGCGTACGCTTTTTCGCCACTCCCACTCATTCCACTAGTAGTACGCAAGCTCAAACAGCAGTCTCTCAAGATGATCCTGGTTGCTCCCACATGTGCACTGCAACCATGGTTCACAACACTACTCGGACTCTCAGTAGTTCCACACCAAAAACTACGTCTCTCCCCAAGGCTGCTCACGCAGAGCCTTGGAGAGATAAGGCACCTAGATCCAGCACAACTGAACCTAGCAATCTGGCTCTTGAAATCCTAGAGTTCGGTTACCTCAACCTTCTACCCGACTGTATGAACATTATTAAAGAAGCCAGATGACCCACTACAAGAGCTTGCTATGCAGCTAAATGGAAAAGATTTGGCATGTACTGCAATAACAAAATTGACCCGATTGATGCTTCAATTCAAAACATAATTTGCTATTTGCTGCATCTACAAAGATGCAATCTGGCATACTCATCTATAAGACTACATCTGGCTGCCCTTGCCGCCTACCTACAAAACAGACAACATTTGTCATTGTTTAGAGTACCTGCTATCAAAGCCTTTATGGAAGGCCTTAAAATGATAATTCCACTCATTCTGCCACCCTCTCGGGTGTGGAACCTAAACATTGTTCTTACTAGACTCATGGGTCCCCCACTTGAGCCATTACACAAATGCGAATTACAATTCCTTACATGGAAAGTAGCTTTCCTTGTCGCAATCACCTCTCTCAGGAGAGTAAGTGAGATCCAGGCTTTAACCATACAAGAGCCATTCTTACAAATACATTGTAACAAGGTGGTTCTTAGGACAAATCCAAAATTCCTTCCCAAAGTAATATCTGCTTTCTATCTTAATCAATTAGTAGAGTTACCAGTATTTTTCCAAAACCCTGATTCGGTAGCGGAAAGAGTTCTTCACACGCTTGATGTCAAAACAGCTTTGCTTTATTAGATAGACAGGACTAAAGCCTTCAGAAAGACCAACTGTTTGTAGCTTTCTCTCCACCTCATAAGGGCAACCCCATCTCCAAAGCTGGAAATGCAAGGTGGATAGTCAAATGCATTTAAATATGCTACCAAAAAGCAAAACGTACATTAACAATTTCCCTTAGGGCGCATTCAACTCGCAAACTAGGTTCTTCCATGGCATTCTTAGTGAACATTCCCCTAGAAGACATTTGTAAGGCAGCAACATGGTCTACTACACACACCTTCACCAAACACTATTGTGTAGATGTGCAGACGAAGCAACAAGCTTCTGTAGGCAAGGCTGCTCTTAAGACACTTTTTCAAAGTACTGTAACCGATACAGGCGACCACCGCTAGGGGAGACACTGCTGTACAGACTATGCACAGAGTGTGAATTCTGCAGCTCATATGCCTCGAACGGAAAATGCTACTTACCAGTATGCATCTGTTGTTGGCATGTAGAGCTGCAGAGATTCACATGCCCACCCACCTCCCCGGAACCTGTATCTGTTCCAGTGTTATCTTACTTGGATACATTCACATGGATATCTTTTCTGTTTCTTACAAACTCCATCATTTCCCATCATGGCGAAAAACAGTCTGAGGATGGAGTCGATGCCCATGCGCACTATCGTCCAAGGGAGGAGTCGCCTATCTTGTGACTACAAAAGACTTCTTCCAAGACAACAACAAGGTGCAAGCATCTGAGCCCAACACCAGATGTGATCTATGCAGAGTGTGAATCTCTGCAGCTCTACATGCCAAGAACAGATGCCTACTGGTAAGTAGCATTTCCTTACTAGTGTTGCAGGGATTCTGCACATATACAGAACTATGCACAGGAAAATGGGACCTCAGTGAATAGGGGTGTACCAACCTAACACATTAGTACCCAAAATCCCAAACCTACTAGCTATAGTGTCTCATTTGTTCTCTGACTACAGCGAAGCTACCAATGATTAGACAACCCAGAACACGTCACTCTCTCTTGGGAATCGCAGGAGCCAGACAACTCTTACGCTCGCTTACTCATACTTGTCCACGATGCAAATTAACAGGGGCGCGGTATAGTTTAAAATGTTTATTTTAACTAACGCGCTCTATGGTACAGTAAACGTGCCGTTACTAGCAGCAAAATGCATAAACACAATATAGTCCGCATTGTCACCATTCCATAGAATACAAACTGGGATATCATTTTATAAAGACAGTGGAAAAGGAACTAAGAGACCTAACTACCCTCCCCGTTGTAAAAAATAGTTTATTATAATAAAAGAAGACCGCTGTGCTTTTTCAGCAGACCCAATACCTCAAGGGCTAGATGAAATGTTCACATCACAGGACTAGCACAGCACTTCTCTCTGGAAAGGTGTCTCTCCAAGTGTGTCATTACATACACGATTTCCAGTAGTGCAGCTGTGGGTCGTATGTTATTTCTAGGTGCGAGGGACTGACCAGAACAGAATAACCAGGGGCAATGTTGATTGACCTTGTACATCGTGTGCCGACTAAATCTCAGAACACAGCAGAGAACGAGAAAAGCAGACAGTTCTCATGTGAACGGGGCACAAACAATCTCTTGCGGAATATATGCGATCATTGTCGTGCGCAAAAGCAGCCTCATGGCAGCGAAGCTCATGCTAAGTTGGCAAATGTCGACAATGGGCCCATAAGCTCTACTACACCCTCCCCCTGGTAAGTACATCTTATGTAGACATAGGACGAAAACAGAGTTCAAAAAGCATGAGCAGATATCAACAGGCGTGTCTATAAATTTGGAAAAAGCGAAGATGAGTCTATATAAAAAACCAAGTTCTGGAAGAAGTGGAAAAATAAATATAGTGGGAAAAGGAATCCAAAACCCAAATGATGCAGGCTGGCCATGTATGCGGTTAATTCATTAAGGTGTAGGAGCAAAAAAATGCAACACCCTCCAAAAGGACATCATTGTGGTCTGTAGAAAAAAAGATACACCATCCAATTTAACAATGTGAATGAACAAGAGTGTTCCTCATAGCAGGGTGCCTCCATTAGCATCGCTGAATAACTTGCGTGATATTCAATATAACTCTGAAGTAGGAGATTCTGTGCAGCCGCACAGATATCCCATTAAGCCAAAATTCCAAGTGCAGCCTCACATGCCATTAATCCAATCCCAGAACAGTCCTGCTCATGAGCCACAAAGGGGTTCATCAGCTGTTCGAAATCCGGGTCCGGACATGTCGTATTGGAAAGGCATAAATGCAACGCCCATGCAAAATCACATCTCAAGCATGAAAAGACGGATTGCACGCAAGTAAAATATGCAAAACGGAAGGATAACCCATAAGACACACTGAGTGTTGCCAGTGGTAATGTACCGAAGCATACATGCATTCGGTCACGGAGCAATTGGAGCCAGCCCGGTCTGTGTAGTAGCACAAGAGGAGCAGGCACAGCGGAATCAGGATTCCAGAGACTAACGCCAATACCAAAGGAAACCCTCCAAAGACGCTGGAAAAGATAAAATGAATGAATCCAGGTGTTGCACAAAGTATAGTTTGAAAAGAAGTAACAAGGCCAGAGCCGACAACCTTAAAGAAATGTGCCCGGCCTTGAGTAGCGGACGCATTAAATATGCGATGGATGAGCTCCCCAAAGTGTAGTGGGAGGTTAGTGTTTAGAAGCATTTGAACTTCAGTAGCTGCTTTAGCCACCTGTAGGTTTCTCGCGCGGAAGTAAGCGGCACTTCTTGTTGGGTTAAAAGTGCCTTTAATCTGCTCAACTTGTTGAAATCTGCTTTCAATGTAGGTATTGAAGGCCAAACAGAACTATCCTGCAGACCTTGCGGGGGCGGAAAAAGCACATTATTGCAACATATTACGTGCTGTGAAACCGTAACCATGTATGGTATTCCAGCTAGCAAGCCGCAGCATTCTTGGTTATTTAAAATATGATAACTACCGTTAATAAGCAGAGTGAACGTGGGAACTATTGTGAGAGCTGGTTTACCTTTTAAAACACAAGCGAGGGTCGGTGCTGACACGTTACATGCTCCATGCAACTGTGTTTTTGCATACCAGGGAATGACCTACTGTGGAATTAGTCATCCCCGGTAAGGTATACTTCCATGTCGTTCCTAAAACATTGATAGGTGAAAGACAAAGACCTTAGTTCATACAGAAAAGCCCTTCCAAGGGGTTCAAAGTGGCCTAAAGGGTAATGTTTCATGCAAGAAGTGAATTGAAACCGCGAGAAAGGCAGAGATATAACCCCATGGATTAGCCAAACAGCAGAGTCCGTTTCTGCGACAGAAAAGGGTAAAGGATCTATTTCAATGTGCAGAAGAGTGTAGGTAGCATCTTTCATGAACATGAATTGTTGTTTGTCTGTTAACCCCTTCCCCGCTCATGACGGAACCGCTCCGTCATAAGCCACGGTTGCCGTGTGCTCATGATGGAGCGGTTCCGTCATGCCACGACCGTTGGCGGCCGCACCGCCCACGCGGCGCTGTTTCCCCGCCTGTGCGGGGGGACAACGCAACTGGGCGGAGTCATGACGGAACCGCTCCGTCATGAGCACAGCTCAACCGTGGCTCATGACGGAGTGGCTCAGTCATGAGCACAGCGCCACCGCGCTGCCCCCCCGCACCACCAAGCGCAATTCCCCCCCCCCCGCACTCCCCAGCGCTGCGGCGGAATTCCCGCCGCAGCGAAGGGGTTAAATTAAACGGCAAAAACAAACCAGTTGCATTCAAATAATCCCACTGTACTTTTCCCATTTTCAGAGTTTGCAAAGTCCATGCAAATTGCATTACAGAACGCAATTGAATAGCAGGGGCGTTTATTTTCTTTGCACTAGCCAACCCAAAGCATATAGTTTGGTACACTGTATTATTTAAAAATTACATTTTGGCTGGGATGAGGCGGGCACGATGCAAGGCCTCAGTGCCTTGCACTTACCAGTTCTTAGAACCCCTGATTGATTTCAAATCAACGGTGTCCTTCCAATGATCATAACCTTTTAGAGACAGATCACGTCTGAAAGAATTGGAATACATTTATTTACAGTGGGTCAACATGCCTTTTGGAGAGGAAGAACCACTCAGTTTAAAATGATACGACTCAGGATTTAACCTATCAAAGTCTGTAAAGTATGTAAACTTATTTATAAGTGTTTTTGACCCCACTTTTTACGATGTTGGGCAATGTTGCCACTGAGTATAATTAACCACAGGACGTAATGTATTAGTCTTGTGTAGGAAATGATGCCTATAATGTTGATAACAGAACAGATCGGCATAATTGGCAGAATTCATATATAAATCTTCAGCATCAAAAGCAGCATAATACTTTAAATCAGAAAACAAGGCCTGTATTGCATGCACATCCCAATCATCAGAACATATGTCCTGTGTCACCACATCACCCATAGAAACACGAAATAGGTATGGTACATCTCAGTCGGACCATAGACCTGATAATCCACTTTATCCCAGACGATACCATCAGAAACTGGGAACGCTGAAATGTTAACAAGAGTCTGGTCACACTTCATGATGTGGGAAGATGAGTGGGGGGGGCAAAACACCATAAACCAAGTTTACAGTAGAGTGTTCAGGCAAATAGTGATCATTGATGAGTAGGAAAAAAACTGTTACAAATCCAATCGACATGAAAAGAAAAATCAGGATAAGGACCAACCAGACGTATGTCCATGGAGAGACCAAATAAGTCTGTTTAAACCAGGAGAAAAAAATAGCCAATGCGATTGGGCCACTTTATGAGGTGGAGGACGAGTCATAGGAAAAACTGCCATGGTGCAAAGGACTATCTGGCAAATCATGCAAAGACTCACTTGAGGGATATGTATATTCAGCCAACGCGTTGCAGGAGGAAGCTAATGGTCAACAACAGGGTCCATCTCGATGACCGTGTCGTGTGGTATACTGGAAGACCTTCCACTCTAACGAGTCCTCGAAATAGTGGGACTCGAAACAGCAGGCGTCACACTATTCCGAATCAGCCAGATGTTGTAGCTTGACATTGTCCACTGAAATGTATCTGTTGTCCTTGAGACCAGGAAGAGGAAGTAAAATCACTGTTCGAGTACCCTTTAGGCCAAGCACTGCAACCGGTGCATGATATGGGGAACCAAATTATTTTTTGTTCTCCACCTTTTCTCGGACCAGATCTCAAACTTTAGGAAGCCAGCCGACCACCGGATTCAGTAGTGCTGCATCAGTTGCGGAGGACAAATGTTCAGTAGCAAGACTGGCACGGGTCTCTTGTAGGTTCTGTAACATAGTAGAATGATTATCTACGTCAAAGGTCGCGGCAACAGGCGCAACGTCTAGATCTTCAAGGTCTGGCAAACATTTTAATGCTCAAGAGCATCTCGTATGGGGTCCGCCCACCCAGAGGTCTTCTAGGGAGATTATTAAGTGCAAGTTGGACTCCATACAAATGGGCTAATTGTCAGGGTTTCACTCTGCAGGATCCAATCGTAGCAATAACCTCCACCTCCGGACCTTCCAAACACCCTGAGTTATAGATATGTACAGGGTATTTGAATGATACGGCGAGGGAAAAAACCCCAAAGGGGAAAAACCGCAGGAAGGGACGGCAGGGAAAGGAAGCTGCAAAACAAAACACATAGGTTAGTATATAGAAAACTTCCTACTCTCAATAATGTCTCGCTAAAGAAGGAGGTGTCACCTGAGCAGCCTCTGAGAAGGATCTTCAAGGCGACGGTGCTCTCCTTGTCTTCCTTATCCTACACAATACAAGACAAAACCCCATTAGCGGGCACAGGGTGCTTCACTATCTGGACAAAGCACGTATTTGATGGTAAGCCACGTACCCCTCCTTAATGTACTTAAGTAATCCAATGTATTCATCCGAATACCCAAAGTCGTGTCTAAGTTATCGTTCCTTAGTTCCACCAAGACAATACAAGCAACGATATGGAGTTTCCCTGTGTATATTCCGTCATATACACCGGTGCCCACGAGACTCCTCCCCGCTCAATGGTCCGCCAAATACGGCAGGGCGTAGTGTCTATACTACCGCCGTCCGCTTTGGCACTTGTAATCCAACAAACCAAGCGTTACTTCTTCGTGTTGGTAGTGCGGAGTAGTCCCCCCCCCCCCCCCCAGCACTCCGCCACTTGCATCAACCTAACACGAATTCCTGAAAAACATGAATCATGGCCCTTTACTTCGCCATGAAGACAAACGGCCAAGACAGACGCTGAATAGTCACGGGTTAGACAGCCTGCCTCCTACGTGAATACTCGAGCGTTCCGCTCTGTAACAATAAGTATAAGGCACTGGGTCTCTCCCGATAACGATACCCCTGCAGGACGCTGGGAACCTGCACTGATCCTCTGAAAACGCTCCGTCAAGATTGAAGCCTGAAACCGGGAGCAGCCGCTCCCGCTGAGTTCACCAAAATCACGAACACTTCCCAAGCAGCCGCGCCTCACTATATCCTGTCCGGTCGCGCGGGCTCCTGGGAAATGTAGTCAAAGCCCCGTTGTTCATGGGAACTGTAGTTCAGGCAGGCGCCACGGCTAAACCCTGACAGTACGTCCTCCTCCCAAGCGCCTCCTAGGGCCCGGTTTGGATGGATATCTCCGATGGAAGGAGGCTATGGCTCTCGGGGCGTGTACGTTACTCCAGGGTTCCCAGGAGTCATCCTCCACCGCATAACCCTTCCAGGAGACCAAATACCAAAGCACCCCCCTACGCAACTTAGAGTCGCGTATGGACCGCACTTCGTATTCAAGTCTTCCGTCCCCTTCCACCGGCGGTGGTTTTCTCCTCTGGGACGTGAGCGCCTTCTTCAATAAATGTACATGAAATACTGGTTGGATCCTGAGGGAGCAAGGCAACCTTAGTTTGAACGCCACAGGATTGACTTGTCTCACTATCGGAAAGGGACCAATAAAGCGTGGATGGAATACACTTCGAAGCTTGAATCGGATGTACCTGGTGGACAGCCAAACCTTATCCCCCACTTGAAACTGAGGGCAGGAATCCCTGTGCTTATCCTCCCACCGCTTATACACCTCTTTCGCCTTCAACAGATGTGTTTGCACAAACTTATGCACTTTCTTCAATTTACGAATGCGAGCCAACACAGTGGGCTGGTTAGCTACATCCGGAGGGATGTGTATGGGCAAGGTGTTGGCATCATAACCATAATTGGCCTTGAAAGGAGACAGGCCCGTAGAGCTATGCCACGCATTGTTATATGCCAATTCGGCCATCTATAACAGGTCCACCCATGATTCATGCGCTTCCTTAGAATAACACCACAGGTATTTCTTCAAAGTCTGGTTCAGCCTTTCCGTCTGTCCGTCTGTTTGCGGGTGGAAGCTCGTTGAAAGTGCTGCTTCAATTCCCAGTGCCCGACACCAAGTTCTCCAAAAGCGGGCAACAAACTGCGGGCCCCTATCCAACACTATCACCTGAGGAAGGCCGTGTAGCCGTATGACCTGAGAAGCCAATAGTTGGGCTGTTTGGCTCGCCGTGGGAAGGTTCGAACAAGGAATAAAATTACCCATCTTAGTTAAATTGTCTACTACCACCAATATGGCCGAACAGCCCTGATCCAGGGGCAAACCTGTGATGTAATCCAGGCTTATGTTTTGCCATGGGCGAGCAGGCGTGGGCATGGGCATTAGTAGTCCTTTCATCCTTGTGTTCTCTCCCTTAGCTCTGGCACACTCCTCACATTCCTTCACCCACAGAGTAGCGTCTTTAACCAACGACTCCCACCAAAAATATCTACGAAGCAGACGTACAGTTTTGTTAACTCCGGGGTGACCTGCCATAGGCGTTACATGACACCAGCCAAACGCCCTTTTCCGGATCTCAATATTGGGCAAGTACACACACTCTCCCTGAAAAGGCAGCCCTTGTCTCACCACCCTTCCAGGTTTACCGGCGGCCCATCGTTCCCACGCCGTCAAAGACCGAGAACTTCTAACCTTTTCCAGGAAATTCTCTGCCCTAACCACACACACTACTTTTGATGCCGGGATAATGGCCTGAGGAACTGCTTCCTGTTGTTCTACCGGCATCACTTGCCGGGACAAAGCGTCTGCTTTCTTGTTGTCAATGCCAGGTCTATAGGTCACTGCAAAGTTGTACTCGGCAAAGAAAAGCATCCAACGCATTTGTCTTTGTGTCAAATGCCTAGCCGAAGTCATATACTGGAGGTTTCGGTGGTCGGTGTAAACGGTCACCGCGTGGTAAGCCCCCCACAGATATTGCCTCCACCCCTGAAAAGCACGCTTGATAGCGAGAAGTTCTTTCTCCGCTATGGTATAGTTGACCTCCGCAGGGCTCTACTTTCTTGACAGATATGCCACAGGATGGAGGTGGCCAGTGTGCGCATCCCTCTGAGACAGAACAGCCCCTATCGCTTCCTCAGAAGCGTCGGCTTCTACCACAAAGGGATGTTCTAACACCGGATGAGCCAACACCGGCGCCGTTGTGAACGCCTTTTTTAAGGTCGTGAATGCCTCCTCGGCCTCTCTGCTCCATACAAAAGGAACCCCCTTTCTTAACAACCGGGTTATGGGAACAGCCGTCTGAGAAAACTGTACAATGAACCGGCGGTAGTAATTGGCGAACCCCAAAAAACTCTGCACTTCCCGCACATCCTTTGGGGCCGGCCATTCCTGAACCGCCCGAACCTTCCGATCTGACATCTGCAATCCCTTAGGACTGAGGTTCACCCCCAGGAACTCCACCTCACGTACCCCAAACTCACACTTGCTCAATTTCACATATAAGCGATGTTCCCTCAACCTCTCCAGAACTCGTCCCACATGTTCCGTATGGCAAGGTTCATCCTGGGAGTATATCAATATATCATCGATCTACATGACCACAAAATGGTCCACATAGTCCTTCAACACATCATTAATAAAAAATTGGAAAGCCGTCTGGGCATTACAAAGCCCGAACGGCATCACCAAATATTCGTAAAGTCCATATCGCGTTTTGAATGCCGTCTTCCACTCGTCCCCCTTGCGTACTCTGACCAGGTGATAAGCCCCCCGCAAATCCAAACGGGTATAGATCTTTGCTTCCCTCACCTGATCGAGCAACACCGAGATGAGGGGGAGAGGATAACGGTTGCGCACGGTGTTTTTGTTCAAGACGCGATAATCCACACAAGCCCGTAAATCCCCATTAGCTTTCGATATAAAAAAAATAGGGGACGCGGCAGGGGAGCGGGAAGGCCTAATAAACCCCAGGCGGAGATTGTGATCAAGGTACTCCTTTAGGTGAACCGTTTCCGATACTGACAATGCGTACACTCTACAAGTGGGAATGGTAGCACCCTCCACCAAATCAATGCGGCAATCATACTCCCTATGGGGGGGGGGGGGGGGTGATTCCGCCTTGATTTCACTGAACACATCACTATAGCTACTGTATTCCACCGGGAGTCGAACGTTGGTTTCCACTGCCGTAGCTGCCAAATACGGGGTGTCTAACACCGCTACATGCACAGGGGGACTAGGCAAAACATGATCCTGACAGAACTCGGGCAAGAAAAGGAGCGTCTTAGACCTCTAATCGACCACAGGGTTATGCCTACATAACCATGGCATACCTAAGATGACCTCATATTGAGGAGCTGCGATGATGTTTAAGGTCAAAAGCTCTGAATGTGTATACCCTTCTGTAACCACAGAGAGACCTAACTCGCTAGTTCTTTCCTTTATGCGACCTGATTTAAACGGCTGTCCGTCTACGGCCAAGATTTCCTCAGGGTTCTCTCTCGAAACACGGGGTAATGCCAAGCGGGACACCAAGCCTTCATCTATAAAATTGCCCGTGGCTCCGGAGTCTAACATAACCAATACTTGGTGGATCTCCTGCTCGCATGTAAGCGTCATGCCTATGACCAGATGTGCCTCGGTTTCCCCTATCCCCATAGTGGAGAGCGATGTGAGTTTCCATTCCAGCCCTCCCTCAGCCTCTGATCTCGGATTTTCCACCTGCACCGTTTCAGACGCTAGGGAAGAAACAGCGAATCTCTTGAATCTAGAAGCACTAGGGATCTTGGGTTTTGAGGGGCATTCTCTAACGTAGTGCCCCTTCTTCCCACAGTACATGCAAAGGCCCTGCGTTTGCCGGCTTTCTCTCTCTTCTTTCGATAGCGGGGCTCGGAGGGCTCCGACCTCCATAGGTTCAGGACAGCCTTCTAACCCTCCGGATGGCTTACGAGTGGACCGTTCATAACTGAATGATCCCCTGTCCCATTTTCGCCGGCTACCCCCTCTTTCTGTCATACGACTATCCAATCTTAACGCTAGATTGATCATATCCACGCACGTAGTGGGCTGAGGGTCTACTTGTGCCACCACATCTTTCAATTCCTCTTTTAACCCCTGATAAAAAAGAGACAGTCTTTTTTCCTCGGGCCATTCCGCCTCAGCCACCAGTCTGTTAAACGTGGTCAAGTACGTAATTAGCTCACCTTTACCCTGCCTCAATTCCAGAAGTTCCTTGTCTACACTAAAAGTCGTTGCCCTGCGATCAAATACTTTCTCGAATTCTGCCTTAAAGGCAGACCAATCGGACAGAATAGCATCATTGTTCTTAACTAAAGGTACAGCCCAATTTGCTGCGTCCCCCGCCAAATACGATATGGCAAACGCCACTCGTGAGTGATTGGTAGGGAACGAAGCCGGTTTACACAAAGTGCAACAATATCTGTGTTAAGAAAACTTGTGTCTTGAGAGGGTCGCCTGAGAACCTTTCAGGGGTAGACAAAGGAATGGGTGGAGGCACTGTCACCTGTATGGAGGATGCAGGAGTAGATGCATTAAAAGGATTCCTATATAACTGTTCTACCTTATCTCTTAACGCCGTAGTCTCGGCTCTAGCTGACGCTAATTCCTGCTGAACCAGGACTAAAGCATGCAACACTTCCTCCATGGACGCCATTATTGCTACGACTGAACCGGGCAAAATGCAATTCTTGGGTTTGTGATTCTGTCAGGGTTTCACTCTGCAGGATCCAATCGTAGCAATAACCTCCACCTCCAGACCTTCCAAACACCCTGAGTTATAGATATGTACAGGGTATTTGAATGATGCGGCGAGGGAAAAAACCCCAAAGGGGAAAAACCGCAGGAAGGGAAGGGAAGGCACGGCAGGGAAAGGAAGCTGCAAAACAAAACACATAGGTTAGTATATAGAAAACTTCCTACTCTCAATAATGTCTCGCTAAAGAAGGAGGTGTCACCTGAGCAGCCTCTGAGAAGGATCTTCAAGGCGACGGTGCTCTCCTTGTCTTTCTTATCCTACACAATACAAGACAAAACCCCATTAGCGGGCACAGGGTGCATCACTATCTGGACAAAGCACGTATTTGATTGTAAGCCACGTACCCCTCCTTAATGTACTGAAGTAATCCAATGTATTCATCCGAATACCCAAAGTCGTGTCTAAGTTATCGTTCCTTAGTTCCACCAAGACAATACAAGCAACGATATGGAGTTTCCCTGTGTATATTCCGTCATATACACCGGTGCCCACGAGACTCCTCCCCGCTCAATGGTCCGCCAAATACGGCAGGGCGTAGTGTCTATACTACCGCCGTCCGCTTTGGCACTTGTAATCCAACAAACCAAGCGTTACTTCTTCGTGTCGGTAGTGCGGAGTAGTACTTCCCCCCAGCACTCCGCCACCTGCATCAACCTAACACGAATTCCTGAAAAGCATGAATCATGGCCCTTTACTTCGCCATGAAGACAAACGGCCAAGACAGACGCTGAATAGTCACGGGTTAGACAGCCTGCCTCCTACATGAATACTCGAGCGTTCCGCTCTGTAACAATAAGTATAAGGCACTGGGTCTCTCCCGATAACGATACCCCTGCAGGACGCTCGCTGGGAACCTGCACTGATCCTCTGAAAACGCTCCGTCAAGATTGAAGCCTGAAACCGGGAGCAGCCTCTCCCGCTGAGTTCACCAAAATCACGAACACTTCCCAAGCAGCCGCGCCTCACTATATCCTGTCCGGTCGCTCGGGCTTCTGGGAAATGTAGTCAAAGCCCCGTTCATGGGAACTGTAGTTCAGGCAGGCGCCACGGCTAAACCCTGACACTAATCAGTTCCTGCCAGTACCTAAGACTCTAGCTGTCAAGGATTGCTTTAAGTCACTGTTCATTTTCTCCACAATTGAGTTGCCCTCAGGCCTGTATGGAGACGAAAACTGCATCAACACCCCTATAGACTTCATTGCATCCTTGTACGCCTTAGAGGCAAACGCTGGACCTTGGTCAGAATGAAAGGTGCAACAGGCAAAAATCCCTAAAAAGACAGGCAAATCCCTGATGTCATTTCGAGCATCAGCACTGCGTTGTGGCCAAACCCAAAGGAATCTAGTGCACGAATCCACTGCAACTAAAATGTATTTATATGCAGTATCAGAAGAAAATGGACTGCAGTGATCAAGATACACACAAGCAAAAGGGTGATTGGCAATGCAAAGCAGTGATTGTGTTACCATAGAAGGCTTGATTTGCTAACAAATGTCACAAAAAAGTACGTAATAACGGGTTTGTTTATATAAACCACGCCACCAATAACGTTGTTGCAAGATAGAAACAGTCGCCGACATAGGCCGAAGCCATACCTTCGTGTGCGGTGTTGATTAAAGTGGGTCTGCGGTCTGCGTTGGTAATCAGCCGATCTCCAATGTCAGGTATTCTAGCAAAAGGAACTTGTTCTGGAGTTAACTGATAAGAATACTTTGAAGGGAAACCCTGTGGATAATTAGAGCCCTCCGAAGTTGCAGCAATTGCTGCCCAAATATCATTATCAATCTTAGTCATGGACCTAATATCGGCTGCTAAGTAACACGTGGCTGCTGCAGATTTGGCCACTTCATCGGCCAAATAATTCCCAACAGCGTGTGCTCCCACACGCTGGTGGCCAAGAGTATGATTAACATGTGTGAGTGGCAGACATTGTTTAAGATCCGCAACTCAAACCCAAAGCGTTTTATGCTTAATTGTGCTGCCTTTAGATTCTGGATAATCATTTTGAGATCAAAAGAATAAGTTGTCATTGAAAGACTGAACACAGTCATACGAGTCGCATACAATAAGAGTTGACACCTTTGGATCTGTAAACTCGAGAGCAAGAACCAGAGCGCGCAGCTCAGCCAACTGAGCGATACGGTGTCCTAGCCGCCTGTGTATGCACTACGTTAGACTTGAACTCCCCATTCACCATTGTACCAGCCACAATAGCACAAGCTGCTGAATATGTATGTTTAGAACCAGTGGCTGTTTGCGCCGAACCATCTGTGTGAATGATACACGCGTACTCCTCCAAAGGAAGCAAAGACAGAGGAGGCGGATGAACGTGTTCATACTGCAAGAACTCCTGTGTCTGTAGAGAGGGGTCAAAAATAAACGTGACATCCGGAGACGTCTAAGAAGTAGCCCATTGTATCCAACGGGGATGTAATGCTTTGGAGTTTGGCACACTTGTCTTTGTCACCACTTCTAAAGCAGGGTAAGTCGTAACCACCAAAATGCGTTTCCCTTGTCCCAGTGCATGGTCCTTCAGGACCTCCATCTGTACAGCTGTCAACTTTCTCAACAGTCAAAAACCGCATCTAGGCAGAAGTGTATAAATGCGATTTCTATGCGATAGGTACGGTCACCTTCATTGTAAGTCAAGTAAGTGAAACCCACTGCGCCTGGTATGATTCGTATCACCAGGTTTGTGTGGTTATCACGCGTCCATAAGTACTTGGATTCAAGCAAATCAGATTGCAAAGAATGCAAAATAGCAGAATGTTCCAGGAGCCTAAAGAGGCTTGATACGCTGGGCATAATCGGAAATGTGAGATTGTCCAAATTCAATAATCCCAGCAAAGACTGACGTTTTTTCAGGTTGGTCGGCGATTGCAAATGTGTGCATTTCAAAAGGAAGTGGGGCGCTAAGCCCCGACCTTCATTATTAAAAAGAGCACAGCATAACAAGCGATGAGTGAGTTTGCAAAATTAAATTTGTATCCGTAAACGCGAAAAACTTGGTAGTATCACATCCTCCCCCCAACCCCCCCCCCCCCATGCTGCGGCTAGAACAAAAGGTGGGGGCCAGTCTTCCTCTGCTAACAAAAAATCATAGGAAGCGGTCCGATTCTCCCCAAAAATCCCAGTGACTACACGCTCAATGTCACCCTCAATGCGAAAAACTATATTATACAGCGGATCCGGGGGGGCAACCCGGGTGTCAGCTGTCTCTACAGTGATGAAAGTTTCAGTTGCTGTCGCCTCCAGACAAGGACGCAGTGCCTCCTGCACTATTGTATCTTCCGCTGCGCTGTCTAGCAGGGTTACCGCCCAAGTCCAGTCCAGCAGTCAGGTTCTCACCGTCAGAGGCATATCTCGCTTTCAAAGCGGCAACTTGTTTCTTTTGAAACAGGGCAAGGAAGTGTGGTTGTTCCTCCTGTTTCCCCTTGCCGTCAAACTGACGAGGCTGTTCACGTCCCTGTGGCGCAGGATGACTTTTGCCACGATCCTGGCTGTCCCCACCACCGACCAGTAAGCCAGATGAGTCCTGTGAAGAATGAGGAGAACGCTAATCAGGGACCTGAAATCTATCATGAGTCTTAATTTTCGCACGGTCGTGCAAGTCATAAGTACGCTCAGAAGTCTCCGGTGTCGGTGGACCAGCACACGGCCCTTGCTTCTGTTGCTGCTGCCCCCGCTTTTTATTTTTCCAGTTCTTTTTAGAAGACTGGACGCCCATCTGTGTCAGATTGAGCTTTCTGTTGAGTTTGAGACTGTGTTTGCATCTGAGCAAAAGTCTTAAGTCCCAAACTATTGCGGCCAATGGTTTTATAGGCCTTTGCAATAATTTTTGGTAATTCGCGTGGTTTGTCCACATCAGGGATAGCCTGTAAGCCGTTAGCGACTTGAAAGCTTACTGCATCGCCCTTGACATTGGCAAGGATCAGATCAGCAACCATGTCGAACAATCCCATCAGTCTCATCCCCAATTCCACAGCCGCTTCAGCACCATGCTAATCTTGAACACGCTTAATCACGGAGGGGAGTACAGTCATAGAGGGAGTGCCAAAACACTTCGAGTACACCGCTGCGAACACCTTGCCCCAGGTGTTACAATCAGCCAACTCGGGAAGTAAGTCTTTAGGCAAACTAATAGTCAAAATCCGGTGTTTTTCTACAGGAGATGTATTAGGAAAAACAGCTTCAAGCTGTCAAAATTTTTCGGCAAACCAATAAGGTAATTCATCCTTATTTTGTGGTCGCTTGCCCATCACCGAATTAACAATGAAGGGACTGATAGTAACCCCACCACTTGCAGGACCACTCCCGTCTAGCCTTCGAAGTCCAGGCCCGGGAGTCGGGGCACGACTCTGCATCGTGGTCGGCCCCAAGCAATAGAGGCACCGGCAGTGGTGGTCCGTAACCGGCACAGTCGGTGACAGGAGTTACAAGCTTTAAAGCCAGGCATCCCTACCGGCACCAGAGACGAGTCGACGAGAATAGAACCAAAGGAGTTCAAAAAAGTTTAGTCAAAAAGTGACTAAAAGGGTATGCTCTTCCCGGATAGGCACTGTCTGTCGCGGAAAAAAGAAGAACTGACGTCCGCGCGCGAGGGTGGAGTCTTAAGTACTCCGATGTCATCCCGGCGCGCGACGCCAACGACTGACGCGGAGCCGCAGATGACGCCTAGCGACGCGCAAGGGTATTGCTGACAAATTTTTCCGGATCCAGCCTGACGCCTGGGGATATTCTAAGGTGAGGAATCTAACTAACTAATGTTTCTTACAAATATATCGTTACCGAAGGTAAGTAACTTGTTCGACAGGACTGATAGTAACCCCACCAGGTCCCGCTGGTGGTCCCACCTGGAAGTTGCGCAACATGAACTGAATAACAGCTCGATGTACTGCTACCAGTGAAGTATGTAACGCGCGTAGTTCAGGCAGTGTAGCTGCCGTCAACGCACGTGGGTGAGGGGCATACCCAGCCAACACCGGCCAAGTGGCCCCTTCAATTGACAAAGGACCTAAACGGACCAGCGTGTATGAATGTGGAAGGGCGCCATTAAACAAAGTTCGATGTTGCCAAGCTGGGAGCGGAACCTTAAGGGTCTGATAGGCTGATACGCGATCGGAAAAGCCGTGTCAGTATATTCATGGAACAGGTTATCCGTCCCGTCCATCGCAGGAAAGGTGACCCAAGAGTAAAAGACTTCGAAGCGGTATGCTGGATCCGTCTCTACTACAAAAATCAGGTCTACTCCAGCATCAAGGACACCATGGTGTCGTAAATAATCCCTGAGCGGAGTGCGATTAGGTGGCGAAATATTATGTGCCAATACGAAAAGCAAAGACGTACAACTTATAAATCAGCAGCACAACTAGGGTTAAGAACAAAGAGAGAAACCTTTTTTAAAACTTAAAGCTTGAAAGAACCTATAAAAACGTCAATATAGGACGCTACACCGTCACAGCTGTCTCCGGAGGCAGAAGTGAGGGAATTGTGGACCAGCATAAGCACTACTCAAGCATCTCGCAGAATAAGAACCATACCAAATGTTGGGGGCGTCATGTTGCAGGGATTCTGCACATATACAGAACTATGCCCAGGAAAACAGGACCTCAGTGAATAGGGGTGTACCAACCTACCACATTAGTACCCAAAATCCCAAACAGACGAGCTATAGTGTCTCATTCGTTCACCGACTACAGCGAAGCTACCAGTGATTAGACAACCCAGAACACGTCACTCTCTTGGGAATCACGGGAGCCAGACAACTCTTTCGCTCAATCACTCATACTTGTCCACAATGCGAATAAACAGACGAGGTATAGTTTAAAATGCTTATTTTAACTAACTCGCTCTATGGTACAGTACATGTGACGTTACTAGCAGCAAAATGCATAAACACAATATAGTCCGCATTATCACCATTCCATAGAATACAAACGGAGATATCTTTTTATAAACACAGTGGAAAAGAGACTAAGAGTCCTAACCACCTTACCCGGTGTAAGAAATAGTTTATTCTAAAAAAGAAGACCTCTGGGCTTTGTCAGCAGACCCCATACCTCAAGGCCTAGATGAAATGTTCACATCACAGAACACGCACAGCTCTTCTCTCTGGAAAGGTGTCTCTCCGAGTGTGTCATTACATGTTTTGCTTGCAATATTAAAGCACACGATTTCCAGTAGTGCAGCTCTGGGTAGTTTGTTATGCCTAGGTGCAAGGGACTGACCAGAACAAAATAACAAGGGGCATTGTTGATCGACAGCAGAGAACACAAAAAGCAGACAGTTCTCATGTGAACGGGGCACACACAATCTCTTGCGAAATATATGCTTTGTAGGAGAGTAGGGTCTGCTTTCTAAATTCACCCCCACTTTTTGATTTTGCTTCTCTGGTTTTCGACTTAGATGTGGCTGTGGGCCTGCCAATCAGACCCACAGCCCAGCTGTTCTCTCTCTAAATGTATACTATGTACTTTAGGTGCATAACCCAATTGGTTAAGATCACCTTATTGGCCCCTGTACAGTGTACCTTAGGTACCCAGGGCATAGGTGTACCCTAGGCCTACCAGGGGCTGCAGCATGTATTGTGCCACCCCTGGCCTGGCCTTCCATTATGACACAACTGGCTGATCACTCAGCTGGGGCAAGGTCGTGTAATCACTCCTTGCTTGGGTGTAGTATTCCTATACCTACCTTATATATAGACACATGTGTACCTATCAGCCACTCCTATGGCAGGCCTTAACAATCCTGGAGGCAGAGTGCTTGGTAACATGTGAGATGGTGCTCTAGCATGAGCTGAGCCTGTCTGCAGCTTTCGGAACCATGTCCTTATAGCTGTTCTATGATATAGCCTACCATATACTCTTAAAGTGCCTTATAATCTTAAACAGTTATGGTAACTATGCTTTGGCTTTATCAAAACATGTCGTGTAAGGTGTCTAACACTTTGGAATAATACCTCCATACCATTTCTGGCAATGAGGATATTATTCCTCCCTTCTAGAGGGAGCAGACATGTTGAAACCTACTTACCCGGTTAAAGTTAACCAGAGCCCCAGCAGCACAAAATGGATGCTGCTGCCACAGACACAAGTCTGACCTCCTGCTGCTGGGAGTCCTTCCAGCAAGGAGGCTTGGAAAATAGGTTTCTTGCCTTGGGAGGTACGAGCACCACCCTAGACCGGATTTAGTATATTGGGGCAGGGAGGTTTGAATGAAACTAGACTCTGCCTGGGGCACACAAGGTGTCCCATGCATAGTCCAGTTCAAACCGGCGCTGGGGCACTCCAGCCCCAGCTCTGGCACGAAACTGGACAAAGGAAAGGGGGTGTAACCACTCCCCTTCCTGGTCCCACCCATAGGAGGGACCTTGCAGGTAGCCCAGCCCACTAGCCCAGTATATCAGTAGGTAGCTAAGCCCTGCTAAATTAGATGAACCTGCAACTTGTACAGAAACTCTGGACCTTCGACATTCGACCTCAGGAAGAAGACTGAAGAAATCTCCCTTGTGGCCAAGGAGTGACCACCCTGGGCAACCAGGCACCATCCAGCGACCGCTGCTTTGCGACTGATCCTACGAGGGACGACTGCAGAGACTGACCAGCGCCGAGACTTCCAGACACCTCTGACCCAGATCCACATCTCCGGCGAAGCTGAGACCCGTGGAGGCGATGAGGGACGTGGGACCGGCGACTTGGGAAAAGTGGCTAGTAACTGACTAGCACGACTTCCGAGGCTCCCTCGAGGCTGTGCTTTGGGAATTGAGAAGCCCCCATCCCGAGCACCATCTGCAAAGAAGACCAGCTCCCCACACTTAACGTGTTCTGCGTGGGGCCCTTCTGCACCTGAGTTGCTCGACGTGTTGTCCGGTTGCTGGCCCGTTGGCTAGTGACCTCTGCGACGACGAACCTTTGTTTTCATCTTGCTGGTCCGGCTCCTCCAGACTGGCACCCGCTCCTCTGTGAAAGAGAAGCACCCCAGACCTTCCTGGTCTGCACCAGAAGCAAGTCCTCCATCCTGCGTGGGTTCCGCTTGCCAAGGCTTGTTGGGTCCTGACTCGACTTCGCCGCCGACAGCAAGAGCCTTCGTGGGACAGCTCACCTCCTGGTCCTGGTCGTCCTCGACGCCTCCTGGTACCCGTGACTGCTGCGACAAGCTTCACCTCTTCACCTGCATCTTCACGACATCGCCTGGTTCCTTCCTGGTCCCTTCCCGACTCCTGGCTGGTGACCTAGACTCTGTCCCTTCTGCTTGCAGGTTCCTTCCTTCTTGATCCCATCCTTGGGATCCACCGGACACTCTTCACTGACTGCCTGTCACCAACTTTCCTTCAGGCATCCATAGGAGTCAACGACGAAACCCGACGCAAGTTCACACCTATGCACCCACAGACCGTGGGCTAGGTAACTTGAGTACTCCGGTGCTCACAAGGGTATTGACTATCCTAGGGTCTAGTTTCCGAGTCTCGACTTCCTAGCTATACCAGAAGTGTCCTAAAACTGTTAATTTCTAACAACTTCCATTTCTATCGACTTTTACGCATTACGCGTGAGTGTTTCCACTCTGCACCTGAATCCCGTGGGCCTCCCACTTCCTAACCTTTGGTAGTATAGTGTAGCCCCAGCGATTCCCTAGGCCTATCCTGTGTTCGTGACAGTGGTTCTTATACCATTTTCTTAGTATATGGTTTGCGTGGCCCCTAGGGCCTAACTGTATTACTTACCTGTGTGACTTAATGTATGCTTAAATAAGACTGTGTTGTACTTACCTCGAATCTCATAAAGAGTGCTGAGGGTTTGACTAGAATAAATACATTCTATTTTTATATATATCTGTTGTGGTGTCCTTTCATTTGGTATTCAAGGGATTACATATGGTATAACAGCTGGCTTCACATGCCATCCAGAGTTTAGCCTAAGACTGCTCTTGTCCATGCTACCACTAGGATAGCTGTTCTATAAGGCTGACTTTACAACCAATCACCATAAGGGTTGTTTGGACTGATACAAGGTGTACACTAGAATTAGTGACATCATATATCAGGCCAATGTCTCACATGCTTGCAGTGTCGTGCGCAAAAGCAGCCGCATGGCAGAGAAGCTCATGTTAAGTTTGCAAATGTCAACACTGGGCCCATAACCTCTACTACAATAGCAACTTATTTTGTTTACAGCCATGACTAAATACACCACATAACACCCATCACTTGTCACACAAAAATGAGGTCAGTGTTTAACAATTTCAAAAAAGTGAACTGAACTAGAATTGACTAAGGGAATGGCTTTTTGTTATTTTAGACGTCATCAATTGTCAATTTTAGGCATTCCTGCGATTTCATTCGAGAGACAAAAATGACATTCAACTTTCCCAGTTCTTTAAAATACTTGAAAGAAAAAAACTAGTTGAGTACGATTTGAATTTTCTCAGTGGGACAATCGTAAAAACGTTATCAACTGACTTCTCTAAAGACCCTCTGGAACTATATGTATATAGTGCACGCTTATCTAATTCAAATACAAGGATTCTTTCATCTTCATACTACTATTTGTGAGACTAATAGGCAGATGGTGAGGCTGATTTCATTGTGTATATTCAGATGCCCGCCGACACCCCCAGGTGCACTTCCGCTGATCTTCACACCCTAATCCCCGGATGCAAAGACTGCTGCTTCACATCTCCTTGCTCCACAGCAGGACCTTTCACCTGTCAATCACTGCCACCCTATGACTGACCGCCCTAGCATGGTCCCCGCAGCAAGAGGCACCTGCCCCGATCAACGCAGATGCCTCCTGATCAAAGCAAGATCACTGTGCAAACATGCCACCAAAGTCTGGGACACCGTTTCTACTCTCGTCCTTGACGTGATCATCACAGAGACTTGGCTCACCCCACGTTATCCCTGGACTACGCTGCCCAGCAGCTACAAGATGAAACACCACAGTAACAGACCTAGAAGCGGCATCCCCATCGAACACAAGGAAGCAATTGTCTGTATGACCACCGAAGCCGAAACCAGGCCGTTCATGGAACACCGGAATTTCCTACCATACCAACAGCAAAACCACCATCAGCGGCACCCTTGCATAGAGACCCCAGGACCGTGAACCGGCCTCAGCGACACCATTACTGAATTCCTCACCCCTCTTGCCATCGATTCTGAACACTACGGGCCATATGTAGGTGGCCTAACATTTACCACTTCATAAATACCGAATTTTACCGATTCGGTATTTATGAAGTGGTAAATGCTATGTAGGTAATCCATCGGTAATATTTACCGGTTCGAATGAGTCGGTATTTTAGAATCGGTATTTACCGATTCGGTAATGGTAACTGGCTTCCCATTGATTCCTATGGGCCAGGAGGCCCATCGGAATCAATGGGAAGCCAGTTACCATTACCGAATCGGTAAATACCGATTCGGTAATGGGGGGGAGCACAATCAAGGGTGGCAGGGTGTCACAGTGACACCCTGTTGCACCCCTGATTCCTGCATGTGTGCACATGTGGCACACATACATGCCCTAAGGGCATGTATGTCTGCCACATTGCACACTTCTAAGTCCAAAAAAATGCTTTTTCAAAGCCATTCGTCATTTACCACCAACTTTTAGTTGGTGGTAAATAACGAATCCACACAACACCCACACACTCCCCCTACATCTCATTTCAGGATTCGGTATTTACCGAATCGGTAAAATTACCAAATCGGTAATTATACCGATTCGGTAAATTACCGAATCCTGAAATGTGCCCCCTATATACCAAAAGCCTGAATACCGGTCGGTAACGGGATTTTTACCGAAAATCGGCCGTTACCGACCGGTATTGGGCTTCCTACATATGGCCCTACGTCTTTTTGGGAGAGCTCAACTTTCACCTGGATGACCCCACAGACACCAACTCCACGACCTCCTGAAACAAATGGACATCAGCCTCACAGAGATCGTCTCGGACCCCACACACACAGCTGGACACGCATTGAACCCCATGTCCAGCAACAAAATCAGATACGGTCACATCACCACCCCCAACCACGACATCGCCCCTTTCCGCAGCCGGGCCAAGGTCACTCGTCACCAGTGGACCGAGGCCCTCCGCCTCGCCCAGACCCTCCACCAACCTGAACCAGGCAGTAGAGATCTTCAATGCTTGTTTCCCAACCCCCACCACCAAACCAGCCAGAAAGCACAGACCACCAAAGAAGCCAGCTGATACACCCCAGAACTCAGCACAGCAAAATGCAGATGCAAACACCTGGAAAGAAAATGGCGCACCAGCAAAAACAGTGATCGAGCCTTCTTCATGTCTGCCCTCAACAACTACCACCATGTACTTAAACCTAAAACTGTGAAAAAGAGTGCCCTGACTCACCGCATCGAGGCCAGCACCATCCGGACCAAGGTACTCTTCGGCCCATCAGCCAGAGAAAACTTGACTCCGCCCTCAAAGGAATTCTGCGACGCACATGCAGACCATTTCCACAGAAAGATAGCCACCAATTACAGAAACTTCAATCCCCAAGCCACCGTTCTCAGCATAGACACTTCTTTGAAGACCGCCACCAACCACCCTCTCACGACATGGGACAAACTCGGCACAGCGACTCCAAGGCCTTAATGAACTCCATTATTATTATTAGTCCGATTTATAACGCTCATGGCTGCCCCAGCAACGGGGCGTCCCAGCGCGACCCCAACCAGGACCAACAACCCGGAGGCAGAAGCAAGATGAGAGCTAAACATATACAGATTTAGCAGGGTCAGAGAACAGCCAGGTTTTTATAGCTTTACGAAAGGCCAAGTGCTTCTGAATAACTCTGATAGAGACGGGTAATGAGTTTCAGAGTTTGGCGGCTAAGTTCCGAAAGGAGCGGCCACCTGCTCTGGCTTTGAAAACGCGAGGGGTACAGACCAGGGCGCAGCCAGCCAATCTTAATAGGCGTTGTGGGGTGTAGGGCTTAAGTAGATTGGCCAGGCCCCCAGGGGCCTGACCAGACAAGATTTTGTGCGCCACACATAAAGCCTTAAACTGGATGTGTTTTTCCACAGGCAGCCAGTGCAGTTTAGGGAGCAAAGCGGCCACTGAGCTAGACTTAGGAAGTGCTACCAGCAGCCGCGCAGCAGCATTCTGGACCCGCAGCAGACGATTGATACTGGCCTTATTAGTGCCCAAATAAAGTACGTTCGCATAGTCCAGCCTAGACAAAATTAGGGCCTGGACTATGGTTTGAAGCACTTTGGGGGGGAAAAAGCCAATCACGGGTCTAAGGCCTCGTAAAAGCCCAAAACACACCCCAGCCACTGTTTTAGATTGCGCTTCAAAAGTCAAACCCTGATTAAACCATATCCCTAGATTCTTTACAACCTTTTTGTGAGAGGGCGCAGGTTTAAGACGCTCCGGCCAGCACTGTTCGGACCATAGTTCCTGGTCCTTCCCAAACAGTAGGATCTCTGATTTGCTAGCGTTGAGCTGCAGAAAGTTAGCCGCCATCCAGTCCGCCACTGCTAGAAGATCCTCCCTGAATTTCCCCAGATTGGCATCACAGTTCTTAGAGAAAGAGATCAACAGTTGGGTGTCATCGGCATATGACACCAATACAAGCCCTCTGTTTTTAGCTACCGCAGCCAGGGGGCGAACATAGATATTAAACAGAAGCGGGCTCAAAACTGAGCCCTGCGGTACTCCCTGATGCAGAGCAAACTCCTGGGAATGGAACGGAGGCATGGAGACTTGGAAAGACCTTTCCTCTAAGAAGGAGCGGAACCAGCCCAAAGCCTCACCCTCAACACCAATTTCCTGCAGACGAGTTAATAAAGTTGCATGTGAAATGGTGTCGAAGGCGGCACTTAGATCCAAAAGGACCAAAGCTACAGAGTCACCCCTATCCAGACTATCCCTAATAGCTTCCGACACTGCCAACAGTGCAGATTCGGTCCCATGACGCACACGGAAGCCATGTTGCAAGGGGTCCAGAATGGAGTTTTGACCAATATACTCCGAAAGGGCAGAGTTGATATGAGATTCCGTCACCTTAGCCAGAAACGGGAGCAGGGAGATAATTGCCCGGTTCCACAGGGTCCAGGGAGGGTTTCTTAAGTAAAGGAACAACTTTGGCATGTTTCCAAACCCTGGGGACCACTGCAGAAGACAAGGATAGATTCACTAAACCCATAACCCAAGGGACGATCACAGAGTGGAGTTGACGAAATAAGGCAGGAGTCAGGGGATCAGCTGGGGATCCAGACTTAATCTTCAAACAGAGTACATCAAACTCGTTGGAAGATAGAGATGGAAAGGATACCAGGCTACAACCCGCCATGGGGCCAGATGTGATAGAAGACTCACTCCCAGCACACAGATCTACCGGCAGCAGGTTGGAATAGATCTGCTCAACCTTATCCAGGAAGTAACGAGCCAGCTCACTACACTGTTGATTGGAGACAATCGGGGAGGATACCACAGAGCCTGCACTTTTCATACTTTTAAGCAGGGCAAACACCGACTTGGCAGGATTAGTGCTTGCCAAGATTTCTTTAGCCACATACTCAGCTTGCACCTTCCGGATAAGTCGGTGATACTGTTTAATGGCAGCCCGATATTCCAGCTTAGCTGAGACGTCATAAGAGCGTCTCCAGACACGTTCCAGCTGCTTACAGCCCTTTTTGGCAGACACAAGTGATGTGTCAAACCAAGGGTTGGAAGACCTTGTACTTCTTGCTCCCAGGCGGGCCGGGATACAAGTATCCAGGCCCAGAATAACCCATTCATGGAAGCAAGAAATTGCTGCCTCCATGTCAGAGGGCATTAAAGGCCTACTATCGGCCAAGCAGGCCGAAAGTTGGCAAAGATCTAATTTATGCCAAGGACGCTTCAGCACGGGGACAGAGCGTAGGGGTACAGCTTTCCCCTGCAATCGCAGCACAAAAGGGACTAAGAAATGATCCGTCCAGGCCTGGGGAACTGGAGAGGAGACCTGTAAAGGATGTAGATTCGAGAATATAGGGTCCAGCAAATGCCCTGCCTCATGAGTATTCGCAGAGACGCATTGCATCAACTGAAAGGCCTCCAAATCTGCCAGCAGGTTCGAAATCACCGCTTTCTCATGCATCTCAAAATGAAGGTTGAGATCCCCTAAAATAGTAAAATTTGACGCCCTGCCTGCAATTTTACTCAAAGTCCTCCCTGAAGCCGGTTGCGGGACCCGGGGGCCGGTAAACTAAAAGGCCTGACATAGTGAAATTAGGGGTCAGCATAACTTTAAACGCTGCACTTTCACATTCCACAATAGTTTCTTTTATAAAACTACAGTTATAGACATCTTTAATAATTAGTGCAATACCACCACCATGCCCCACCTCTCTATTAACCGTCTTCAGCACATAGCCCTGAGGAAGGGCGAGCCATTCACTCAGGTGCACCCACTGACCCATACCCCCATCGACTCTTCAACCTTGGAAGCGACGAGATTAGCCACTAGCTCACCACCATCCTCAAATGGTCCATCTCCACAGCCACCTTGCCGATGCTTGGAAACACTCAAGAGGTCCGTCTCCTCTTCAAAAACCCGAAAGCAGACCCCTACTACCTCCAGAACTATTGCCCTATGTTGCTGCTCCCGTTCCCTGCCAAAGTTGTGGAGAGGGCCATCAACCTCTAACTCGCTGAACACCTAGAGAGAAGTAACCTTCTAGACACACTCCCAGTCTGGATTCAGAGCTAACCATAGCCCCAAGACATCCCTGATCGCAATGACAGACAACATCTGTACCCTACTCGACCGAGGAGAAGCAGCCACCCTGGCAGCCACCCTGATTCTTTTCGACCCCACCGCTGTCTTTGACATTGTCTCCCACCACACACTAATATACCTTCTGCACCAGATCGGCATCAAAGATGGCACTCCTACATGGATGGCATCCCTCCTCACGGTGTGCACACAGAGGATTTGTCTCTCTTGACCTCACAGCACAAGAGCACAAGCGCACCATCTGCGGCACTCATCCACCAGTTCCACCCTCTTCAACATCTATATGACGCAGCTAGCAGACATTGTCAGAGCCCACAACATTAACATCATCTCCTACGCCCACGACACACAGCTCATCCTCTCATTCTCAGAGGACCCCACTACGTCAAGAAACAACCTTCACAACTGCATGAAGAACGTTTCAACCTGGATGAGACCCACATCTCCCAGCACCTGAGACCTCCACTGACTACCCATCCAGAAGAGATGCCACTTCAAGCTCCTGACCCATGCCTACAAAACCCTCTACGACCTAGGACTGGCATACATGAACCACTGCTTGAACTTCCACCAACCATCCAGTACCTTTGCTCTGCTCACCTCACCATCGCACAGACACCGCGCATCTGCCGTTGCCACACCGAAGGTTGATCCTTCTCCCACCTCCTCGCCAAATCCTTTAATTCCCTTCCACCTTCTAACAGCACTCTCATTGGCGGACTTCAGGAAGGGACTTAGTATCTGGCTCTTCAACTGAGAGCCTCAGCCCAGCGCCTAGATACCTTCACAGGTGATAAGCTGTGCTTTATAAGTACAGATTGATTGATTTATTGTGTCACAAACATGCTTAGTGTGATGGCCATGCATAATTGGGAAACTTAACATATGTTGTTTTCAGAGCATGTTGTAACTGGAGATATAGAGGAACAGCTGTGGCTTTTGAAATCTGACTGTAAAAGCGCACAGTAGACTGCATGGATGGTGATGGAATATTCATATGTCACAGTTTTCCTTCTGGTATTTCTGAAGGGTTTATCCCCTGACAAATAGAGGTCTGATTCATTTTGCTAGTAGGAGGTAGTGGTGGGCAGTAGTTTGGGATGCTGGTATTACACCTGCCTGTTCACAGCGTTTAGTTGTTACCAAGTAATGTTTTCTTCCTGAATTGGAAATATCCAATATCCAATTTTCTTTTTTTTTTTTTTTCTTCTGCTAATTTTAAAACACTATTACTTCTCTGCCGATGCTTTTTAGATATCAACTTAATGTGCCATCATAGCGAGAAGAACCATCTAAAACACAAAATTGCAATACACAAGATGTCCTCACTGGCGCTAATTCAACGTTCCCACTTAAGGCAGTGACCTGAAGACATTAAGACAAGTGAAAGCCTGTAGATGGACAGTACAGCGGTACACGGGGTGGACAGACTGGAGGAAGATTTGAAGGGCAGCAGTATAGACGAGTCTGGTTTCACCTGAGAAGCAGCGGCAAAAGGGAATTGTAGGGCAACGTCTTTAGCAAGTATTGAAGCAATACTTTCCATAGATCAGTACTGAGCTCACCTTATGAAGTGCATTTTTATGCACTACCCACGTGCAATATAGACTGCTGTTTCGTACTCGGAAGGAACAGCACTCCGCTACTTCACATAAGAGTGCCTGGCTCTGCTGATCCAATCTTTAAGTTCTCTACATGCTAGTCATGGTGCTCTCGTTCTGCACGTGGCCGATTAATGCACTTCCAAGTAACCCGTCACAGGAGAGAAGCTGCTTGCTTAGTTAAGTACACTTTTCTCATATTGACAGTGGTTCCAGCGGTCATTTGCTTGAGTGGTTGACTTCAATGTTAAGCTGCAGTTTGCGCTTTATTAGCTCTTCTATGATGCTGTCAGATATAAAGTTATATTTTCTTAATGATGATTGACTCAAAGACCCGTTTTAATCGTCACATAAGCACTATATTTTGTGTTGTTTCACGTCGTAGCTTAGATGTGTAGGTGCTGTTGATGTATATGATCCATTGCTTAGCTAGTGTTTTTTTTTCTGCCAAACAGTAACATGGCAAATTTTGGGATTCTTGCAAAGTACACCTGATGCAAGCCCTGCAGAAGATGTGCAGGATTTTTTTCGCTTCTAACAAGCTTCAGAAAATAGCTATCATAAGGAGACCTCCTATGGCCGAGCAATGTCCTCACCCAGTGGCTCCTAACATCGTGGCATGCCGTCTTGGAGTTGTTGAAGGTGCCAAAGGGACCATAATTGTCCAGGAAATTTCCTATTATTTTCTCATGAACTGTTCCATTGAAGAATTTGTAATAAAAATTTAGTGCCATATCTGAAAGAGACACGTTGGTGATAGATTCCTTATCTTAGAATATCCCCAGGCGTCAGACTGGATCCACATAGTTTTTTGTTAGCAGTACCCCTGCACGTCAGTAGGTGGTGTCGTGCAACTCCGCGTCCGTCGCTGGCATTGTATGTGCCGAGATGACGTCGCGGAAACTCCACCCATGCGCGCTGACGTCAGTTCTTCCTTTTTCCGTGCCAGTAAGCGCAGATCCGGTTAGAGCACGTACCTTAGTCACTTTTTGACTATCTTTTTGAGACTTTTTGTCTCCTGTAAGTGTGAGTTCGGTGCTGTAGGGATGCCTGGTTTTAAGTCTTGTGGGGCCTGCTGCTGCAATATGTCGGTGACGGACCCCCACGACGTCTGTCTTTTCTGCCTGGAGAGCGACCACGACTCCCGGCCAGCATGGACTGTTTGGCCAATGCCCCGAAGGCCTTGAGGGAGTGGTGCCGGAAGCTGTTTGAGGTCCGGCACTCGTCCCCTTGCCGTTCGTGGTCCAGGGGCCGCTCCAGGGAACGCTCGCAGGGCCACCATCATCGCTCCTCGGGCTCCAAGTCTTCACCCTCGGATTCGGGTAAGAGACGACACAAAATGAAGTTGAAGAAGCGTTGACGCTCTCCGACGTCCCCCTGTCGATTCCCGGATGCTGACAAGGGGGACAGTGATTCTGCCCCTGTGGCTACTTCGGAGCCCAGATGGCAGGATTCGCCATCACCTCCCCCACTGGCACACTATCACATCGGACAAGTGGGTGTTGCAGATCATCCACAAGGGTTACTCCTTTCCCTTTCAGTCTACCCCTCCAGCCATGCCACCTCGGTGCCACCGCATGTCGGGGGAACATTTGGCAACTCTCCAGCAGTAAGCTACGACCCTCTTGGCCAAGGGAGCCATCGAGTGCGTTCCTGGGCCGGAAGTGGGGAGTGGTTGTTATTTCCACTACTTTCTGGTCCCCAGGAAGGACAAAGGGGGTCTGCGTCCCATCTTGGACCTCCGGAACGTCAACCGCTTCCTTCAAAAGGAGAAGTTCAAGATGCTGACTCTGGCTCAGGTCTTGGCTGCCCTCGTCCCTGGAGACTGAATGGTAGCGTTGGACTTGCAGGATGCATATTTTCACTTCCCCCTCCTGCCGGCCCACCGACGTTACCTGCGGTTTATGGTAGGCCCGGGGCATTTTCCGTATGCCGTGCTACCCTTCGGCCTTACCAGCGCCCTGCGGGTGTTCACGAAGGTGATGGCGGTGGTCGCAGCTCATCTGCGCAGGTTAGGGGTGTCAGTCTTCCCCTACCTCGACGACTGGTTGTTGAAGGCGAGCTCGGCCCAGGCAGTCATCTCCCACCTTCAGACTACGGCCGACCTCCTGCATTTGCTGGGGTTCTCCATCAACGTGCCGAAGTCGCACCTGAGCCCCTCTCAGAAGCTTACCTTCATCAGAGCGGTTCTGAATACGACGCGGTTTCGGGTTTCTCCTCCCGAGCAGCGAGTCTGGGATATTTAGGCTCGGATTCCAATCTTTCAGCCTCTCTCCTGGGTTTCAGTCAGGATGACCCTCCGGCTCCTGGGCCTGATGGCATCCTGATAGTGAAAAATGCCAGATGGCATATGCGTGCTCTGCAGTGGGACCTGAAGTTCCAGTGGGCGCAGCATCAGGGCAACCTGTCTGATCATGTCCAGATCTCGGAGGGCACTGCACGACAATCGCAGTGGTGGCTCACGAATCGCGATTGGGTCAATGGCAGATCTCTCTCCCTTCCCCAACTGGAGCACACAGTGGTGACGGATGCGTCCCTCCTGGGATGGGGAGGCCACTTGGGAGAGGCGGAGATCAGAGGACTCTGGTCTCTGGCGGAGTTCCGGCTCCATGTCAACCTTCTGCAGATTCGGGCGATCCGACTTGCTCTGAAGGCATTCCTTCCCTTTGTCCGGGGAAGTGTGGTGCAGGTGTTCACGGACAACACCGCCATGTGGTATTGCAACCAACAGGGCGGGGTGGGGTCGTGGACCCTATGTCAAGAGGCTCTGCGCCTCTGGACGTGGCTGGAACATCAAGGCATTACCTTGGTGGTACAACACCTGGCAGGTTCTCTGAACGCCAGGGCGGGCGAACTCAGCCGTAGGTGCTTGATGGATCACGAATAGCGTTTTCACTCTGAGGTGGCGCAAGGTCTCTTTCTGCAGTGGGGAGAGCCTTGGTTAGATCTATTTGCCACCGAAGAGAACGCACAATGTCATCAGTTCTGCGCGTTGAAATTTTCAAGGAGGCACTCGCTCGGCGACGCTTTGCCCAGAGTGCTGAAGAAGATTCGGCGCGACCGGGCCCAAGTCGTCCTTGTGGCTCCGGATTGGGCGCGGAGATACTGGTATCCCGAGCTACTCAGCATGGCTATCGATCCTCCGATCCGACTGCCTCTTCGGGAGGATCTTCTGTCACAGCAGCAGGGGACGGTCCTCCACCTGAACCTGTCCAGCCTCCGCCTCCATGCGTGGAGGTTGAGCGGCGACAGTTGACCGCTTTCGATCCTCCTCCCGAAGTCTGTGATGTCATTCTGGCAGCCAGGCATCCCTCCACTAAGACGGTGTACACCTGCCGGTGAAACAAGTTTGTGGCATGGTGCACAGCAAAGTCTGTGGATCCCCTTTCTGCCCTTCTTTCTGAGGTCCTTCTGCTCCTGCTATCTTTGGCCCAGCAGGGTTCTGCTCTGGGCACTATCAAAGCTTATCTTTCGGCCATCTCCGCCTTTCTAAGGCTTCCAGATCAGCCTTCTCTCTTTAAGTACCCGGATGTTAACGGTTTCTTGAAAGGCATTACGCACACGTTTCCTCCCGTGCCTTTCATAATGCCTCAATGGGACTTAAATCTTGTCTTGACCTCTCTGATGTGCGCTCCTTTTGAGCCCCTTCATACCTGTCCTTTACGTCTTCTTACTCTCAAGGCGGCTTTCCTGGTAGCTATCACCTAGCTACGTGGGCCTTGCTGCACACGTTTACCAAGCATTACTGCCATGACAGTCCAGTCCGGAGAGACTGCTTCTTTGGCCGTTCTGTTCTCCGTGACTTTCTGGTGTAATCTATTCGCAGACCCACCACCGGGGGTGGTATTGCTGGGGTATCTATTCTAAGGTAAGGAATCTATCACTAACGTGTTTCTTTCAAATGCACAAGTTACTACTTGTGTAACGATATATCTGTAAGAGACATTAGTTAGTGATAGATTCCTTACCGCACTGCCCATCCTCCCCTTTCTGCGAACTGATTACTAGGGTGAACTTAATCATCTTTCAGGGCCCTAGTTTCTTGGCACCAGTGGTCAGTTTCTTGCATGGCTCTGCATTCCTGGCGCGGAAAGTTGTGTACACAACTGACGTCCGTGCGTATGGGTGGCACCTAAGTAGTCTCCGTGATGTCATCTCGGTGCATACGACGCCAGCGACGGATGCGGAGCTGCACGACGCCACCTACTGACCCGCTAACGAAAAAACTTTCCCGATCCAGTCTGACGATTGGGGATATTCTAAGGTAAGGAATCTATCACTAACTAATGTAGTAACTTGTGCCTTTATTGTTAACCAGCTGATAGACCATTAATGGAGTAGTATTTCAATTACTTCTAACATTACTAAAAGTAGATAGATACTTTTGTTTTCTTAGAATTCAGTATTTCATTGAATGTTATTGCTGGTTAACGCCATCATCCATACGCATGTTTGGTATAAACCATGCGGCCAACAAAATTCTCAGTTAAAATAAAGCACAGATTCTGGAGAATTTTAATATAACTGTCTTTTATAGGTTTTCATTTACATATTGTTTACAAGTCTACATTTACAAATCGTGAGCTATATATGCACTGTTATAATGTGTAACCCATTAAATGGCTAAATGCCGGAACGAAATAATGTCTACTTGCAGTATTTCTGATTATATTCCATGCACCAACTAGCAAAACAGTGCTTCCTCATAACTACTGATCATGTAATGTATTTTTAAATACTATGTGATACATTTTTGCTAGCCAAATATAATTCTCTTATGGCCTTTTGGCATTGAAGACAAGTTGGTGGGGGGCTTTACTTCACCATTATTATTACCAGAGTACACAGGCATCCCTCAACACCACTTTTGGTTGTACGATTCCTTCCTCTCAAGAAAATACCTAGGAAATTGTTGCGGAGTGGCATATTACAGTGAAGTTTTCAAAACACTGCAGGTGATGGTAAAGAGAAGATGAGAAAAAATGAGTGTGGGGATAGGTGGGCAAAGCATGTCCTTAAAAGGTCGACTTTATCAGTCTCCTAGCATCATCCTTTGTTCTTTTTCCTTAAGTTATTCCATTCTTCCTTAGTGGTTTCTTGCATTTTCCGGGTTGAAGGCAAGTTCTATATTTTCAGTTACATTTGTAGCCTCATTGCACTTTCCCCGGATATTCCCCGCTGCCTGCCATAACTAGCATCGCTTAGAAGAACTAGTCACAGAACAAAGTTAGTCCTGATCTTCTTATCTTCTATGTTTCCCCGTTTTAGATATAGTTGAAATTTTCCGGTTCTCTATGTGGTCAAAACATATAAACAATGTGATTCCTATCATAGAAATATAAGCTCAGACAAAGTTAGCAGTTGTTAAAACATTACACTGTTTTTCTTTTTCTGTAGTTACCTAGAGGGGTGTGCTTAAAATTGAGTGGCCCGAAGTTTCAAGGATATGTAACAGTGAATCCCTCTGAGCTCTCTAATGTTCTCTGACCATTTCTTCATTTACTCATTTGTAGGTGGTCATTTTGTGGTGATTTCAGTTCGAACAGATAGAACTGTTTGTAGGCGTTTATTTAATGTCTGAAACATCCTGCTTAATTAACTTTATCACATTCGATTTGAGCTGTGTGTCAAATTCTCTTTCATGGATGTTGACCTTTTTGCTGCATGGCTCTTGACAACTTTTTAACTTCTGTCTAAATTGGAATAAACCTGTTGTCTACTTCCAGCAGCATAATGTGTTCTTTGCAGAAGTTTCAGCATAAAATTCCGGCATTTTCTTTGCATTTTCTTTGTGCTTTTTGATCTGTGTTTGCTTAAGCTAGAAAGTTTATAGATGTGTTTTAGGAACATTAGGATTTTTGTTTGTTTGAAAAAGAGCTGTCTGATCTGATTGATCCAGTTTCTAACGTTTGAGCAGAACAGTTTCAACTTCTTAGTTGTCTCAACATGTGATTTCCAGTCGCTGGTAACCAAACCAAGGAAGTTATCTTTATGTAGTAACTGAACTTTTTCTTGGGTTTTCTGATGCCTCAAGAAAATGGTATTTATTTTGCATAATTCTTCCTGATAATGTAGGTTTTTAAATAGTTGATGGGAATCAGAAAACTGTTTATTGGCTATGTGGGTGTTTAGTTTGATTATTTCCTAGACTTGGTTATTCGCATAGGTGTATTAATTATTCTGCGAAGCACTGAAACATGTGAGGTCTGCATATCTTGCCAGTGCTTTAATCAGTTTATGACGTTGAAAGCACTTTAATTCTAAAAATTGATTGCTGCTTTGCATTTTCATATTTATCTGCCATCTCAGAGACTTAAAATTACTTGATTCATTGTCAAGGGTCCTTTTGGACAACTTCCTACTTTGTGTGATCCACCCAATTGGTAAGTGCTTGCATAATCTTTCGAAGAGATTTGCCTCTGTGTGTGTGGAGGAGAATAGAAGGGACAACCAGGTGGTAAGGGCAGAAATGAGTCGCTTTGAAGTGGACAAGCGCTGCACCTACCAGGCTCTTGGGGGCTGTTGTGATCCTCTCTTCAGCTTCGTGTGGACGCCCGGTTCCCCTGCCGCTGCTGCCTCGCGCCACCTGAGGCTGCCGCAGGGTAGAACCGCAAGCCCCAGCATTCCCCTTAGCCCCGCCCACTCACGCAGGACGACGCGCCCGGAGGCGCTACTTGTTCAGAGGCTCCCTCCGCGTCGCGGGACCGCGCGCGGGTCGGCGCCGGGAGAAGCCCGGGACAAGGGCGGGACCGTCTGTGGCCGTCAGAGGCCAGAGGAGGCCGGGCTGGGCCACCCCCCTGAGGTGCCGCGACACGGATAGTGGGACAGTGTGTGAAGGTACTGTTATCAATACTAGGTGCAGGTCTGTGGCATCCTGTTGTTCGTTGAGGACGGGAGGGGCTCCATCCACCCCTTGTCTTCTTTTTGTGGCACTACCTGGTAACTGGTTACTGCGGACTGAGGGGAACGCGAGAGAAGTGCCAGGGGAAATAATTGTTTATCTTTATTGATTCATAGCAGTGTGGTGTTAGAGTACCCCATGTCTAAAGCCAAACCTCCCACGACTAAATCAACCATGGACAATTATTTGGTGAAGATTGTAGATAAAATAAATCAAGAGCGGAGAAAATCATTGGGGCGGGTGGAGGTTATTGACCCTATTCTTGTAGATATCAACCCTCCTTCCCATTTATCTGCTACAGACAATGTCAATGCTAACTATGAGCTCCGTGATCATGATCGGACCCATGATACGGCAGATCTGAGTGTGGTTGCCCCCGCTGATGACACCAACATAGTTGATCCATCTCCTGAGGACCTAACATGTACTGTAGACTCTTCGACTGCTGTTACAGCGGCTACCACATCGCAAAGAATATTACGTTCCAGTCGGTCACATAATAAGACATACAATAAGACTGTGCATTCTAGGAGGGGGGGGGGGGGGGAGAGCATTACCTAAGAGAATTGATCCTTTAGCTGTGAATTCTACCCAAACCCCTCCCACTGTGATGGATAGTAATCCGGTCATTATTGAAAGCGGTCAGTTGGACCTTCTAATTAGCATGATTGACGCCAAGTTTGACTTACTAATCAAACCTTTAATGAATAAATTAGATATGGCAATTACTGAGGTGGCTAGGCTGGGAGGTCTGTTAGAATCTCACCTTAAAGCAAGCACTGGTGCTCAAGCGATCGCTGAAACCCCAGTAAACAGTCCTGCTCTCCGACCGGCCCCTGAGTTAGTTAACCCAGCGGTCAACCCCACTAAGATCTCACTAGGCGTGCAAGTTAATGAAAGTAGAAATGCCATTGATTCCCTGCCGATCCCGGACCAACAAGGATTGCCATATACCCCTGGTCCTGGCGTAAAAAATTTGGGGACCCCCAGGCCCGACCTGCCCCCAGCCTGCGCTCCGTTCGTGGCGGTTCTTACCAATGTGCCACAAGTTAAAGAAATTGGCCGTAACTCCAGTGAAAGCCATGTTTCTTTGAAAAATAAAACTGTGGACTGGCTGCACCGGGAGTGCGGCTTTCCAGTAGCCTTGGCAAAGGATATCATAAGTACTAGAAGAGCTGATTGGATTGGGAGCTCGCGTAAGACCTGTGGGGGTGATTGTTTTATAGTTAATTTCCGTAACCCGCACCTTGCTTCCACAGCTCTGCTAAGAGCGCAATCGTCTCCCTCATTGGACCAAGGGATATCCCTTCGGCCTTTAGGTTATTTTTACAGGCACCATAACACCCGTCCAAATACTGTACATACTGGGGTGAGGGAAAAAGATAAGTATGTTCCCCCTGGTCCTATCTTTACCATGGTAAATCGATTTGAAGCATTGAGCGGACTAGACGGGAATGATTGACTGGGGATAGATCTGTTTGAGTCAACCATTGTGGCTAATATCACGGGAGATAAGGGAGGGACTGATGCTGTGAGGGTTCCAGACCCAGTGAACGTCAGTGGGTCTGTTATTACCGCTGGAAAGTTTGGCCACTGTGAAGGCGAGAATTGTGCCCCTTTGCTCAGTGACCAGCCCTGCAGTCCCACCCCTTCTGACTCCACTAACCCCCCTTCCCGCCTTAGATCCCGGAGCCAGAGTGTCTGTTCGATCGCTAGCTGGAACATTGCTGGACATTCCTCTAAGATTACTTGCCCAGGATGGGCTGAATTTATTAACACTTTTAACATTTTATGTTTTCAGGAAACCTGGTGTGTTGATCCAATCAATTACAATGGCTTTGTTTCTTATAACCTACCAGCTGAGGCCTCATCATCGGGTAGAGCCAAGGGTGGGCTATTGGTTATGATTGCTGTTGATATACCTGTCAAAGTCAAAAAACATGTGTTGGTTGGCACACATTCTCAGATTTTATGGCTTCAACAGGAGCAGGACAGGAATATGCTTTTAATTAATTTTTATAACAATGTCTTTGATAACTCAAGGTACCAGGTTGTACTCGCATTAGAATCTGCTATGGAAGATATAGTAACTAAGTTTGATATTGTTTTTGATATCATCTGGGTGGGAGACTTCAATACAATGGTGTGTCCTTTTGCCACCCAAAGGGTATGTGGCTTTATTGATTGTTGGGGGGATGGGGTCCCCCATTTCCCTCACAACGCATATGGTAATTCTTTGAACAAAATCTTAACGACATATGACATGGAAATATTGGCTAATCAGACTAACAACTCAGGCGAAGTTGTCCCCACTTATACGGGAAGGAACGCCAACACAGTGATTGATTTTATCTGTTTATCATCCGGAATCGCTCCAAGGTGCTCTACCCCTGTGGTTGTAGACAACATGATTAGCGACCATAACTGTATCACTGCCGAGTTAATTTTATGGAAGGAACGACCTGTGTCAGCCCCATGTACCATTACTAATATCGAGCCCCATCGCCCTAACGGTATTCGTATCAGATGGAAAGGCAATAAAGCGGACATTCAGTCCAATGCCATTGTGTCAAAGTGTCTCACAGAAATAGTTACTATATTAGAACGGGAGGAGGGAAATGCTGAAATCTTGCATACTTTTACCAATCTTAATTTAATTATAAATAGCAACTTCACTGTACCGCACAAGGGTACGAAACACCAGCCCAAGGGATGGTTTGACCACGCCTGCCCTATCGCACTTAAAAAACTTAAAATAGCATTGTCAGATAAGAAGAGAGATATCGGAACCATCAGGGAATTAAGAGGGATTTATCAGATGGCTACCAAGTCCAGGAAAACTGAACTAAGACAAGAGGCTTGGGAAAAATTAGATCTAGCAGCCTCTACAGCGGATTCTTCTCTATTTTGGGCAACAGTAAATAGCCCTTTTTTGAAGGACGAAAAGATCCCAGAATTAACAGCTAATGTTAGTTCAGAGAGCTGGGTTACCCATTTTTCCCAGATCTTTGATTCGACCAGAATCGGAGATTCCCATGACGACAGATGGCCTGTTATATCCTTGGACATCACTATTGCCGAAGTGTGGGATAGTATTAAATCCAGCAAGGGTGGGAAGGCCCAGGGACCTGACGGGGTCCCTATTGATGTATACAAAACAGTACCTGAATTATGGGGCCCGCTGCTCACAAAAGTTTTTAATACTGCTGTACGTTCTGGGGTTCCACACACCTGGGAAGAATCCATTATCGTACCGATTTTCAAGAAAGGAGACAGGGGGGATGCAAAGAATTACCGCCCAATATCCCTCCTGGACTCCTCGGTGAAAGTCATGAGCCGGGTACTCATGGTCAGGTTAGAAGAATGGGCCGAGTCCAATAATATCCTTGCTGATTCCCAATACGGCTTCAGGCGGGGTAGAGGAACATTAGAACAATGCCTCAACCTAGATTTAATCATAGGCAAATATACCAAGGCAAAAAAAGGATCGCTCTATCTCTGCTTTGCAGACCTGAGCAGTGCCTTTGACATGGTGGATCACAGTACCCTATGGACCACACTATTGGAAATGGGGGCCCCAGAGGCAATTGTTTACTTTCTAGCGAGACTCTATGCAAAATTAAATTCTAGTGTCCGCTACGGCCAGGCCGGGGAGTGTACCCCCAAGTTTAGGGTTAGACGGGGAATCAGGCAAGGGTGTGTGCTTGCCCCTCTGCTTTTTATTCTTTTTATCAATAAAGTGGACGCAGCTTTAAAGGAGATTGCGGCTGACGCACCAAAAATTAAAGATTTCAGCGTCCCCGTACTCCTCTATGCGGACGACGCTGTAATTCTGTCTAGGACCCCTATTGGCCTACAGGTTCTTGCTGTTCATCAACGATAGAAAACTGTTGATCAACAAGACTAAAACCTTCATTATGGAGTGTGGGGCGGTATGTAAAAAACCTCATGCTTACTTTTTGGAAGGTCACAAGGTGTCAGCAGTGGAATCTTTTAATTATTTCGGCATCACCTTTTCTAAATCAGGCAGCTGGACTAGTGAGATTAATAATGTCCAGGCTAGGATGGCGAATAGCTCGCATGGGGTGTTCAAATTCGCTACAAACATTGGAGATAAACGGATCAAAGATATGTTGATGATCTTTCAAATGAGATGTTTGTCCGTTGCCCTTTATGGAGCTGGAGTGTGGGGGCATACCAAGACAGGGAACCTGCAAGTAGAGGAAAACCTCTTTCTAAAAAGGTTGTTGTGTCTACCTAAATCTGCCACAAATGATTTGGTTCATAGAGAACTAGGTATCTCCCACCTCTCAGATTTACTGGCATTAAGGCCCTTAATGTTGTGGCGTTCTGTATGGTTAAAAGAAGAGACCTCCCTAAGCAGAGCAATTATCGGAGATTGTCTCTCCATTGATGGCCATATGAAAATTCCTTGGATTAAATATGTCATTAATTGTTACTTCGAGATTTATGGTATTAGTCTTAAAAACGACTGTAACGCCTCCTCCAGTCTGTCTAAAAAAGTGATGAAATTAGCTTTTACGAATTTTAAACAAGAGCAAAGGGAAAGAACTAGAAGTAATTTAAGTACATGTGTATTTTATAGTAGTTTTTGCGAAGATGAGGGTTTTCAGTTATATCTGAGTCTAGTCACTCGACCCTCCCACAGGTACGTTATCACCAGATTAAGGTTTGGGATAGTTCACCATCTGGTGGCTTACCCATATATTAAAAAACACCCGGTAGGCCTATGCCCATGCGATAACGTATCAGCTCAAAGCACCATGCACTTTCTTTTGTCATGTAACCTTTATGATAATTACCGTCGAGCCTATCTCAAACCCATCTTTTTAAAATATGGAGTAAGGAACAGGAAAGACGCCATGAAGCTGCTTTTTAAACCATATCCTGATGTATGCTTTTTTACTGCAACCTTCCTCCTATTAGCTATCAAAGTAAGGCCTGGTATGCTTTTTTAATTATTTATATTCTTAAATCATGTAACCTGTCTACATTTTAACTATGTATTGTCTGATGTATTTGATGTGTATTTTGTCTTGCTTTTATGGACTTGTTTTAAGCTCCGAATAAAGCCTTCTGAACTGAACTGAACTGAACTGAGTCGCAAATGTCCCTTCTTCCTAGCTTGACCGGGCCCCAGTCCCATATTTTGTGAACATGTTACAAGCTAAATAGAATAGTGTGATCTGGGTACCATCTTCCTAGGGCAAGTCCCTTTTGAGTCCAGAAGATGCTAGACGGGTTACTGTTACACCATTGAGGAAAATAGCTTGAGATGGGTAGGTTAAAAAAAGGCATGTGCAGGCACCTCTGGTTCCAATCCTTTTTTGTAAAGTTTTCCTGATTCAGGTTTTGTCCTCGCAAAATCTGGCGAAGTCTCTTCGCTTGTCCTGTACATTGCTTCCTGTTACTGAAACATAACACACCATAACAATCAATATTACTGTTATACACGTGCCTTACTTAAATCAAGTTTCACCATTGACCACCTAATCTCTTTTGGAGAGTAGAACTATTAATCAACCTTCGCTGCTGAGGGACACTGACGCCACGAAACACAAAATTAGAGTTTGACGTAAGCATGGCATCCAAGCACAATTTCTACTGCAGGACAGATTTATGTTCTTTTTAGTCCTTCTGGTACTACTGTGTGGTATTTGATAATAATTTTAACTGCACAAGACCACTTTTAACCTTTCTCGTCAGAGACTGTTTTAGCTTGTTTATGGTGATAAATACCTTTATAAAGACACTTTGTACTCTTTTAAGGAAACTGGGATTTTAGAAAGGTACATTGTGAAGCAAAGTCGCTGGTATAGAATTCTCTGGGAACATGAAATCTTGTGGATCTAATGTTGATTGTGAAAGTCCAAGTCAAATAAATGTAAGCTTTTCAGAGGTCAAAATCTGTTTTCTAAATGAGTTTTAACAGAGATTCATTAAAAAACAGGCGAAGTACCAGCATTGGGCAGTTAGCTTAGTTCATAAAATATAATTGTATGGTACATTCTTGTTCTATCCAATCTGAAATAACAGTGCTGTTTCACTCACTTTTTTTCGATACTCATGCGCCATTCTGAATCATCAGTTATGGATTTGCTTTTCCTTATGGAAAACCTTTCATGGAACATCAAAAAGACGTTCTGACAGAGTGCATACTTTTCACTGCTCCTTACCCCCTGAATCCATGCACTGTGGAATGTCACAGTGCATTACTATGTTCACCCACAGATATTAGTATGAAGTGTATGTTCGGCCTTATAAATGAAAGGAATCCCTTGATATGCAATGACGTTTCGTGCAAAAGCATGAATTGTGTGCAAAGACGCTGTGTTGTAGGATTGAGCTCTGATTTCATTAGCAGCAGAGGAATATGGAAAGACTTAAGGACACACTAACGTGTTAGAAAATATCACAACCCATTTACATTGGATTCCTGTTATACCTAAACTACGAATTGCACTTTCCATTTCTAAATTTGAAACGCACTCAAGCTGCATTTTAAACAGTTACACTAAATATGAATATATAAAATCCAAAATCAACACAGGATGGTGTATTGAGCAAAGGAATAAGAGGTCTGAGCTAAGATGCATTTGCTGCATTGCCCAAATCCATACCTGCTAGGCGCAAATTTCAATCTTTATTGCACATGGTATAATAGGGCTGTTTCTAGATGAATTAAATGTATGAAGATCATTTTCAAATTATTTCTTAAAGAAAGGGCCTACATCAAAACCTGCTTAAAGCTGAAATCTTTTTTTTTTTACATCAGCTTACATTGGTATTCATTACATGCGTTTTAAGCGAGAAAGTAACAATATATACTGTTAGCTTTCATTGGTATATTCTTTTGTTATATAAAATAATCAATCAAAGAATATTTATGATAAAATCCATACCTGCAGATTCCTCATCTCTGAAATTAGGTAAGCACATACTGAATTATTAAATATTTGTACTTCTCCATCACAATGCTATCCTTCTTACAATGGCTCTTCCCACATGACGTCATGGTTTTATTTTTAAAGCTTGATCTAGCTCAACAGTGTTTGTATGACAAATGCCTCTGAAATTATTGAACTTGTTATATGAAAGCTAACACTGAAAACGTTTAATTTTCTATCCTACAAAGAATGCTGAAAGTACCTGTCTGGAGTGACGGGTCACCAAGGCCAGCATACAAATACTAAAACAATCCAAGAACAGGTAGTGAAGGCCTTGATCTCGCAATCCGTTCTCAAGTCAGATTCCAATCAGCCATTAAGTGTGTCTGGCTAAGTAAGCACCATCCACTGACCTGAGAAAGAAAATAGACTTTTTGTCAGAGTGTCCTCTTTCAAGAGCTGCTCAGACGAAGTCTCTTCAGCCCTTTTCTTTACCAGAAGAACCACTGTAAGAATTGATGTTTGAGACCACTGCAGAGTTGCTGCACATCCTAGAGAAGATAAAGGTAAGGTTCCATGCTCTGTGCTGATGGAGCAAAGCCATGTGGTCTTTCCTGCAAGGACATCTCCCAGTCGTCACTGCTCTTCAGCTGCCATGAGATCCCAGATTTTTAAGTCTGCATGTTTGGTTTGTGCTTCCACCAACATAATGAGTCGAAACGTGACATTTTCTGACAATGGCAACATTTGATACAGTTCAAGCACTGTCAGGGGCACCACTTGCAGCTCTGTGCCCACCCCACACTCGAGCCTGTGTGCCACTCCTCCTTCACTACAAGTTAGCAAATAATATTTTCTGCCATATTTCCAGGTTATTCTGATAAAATAACGTTTTGGTCTCTAGGTTGAGGTTTAGGATGAGGGTAATCTTGCTACTATTGGTGGGAGATGACTCTTTGGAGTTACTTGCTCCAGTTGTTTCACACACGAGACTATAACTTAAGAAAGCTAGTGGCCTTAACATTTGACCAGATCTAGTTTCCCACTTGTTTTTGTGGTTGGATGTTCTCTACTTCTGGTTATCTCCACAGACATATTACTGTTTTGTCTCCTGTTTTCCTACATCTTACCATTTCCGCTTCCGCTTTTAATCACTTCGAACCACTACTGTGGTGTCTGTGGTCAAGTACTGGGATTATGGTTTGATTCCTAGTGTGGAATGTTCAAATAAATATAGAGGCATGCAAGAAAAACTTATTATGTTATTTTGTTCAGCAACATACACAACCAGATGATGATATTCCCAGAGCTGCACAAAAGCACACCCAGTTTAAGAAATGGGTGTGGTACTACCCTGATGTTAGAAACACTGTACAGATTGAAATAACTTAGCATTTACATTTAAAGCTAACTCGCAAAGCGGCCGCGCATGCTCATGCCCTCACCTGCACTTTAGTCTTTGTGAGGAGCCACGCTGAGCTGCAGGAGCTCTGTACTTCTCCTTGGAGGGTGAATCTTGCCCTATCACACATTTACCTCGTCTGAGTCTTCCCTCCCTCCTCCCCCCCCATAATCTCACTCCCAAACGCGATTCACTACAGGTTCGGTAGGAATATCAGTGGTCCTGCTGGGAGCTGGAAAACAAGTGAGACTGCAGATGGCTGGTGAGCCCTTACGAGAGATCAGCTCTACTGCATGAGTAGTCGGGCAGTGGGCAGATCCTTTTTCTAACTATGTTGCCAGAATCCCTCCTTCCTTGATTGGCGCTGTGGTGAGTTGTTTGAGAGGATGTTGATGTACTGATGTTTAGGGTGGTTGGTGGTTTTTGGGATGATCATTTTCTGATCGGGGGCATAGGAGCTCCGTGGTAAGGCTAGGGCTGGATAGGAATTGAGCAGTGCAAGAGGCGCCGGTGGCGGAGCCTGGTGTGGTATGCGGGTTATGAAGCATATTCTGGTCAGAAGCGGACTATTTTAAATTTCACATTTTTCATCCCAAAAATGTATTCTCATTTTGCCACCCCTGTGACTAAAGGTTTTTGGGTACTTTAAGACCTTTAGAAGTGGAGCTACATTTCTCCTCATCCCCTTGTGATCTTTCTTCGTAAGAGGAGTTTTCAATCAGTGAAACATGACAATTAAAAAGCTGAGAAAAGGACATATTGTGGTGAGATCTCCCTGCACTACGTTTCATTATAAAAGCACAGCCAAGGGGTGTTGCAGTGCCTTGTACATTGTGGCCTTTTTCTGTGGTGTGCCGATTCGAGCCTTTTTGACACTGGGACCAGTACTCTCCTTCAACTTCTAACTTCTACTAATTCAACAGTAAACACAGATACTTTTGTAGGGTAAACACCAACTAAGAGTGATTACAATTTGAACTTCGAACCAGTTTGGGGGATTTTACTCCAGCCTCAAGAATCTTCTAAAATAGATTCTCGTTGGGGAAAATGTCTCTTCCGACAGCAGTACCAGGTGATTGACTATATGTAGATATTGATTGTGTACAATTTTTAAAGTATTCCACTACCCCTGGATGATCGGTATAATACATCAAGAACTCCCAATAAATGCTAGTGTTCATCAGTCTGGAGAATATGTTGTCTTGTCTGTAGCTCTCCTTGCCTCATTGGGTATATTGGAATCTATATTAAAATTCTGGAATTCTCTATCACCCATAAAACTCAGAAAAAGGACGTATGGTATTGTGTGAATCTTCCCTCTTCCTAAGACACTTCTCTTTAAATGTTTGCATCCCCCTTAACTCCAGAAATGATGGTAACAAAGACAAAAGAAGTAACAACACATTCAAGAAAAAAAAGATGGCAAAAAGACCAGATGAAGTAGTTTACTCTCTTCGGAATCTCTTTGAATCATGCTAAAGGGGTGATTTGTGAGATTCAAATTTAACGCAAGTACTCGTCAGTGCCAAAATGCTCAGGTGCCCTTAGTGCTTTCTGCTATATTTGAGAAAAAATGGGTCAAGCTGAGTAAGCTGATCTCAGTCACAGTCGTCTCTTTGGCTGAAATTGAAAGCTCAGAGAGTCAGATTCCGGCCCCCAATAATATTAATATTGAGGAAAAAGTAAAAAAGATAGGAAGAAACAAAAGATTTAAAAGTAATAGGAGAATACAAAAGAAAGGGAGATTGGAAAAAATAAGGTGGCTAGGGAAGACATTGCCACCTTGGAGTCTGAAGTAGATACAGCCAACCCCATTGGTTCAATGCAGGGGATTATTTGATCAGCGGATAGCAACTAAACGTCTCCAGAATCACAACGTATGTTAGAGGTTGAAATACACAACTCTAGTATTTCTGCAATAGGTCCTTCGACAAGTAGGCAAAGGGCAGGGATGTCAAGATGACACACACACGCACACTATGAAGCAAACAAAATCAAGAAACAAGATGGAGGGAAGAATCCCACTTAACCCCCTTGCTACCAACATTCATCCGATTGGGTCTGCATCTTTAGATTCCCAAAATGCAAGGAATCTAAAAAATTTTGCTACTTGTGAAATTTCATGGTTAACTGAATTGAACATCAAACCCCCATTGGTCACCAGGTTTAATAGATTTTTCCTTCTTATTTGTAAGCAACAAAGTTCAATTAAACAGAGAAGATCTTACCTTTATTGCATTTATTTACTCTGTTAAATAGTATTTCTTCAGCAGAAACAAAAAAAGGTTTCATTCCTGATCAAAATAAGATTTCTGTTCTCGTATGGCACCTAAAATCGTTTTATCAAATGTTAATTCTTCAGGAAGATTGGATATGATATATATTCTTTATCTCCTCCCACAGAGCCTGAAAGAAGAACCATATGATAAAGTAATTTGTAATTATCTTGAGAGCCCCTTCCTCTCTAATCCAAGTCATTTGAACTCTTGGAGGTACTTGTACCACCTTGCTTGGTCTGTATAACTAAAACCAAACTCCACGGGAAGATTGATTAAAACGCAAGAACAGCAATAGTCTGATCAACCCATAATGAAAGCCTCATTATGGCTATAGCCCCAAGGAGCAGTGAACAGTAGCAGAATCACTTCTTTAAATTCACGATTTGTTTAGCAAGAATACATCCTAATTCTTTAATGGAATTCGCAAGAGTAAAATGAATGTCCTTAAACCTCAGATTCCTGCCCAAACTTGTCTCCAAGAAACCTGGTTAGTAAATGCTTTAACAGTTTGCTCTTACTATGTGTTTTAACTACCCTGCAATAGCACCAAAAATAGGACATGCTAAAGGGGGCTTGACTATGTTATGTTACTATAGAAAGTAAATACCTTCATGGTCTAAAGATCTCGTTGACATTCCTGCTGCCACCTTGGGGAATTTCATTTTCAGTATTTAATGGTTATGCCATCAGGATGCCTCCATAATTGTATTTTAAAATAAATTATGATGACTATAAAGGAAGTAAGAGATAAATAAAAGATCTATAAAATCTTAATTACTAAATATTTTAATTCTAAAATCTTTAATAATTTGCTGGAGCTAATTCAGCATTCTGACCTAGAAGAAATCTGGAGAATACCGGAGGCTATATTTCTAAAATAAATCTCCTTGGTATGATCCATTTGAATGGTCCAAAAGACTCCGACATTCTGGCAAAGATGCCAGACATGGGTCTCCTAGTTCTTCTATTATTGGCTATACCACATCTTCTTGTATGACCTTCCATTTAATAGCACATTTCTTTGTAATAGAAACTCTATTCAGTGATCATGCAATTATCCTTTCTGTGCTGAAATCACTCCCTGAAAGTGTTAAGTACCTGTCATTGTGTGCATATACTGGGATGGCAGATATTCATACAGGAAATGATAAGTTATATTGGAATCCCTATAATGTGGCTAAATTTAACTAAAAGGCTGCCGTTCTTCATGTAGTCAGAAGGAAGTGCAGACAAGTGATCCAGTTTCCTCATATGAGTGTCTAATGGCTGAAACAGTTAAGTGTATTAAAAAAAGCAGATAGAAATAGGCAAAGAATTGGAAGGCCATTAAAGGATATCATGGAATGGCAGATATCTGTTCAAATATATAGGTTAATTCAGAAACAATATAAATTCTTCTCTACAGAGAATAAATAGTTCATAAAGAATGGAGGAGAAGTGGAAATAGCAAAGATGATCTGTGTAGTTTAAGCAACAATTTCTGCTTTGGATTTCTCCACAGCAAGCAGCCTCAGAGAAATTCACAAATGCTTTCTGAAATATAATCCCTCAAAACTCTGGCCTAAAGCAGGGCCCAACAGCAAATAAGATTCCATTTGCAGGGATCCGCAGATGTCCCAGGTAGAGAAGAGGGAAGAGCCAAAGAGGTCTGCAAGGCCGCTGCATAGGCCTCCATCTGGGCTCTGGTCGCCCCGCGCCAGGGAACGGCGGATATGGTGGCGACGCACTGGGCCGCACCACCCGTGGAAAACCCGCGCCCCCAACAGGCCGGGGACCGGGCCTCGGGGACAAACTGCGACACCAACAGGTGAGCGACGCCCTTGCGGCCTGGGAGAGGGACGATGTCAGAGACGGAAGCGGCGAGTCTTGAAGCCTTCCGCGGGGGACGGGCGCAGCGACGCCGCCGACCTGGACATGCGTGCTGAAAGGAGTTTCATCCGGCGCTCCCGCCGGGACTTTGGCTTCATTTGCTGACACGCCTCGCAGTCCGTGGAGTCGTGGCGCTCCCCCAAACACCAAATGCAGATGAGGATCCATCGCCGACATGTGGCGCGCGCAAGACGAGCACGTCTTGAAGCCTGAAGGCATTCGCACACTGTTCTCAAGAAAAAACGCTTAAGGTGGAAAAAGAAGGCCTGAAACAGGCCAGGAACACGATCCGGATCCGTGTTGCACGCGGAAAAGAAGATAACTGACATCAGCGCGCCGGGTGGGGCTTACCTGACCTCGCTGACGTCACGCCCGCGGAAGACGTCGGGGCGGAGTCGCGTGGTACCGACCCCCGGCACGCAGCGATGCTGGGCAAGAAAGTTTTCCAAGTCCAGTCTCACGCCTGGGGATAATTCTACGTGAAGGAATCTGCAGCTAGAATCATCTCTACCAGATACATCTTTACCGAAGGTAAGTAACTTGTACATCAAGAACTTGTACATCAAGGACTTGTTTAAGCCAAATAAGGATGCATGCTCTTCTGAGATTTTCCTGCAAAGATTTGAAGTTATTCAGTCCCTCTCCTTTGATCAGATAATAGGGAATGTTAAGAAAACAAGGTCCTTGGCAGCAGTGGTTCCAGATGAAGTTCCTATTTTGGCAATAGAAATAGTTCTGACATGTGGCCAGACACCTTGTTCACACACTCAAATTTTGTTATCCTACTGGCAAGTTTCCAGAACATTTGAGGGGGAGTGTCATCATTCCTTTACACAAGAAAGGAAGTAAATCACTACCAGGAAATTACCAACAAATCTCCTTGCTGGATACAGTGGAGAAGGTCTTTGCATTGAGCATGTTTGAGCACATGCAGAATTGGATTTAGAAAGCGAATATTATTCCCCTTGAACAATCTGGTTTTAGAGAAAATCGGTCCGTTTTTGTTAGAAAAGTATGTTGTAAGGAATAAGTCTGATTTACACGCAGCTTTTATTGACTTTTCCACTGCATTTCTCTCTTTGCAGAGACTCTCTATGGCAAAAATTCTCCGCCTTAGGGTTACTGAGTGATCTGCATCTTCTGGTGTCTTTGCATTTTTCAGCTAGGCGTAAACTACTGCTGGGGGAGTTCAAGGCCTTTCTAATTTTATCCCCACACTAAATCGTTTAGAGCGTACCTTTAATCTGATTGGGCTTTTTTAAACCAGTGTTCAGGTAAATGTTTAAGAAAGTTCTGTTAGCAAACTCCATCTCTGCCTGTCCAATTCTTAAAATTGGTATTTAGAATTGAGTACATTTGTTCAGTCTCTAGACAATATTATTTGATTGGGATATACACTGCTCCATGACCCCTACTTTGAGATCTCTCCTTAAAACAGAAGTTTTGTATAAAATTGCAACGTATTCAGTTTGTTTGGGTAAGTGCAATTATCCACTTTTAAAGGGACGGTTGCCATAGCATTTTCCAACTGTTTCCTAGACCCCAATCTTTGCTTCCTAGTTTTAAGCTCGATAAGAATCACTGTTTCTTTGAAATCGTATGATTCAACATGTAATAATATTTCATTCACACTGGTCCAGCTATATTTGTCCTTTCAAATCCCTCATAGCATTAGATGTTTTATTATGTCCTTATGCTTGGAAATGTCCTTTTAAATATTGTTGTGGCAAAATGGAATAAGAACTCCTGATAAACCTATGTTTGTGAACTCTGCTATAAAAGAACTCAAAATATGTTTCATGTTTTGCATTTATGTCTGGCATTGCAAGAGGCTCGAACCAAATATTCATTACCCCTGATAAAGAGATAGAATCTGGGCACACATCAAGATGTGATGGAGATGCAAAAAAATCTGCTGAATGAGTTTACTCGTTTTAAAGTTTATACATTTGAAAAAAGTTTATAGCCGTTTTTATGTATATATTTTATGAGTTTGGTGATACGTATTGTGGTGATTTTTATGACTGGGGTGGTGTGTTTTTACTATGTTGTTATGATGTGGTTTGTAGACCTCAGCTGAGATCAATAATGATGCAAACAAACTTGAATATTTAGAATGAACAGCTTCGACCTTCACTATACTGTTTACTTGCTAGACAAATCTCTGATGGAATTATCTGCCTCCTTGCAGTAATAAGCAGAACTGCAAGACCGTGAACTATAACTGTTGTTGGGTAATTCACCCATAGATTTGGATCATAATGACTTGGAATATATAATTATCTGACCCGTGTATGCAATTTATAAAGTAGCCTCTGTAAAGATGATGAGAAGGCAGTATAGAAAATAAAAGCTTCCTCATTGAGCTTAAGGAGGAAGATTTGAACTCGATATTTGAGTTGTGCGCGCTTAAAGAATCAAGATCTAATCTTAGAGTCTCACTCCTGATGCTGACTCCTTAAGGATCCGGATGTCACACAGGGTCTGACTCCTGCTGTGGTTGGGGGGCGGATGACTGCATAAAGATTCAGATCTCAGGAAAGGTCTCATTTCTGAGAGGGATGATTCCATACGGATACCTACCTCAGACAGGCTCTAACATCTGAGGGATGACTCCATACGGGTATCTTTCTCAGACAGGGTCTGACTTCAGATGGTATAACACCATACAGATCCCTATCTCGGGCTGGGTCTGAATCCTGATGGCATGACTGCACACAGATCTCTATTTCAGGGTGGTCTGACTCCTGGCGGAGGGCGACTCCATACATATCCCTGTCTCAGGGTCTGACTCCTGGAAGGGGGATCGGAGCGGGGGGGTGGGGGGGGAATGACTCCATATGATTGCTCATCTCAGGGTCTGCCTCCTCGTGGGATGACTCCATACAGATCCCTATCTCAGTCAGGGTCCGACTCCTGGGAGGATGACTCCATACGAATACCTATCTCAGGGTATGACTCCTGGGGGGTTGACTCTCCAGAACTCTATTTCAGACGGGGTCTGACTCCTGTGGTGGGGCGGGTGACTCCTAATGGATCTCACAAGAAACAACACATAAGCATTGTAGGACATCTAGGATCGCACTAGTGTCTGTTTCTTTTTTTTTAACTGTTACTCTCAACTGGAAAAGGAGCGCTAATAATCCCTATAAGTATGTCTCAGTTTCAGTAATACAACAAACAAATGATGGACGGAATGCTGACAATGCAGACATTCTCCCCCAGTCAAGAGATCTGGGTTAAATCCATCGTTCGTTGTGTAGTGGGCAAAAGAACGATGGATTTAACCCAGATCTCTTGACTGGGGGAGAATCTTTGCATTGTCAGCATTCCGTCCATCATTTGTTTGTTGTAACGCTTTTCGCCCTAAGTGGGATGGTTATTCCCAGACGTGGGACCCGTGCTCACTATGCCACTGGAGTCAAGCTATCCTGGCTGATGACGGCTGATAGCCAGAAACCGGTCCTAGGATGCTTGATTCCGGTCCAGGGAAGACATGGCTTGGCAGTTCGGGCTGGACTGTTCCCATGAGGCACAGGGTCAAGACTGATTTGCATATGGCCATGTCTAAACTGGGGTGGTGTAGTGGGCAAAAGAACGATGGATTTAACCCAGATCTCTTGACTGGGGGAGAATGTTTGCATTGTCAGCATTCCGTCCATCATTTGTTTGTTGTAACGCTTTTCGCCCTAAGTGGGATGGTTATTCCCAGACGTGGGACCCGTGCTCACTATGCCACTGGAGTCAAGCTATCCTGGCTGATGACGGCTGATAGCCAGAAACCGGTCCTAGGATGCTTGATTCCGGTCCAGGGAAGACATGGCTTGGCAGTTCGGGCTGGACTGTTCCCATGAGGCACAGGGTCAAGACTGATTTGCATATGGCCATGTCTAAACTGGGGTGGTGTAGTGGGCAAAAGAACGATGGATTTAACCCAGATCTCTTGACTGGGGGAGAATGTTTGCATTGTCAGCATTCCGTCCATCATTTGTTTGTTGTATCAGTTTCAGTAATGACATTTCTAAATAGAAACGTTTGTCATCCAAAAGTCACAAATGACACCCATTCAAATTCAGTCCATCAGAAGTTGTGTATTTTTAATCAAATCCAATTTTATGGATTTCTTCATCAACAGTCAATCAGCCCAGTAAACGCGTTTCGTCCAGTAGGACTAAATCAGGGTTGGTATAGTCATGCGCCTTGTGTCTCAGCATAGTTTGAAATTCTTCCTATGGCCAGAATCATAAGGAAAATGATCCTAGTTTCAGGTGGTTTAGTACCCCGAATGGGATCTTCACTGTTTACGACGCAGCACTAAACGTGGGAAGTCTGTCATCTGGATCCCTATCTCAGACAGGGTGTGATTCACCTGGGGATGATCTGATCTCAGAGTGCAACCATGTAAGAATTCTGATCTGATACAAGATCAGACTCATTGGGGTCTGATTCCATAAGGATGCTTTGCTAGCAGAAACACCTTTGAGTCACATTTTGTTACTTGAACTGGTTAATATCAATCTATCTTTGTTAAACACCCTTGAAATGACATATCGCAAAAAATACTAACATATTAATTGCCCAGACAATGTTGCAAATTCAGAATGCAGATTTCTTTTCCCAATTGAAATAAATTCGCTATGAACAGTTTGCTTTTACTGAACATTGAAGCCACGTTCATATATTTTATCTGAAAGAGACACGTTAGTTATAGATTCCTTACCTTAGAATATCCCCAGGCGTCAGACTGGATCCGGAAAGTTTTTCGTCAGCAGTACCCCTGCACGTCGGTAGGCATCGTCATACGGCTATGGTACGCCGCTGGCATCGTAGCCGCCGAGATGATGTCGTCGGAGCTACTTAGACGCACCCACACGCGCTAACGTCAATTCTTTCTTTTTCCGCGCCAGCAAACGCAGATCCGAGAGAGAGCAGTACCCCTAATTAATATTTTAACTTTGTTTCTGAGAACCTGTTTCTCTTGTTTTGTCGAGTATTCGACTCCTGGTGCAGTAGGGATGCCCGGGTTTAAGTCCTGTAGGGCCTGCCGTGGAAACAGGTCGGTGGCGGACCCGCACAACGTGTGTCTCTTCTGCCTGGGGCACGCCCATGACCCTGAGGCGTGCCTCGATTGTCGGGCCATGGCACCGAAAGCTTTGCGGGAGCGTTCCCAAAAGTTGTTGGAGGTCCGACAATCGGTTCCGTGCCGCTCGAGGTCCCGCTGCCGTGGGAGGTCGAGGGACCAGTCGCGCAGCAGACACCAGCACTCGTCGGATTCCAGTCCTTGGGTCTCCCCACCACGCGTGCTCTCTCGGGTTCTGCTTTTTGCTCTTTTCGTGGTCAGGGTTGAGGCTCCCAAGCGCGTTCCTTTCAGAACCGCTGGCCAATGTAACCGAAACGTCAGCGAAGCTGGGGTCGTGGGGCCCGCTGTGGTGGGGTCCTGGGGCCAGCGGGTGGGTCAATCCACCACCGCCCCTGTCACCACCACCTCAAAACCTTCCTAGTCCGGTGTTTCAGGCCCACCGGCAGTCAGTGGGCGGCAGCATTCGCCATCACCTCCCCCACTGGCGCACCATCACTTCGGACAGGTGGGTTCTCTAGATAGTCCAAAGAGGCTTCTCCCTCCCCCTCGAGTCTACCCTCCAGCCATGCCACCTCAGTGCCACCACATGTCAGGGGATCACTTGGCACTTCTCCAGCAGGAAGTTACGGCCCTCTTGGCCAAGGGGGCCATCGAGCGCGTTCCCACGCCAGAAGTAGGTCGTGGTTGTTATTCCCTCTACTTCTTGGTTCCAAAGAAGGACAAGGGCCTGCGTCCTACCTTAAACCTCCGGAACGTCAATCGCTTCCTTCGGAAGGAGAAGTTCAAGATGCTCACGCTTGCTCAGGTCTTGTCTGCCCTAGACCCGCAAGACTGGCTGGTAGCGTTGGACTTGCAGGATGCTTAATTTCATATCCCCATCCTGCCGGCCCACCGGCGTTCCCTACGGTTCACGGTAGGCCACGAACACTTTCAGTTCACCGTGCTCCCTTTCGGCCTTTCCAGCGCCCCTCGGGTGTTCACGAAAGTGATGGCGGTGTTCTCAGCTCATCTGCGCAGATCAGAGGTTTGTCTTCCCCTATCTCGATTTCCCAGGCAGTTTCGGGTTTATCCTCCCGAACAGCGAGTCCAGCACATATGGGCTATGATTCCGATCTTTCGGTCCTGGTCCTGGGTTTCGGTCCGGAAGACCCTGAGGCTGCTGGGCCTCATGGCCTCCTGCATCCTGCTCATCAATCATGCCAGGTGGCATATGCAGGCTCTGCAGTGGGACCTGAAGTTCCAGTGGGCGCAGCATCGGGGAAATATGTCCGACTACGTCCAGATCTCGGAGGGCACTGCACAGGACTTGCAGTGGTGGCTCACGGCCCAGCGTTGGGTCAGTGGCAGATCCCTCTCCCTTCCCCAACCGGAGCACACAGTGGTGACGGACGCGTCCCTCCTGGGATGGGGCGGCCACGTGAGAGAGGCGGAGATTATTGACCTCTGGTCTCTGGCGGAGTACAAGCTCCATATCAACCTTTTGGAGCTCAGGGCGATCCTCCTTGCACTGAAAGCATTCCTTCCCTCTGTCAAGGGGAGGGTAGTGCATGTGTTCACATACAACACCACAGCCATGTGATACTGTAACCAGCAAGGCGGGGTGGGATCGTGGACGCTATGTCAGGAGGCTCTGCGTCTCTGGACATGGCTGCAACGTCAAGGCATTTCCTTGGCGGTTAAACACTTGGCAGGTTCTCCGACCCATGCCCTCATCATATCTTCAACAAAGCCGACACCACCATTGCACCCCACCTCCGGAACTTCATAAACAGCTCCTTCATGTCAGCCACCTTCCCTTAGAGCTGGAAACACGCAGAGATCAACGCCCTTCTGAAGAAACCCACAGTGGACCCCAAAGACCTAAAGAACTTCCGCCCCATCTCCCTCCTCCCCTTCCTGGCTAAAGTCATCGAGAAGACGTCAATAAACAGCTGACTACATTTATCGGAGCAAAAACTCGCTCGACCCATCCCAGTCAGGTTTTCGAGCCAACCACAGCACCGAGACTGCCCTCATCGCAGCCACCGATGACATCAGGACCCTGATGGACAACGGAGAAACAACCGCTCTCATCCTCCTGGACCTCTCGGCAGCCTTTGATACAGTCTGCCACCGCACCCTAATAACTCGCCTCTACAATACTGGGATCAAGGAAAGGCCCTGGACTGGATCACCTTGTTGCTCTCCGACAGAACCCAGAGAATTCGCCTTCCCCCCCTTTATCTCCGCGGCCACCGAGATCATCTGTGTCGTAGCCCAAGGCTCCTCGCTCAGCCCAACCCTCTTCAATATCTACATGAGCCCCCTCGCCGCCATCGCACGTAAACACAACATCAACATCATCTCTTACGCTGACACCGCCCAGCTGATACTCTACCTCACCAATGACCCAGCCACCGCCAAAACCAACCTCCAGGAAGGAATGAAAGATGTCGCTGAATGGATGAAGCACAGCCGTCTGAAGCTCAACTCGGACAAAACGGAGGTCCTAATCCCCATCCGCCTGGGACGACTCCTGGTGGCCCACATCGCTGGGCACCGCACCTACACCCACAGACCACGCACGCAACCTGGGATTCATCCTGGACTCCTCCCTCACGATGACCAAGCAAGTCAACGCCGTCTCGTCCGCATGCTTCAACACCCTGCGCATGCTCCGAAAGATCTTCTGGTGGATCCCCACGGAAATCAGAAAGACTGTCACCCAAGCCCTCGTCACCAGCCGTCTGGACTACGGGAACGCTCTATACGCAGGAACCACAGCCAAACTCCAGAAACGTCTCCAGCGCATACAGAACGCCTCCGCACGACTCATCCTCGACATCCCTCGCCACAGCCACATATCTGCCCACCTGAGAAACCTGCACTGGCTCCCCGTCAACAAGAGGATCACGTTCAGGCTGCTCACCCACGCACACAAAGCACTCCACAACATGGGCCCAGAATACCTCAACAACCGCTTCTCGTTCTACACCCCCACCCGCCAGCTCCGCTCCGCCAGCCTCGCCCTCGCCACCGTCCCAAGGATTCTGAGAACCACCACCGGAGAAAGATCGTTCTCCTACCTGGCAGCCAAGACCTGGAACTCCCTCCCCGCACACCTACGACTGACCCAGGACCATCTCACTTTCAGGTAACACCTCAAGACCTGGCTTTTCGAGCAGTAGCAGCACCCACCCCCCTCCCTTCAGCGCCTTGAGACCCTCACGGATGAGTAGCGCGCTCTATAGATGTTCTTGAATAATTTATTGAACGTCAGGGCGGACAAACTCAGCCGCAGGTGCATGTTGGATCACGAATGGCGTCTTGACTCGGAGGGGGCACAAGGTCTATTCGCCAGCGAAGAGAACGCGCAATATCAGCAGTTCTGCGCGTTGGAGTTTCCAAGGCAGCACTCGCTTGGAGACGCTTTTCATCGCAAGTGTAGTTGCGGTCAGTTGTACGCCTTGCCGCCTATATCACTTCTACCCAGAGTGCTGAAGAAAATTAGACGCGACCGGGCCCAGGTCATTCTTGTGGCACTGGACTGGGCTTGAAGAGCTTGATATCCCGAGCTACTCAGTATGAGCGTAGATCCCCTGATACAACTGCCTCTTCAGGAGGATCTCCTGTCGCAGCAACAGGGGACAGTCCTCCACCGAACCTGTCCAGCCTCTACCTCCTTGAGTGGAGATTGAGCGGCGACAGTTGATTCCATTTGACTTGCCTCCTGAAGTCTGTAATGTGATTCTGGCAGCCAGGCGTCCCTCAACTAAAACTGTATACGCCTGCCGGTGGAATAAGTTTGTGGCATGGTACATGGCGAAAGCTGTGGATCCCCTTTCTGCCCCTCTTTCTGACGTCCTTTTGTTCCTTCTCTCTTTGGCCCAGCAGGGCTATGCTCTGGGCACTATCAAGGGCTACCTTTCTGCTCTTTCAGCCTTTCTCAGGCTGCCTGATCATTCCTCAATTTTCAAGTCCCCTGTCGTCACTAGATTTCTCAAAGGCATTACTCACCTTTTCCCTCCTATTCCTTTTGTGATGCCTCAGTGGGACTTGAACCTGGTTCTCACATATTTGATGTGCGCTCCCTTTGAGCCTCTTCATAACTGTCCTTTGCGGTTATTAACTTTTTTTTTATGTTTGATTTTCCATATAGTGTCATAAAATACATAAAGACGATAATGCAAAATGATGACAGAATGGATGGACAGGGAAAAAAAGGAACAGTGTCATCAAACATAAAAAAAAGGAAAAGCGGCCATAGAATACATAAATAAAGGGTAGATTCCAATTTCGACAGTGTAGTTGTAGTACTAATACATCATAGACATTTATAGTAATAGCAGTTATACAGTCTCCGTATCAGAGGCATCATTTGGAACAATGGAACGTAAGTATATCAACAGGGGTTCCCAAATATCATTTGGCCGAGAGGCCACAGGCAGCTCCTCCGCATATAACACCAAGTTTTGCCTGCAATATGTCAAGTCTTTGAGCCATTGTCCCACTGTGGGGCTCCGTTTACTATCCCATACCATCGCTACTCGTCTCTTCGCAATAAGTAGTGGTACTCTAGCTAGTTTACCTGTAACACCTTTTAAAAAGGGGAGCAGACACAATAAACACACCTGAGGTGAACACATCAAGGTAACTCAAATAATTTTTGACAGTCTAGCGGTCACTTCGGTCCAGTAATTCTTTACCTTGCTGCAGGACCAGGCTAAGTGCCAAAAATCTACTCCCAAAGCACCGCATCGTGTACACACATCTGACTCCCTGAGACCATATCTAAAAAGCCGGTGAGGTGTATGATAGGTCTGGTGAAGGAATTTAAAATGTATAATGCGTAAGTTCCCGTTGGATGTGAGAGCACCAGTTAATGCACAGCAGTGTTCCCAATCTTATCGGGTGAGCTGCGGGTCTAGACACTCGTTCCATTTATTCAAGCTCTTATCCTCGGGGAGTGTTCTATCTCCCTGGCGGCATGATATAATTTAGTAACAAGCTTGGGCCTAGTGGAGCTAGTGAGTAAGGTGTGCAAGGCCAAGGACGACGGAGGTTCCACAGGATTTGTGGGGAAGTGGACCTGCGACGCTCCTCTCAATCAGTGAAGCGAGAATGTAAACAGCAGGGTGTTTTATGGTGGATGCAATCCGTATCGGCAGACGTAAAAAAGAGCCATTGGGGAATAAATCCTGCATTTTGTCCGCGTGAGCCAAGATACGCATGATTCCCTCTTCATGCGTCACTGAAATGTCCGCATGGCAAGCGATGGGGAGCTTTGGAGAATATGAAGGTAGTTGCCCAATGCCTGCCACGCAGCAATCGTTGAATTGATTGTATTGATTGTATCACGGGGCGTAAGCTGACGGCTGTGTGCAAGGATGGAGCTCAGCGGAATGGGGTGTGCATCCCAGTGCTCCACCGCCACATGGGGAATGAAGTCATGAGATGTGAACCAGAAATGTGCGTAATGTGCCTGTGCACGTAAATAGTACAGATAGATATCCGGCACATTAAAGCCCCCATGTTTATAATCAAGAAGAAGAGTTTGCCAGCCCACTCGGGCCTGCTTTCCACCCCAGATTAAACGAAGGAGCAACGTATGTAGTGTCTTAAAAAAATGTTGAGAGAGAGGGATAGGCACGTTATTAAAAAGATATAGAAATGTCGACAGTACCACCATCTTTATAAGTGCGATGCGATCCGCAAGAGAGAGTGGAAGGCGAATCCATCTGTCTATTTGGTGTTCCAGCCACGTTGTAGCGGTGCCATAATTCTCCCAGAGAACTATATCGGGATCACGGTGTATCCAAACTCCCAAATACTTTACCGACTCGGTCGCCCATACGAGGGGGCATTCTAGCTCATGTGGATGTGTACATATGGTTAGTGGCACTACCACCGATTTAGACCAGTTTATAGACAATCCAGAGAAGCGAGCAAACCGGATGTATTCTTGCAGAACCGGCACCAAATAGGTGCGGGGTTCGCGTATAAAAAGCAGCATGTCATCCGCATAAAGCGAAATGATGAGAGGGCGATGATGCATTTTAATAGCCGTTTGTTTGTGACACTGTCGAATGAGACAGGCCAAGGGTTCCAATGTTAGGGCAAACAGCAGTGGCGACAGTGGGCACCCCTGCCGAGTGCCTCTAGTTATGGAAATCGAGTCTGAGGTATGACCCCCCACTCGGACCCGCGCCGTAGGCCGTGCATAAAGTAATCTGACCCAATTAACAAAGAAGGGAGAGAAGCCCATTCGCTGGAGTATAAAAAAATAAATAGTCCCATTCAATTGAATCAAACGCCTTGGCAGCGTCAAGCATGACAGATACAGCTGGCAAATAAGGAGAGAGAGTGTGGAACAACGCAAATAAAGTGCGAAAGTTATAAGATGTAGATCAAGTGGGTATGAACCCAGATTGGTCTGGAAGGACCAAATTTTGCATCAACGGCTGAAGGCGAGTGGCCAATATTTTTGCTACAATCTTCACATCAGTATTGTGGTTATTAACTTTGAAAACTGTATTCCTGGTGGCCATCACCTCCGCTCGGCGGGTGAGTGAGCTCCAGGCTCTTTCCTGTAAACCTCCTTTTCTGGCGATTTATCCAGACAAGGTTGTGCTTCGACCGCGTCCCTCCTTCCTACCAAAAGTAGTCTCTGCCTTTCATTTCAGGCAAACTGTTACTCTGCCCACTTTATTTCCGCCTCCGCACCCTTCAAGAGAAGAGGAGAGGGTCCACCGTCTGGACCCAAAACGTGCGCTTTCATTCTATCTCAACCGCACACACAGTTCTGGGTGGATGACCAGCTCTTAGTTGACTGTGGGCGCCAAGAAAGACCGGGCTGTGCACAAGCGGACTATCTCCCGATGGGTTGTCCTGTGCATTAAATCCTGTTACTCTCTGGCTAAAAAGGATCCTCCGGTAGGACTGCGCTCCCATTCTACCAGGGCGACTGCGGCTACTACAGCATTGGGACGCAGTGTCCCCCTGCAAGACGTCTGTCAAGCAGCCACTTGGGCCTCGCTGCATACTTTCACTAAGCACTATTGCCTTGACAGTCAAGTCTGGAGAGACAGCTTCTTTGCCCGTTCAGTTCTCCGTGACTTTCTGGTGTAATCTCACTTCGCAGATCCACCACCGGGGTTGGTATTGCTTGGGTATGTATTCTAAGGTAAGGAATCAATCACTAACGTGCCCCTTTCAGAGGCACAAGTTACTTACTTGTGTAACGATATATCTGTAAGAGACATTGGTTAGTGATAGATTCCTTACCGCCCGCCCATCCTCCCCGTTCTGCGAACTGTTCCCTAGGGTTCAGGTCATCCCTTTCAGGGTACTAGTTATATTGCACCAGTAGTCTGTCTCTAGCATGGCTCTGCGTTCCTGGTGCGTAAAAGTCGTGTACAGAACTGACGTCAGCACGCGTGGGCGTGTCTAAGTTGCTCCAACGACGTCATCTCAGCGGCTACGACGCCAGCGACATACACGGAGCCGTATGACGATGCCTACCGACGCGCAGGGGTACTGCTGAAGAAAAACTTTCTAGATCCAGTCTGACACCTGGGGATACTCTAAGGTAAGGAATCTATCACTAACTAATGTCTCTTACAGATATATCGTTACACAAGTAAGTAACTTGTGTTTTAAGTCTCTGAATTTAGGTACCAATACAATCTAGCAGTTTCCAAAACTTGAAATGATGAAAAAGGCACTGGCCCTTGCGGCAGGTTTCTCGGGGAACATATCCACCTAAAAACTGCAATGGACTAGAAAAAAAGTCAAACAATTAAGTTAATGTTAAACCTTTTAAACGTTCGATTAGAATAGTCAGTTGCCATGGCAAACACTATTTCAATTCATAACAAGTGTTGTCTTGTTCATAGTCTCTTGGCGAAAGCAGTCTTTATGGCACTGCACTCCCTGACACACACTTATCCATTCTTTACATTTAAACTGTGTGCATTCTGGGGATAAGCTACACTAGTTTTGAAATTTCAACATTTTCACACAGTTTAGAATTGTTGATGCTTACAAGTACCCCGAAGTGGTCTCATATAGGTACAATGTGGTGATTACTCTCCAAATATCACAAACTTAAAGCATGAAAAGAGGTTAAAGAGTAAGGGGCTGTGCACTTTTTGGTATTAGTTGATAAACAGTAGAGCAGTTTTAAAAAAAAATTCTCTATTTTAAACCAAGCGCGGGTAGCCCTTATATCCTACAACCCGTTTTCTCTCTGCTATGTCTGTGAGTGTGAAGGAGAGTTTCAAAATGTTCCCCATCTGATGTCTCCTTGAGGCATTTGCACACTTAACCCAAACAAGCATTGGCACTGTTAATAGGTCTGGCTTATGAATTTAAGGGCCCCTTGTAATTCTGATGGTTGTAGACTCACAATAAGTCACCATACACACACAGTCACACATCTTTGCACTCATGCATCAATACACTGGCTCATCCTTCCATTCAACCTCTGACACAATCGCAATTAAACACACATGAACTCAACAACATATGGAAGACAAATTAAAAGCAAACATGCTGCCTTCTAAACACAGCTGGCATATGTTTGCAATAACAAAACTAAACAGTTTCTGTCTTGCAAAGGTATTGTAAATAGTCTAATTTTTTTAAAGTTCAAGCATGGCCCCCACATTTAGAGCCAAGGTGTTGGCCATCTTGAAATGGTAAAGCAACGATACAGTGATCTCCTTGTTTAGCAGAAGTGTTCACTTGGAATGCAGCACACTGCAAATGAAGTGAGCAGCAAGCAAGCAACTCATTAGCGCTGTCTGGAGAGCTGTGGTATCCTCTTAGGAAATATTAAAGTGAAAAGAGAAGCAAAGGAATGATAGGGGAACTGTAAGAGGAGAACATTCCAAACTAAAGGAATGGCTTATCAGCCCTATAATGTAGGCCTTACTGTGAAAAGTATGGATTAAAGGCAAACAGCTGTTATGAGTGGATTGCTAAAACCTATAGGCAAGGGTTTTGATGCTGGTGACCCCCCCTGAACAAAACTCACCAATGCTGCCATGCTAAAGCCTCAGTCAGGCTGCTATTGTTTATTTTATTATATTGTGATCTCACTGTTGCCGAGCGGACAAAAATAAGTGACAACATTTTGCGTAATGAACTTAGCCCCTGTACAGAATGTTCAAGGTAGTTGGTAATATGCCCACAAAGTGGAAATGAAAGCGGTTTCAGAGAATATTATGCTGCACAGGCACGCCCGCAATGAAATGTGTCAAATGTTCAGTGGTCAAGAAAAGATGTCAAGTCTAAAAGTAAACATGCAAAATGGTAGTGTTCTCGCTCGGTCAGAATGTGACCACATGACACACACCCTATTTCTTATATTTATAAAGGGTTCTGTTAGTTACATAAGAAATTGCGAGAATCATTCCCGAAGTATAGCTGGCATAAAAACACCTACCTTTTTATGTACAGAACACGCTATTGGTTTCAAAAACTTCAAATGGGTTACAGACTTTATTGGAAAAAGTTTTGAGCACTGATTGGCCTAGAGATAAATTCTTTTAAGTAAAATCAAATATATATTGTAATAAACCCACATAAGAAGTTTAGAGACAAACTGGCACCGAGTGGGGACAATTTGGAGAGACTAACCACATTTTATTACTTGGCGGTGGTCAGACTCTGAGTCGCAACTTTGCCGTTCATGGATTACGAAGAGCATTTTTATACTGAAACATAAGATTGCTGCGATCATACGATTTGCTGCAATATCGAAAATTCATAGCATGTGTTGAGCGTAGATATATATGCTTAGCATTATCCTGCCATTAGTGTCTCGGACAATTACAAGTTCTCTTTCTTCGAGGAAGTCTTCGACTCACAAGGTATTGTGACTCCTCCTCCAGTGTGTTTTGCGCATGTTCCTCTGCTCCAATGTTAGATGATTCTTTTCCGCCATTGGGTTCGGACGGCATTATTGCAGCTCTGGGATCAAAGCATCAGTCTAAACCGAGGCCTTTTTAGGCTTTCGGTATTCTCTCCGAGCCGATAAATCTGAGATCCGGAAATCAGAAACTGGTGATACCTCTATATGCACGGCACACCCTGGGCTCGGACCCACCTTTAATCAACTTCTTCTACTCCATTTTACAAGAATACGTCCATGAGGGAGAAAAAGTACGCCCTTCAGTTTTTACCCAAATTGCTATGCTAAATATTCCATTTCTGATAGGACTTACATAAAGTATGCAATCTATGTTTGTCTAAGGAACACAAAGAAACATCCTGTGAGGTTTGTATCTGAAAGAGACAATTAGTTATAGCTTCCATACCTTAGAATTACCCACAGGCGTCAGACTGGATCCGGAGAACGTTTTTCTTAGTAGTATCCCTGCGTGCCGGTGGGTGGCGTCGGTCAACTCCGCGTCGGTCGGCGGCGCTGTGATCGCCTTGAAGGTGTCGCGGTATCTCCTTAGACGCCGCCCCTGCGCACTGACTTCAGTTCTTACTTTTTCCGCGCCAGCCAGCGCATATCCCGAGAGAAGCTTGCCTCTTTTTGTCACTTTTTGACAAAACATTTTTTACTTTTGTTGACGTCTTTTCGAGTCTAATATCGACTCATGGTGTGCGAGGGATGTCCCATTGTCCCGGTCCAGATGAAGGTCGGGGAGCCACCACCACCACTCGTCATTGAAGTCTTCGCACTCCTCGGGTAAGTCAAAGCACAAGAAGAAGGTGAAGAAGGATCGTCGCTCAACGCCTACTCCCCATCTGTCGGCTGATGCAGGATGCGGAGGGTCATCACTCTCCGGCTCCACCAGCAGAGCCTGCAGGGTTGACTCCGCACTTCCCTCCCTTTCCGGGAGCCGGAGCGACCCTTGCCCAGCTTTGTCAGTTTTACAAAGTGATATATGCCATCTTTGGGCACTCCGACTCCGCATGTGCTCCTTCGGGCCCCGTGGATTCAGTTGAGGGGCCTAGGCCTTTGACTCCCGCGGCTCCGGCCCGATGCCGCAGGTCCACCATAGTTCCTGGTCTGGATCCGGATCAGTGCCGGTCGACCTCACTGGTCCTTCCCTGACACCGTTTCGACTGTCGACGACTCTGACGCAGGCGACGCCGGTTGAGTCCCCAGCCTTCCTCCCGACTCTGACGCGGAGCCGGACCAATGTCGATCGACGCCGGTACTAGAGCCGAAGGGTACTTTTTGTGCCCACGTTCTTCCCTGGTGTTCCCTTTCGCCCTGACTGGCGGCCAGAGGATGAGGATGAGGAGGAGGACTGGGAGGGATCTGGTGACCATCTAACAGACCAGCTGGAGGAGCCTGACTGGAGAGAGGAACTGGGTGATGCCAGTGGTCTGGATACCTCCCCAGATCTTGGCATGCTTTCTCTCCCTACCGAGGAGGGAGCGTCATACGCAGTGGTGTTGCGTAGGGCGGCTGAGGCCTTGGGCCTTGAGCTTCCTACAGTGGCAGTAGGGACTAACCTCCTAACTGAGGTCCTTCAGCCAACAACATCCTCTTCAGAGCCATTGCTGCCATGTAACAAAGCCCTCACTGATGTCCTTTTGGGCTCCTGGTCCAAGCCCAACACAGGGGCTCCTTTGGATAGGAACATCGCCCAACGCCACTGCCCGGCTCCGGGCGACCCACTTTCCTCTCCCAAAACCCTACCCCTAGAGCTTAGTGGTTCAAGCCTTGTCTTCAAAAGGTAGCGCGTTCCCTACAACTCCACAAGATGGGGAATCCAAGAAGTTGGACTATCTTGGAAAGAAAATGTTTTCACCTGCCAGCTTAGGATTGCAGTCAGTGAGCACTGCATGTCTCTTGGGCCTGTGCCAACACTTTATGTGGGACACGGTTGCTTAAGTGCTGCCACAATGCCCAGAGGAGGCCCGGGCTGTCCTTGCCCATGCCGTTGCAGAGGGTCGAGATGCAGCAAAGCTCACCATCAGGTGTGGACTGGACACCGCCGACTCACTAGGCAGGACGGTTTCAACGTCAGCACTCAGATGGTATGCCTGGCTGAGAACATCTGGCTTTTCAGGGGATGTCCAATCTACTCTTTTGGACATGCCCTTCGATGACAGTCGCTTGTTTGGTGACAAGGCAGACAACGCACTTGAGCGCTTTAAGGATTCTAAGGCTACGGCCAGGTCCTTAGACCTCGCAGTGTCCTCTCGTCCCTTGCAGTCTGCTTTCCGCCCATTTCATGGCTACGGAAGGGGTGCCACACCACGTTCCGACCAGAGCCACAGCCCGGCGCAAACTAACCAGCCTCTGCACGACTGGGGACGTGGGACCCAACGACGTGGGTTGGGGGGGCTAGAGGGTGGGCCAGTCCAACACCGCCCCCTCTGCTGCAGCCTCCAAACCTTCCTAGTCAGACCCTTCAGGTTCACCAAAGACCAGTGGGCGGCAGGATTCGCAATCACCTTCTCCACTGGTCCACCATCACATCGACTAGGTGGGTTTTGCAAATAGTCCGAAGGGCTACTCCCGCCCCTTCGAGACTTCGCCACCCTCATCCATGCCACCAGTATTTCGACACATGTTGGAGGATCACTTGGCCCTTCTCCGTCAGGAAGTTACGGCTCTCTTGGCCAAGGGAGCCATCAAACGAGTCCCTCTGCTAGAAGTAGGTTGTGGCTGTTACTCTCACTACTTTTCTGGTGCCCAAGAAGGACAAAAGCCTGCGTCCTATCTTGGACCTCCGGAACATCAACTGGTTCGTCCGGAAGCAGAAGTTCAAGATGTTGACTCAGGCTCAGGTCCTGTCTGCCCTCGACCCTGGAGACTGGATGGTAGCATTGGATTTTCAGGACACTTATTTTCACATCCCTGTCCTGCCTGCCCATCGACATTGCCTACGGTTCACGGTAGGCCACGAGCATTTTCAGTTCACGCGCTCCCCTTTGGCCTTACCAATGCCCCTCAGGTGTTCACGAAAGTGATGGCAGTGGTCGCAGTTAATCTGCTCAGATCAGGGGTTCCATTCTTCCCCTAGGTCGACGACTGGCTGTTGAAGGCAGGTGCGCCCCAGGCTGTCGTCTCACACCTTCAGACTACGGTGGACCTCCTGCATTCGCTGGGGTTCACTATCAACGTGGCCAAGTCACACCTGATTCGCTCTCAGAAGCTCCTTTTCATTGGAGTGGTTCTGGACACAGCGCAGTTTCAGGCCTATCCTCCTGAGCAGCAAGTCCGGGATGTTCGGGCTATGATACCGATGTTTCAGCCATTGTCCCGGGTTTCATTTAAACTGACCCTGAGGCTGCTGGGCCTCATGGCCTGCATCCTGCTGGTGGATCATGCCAGATGGCACATGCAGGCCCTGCAGTGGTACCTGAAATTCCAGTGGGCGCAGCATCAAGGGAATCTTTCCGATTGCGTCCAGATCTCCGAGGGCATTGCACACCAACTGCAGTTGTGGCTTTTGAACCAGGATTGGGTCGCCGGCAGATCACTCTCCCTCGCCAACCAGTGTTCACAGAACTGACAGATGATCACTTCTGGGATGGGGCGGCCACATGGGAGAGGAGGAGATCAGAGGCCTCTGGTCTCCGGCGGAGTCCCAGCTCCATATCAACCTTCTGGAGCTATGGGCTATCCATCTTGCACTGAAGACATTCCCTCCTTCTGGGCAGTCGGGCTGTTCAGCCAAGTTTATTTCCTTTATTCTGGTTCAGCTGTTTTTACCTTTCTTGTTGAGCCTCTACCTACGAGCTTGTCTCTATGTGGGGTACTTGTTGGCTATTATTTGGCTACTCTTCCTTGCCCAGGAAGTTTTGATGCTAGTTGTCTGTACCACAAATTTCTCCGGGGATGTCCAGAGCACCCTCATGGACATGCCCTTCGATGGCCATTGCCTTTTTGGCGACAAGGTGGATAGTGCGCTGGAGCGCTTTAAGGATTCCAGGGCTACGGCCAAGTCCTTGGGCCTCTCAGCCCGCGCCCGCAAACTTTCACTTTTCGCCCCTTTCGTGGCCAAGGAAGGGGCGCCCCCACACGTTCGTCTAGCCACAGGCCGCAGAACCAGCCTCCATGCGGACGTGGGTTCCGGCGAGGCGGAGCAGGGAGGCAGAGCCGGTCAGCCCACATCTGCCCCAGCAGCATCTGCCTCAAAAACTTCCTAGTCCGACCTTTCAGGCCCATTCCACTCCAGTGGGAGGCAGAGTTCGCCATCACCTGCTCCACTGGTGTACCATCACGTCGGACAGGTGTGTGCTGCAAATCCCTCCCCTTCAAGCTGACCCCTCCAGCCATGACACCGCAGTACCACCGCATGTCGGGGGATCACTTGCAACTTCTGCAGGAGGAAGTTACGGCCCTCTTGACCAAGGGGGCCATCGAGCACGTTCCTGGCCCAGAGTAGTTGTTACTCTCACTACTTTGTTACTCTCACTACTTTCTGGTTCCCATGAAGGGCAATGGGGGCCTACGCCCTATCTTGGACCTCAGGAGCGTTAACGCTTTCCTCCGGAAGGAGAAGTTCAAGATGCTCACCTTAGCTCAGGTTCTGGCTGCCCTAGACCCTGGAGACTGGATGGTAGCTTTGGACTTGCAAGACGCATATTTCCACATCCCTGTCCTGCCGGCCCACTGGCGTTACCTGCGGTTTATGGTAGGCCACGAGCACTTTCAGTTTACCGTGCTCCCCTTCGGCCTCAGCAGTGCCCCTCGGGTGTTCACGAAAGTGATGGCGGTGGTCACAGCTCATCTGCGCAGATTAGGGCTTCCAGTCTTCCCCTTTCTCGACGACTGGTTGTTGAAGGCCGGCTCCATCAACGTGTCGAAGTCGCATCTGAGTCCCTCCCAGGTCTATCCTCCAGAACAGCGGGTTCGGGATATCTAGGCTCTGATTCCGATCTTTCAGCCTTTATCCCGATTTTCGGTCAGGTTGGTGCTGCGTCTGCTGGGTCTGATGGCCTCCTGCATCCTGCTGGTACATCACGCCAGGTGGTGGACACGGGCTATGCAGTGGGACCTGAAGTTCCAGTGGGCTCAACATCGGGGCAACCTGTCCGACCACATCCTGATCTCGGAGGGCACTACAAGACAGTTGCAGTGGTGACTCGCGGACTGTGAATGGGTCAGTGGCAGATCCCTCTCCCTTCCCCAACCGGAGCACACATTGGTGACGGATGCGTCGCTCCTGGGATGGGAGTGCCACATGGGAGAGGCGGAGATCAGAGGCCTCTGGTCTCTGGCGGAGTCCCGGCACCATATCAACCTATTGGAGCTGCGGGCAATTCTGCTTGCACTGAAGGCATTCCTTCCCTCTGTACGGGGAAGTGCGGTGCAGGTGTTCACGGACAACACCACCGCCATATGGTATTGCAACAAACCGGGTGGGGTGGGGTCGTGGACCCTTTGTCAGGAGGCTCTGCGCCTCTGGACATGGCTGAAACATCAGGGCATCACCCTGGTGGTTCCATACCTGGCGGGCTCTTTGAACGCCAGGGCGGACAAACTCAGCCACCGGTGCATGATGGATCACGAATGGCGTCTGAACTTCGGACGTGGCGCAAGGCCTCTTTCGGCAGTGGGGAGAGCCTTGGTTAGATCTATTCGCCACCGAAGAGAACGCGCAATGTCATCAGTTCTGCGTGTTGGAATTTCCAAGGCAGCACTCGCTCAGACGCTTTTCATCGTGAGTGGAGTTGCGGTCTGTTGTACGTCTTTCCGCCTATACCACTTCAGCACTCTGAGCAGAAGAAGATCAGGCTTGACCGGGCCCAAGTCATCCTTGTGGCTCCGGATTGGGCACGAAGATACTGGTATCCCGAGCTACTCAGTCTGTCAATCGATCCACCGATTCGACTGCCTCTTCAGGAGGACCTTCTGTCGCAGCAGCAGGGGACGGTCCTCCACCCGAACCTGTCCAGTCTCCACCTCCATCCGTGGAGATTAAGCGGCGGCAGTTGATGCCATTTGACTTGCCTCCTGAAGTCTGTGATGTCATTCTGGCAGCCAGGCGTCTCTCCACTAAAAGAGTATACGCCTGCAGGTGGAACAAATTTGTGGCATGGTGCACAGCAAAGGCTGTGGATACCCTTTCCGCCCCTCTTTCTGAAGTTCTCTTCTTTCCCTGGCCCAGCAGGGCTCTGCTCTGGGCACCCTCAAGGGATATCTTTCAGCTGTTTCTGCCTTCTTACGGCTTCCTGATCAGCCTTCTCTTTTCAAGCCCCCTGTTGTTGCTAGATTCTTTAAAGGCATTACTCACATGTTTCCACCTGTCCCTTTCGTAATGCCTCAGTGGGACTTGAACCTGGTGTTAACCTATCTGATGTGCACTCCTTTTGAGCCACTTCACAATTGTCCTCTTCGTCTTCTGACTCTTAAGACTGCTTTCCTGGTTGCCATCACCTCGGCCAGACGGGTGAGTGAGCTCCAGGCTCTTTCTTCTGAACCTCCTTTCCTCTGTCCATCCGGACAAGGTTGTTCTCAGGACTCGTCCTTCCTTTCTCCCTAAGGTGGTTACTGTCTTTCACATCAGCCAGTCTGTTACATTGCCCACCTTCTTTCCGCATCCCTCGAAAGAGGAAGAGCGGCTCCACCGTCTGGACCCAAAACGTGCCCATTCCACTCGGGCCACAGCGGCTACTACTGCCCTCGGACGGGGAGTCCCTCTGCAGGACATTTGTCAGGCAGCTACGTGGGCCTCGCTGCACACGTTTGCTAAGCATTACTGCCTGGACAGCCAAGCCCGGAGAGACGGCTTCTTTGGCCGTTCCGTTCTCCAGGACTTCCTGGTGTGATCTTGCTTCGCAGACCCACCACCGGGGTTGGTATTGCTGGGGTATCTATTCTAAGGTAAGGAATCTAACTAACGTGTTTCTTTCAGATGAACAAGTTACTTACCTTCGGTAACGATATATCTGTAAGAAACATTAGTTAGATTCCTTACCGCCCTACCCATCCTCCCCGTTCTGCGAACTGATATCTAGGGTTAAGGTCATCCCTTTCAGGGCCCTAGATTCATGGCACCAGTGTCGATTTCTTGCATGGCTCTGCGTTCCTGGCGCGCAAAGCTATGTACAAGAACTGACGTCAGTGCGTGAGGGTAGCGTCTAAGTACTCCGACGTCATCCCGGCGATCACGACGCCGACGACGGACGCGGAGTCGCAGACGACGCCTAGCGACGCGCAAGGGAATTGCTGACGAAAAATCTTTCTGGATTCAGCCTGACGTCAGGGGATAGTCTAAGGTAAGGAATCTAACGAACTAATGTTTCTTACAGATATATCGTTACCGAAGGTAAGTAACTTGTTCAACATGCCTTTATTATAAATGCTTAGTGTGGAAAATGAAAAAATAAAATAAAATGAATTAAATATGAACAAACCAGAAAGAAGCACAAGCCATCTTACTAGCGCAAGCTTAAACCGCTGTGTGCAAAAGAATGCTCCCATCAAATGTGTACCAGGATAAAAAATGGTTCACATCCAGAGTCAGTGAAACTGCCAAGTGGCATTTCAGATGCAAGCAGAATAACGTTGGTGGGAAATAAACACCAAGGAAGCATATACGTTCATGTATCTTAAGCAGTACCTAACAAATAGCAGGTTCTGTAATATACTATTGCTCTGCAAGTATCGACTTCCCTAGGGTGGGCGCTAAATGGCAAGGCTAAGGAATTAAGGTGAAAAACATGAATAGAAAAATTATAAAAATTTCACAGTCCGTGTATCCGAGGAAAAATAAAGAAAGGCTTGGAAAAACCCACCCCCCAGTGCAATAAAGTCAAAACGTGGTGGCTATGCATACTACTCACCCAAGCAGCCGCTTGGAAGGAGTTGCGGCCAAAAGAGCATCGCAGGAGAGAGAGGACTTTAGACTATCATGGGCGGGGATAATCATAGAGGTGGAATGACAGGAGAAAAAGGGGGGAACTGCAGGGGGCCCCCTGGGAACCAGAGTATGTATGTATGTATGTATGTGTGTGTGTGTGTGTGTGTGTGTGTGTGTGTGTGTGTGTATATATGTAGATAGATAGATAGATATAGATATATATATAGTCCAAAATGTTGGGGCACCACAGGAATATGATCTCCTCATCCTAGATGAACATGAAGGTCCTCCTCTCGATTGAGGCCTCCGGGAGCCTTGCTCTGCAGGCGAATGATGTATTCTGATTCCAAGCGTCGCAGGCAGCGTTCTCGGTCAACACCGCGAGGATGCACTGCAACCCAGTCGATCCAAAATATGAAATCTTAGAGCTGACATCAGATACCTCTCCATGCTCTTGCGCGCAGTGTTTGGCAACAGTGTAAGTTAAATCCCTATTTCTGAGTATACGCTTCTTCACAGGAAACAGAGTGCTACCAACATAGCGCAAACCACAAATACAAGTCGCAACATAAACAACATATTCCGTAGTGCAATTGATAAAAGTAAGTATTTTCTCATTCCTTCCGAATGGTAACAAATAACTTTTAACATTGCAACTGTTAGCACAGGCCTTGCACCGGCCGCATTTGTGAAAGCCGGGGAGTTCCTTTAGCCACGTGCCTGTTGTTTTAACTTGTTGCGTGAGATGACTATGTACCAGTGTGTCCTGTAAGGATTTGCACCTACGGTATGTGATTTGTGGTTTGGGGCTGACCAGCTTACCGATGACTGAATCCTGTCTGGCCAGGTACCAATGTTTCCTAACAATCTTATGTAGTGCCTGAGATGCATTGGAAAACGTGGTGATAAGCCTAACTTCCTGTTTGCCCTTTTCTCGTGTTCTCTGGATCATGAGACTGTCCCGGTCTCTGGTGGAAGATTTCTCAATGGCTGCTCGAATGGTTTTTCCCGAGTAGCCCGGGCTTTAAAGCGGTCAACCATATTTACTTGTTCCTTGGACAATGCCTGTGGAGTACTACAATTACATCTAGCTCTGAGGAGCTCTCCATAAGGGATGCTCCTCTTAAGGCCTTCTGGGTGGTGACCCAGTGCATGTAGAATGATGTTTCCGACATTAGCCTTCCTGAACAGGCTTGTGTGCATAGTGTCATAAACCTCCACTGGGACATCCAGAAATTCTATGGTTGTGGTATTAATCTTACTAGTGAACCTGAGATTAAGGCTATTAGTGGAGAGTCCAGCAATGAAATCCTGTAGAGAATCCTGTGGACCATCCCAAATCAGAAAAATATCGTCAATGTTGCGGGTCCACAGGATAACAATATCTGAGTAGCACCCATTGCCTTGATGCCAGAGATGCTCCGCCTCCCACAAAGATACAGGCATAACGAGGGGCGAAGCTTCTCCCCATCGCAGTACCTGTGTATTGTTTGTACCATGTGTCCCCAAATAGAAAGCAGTTGTTATGCAGGCAAAAGTGTAGCATGTCCAAGAGTAGTACAATGTGGTCAAACATTGAGATGGGTCTATCACGTAGGAAATATTTACATGCCTCCAGACCTAGATTGTGTTCAATGCAGGTGTACAATGACACCACATCAACGGTAGCAAGTACCGATAACGCTTTCCATGGAATGCCTTGTATTTTGGAAAGGAAATCCATAGTGTCCCTGCAGTAGGAGGGTAAATTAAAAACATAGTCGCAGAGGAAAAAGTCATGGTATATGGAGGAGTTTTCTAGTAAGCTTTGGTTGGCTGCAATGATGGGTCTCCCAGGTGGATTGGTGAGGTCTTGGTGCAACTTAGGGAGCATGTAAAATACTGGGACAGCTGGTGTCTTTATCATCAGGAAGAGGAATTCATTACGTCTCCGGGTCCCTTGCCCATACCATGTCTCTAATAGTTGGTGATATCGGACAATGGTATTGCTATAGTCAGCTTGGCTTGATCTTAAATAGCTACCTGAGAACTCCAGCTGCCGAATTGCTTCAGTCTTGTACTTATTGATATCCCACAGTACAACGTTCCCCCCTTTGTCAGAGGGCTTAATGACAAGAGAATTGGCATTCTGCAGGGATTGTAGGCCCACCCTCTGTGCAGATGTAAGGTTATTGCTAAAGGAATTATTCTGTTTCTCCCGGAGCCCCAAAAGCTCCGATAGAATCGTCTCGTGATATGTATAGATTCCATCATGTAGGGTCACTGGATTAAATCTGGATTTTGGCTTAAAATCCTTCCTACGCTTGTGATCAATAGTAATTCCCATATTAATCAGAAGTTCCCGATCCGTGTCCCAGTCTTTGCTACCCTGCTCAGTCTCTCTTGCCGCTGCCATTAGAACAATGTCACATACAGTCAAAGGGTCAGGTGCAAGACTCGGAGTACTGGGTGGTGGTGTCCAGGCAGGAACAGCCCCACCTTGTTTCAAAGTGTGGACCTTAAGAAGTTTTAGTTTCCTTATATACAGAAAAATGTCAATGCGGGCTCTTGGGAAATTAAAATTAGCAGTGGGGCAAAAGAACAAACCAAGTTTTAACACTGCACGTTCCTCATTGGTAATATTTTTGTGGGAGGAGATGTTAATAATAGAAAGATTGTTAGTATTAGATTGCTCACCCATCATTTGTTGCGCTTGGAATGCCGTTGTCCTTTCCCATAGGGTGTCTCGTTGTCTTTGGCCTTCGCCTACTCTCCTGGTTTGTCTTTTTCTTGTGCGCTGTTTCCGCCTTTTCCTCTTCCCCTGGGTGGTTTCTTTCTTCCACCCAGGCTTTCCCGTAAAAACGGCATTCAGTGAGTTAAGGAAAGGGGCCTCTTATTGGTGCCAGTATGCCAGGTGCCTCGTCCAGATCCGATGGAACATCCGAGCTGGATTCCGAGGTTCCAGGTTCCGCAGTGTGCGCCGTCTCGGATTACACAAAATCCCTCCTTGCTGAGTCATATTTGCGACCAAAGGTTAGTATACGTCCTTGGGCATAATCATTGCGGTCCCTTACAAATTTCCAACGCTTCTTGGATTTGATGCCTTCCTTTACTTCAGAAGCCTGACATCCATATCTTTTCAAAAAGGAAGCGATCTCACTCTGGGATTCATGCTTGTCCAGCATTTCACGAAGTGATTTAATTTATGCCTCAACTTGTTCCAACTCGAGGGCTGCATATTTGGCTAGCATTTCCAACATCTGCCTGTGTGTGGAAGCCATGAGTGCAGACCAATCCTCCAGGAGTTTGGGGTTGGGATTCTGATAAGTAGGTGTAATCAGGATCCGAAGTCCACATGGGACGCGCTCCACCTCGATGTAGTTGTGGAGCGAAATAACCTCCCAACTTCTGTTGATCTCCTTCTTGCACAGTTTTTCTAGTCTGTATAGTTCCTTTTTGAGGGTGGATGCGCCTCGCTCATGATAAAGAGATCGTAACAGCAGTTGGCCGCTTGCGTTGATCCCCTCTGGTAAATCCCTTTGAATACTAGGATATTTTTCACCAAGCCCCCGGTCTCCGTAACTTTACAGTTAATCCCGGCAGCCGTCCCAGAGTCTGTCGTGCAACGGGTATAGTGTCCTGGGGGGAAAACAGCAGCCGCTGATGACGTTCTCAGTTAGACAAGAATACCCCGTAGCTATGCTTGTAACAATTGTAACAATCTCTAGACACTGTCCGATATACGGCGGGGATCGTGTTACGGGAAAAAGGCAGCAACCATTTACGGGTTTATTTGGCAGCTTAGGAATCTTATCGTAGCAATGTCAATAAAAAAACTCCTGTCACGGCTCAATCTTTTCTCTCTGCAAACCGCTACCGTAGTCGGCAGCAACCACTGTTCACAAGTTTACTTTGCAGCTTAGGAATCTTATCGTAGCAATGTCAATATAAAAACTCCTTTCACGGCTCAATCTTTTCTCTCTGCAAACCGCTACCGTAGTCGGTAGCAACCACTGTTCACAAGTTTACTTTGCAGCTTAGGAATCTTATCGTAGCAATGTCAATATAAAAACTCCTTTCACGGCTCAATCTTTTCTCTCTGCAAACCGCTACCGTAGTCGGCAGCAACCACTGTTCACGAGTTTACTTTGCAGTTTAGGAATCTTATCGTAACAATGTCAGTAAAGAACTCCTGCCACGGCCCAATCTTTTCTCTCAGCATTCCGCTACTGTAGTAGCATCGCCTGCCACGTTTAGATTTAAACAATTGACTCTTACTCATGCAATCCTCCTCCGTGGTAGTGTCCTTGCCCAGTCGGACACAACTGGGTTAGGCGGCGATCGGAGCACCCCTGCCGCTTTCAGTCATAGAACCAGGACATACCGGACGTGTTTCGTGTGTGTGGGTGTGTGTGTGTGTGTGTGTGTGTGTGTGTGTGTGTGTGTGTGTGTGTGTGTGTGTGTGTGTGTGTGTGTGTGTGTGTGTGTGTGTGTGTGTGTGTGTGTGTGTGTGTGTATATATATATATATATATATATATATATATATATATATTCACTGAAAAAAAAATAGGTTTCAGGGGCGTTATAGTTAACTGGACATTTCACTCGTACAAAACCATAGAAATTGCCCTGTTATAGTTAGTTCAGCTAACTATAATTTGCGTGCCCGCAATGCACTGCTGATGACGTCACATATTACATCACTCATGACATGGTCAGTGACATCACTGATGACATCATCCAGTGAATGTGTGTTTTTCTGAAAATTAAATATGTTTTATATATGTATATCTCAAGCTCGATGGAAGAATAGATAGGAAAATAAGTGTGTAAATGGATGATTTGTTTTGTAAAATTGATTGTATAATGGACTGATAATCTTAGTGAATACATGGGTTAGTGAGTAATGTTTAAATATGTAAATATCTGTGTCAGTCTCTCGCTTTGTGTATAATTGGCTGCATGGGTTGGTAAGTAGCTACATGAGTGTCTATATGGGTTATTAGTTGGTTTTTTGAGTATTAGCATGAGTGTCTATGGTTCGGTGGGGGTATTACTTGGCGCATAGATGCATGAATGAGTGACTCACTGTTTGTATGTGTTTTGAAGAGAGCATGTGTGCAGGACTGTGGGTGGATTAGTGTGTGTATGGGTGTGTTAGTGAGTGAATGACTGTCTCAATAGTGTTTTTATGAGTAACTACATATGTTTTAAACTAGTATATGTGAGTATTGGTGTATATAAGTGAGTATATGTGAGAGTGAGAGATAGGAAGAGTTCCTGTATAATTAAGTATGTGTTTCTATAAGTGATTGTTTAAGAGAGTAAGTATATGTATGTTTCTGTAGAAGTAAGTGTAGTGGTGTGTGTATAACGGTATATGCAAGTAAATGGATGTTTGATTCTTTATTAGCATGAGTAACTGTGTGTGAGTAACTCTATGAATGAGTGGCGGTGTGTAATAGGATGTATAGGTGTAGGAGTACATATGATGAGTGAGTACATGTATGAGTGACTATATAGGACTGTTGGTGAATGGGTCAATGTGTATGTAGATCGTGGAATTACTGAATAAGTTGTTGTAACTGGTATTGGTATGTCCATTTTTTTGAAAATTTTAGTTTCTATTTTTGAATGTGTTTCTCAAAGGTTATATTAGGGTGAGAGGAGGTCTGCCACTCTATCACAAGGATGATGTCATTTGAGATGTCATCAGTGATGTAATCAGTGATGTCACTGACCAGGTCATGAGTGATGTAATATGTGACGTCATCAGCAGTGCATTGCGGGCGCGCGAGTTATAGTTAGCTGAACTAACTATATTGGGGGAATTTCTATGGTTTTGTACGAGTGAAATGTCCAGCTAACTATAACGCCCCTGAAACCTATGGTTTTTTCAGTGAATTTCAAAGGTTTTTTAAATGCTAGTTTCTAACTATGCCTACAGAAGCATAAAGAAGAAAAAACACACAAAAGAAGAAAAAGAAATGCAGAAAGAAGCAACAGAAGTCCTCAAAGACGAAGAAAAGTGCAGGAAGGAGGAAGACGTGCAGAAAGAACAAACAGAGGAGTAGAAATAGGCCTTTGTTGCAAAATCATCCTGTACCCTCAACTTTTTCAGATGGGTACTGGTGGTAACTGACTCTGACTAACCAGTCCTAGAGCCATTGCTAAGCTATAAGACACTTAAGAATACAGTGAAAACACCTACATACACTAGGGAACACTATGCGTTGGGGTACCCCTGTTATTAGCATGACCTCCTCTGTAAGCCCCTAGTATATAATAGGGCAGGGGGATTAAAACTACCTCTTAAAACGCGCCACAGGGTGCGTTCGCACACTGGTGAAGGGAGGGGGGGGAGCTGAGCTGATGTGTGCAAACACGCCCTGTGGCCGTTTTTATTTGGAGGATAAAGTCCCCTTGAATCCTGAGTGTCCATTGGGTACAACTAGCCCATCAGGTATCTCTAGTTAGCACCACAGAACTGGGTTGCAGAAAAAACGGGAATGGCCTGGTCCACCTCTCTGCAACGCAGCGCAGTAGCGCTTACTGGAAGCACCTGGTGGACTAGTTGGCCCCCATGGGCCCTCAGTATTGAATGGGAATTATTTCCCCCAACTTAAAATGCGCCATAGTGCTTGTTTGCACACGTCACCTCAGGCCCCGTCCCCTCCCTTCACCATTGTGTAAATACGACCTGTGGCCGTTCTAACTTGAGAGATTAAGTCCCCTTGAATCTTAAGGGTCCCTAGGGTCAAACTAGCCCACTAGGTACCTCCAGTAAGCGCCACAGAGCTGTGTTCCAGAAAGCTGTAAAAAGGGGCGTGGCCTCTGAACACCTGCAACGCAGCTCCCTGGCGCATACTGGAGATGCCTGTTGTGCTAGTTGGCCCTCAGGGACCCTCAGTATTGAAAGAGTTAAACCCAACTTAAAAAGCGCTAAGGGGCGTGTTTGAACAGTGGTGAAGGAAGGGGGCGTGGCCTGGGGTGACATGTGTGCAAACACACCCTGTGGCGCGGTTTAAGTTGGGGAATTAATTCCTCTTCAATCCTGAGGGTCCCTGGAGGCCAACTAGCCCACCAGGTACCTCCAGCACGCGCCAGAGAGCTGCGTTGCAGATGGGTGTTCAGAGGCCATGCCCATTTTTACAACCCTCTGCAACACAGCTCTGAGGGGCTTACTGGAGGTACCTGGTGGGCTAGTTGGCCTCCAGGGACCCTCAGGATTGAAGAGGAATTAATTCCCGAACTTAAAAGTGTGCCACAGGGTGTGTTTGCACACATGTCATCTCAGGCCCCGCCCCCTCCATTCACTGTGTAAACGCGCCCCGTGGCATGGTTTAAGTTGGGGAATTAACTCCCCTTGAATCCTGAGGGTCCCTGGGGTGCAACTAGCCCACCAGCTACCTCCAGTAAGCGCCACAGAGCTGCGTTGCAGAGAGGTGTAAAAAGGGGCGTGGCCTCAGAACACCTCTCTGCAACGCAGCCCCATGGCGCATACTGGAGGTTCCTGGTGGGCTAGTTGACCCCCAGTATTCAAGCGGAATTCTTTCCCCATCTGCAAACGCGCCAGGGGGTGCGTTTGCAGAGTGCTCAAAGGAGGGGACGTGGCCTTCGGCGCAATGCCGGTCCTTTTTAAAAAAAAAAAAAAAAAATTAAGAAGGGCTGTGCCCCCCCCCCCCCCCCCCTTTTTACCCCACTATCCTTGGCCCTGGCGACCCCATCCCCCAGGGCATGCCCCCAAATTTATAAATTTTTTAAAAAAAAATTGGGAAGGTGGCCGTGTGCCCCCCCACCTCTCCCCTCCACCCTTCGGAGGCCTTAATCAGCCCTGGGGACCCCATCCCCCGGGGCATGGCCTTTTTGAAAAAAAAACAATTGTTTTGGAGGGGGGCTGTGTTGCCCCCCTCCTCAGGCCACTTAAGGCCCCGGGGCCCCCATCCCCCGGGGCCACAGAGACTTTTATTGCATGGGCAAAGTGGGCTCTGGCCCAGGGCCCCAGCCTTTCAGGGGGCCCCCTGACAGAGTCAGCTCTGTTCTCCAGAGTTTTGCCCTAATGACCTGGAATATTTCTCAAACAGATTGTTTTAAATACTATTTTCCTTTAATTTATTTTTATGTACCTGATGTGTGAGAGTCTAGTACAGCCATTTTCCAGAGAAATGTTGTTTGTTTCATGCAATATACATAAAAGAATTTTCTTTAAGATCAAAACAAGGCCTTACATATAAGAAATGGGAGGGCGTCACAGAGATTATTTGCAGTAATATTGGTGAACTGCTGCTGTGTTACAATATTGAAAACACACATAACTATCCCTGAGTATTAGATGTAAACACATTTAGGGCCTCATTTATGAGAAGTGACGCATCGCTGTGTGAAAACAGGGATGCGCCACTTCTTAGCGCGCCCCCCATGCAACATGATGGATGCATCATATTTACTGTATGACGCATTATGTCGCAAGGAGTTACAGATACAGCAGCATTTCTGACGTATTTGTAGGCGCACAAGTGATGCATTGCTGGGGTGTGTCTGAAAATAGACGCAGCTCCAGTAATGTGTCCTTTCACATGGGGCAAGCCCCTTGTGAAAGGCCCTGCATCAGTCTTACACCTGCTGTGAGGCAGGTGTAAGATATTGACACAATGGCGTCCTAGAAGTGGCGCACTGAGTTCTCATAGATTTCAATGCGCCACTTCTACGAGGCTTTTTGCGGGGCAGCACCCACCCTGCATACAGGTATAATGTGGTGCAGGGGTTTACAAAGTGACGCATCTGCCTAGATGCGTCACTTTGTAAATAGGGCGCAACATGGCACATTTTTTTACGCTGCCGGTGCGTCACAAAACATGACGCACTGGCGGCATAAAAGGCCCTTAGAATTTGAACGAGTGTTCCTTTGCACTGTCAGGGACCTAATGAAATAGTGTATTTATCAAAGAGCGCAGCTACTCAGACTAGAGTGTCCTGGCACGTGACAGCGGGAGGAAAACGTGTGTAAAGGTTCTTCCTGAAAGAGAGTAGGTCTGTGGGTAGACTCAGGGAGGCTATTCCACAATTTTGCGCCTAGAAAGCAGAGGGATCTGCCTCCAGTGCGGGCAGGGCATATTTTAGGCTCGTTGGCCAGGTTGGCATTGGAAGATCTTAGGGGTCTAGATGTTGTGTAGCGATTAACTCACTTATTTAGGTAGCCGGCTTCTAAGCCGTGGAAAGCTTTAAAGAAGATGGTCATCGCTTTGAAGTCAATCCGTTCTTTTATGCGGAGCCAGTGTAGAGACTTAAGAATAGGTGTCATACTAGATCTGGGTTTAGGTCTCAGGATGGCTCTGGCCTCCACATTTTGTACTACTTGTAGGCGCTGGATAAGGGATTTGGGAAGACCGAAGTACAAGCTGTTGACATAGTCAAGCTTTTATGTCACCAGAGCCTGCACCGCGATCTTTCTGCTCTCAAGCGGTAACAGTGGCAGGAATTCTTTTAGCATCCAGAGTATGCCAAAGCAAGCGCCAGTTAGATTTTGGATTTGAAAGCGCATGGAGAGGGTCTTGTCTATGACAATTCCTAAGTTTTTGACTTTCTCCTTTTCCGCGGGCGGGGGCGGCAGATATTTTGGCCACCAAGTGCTCCTGTCAGGTGTTTCTGGATTACTAAAGAAAATAACTTCAGTTTTGTCCGGATTGCACTTCAGCTGATAGATCTTAAGCCAGTTAAAAACCTTTGTGAGGCAAGACCTAATCATTGCCCCGTCAAAGTCGGTTACTTTTTCACACGTAAAAATCAGCTGAGTGTCATCAGCATAGGAAACCATTTTGGCGCCCTCATCCTCTACCAGAAATGCACGGGGATAGATATATAATAAAAAGGGTAAGACTGAGAATGGAGCCCTGAGGGACACCTACATTCATGGCCGGAACTGGGGATGAGAAAGGGGGGGGAGCCAGATGTCCTGAGATCTATTTGCCAAGAAGGATGACATCCATGTTCAGGCAGTCCCCCCAGGCCGATGTTAGTAAGTCTCTCCAGGAGCCTCTCATGTGGGACCGTATCGAAGGCAGCCGACAGATCGAGCAGTATCAATACGTCCTTGCCTCCCTGGTCCAGCTTACCCTTGAGAAATTTAGTCACTTCCAGCAGAGAAGATTCCGTACTGTAGTTAGCCCTAAAACCGGATTGGGACTCATGAAGGAGCTTCCCATTTTCAATGTGTTTTTGGAGGGCCTTGTTTACATGCTTCTCTAATAATTTGGAGAGGGCCGGAAGAAGGGAGATTGGCCTGTAGTTGGCAGGGTCCTTCGGTTTGGCGTTAGCCTTTTTTATCAGTGGAAGAATCTTAGCATTCTTCCATAATTTCAGCATGTTGTCTGAGGAGAAGGAAGGAAGAGCTGTTTTATCGTGGGGTTTATGGTGGGAGCTAATAGGTTCAGGATATTCGCTGGACATGGGACGGTAGGCGAGCCAGACTTAATGCTTTGGAGAAGGGTCAGTGACTCTTCAAGCTGAAACTCAGGGAAAGCTAGTAAAGATGGAGGATCCAAGAGGTGAGATGTTAGTGAAGGCTTGTTGGATCACGGACATCTTTTGTGGAAGATTTGAGCTATTTGCTTAGACCATCCTTCCTTGCATGGCCCTGCCTTTGTGCCGACTTTCGGGGAGGTAAAGGATTTGACTATGCTAAACATTTCCTTACTCTTATTTTGGGCATTTTTTACCTTGGTTTGAAAGACGTTTTTCTTCTCTGCCTTCACAAGAATGTAATTAGCTTTTAAGTTGTCTTTATACACCTTCCTGTCCTCAGGTAGATAGGATTTACGCAATTTCGTTCAATTTTTCTACAATTTCTTTAGCTAGATCTGAGGGAATCGTTAAATCATGGAGCTGGTGGGGTCAAACTCTTTGAGGAGCGCGAAACAACCAGTACCGCTGCATCAATGTTGGTTCGGAGCCATGAATCTATTGAGAGGGCGTCCGAGTCGGGGCAGCCAGACAGCTCTGGTGAGGAATGACCGAGGGCGTCTGCGAACATCGGGATGGATATTTTATGGAACGTCCTGTAATTAGGGACCCTCTGCCCTGCGTTAGCCCGAGGGGCTGTGGCAGAGTTGGGAATGACGAATTTTGATAGGAGGTGGTCAGAACAGATAATGGGAAGAGGTAGGCTTACTGATATGTCAAAGTTGTGAAAGATTTGATTTAGGGTATGACCCTTCTCATGGGTGGCCGAAGAATTAGATGGAAACATGTTGCAGGCCTGCAGAGTCTCCAACAAGGAAATTGCTTGAGTTTCTTTTCCATTGTCCATATGTTTATTGAAATCTCCCAGAATAAGGCAGTTGTTGTATTTTAAGGCCAGGGAGGTGGTGGCTGTATTAAGCGTACTAATACAATTTCCAATGGCACTGGGAGGTCTGTAAATCAGAAAACCAGCTAAGCTATGATGGGGGAATAAGGGACAGCGGAAGCCTAAGGACTCTGCACCCTCGATTTTTTCCATCAGGAAGGGAGAGCAGTCTAGTTTTTTATTGTAAATTTTGGTGACACCACCCCGTTCCCACTCGGCCGGTCCCTCCTAAGGATTTTATAACCCGTAGGGATTGCCGAGGTGATAGTAGGGTTGGAGGCTTCAGACAGCCAGGTCTCAGTGAGAAATAAAAGATCAGGCTGTTCGTCTAAAAGTAGGCCATAAATGTGTGGTTCATGCTTTTGCATAGAGTGACAATTTAAAAGGATGGCCTTTAAGTCCTCTGTTTTCTTATTGTTTTTACACTTATTGTTGCGTGGGAGGGTCTTGGGTGTGAGTATCATGGTCTGGAGGAGAGACAAGTTGCACTTATTGCATCAAAAGTCTACCTCCAAGCTCGGATCAGCCGCTGTACACTGACATAATGGTAGCCGCCTAAGGCTAAGCAGTTTTTCCCTATTGTAATATAGTGGAAGAAACACACCGGAGGGGAACTGGGCAGCATGGCCGGCACTGGACGCCTCCGGAACGCCTCCAGGCGCAGACGGGCTTGCCTTTGGTGTGCCTTCGGCACGCCCGCTGCGCGCGTCCGTTTGCATCGGGAATATATAGGCTAATACCAATGATGCATACTGGATCGCTAACGCAGCTGAGGAAGTGGAAACTGAGTGGGCAGTAGTGTGGAGCCCGATAGTAGCCCCAACCCTCTGCACAATCGGCGTATCAGCCGCGGCCGACCAGGATTGGAGGAAAAGCGTGATGCGAATCGAAGCAGCTAAGGAGGTGTAGGCAAGCAGAATCCAGTAAAGTGCAAGTGCGCGTAGGTAGAAGAAATTGTTAAAAAGCACAGAGTAATTAAGCCACATATATACAATTTAAAAAGTATTAAAAACATAGTAGCATGGCAGGAAACACTAAATCCTACCACTGTCAGCTGCGCGTTTCTGTTTGCATCGGGAATTTATAGGCAAATGCCTATGATGAAAACTGGATCACTAACACAGCTGAGGAAGCGGAAACTGTGTGGGAAACAGGGGCTCAAATTGGAGCATAAAATCAAAGCTGTTCTGAACAGGGGCCCCCAAAATATGTTTGGCCCAGGGCCCCCAAAATCCTTAAGCTGTCCCTGCGGGGCCAGCCTTTGTTTTTTAAAATTTTTAAAAAATTATTTAAATTTTGGGGAGAGGGGCCGCGTGGCCCCCCTCCTGGGCCACTTGTAGCCCCGGGGATCCCATCCCCCGGGGCTGGCCCTCTCCGTTGGGGACCGTGGGGGCAGTCCCCAATCCCCCCACGGTCCCTGCCGGCTCCCCGTGTCCCTCGGGAGCCGGCATTGCTTTTCCACATGGGAAGCTGCTAAGATGCAGCTCCCTGTGTGGAAAAGCAATTTGGTTTAAATTTTGAAAGAGAGAGCAGGTTTCCCTGCTCTCTCTTTCAAAATTCAAACCAAGTTTGCTATGGCAGTGCGGGAGCCGCGAGGTTCCCGCCCTGCCATAGCAAACTACAGTGTCCCAGGGGTGGGCACCCCGGGACACTACAGGAGCCGGCCCTGGGGGGTGGCGGTCCCCAGGGCCATCACAGGCTCCAGGAGAGGTCCGCGTGGCCCCCCCTCCCACAATCTACAGAGTTCCGGGGGTGGTGGTCCCCAGGGCTGGGGGGTCCGTCACGGACCCCCCAATTTAAATATTTAGAGCCCAGGGGAGGTGGTGGTGGTCCCCGGGGCGTGTGGGGGGCCTTGAGCCCCCCCACACAGGGTATTTTCTTAAAGCTCCGTGGGTGGCGGTCCCAGGGGCTGGGGGGGCCCTCTGGGCCTCTCTATACATAATAACTATTGCTCCTGGGATTTGGCCCTCCGGGGGCTAATTACCAAAGATGCGCGGGAGCCTGCGCTTAGTTTTTCTTTTTTTATCGGCAGGATCCGCGCACCCAACGCTGATTTTGCCGATTTAAAAAAGAAAAAAAATATTTGGGTCTTGGGGGTCCTTGTGGGACGCCCTGAGCAGGCTTAGGGGGTCAGGGTGTTTCTACCCTGCCCCCTTTTTGCGTTTTGTGCATTTTTCCTTCTGTTTTCCTGTGCCTCGGTTCTACCGAGGCACAAGATGGCTGCCAACACTTCCTTGTTTGGAGTGTTGACAGCCAATTAGCATACAGCTCGTGCTCGGCAGGGTGCGCGGATCCACCGCGCCCATAGATATATATGTGATTTTACTTTTAATTTTCTCAGGAATTACTGAATGGATTTACACCATTTAACCAAAAGGCACGACTCTGAACCAAGGGCTACCTTTTTGCCAAATTTGGTGTAATTCCGTTCAGCAGTTCGGGGCTGTAGCTGCGACTAAAGGTTTCTATGGAAAATTGCATGGGGAAAACACGTTTTGGGACCCCCCTTTTTTTTTGGCCCCCGCTTGACGAATCAATCCGAGACTTTCACGATAGGAGCGGACTGGAACTGGCCAAAAGTTTTGAAAAATTCGCAAGGATTTGTAAACAGGCGCCAAAGTTATTGGGAATAGAACGTTGTGGATTTCCTATGAAAAATAGGTCCTAACTATAACGACCTACTGGCGACTGCCAGTAGGATACATATATATATATATAGATACCCTGTATATTTTTATTCTTTCTGTGTACATTGAGAATAAGAGTTATTTATTTATTTATTTAAACTATTTATACATCTGTTCTCTCTGCCCATTAGACTATCTTGACTTGCTGCTATTGTTTCTATCGTTGTTTCAGAGCACTATTTTGCACTGTTCCTTTAAGCACTTTAGCTTTTAAGATTGTTACAGACTATTTACCATCAGGGTATTTTCTTGTATAGAGTCTTACTATTTTTTCAATGCAATTTTATAACTGGAGATTTTATCTATTTATGGTTTTTAGCTTATTTAGAATTGTTGCACTAGCATTGCTATTTTTCCTACATGCTGCTAATATTACCAATAGGGGCTTTTAGTTCATTATGTTTGGTCAATTTCTTGTAACTCTATGCTCTTTTAGCATATGGATTTTATTCAGTGACAAGCTTCGTTTACCAGTACACCTGCATTTGAGTGTAACATGTATATTGCCAATCTGATTATTTAGATATGCTGAAATCTCCTTTGTTATTATATTTTGTTTTAGCTAGCACTCTATGCATTTTATTTCTCTTTTCTTTTTCAACATCATAATGTCAGTTTTATGCATTTACAAGGTTTTTTATTCGCCTTTCACGCATTTATTTAAGACATGACAGTATTGTGTGGTTTCCAAATCTGGACACTTGTCCTCTATTCTCTACACAGTTCTTACAAAGGGCAATTTAGGTAACTTTAGAGGCGGACTATACACTATGTATGCATTTGATTACCGCCTTTCTGTCATCTATTTGTGATTTTGGAGACATCTGTGTTTTTTCCTGTCATTACGATGTGCTATCCTTCATTAGCGTTCTTTTTTTGCATTTGTTATTTATAACAGCATTATCAACTATTCGGACATTGTGATACTGAATGATTAGAAAATTTTGGAGTCTGTTTTTCATTTCACTTCTTGGTTGGTGCTCAGTGTCTCTATTTATGACATCATCACACGGAGACGCATCATGTGATCAAGCTCCCTGCGTGGAGTGAAACGCGTCATGGAGGACACTGGTCTTGCTATTTTCTGAAACTTATATTTTTTTTTGAGGAAGGAAATAAATCACCTGCTTCACCCACTTTCTGTGTTGTGGGATGTTTCATTCGATTTCTGGAGGCGAGAGGTCCGTACCTTTACTTCTGCTGAAAATAGAGCGGAAAAGGACTGTTTCTATTTCTATTATATATATATATATATATATATCTCCCAGGTAATAGACACAGATGAAATGTTTATTTCAGAGCTGCAATCTGACGCGTTTCGGACAAAATGTCCTTGCTCACAGATATATATATGTGTGTGTATTACCTACTGACGGTCGCTATATAGGTAGTTCTAGTTAGGACCTTGTTTCTATACAAAAAGCGTTTTTACTTTTACCAATAACTTTGGCGCCGGTTGACGAATCATCGCAAATTTTTCAAAACCTATGGCCCGCTCCTGTCAGCTCCTATCTTGAAAGTTTCGGGGTGATTCGCCAAGCGGGGGCTGAGAAAAAAGGAGGGTCCCAAAACACGTTTTCTCCATGTTATTTCCCATAGGAAACTTTAGACACGACTACAGCCCGAATTGCTGAACGGAATTACACCAAATTTGGCAAAAAGGTAGCCTTTGGTTCAGAAATGGACCGTTTTTTAAAATGGTGCGAATCCGTTCAGTAGTTGCTAAGAAATTCAATAAATAAGAGTCAAAAAATCTACTTCCCATAGGAAACTTTATGCAAGGCTACAGCCGAAACTACTGAACGGCTTTACCCCAAATTTGGCAAAAAGGTACTGCTTGGCCCAGAAAGCGACCTTTTTAAAAATGGTGTAAATCCGTTCAGTAGTTGCCGACAAAATAAAAGTTTCGATATTTAGAGGCACGGAGGATCCGCGCACCCTCCCGATCACGAGCTTCATGCCCCGGGGCTTCTATTTTATAAAATATACACCTGTGGGGAGGTGCTCGAGGGCCCCCCCCCCCCCACACACACACGCCCTGGGTACCGCCACCTCCCCGGGGCACTAATATGCAAATTAGGAGGTCGGTAACGGACCCCCGAGCCCGGGGACCACCACCCCCTCGGGGCTGTGCAATAGGTGGGAGGGGGGCCGCGTGGCCCTCCTCCTGGAGCCCTTGATGGCCCTGGGAACCACCACCCCCCAGGGTCGGCTCCTGCAATGTCCTGGGGTGCCCACTGCTGTTTGCTCCCGCCCTGTCATTGCAAACTGCTTTGCTTCATTGAAGCGAGAGCAGGGAAACCTGCTCTCGCTTCAATGAAGCAAAGCAGATTGCTTTTCCACAAGGGGAGCTGCATGTTAGCAGCTCCCCATGTGGAAAAGCAATGCCGGCTCACGCGGGAAGCTGGCGGGACCGTGCGGGGCCTGAGGTGACATGTGTGCAAACACACCCTGTGGCGCGTTTTAAGTTGGGGAATTAATTCCCCTTCAATACTGGGGGGCAACTAGCCCACCAGGTGCTTCCAGTAAGCGCCACTGCGCTGCGTTGCAGAGAGGTGGGCCAGGCCACGCCCCTTTTTACACCTCTCTGCAACGCAGCTCTGTGGCGCTTACTGGAGGTACCTGGTTGGCTAGTTGGACCCCAGGGACGGTCAGGACTCAAGGGGACTGAATCTCCCCGTAGCGCGTTTTAAGAGGTAGTTTTAATCCCCCTGCCCTATTATGTACTAGGGACTTACAGAGGAGGTCATGCTAATCACAGGGGTACCCCAACGCATAGTGTTCCCTAGTTTATGTAGGTGTTTTCACTGTATTCTAAGTATCTTTTAGCATAGCACTGGCTCTAGGCCTGTTTAGGCAGTCAGTTACCACCAGTACTCGTCTGGAAAAAGTTGTGGGCACAGGATGATTTTTCAATAAGTCCTCTTTCTGCTCCTCTGTCGGTTCTTTCTGCACATGTCTTGCTTCTTCCTGCACTTTTCTTAGTCTTTGTGGACTTCTGTTGCTTCTTTCTGCATTTCTTTTGCTACTTTCTGTGCGTTTTTTCTTTTTTCTTCACATGTCCTACCTCTGTAGGCATAGTTAGAAACGCATTTAAAAAACCTTTGAAATTCACTGGAAAAAACATAGGTTTTAGGGAAAGTTCTAGTTAGTTGGACATTTCACTCGTACAAAACCATAGAAATTCCCCCGTTATAGTTAGTTTAGCTAACTATAACTCACGCCCCAGCAATGCACTGCTGATGATGTCACATATTACATCACTCCTGACATGGTGGGATGTGGGATGAGTGTAAAGCAGCCCTCAGGAAATGGTTGCTGCTAGCATCAACTACAACAGTAATCATTGGATCACACACAGAGATTCAATAATAAAAGGGTCTATAGTGTGTGCTGCAGTAAGGTAGGGACACTAGATGTGAAATAATACAGAAAAAATTCTATCGTAAAATAACCATAACTTGTGGTATACTAAGATACAGGCAGTAGATCTGAAATAATACACAAAAAGATTGTATCATAAAGGGTCCATCAGGTCTAGTGCACTTAGATAGCCACATCAAAAGCATTCAGCATGTGCACAGCCAGCGATGATGCGTGCTGCGGGCGGGCCGTACTAGGAGCAATATCTGTTGCCTACAACACTACATCATCTGCAATAGCGACTCGATCTGACTTGTAAACACTGCTGTCTGCAGTGTAGGCCAGAGAGCGGTCAGCAAGGGCCCACAGCCACGTGGCGTTGACTTGAGCCGTCCTGTTTTCCGTACGCGAAGCAACAAAAACTGTGTGCGGACGCGTATGCGTGGTGCGGACAGAGCGCACTGGAGCAATGTCTTTTGCCTAAAGGACTACGTCATCTAAAATAGCGACTCGTATCTGAATTGTGAACACTGCTGTCTGCAGTGTAAATTGAAGGCAGTAGTGAGCACAGTCTTCCATGAATACTTTTTCTCACTTCCTCTTCACAAAATACAACAACATAAATTAAACAAAACTCTGCAATAAATAAATCAAAACAATGCGAATTGCGATCTCTGCTGTCCACTGTGTACACTGTTATTCAGTGTTCTTTACCACTACCAAGAAGAATTTGGTCATTGTACTAGACCTATAAGTCATCTTTAAAAACTTCTTCAAGCAAGTATACTAAAAGGCTATTGTGTATATTTCAATAGAGGCTGTAGTTAGTTGCCTACTGGATTCTGTAATTAAACAATCACCACTCCATCTGAATTGTGAGCCCTGCTGACCGCACTGTAGGCCAGAGGCAGTTCTCATTAACGCCTCACAGCCACGTGCCGTTGGATTCGGAAGCATGCAGTTGGTTGCACCTGATCAGAGTGGGTACACGGAAATCATCACAAACTGTAACTTCTGACATCCTCAATCACAGAATTAACACCCCGTTTCACTGTTCCCACCTGCTGTACCACGGTGTACTCCACCGACTGCAGTCAACCAAGCCCAATAATCATGTGCAGCAGTTAGCTACGGAAGTACAGAGTCTGTGGCACCTCAACGGAGGGAGTTCTGTCAAAACCAAGCAGCAAGTAATATCGGACATCGTCCATTTTTGGATCAAGACACAGTTCCACTGTTGGGACCTAGAGTTGCTTGCACCTGGTTGAAGGGAGTACCTTCATCTCCACTCTCAGATACAGTTCTAACATCGTCCATAGTGGGATCAAGACCCCGTTCCACTGATCGGACCTGCTGTACCCCAGTGTACTCCACCGACTGCAGTCACACAACCCCAATAATCATGTGCAGCAATTAGATACGGAAGCACAGAGTCTGATGCACCTCAACTGAGGGAGTTCTGTGAAAACCAAGTAGCATGTAGTATCGGACGTCGTCCATTCTGGGATCAAGACACCGTTCCACTGTTGGGGGACCTAGAGTTGGTTACCTTAATCTCCACTCTCAGATGCAGTTCTAACATCATCCATTTTCGGATCAAGACCCGGTTCCACTGTTCGGACCTGCTGTACCGCAGTGTACTCCACTGACTGGTGCCAACCAAGCACAATAATCATGTGCAGCACTTAGCTATGGAAGCACAGAGCCTGATGCACGTCAACGCAGGGACTTCTGTGAGAATTCACAAGCAGCAGCTAATATCGGACATCGTCCATTGTGGGGTTAAGACACCGTTCCACTGTTGGGACCTAGAGTTGGTTACAGCTGGTCTAAAGGAGTACCTTCATCTGCACTCTCAGATGCAGTTCGAACATCGTCCATTGTGGGATCAAGACACCGTTCCACTGTTGGTACCTCTTCGACTACTGTGTTAGTAGTATACAGAGCACTTCACGGTGCTGGGCCTCAGGCTGGGCGCTGTCTGCCTCTGTCGCGGTAACCAGCGTTGATCTCAGGAGCCTTCCCAGCTCGCAGACCTCGGCCCAAAAACTTCCGCCAGCACGTGGTGGGCCCTCTTTCACATACGACTGTGTCGAAAGGTGAACTGTGGGGCATATGTGCGTCGCAGTGGCCATGCCGGTTTCTGGGTAGCAGCAGGCTGAGAGCATTATTCCCGCAGCCACCCTCGGTCACGGCGTCGGCCTCGTGGCGGTGTAAGCTGCGCAGACCTGGCAGACATGTTCGCCATTCCGGAAGAGAACCACACCCAGAGAAACGTGCCTTTTATTCATACCCCTACGCTAGCCTTGCGTACGCCAAGCCAGCCCACTACGCTAAAGATTTGGAGGGGGGGGGCACGTACGCGCTATGTTTTCGTGATATTCCCTATTTACTGTACTATCATGGTTGCGTCCACTGTCGACTTCACTCAATAGACCATCAGTGTATCTTGACATGTAAATGTGTGTGCTCTGCATACTCCAGTCTCTCCGGCACATCCCCTCAACACTTTGCATTGTATACTTTTATAATCGAGAATCACTTGCCTCCTTCGCACATACTTTTCTCCCATCTCTCCCCGCATTCTGCATTGTATGGCAGAGGTGCCATGCCATGTTTGGTTTGTGTACATGGCTAGCCACGGTTCCCACAGTACGTAGTGTTGTTGTGTCTGCTAGGTGTACATGTTGTTTGTCATGTTGTATGTGACTATATAAGGTAGCGTGTTTATTCATGAGCAGTGGTTTCGCCCATTTACATATCGCTGTCTTAAAGAGGATACAGAAGTTTTTCTCACAGGTGAAAAGTGCAACCACAATGGCAGTCATTCATTACTATGCAAGAATGTCCAACTGCACGACGCTTCTAAGCTTACAGCCCCCAATCTTGCGTGCTTTCTTAAAAGCACGCCAATTCCCACAATCAGACCAACATTCACACAGCTTTCTAACGGCAGTTTTATCTGCTTCTTAATAACATGGACTGCTACGCAATGGGAGCTGGCATACCGTATGTCCTTACTGTTTCAAACCGGATAACCTCATCTGGCAATCTCTGTTCCCACCCACACAAAGTAACTCCCAAAGTTCAACTTGGCCTTCAATACCTACTTTGAAAACAGATTTTATTAAATGGAGCAAACTGAAGGCGCTTTTGTTTCAAACAAAAGTGTCCCTTACCTCTCCAAAAGTAATTTATCTACTGCAGATAGCATGAACTTCAAGTAAAATACGCTCCCTTTTAAATACGAACCTCCCATTACACTTTGTGAATTGTTGCACAATTTTCAACTCATCTGACATTTAAAGTCTGGCACACATTTATAACATTGTCTCCTCTGGCCTTCTCACAGGCTTTCAAACTGTTTTTAGTCTAATACCAGACTTCATTCATTCGATCATCTCTGGAATAACAGCAACAGTGCCCATAATTCTCGCTCTGTTTGCGACCATCCTACTACTACTTTAGCTTCTTAAAAATGGCTACGCTCACTGTGGTAACAAGCATGTCCGACAGAATACGCCTCTACGCGAAGCTACATCCATACCGTGAAAAAATGGAACAGCTTTTCGGCTGCCTGCCTCTATCTATTATCGGAGCCAGCTACAACATGACATTTATTTACACATATACAATCTGCGTGCAACCGTCTTTTTAGTGAAAAACTTGCCCAATCGACTGGCGAATGGATCTATGCCTTGCCAACATCCCAGCAAACACTCCCGATATCCAGCAGGTAATGTATCTTGAAAACCATGAACTTGATTGTTCGGGCAGTGGAGCAATGGCGGATGCAACGCCCAAAGGTATCCTGGCGGAATGGGATTTCTGTGCAGCCGCGCAAGATCTCCTGCAACGTGCAACCTGTGACATCTTCGCAGATTGCCTGCCAATTCAAATTGCCGCTCCAACATTCGAGGAACATTACTGTCCCTTCGAGGATATGAATTGGATCGCTTCGCTTTTCTCACACGATGGCAACAATCGCCTCTTGGAACATTACGCATCTCAAGCCGCTGAAGAACTTCCGGACTGCAATCTCCAAGACTTGTAAGAAATTCACTTTATTCTTGGATTGATTTTTTCCAACTTTTTTGACTTTTTCCTATTACATTTTTTTAATACACTTCAATTGAACTATTTTCATATAATAACTTTCTAAGTATGCTTAGCCATTTGAACTCTGTTTTCATTATTGGCCCTTACCTCTCCACACTAAACAGGAATGGATGATGTATGGCCTATGCAAATACACTATTTACTTGCTAAATTACCCTAAACCCGACATCCATTTTGAAACCATATCTATTCTTTGTACACACATCTCTCTGCCTGCCTCTTATCCACGAAGCCCTTTCACACAAATTAACTCATCCTCAGCCTGTGCTCACGAACTGGCGATCAAGATAAAAAAACACGGCATTGTTTAGGAACTGGTTGGCACAGTGTGGTAATCGTATCCTACCTTTATTTTCATTTTAAAATTTACAGTCATTCATGTCTAATAGGTATTGTTTGTCACATTGAACTGTAACATGTAATGTGGAAATGACTGATGCAGGAGCTTACGTTTGAATACAACAGAAGCGGTTGGAGTTTGCCTCAGCTAGATGCCTTCGCTCTTGCACCAGTGGTTCCATTTATGGCACTTATATAAAGACACTTTTTATATAACTTGCAGACTCCATCGCTTTATCCCACACAACCACTTTCTTAAACACACCTAATTTCACCATTTGTCTTCTGTGGCACTGCAACATTCTGCATTATATTCTTCACGATTATTTCTTTATTCCTGCTTGCTAAAACACTCCATTGGATTCTTCAGACCGGTAGGGGTGAGTAGTTTGCTTCCCACTCCCGCTATAGTCTAAACTCATACTAACACCACTTGCACAGCTATGCTACAGCGGCCAGTATCCTACAACGCTCAGAGCACATCAGTTTACAGCAATCAGCTCAAGGTTTCATCCCCGAGTATACCGGCACCTCACCTCAGCACCATCTCAAAACAGCACTTTCACACCGGTAGGGGTGAATACATTGCTTCACATTCACTGTGTAGCACACCCTAACCACCCCACACACCTCACAGCGCTCCTACCCTTCTTTTTCCTACTCTTTTCGCCCTTTTTTCCCCTTACTCGCTTCAACGGAATCACAAAATTGCAGCCAACACTTCCTATTTGCAACCGCTCAGAGCGCTCACAACCAATAAGAAGCAAGCTTGTGCTTGTAACGCCTCAACCAATCACATGGCAGAATTCACAAATATCGATATTTGTAAATTTAGATATTTCTCAAAAACTACTGAACGGATTTACACCAAATTAACAAAAGTGTGCTTTCTAGACCAAGACCCTTCTCCCTGCCAAATTTGGGGTAATTTTGTTCACCCGTTCGACCTGTAGCCTTGTCTAAACTTTCCTATGGAAATTAACATAGAGAAAACCTGATTTGGGACCCCCCTTTTTTCTCAGCCCCCCCCTTGACGAATCCTCCCCAAACTTCTCACATATGAGCTGATATGAACAAAGAATTAGTTTGGAAAATTTCATGAAGATTCAGCAAATGACGCTGAAGTTATAAGCAGAATTACAAATGCTCTTCCTATGAAAACTTGGTCCTAACTATTGTGTGTGTGTGTGTGTGTGTGTGTGTGTGTGTGTGTGTGTGTGTGTGTGTGTGTGTGTGTGTGTGTGTGCGCACACACATGATAAGAAATTCTAGGGCTCTTAAACAGGATTTCATTAACACCTAAGCCAATTCAGCACCCAATATTAATTCCATGGAAGACAATATCTCTACCTGGCTGCTTGCCGCAAGCAACACACGTGCCCCCTCACATAATTCAAGCGGGCGAGCCAAGCCGACGCTCAGAAATGGTTCTCTGACTAATTAAAAAATCTAAAACTAGCCCTCCGTCCGAAAAAGAGGAGATGGAGCTTACGTTACTCCCCCAAAGAAAAAATTCAGTTCTTAAAGGCTCGCAAAGAGTACAAAAACGCGATTACTGCAGCCAAGGCCGCTCACTTCTCCGCTAGAATCGTGAGCCCCCACAATAGGTCAAAGGAAATTTTTATGATTGTTAATGACCTTTGCAATGCCGAGACAACACTCCCTAAACAGTCTCCTACTCAAGACCTATTTAACTCCCTGAATGACTACTTTATGAATAAAATTGCCAGCATTAAAGCCAGCATTTCCACTGCCAGGCATATATGGTGCCTTCACATACTTTGTGCACTAATACAGACATCTTAGATCACTTCCCCGCCATTTGTTCACAGACCTTCTGACTTGCTGGCCCAAGTCAAATCAGGCTCCCCTAGAGACTGCTGCCCTCCCCCTATATTCTAAAGGATATCTTTTCTGCTTTACCACACACCGCGCTGCCCTTTTTAAATGAATCTCTATCGCAAGGTCGGGTCCCTAGCGCGTTCAAGAATGCAATAGTGGTCTCCTAAAAAAACAAGGAGCTGATCCCCCTGAATCCTTTGAACTATCGTCCTAGTTCCTTGCTCCCATTTCTGGCCAAGATATTGGAGGCACATGTTGCCAGGTGTCTGTCGAACTTTATTAAACACTCTGAACACCTTGATTCTCACCAAGCTGGCTTCCGACCCGCTCACTCGAATGAGTCGGTTATACACGCGGTCCTGGACGCCTTACGAGCTAAGGCGGACAAGGGCACACCTCAGGCCCTGGGGCTCCTGGATCTGTCTACCGCATTTGACACGGTCGACCATGAAATCCTGATGGACCGTGTCAGACAGGCCGACATACAGGGTTCAGCCTTCGATTGGATTAAATCCTCCCTTGAGGGCCGCACCCAAGCAGTGCGTCTCGCCCCTTTCACTGCTACAAGGATCGCTACCACATGTGGGGTCCCACAAGGCTCATCGCTGTCTCCCCACCTGTTTAACCTTTACCTCCTGCCCTTGATTCACTCCCTAAGGAACAGGAAGGTAACCTTTTTTAACTACGCGGATGACCTCCAACTGATTTTTACTATAGATAACTCCCCTGACTCAATGCAGGATTTCCAAGCCACCATGCTTCATATTCAGCGTTGGATGGATCTTAGCCATCTTAAACTCAACCCTGGTAAGACCGAATTAGTTTTGGTCGGGAAGGCCCAGACCTTTTGGGTCCCACACTACTGGCCGACCGAACTGGGACCTCCCCCATCCCGTCCCCCTCGGTAAAAAGCTTAGGAGTCACCATAAACGCTGTTCTTTCGCTTAGAGGCCAAGTGGGGGCAGTGGTCTTCTCTTGTTTCTTCCAGCTATAGAAGATCGCCCACCTGCTAACCCACATTGCCCTCATACAGGTAGTGATCGCCCTGGTACTCTCTCATCTTGACTTCTCGAATTCAATCTACTTTGGCCCGCCTCTGTTTCTACTTAAATGCCTCCAGCTGGTGCAAAACCAAACTGCGAGACTTGTTCACAAACAACCAAAATGGTAATCTGCCAGACCTTTACTAGTAAAACTCCACTGGCTCCCAATCGCACAACGGGAAGCTTTCAAGACAGGGTGCCTAATTTTCAAGGCCCTTCATTGTAGGAGTCCTAAATTCATCAACTGCTTGATATCGAGGCATGCTTCGTCCTGCAACTTGCGCTCAGCACATCACCCCCACCTTCAAGCTTAAATGCCAGGGAGGGTGTAGGTTTTATTAGTTGGGCCCCAAATTCTGGAACTCCCTACCATTAGGGATTCGATCATGCAACAACCCCCTGGGGTTTAGAAAAATGCTCAAAACATGGTTATTTAAGCAGGCTCATGCGTAATCCGTTGTTGCCTTGATACTGTCCAAAGCAAAGCGCCAAGAAACCTTCCGGTGTAATATATATATATATTCACTGAAAAAACCATAGGTTTCACACATGTTATAGTTAGCGGAAATTTTACTGATAAAAAACCAGTGAAATTCCCCCGTTATAGTTAGCGCAGGCAACTATAACTCACGCGACCGCAATCCTCTGCTGATGCTAATACTGTATTTAGACACTTATTTGCCCATGTCTTCTTCCATACATTTTTAGCTATACATATATTACAAATATATTTTTTTCATAAAGACACATATGTCATCAGCAGAAGATTGCAGTCGCGTGAGTTATAGTTGCCTGCGCTAACTATAACGGGGGAATTTCACTGGTTTTTTATCAGTAAAATTTCCGCTAACTATAACATGTGTGAAACCTATGGTTTTTTCAGTGAATTTGCAAGGTTTTTTAAATGCTAATTCCTAACTATAACGTGTGTGAAACCTATGGTTTTTTCAGTGAATTAGTACGGTTTTTTAAATGCTATGTTTTTTTCCCTTATAATAAGCCCTGTACATTTGGTGGCCTTCGGCCACCAAAAGCACAGGGGGTGGGGTAAGTGTGGATAGTGTTTTTTGCCCTTAACAAAAGCCCTGTGCTTTTGGTGGCCTTCGGCCACCAAAAGCACAGGGGGTGGGGTAAGTGTGGATAGTGTTTTTTTTATTTTTATTTTTTTACCGTACGCTTACGGTAAGCGTACGGTAAGCGTACCCCGCGAAATTGCCGAAAAAAAAATAAAACCGTTTTTGCACTTGGGGGATGTTTGGGGACTCCCTCAACATGACTATGTGTCAAAACAGCCCCTTTACATGTTTTTGGGCTTGATATTTTAAAAATCACTCTCAGTGCGAGAGACAAAATGGCGGCCGCCGCTTCCTGGTTTCGGCCGATTCGAATGTTTACTAAGATCTAAGAGCCAATCAGAATCGCGCTCGCGCACGCCACCGTACGCTTACCGTAAGCGTACGGTAAGCGTACCGTAAGCTGGCTCAGATATATATATTGATTTAAAGGCTATTTTCTCAGAATCTACTGAACAGATTTACACCAAACCTACAAAAGGCACTTCCTTGACCTAGGGACTACCTCTCTGCCAAATTTTGAGTAATTCTGTTCAGCCGTTCGGGCTGTAGCTCGTTCTAAAGGTCCTATGGAAAAATGCATGGGAAAAACGCGTTTTGGGACCCCCCTTTTATCTCAGCCCCCGCTTGACGGATCCCCCCGAGACTTTCAGGGTAGGAGCGGAGCGTAGCGCCCCACCTATTTTGAGAAATTCGCGAGGATTCGTCGACCGGCGCCAAAGTTATTCAAAATAGAATGTTGAGGTTTTCCTATGGAAACGTGGTCCTAACTATAACTACCTACTGGCGACCGCCAGTAGGTAATATATATATCTCCACTTGACAGGCTCCCCCCATTGAAGATGCCGCACATGGCGTGTTGTAAAGTTATTTATTGGCAAGGCAGCATTTCACAACAGCTCCGCGGACACAGCTCAAGTCTGTCAAAATTCCCCTACGCATTGCGGGCGTCCTCGCCCTTGATCACGGGATGGCTTCCGAGGAGTAACAACGGAAATTACAAGTGCACTCGTGCAACCTTGCCAACAAACACGACATTCCATAGGCGCCGTTCAATGGTGGGAGCCTGTACATATGCATGTGTGTGTGTGTGTATGTATGTATGTATGTATGTATGTATGTATGTATATGTGTATATATATATATATATATATATATATATATATATATATATATATATATATATTGCGATTTCCTTCTGCTGAAGTGATCGGAGGGACACAGCGGGGATACCAGGAGGAGTACTTTATTAGAAGCAATGGCATGACGCGTTTCGGCCTTTTTCATATGCCATAAAACAAATGTGTCACCCACCAGTTTGCCTTTAAATGTTCAACGCTCTCACGTCGGTTGCGACACTTCAGCTGCGCCGAGTTAGTAAATGAGGCCTCCCTGCAGTCAACATCAATGAATCACAGTTCCCAGCAAGAACTTCCCCGGCTTACTGAGTGAGTGTCCCTTCTCGGCTGGATCCCATAGTGAGAGTTAGAAGGTGAACTATATGGTAGAGTGTTGAACTCGCCCTCTGGTACGAACCAATAAGCAGAGATATTAAATTGAGAACTTTCCGGGTTCTAACATGTGTTCGTGCGGCCCCCAGATGTCTGCAGCTCCTCCTCTGAGGAAGGCCAAGGTGGCTGAAATGCATACGGAGCTTGATCAACCGCTGAACTGAAATTCTAATTTTACCACGATGTGTGAGGCTCACTCTTACCCTTTGGGGGATATATATATATATATATATATATATACACACATACACATATACACACACACCCCCTCACCCTCCCTCCTCGTCGTGCTATGGGACTTATTTAAACGTTGATGTGACAGCATCCGGACAATAGCGGCATCTGAGGAAGGCAAATCAAAGCCGAAATGCATTATGCCCTGCAAAAGGTCCAATAAAGTGCTTCCAGAGGAATTTCCCCGTGTGGTCTCTTCCTTCTTGGTTCAGGAGGGGTTTTTTGGGATATTTTCACGTCAGCCAGAGGCGTGTTTAGAGGCCCTGTTCCACAAGCAGGCTGGAGCCTTACTGGAATCTGCATCTGCAGTTTTCGTTTTTCGCCAAGGTATTGGATAAGCTCCGGCCCGCCTCAGCGAGCAAGTAAAGTAAGGGCTGCTGCCAGGTGCAGATTGTCACTGTACGAGGAGTTGGTCTTACTTATTTCCAGCTCACGGCCCGACAGACTCTTGCTCTTGGGGCTGGAACATATGCGGGGACTCAAAGCCCTGAGGACACTTACCTGACCGAACCCCTTCTATCGGACACATCATGTCGAGTCCCACACAGCACCAGTCCACTGCGACGAGCATTCCAACACAGGTTCCCCACGCAACATCTTCCCAAGGTGAACTCTGAGAGTTGCAGTCAGCACCAGGCTACTTCTGACAGGCGATCACGTGACCTGGGGTGAACAGTGCTTGCACCAATTGAAGTGCTATGGGACTTATTTAAACGTTGATGTGACAGCATCCGGACAATAGCGGCATCTGAGGAAGGCTATTCATAGCCAAAATGCAATATGCCTTGCAAAAGGTCCAATAAAGTGCTTCCAGGGGAATTTCCCCGTGTGGCCTTTTCTTCTTGGATCAGGAGTCTTTTTGGGGAGATATATATGTATGTATATACATATATGTATATATATATATATATATATATATATTTTTTTTTTTCTACTGGCGGTCGCCAGTAGATATAGTTAGGACCTAGTTTCCCATATATATATGTGCGTGTATATATATATATGTATATCTGATAGAGACTTCTAGCCGCAGATTCCTTCATGTAGAATTATACCCAGGCGTGAGTCTGGATCCAGAAAACTTTTTTGCCCAGCATCACCCGACGTCAGCGAGGTCACATAAGTTTACCCCTCCCCCCCTGGCGTGCCTTCGTCAGTTTTTTTTCTTTTCCGCGTACAACACGGATCCGGTTTGTGCTCTGGGCCTGTTTAGGCCTTTCCCTAATGCTATTGCTGCGTGTGTGGGAACAGTGTGCGAATGCCTTCGGGCTTTAAAACTTGCACGTCGTGTGGCCCCCTTATGTCGGCGACGGATCCTCACCCCATCTGTATGTGGTGTTTGGGGGACCACCACGACTCCACTCATTGTGGTCCTTGCCGGCAGATGAAGCCGAAATCCCGGCGGGAGCGCTGGATGAAACTTCTTTCGGCTCGTGTGTTCAGGTCGGCGTGGGCGTTGGCAGAGGGTTCTCTGACCTGCGGCTTCCCTCGCAGACTTCGATCTTCTCCCAGGTCGCAAGAGCGCCGCTCAACTCTTTGTAAGTGTCGCAGTTTGTCCCCGAGGGTCGGGTTCCAGTCTGTCGGGGACGTGAGCTCTCTGCAGGTGGTGCGGCCCCACGCATTGTCCCCTTCTCCGCGTGGGGATGACCAGAGCCCAGATGGAGACATATGTGGCGGCTTTGCAGGCCTTGCTGACTTCTGCTCCTCCTCCTTCCCCCTCCTGGGATGTCAGCAGATCCCTTGCAGTGTGCGGGGCCCTCTGCGCCGTCGCCGGTGGCTCCGCCCCGGCTGGTTCGGATCCAGGCTCAGAGGATGTGGTGCGGCCCTTCAGGGGTCCCTCCTTCGGACCACGGCGCCTCTGCTTAGCTGCAAACTCGAGCAGGAGTCCCTGTGGTGTCGCGGGTGGTCGTCGGGGCTTGGATCGCACCCCCGAGCCCCTCTCGGTCCTCGGGACAGGTGGCAGCCTTGGCCGAGGTGACGCCGCTACGGCGCCACAGGGGTCGGCAGAGGGCCCATCTCGCCCTGTCATGGGTCGCGGCTGCCAGGGGACTTCTCGTCCCTCCCCAGGCCTTTCTCGTCCCTCCACGCAGGCGGCTGCCTTGTCGGAGGACAGGTCGGCGCTACCCCTTCGCCACCCTGGCTCCGGTCGAGCTCGACGACGGTGTCCTGCCTCAGGTTGTGGACTCTTCGGTGCCGGGCCGGCATCGGGTCGTTGACTCGTCTTAGGACGTCTCCTCTTCTCCAGAGTTTTGGCGGTTGCTGCTGTCATCCTCGCCGGAGTCGGGCCACCGTGTTGTGGCTTTTTCCCCGACGTCGTCTAAAGGTGACTCCTCGCCGTCTCCACGACCGCGGTCTTCGCCGGAGGAGCCGCAGGTCCCCCACTCCTCGTCCCTCTTCCTTCCTTCCGGCCTTGGCCCTTCCTCCGGTTGGCTTGGGGGATGGCCGCCTTAGCTTGCAGCTGTTACCCAACGAGGAGCTGCTTTCCCCTCCGCGGGGCCCAACGGAGGCGGGTGCGGCTTTCGCCAGCGCGGTTTCCACGGCTGTGGGAATTTTGCGCATGGGTGATCCAGCTACCCATTTCCCCGCAGATCATCTTCTGGAGGTTCTCTATCAGGGCTCTGGTGGTAGGGAACTGGTGCTTCCCTTCGAGGGTTCACTCCACTCTTCTCTCTTGGGGACTTGGGGCCGACCCGCCACGGGGGGACCCGGTGCCCCAGCACCTTCTGCACCTCCACCATCCGGCATTGCGTGATCCGGTGTGCATTTCTCTTCACCCTTTCACCAGGGGCCCCCTTCTGCAGTCTGCCTTTCCTGCTTTGCCACTGCTGTTGTCTTCCCCGTCACGGGAGGCACGCTGGCTGGACTCCTGGGGGCGCAATATGTTTGCCTCGACCAGTGCGGCTCTGCGGGCCCTTAACACACTGTGTGTTTTGGCTAGGGCCACTTCTTGCTTGTGGGATTCGGCGGAGTCCCTTATGTCTGCCGCTTCCCAGGAGGGTGCCTGTGTGGATGTGAGACACCATGTCTTGGATGGTCGGGAGCTGGCGTCATTTATCCTTTGCTCCGCTCCGGACATCTCGGAGGTGCTGGGTCGTGCCATGGCTTCTTCGGTGGCCCTTCATCGTCATGCCTGGCTTCGGGACAGTGGGTTCCCGGAGAATGTTCGAGAATGGCTGGTGGACCTTCCCTTCGATGGTGCTCTTTTGGCCGAGACTGTGGTTCTGTTGGCTAGCCCTTTTTGACTGTGTGTTTTTCCTTTGGGTTTTTTACACCATGCTGGGCCTGAGATTGGGCCTTCTGCGTTACCCTCTGGCTGCTTGATTGGCCTCCTGCTGGGTTTTTTGCCGCAGGTCTTTTGTGTTGTCCTCTGCTGCGGAGGTTTCCTCCTAAGAGGTTCCCATGTCTTGGGATATGACATGCCCTATGTGGGGCAGGGTTGGCTGTTATATAGCCATGGTATGTGCTGGGGAGTTGTGGTTGCCTGCGGGCTTTTGCTCTTTGTGGCGTTCTGGTATGTTGCGGATGCAACCTTCTTCTTCGCCTTTTTGCTTTGAGTGTTTCGTTCTGTGGTGTCCCTGACGTCTAGCAGAGCTTGCCAGTGCCGCCCTCTTTTCTTTCTGCACCGTTGTGCCTTCTTGGGGCTTTAGTGAGACTGTTATCCTGCCTTCACCGCTGCGTCCAGTGGGCCTTGCACTCGGTTCTACCTCTTCTCCCTGTTGGGGGGGGGGGGGTGGTAACTGACTTCTGGACCCTCTTGCGGGCGCAGTTTGTCCCTGCGGGGCATTGGACGATTCTTTCTGGGTGACCTTGAGTTCCCCTTTTCGGCTTCCGCCTGATTCTTGCTGCCGGCACCATCCTGTCTGGGAGTGCCTTTGCTCTGCCTCTTCTCCTTGGAGTCTCTCGGTTGCTCTTCTCCTTCGGTGCCCTTTCCTTGCCTTGGCCGGAGGTTTTGTTGCCTCGCGTGGGGTGTTTGGCCTCTTTGCGCCTTGCCTTCTTTCCTCTGCTTAGTGAGGACAGTCAATCTTCTTCTTCTCTTCTTTTCCCTTTGCCTGGGGGACGGGGCTCCTTGTCCTGTTTTCGGACTTGGCCCCTGTGTGGTCCTCTGCTATGCTCAGGTGGTTGGGGTCCGCTCGCAGACACTCCTTCCCCTTGGGTAGGGCTAGGGTATCTATTCTACCTGAAGGAATCTGCGTCTAGTAGTATCTATCAGAGGTACGAGTTACTTACCTTCGGTAACGATATATCTGATAGAGACGATTCTAGCCGCAGATTCCTTCACGGCCTGCCCTTCCCCGTTCTGCGAGGGCTTGTGATTTGGTCTTTTGCACTTGCTTCCCTGTGGGTGGCTGTGTCTCTATGAGTACATTCTTTCTGTCAGGCTGTCCCTTTTTCCTCCCCGCTGTCACTTGGGAGGGTAGGTTTCTTGGTACTTCCGGCTCTTTGCGATCCTTGAGGTTGGGGTCTTTTGGCTGTGCCTCTGCCCTTGCTCCTGATGGGGGTTATCACACTCTGTGATGGGGATGTCTTGGAGTTTTGTCGTCCCCTGTGTGTCCCCGACTGGTTCCCCTTCCTTGTCTTCGGTTGGGGTTGTAGTCCTGTTGCAGGTTATCGTGACATTTTTACATATGTCCCTTGTCTCCAGGGGGGCTGTCCCTGTACTGACAGGGTTGCTGCTCTGTTCTTTATTCTTTCCCTGCCTTTGGGTACTGCAGTGCCAGGCGCTGCTCCTTATGGTGTTGTTCCTCAACATTCTTTTTTCTGCTCTTTCGTACACTGTTCCTATACTCTCACAGTTTTGTCTGCTGACTCCGCATTGTGTCACGGAAATGTTCTCCAAAGAAAACTGACGTAGGCGCGCTGGGGTGCGACTTATGTGACCTCGCTGACGTCACGTACGCGGAAGACTCCTGGGCGGAGTCGCATGATGCCGTTCCCCCGGCACGCGGGGATGCTGGGCAAAAAAGATTTCCGGATCCAGTCTCACGCCTGGGGGATAATTCTACGTGAAGGAATCTGCGGCTAGAATCGTCTCTACCAGATGTTATGTTATGTTATTTTAATTTTTTCAGCGCACAGCTACTCTGAAGTGTCCAGGCGCTAACAACAGAAAGGCGGCCTAAAAACACAGAAGTCCATTAAAACAGCAGAGTCTTCAGGGACTTCCTAAACAGACGAGGCTCACAGATAGCCCTCAAAGTCAGAGGAAGTGAATTCCAGGCAAGGCAGGCTCTACGGGCAAACGAGTTGCCCCCCAACCGTTGACGCTTAAATTTGGGGACCTGCTTCAACAGCAAAGAGGACGACCTCAACTGTCTCCTAGGCATGTAAAAGGAGAATCTGTCCTGCAAATACAAGGGGCCTAAACCATAAAGGGCCTGTTGCATGATAGACAGCATTTTGAATTTGAGTCGTGATTCCACAGGAAGCCAATGAAGTGACCGAAGCTGTGCCTGAGCGCTATGCCTGGGGGACAGCCCCCCTAGAAGTCTGGCAGCCGAATTTTGGACCACCTGCAATTTCTTTACAAGGTAGCCCGGGCTGCCAACCAGGAGGGCATTTGCGTAATCCAGGCGGGAGAGAACCAGTGCACGCACCAACGTCTCTCTGTCCCTGTATGGCAGCAAGGGAAAAAACTTCTTCAGACTCCTCAGCAGCCCAAAACATGTGCCAGCTAGTTTTTTTACATGTGATGCAAAGTTCAAGTTCTCGTCGAACCAGACGCCGAGATTTTTTACGGCCCCATTAATCACTGGGGGACATGGAAAGCCCGAGGGCCAGAGTCTTGCTCTAAACTCAGAAGAGAAAGAGCCGAACAACAGGACCTCCGACTTTGCCTCATTGCATTTCAGCTGTGCATTAGCCAACCACTAAAAGACAGAGGACAAACACTGATGAGGTCTAGCCACTGAGTCGTCTTCCTTGTTCCAAGTGAACAGCAGCTGGGTATCATCAGCGTAGGCAATCACTTTAGCCCGCCGAGACTCCGCCAGAAAAATCAGCGGAGTCACATAGATGTTAAATAACAGAGGGCTAAGTGACGACCCTTATGGTACCCCCGTGGTAACCCTCAAGGGGACCGAGGCGCACGGAGGGAGCCAAACCTGCTGCATCCTTCCCTCCAAAAAGGAGCTGATCCAAAGCAGTGCTCTCCCAGATAAACCAATATCCGAAAGGCGGTCAAGGAGCATGGCATGGGGCACCGTGTCGAACGCCGCCGAGAGATTAAGCAGTATCAGTGCAGCTCTCCCGCCGGCATCCAGACACTCCAGAATCGACTCCGAAACCTCCAACAGAGCAGATTCGGTACTGTAGGAGGCACGGAATCCAGATTGCGCCGGATGGAGCACACCTGCACCCTCGACGAAATTAGTCAGTTGGGACGTGACCGCCTTCTCGCAAACTTTGGCCAAACTAGGCAGAAGCGAGATGGGGCGGTAGTTTTCTGGGAGCAAAGGATCAAGGGATGGCTTTTTAAGAAGAGGCAAAATTAAAGCATGCGCTTCCTTTACTGAATGATTAACCAGGAAATTAACCTCTGAGTTGATGGTATCAGCCACATCCGAAAGTAGTCTAGCAGCGCACGGGTCGTTAGGCGAGCCAGACTTGAGGGCTTTAAGAATTCTAAGGCAGCCAATCAAGTCAATGGGACAAAACTCAGAGAAGCTGGAAATCAGAGAGGCCCTGGGCAGGAAAGGAGCCCAGACCTCCTCAAGGGCCGAAATGTCTCCTGAATGCTAATAATTTTATCCCTAAAAAAAGATGCCAGGGTATTACACCAGGCTGCCGAGACAGGGGCTACTGCCACCTGAGAACTAGGGGCTAGGAAACTCTGCACTATGGCAAAGATCTCTTTAGAGTTGTTATTAGCACGTTCGATACGGGCTGCATAATACAGACCCTTGGCCTCCCCTATCTCTCTGTAGTAAAGTTTTTGTTTAGATCTAAGAATCTCTTTATCATGGTGCTGATATCCACCAGATCGCCAGGTCCTCTCCGCAACTTTGCAGACGTGCTTAAGACTCCGCAACGTGGGAGTGAACCATGGCTTAGAAGGTGCATCTCTTCTCAGCCTTGGCGGCCCTACTGCCGACACCGAAGCCACCAGTAATCCAATCCGCAAAATGGGTGACATTTACCTCCAAGCCTGTGCCGAAAATGGGCAGAGAGGCATCTAGCGCAAGGCTGAGCTGAATAGGATCAACCTTCCTGGAGAGGGGCGGGCGTTTACAGTTGGACTGTCTCCATAACTCTCGCAAGGCCCAAGAAAAGAAGATAGGAAAGTGATCAGACCACGCCACTGGACGCGGCTTCATAACTAATATGGGGAAATTTGTGCAAATTATATCTAGAGTGTGGCCACCCTGATGAGTTGGGAACATGACCCCTTGGGAGAGATTCACGAGATGTAGGGAGTCTAAAAAGGCTACAGAATCAGCCTCCTCGCTACAATCAAGGTGGATGTTAACATCCCCAAGGAGTACAAACTTCGAGAACCTCAGGGCCTTCTCTGCTAATCCCTCACCACAAGACGCTAGGAAGTTCACAGCTGAGCCAGGGGGGCGATAGATCAGAGAGCCACCAAGAGTGAATTGGGCCGAAAGTTGGAGACTAAATTTCAAAGCTTCTCAATGGCACCAAAGAGTAGAAATTTCACTCCGAAAGGTCCAGTTGTCCCTATACCAAATGGCCAAGCCACCACCTCTGCCAGAGCAGCGATCCACCCGGTGAACTTTAATTCCCACAGGCGTAGCCATGGCCACTACAGGATTAGAGAAGGCGTCTAGCCAAGACTCAGTCACAAACAAGATATCCAGTTTATTATCTGTGACCAGATCAAACACATCCACACAATGCTTCTTCACAGATCTCGCATTAATGAGGCAGGCGCTGATGGTTACAGAACTTAAAGAGACATCAGCTAAACCCATCGGTGTCAGCTCCGGTGAAAAGTGAAACGCACAGTCACTACAAGAAAAGTCATTGGGGGGAACTTTAGAACAAACTTTATAAGTTGGACACGGAGGGGGTTGCAGGGATTTCAGCCTCTCTGCCGAGAAGATAATAGGGGAGAAGGACTCTGAGGCAAAATGGGCAGAATAACATGCCCTGGGCCCTGACTGTGCGCTGACGGGCGCAGACGGGCTTGCCTTAGGCGCGCCCGCTGCGCTCGTCTGCTGCGCTTCCTGTCAGGCCTCCTACTTAAATAGTGTGGCTGGGACCGGGGTTCTGCGTGCAACATCTAGAGCGCTGACCGCGAAAAACGCGCGTCGCCTTCAAGATGGCCGCTGTGATACAGAAAGTCCCCCAGAGGAGCAGGCCGTTACACGATGCTCATACCAAATTCACACAATTAAAATAAACCCCCCCCAATTTCCCTCAATAAAACGAACAGTGAAACAAAATGCAATTTAAAATGGAGATCGGGCTAAACGCAGCCTTTCAGATACATTGTTACCGTAGGAAAGTAACTGGTACGTATTTATGTGTGTGTATATATATGTGTGTGTGTGTGTGTGTGTGTGTGTGTGTGTATATATGTATATATCTGAAAGAAACACGTTAGTTAGATTCCTCACCTTAGAATATCCCCAGGCGTCAGACTGGATCCGGAAGATTTTTCGTCAGCAATACCCCTTGCGCGTCGCTAGGCGTCGTCTGCGGCTCCGTCGTCGGCGTCGTGCTCCGGGATGACGTCGTCGGAGTACTTAGACGCCGCCCTCGCGCGCTGACGTCAGTTCTTCTTTTTTCCGCGCCAGTAAGCGCAGATCCGGGAGAGCTACCCCTTTAGTCAATTTTTGACTAACTTTTTTGATCCTTTTTGATCGTGTCTCGACACCGGTGCCGGTAGGATGCCTGGGTTTAAAGCCTGTACGGACTGTAACCGATTGATGTCGGTTACGGACCATCACCGCCGGTGCCTTTACTGCTTGGGCCTCGATCACGACGCGGAGTCGTGTTCGGACTGCAAGGCCCTGACCTCGAAGGCTAGACGGGAGCGGTCCCGTAAGCTTCTCGAGATTCGCCACTATGCTCCGCGCGCCTCTCGATCCCGGTCCAGGAGGAGGTCCAAGGATCGGTCGCGGAGCCGCAGCCGACGTCACCATCGGTCGTCGGGATCCAAGGCTTCGGGTAAGTCGAAGCATTCCAAGAAGTCCAAGAGGCGACACCGCTCTTCGGACTCCCCTCGCCGGTCGCGCGACTCGGCCGAGGGTCAGGGTGGTTCCACCCCCGCGGCTCCGGCGGAGCCGCAGGCGCCGCACACGTCCCCATACCCTCCGGTCCCTGGGACTGACGCGACGCCGGCGGAAGTCAGTGCCTTCCTCTCGGCCATGAGGAACCTGGCTCCGCCGTCGGCGCCCGCTGGTGCGCCTTCGGGCCCCACGGACCCGACTGGGCTGCCTTGCCTGCCGGTGGCTCCGGCCCCGGCGCCGTTGACGGCTCCGGCCTCGACGCCGCAAGCGCCCGAGGGACCCGTTCTCGAGTCCCCGTCGACGCCGGTCGACCTCGTCACGCCTCCTCCGCCGGCGTCGACACCGGTACCACCGCCGACGTCGACTCCGCTCGACGTCGTGCCCCAGTTCAGTCCCACTCCGGGCCCGGCGCCGGTCCGGCGTCGATGGACGCCGAGATCGGCGCCACTAGAGACACATTATGTCTACCGCCCGACTCCGTTACTTTCTCCTCTATACCAGGAGTCGGATGATGGGGACAACTGGGAGGGATCCGAGGATCCTATGGCCGTTTAGGCTCAACTGTCCCAGGACTGGGCAGATGAATTGGGGGAGGCCAGTGGCCTGGATACCTCTCCAGACACTGGATTTGTCTCTCCTCCGACTGTGGCTTCGGAGGAGGGCGCTGCTTTCTCTGTGGTGCTGCGCAAGGCGGCCGCAGCCCTTGGGCTCGAGCTGCCTGCCGTGGCTGTGAGGACTAACGTCCTTACTGAGGTGCTTCAGTCTGCGGCAAGCTCCACTGAGCCTCTGCTGCAATTCAATGAGGCCCTCAATGACGTTCTGCAGGGCACCTGGTCCAAGCCCTCCACAGTTCCTCCTGTGGACAGGAACGTCGCCAGGCGCCACCGCCCTGCTCCGGGCGACCCCAGTTTTCTGTCCCAACACCCTACCCCTGAGAGCCTGGTTATCCAGGCCTCCACCTCCCAATCCTCTTTCCCGACCGCCCCGCCGGACCGGGATTCCAAGAGACTAGAACAGTTTGGCAAGAAGCTGTTCTCTTCCCTTAGTTTGGGCCGCTTGTCTCTTGGACCGTTATTCCCACTCTCTGTGGGATGCGGTGGAGGACGCGCTGCCCCTGTGTCCGGAGGAGGTCCGGACACGACTTACCCAGGCTCTGGCCGATGGGAGGGATGCCGCGCGACATGCTATACGTTGTGGGCTTGACACCACGGACTCGCTGGGTAGGGCCATTTCTACCACAGTGGCGCTTAGACGTCACGCCTGGCTGCGGTCCACGTCATTTTCGGGCGATGTCCAGAGCACTCTCATGGACATGCCGTTTGATGGCACTCGCCTGTTTGGCGAGAAAGCGGACAGTGCGCTCTACGGCCAAGTCCTTGGGCCTCTCGGCCCCGCGGTCGCAATCTTCCGCCTTTTGCCCCTTTCGTGGCCAAGGAAGGGGTGCCTCCTCACGTGCGCCTGGCCACCAGCCGCAGATCCAACCTGCGCGCGGACGTGGTTTCCGCCGAGGCGGTTCTGGAGGACGACGAGGTCAGCCCACATCCACCCCGGCAGCATCCGCCTCAAAGCCTTCCTAGTCCGAGCTTTCAGGCCCATTCCACGCCAGTGGGCGGCAGAGTTCGCCATCACCTGCTCCACTTGTGGTCCATCACATCGGACAGGTGGGTGCTGCAAATCGTCCGAAGGGGCTACTCCCTCCCCTTCGAGACGACCCCTCCAGCCATGCCACCGCAGCACCACCGTATCTCGGGGGATCATTTGAATCTTCTCCACGAGGAAGTTTCGGCCCTCTTGGCCAAGGGGGCCGTCGAGCGCGTTCCGAGTCCAGAAGTAGGTCGTGGTTGTTATTCCCACTACTTTCTGGTTCCCAAGAAGGGCAAAGGGGGCCTACGCCCTATCTTGGACCTCCGGAACGTCAATGCCTTCCTCCGGAAGGAAAGGTTCAAGATGTTGACTTTGGCTCAGGTTCTAGCTGCCCTAGACCCCGGAGACTGGATGGTAGCGTTGGACTTGCAGGACGCATATTTCCACATCCCCGTCCTGCCGGCCCACCGGCGTTACCTGCGGTTCACGGTGGGCCAAGAGCACTTTCAGTTTACCGTGCTCCCCTTCGGCCTCACCAGTGCCCCTCGGGTGTTCACGAAAGTGATGGCGGTGGTCGCAGCTCATCTGCGCAGATCAGGGGTTCCAGTCTTCCCCTATCTCGACGACTGGTTGTTGAAGGCGGGCTCGCCCCAGGCAATCGTCTCCCACCTCCAGACTATGGCGGATCTCCTGCATTTGCTGGGGTTTTCCATCAACGTGCCGAAGTCACACCTGAGTCCCTCTCAGACGCTCCTTTTCATCGGAGCGGTTCTCGATTCGGTGCAGTTCGGGTCTATCCACCGGAACAGCGGGTCCGGGATATACAGGCCCTGATTCCCATCTTTCGGCCTCTATCCTGGGTTTCGGTCAGGATAGTGTTGCGGCTTCTGGGGCTGATGGCCTCCTGCATCCTACTAGTGCATCACGCCAGGCGGCGCATGCGGGCTCTGCAGTGGGACCTGAAGTTTCAGTGGGCCCAGCATCACGGCAACCTGTCCGACCATGTCTTGATCTCGGAGGGCACTGCACAGCAGTTGCAGTGGTGGCTCACGGACCGCGATTGGGTCATGGGCAGAAGCCTCTCCCTTCCCCAACCGGAGCATGTCGTAGTGACGGATGCGTTCCTCCTGGGATGGGGTGGCCATATGGGAGAGGCGGAGATCAGAGGCCTCTGGTCTCCGGCGGAGTCTCGTCTCCACATCAACCTGTTGGAGTTGAGAGCGATCCGACTTGCACTGAAAGCCTTCCTTCCCTCTGTCAGGGGAAGTGTCGTGCAGGTGTTCACGGACAACACCACCGCCATGTGGTATTGCAAAAAACAGGGCGGGGTGGGGTCGTGGACCCTTTGTCAGGAGGCCCTGCGCCTCTGGACGTGGCTGGAACACCAGGGCGTCACCCTAGTGGTTCAACATCTGGCGGGCTCTCTGAACGCCAGAGCAGACGAACTCAGCCGCCGGTGCATGATGGATCACGAATGGCGTCTGAACTCCGAAGTGGCGCAAGGTCTCTTTCAGCAGTGGGGAGAGCCTTGGTTAGATCTATTCGCCACCGAAGAGAATGCGCAATGTCAGCAGTTCTGCGCGTTGGAATTTCCAAGGCGGCACTCGCTCGGCGACGCTTTTCGTCACGAGTGGAGTTGCGGTCTGTTGTACGCCTTTCCGCCTATACCACTTCTGCCCAGAGTGCTGAAGAAGATCAGGCGCGACCGGGCCCAAGTCATCTTGGTGGCTCCGGATTGGGCACGAAGGTACTGGTATCCCGAGCTACTCAGTATGTTGACATATCCTCCGATACATCTGCCCCTTCGGGAGGACCTTCTGTCGCAGCAGCAGGGGACGGTCCTCCACCCGAACCTGTCCAGCCTCCACCTCCATGCGTGGAGATTGAGCGGCGACAGTTGATGCCATTTGACTTGCCTCCTGAAGTCTGTGATATCATTCTGGCAGCCAGGCGTCCCTCCACAAAGTCGGTATACGCCTGCCGGTGGAACAAATTTGTGTCATGGTGCACAGCAAAGGCCGTGGATCCCCTTTCCGCCCCTCTTTCTGAGGTTCTCCTCTTTCTTCTTTCTTTGGCCCGGCAGGGCTCTGCCCTGGGCACCCTGAAAGGTTATCTTGCTGCCATCTCTGCCTTCTTGCGGCTTCCTGATCAGCCTTCTCTTTTCAAGTCCCCTGTGGTTACACGCTTTCTAAAAGGCATTACTCACACGTTCCCTCCTGTCCCTTTTGTAATGCCTCAGTGGGACTTGAATCTTGTTCTCACATTTCTAATGTGTTCTCCCTTTGAGCCTCTTCGTAATTGTCCTCTTCGTCTGCTGACGCTTAAGACTGCTTTTCTGGTAGCCATCACCTCGGCTAGACGGGTGAGTGAGCTCCAGGCTTTATCTTCAAAGCCTCCTTTTCTATCTGTTAATCCGGACAAGGTTGTCCTTCGTCCTCGTCCCTCCTTTCTTCCGAAAGTGGTGACTCCATTTCATCTTGGGCAGTCTGTCACCTTGCCCACCTTCTTTCCGCCTCCGCATCCTTCCAAAGAGGAAGAGAGGCTCCACCGTCTGGACCCAAAACGTGTGCTCTCTTTTTATTTGGACCGCACAAAGCAGTTCCGGGTGGACGACCAACTTTTCGTTGGATACGTGGGTGCTAAGAAGGGGAAAGCTGTGCACAAACGGACCATCTCTCGGTGGGTCGTTTTGTGCATCAAAATTTGTTACTCCTTGGCTAAAAAGGACCCTCCTGTTGGGGCTGCGCGCCCATTCTACTCGGGCCACAGCGGCTACTACTGCTTTATGACGGGGTGTCCCTTTGCAGGATATCTGTCAGGCGGCGACGTGGGCTTCGCTACACACGTTTGCCAGGCATTACTGCCTTGACAGCCAAGTCCGGAGGGAAGGCTTCTTTGGCCGTTCTGTCCTCCAGGACTTTCTGGTGTGATCTTGGTTCGCAGACCGACCACCGGGGATGGTATTGCTTGGGTATCTATTCTAAGGTGAGGAATCTAACTAACGTGTTTCTTTCAGATGAACAAGTTACTTACCTTCGGTAACGATGTATCTGTAAGAAACATTAGTTAGTTAGATTCCTCACCGACCCACCCATCTTCCCCGTTCTGCGAACTGACATCTAGGGTTAAGGTTATCCTTTTCAGGCCCCTAGATTTTATTTTTGGCACCAGTGTCGGTCTTTGCATGGCTCTGCATTCCTGGCGCGGAAGGCTGTGTACAAGAACTGACGTCAGCGCGCGAGGGCGGCGTCTAAGTACTCCGACGTGATCCCGGCGCACGACGCCGACGACGGACGCGGAGCCGCAGACGACGCCTAGCGACGCGCAAGGGGTATTGCTGACGAAAAATCATCCGGATCCAGTCTGACGCCTGGGAATATTCTAAGGTGAGGAATCTAACTAACTAATGTTTCTTACAGATACATCGTTACCGAAGGTAAGTAACTTGTTCATATATGTTAGGATTTTTCAGCATCTTCGTGCAATTCTGCACAGTGATCCTGCATACCCTGTAGCACGCCATTTTAAGAGAACCCAAACAATGGTGTAACATGCCTGAAATATTTTGTGGTAGGGTCAGTTCCGAAATCTCGAAGAGGGGGAAATCGTGAACGTCAGTTGAGACAACTTGAAACCAAAATGATTTTGGAATTTGATAGTAAATGGCCAAACGGGTTGAACAATACAGAGGATATGTACAATTTTCTTTAATGCCTCTAGTTCCCCGTTTTGTGTACTCATCGACTTTGTGAATATATAACTTTGCCAGGATATGTGTCTTTTATCTAACACAAAGTTTTGTTTACTTCTTTTGTTTTAATAAGTAGGTATCCGAATAGCTCTAATGCCTTCTATATGAAAACAAATAATTTTAACACCTCTTTGCACTATCTTTCCGATATGATGAATTTTAGGAATGTTATTAATATGATTTAAACAATATTACCCAGGATTTTTTTTTATTGTTAGTAATATTTATGCATTTTAATCATACGGATTGCACTTTAATTCAAAATACGTTTGCACTATTTGCACAGTTTTGCATAGTAACTTGATTGCTGCTTTGTTTTAATTTTTGCACTTTAGTGAGTCTTCCATATTACAGCATTCTTTTTAACATTTAAATCTTGCAATTGTATTTTAAATATTTAATATATATATCTCATTTAGCGGCTTTTTCTGATAGGATTTATCCATTTATTAGAAATAGGGAACTTTAGGCCCTGTAAACAAATGTCCAAATTAAAGGAAGAGTAAGAAATATAATCTTGATTGTATATATTTTAGAATACAACTCTTCTTTTACCAGCGTATTTATACAAATAGAATGGTCAGAATAGCATACATTATGAGGTCAATTTGCTGCTAATTGTGAATAATAATCAAATGTAGCTTTATTTTATAATTGCATTTATGAGCATTTGCAAAATTGAGACTTATCTCTGTTTCGTTGACTAAAACGAAATGAAGCTCATCAAACCGAATGAAAGTATGTTTTCACTTTTCATGGTTAGGTGACCAAAAATGTGATGGGGGTGGGTGTGCACTTTAAGCATTTAAGAAAAGTAATTTCTGCTGTGACCCGTATGTCAACAAGGGCTCTTGGGCCCGAAACGCGTCGTATGCTGGGACATTGGTCTAAATAAATCATCTCGCCAGATTCCTGTAGTCTGTCTCCTTTTTCTCCAGTTTCTGGAGGTTTTTGGAGTTTACGATTTGCTGATATATATGTATATGTATATATATATATATATATATATATATATATATATATCTACTGGCAGTCGCCAGTAGATTTTATATATATATATATATATATATATATATATATATATATTCACTGAAAAAACCATAGGTTTCACACACGTTATAGTTACGAATTAGCATTTAAAAAACCTTGCAAATTCACTTAAAAAAACATAGGTTTCACACATTTTATAGTTAGCTGGACATTTCACTCGTAAAAAACCAATGAAATTCCCCCGTTATAGTTAGTGCAGGCAACTATAACTCACGCGACCGCAATCCTCTGCTGATGACCTCAGATATTACATCACTGTATTTGGACACTTATTTACCCATTTCTTTTTCCTAAATCTTTAGCTATACATTTATTACTAATATTTATTTTTCATAAATACACATATGTCATCAGTGATGTAATATCTGAGGTCATCAGCAGAGGATTGCGGTCGCGTGAATTATAGGTGCCTGCAGTAACTATAACGGGGGAATTTCATTGTTTTTTTACGAGTGAAATGTCCAGCTAACTATAACATGTGTGAAACCTGTGGTTTTTTAAGTGAATTTGCAAGGTTTTTTAAATGCTAATTCGTAACTATAACGTGTGTGAAACCTATGTTTTTTTCAGTGAATTTGTACGTTTTTTTAAATGCTAAGTTATGTATTTATTAATAAAAAAAAATTCAGGTTTTTCACCGTGCGCCCACCGTGTTTTTTTTTTTTTTTAAACTCGCTCGGTGCGCGCACCCTGCGCGCACTGTGGGCGCTCGGTGCGCTTCTCGCACTGAGCACCCACGGTTCGCAGTTCGTGCCGTGCGCGCACCTCGCGATTTTTAAAAAATAAAAAAGATTGTTTTTTTCTCCCTTGGGGGTCCTTCTGTGACCCCCTGACCAAGGCTAGGGGGTCAGGAACTGTCCACTCTGCCCCCTTTTCACGTTCTCCACCTTTTTTTTCACCCCCTCAGACTGCGAGAGACAAAATGCCGACACTTGCTGGTTTCGACCGATTCGAATGTTTACCGACATCTGACAACCAATCAGAATTGCGCTCGCGCACGGCAGGGTGCGCGCACAGTGTGCGCGCGTATAGATATTGATATGCTTTTAAATGCTATTTTCTCAGGAAATACTGAACAGATTTACACCAAAAGACACTTCCTTGACCTTATGGCTACCTCTCTGCCAAATTTCACGGAATTCTGTTCAGCCATTCGGGGTGTAGCTGTGTCTAAAGGTCCTATGGAAAATAACATGGGGAAAACGCGTTTTGGGACCCCCCCTTTTTTCTCGGCCCCCGCTTGACGAATCACCCCGAGACTTTCAGGGTGGGAGCTGAGCGGAGCGCCCCATTAGTTTTGAAAATTTCGCGAGGATTCGTCAACCGGCGCCAAAGTTATTCAAAATAGAATTTTGAGATTTCCTATGGAAACTAGGTTGTAACTATAACTATCTACTGGCGACTGCCAGTAGATTATATATATATATATATATATATATATATATATATATATATATATATATATATATAATCTACTGGCAGTCGCCAGTAGATAGTTATAGTTAGGACCTAGTTTCCTATATATATGTGTATATATATGTATGTGTGTATATGTGTATATATATGTATGTGTGTATATATATATATATATATATATATTTGAAAGGAAACTCGGCAGCGTCCCCCACCAGAGCATCCACGGCACCAAGGAGTTCACAACACGGCAAGGTCAGTTGGATATCTTTTTTTATTTTATCTTCTTCACCAAGTGCACAACAACAGGGACGGTCGACGCGTTTCGGCGAATGCCTTCAACTGGACCATAGAGTCCCGATTTCTAGACAATCTTTTTAAAGTGACAAGTGCAGTAAAAACAGAAAATTCACCTTATGTGTTTCAATAAGCTAGAATGTTAACCCACATTCAACTTCTACTAACGTGGCATACGTTCGGTGCCATTTTACATTTCAATTTGATTTTTTTCTTTTTTTTCTTTTTTTTGCGAATTATTGCATATTGTAATTTTGATCTTATTAACAGATAAACAAACAAATTAGGCAGTTTTGTTTAGTAAAGTACTCGTCAGGATTGGAAAGCATTGATGTGAACAAATATGGGCCATTGAATATACATGCCTTTGCTCATATACACATTCTAAAAAGATAGCATTGCCTGAGTTAGGGAACAGCCTTAAGACACAAAGGAGAGCCAGTCGACAATTAAAAGTTAAAAGTCAAAAGTCAAAAAACCATGGTTTCAAATACTACACTCCAGAGCAAAAAAGTTATAAAAGCTTGAAGTTAGATACGAAAGTGACTTGTGCAATGTGCAAGTTATATCTCAACAAATTGTCAATTCAAAGATAATATTATCCTACAGGCGAAGGGGAAGGGAGAAAGATAAGTATCCAATAAAGTACAGCAAAGCATATTGTTCACTAAAAAAATTTAAGTAATTAATTTAAAGTGCAGGTGTGTTGTGCAAAAATGCAATTTTTAGACTCATAAGTACAGACTACCATAACTGTCACATAGTGCAAAGATATTGTGCTAAAGAGCAGTTTCAACCCCTTAGGATCTATGATTTGATGCTGCGAATTATCTAAGTTTACATACAGTACTATTATGTTGTGCAAAGTTGCAATTTCAAGTATATTATCAATAATAGTTTCATAGCTTCAAGAACTCTTTTTTTTATCTCTATATGTTTTTGCTCGGGATACACCACGATTCATTAATTATTTTGGCAGTCAATTTGGTTTCAGTCTTAATCGGCCTTGTATTCCCCTTATTTTCTCCACTCAATGTCAATAGTCAAGGTTGGATCTTCATGAATCTCATAGATGAACATGTAGTTCTGCATCCAAATTATGGCCAAAGGGTTTTTCTGTTCCAAGAGCTAAGATGAATCTGGACTCAGCTCTTCTTAGTTCCAGAGTTATATCTCCCCCTCTCTCATTTGGTTTCATCATTTTAGCTCCAAAATAGCGTAATCCTTCTGAATTCCCTTGATGTTTTTCGAAAAAGTGTTTAGCCATAGGATACGCCAGATCTCGGTTTTTTATTGCTCGTAAATGTTGTAGGATGCGCAGCTTTAATTTATTGATGGTACTTCCAACATATAGTTGTTTACATGGGCATTCTAAAACTTATACCATGTATTTTGTTTCACACGTGGTATGTGCAGTGATCCATTCCTTTTTACCATTGGCTAGTGTATATGACAGTGTGTTATTGCCATGTTCACATGCTTTACATTTGGAACATTTCCAAAAACCAGGTGTGGTTAACCATGTTGCTTTTTCATTTTTGGGTATATTCAAATGACTTTGTGTTAAAATATCACCTAATGAAGAGGTCTTCCTATAGGTTATTTTAGGAGTCGATGGTAAAGTTTTCTTTAGTGAATCATCAAGCAATAAAATGTTCCAATTCTTTTTAATGATTTTCCTTAGGCACTTATTTTCAAAATTAAAATCCATAATTATCCTCACTGTTTCATCATTGTCCGTATCATCTCGTTCTTTCAATAGTTCTGTTCTCGGTTTTTCCATTGTTCTCTTCTTTGAATCAGTTATAACTTTCAGGGGATAATCTCTTGCCAGGAATCTAGCACTCTCGTCTTCTAAATTTGTCTCTGTCATAGATTTCCGAACAATTCCTCTTGATGCGGAGCATCTCACCATACGGAATGCTCCATTTTAGATGTTGTGGGTGTCCGCTATTGGCATGGAGGATGCTGTTAGTTGCTGTGGGTTTCCGATGGATTCTGGTGCAGATCTTTTGTTCACATATGAACACTTCTACATCCAAGTAGGTTACTTGATTTTTACTCCAGTTGGATGTGAAGGATAGATTATAATTATTCTCATTCAGGCTCTGGATGAATTCTTCCAAGGACGATTCGTCTCCTTCCCACACTACAAACAAATCGTCTATGTACCTCATCCATGCTTTGATGTTAGGCCTGTGTCTGCTTTTCAAAATGCCATCTTCTTCAAGGAACAAGAAGAACGAACGAGAGACGGCGATACCACCTTACGCCGCAAGTCTAGATTTTGCCCACTCAACCATCAGGTCCCAGTGGAGATCGTGGCATTCGAACAAGCCATCATGAGAGAAGTAGGAAGTCTCAAAGACCAAACCAAGAGACCATTTGTGAATGTATCCAGAGCTGAACAAATAGCTTTGGATACACTACGGAAAAATGGTGACCTGGTAATAAAACCTGCCGATAAAGGCGGAGGTATTGTGCTGCTCAGTAGAGAAGGGTATGATCAGCAATGCACAGACCTCCTATCTGACAGGAAGTTCTATGAGATCATCACAACGGACCCAACAGAACGTCTACAAAGAACCTTCACACTGATGGTTGACAAAGCGGAAATTAACAACTGGATCTCCAAGAGTGAAGCAGAGTTCCTGGTAGCCCGAACACCTAGAATGCCGTATTTTTATTCCCTTCCCAAGATTCATAAGGAACGAAGACCACCGCCGGGAAGACCGATTGTCTCCGGGATCGATTCGGTCCTGGAACCTCTATCACAGTTTGCGGACCACTATCTAAAACCACTAGTACAACAGACACCTACCTATCTTAAGGATACTAAAGATCTCCTTAACCTCCTAAGGGACCAACAATTCACAGAAGGAAGTATGCTACTAGTTGTTTTGGACGTCAAAAGTCTGTACACCAGTCTCCCACAGAAGAAAACACTGGACACGCTTGAAGAGCTGCTGTTCAATCAGCAGTGGAACCACAAGACACCCAGACATTTCATTCTGGAGTGCTGCAGACTAGCGCTTACCGAGAACCATTTCGAGTACAACCAAACCATGTACCGACAATGCCATGGTACTTCCATGGGAAGTACCTTCGCGCCGAGCGTGGCCGGATTATATGTGAACGATTTCGAAGCGAACTTTGTACAGAGCCCTACCAATCCATTCCTCAAACGAATTATCTTTTGGAAACTGTACATCGATGATGTCCTGCTGATTTGGGAAGGTGATATGGGAACCCTCGTCGACTTTCACCAATGGTTGAACATCAGAGATGAGTGGCTCAAATTTACCTACTCAGCAAGTCCAAATAAACTCGACTTCCTGGATGTCACCATCTTTATTGATAACAATACCATTCAGACAAAAACTTTTTTTAAACCCACTGCTAAGAACAGCTTACTTTCCTTTAAAAGCTTCCATCCACGTCCAATGAGGGAGAACCTTCCGTATAGTCAGTTCCTCCGACTTAGACGCAACTGTAGTAACATCCAGGACTACAAAGAACAAGCGAAAGATCTTCGTGAGAAATGAATGAAAAGAGATTACCCTCCAAGTACCATCAAGAAATGTCAAAAGAGGGCTAGAAACCAACAGAGAGAAACCCTAATGGAAACAACTGTGAAAGAATCTACTAAAGATCTGGTCACGTGTGTCAGCACCTACAGTCCGGTATCCAATGACGTTAAGAAAATCATTAACAAGAACTGGAAAATCTTAACGTCAGGTGCTTTAAAATGGCCCAAACCTAGATTCTCAAATAAGAGGACTCTGAACCTAAAGGACATACTGGTACACACAAGACCCCCTCAAAAACCTAGTTTGGACACGACCTTGAGTCTCTGGAGCAAATCACCAGTAACTGGCCATTACCCCTGTGGCACATGTTCAGTTTGCCATCTCACAAAAGCAGCCAAAACCTTGCAACTACTGCCAGATTTACAATGGACAATCCGAACACATACAAATTGTAATACCACCCATGTGATCTATATGATTACATGTCCTTGCGAACTACGCTATATTGGGATGACATGCCGCAGAGTCAAACAACGACTCTGCGAACATAGGAGTAATATCAAATGTAAAAAAAACTCTACTAAAATGAGTAACCATTACCTGGAGAAAGGACACACGATCAATCACCTTCAGTGGGTAATTTTGGAAACACTTACCGTCAAAAATCACAACGCAGAAAAAATCTTGTTCGAAAAAGAACAAAGATGGGTCCACCGTCTATGCACTCATGTACATGGATTAAATGATAACATCCCGTGGTTAAGCATCTACAAATGATAACTGTAGCGTAAAAAGTTAAAATATGGATCTTGAACTACACCATAGTTGAAGGATGTACCTCTTTATTATAATAAGTCTCACCATAACCTTGGAATAACCTTAAACCACCTTCCATAAACTACCTACTTCTTATGAGTATCACCCTTATAAAAGCACTCTTTCAAAGACTTTGGCCACACTAAAAGTCGAAAAAAGTGAATTTCTACATTTCACGACTACTGGTTATGCTCCTCAAAGATAAATATACTCGGAATCATACAAAAACTTTTTAAAGACTTTTTCGGGGCAATATGAACATTACGTTTTAAGTGATGACAGGATCTGCTCCATGTGATCTGAGTCGATTACCAGGCGACATGAGTATCACCCACATGAGAGCCCTCTACTAACGATCTTAGCCACATCAAAGGTCGAGAAACGTAAATTTCTGCACTGCATGGCTCAATGATATGTTTGAAGAACAATTGCTTGAAAGGCATCTTTTGCATCACTCTAAAACTTTGAGACCGTTGCGGGACAATATGAACACTCCGTCTTCAAGTGTTGACAGGATGCGCTTCTTGTTACTTGAGTTAGACCACTTTTGCAATTTAGTAATCTTCCCCTATTTTGTAAATCCAAGATATTTTCTATCAATGGAATATTTTTCGGTTGACAAAAACGTTTTTGTAAGCGAAGCCGTCTTTCAACAGGAACCATAAGAAACTCAGATTGTCAATTCTGTCTATCTGTGTGATGGCCCCACCTACTTAAGTCCTGACCCGGCTTACTGGGCTGCATACCGGGGCAAGAGAGGCGGCGGCAGAACAAGTCACAAACTTCCCAGCGCAAGGTAACGACTGGAACACACACGAGGACGCCGACGAAGGAACGTAATGTATTTGTTCTTTCTTAATATTTTGCTTGTTCCTTCCCTTTTTTCAAGAGCGGGATTTAGCCTCCTGTACCCGATGGTTTCCTCAACTTGAGTAAACAAGGTATTCTTTTCCCTAATACCATCTGATTGTATGATTTAATGCCTGAATGAGCTTTCACGCAGGTTAAAAAACTAAACGGAATTTTTAGCAAAATGATTTAAGCTCTACAGCTGTGCGCACAATGACCAATTCCACCCATGGTAACATTCCCCTCCCAATTAGCACACTCCTTTTGTTAATTGCAGCGTAAAACAGTAATACCTAAACAGGCATTCATGATGCGATTGTCCTTATTTTGTGATATCAGAGATGCAGTCCACTGTGTTTTATTTAGATGCATCTTACCATTTCTTCCCCCACTAAGGCTATTACCACGCAATCAGAAACGATAGCATTATACCAGCATGTCCTACCGCGCTTTACACGCTAAAACGCGAACGGTCTCTGTATCATTGTTTGACAAAAATTGGTATTGTTTTGTGTTTAATGACAAAAATGGATCTTGGGTTTGTGATTTTGTCTTCTTACAATTTGCTTTTAATACAAAAAGAGGGCTATTTTTTGCCGTAACTTAATGTCAATATGAGCCTTTGTGTTAATTGGCATTATTACCATAAAAGTATTGCCATTTTACAGTTGCAACAACGGCTGATGCTCTAAGTTTTGAACACAGCTACAGCATCCAGACTGAATATGAGTCTTCATCATTCTTTCTCTCCCTCCCCCCCCCCGTTTTTCATTTCAAACGGGTTCAAATTGAATTCTTATTTTATTTTTTGGCTGGACTAATCACTCCATCCTCGTCAAGGAATCCCTTGAATATTAGGGTCCTCCACACTTACACTTGGTCCTGATGAAAGCCCACCTGACCCTCAGGGGCACGAGACAGGGCTGAAACATGTCGACCTATCTTTTGGACTTTTTCACCTAGTGCATTAGACCCTAAAGCGTCTATCTATGCACGATATACGTTTTTAATAAACCCGAACCCAGTTCTATTAAAAAAATGTTTTGACTGGCTGTACGAGTTTTTTAACTTACACTCACGTTGATCACCTCACCCCACACTACGATCACTACTGAAAAAACCAGAGGCAAAAACCTCCGGGTGGAGGAAGCACACAGTAACACGATGATGATGCTGTCACATTGTTAAGCACAAGCGGATAATCGAACATACCGCTGAAATACCACCTGCGATAAACGTGATTGAGGGTTTCTTAACAGTCCCTGACCTGGTGATGCTTACCTTGGTTCTTTCAGGGCCAGTGATCCACTCTCAATCTGATATTTAGATATCTGTAAAAGAATCTGAGTGGGTCGCAACTCCTTCTTTCTCCCTCCACTTGATTCATACATCTTCCCAGACTGCCATAAATAAATTGGCATACGTCGGGGCAAAGGAAGTCCCCATTGCTGTGCCTTGTCTCTGAACAAATATCTCCCCATTAAAAAGAAAAACATTGTGTCCGGCAATGATTCAACATGTCTATGATCATTTGTGAATGTTCCAAAAAGCTCAATGATCTGGTTTCCAAAAAAGCATTGACTGCTGCAAGACCATCTTTATGGCAAATAGACGTATACAATGAGGTTACATCTATTGTAATCAAGATCTGATGCTCGTTCCAATGGATAGTTTTTAATTTGTTCAGAAAAGCCGTGGTATCTTTTAAATATGAGGGTAATTTCATCACATATTCAATCAGTAACACATCGATGTAATGAGATGTTCTTTCCAAAAATGAACCCATTGAGCCGACAATTGGTCTGCCTAGAGGATCTATTGTTGATGTATGCACTTTTGGGAGAATGTAAATGATAGGTGTAACCGGATTATCAACTTTGAGGTACATGAATTCCTCGAAGTTGATTAGCCCTCTCTCTTTCCAGGTTAATAGTTGTTGATGATATTCTGCGGTCCATTGCATCGTCGGTTTTTTATCCAATTTTTTGTAATGATCCAGATTCCTGAGTTGCCTGTAGGCTTCAGCAATGTATTGCTCTCGATTTTGTAGAACAATATTGCCGCCTTTATCGGCGGCTCTTATAATGATGTTATGATTATCTCTTCATTCCTTCATTGCTTTCTCTTCCCCCCCCCCCCCGTGAGAGATTCCATGATGGTTTATTATGTCTCCTTTGTTTTCTCATGGACAGTTGATTGATTTCATCTACTACGATCTCGTGAAATAGGTCAATCTTATTTCCTGGGGGTAACTGTGGACAAAATTTAGACTTAGACTTTAACCCACTTTCTCCACCTACATGAGTGTTAATACCTTCTTCTTGGCAAAATCTTAGGTCATCTTCAATGCTGGAACTAGAACTAGTATGGCTGTCTGGGTTCGAGCTCCCAAGATTGGACAATATCTTTAAAGCTGGCAGATCTTTACGGTTTAATGGGGTGATGTTTAGAATTTTAATAGTTGAGTCCCCTCCTGCTGATGTCGACTTTTCTTCAAAGTATTTTTTTAATTTGACCTTGCGACAAAATTTGTATAGGTCGATTCGTACATTTGGAACGTCTAAGGTTGTATTAGGGCAGAAAGTTAGTCCTTTGTTAAGCAGGCTAATATGATCCGAATTCAAGATCAAGCTGGAAAGGTTGATGACTAGATTTTGACTAAGTGAAGTTTTTTATTTTTGCTTTTTCTTTTCTTCTCCTCTTTTTGGCCTTGCTCCTTCTCTTGCCACGTCTTATTGGGGTGGGTTTTGACCCCTCCCCCTTCCCCATGTTGTTGTTCTTGGTCGGCCTTGTTGTCGCGTTTCCATCTGGGCTAATATATATATGTGTGTGTATGTGTCTATAGATAGATATCTATCCTGAGCAAGGCCCTGTGTGGCTGAAACGCGTTGGTTTGACAGTCTGGGTCTGTTTGTTTAATAAATGCAAACAAAGAATCCCGATAGTGGCGTTATTTTGGTTCTAAAAATTAATTCAGACCACGGATTCGGCCTCACGACCGCACCCGCTGCTGAGCGCTCTGGCTGTGTTTCCTATTGTATGCTATATTTGTATATGTGTGTGTGTGTGTGTGCGGGTATATATATATATATATATATGTGTGTTTTTAACACTGACAGAGAAAATCGGTATGTCATCTTTCAGAGGTAGATACAAGGAGTACCATTTAATTTGAGTACTAAAATGCCCCATATGTGTAGCTATTAGTGGATGGGCATCTACAATGAAAGTGGTATGTAAATAACATTAATATGCATTATTATTACCATCAACATAATTATGTATGGAGTGTTACATGGACTAACGTACGCTTTCCGATGTCTCCGAACTCAATAAAGTCTGATATTGGCTTGGCGAGCCTAATGTTTTATATATATATGTACTGACACGGTCCTGGTCCTTAAACTGTTTTTGTGACAATCCGACCCATTCCCTCATTCATAATGTATTTATCCTTCATGACAAAATAAGAGACGTAGAGAGTTTAATGCAGAAATCACGAGCTGACTTATGCTCGACCAGAGCGCAGCGCATATGCTTCAGGAGCCCTGGCCTGTGCAGCATCAAAGTCTGGGCCACGCATTTACAGCACTGGAAGGGATGGGATAGATGGAAAGGTGACTGTTCATTTTTAGGTTTTGCCTGCTGTGCTTGCGAAATCACTTGTAATTATTAGGTTCCATTTGCAATGTGCTTTCGTAATCTCTTGTAATGAATAAATGGAAATCTTAAAAGGGGCTTACAACCCACCAGTTACTTAACGTTCGTTGGCTTCGCCATCACTCATTTTCTTGCTTCTCACTGTTCAGCAGCATCAGGTTTCACTTCATCTTTCCTCTCCCTGTTGTTCGGCTGTTCCCTGGAGCATGGACCAAGTACAGTTTCCAGCCGGGAGCCGATGTCCTTCCACTGTCCACATGCTCCTCCAGTTACTATGTATACTCCAGAAGAGTGCACGTTTTTTTCTGATGGTCTCCCCTCCACTCTCGCACCCCTTGAACATCGTTGCTTGCACCCAGAGCCCCTTCCCCACATGTTGTTGCTTGCACCAGCCCCCACGTATTAAGTAAACATTCAACAACAGTCCAGCACACATGGTTCCGTGGTTTGCAGTCCCTTTTTGCCACTGAAATACTTAGATGGTAATCAAAACGTGCTGTGGAAAGGGAGGGTGTCACTGCTGGACTGTATTAGATTTAAATGGCAATAAGGAACTATCGCCAAAGTATTCATCTGCAGCTGTCTGTGGTTGGTAGTAAAAGTGACTGTGTATTCAAGGAAACTCGGAAACAGACAGCCGCCATCTGCTTTACTAGGGATTTCTTCATAACTTAAGGCAGGTGTTGCCTGCTATTTATTGCTATTTTTGCATTTGCATCGTACTCTCTTTTATCAACCTGTGGAGCACGTTTTGTAAAGTGTGGAGTACTTTAAAACAAAACACACAAATACTTTTCGGGTGAATTTAAATGAACTGTAGATTGTAAACAGATATATAGATGACAATGTCTGTACTGATCACATTTAATTGCAGCTATTTTGACTTTTTTTATCAAATCAATTCTTTAAAGGAGTGGTTCTTCAGTAGGTTTTGCTTGTGCTAGCGAAACCTTGTAAATCCTCTCGTAATTATAAGGTGTTGTCTGTACAGCAATTGCAAAATCTTTAGTGATTGATGCAAAGCTATTACGTTTGGCCTATGAGAGACCTCTTGGCGTTGTCAATGTTTTTTCAAGATGTTGCACAGCAGCACAGGCTTAAGGGTAAACAGACAAAAGCCATGATTGTCTGCTGTGCAACATCTTTAAAAAAAACATGAGAACACCAATAGGCCTTGTATAGGTGAAACCTATTGACGTTCGTAGTTCTTTTTTTTTCTTTTTTTTCTTTTTTCTTTACTCCATGAACTTCTCTGATGCTGCTTGTTGGGGGTGCATGAGACTTAAGCGGGAGCCACTGTTCAAAAACACACACGTGTGCACTCACTCACTGTCTCTCTCTCAAGATGCTGTTGTGTCATGAATCCTGTGTTGGTAAGTGATAGAGCTGTGGTTCTGCAGTGGAGCATTTTTTCAGTTGAGTCCCATTTTTGCATTGTGATGGTGGGCTGACTGATATCTCCTTACAGTAATACGAGTGAGTGCTTCACGCCCAAGTAACAGACCTAATCCGCTCCAGATTGGTGTGTCCATGCATGGAAATATTTGCCATAGCCATGGAAGTGTCCTCTATTTTCTTCCACGCACTTCCCCATCAATGTCTTCTACGACCGTCATTCTCAATCTGCTTAATGCATTCCTGCTGATTCCATGTCTGCTTAGAGTCCTAAAAGCGTCTGGGGCAGAAGGGGATGAAGCCCAACTGATGGTCCCAGTTTCTGTGAGGAGGATTTGGTGCCATATCTTGGAAATCCGCACTGTGCCCGATTGTCTCCTGCAATGTGCAGATCTGCTTTCACAGGAGGGTGGTTGGATACTCTACCCCAGTCATCTGACTTTGCGTCTGCATGAGTGGAGATTTGGCGATGGTAGCAGACATCATCTTACCCGTCAGCAAACACGAAACAAAATATAATTATGCGTGCTAATGGAGTATGTTTGTTGAGTGATATAAGTAATCCTTTTTGGTCCCACCTTTCTGATGTTCTATGGTTCTAACAGGGCTTCGCAGTCACTAGTGTTAAAGGCTACTTGCCTTCATGAGCAGCCTTTAAGCTGACAATTAAGGCACCTTTTCTGAAAGCTTTGCTTTATTGGTCTCTGACGGATCTGTTCATTATTCTACAGCAGGATTTGAATTTACTTTTAATGTTCCTCATGGTGTCTCCATTTGAACTAATGCGCAGTTGTCTGGTTCTCCTTCTAATGATGCTAATTATTTTCTTGGCCACAATTAATTTGGCCATGGGGTTGATGAACTGCATGTGCTTCAGTCTAACCACCTTCCCCAGAGTCATTTTTAGATAAACTGATGCGTTGCACCTGTCCTACATTTATGCGAAGTGTTGGCCTTTAACATGAGCTGTTCTCTCAGTTGTCCACCTTCTCTCCTGCATACCCCACAAACATGAGGAGTGACTGCATAGACTCGACTTGAGGCATGCGGAGTCATAATGTATTGCCTGCTCACAAAAGGACAGCCCTGGATCTCCTGTTCATACCTGAAGCTCAACCCAACCAAGACTCATTTGAGAGTCAAGCTAAGACAGTGACAGGTACCTGCTTTGGTCTCCTACGCGGCCTGAAACCCATTCTAGGATTCCTTGACGCACCGACCCGTCAAATGATTGTCCAATCCACTGTGCAGTCTCAATTAATTACTGTAACGGGCTATTATTCGGTGTGAATAAAGCCTAGACTAAAAGACTCCAACGAGTGCAGGACGCGCCTGCCCTTATGTTTTTGCACTGCCTATTCTATTCCTCTTGCTACCCGTGGCATGCAAGACCATTGGGCTTTCAGAAAAATTATCAAAACGTGGCTTTTCTCTAACCTCTAATTCAAATCTCTCCTCTGCATGCTCCTGTCCGCTTTAGTGCTGGGACGCCCCGTTGCTGGGGCAGCCATGCGCTTTATAAGAACATATAACATAACTCCTGTTTTCTACCAAGAACACCCACAAGAACCTTTATAAACCTGGCTCAACATGACATGAACCTAGACGATTAGTAACCACAGCTTTCATCAAATGACAAGTAATTTTGATTTACCCTGGACACCTGCCTTAACCTTGAGAACCAGATTGATAAAAAAAAGCTAAGACCTCACTTTTAAAGCAACAATCTCACTTCTACAAAAAGTGAAACCATTCCAGAAAACACTTTCAGAACTGTGGTATTTGCCTTTGTATGGTGATAACGCTCTGCTCCATGGCCTTCCAGACTCCACACTGTCTTCCCCATAAGGGCATCCCCATACTGCAGCACATCTCATCGACTGCCTGCAGAAGTATGATCACATCACCCCATCCTGATGGAACTCTATTGGCTCCCCTTGCCAGCACGCACCATCTTCAAAACCAGCTACATCATTTATAAAGCCATCGTGTCCTAGTGGGTCTCAGCACACCTGCAGCCAGGACACCTCCAGATTGCAAACTAAGAAGTGTAAAACAAAAAAGAGAAAAACCAAGGCAGCAAACCCTTTCCATCTGTGCTCTCAGGATATGGAGCACACTCTCCTATCCATCAAGACTACCCCAGCATTGCTTCAATTTAGGAAAGAGTTGAAGATGCATGTCTTTAAAAAACACAACATCATAATGCATTAACAGTCAACAAACCACTTCTCTATTCTATCACACTTTAACTTTACTCTTGTATTTGACTCTGTGCTCTGCTGTCTTTTGGCTAGGTTCACGCTATATGAATACAGCATAGATAGACACATAGAGAGTGGGCGATCAGTTCTCAGTGGTCTTCACTGGAGCCAAGAAAGGTTGTGGTAACGAAACGCATTATCTTATGTTGGCTTACTATCAGTATTATTATCTGCTCTCCCGGGGACGACAAAGACCATCTGGCTGGCATTCATGTGCACTGCAGCCAATAGTATGGTGTCCCAATAGCTAAAATGTGTGGGTCGCGACCTGGTCAGCCTTACATACTTTTGCTGAGCATTATTGCCTCACGACTTAGGTTTAAGTGATCGTTACTTGACTATGGCTGCACTGCATGACTTGCTTGATTAATTGTCATTACTCAATTCCATTTCCCAAGGTCATTGCTTTGCGACCCATTCATAAGAGGAAGAACCTGTGGAATGAAGTATGCCTCAGAAGAAAAATTGCTTATAAGTTAAATATATATATATATTGTGGACATTGATTAATTCATATATATATGTGTGAATGTGTATATATATATATATATATATATATATCATCTGATTCCTCACCTCCCCCGAAAGTGCCTGTGCTAATAAGATCCTGTGGTATTTAAAGTGCTTTCTATTGTTGCTGTCATTTACGCCCTCTCGCTCCCTTTCCACCTGCTTTTATGTAGTGTTGAAAAAGCACCTAAAACCGATGCCAACTGGCTGTTTAGTTCTCCTGTCATCATAGCTTGGGCAGTTGAAGCCTCATGGCATATCCTGACCATGATAGAGCTGATGCCAGCCAAAAAAGAAAATCCAGATTCAATCTGGGGGTTGGGTGATTCATAAGGTGAAGGATCTGCAGGAAGATACATCATCCACCAGAAACATTAATACCGACGGTGAGTAACTTTCTTTTATTACTTATACTTTAATTGACATATGAAACACTCACAAATCAGTACCAATTGTTAAGTTGGCTTTAAAAAGAAAATAATGTAGTGACCCGAATGTTAGCAGTACATCTGATCTGTGGGGGTGAAGAAATTTGGTAAATGTGAAGGGGGACAAAGAAGGTCCGAATGGGCATGTATTACAGTATACTACTTCTGGTCCAGTTTGTTTATTGCATGATGCGATCACTGTAGAGACACTATGACCCTGCCACCCCCTCCCCCCCTCCTCAACCTTAATGGCTGTGCAAAGCTTTCCATATGCAGTCTGCACCTTGAAGGTATTTCATAAAATAATTCTGCAAGTTGGAGACATGCCATAGAAAATGTTACCAAAGGTATGTATGGTGTTACTTGCTCTTGCAGGAAATGATAACAGTTTAACCATGATTCTGCATATATTTTGTTTTATTAGCAACTTCTTCGTGAGATGCAGCAGATGGCAAGTCGCCCGTTCGCTTCAATTAATGTTGCATTGGAGATGGATGAGGAGCCTCCTGATCTAATTGGTGGAAGCATAAAGGTGGGTAGTGTGTCTCTATAGTTACTCAGTTGGTGGAGGAGTCCCCATGGTTGGCAAGTGCAGTTGAGGGACTGAAAATTAAATAATTGCCCTTCGTAGGCACATTAACTTGGGCACTTTATTGTAAAGATGTGTTTCAGGGCCCCATGATGGTCTGAGGGTGAATGTTTTAGCTTGCTTTTGGCATATTACTGTTCTGAAATATCACTCCGATTCTCTGCCTTGTACAAGTGAGTCTGTTACTTATTTGTTCTTATGCCAGAGGTACTGCTTCTGGTCCTCCTCCTATGAGCTTTCTGAATTTCAGGTTGCTGTGTGATGTGAACTGCCTTCTAGAAGTAGTTATTTATTCTTGAGTTTATTTCTTATGTATACTGAAAACAAATTAGGCGTATCATGCTCTTTTGATGTTTGTGACATTTCACTAAATGAATTGACCAAGTTAACGTTCCAAAAATTGCCACATATGAGATCTGCCTCCTAAAATACTTCCACTAACGTATACACAACTAATATATTAAAAACTATCCCAGTTGGGATATTTCACTGACATCATGGCAGTAGCACAGAAGTACTCTGCATGCTTCGTACCATAAAGATCCCAGTGATAAGGCACTGATGACTTTTTGCTTTTTGATCCAGATTACTCAAACCCTGAAAAACTTCAAGTTTCCATTCACACTTCTACTCAGGCGTTTACTGACCAAAAAGCAAGTGAACATTAAAACTTGGATTCCTCTTCTGAGATATAAAGATGACTAAAGTTACATTTTGATAAAAGTTAAAGCAGTGGCACCAAGCAAGAAAAACAGGCCACACTCCCCGCCTGATGTGTAGTAAAAGCTAAGCCATGAATGGGATGCAGTGGGTACCTTACAATGGTTGCCCCCCCCCCCTGTTGCTACCTCACCACATACAGTGCTGAAAAGTGTACCCCTGAATGTAAGAGATAGTGTGTGCTAACCTACACATTTGTCTATACAAGCCATTAAGGCTCAACAAACTCTGAATCTGAAAGAAACACGTTAGTTAGATTCCTCACCTTAGAATATCCCCAGAGGTCAGACTGGATCCGGAAGATTTTTGTAGCAATACCCCTTGCGTGTCGCTAGGCGTCGTCTGCGGCTCCGTGTCCGTCATTGGCGTCGTGCGCCGGAATGACGTCGTCGGAGTACTTAGACGCCGCCCTCGCGCGCTGACGTCAGTTCTTCTTTTTTCCGCGCCAGTAAGCGCCGATCCAGGAGAGCTACCCCTTTAGTCACTTTTTGATTAACTTTGACTCTCTTTGGTCACTTTTTCGACTCTGGTGCCGGTAGGATGACTGGTTTCAAGGCCTGCGACGACTGTCACCGACTGATGTCGGTGACCGATCATCACCGCCGGTGCCTGTACTGCTTGGGCCTCGACCACGACGCGGAGTGGTGCTCCGATTGTATGGCCCTGACCTCGAAAGCTAGGCGGAAGCGGTCCCGTAAGCTTCTCGAGCTTCGCCACTCGGCTCCGCGCCCCTCTCGATCCCGGTTCAGGAGGAGGTCCAAGGATCGGTCGCGGAGCCGCAATCGACATCGTCGCTCGTCTGGCTCGAAGTCTTCGGGTAAGTCGAAGCGCTCCAAGAAGTCCAAGAGGCGACACCGCTCTTCGGACTCCCCTCGCCGGTCGCGCGACTCGGCCGAGGGTCAGGGTGGTTCCACCCCCGCGGCTCCGCTGGAGCCGCAGGCGCCGCGCACGTCCCCATACCCGCCGGTCCCTGGGACTGACGCGACGCCGGCGGGGGTCAGTGCCTTCCTCTCGACCATGATGAGCCTGGCCCCGCCGTCGATGCCCGCTGGCACGCCATCGGGCCCGCGGACTCGACTGGGCGACCTTGCGCGCCGGCAGCTCTGGCCCCGGCGCCGTTGGAGGCTCCGGCCCCGACGCCGCAGGTCCCTGAGGGGCCCGAGCCTGGGCCCCCGTCGACGCCGGTCGACCTCGACACGCCTCCTCTGCCGGCGTTGACACCGGTGCCACCGCCAACTCCGGTCGACGTCGATCCACGGTTCAGCCCCTGTCCAGCCCCTGTCCGGTCCCGACGCCGATGCGACGCCGCATCAGACGCCGCTAGAGACACATTATGTCTATCGACCGGCTCCGATCATTCCTCCTGTTTACCAGGAATCGGATGACGGGGGCGACTGGGAGGGGTCAGTGGACCCTTTGGCCCTTCAGGGCCAACTTGCACAGGACTGGGCAGATGAACTGGGGGAGGCCAGTGGTTTGGATACCTCACCGGACACTGGATTCATCTCTCCTCCGACTGTGGCTTCGGAGGAGGGTGCAGCTTTTTCTGTGGTGCTGCGCAAGGCGGCCGCGGCCCTTGGGCTTGAGCTGCCTGCCGTGGCTGTGAGGACTAACATCCTCACTGAGGTGCTTCAGTCTGCCGCATGCTCCACTGAGACTCTGCTGCAATTCAATGAGGCCCTCATTGACGTTCTGCAGGGCACCTGGTCCAAGCCCTCCACAGTCCCTCCTGTGGATAGGAACGTTGCCAGGCGCCACCGCCCTGCTCCGGGCGACCCCAATTTTCTGTTCCAACACCCAACCCCCGAGAGTCTGGTTATCCAGGCCTCTACCTACCAATTCTCCTTCCCGTCCGCTCCACCGGACCGGGATTCCAAGAGACTGGAACAGTTCGGTAAAAAGCTGTTCTCCTCGCTCAGTTTGGGCCTGCGGTCTTTGAACACCGCCTGTCTCTTGGACCGTTATTCCCACTCTCTGTGGGATACGGTGGAGGACGTGCTGCCCCTGTGCTCAGAGGAGGCCCGGGCACGGCTTTCCTCGGCTCTGGCCGATGGGAGAGATGCAGCGCGCCATGCAATCCGATGTGGACTCGACACTACGGACTCGCTGGGTAGGGCGATTTCTACCACGGTGGCGCTTCGACGTCACGCCTGGCTGCGGTCCACGTCCTTTTCAGGGGATGTCCAGAGCACTCTCATGGACATGCCTTTTGATGGCGCTCGCCTTTTTGGTGAGAAAGCAGACAGTGCGCTGGATCGCTTCAAGGACTCCCGGGCTACGACCAAGTCCTTGGGCCACTCGGCCCCGCGGCCACAAACTTCCGCTTTTCGCTCCTTTCGTGGCCAAGGAAGGGGCACCTCCTCACGTCCGCCTAGCCACCGGCCGCAGAACCAGCCTGCACGCGGTCGCGGACGTGGTTTTTGCCGAGGCGGTACTGGAGGACAACCCGGTCAGTCCACACCCACCCCGGCAGCATCCGCCTCAAAGCATTCCTAGTCCGAGCTTTCAGGCCCATTCCTCGCCAGTGGGGATCCGGGTTCGCCATCACCTGCTCCACTGGCGTACCATCACTTTGGACAGGTGGGTGCTGCAAATCGTCTGAAGGGGCTACTCCCTCCCCTTCGAGACGACCCCTTCAGCCATGCAACCGCAGCACCACCGTATCTCGGAGGATCATTTGAATCTTCTGCGAGAGGTAGTTTTGGCCCTCTTGGCCAAAGAGGCCGTCGAGCGCGTTCCGAGCCCAGAAGTAGGTCGTGGTTGTTATTCCCACTACTTTCTGGTTCCCAAGAAGGGCAAAGGGGCCTACGTCCTATCTTGGACCTCCGGAACGTCAATGCCTTCCTCCGGAAGGAACGGTTCAAAATGTTGACTTTGGCTCAGGTTCTAGCTGCCCTAGACCCTCGAGACTGGATGGTAGCGTTGGACTTGCAGGACGCATATTTCCACATCCCCGTCCTGCCGGCCCACCGGCGTTACCTGCGGTTCACGGTGGGTCAGGAGCACTTTCAGTTCACCGTGCTCCCCTTCGGCCTTACCAGTGCCCCTCGGGTGTTCACGAAAGTGATGGCGGTGGTCGCAGCTCATCTGCGCAGATCAGGGGGTTCCAGTCTTCCCCTATCTCGACGACTGTTTGTTGAAGGCGGGCTCGCCCCAGACAGTTGTCTCCCACCTCGATCTCCTGCATTTGCTGGGGTTTTCCATCAACGTGCCGAAGTCACACCTGAGCCCCTCTCAGAAGCTCCTCTTCATCGGAGCGGTTCTCGATTCGGCGCAGTTCCGGATTCATCCACCAGAACAGCGGGTCCGGGATATACAGGCCCTGATTCCCATCTTTCGGCCTCTATCCAGGTTTCGGTCAGGCTAGTGTTGCGGCTTCTGGGGCTGATGGCCTCCTGCATCCTACTAGTGCATCATGCCAGGCGGCGCATGCGGGCTCTGCAGTGGGACCTGAAGTTTCAGTGGGCCCAGCATCACGGCAACCTGTCCGACCATGTCTTGATCTCGGAGGTCACTGCACAGCAGTTGCAGTGGTGGCTCATGGACCGCGATTGGGTCACGGGCAAGAGCCTCTCCCTACCCCTACCAGAGCATGTCTTAGTGACGGATGCGTCCCTCCTGTGATGGGGTGGCCATATGGGAGAGGCGGAGATCAGAGGCCTCTGGTCTCCGGCGGAGTCTCACCTCCACATCAACTTGTTGGAGCTGAGAGCGATCCGACTTGCACTGAAAGCCTTCCTTCCCTCTGTCCGGGGAAGTGTCGTGCAGGTGTTCACGGACAACACCACCGCCATGTGGTATTGCAACAAACAGGGCGGGGTGGGGTCGTGGACCCTTTGTCAGGAGGCTCAGCCGCCGGTGCATGATGGATCACGAATGGCGTCTGAACTCCGAGGTGGCGCAAGGTATCTTTCAGCAGTGGGGAGAGCCTTGGTTAGATCTATTTGCCACCGACGAGAACGCGCAATGTCAGCAGTTCTGCGCGTTGGAATTTCCAAGGCGGCACTCGCTCGGCGACGCTTTTCGTCGCGAGTGGAGTTGTGGTCTGTTGTACGCCTTTCCGCCTATACCACTTCTGCCCAGAGTGCTGAAGATAATCAGGTGCGACCGGGCCCAAGTCATCTTGGTGGCTCCGGATTGGGCACGAAAGTACTGGTATCCCGAGCTACTCAGTATGTTGACCGATCCTCCGATACGTCTGCCCCTTCGGGAGGATCTTCTGTCGCAGCAGCAGGGGACGGTCCTCCACCCGAACCTGTCCAGCCTCCACCTCCATGCGTGGAGATTGAGCGGCAGCAGTTGATGCCATTTGACTTGCCTCCTGAAGTCTGTGATATCATTCTGGCAGCCAGGCGTCCCTCCACAAAGTCGGTATACGCCTGCCGGTGGAACAAATTTGTGGCATGGTGCACAGCAAAGGCTGTGGATCCCCTTTCCGCCCCTCTTTCTGAGGTTCTCCTCTTTCTTCTTTCTTTGGCCCAGCAGGGCTCTGCCCTGGGCACCTTGAAAGGTTATCTTGCTGCCATCTCTGCCTTCTTACGGCTTCCTAATCAGCCCTCTCTTTTCAAGTCCCCTGTAGTGGCATTACTCACACGTTCCCTCCTGTCCCTTTCGTAATGCCTCAGTGGGACTTGAATCTTGTTCTAACGTTTCTGATGTGTGCTCCCTTTGAGCCTCTTCACAATTGTCCTCTTCGTCTTCTGACTCTTAAGACTGCTTTCCTAGTAGCCATCACCTCGGCTAGACGGGTGAGTGAGCTCCAGGCCCTATCGTCCAAGCCTCCTTTTCTATCTGTTCATCCGGACAAGGTTGTCCTTCGGCCTCGTCCTTCCTTTCTACCGAAAGTGGTGACCCCCTTTCATCTTGGGCAATCTGTCACCTTGCCCACCTTCTTTCCGCCTCCGCATCCTTCCAAAGGGGAAGAGCGGCTCAACCGTCTGGACCCAAAACGTGCGCTCTCCTTTTATTTGGACCGCACAAAGCAGTTCCGGGTGGACGACCAGCTTTTCGTTGGCTACGTGGGTGCTAAGAAGGGTAAAGCTGAGAGCGCTAGGTGGCGCTAGCTAAGATGGCCGCGCCGAGGTAGAGCTCTGCGATGCCTGACCCCTCGCATCCGTCCTGATCCTGTTGCTGCTGTCCTGGGCGCACTCCGCTTCCCGATATCTGCTGCGGAGCCGTAACCCTACCCTCGCCGCAACTTTGGGCCGTTTCCGAGCCTTGGGGACTGAGTTCTGCCGCCCGAGAGCGGCACCGTTGCTGAGGCGCGCTTTCGGCCGGTTCCTCGGCCGGCGGCGCCTGCTACGAGCGCCCGCGGCGCCACACGAGGGACGTGGGCCGCTGTCTGCTGGCGACTGGACTGAGGCGGGAGACGCCCGCGGAGACGAACTTCGGCTTGTGGCGCGCTGCGGGTGAGTCGGGGGAGGGGGGGGGCGACGGCTCCTAAGCGCCTCCCCGGACCACCCCGGCCGCGGGGCCCCGATCGGCGGGCAGGCCGGCCCGGGTGCTGAGAGCCTGTGTGACCGGGCCCGGCTTGGTGATTGCCGCCACCTTGCGCGTCGTAGCGCCTTGGCCTGCGGGCCGGTGTGTCCCCCGGGGGACTGCCCTCCTCTGCCCTCCTGCCCTCCCGCTCTGCACGCCAGGTGGGGATTTGCTGCTGGCGGGGTGGAAGCTTGGCCCTTCCTGGATCTCCTGACGGGGGAGCTGCGCTGGACTGTTCTGCTTGGTGCCATCTGTTTGGTGACTGTTGCTGAGGGGACCCCCCCCCCTGCCCCTTCCCCCTCGTCCTCCTCGCCCGGCGAGGCTGCCCACGGAGCTGTGTCAGGGCTGGAAAGGGGCGCCCTGCGACATCTGCGTCCTGGGAAGGATCGAGCTGTGGGCCCCGAGCTGGAGAGTAGCGGCGCTCCGAGCTGCAGGACTGCCCCGACGGACTGAGGCCGTGGACGGCGTTGGTGTGGCCCGAGTGTCGCAGCTAGCCTGGGGGCCGTCTCCCGGAATTGCCCGCAGCGCGGGGCTAGTGGCGGGGCGGTGCTGGTCCGGACTCTGGTTCGGGTGGTGAGACGTGTGGACCCACCATGGGCAAGGAAAAAGGCCCTAGGCAGCCGGCGGCATCCCACCAAACGAAGATTGACTGCTACGCGACCCCCGACCCGGCGGGGGGGAGGCGCCCGCCCCCAACAACGACTTGGCCACCATCCTCCACGCACTCGATGCATCTCGCACCTCTCTGGAAGGGATGGTTGGGGTGGTGAAGGTTGATGTCGCGCTTCTGCGGCAGGATCTCCGCAACGCCACGGCCCGCATCACGGAGGCAGAATCGCGGATCTCCGCGACGGAGGACGACATCCATCAATTGCAGGACCAAGTCCGGGAGCTCACGACCCACTCCAAGGAACTGCACAGGCGGGCGGAGGATGCCGAAAATCGCGCCCGCCGCAACAACCTTCGCCTGGTGGGCTTTCCGGAGGGGGTCGAGTCGGGCCGGGCCGACGACTTCCTAGAGGCCTGGTTTAAATCCTGGATGCCGGCGGGCAGCTTGTCTACCTGGTTCGTAGTGGAGAGGGCACATCGGTCGCTGGCGTCCAGGCCTCCGGTGGGGGCCCCTCCACGCCCCTTTATTCTTCGGATCCTTAACTTCCGGGACAGAGATGCCATTCTGCGGGAGGCTCGGGTGAGTGGCAAACTGACATATAACAACCACACCATTATGATTTTCCCAGATTACACCCGGGAGGTCCAGGAGCAACGCCGCTCATATACGGAGGTGAAGCAAAAGCTGCGCTCCCTGGGCCTTCAGTACCAGCTCCAGTTCCCGGCCCGCCTCCGACTTGTCTTTCAGGGTAAGACGCTGTTCTTCGACACCCCCAGGGCGGCCTGGACATGGCTTAACGAGGAGAGGCCCCTGCGGGGGCAGTCCGTTGCGGGCCCCGGGTGCCCTGTGGTGGCTGGGTCCCAGCGGCCACGGCGCGGGAAGCGCACGCGCTCCCGGCAGCGGCGAGGTGCCGCGGTCACCAAGGTCGGGTCTGCGAGCGCTTCTGGCAGACCAATGAGAGACTCTTCCGCCTCTTCCGAAGCCTCCTCCCGGGCAGCCGGGGGATCCCGACGCCGAGCATCGCCTGGGCCGGACGGGTCTCCGACCCCCCTCATCACGCGCATTGACTCATCGGACCTTTCCCGCAGTCCCGCTATATGACTTTCTCCTTGTTTCTTGCAGTTGTGGGGAAGGTGACTGTCTTGCCCGAGGGCGGGGGTGGGGGGCTTCACCATATTGTGCCTCCCAGTGCCAGCCCAGGTCAGAACAATGTCATCCGTACTTCAGGAGGGGTCCACTACGCTCTTTATACCCGAGCACCTGAGCTTGGGGTCTTGTGACTGTTAGTTTGGTTCGGGCGACAGATGCTTCTGGTTTCGAAGTGTAGGGTGGGGGGTGGGGGGTTGGGGTTTGGTGTTTGCTTGGGGTCTCTCTTTATGAGACTGTTCTGTTTGGGTTTGAATTGTTATTTGCTGAGCCTCTCATACAGCGCTGCGCGGCGCCCGGCGTCGTGTCCCTTCATCCCGCTCTTCCTGTGCACTCTACTGCCGCTCACCTTTAGCCACCGTCCGACCACTTCCCCTGGTGGAGCCCAATGGTCCCTCCGGGGCATACGCGCTCCGTGCCCCATCCCGCTGGCGCCCGGGTCCACGGGTGTCCCCCCGGCGCTCCCTGCCTGCCCCCTTCCCGGCGCGCTTCTTTCTCACTGCTGCCATGGCTGATTTAGCTCCCAAAGCCCAGGTGCGCATCCTGTCCTGGAATGTGAATGGCCTGCTGGACCGGCTTAAGCGCACTGTCGCTCTCAAATACGCCCAGCGCGTGGGTGCTGACGTGATCCTGCTTCAGGAAACCCACCTCCTTGGTGAGAACTGTCCCTTTCTGGCGTGCTTCGGATACGACCGGGTGTGGCACTCCAGGTTCTCGCGCGGGTCGCGTGGGGTTGCGGTCCTCCTGCGCCGTTCCTTTCCCTTTGTGTTGGCCCGGGTGGTCCACGACTCCCAGGGGAGGGGGGTTGCGGTTACCGGCACGCTTGAAGGCCGACCACTCAGCCTCTTGTCACTCTATGTGCCGCCCACGGGGCTGTCCTCGGCCTTAGCTCTGGCTGCGTCCTGGCTAGCGACTTTTCCGCTCGGCACTGTTGTCATTGGAGGGGACTTCAACGCCGTTTCGGCCCCGCACCTCGACTCTTCAGGCCCGGTCTCGGACTCCCGCGCGGCGCGGGCGAGGCAGCTGGCCGGGTGGGCGGAAGCTCAGGGACTCTGCGACGCGTGGCGGCTCTGGCACCCACACACGCGACAATATACACACACCTCAGCCGCCCACCACTCTCAGGCACGCATCGACGCGATCTTTGTCCCCCCGGCCGACTGCCCGGGTATCCAAGACGTCCGTATCCTTCCCCGGGGGATATCCGACCATTCTCCGCTCTTGTTGGGCTTGGGCCCCCCGCCTCACGGGGCTCGCCAAATGTGGCGCTTCAATGCATGGTTCCTGCAGGACAAAACGCTCCGTAAGGAAGTGGGATCCGTGCTGGCCCTCTATTTTGGCGACAATGACGGATCGGTCTCCTCGGCGGGCACCCTCTGGGAGGCATGTAAGGCCACGGTTAGGGGGGTTGCCAAGGCGCAGGTGGTGAAACATCGCCAGGCACGGCTGCAGCGGCTCACGGCCTGCGAGGCTCAGGCGCTGCGTCTGGAAGAATCGGTTTCTGACTCCGGGGATCCGGCCGAGACCCGGCAGCTGCAGCTCCTACGCGAGGAGATTCGTCAGCGGTCGCTTGACGCGGCTAAACTTCTCTGGCAATCCTCGGTGGCGCGGGTATATGGCTGGGGCGACAAAAATGGGGCGCTCCTGCACCGGCTGGCCACTTATCCCAGGGCATCGCGCATCATCCCGGCGGTGACCGACTCGGGGGGCACGCTTCAGTCCTCGTCCGTGGCTATAGCAGACGCTTTCGCTCAGTACTATTCACAACTCTACCGGGCACGAGCAACGGATCTGCCTTTGGCGTCATTGCTCACCGCTGGTAATTTACGCCTTCCCCGGCTGCGGCCCAGTGATTGGGAGAGTCTGGAGGTTCCCATCTCTCCTGAAGAGATCGGAGACGCGATAGGGCGCACGTCCGCCGGGAAGACCCCTGGTCCGGACGGGTTCCCACAGGAATTTTATGCCACCTACAAGGAACACTTGGTTCCGCGGCTGGGTGCCCTATATGCGGAGGCGGTTGAAAGAGGTTCCTTCCCCCCGGAGGCTGACATTGCCACGATTGTGGTCCTGCCTAAATCCACTCCGCCGCCCAGGGAAAGGTCGGCCTACCGGCCGATCTCTCTGATCAATACCGATATCAAACTGTATGCGGCGGTTCTGGCCCAGCGGCTCCGGCCCCTCCTGTCATGCCTGGTGCACCCGGATCAATGCGGCTTTATGCCGGATCGGGGCACCCGCCACTGCCTCCGCCGCCTCCACGTGGCTCTGGCACACCGCCATCGCATATCTCCCTACCTCACTCTCCTGCTCGCCGACTTCGAGAAAGCCTTCGATTCGGTGGGATGGCCCTACCTGTTCGACGTATTAGCCCATATGGGCTTCGGTCCCAAGTTTGTTGGGATGGTGCGGGTTCTGTACGCGCGCTCTCGCGCTAGAGTGTTGGTTAACGGGGCGCTGTCGAGAGCGTTCCCGATCGGTCGGGGCACGCGGCAGGGGTGCCCACTCTCACCCCTTCTTTTTGCGCTCGCAATGGAGCCCCTTGCTGCCCTAATCAGAGCGGACTCTCTCATTCGGGGGTGGGAATGGCCGGGCCTTGAGGCGGACAAGATCGCCCTTTATGCGGACGACGTTCTGCTGTACCTTGGTGACCCAGCGCGTTCGGGCCCTCGAGCTCTCCATATCTTGGGCCGCTTTGCCCGCGCCTCTGGCCTCCGCCTCAATTCGCACAAGTCGGTCCTCGTACCCCTTCACCCCTCCCGGGAATGCTTCGATTGGCAGACCACGATTCCCCTCCGCCGTCTGTCTTTCAAGTATCTGGGCATCTGGGTCTCCCTCCTCCCGGAATTGAGCTGGGCGCTCAACGTGGCCCCTTTGGTCAAGAAAGCCAAGGCAGACCTTACTCGGTGGCATTCTCTCCCGCTGAACCCGCTGGGGAGAGTGGCGCTCTACAAAATGATGATCCTCCCCCGGTTTCTGTATGTTTTGCAGAACACTCCGGTGTCCTTTCCGAGGTCGTGGTTTCGCGAGTTGGACGGGATGGCCACCAGGTTCCTCTGGGGTGGGAAGAGGCCACGGTTGGCCTTGCCGATCTGCCGCCTCCCCACCTTTGACGGGGGGCTGAGCATGACCAACCTCTACCTTTACTACCTGGCCACCCGGCTTCTGGTCATTCATGACTGGTTTGGGGGGGGATGGTCCGATCCGGCCTATAGGGTGGAACTGGAGGCCTTGGGTCTCTCCAGTGTTCAGGACCGCATGTACGGAGCCCCGATTCCTACCTCCTGCCCCGACATCACCAGGGCGGTCTTCCTGGCTTGGCGGGCAGCACTCCGCCACACCGGATGGACCGGGAAGCTGACGCGCGCCACCCCTCTCTGGCATGGGACATGGTTACGGGAGGTTGCGGGGTTGGAGGGTTTTGAGCCGTGGGACTTGCTCGGACATCTCCCAGTTGGGAGATGTATGGCGGGGGGGACGCATGTGCTCATATTCGGAACTGCAGGCGCGCTTTTCTCTCCACTCGTCCCAATTCTATAGGTACCTTCAATTGAGACACGCCATACGGGCCCACACCCCGCTTGACATCCGGCTGCCGGATCATAGCCCACCGGAGGCTCAGGTCCTGATGGGTAACCTAGGAAGGGGAGGCATATCCAGAATATATCGTTCCCTTGTTAACAATACCCCTGTGCCCCAGGAGGGTCTGAAGGAGCGATGGGAGGAATGGGTGGGTCCCCTGGACGAGATCGATTGGCGGGAAGCCCTTATGGCTCCCAGGCTAGTGACGGCATCCGCCAAACTGAGACTCATTCAAATCTACTATCTGCGCACGGCCTACCTTACACCAGCGCGCCTGCGCCGCGCGGGCCTCTCCACCGACGCAGCTTGCCCTCGTTGTAGTTTTGACCCGGCTGACTTCCTCCACATGGTATGGTCCTGCCCGGAACTGGAGGGGTATTGGCGTGGTATAGAGACTGACTTGACGGAGGTCCTGGGGTGGGAGGTGCCGCACGACCCCAAACACATCCTACTGGGTATCACTGACGGCCTGGACGGCACGCGCGCTGAAAAAGTGTTTATCATGACAGAGTTAATGGTGGCAAAAAGGGACATTGCGGCAGCCTGGAAACAGCCGCAGCCGCCTAGTCTGACCAGGTGGAGCGCGGGGGTGGACTGGTGTGCGGCGCAGGAGCGGACTCTTTACCAAGCTCGGGGCTGCCACAAAAAGTATCGCAGGGTTTGGGGGAAATGGTTAGGGAATGTATTGTGATTGGTGGGGCGGAAGGGGGAGGTGGTTCGGGGATGGGGGGGCGCTAAAGGGGATTGATTCCCAGATGGGACTAATGTATAAGGCTGGTCTGAAAGGCTCACTGTTTTTTGTTGCACAAGAAAACAATAAAAACTTGTTTATCAAAAAAAAGAAGGGTAAAGCTGTGCACAAATGGACCATCTCCCGGTGGGTCGTTTTGTGTATAAAAACCTGTTATTCTTTGGCAAAAAAGGTCCCTCCTGTTGGGCTGCGAGCCCATTCTACTCGGGCCACAGCGGCTACTACTGCTTTGGGACGGGGAGTCCCTTTGCAGAACATCTGTCAGGCGGCGACGTGGGCTTCGCTGCACTCGTTTGCCAGGCACTATTGCCTAGACAGCCAAGTCCGGAGGGATGGCTTCTTTGGCCGTTCTGTCCTCCAGGACTTTCTGGTGTGATCTTGGTTCGCAGACCCACCACCGGGGTTGGTATTGCTTGGGTATCTATTCTAAGGGGGGGAATCTAACGTGTTTCTTTCAGATGAACAAGTTACTTACCTTCGGTAACGATGTATCTGTAAGAAACATTAGTTAGTTAGATTCCTCACCGACCCACCCATCCTCCCCGTTCTGCGAACTGACATCTAGGGTTAAGGCTATCCTTTTCAGGGCCCTAGAGTTTTTGGCACCAGTGTCGGTCTCTTGCATGGCTCTGCGTTCCTGGCGCGGAAAGCTATGTACAAGAACTGACGTCAGCGCGTGAGGGCGGCGTCTAAGTACTCCGACGTCATTCCGGCGCACGATGCCAACGACGGACGCGGAGCCGCAGACGACGCCTAGCGACGCGCAAGGGGTATTGCTACAAATATCTTCCGGATCCAGTCTGACGCCTGGGGATATTCTAAGGTGAGGAATCTAACTAATGTTTCTTACAGATACATCGTTACCGAAGGTAAGTAACTTGTTCGTTCTTCCCATTCGTCTTATTCTTCTGCCTTGTTGTTTTTCCCATGTTTTTGCCCAGCTGCTGATTCAGTTCTGTACTGGGCTCTCCCTGAGTTTTCTGGCACGATATTTTCTTCTTCACCCTCCCTTCCTGGCAAGCGGTCTCTCTTTCTCCCCCTCGCCTTTTCTTATGTAGTCCAGATAGCCTAGCTAGGGATCTTACTTGGAATTGGTTCACAGACCCCCCACTCCCCCTTCCGGGATTGTATTGCTTGGGTATCGCATTCAAAGGTAAGGAATCTGCAGCTAGACGTCTCTATCAGATGAATAAGTTACTTACCTTCAGTAACACCTTGTCTGGTAGAGATGTTATTCTTTAAAGACTATCCTGGACGTAGTGGCATTCAAGGTCTTTCCACTGCTACGAGTCTGAGACATTCAGGATATGTTCTCTGATTTGCGTCCTGTCCTGGGTCTCTGTGAGGATAGTACTGAAGTTTCTTGGATTCCTAGCCATCTGCGTTTTCCTCATCCAAACGTCAAATTATTTATGCAGGCATTGCAGTGGAACCTCTGGTTTTAGTGGGGTTAGCATCAGGACGGCCTCTCCAACTCTGAGAAGATATGGCAAGAGAATGCCCAGAATCTTCTGTAGTGACAGACAAGCATCAGTCTGATCTGGTGCAGGTCACTCTACGTTCCCTACCTAGATTTGACTGTTGTGAAAGATGCATCACTGCTGGGTAGAGGGGTGTCAGATGGAGGAGGGGATCACATGTCTCTGGTCTTCAGTGGAGAGCCAATTCCACATCAGTCTTTTGCAGCTTTGGGTGATCTATCTGGCCCTGAAAGCCTTCCTAACATCCACCAGTGTGAGATTGATGCATGTCCTCACGGGCAACGGGATTGCTATGTGGTATAGTCACAAGCAGGCTGGAGTGGCATGACCAGCAGAACATCTTTCTGATAGCCAACCATCTTGCAGAATCTTTAAATGCCAGAGCATCAGCTAGCGGCTCAAAAATAGCATCTTACTCCCAAGGTGGCAAGGGAAATCTTCGATCAGTGGTGACCCGGTTAGTTCTGTTTGCCACTTTTGAACGTGCAGTGTCAAAACAGCTGCACACTGAAGTTCTCCTCTCCTCCCTCAAGTTCTGAGGAAAATCCAGACATATGGGCTCTAGTCATCTTAATCACCTTGGTCTGTGCCAGAAGAATTATATCTAAAACTCCTAGCATTGGCATTTGCCCTCCTCTCTGGCTAATTCTTCAGGAGAGCCTCCTGTCTCAGCAGCAGGGGGTGGTGCTTCCCAACCTATACCTCCAAGCGTGGAGATTGAGAAGTAACAGTTAAATATGTTTGCCCTGCCAGCCCCATTAGTTGGTCATACTTGCAGCCAGACACCCTTCAACAAATTCCTTGTATGTTGGCACTGGGAGAAATGGGTTTCCTCTTGTAGTGCTTGTCCTATCGACACTGGGCACTGTTATGTAAATTGTTATCCCGGGAGGGTTATTTATTGTGTTAACCTTATCAACAATCTCTGCTTAAATCACTTGTTGTGATATGTTTTATCAAAGATCTGATTTGCTCGTTTACCCCAAAACCAATCATCCTGTACAATGGGATTTGAACTTGGTGTTGACATTTCTTATGTGCATTACGTTTAAGCCAGTGCACAACTGTTCACAGTGACTGCTAACGCTCAAAGCTGTTTAATTGATTATCACCTTTGCATGTTGCCTAAGTGAACTGCAAGCGGTCTCAGTGCAACTGCCTTACAATACTTTCTTCCCAGACAAATTAGTGCTGAGGATCTTACCCAAAGTTGACACTTTGACCCATTTCTCACTCTGCCAACATTATCTGAAAGAGACTGTTAGTTATAGATTCCTTACCTTAGAATTAACACCAGGCGTCAGACTGGATCTGGAGATTTTTACTTAGCAGTATCCCTGCGCGTTGGTAGGTGGCATCGGTCGCCTCTGCATCTGGCGTCGTGATCGCTGGGATGACGTTGCGGTGTTGTAGAGGTCGCCCCTGCGCGCTGACGTCCGTTTTCTTTTTCTGCGCCAGCCTAGTGCAGATCCAGAGAGAGCTACCCCTTAGTCACTTTTTAACAAACTTTTTTCGATGTTTTGATGAACTCTTTTCAAGTCGGGTGCGCGAGAGATGTCTCAACGCCGGACCGGTTTCAAGCCTTGCGACTCCTGCAGCAAGCTGATGTCTGTAACAGATCCGCACCTCGTGTGCCTTTGGTGTCTGCAGTGCGACCACAACCCGAAGTCGTGCTTCGACTGCCGGGCCATGAATCCAAAGTCTTTCTCCGGGAGCATTTTCAGATCACCGTGCTCCCCTTTGGCTTTAGCAGTGCCCCTCGGGTGTTCACGAAAGTGATGTCGGTGGTCGCAGCTCATCTGCGCAGATCAGGGGTTCCAGTCTTCCCCTATCTCGACGACTGGCTGTTGAAGGATGGCTCCCACCTCCAGACTACGGCGGACCTCCTGCACTCGCTGGGGTTCACTATAAACGTGCCAAAGTCACACCTGACTTCATCTCAGACGCTACCTTTCATCTGAGCTGTTCTGGACACAGTGCAGTTTCTGACCTATCCTCCAGAGCAGCAGGTCCGGGATATTCAGGCTATGATACCGATGTTTCAGCCTCATCCCGCATTTTGGTGAGTGACCCTGAGCCTGCTGGGCCTTTTGGCCTCCTGCAAGTGAATCATGCCAGAGGGTATATACGGGCTCTGCCATGGGACCTGGAATTCTAGTGGGCGCAGCATCAGGGGAATCTCGCCGACTGCTTTCAGATCTCAGAGAGGACTGCACACCACTTGGAGTGGTGGCTAATGACCCAAAATTGGGTCAGAGGCAGATCCCTTTCCCTTCCACAACCAGATTTGATAGTGGTGAGAGATGCGTCACTTCTGAGATGGAGATCAGAGGCGTCTGGTCTCTGGCGGAGTCCAACACCATATCAACCTGTTGGAGCTCCGGGCGATCCACTTGGCCCTGAAAGCGTTCCTTCCTTTTCTCAAAGGAAAAGTGGTGCAGGTGTTCACCTACAACACCACCGCCATGTGGTACTGTAACAGGTGGGGTGGGGTCGTGGGCCCTGTGTCATGAGGCTCTTCGCCTCTGGACGTGGCTGGAACACCAGGGTGTGACCGTGGTAGTTCAACACCTGGCAAGCTCTCTGAATGCCAGGGCAGACTAACTCAGCCACCGGTGCCTGATGGATCACGAATGGCGTCTTCACTCAGAGGTGGTGCAGGGACTCTTTTAGCAGTGGGGAGAGTCTTGGTTAGATCTGTTTGCCACCGAAGAGAACATGCAATGTTAGCAGTTCTGCACAATGGAGTTTCCTAGGCGGTATTCGCTTGGTGACTTTTTGTGGCGAGTGGAGTTGCGGCCTTCTGTACGCCTTTCTGCCTGTGCCACTTCTACCCAGAGTGCTGAAGATCAAGCATGACCTGGCTTAAGTTATTCTTGTGGCCCCAGACTGCGCAAAAAGTTTATGGTACCCGAGCTTCTGAGCATGGCCATCGATCCTCCGATCAGCCTGCCTCTTCAGGAGTATCTTTCGTTGCGGCAGCAGGGGACGGTCTGCACCCGAATCTGTCAAGCCTCCACCTCCTTGCATGAAGACTGAGCAGTGACAGTTGACATCTTTTGACTTCCCGCACGAAGTCTGTAATGTCATCTTGGCAGCCAGGCGTCCCTCCATTAAACTGTATACGTCTGTAGCTGGAACAAGTTTGTGGCATGGTGCACAGTAAAGGCTGTGGATCCCCTTTCTGCTCCTCTTTCGGAGGTTCTCTTGTATATACTTTCTTTGGACCAGCAGGGCTCTGCTCTGGGCACTCTTAAAGGTTATCTTGCAGCTATTTCTGCTTTCCTTCGGCTGCCAGATCAGCCTTCCTTGTTCAAGTCCCCTATTGTACAAAGATTCTTTAAGGGCATTATTCATCTCTTTCCACCATCTCCTTTCATAATGCCCCAGTAGGATTCGAACCTTGTCTTAACTTACCTTCTGTATGCTCCCTTTGAGCCTCTTCACAACTGTCCTCTTAGGCTCCTAACCCTGAAAACTGCCTTCCTTGTTACCATCACCTCTGCTCACAGGGTGAGTGAGCTGCAAGCCCTCTGTTCCAAGCCCCCTTTCTTCTCTGTGTATCCCGACAGTGGTGCTTAGGACGAGGCCCTTGTTCCTTCCTAAAGTGGTTACACCTTTTCACATAGGATAAACAATCCCGTTGCCTACCTTCTTCCCACCTCCGCACCCTTCCAAAGAGGAGGAGAGACTCCACGGTCTGGACCCGAGACATGCGCTGTCCTTCTATCTTGACCACACAAGAGATTTCCGGTGGATGATCAACTCTTCGTTGGCTATGTCGTTGCCACGAAAGGCTGAGCCGTTCAAAAGCATACCATCTCTCAATGGGTTGTACTTTGTATTAAAATGTGTTATGCTTTAGCAAAAAAGGAACCTCCAGTAGGGCTGCGTGCTTACTCCACTAGGACTACGGCAACAACTACTGATTTGGCACGTGGAGTCCCACTTCTTGACATTTGTCAGGCGGTCACGGGGGCATCCTTGCACACGTTCACCAGACATTACTGCCTGGACAGCCAAGTCCGGAGGGACTTTGTGGTGTGAACTTAGTTAGCAGAACCTTCTCCGGGGTTGGTATTGCTGGGGTATCTATTCTAAGGTAAGGAATCTATAACTGTCTCTTTCAGATGAACAAGTTACTTTCCTTCTGTAACGATTTATCTGTAAGAGCCATATGTTAGTTATAGACTCCTTACTGGCCTACCCATCCTCCCCGCTCTGCGAACTGACTTCTAGGAACAGGGACTCCCGTACAGGACCATAGTTTTGGCTCACCAGTGGTCAGTGTCTTGTATGGCTCTGTGGTTCTGGTGTGGAAAGTCGTTTCAGAACTGACGTCGGCTCGCAGGGGCGGCGTCTAAGTAGACACCGCAACGTCATCCCTGCAACCACGATGACGACAATGGACGCCGAGTCGACCTACGCCTCCTACCGACTCGCAGGGGTACTGCGAAGAAAAAAATCTCCGGATCCAGTCTGACTCATGAGGGTAATTCTAAGGTAAGGGATCTATACCTAACATATGACTTACAGAAATATAATTACCGAAGGTAAGTAACTTTTTCAAGGAGAGGCTCAATCAGCTTGACCACAAGAGGGCTTTGAGTTTGTACATGGAATACACGACAGATCATTGTGTGCATGATCAACTCTTTAAAGAAATCTACAGAGCAAAGAAAATGAATGTGGACCAGAAAAGAACCCTGTCAAGATTGATAGTACACTGCATTGAAAGTTAGCTAAGAAGTAAGCCCCTGAAGACCTAGGCGCTCAATCTACCCCAATGTTGCTACGGCTGCTTTGACAGGGTTGCCAGTTACAGAAACCTGCCTGTCTGTGATGGGTGTCCGTGCGTATGTTCTCAAACACTACTTAACAGTCTGGTGTGAGGGGAGGCAGCTGTTGGTCATCCAGACTGCAACCTCCTGCATTCCTTTCTAGAAGTTGAGTCTGGCGGTGGCGGGGTCTTTGGTGAGGGAGAGGATGAGCTGGGTGTAGTTGGCGTAGGTGACAATGTTGAGGCCGTGATGTCGGACGATGGCGGCGAAGGGGGCCATGTAGATGTTGAAGAGGGTCGGGCTCAGTGATGATCCCAGTGGCACTCCGCAGGCGATTTCCGTGGGATCGGAGAGGAAGGGCGGCAGTCTGATTCTTTGGCCTCGTCCGGTGAGGAATGATCGAATCCAGTCTAGGGCTGTTCCTTGTATGCCGGCGTGATGTAGTCTGGCGATTAGTGTGCGGTGGGAGACTGTGTGGAAGGCTGCTGATAGGTCGAGTAGGATGAGGGCTGCGGATTGGCCTTGGTCCAGGAGGGTGCGGATGTCATCTGTGGCGGCGAGTAGGGCAGTTTATGTGCTGTGGTTGCTTGGCAATCCGGATTGGGATAGGTCGAGGATGGCATTGTTTTCAATTAATCATGTCAGTTCCCTGTTGACTGTTTTCTCTGCGACTTTGGCCACGATAGGGTGGAGCGAGATGGGCCGATAGTTCTTGAGGTCGGTAGGGTCGGCTGTCGGCTTCTTTAGCAGGTGCCTGACTTATGTGTGTTTTCAGTCATCTGGGAAGGTGCCTGTTTCGAGGGAGGTGTTGATGGTGCGTTGTAGTTCAGGTGCGATGGCGGCTCTCTGGTAGATGTGAGGGAGGCAGGGGTCGGTGGGGCCCCTCAGTGGATGCCTTTCAGGATTGAGGTGGTGTCTTCAGCTGTGATCAGCGTCCAGGTGGAGATGGTGGGCTGGCTGGTGCGTGTGGGGGGAGGGCCGGCTGAGGTATCAGGTGGGAGGTCAAAGTTGTCGTAGAGGTTTTTGATCTTGAGTTGGAAGTAGGTTCCTAGCTTGTCGCAGAGGTCTTGGGACGGTGTGATGTCTGTGGCTTCGCTGCAAGGGTGTCTGAATTCCAGGATGACAGTGACTAGTTCCTTGGAGTTGGCGAGGATTTTGGTGTGGATGAAAGTCCTCTTGGTGGTTCTGATTTGTTTGTGGTAGTCCATCATGGCATCCTTGTAGGTGGTGTGGTTTTCGGGTGTCTTGGTATTTCTCCAGTTCTTCCCCAGGCGTCTGCAGGTGCGTCTGGCTTCTTGGAGGTCGGTGGTGAACCAGGCGGCTTTCCTGGGGAGCTGTTTGTCAGGGTTGCGTAGAGTGGCAAGCTTATCCGTGCATTTGGAGATCCAGGTGTGGAGTTCTCTGGCTGCGATGTTGGCGTCGGATGCTGAAGTGTGGTTATTTAGGGTGAGGGCAGAGTTGAGTTGGTAGTCGGTGACCTTGCTCCAGTTCCTTCATGGTGGGCGTGGGGCTGGTTTGGTTGCCCTGGGTTTGTAGACGGTGAAATGTGCGCAGTAGTGGTCGGTCCATGGGGGTTGCGTTGTGATGGCTGAAGTGAAAGCTGTTCCCTGCTGCGAAGATGGGGTCGAGGGTGTGTCCTGCCCTGTGGGTCGGTGTGGAGACGAGTTGTTTGAGTCCGATGTTGGCAAGGTTATCGTGAAGTTTGGTGGAGTTGAAGTCGCTGGCGTTGCCGAGGTGGAAGTTCAGGTCTCAGATGAGTATGTATTTCATTGTGGCGATGGGGTGGGGTGCGATGAGGTCGGTGATGAAGGTGAACGGAGGCCGGGGAGTCTGTAGACGAGGGTTCCCCCGATCGTGGAGTTGGGGCTGGTCTGGATCTGGAAGTGCAGGTGTTTGGCGGAGGGTAAGGTTTATTGGAGGTGGTGAGCTGGAGGGTGTTCTTGTGAGCGATGGCGAGGCCCCCCTCCCTGCTGGTTAGGGCGGTCCTTCCTCTGGATCTTGTACCAGTCGGTGATGGCGGCGTTGATGTCGGGGGTGGATGAGGCGTTGGTCCAGGTCTCCGTGAAGAAGGCGATGTCTGGCGAGAGAGAGTCGAGCAGGTTCCAGATCTCCATGGCGTGTTTGTGCATGGAGCGCACGTTGAGGAGCATGCATCTTGGGGTTTCGCCGGTGTTGGTTTCTGCGGTGTTGGAGGTCAGAGTGGTGGTGAAGGTCTGGCGGCAGCAGAGGCAGGAGAACTGTCCGTGGGTCGTGTTCGGCGTGGCCTGTTGGCAGTCTGAGTCTTCCGGGGCTGAGTGCGTGGAGGGCGGCTGTGCTGTATCTGTGGATGGTGGGAGATCCAGGGTTCCTGGTGCTGGTCGCGATTGGGTTGCGGATGGGAGCAGATGGCCTTGCCTTTGGCGCGCCAGCGGCCGCCATTGGGGAGGGGAGCGGTGCACGAGGCTGGCAGGTGGGAGCAGGGGCTGTGCAGGGGGATGGGCCGCATGGGCAGCAGCGGCAGGAAAAAGCGGCGGGGGATAAGGTAATTAAGAATAAGGGGCTACTGTGTAAAGGGGGAATAGGCAGAGACCCTAAAGATTAGAGGCAGCAGGCAGGCGGAGACAGGCGCAGCTCTGGTGCAGACAGTCTTGGACTGCATCCATGAACCCTGACCAGGAGGAAGGCTCAGCAGTACGGCAAGGCGTAGGTGTGGCAGAGCTGCCGGGGAGAGAGTGGACCCAGGCCGGAGGTCACGGTCCTACTCCACACCTCAGAACCTATTGAAAAAGGTGAGGAATCTAGGTTTAGAGGTATTCATCAGAAGGACAAGTTACTGACCTTTGGTCACGCTCTTTCTGGTCGATACTCTAACCGCAGATTCCTCACTGCCCTCCCAATTCCCCACACTCTAGTGTGTACTCCTGACCATTATAATAAGGTCTGAGGTTAGATTTTAGATCGCTATAACCTACGATTCGTTAGAGTGCTCTGCATCTGTGGACAAGAATATCACAAGATTAAGAAACTGATATCATGCAGGGGTGACTCTTATATGCTTCTCGGTTACATCACTTCTGGGTCGATATACTCACCACAGAGCCACACAACTCTGCCTATCAACCTGTGGGAGCATTGCTGATAAATTCTCCAGATCCAGTCAATCAGAATCTTATAAAGCACAACTACTCACCTGTGAGCGTCTCAAGGAACTTAGTGGGGGAGTGGGTGCTGGATCTGCAGTTCAGTCGAAGAGCCAGGTCTTGAGGTCCTTCCTGAATTGCGGTAGCGATGGAGATTGCCTGAAGTGCAGAGACAGGGAGTTCCAGGTCTTTGCAGCAAGATAGGAGAAGGATCTTCCTCCAGCCATGGTCATGCAGATCTGTGGGATGGTGGCCTGGGCCAGGTGGGCGGATCTGAGATATCTGGTGGGAGTGTAGAAGGAGAGGCAGTGGTTGAGGTAACGCAAGTCTGGCATTGTGGAGGACTTTGTAGGTGTACGTGAGAAGCTTGAAGGTGATTCTCTTATTGATAGGTAGCCAGTGAAGGGCTCTCAGGCGGGCGTTGATGTGGTTGCAGCGTGGGATGTTCAGGATGAGTCTGGCGGAGGCGTTCTGGGCAGTCTACAGTTTACTTTTTAGTTTCTGGGTGGTGCTGGCATATGTGTGTTGCCGTAGTCTAGTCTGCTGCTGACGAGTGCATGGGTGACCATTTTCCTGGACTCGGATCTACTTGAAGATCTTACGAAGGAGGCGGAGCCTGTGGAAGCAGAATGACGAGACAACGTTGATTTGGTGGTCATTGGAGTCCAGGATGATGCTGAGGTTTCGTGCATGGTCCTTGGGAGTGGTGGGGGGAGATTCTGAGCGCTGCAGTCCGCTATTAGTCATCCCAGGTGTTGGGGGAGGAGTCCAGATTAGGACTTGTCTGAGTTAAGCTTGAGGCAGCTGTCCATCCAAGTGGTCACTGCCTTCATCCCGTCTTGGCGGTTGCTCTTGTCCGCTGTGGGTTCGTCTGTGATGGCTGAAGTGAACGCCGTTTCCTGCTGCGAACATGGGGTCTTTGACATAGGAGATGATGTTGAGTCCGTGACTTATGACGATGGCTGCAAGTGGTACCATGTAGATGTTGAAGAGGGTGGGGCTCGGGAGGATTGTATTTGACTGTGGACGTCTGACGCTGCGTTTGGCCGGTGAGGAAGGAGCGGATCCATTCTAGGGCTTTGTCTCACATCCAGGCTTATGCCCTGTGACATTCTTAAGATGAGAAATCTGCTGTTAGATGGAGTCCACCAGAAAAATCATCAATGAAGGTAGGTACGTATTCTATTTGGCCACATTAATTTTTGTACACGTGTCTTCTATATATAGATACATATGCTTTATGGGAGGCTACCCTATACCTCCCAGTGATCTCTACGTGCATGTATTGTTAGTAACTGTTTTGTATATTAGAGAAGTCATGCATAACCACATTTGCCTAGACCCAGGAAACAAATGATTACATATTTGAGATAAAATCACAAATTAGACCTCATGGCTATTAGCAAAGATTTCCTCTGCCTTTTCAATGTACTACAAATTCAGTAAGCAGTGTTTCACATATCTGTTACACTGTGTTGTATTAATGTGCTAGGTGAGCTTTTCAGTGTATTATTAGTTGTGTGAATGGGCATTTATTATTGTACCTGCTTTAAATAATGTGTATTGGCCCACATTCATTTTTAATGGCATGGCATACACATATGTTGTACGCTGTCAAGTTAACGTTTGTAGGGTATAAAAAGTAATTTATTTTTAAAGGCAGCGTGTTCAGTTAGGTTTATCCGTACTAGAAGTCCTTTTGGGTCTGTCTTTCTGTCCACCAATATACTGTGTTTGAGCTCAGAAAGAAGGAGGATCCTATGGAAGGGATAAGGAATAACGCTAGTCTTGGGACCCAGTGTATTGCTCTTTGCACTTTATTGTAGTCCACAAATGTTCTGCCACGGTATTAAAGTGTTAACATCAACCTGCACTTAAATCAACTTCACATCTTGTCAATGTAAGTAGATGTTAAGGATAGTAAATCTGTACTTCCCAATATACACTTACCTTGAGACTATACTTGTTATCCATCTTACAAAGCTGATGTATGTGTAGGTCAATATTTTTACCTCAGCATATTGCAACATAAAACCAGCTCATTCATGTATGCATTTTAGAACTCACATTGCTCCCTAGCACAGTGGTTTTATTATGTTGTGTTGACCATACTGTCTGCAACATTTTATCTGAACTTTAAACTCAAACGTTGATCTGTTTATGGAAGTGTCTTTATTTGTGGAAGTTGTTCTAAAGTACCATGTTGTTGTGACTTAATGTAGGCAGCAAGTTAGTGTGAAATCTTTCCCTCCATAGGATTGCATTTAAAGATAAAACTCTCAGTTTCACTAGGAGGGAAACTAGTTCTGGGAATAGAAATCTCTCGTTGATATGAGTTCTGATAGTGGCTAAAAATATATATAGCATATCTCCGTCAGCTCAAATCAAATGAGAGAATCATTGTTGTAAGAAATCTGCCATTTCTTCATGGTCACACTGTTTTTGCGGATTTAAAACTCTGTGCACTAAACCCCTGCTAACCAGTAGGTAAGTGCCTAAGTTCCCCCTTTAAACATGATTTAAATGGCATGCTCCTAATTGGTATATTGACCTGGTCTAAAAGTCCCTATTATGTCATACAAAGTATACCTAGGCCTTGGAAGTTAAATGCCACCGGTGGACTAAAGCACCTATTGTGCCATCCACTGCAGTAGCAGTGCAAACATTGCTTCAGACCTACTATTGTACCCCGACTGGAGCAGCATACAAACTGCAAATCAACCTGTCCCAATAAAACCTTTTGACAGGTGTAAGCTTTCATTTTATATATGAAAAAGTCACACCTAAGTATGCCTTGTAGCCCAGAAGGCAGAGTCCATGGTTTTTAAAAGTAGTACATGTAAAAATGTTAACGTGTCCTTACAGTGACTAGCTCCTAAAAGTTATATTCACTTAGGGGAAGCCTGGCTGGCTCAAAGAGAAACACTGAGAAGAGTTTGCTATCTTCCGTTTAGAGAACAGCTAGAAATATGTTTAATATCTTTTTAATATTTATTAAAAGCCCATGTCAGGGGTGAAGTCAGATGTTTAATCAATATTGAAGAAGAGTAAGTCAAATGTTTAATCAATATTGAAAAAGAGTACATTTTAGAAAGTCAGATTTTCGCTGCCGAAAACTCGTGTAGGCTAGTTTACATGATCTTTCCAGCTGTTAACCAGTTAGTGAATGGCCCTGAATGAGGTGCAAAATCTGCTTCGAGAGCAGAGACAAAGCCTGGGTGTTCCAAGTTTCTTTTGTTCTCTGTGTGAGAAGTTGGCCTGATATGTAGTGCTCACTATTCTAGTGATCACTGTGTATCATTCCAAACGACCCTTATTGATGATTGGTTGTAAGTCAACCTTATAGACCAGCTATCTTAGTAGCGTGGATACGAGCAGTCTTAGGCTAAACTCTAGAGGGCGTGTTAAGCCAGCTGTTTACCATCACATATACCCCTTGAACACCAAGTGAAAGGACACCACACAAGTTGTTATGAAAATAAAGGATATTTATTTGTAACAAGATTACCCTGGCTCTTTATGAGTCAGGGAGCTAAGCACACTACAAAACTCTTACGAAAATACTTCAAGTTGCACAATTTACACAAATGCCCGAGGGGCACGAGAAACCATATACACTAACAGTGAAATGCGAATGGTTAGAGTCTGGAGTTACTGATTCCGGAGTGATCCGATCAATGGGACTAAACGAAAAAGGAACTGGACACTTGTAGAGCGAACCTGCGATGGAGCACCGAAATGCTCGAGTTACCTAGCCCAGAGGCTGCGGCTGCGGGAGGTTCGGCAAGATGTCGGGAGTCCTCGTTGTAGTCTCAGGAGCCTGAAAGAAGAAGTTGCTGGCAGGCGACCAGTGACGATGTTCAGCGAGATCCAAGCCTGGATCGGTGATGAAGGAAACCTGAAAGCAGAGGGGACTCAGTTCTCAACCGCTAGCCAGCGATCGTGTGGGCACCAGGAGGGTACCGGCTGAAGTCACCTCGACCAGGTGAGTGGATGACGTCGGACTCGGCTGTTCCTCGGACCAGGAGGCGCGGCGGCGACCAGGATGGAGGGCGAGCTGTCCCACGCAGGTGTCTGCTGTCGATGATGCTGGGCCCAGGAGTGGGGCAGCAGGTCTTGGCAGTGGCAAGCCCATGCGGTGGAGTCAAGATGGCGTCTGGAGTGGACCAGGAGGGTCCGTGGTACTCCTCTCTGGAAGGGGAGCAAGGGCCAGTCTGGAGCAACCAGACTAGTGATGAAACAATCTTGGTGCATCGTGAAGAGGGCCACAAGCCGGTCGGCAAGTGGTCGGACAACGCGGTGAACAGCAAGGAGCGGAAGGGCCCCCACGCAGATCTCGTGGATGCTGGGGAGGCAGACTTCGGTGCTGGAGCTGCTCAGGGTTAGGGCTTCTCAAACCCTAGGTGCACTCACTCGAGGGTCCCTCGGTGGGCGTGCTAGATAAGCGTCGTGCAGGTTCTGAAGATGGCCGGTCCCGCAGGTCTCGTCACACCTACGACTCTCAGCTGGGCTGATGATGTAGGTAAAAGGTCAGAGATGGCAGGGAACTCGGGTCTCGTCGAGCTGGGCAGTCTTGATCCGTAGGAGAGACTTACAGCAAACCGCAAGCGCTTAGGTGGTGCCTGCTGGTGCAGGGTGGCTACTCCTTAGCCACAAGGGAGAGTCTTCAGAAATAGTCAAGAGTTCCTTTCGTGGAAAGTAGTTCAAGATTCAGAATTATCCAATTTGGGAAGGGGACTCGCTCCTACCTTTATTCTAGGAAAAGGGGCTGGCCCGTGACTAGGTCCTACCTATGGGTGGAGCCAGGAGGGGGGTGGTGACACCCCTATCCTTTGTCCGGCTTCGCCCCGGCTCAGGGGCAGGGTTGCCCCCGAAACTGGTTTGAGCCGGGCTATGCACAGTGAGCACCGGGGTGCCACTTGCAATCACCTTCCTTTCAGCCCTGCCTACCTGGGATACACAAACCCTGTCTGGGATGGTGCTAACACCGCCCTCGACAGGAAACCCTTTGTCCAAGCTCCCCTCGCTGGAAGGTCTCCCAGCAGCAGGAGGTCAGACTTGTGTCTGGTGGCAGCATCCATCTAGTGATGCTGAGGCTTGAGTCAACTTTAACCGGGGTTCAAGGTTACTTCCATGTCGTGCCCCTCTAAAAGGGGGGAATGCTAACCCCGTCGCCAGGACTGGCGAGGGGTTCGTATTCCAATTCGTATGACACCTTACTCGACATGTGTAGGTGATGCGATGCCAAAGTTAGCAAATAACCGCAAGGATTATAATGCATTAAAAGTAGTTGGCCCGCGTCACCATGGAACGGCTATTAGGACTTGGGTCCGCAAGCCGTCGACGGGCTCAGCTATCGCCAGAGCACCGTCCCACATGATTCCCTGCACTCTGCCTTCAGGATTGATAAGGCCTGCCATAGGAGTGACTGATAGGAGTCCATGTGTCCATTTTAGGGTTAGGTGTAGGAATACTACACCTACAGCAACGGGTGATTACACCACTTTGCCCCAGCTGTCGTGCAGCCAGTTGTGTCAGATTTGGGGCGGCCATCCAGGGGTGGCATAATACATGCTGCAGCCCCTGGTAGGCCCTGGGTACACCGATGCCCTGGATACCTGTGGTATGCTGAGACAGGGACTGACAAGGTGGCCCAGTTCCAATTAGTGGATGCACCTAATGTACATGTGTGTTAATTTCGAGAGAGAACAGCTAGGCTGTGGGTCTGATTGGCAGGCCCACAGCCGGGGAAAGTCGTAAAACAATGAAGCAAAAGCAAAAAATCTGGGTGATCATAGGATTGCAGACCCTACTCTCCTACACTCTGGCAGGATGATAATTTGGACTACGCCCAGGAATTTATTGTATTTCAAAGGGGTAACCCTGTCACAAGCAGATGTCATGTGACACCTGGACAGGCCCCTTCTTTTGTGCTCCCAGTCAGACAGGCACCAGGCTTAGTGGGGGAGACTTCCCCCCCCAGCACTGCTTCACAGTGACTACAGAGGAGGGTATCTCATTACACTGGTTACACCTCTGGGTGGGAGCACCGGCTCTACACAAAGGGAGAAGGGTTTTACTATTTAGATATTTGAATTTGAGGCATTGTGGCATTGTTTGCAGTAGTGCAGACAGGAACCTTTGCAAAAGTGGGTAGGGTTACCCCTTGAAACTTGTATCCCTTTGGGTAGGTGGATGCAATAAGTCACCTCACCTATACTCGTACATGTGTGGCATCCCCTGTCATCCTATGCAGAACACTTTCTGGACCTGACAAGGACCACACCTGATGTCTGACCTGAGAGCAGCCCTGAGGGACTGAATCTGCTCTCTTTTTTATACACAGGACAAAGACGTTGACTTCAAGTGTCATAAGGGTTGGCCTCCTTTCCAAGCTACAGGGCACAACAAGCTACAAGAGGTCTTTTCCTGAAAATGCCCAGCTGACCAGTTCCAACTGGACCTAACCTGGTCCCTCCTGTTGACCTCTGCTGGTGTGAGGTCTTACCCTCAACTGCTGTTCCTGAGGTCATGGGACCCTTGACTGTGTCTTAGTGGGCTACTTCCCCCGAAAACCTGACACTTTAAAACCTTTTCAACTCCAAGCCTCGCAAGCTGATCCGCCCAAGCTGTGTTGCCACAGGGATGGAGACTCCAGTTTCTACCGCTTCAGGTTTCACCACAGCAGCAAAGGCGATCTGGCAGGACCTCGCGGAGAAGGTATCTGGCGTCTTGGAGACCTCTTTGGCTACAGCCTATCCTTGCCTTGTGCCACTGAAGAATTCGGATCTCTGAAAAAGTGCCTAAGTGTGAACATCGAAATCTTGGCCGGGTGAAGGCACCGAAAGTATCCAGCTGGTGAGAGGACTTCCTTGGGCATGAAATTCAAATTTCTGCCACTCAAAGCTTTTCCTGCCAAAACCAATGGCTTCACCAAGACTGAATCCAATGGCTATCTGAACTCATGGAGCCCGCTTCAGCCCCAGCCCCTGAAGATTATGATCTTCCATTTTTAAGACTCATGTGCAGGGTAAGACCTCCAACTTGGTTGAACTTGGTTTCTGTATCGACTCGCCCTCCATCACATTCTTCCGTAAAACTCAAATTGCGCCTTTGTCCCGGCCTATCATGACCACTTGACCACGGTTTGCTCCTAACACTATTTAGCACTATTGTTATTTATAGCTTTAAAAAGTCATATCGCCGATTCCCCCTTAATGGATTTCTTTTGTTTTGGTGTCATTTTATTTATTAATATTTACTCACTTTCCTTATTCGGTTTGGGGTTTTTATTGTGTTGTGACTACATTACTATTTTGGTGCTGTACAAATACTTTACACATTGTCCTATGTTAAGTATGTCTTGTCTGTGCCATAGCTACCAGGGGGTTGAGCTCAGTTTAATTTATTGGCCTTGAGGGTTCACCAGGATTGTTTTTATTTCCTCAAAGCAGGCAATCACCCCCATTCCCCTTGACTAATAACTCAATTTCGTACAATTGTGGAATAAGAAATCTGTGGCAGTGACAGATTTAATTACTAACCTCTTTGTTCTTGGAAATTGTTAATAATGTTGACAATCCTACACCAAAAAATGTATTGCAAATAAGTAGCTGTTAAACTGTGTTAACTTACCACGGTTGAATGTATAAAACTCTACTATTCCTCAAGTGGTAATGAGTTCCTTTCAGATTTACTCTATTTTTTGTCTTCCTTCTTTATTACAGACTGTTCCGAAACCCATAGCCCTGGAGCCCTGTTTTGGTAACAGAGCTGCTGTCCTTTCAATATTTGTTCGGTTGCCACGTGGAGTTGGAGGTATTCCACCACCTGGGCAGTCAGGTGAGAATTGTTCAGTTTGCTAAACCTACATATATGTGGATATATGTCTATGAATATTTTTTCATTTGTGGCTTGGTTCCATACATCCAAGGACTTCAAAAAACACTCCAGATACAGTATTGATGACTGTTATTCTATTGGAAATTATATGTGTTACAAGGAAATGCCTTTCTGAGACGCACTCTGATAGGTTGCTGGGGTGGGGGACTCAAAATGATGTATTTTAATTACATAGCATTGCATAAAAGTCAACACTGAAATTTTATAGGTTACAAAACAATGGATTGCAGCAGGCAGTAAATCCACAGTGAAAACATGTAGAATCTTCTCCTGCTGAAAGCCTGAACACAGGAATGGCTTGGCAGGGTTTGATGTTCTCGGCCAAGTTGCTCCTTATGCTTTCTAAGTCAGTCATCATCTGGTGAATACTTCTATCCACAGATTCCTCCCTTTTCGAATTTCCCCAGGCACTTGACTGTGTTAAAAATGATGTGTTCTAGATCCCAGGTCGGGTTGGGTTTCAAACCCACTGATGCACAGACTTAGTTCATTGCACCATCACTGAGGAAGGAAGTCCATTTTAACTGCAGTCCCACATTCCTGCACAGGTGGTGTTTTCTGGGTTACTAACAGTCTCATAAAGGGTTCAGGTCGCACTCAAGCAAGAATTACACTGTTTATGGTAAATAGTTTATTACAGCAGTCTAATACTGTTGCTTAGAACATGAAGCGTACCCACACATAATATAATTAACACTAGTGCATATTGCTAGAAGCGAGAATACAATGAACTGTTCTTACATGTTTTAGAATGTTCCTAACATACTAACACTACTTCTGTGTGCTACACTATAGACCATGGAATAGCTAACTTTCCTCTACAGTTTCTGGGGGCCCTGTGCACTGCAGATCTGTTCACAGTGGATCAGCTGTGTTTATCAGCCTTCAACTAGGAAGCAAGTGTGCTCTCAGAAGCAAAGAAACACTATCAGCTGGAGCTCAGCTCTTCTCCTCACTGGATTGACTCTTGGCATAAGTGTGGATGTTCCAACAGTCTGGCACAACCTCTCCGGATAACCTGGTGCGAAGGCCTCTATTACTCAATACTCAATTCCAGGGATTTATGTTGGATATTGACCACTAACTTTGAGCCTGTATTGCAGTATCTTGTGAGGATTTTCCAAACTTCTAGCTGCATACGGTCTCAACCAGCGAGATGAAAATACATCAACTTGGACTACATGTTCATGTTAGGTTACATGGTTTGTAAAGTGCATAGCTGCCCCGAAACCGGGCTTCCCAGCAATAGACCCTGAAAACGTACGAGCTGCAAACGCCTACAGAAAAATGAGAAACGAGGGTTAGATGGAAAAACCCAGGTCTTGAGAGATTTTCTAAAGAGAAGGTGATTCTGGATTTTCCTAAGGAGGAGGGGGGGGAGATTCCAGAGAGAAGGGGTCAAGGCACAAAGGGACCGTCCAATGTTTATCTTCCATATCTACTGTTAAATCTTGAAATGTTGATATTGAAGAGTTTGTATCAGAATTGCGTTTAGATGAAAATTACACTTTCACCAGTTCTGCGAAAGATAGCATGCTGACTGTGGACCAAAGACAGGCTAACTTAACGTTTGAAAAATTGATTTTACTAGGGAGTTCACAAAAGTTGAATCATAGAAATTGCCGGAAGACAAAGGGTATGCTGTTCCTAGGGGGACTGAGGAGGGAGCGTGGGAAGGGGGAGGAAGAGTACAGGACACGTCGGGAAAGGTAGGTGCTAAAGGGAGCGAGAAAGTGAGTGCTCGTCCAGGGATAGCTCCAAGAAGGAGCAAGGGCCCTCACACACCCCTGAGGGTGTCATGCTTCATCATAGGGCAGCTCCTCGTTGGGCCTGCGCTGCAATGCCCAATGGGCCCCACGGGCTGTCTTCTACCTGGCAGCACATAGAGACATTCATGGAAGCCATGCTGAAAATATTTGGAAGACATCTGCTTTCTCTGGAGCACATTATGTTCCCATGGAGCTACAGAAGCCTGTCAGACTTTGGTGGGCCTTGCCCTGATGACCATTGACCCCAAAGCACCTCTGCTCAAACTCTTACCGGCGCAGGTCCAATCATTCACTCTTGTGTCAGAGGCCTCTTCGGTTCCTACCACACTTTTGCAGACCTCAGCTCATGACCTGCCTACTCCAGAGCTAAACTCAGCCCCTTTTTCTATTCCAGAGCTGATGTCAGCCTGGGCAGCCTCACCTTCAATGCCAGTACTATTGTGTGCTGAATGCCTTGTTCTGATGAGATTTGATCATTCATAGACTTCAAAATGTTATACATTATAATGAGAAGGCTGATGATGTACTCCCCCCATAATTTTACACTGATGTTGGACCTCACCATCTATTTAGTTTGGTGGCTAGGCCTCATAGGCCCGCCCCAGTGCCAGCATCCGATTTCCCCACTGCTTGGTAGTTCAAGTCTCCATCAGCAAAGTGAATAGGAAGTCTCTAAGTATATCTTAAGAGTTGCCGTGGACTCAACCATCTGTGTGGGTCATGCCATGGTCACTAGTGTAGTGATCAAGTATCATGTCTAAATGCACCCAACAGGATTTCCCCATTACGGGTATGCCATTTGACCTCTCGGACGCTGGCCCTTAAAGAAAGATGTGCTATATCCTGCTCTTTGTTTATCACTGGCACACCAGTTTCATCAGCATTGTCAGACACAGCGCCCTCACAACCTGTACAACAATCAGCACATCCTGCGTTTCCTGCTCCAGAGGATGGGATGGTAACCAAGGTGTGGCCCCCACAGGAGGTAGTAGTCCTTCTTGCCTGCCTTGACTGTTACCAAGCTGCTTTCATTCATTCTGCCTTGATCATGTATGGCTGGTAGGGGACAGAATTCACCTTTTACTTGTTTGACTGGCGTGCAATTACCTCAAACCAGTGGGCGCTGCAGGTTGTTCTGCATACTTATTCCCTCCTTTTTATAGCAGTTTGCCACCTCATATTCCACATCTGTATGTTCAGAATTTGGCAGATCATGTCTACATCCTGTCCCAGTAAGTTCACTCTGCTGGTCAAAGGTAGCATAGCCAGAATTTCCGGAGGCATTGAAGCACAAGGGTTATTAGTCCTGAAACTTTTTGGTGCCAAAAAAAAAAAAATTGACTCTAGACTAGACAAAATGCAATGCGTCTATCATTGCTTCTTCAAATTGTCAGTTCACTCCTGTTCTCATATTATTTGGATCAAGTCACTATATTGACACCATCTACCCACTTACTCGTACCTCTCACTACAACCATACCCACCCCCCATTCTTGATTATTCTGCTGTTTGACATATTTGTCTGTATATAAGCTCACTAAATATGTAATTTTTATTATATGTTGCAGCGCTCTAATACTACCTGGTGTAAACGCTCTATAGAAAATCACTGTAAATAAATAAATGGACGTTTGACTTCTGTATACCTATATTCTGAATGGCACGTTCAAGATGTTGTCCCAGATTTATTCTGCCTTAGATCCTGGTGAATAGATAGATGGTGTCCTTGATCTTGGAGAACACGTTCATGTAAATGTCCTGCTTTCCCAGAGCCAGTTTCTTCAGTTCCCTCACAGTTGAGAGTAACTTTGTGCACAATGGCTGGGAGAATCTGGTTTTTCCTTACCCTTCCACTGTGTACCTCATCAGTCTTTCACTCAATATGAACATGTGAAGTGTTCTTTTGGTCTTACCTATCCACTATCACCAATTTGACCTCTTTAGAGTTCAGCCTTACCGGCATAACTGGCTGCAATCAGATACCCTAATGAGAATGATTCCCTTTCGAGTTAATGCCAGGAGTAAGACACATTACCAGCACTTTATTGTTTACGCTGTCTGAGTATGATGAGTGCTTGTTGTTGGTCTCTCGAGGATAGTGTGCAAGTTGATTTCTGTGGCAGTGCTGGGCATCCAGTGATTACTGGCCATTTGGAGATTCACTTTATCAAATGTTATAACAGTGTATGACACTGCTAAGGAAGGGGTTTTAAAAACGTGACTTGAATAAAATATTTTCTGCATTATTATATAGTTCATAGATTCACATGCTTGAATCTCTCCTGTCATTGTGGGAGTCCTACAGTAACTGTAATAGAAAAGCAATGCTAATAAATAGGCCTTAGAAAACCCATTGAACACCATAGAAATTGTTAATCTATTGACATTGTTTTAAAGCATCCAAACTTCAAACAGAGCAGAGACCCAGAAGCACTCTTCCCCTGCAGAGGCCACCATACCACAGATTTCTTACTGTATGCTATATGATAGGGAGTCTCCCTGAGCTCTGCTCAGTCCGCTTTGACCTTTTGCTTGTCAACTATTCGGTGACTTTTGAACCTCCGGCTACTTCTGAGGTATAGTGTGGGGGATTACTTCTCAAAACTTTGGTCAAATCTGAGTCCAGGAAAAAGCCTTTTAGGTTCTGCAAATCTTGTGGGAAATCCAGGCTTTATTCAGAAGATCCCCACAAAGAGTGTTTATACTGCCTGTGGCCCCAACACATGCCAAAAGAATACAAGTACTGCTCTACTGTGTAGGAGGGTAGGATTTGCTTCACATGGGTACCCCCACTTTTTGCTGGTGTTTCACTGTTTTTCGACCTTAGTCTGGCTGTGGCCCTGCTAATCAGGACCACAGCCTAACTGATTCCTCTCTAAAATGGTTTCCATGTACATTAGGTACATATTTAATTGGATTCTGGAGTGCCTTATAAGCCCCTAGTATATGGTATACTATGTACCTAGGGCATAGGTACCTCAGAGGCCTACCAGGGGCTGAAGCATGTATTATGCCACCCCTGGGAAGCACTCCAATATGGCACCACAGGTCTACTACTGCAGCCTGGGTAAGGGTTTGCTTGCACCCCTTACAGTGGTATAGGTTACCTATATCACTACCATTGCACACACATATAAAACCGATAAGTCACTCCTATGGCAGGCATTAACAATCCTGAAGGCAGAGTGCTTAGTTTTTATGTGAGAGGGTGCCCCTGCATGAGCAGAGCCCCTCTGCAGCGTTCGGAGTATCTCCTCTGATGCGGTTTGTGGTGCAGCCTGACCATATACTCTTAAGTGCATTATAACCTCGCGGTCAATGCTAACTTTGGGATGGCTGCACGGAAACATGTTGTGTTTGGTGTCAAATGCTTTGGAATACTACCCCTCGCCAGTTCTGGTGGCGTGTGCATCATTCCACCCTTCTAGAGGGAGAGACATGTTCACACTGGTTTAACCCGGTAGGACTTTCTAGAGCCCTGGCATCACAAAATGGATGCCTCTGCCACAGACACGGGTCTGGCCTCCTGCTGCTGACCGAAACTCCGGCAGGGGAGGCCTGGACAATAGGTTTCCTGTCGCAGGGAGGTGTAACCACCTCCCCAGACAGGCAGATGTGTATTGGGGCTGGGCGGGAGCGCACTCTGGTGCTTTGAAGTCCTGCACTGGGGGCTCACTTGGTGTCCCTGTGCATAGTCCAGTTCAAACCGGCTGCAGGGGCTACCTGCCCCTGCTCTGGTGCGAAACTGGACAAAGGAAATGGGTGTAACCACCCCTCTTTCCAAACCCTCCCATAGGTGGGTCCCTAGAGTATGTCCAACCCCCAAACTTAGTATAAGTATGGGAACCCAGTCCTTGCGACTTTAGATTACCCTGGACGAAACTCTGCAACATATATTCTGGACCTTCGACGTTCTATCCTGACTAGAAGACTGAAGAAATCTCCCTTGGAGTCAAGGAGTGACTCGCCTGCTCAGCAGGCACCAAAGAAGCAACTGTCCGGTCTGCAGTTCCAAGCTCCCGCTGGACGCCGAAGTCTCTGCATCACCAGAGGTGGATTTCCTGACTTCCCGAGGCTACCCTGAGGCCACAGCAAAGCTGAGGCCCGTGGCTATCGTGGGTGACGAGGAACCCTGACCCCTGGGCACCGCGTACTATTGCTGGTACATCGACTTCCTGTTTATCCTTGAAGTTCTGCTTTGGGCTCCGAGTAGCCCCAGCCTTGAGCATTGACTGCACCGAAGATCTCTGGCCTCCGCTCTACGAGTGACCCATGGGCCGGGTTCCAGTGCGACCGCTCGAGGCTCCTTTGCGATCGCTAGCCCGTTGGCTAGTGTGTCCCCACGAAGGCAACTCCTCTTCTACTTGGGCTTCCCTGGTTGCTCCAGATGTGCCCTGACTTCCGCTCGCTGGATGAGTCCCTCAGACCTTGCTGGTCTGCACCAACGTCCTTCTTCTCTTTCCACGAGACTTGCCGTTGCCAAGGCTTGTTGGGTCCAATCTGGTCGCCGACACCGCAGCACTCGACAGACTTCGTGGAACAGCTCGAATCCGGCTCGTGGACTTCGTCGACGCCTCCTGGACCTCATGGCTGAAGAGTCAAGACACCCATCAACTCACCTGAAGCATCCGACAGCTGTGGGCATTGGTCCATCCTGCCCTAGGTCACTGGCAAGTGACCAGACTCCGTCCCCTCTGCTTTCAAGCGCCTTCCATCCTAGATCCAGGCTTGGATCTCTTCGGACACCTATGCACCCGACTTCCCTGGGTGAGGTAACTTGAGTACTCCGGTGTTCCCGTGGGTGCTAGCCCTAGAACTTCTTAAGTCCAAAAGGGTTTGGTCCTGACTCGATTTTAAGTGTCCCTAATCTTTAAATTTTCAACCGCGACATTGCCCATAGAAGCTAACGAGAACCCGCTGTTGTGTTTACACACTGCACACGGCTCCCGTGGGTCCCCTGTGTCACTACCTTGGGCGGTTCCTTGGGGTCTCAGCGATTCTACAGGCTCTAGGCCTTGTGTCTAGTTAAGTCGTGGTTCTTATACCACTTTTTTGCTATATGGTTTGGTACGCCCCTAGGGCCCAAACGTGTATTTGTGCTATTACTGTTGATTGCTAACTTGTAAATTAAGTACTTCGAACTCTAGTCTCTTAAAGAGACTAGAGGGGTGTGATCTATCTTAAATACATATATTTTGAATATATACCTGGTGTGGTTGTCCTTTCATTTGATCATTCAAGAGATTATAGACTGGTAAAACAAGCTGCTTTACATTCCTTCAAGACTTAGCCTGAAGGCTGCTCTCCATAGCTACTACTAGGATAGCTTTCAATAAAGGTTGCCTTTAACCAATCACCATAAGGGGTTGTTTGGATTGATACAAGGTGCCCACTAGAACAAGTGGACAGCATATTTCAGGCCACCTTCTCGCATACTTTTTCTGCGAAGACTCTGAAAGACAGGCAGGCCAGAATACTACTCTGGCTCCTGATAAAGAAGAAGTCTCTGTCAGACTCTGGTTCTGACAGCAACGAAAAAGGACATACAACCTCTAAATGGTGTAAAAATTAGGACTGGCAGATGCAGCAAAGTTCCAAAGAGGGCGAAATCCCATTCCAGGTAACCAAGTACTGGGAGGTCGAGTGACCGGAATCTTCCTAGAGCATCTTCCTCCCTCTGAAGATCTCCATCTGCTCCTCCTTCAGTTCCTGTGACAGCCTTCAAGGAGCCAGTGACTCTAGAAATGATCCTGTCTACAAATCCGTTGACGACAGCAACACCGTCATTGGCAGCTTTGTTGTCGAGAGCATCGACGATAGTCAGCCTCGACGCCAGTTACCACTGAAGCGTCGATACCAACTAGAACATCGACGACCAACTCCTGCTCTACGTCGAAGGCTCCAGCAAGACTGTCAATGGCCGCCCGCATAGCACCAGTCACATCTTTATCGTTGCTGCCCAAGATCCCGTCGTTGAGAACAAAAGAGACTATGCATATCTGAAAGACACGTTAGTGATAGATTACTTACCTTAGAATATCCCCAGGCGTCAGACTGGGTCCGGTAAGTTTTTCATCAGCAGTACCCATGCGCGTCGGTAGGCGTCGTCATGCTGCTCCGCGTACGTCGCTGGCATCGTAGCCACCGAGATGACGTCGTCAGAGCTACTTGGACGCGGCCATGCACGCTGACAGTTTTCTTTTTCCACGCCAGCAAGCGTAGATCCGATTGTAGAACCGGCTTTTAGAGACCCCTCCCGACTGGAGGGTCAAAGCCAGCGGTGCAGGGGACACCTAGAATCTACGGGTTCACCTTGATTACTCATGCATTACCAAAGAGACCAGGACAACTTGGCTGTGGAGGAAAGTAAATTTAATTTATTAGCTCGAGCTAAGGACAGGGTCCCAGAATGGTACAAAGACAATTCTACGGAGACTGCTGCTTCACTCCGCAGCGTACACATAATTATAGCACTAGACACATCCAAAAAGTTCCTCATCAGTCTCAGGTGGCGTAATCGTGGCCAGAGAGAGTCTGTCTCTGATTGCACAATGTACACAGGCTCTTGCTTCAGCGCCCAGATGGCATGGTCAAGGAGCACAGCTGTTGGTGTAAGAGGCTGAGTTACCAACAGTGGACAGGATGTGGCTAAGTCTCTGGCACAACCGGGGGGGGGAGGGGTGGGGCGAGGTACACAGGCAGCTTCAGGAATCGGCTCAACCGCGAGGAGGGTTAAGCAAGTTCTAACAGGGACATAGAAAGCAATCCTTCACCAGGTTGCCGAGAGCATGGCAACACGAAATGGAGTCTCAGTGGCCATTTTAAGCATAGTTCAACACGAGAGAGAGAGAGCGGTACCCCTAGTTGATATTTTAACTTGGTTTCTGAGAACTTGTTTTGTCGAGTACTCCAGGTGCAGTAGGGATGCACGGGTTTAAGTCCTGTAGAGCCTGCCGTCGGAACATGTCGGTGGCGGACCCGCGTGACGTGTCTCTTTTCTGCTTGGGGCACGCCCATGACCCCGAGGCATGCCCCGGTTGTCAGGCCATGGCGCCGAAAGCTTTGCGGGAGCGTTCCCAAAAGTTGTTGGAGGTCCAACAATCGGTTCTGTATCGCTCGAGGTCCTGCTCCTGTAGGAGGTCGAGAGCACCTAGTACTTACCGGCCTCCTCCACAGCCGGTGGACGAAGGGGAGTACTGGGAGGGGTCTGAGGACCCTCTCGTAGCTCAATGCGAGGATAAACCGGACTGGAGGATGATATGGGAGGTCCAGGCGATCTGGATTTCTCTCCACACCCTGGTACTCTGTCCCCCTGTCCCCTTCCTCCGTGGCTATGGAGGAGGTTGGGACCTTTTCTGTGGTGTTGCGAAGAGTGGCTGAGGCTCTTAACCTCGAGCTCCCTTCTGTGCCTATCAGGACCAATCTCCTGACTGAAGTGCTACAGCCAGCGTCCTCCTCCGCGGAGCCGCTGCTGCCCTTCAACAACGCCCTTACTGACATCCTGTCGACCACCTGGAACAAACCTAACACCGGGGTTCCTGTGGATAAGGGTGTAGCATGCCGCCATCGCCTGGCGATCCCAGCTTTCTCACACAACACCCGATGCCTCAGAGTCTGGTTGTCCAGGCCTCTGCCTCTCCGAGAGCATTCCCTTCTGCTCCTCCGGATAAAGAATCTAAGAAACTGGAGCAATTTGGAAAAAGATTTTCACTTCTGCCAGTTCCGGATTGCGGCGGTGAATACTGCATGCCAGTTTGGCCGCTACTCACATTCTGTGTGGGACACCGTGGCACAAGTGCTGCCTCAGTGCCCTGTGGAAGCTCGGGCGGTGCTCTCCCAGGCCATTACCTAGAGGAGAAATGCTGCCAAATTCACTATCCGTTGTGGACTTGACACGGCCAACTCCCTCGGCAGAGCTCTTTCCACAACGGTGACGCTCCGCCGTTACGCTTGGCTCCAATCTCCTGGCTTTTCCAGGGATGTCCAGAACACTCTGTTGTTGTCGAGGCAGATAGCACCCTGGAACGCTTTAAGGACTCTCGGGCTACAGCCCAGTTCTTGGATCTCGCCACCACACGCGCTTCCTCGGGGTCTGCTTTTCGCTCCTTTCGAGGTCAGGGTCCAGGCGCCCAAGCACGTTCCTTTCAGAACCGCCAGCTAACGCGACCTCAGCGCAGCTCGCGGTCGTGGGGCCTGTCGTGGTGGGTCCCGGGGCCAGCGGGCGGGTCAATCCACCACCGCCTCAAAACCTTCCTAGTCCCGTGTTTCAGGCCCACCGGATGCCAGTGGGCGGCAGGATTCGCCATCACCTACCCCACCGGCGCACCGTCACTTCGGACAGGTGGGTTCTCCAAATAGTCCGAAGGGGCTACTCCCTCCCCTTCGAGTCTACCCCTCCAGCCATGCCACCTCAGTGCCACCGCATGTTGGGGGATCACTTGGCACTTCTCCAGCAGGAAGTTGCGGGGGCCATCGAGCACGTTCCAACGCCAGAAGTAGGTTGTGGTTGTTATTCCCACTACTTCTTGGTTCCAAAGAAGGACAAGGGCCTGCGTCCTATCTTAGACCTCCGGAACGTCAATCGCTTCCTCTGGAAGGAGAAGTTCAAGATGCTCAGGTCTGGTCTGCCATAGACCCGCAAGACTGGCTGGTAGCGTTGGACTTGCAGGTTGCTTATTTTCATATCCCCATCCTGCCGGCCCACCGGCGTTACCTAAGGTTCACGGTAGGCCACAAGCACTTTCAGTACACCGTGCTCCTTTTCGGCCTTACCAGCGCCCCTCGGGTGTTCACGAAAGTGATGGCGGTGGTCGCAGCTCATCTGCGCAGAACAGGGGTTTCAGTCTTCCCCTTTCTCGACGACTGGCTGTTGAAGGCGGGCTCGCAGAAGCTCCTCTTTATCGGAGCGGTTCTGGATTTGGCGCAGTTTCAGGTTTATCCTCCCGAACAGCGAGTCCGGGACATTTGGGCTATGATTCCGATCTTTCAGCCCTTGTCCTGGGTTTCGGTCAATCAATCAATCAAGCCATTTATAAAGCGCACTACTCACCCGGAGGGTCTCAAGGCGCTAGGGGGGGGGGGGGTGCCGCTACTGCTCGAACAGCCAGGTCTTGAGCTTCTTCCTGAAGGAGAGGTGGTCTTGGGTCAGGCGCAGGTCGGTCGGGAGGGAGTTCCAGGACTTGGCGGCCAGGTATGAGAAGGACCTTCCTCCTGTTGTCGCTCTTCGGATGCGGGGGACGGCGGCGAGGGCGTGGCTGGCTGATCGGAGATGGCGTTCGGGAGCGTAGAAGTTGAGGCGGTTGTTGAGGTAGCTCGGGCCTTGGTCGTGTAGGGCTTTGTGTGCGTGGGTGAGGAGACGGAAGGTGATTCTCTTGTTGACGGGGAGCCAGTGCAGGTCTCTCAGATGTCCGGAGATGTGGCTGCTTCGGGGGATGTCGAGGATGAGTCTGGCTGAGGCGTTCTGTATCCGCTGGAGTCTCTTCTGGAGCTTGGCGGTGGTTCCGGCGTAGAGGGCGTTGCCGTAGTCCAGTCGGCTGGTGACAAGGGCCTGGGTGACCGTCTTCCTGGTCTCGGTGGGGATCCACCGGAAGATCTTCCGTAGCATGCGCAGGATGTTGAAACAGGACGAGGAGACGGCGTTGACTTGTCTGGTCATCGAGAGGGAGGAGTCCAGGATGAAGCCCAGGTTTCGTGCGTGGTCTGTCGGTTTGGGTGCGGTGCCCAGGGCGAGGGGCCACCAGGAGTCGTCCCAGGCGGAGGGCGAGGAGCCCAGGATGAGGACTTCCGTCTTGTCTGAGTTCAGTTTCAGGCGGCTGGTCATCATCCACTCGGCTACGTCTTTCATCCCTTCGTGGAGGTTGGCTCTGGCGGCGGCGGGGTCGTTGGTCAGGGAGAGGATCAGCTGGGTGTCGTCGGCGTAGGAGATGATGTTGAGGTTGTGTTGGCGAGCGATGGCCGCAAGGGGGCTCAGGACGACCTTGAGGCTGCTGGGCCTCATAGCCTCCTGCATCCTGCTGACCAATCATGCCAGGTGGCATATGCAGGCTCTGCAGTGGGACCTGAAGTTCCAGTAGGCGCAGCATCAAGAGGGGACCTGTCCGAATATGTCCAGATCTTAGAGGGCACTGGACAGCAGTTGCAGTGGTGGCTCACGAACCAGCATTGGGTCAGCGGCAGATCATTCTTCCCTTCCCCAACCGGAGCACACAGTGGTGACAGATGCGTCCCTCCTGGGGTGGGATGGCCACATGGAAGAGGCGGAGATCAGAGGCCTTTCCCTTCTGGAGCTCCAGGCAATACTACTTGCACTGAAGGCATTCCCTCCCTCTGTCAAGGGGAGAGTGGTGCAGGTGTTCACAGACAACACCACCGCCATGTATTACTGCAACAAGCAAGGCAGGGTGGGGTCGTGGACCCTATGTCAGGAGGCTCTGCGTCTCTGGACATGGCTGGAACGTCAAGGCATTTCTTTGGTGGTTCAACACTTGGCAGGTTCTTCGAACGTCAGGGTGGACGAACTCAGCCGTAGATGCATAATGGATAGCGAATGGCGTCTTCACTCGGAGGTGGCGCAAGGTCTCTTTCAGCAGTGGGGAGAGCCTTGGTTAGATCTATTCGCCACCGAAGAGAACAAGCAATGTCAGCAGTTCTGTGCGTTGGAATTTCCAAGGCGGGACTCGCTCAGCGACGCTTTTCGTCACAAGTGGAGTTGCTGTCTATTGTATGCCTTTCCGCCTATACCACTTATACCCAGAGTGCTGAAGAAGATCAGGTGCAACCGGGCCCAAGTCATTCTTGTGGCCCCGGACTCGGCTCGAAGAGTTTGGTATCCCAAGCTACTCCGTATGAGCGTGGATCCCCCGATCCGACTGCCTCTTCGGAAGGATCTTCTGTTGCAGCAGCAGGGGACGGTCCTCCACCTGAACCTGTCCAGCCTCCACCTCCATGCGTGGAGATTGAGCTGCGACAGTTGCTTCCATTTGATTTGCCTCCTGAAGTCTGTGATATCATTTTGGCAGCTAGGCGTCCCTCCACTAAATCTGTATACGAATGCAGGTGGAACAAATTTGTGGCATGGTGCACAGCAAAGGCGGTGGATACCCTTTCCGCCCTTCTTTCAGAGGTCCTTTTGTTCCTTCTTTCTTGGGCCCGGTAGGGCTCTGCTCTGGGCACTATTAAAGGCTATCTTTCTGCAATATCGGCTTTTCTTCGGCTCCCTGATCAGCCCTCTCTTTTCAAGTCCCCAGTCGTAAATAGATTTCTCAAAGGCATTACTCACCTTTTCCCTCCTATTCAGTTTGTGATGCCACAGTGGGACTTGAATCTGGTTCTTACTTCTTTGATGTGCGCTCCTTTTGAGCCGCTTCACAACTGTCCTCTTCGTTTACTGACTTTGAAGACTGCTTTCCTGGTTGCCATCACCTCCGCTAGGCGTGTGAGTGAGCTCCAGGCTTTCCTGAAACCCTCCGTTTTTGTCGGTTCATCCGCACAAGGTTGTGCTCCGCACTCGTCCTTCTTTATTGCCAAAGGTCGTTACTCCCTTCCACATAGGGCAGACTATCACCTTGCCCACTTTCTTTCCGCCGCACGCACCCTTCCAGAGAAGAAGAGAGGCTCCACTGTCTGGGCCAAAACATGCGCTCTCCTTTTTCCTGGATCGCACACAACAGTTCCGGGTGGATGACCAGCTCTTTGTTGGCTATGTAGGCGCCAAGAAAGGCCGGGCTGTACACAAGAGGACTATCTCCCGCTGGGTCATCTAGTGTATCAAAGCCTGTTATTCTCTGGCTAAAAAGGAAACTCCGTTGGGGTTGCCCGCCTATTCTCCCAGGGCGACAGCAGCTACTACTGCTTTGTGACGTGGTGTCCCCCTGCAAGACATCTGTCAGGCAGCCCTGTGGGCTTCGCTGCACACTTTTACAAAGCATTACTGTCTGGACAGCCAAGTCCGGAGAGACTGCTTCTTTGGCCGTTCTGTTCTCTGTCACTTTCTGGTGTGATCTTGGTTCGCAGACCTACCACCGGGGTTGGTATTGCTGGGGTATCTATTCTAAGGTAAGAAATCTAATCACTAACGTGTCTCTTTCAGATGAACAAGTTACTTATCTTCGGTAACAACATATCTGTAAGAGACATTAGTTAGTGATAGATTCCTTACTGCCCCACCCATCCTCCCCGTTCTGCGCCCTGATTTCTAGGGTTAAGGTCATCCCTTTCAGGGCCCTGGTTTCAATGCACCAGTGGTCAGTATCTTGCATGGCTCTGCGTTACTGGCGCAGAAAGTCGTGTACTGAACTGACAGCGCGTGTGGGCGCGTCTAAGTAGCTCCAGCGTAGTCATCTCGACAACTTTTATGCCACCGACATACGTGGAGCCTCCCGACAACGCCTACCGACGCTCAGGGGTACTGCTGACTAAAACTTTCCGAATCCAGTCTGACGCCTGGGGGTAATTTTAAGGTAAGGAATCTATCACTAACTAATGTCTCTTTCAGATATATCGTTACCGAAGGTAAGTAACTTGTTCTTCACAAACTAACCGCTATACCAACAGGCTCGATATCAGCCCAGCGCTCAAGCATGGTCGCACCCTGGAATTTGTTCAAAAGCCTCCAAATTATCCTCCATGCAAAACATCTCACTGGGACCTAGTTTAGCAGGAGAGGAGTGTACTTCTCTCCAAGAATGCAATAGAAGACATCCCGCTAGATTAGCGCAACAAAGACCTCTATTCTAATTATTTTCTTCTCAGAAAGAAAACTGGCAAATGGAGACAGGTGATGGATTTAAGGCTTCTGAACAAGTTCATCAAGAAGCAATCCTTCTGAATGCTTTTTTTTTTTTTTGCAAGAAATTCTCCAATTAGGTGACTCAGGAGATTTCATGACATCCCTAGATGATCTGAATAAGTATTGCCACATACCCATCCACACCAAACATTCCGAAATTCCTTTGCTTCGAAGTTGCAGGGTGTCATTATCAGTTCAAGGTGTTTCCTTTTAGCTTTGGCTCTGCCGCAAGAGTCTTCACGAAATGCATGGCTCCGGTGATGGCTTTTCTGAGAACATCAGGTCACCGGTTTTTCTCTTACTTGGACAATTGGCTTATCAAAGTACCCACCTTTCTTTCAGCCACCAGCTCGACTCGTGCCCGTCTAAACAGTTCCAGTCTCTAGGTCTCCAGTTGAACAAAGGAAAGGCCTCACTTATTCCTTCAACAATAGTGGACTTTCTAGGAGGAGTGATAGACACGAGGACCTCAAAGACGTTTCCTACTTCAGAGAGAATTCAACCGCTTAAATAAAACTGCTGTCAACAAGAAGGTACACTTCATTACGCAAGTACAAGTCAATGTTGGGGATGTCATCCTGCGTACCGTTAATACTAAACTGTCTTTTTCCGAGTGCGCCCGCTGCAGAATGTGTTGAACAAGCAATGGGCACAAAGTCAAGGGTCTTTTGTGGATTCCATCCCAATACCTCGTCAAATGAAGTCTGCAATGTCCTGGTGAATGGAAATTCAGGGCCTCTCATATATCCCTGCAAGGCCTCACATAATGATGACAACAGATGCTTTCCTCGAGGGATGGGTAGCTCATTTGCAAGATTTGGAGATCCACAGCAAGTGGACCATGCAGGTAGCTGCCTCCCACATCAATCTTTTGGAGCTGAAAGCATGGGTCTTCAGGCTTTTGTAACCAGGGTATGCAATTCCTCAGTGTTAGTTCAGACGGACAACACCACCACCATTCTCTACCTGTTCAAGAAAGGGGGCACAAGATCAAAGGTTCTCTCCACTCCAACACAACAGATCTGGAAATAGGTGCTCAACAACATTATCAGCTTAAAGGTGGAGCATGTCCCAGCAGAAAACAATGAATGGGCAGACGCCCTAAGCTGGATGGACAAACACGGTCACGAGTGGGTGCTGAATCAATATAACCTGACCAAAGGGAAACACCCAACTGTTTGATACCCTGCTAAACAAGAAATGCAATCTGTTTGCCAGCAGATATCGTCAACCAGGATCCCTAGGGAATGCTTTAAATCGGGCATGGACAGGGATGTTTGCATATGGCTTTCCGCCTTTTCCTCTCATCTCCAGGATCATCAGGAAGATGCAGCTAGAACCGTGCCGTCTAATTCTAATACCTCTGACTTGGCCAAGATAGTAGTGGTACGCCAAGCTTCTTCTCCTTTCTGACAGTTTTCCTCACACATTCCTGCCAGGGGAGGATCTCCTTTCATTGAGCAAGGTTTAAGTTCTGCATCTGCAGCTCTGAACCTTAAATTTGACTGCCCGGCTCCTCATGACATTTGATTTCAAATCAATAAATTTGTCTGAAGTTTGCAGAATGATTCTGCGTCAAGCTCAAGCGGAATCTACAAATAAGTGTTATATCGCAAATGGAAAAGGCTTTGTCGTTGGTGCGCTTCTCACTCTGTACATCCTATCGCTTCAACACTAGAACAAGTTCTTCCTTACTCGTTGCACCTGGCAAAGTCAAGCTTGTCTATGTGAAGGTTCACCTGGCGGCAATCTCCAGATTCAGATGACAGAAAGGAAAGCTCACTTTGTGGTCCAACAGACTCGCTAAAGAGTTTATGTGAAAGGACAGTTCTGGTCTTATCTTCCGGTCAAGCATCCACCGGTGACCTGGCAACTCAATACAGTCTTATCACAATTAATGAAGCCTCCTTTCAAGCCGATTCACAAGGTTGAGTTAACATTTCTTTCCTGGTAGGTGACATTTCTCCTGGCTATTACCTCCGCAAGGAGAATAAGCGAAATTCAGGCTCTGGCAATCTGAGAACCATACCTTCAGTTTAAGAGTAATTCTGAGAACTAACCCCAAGTTTATTCCAAAGCTACCAACCACTTTTTATCTCAACAAGCAACTTCTTTCCATAATCCATCTTCCTCTGCGGATTTGTTTTAACTTCTTTAGACATTGAAAGATGTCTCAAGTTCTACCTGGACAGAACTAAATCGTTCAGAAAATCTGATCTACTTTTGCCTCACCAGAAAAGGACAAGCCCTCTCTAGGGCCAGTACCGGACATTGGGTTGCTGCAGTCTTCACATTTTGCATGAAAAAAGCAGGAAGACCACTGTCAACTAAAGTGAAGGGGTATTCCACAAGAAAAGTAGCTTCTTTTTTGGCTCAGTTTGTGGGGTTTTACTTCCTGACATCTGTAAGGCAGCCACATGGGTTAATGCCTGTACGATCTACTACTGCCTGGACTCGTGGCACAAGGCTTATGTGGCAGTTGGGCAAGCTGCTTTACGTCGCCTGTTTTCATAAGGTATGCAAGTTTAAGTCTTTTATAACAAGATACGTTTTTCATATTTCTTTATCCTCTTTGTCTCTTTTATTTAAATGTCTAGGTCATCATATATGATTAGAAGTTCTGAAGATGTTCAAATGCAATATTTTAAGAGTTTGATTTATGCAGTTATAAAACATTGGTTCTTGTGAATACATTATTTCACCAGTATATCATATAACGTTGTACGGGTTTCATAGTGGGAAGGTTCGCCTATCCCACCTCCTAAACCCATTTGATACTGCTTGCTACTCTGATTCAGGCATGTGAATTTATGAAAGATATAATACTGGGGAAAAAGCAAGTTACCTGCCTGTACACTGTAGTTCTCCAGTATTGATATATTTCATAGATTTACATGCAACCCTACCCTTTCAGGCTCACTATTACTTCACCTTTTATCCTCCAGGCATTAAACTCATGCTCGAAATCTGAGGTATGGTGCTCTACAGTGGAAGAGTGCTTCTGAAGTAGGGGATCTCTGTGTATAGTCATAATCTAGGGAATAGTCCCGCCCATGTGCGTGGACCCCGGAGCAATAAAAATAATCTCTTAAGTTGTCAAGCCATGCAGACCTGCATCTACACTTAAGAGAGAATTCAAAGACAGATAATGCAGCCTATATCCACAGGCTACACTGTCCAGTACTTCAACTAGAAAATTCCACCAACATCCACCAACAGCACTGCCTGCCCAGCTTTTTCCACAGAGAAAAACCTGCCTCTACCAGCAAAAGCCTCTGGAATGATAGAGAGGGAGGAATGGACAGACAAGCCCCATAGGCTGCCATTATGTGGCTCAGAACAGGATACTGTGCCTTTAAGAAAACTTTCCAGAACTTTTCCAGTATCCCAGAATGCACAGCAGGTCCCTTTTACGTTCAGTTCTTTTTTCCAGCTCCTGCTAGCAGGACCCTGGAGCATTGAGCTCTCCCTTTTCAAGGGTTTAGTTTGAATTTGTTCACTTTTCAAGTGCTTATTACGTACCTTGTTGCCTTCCTTCTTGTGTGTGCTCTGTGTTGTCAACATGCCTGGCCTGTTTGACAAGTGCCCAGAGTGTGAGAGAAAGAAGGCCAAGACGGACCGACACAGGGTGTGCATCGTCTGCCTTCCCCAGTCCCATGTTCCAGAGGAGTGTGACATTTGTCAATCTTTCTCAGTCAGGACCCTGAGAGAAAGGATGAAGATCAGGCTCCAAGGCCTGGAGGACAGAAGGCTGAGGTCACAAGGTGGGTCAGGACATGCTGAGGCCCCTGGGGGGCTCCCCAGGGGCAGGAAGCCCAGCAAACGCCCCCATTCTCCGTCGACTATGGCGTCGAGGGGGATGGCTGCAGTCTGTTCCCTGTCTCCCCAGGGCTCTGGGGAGAAACGGCGTCGATGCTCGCCGTCGAGGGAGCTGAGCAGTCCGCCGTCGACGACATCAGCATCTTCGTCGACGCTGTCGACTTCTCCGTCGAGTCATCGGCGTCGAAACCAGTCCCGTCGTAGGCACTCGCCGTCGAGGCGAGGTCGCCGTTCGCCGTCGACAAAGAGGAGAAGGTCACCGTCGAGGGGATCCCCGACGTCGAGGACCGGTCCGAGGCGTTCGCCGTCGAGGAGGCGTTCGCCGTCGAAGGGGCGTTCGCCGTCGAGGAGGCGTTCGCCGTCGAGGAGGCGTTCGTCGACGCCGAGGCAGCGCAGGAGGAGTCCTGACGCCGGGAGTCCCTTGGGGTCACAAGGGAAGAGGACTCAGTGGTGTATACACCTCCTCCACCTCCTCCACCTCCTCCACCTCCTCCTCCTCCTCCTCTTCCTCCTCCTCTTCCTCCTCCTCTTCCTCCTCCTCCTCCTCCTCCCCTTCCTCCTCCTCCTCCTCCTCCCCACACACCGTCGGGCCCACCTGTGGCCCCGCCACGGTCGGTGTCGTTGCCTAGGTATCCGACGCCACCGAAGAGAACTCCGAGGCCGCGGCACCAGGTTACGCCACCATCGCCTGCGCCTGTGAGGCCGGCTGGGGGGCCGAAGACAAACGGATCCCACTCCTGACGGAGATGAAGGTCACGGAGCCGTGGACGGTTGTCATCGGCATCTGGCCGACGCCGCAGGAGGCGCAGAACCAGATCCCGCACCCAATCGTCTACCAGGGACTACTCGCCGACGCTGTCGAACTCGCCAGTGATGGGTGCATCGCCTGTCGACGATGTAGTCTCCTTCCAGGAGGTGCTACTGAGGGGTGCGGCCAAGCTAGGGATCACGGTGACGGTGCCAACACCTACGACGTCCGTGATCTTCGAGACGCTGCACAAGAAGCACCTGTCTCGCCCCCTGCTGCCACTAGTGCCGGGATTGGTGGAGCCCGCTACGGAGTTGTTCCTCACTCCGGCGGTGACAAAACCAGCCCCCTCAAGGCTCCTGAAGAAGTATCGGGCGCCGGACTCGGACCCGACCTTTCTGAGGATGGACCCGAAACCGGACTCGGGACGGCTTCTACCACCATGAAGGCGGCGAGTGCCGGGGCACTGTTGGGGTGCTACGACCGTGCCCTATGGGAGTCTCTCCAGCAGTACGCAGAGCTACTGCCTCGCGACAAGAAGAAGGACTTTCTGGAGACTTTGCGTGAGGGGATGCTGGTGTCAAATCAGATTATCAGCGCGGCGGCGGATGTGTCTCTGTTAGCGGCACATGGATATTGTCATGGCATCAACCAACGGCATCACGCTTGGCTTCGCCTTACCTCACTCAAACCGGAGGCACAACAGAGAGTGCCCAACCTTCCATTCTCGGGGGAGACCCTGTTCGGCCAGCATGCGGACGACGAAATGGCCCGCATGAAGACGGAGGCAGAGACCCTGACGGCTGTCGGGTTAGAGAAGTCTGAGAAGAAAAAGCGCCCGTTCCAGAGACGGTTCGGGGCTGCAGGCAGAGGGCGTGGGCAGGCCTCGGGACAGAAGCAACAACAGCACCAGCAGTTCCGGAAACCCTTCCAGAAGCGCCAGAAGGGTAGAGGAGGCCAGCAGTCCGCTACAGCGACCAAGGGCCCGGCTGGGTCTCGGCCCTGAGTGATTACTTCCCCTTCAACCGTTACCCACTCCAGTGGGGGGAAGCGTTCAATTTTTTCTGGCAGAGCGGAGAAAAATTACTCAGGACAAGTGGGTGCTGAATATTGTTTGCAATGGATACAGTCTTCGGTTCATTAGCCCGCCTCCAGCGATTCCGCCGGTAAGCTCACGGTATCAACTGCGAGAGCTCCAGGCGGAGGCAGACATCCTGTTGAGGAAAAAGGCGGTGGAAGACGTACCTCTGTCTCAAAGGGGAAGAGGTCTGTTCTCTCGGTTCTTCCTGGTTCGCAAGAAGGACAAGAACGAGTTCAGGCCCATTCTGGATTTGAGGCAAGCAAACAAATGGATTCGCAGAGAGAAATTCCGCATGCTATTGTTGCACCAGATTTACCTTCAGCTGCAACGGGGAGACTGGCTCTGTGCCATAGACCTACAGGATGCGTACTTCCATGTGCCCATTGCACGGAAGCACAGGAAGTTCCTGCGATTCCAAGTCGGCGCCAATCATTATCAATACACAGTACTGCCATTCGGGCTAAAGTCTGCGCCCAGGACCTTCTCGAAGTGCATGGCAGTGGTAGCTGCACACCTGCGGAGGAACAAGTTGTTTGTCTACCCGTACCTGGACGATTGGTTGATCAAGGCCTTCTCCTTCTCGGAAGCACAAGCGCACTTCCAGAAGACATGCGTTCTCTTGAACAAGCTGGGGTTGCACGTCAACATGTCCAAGTCTGTCCCGACTCCGGTCCAGTGCATACAGTACTTGGGGGGCCTCCATCAATACGCTGTCCGCAAGCGTGTCTCCTTCGGAGGAGAGACGGTTATCACTCCTTCGGAAGGCTCAGGATCTTATGACCGCGCCATCTACGACAGTGAGGAAGGTGTCTTCGCTGCTGGGATTGATGGCCTCATGTATCTTCCTCACACCTCACGCACGGCTGCACATGAGACCACTGCAGGAGTGCTTGGAGGATCAGTGGGATCAGAGGACAGGTTCTTGGGACGACAAGATACGGCTGTCTCTGCATGCTCTTCAGTTGCTGAAGTGGTGGTGTTCGGCGGACAATCTCCTCAGGGGGTTCCCTTCCACAAGGACATTCCCACGCAGAGTATCGTGACGGATGCGTCTCTCCACGGCTGGGGAGCGCATTCCGGAGACTTACAGATACAAGGAAAGTGGTCCCCGTTGGAGTCGACGTACCACATCAATTTCCTGGAACTCAGAGCCGTTCACTGGGCATTGAAGGCCTTCCATCCGTCCTTCCAGACCAACTCGCTGCTTGTGCAGACGGGCAATACAACCACGATGTATTACCTCAACAAGCAGGGGGGGTCGAGATCACGCACGCTGTCGCAGGAGGCGCAGTCGATCTGGCACTGGCTTCTGGCCCGAGGTCTGACGATTACGGCCACGCATCTGCCAGGTGTGCAGAATGTTCAGGCGGAGGCACTGAGCAGACTGATTCAGGAAAACAACGAAGTGCTAGGGGACGTCTTCGCAAGGTGGGGGACTCCAGACGTAGATCTGTTCGCCACCGCCGAAAACAGCAAATGCCGAGACTTCGCATCCAGGTACTACCAGCGGGGGACGCTGGGGAATGCGCTATGGATCGACTGGTCGAACAGCTTTCTGTACGCTTTTCCACCCATTCCCCTGATTCCGGCGGTGCTCATCAAGCTGTCCCAGTCCGGGGCGCGGATGATCCTGATTGCCCCGGAATGGCCCAGACAGTGGTGGTTCACGGACCTGCTTCACCGGTCTCTCCTTCCTCGCATATGGCTGCCGTGCAGGCCGGACCTTCTCACGAAGTTCGGGGGGCAGTTGGTGCACCCCAACCTCTCGTCTTTGAGTTGGGCGGCATGGGTCCTGAGATAGTGCAATATGGCCATTTGAATCTACCAGCAGATTGTATGGATATACTGAAGGAGGCTAAGCGACCTTCCTCTAGAACGTCCTATGCTTACAAGTGGAAGAGGTTCTGCATCTGGTGCAAGTCCAAGCAATTTGACCCGACGACATGTAAGGAAGATGTCATCCTTCCGTACCTTTTTCCATTTGGCGCAGTCTGGCCTTAATTTCCATTCCATTAAGGTCCATCTCGCTGCTTTTACTGCTTACAGGAAATGCCCTTCACAGACTTCCTTCTTTCAGATCCCTGTGATCAAGGGTTTTTTTGGAAGGCTTGAAGAAAGTGTTCCCTCCTGTCAGACTTCCCTCGCCTTCATGGGAATTGAATGTGGTGCTGTCCAGATTGATGAAGGAGCCTTTTGAACCTATTCACAAGGCTTCGTTGCAGCACCTGTCTTGGAAGGCGGCGTTCCTAGTGGCCATTACGTCGGCCTAGAACCTTATATGGTATTTCATGCTGCTACGGTTGTTATGCGTACACACCCTAAATTTCTTCCTAAGGTTATATCTGATTTTCATGTCAACCAGACCATAACTTTACCTACGTTTTTTCAGAATCCTTCTTCTCCAGCGGAAAGGTCTCTACATTCCCTGGACGTTAGTAGGGTGTTGAAGTTTTATCTTGATAAGACCAAAGATATTAGTAGGTCAGTCCAATTGTTTATCAATTATGGATCAGTCAGGACCGGTCTTGCTACCTCCAAACAGTCCATCTCTTGGTGGATTGTGTCCTGTATACAATTGTGTTACCAAAAGGCTAATAAGACCTTAGGGGGTAAACCTAAGGCTCATTCCACCAGGGGCAGAGCTGCCACGACTGCTTTGCTGCGTAATGTTCCGATTGCAGAAATCTGCAAGGCGGCCACTTGGAGGTCGGTCCATACCTTTGCTGCGCATTACTGTCTGGACACGGATGCCAGGGCAGATGCTCAGGTTGGGCAGGCTTCGCTGCGAAATTTGTTCGCACAGTAGTGGTATTATTTTGTAGTCTTCTCCACCGCCGTTTTGGTGTGGGGATGGGCTTGCCATTCTATTCACTAGATTATGACTATACACAGAGATCCCCTACTACAGAAGGAGTAGTTTCTTTTCTGTAACTCCAGTTCTGTAGTAGGGGTATCTCTGTTATAGTCATAAGCGCCCGCCCTCCTCCCCGGTGGAGAGATAAATGTTAATGTACGGAATGCTACAGGTCTGGCGTGTTACGCCTTCAAAAAGAACTGAAAGTGAAAGGGACCTACTGTGCATTCTGGGATACTGGAAAAGTTCTGGAAAGTTTTATTAAAGGCACAGTATCCTGTTCTGAGCCACATAATGGCAGCCTATGGGGCTTGTCTGTCATTCCAGAGGCTTTTGCTGGTAGAGGCAGGTTTTTCTCTGTGGAAAAAGCTGGGCAGGCAGTGCTGTTGGTGGATGTTGGTGGAATTTTCTAGTTGAAGTACTGGACAGTGTATCCTGTGGATATAGGCTGCATTATCTGTCTTTGAATTCTCTCTTAAGTGTAGATGCAGGTCTGCATGGCTTGACAACTTAAGAGATTATTTTTATTGCTCCGGGGTCCACGCACATGGGCGGGACTATTCACTAGATTATGACTATAACAGATACCCCTACTACAGAACTGGAGTTACAGAAAAGAAACTACTCCTTCTGGGTCTCTGCCCTGATTGGCTGAAGTTTGGATGCTTTAAAACAAATTCAATAGGTTAACTGTTTTCAATTGGTTTTCTAAGGCCTATCTATTAACATTGCTTTTCTATTGATGTTACTGTGGACAATGGCAATGGGGAAGATTCAAGCAAGTGAATCTATGAAAGATATCAATACTGGAGAACCACAGTGTTCAGGTAAGTAACTTGTGTTTTTTTACTGATGAGTATTATTATTCTTAATTCTTGTTTATTGTTTACTGATTCAGGTCTTGCAGTAGCAAGTGCTTTGGTGGACATTTCACAGCAAATGCCAATCGCCTACAAAGAAAAGTCTGGAGGAGCACGGAACAGAAAGCACCATCCCTCCGCGCAACCGGGAACATGTATATGATTGGTGATCTGGACTATCTGTAGGGTTTTAAACACAAATATGCCTAGGCGAAAAAATTATTTTAGAGTTCCTGATCAAAAAGACTGGAAACCTTGAAACATTTTTCATCTTCCTTGAGCCAACCTTTTTCCAGGGGGTGCATGACTGAAGTATGACATCATGTAATTGCTCCAGGTTATTTTCCTCATTCGGAGTACCAATTTTCAATGTCTTGCCTTCTCTTTATGTTTGAAAAAATTGTCAGGCCATTCTCAGCAGGCCCTGTAACCTTTAACTCATCTTTTGTATGTTGGTCAGAATAAAAATCTCAAAGGGATATCTAGAAGGAACAACACTCAGGTTTCTCTCCAGGAGGTGTTTTCTGCTGCAGTGGAATCCACTCTGCTCCACTATTGGAACATTCTGCTACAAGGATATGTTTTTATAGCCCTAAAATATTTACAGATGAAGTTAATGTTTAACATCCTGAATGTGATTCTTATCTGAACAATTTAAGGTGCTTATTAAAGAGTCTGGAAGTCTCACATATAGATGTCGGGGTTCAGGTTCCAAAACTTTATACTATATTAAAGGAGGGAAATCAAGCCGGTGTTGCTTAAACTTAAGGGATTTCTTCCAGTTATTGTGCAAACTATGCAACAGTTATAGCGCAATTCAGGCGTAAACCAGTAATTTAAGACATTTGTATAGAATTGTACACTAGACAAATAGTTATCTACTGCCAAGACTTACATAACAATGGACATCCGTCTTATTGATAATGACTGCTACACTGTTGGTGTCAAATGTGGTATTTTAAGTTCTTTTTTGATTTGAAGAGATGTTGCCTCTTCTACAGGGATACAACCAATAAGCTCATAAGTAGGACACCAGAGCATTCAAATAGCAATGAAGTCCTTTGATGATGACCTGTGCCAGATTAGAATCAGCCTTAAAGTAAGGATTTGTATGTTCCTAAGCTCGTCTACCGTGCTGTGCCGTTTACTGTAAATTGTTTCAACTTTCTGCTAAATACACACTTGTATACTATAGTTAATATTTGAAACAGTGAGACCATTGAGCTGTGCATAGGTGCCTTTGCTTCTTAATTGTGTTTGCTCTATTTGCTATAGCAGTAAAAACACCTTACTGGTACACAGGCCTCATTGAAGAAAAGTGGGCATGCCTTACACTGTGCAGTACTGATGTTTACCAAATCATCACATAATTATTTGATAATTCCTGATAATGTAATCTAGGTGAACGGCACTGTACTCTGGGATAGTGTTGCAAAATGTATAAGGTATGTGGTAAAGTTTGGTGCCATTATTGTACTGAGAGATATGTACAGTGCAATTTGCATTGGTACCATGGCTCGATTTTTATCTGTAGATCTTCAAGCGGGAGAGAATCAGCAGAATACTTGAGTAGTGATCACAGCACACTCAGAGCAGAAACATGAGATTTGCAGGACTTGACTTGAAACCAAAAGAAATATTGGTCAAACATTTTTCTTCTTTATTTTGGGTTAAACTTTGGCACGCTTTGCTTGTGGAATACTAGTATGTTGTTTGGTTGACTATTGTGATAGTATTGATGCAGTAATAAGCAGAAGAGTTTGTGGGGGCAGTTTTCATCAAATCTGCCTACTTAATATTGTTTTAATTGTTTAAAAGTGCAAGATAGTCACCAGTTAATGTATGTTTATCTGATGGTTAATATGCATGTTATTGCATTCCGATGAACTCTTCTTGATTATCACAGCTTTTGAAATCTCCTTTGGAGATCAATTCCTGGCATATGAAACATTTTAAAACATATTCACCCTTCAACAAGCATTAACATTTTGTGAAAGATTTACAGCTGTGTATACAAGTCAATTGTTAGTTTGACTCTACACACGTTTGTACACTACCATTGCTACTTGAAAAAGGATGAATTAGTTGCCAAGACATAGTTATTGTGGTCAATTCAGTATGAAACATTGTTGATCGTTATTCATTGCAATGTCTTCTGTGTATTTTCATTGTGCAGAAATAAGAATGGAGGGTGGTAGAGGCGTTTTTGATGTTCACTGTGCCATCTCTGAGTTCCTGTGGTTCTCACAACCACTTATTTCATATTCAATGAAAGAAACTCAATGAAGGATATTGCAGTTCCATGTTTTCCCTACTGACCTTCGTAACCTCTCACGGCTTTCTAATAATGTTCAAGCAAATCCTTGAAAACCTACTCCTTGCCCAACATGGGAGGTTATAGTTGAGCCTTTTAATACAAATCTCAATGTTTACGATGCTCTAAAGGCCAGTACTAGCTTTCATTTGTTAAGAGTGGGGAATAAATTTAGGACACGCTTCTTTTAAGTGTTTTGCGAGGCACTCATTGCCTCATGTCCACCTTGCAAGTAGTTTTCTAAACAACTGACCTTCAACTGTAATTAAGATATGCCATGTGACTGCTTCTGAAACATCCACTCTATGTAGGAGTTTTTACTCTTTTGCTAAATCTCTTAAACTTTTTATCTCTGTGGAATGTTTAATTGAAACTGTGAAGCCAACCATCACACATAATAAGACCCTGATGAGCTACTGAGGGTTTTTATTTTGGAGGGGCGGGGGGGGTAATTCTGGCATTTTAAGGAGCTTGTTGTCTCTGTAAATATGTGAACACTAAGGCCTTGTACTTAAGACGCATTCTGAATCAAGAAACATTAAAGGAAACCTTACAAGCCCGTATGAATTATGCTCTTTAAAATGTCTCCCCCCCACCTACTTGTTGCATAATTTTGTATTAATTCATGAAATAACATCTTTCTTGTGAACCCTCTGCTTGATCTAATGATCATTTTAGGAAAGAGGTTTAAGCAACATTATTTACCTATGTGACACCTACTCGGCTTAAAAGGATGAAAACAAAACTCCTAAAGAATTATCATATAACTGAAGAATTGATAATTTGGCTTTGTTATACTTTTGGATACTGTCCCACCAGTCACATATGATTGTATCCCGTCGTTACAGCTTGTTTGAGCAACACATCTTAATATTCCCTCTCTAGTGACTACCACTAGAAATGTGTCTTTCACTCCTCAAATAGAATTTGGTTCATCACCTTGATTTAGACTTTAGTTTGATATTTCATTGGAGCTCAGTGCTTTACATTGGTATTTATTTTTGAAAGATTGTTATATCTTTCCTTATGAAGCAGAGTTTGTTTTTACAAAGACCAGTACAATTGACGGATAAGTATCAATAGCATTTCGGATGATCGTTCTTTCTGCAACATCCTTGATGCGTGTTCAGCCTTACTTTTTAATCCAGTAATCCCATGCCCTAGTTTACTTTCTGTAAGTAGCTATTTAATTACCCCTTAACATATTAACTCCCTCTAATATATGCCTGTTGTTTTGGCAAGTAGATAGTGCAGAGGGACAATTTACAGATTGTATATAGAATAAATTATTTGTTTCAAATTTCTTAAATGGGGCAATTTTTAATCCCTGGGATGATTATCTTACATTGTTATACAGGTTGATCGTAAATGCAGCACACAGTCAAGATGTTCCATACACAACTATAAGAACTGTTAACATAATTTTGAAAATGTTAGACTTCAGAGTATTTCCTTAAAAATCATATCCACAAACCCTTACCTGTATGTTTGTGTGTGTGTGTGTGTGTATATATAATAATCCTTCTAGATTTTAGCCCTGCGAAAGAAAGCTATGCACCAACTATCTATGTAGCATAAGATTTACAGAGTATACCTCTAGGCCCTTGTCATGCAAGCATACATTAATTTCTTAATATATTAATCAGGCATACAATAATTAATGTGTCCGTGTTAAAACAGTAGCAGTATTTATGATTTACTGTGGAAAGAGGTCTTAAGGTTTTACTTTTCCTTACTGGATTTAATTTCGTATTTCAGGTGTAACTAAACAGTAGGGTGTTTTTAAAAAGGGAAGTGTAAGATTTTGAACTTTTAAAATTGGTACGTTTTACTCTGTCGTCACATTGCCAAATATCTCCACAGCTAACAATAATCCTCTTCCAATTGTGTCCTTGGTTCTCTCGTCTACAAGCTTAAAAAAGTGGTAGGTATACTAGCGTTTTCAGAATGTACCTTTTGTAATTGGCAGATGCCTCCAACAGAACATCTTTGAGGAGGGGGTAAAGAAGCAGCTAAAAGTCCTACACCATTGCATTTCAGCTATACTATTCATAGAGGATGACAACATCGTAGGCAAGATGTTTACTGATAAAAGTAACCTGTTTCGAACACTTTCTACCCGTTTCTTGCATTTGGTCACTATGTATTTGTATATAATTAGATGGAATTACATTATTATTCATATATTCAAGAAATTCCCCTACTGTAATACTTATTCATTGATGTAGAAGTGGGAAATATTTGAAGAATATTTAGCAAAATTATTCATCGTAATAGCTAACTAGTTAGAAAGGCTGTTGTATCACTTCCAATTCCTACTGTTTTGCTTCTTTTTCAGAATTGAGAAAATCTAAAACATTCACATTTTGAGAGTCTTTAAGCCTAACCAGAAGTTGTAGTGAACATCATAATCTCAACCCACTGATCATCAATAGGATCTTTTGTTGCAGGTCTCCTTTCTGTAAGATGATCAATAGTCCCATGAGAGAGAGAGCAGGAAATCAATAAAAAAATACATTAAAAGAGCAAGATCAAAGATAGCCTGTGTTTACTTGTGTAGGCTTCCTATAACTTTGGGCATCACATGTAGTTTTAGTTGATAGTCACTGTACAAACATGCAGGATTCTGTCTCCCTGCTATATTGGATTTCTTTTTCATTTGTGCTCGCTCCATAATGATCACCATTGGTCAGAAGCAGAGCGATGCTTAGAGCTGGGCACAGCTTAGATTAGAGCTTGTGTGACATTCCCTACTCCTATCTTTTGATCACATTCACTCAACGCCCATTGTGTGAAGATGACCAAGTAGTGGCACCTGTCTGGGAAAAAAGGTGGCAGGTACCCTGTGTTTAACCAATTGCTGGGTAAGCATCTCTGATCTGCGGCTTTGGAAACCTGAACAAAATGTTTTGCACTTGTGGGGAAGGGAGTACTTTTCTTCTTTAGGCAGTTCAACTCAGTGGAATTATAAGGCCCTTACCATATCCATACTTCTTATTTGTATCAATACTTCAATAGCTATCATGTTCAGCAGCTCCCATGACATGGTGTGTGTGTGTGTATATATATATATATATATATATATATATATATATATATATATATATATATATATATATATATATATATATATATATATATATATATATATATATATATATATATATCCGTGGTTAGACTCTGGAGCAAGTTAAAAATGTTTATATGTGTTTGCTGGATGTCTAATGGCTAACCCTAAGGCACATTTGATTATGAATTTTAGTGGTTCCAGGAATTTTATCAAATCTAAATATTTTCCTAAGGTCTTGAATAGTCCACAGTACGTATATGTGAATTAAACAATGTTGTCCAACACTGTAACACAGTAGCTATACGTATATTTGGTGAATTTGGTAATTACATCTATTACCAGTGCAACTATAAGTAAAAAAACTATTTTTACACTGTATTTTAATAGTTTCAATTTAGATGTGGCTGAAACTATTTAAGCAGTATTCTGTGTTCCAGATGTGAGGGTGGTTAGGTTTACTGGTTTCTCTTCCCTGTATCACTGGCGAGAGTAAACTTTATTTGTGAATGAATGACTTGGTTCCGATGAGCATAATGCTTAATCTCTTTGAAATGTCTTTTTGCTAAGATTGATGGGCTGTTGCATGTCCTTGGTAGTTTCCCCCTCTCATATGCTACTCTTCTTCTTGTAGTACCTTTTTGTAACATTATTTTCCATTGTCTTAAGAGAAATCATTCATAAATAGACATTGGTTGGGTTTCAGGATTCATGTGTGCTTAGGTATACATCTCTAAAACATAATACACAGATGCGCAGTAATATTTTCCCTTGCTCACAATTTCATAATGTCTTCATATTCACTATAACTGGTTTTTGTTTCAAATTGCTCATTTTGTTTGTTGGTAAAATATGGCTAAGCTGTCATCCTTTAGAGTCCTACATTTCAGTTTGCTTGTAATGATCTTTCCAAATGTATTCTTGGAGAAGTGCATGCTACAATCTTTAAGACATTTCCTCACCTTCCTAAACACGAGTTCAGAAAAATCTGCTGTGTCCTGTTAATAGACATGTATAAATTTGTGTATATATTGTAAAGATTAGCTGTACATTATTTCTTCTGTTGTAATGTAATTTCTTCTGATATTTTCTCTATTACTAGTTTTTGTATCCCAAGTTAAAATTATTTTTTAACTTTGTGGTACTTTTTTATTTGTTGTTAAGTAGACGATATACACATTACCTCAAACAGGTTAAGGTTAATCTATTCTAGAAACTCATTTGGACTAGACAAATTAGGGTTTGAACTTTGCGTAACTTCAATTCACACACAACTCCATTAATGATCATGTTGATTACTCGAAGGGTAGCACAATATTCTCTTAAATTATGAGGAACCGATTGTCTTGAAATCATGTGATTAACAAACTTTAAATGCAGTGAAATGTAATAGATCATATACTGCTGTCAGATCTTACTTTTGAACTTCAATCTGCAAAACATTACTAAACATTATTAGCACAAGTGTTGTGAGCCATATAGCATATAGGGCATTTCAGCTTCAGTTGCTGTCAGATGAAGTGTCATAAGTTCATGTATTAAAGAATGCAAATGACTTGTTTTGAAGGTTAATCTTAATATATTAGCTTGCTTACTATTTGTAATGTGTTAATGGTCCTTTATAGCATTTACCAACAACCAGTTGTTTAATGCAATGCATACAAGTGCTAAAATTACTAGATTCACTGCTTTACAGATTTTGAGGGAAAATGGGCAAACTGTAGTGTCTCATATCTATTATGAAGACAAAAGCCACTTTGGTATTCCTTGTGGCACAACTGCTCTGTACCCATTGAAACCCATGGATAAAAAAAGTAAAATATTTCAATGGCTAATCCAGTGCTATGTGAATTATGATATTCTGCAATAGATATAAAGGCAAAGTTTTCATATTCTGTAAATAGCCAGATAAACAGCCACGTTTTGCACTTGTAAATATGATATAAGGAGGTGTGTTGTTGTGCGGGGGTTCAAGTGTACATATAAAAGAAAAATGTCTAATGTATTTTTGATGAAAAGTACTTTAATCTGTTTCAATATTTTCCAAAGCTGTGTAATCATTACATGAAGTGCTGATACTGACCAATGTTGGTAAAACACTGTTAGCCTTACATAAATTACTAATGTTGAAGATTCAGTTTCAATGTATTTCCTTCTTGATAAACAAAACGATATTTCTGGGCTCGTTCAAGCAAATCTAAAACATGCTAAATTGTGAAACTACCATTTTCCTACGTCTTAAATTTTGAGCTTATATTATTTTTCCATTTCATTATATCCTGTACCCTCCAGCCTATATGTTCTACTAATATGCAGGTTATATGTGGAACCCCCAAAATACCTATAAACATCTTTCATATTGCATTAGGCGCTTTCTGCTCGAGGTGTAATTTTAATTGCAAAGCAACTATTTATATTAAACTTGAATTGGATTTTTCTTTCGTCAAATTACCTGTTTCAAATAAAATTTGTAGTCCATTCTGAGATTTCATACAGCTTTGTAGTACTTGGTATGTCACTTTGTGTTGCTTAGGTGGCATAGCCAAAGCACATAGTTGGTGCACTTCAATGATCAGCTAATGGAGTATAAGCATTTAATTTTCTTAAGAATGGTATTAATTAGACTAAATACATTTCCTGAAATATAAGCTAAGTACTTTTTAAAAATATACCAGGCTGGTCAGAGTTGTTTTAATGTTACTTGTGAATACCAAATATTAGCAATTCAACCCATAAGCACACAAATTCCATTGCAGCATACCTTCTGGAGCTCATTTTAATTAATAAAATATACTTCAAGAGAAGTGTGTAGTACAGCTCAATCTAAAACGGGCAAATATAGTATATTCGCTGTTAATTTTGCCAATTCTTTTGTGCACTTTATGCAGACAGCACCTTGGAATCAATTTTTGTAGCATGTGCAACAGCAGCAACTATTTGTCCACACTTTTGTTTAGGTTGCTTGGATTAAACAAAGCATTTCCAGCACTTGACAGGTCTCGTGTCTTTACATTATAGTCTATTTTCCGACTTATCTGGGACACCTTGTTGTTTGTAATCCCACAAATGCAGTAACACCAATCCATCTTGTCATAATTATGGCACAAGGATGTTTACAACGATATGTCCTGGCTTGTAGTTTGTTAAACTCTTAACTCATTACACATGTTTCCCATAGAAGCAAAACAAGGAAACATTTGATATATCTGCTTAAAATGTAGGTAGCACTTGACCTTTGTTATTTAAAACACACTCTGTACTCTCATTGGACTTTGGATATATATATATATGATGCCTGTATCTTGAGTGGCTTAGTCCCTCACCTTCCTCGTATGTTCTCTAAGAAATGCTGTAGTTTGTCTTCTGTAACAGAAGGACTCACAATTGAGTGTTATACAAACAGCTGTGTGCGTCTTCCGGGTACTGTGCTCATTCTGAAGACGTTTCGTCTGTTAAACCCAGTTATCTGTGACAAAAGATATCTTTTTGATAAGGATTAATAAACTTGTTATTTTGAGAAAGTTACAGAAACTGCACTCTTCCAGATAATTTATTTATATATTGTTCTTTGACCTAGAAAATCTGTTTGCCTAATTTGTGAACCATCATCCTCATAATTTTCTTTGGTTCCGTTACCGTGGTTTCTTGTACAAATTACTATAGTTGTTAATATGTATAATTTTGCATTGATTGCACTCATACAGTTTGTAAATACTGAGTTAGTATTGTAAACTATTTGTGTGGGGGGTGGAGGTTGGAGTTTTAACGTAAGAAAAACCTCTAAGGCTGTAACTTTTGGTATACTTTTTATTGTAAGATACCAGCTAATTTAAGAAGGAACAATAGAATAATGGAATATCCACATTTAAACACAATAGTGAACCACATGTACAAAATAAAAAAAATACAAAATGTTTTTGCAATAAAAGTAAAACTTTATCTGGTTGTATTTTTATTCTGTTATTTTGTAGTTGATCGGTTTGTTGTTGGCAACTTGAATTGTCTTTTCTTCAGCTTCCTTTCCAATCCGATAGTTTGCCAGAGCAGATGCTTTCATAAATCCTTCGCATAGAAGATGTTATTGCTATACATTTTGTTGTTACCGACTACCCCCCACCAGAATACACGCCTTGTTAACACGTACCCTAGTATCATACCTGTACACTGCTAACTTGTGATTGCACCAGTGGTAGCAGGGAAACTATTATCAGTATTATGTAATCCTTTTCTTTAGGGTTTTTGAAGACATTTTTTCTTCAGAGTTGACCTGCAAAGGGATCCTTTATCTGTTGTCCGTTCATTTGATTCTTGTATTTGATGTACTCAGAATGTGCTAAAGTTTGATCATGTTTCAGGTAAAAGCAAAAGTAATATAAGTAACACCATACCCCAGTATACAGTTAAGTAAAATTTAGCACATTGATAAACTTGTGTAATGTTTATTTTTTCCCTCTGTAAAGGTAACTCCACCATTTTTAGGGCCTAGCTCGTTTAGTGTTGCACATCAAAAATCTGTATTACGAAAGTGATAGTTTTCCCTTCACACATTAGTTTAGAATACAAAGATCCCACTAATGTATGAAATTATTCGATAATATTGATTATACCTTAACCACATTTTTGCAGTTTATTACATTGTTTTACCTAGTTTTTGACATATAGCAATAAATCCCTGACTGAGTGTCTTGAGTACTTCACATCATAGATGTATGTGCATAGATGCTTTGAGGTATTGCATTTCTGAGTTTGGAATCATATCTTAAATTCGAGGTATGTGAGAATTGGAGATCCCATCAGACAAAGTAAATGTGCAAAGTATCAGTTTCAAGTCATGGATGTTGAGGTGCATTGTATTATATTTAAAACAAGTTGTTCTGCATGCAAATCTGAGTTCACACTAATGTCTCATTAAGAACACACACTATGTATTGGTTGTTTGAGGGTGATCAGGCTCTAGATCAATCCCCCAAAAGAACTCATATTGAGTCATAGTAGTAGTCCAGTCAGTTTGAAGACTTCAAAGAGAACTGCCACTGGTTTGGTTCCAAGACCTAACTCACTTCTATCACAACGTAACGTATTACAAGTGAAACCAAGTCTAAAGGGAAAGAGTAGTAGCTTAACACACAATCCTAGTACTGTCTTCTTTTGACCTCAAATCATACTCAACCAAGTTTAACATAAGGACAGGATTATGGTCACCACTCTAAAGTGTTGTTCCTCCATTACCTGTACATCAAATAAGTCTACATTTTAGAATTGAGCCTCGATTCAAAGGAAGCTTTTAATCATAGTACATATTTCAAAGGAGCAATTTTTTTTGTTTGTTATCTAAATACTTGCGTATACTTCAGTGTCATGATCTAAGGTTTCCTCTTTGACCATCAGATTTGGCGATTTTTATTTGGCCAGCTCTACCTGTAAGAAGCTTCTTAGATCTGTTATAACATCCTAGATGTATGATTTGGTTTATCAATATCAAAATTCACACCCTAAGGCCACCAAAGCTACTGCTACTTTAGCATCCTCTGTGCATTCAACATTTAACTTATTTTTTAAAGGATACTGTGGTATGCTGCTAAGGGTTGCAATTTAAACAAAGGAAATTGAATGATGCTGCTCCTGGCTTTATTTAGAATTTCTCTCATTTACAAAGGTTGCTACATTAAGGATGCCTGTTTTTGGACAGACTTGCAGTGTAGGATCACTAAGTTCTTGGAAGTAATTTAATCTTATAAAAGGTTATCTCTGCATCATTACTACTGAATTTACTGAACCGGCACAACCACAGATTTATCCTTTTCATTTTCATGCCACTGCCATTTCCCCTTAGAGCAGAGATCTTCAATCTGTCTGGCGCGCCCCCCTGTGGGCCGCGACGCCATCTCAGGGGGGGGCGCGCACTCCTCTCTAATATTTCCTTACGATCCCATGCTTTTGTTTTGCTAACTCTGTGGGGGGGGGGGGGTAATTCATAGAGCTGAAACGCTTCAGCTGCAGTGGGAGGCAGGATGTCTCCTCTGCTAAAACCGAAAGCAAAGGAACAGACAGTCCTGTTCCATTGCGATCGATATCACAGCAGAGGAGACCCCTTGCCTTCCACTGCAGCTGAAGCATTTCAGGTCTATGAATTAACCCCCTCCTGGGAGAGATAGCTCTTCCCAGAAAGGAGACAGTTTCCAGGGATGTTTTAAGGCATGGGGAAGGTGGGCTCTGACCCAGGGCCCCAGCCTTTTAAAGCGGGTGGGGGGGGAGGCGGTGCTGAAAGAGCCAGCTCTGTTCTACAGAGTCTTGCCCTCATGACTTTGACATTTTTTTTAAATACTATGTTGTAAATAGCGTTTTCTATCATTCATTTTTAATGTGTAAGAAGAGTCTATTACAGACATTTTGCAGCCAAAAGTTGTTTATGCGTCATGTAACATCCATTTAAAAAGTTATTTTAGATCAATACAGGACCTCGCATATGAGAAATAGGAGGGTGTGACAAATTATTTGCAGTAATATTAGTGAAGTGCTGTTGTTACAAACTGAAAACACACATCACTATCCCTGAATATCATATGTACACACATTTAGTATTTGACCAAAGAAGGCATGAAAGAGCTGAGACTGGATCATAAAATCAAAGCTGGTCCGAACAGGGGCCCCCAAAATACATTTGGCCCAGGGCCCTCAAAATCTTTACAACATCCCTGAAAGTTTCTTTTAAAATTACACAGGCAGGCACGCAAAAGGCCAGCCAACCATGTGGTGTTTAAACAGCATGCAAATTGCTTGTCTTGACACTAAATATGGTTATAAATAAAGTAGTATGTATTCATTTGTAATGTGACTTTTCTGTCTTTGTTCCATTTTATTATCAGTCATGGATCATTCAGGCATCTCTAGAAAACAATTAAACGTTCTTTCTATTTATATTTGCTGTTCAAAGTATGCACAGACAAGTGCTGAAAATACGGCTTTAGATGACTGCTTATTTTTATACCATCTGTGACATCAAAATAATGAGCTGGCCTACCCTAATCATAAGACTGGAAGTTTGTTGAGGGATCAGCACACTATTTCTTTCCTCCACCCTGATCCCTGGTTACTGCCATAATAGCAATAGTTTAACACATTTGAAACCCTACGCTGCGGTCAATAACATGCTGAGTTACTTCAAGTGTCTGGGATTGCACCTTGCATTCAGACAACTCGTTCCTCATTCCCGCCCTTCACTTTCACCCTCACCCTGCACTCACACTGATCGATACACTCACACCATTCACCCACTTACCTTCCACTCACACTGATCACCATGCACTCACACCATTCACCCGCTCACCCTGCACTCACACTGATCACTCTGCACTCACAATGCACTTGCGCTGTTCACCCTGAACCTCACCCTGCAGTTACACGAGCCCACGACTCAACCTACACTCGTGACACTTCACTCAACTGTCCCCCTCACTGTTCAATCTGCAATCTCACTCAAATAAGCCCACCACTAACCATACATTCATTCGTCCCACTCTGCACCAACATGCGCACCCAAATTCATATGGTCACCTCACTCACCCCTGTACGCAAGTATGGGCATGTCCTGCCCCATCAAGGTTTTCGTCCTAAATTACAAAAGGAGACATCTAAATGCACTGCAATCCAGCCTTCCAGGGGCTCCTTGATAGAGACAGTTCTGTTTTTGCCTTGATGGCCTGTAATAATTCCTGAACAGATTCTTGCAAATACCCTTTTGTTTAATTTCTTTTTAATGTGATTGATGTGAGGGAGTCTATTACTATTTGCAGAGAAATGTGTTTGTTTCATGCAACAACCATAAAAACGTTAACCATAAAAAAGTTAGCTCCAAGCGAGTCCTCACATATGAGAAATTGGAGGATATCACAGATATTATTCACTGTAAAATTAGTGGGCTGCTGCTTTGTTACAACAGTGAAAACACATCACTATCTCGGAATATTAGATGTAAACGCTTTTAGAATTTCGACTACAGTGCCTATGCACCGTTAGTAGCCTGGCTAAATAGGGTATGGCAGAGTTGAAAGTAAATCATTTAAACTCAAAGCTGTACTGAACAGGGGCCCCCAAAATAGTTTTGGCCCAGGGCACCCACAATTACTAACATGTCCATGCCATCACAAAGTCTTTCAGACAACATTACCCTGAAGTAAAATAGACAACATCATTAATTTATTATTAGTTCTATTTTTTTTTAAACTTAAGCCCGTGGTGTCCTAAACTCCCACTGCTTCAGGCAAGCAACTTATCGTACTACTTAGGAATTCTCAATTAGGTGTTCGTTCAACGCCCTCTCTGTGGGCTTTCAACTGTCTTCGGATCCATAACTGGTTGGTGGGCAATTATCCCATTATAATGCTGCCTAAAATGTTTGTTAATGATTTCTAGAGAAGAATTGTTTCTCGTGTATGAGCTCTGAGCTAGGGAGTTCTCGAAAAATCTAACTGTCTCCCTTACAGTCCCTGTCTTGGCTGAAAAGTCTGCAGAATATTCAACTTTGGGAGAAACTGCTATCAAAACTCTCTTGCCTTTCAGCTCGTCCTATTTATGTGAGATTGGGTTTTCAGCACTTGCAGTGTTAAATACTAAGTACCGTTCAAGACTGGATGTGGAGCACAATCTGAGGATGGCAGTAGCAAAAATCCATCCACAGACTGATCGTCTCTGAAAAACAGGCACACCTTGTCACATTTATGTTGAGGGTGTTGATATCAATCTATGTCATGTATAAAACAAAGCATCCTGGTAAAAACAATCTGCGCACATTTTATCTTGAAAATTGGTGTTTTGTGCTGTGTAATAAGCCTCTGTCATTTCACCACACCCACTCATAAACCTGCAGTTTACTAAACACTCTTATTGTATTGAACATTATTTGCTGGATATGCCCGGAATATGCGTGTGGCGGTCGATTCCAGAAATTTTTCAGCGGGGGGGGGGGGGGGGGGGGGGGGGCAACATCTAAAAAAATTCAGCTAGGGGGGCTCAACATACAAAAGTTTGAAGACCTCTGCCTTAGAGGTATACAGTGCAGAATAATGGTTTATTTTATCGTTAGCAGTAGGTTAAAATCCACTCCAATAAAGTGTATTGAGCCAGTTTGTTACCCAACTTTTCATTGTGCCCCAAAAGCTTGTTTATCCTTTTAGGACCTGGCAACATGATTCTCACTAAAATAAAACATTTTGTGGCCCATTTGATATTTCTTCCTTTTTTCTCCCACGATATTGGATTGAGCGGCTTAGTGCTAGGTGGAGAACCAAGGATAGCCAAAACCTTTCATTATCTTTATATTTGGGACCTTCACCCAACCTTAAGAATGTATACCTCACAGGTTTACACATCCTCTTTGCCTAGATACTCATTATATCTGAAAGAAACAGTTAATTATAGATTCCTTACCTTAGAATCTCACCCAGGCGTCAGAATGGATCCGGAATTTTTTTTGTCAGCAGTACCCCTGCGTACGGAAGGTGGCCTTGGTCGACTCCGCGTTCGTCATCGTGTTCACCGGGTTGATGTCGCGGTAGCAACATAGATGCCACCCTCTCGCGCTGACTTCAGTTCTTTCTTTTTCCGCGCCAGCAAACGAAGAACCGGAGAGAGCGGTACCCCCAGTCAATTTTTGACTGGACTTTTTTCTCCACTTTTGTTGACTTCATTGTTGTTGAGTCCCTCGACTCCTGGTGCACAAGGGATGCCTGGCTCTAAGGCTTGCCGTTCCTGTAACTGACTCATGTGATGAATCCGCACCGCGTATGCCTCTACTACCTGGAGCGCGACCACAACTCTAAGTCGCGCTCCGACTGCCTGATCATGGCCCTGAAGTCTTTGCGGGAGCGGTCCCAAAAGCTACTCGAGGCCCGGCAGTCAGCTCCATGCCACTCGAGGTCCCGGTAGCAGAGGAGGTCGAGGGGCCTGTCGCGGAGCCAACTCCATTCTTCGTCGAAGTCTTCGCACTCGGGGTCAGGTAAGTCGAAGTACAAAAAGAAGTCAAGGTAGCATTGTTGCTCTTTGACTTACCCCCGTCCGCCAGTGTACGCGACGAGGGATGTGGGTGGTGCCCCTCCCGTGGCTCCGCGTGTGAAACCTGCTGAATCGACTTCGGGCTTCCCTCCCTTTCCGGGACCCGGTGTGACCCCAGCCCAGCTTCGGAGTTTATAGGAAGCGCTGCATGCCATCTTTGGGCCACCCGACTCCACTGCCGCGGCTTCGAGCCCTGCAAACTCGGCTGGGGGCCCTGGACCTTCAGCGTCGGCGGCTTTGGCCTTGGTGCCACAGAGTCCCCCTGGATCAGGATCGGCGCTGGTGGAGCTCTTTACGCCTCCCCCAGCGCCAATTCCACCGGCTCCACATCCACCACCGGTGTCTGCTGTTTCCCCAGCCGACGTCAACCCCGGGCTCCACCTTGAGGTTGACACTGAGTTGGACCGGCTCCAGCTGCGATGCCGGCGGGTACCTTTGTGCCCCTGTTCTACCCTGGCTCTTTGATACCAGATTGGCAGCCAGAGGAGGGTGAGGAGGACAGGTAGGGGTCTGGAGACCCTTTAACAGACCAGCTCGTGTATGAGCAGGACTGGAGAGAGAAACTGGGGGAAGCCAGTGGTTTGGATACCTCACCAGACCTTGGCATGTCGTCTCCTCCTACCGTGGCTACGGAGGAGGGAGCGTCATACGCAGTGGTGTGGCGTAGGGCAGCCGAGGCTTTCCACCTCGAGCTACCTAAGGTGGCAGTCAGGACTAACCTCCTGACAGAGGTGCTTCAACCAGCAGCGAGCTCTAAGGAGCCCCTGCTGCCGTATAATGAAGCTCTAACGACATCTTTTTGGGCACCTGGTCCAGGCCCCACACAGGGGCTCCTGTTGACAGGATGATTGCCCGACGCCACCGCCCGGCCCCTGGCGACCCCTCTTTCTTCTCCCAACACCCCACCCCTGAGAGTTTGGTAGTCCAACACCACATGACTATTGGGCCGTTACAACCACTCTGTGTGGCACACAGTTGCGCAAGTGCTGCCTCAGTGCCCGGAGGAGGCCCGGGCCGTGCTCTCTCGAGCGGTTGCTGAAGGGAGAGACGCAGCAAAGTTTACTATCCGCTGTGGGCTGGATACCACCGATGCACTTGGCAGGACGATTTCCACGTCAGTAGCCCTTCGACGCTACGCCTGGTTGCGTTAGACTGGTTTTTCCATGGATGTCCAATTTACACTTATGAACATGCCCTTTGATGGCCGTCGCCTTTTCGGCGACAAGGCAGACAACGCGCTAGAGCGCTTTAAGGACTCTCAGGCTACGGTCAAGTCCTTGAGCCTCTTCACCACTCGCCCTGCACAGCCTGCCTTTCGCCCCTTTCATGGCTATCAAAGGGGTACCCGCTACGTCCCGCCACAGGCCAGTGCAAGCTTTTCAGCCCCAATGCGGCCGGGGACATGGGAACCACGGCCGTGGTTCTAGGGGCCAGCGGCGGGCCAGTCCACCACAGCCCCCTCTGCAGCAGCCTCCAAATCCTCATAGTCCAACCTATCTGAAAGAGACACGTTAGCGATAGATTCCTTAGAATATCCCCAGTCGTCCGACTGGATCCGGAAAGTTTTGCTAGCAGTACCCCTGCACGTCAGTAGGTGGCGTTGTGCGGCTCCGCGTCCATCGCTGGCATCGTAAGCACCGAGATGACGTCAGAGACTACTTAGGCGCCACCCATGCGCGCTGACGTCAGTGCTTTCTTTTTCCGCGCCAGCAAGCGCAGATCCGGTTAGAGCACGTACCTTAGTCACTTTTTGACTACTCTTTTGAGACTTTTTGTCTCCCCTTTGTTCTCCTGGTGCACGTAGGCATGCCTGGGTATAAGTCTTGTGGGGCCTGCCGTCGCAATAGGTCGGTGGCGGACCCCCACGATGTCTGCCTCTACTGCCTGTACACCGGCCACGACTCCTGGTTCTGCCTGTATTGTCGGGCCATGGCCCCGAAGGCCTTTAGGGAGCGGCGCTGGAAGCTGGTGGAGGCCCGCTACTCGTCCCAGCGCCGTTCCAGATCCAGGGACCGTTCCCGGGATCGCTCGCAGGGCCGCAGTCGTCGTTCGTCGAGCTCCAAGTCTTCGCTCTCGGATTCCGGTAAGCGATGTCATAAAAAGAAGTCAAAGAAGCGTGCTTGCTCTTCGACGTCCCCCCCGTCGGTCCTCAGATGTGGATGAGGGGGACAGGGGCTCTGCCCCTGCGGCTCCTTTGCAGCCTGAGAGTCCCGCGGCCTACCAGCCTTACCCGGGTCCATCGGCGACTCCCGAACAGGTGCAAGAGTTTCTTGCCACCATGGACCACCTTTTTAGGCCTCGGGCTCCCGCCGGCGCGCCTTTGGGCCCTGTGGTCCCGTGTCCAGATCCTGTTGGCCCGTCGGTGCCGCCGGCGGAGCCAGCTTCGGCGCCACAGGATCCTGCACCGTTGGCTCCGGCCCCGGCGCCACGAGGTCTGGCGCTGCCGCAGTTGGTGCTGTTCGTTCCGCCCTTGCCCTGGTTCCAGGACCATTTTGTTCCTGCCGGAGATCCGCTTGGGGAGACGGCACCACGCCGCGGCTGATTCCTCCTGCAACGGAGGCGGAGGAGGACTGGGAGGGGTCCAAGGACCCGCTTGCTCGTAAGTGTGACTCCAAGCAGGACTGGGTGGACACCCTTGAGGACGCTGGTGACCTCGATGTCTCCTCTGACCCGGGGTTTGCCTCTCCTCCCCCTACACGATGGTGCTCCGTCGGGTGGCTGAGGTCCTCCATCTCGACCTCCCTACGGTGGCTCTCAAGACTAATCTCCTCACTGTGGTGCTCCAGACGGCGTCCACTTCGTCGGAGCCCCTGCTTCCCTTCAACGACGCCCTCACTGACGTCTTATTGGGCACTTGGTTGAGGCCGGCCACAGGGGCTCCTGTGGATAAGAATGTCACCAGGCGTCACCGCCTGGTGACCCCGCGTTTCTGACCACTCATCCTATGCCTGAGAGTCTGGTCATCCAGGCCTCAGAGTGCCTTTCCCACGGCTCCGCCGGATAAGGACTCTCAAGAAGCTGGAATAGTTTGGAAAGCGGTTGTTCTCTTCGGCCATGTTGGGGCTGCGGTCGGTGAACACCGTCTGCTTGTTGGGCCGCTATTCCCACGCGGTGTGGGATGCAGTTGCTCAGGTGTTGCCTCAGTGTCCTCAGGAGATCAGCGCTGTGCTGTCCCAAGCAATTGCTGAGGGTAAAGATGCGGCTAAGTTCGCCATTCGATGTGGTTTGGACTCCGCTGACTCACTCGGCAGGGCGATTTCTACGATGGTGACACTTCGTCGCCACGCCTGGCTGAGATCCACCGGGTTCTCGCCTGATGTTCAGAGCTCGCTCATGGACATGCCCTTTGATGGCACTCGCCTGTTTGGCGATAAGGCCGACAGTGCTCTGGAGCGCTTTAAGGACTCGCGGGCCACAGAAAGTCCTTGGGTCTTTCTGCAAAAAGCCCGGCCACTCCTGGGTTTCGTTCCTTTTGTGGCCATAGCAGAGGCGCCCAGGCACGTTCCTTCATCAAGCCTGTGCAGACCCAGCCTCAGGCGCGGACGCGGCTTCCGCAGGGGCGGGTCTGGGAATCAGTGTAGGGGTCAGTCCACCCCCGCTGCTTCTACCTCCAAACCTTCCTAAGCCGAGCTTTGTGGAGCATCCGCCACCACCTCCTCCACTGGCGCGATATCACATCAGACAAGTGGGTGTTGCCGATCATCCGCAGGGGTTACACCCTTCCCTTTCAGTCCTCCCCTCCAGCCATGCCACCTTGGTGCCACTGCATGTCGGGGGATTACTTGGTGCTTCTCCAGCAGGAAGTCACGGCCCTTTTGGCCAAGGGGGCCATGGGGCACGTTCCTGGGCCAGAAGTAGGACGTGGTTGTTAATCCCACTGCTTTCTGGTCCCCTAGAAGGACAAAGGGGGCCTGCGCCCCATCTTGGACCTCAGGAACGTCAATCGATTCCTCCGGAAGGAGAAGTTGAAGATGTTGACTTTGGCTCAGGTCTTGGCTGCCCTCGACCCTGGAGACTGGATGGTAGCGTTGGACTTGTAGGACGCATATTTTCACATCTCTGTCCTGCCGGCCCACCGGCGTTACCTGCGGTTCACGGTAGGCCGAGAGCATTTTCAATTTGCCATGCTCCCCTTCGGCCTTACCAGCGCCCCTCGGGTGTTCCCGAAAGTGTTCTCGGTGGTCGCAGCTCATCTGCGCAGGTCAGAGTTTTCAGTCTTGCCCTTTCTTGACAACTGGTTGTTGAAGGCAGGCTCACCCCAGACAGTCATCATCCACCTTCAGACTATGACTGACGTCCTGCATTTGCTGGGGTTCTCCAACGTGCCGAAGTCGCACCGGAGTCCCTCTCCGAAGCTCCCCTTCATTGGAGCGGTTCTGGATTCGACGCTGTTTCGGGTTTATCCTACCGAGCAGCGAGTCCGGGATATTCATGCTATGATTTCAGCCTCTGTCCCGGGTTTGTTAGGATGACCCTCCGGCTCCTGGGCCTGATGGCCTTCTGCATTCTGCTAGTGCAACATGCCAGATGGCATATGCGGGCTCTGCAGTGGGACCTGAAGTTCCAGTGGGCGCAGCATCGGGGCAACCTGTTCGATTATGTCCAGATCTTGGAGGGCACTGCACGACAATTGCAGTGGTGGCTCACGAATCGCGATTGGGTCAGTGGCAGATCCTCTCCCTTCCCCAACCGGAGCACACCGTGGTGACGGATGCGACTCTCCTGGGATGGGGAGGCCACTTGGGAGAGGCGGAGATCAGAGGACTCTGGTCTCTGGCGGAGTCCCTGCTCCATATCAACCTTTTGGAGCTTCGGGCGATCCGACTTGCACTGAAAGCATTCCTTCCCTCTGTCCGGGGAAGTGTGGTGCAGGTGCTCACGGACAACATCACCGCCATGTGGTATTGCAACAAACAGGGCAGCGTGGGGTCCTGAACCCTGTGAGGAGGCTCTGCACCTCTGCATATGCTGGTACTTCAAGGCATTACCTTGGTGGTTCAACACCTGGCAGTTTCTCGGAACGCAAAGGTGGACGAACTCAGCCGCCGGTGCATGATGGATCACGACTGGCGTCTGAACTCGGACGTGGCGCAAGGTCGCTTTCAGCAGTGGGGATAGCCTTGGTTAGATCTATTCGCCACCGAAGAGAAAGCGCATTGTCATCAGTTCTGCGCGTTGGAAATTCCAAGGCGGCACTCGCTAGGCGATGCTTTTCGTCGCGAGTGGAGTTGTGGTCTGTTGTACGCCTTTCCGCCTATACCACTTCTGCCCAGAGTGCTGAAGAAGATTCGGTGCGACCAGGCCCAAGTCATCCTTGTAGCTCCGGATTGGGCACGAAGATACTGGTATCCCGAGCTACTCAGCCTGGCGATCGATCCCCCGATCCGACTGCCTCTTCGGGAGGATATTCTGTCCTCCACCCGAACCTGTCCAGCCTCCGCCTCCACCTCCATGCGTGAAGATTGAGCGGCGACAGTTGACAGCTTTTGATCTTCCTCCCGAAGTCTGTGATGTCATTCTGGCAGCCAGGCGTCCCTCCACTAAAACGGTATACGCCTGCCGATGGAACAAGTTTGTGGCATGGTGCACAGCAAAGTCTGTGGATCCCCTTTCTGCCCCTCTTTCCGAAGTCCTTCTGTTCTTTCTTTCTTTGGCCCAGCAGGGCTCTGCTCTGGGCACTATCAAAGGTTATCTTTCGGCCATCTCCGCCTTTTTACGGCTTCCAGATCAGCCTTCTCTTTTCAAGTCCCCGGTTGTTAACCGTTTCCTGAAAGGCATTACCCATGTTTCCTCCCATGCCTTTCATAATGCCTCAATGGGATTTGCTTCTTGTCTTGACCTTTCTGATGTGTGCTCCTTTTGAGCCCTTTCATCGCTGTCCTTTGCGTCTTCCCACTCTAAAGACTGCTTTCCTGGTAGCTATCACCTCTGCCAGGAGAGTGAGTGAGCTCCGGGCTCTTATCTCTAAACCTCCTTTCCTTTCTGTTCATCCGGACAAGGTGGTTTTAAGGACCCGTCCTTCTTTCTTGACAAAGGTTGTCACGCTCTTCCACATCGGGCAGACCATCACTTTGCCCACCTTCTTTCTGCCTCCGCATCCTTCAAGTGAGGAAGAGAGGCTCCACCGTCTGGACCCAAAATGTGCGCTCTCGTTCTACCTGCAGCGCACACAACAGTTCCGGGTGGACGACCAGCTCTTTGTTGGCTACGTGGGCGCCCAAAAACGTTGGGCTGTGCACAAACGGACCATCTCTCGGTGGGTCGTTCTCTGCATCTGAAAGAAACACGTAAGTTAGATTCCTCACCTTAGAATATCCCCAGGCGTCAGACTGGATCCGGAAGATTTTTCGTCAGCAATACCCCTTGCGCGTCGCTAGGCGTCGTCTGCGGCTCCGCGTCCGTCGTCGGCGTCGTGCGCCGGGATGACGTCGTCGGAGTACTTAGACGCCGCCCTCGCGCGCTGACGTCAGTTCTTTTTTCCGCGCCAGTAAGCGCAGATCCGGGAGAGCTACCCCTTTTAGTCTTTTTTGACTAAATCTTTTTTGATCATTTTTGATCCTTGTCTGTCGACATCTGGTGCCGGTAGGATGCCTGGGTTCAAGGCTTGTGAAGATTGTCATCGACTGATGTCGGTGACCGATCACCACCGCCGGTGCCTCTACTGCTTAGGCCTCGACCACGATGCGGAGTCGTGCAACGACTGTCAGGCCCTGACTTCGAAGGCTAGGCGGGAGCGGTCCCGCAAGCTTCTCGAGCTCCGCCACTCGGCTCCGCGTCGTGCGCGATCCCGGTCCAGGAGGAGGTCCAAGGATCGCTCGCGGAGCCCTAGCCGACGCCACCATCGATCGTCGGGCTCCAAGTCGTCGGGTAAGTCCAAACACTCTAAGAAGTCCAAGCGGCGACATCGCTCTTCGGACTCCCCTCGCCGATCGCGCGACTCGGCCGAGGGTCCAAGTGGTTCCACCCCCGCGGCTCCGGCGGAGCCGCAGGCGCCGCGTCCGCCCCCATACCTTCCGGTCCCTGGGGCTGACGCGGCGCCGGCGGAGATCAGTGCCTTCCTCTCGGCCATGAGGAGCCTGGCCCCGCCGTCGACGCCCGCTGGCGCGCCTTCGGGCCCCGCGGACTCGACTGGGCGACCTCGCGTGCCGGCGGCTCCGGCCCCGGCGCCGTCGACGACTCCGGTCTCGACGCCGCAGGTCCCCGCGGGGCCCTTGCCTGGGCCCCAGTCGACGCCGGTTGACCTTGTCACTCCTCCACCGGCGCCGACGCCTGAGCCGCCGACGCCTGTGACGCCGACGCCCCGGTTTAGCCCTCATCCGGACCCGACGCCGGCATGGCGTCCGCCGACGCCGCATCCGACGCCGCTTGAGACCTACCATCTCTACAGTCCGGTTCCGATCATTCCTCCTGTTTATCAGGAATCGGAAGAAGGGGGCGACTGGGAGGGGTTCGAGGACCCTCTGGCTGTTCAGTCACAGCTTTCTCAGGACTGGGCAGATGAACTGGGGGAGGCCAGCGGGCTGGACACCTCGCCAGACGCTGGATTCACTTCTCCTCCGACCGTGGCTTCGGAGGAGGGTGCAGCATTTTCCGTGGTGCTGCGCAAGGCGGCTGAGGCCCTTGGGCTCGAGTTGCCTGCCGTGGCTGTGAGGACCAACATCCTCACTGAGGTGCTTCAAACCTCAGCAAGCTCCACTGAGCCTCTGCTGCCGTTCAACGAGGCCCTCACTGACGTTCTGCAGGGCACCTGGTCCAAGCCCTCCACAGTTCCTCCTGTGGATAGGAACGTTGCCAGGCGCCACCGCCCGGCTCCGGGCGACCCCAGTTTCCTGTCACAACACCCCACCCCCGAGAGTCTGGTTATCCAGGCCTCTACTTCCCAATCCTCCTTCCCGACCGCTCCGCCGGACCGGGATTCCAAGAGACTCGAGCAGTTTGGCAAGAAACTGTTCTCGTCCCTTAGTTTGGGCCTGCGGTCCTTAAATACCGCCTGTCTCTTGGACCGTTATTCCCATTCCCTGTGGGATACGGTGGAGGACGTGCTGCCCCTGTGTCCGGAGGAGGTCCGGCCGCGTCTTACCCAGGACTCGCTAGGTCGGGCGATTTCCACCACGGTGGCGCTCCGCCGCCACGCCTGGATGCGCTCCACGTCATTTTCCGGGGATGTCCAGAACACCCTCATGGACATGCCCTTTGATGGCACTCGCCTGTTTGGTGAGAAGGCGGACAGTGCTCTGAACCGCTTTAAGGACTCCCGGGCTACGGCCAAGTCCTTGGGCCTCTCGGCTCCGCGGGCGCACACCTCCGCTTTTCGCCCCTTTCGTGGCCAAGGAAGGGGCGCCTCCTCACGTCCGCAAAGCCACCAGCCGCAGAACCAACCTGCGCGCGGTCGCGGACGTGGCTTCCGCCGTGGCGGAAATGGAGGCCGACGTGGTCAGCCCACATCCACCCCGGCAGCATCCGCCTCAAAGCCTTCCTAGTCCGAGCTTTCAGGCCCATACCACGCCAGTGGGCGGCAGAGTTCGCCATCACCTGCTCCACTGGCGGTCCATAACATCGGACAGGTGGGTGCTGCAAATCGTCCGAAGGGGCTACTCCCTCCCCTTCGAGACGACCCCTCCAGCCATGCCACCGCAGCACCACCGTATCTCGGGGGATCATTTGGATCTTCTCCGCGAGGAAGTTTCGGCTCTCTTGGCCAAGGGGGCCGTCGAGCGCGTTCCGAGTCCAGAAGTAGGTCGTGGTTGTTATTCCCACTACTTTCTGGTTCCCAAGAAGGGCAAGGGGGGCCTGCGCCCTATCTTGGACCTCCGGAACGTCAATGCCTTCCTCCGAAAGGAAAGGTTCAAGATGCTAACGTTGGCTCAGGTTTTAGCTGCCCTAGACCCTGGAGACTGGATGGTAGCGTTGGACTTGCAGGACGCATATTTCCATATCCCCGTCCTGCCGGCCCACCGGCGTTACCTGCGGTTCACGGTAGGCCAAGAGCACTTTCAGTTTACCGTGCTCCCCTTCGGCCTCACCAGTGCCCCTCGGGTGTTCACGAAAGTGATGGCGGTGGTCGCAGCTCATCTGCGCAGATCAGGGGTCCCAGTCTTCCCCTATCTCGACGACTGGTTGTTGAAGGCGGGCTCGCCCCAGGCAGTCGTCTCCCACCTCCAGACTACGGCGGATCTCCTGCATTTGCTGGGGTTTTCCATCAACGTGCCGAAGTCACACTTGAGTCCCTCTCAGAAGCTCCTCTTCATCGGAGCGGTTCTCGATTCGGCGCAGTTCCGGGTCCATCCACCGGAACAGCGGGTCCGGGATATACAGGCCCTGATTCCCATCTTTCGGCCTCTATCCCGGGTTTCGGTCAGGCTAGTGTTGCGGCTTCTGGGGCTGATGGCCTCCTGCATCCTACTAGTGCATCACGCCAGGCGGCGCATGCGGGCTCTGCAGTGGGACCTGAAGTTTCAGTGGGCCCAGCATCACGGCAACCTGTCCGACCATGTCTTGATCTCGGAGGGCACTGCACAGCAGTTGCAGTGGTGGCTCAAGGACCGCGAGTGGGTCAAGGGCAAGAGCCTCTCCCTTCCCCAACCGGAGCATGTCGTAGTGACGGATGCGTCCCTCCTGGGATGGGGTGGCCATATGGGAGAGGCGGAGATCAGAGGCCTCTGGTCTCCGGCGGAGTCTCGTCTCCACATCAACCTGTTGGAGTTGAGAGCGATCCGGCTTGCACTGAAAGCCTTCCTTCCCTCTGTCAGGGGAAGTGTCGTGCAGGTGTTCACGGACAACACCACCGCCATGTGGTACTGCAACAAACAGGGCGGGGTGGGGTCGTGGACCCTTTGTCAGGAGGCTCTGCGCCTCTGGACATGGCTGGAACACCAGGGCGTCACCCTGGTGGTTCAACATCTGGCGGGCTCTCTGAACGCCAGAGCAGACGAACTCAGCCGCCGGTGCATGATGGATCACGAATGGCGTCTGAACTCCGAAGTGGCGCAAGGTCTCTTTCAGCAGTGGGGAGAGCCTTGGTTAGATCTATTCGCCACCGAAGAGAACGCGCAATGTCAGCAGTTCTGCGCGTTGGAATTTCCAAGGCGGCACTCGCTCGGCGACGCTTTTCGTCACGAGTGGAGTTGCGGTCTGTTGTACGCCTTTCCGCCTATACCACTTCTGCCCAGAGTGCTGAAGAAGATCAGGCGCGACCGGGCCCAAGTCATCTTGGTGGCTCCGGATTGGGCACGAAGATACTGGTATCCCGAGCTACTCAGTCTGTTGACCGATCCCCCGATACGTCTGCCCCTTCGGGAGGATCTTCTGTCGCAGCAGCAGGGGACGGTCCTCCACCCGAACCTGTCCAGCCTCCACCTCCATGCGTGGAGATTGAGCGGCGGCAGTTGATGCCATTTGACTTGCCTCCTGAAGTCTGTGATATCATTCTGGCAGCCAGGCGTCCCTCCACAAAGTCGGTATACGCCTGCCGGTGGAACAAATTTGTGGCATGGTGCACAGCAAAGGCTGTGGATCCCCTTTCCGCCCCTCTTTCTGAGGTTCTCCTCTTCCTTCTTTCTCTGGCCCGGCAGGGCTCTGCCCTGGGCACCCTGAAAGGTTATCTTGCTGCCATCTCCGCCTTCTTGCGGCTTCCTGATCAGCCTTCTCTTTTCAAGTCCCCTGTGGTTACAGGCCTTCTCAAAGACATTACACACACGTTCCCTCCTGTCCCTTTTGTAATGCCTCAGTGGGACTTGAATCTGGTTTTGACATTCCTGATGTGCGCTCCCTTCGAGCCTCTTCACAATTGCCCTCTTCGTCTTCTAACTCTAAAGACTGCTTTTCTGGTAGCCATCACCTCGGCTAGACGGGTGAGTGAGCTCCAGGCTTTATCTTCAAAGCCTCCTTTTCTATCTGTTCATCCGGACAAGGTTGTCCTTCGGCCTCGTCCCTCCTTTCTTCCTAAAGTGGTGACTCCATTTCACCTTGGGCAGTCTGTCACCTTGCCCACCTTCTTTCCGCCTCCGCATCCTTCCAAAGAGGAAGAGAGGCTCCACCGTCTGGACCCAAAACGTGCGCTCTCCTTTTATCTGGACCGCACAAAACAGTTCCGGGTGGACGACCAGCTTTTTGTTGGTTACGTGGGCGCTAAGAAGGGGAAAGCTGTGCACAAACGAACCATCTCTCGGTGGGTCGTTTTGTGTATAAAAATCTGCTATTCCTTGGCTAAAAAGGACCCTCCTGTTGGGCTGCGCGCCCATTCTACTCAGGCCACGGCGGCTACTACTGCCTTGGGACGGGGAGTCCCTTTGCAGGACATCTGTCAGGCGGCGACGTGGGCTTCGCTACACACGTTTGCCAGGCATTATTGCCTTGACAGCCAAGTCCGGAGGGATGGCTTCTTTGGCCGTTCTGTCCTCCAGGACTTTCTGGTGTGATCTTGGTTCGCAGACCCACCACCGGGGATGGTATTGCTTGGGTATCTATTCTAAGGTGAGGAATCTAACTAACGTGTTTCTTTCAGATGAACAAGTTACTAACCTTCGGTAACGATGTATCTGTAAGAAACATTAGTTAGTTAGATTCCTCACCGACCCTCCCATCCTCCCCGTTCTGCGAACTGATTTCTAGGGTTAAGGTCATTCCTTTCAGGGCCCTAGTTTTCTTGGCACCAGTGTCAGTTTCTTGCATGGCTCTGCGTTCCTGGCGCGGAAAGTCGTGTACAGAACTGACGTCAGCACGCATGGGTGGTGAATAAGTAGTCTCCGTGACGTCATCTCAGCGCTTACGATGCCAGCGACGAACGCGGAGCCACACGGCGCCACCTATTGACGCGCAGGGGTACTGCTATCAAAACTGTCCCGATCCAGTCTGACGCCTGGAGATTATTCTAAGGTAAGGAATCTATCACTAACTAATGTCAAGTAGTAACTTGTGCTTCAGGGCCACCAAACGCCAGTGGGTCGCAGGATCCGCCTTCACCTCGTCCACTGGCGCACCATCACGTCGGACAGGTGGGTTTTGCAAATAGTCCGAAGGGGCTAATCCCTCTCCTTCGGGACTACCCCTCCATCCATGCCACCTCAGTACCATTGCATGTCGGAGGATCACCTGGCCCTTCTCCAACAGGAGGTTTCGGCACTCTAGGCCAGGGGGGCCATCAAGCGCATTCCTGCCCCAGAAGTAGGTCGTGGTTGCTATTCCCACTACTTTCTGGTGCCCAAGAAGGACAAATGTCTGCGTCCTATCTTCGATCTCCGGAACGTAAACCGTTTCCTCCGGAAGGAGAAGTTCAAAATGTGGGCGCTTGCTGAGGTCTTGTCTGCCCTCGACCCAGGAGACTGATTGGTAGCGTTGGACTTGCAGGACGCCTATTTCCACATCCCCGTCCTGCCAGCCCACAGGCGTTACCTACAGTTCACGGTAGGCCATGAGCATTTTCAGTATACCCTGCTCCCCTTTGGCCTACGCAGCTCATCTGCTCAGATCAGGGGTTCCAGGTTTCCCCTATCTCGACGACTGGCTGTTGAAGGCGGGTTCACCCCAGGCTGTCATCTCCCACCTCCAGACTAAGGCCGACCTCCTGCATTCACTGGGGTTCTCAATCAACGTGCCTAAGTCACACCTGACCCCCTCTCAGAATTTCCTCTTAATCTGAGCGGTTCTGGACGCGACGCAGTTTCAGGTTCATCCTCCCGAACAGCGAGTCCGGGATATTTGGGCTATGATTCGGATCTTTCAGCCTCTATCCCGGGTTTCGGTCAGGATGACCCTCCGGCTGCTGGGTCTAATGGCCTCCTGCATCCTGCTGGTGAATCATGCCAGATGGCATTTGCGGGCTTTGCATTAGGGCCTGAAGTTCCAGTGAGCCCAACATCAAGGGAATCTGTCAGATTGCGTCCAGATCTCGGAGGGCACTGCACACCAATTGCAGTTGTGGCTTACGAACCAGGATTGGGTCGAAGGCGGATCTCTCTCCCATCCACAACCAGAGTTCACAGTGGTGGCCGATGCATCACTCCAGGGATGGGGCTGCCACATGGGGGAGGCGGAGATCAGAGGCCTCTGGTCTCCGATGGAGCCCAAGCTCCACATCAACCTTCTGGAGCTTTGGGCGATTCGTCTTGCACTCAAGGCATTCCTTCCCTCTGTCCGGGGAAGAGTAGTGCAGGTGTTCACGGACAACACTACCGCCATGTGGTAATGCAACAAACAAGGTGGATATTGGCTGGAACATCACCTGGCAGGTTCTCTGAACGCCAGGGTGGACGAACTCAGCCGCAGGTGCATGATGGATCACGAATGGCATCTTCACTCGGAGGTGGTGCAAGGTCTCTTTCAGCAGTGGGGAGAGCCTTGGTTAGATCTATTCACCACTGAAGGGAACGTGCAATGTCAGCAGTTCTGTGCGTTGGAATTTCCAAGGCAGCACTCGGTTGGCGTCACGAGTGGAGTTGCGGTCTTCTATACGCCTTTCTGCCTATACCACTTCTGCCCAGAGTGCTGAAGAAGATCAAGCACGACCGGGCCCAAGTCATACTTGTGGCTCCGGATTGGGCACAAAGAGTCTGGTATCCCGAGCTGCTTATGATGGCCATCGATCCTCTGATCAGACTGCCTCTTCGGGAGGATGTTCTTTTGCTGCAGCAGGGGACAGTCCTCCACCTGAACCTGCCCAGCCTCCACCTCCTTGCGTGGAGATTGAGCAGCAGCAGTTGACGTCGTTTGACCTGCCTTCCGAAGTCTGCAATGTTCTCTTGGCAGCCAGGCAATTTCTGCCTTCCTTAGGCTTCCTGATCAGCATTCTCTTTTCAAGTCCCCTGTTGTAAATAGATTCCTTAAGGGTATTACTCATCTCTTTCCTCCTATTCCCTGTTGGACTTGAAATTGGTGCTTACTTATCTTATGTGTGCCCCCTTTGAGCCACTGTATAACTGCCCTCTCAGGCTTCTTACTTTGAAAACTGCCTTTCTGGTGGCCATCACCTCTGCACGCATGGTGAGTGAGCTACTAGCTCTTTCATCCAAGCCTCCCTTTCTGGCTGTCCATCCGGACAAGGTCACTTTGCCCACCTTCTTTCCGCATCCTTCAAAAGAGGAAGAGAGGCTCCACTGGCTGGATCCAAAACATGCGCTTTCATTCTACTTGGATCGCACAAAATAATTCTGAGTGGACGTCCAGCTCTTTGTTGGTTACGTGGGCGCTAAGAAAGGTTGGGCCGTGCACGAACAGATCATCTCCAGGTGGGTTCTGTGCATCAGAGCCTGCTATTCTTTGGCAAAGAAGGAGCCTCCAGTAGGACTGCGCGCCCATTCCACCAGGGCGACGGCAGCTGCCACTGCTTTGGGATGAGGAGTCCCCCCCTAAATGACATCTGTCAGGTAGCTACGTGGGCATTGCTGCACATGTTCACCAAACCCTACTGCCTGGACAGCCAAGTATGGAGAGATGGCTTCTTTTGCCGTTCTGTTCTCCAGGACTTTCTGGTGTGAACTTAGTTTGCAGACCCACCTCCGGGGGTTGGTATTGCTGGAGTATCTATTCTAAGGTAAGGAATCTATAACTAATTGTCTCTTTCAGATGAACAAGTTACTTACCTTCGGTAACGATATATCTATAAGAAGCATAGGTTAGTTTTAGATTCCTTAACCCCCTCCACCCATCCTCCCTGTTCTGCGAACTGACTTCTAGGGTTGAGGTAATTCTTTCAGGGCCCTAATTTTGTACACCAGTGGTCAGTGTCTTGCATGGCTCTGCGCTTCTGGCGTGGAAAGTCGTGTACAGAACTGACGTCAGCTCACGAGACGGCGTGTATGTAGCTGCCGCGACCACCACGACTAACGCGGAGTCGACCAATGCCACCTTCCGACACGCAGGGGTACTGCTTACAGAAAACTTTCTGGGTCCTGTCTGACGCCTGGTGGAGATTCTAAGGTAAGAAATCTATAACTAACCAATGTTTCGTACAGATATATTGTTACCGAAGGTAAGTAACTTGTTCTTTAGCACCAAGACCTCCATCCTTGAATGCATCGCATCTGGATGTGGAGTCCTCGGTCCCTGAGAGGTATCATTTACCACTGTGAGTAATGGGGTTATCCAGCTTAATCTGCCAACAGGGCTATTAAAGCTAAAGGGCATTTCTTTCAGTGAAACATCTTGGGTTTGCAATGTAGGGTTGTTTCTGCAGTGAATTCCGGATGGTTCTGATTTACATCTGTTACCTGGCCCTGGCCCAATTACTTGGCATGGATCCTGGAAAATTATCAGTTCAATTTACGTCCCAGGCAGGAGATTGAAACATCATTGATTACATTTTGGGATAGCTCCTGGCCGAAGTCAGTAAGGGATAACCTTTAGCATGCTGGACTTCTTGTCTGCTTTTAAAAACCCACATTAGGTCATGCAACTTATTTCTGTAGGTGAAGTTTCAAAGTCTGCTACAGATGATTCATTTCATTCGTGGAGAAGAAGTCGAAGTTGTTATACGGATCCTACAAATTTGTAGAACTCTATATTGGGTCAATAAAACTTCACAGTATAGAGACTGAGTCTACTAATATCCGTAAATGTTGGTTTTGGCTAGCTCACAGCACCACCCCACCACACAGTGGTCATGTTCAGGTGATTCCCAAGGAATTTGTGGAAACAGATCGAACCCTTTCTTTTGTCGCTTTTGCATGCCCAAGTTGAAGAAAAGAAACAATATTGCATTTTCAAATGATTATTGAGGGCTCTAATCCTTGTAAATAAAACATGAGTTGCAATTATTAGACAGATGAGACACATCATTTTGGGCATTTTTAAAATGGAATAAAAATAAAACAATTCAAACGTTAATTTTTCCTAATGTTTCTCCTAATTATCATTGATGCATCTATACTAGAGAAAGCGATGCAGGGCTACCCTTTTGCCAGACCTGTTGAAATGATCATACCTCACATGGTATGATGTGTCAGGAAGCTGGCCTCAGTGCATTAACAAATGCACCCCATCTGAGAGTGCAGGCCTGCACACTTCTCTCGTACGGCTATTTTCCTTCTCAGGATGAAGGTCAGGGCCACCAGGGCAGCATCTCAGTCACAGCAGTTTCCATACTAATTCAGCATGAAGTGCCTCTTACCAGATTCAGCATGAATGCTGTTTAAATAATAAAACCATCCTTACCTTACTGTACCAGAAGTGCAGGGCAGCATCTTTAGTTATTCTGGGGAGCAAGAGTCATCGCCTATGAGCACAAAAATATAACGAGGGCATCGTGTTCTAATTGTGTGACCCTGGAACTAATTGTGCAGGCTATAGGGCGACAGTGCCTACCAGGAATAAATGCATGTGGCACATTTTTGTACTATGGGAAAACGTGCAAACCACTATTAGAAAAAGAGGCTAAGTTAAAACAGAGAGCTAAAATGGAGGTTAAATGTAAGCTGTACAGCACCCTCACCTAGGTTGAATGCGACAACTTGTGTAAAAAAAATAGCAATGAATATATGTAACTCAAGCCATAAAAAATACCAAATTTCAAAAAACGCGCAAACTGCTATAAAATAAACAGAATTTCATAAAACTTAAAAAGCCAATTAATGAGTCTTGGGGGCATCTGAATTGAAGAATGACATCTCTGAAATGTCCACCACATCCATTTCCAGAGTGTCATTGGGGACCAAGAAGGAACCCGCATCCACAGAACACATCAATAGAGGTGGGGCGGAGCTTTCCTCGACTCCTTGCCTCACACACCAGCCCCATAGGTTGCCACGTATAGTGTCTTTGCCCCATATATCTTTTTTATGGGGGCAATTGATTTTGACCTGAGTTTCCTAACAAAGCTAGAGATGGCTGCCATACTACTCTCCATCACCAAAGCCCTCTTTTGCACAATACTTGACCAGGTCTGGGCTTTATCAAATGTGACCCCTTTATAAGAGAAGGAATCTACTAGCTCCAATCTCCTGGCTCCTATATAAAACTGTGTGACTCACTTAGCTGGTGGTACGCCTGTTAGTAGGGCAAAATATTTTGTTTCATTGACATTCAAGTCCAGTGATGTCATAAAATTTGCATATGCTGCTATCAAACGTTGAAGAGCCACCCCCCCTTTTAGCGAATAAACCCGCATCATCAGACCGAACATTTCCTTTCTCTGGTGGAAGTCCGGTAGGAGACCGGAATTGAGGCAGATAGGACCGAGCAGGATCGGGGCAGCCGCGAGTCTCGAGATGTGGTGGGCCTTTGGGGGCTATTGTGCAGTCAGCCCCGTGCCCCTGAGTCTTGAGTCATCGACGCCGGCCAACAACAGCAGGGGGAGCAGTTGTCAAGAAGCCTGAGAGCCGGAAGCCCGAGGTGCAATACCCGGACCCACCTTACCCGACTCAACCTGCCAACTAAGACAGCTACGTGCGGTGAGTGGCGAGCGTGGCCACCATTAGGTGTGGCCACTGAGTGTGAGCCCGGTGAGCCCAAGGAGGCAGCCCGACTAGGTCGGGTGCAGCTTGTGGACCACCTGTGAGCCCTGCTCGCTCTGAAGAGAGGGGCAAATAGGAGGGCAGTGTACGGTTGGTTAGGCGAGGAAGTCTGGGGCTGCCTTCTCTTGTTTGCTGCCATTGCTGTTGTGCATTGATCCCTGAATCAGTGCATCAATTCCAGGATCAAGGCGGCCCCCCTGGTGGTCCTCCTGGTTGGTAGCTAAGGAGCATATTGGCTTGGGGGACTAGCCTCGCATTGACTAAAGTTACTACCTTATCTAATTTAAGCCCGAGTTTGGGCACTACCGATCAGGCGAGCCCTAAACCTGGCGAAATATTATAATCGTCTTACCATGCCACAATACCAGAAGACAAGCATGAGGTCTGGGAAAGCAAGGCGGACCATCGCAAACGTTATCAATAACCGGAAAAGAAAAAAACAAGATTCTTAGTGAATCCATTAACGGCCAGGGAAAAAATGCTATAACGGATATAACTGATATACCGGCCAACAAGGACCATGTTATGTTGGTGAAAATAGAAAGAGCAACAGATAGAGCAGCATCGTCACTTGCGAAACCAATAAAAATCTGCTACCAACCCAAAATATACTCGAAATTTTCATTTTTAAAGGATGCAGGAACTGTGCTAAATTTTGCCAATAACCCGCAAAAGGGGCTCCCCTCCCCACTACACCCAGAAAAAAATGCTCCAATAGGAATAGGTATATCAGCCGAACCCACACTGGGAAATGGCAGCGGTAGAGAGCACTACACAGAACAAAAAATTCATAGAAGTGGAAAGGAAAAATTAGATCAAGATCGGACGCAAGCCAAGGATTGTAAAGACAAGTTTACCGTTAAGCACATAGAAAAAGAGATTAAGGAAGTTAGGCATACCTCAGGAAATTCGCCTATTACTTGTATTACTTGTTCCCTGGAGGTCGCTAGAATACCAATGGAACCAAACATTAAAATTCGGACTCGCCAACATGTAACGATTGATGCGGCGGCGACATATCTGGAAACAAAAGCCCTTATCCATCTTCGACACGCCCTCAGAAAGCAAAGCTGACGTTGCCACCTTAGTTGAATCACCAACAAAAACTGAAGAACCATCGGACCCACAAGTGATGCACCAGCTCCAGATTATAATAGCCCCAACAAGAGAACACAGCATAGCCGGGACCAGGGAAAGGATTTAATGAATGTTGAGTTCATAGACCCAGCTTCAGTTGGACAACAATTAGAATTCATGCACAAGACTCCTGATAGCAGAATAGAGAAGACTGGCAGTGAACGAGTAGAGAACCCTAGTCTCGTAGCCAGCAGTATGTCCTTTCTCACAACAGAAGAGTGGGAAAAACTGGTCACTACATATTCCTCAGAAGAAAAAGGTGACACAATACATCAAGATACAGGAAATGCAACAAAGGATGTGACTGAGGACACATCAACGGAAGGGAATACATTATGAGCCTCTCTTTTAAACACCATGCAACTCTCAACAAAGGCCATGGAATATCACTCAGATAAGATGGACATCCAACGAACTCTCCTTAATTGTTTAGCCACGCATGTTACAAGCATTGACAACAAGCTGTCGGAATTGAACAATTTGATTAAGAGAGTTCAATCCGAAACGCTCTCTGAGCTGCGCTTGCTATTCAATTATACATAAACTTGCTACTCTACCAGCAGTGATGGTAGATCTCCTAGTGGACATAAAAAACACAACACCAAAAATATAGGAAATTTTAACACAGATGGAAATAGATCAGAAATCATACCAGAAAGAGAACCCTGTAATAACCCAATAGAAGGGGGACTGCACCGCTTTCTTTAAACCCAATAAGAATGAAAATATATTGGACGACTCCTCTGAGGATGGAAAGGATCTGTGGAAAGGAGTCGTCGTCCTAGGGTCGGTACAACAAGAAGAACTTTGGGATAAAGGCAACTTCAAGGGGAGTAGGTTTTTGGGCCCTTTTCAAACAGGGCTCCCAGACAACTCTCAACAAGAAGAGCCGCATCTTAGTAGCCTCACCAAGCAGACAAGCAATCCAGAAGTAGAAGATATACTGATTAATAAAAGGCAATGAACGAAACAACGCCGGAAACAGAGGAGAAAAGGGAGGAACAAAAATACACCTATACAATCTTTCTTTCAATTAGCAAGTAAGACCCCGACATGAATTCAAATAGATCAAAGAGAAACTGGCGATCCACCAATCGCGCAGGTGAAGCATACCAATGAATCTTATCCAATGAGGTCAGAAGATTCAGGAAAGACACCCCTGAGTGAATGTAAGACCTCAGAAGCCAACAGACCAACAGAACAGGCCGCAAACAACATGGAAATGGCAAAAGCAGGGAAAATTGACTTCCAGGAAGCCGCAGCCGTAAAAGTGCCCACCGAGCCAACAGAAGTAGCCGATATTATATTAAAAGTGGAAATAGTAAACAAGGCGGGTTCCAAAACCCAGCCACCCCGAAAATTGTGGAGAAAGGAAACCGTCAAGAATTGAAAAACCTGAAAACAGGTTCCGACGGGAGGCTTCCAAGATAATTCTGTTCATTCCAGAGTTTAAATCAAAAGGTCGGGGAGATATCCTAAGTAGAAGCAATATTCTCCGATTGCTAACTTCCATCAGTAATTTGGCCGGCACAGACTCTCAAAACCTTGAATCCGAAAAGTTTAAACACCTGTCGGAACAAGAGGTAACAAAAACAACTTGGGTCACACGGGAAATAGTGGAGAAAATTCTAAAGGAGGAACATCAATTAGAAGCCTGGGTGATCCAACTAAAGCTCCATCACAATGTCAGGTTACCCAGAGCCACTACTAAGGCACCACCAAGAGCATAACAATAAAAAGTCAAGAAATACAGATCCACTGGGCCTACCAAATCTGTGCTTAAAGGGGCCCGAAGTATTTGTGTGGAGGTCATGGACAGTAACACTCAGAGTCTTTAGGACAAAGGCGAAAACGATACAACAAAACATTGGACCTGGATAGCAAAAGCAATAAATACCAGGCCCGAAGGCCCATGACAGATCACGGAACAGGAAAAGAATGTTCCACAGCTAAAGCTTTGTTCTTGGAATATAAATGATCTAGGATCCAAAATCACAGACAAAGATCTATTGAAGTACTTCCAACAATTTGATTTAATCTTACTCCAAGAAACCTGGTTGGAAGAGCCCTTCCACTTGCAAGGCTACAAGTCATGCCATCTTCCAGCCAGCAGAAGTTTGAAATTCGGTCACTTGAAAGGAGGTCTCACTATGTATGCCTCAATAAAAACCATGAATACAGCTAAAGAATTGACGAGAAAACACACATCAGCCTATGGAAAAAATAAACAACAGCTAATACTTGTAAATATTTATTTACATTCAAGCGAGAAAAAAACTGGTGCAAAACTACTGGTGACAGAATTGACGAGGCCAATTACTGAAGAGGTAACTTCGAATTATGTTCTCAGGAGACCTCAATATGTTCCTTTCAGGAAGAGCGGACAATGAGCAGCTGGCAGAAGACCTTGTGTCGGCATGGGGTGGTCCCACCCCAGGATGAAAGCAAATGGGGCAAACAAACTAGGGTATCCAAAGACCTACTGAAAGACTTTGAAAGTTTGAGCCTGGTAGCATTAAATGGTAGATTTGTGGGCGATCGCCCTCAAGCAGCAACTTTTCACACTACCGTGGCAAGTACTGCAATAGACTATACTTTCTTATCTTTACCACTTTTTAAATCAATTAAAGATTTTAGGATCAGAACGTCTGATTACAGTGACCATTTGCCACAAGAGCTTACACTTGTCGTACATGGAACAGCACTTAATTTTCCAAGTGAAGATCTAAATTCAATGCTCACATCAAACTTCAAGAGAATTAAATGCAAAACGAGTGATCCAGGAAAGTTTTTGGCAGAGGCAAAGATTTGGTGGGAAGAAAATAAATTGCTGAACGACAATAGTCTGTAAGCCTGGGAGAACTTTACAAAAAGCTTCAGTCTAGTCAATTCTAAACCAAAACCAACTAAAGCAAATCTAGGGTCGAAAGACCAACAGGAAACATCTTTCGGGCACACAAGTAACCAAAGAATCCATCTTTCAACAATCCAAACTGCTAAACGAAGACAAATAAAGAGGGACATTAACAGAGCTATTCGCAGTCTCCATCAAATGGGCCCTGTTAACAACATACAGATGGAATTGAGGAGGCTGAAGTCCAGTAAGAATAAAATCATTTGGCAAGTGAAACAGGAAAATGCAGATAAGATATGGGCTAAATTGTTATATTATGCAAAAACCAACAATAGTGCCAGGTTTTGGCACACAGTGACCAACATAGGGAACTCAAGGGCTCCAGGAATCAACTCCCACATAACTGAGGAAGCCTGGGTAAAGTATCTACTGCATCACTTTAATAGGGAAGTTGATGAAATCGAACAAGGCGCCGTGGTTTGCCAATGTGACCTGCCGGGCCTAAAATGCCAAGCCTCGGAGATCCACTATTCGTTCACAATAAAACAGATTGAGAACAGAATAGCAAAAGGCAGAAAGGAGGGGGCACCTGGGCACAACGGCATTCCACCAATCTTATATAAGCAGGATTCGAATTACTGGGCTGAAGCACTATTGCCTCTCTTCAGTAACATTATGGAAGTTGAAAGAATTCCAGACTCCTGGAAGGGATCAATCATCTCGCCAATCTATTAAAAAAAGGCAGTAGGAATGAAGCAAAGAACTAAAGGCTCATTGTATTAATTGATGTTGATGCCAAATACTTTGTGGGCCTCCTACTGGATGAACTTACAGAGTGGGCACTGGGGAACGCCTTAATTCCCATTAACCAAACAGGTTTCCAAAAATGCATGGGGACAACAACAAATATCCTCGCTCTTTCACTCCTAATAGATGCTACCAAAAACATCAACAAGCCATTATTTGTTTGCTTTATAGACTATACAGCCGCCTTCGATAGTATAGACAGGGGAAAGCTCTAGGCAAAATTATCTGGTTGGGAAATAGCCCCGAAACTCCTGAATCAGTTAATTTTACTCCATCCCAAGACATAGATTCAAATAAAGCTGGAGGCAGGTGACTGCCTATCAAGGTAAGTACCGACCACTAAGGGATTGAAGCAGGTTTGCGTCCTTGCCCCAACCTTATTTAATCTCTTTATGTCTGATCTTTCAACAGAGCTAGACAATTGTAACCATCATGCCACGAATCTGGGGGGGTCTAACACTGTTGAACGTACTGTACGCTGACGATCTAATAATGATTAGCCAAACCCCAGTCGGCTTGCAAACACCTTATAAACACCACAAGTAACTTTTCAGATAAAAGGATGGGTTATGTATAAACCTAGAAAAATCCAAAGCGATGCTACTAAATCAAAGGAGTAAAAACCACCATCCTCGGTGGGAACTGTGGGGTCAGCAGTTGGAAACGATCGAAGAATATAAGTACCTGGGTATAATCTTTGACCGGAAGGGCTTGTTCCTGCAACAAAAAGCGGCTATTTGAGCAATAGGGACTACATTGGCCATTGCACTAAAGAATATCAAGCACAAAATAACAGGCCTAAACTTAACCTCTCTATTAAAGGTGCTTCGAGCAAGGCTTTTACCAACCATCACCTACGGCAGTGAATGCATGAGAGACAGAGATGAGACCACCCTGGACAAAGTGGTGTCCAAAGCCTTGAATAATATGCAACCTCCCACAGTACACCTCGCCAGCACAAATAAGGCTAGAGTTTGGTCTCCAAAAGCAGCAAATAACATGAAAGGGTGCTCATGCCAAATGCTGGCACAAAATAAAGGGAGCCGAGTCTGGCATGCTGAACTCATACTTATGTAAAGCTGAAAAGGAAAAAAGACAGTCCAGCCATGGCCTACCTTCAATTGGCATTAAGTTCTCTTGCTTTACATGGCCTCTGGGAAACTATTGGGCTCCATAAATGTTTCAAGGAGCATGTAAACAAATCAGTAAAGATACGGTCTCTGGAAGAAGATAAAGCCACACTAACCAGGTGGGCCCACGGATGGTTTGTTATCCAAAGTTATTCAAGGCGCCTGCTGCAAACCTATTTGGGAACAGGTTTCTCGAGAGCTATGAAGAAAGGTTATCTGCATCTGAGGTTGGGAATTCTACCGGCAGCACCTTCCACCATGGAAATGTTTAGACATAACAAACTGCAGACTCTGTGGCAACCCTAAAGAGGATGTTCTGCATTTACTGTGTATTTGTAAGTGTCTAGAAAAAGAATGAAGACTATTGTTAAAACCACTCTTGAATCAAAGACAGATTCGAACATGTAGACAGGCATTGAAAGCTTGTTTCGAAGGAGGAGACTTTCAGTTAACCTGTAGGCTGGTCCGCTTTGAGTATAGCCAGAACTAAGTTAAATCCAGTAGCCAGCTGAAAAACTGGTCATAAATCTGTGAATATTGCTAAATCTAGAACCAGCTGTATAATCTTTTATTGGCAAAAAAATGAACTGATCTTAAAAACTTATTGATACCCTGAAGATCACACTAGCCTTTTGTATCAGATCAGTTATGGCTTCTAGGGCTCAATACCTAGAAGTTAGCATCAGTCTAATAACTATCAACTTGAACTCTTATGTTTTTTTCATTGCACTTTAATGCTTGCACTGAATGTGAGGTTTTATATTTTATTTCCCTACAGTAGCATAAACACATTGCAAATTTTAAAAGGATTTTAAATCAACCTCATTGTGAGGAAATAGGTTGTTTTATGTGTTCTGCACAGGTGTTTTATCAAGTAGTTCATTGCAAAGGTTTTTTATTAATCGTGCAATAAAGATTATTACTTACTTACATTATTCAACAAATAAATGCAGGTGGACATTGTAGTCTTGCCTCCATCGATAACAGCCAAAGGCTTTTCTAAGTTTTCTTATCAGTTTGTCCTAACTGTTCAGCAGCTTCTTGTTGCGAAATTTTCCAAACTTAATTATTAGAGGAATACACAAAACGCTTAGAACAAGGAGATCTGGGACTGAATAAAAACATCCTGTAAATCCATATTTTCTGAAAGGAGGGATGAGTGGTGTTTAAGTGCTGATAAGGTAAAATCTTCTAACCATTGCTGGCATAATTCTCCTACGCCGAAGGTAGTAACCACCCCAAGTGTTGTGACTGAATATACCCTGGGGGTCTTGCCTGTTAGCTTTAACCCCCTTGGGGAGTTTAAAACACAAACATTGCAGCCACAATCACCACCCATCTGAACCAGAAAGTGAAGAATTGTATGTTTCATTCTGCACCATTTCATTAAGGAGTTCTTCTCTAAAGTTAACAAAATGTTGGCAGTTACCAAATCTCACTACAGAGGGAATGCATTGACCCCCAACCTCCATCCTGATGTGGACACCGTGCCGGATCCGACACCGAGTGGGGTTTTTGTGCCCCTGTTCACTCCTGGGGTCCCTTTCAGGCCAGATTGGCACCCAGAGAACGAGGAGGACTGGGAGGGGTCAGTTGGAGTATGACCCGGACTGGAGAGAGGACCTGGGGGATGCTAGTGGTCTTGATACCTCCCCTGACATTGGCATGTTGTCTCCTCCTACTGTGGCTACGGAGGAGGGAGCTTCCTATGCAGTGCTTTTGCTTGGGGCGGCCGAGGCTCTCCACCTCAAGCTCCCTACAGTGGCGGTCAGGACTAACCTCCTGTCAGAGGTGCTTCAACCTCAAGAAAGCTCTTCAGAGCCCCTGCTGCCATTTAATGAAGCCCTAACCGACGTCCTTTTGGGCACCTGGTCCAGGCCCAACATGGGGGCTCCCGTGGATAGGATGATTGCCCGACGCCACCGCCCGGCCCCGGGTGACTCCACTTTCTTCTCCCAACACCCCACCCCTGAGAGCAAAGTTTACCATCCATTGTGGGCTGGGTACCGCCGACTCTCTAGGCCGGACGATTTTCACCTCGGTAGCCCTTCGACGCTACGCCTGGATGAGATCGACTGGCTTTTCTGGGGATGTCCAGAACACCGTTATGCACATGCCCTTTGATTGCCGTCACCTTTTTGGCGACAAAGCAGACCACGCTCTAGAGCGTTTCAAGGACTCACGGGCTATGGTCAAGTCCTTGGGCCTCTCCAGCCGCCCTGCGCAGTCTGCTTTTCGCCCCTTTCATGGCTACAGAAGGGATGCCCCACTATGTCCTGCCCAGAGCCACAGGCTGATACTATTCCCCCAACCTTCGTGCGGCATGGGATGTGGGAACCACCGCCACGGTTCTGGGGGCCAGCGGGCGGGCCAGTCCAGCAACCCCCCCCCCCCTGCTTCAGCCTCCAAACCTTCCTAGTCCGACATTTCAGGCCCATCAACCGCCAGTGGGCGGCAGGATCCGCCATCACCTCCCCCACTGGCGCACCATCACGTCGGACAGGTGGGTTTTACAGATAGTCTGAAGGGGCTACTCCCTCCCCTTTGAGGCTACCCCTCCAGCCATGCCACCTCGGTACCATCGCATGTCGGAGGATCATCTGGGCCTTCTCCAACAGGAAGTCACGGCTCTCCTGGCCAAGGGAGCCATCGAGCGCATTCCTGCCCCAGAAGTAGGTAGTGGTTGCTATTTTTTTCTTTTTATTAATTTTACAATCAAATAAGACAGAACAAATAATAGCAATTATGACTGAGGAAAAGAACAATAACCATCAATCACAGTATGCATAGATGCTTGTTCCAAAGACATTCTCTTGCGTAATACACATTATCGCAGGGCTTTACAGTAAGAGATGATGAGCAATACAGGGAGACAGTTACAATCATTGTTAAGAAGCAGTAATAACAATATAGAGTATCAATAGGTGGTGAGAGGTCGCAAGGAAGGTCAACAAAAACTGCCTACGGGAGCAATACACTGAGCAGCCACTCAAAAACGATTCCCACGAGGGGGACCACTAATATCCTGCCACTGCCCCCTGCCGGGTGAGAGAGAAGGATTCCACAGTTATCTGTTTACGTTTTACCCGCCAGATAGTCTTGATATAGGCTCCAGAAATTCTTGGGACTGCTCCGGGGGGGATAGCAATACAGTTTGTGTATTGCAATATAGCATTTCTTGGGACCATTGCACTTGAAGTACTGGGAATTTTAAGCCCAGCGGTGCAGGGGAACACACCCTATGACTTCGGGTTCTTCCTGTTTCAGACCTACAGAAACACAGAGTCTTCTGGGTGAAGTCAAAGATCAGTTTATTGGCTGCAGACCAATCACAGGTATCCTAGAAGTACAACAGCGTGTATGTTCTCAGGAGACTGCTAAAAATTACAGAAACGGGCTTCTCCTTAAATACAAAATATCCTGCTTCAGGCATACATTCCTTGTTTTATGGCATGGTCATTCATATGTATACATTTCAAACGAAAAGGCAGAGTCATGATGACCATCCCACATTCCAGTTAAGCCAGCCCACAATTATTTACCCAGCAAGGCTCAGATCCCACATCAGATATCGATAGGCCCCAATAAACACGAGCATCTCTTGTTTAGAAAACAAGCCATAAAGCAGGAACAGTCAGGTGTGAAAGAGATTAGCTGGAGGCTCGTGTGGGATGAAAAGGCTTTATGGTGTGTCAAACCCTGATGCTAATCACAGGTGGCCAGAGGACTGGGAGCTCGTGGGACCGGACTGACCTGGGGCAGCGGAGCCAAGCTGCTCAGGTCACAGAGAAGTCAAAGGAAGGCACATGTGCTCTAAAAGGCCCGTATTTGCTTCATGATATGTAGCCTATGTGAGGGCAACCATAAGATGGCCACCACTCTAAGATGGAACCCACGGAGTCAATGTGTAATAACGCATACATAGTGCATTCATAGCTAAAACGTTACACAAAGCACTTGTACATACCGCATTGACCATTCGCGGTTCGCTAATACCGGGATAGACATGGGTAGGGCCCTGCCTCCTACGCGGTCCCAAATTTTAAAGTACGACAGACCCTCCTTTTGCCCTTACATAGGCAATAACTATACTCATTTCAATCCGAGTCTAGGTCAGTATTCACGAAGTCATGGAGATGTTGCTGTAGCATCATCCTATTACTTAGCTCATCCCTCGATACAGGTTTCCTTACACATAATGTAGCCCAGAGGCCACATATCGCAGGAGCACACTGTATGCACAGACAGAACAGGAAAAGGATGGCTAAGATCATTCCAATGATCATCAGAATCTTCCAACCCCAGGCAGATATCAGTTCCCAGAACCACCCCACCAGTGACCAATCTCCTTTATCCACGTGTATGGACTCAGATATTTTATGTAGTTTGGAGATGGCTTGATAAACTGTTGGAGCGTTGTCTGGTATGAAAATGCAACAACTAGATTGGATAACCTTACATACCCCACCGCGGTCTGCAAGTATAACGTCTAGAACCATGCGGTTCTGCAAAGTCATGAGGCGATCCGCTTGGAGCTCAGCTGTTAAATTACCAAGGGCACCAGCCGTAACATTAACGGTGGATTCAACCACACGAGTCAGTTGTCTCAGGTTCCTACTATTAACTATAGGTCCCCAAAACGGCAGGAAACCCAAAAAGAAGTCTCCCGCTTCCTGACTGGCAGTATCCTCCTTACTAATCACGCCTCTCACAACTCTGGTCTTGTGATAGTCGGAGGCAGCAGTGAATGTTGGCGGTAGCAAATTTGCAATATAACATGTGCCCGAGAAGTCAGGGGGCAACCATGTATATGCTCGGTCATTGCAGACAAAATATGTGCCCTTGGCAGCCAAAAACGCTGGGGAAAGCTGTGATGGAAAGGTGTACGTTTCAGTACAGTCACTTCTCCCCAGCTGAGCTCTTGGATTCTGACCATTACCTTGTAAACAGAACCGACCTATGTGGGGTACGACCCAGATTGGGGATGAGATTTTTCGCTGTCTTTCACCCAGATTAATACTATACCCCGTGGCGTTCCACCCTACATAAGCTCTCAATTCCTCCTTGGGTATAGATGAGTATGCGTCGATATCTCTGCTCATATCGGCAACTCCTTTCATTAAAGCTTTATTATTTGTGCTAGGTCTGATGGAACGCGGTTGTCGCGGGGAGTACGCATCTAGAGCAAAGAGAAACATGGTCTGGAATCCCCATGACGACCCATTGTAACTAAACGGCAGCACTAGATATGGAATACCCTTATTAATGGTATGTGGCATTAAACCACACACCCAACAATTGGTTGTATTCATGACTAGTTGGTGCTGGTGCAGGAGCTGAATAAACGAGTTGTTTACAAACTCAGACCGTCTAGCTTGTTCATGTTCAGGCAGAGGGTGAAAAGAGTGTGAGGAGACAGTAGGAGGAGATATAGGCTGTACAGTGGGTGCAATGGGCTCTTGAGAGGAGAAGAATACAAATCCTACAGCAAACACTACCATACTACATAGTATAAACAGACATAAAAATACAAAACGTTTGCTCTTCAGTATTTTACACATTCTTGCTTTAAAGTTCATTTCCTCAGCGAGTCTCTCCATCTTAAAAAACTTCATCCTCTAATCGTGCCGCTCGCGGCGGGTGAGTATCTTCTGCTAAGGAGTACGCCTGTCAGTCCAGGGAACGCCCTAGACCAACCAGAACCGTTGACCTAACGTCTTCGGCCTGTACCCCAAAGTCTTGGCACCGCGACCCTGCGGCTGAACCCGGATGGTGGTTCGAAAAACAAAAATCAAGAAAGTCCTTCAGATGGGAGAGCTATGGTATCAAAAACCAAAAAGGTAAGGAAAAGAATATTTATTTGTCCATAGGCCTTGGTCTTAGATTGTAGTGGAGACGGGCAGGTACTGTCTGATCTTGAAACAAGAGTTCAGGCTCTGTAGTGTCCAATCGAATTGACGGTGGCACAGCTTCTTGCAAAATATCGTCGCTCTGTTGTGCTGAAGTTGTGCCTTTTATGCGTGCATCACTGAACGGCACAAAACGAGGTACAGTGTCTGTTTCAGAGTCTGCGATACCCTCCTGGACCCACTGGTCATACGGCAGAGGCAAAGGGATTCTTTTAACGTGGGCGCCGTGGATCCAGTTCTTCTTCCCCTTTACCCGAACAGCTGATCTTGTAGACAGAAGTACGAGATGAGGGCCGATCCAACTAGGCTCATCGTTGCTTTTGCGCTGGAAATTTTTCACCAGAACCCACGTGCCAGGGTCGATAGGGTGTCCTGGAGCCTCAGAGGCCTGGGGAAGAGTATCGTGCCCCTGTTGGTGTAAAACACGCAATTTAGCCGTCAATTCATACAAGTAATCAAGCAGTACTGGATGTTCGATTTTGCTGAATTTCGCCGGTCTTTGCACATCCCATACATTAGCCGGGCGGCCAAAAATAACCTCGTATGGGCTAAGTCCCACTCGTGAGTGTACGGTCATTCTGGTGGACAGGAGTGCTAGAGGCAGAGCGTCAGGCCATTTAAGACCTGAGCTCGCTTGGATTTTGGCCAGCTTGAGTTTTAGAGCGCCATTGTAGCGCTCTACTAATCCAGCTGATTGGGGGTGATTTGCAGCGTAGAACTTCTGCTTGATCCCTAATCCCTCACACACATTCTTCATCACTTGACCCACAAATTCACTCCCATTATCACTCCACCTCATTCTTGGCATTCCAAACCTAGGGAAAAATTCCTTCACAAGGGCTTTGGCTGTGGATAGAGCAGTGTTGTCCTTTTGGGGATAGGCCTCTATCCATTTTGAAAAAGCGCAAACAACCACCAATACAAATTTCAGGTTGTTGCACCTTTCCATGTGGATAAAATCTAGCTGCAAAACTTCAAATGGATATGATGGAGGCGCAAAATGACCAGCTGGAGTTGGGGTTCCCCTACCAGGGTTGTATTTCAAGCATACCATACAATTCTTGACCACATTCTCTGCACACTTGGGAATTCCAGCATTCTGCCATACTGGAGCCAACAACTTACAGATTCCTTTCATACTGATATGTGCCATTCCATGTGCCATAGTAACCACTGGAAGCACATATGCATCAGGTAACAACCATCGCCTATGTTCTGACAAATCAATCCAACAACCATTCTCATCCAACTTACCCATACTTTCTCTCCACTTGCTCAACTCTTTCTCTGTGGCTTCAGCTTGAAGGGACTTTACACTTTCTATTGTCTTTTCACACATTCCAACATCACCAACCCATCTGGCAGGGCCTGCAACATACATTCGAGTCTTCACATCTTTTGCTGTTTCTTTTGCGACTTCATCAGCAAACGCATTACCACGACCAACATCATCAGTGATTTTCTTGTGCGCACTGCATTTCATAATCGCAACTTGCAACGGTAGGGTCAGTGACTCAAGAAGATCATTCACCAACTTGCCATTCTGAATCTTAGCTCCATGCGAAGTCAGGAACCCACGTTCTTTCCACAATCGCCCAAAACTGTGAGACACGCCAAAGGCGTATTGGCTATCCGTATATATGTTCACTTTCATTCCTTCAGACAACACACATGCTCTCGTAAGGGCAATCAGTTCTGCTGCTTGAGCCGAATTTTGTAGCACACGTGCAGTTTCCACAATCGTGTGCAAAGTCGTGATAGCATATGCAGCAGTCGTATCACCATTCGGAAGCTTGAAACACGAACCATCCACCCATAAAGTACCATCACACTCAGTCAGGGGAGTATCTTTAAGATCTACTCTCCCTTTCGTCTCTTCTTCTGTTCTGAACAGACAATCATGTTGCTCAATCTCATCTAGGTCTGCTGGAATTGGTAATAGTGTAGCTGGATTCAACGTGTTGCATCTCTTTATGTGTATATGGTTTGCTAACAGTGTCAGCTCATAACCAGATAATCGCGCACTAGTTAAGTGTTGTTTCTTGGTCCTGTTTAACAATGTGTCCACAGCATGTGGAACCATAACAATCAATGTTTGATCCATTACTAGGCCAGCAGACTGTCGAATAGACATAGCTGCGGCGGCTGTAGCTCTCAGACAACTTGGCAATGCCCTCGCTACCGGGTCCAAGGTTGACGAAAAATATGCGCATGGACGCGGTCTATCGCCAAAAGGCTGTGTTAACACTGACAATGCGCAACCATCTTTTTCATGAACATACAATGTAAAAGGCTTGCTGTAGTCAGGGGTACCCAACACAGGAGCTGAACATAATGCATTACGCAATTCCCAAAAACGTTTCTGACACTCTTCAGACCATGGAATAGGATTCGGTGTGTCTTTGCATGTTAATGCTAACAAAGGTTTTGCCAACAAGGAAAAATTGGGAATCCAATGCCTACAGTACGAAGTAATGCCCAAGAAAGCACGCACTTCTCTCTGTGTTCTTGGCACACTCAACTGTGTAATGGCTTGAATTCTTTCTGGGGTCAGTTTCCTTCCCTCCTTCGATAAGAGATGACCTAAGTAGGTCACTTCTTGTCGACAATATTGCAGCTTTGAGAGAGACACTTTGTGATGGAAGGCAGACAAATGACGCAACAATGACAAGGTAGCGTTTTTGCAAATCTTTTCAGTATCCGCGGCGATTAGTAAATCGTCAACGTACTGAATGAGGATAGCGCCACTGGGTAAAACCAGTGCATCAAGCTGCGCTTTTAAAGCTTGACTGTATATTGATGGACTTTCACAGTAGCCCTGGGGAGCGCGTTTAAAGCGGAAGCTGCGACCTCCTAAACTAAAGCCAAAAATATCTCTGCTCTCCTCTGCAATTGGGATGCTAAAGAAAGCATTCTTTAGATCGATCACCGAGAACCATGCAGTGGAGGCTGGAATCATGGTTAACAAGGCAGTTATATCAGGGACAACTGGAAACTGTGGCACAACAATCTTATTAACCTCTCTAAGATCAATCACAAATCTGTAAACAGGTGGCTGTGAAGGGTCCGTTCGTTTTAAGACAGGTAAAACAGGACTATTGCAAACGTTGCCTCTTGTCTCTTCAATTACATCCTTTTTAATCAAATCACTGACAATTGCTAACAATGCTTTCTGACCTTCATTGGAGATCTTGTACTGGGGAATACGTGGCAATCTGACATTGGCTTTTAAAGTTACCACATATGGCGGTATTTCCAGAAGACCCACATCATTGGGACCAGTAGCCCAAAGGACATCCGGAAGGGATGACAATTCAGGTGGCATTGCATTTTTAGACAAATACATCGGGGAAATCACTTTCTTGCCTAATGTAAGTTGTACTCCTGAGGGAGAACAATATAGTGTTGCATGCAATCTTTTTAGCAAATCTAATCCTAGCAAACTTTCACCACAACCTGTTGTTAGAATGAGGGGTGCTTTTAGCTCACAAGGTCCAACAGAAAGCGACATAGGACTAGAAATCGGGTTCCTAACTGGGGCGCCAGAAAAACCTACTGAGACATTCATTTCACCAGACAAAGGCGCGCCAGGGAGTTTTGAATGCATGATTGAACTCTTTACAGCACCAGTATCCAGCAGAAAGGGCTCCATTACATTTGCTGTAGTTACTTTAACATAAGGTCCGCTCTGATCCACTGAAACAACTCCCTCTCTCTGTCTACGGCTGTCCTAGTAATCATTATCTTCTACATTGTCGTCTTCTGCATAATAATCATTATTGTAGTACTGAGCTGTATTACCAGTCGCGTTGGCTTGCTGATCAAAGCTATTTATGGTATTTTGAGGTGGAAGAGGACGCGCGTTCTGGGGAACATTTCCACGCCCTCTGCCTCTAGGAGCTTGCTGACCACCTCTACCTCTTGCGCCATACGCATTACTGTTATGCTGCATTAATTTAGGGCAACTATATTTAAAATGACCTTCCTCTTTGCAATATGAACATTGGTTGGGACCTACAGGGATACGTGGTTGATAATACCCATTCATTTGTTGATTATTCTGAAACTGTTGGGGTTGCTGATAGATACCTTGTGTTTGCCTATAGTTATTCTGTCCTCCACGTGGTGGATAAGCCTGCTGCAAGAGGACCTTTGTTTTCAGTTCTTTGGTTTTCTTATCTGTTCTATCTTTCTCGTCTTTATCTCTATTTTCATAATACTGTGCAGTAGCCAGTATTTGCGCTGAAGAGGAAACAGCCCAAGAACTTTCTGAGTCTTTTAATTTTTTACACAACTCGGGAAGTAGATTCTGCACAAATTTATCAACAAATAACCGTTGGCCACCTTCAGTACTCATGTCTTGACCACTGTGGTCGATAAACGTTTCTTCAAACCTGGTAAAGAAATCGGACACTGTCTCATCTTTCTTCTGCTTACATGCGGATAGCTTATCCCAATTTACGCGCATCGCAGGCATTATAGTTTTCATGTATGTAATAATTCTACCAGGGAGTTCTGCTACCAAAGGGTCAGGCTTCGCGCCACCAACTTGTCCAGCATCTGCAGCAATGATATTAGCCCATGTGTTACCCAATTCTGCAGCATGATCTACATTACGAATGGATCCCCATAAAGGCTGTGGAACAACATTCCCAAACAACATGTCTATGTCAGCCAGATTCATTACACATGATTCTGCAGTTTGTGATAACTCCTTATAATAACCTGTAGGATTTTTACAGGGGTCAGGCAATGTCTGTTTAAGCGCTAAGACCTCAGAACGCTTCCAAGGGACATGCACCCAAACACGCTGAAAATATGGCTGAACAGGTGGGTTAGCAGCTAAATCACCAGGTCTCCAAACTGGAGGAACCTCACGCATTGGATATTGGCGTGCTTTTACCTTCTTCCCCACAGGGAATTCCTGTTCGAACAACGATTGCTGACAATCCCCATTTCTGAGGGACAGTAAAGTCGCAACTGCTTTATCTACATTGGGGCCCACAATTATACCTGTTTCAAAATCAAATCGCACTCGACACAATTCCTGTGGGTTTGGGTTTGCACCATTATCCTCCAATTCCTCACAGAGGAATTCACACATCTTATCAAAGACATACCTCTGCTTTGGGGCATCCCATTGGTGAAAAACGTTAACTGATTCCACATCATAGAGTGAAGGGAAACCAATCCACCTACGCGCCAGATGATCTAACACCTCTTTCTCGTCGGGACCAGGCAGCTGACTGCGCAATTGCTTACGCTGTAAGCCAGGAGTCGCACTAGATGACCCAAAGAGAGGCGACATTAAACTAGTAACTACATTAGCTAGTCGTTGTCGTGCAGAAGGAGAAGTTGAGGCGAAAACGGGGGGATAGACAGAGGGAAGAAAAATGGATTCAGATACAGGTACCTGGGTAGTGTAAGAAGGAGCGCCAGGGGAAGCCGCTGGCGTGCTAGGTAAAGTCGCAGGAAGCGCGGGGGTAACAGGTAGCAAAACTGGCGGCCCTTGAGAGGGCTGCACTGCAGGGATAGGAGCCAGCTGAAGAGGAGCTGGCAGCTGCGGGAAGGCTTGCGGCATATTTACTAGAGGCTGCACATTTACAAGCTGTGGAGGTGCTGTGGCATTTTGCGCATACGGGGGTGGCGAACTTAGCAAAAGGGACATTAGGGAATCTTTCTCTTTCTCTTTTGTCTCATCTTGCACAAGGGGTGACAAAACAGGGTAACATTTATCGATCCCTAGTTTGCGCTGTCTATGTAATTGCTCATTCATTTGTTCCTCCTCATTATCTTTAAATTGCACAGCTGCTTGCATAACTGACATACCTCTTTCTCTCTTATTCCTTTTCGCTAGCTTAATTTCCTTCTGTTTGGCTTCCTTTCGCCATAGGCGGAAAGAATCAAACATCTCCGGCCGGGCTTTCTTTTTAAACAATTTCACTTCCAAATTATCTAAGATATTTGTATCGAAACTACCATTTTGGGGCCATTTTAAAACACCGTCCTTTCTGGTATATCGGATCCATACTTCATTATATGCAATGGGGCCCACGCCATGTTTTACATAAAGCTCATAAGTTGGAGTTCCAATTGGAGGAACCGGACATGAATCCTCTAACTGGAAATCCCTTCCACAACTCAAACTAAACAATCTTCCAAATACACTAGCACCAGGCATCTTTGCTCACTAGTCTAGTTCCAAACTTCAAAGGATTATCGATTACGATAGTCTCGTGAATACACGAGTCCTCTGGCTTTGGCGTTTGCAAACTCCAAATCAAAATAATCCCGAAGGATACCAAATTCAAACTGGGAGACGCTCCACTTATACTTAACTGAATATCGATGATCAATGGCGTCACCAGAAGACTCTCTCGATTGTTTCGCTCTACCAAAATCGTCAAGGGTCCAAAACAGGGCGATTAATCAGGGCAGCAGTCCTTCGTAGCCGTCGGGACGCGGAGAACCTCGCAGAAAAGACTTTCGGACCACGTCGACATGCAGGGGTCGATGAAGTGGCGGCCTTCCTCCAGAATTTCCACACGAAGCTCCTCACGAACCTCTGGCTTGGACCGGTACCGCTGAAATCGCGCCGAGTTGGGCGCCAACTGAAGTACTGGGAATTTTAAGCCCAGCGGTGCAGGGGAACACACCCTATGACTTCGGGTTCTTCCTGTTTCAGACCTACAGAAACACAGAGTCTTCTGGGTGAAGTCAAAGATCAGTTTATTGGCTGCAGACCAATCACAGGTATCCTAGAAGTACAACAGCGTGTATGTTCTCAGGAGACTGCTAAAAATTACAGAAACGGGCTTCTCCTTAAATACAAAATATCCTGCTTCAGGCATACATTCCTTGTTTTATGGCATGGTCATTCATATGTATACATTTCAAACGAAAAGGCAGAGTCATGATGACCATCCCACATTCCAGTTAAACCAGCCCACAATTATTTACCCAGCAAGGCTCAGATCCCACATCAGATATCGATAGGCCCCAATAAACACGAGCATCTCCTGTTTAGAAAACAAGCCATAAAGCAGGAACAGTCAGGTGTGAAAGAGATTAGCTGGAGGCTCGTGTGGGATGAAAAGGCTTTATGGTGTGTCAAACCCTGATGCTAATCACAGGTGGCCAGAGGACGGGGAGCTCGTGGGACCGGACTGACCTGGGGCAGCGGAGCCAAGCTGCCCAGGTCACAGAGAAGTCAAAGGAAGGCACATGTGCTCTGAAAGGGCCGTATTTGCTTCATGATATGTAGCCTATGTGAGGGCAACCATAAGATGGCCACCGCTCTAAGATGGAACCCATGGAGTCAATGTATAATAACGTATACACAGTGCATTCATAGCTAAAACGTTACACAAAGCACTTGTACATACCGCATTGACCATTCGCGGTTCGCTAATACCGGGATAGACGGGGGTAGGGCCCTGCCTCTTACGCGGTCCCAAATGTTAAAGTACGACACACTTTGGTGTATGTGGGACCTCTGGCCCAGTGCATTGACACCACACGCTTAGCTAACAGCAGTCCTATGTCGACCAAACACCGAATACCTTTGCAAATGTGTTTGGAGAAGCCAAGCAGAGCCAGCAGTGGGTCAGGATTCAGAGTCTCTCCAGTAATATCACTAAGTTTCTGGAAGATGGCCATCCAGTAGTTGGCCACTTCAGGGCACAACTAAGCCATGTGGATGAACCCTGCAGGGTCAATACCACACCTTTCAAATCTAGTGGAGTCACGGAAACCATATTTGTGGAGAAGGCCGGGGTGTAATATGCTCTATTGATAGATTTAAAATGTATATGGCGGTGCCGCATGTTCAGGGAGAGGTGTTGTGTGTCCTCGCAACAGTAGCTCCATGTATCATCTAGTACCCTTTCTAGGTCAGTTTGCCAGTCGAGCCTGGCTTTAGTGAAATGACTTTTCTGTTAATCTTGGGTAAGAGAGTAAATGTTTGAAACAACCTTCCGAGGGGATTCTGCCCACAGCAAGAGGGGAAAAGGGTCAACTTCTGGCGGTTCGGACACTTCATCGCCCAAAATGCCACGAATTGCTTGCCTAACCCTATAATAGTGAAATGTCATCAGAGGGGTGACGTCCCGACGGTCTGAAACAATGTCTTCCCATCCTCGCCCAACTCCATCCTCAAAGAGGTCACCAATACGGGTAATGTCGAGTGATGTTAGTGTGCGCTGCATCCCCGGTTCAATGAGGACCAGCAGCCAAGAGCACAGTTCTACTGGGGCTGATGGAGAATATAAAATAGTAGCTGCCTGCTTCTTCAGTATGTTGTACCATGCACGGAACAGGAACGAAGCCAGTGAAGAGGGCGCAGCCACAACCCTCTCTATGTGCAAATGAGGCGGAGGGGCTTGCTGGTGTAGCCAGTAAAAAGCAGGCAAACGTGCCGCATAATAGTAAAGTTCCAAGTCCGGGGCACCCAGACCTCCCATGGAATAAGGTAGCGTCCCATCTGACCCGTGACTGTATACCAGCCCAGTCTAGTTGAATCAACAGCGACTTAATGCGCTTAAAGAAAGGAGCAGGGAGTATCATCGGTATGTTGCAAAACAGAAATAAAAACCGATTGAGAACTACCATTTTCATTAAAGAGACTCTGCCCATGAGGGATAAAGGCAAGCGCACCCATCTGCAGACATAAACTTCGAGTCTGGCCACCGGACTGCCATAGTTCTCATTGAACACCACTTCTGAGTTAGTGTGAACTTGTATACCCAGATATTGCACAGTCGGTAGTCCACTGCAGTGGAAACTCCAGCTCAATAGGTTCCAGGGCCGGCATGAGTGGGAAAATGGCAGACTAAGTCCAGTTAATATGTAGAATAGAGAACTCGCCATAACGCACCACCTCCCTCAAAACTGGGGAGAGGTTGGACTCGGGTCTCTAATGTATAGGAAGGTGTCGTCTGCGTAAATAGAGATGATTAGGTTATACCCAGGGAAACGAATCCCTCGGTGACTGTAATACTCCCGAAGAGCGCACGCCAAGGGCTCAGCCACAATCGCATAAAGGAGTGGCGACAGTGGACACCCCTAACGAGTGCCCCTGGAAATCCTAAAGAGGGGCGTGACCATATTAAGCACCTTGACCCTGGCCGTTGGGGGAGTTGTATAGGCTAGACACTAGGTTGGAGAAGAGGTCGCCTATGCCTATTCACCTCAGGACCAACAGCATAAAGTCCCACTCAACCGAGTTGAAAGCCTTTTCGGCATCCAAGAATATTGCAGGTGCTTTGACTTCGGGATTGGTATGTCGGATAGCTCCAAAAACTCTGCACAGATTGTGGGTGAGAGTGTGGCCCGGTACAAAGCTAGCTTGCTCGGGACTGACCAGTATCGGTACCAGTGGAGCCAAACAATTGGCGAGTACTTTAGCAAACAGTTTAGTGTCCACGTTCAGTAAGGAAAGCGGTCCATATGATGAGCACTCATCCGGAGGCTTACCTGGTTTCAGGAGGGTGATCAACAGAGCCTCCTCCTTTGACGGCGGCATCATACCACTCTCACCCATCTCTTCAAACAAGGATATCAAGTGGGGGACCAGGAGTTGTCTGGTTGCTATTTCCACTACTTTCTGGTACCCAAGAAGGACAAGGGCCTGCGTCCTATCTTGGATCTCCGGAACGTCAACCGCTTCCTCCGGAAGGAGAAGTTCAAGATGTTTGTACTCGCTAAGGTCTTGTCTGCCCTCGACCCTGGAGACTGGATGGTAGCGTTGGACTTACAGGACGCTTATTTTCATATCCCCGTCCTGCCGGCCCACCGGCGTTCTTGCAGTTCACGGTAGGCCACGAGCACTTTCAGTTTACCGTGCTCCCCTTTGGCCTTACCAGCGCCCCTCGGGTGTTCATGAAAGTGATGGCGGTGGTCGCAGCACATCTGCGCAGATCAGGAGTTCCAGTCTTTCCCTATCTCGACGACTGGCTGTTGAAGGCAGGCTTGCCCCAGACTGTCGTCTCCCACTTCCAGACTACTGCCTACCTCCAGCATTTACTGGGGTTCTCCATCAATGTGCCGAAGTCACACCAGACCCCCTCTCAGACGCTCCTCTTCATCAGAGCGGTTCTGGATATGACGCAGTTTCGGGTTTATCCTCCAGAGCAGCGAGTCCGGGATATTCGGGCTATGATTCGGGGTTTCGATCAGGATGACCCTGAGGCTGCTGGGCCTCATGGCCTTCGGCATCCTGCTGGTCGATCTTGCCAGGTGGCATATGCGGGCTCTGCCGTGGGACCTGAAGTTCCAGTGGGCGCAGCATCAGGGCAATCTGTACGATTGCGTTCAGATCTCAGAGGGCACTGCACGACAATTGCAGTGCTGGCTCACGAACCAGGATTGGGTTAACGACAGGTGACAGATGCATCCCTTCTGGGATGGGGTAGCCACATGGGAGAGGCGGAGATCAGAGGCCTCTGGTCCACATCAACCTTCTGGAACTTCAGGTGATCCATCTTGCACTCAAAGCCTTTCTTCCCTCTGTTCGGGGAAGAGTAGTGCAGGTGTACACAGACCACACCACTGCAATGTGGTACTTCAACAAACAAGGCGAGGTGGGGTTGTGGAACCTAAGTCAGGAGGCGCTGTGCCTCTGGACATGGCTGGAACATCAGGGCATATCCCCGTTGGTTCAACACCTGCCAGGTTCTCTGAACGCCAGGCCGGATGAACTCAGCCGCAGGTGCATGATGGATCACGAATGGCGTCTTCACTCGGAGGTGGCGCAAGGTCTCTTTCAGCAGTGGGGAGAGCCTTGGTTAGATCTATTCGCCGCCAAAGAGAACGTGCAATGTCAGCAATTCTGCGCTTTGGAATTTCCAACGCGGCACTCGCTAGGCAACGCTTTTCAACGCAAGTGGAGTTGCGGTCTTGTATACCCTTTCCGCCTATACCGCTTCTGCCCAGAGTGCTGAAGAAGATCAAGCGTGACCGGGCCCAAGTCATTCTCGTGGCTACGGATTGGGCACGAAGAGTCTGGTATCCCGAGCTGCTCAACATCGCCGTTGATACTCTTCGGGAGGATCTTCTGTCACAGCAGCAGGGGACGTTCCTCCACCTGAACCTGTACAGCCTCCACCTCCTTGCGTGGAGATTGAGCAGCGGCAGTTGACGCCATTTGACTTGCCTCCCGAAGTCTGTAATGTAATCTTGGCAGCCAGGCATCCCTCCACTATGACGGTATACGCCTGCCGATGGAACAACTTTGTGGCATGGTGTGCAGCAAAGACTGTGGATCCCCTTTCTGCCCCTCTTTCCGAGGTTCTCTTGCTCCTCCTTTCTTTGGCCCAGCAGGGCTCTGCTCTGGGCACTATCAAGGGCTATCTTTAGGCCATTTCTGCTTTTCTAAGGCTTCCTGATCAGCCTTCTCTCTTCAAGTCCCCGGTTGTAAATTGTTTCTTAAAAGGCATTACTCTTCTCTTTCCTCCTATTCCCTTCGTAATGCCTTAGTGGGACTTGAATTTGGTCTTGACCTATTTGATGTGCGAGCCCTTTGAGCCGCTTCACAACTGTCCTCTACGACTCTTAGCTCTTAAGACTGCATTCCTGGTAGCCATCACATCTGCCAGAAGAGTCAGTGAGCTCCAGGCTCTTTCATCCAAGCCTCCTTTTCTGGCTGTACATCCGGACAAGGTTGTCCTAAGAACTCGTCCATCCTTTCTTCCCAAGGTGGTCACCGCAAACCATCACTTTGCCCACCTTATTTCCGCCTACGCAGCCTTCTAAAGAGGAAGAGAGGCTCCACCGTCTGGACCCAAAGCATGCATTTTCCTTCTATCTGGATCGCACCAAACAGTTCCGGGTGGATGACCAGCTCTTTGTTGGCTACATGGGCCCCAAGAAAGGTCGGGCCGTACACAAACGGACCATCTCTAGATGGGTCGTTTTGTGTATTAAAGCCTGCTATTCTCTAGCAAAAAAGGAGCCTCCAGTGGGACTACGCGCCCATTCCACCAGGGCGATGGCAGCCACTACTGCTTTGGGATGAGGTGTGCCTCTGAATGACATCTGTCAGGCAGCTACGTGGGCATCGCTGCACACGTTATCAAAACACTACTGCCTGGACAGCCAAGTCCTGAGAGATGGTTTCTTTGACCGTTCTGTTCTCCAGGATTTTCTGGTGAGATGTTGGTTCGCAGACCCACCTCTGGGGTTGGTATTGCAGGGTATCTATTCTAAGGTAAGGAATCTATAACTAACTGTTTCCTTCAGATGACAAGTTACTTACCTTCGATATCGCTATATCTTTAAGACACATAGGTTAGTTATAGATTCCTTTCCGCCCCACCCATCCTCCTTGTTCTGCGAACTGATTTCTAGGGTTAAGGATATCATTTCAAGGCCCTAGTTTTGTGCACCAGTGGTCAGTATCTTGCATGGCTCTGCATTTCTGGCGCGGAAAGTCCTGTACAGAACTGACATCAGCACGCGAAGGCGGCGTCTTAGTAGCTACTGCGATGACATCCCGGCGACACCAACAACGGACGCAGAGTCGACCGACACCACCTTCCGAGGCGCAGCGGTACTGCTGACGAAAAACTTTCCAGATCCAGTCTGACGCCTGGGGGTAAGTCTAAGGTAAGGAATCTATAACTGACCTATGTTTCTTACAGATATATCGTTACCGAAGGTAAGTAACTTGTTCATTTTCATTATTAACTGGTATGATTGAAAGTTCCGCACCTAAAGGCCCAAGCTGGGGAATATTGTCATTAGTTATACTTATTTCTTGTAAAGGGATTTCAAGCAGGGTAGGAAGAGGTGACAAGGAACTACCCAGAAACCCCCATGGCCTACTTTGGAGAACTGACCACATTGTGTAACTAGTTCAAACCAATGGAAACTTGTTTCTATTTACAACTACCAAGGGTTTTCAAAATCACAGTTCGAGAACTGTGGATGGCAAGGAGAGGCACGGCAGGATGGGCCAAACTCTTTTTCATCTGCAGTCTTCTCCCCGGCTAGATCTCAAACTTTAGAAATCCAGCCAGAAACTACTAGTTGCTCCTTCACTCTTGGAGTGCTTATCTCAGAAGCCTTGTAATTCCTGTAAGAGATTGAAAAGTTCATTGATGTCAAAGGGCCAACTCCATCCACTACGCCAGAGTTGTCAAGATTTGGAACAAACATGTGGGCCCAAAAAAAATACCAATTAGGAAGTCTAATCACCCAAAAGCTGTCTAAACAGATTATGCAACTCTCGCCGGACCCCATCAGGTGATAGATCCTACTACGACCTGAACCTAATACTCTAGCTGGTAAGGACTGCTTTAAGTCACAGTTCTTCTGTTCCACTGTTGAAGTTTCCCCAGGATGGTAGGGAGTGGAATAATTCAAAACAAACACCCAGACTGCCCATAGTATTCCCATATGCCTTAGAAGCAAAAGTCGGTCCCTGGTCTGAGTGGAATACTGCAATAGAAATGGAGAACAAGAATCAACTGCCACTAAGCTAAATTTAAAGTCACCCTCCGAATGGAGTGGTCCACTGTTATCTAAAAAGACACACTGAAATTGCTTATTTAAGCTAAAAGTGGTGTCTGCAGTGGGTGTGCAACTTTTAATTTGTTGACAAATGTTACAGCAAAGGACGCGTTTTCGAGTCAGTTTTATAAAGACCCTGCCACCAGTAGCGTTTCTATAATAAAGAAACTAGCTGCCACACCAGCATGGACAGATGCTAGTCCCTCATTAGCAGCTATTATTAACTTTAACCTGCGGTCCCGGTTGGGTATCATTCGATACCCACCTTGGGAATGTAGGCAGCGGGAATATTTTGAGGACTAAATAGATCTTTTTTTGCTGAATAGCCACTAGCCAAAGTAGTGACAGCAGGCACGATGTCATTTATCCTTGTATGTGAACAAGTAATCGTAGCTGCTAATACAGTCTGAGCAGCCTTCTTGACATCTTCATCAGCCAACGAATTTCCTGCAACGTGCATACCAACATGTTGATTAATCAGTGTGTGGATCACATGAGCCAGTGACAAAGCACCTTATCCTTATGAAGCTTATGCCTGATAGCATTACCTTAAAGATCCCTGAATCCATTCAAGTGCCAATAATTAATAAAATAATTAGACTCCTTACTCTTCGAAACCCACAGAGATCAGACGTGGAGAACCCCAAGAATCCTCCCTCAACCCCATGCTTTTCATCATCTACATGGCCCCCCTTTCAACCATCGTCAGAAAACACAGACTCAGTATAGTCTCCTATGCAGGCGACACCCAGCGCATCCTCTCCCTTACCAAGAAACCAGACATCAACAAGCACAAATTCCAAGAAGGAATGCAGGACGTCGCAACATGGATGAGCAGCAGCTGCCTGAAGCTCAACTCAGAGAAGACGGAAGCCCTCGTCCTCAGATCTGCCCCCTCCGCGTGGAGCGAGACCTGCTGGCCCCCTGCCCTAGGCAACCCACCTACACCCATGGACCATGCCCGCAGCCTCAGCATCATACTAGTACTTGTATTCAGTCCCAGCCATGGGCTGAGCGGAACCATCAATGGAGATTATGAAAGCATACTGATCTAGAGGCAAATTTCACTGGACAAGGGGTATTCTTGTTCATATTAGAGATATTCTTGTATTTGCAAAGTAGGGTAAAAAAAAACATAACCCAAGTCAGTAGCTGTCAAGGAAGTGGCTCACTGGATCCATCATGGATGTAAGGCTTTCACGTTTGGAATGCTGGCCATCCTCGAAGGCTGTAACAGGAGACACTACAATAATGTGTTTCCCCAGAGCTACTGGACGTTCCTTCAGGACGGCTGCCAGAACTGCAGTAAAAAAAAAAGTCTGATGCAAAACGCATTTCTGCCTTGTAATAGAAGTATAAGCAATCACACCTGTTTCTTCTTTATTGAATAAAACATATGGGAACCACAATTATGCACATCACTAAATTAGTAATGGTAACACGAGTATGTAAATGTTTAGACTCTAGCAAAGATGTAGGTTTCTGAGAATAGTAGTCCAATGTGCATTAGAAAAATCAGGAATAATTAAATTGTACAACAGTTTAACCTGTTGTGCATAACCTGGTATGTATGTTCTACCAAAGTTGAGGAGTCCAATTGAAGCTTTTATAGTGTATTTGGTGGTTGCAGGAGAGCACATTTATATACAAAATGTGGTGCTAGGCGTTTGCCTTCGTGTGATCATTCGTATCCCAAGAATAGGACACTGAGGCAATACTAGATTTTGAAAATTTTAATTTACAGCTATGGTCAGCGAATGGAAAAGAATACGATCTACTCTGGCCAAATGTGTATTTAAATTATCTGTGAGAAAAATATCTTCAACATAGGGCAATGCAAATGAGTTAAATTCTTGTAAAATTGACGTCACTCGGTCAGAAAACAGACCGTGACTGTTCATATTGTGACTTTCAGGCGCCATATTCTGAAGGAAAAACAAATTTAAATGTCCAATGTAGTTTTGTATTTTTTGCAAACTATATTATTTATGAAGCATATGCTATGTGAATTTTGTACAGCAAAAGTCCATGTGTGACTGTTTAAATGGCGATAGTCCAAGACTGTACTATATGAATTATTAGGTTTAAGCACAAGAAATAATGGATTATTCATTGGGGAGACACACTGCTTAATCACACCTTCATATTCTAACTGTGATAGAATCTCTCTAACAGGGCGTTTAGCCTCGTGTTTAATATGCTATTGTGCATGCACCTGCGGGCTGGACCTTATAGGTATAACATGATTAGGTGAGTCTTTATCCCAACCCGTTTGAGTGCGATATAATGCTGGGGCCTGTGCAAGAGCCCATTCTGCAGCATACCCTGCTTTAACTTCCTCAGGAACAAGAACAACAAGTGTTTGCAATGCAATAGGTCTTGCCTTTGGGACCTTATATGTTTTTAGCTATTAAGCACATTATCCTGGGAATTCTTGAAGTTGTAAAACAAATGATACAGAGAAACCTCGTTTTGCATAGGGAAGGTTTCCATTACAGATCAGGGTACACAATGTTTGCGGTATAAGATCCAAGATGAGGTGTGTGTCTATTGATCAATGATAGTTCAAATTATAAACTCATGTTTAATTCCCATCATCAGCTGTTCTTATTTGATACATTCAATAAAATGTGTAACGTCTGCATGTGTACATAGCTAGAATCAAATGTCAGAATGCACAGCACCCATTTCTCATATTTTTGTAAATGGGAACTGTCTGGTGGCTCATGTGGAAGGAAAAACTTTAGAACTATCTTTCACATACACTAGTTCTTATACTAGTTCTCAGCTTTCCTGCTGTGGTCTGGGAAATATATGGGAAAGGCACACCCTCCTTAAAATAAGTAGCAGGAAAGGCACTATAAATTAATACAGTCTAGACTATGCTTTCACATTTTTCAAACTAGTCCAACTGACAGTTTTTGGGTATACCTGTATATGGGAAGCAGACTGCGCTAAAGAACAAGACATCTCTAGCCACTGCATAAACGCAGAAAGGGGAACTAGAAACTGCACATACACTGCAGTCAAGAGTAAAAGATCTCAAGTGAAAAACGTTTGCTAGTGCATGCCCAAAATAAGTTAAGAAATAAATTTAACACAAGGCGTTTCCTCATCAATGCACCTTACACATGTACAACATTCTACTATCTGAAAGAGACTATTAGTTATAGATTCCTTACCTTGGAATTACCCCCAGGCGTCAGACAGGATACAGAGAATATTTTCTCTTATCAGTACCCCTATGCACCCATCATTGGCGTTGTGGTAGCTGGGATGATGCCGCGGTGCCTACTTAGATGCGCCCCTGCACACTGACGTCAGTTCTTTCTTTTTCTGCACCAGCCTAGTGCAGATCCGGAGAGAACCTACCCGTTTAGTCATTTTTGGAATAAGCTAGTTTTTACTTTTATTGACTTCTTTTTTCAAGTCATTGACTCCAGGTGCGCGAGGGATATCCTATCGTCTGTCAGGCTTCAAGCCCTGCGAGGGCTGTCACAAACTGATGTCTGTGACGTACCCGTACCTCGTGTGCCTTTGGTGTCTGGAGCATGACCACGACCCAAAGTCGTGCTCCGACTGCCGGGCCATGAATCCAAAGTCTTTACGGGAGCATTCCCCAAAGCTTTTGGAGGCCCGGCAGTCAGCTCTACGTCGCTCCCGGTCTCGCTTGAGGGGAAGGTCTTGAGACCGTTTGTAGAGCCACCACACCTCATTCAAGTCTTCCCACTCCTCGGGTAAGTCAAAGCACAAGAATAAGGTGAAGAAGCATGATCACTCTTCACCTTCTCCCCTTCGGTCGGACAGCTGACGCAAGATCTGGAGTGTTGTTTTTCTAAAGCTCTGTCTCTGGTGGCTAATTTAGGGACGACTCGACACCCTTCCTCCCTCCCCCCCCCCCCCTGTTTCCGGGAGCCGGGGCCTACCCTGCCCAGCTTCATACTTTCTACGAAGCCCTCCACCGCATCTTTGAGCACCCGACTTAGTTGGTGTGCCTTCGCCCCGTGGAGTCAGTCAGGGGCCTTGGGCCTTCGAAACCGGCGGCTCCAACCCCAGCACTGAAGGGCCCCCATGGGTCCAAGCCTGGTTCCGGATCAACTCCGGTCGACCTTACTGGCCGACGTTGTTCTCATCCTCATACCCGAGATGGACCCTAGCCAGACCAACATCAGCCGACGTCAAATCCGATGCCGGAGGGTACTTTTGTTCCCTTGTTCATCCCAGGTGTTCCCTATCGCCCTGAAGGTGGTGATGAGGACTTGGAGGGGCCCTTGGACCCTTTGGCAGGCCAGTTGGAAGAAACGGACTGGAGAGAGGACTTGGGTGATGTCAGTGGTCTGGACACTTCACCAGACCTTGGCATGCTTTCTCCCCTACTGTGGCTACGGAGGAGAGAGCGTCCTATGCAGTGGTGGTGCGTAGGACAGCCGAGGCCTTGGGCCTGGAGCTCCCTACAGTGGCATTCAGGACTAATCTCCTGCCAGAGGTGCTTCAACCTGAGGCAAATTCCTCAGAACCCCTCTTTCCCTTCAACAAAGCCCTCATGGACGTCCTTCTGGGCACTTGGCCCAAACCCAGCACAGGGGCTCCTGTGGAATGGAAGATTTCATGTCACTACTGTCCAGCTCCAGGTGATCTCATTTTCTTCACCCAACACCCTTCCCCCAAAAGCTTGGTGGTCCAAGCTTCTTCCTCCAAATGCGCATTCCCTTCTGCTCCCCAGACAAGAAAGCCAATAAGCTGGATCATCTTGGGAAGTGCATGTTCTCTTCCTGCAGCTTGGCACTGCGGTCCGTGAATACCCTTTGCCTCTTGGGCCGAGACACCCATACAGTCTAGAATATGGTTGCGCAAGTGCTGCCTCCGTGCCCGGAGGAAGCCTGGGTCGTTCTCTCACAGGCCATGGCAGATGGGAGAGGCGCAGTGAAATTCACTATTCGCTGTGGACTGGATACCACCGACTCACTGGGCAGAATGATTGCCACGTTTGGAGCCTTTTGGCACTAATGCTGGTTAGGGACATCTGGCTTTTCGGGGGATGTCCAAGCCACTGCTAAACACAAGGAGATGGTGGACAGAGCGCTGAAACTTTTCAGACACTCACCCACAGTCACAGATCTGGGTTGAATCCATCATCGTTCTTTAGCTCACTTTGCCATCCCAATTCAGACACAGCTATATGCAAATCAGTCTTTTTTTTTTGTTTTTTTAAAAACCTTTATTTCTTCAAAAGTCTGGACACAGCTATTCAGCCGACAACCCGGAGGTTCGGCAGCTTCGGTAGAGAAGGACAGAGAAGCGTCCACATTGCATTAAAGGAGCAGTGAAAAGATTCCATTTTTAAATAAACACAAACACACAACAAACCCCAGCAAGGCAAGAACACTGAATGCCCATGGTGATAGCCCCCCAGGGGAGGCCGGACCCCAATCATCCAACAGTCACAGTACTGTGATAAGAGGAAGAAGGGGGACGGCAGAGGCCCAAGAAGTCAACCATCACATCTTTTATACTGAGCTGGAAAGAATGTCAAGAAGAAAGCTGTTCCTCGGGGGGATCCAAATCAGGGGCAAGACATATTCCCCCCCTGTATTGATTCCACCGCCCCCAGATGGCATGCCACTTCCGAGGGCGGCCTCTAGCGCAATATACTGTCTTTTCCCTGAGCATACTCCAGTCCATATTTTCTTTCCACGCGGTCAATGTGGGGGGCCCCACGGAGCCCCACAATTGCGCGATGTCTCTTTTAGCGACCATGTTACCCAGAGTCACCCATTGGGTCTGTGCCTCATCGTGATCAGTGGGCCCCCAGACATTCAGGAGACAACACCGCGCTTCTGGCTGCATAGCAATAACCGTCACCTCCCCCATCACTGCATGGACTCTCCTCCAGAATTCCGTGATGACACCACATTCCCAAATGATATGCAGGAAAGTACCCACCATACCACATCCCCTCCTACATAGGCCTTCCTCAGAGAATCCCATATGAACCAGCCTTGGCCCCGTTACATACACTCGATGCAGTATTTTGAGCTGCACCAGCCTCAGACGCGACGGGATCGCAACCTCCTTGGGAGAGGAAACAGCAGACTGCCAATCCTCGTCATCCAACTCGAGTCCATCCCTAGTCCACTGGTCCCGCAGCCCCAGAAGCATATCCGCCCGGACATTTATCAATTTCTTGTAGATGAGCGAGATCGTGCTCTCAGGCATATGGCCATCAAGGATCCGGTCCTCCAAAGGAGAGGACTCAGGCACCTTCTCACCCTCCACGAGGACTGACCGGAGGGCATGACGCACCTGAACATAGCGGAAAAACTCGGATGTCCCCAGCTCATACTCCTTCTGCAACTCTTCAAAGGACTTCACCCTCCCCTTAATCAGCACATCTCCGACCCTGGAGATGCCGATCAAGTCCCATTTATCAAAACCTTTTGTATGCCAAAGCCTACCCAATCTTTCAGATTCAAACAGCGGGGTAGCGAGCGTGAGCCTATCCTTCCAGCCCAGCGAGTCAGTTGCCATCTTCCACACATGCACCGCCACCCCAGTGGGCCCCGTGAGGGACGAGTCCAGGGACCGCGAGTACAACGCCCTGTGATAGTTACCACCACGCAGCAACCACCTGTCCATGGCATAACCTGTCCATGGCATAACCAGAGCTGAGGGCAGGACCATGATTAATCGCGCTCAGCTGGGTGGCCCAATAGTAGCGTCGGATGTCTGGAAGCGCAATACCCCCATCATACCATGGAAGCGTCAACTTAGCAATTGCTATTCGCGGCCGCCCATCCCACAACAACGTTCGTTGGAGGCTTTCGACCTCCTGAAAGTAGTTGGCCGGTACCCAATCTAGAGTATTCTGCAATGCGTAGAGGAACCGGGGAAGAGACATCATTTTGAACAAGGCAGCGCGCCCAACGAGGGAGAGCGGCAGCCTCCGCCAGCCCTCTACATCCCGCCGCAGGCGCGCTAGGGGGGGGAGCAGGTTTCTCTCATACCGCAAAGCGGAGTCCGTGGAGATAAAGATCCCCAGATACACGAAGCCCTGCTGAGCGATCTGGATCGAACAAGTTCGCGGGATCGGTGGAACCTCGCCACTCAGAACATATAAATACGATTTACTCCAGTTGATGACGAGACCCGAATTCCTACCGAAAGATGTAAGAACGTCACAGACCACTATAAGTGATTTCTTGGGCGAGGCAAGATACAACAGGATGTCATCAGCATATAGCGAAATGCGGTCCTCGTGTTCGGGCGACCATCTCAGTCCCCGTATATCCGGGTGCCAGCGTATCCACGCTGCCAGCGGCTCAAGGGCGAGGGCGAACAACAATGGCGACAAAGGGTCAACCTTGCCGAGTGCCCCTCCCAAGCTGAAACGGAGTCGATGCCCGGCCATTTACCACCACACTCGTAAGGGGTCCCTCATACAGCAACCTCACCCAGCTCACAAAACCATGGCCAAAGCCGAACTTGGCCAGCACAGCCCACAAATATGCCCATTCCACCGTATCAAAGGCCATCGTGGCATCGAGAGACGCCACAATAGCTGGTTCACGCAGCGTGCCCGCCCTGGCGATTACACCATGAAGGCGCCGAAGGTTTAACGCAGTGTTACGATGCGGAATAAAACCGGATTGATCCGGGTGGATCAAGTCTCCAAGTACCCTGATCAATCGGGCCGCCAGGATTTTAGCCAGAATCTTCGGCTCGGCGTTAAGGAGTGAGATAGGCCTATATGAGGCACACTTATCTCGGGGTTTACCATCTTTGTGTATAACAACAATTGTCGCCAGTCGCTGATCCAACGGGAGGGTCCCACTCCCCCGCGCCTCCACGAACATGGCGCGCAGGTGAGGGGCAACCCTATCCGGAAACAGCTTGTACAGGTCAATCGGCAAGCCATTCGGGCCCGAGGCCTTGCCCGAGTTCAGCGCGCGGATAGCTCCCGCCACCTCATCGACCGTTATGTCTCCATCAAGATCATCCCTATCTACGTCAGAGAGACAGGGCAAAGCGATATCACGCAAGAGGTCACGCAAGTCCTCGGGCGGCCTATCCGACACTGAGGCATAAACCACACGGAAATAGTCCGAGAAACACTGTACAATCCTCTCAGGTTCCACAATCACCTCTCCCCCCTCTCCCGTCAACTCCGGCACTACTCTATTAACCCGTTCTTTCTTGTCCAGCCAAGCTAGGAGTTTCCCGGCCTTGTCACCAACATCATACAGGCGGCCCTGCTGTTCCCTACTGAGGGTCTTAGCGGCATTCGTCACCAGGTCCTTATACTCGGCTTGCTTCAAGCTCAGCTCATGCAGTGTGGCCTCTGTAACCTCCTCCTCTAGCGCTCCCTCCAAAGTCACGATCTCCTCCTCAACCTGCATAACCTCGCCATCTCTCCGCCGCTTGGCCGCCACTACAAGGGAGAGGGCCTCCCCTCGCAGCACGGTCTTAAATGCTTCCCACAACGACACTGCCGAGTCCACGGATCCCTGATTGTCCTTGAAAAAATTATCAACTGTCTTCACCAGTGCACTGCGCATCTTGGGGTCTCGAAAGTACCAAGGGTTAATAGGAGCCACCCTTCCCCCTCCCTCACGGCCGACATCCAGCCTGACCCACACTGGCGAATGGTCCGATATACCACGCGCCATGTGCCTGGCCTCGGACACCAATGAGGCGTGCGTAGCCAGAGTGAGCAGGTAATCAATCCTAGAGAGGCTACCATGCGCCCCGGAGTGGAAGGTGTATTGGCTCTGTGTGGGGTGCCGGAGCCTCCAGCAGTCTATCAGGCCAAGTGTGTCTAGAAAGTCTGGAAGCCACTTCTGAGCCCCCCCTGTGTCTCTGGGCGGGTATCTATCCAGCAGCCCAGAGCCGACCGCATTGAAATCACCCCCCACCACAAGCATCCCCCCCGGGAGATCCAGCAAGGCCCTACCCAAATCTGTAAACGTGGAGGCCTGCAGGGCCGGCGGGACATAAACCGAAACTAAAACCAAAGTTCTTCCTTCCCACCGCCCCGCCACCGCCACAAACCTCCCCCTATCGTCAACAATGGTGGAGTCCACCTCAAATGGTAGCGAGGCTCTGACTAGGATGCCCACACCCCTGGACCCAGAGGAGAATCCCGAATGAGCTATGAATTTATAACCCTTCCTATTAAGAGCATAGCACGTGTTACCTATAAGGTGCGTCTCCTGAAGTAGGGCGACATCCGGCAATGACCGTTTCAAAAATTGCAAAACAATCCCGCGCTTAATGCGATCCCCCAAACCATTAACATTCCAGCTAATAACACTTAAACCCCTACCCCCCATCCCCAAACGTAAGGAGGCCCACCCCACACCCGAAGAGCCACCATGGAACAGTCCTGAAAATAATCAATACGCCTTGCAGAAACGAACCCCCCAACAACAAACCCAAAATCCCAACTATCCCCCCCACCCTGCACCCCTGCTGCAGCTTACAAAGCCCCCCCAACTTGCAGTGTGCCTGTCGCCCTACCAAACCCAAAATCTACAAAAAGTACCCTAAGGGAGGAAAGAGCTCCCCTCGTCCTCCCACAACCCTCCGTATTTACTGCATTCTGTTCAAGTCATTAGCTAGAGTCAAATCGAGTCAGTCCGGTTCCGAAGACATCAACCTTGTTCATCTCGGCCACTGTCCCCGTCTGCGGCAGTGTCCTCTCCCGTCCGTCGTCGGGGCAGAGCGTCCAGCCATTCATCGGCCATGGCAGGCGACTCAAAGAAGAATGTTCGGTCTTCGTACACCACACGTAGTCTGGCAGGGAAGAGCATGGCATATTTCAGTTCCCTCTCCCGAAGCCGCCTCTTCACCCCCAGGAAGCCCTGCCGCTGCCTCTGTACCTGCTGGGTGAAGTCAGGATAGAAATTCACCGACGCGTTCTGGAAGGGGACCGGGCCCTTCACCCTCGATGCTTGCAGGATAGCGTCCCGATCTCGAAAATGAAAGAGCCGGGCGACAATCGGCCTCGGTGGGGCTCCCACCTTGGGCCTACCACCCGGCACTCTATGGGCCCTCTCAACTGCGAAAAACTTCCCAAGACCCTTAGGCTGCAGATGGTTAAGCACCAAGTCCTCCACGAGCAGGTCTACAGAAGTCTCGTCCGAGGACTCCGGGACCCCGATAACGCGCACGTTGTTGCGCCTGGCCCGGCTCTCAAAGTCCTCCAGCCGACGGGCGGCGAGATCACTCTCGGTCCGCAGCTTACGGACCTCGGTCTGTAGTTCCGAGACATCGTCAGCGAGGCCCGTGGTCTTGAGGTCCAGGGTTTTAACTCGTTCATTTGTTTTGCCCAAATCCGCGCGGATCAGATTAACGTCCACCAAGATGGTATCCACTTTGTGCGCCAGGGCCTCAAACTGTCTCCCAATCGAAGTCTGCAGCCCTTCGAGCGCGCCCATGACATCCTGCAGCGAGAGCTCCGGGGCCAAGGGTGAGGCAGTCTTCTGTGTATCCGGCGACTGGCTCGGTCCACCCGGTGACCCCTTCTGCTGGGCATAGAGGTCCATATTATTGGCTTGAGTATAGGCTCCCCGCCTGGTGGCCTTAGGCTTCAGCCGATCCACCTCTGCTTTGCCCAACATGGTTGGCTCAAGCGAGTTGGTTCAAACCGGACGGCCCTCTCTCAGCGAAAGGGATCAGGAGTGCTCAGTCCTGCGATGGGCCGCCTGAGTAGCATGCAGAGCGTCCAAATGGTAATAAAGCAGCCGAGAGCACTCCCTGGGCAGGGCAAACAAAGGGCGAGAAAGTGAAAGTGAAAGGATGGGGACCTCCGTCCGGTAGTTCACACCTCGCCTGGCCGCTGTTGTTCAATTAGAGGTCGGGCATCCTGCCAACTCTAGCCCCTGGCATCCCTCGGAGATAGGCCTCAATCTTCCGCCATGCATAACTCCGGTTCCCGGTGGGCGATCCGACCTCGGGTAGCATCAATCGCCTCCCTGACAAGTCATCTGCACGATGCCATGCATGCAAACAGGATTAGAGACAGGATAGTTGACGGAGGGCACGAGGGTCTCGGGAGCTCAAAGCTCACGCGGCCATCTTGGTCAAGCGCTAGGCTCCTCCTCCCATGCAAATCAGTCTTAACCCTGTGCCTCGTGGGAACAGTCCAGCCCGACCTGCCAAGCCATGTCTTCCCTGGACTGGAAACAAGCATCCTGGGACCGGTTTTGGGCTAACAGCCCTAATCAGCCAGGCTAGCTTGAATCCAGTGGCAAAGTGAGCAAGGGACCCACGTCTGGGCATACCCTGCAAACTCAGGGCGGACGAAGGAAACACAAGGAGATGATGGACGGAGCGCTGAAACTTTTCAGACACTCACCCCCAGTCATAGATCTGGGTTGAATCCATCATTGTTCTTTACCTCACTTTGCCACCCCAGTTCAGACACAGCTATATGCAAATCAGTCTTGACCCTGTGCCTCATGGGAACAGTCTAGCCCAAACTGCCAAGCCATGTCTCTGCTGGACATGGCCGTCGCCTTTTTTGGTGACAAGGCGCTGGATCGCTTTAAGGATTCCTGAGCTACGGCCAGCTCCTTAGGCCTCGCAGCGTCCTCCCGTCCATCACAGTCTGGCTTTACCCCATTTTGTGGCTACGGAAGCGGCACCCCACCACGTCTGGCCCAGTCTAGCCACCGGTCGGTGCTAGTTGCACAGCCGCTGCGCGGTCGTGGGACCCAGCAGGGGGGCCAGTCCACCCTTCCCCCCTGCAGCAGCCTCCAAACCCTCCTAGTTTGACCTCTCAGGCCCATCAGTGGCCAGTGGGTGGTAGGATTCATCAACACCCCCCACTTGCAAACCATCACGTCCGACAGGTGGGTTTTGCAGATAGTCCAAAGGGGCTACTCCCTCCCCTTCAAGACTAACCCCTTCTTCCATGCCACTGTCTTCCGATCGCATGTCGGAGGATCATTTGGTGCTCCTCCACCAGGAAGTTTTAGTTCTCTTGGCCAAGGGAGCAATCGAAAGGGTCGATGTGCCAGAAGTGGCTCGTTGTTGCTACTCCTGCTACTTTTTGGTGCCCAAAAAGGACAAAGGAATGCGTCCTATCCTAGACTTCAGGGCCCTCAACCGCTTCCTCCGGAAGAAGTTCAAAATGCTCACATTGACTCAGGTCCTGTCTGCCCTCGACCCTGAAGACTGGATGGTGGTGTTGGACTTGCAGGATGCCTATTTCCATAGTCTTGTTCTGCCAGCCCACAGACGCTACTTGTGGTTCACGGTAGGCAACGAGCGTTTTCAGTTCACCGTGCTCCCCTTTGGCCTTACCAGCGCCACTCGGGTGTTGACGGTGGTCGCAGCTCATCTGCGCAGATCAGGGATTCCAGTCTTACCCTATCTTGACGACTGGCTGTTAAAGGCGGGCTCGCCCTAGGCTGTCATCTCCCACCTCCAGACTACAGCGGACCTCCTGCCTTCACTGGGGTTCACACTTAACCTGCCGAAGTCGCACTTGATTCCGTCATAGAAACTCCTTTTCATCAGAGTGGTTCTGGACACAGCGCAGTTTCGGGCCTATCCTCCCGAGCAGCGAATCTGGGATATTCGGGCTATGATACCGATGTTTCAGCCTCTATCCCGGATTTCTGTGAGAATGATCCTGAGGCTGCTGGGCCTCATGGTCTCCTGCATCCTGCTGGTGGATCATGCCAGGAGGCATATACAGTCTCTGCGGTAGGACCTGAAGTTCCAGTGGGTGCATCATCAAGGGAATTTTTCTGATTGCGTCCAGATCTTGGAGGGCACTGCACACCAATTGCAGTGGTGGATAACAGACCAGGATTGGGTCAACAGCAGATCCCTCTCCCTTCCCCAACCAGAGTTCATAGTAGTCACAGATCTGTCACTCTTGGGATGGGGCGGCAACATGGGAGAGGTGGAGTTCAGAGACCTCTGGTCTCCGGCGGAGTACAGGCTCCACATCAACCTTCTGGAGCTACGGGCGATTAGTCTTGCACTGAAGACATTCCTTCTGTCAGAGGAAGAGTAGTGCAGGTGTTCACGGATAACACCACCGCCTCTCCGTCTTTGGCCATGGTTGGAACATCAGAGCATGTCCCTGGTGGTTCAACACCTGGCAGGCTCCCTGAACGCCAGGGCGGACAAAATCAGCCGCCGGTGTATGATGCATCACGAATGGCGTCTTCACTCTGAGGTGATGCAAGGTCTCTTTCAGCAGTGGGGAGAGTCTTGGTTGGTTCTGTTCGCCACCGAAGAGAACGTGCAATGTCAGCAGTTCTGTGCATTGGAATTTCCATGGCGCACTCGCTAGATGATGCTTTTCGGCAGTAGTGGAATTGCGGTTTTTTATATGCCTTTCCGCCTATGCCACAGAGTGCTGAAGATGATCAAGCGCGACCGGACCCAAGTCATTCTTGTGGCCCTGACTGGGCACGAAGAGTCTGGTATCCCGAGCTCTTGAACATGACCATCAATCCTCTGATCGAGCGATGACAGTTGACAGCTTTCGCCCTCCCTCCCGAAGTCTGTAATGTCATTTTGGCAGCCAGGTGTCCCTCTACTAAAACAGTATATGCCTTTAGATGGATCAAATTTGTGGCATGGTGCGCCACAAAGGCTGTGGATCACCTATCTGCCCCTCTTTTTGAGGTTCTCCTCTTCATACTTTCATTGACCCAACAGGGCTCTGTTCTAGGCACCCTTAAGTGCTATCTTTCAGCCATTTCGGCCTTTCTTCACCTTCCTGATCAGCCTTCTCTTTTCAAGTCCCCTATTGTAAATAGGTTTCTTAAGGGCATTACTCACCTCTTTCCTCCTATTCCTTTCGTAATACCCCAGTGGGGCATAAGTTGTCTTACCTTATGTGTGCTCCTTTCGAGCCACTACATTATTGGCCTCTCAGACTCTTGACTTTAAAAACTGCTTTTCTGGTTGCCATTACCTCTGCTCACAGGGTGAGTGAGCTTCAGGCGCTATCTTCTAAACCTCCTTTCCTTGCTGTCCATCTGGACAAGGTTGTCCTTCGAACTAGGCCTTCTTTTCTACCCAAAGTGGTTGCCTCTTTCCACATAGAAAAGACCATCTCTTTGCCCACCTTATTCCAGCCCCCGCATCCTTCCAAGGAGGAAGAAAGACTCCACCGTCTGGATCAAAAACGTGCATTATCATTTTATCTAGATCGCACAAAACAATTCGGGGTGGACGATCAACTCTTTGTTGTTTATGTGGGCGCCAAGAAAGGTCGGGCCATACAAAACTGACAATCCCTCGATGGGTCGTCCTTTGCATTAAGATTTGTTATTCCCTGGCGAAAAAGGAGCCTCCGGTAGGACTGCGCGCCCATTCCACCTGGGCGACGGCAGCCCCTACTGCTTTGGGACGTGGATTCCCCCTCAGTGACATCTGCCAGGCAGCCATGTGGTCATCACTGCACACGTTCTCTAAACATTACTGCCTGGATAGTCAAGTCTGGAGAGACGGCTTCTTCGGCCGTTCAGTTCTCCAGGACTTTCTGGTGTGAACTTTGTTTGCAGACTCACCTCTGGGGTTGGTATTGCTGGGGTATCTATTCTAAGGTAAGGAATCTATAACTAATAGTCTCTTTCAGATGAACAAGTTATTACCTTCTGTAATGATATATCTGTAAGAGACATATATTGGTTATAGATGCCTTACCAACCCACCCATCCTCCCTGTTCTGTGAACTGACTTATAGAGTAAGGTACTCCCTTTCAGGGCCCTAGTTTTGTGCACCAGTGGTCAGCGTTTTGCATGGCTCTGCACTTTTATTGTGGAATTTAGTGTAAAAGAACTGACGTCAGCGCGCAGCAGCAGCGTCCAAGTAGATACTGCGACGTCATCCCGGCGATCACAAATACAAAGGTGGAGTCGACCGACACCACCTACTGACCCGCCGGGTTACTGCTGAGAAAAAATTCTCTGTATCCAGTCTGACTGAGCCTGGGGGTAATTCTAAGGTAAGGAATATATAACTAATATATGTCTCTTACAGATATATTGTTACCGAAGGTAAGTAACTTGTTTTGTAAGTTTAAACAAGTTCTCATGTTTCCCACCTGTTGTCCCCATTGTGCCTAACTCAGCACTGCCTGCACTCTTAGCCACCTGCCAACCATAATGCACCCTGCACTCTCAGACCATCGCACCTTACATGAAATCACAGCCAATTCCTAGGGACAAACAAGTTCCTTCAAGATTATAAAATAAGTAATGCCTTGGGATCAATACAGAACACAATTAAATGAAGAGCTAGCTTAGTTATCTCTTCATAAACGTCTTATTTTTGTTGAAAAATCTATATTTATGTTTTTAAATCCAAAGTCAAAGAAAATCCAGCAAAAAATGTATACTGACTAATATGTGTCAAAAAAGTTTATACTATTTATTATTCCTTTTACATAACATGTATTTCTTCTTCTCATAATGTATATAGAGACAAATTCTACATATATATACTTATTTATACTTCAAATTTACATTTTACACTTTTCTCCTTGCCCTATTAATCAATGAGGATGCTTTCAACACTTTTTCACACCAGCATTCCTTTGAAACGAAGATCACTCTTCTAAAGAAACTCAAAGGTCTATTTATTCCACCATACACTTATTGAGTATTCTTTTATCTATTTGATCTTATTTAGATTCATATGGGTGTCTTCAAATTATCTGTCGACGCGTTTCAGCCTTAATCATTTCAGGCCTCTTCGGGACTAGGGCAGTTGAACGTGTAATTTCATAATAAAACCTATAAATTAAATACACCTTTTAATCCATATGTACAGCGTGTCTACTATTATTTACATATATACACAAAGGGGAACCACAGACTCCATGAGTCTCAACAAGATACAGTGTTCATATATTTATCTGAAGTGGCGTCCAACACACAAACTAATTTATACACCACACCCAAAATGTGCATAAAAACAATTTTTTAAACGTGCTCGGAACCAAAGGAACGTGATGTGCAATTAGACAAGCCTCTACCAACACCAAATATTTAACAAATACCAAAAGAGTGTATACCTATTTACCGCACTTTCTCCCAAACTATGTAAATAACCAATTCTCCTAATACCATATCTTCTAAATTCCGAATATACCAAAAGCAACTTTATCTAGATATATATCTTTCATACTAACCCCCTTATTGGTCAGTTTCATTACTTACTTAATGAAGAGCGGTTTATTCACTTTCAACCCAATATCTATGGAGCTTTTCCTCGATCTCTTTTCTTTCTATTCAGCTTCCACTTTATTTCTAGTACGAAAATATATACAACTCAATCTATGCTTCTTTTTTATTCAGTCTTTATACTATCTTCACCATTGTGACACTACAATTCATACCTTGTGCCTTTCAAAACGATCTCAATGCGATTTACTCCCCTCACGGAACCGAAAAATTCTTTCTGGCAACATCACTAAGTAACAAAGAAACACAAATAAATAAACAAAACGGATCCCACTAGGTTTCTCTAATGTTCTTATAATATTTTATAAAGTCTATTTTAGTATAATATACCTTATGTGTCATTGTATCCGGGGCTCTTTCTCCTCTATCCTTCCACCGCGTATTTCACTCGCACAACCGCGCGTAATGCGGAAGTAAGTCTATATATAAAAGTAAATGTCCTCAACACTAAAAAAGGACTCGCTTTTTCTAATAGACACAGATAAAAGACTACTATTTAAGACAAATACAAAAGAAACATAAAAGAAAAGAAAGCGGTATCTTCAGTATATTTTATGGCCAAATATTTGATCAACTGACCATATGAACAATTGTACACTCGTTTTAACATACTTGTATTATATTGATCCTTATGTCTCGTATTTTACTTGCGTAATGCGGAGGTTTGTATAATTACAGCAGTGAGAGTCCCGACACAACAGAAAGGCGTCTCATGTTTTAATAAATACAGAAAAAAGACTACTACTGGAAACCACCTCGCAATAGAGGAAAAACTGTTTAATTTTTTATCATCTCTTTGAATTATTGCCAAATATTCCACAGACCATATGTACCATAGTGCATATTAATCTTATCGTTCTTACCCCAAATCGAACTCGTAGCTATTTTGCAATCACCCATGCTACAAATAAACAGAAAATAACTAAAGAAAAAATAATATGTGAATATAGGTACCTTAACACCCATTATTGAAACGCCACTCCTTACAATCTTCTGATCCATAGTATTTCTTATAGACTCGTGGATACTGTATGGAATAATCTCAATCCAATCCATATTTATGTCTCATTACATCCAGACAAATATTTTATTGTAATAATGCCCAAATCTCATCTTTATCATTAAGGCCCCTCGCAGCAGTATGATATTTCTCAATTAGTCTAGCTTCCAATCTGTTCAGTTTAATTTGCAATTCTTCTCTTTTCACGCTTCCGATCACACATAAAACTGACCACTATATATCATTTTTGGAGTGATTTAAATTTTGATAATGCTGTACCAATGGTGCCCCCTGGACTTTGCATTTGATCCTTGATTTGTGTTGTAGAATGCGTTTTTTAAGGCTTGTGTCGTTTGACCTATGTAATATTTATTACATGGGCATTTTATACAGTATATTGCATTCTTTGAGTTGCAATTCGAGAACACTCTGATAGTGTATCTGACCATTAATATTCAACTGTTTAGAGTCTTCTGTTAAGTTGCACGCCAAACAGTTATGTTATGTTATGGTATTGTGAATTTATAGCGCGCTCAGCTACTCCTAGGAGTGTCCCGGCGCGAGCCACGAGGACTGTAGAACAATAGAAGATTAAAACAGATGAGTTTTGAGATTCTGACATCGAAAATGTCCCACCACTGGTGGTAAACTAAGTAGGGTTCTCAAATCTTTTTTTGATGTCTCTGTATGCCTGGCTGCTCTCACAAGTTGTTGTCTAATATTCCTCCCCTTTTTGAAAGCAAAAAGTGGTTTAGAAATTCCTAGATGTTCAATTATTTTCCAATTTTTTTGAATGATTTTTTTAACTCTGTTTGCTTTTGGATCGTACGTGAGTGCACATGTCAAAGGGATGTTCTTATCCTGTTCTTTCGGGATTAATAAAGTTTCTCTCGGTGTATACCATGCTCTTTTTAGGGCACCTTTCACCAACTTTTTAGGGTATCCCCGAGTTATCAATTTATTCTTAAGTTTCTCGGCATTAGAGAAATAATCCTCTCTATTGGTGCAGTTCCTCCTTACAAGAAGAAATTGCCCATATGGCAAGTTTTCTTTCAACGTGCGAGGGTGACTGCTGGCAAAATGTAACAGGGTATTCCGGTCTGTAGTTTTTGTATATAGACTCACCCCTAATTGGTCTTTTTCTTGTTGCGCGAATACATCTAAGAAATTTATCTTCGCATGGTCCTTAGACATGGTAAAATTAAACTCCAGTGTTCTTGAATTTAACCAATTGTGGAAGTCTATCAATTGTGTTTCCTCTCCATTCCAAATCATAAATATGTCGTCTATATAACGACACCAAAACCCTACAAAGATTTTAAACGGGTTGGTGTCGCTATATATCCATTTCTTTTCGAATTCTGCCATGACTAGATTTGCAATTTCTGGCGAAAAGCTGCAACCCATTGCAACTCCTGAGACTTGTAAATACAAACTCTCGTTAAACTTAAAGAAGTTATTCTTTAGCACAGGTTCGCTAATGATATTATAAAATCAGTGGGAACCTGATGGGGCCGAACTCGTTGATCCAGTGTATATTTCATCACTGCCAATGCCTCATCCTGAGGTATGTTTGTGTACAATGATTCGATGTCAAACAATACCAAAAATTATTTTTCCATAGCATAAGGTAACCCTTCTACCTTTGATATCAGATCCATTGTATCTCTAACATAGGATTGTGTCTCCTTTACTAAGGGAATCAAAAAGGTGTCAATATATTTTGCTAGGGGCTCTAGAATTGACCCACATGCCGAAACACTAGGCCTTCCTGGTGGATTTGTCATGGATGTGTGTACCTTTGGCAAAACATATATATTAGGTACTTCTATTTAAAAAATGTAACTCGTTTTGGCATAGCCAACCTTCATCTAACCCTTCTTTGGTAATTTCTAAGATCTCTTGTTTTAATTCCAATGTAGGGTTAGTTTCTAGTAGTCTATAATGTAAGGGATTGGACAACTGCTGTGTAACCTCTTCATCATATTTTTTGGTATCCCAGAGCACAATTCCTCCCCCTTTGTCAGCCGGCTTGATTATTATCGCTGGATTCTCTGATAAATCTTTTAAGGCTTTCATTTCTTGTTTGCTACAATTGGCATTATAGAAGATCTTCTTATTCTGAAGGGCATCTAATTCTCCTAAAGTGTGTTCTTCAAATACCAGTATTTCTGCTGGTAGAAGTACACTTTCTGGAATATAGTCTGATTTATTCTCAACCCGCTAATATTGGTCTGTTCCCTCATTTCTCTTTCTAAAAAGAAAGCTTTTAATCTAACCTTTCTCAAGAAATGTAAAACCTCTGTTTTTGTATCAACTGGATTTTGTAAAACAGTGGGTACAAAGGATAACCCTTTGTATAACCCTGATAGTTCTGTTTCAGTTGGAATGTAATTAGATAAATTATAGATCGGTATGGTTTCAAGTATTTCTGGCAGATTCATATTATTTTTATTCACCGTCTGTATGTTTTCTTCCGGGTTCGGAACGGTTCTGATTCTTGGTTCTGATATTGATCTGGGGTCTGGTACTGGCCCTGCTGTTGATATTGGCCCACTTGGTGGTTGTAGCCTCGCCATCCTGTTCCCCCTCCTCTGTTTCGATACCTGCCTCTGCCAAAAAAAAGGTTGGGATCTTGGGTATTGGGGGTATGGACGATAGCCACTATATGACCCTTGATCTGAATCAGACGAGGTATGTGAAAAAGTGATAAATGTACTTCGTGATCTACCTCTATACTGAAGATTTAATGAACTTGGATTATTATTTTGATAATCTTCTTTCAAATAGGGGTAAATCTCTTCTAGTTTGAAGTTTTTTATGTCCCTTGCTACTTTAGTAGTTTTTTGGTTTGTAGTGTGCACTTTAAACTCAGCAATCGTTTTTTCTACAGATTCTAATAACGTCTTAGAATCTTTAATAGTAGTGTCTCCTAGAATTTCTTGTTCTAGTGCCTCTATTTCTCTAAGTTCTTCGTCATTCAATCTCAACGCTGTTTCTATTGATAATGCCATCCAATCTCTTGAACATTTTGTTCCAACACCGCCAAATCTACCTAAGTAAGCTTTGTCTGTGATGAAAATAACTGGAATATTTCTCACTTGCAGTCCCACTGGAATAGTGTTGTTTTTTAGATGTTCTAACAATACTTGTGCATGCAGTTGAGTTATAATATTTTTCTTTTTCAGTTGTTTTAGTCTTTCTATTTTGTCCACATTTATGATTTGTACCACTGCTTGGTCCCCACTCAATAATGAGGGAATTTTGCATAAAGCACTGATTTCTTCTTCAGTGTAACTCACTACCGGAGGTTCTGACATGATAAAAAATATATCTATGGATGTTTTTGTGAAGTGTTCCCATACGTGTACTATTCTACAAAGATAATAAAAGCTGAATCATCATTTGACTGGAGATATACTTAGTTCTCAATTGTTTATGTACCTTAGACCTAATGTATGTCTTCTCTCTCGTAATACCCCCACACTTCACTAAGTGTAATGAAAACCTCTTCAAAAAGAAGGGGGTTTACCCATTTAACCCTCTGGCATCTGGGTGAATAAACAAGATTATAAAATAAGTAATGCCTTGGGATCAATACAGAACACAATTAAATGAAGAGCTAGTTTAGTTATCTCTTTATAAACGTCTTATTTTTGTTAAAAAATATATATATTTATGTTTTTAAATCCAAAGTCAAAGAAAATCCAGCAAAAAATGTATACTGACTAATATGTGTCAAAAAAGTTTATACTATTTATTCTACCTTTTACATAACATGTATTTCTTCTTTTCATAATATATATAGAGACAAATTATACATATATATACATATTTATACTTCAAATTTACATTTTACACTTTTCTCCTTGCCCTATTAATCAATGAGGATGCTTTCAACACTTTTTCACACCAGCATTCCTTTGAAACGAAGATCACTCTTCTAAAGAAACTCAAAGGTCTATTTATTCCACCATACACTTATTGAGTATTCTTTTATCTATTTGATCTTATTTAGATTCATATGGGTGTCTTCAAATTATCTGTCGACGCGTTTCAGCCTTAATCATTTCAGGCCTCTTCAGGACTAAGGCAGTTGAACGTGTAATTTCGTAATTCAACCTATAAATTAAATACACCTTTTAATCCATATGTACAGCATGTCTACTATTATTTACATATATACACAAATGGGAACCACAGACTCCATGAGTCTCAACAAGATAGTGTTCATATATTTTTCTGAAGTGGCGTCCAACACACGAACTAATTTATACACCACTCCCAAAATGTGCATAAAAACAATTTTTTAAACGTGCTCGGAACCAAAGGAACGTGAGGTGCAATTAGACAAGCCTCTACCAACACCAAATATTTAACAAATACCAAAAGAGTGTATACCTATTTACCGCACTTTCTCCCAAATTATGTAAATAACCAATTCTCCTAATACCATATCTTCTAAATTCCGAATATACCAAAAGCAACTTTATCTAGATATATATCTTTCATACTGACCCCCTTATTGGTCAGTTTCATTACTTACTTAATGAAGAGTGGTTTATTCACTTTCAACCCAATATCTATGGAGCTTTTCCTCGATCTCTTTTCTTTCTATTCAGCTTCCACTTTATTTCTAGTACGAAAATATATAAAACTCAATCTATGCTTCTTTTTTATTCAGTCTTTATACTATCTTCACCATTGGGACACTACAATTCATACCTTGTGCCTTTCAAAACGATCTCAATGCGATTTACTCCCCTCACGGAACCGAAAAATTCTTTCTGGCAACATCACTAAGTAACAAAGAAACACAAATAAATAAACAAAACGGATCCCACTAGGTTTCTCTAATGTTCTTATACTATTTTATAAAGACTATTTTAGTATAATATACCTTGTGTCATTGTATCCGGGGCTCTTCCTCCTCTATCCTTCCACCGCGTATTTCACCCGCACAATCGCGCGTAATGCGGAAGTAAGTCTATATATAAAAGTAAATGTCCTCGACAATAAAAAAGAACTCGCTTTTTCTAATAGACACAGATAAAAGACTACTATTTAAGACAAACACAAAAGAAACATAAAAGAAAAGAATGCGGTATCATCAGTATATTTTATGGCCAAATATTTGATCAACTGACCATATGAACAATTGTACACTCGTTTTAACATACTTGTATTATATTGATCCTTATGTCTCGTATTTTACTTGCGTAATGCGGAGGTTTGTATAATTACGGAAGTGAGAGTCCCGACACAACAGAAAGGCGTCTCATGTTTTAATAAATACAGAGAAAAGACTACTACTGTAAACCACCTCGCAATAGAGGAAAAACTATTTAATTTTTTATCATCTCTTTGAATTATTGCCAAATATTCCACAGACCATATGTACCATAGTGCATATTAATCTTATCGTTCTTACCCCAAATCGAACTCGTAGCTATTTTGCAATCACCCATGCTACAAATAAACAGAAAATAATTAAAGAAAAAATAATATGTGAATATAGGTACCTTAACACCCATTATTGAAACGCCACTCCTTACAATCTTCTCATCCATGGTATTTCTTATAGACTGGTGGATACTGTATGGAATAATCTCAATCCAATCCATATTTATGTCTCATTACATCTAGACAAATATTTTATTGTAATAATGCCCAAATCTCATCTTTATCATTAAGGCCCCTCGCAGCAGTATGATATTTCTCAATTAGTCTAGCTTCCAATCTGTTCAATTTAATTTGCAATTCTTCTCTTTTCACGCATCTGATCACACATAAAACTGACCACTTTATATCATTTTCGGAGTGATTTAAATGTTGATAATGCTGTACCAATGGTGCCCCCTGGACTTTGCATTTGATCCTTGATTTGTGTTGTAGAATGCGTTTTTTTAAGGCTTGTGTCGTTTGACCTATGTAATATTTATTACATGGGCATTTTATACAGTATATTGCATTCTTTGAGTTGCAATTCGAGAACACTCTTTGATAGTGTATCTGACCATTAATATTCAACTGTTTAGAGTCTTCTGTTAAGTTGCACGCCAAACAGTTCTGACATCGAAAATGTCCCACCACTGGTGGTAAACTAAGTAGGGCTCTCAAATCTTTTTTTGATGTCCCTGTATGCCTGGCTGCTCTCACAAGTTGTTGTCTAATATTCTTTCCCTTTTTTAAAGCAAAAAGTGGTTTGGAAATTCCTAGATGTTCAATTATTTTCCAATTTTTTTGAAGGATTTTTTTAACTCTGTTCGCTTTTGGATCGTACGTGAGTACACATGTCAAAGGGATATTCTTATCCTGTTCTTTCGGGATTAATAAAGTTTCTCTCGGTGTATACCATGCTCTTTTTAGGGCACTTTTCACCAACATTTTCGTTCCTTTAGGCACTGGCAGCTGGGCATAGATTTTGGGGAAAATTAGCCATTGCCTCTCTTTTATGAGTGGCTACTAGCCTAAGTAAACACTTAGGTTGTATCTTTGATTCTAGAATGTATCTACAGACCACTGACACGTGCATTAAGCAAGTAAGTTTATACTGAGTGCCAAAAAGCACAGTGGCCTTGAAAGAATTTAAAATACATGGCAGAGTTATTCAGCTTAGCTGCTGGAAAAAACAATGGTCAGGGTGACCCTTTCTGAATTTGGGAAAAAAATTGTGATAAAACTGGGAAATAGATTATACATTGCAAGATGCAGAGACTTGAATTTTATGTGTTCATAATCTAGCAGCCAGTGCAGCACAAGAACAGCAGGAAAAACGTGATCCCACATATACTCAGCCTGGATATGTCAGTGTGTGTATTTTTATGAATAACTTAGTATTATCAGCTAAATACTGATGGATAAGAGCTATTTGTATCGAATCACCAGGATGCACCAAATAATGTTACCTCATGAGATCTGTGTTGGAAACAGAGATCTTTTGAAGTGCCGATCAGGTGACCTGAGAGTCGCTGTCGCCTTTTCAAAACTCTCAAGCTGTTGCTTGGTGAGCAACTAATAACAGAGACACCATCACTATGGTACCCTCTTGCAACTCACATGCTGCTGCAGGTGTCCACCTGTCTACCTGCCCTTGGCCTAAGGTGAATACATAGCCACCCCAGTAGCCTTCTATGGGACCGCCTTCTCCAGCAGCAGCGCGAAGAACAAAGGTGCACAGTGCTTTGAGTGCAAACCCACATGCGGGAGGGTGGTCAGTTTCTAGATGGTGGGGATTGGTTATTTATTGTTGTGTGGATCTTTTTTTTTTTTTTTGATAAACAAATTTATTGTGTTTTACAGCATAAAGGACAATATCAAGAAAGATATACAACAGTGCATTGAACATGGCATCAGTACCTGCAATCAGGAAGGTATCGACAAACGAATGTAAAAACACCCCCTTCCCCCCCCCAGCCCCCGTCCCCACCCTCTGCGCCCCCACCCCTCAAAGCAGTCCCCCCAACCATTTCCCCCATATTTTGCGGAGTTTTTGGGGCAGCCCCGGGCAGCGTATAACGACCGCTCTTGGGCCGCACACCAATCCACCCCTCTACTCCAGGTAGCCCTTCTGGGCGGGTCTGGCTGTGACCATGCGGCTGCTATATCCCTCTTAGCCACCATTAGGGCAGTAGTGAGGAAGTACTTGTCGTTACGGGACCCATCCATCCCGTCCGTGATGCCCAGCAGGGCCATTCTAGGCTCATGGGGGACCTCCCATCCCAGAACCTCCGCCAGGTCGGCTTCAATCGCTGCCCAGTAGTCTGCCAGGTGGGGACAAGACCACACCATATGGAAAAAGTCCGCCGGAGCCATCCCACAGCGGGCACAGGAGGCATCCACGCGGAGGCCCGCACGGTATAGGCGGTCCGGAGTCAGATAGGCGGTGTGGAGGTAGTAGAGTTGGATGAGCCGCAACCTAGCGGAGGTGGTAAGCGACCGAGGGGCCATAAGGGCGTCCCTCCAGTCCGCGTCATCTAGGGGTCCCACCCAGGCCTCCCATCGCTGTTTTAGTCCGCTCCAGTCTACCGGGGTATTGTTAATCAGGGATTTGTAAATTCGGGATATGCCCCCCTTCCCCAGACACCCTAACATCACCTGGGCTTCAGGCGGGCTATGGGAAGGCAATCTGGAGTCAAGAGGGACGTGGGTCCGGACCGCATGGCGCAATTGAAGGTAGCGATAAAATTGAGAAGGCTGCAGCGAGAAGCGGGCCTGAAGCTCCTGGAAGGAACACATGTGGCTCCCACGCCATATATCGCCCAGAGTGGAGATCCCGAGAAGATCCCACTGCCGAAAGCCCACCAGTCCCACCACCTCCCGCAACCATGTCCCGTGCCAAAGCGGTGTGAGTTGCGTGTTCGTCCCCGACCACCGGGTGTGCCTCAGAGCTGCGCGCCACGCGAGAAAAGGGGCCCGCACGACGCCGGGGAGCGACAGGGGAACCGCTGCTCCATAGAGCATGTTTTGGATAGAGGAGAACCCGAGGCAATGCACCTCGAGTCGATAAGCCGGATCGCCCCATCCACCCGAGAACCAGTCGTGGATCACCAGTAGCTGGGTGGCCAGATAATAGAGATATAGGTTTGTCATGCTCAGGCCGCCGTCGTAGGAGGGGACTCTGCAGCGATCTAAGGCCAGGCGGGGCCTGCCGCCGCCCCAGAGAAATTTAGTCACCATCTTATCCAGTTCCCGGAACCACGGGCGCGGAAAGGGGCACGGAGTGTTTTGTAGCATGTATAGAAACTTGGGGAGGACCATCATTTTATAGAGGGCGACTCTCCCCAGCGGATTAAACGGGAGCGATTGCCACCGGAGCATATCGGATCTGGTCTTGTTGACTACAGGAGCCACATTGAGGGCCCAGCAGAGTTCCGGAAGGAGGGTGACCCAGATCCTCAGGTATTTAAAGGAGAGTCTCCGGAGGGGAATATCCGATTGCCAATCGAAGCAGTCCCGGGACGGGTGCAGCGGGACGAGAACGGATTTTTTAGGGTTCAGATGGAGACCCGATGCTTGGCCAAACCGGCGGAGAATCCGGCGGACCTGGGGACCCGAGGTCGCTGGATCAGAAAGATAGAGGAGGACGTCGTCCGCGTAGAGGGCGATCTTATCAGGGGCCAGGCCTGGCCAATCCCATCCGCGAAGAGCGGGATCCGAGCGAATCAATACCGCCAGGGGTTCCATGGCCAGAGCGAACAGGAGGGGCGAGAGCGGACATCCCTGACGCGTACCTCGACCTATGGGAAACGGGTGAGACAGAGCCCCATTGACCAAAACACGGGCCCGCGGGCTCGCGTACAGGACCGCAACCATGGCACGGAACCGGGGACCGAAACCCATGTGCTCAAGGACCTTACCCAAGTATGCCCACCCCACTGAGTCGAAAGCCTTTTCAAAGTCGACCAGCAGGAGGGCCAGATAGGGGGAAAGGCGGCCGCGGTGCGCCATCGTGAGGTGCAGGCGCCGCAGGCAGTGCCTGGTCCCTCGGTCCGGCATAAATCCGCATTGATCCGGGTGGACCAGAGAGGCAAGAGATGGGCGCAACCGCTGTGCGAGGACTGTGGCATAGATTTTGATTTCGGTGTTGATAAGGGATATTGGCCGGTAGTCCGAGCAGGACCGCGGGGGGGGCTGCGTCTTGGGGAGGACAACTATGGTCGCTGTGTCCGTTTCAGGCCGGAACGAGCCCGTCTCCACCACGTCCGCGAACAGGTCCCGAAGCCTCGGGGCCAGAGTCTCACGATAGTGAGCGTAGTATTCCTGAGGGAACCCGTCGGGTCCCGGGGTCTTCCCGGGCGCCAGGCAGCCGATCGCCTCCTCAATCTCCTGCAGCTCTATAGGCGAGTCGAGGCTCTCAGAGACCTCAGGCTGCAGCCGCTCAAGCATCGCCCCATTCGTCCCCAGCAACTCCTCTAGGGAGAGCGTGGACGTCCGGAGTCGGTACAGCCGGGAATAGTAGTCGGCGAACGCCTGGGCCATCGCCACCGAGGCTGTGTGGAGGCCCCCCGCCGAGTCCGTGATGGCCGGAATGATCCTACCTGCCCGGGGGTAAGTAGCCAGCCGGTGGAGAAGCGTGCCGTTTTTGTCTCCCCAGCCGTATACCCGGGCCACCGAGGAGCGCCACAGAGTCTTTGCTGCCTCCAAGGAGTGTAAGCGAATCTCTTCCCGCAGGAAAGCCAGGCGACGAGACCGTGTGCTGTCATCCAACCCCCCCAGGTTGCGCTCCAGGTCCAAGGCTTGAGCCTCGCAGTCCGCGAGCCTCTGAGATTGGGCCCGCCGTTGCCGTTGCAGATGCCCCTTAGCGGCGCCCCGAATAGTCGCCTTGCCAGCCTCCCACAGGACGGCAGGGGAGGGGACAGAGCCCTCGTTGTGAGAGTAGTAATCAGCTATCTCGCCCCCGACCACCTTCCGGAAAGCCTTGTCGTGGAGGAACCAGGCGTTCAAACGCCACATCGGACGGGCGGAGAGGGGGGGGGGCCAAATGCAAGGAGTACTGGTGAGTGGTCCGAGAGGCCCCTCGGGAGAATGCGCGCATCCTGCACCCCTGCGCAGTCGGTAGACGGTACAAAGATGAGGTCGATCCGGGCATGGGAGTGATGGGCCGCTGATGTGTGGGTGTATTGGCGAGCCTGCGGGTGCCAGATCCTCCATACATCGCAGAGGCCCTGAGATTCAGCCCAAGACGAGAGCTGCTTCGCGCGAGCGGCGCGGGCCAGGGATATCGGACCCGTCGAGTCCAGGTGGGGCGTGTAGACAGCGTTAAAATCCCCGCCGAGAATGAGGGAACCCGCCGGAAGCGTCGGGAGGAGGCCCGCGGTGTAGGAGAGGGCCGACGGCAGGAGGGACGAAGCCGCGTAAAGGGACATCAGCGTGAGGGGCCGCCCCTCGAGAGTACCACATACCACCACTACCATGCCCTGGGGGTCCAAGTGCACCTGGGTCAGGACAAAGGGAAGGGACTTGCGGAGCAGAATAGCTACCCCCCGGGAACCCCTTGTAAAACCTGAGTGCCACACCCTGTCATAACCATAGCGGCCAAGAAAGGGACAGTTATTGCCCAAGAGGTGAGTCTCCTGGAGGAGGAGTACATCAATCTCCGCACGCTGCGCGTATTTGAGGACCGCCATGCGTTTGAAACGGTCCAGAAGACCATTGACGTTCCAGGATAATATGCGCATGGCGGCCCTAGGGACAGGAGGGTCAGCCATAGCCCAGGACAGAAGAGGGGGCCAGTGGAGGCGCGGCTAAGCAGGCCCCCAAAGAGGAAGGACAGCGGGACATCGGGCAGGGGAGCAGGTCAAAGAGTACAAGATGCCTTGGTACGGATCTTTTATTTTTAATAACCAATTGCAGACGTTATTGGTCAGTACTGCCAGGAGGGGCCTTTTGGTACGGCCCACAGCCTGTTAATCATTGCAGACTTGCCGTCTCATTGATTGCCTCTGTGTATTGGTTAGATGGAATCCAAAGACAGGGAGAGACAAGCAGATTTTTTATGGGCGGTCATTAGTAGGAACCAGAAAGCTGGTTCATACTCCGTGACAAGGACACAGAGGTGATACAGGGAGAGAATTCTCTTCACGTGCTTTACAAGAAAGCCTACAATTGGATAAAAAGAAGACTTCCTCCTACCCCCCCACTAGGACTACACGTAGACAATGATTTGAATCCTTTACATATGCTTAACTCACCATTAAGTAGGGCATGGCTTATACAAGTAAAGGCTTGCTTAATTGCTCCTTGCCTAAAAAAGCTCTTAATGCGAAATGACAGATTTTTGTCAGCCTGTAGGTTAAACAAAGTGCGTTAAGTTAAGCAAACTGCGGTACTCTGCAGCATTTCCCGTTGTGTGGACGTGTTGCAGAGACCTATAAAACCAATTGTTACGGCCAGAAACCAACAGCGACTCAAAACACGAGCCCTCATGTTCTGGCCAGACAAATACACATAGAGGAAAGAGCTGTTGGAGCAAAGCGTGTCCTGTCCCCTCTTCTTACTTCCACTGCTATACTCCATGTGAGATAGCTTGTGAGAAAAGGTGGGACATGTACCAGGCTACGATTTTTAAGTGACACAGACAAAAGCCAAACCACAGTGATGGGAGGAGTCAAACCCCACAAAGTACATACAACATCCTCCCCTTGTGGGACTTTGCTAACAAACTCTGGTGTCAAATCAGCCTCAGCCAAGAGAATGCTGTATTCATTAGTTAAATTCTGTCAGAATATTACTTTCATAGTACGTTGTATGTCTCCCTCAATTTGTATTTCCAAATCATAGTCTTTCAGGAGGGCTTAGCTGCTGATCTGTAATTTCAACTTGTACATAATATTTTTTTTAATGTTTTTAAAATCTTTTATTAGTTATTCTGAACAACAGAGCAAAAGGTCAAGCCATCAGGTTTACATTTCTGTTACATACTGTACGTACACATCTCATGGTAACCAGTTATTGCATTCTCAATAGACCGATACCTTCACCTCCCTTCATTATCAGTCCACCTGTACGGTTCCCATGCCGTCTGGATGCTTCTGTAGGTAAGCAGTTAGCGAGTCCCATTATCTTTTGGTCGCGAAGAGACTGGCTACTCCTCCCCATCAGATTGTCCCTGCAATATACCATGTCAATAAGCCATTGTCTGTATAAGGGCTTTGAGCGACTCCCCCAGTGTATGACTACTCTCCTTTTGGCCAACACCAGTGTCATGGCTATACATTTACACTGTTGGAGTTTTATCAACTTAAGCATTCCTAACAAACACACTTGCATCGAACATTCCACAGGGCACATCGTCATAGAACAGAAATCCTTTATCACTTTTCCTCAGAATTCCTGAACCAGACCTCAGCTACATGCAGAAAGCCCGCATCTAAAACTCCACATCTTTTACATTGCGTGTCCTCCTGCATCCCATATCTGTGTAACCGAGCTGGCGTGTAGTACAGGTATTCAAAATGTATAATGCGTAGGTTACTATTGGGAGTCTGCATCCCATTCAGGGCACAGCAGACTTCCCATTCCTCTTGAGTCTGGGGCAACTCAAGCACTTGGTCCATCTCTCATGCGCCTCACTCTCACACCGTGCGTCCTCTGCTTGCATTACCCTGTACAGTGTTGTGACCGTGTGCCACTTGTGGGGCTAGTGATTCGTTTCTGCAGTGCGGTCAGCATGGGGGGGTGCTCCTTCAGTAATTATGGGTATAGCGCTTTAATCGCTGCACGAAGGTGGCAGTATGTAAATCTGAATATTGATGTTTCATCAAATACATAGGCCATGTCTGTCGCTTCCAAAAACTGGCTCTTCTGGTATAGATCTCCCATCGTCATGATACCCACCCGTTTGAGAAGAGTACGGTTCCCTCCCTTCCTGAGACTCTGATATAGACGGGTGATATTCCGGCAGCATTGACGGGGTGTATAAGGGGAGTTTTGCAGCTCTTGCACCCATTGCATTCCATGCCGCCATTGTGCAATGGAACGTGTTTATTTCGGTGTGGAATGTCTCTACACTGGTGCGGCAGCATGCTTCTTAGCAGTATTGGGTGTGCGTCTTCCATTTCCACTGCCAGATGCGGTTTGTTCCGGGGGGTGTAACCAGTAATGAACGTATTGAGCTTGGGTGCTTATATAGTATAAGTACAAGTCAGTTGCCGCAAAGCCACCTGTCCCATATGGAAGCATCATGGTGTCCCATTCTTTTCTGGGCTGTTTACTCTCCCATGCTAAGTGTGTGTGCAGCCTTTTTAGGTCTCGCCTGGCGTAGGCTGCACGCATGCGCAGTCTCGCTGGCGAGATTTAATGATATGGGTATTTTCTGTAAGGGGCATTAAGCCCCGCCACTCTTTTCCATTGGCTGGCGTCACCGTTTATTTTCAACGGTGGCCAGCCATTGGAAAAGAGCTCCTTGTGACGTATTCGCTCGCCTTTTTCGGCCGTCCCATTTGGACGGCCTCGCCTGCTTTGCGTTCGTCGCAAAAGGTTTCTTATCTTTATGGGGCCAAACACATGGCCCCATAAAAACAAGAAACCTTTTAGCAGGCGAGAAAGCCGAGCAAATACGTCATGGCAAGCGCTTGTTTATGATTCTCTGCTGGGAAGACTACAGACTGCATAAATATGTTTAGGGGAGGGGCCGACAAGCCACTGATTTTTTTTATTTTTATGCAGAGGCGTGTTCTCTGTCCAAGGTAAGTGTTGGTTAGAGAAGCCCGGCTTCACATTCCGTGGCCCCCCGGTGCTGGCTTGGTGACCTAAAGACTAGAGCCCCCCAGGTGTGGGAGGCTGTTGAGACCCCCGGGGGCCGGCCTCCCCTTCCTGTTCCCCGGGACCCCAGACCCTGCCCGCCCCTTACCTCGGCTTGTCTCCGTTGCATCTGCCTCTCTCTGTGTGCCGCTAGGGGTGGCTCACATCCCGGCTCTGGCTGCCCTCCGAGGCCTAGCGCTCCCACCGCCGCTACTTCTCCTGCTGCTCCCCCCAGCGCCAGCCAGCCCTGCCGCAGCCGGAAGCGAACTCTCCCGGCCCAGCAACCGCTTCCGGGTCGCGCGGCTCAGGAGCTGCATGGGATCCCCTCTCACGCCGTGGCATGGCCTGTGCAGACTGAGCCTCGCCAGAGAGAGTGCGCAGCTCCCCTCTAACACACCCCGGGGACAGGGAGAACACTGACCTGTCCTCCTCCCGAGAATGAGCACAGCCCCCCCTCCCCGGGACACTGAGAACACTCACCTACCCTCGAGTGAGAGTGCGCAGCTCCCCTCCTCCCCGGGGACAGGAGAGCACAGCTCCCCCCCCCCTCCTTACAGGACAAGGAGAACACTGATCCAGGGACAGGGAATATACTGACCTCCCAGCGAGAGAGAGCACAGCCCCCCTCCTTCTCCCGCCCCGGGATAGGGAGAAAACTTGATCACCCCCTCCCCCCCCCCCTCGAGGTCAAGGAGAAAACTGCCCCATCCCCCAAGATAGCACAGCCTCACCAACTCCTCGGGGACAAGGAGAACACTGACACCCCTCCCTCAAAGAGAGCGAGAGTGTACCCCCCGTGACCCCAGAGTTAACACCCATTCCCAAACAGATGGGGAGCACACAGCTCCCCCACCGAGCATGTACAGTAGAGCCCCCGAAGACCGGGCAAATACTGCCCGCGCTCCCCTCGACCCCCCTCCCCCCCCCGAGAGAGCACAGCCCCAATCCCCGGGGACAGGGAGAACACTGCCCCCCCGAAAGATTACAGTCACGCCCCCCTCCTGAGATAGGGAGAACACACAGAGCTCCCCCACCGAGAGTGCACAGCTCCAGAATACTGGGCAAATTCAGACCCCCTAGAAAGATCAGAGTAGCACCCCTCTCCAGGGACAGGGGCAACACACAGAGTTCCCCAGCGAGTGCACACCTCGGCTGGGGAGAGGGAGAACACTGACGCCCAGAAACTTCGAGACTACAGAGTCCCACTTCAGAGAGAGAACAATGAAGCCTTCTCACCGCAGAGCATGTCCAGTAGTCCCCAAGAGGGAGCGCACATGGTCACTCCCCCACAGTGTGTACAGAGACCCGAAAAGGGAGACAATTGATTCACACATCCATAAAGAGTGCACATAGATCTTTGGAGAGAGCGAGAACACAGCATTTCCCAAGAGAGAGCACAGATCCTCAAACAAAGAGCAAGAAAGCACTGACCCACCAAAAGTATACAGAGACGGCCAGAGAAAGAGAGAACAGACTTGCCCCTTCAGGGACAGCACATAGACCCCCACGAGAAAGCAAGAGCACAGAGATCCCACCAGAACAGGTGCCGAGCACCTCGACCAGCGAGAGCAAGAGTGCAGAGATCCATAAAGGAAGCACACCGAGCTCCCCAAGAGAGCGCACAGTTCCTTGACCAGAGAGAACAAGCATTTGCAATGCAATAGGTCTCGTGTTTACGCGAGTTTAAGCTATTGGCATTGTAAATGTCAATGCCTTTTATTTATGTTTTATAAACCAAAATATAAATAAAATGCATTGTCATTTACAATGCCAATAGCTCAAACTCGCGTAAATGCGAGACCTATTGCATTGCAAATGCTTGTTTAAATAAGCGACTGGGGATGTTATTGAATTGGTAGAGAAACTCTGGTAGTATTACCGTCATCTGAAAGAGACAATTAGTTATGGATTCCTCACCTTAGAATTACCCCCAGGCGTCAGACTGGATCCGGAAAGTTTTTTGGTCAGCAGTGCCCCTGAACGTCGAAAGGTGGCGTCGGTTTGCCCCGCGTTCGTCGTTGCGTGCTGACGTTAGTTCTTCCTTTTTCCGCGCCAGCCAGCGCAGATCTGGCAAGAGTGGTACCTCCAGTCACTTTTTGACTGACTTTTTGGATGACTTGTGTAGACACTGTGTTTGAGTCTTCGATTCATGGTGCATGTCAGGGAAGCCCGGTTTCAAGGTTTGCGGCTCCTGCAGCCGACTGATGTTGGTGACGGATCTGCACCGCGTGTGCCTGTTTTGCCTGGAGCGCGACCCCGACCCCAAGTCGTGCTCCGACTGCTGAACCATGAATCTGAAATCTTTGCAGGAGCGGTCCCGAGAGCTTCTCGAGGCCTGGCAGTCGGCTCCGTGCCATTCAAGGACCTGGTCACGTGGGAGGTCGAGTGACCAGTCGCGTGGCAGGTCGAGGAACCGGTCACGTGGCAGGTCGAGGAACCGGTCACGTGGCAGGTCGAGGAACCGGTCACGGAGCCACCACCACCAGTCTTCTTCAAAGTCTTCACACTCCTCAGGTAATTCGAAGCACAAGAAGAAATCGAAGAAGCATCGTCGCTCTTCAACTTCTCCCCATCGGTCGGCCGATGCGACGAGGGATGCGGGTGGTGCCCCTCCTGCGGCTACGCGTGTGTTACCTGAATGGTCAACTTCGAGTTTCTCTCTTTTCTTGGGACCCAGAGCGACCCCTGCCCAGCTTTGCACCTTTTGCGAAGCGATGCATGCCATCTTTGGGAAGCCCGACTCCGCTGGTGCGCATTCGGCCCCTGGACTCGGCTGGTGGCCCTGGGCCTTCGATGCCGGCGGCTCCGGCCCTGGCACCGCAGAGTCCCCTTGGATCCAGGCCTGGATCCGCATCGGCACTGGTCAACCTGATCACACCTCCCCCGGCGCCACGCCCGCAGCCGACGGTGGTGTCCCCAGCCGCCGTTGACCCCGCCCTCCACCCCGATGTAGAAACGGATCTGGTGCCGACGGGTACTTTTGTGCCCCTGTTCTACCCTAGTTCTTTTAGGCCAGATTGGCATCCAGAGGAGGGTGAGTAGGACTGGGAGGGGTCTGGAGATCCTTTGACTCAGCAGTTGGGTTACGGACCGGACTGGAGAGGGGAACTGGGGGAAGCCAGTGGTCTGGATACCTCACCGGACGTTGGCATGGCAGAGCGCTTCACAATAGGAACAGTAATGTTACATGAGGAGCAATTACAAGTGTGCATAGTACAAGAGCAAATGTTATGTTACATGAGGAAAAAGTGACAATTGTGCAAGTAATAACAGTAAACAAGATACAAGATGAGGTAGCAAACGATACGTTACAAGAGGAAAGAGTGACAAGTGTGCATGTTACATAAGCATACTGGATACAAATAGAGGTATAATACTGTAATAAGTGGCAGTCACTCCAAACACAAGAACACACTGGGAAGGCACTTCTATAAGCAAGGAGTACAGAATTTCCTATAGTGAAAGAACTTCCTTGAGGGAATAGATGTGGCATGAATTCGGTAAATTACATAAGCATACTGGATAAAAGTAGAGATATAATACTGCAATAAGTGGCAGTCATTAAAATCACAAGAACACACTGGGAAGGCACTTCTAAAGGGATGGAGTACAGAATTTCCTATAGTGAGAGAACTTCCTTTAGGGAATAGATATAGCGTGGATTAGGTTTGGAAGTATCTTTGAAGGAGGAGAAGTTTGAGGTCAGTTTTGAAGGACCGGGGGGAGGTGGTGGTCCGGAGCTGAGGCGGAAGTGGGTTCCAGATTCTCACTGCGTTGCCTGAAAAGGATTGGACCATCGATCTTTCCCTTTTGAAAGTGGGAGGTTCAAGCAATACATTTTCCGCATTGCGTGATGGTTTAGAGCCTCCTGAGAGTTTCAGTTTATTCGCCAAGTAGCAAGGAGAGGAGGAGTGCAAGGCTTTGTAGGTGATACAGGCAGTCTTGTAGATAGATCTTGCCTCGATGGGAAGCCAACGGAGGGAAGATAAAATGGGTGTGATGTGGTCGCTTCTTTTGGCCCCATATATGAAACGAGCTGCAGAATGGAGAACAGATTTAAGGGGGGACAAGTGAGATTTGGGGAGGCCAGTAAGAAGAAAATTGCAGTAGTCCAATCTAGAGAGAACCAGCGATTGCACCAGGGTTTTCAGGTCTTGTTCCGGGAGGAAGCGTCGGATCCCCCAAAGAAGGCGCAGTTGGTATCGAGCAGTCTTTGCAATGGAATTGATGTGGGAGAGTAGATTGAGTCTTTTGTCGAGTATGACACCAAGGGATTTTGCGCTGTCGACAACAATGGGTTTATTGTTAAGTAGATTCATCTAATCCATCCATGAATAAACCGGAGGAGGAGAGAGTGAGGAGGAGAGGAGGAGGAATTCAGAATGAGTTGATGAGTTGACATCCAGTTTTGAATGGAGTTGAGAGTAGAGTTTAGTATGGAGCTATCGTGTGTGGAGTACACCTTAAGGTAGATTTGGGTGTCGTCCGCATAAAGATGATAGAGGATCCCAGATTTACTTAAGAGATTTCCCAATGGTTCCAAACAGAGGTTCAACAAAGTGGGTGCAAGAATAGAGCCTTGAGGGACACCTTGACCTACCGCCAAAGGAGGTGAAAGACTGTTCGCTATTTTGATCATTTGGGATCTATCAGAGAGGAAGGAAGCAAACCATTTAAGCAATGTGCCTTCCACGCCCATTCTCTGTTGAAGAGTGTTAAGGAGAGTGTTGTGATTGACAGTGTCAGAGGCTGCAGAAAGGTCAAGGAGAATCAGAAGACAAGACCTCTACATTGAGTATCCGCAGCGCGTCATCAATCACTTGCAGCAGGGCTGTTTCAGTGCTGCAGTTTTGCATGAAGCCAGACTGGAAATTGTCAAGAAGATCATTATCCTTGACATGACGGGAGAGTTGTTTCGCTACACATCTTTCTGTGATTTTCGCCAGACAAGGTAGGTTAGTGATGGGGCGGAAGTTGTTGAGGTCGTTCGCATCAGCTGTGTTTTTTTTTAAGAGGGGTATCCTGCCCAGTTTTGAAGGACACAGGAAGGGAGCCTTGACTGAGGGGGAGGTTAACCAGAGTGGTCCAATAGGAAAGAGAATGGGTGTAGAAGTCTATGGTAATGTCACTAGGGATGGGGTCAAGAGAATGGTTGGAGGGCTTTGTTTCAAGGATGCATTTGAGGAGGGTATCTTCAGAGATGGTGTCAAAGTTCTGCCAAATGGCTAAGGATTTGCGCTCCTCTGGAGGGGTAGGATGAATGACCTGCTCCACAAGGGATTTCACTTTTCGGTCAAAGAATATAGCGAATTCCGCTGCTTTCTTTGTAGAGTCCTCCAACTTGGGGGTTGGGAGAGAGCAGTTTGGATTGTTGATGATGTCGAATAGTTTTTTGGGTCTATTTTTGGCTGAGTTGAGGAGGGTTCTGAAGTGTGATGCTTTTTCAAGAAAGATGTGCTTGTGGTACTTGGATCTTGCTGAGTGAAGCGTAGCAAGATTATTGGTGGAGGGCGCCTGTCTCCATTGTTTCTCCAGGATTCTTAGGTACTTCCTGTCTTCATAAAGGGGTTTGTTGAACCAAGGTGCAGAGGGAGTAGGCCTTTTCTTTTTGCTTTGGAGAGGAGCGACATTGTTGATTTCGACTGCAAGGACTGAGAGGCATTGGGTGGTGAGTTTGTTGACATCTAGGTTCGGGTCTAGCCTTCGAAGTGATAGCAAAGCCGAATCACAGAGAGCGCCAAGGTCAATATTTTTAGTTTTGCGGAACCAGGTGGTAGTCCTCTTAGGTTGGCAGAGAGTTATAGAGTGTGATAGGTGAAGAGAGAAGGGGATGAGGAGGTGGTCAGACCAGCCTACATGAACAGGGATTGCGATAGTAAGCATATCTGCTTTAGAAATAACAAGGTCCAGGATTGAGCCCTTAGAGTGTGTTGTTTCTGTGCAATGTTGGACAAGATCATTTGCTGAGAGAAAGGTGGCCAGCAAATTCGCCGGGGAGTCTTCCAGCAAGCCCCAGTGGAGATTGCAGTCACCCAGAAAGATCTGACTGTCACTTTGCGAGTATTGGTCACTGATGAAGTCAGTGAGTTCCTCCAAAAACGAAGGGCCACTAACAGGCAGGCAGTAAATGGCATGCAATCTGAGGGGTGAGCCGTGGTGCACTTGAAGCTCAAGAGATAGGCATTCAAAGGTATGGAAGGAGCTGTTAGGAAAAGCCTTGAGTTGAAGGGAGTTTCTAAAAATGACTGCAACACCTCCTCCAACTTTGTCTATTCTGTCCTTTCTAAGTATAGAGTAGCCTGTGGGAATTAGGAGATCAAACATAGAGTGAGAGGTATCGTTGAACCAGGTCTCTTTAAGGAAGAGCATGTCAATATTGTGAAGGATGATGGTAATGAAGATTTCAAGTTTGTGTTTCATTGCAGATCTGCAGTTATGCAGCAGACAGCGCAACCCTGTTTTGGTGACGGGGGCACTTGGGCTATGAGGAGTGATAGGAATATTGTACTTGTACGAGGGTGCACGGGAGTATTTAGGCTGGTGATTGGTTCTGACAGAGAAATAGTGTAGATAGTATGGTTACTTGGAGAGGAAAGTGGAAGAAGGGTGGCGTTTGAGGACTTGTGTGAGTTCGCAATGTTTGGAGATGACAGATTATGATTGTCTATTTTGGGGTTTGGGGGCGAGGTGCATCTCGTGGGTTTGGGAAAGTGAGTGTTTGCCAAAGGAATTAAGGTGTATGGAAAGGTGGCAATCTTGGAGCTTAAGAGTGAGATGGTAGTGTCAAGCTGGGAGATGGAGGTGATGAGAGATCCAAGCTTATTTTCCAGAGAGAGTAAGGCAGAGCACGGCATGTTTGGTGGCTCGATGGAAACAGGAGGGGGTGCAATTGGCAGTGGAGGGCAGGGAGAGGTGGGGGTACAAGGTTCAGGGGTGGGGAAAGGTGATGGTTGAGAGTGGGTGTTGGTGCATCAGGGGTGCAAGAGAGTTGTCTTTGTTGAAGTTACATGGAGGATAGGAATTGAGGACATAATTAGGGGGAGAGGGGGAGATAGGAGAGGAACGAGGCAGTGGGGTAGAGAGAGCGGAGGGGAATGTGTGGAGTCGTAGAAAGGAAGGAGGTTTGGGAGGAAGAGAGGGGAGGGAGTTGGAGAGGTCCTGTAAGCTAGGTGAGGTGGATGTGAGGGAACGGGCACCTGGTAGAGTGAGGGGTGTTGGGAGATTGGGTGGTTGAAGAAAGAGTGGTTCTGCAAGGTCCAAGGGAGGGAAAGGGAAGGGATTACCAAGGGTGGATAGGGAGTAGCACAACATTACTGGAGGAGTGGGGGGAAGAAGAGGGATGCATGGGGTGTGTGAAGAATTCAGGGTACACGGCGAGGGGAGGAGGGGGTAGAAAAGAGGAGGGAATAGGGGGAACGTAAGGAAAGTTAACTTGGAGAGTAGCTTGGAGATGAGGTGGACTAAGTAGGGGGGTGGCAGGTAGGGTTGGGGGTAGGAGGTAAAATTGGAGTACCGGGACGGTGCAGATTGGACGGGGAGCATATTAGCTAAAAGAGAGGCTGATGTGATGAGGGGGGGGGGGAAGGGTTGACCTGTGCCTCCAGAGGGTGCAACTTATTGGAGTGTAGGGGGGGTCATGGGAGGAGATAGGGAGTAATGGGTGGAGTTAGAAGAAGAGTCAGGAGAGGACTCAGTCACAGGGGAGGGAAGCAGGGAAGGGAAGAGGTGGTCGAAGAGAGAGAGACGGGTGTCTTTATCGTGGATCATGACAGTACCGTTGTTATAGAGTGAGATAGTGAGGGAGCCGTTAAAACACTCCTAGGGGGATATTTTTTAGCTGTTTCCCATGAGGGATAGAAGAGGAGGAGGAGACGTTAAGGGAATTATATAAGCTGGTGGACCAGGAGGGGATGTCGTGAGTGAAAAAAATGAAATCGTTTTTGAGCCTCCCATAACGACTACTGTAGAATTGATCAACAAAAAGGGAATCGGGGAAACATTCAATGGTGTTGTGCTTGAATCGTTTTGCTGAAGCTTTACTCAGGTTAGGAGGGTAAATGATTTTGTAGCAATTAATTCCAGACTTAACTCGAATGGTGGCCATGTTGAGAGAATGAGGAGGAGGAGGGTGGTGGGGATATGAGAAGGGAGTTACTAGGGTAGCGGTGATGAGTAGAAGTATAAGGAGAAGAAGGGGGCACATATTCCAGAGGTCTGGTGAAGATACCCAACTAAGCAGTGTAAGAGGAAGAAGAGGGCACAAATACCAGTAGTCAAGAGAGGTTAACTGCCTTAGTGCGCTGTATGGCTCCTTTGTAAAGTCAGGCATTGTAGACTCAAACCTCCTCAGTCATCATGAGGCCTCATAGAACTGCTGATCGTCAAAGACAGTCACGGTACCTTGGTCCTACCTTAGTCTCTGGATCGGTGCTCACTCCAGGCTGGGATTAGAGCTCACTCCAAGGGCTACTTGCGATCTCCAAGGGTGCCCAAGTCCTCAACAGTCACTCAGGTAGGACACTCAGGTGCCTGTGTACCAAAGCCCCATCCAATAGGACACATGTAGAACATATTTTGTAGAACATATTTCTACAAAAAAAAGTGTATCCTTCTTGCAGCAGGATGATCTGTTGGGATGTGTAGATCGCTGTAGATACCTCGTTGTGCAGGTATATCGTTTACTTATGGTAGCAGGTGATAATTGGTGGCCTTGGTGCCGAGGGAGTATTCCGAAGTAAAGCAGCTGTTACACTCCATGATCGCTCTCTCAGGATCGGGTCTATTGTCTGACACCCGTCGCCATGTCAGGGTCAGGCAAGCTTGTGAAGCAACGTGTAGTTCACCCGATGCACCCCCTGAATCTGAGCCATGGCCGATTAGCTTGTTGGACATAAACTTCTGCCGCTTCTAGTGCCTACCCCCTTCCAGCAACCGTCGCTACCACGTATGTAAGGCAGTCTTGGTTACAGACAGAGCCGCGCCTCGCAGAGACATTTCTGCCACCATATCTGGGTCAGGCAAGCTCACGCTGGAACAAACAAGGTTTCCTCCGCTTTAAAATAACGCTGTGGGTACCTTGTGTCCATATGCCCAACTGTTTGTGGCAGAAGAACAGTTGCGATGGTAGTGGAGGTGCACTGGCAGAACGGAGTTTGCTCAGCTTCTTAGCTTATCAGCGTCTGTGCAGTGAAGGCGCCATTTTGGGGTCCCGTACTGATTCTCGGCGAGAACAGCAGCCCGGCTGAAGTTTCAAGTTAAGGCATCAAAGATCAACTTTTTGGCACCGTCATCAGCAGCAAAAGTTCCGATGTCGGGTTATGTGCGGCAATGTTTCCGAGAAGGTCCGGTGTACTGTGGCGTCCCGATGAAGACTAAATCAAAGACACCGCTAACTTTCCCCGCTGGCACTGCCCAATCAATACTTAATCAATACCCTCCGTATCCAGGGCACCAGCAAACATTTGAGAACAGCTCCTTTTTGAGGCCGAGTATTGGTTTTGTCCTCCGACTGCAGCACCTGTACAAGCACATTGAACCAGTTTGAGCGGTCACCAGAGCATCCCCCCCTTCTATTGATCCATAATCGATACCCTCCGGGTCCAGGGCATCAGCAAACCTTTGAGAACAGCTCTTTTCTGAGGCTGAGTTTTGGTTTCGCCCTTCGTCTGAGGCAGCTGTTTAGGCACCTGGAAGCTGTCTGAGCGCTCACCGGAGCACCTCCCCTTCTATTGATCCATAGTCGATAACCTCCGGATGCACTCTTTCCCACCAGCCCTCCTGTTGTCTCCTCCTACCATGGCTACTGAGGAGGGAGCGTCTTATGCAGTGGTGTTGCTTAGGGCAGCTGAGGCTCTCAACCTCAAGCTCCCTACGGTGGCAGTCAGGACTAACCTCTTGACAGTGGTGCTTCAACCTGCATGGGAATGGGGGATGTCTCCCCTCGCAGAATCCCGATGGGGCTGTCCTAAAGAATGCTTGCTCCACAGCAGTTTGGGTTCATAATTGCAACAGCCTCTCATTTCCCCCCAGAAGCAGGTTGCGGTGGCATTGTGCACTTGGGCGTGTATGCTTAGGTGCACCAGGACCGCCCCACCACAGCCCGTACCATCCCTGCACACCACAAGCCCTGCCCACTACAGCCGTTACCATTCCTGCAAATCATGAGCCCCGTCAACCACCGTTCATTACAAACACGGTGCCGTGCGCCCATCCAGGAAGTGAGTAGCCCTTCTCCCACCAGCAACCATGCTTATAGACACCTTTCAGGCTGCATGCTCGCTTTATTTCCCTCTTTGCAGAGGGATTTTTAGGTATCACTGAGGCAGAGCATGCGCTGCTCTGCGAGACATTTAGTGTATTGGTTTTCAAAGTGCTGCCACAGGCTTTTGGTGGCCTAAAGCTTGCGTGCACGTGACGCCATCTGCCTTTCTGTCATGGCTCATTAAGCCTTCCAGTGTGTGAATCATGCTCCTCCACCCCTTGCTCCACACCTTGCTGTCTGCTCTCACTGCCCCCTCCCTTCACCCCTCCCTCCTCGTTAGCTTGTTATGCTTAACTTCGGAAGCATCTGATATGAATGCTTGAAGGAGCAATTCACTTCCGACTAAGCCAATGCCGCCTCAGACAGTAGACATTTTCTAGTGCTTTTTTCTGTTTTCATTATTCCATGGACCCAGCTCATGTCACTGTTTGCTTACGTTGCACGCTTTATGGCCACCTTATCTTTTAGTATTGTATGCTCCGGCCAGACTTCGGTGTCAGAGCACGCTCTAACCCTCTACACCCCAGCACAAAGCCATCGAGAGCGAGCAACAAATGACGCCAACACACAGTCCCTTATAGGAACATAGACTGTGAGAGTAACACTGCAACTTGAGTTTCACCTACTACCTCTCGTTTTTAAAGTGGAATTGCCAGATGATGTCCAAATATTTAAGAAGCCCCCAAAGCTTTCGTAATTGTGGCCTTTGTTTGGAAATCCTGGGCAGAATGGGTTTGAGCGGCGTCCTCTGGCATATGAATGTGTAACCAGCTCTTCCCAGTTACCCTTTACCCCTCCCTTGTGAGAAGTTTCAAGGTATCCATAGCTATAGCAGGCAGTTGCTGTTTTACCATCAGTTTAATCCCTTGCAGTGTAACTTCGCTTGTGAAACAGTAACATTTCACAGACTGCCTTCCGAGTGCGTGAGCTTGAATGGAGCGGCACGACATAGATAAAAGGAACAGCAGTAACGGTGACAAAAAGTGGTCATTCAGCAACATGAACTCCTCATCAATATTTCTTGACAGCCAGCCACCCGCCACCCTTCTGGTTTTGAAACAAGTACCCGGAGGCAACACTCAATGTTTTGCACATTGACCCTTTAATAATGCAACGTTCAAGCAACTTCAGAATTATGCTGATCTGTAGGGATACGGCACTGCATAAAGGTTGTAGGGAATATTGGCTGTGAGTTTCCCTTTTAATGCCTTTTCACTTGCCTACCTTTAGTGGTGTAAAACGCACTGGTACCAGCATGCGGCACCAAGGATGGATGCATTCTTTAAGTTGCAGCCCTTTTGCTGTTTCTTACACACACTCACCTAGCACTATTTTCATGCACAACAAGCATTGGCATAGCCAATAGGTCTCGCCTCTGGGACCTTATAAGTGTTTAACCATGCAACAGTTAATGTTGTTGCACCAAGGATATTGTGCTGTATAACTAAATACTTATTAAGGTCCCAAAAGCGAGACCTATTGGCTATGCCAATGCTTGTTTAATTCAATCTGCTGTCGCATCATTGTGGGCTGCTTCACCAGCCCTTTATGGAGACCTGCATCTTTGTCTCAGCCTCGGAGGCAGGCTGCCTGATGATGCCTTCCAGGCTGGGAGGTGTTAACAAGCAAAGATGCACCATCCAGGTGACTTTGTGTGCCCCCACCTCCGCCAGCCCCTTCCACCAGCCCCCCTCTGCCAGCTTCTTGTTTGTTGGTGCGATGCTTGGAATATGTCTTCGATGCTTGGAATATTTATTTGAAACCTGTGCTCTTAGTTGTTTTTGGAACTGGTGTACTTTATAGCCAGGCAATTTGTTTAATGAACATGGATTTTCTAGGCACTGGTTTGAGAAAATGTGTTTTTAATGGTGAGAGGTGCGCCCTCCTGTTATGTTCACCTCTCCTGACGGTGAACGTACGTTGGATCAAGCAATTAAGCAAACCAGGACACAATAACTTGGTGCTCTTCTTACGCTCGTCTTGGTCTTCTCTTTGGCTGTCAAATGCCTTCTGACAGGTGTGTGTTTTAGATACCGAGGCAGTGGCCTCATTACCCCACATTTATTTTTAGTTTGTTAGTCACTGTTTCAGTTTTCTTATTGATCTGTGACACTTTGTCACAGTTGAAGTTGGTTCACATGGTCAGCGCTGTGATGGGCCGAGGATAGCGGTTAATTGAGTTTGCAGAAATGTCAGCAAGTTTCTTCGAAGAGTCTTGTCTGTCTAATACCTTCTGATAGTGATGAGTTTTTGGATGCCTGCCGAGGCTGTAGCCTTCTGACAGTGATTAATTTTGGATGCCGAGGCAGTAGCCTGATTGCTCCACATTTTTTCTGAATTTTGTTTCTAATCACTGTTTCGGGTTCACAAGGTCATCGCTGTGATGGGACGCGGGTAGCGGTCAAATGGGTCTGTAGAGATGTCGGCAAGTTTCCTGATCAGTGGGTTTTCCTTTTGATCCAAACCTTAGTAGAAATTCTTGTTGATTTTGCGGGGATGGTCGTCCAACATCTCAACGCCTAGGTCTCTGTGGAGGTCTGCTGTTCTTGTGAAGCTAGGAGCCCCTACTGCAATATGTAAGGCCTTGCTCTGTACTTTCTGCAAGTCTTGCCGATACTTTGGATGGCAGCTACTCCAAACTGGTGAAGCGTATGTCATTGTTGGTCGAATCATTGCGTTGATTGCTCACACCTTGCTTTGCATGGGCATCGACTTGGTCTTCAGGAGTAGGTACAATGCAGCCAGTTTGGTTGTTGCTTTCTGGCAGGTCTTCTCTATGTGGTTTCTCAAGCTGAGTATGCAGTCCAGAGTCATCCCTAGGTAGGAGCTGTTGGTTTCCCATTTGATCTCTCCAATGAGGAGGATCTGTGGATGCTTACTGTTCAGCTTTCTGGTGAATAATGTTGCTGTGGTTTTGCTTGTGTTCAGGGTTATCTGCCAGTTGCTGCACCATTTGGAGAGTCTGCTCAGCGATGTCTCAAGGTTCTTAGCCACTTCTTTTTTGCTGAAGGATTGGGAGATGACTGCAACATCATCGGCGTAAAGAGCAAGATCAGTCTTCTTTAAGTCTGTGGGGATACCGTTCATAAATATATTACAGAGGAAAGGTCCAAGAATTGATTCCAGAGGCTCTCCAGCAAGAATAGGGCGTGATGTTGAGCATTCTTCTCGTACCGCCACATGAAAGGTCTGTTCTAACAAGTAGCTAGACAGCAGTTAACCAGGTAACTTGAGCTTGATAAGCTTGTACCATACGATGTTGAATGCTTTGGCTACATCCAAAAAGACTACTCCAGTAGACTTGTGGATGTTGAATCCATGACTAATGATATACACAACTCTGAGAAGTTGGTGATTTGTTGAGTGGTCTTTCTGGAACCAAAACATTTCTTTGGAGAGGATGTTTTCACTTGATGCACAGTTGATGAGACAACCAAGAATAACTTTTTAGTAGAGCTTCGATAGACCTGATAGTAGACTTATGGGGCGGTAGTTTGCAGGGTTTTGTAGTGGTTTTGCAGCCTTAGCCAAAACTCTTGCTTCTTTCTAAACGTTGGGGAAGTACTGGTGCTGCATACACACGTTGAATATCTCTACAAGTCGATCCACTGCGGCATCTGGGAGCATCTTGATGGCTTAGTTGGTTATTCCGTCCTTTCCAGGAGCCTTGCTGTTTTTCAGTTTCTCTACCAGGGCCAGTACTTCATCCGGTTGAGCATTCCTCAATGGTTGCAGCTTCTGTTTCTGGCGGGTGCTCCAGGTGATGCTTAGTGACCTCTTGCTCGACTTCTGCTACCAGTTTACTTGCCTGGTTAGGCCTGAAGAATGCCTCCAGTGTGTCTGCGAAGACCTCAGCCTTGTCCCTGTTGCTGCATGCCAGGTGTGTCTTTCCTTGTATTGGTGGGTTTGTTTCCTTCTTTCCAGACAAGAGTCGGGTCATTCTCCAGAGAGAGTTGTCCTAGTCCTTCAAGTTAGAAGTAGCTGCTTCCCATTTTTCACCTATGTGCTGACTTATTTGCGTCTTCAGCTGTCTTGTCAGCTCATTGTACTTCTTCAGCAGGTCAGGGGTGCGATACCTTTGCCGCTGTCTCCGGGCTTTGTTCTTGTCTGCTATAGACTTCTTGATGCCGTTCGGGAGGCAGCTGTGAAGTGGTGAACTGCCTAGACAATGTCTTCAATGCAGCGTAAGGGGCCAGTGTCTCTCGTCTGCATGCCGAGCCTTTTTATTTTACTTCGCTCGTCCCTACGTCAGAGTCGTGACTATCTGGACTTACGCTCAAAGGGGGGAGTCACACAAACATCCCTTGGGCGACTAACCACATTGGTATGCCTCACTAGTAACACAGCACACCTCCAACATGCTTTCTGTTTTGATGTCCCTATGTTCAGAGTGGCTTTAAATATATGCACTGTAAGAAGCGGTTCCATAGGCAGTGTGTGTCAGTATGCTATAACGTATTCTGTTATTGTTGTGCAGTGTTGAATTAAGGAGGCCCCTATGATATCTTTGTAATGCATTCGACCACTCCTGATGTTATTTGCTGCCCTTTTTATGAAAAGAAACACAACTACACGACCCAGAATGCAGTGTTCCTGTAGCTAAATGGCTAGGACTGCTTGTGGAGTGTTATGACATGACGTGCTTTGGCGGAAATAGGGCAGTTAGCCTCTTTGTGGGACTAAGTGCATCTGTCTCGATTTCAAACTTGTATTTTCATGGAAAGTTCAGAGCTAAACACACCTCTCTGCCCCTGGAAATAGCTTATTCCTGCTTTCTGTTAGAGTGTTGCAAAGTGTTATTGGGGAAGAATGTAAGTGGGGTTTGAGGAAAGCAGCTGCTGGACAGGCCTTGTCACTTTCCTCACCAGCGACAGACACATTTTGCAGGGTTGAACACACCAGGGCTAAGCTGTGGCTCTGGAAAGGCTTCCAGGTGACTGCAGGTCACCAGCGATGCAATGCACCATTTGTGGGCTTTTCTTTTACACATTATTTTTTAAGTGTGTGAATATTTAACTGAACCACACAGGACTACAAGTCCCAGAATGCATTAGGGGTTGCAACACAGAGACTTAAAGTTGCTTCATTAACCTTCGTGTCTGGTACCATGCTCTTCAGCCCGTCTGCAGCTGCGGTGGCTAAATGTTTGCTCATGTTTTTCAGCTCAGTGGGCATGGCGTGGGCTTTCACTTGATGAGCTGAAGTGAAAGTTGATTGGGAAATATTAAAGCCTCATGCTCCTGGTCTTTACTCATCACCTATTCTAGCCAACAGCAATTGCTTATTCAGCTAGTGCTTTCTGGGAGTTGCAGTCTTGGTTCATGTTATTTAGTTGAACAATTCTGAAAAGGGTAAGAAATTAATAGAAAGTTAGGACTGGGAAATATCTGTTTCCCCAGTAGCATACATGATCTGGTCCAGCTGTTGTGGGACGGTCTTCTTCACCACTGCTAAGTGTGGTATCAAGTAGCACATTCACACTGATTAGCAAACAAGTCCGTCTATGTATTAACTTACAGCGCTACTCTGTTTTCTAAGTCATATATTTGCTTTAATTTGTATTTATTTTTAGTTTATCGTTACACAAAAACCTCATTAGCATTGTAACAAAATGGTACACAATGCTTAATTTAAAAAACTTGCCTACAATGCTCTCGGCTCTTTGAATTAAAATTAATTTTATGTTGCTCATATATTACACTCCATACATAAAACAAGGGTAAAACACGTTGCCATTTACAACACCAATAGCTCTACTGGAGTTAAAAAGGGAGAATCCCTTTACACTTCAAAAGAGTGCTCTTAGATGCAGTGAAAAACTATAAGGAAGGGACCTTGACACTTCTCAAAAGGGAGATGGGGGTTGATAAGGGAATCAAAGCGTAGGCTGGGGGTCTGGGATTAACCTTGGGATGCACATAACACTGTGGCTGACATCCAGGTGTGAACTTTGTCCCACAACACAATGCATTGGAGTAACCAATCAGCGTTGGAGTCTTCCCTGCCATGGCAGACAGTCTTTCATGAAGGCAGAAGAAAAGGAGAAGTGTCCTCTTCAAAAGAAGCAGAAACCCAACATGAAACTTTAAAGCCCCAGACCCTAAATCACATTTGGTATCGGGAAATGGACTATAACGGTAGTTTGAGATCCCAAAATCGGTCTTCTGAAAGGCAACCAGACCGGTTGTGTTAGAAGGGGAAGCTCTGCAAGACTTCTGACTGTGACCAAGATTAGGGGCAAAGACCGGCTAGTCTTCCTGCTGGGTGAGGGGACATCACCCAGGACACCAAGATCACCGGCCCTAGAGCCTGAAGCACCAGCCGGCTTGCCAAGACCAATGCGCCCTCTGTGTAAGAGGAGAGCGCTGGAGGGAGAGAGTTCCAGTGTGGAGCCCTACAAGTGGATTCTGAGTAAGGTGTCAGGCTGTGCACTGATCGAGCTGTTGCCCATGTGCACTCTGTGACCCCTGTATGCCAGGAGAGGGACACTGGAGACTGAGCCAAGAGTGAAGTGCTATGCAGTCCTGGGCAAACCTGTAACACCAGACTGCAGTGACCCTGCATGCCAGGGATCACCAATTAAGTTACCACTGTTGAATCGTTGGGACCCGTGACCGTCGCGGTGTGGGAGTTTGCACCAAGAAAGTCTGGCTCATGAAGTGGCACATCAAGGTGGTGAGCTTTAAAGCTGCAACACCTGTGATATACGACCAGGCTGCCTCCCAAAGGAGGCCACAGCCCTCCCCCTGCCCTCAGGCACAATTGCACCTGGGGAGGCGGGAAAACTAGGTATTCAGGAGGTGTATGCCCAAAAATGTCTAGCCACACCTCTAGGGTGAGCTACCTGGCCTGTACAGCTAAGGAAGCCTTCTGCCATTTTTAAAAGTGGTAGAATAGTAAGTTCTTGGGAGAAAAGCGACCTACAACCCCGAATGTGGTCACCACAGGGGTGGATTAGCCGCTGGGGCTAGTAGCTATTGGCCACTTACACCTACACTCCTAACACCCTTAAATCTAGGATTTACGGGACCCCCTTGACACCAGAATCTCAGTTCTGCTCTGACTTGAAATAAGGACAAAGGAAGACACCTGTCTCTGTGACAACAGGAGCTGCACAAACCAAAGGTGTGATACTCTGCACCTGTACCAACCTTCCTAGAACTGCACAAACACAGCTCGTCCTGTACCAAAGTCTGGTTCCCCCAGACAAAGGGAGCCCTTTGTGAGCCAAAGGGATTACCATCCTCCCCTGGACTAGTGGTACTAGTCCCCCGCAACAGCAGGTAAAAACAACGTACCAGAACAGAAGAATCGCTGGCGATCAGCCCCTCAGAGATTGCCCAGTAGTAGATGGTCCAGTGCATTGTTAGAAACTCAGTCCTGACCTCCATGGAGTTTCATGCTGCTCCCGTGTTCCCCAGGACCTACGAATGTTGAAATCCCTTTCTGCTGTGCTTACCACTGCCAAGTCTTGTTGGTCCCCAGGCCGAGAAACCGTCTTCATTACTCAATGCTGCATCTCGAGGGATCATCGCAAGACCTTCATCCGACGTCAGCCGCGTGTTCGTTGACAATTTTTTGCACCATGTTCCCCACCAGTTTTCCACCAGCGGTAAAGCGGTAAACCCAGCTCCGCTTCACCACCAAAGACAGCCAGGACAACTCTGCTCCCTGGCTTCTAGAGGCAAGTAAAATGGAACTGACTGTTGTGGCTTTGTCCTGGGACCCGTCTCACCTTTACCCTCCATGGGTTCTATGTAACTCGACCTGCAAGTGACCGATTGTCAGAACACATTTTTTCATTGACTGCAATGCAAACGTTCTGCAGTATTGAATTGTTGTGGTTTATGTTTTCTTCTAAAACCCGTAACTCTGGTTATATGTATATGATCGCATTTGTTTTGGTGTCTAAATTAAGATAAAAATCTACATTATTTTTTATGAATTAGTGTCAGATTTCTTTCAAGTCATGTCAATTACTTATCGTTCATGGTATTACTCTGAAATGCTTAACACATCTTCCACTAGTAAAGCCTGACTGCTCTTTGCCACTCTACCAGAAGTGAGCTACGGATTTATTATTGTGAATCCAAGGACCATCTTTGGTGTATTAAGAGTATTGCGTGGTGAAGCCTCACCAGTATCACACATAATACTCTACCTTCCTACATTCATAATCCCATCTGGTAAGCTAACAAGCCCCATGCTCATAAACGCCACCGGACTTCTGGGCAGATACTTGCATGCCACATTAGATGGCGCATAGGCTGCCATGAAGCAGGTAAGTTGAGCCTGGACAACGCAAATTCAATGGCAAGAGCAATGGGGACATCCTTCTCCCTATGACATCATGCCTGGTTGAGAATCTCAGGCTTTTCACCAGATGTGCAGACCACACTAATTGACCTCTGATTTGACATATCTCAGACTCTGCAAAGAGAGTAAAGCCACATCCAGATCCCTCGGTCTCCAAATACAACCTAGAGACTACTGTCCATGTCGAACCTTTTGTGGCTTTAGCAGGGGCTTTTCATTTCGAGGCCGTCAACAGTTTGCAGCTCAATAACCGCCTATGAACCCCCTCTACATACAATATAGAGGACAAGCCAAAGGCCAAACACTAGCTATCCCGCTCCCTACCTCATTCTCCACTTCCCCAGCCACCACAGAGAAGCAGCCCTTGTTCCATTTTACCAGACCACACACAGTCCCTTGGAGGGTGGTTATCCTTATACCTTTGGGTCTTGCAAATTGTGGAGTAGGGTGTGCGCTCTACCCTTCCAACAAACCCCTCCCCCCGCCCAGATTGGTTATGCTCTCAGTAGACCATCTACGCGTCCTCCACCAAGAAATTCAGTCATTGCTTCTCAAAGCAGCAATGGAGTTGGTTCCAGAGCAAGAAAGAGAACAAGGATGCTACTGGTGCCTATGGTGGCCTCTATTCGATCCTACACCTCAGGGTTTTGAACTGGTTCCTCAAAAAGGGAAAGTTCAAAATGCTTTCCTCAGCTCATGTTCTACTTGCACTGGAAGCAGAAGACTGGATGGTGCTTATCGACCTGCAGGATGCCTTACTTCCATATCCTTATCCTGCACACAGTAAGGATCTTTTGCTTCACGGTCTGATCCATACGAATATGTGACGTTATCCCAAAATCAATTATCCCGCATACCATCACCCCGCAATTACAATGACCCCGCAAATTATCACAATGCAAACTTTTACAACGACTATGCCATTTACCACGCATGCCTTTACAACGCAAAGGCATGCGCGGTAAAGGTATACTCATTGTAAAAGTTTTAAAGGTAAGTGAGAGTACCCTACCCTACCCTACACCCTAATGTAGTACACCTGCACGACCCTCCCTCGACACCCAGTCCTTTTCCTACATTTACACTACCCAGCACGACCCCCCAACACTACCATAAACCACTACTCTGCACTACACAAACACTAAAACAGTACCCTAAAATACTACCCCCAGCACGACACTACACAAACACCACAACACTACCCTACACTACACAAACACTACCCTAATCCCTAAAACACTACCCCCAGCTCGAACCCCCTGGCCCCCAGTCCGGTCCCTACACTCAAACACTACCCTGCACGACCCCCGACACTACCCTAAACCCTAAAACACTACTCTACACTACACAAACACCACAACACCACCTTAAACCCTAAAACACTACCCCCAGCACGACCCTACACTACACAAACACCACACCACAACACTACCCTAAACCCCAAAACAGTACCCTACACTACACAACCACAACACTACCCTAAACCCTAAAACACTACCCTACACTACACAAACACCACAACACTACCCTAAACCCTAAAACACTACCCCAGCACGACCCTACACCACACAAACACCACAACACTACCCTGAACCCTAAAACACTACCCTGCACGACCCCCGACACTACCTTAAACCCTAAAACAGTACCCTACACTACACAATCACCACAACACTACCCTAAACCCTATAACACTACCCTGCATGACCCCCCCGACACTACCCTAAACCCTAAAACACTACCCCAGCACGAACCTACACTACACAAACACCACAACACTACCCTAAACCCTAAAACACTACCCTGCAAGACCCCAGACACTACCCTAAACCCTAAAACACTACCCCAGTGTGACCCAACACTACACAAACAGCACAACACCACCCTAAACCCTAAAACACTGCCCTACACTACACAAACACTACCCTAAACCCTAAAACACTACCCCAGCACTGCCACCCCTAAAAAATTGACCCAATCCCCCTTACCTCTCTCTCCTCGTAGTTCCTCTCTCCTCCTGGTTCCTCTCTTCTCCTGGTTCCTTCTTCACGAAGTCTGTCGTCTGTCTCTGCGGGGCACTGTACGTCGTAGTGACAAAACGGAAGAGCTTCTGTTTCCTCACAATGATGTGGATCTCCCAAATTTTTTTTTTCACAATGCGTGTGCATTTACCATACATGCCTTTACAACGTAATTCGTTGTAAAGGCATGCGTGGTAAATGCACACGCATTGTAAAAAAATGCGAAGTGATGGTATGCGGGATCAAAGTCCTCGCGGAGTAATGGTATGCGGGGTCAAAGTCCGCGTAAAAAAAGTTTTGTTGTCAACTTGGATTTACGATCCATACACTACCAGTTTGTGGGTATTTCATTTGACCTCACTTCCGCCCCTCAAGTATTAACAAATGTGACGGTGGTGGTTGCTGCTTGTCTCAGACGAAGGGGAATCTGGGTATTCCCTGACCTGCATGACTGGTTCATCAAAGCCAGGTCTTTGGAGATAGTGTCCTGCCACTTGCAGGCAACAACCACGCTGATGTTCAATCTGAGCTTTTCGATCAACAAGACTAAATCTCAACTAGTACCCTCTCAGCACATCCTGTTCATAGGGGCAGAACAAGACACCACATCAAGCCATTCCTCACTAGAGCATTCAAGATATTCAGGCTATGTTCCTGATGTTTGAGAGTGGAGAGACCGTTCACGTCCTGACTGCCTTATGCCTGCTCGGTTTGCTAGCCTCCTGTATGGATACGTTGGGCATGCATACTGGCACATGAGGGCCCTCCAGTGCAGTGCTTAATTTGAGCCGGTGGTTTCCGGTGCTCAGCACTTGAACTTTATCAGCAACACCAGTGCTTTCCATGAGTGCTAGTTAAGGACACATTAATTTACAGGGAAATTAAGTGATTTGCCCAGAATCACAGGATGTTGAGCCGATGCCGAGACTTGAACCCTGTTCCAGCTGTGGGGGACTTTTCAGATAAACCTCTTTGCCACTCATTTTTTTTCAAACAGATCTTATTGATTTGGTACATTGTGGCGCCTTGGTCATCGTCGCCTCCAATGGAACATTGGTACATAGCTCTTGTATTTCTTACACAGTGAGGTACGGCTTAGGCATTGTAGCATTTTAATTTAAGTGCAGTTAGTAACCCGTTGTGGGTATCGTCATTTTCAGGATAGGACAATTGCATCAGATATTCCAGTTATACATTGTACAATAATAACAACCAAAAATAGAACATTTCGGAACAGCCCACCCCCCTCCCACTGGTCTGGCTCACCCCTAGAAGAAATGATTCAACCTTGAGGCTTCTGCTTATTGTTTGAATATGCATGTTTTTAGAGTCACTGGGTAAGGGTAAAGGTCACGTGGATCGAGCAAGAGTCAGGTGGGGATGAGTGGGGAGGCTCAACAATGTCTCATGTTAAGGAGAGGGGGTGTTGTGTGCTATGCGCTGTGTGGCGTAAAAGGGTCGATGGCATAAAGGCCTCTAGCATCAGGTCCCATTCCATGGAGATAGATATTTTCCGCAGCCCGTGGTACTCCTCCCATCTGATGACTGAGCTTTCTGCTCCACCCCATCATACCGTCTCCCCGTGCCAGGTAGATACAGTTGGGGGAAAGGCTGATTTCCATTTCATTGTAATAAAGTGCTTTGCTATGAGGAGGGCCATATCAGCGAATCAGAGCCGCACTTTCTGTGACTTAGGGCGCCGGAATGGTCCTAACAGGCAGCGCTCTGCTGTGTCCCAGTTGGGGAGGCACGTTATATCTCCTATGATTTGTGTGACTGAGGACCAGAACCCCCTGAGGCGTGGGCATGTCCCCAACATATGCAATAAGTCTACGTCCTCTACCTGGCATTTAGTGTCGTGAAGTTCCTATAGTACCCCTACAGGACCTGCGGGTTCGAATAACATAAACTGTGGGTTTGGTGGCAGACTGACTCTGAACACCCCCGCCGAGAAATGTAAGCCTGTATGCATTAGCTAGCTCACAGTGTCACTAGTGTATCCTCTTATGTGGGAGAGAATAGTTTCTGGAAACCTTAGAACATGACAAACCTGATCCCTCAGTATCGTGGAAACAATGTATTAGTTTTCGGTCAGTCACTCGTGCTCACTTAGTTTGTCTCAGAGATACACAGAATAAACAGTCTTGGCATTTCAATAAGGATGTATTGAACAGTTGTTATTCTCATGTAGAATATATGAGCTGCAACAACCATTAGACAGTAGCAGAAATATATGATTAGCAGTACTGTGAATATAAAAGGATAGTACAGTTCTACCATCTTGCAATAAGCATGAATAAACACATGAATATAAAATGCAGGATAAAAGTGTGCATACTCCTACGATGACAGTCTAGATGTAACTAAGTGTACCTAGCCTGTAAGTAGGTGTGAAGCCAAGAATCCCTCTAGGATTTAGTCGAACCCATTACCTGAAGTGTGAGAATGTAGGAGCCCGTCCTGGTTTTGAGTTGGACACCCCGCGAGGGATGTTTAGACCACTGTCAGCTGGAGCGTCTGCATGCTGGAGCCTCAGCGTCTCTGGTCGGTGTGTCGGCCTGGAAGTCTCGGTTCCCTCTGCCTAATTCCAGCAAGATGTGCTGTATTTATGCAGAAAGTACCTAGGGCTCCTTTGTCCCTTGTCTCATGTGTTAGCCATTGTTGGATTTGAGGATGACGTATGGGATGGACCTTATGCGTAGATATGGTGGGGTATGTGGTGTAGCCCCTGCCTGGTTTCCATGAACCCTTATGAATATTCATTCATACAGTGTGAGTCTATTGATGAAGTTATAGGACTCGATTGTTCAGGAGAAACCCTCCTTCCGCACCCAGTACTGGAACTAGGTAAAGGTTCAATCCTAAAGGCTTGTTACTATGTAGTACAAGGGGGATAATGTAGGTGACGGTGTATGATATTACCTGGTCCTATATTAGGGTACCTATATGACACAACACCCACTCCTCTTCCGAACAGTCAATAATGGTAAAAATGCTAGCAGACTCATATCTTTACTAGGTAGCAGTGCATAAAAACCATCAGTGAGCTCTGTAAAACGTTAAAACCATTTTTAAAAACACTAAAAAGGAAGAAAAAATATCTACTACGAAAATCAATTGTTTGGAATTGCTACTTTAAGTCGCAGTTCTTAATTGAGTCAGTTTATATAAGTTAAACTTCTACAAGCGTCAAAAGGCCAGGCTTTTCAGCGAGAAAGTGTCGATTTTTAGGCAATTTTCCAAATTTAGTCGAGTTTTGAAACCAAAAGGAAAATCCGATTTCTTTCTCAGCACATGATGAGCCAATTCTAGATTAAGTGTCCTGGCTGGGAGACGTAACATCATTGTTGCCTGCTGCTGCAGGGGACGGTCCTTGTAACACCTCGCAGAGTACGTCAATGCAGCACAGATGATATTCAGTACTGCCAATAGCTGGTGTAGACCAACAACACATCTTGTCCAAACTGAGACCTATTAAACAACAATCCCTTTTCAGCAAAAACCAATCATGAAGTGAAACAGGAAAGGAAGGCTTTACGAATTGCCTATTACTCAGAAAAACATTTATTATTTATTCAACATTTTTCTTTTTTGTGTGATCCGCAATAATTCATTGCACATTTGAAATTTACAAAACACAATACAGTAAACATACAAATATATTCAAACAAAATAAAACAAGACTGTAAATACCCTAGGGTTTTTTTTAAACTGCATTCATTCATCAAGCATTCTTGGCCAATCCATTCATACCAGCAACTGACATACACTACAAAAAACTACAAAAAACGGTCCTTATGACACCTCTCCCTTTTGAGATGAATTATTATCCACACTTTATGTGTATTGTGACATTTTATCTTTTTTTCATATACAGTTTAAGCACCAAAAGCACATATAGGGCAGAGCTTTTAAAATGGATGTATAAAGGACCGACTGGTCGACGCGTTTCGAACCTCTATCTTTATGAGGTTCTCCTCAGGACCAACCAATTTCTGTGAAACAAAACAAGAAAACAAGAAACCTATTTAGAAAAGTGAACACAGCTTGAGAACTAACGCCAGCCTCCACCAGCGGTTTAGAACACCCACCTTACGAAAGTGTGTCAGTATGACCTTCAAAGAACTCTAAACGCTTCAACTGGAGCTGTGAAAACAAATAGATAATTCCCACTCGTATTGTCATTCTTCCTATGATATGACAAACATAACCGGCAACACAACAGCTAAGTTTCATTTTTTCTCACCATGAATTCCTCCTATAGTCTGACTCAATGTCTGGGCAGATCAAATAATTCTGTCCCGACGTTTGCTGGGTCCTTAGTAATTTCCCTTTCGTTTCTCGTACCGTCCACTGAAACTAAAGGTCAAAAAGACGTCGCCATTAGATAAAATCGACTATTTCTATCGACGCAGTTGACTAAGATGTGAAAAAGGGTCCGTGTCCCGCTTACTGAAGTTTTCACTGTTGCGGCATCTCACGATCCCGTTAGTCCATGTAAGGCACGTCCAGCCCAAACCGGATGGAGTTACGATTGATTCCTCCCGGGTCACGATGCTGCCATTAGCTCATGGGATTTGTAGTTTCTTCCAACAAAAAGGTGGGAGATGTAGTTTCCTGATGGAGTGATACCGACCTGGCGTTTTTTATGCATACTAGAAGGAAAGCGGCATTGCTATAATAAACGATAAACTTAGTAAAACGGAGCCTACAATGCTGCGATGGTTAAGTGGCACAATTAAACGCATAGCCTGTGAGGACAGCCAGACCTAAGTGCATCTTCATGTAATGATTGGTCTAAAGATCTCTGCTGTCTCATTAAGTCCGTTCGTTGTCGTATTAAATTTCATAATAAGAAAGGCCTCTCGTTGGCTCAAGAGCCTTTCCAAATCGCCCCCACGGGGGTCTTTCTCAATTTTGGACAGCACTGTCCATTTGAAGTCTTCCTCACAATGTGTTTTTGAGACCCAGTGACTTACTAGCGGAGCATTTTCCACTCTCCGTCGAATCCTCGACTTGTGCTGAGTGATGCGCTGCCACACTTCTTGAGAAGTCTTTCCAATGTAGAGTTTTGGACATGGGCAAGTTACTGCATAAACAACATTCTTGGTTCTACAGTTTGTAAATGTGTTGTGTTTCCAATTAATGTTATCGAAGAAAAAGACATCTCCTTCTATAGTTTGCTCACAACACATACATGTCCCGCATTTGTGATGCCCTACGATAGGCGGCAGGGCTAGCAAACCTCTCAAAGTAGGGGTCTGCTGTTTCGGTAAAGCTGCTCTAACGATGAAATTGGCTATGCTTTTTTCTTTTTTTTTTTTTCTTTTTTTTTTAATAAAACCTTTATTCGTATAATTCAGATACACAGCTATTCAGCCGACATCCCGGAGGTTCGGCAGCTCGTCAATCGACACATGAAGTCATCTATAGCTCTCATGCAGGATAAAAACAAAGGTTTCAATTTTGAAAACTACCTAAAATGAACACAACAAGCAAGGCAATATACATCATAAGTTCGCGTCAGTTCCCAACGAGGGGGCGGCCCCATTTCCAGCATCAGATCAAAGCCACCGATCGAGAGGATGAGGGAGAAGCAGAGGCGCTAACATTCTAACGGAGGTGCATCAGAAAGACCCAGGTCGGAGGTGAGGCTAGGGGGAAAGCTGCTCCTCTGGTGGTTCAGTGGCAGGAGGCAAACATATGCACCCCCTATACTGGTTCCAACCTCCCCATACCTTATGCCATTTCTTAGGCCTCCCCCGCGCACTATACACCGTTTTCTCCCGAAACATGCACCAGTCCATGTTGTCCTTCCACGCATCCAGGGTGGGCGGGCTAGGGGATCCCCACAATCTTGCAATATCTCGCTTAGCCACCATATTGCCTAGGGTCACCCATTGAGTCTGCGCAGCGTCGTAGTCTGTAGGACCCCACACATTCAAAAGACAGCGCCGCGCCTCTGGGTGCAGTACAATACCCGTGACCTCCTGCATCACAACGTGAATCCGCTTCCATAATTCTGCAATCACACCGCACTCCCATATAATGTGCAGGAAGGTGCCCACCATCCCGCAGCCCCTCTTACACAGCCCATCCTCGGAAAAACCCATATGGACCAGCCGGGGCCCAGTGACATAGACTCTGTGGAGTATCTTAAGCTGGACCAGCCGCAACCTGGCGGGGATTGCGACCTCCTTAGGGGAGGAGACGGCGTACTGCCAATCCTCATCGTCCAGCTCAAGGCCGTCCCTAGTCCACTGATCCCGCACCCCCAGGAGGAGATCGGTCCGAACGTTCACAAGCTTTTTGTAGATTAGGGAGATTGTGCTCTCCGGCATATGGCCGTCCAGGATCCGGTCCTCCAATGGAGAGGACTCAGGCACCTTTTCCCCCTCAACGAGGACCGACCGCAGCGCATGGCGCACCTGCGCATACCGGAAGTATTCCGTGCCCTCCAGCTCATATTCCGTCCGCAGCTCGTCAAACGACTTAATCCGCCCCTTGGTCAGCATGTCCCCCACCCTGGAGATGCCAATCAGATCCCATTTGTCGAATCCCTTAGAGTGCCAGAGTTTCCCCAGCATGTCTGAGTCATACAACGGAGTGGCGAGGGTGAGCCTATCCTTCCATCCCAGTGAGTTCGTGACTGTCTTCCACACGTGCACCGCCACCTCGGTCGGCCCCGTGAGGGACCCAGCCGGGGGCCTCGAATAAAGTGCTCTATAGTAGCCACCACCACGCAGCAGCCACCGGTCCATAGCAAAGCCAGGGCTAAGCGCCGGACCGTAGACTCCATGATTGATCGCGCTCAGTTGGGAGGCCCAATAGTATCTTCGGATGTCAGGAAGCGCGAGACCCCCATCGTACCAAGGGAGAGTTAATTTTGCTATCGCTATACGCGGGCGGCCGTCCCACAGCAGCGAGCGCTGTAGACTCTCAACCTCCCGAAAGTAGCTGGCCGGAACCAGCTCCTGGGTGTTCTGCAGGGCATAGAGAAAACGGGGAAGAGACATCATTTTGAATAGCACCGCACGGCCAAGGAGGGAAAGCGGCAGCCGCCGCCAGCCCGCCACGTCCCGCCGCAGGCGCGCCAATGGAGGGAGCAGGTTCTTCTCATACCGTACCGTTGGGTCGGCAGAGATATAAATCCCAAGATACATGAAACCCTCCCGGGCGATCTGGATCGGGCAATTCCGCGAGGGAACCGGGACGTCTCCACACAGGGCATACAGATATGACTTACCCCAGTTAATGGTTAGTCCCGAATTCCTCCCGAAGGAAGTCAATATGTTGCAGACAACTATAAGGGACTTCCGGGGTGAAGTGAGATAGAGCAGAATATCGTCGGCATAGAGGGAAATGCGGTCTTCGTGATCAGGGGACCATCGAATCCCCCTCACATCTGGGTGCCATCGTATCCAGGCCGCCAGCGGCTCAAGGGCGAGAGCGAACAACAGCGGCGACAGAGGACAACCCTGCCTGGTACCCCTCCCCAGGTCGAAGGGACGGGACGCCCTACCGTTGACTGCGACTTTGGCGAGAGGTCCTTCGTATAATAGCCTCCCCCAGCCCACAAATCCGGGCCCGAAGCTGAATTTCGCAAGCGCAGCCCACAGGTATGCCCACTCTACCGTATCGAACGCCATCGTTGCGTCGCGCGCAGCCACCATGGCCGGCTCCCGCATCGTCCCCACCCTTGCGATCACTCCGTGGATGCGCCTAAGATTCAAAGCGGTATTACGATGCGGGATGAAGCCAGATTGGTCAGGGTGGATCAGATCACCGACCACCCTGACCAGCCGGTTAGCGAGGATTTTGGCGAGGATCTTCGGCTCAGCATTAAGGAGCGAGATAGGCCTGTATGAGCTGCACCTGTTCCTGGGCTTGCCATCTTTAGGGATGACCACGATCGTTGCCAGGCGCTGGTCGAGCGGGAGGCAGCCCGTCTCCCGCGCCTCCACAAACATAGCTCGCAAATGCGGAGCGATCTTATCCGGTCGGAGTTTGTAAAGCTCAATTGGCAGGCCATTCGGACCCGAGGCCTTGCCCGGACGCAAAGAACGGATAGCCCCCGCAATTTCGTCGACTGTGATGTCGCCATCAAGATCGTCTCTGTCTATGTCGGAGAGGCAAGGCAGAAAAAGGTCGCGCAGGAGCTCACATGAATCCTCCACAGGCCTGTCCGACACGGAGGTACAGACCGTGTGGAAGTAATCCGCAAAGCACTGGACTATGCCATCCGGCTCCGTGACCATGACGCCATCCTCCGTCACGAGGTCCGGCACAACACGATTGACCCGCTCCTTTTTATCCAGCCACGCGATCAACTTCCCGGCCTTGTCCCCGACGTCGTACAGACGGCCCCGCTGTTCCCTACTCAAGGCTTTGGCCGCATCCGTCACGAGGGCCCTGTACTCCGATTGTTTAAGGCTCAAATTGTGCAGCGCCTCCGCCGTGACCCCCCCCTCCAGAGCCAGCTCTAGATCCGCGATCTCCGCCTCAATCTGGGCGACCTCCGCGTCTCTCCGACGCTTGGCCGCTGTTATCAAGGAGAGGGCCTCACCCCTAATCACTGTTTTGAACGCTTCCCACAAAGACACCGCCGACGTGACCGAGCCGAGGTTTTCTTGGAAATAACGATCGACCGCCTTCAGTACCGCACTACGAGTCGTAGGGTCCCTGAAATACCACGGGTTAATTGGGGCCACCCTACCACCCACTCCTCTACCAACATCCATACAGATCCACACCGGAGAATGGTCGGAAATACCCCGTGCCATGTGCCTGGCCTCAGAGACAAAGGAGGCGTGCGCAGCTAGGGTAAGGACATAATCAATTCTGGAGAGACTGCCATGCGCCCCTGAATGGAAAGTGTATTGTCGTTGTGTGGGATGCAACAGTCTCCAACAATCAACCAGCCCAAGGGTATCTACAAAATCAGGAAGCCACTTCTGAGCCCCCCCCGAACTCCTTTGCGGGTGTCTGTCGAGCAAGCCGGAGCCAACCGCATTGAAGTCGCCACCCACCACCAACATTCCCTCTGGGAGATCCAACAATGTCCTCTCTAAGTCCGCAAGTGTAGCAGGCTGCAGTGCAGGGGGGACATAAACCGACACCAGGACCAGCGTCCTGCCCTCCCACCGCCCCGCTACTGCCGCAAAGCGTCCCCTATCGTCAACAGTAGTGGAGTCAACCTCGAATGGCAGAGAGGACCTGACAAGTATTCCCGCCCCTCTAGAACCCGAGGAAAACCCGGAGTGTGCGACAAATTTATAGCCTTTCCTATTGAGTGCATAGCACGTGTTACCAATCAAGTGCGTCTCTTGCAATAAGACAATATCAGGGGTACATCGCTTCAGAAATTGCAGGACAATCCCACGCTTAATACGATCCCCCAAGCCATTTACATTCCAACTGAGTATTTTTAGGCCCCTACCCCCCATCCCAACATGTAAGGAGACCACCACCCCCCGCGTGGAACCAGACCCGAGTCACAGAAGCTTGCATCCTTACGCCTTGCATAACCAAAAACAACAACAACCCCAACAACAACCCCCATCCACCCTGCACCCCTGCGTAAGCTCTAAAGTGCCCCCCAACTTGCAGTGTGCCTGTCGCCCCTTATAACGACTAATCTACAAAAAGAACCCCAGAGGAGGAAAAAGCTCCCATACTGCCCCCGCTACCCCCCGGACTATCAACCTCCCGGGGGAACCGGAGTCCTAGTACTTAAGTCCTGGCTCAGTGTTCATCCCCACCACCGTCTGCGCCACCGGAGCGTTCCACGCCAGTCCGTCCTTGGGGCAATGTGTCCAGCCAGTCTCCGACCATGTCAGGTGACTCAAAAAAGAAAGTCCGCTCTTCGAACACCACACGCAACCTGGCCGGGAAGAGCATGGCATATTTCAGTCCCTTATCTCGTAGCCTTCTCTTGACCGCCAGGAAGCCTTGCCGTTGCTTCTGCACCATCTGGGTAAAGTCCGGATAGAAACTTACGGTAGTGTTCTGGAATGGCAGCGGGCCGGCCACCCGCGATGCTTGCAGAATGGCATCTCGGTCCCTGAAGTTAAAAATCCTGGCGACAATCGGCCTCGGGGGGGCCCCCACCTTGGGCCTCCCGCCAGGGACTCTATGGGCCCGTTCGACAGTAAAGAACTTGCTGAGGCCTTTGGGCGCCAGATGGTTCACCACCAGGTCCTCCACAAACAGGTCAACCGACTGCTCCTCCGAATTTTCCGGGACCCCAATGATGCGCACGTTATTGCGCCTTGCACGGCCTTCAAACTCTTCCAACCGTCGGGCAAAGTGATCATTTGCCGTCCGCAGGGTACGGACTTCCTGCTGAAGGCCGGAGACGTCGCCCAGGAGGCCGGCAGTCTTGAGGTCCAAGGACTGAACCCGCTCATTAGTTTTACCCAGGTCTGCCCGAACCAGATTGACGTCAATCGATATGGCATCCACTTTATGCGCAAGGGTCTCGAATTGTTGCCCAATCGAGGACTTCATCCCTTCGATGGCACCCATGATATCTTGCAGGGTTAGTTCTGCGGAGGGGGGTGTCGCGTCCTTCGAGGCCTCCAGTGTCGGGCCCGATCCGCCCGGAGACCCCTTCTGATGGGCATAACGGTCCATGTTGTTAGTCTGGGTGTAGCCGCCCCGCCTGGTACTCTTGGGCTTCTGTTTTTCGGCGTCCGATTTGCTCGACATCGCAATCTGCCGTGTAGACAATCTCCTTGCCCATACAGAGTAAACAACCATGCAACCAGTGGCTGGCACTACGCACGCCCCATCCCGGGCGCGGTGGAGACTGGAAGGCGAAAGTGCAAGTGAAAGTGAAAACACCTTCCTTCCGCCGACTCTCCCCCAGCACGGCCGCTGTTGTTCAATTAGTGCACGGGCACTGTGCCAACGCAAGTCCCGGGCACCCTTCGGGGAGTAGGCCACAAACTTCCAGGCAGTACAACTTCGGTCTCCGGTGGGCGATTTCGATCTGGACAGCGGCTCTCGCCTCAGCAACGGCTCCCCTACAATATTCCGGGCATCAAAAGCAGGATAATAGACAGGATAGCTGCCGGAGGGAGCGAGGGTCTCGGGAGCTCTAGGCTCACGCGGCCATCTTGATCACGCGCTAAGCTCCTCCTCCCGCTTTTTTCTTTTTTGAACGCAAAGAGGGGTGGTGTAGAAAAGTCCTCATGGAGGTCTTTGATCAAGGGCCAGTTTGAAAGGATCAGTTTGCGAAGTTGGTGTGTGTTCGGGCAAAACGTTGTGACGCAAACTGGCCTATTAATCATCTTCTTTGTTTTTTGCTCCAACAGTGTTTCCCTTGGAGTCCACCATGCTCTCTTAAGGGAGTGTTTGAGTAATTTTTTTGGGTACCCTCTTTCCATTAAACGTTCTTTTAGTTTGTTAGCATGAGCAAAATATTCCTCTTTTTTTGAACAATTCCTGCGGATCCGCAGGAACTGACCGTATGGCAAATTCTGTCTCAAACTTCGAGGATGGTTGCTGGTGTAATGGAGCGCCTTATTTCTATCAGTTGATTTTCTGAAAAGTGTAGTTTCTAGCTGACCCTCCGATTCCTCCACTTTTACATCCAAAAATGTAATAGATTGATTTGATGCCGAACAGCTAAACTTGATGTCTCTCGATCGTTCATTGAGCCATCCTACAAACTCGTCTAGTAGTTGTTGTGTGCCAGACCAAATTAAAAAGATGTCATCTATGTACCGCATGTAGCTGGAAATGTTTGCTGAATACGGGTTGTTGTTGTATATGAAATTGTTTTCATAAAGTCCCATGAATAGCACCGCTAATTCTGGGGCGAAAGGACACCCCATCGCCACGCCTCTTGTTTGAAAGAAAATCTGTGACTCAAATGTAAAATAGTTTTTTGACAGTGCAAATTTGGCAAGTGTCAGGATAAATTCCGTAGGAACTTGGACCGGCCGTTCTCTTTTGCCTAAGAACCACGTTAATGTCTCTAACGCTTGATCTTGGGGTATTTGGGTGTAAAGCGACACCACATCAAGTGTCACCATCAACTGGCTTTTGTTGTCAAACCTGACCGATGCTATTCTGTTTAAAAAGGCTGTAGTGTCTTTAAGATGGGCAGGAATATATAATAGCTGGTGTAGAGGCAGCTGCTGCTGTAGTCGATACCTGGGTGCTAGTGGAGGAGCCGATGCTCAATCCAGTTGTAAAAGGCACCTGCGGATTCTCGAGGAATGCAGCCATCAAGATGGGAATACACTGGGGACATTGCCGAGCATGGGCTCTCAGGGGGTCCAGCCTGGTATTCAAGTTTGTCGGCGTGTCCATTGCAAGTGTCAGACAGAGGTCCAACCCGCATTATTCACCGCAAAACAGGCATCGAAGAACAGGTAAGATGCAGTCCATCCAGACTGGTCTAAACAATAGGAACCAAGAGGCGCTTAATTCCTGTAGGCGAGGTGTGCCTAGATGCTGTACCATGCGTTCACTGTACTTGCACTCCAGGAGTGCTTTTGCCATCTTGTTGGTGATCGGGCCATCCATTGCGTAGCAGATAAAAGACAATCAGGATTCCCGCTATTGATAGCAGGATCAGAGGTAGACCTCCAAAAATGCTTCCAAATATGGAGTGTATAAAGTTTGGAATAATTCCGAGGATTGTCTGGAAGGTGCTTAGAAATCCTGACACTATGGTCTTAAATAGGTGTACAATACCACGCATATCAGAAATATTGAAGATACGACCCACCATTTCTGTGAAATGAAAGGGGAAGTTTGTATGTATATGTGTCTGTATCTCAGTCAAGGTCCATGCGATTTAAAGATCAAAGGTCTCTTGAGTTGAGGTTAAGGTTGAGGTTGTGGAGAAGTGTGGCTCACTGGTTAGAGCAGGCAGACCCTGAAGCAGAGGTCAGACCCGGGACCAGGGTTCAATTCCAGACGCGGCAGGGTCTTGAGCTCAAATGTCCATGGACTCGATAATTCTCGCTTCGGTGCCTGACCTAATCATGGGTTCACACTCTGCAACTCTGGGCATTAAGCTTGCTTAATCTCCACAACGGCCCCCTGCGGCGGGATGCCTGGCTTTCACCTTGGGGATGTCCTGTAGGGGCTATCTCACAGGGAAAAGCCAGGACGGGTTCCCAAGACAAGCGCGGAGATACCCCTTCGGGGGTCGATTCAGGCGCTATATAAGAAACATAATAATAATAATAATAATAAGGGTACTGTTTGCTGTAAAAGCATGGCTTTCAGTCTGCTCAAAGTATCAAATTGTATAAAGGAAACATTCAACGAAGGCCATAACGGCGCCTCCCTGACTGTACTTGTTGGGGGAAACAATACTTGCAGACAGCTAGTAACCCTGGAGTTCACAGTGACCAGATAGGCAATGCCCGGAAGCATCCCACAACAACCTTGATTGTTCAGCATCAAGTAACTCCCATTCGAGAGCAGCTCGAATACCGGTGTAATCACGGCAGTTGGAGTCCCTTTCATGTGGCAAGACAAATTCACTACCGAACCATTACATGCTCCGTGCAGTGAAATGTCCTGGCACATGAGAGAACCGCTCAAAGCGTTTTTGCAGTTTGTACCACTTAGAAACACTTCTCGATCCCTACTCCGGCATCGAAATCTATATGGTAATTCCCAGGATACCTTAAAGTATTCCTTACCCACTTTTCATATTTGACCCCCTGCCTCTGTTCAAGGCAATATTGAAACTGAAAAGTAGTGACCAGTAGAGTTATGTGGCGGTGGATAAGCTACTCCGTAGATGGAGATTCCGCTAGTGTAAATGGTAGTCAGTCCAGTTTTTCAATACGCAGCATTGTATATTTCGCTCCACTTTGTGTAATTTCAACCTGTTTATCTGTTAGATTATATTCAGAAAACAGAGACGTACTGTTGATAAAACGCCAAGGCACATAGCCTGCATGGAAAGATTGCAGCATCCAGCTTAATAGCATAATAGAACGTAACTGAGATTGCCCATGTTGTAATATGGCTGAATCTTGTTCCAGTATATTTATCGCAGAAGATACAATGTTGCCTAAGGAATATATCCTGGAGGACAAAGTTGTTAACATATTGTTTACCACTGCTAGAGATTTCTCCAAGTTAATACGGTCTATTTCCCCTATCCTCTCTGCAGCCTCTTGTTGAGATATTTTCCAGATTTCATTATAGGCAGCATAAATGCCAGCATATATGAAATGTTTGGTTTGTTTACGATGTTTCCTGGGACCTTGTAGAAAATCCCTACGATCCATGTCCTGTGAGAGTAAGGATAAGTGTTGTTTCACTTCTGTGAGTGTTGAGGTTTCTAGCCAATCAAGGCACAACTTCCCAACACTGTAGGATGTCACTTCCCCTGGGTGTTCTCTTTGTAAATAACGTGGATCTGGCTTATGGATACTAAACCCTTCGGTGGTATCCCAGAATATTTTCTGACATCTGTTTGTGTCTAAGGGCCAAACCAACCATTCCTTCCAATTAGGGTTTGATCTATTGTACTGCAAAAATGTCATCTATTTTTTCCCCTTACTGTGAAGTTGAATTTTGCCACCCCCACCCCATCTGTGATGGTGTTGGAAACCGAGGTGTGTTAAAGTCCTTGTTCTTGGCTAGTCCGAGACAGGATGTGTGTTGCACAGTTTCATTTAGAAAAATCATCTGCCGTGGAATGAGGCATGCTCTAAATAGCGCTTCTGTTCCCTGTACTTGCCAGTCTTTAGAACCCCAAACTGATTCTAAGTCTATTGTGTCCTTCTATAGGTCAAAACCCTGTTCAGTCAGTTAGGCAATAAAGGCAGCAGAGTAAATCGGTTTGGTGTTGGTCAGCAAAATTTTCAGCGCCGATGTCGGTGTAACCTTATAATAATATGAGGTTGGGTCAGTAGTGTTAAACCCTGAAAAATATGAAAATGTCTGTGCAAATATTGGGGAAATACTTTTAGGAGGTGTAGGGCAATGTTCCCACTGATGGTACTCAAAACATTTTCTAGGTGAAATAGATGTGTGCAGAAAATGATGACCATAATGTTGGTAACAGTACAACGTGTTAGTCTGAAATACCTTCTAACATTTCGGTGTTCGGAAATGCAGCAGTTTTTCCTAAATCAGACAACAAGTTATTAACAGTCTCAGTGTCCCAATCATCAGAAAATGTACTGGAGGTAATGATCTCACTTAATGAAATGTTAAATACATGTAAAAAATGTTAAAAGTTCAGTAGGACCGAATATTTCGAAATCAACCTTGTCCCACACCATCCGGTATAGGAACCGCTGTGATGTTCACTGATGACAAGTCCCTTTGTTTACGATAAGACGATTGATGTGGGTTTAAAATCAAATTAACTTTTTGGGCTGTAGAGCTCTGTTGAAGGTATCGTCCATTAATAAGCATGCTAAAAGTGATAACTAAACCTAGCCAGAAAAGAAAAAATAGTATCCCAGTAATTACCCAGAGCTCTAACCAAGGTGATACCAGGTAAGTCTTTTTGAAAAAGTTCAGAAAGTCTTTCATTTGCTGCTTGAATGATTTTTGGGCTTGCTTCGTTTCAGGTTCACTTGGATCCAAAAAAACATATCAAAGTTCATGAAGTAGCCAGAAGCAGTTCGATCAATTGTTGGAATTGCATCAGGATTTGTTGAAATCGTATTTTGCTATCGTCGAGGCATGTTGATGTAGACGTCTGTATTCGGTCTAATTGCAACTTGAGTGTTGTTTTGAGTTTCATTACGATGATGAAGTTCGGATTTAAGGGGAACGAGTTCCATAGCATTGTTGCATAGTCCTTCATTCCATAAAGGAGGCTCTTCAAACGTGATGAGTCTTTCTGTTTGAACTTCTTGTATTGTAGCTAGAGGAGGGTGTCTGCTACTGTGGAGTCCATGAGGCCTACTCTTCAGTATCGGCCACATAGTGTGGTTTGATTAAGTCAATTGAGACAAAGCTTTTCTCCTTTTTTCCGGCAAGAGGTGGCAAAAATATAGTTCTTGTTCCTTGTACTGCTAGGATCGGTACAGGTTTTCTGTAGGATGGCCCAAATTATTTTTTGTCCACTATTTCCTCCTATGACCAGATCCCTGTCCTTTGGGATCCAGACAGTTCTTGCCGTGACTGCCTTGACTTCCCCAGTGGCGGTCTATTTTATGTGAACGTTACTTTGTCTTGTCCTGGATTCACTTGGATCCTGTAAAACAGCCAAACGATCATGGATATCAAATGCTTTTCCATCCGCCACTTCGCCTTCACATTCAAGATCAGGTACCCACATTCTCGTCCCAAATAGGACCTCATATTGAGTTACACCCCCTAGAGAACTTCTTGCCTGGTTGTTGAGGTCTCTCTGTACCCCCATATAAGTGATTGACCCAACTACCGCCCTTGCCTAATACCCTAGCTGTTAAAGATTGCTTTGAGTCCCTGTTTTTCAACTCCACAACCAATTTTCCCTCAGGATGGTATGGAGAGGAGTACCGCAATGCTACGCCCATACTTTTCATGGCCTCTTTGTAAGCCCAAGAGCTAAACGCCGGGCCACGGTCAGAATGTAGCGTGCCAACTTCGCATGTCCCTATAAAGACTAGCAAATCTTTGATAACAGTTTAAGCGTCAGCTGAGCGCTGAGGCCATACCCATAGGAATCTTGAGCATGAATCCACTGCCACCAAGACATACTTGTAAGCCACATCAGATTGTAAGGGGCCGCAGTGGTCCAGATACACACAAGCAAGAGGGTTGTCTGATTTTAATAATGGTGTCTGTGCCGGGCGTGTTATGGTGGAGCCTTTCATCTGTTGGCAGATGTCACATTTCAAAGACGTAGTCTTTGGTTTGTTTTGTTAGTCCTGGCCACTAATAGTGTGTTTCAATAAAGAAATAGTCGCTGTAACCCTTGTGTACTGCAATAATCAAACCTTGTCTACGATCCATATTTGGTGTTACTCTGTCCCCCACTCCAGAAATCTGAGCATATGGAATGTTGTTCGCATCTAACTTGTAGGAGTACTTGGAGTGGAAATTTCTTTGGTACTGCTGAGGTGCCCTTGTGTGAAGCAATGACAGCCACCATTATCTCGCCGTCTATTCTCATTTTAGAACGAGTGATTGCAGCTACGGAAGCCGTGCGTACAGCCCCCTTTGCAGCTTCATCAGCCAATGAATTCCCTTCAACGTGAACGACATCACGTTGATGACTCAGTGTGTGCATCACGTGAGCCCGTGGTAGTTCGTTTTTCAACTCAACTACCTGTTCCTATAGCATTTTATGCTTAATTGTGACGCCTTTTGCATCTTTAAGCCTGTTTTGTTCCCAATGATATCAGTATTCATTGTATGACTGTACACAGTAAAAAGAATCACACACTATTAGTGTGGGGAATTCGTGATCCGTATTTACAAGTGTCAGTATCAGTGCTTTTAACTCTGCCAACTGAGCCATGCAGTCTCCTAGAGATTGCATTTTAGTGCAACTTGGATGGAACTTTCGGTCCCGCATGATATTGATAGCACGCGCTGCGCTGTATTGTTGTTTACTCCCTATGTCTGCCTTTGAATATTCTAAGAGAGAGAGGATCGCCCTCCGCTTGACAGGGTTATTGAGCCCCTGCACATTCAGGGTGAGAATACTAAGTGTGGTGGGTGCCATCTAGAGGAGGAAGAACCATAGGCATATCTGGTTACCAGGGCCTGTTGAGTAGGGATGTGTAGTCAGGGAAGTGAGCCTAACAGGGCTAACATTAAAAGACAGTGAACGATGGCCCCCAAAGAAAATTAAGTGAAAAGAGAAAAACACCAAAAAGACAAGAACCACCATGTTGTGAATATGAACGAGAACTGATCTGTTCCATGAAGGAGAGTGAAAGCAAACTCCACCAGAGGGGAAAGGGAAAGCAACAGGCAGCTAACATCTTGAACAAGGTAGTCCGTCATCCCAGGATGACCAGGAAATGTTCGTCAAGGTGTCCATAGAGTGGCCAAAACTGTACCCTCCCCGCCTCAAATGAACTGGCGGCTCCTTCTAGAGTCATGAGGAATGAGTTTTTGCGAGCTTTCCCGGGAGGGAATCCAGGGTCGCCCTCTGACTCGGAATTTAGGGCGTCTTCGGCGCCGCTGCCAGTCCGATAGCAGAACACCCACGACGGGGCTCGAGCCACGGGTTCCCCCCTCCTCCTCCGGGACCTCGATGCCAAGAAGTTTGCAGGCCTCCGACAGGGAGTGAAGCTGGTACTGTTTCCCGTCTAAGCGGAAGATTAGTCGTAACGGGGGCCCCCAGGAGTAAGAAATGTCCAGTTGGCAAAGGTGGGACATGATGGGGCGAAAAAGCCTGCGTTTCAGCAAGGTGATCGCTGCGAGATCTTGGTAAAGGGTAGGGCTTTGGTCCTGGTAAGTAATTGGGTGCATGGCTCTCGCATTGCGAAGGATCTCTTCTTTTGTGCGAAAGTCTTGGATGCAGGCCAGGATATCAGCCTGGGCCGCTCTGTCTGCCATGGGAGGCCCCATCCCATGGGCTCTGTCAATCTTGATATCAAAATCAGGAGGGTTCCCCAGGTCGTGGTTGAACAGCTCCCTCACATATGCAAAAATGTCCCCCGCTTCCGCATTTGTAGCAACCCTCCAAATTCTAACGTTATGCCTCCGAGAGTGGTTTTCGAGGTCCTCAGGGTGCGCCTTAAGGTCCACCTGTTGCTCATGAATGCGGATAACCTCTTGCTGGAGCATGGAGAATTCCGTCTCCCTGCTGTCCCCTTTCTCCTCGAGCGCTGCAACCCATTCCCAGTGTAATCAACATCCCTGTGAATGTCCTGGATCTCTGAGGTGAGATCGCGCTTCACCTTCTGCAGGTCCTCCCGGAGCGCCGTGAAGAGAGAGACCCAAGGAAGGCACGCTTCACTGGCTCCTCTCGTGCATCTCCCTCATCTTGGGAGGTCCGACTTGGGGTCCTTCTGTCTTTCTTGGCTTGGGTGGAGGTCATAGCCCGGCTCGGTGTTGCCGGGGTCGAGCCAGTCAGACCCACCCTCACGAAGTGCTGGAGTAAGGTCACGCCAGTCAGGTACGCGCACAACGGGTTGGCCCACCGGTGCTTCACTCCCTGTGCAAGGACCACGGAAAGCTGACTGCAGGGTGCAGCAACAGAAATATCTCTGCACCCAACACGCTCCGCCTCTCAGGCAAGTGACACCCCAGGCTCTCTCCCCCGCCCGGGCCCACCCCAGGCTCGCTACAGCACACTCTAGGGAGATGGTGGAGGCCGCCACTCCCACCTCTTCCAGGCAAAGTCTATGGCCCACAGGACCACGAACAGGGGCCCTCGACGCTTCTCTCGCACCCAGGGTCCACCGGTCACAACGGCCCTCAATGCAGGCCTGGGCACCACCCAACAAGATGGCGGTGCGCCGCTGCGGCCGCAGACCCTCGGCCCGCGCCTCTGGCATCAATGCCGGGGCAGGTCCAGTCCAACAGAGATCGCACCGTGGGAGTCTGTAGTGGCAGACCTCTCCTGTAGAAGCGCACCCCCCCAAGAGTTAAAGGGGGGCGCGGTACAAGCAGTCTATCGGCCGGGGCAGGATTGCGGTGTATGTAGGGGCCAGGCCGCTGAGATGGTGGAGAAATCGGGGCCTCGAACAGGGTCCACCCTAGAAGTGGCCGTAGCGGGCAGACTCACCTCGGCCTCCCACTCCATCCTTAAAGCACCGGCCAACAGGCTGTCCCCCGCAGGTGTGGTTCCCCTCCGCTTGTCAGCGCCCGCAGAGCCCCTGCAGTCCGAGCGGGCGTCTGCTCACCGCTGAGCTCCCACAGTGGATGGGCCGCCTCCTCCCGGCAAGATGGTGGGTTAGAGGTCGCAGCACTCGCTCGTCACCCAGCCTCGATAGTGGTGGCCTCGCTGTCCAGCCCAGAGCGGCTGGGTGGGCAGTCATCAGCTGGGAGATGCCACAGGAAGCCAACACGGCCCGGAGGCCTCAGGGTCAGCCCCCCGACCGCCACAGGAGCAACGCCGTCACCAACCACGGGACCCCACCGCTCAACACCAGCTCCCGATCGGGAGCCGGCTACTCGGCCTCAGGGCACCGGAATCAGCCCCTCCTCAAACTCAGATGGTGCGCTGCTGTTGGAGGTCACCGCTTGCTAAATTTCGTGCAGTGAGTGGCTGTGATGCGGTGCTAAAATACGGCGGTCGGTGGAGAGGTAGCGAGGCACGTCCTTCCTCACCGCCATCTTGGCCATGCCCCCAGGGGCTATATTTTGGCAGAAAAATCTATTTGAGATATCAAGTGCGGTTTTGTATTTTTTCAAATACAATGTTATTCATTAATGCAGCACTGTTTGCATTTTGGACAGCAAATGTCTTTATGCATGAGTTTAAATGTCTATAATCTAAAACTAAACAATATGTGTTGTCTGGTTTTGACACGGGAAACAAAGGATTGTTCATTGGTGAGGTGCATGTTTCAATCACCCCTTGGTATTCAAGTTGTTCTAAGATCTCCCTGACCTGTTTTTTAGCATCTTGCTTTATTGGGTATTGCCTCTGAGCATTTGGTGAAACTTTTAATGGGATCACGTGGTGGGTTGAATCCTCATGATTCTTATAAAATGCTGGAGCTAGGGCTACTGCCCTCTCCCGTGCATATGCATGTTTAAGATGTATGGGAACGAGGTCTGAGAATGCTGGAAAAATGATATCTTCCCCCCCTAGGGCACTCCATAACTAATGCTAACGGCCAGTCTTGTTCTGCTAATAGAATGTCATTACCAGATGACAGATTTTCCCAAAAGAGACCTTAAACTTTCCTGGACTTGTCCCCCTCTATTTGGAGTGTTATTTCATCTAACTTATATGGGACGCTCACCCTTGTGTCTGGTGTTTCCACCGTGATGTAATAATTCAAGTCCGCTGTCACCAGAAATTCCATCAGGTTCTGGTGAGCTATTGTTACTTCTGCCGCACTGTCTAGCATCATCAGAGCCCATTCCCTGTTCAGAAGCTGTGTCCTCAGAATTCTGGGCATGTCTGATCTTCAGGCCTGCAACTTTCTTTTTCTTAAATTGAGGTTTTAATTTTGGCTTGTCTTCTTTTTTGGAAGTGTAGTCTTGAGCGTGCTGCTTGTCTCTGGACTTTGTACACTCTTCTTTGTGTTCTGACCGTCCTTCTCTCTCTGAGTTTTTTGTCGAGCCCTGAAAGGAACGAGAGGAACGTGTATCAGTATCCTGATACCTGTCAGGTTTCCTAATATTATCCCTATTCCTGAGATTATACCTCTTTTCAGAGGGCTTCTGTGGTGATCTACCTCGGGATTCGGATCTCTTTTCTCTAAAATGTTGTTGTTTTTTTATTATCCCACTTCTTTTTAGAAGAAGCCGATGTCTGCTTTGAAGTGTCCTTTTCAGGACTGCCCATCAGTTGTGGTTTTAAAGCTTTCTCACCCGAACTGTCTCTGCCTAATTCTGCATATGCAGTTTCAATTATTTTGGGCAGTTTGTGTTGTTGATCCAACGGACTGTACTCCCTTAGGCGTTGGCGGATTGCCACTGAAGCAGCTTCCCCTTTAATATTAGCTAGTATTATGGCTGATACCTGGTCATAGTTATTTAGTAACATCATCCCCAAGTTCAGAGCAGACTCTGCTCCATACTCGTTCTCTATTTGTCTTAATACATCCGTTATCACCGCTAATGAAGGAATACCATGAGTTCTGGTATATATGGCAGCAAAAACTGTACCCCAAGTGGTGCAGTCCTCTACTTGTGGTGTTATCCCCATGGGCTAGCAGATTGTTAGCATTCCGTGTTTTTCAAACGGGGTAGTATTCGGGAATACTGCTTCGAGCTGAGGTATTTTCTGAGCTACCCAGAATGGCATTACCGCGTGTAGTGTTTGTGGTGTAATTTTAGTTCCTGTACTCTGATGTTGAGTTCCATTTGTTGCAACTGTTGTTGGTTGGACTGTGGAAGTCCTCATGACAAATTGTGTCAGGTTTCTGTAGATTCTAATTAAATCTTTGTGTTGGATGAGTAATTCTGGCTGTGACATTGTTTCAATGTCAGGATGAGGTGTGTAGCCTGCTAATATAGGCCATGTTGCACCTGGTCTTCCTAACGGACCAAGCCTTACTCTTCCTGGTCGAGCATGAGCCAGCGCGCAAGTGCTGCTCTGCAAAGAGCTGTGGTAGTTCAGTACGGAGAGAAGCTTCGCCCATTCCCCTGATTTTTCATTGCCTTGTGTGTTTGTCCTTTGTAAATGCTGTCTTCTGATTTATTAAGACACTTGTTAGTCCTTCCTTAGTACAGCCATGTCGTCATTTGTATCCTCCCATGCCTACTGGCCCCTTTACTTGGTTGTTACACGGAGCGCGTGTGTACTATTTCCTTTTGGAGCCGGAGCCCGCCGCAGAACATTGACCAGTTAATGTATGCTTTGGTGCCTTCTACTCCCCTCTTGTTGTCCGTGCCTTCTTTTCCCCTACCCCCCTCCCGCTGTCCGTGCCTCTTCTCCTCCCCCACCCCGCCGCCCACCCTCCCGTAGTCCATGCCTTCTCTTCTCCTCCCCCACCCCCACGCCTGCCCTCCCGAAGTCCATGCCTTCTAATGCAATAGGTCTCGCGTAAATGCTTGTCTACTTTTTTGGTTAGTTCAGTTTTAATATGTTTATATACTGTGTTACTTGCAAAGTAACAAATTCAGAGCTGTGCGAGAGGTATGCATGACAATCCGTCATGTACATTTTTGTAGTGTAAATGAAAGATTTAACATTAGTCTAACGAGTGAGCTGTAGGCTATTTTCTCAACAAGCATTGCCAAAACCAATTGGTCTGAGTTTCATACACACTTGGCAACATTTAGACATAGCTACGAGGAAGATTCAGTAAAAAATAAAAAATGATGTGGCCTTGAATTCCTTATAAACTTGTATTGGAGTGGGGAAGTTTTAACAGGGGAGAAAGCTAATGTACGAGCATTTCTTGCAGTAAAGTTCCTCATAAATCGGGTAGGTTGGCAGGTATATTACTTTGACAAGACAAGCAAACAGAGGCATGCAAAGATTTGTTTCTGTGTGACAGCATCTAAAAGACCTCACTATTGGCTTTGGTGGTATTGTTAATGGTGAAGGTGTTGATGTCTGTGACGTGGTATTGATTGTGGTAGAATTCTATTGGTGATGGTATTCGGGTGGTATTGTAGTGCTCGTTTCAGTAGGATTGTCACTGTAACAGTGGTTGTCTTGGTGGTGTGGTATTGCTGGTGGTATTGGTGGTGGTGGAGGGGCCATTGGTTACATTGGTGGTGCCAGAATTGGTACTAGTGATGGTGGTATTGGTGGTGTTGATTTAGGTATAGTGTATGGTATTTGTGATGGTACCCGTGGTGCAATACAGTGGTGGTATTGGTATAGTGCTGGTGGATGTGCGGTATTTTAGATATACTAAACATAAAACAATTAGCAGGCCATGTTATGGGAATATCAAAAGTATTGAAATATGCCCATTGCAGTATCAAATATTGCTTTCTGTATCCAATGCTTGTATGAGGCAAACAATGAACTAAAAGTGTCATGGTATTGTATTCATTTTTGTTGTAAAATAGTCACTCATGCATTTTAATGCAAGTGCTCGTTAGGAGATGGAATGAGATTTTTTGAATACATTGGACGGCCTATAATATGTGTTGAGTGAGAAATCCTCCAAGCTGATCTAAGATGTGTATCCAACGCGTCAACTGATTGGCTGATGATACTGAGTATGATCCAAATAAGCCAATGGTAAGAGCCCACGCGCAGGAGGCTTGCAGACAGCTGTGCTGTGAATGCAGACCTTGAAAGGCAGGGATGACTGGGGTAGTTAGTTACCGAGTCAGTTTATTGACATTACTGCATCGCATTGAACTGACTTTGACTCTGTCCCTGTTATGTCTGCCTCTCAGCAATACATTTTTAATGGTAATGTACAGTTGCTGTTATAGAGATATTTGACATGAGATGGAGTTTCCTCCTCTTTGCAGTGGTGAAAGTATGTACTCACTGTGCCTCAGCATGATAGAAAAAGATTTGAGCTAGCATGATCTGCACATGACATAAAACAGAGCCCCAAGGCAGCACTTTAGAGGAAATGCCCATTAAGAGTTCAAGCACTTGCTGTAGCAATGGGGGGGCCTGCCCACCTCTTTCAGAATGCATCTTTGCTATCTAGGCAACCTTGCTGTCTGTTATGCGACCGATGTACACAAGGGGTTAGAGCAGCTACCCTTTTTAAGGCAACCCATCCAACACAGAGTCCACTGAGGTTTTTCCTGCCTGCATCCTCCTGTCCAGCATGACATTCCCTGGCAGGAAAAGTGAAAATGATGATGTCCTTACAGCCTTCGGCCCACCAACAGGTAAGTGAGCCCTTACGACATCGCGTTGATGGCGGACGGGATTGAAAGGATGCATGCCAACGACTCCTGGAGAAGAATACATTAATAGCAATTGCTTTTAGCAGGAGCATCAGCTCACCAAAGAAGGGAATGTGGTGATGATTGTAATTCTTTATCCTCAAACAGGCTAACATGCTAGTAGGTTTAACAGTGTCAGCCATTGTTCCATTCTACACATTAAAAATGTGCTGATTTGCAATATCTGACTATTTCGCTTGTCAGACTCTCAATATATATATATATATATATATATATATATATATATATATATATATATATCAAGGTACAGGGGTTTTGCAAAACATGGCAAGATTCTCTGAGAAGAACTATGTTGGATAGATTTAAGGAACAACACACAAGATGCAGAGATTGGAAAGATTAACACTATGCACATAGAGGAGACTTTCTTCACTCAAAATAAGTACAGTGCACCAATTTCTCTGCTTGTCCAGAATGTACCTTACAACTTCCCCAGGACTCTTTTTTTTTTTTTTTTTGAAGTTTTATTCAACAGTGTCTGATTACAAAAAAGTCACAAAATAGCCAAACTTTATACAGTAAAAGAAACATAGCAAACATAAATTCCCAGACTAAGACTATTAACATTCATCACTATTCAAATCCATCCGGTTATTGGCGCCCATAATTGCTCGCCAAATTGGTTTCTTCTATGACCCTTCAATTTATAGAGGGCCATTTCCATACGGTATAAAGCAAGTATCCTTGCCCTCCATTCAGAGAAAAGGGGTGGATCCGGGCTCAGCCACTGTGAAGTTATACAAAGGCGCATCACAGCCATACATAAAAATAGAAAACCCCTATATGGATCAAACTAAATACCAAAGAGGGCAAAACCCGGATTAAAAACCACCGAAATTTTTAGGGAGGAATAAAAAAAAGTTGCAATTCAGATAGGAAAGGGGCCAATGAAGGACACAAGAAAAACATATGTGCAGCATCCGCTGCAATCTCCCCAGATCGGGGACACTTATCTTCCCTACCCGACTTCTGTTTTGCAATCTTGGCTGGAGTATAATAAAGATCAAAAATTGACATAAAACACTGACTCTTCAGACTTCCGGATAGCAAGATTAAGCTTGTCAGTTCTAAAGACTCCTGTAAATCTATGTGCTGAATTCCAAGCCTTCTTTCCCATTTTAGTTCCTGCATAAAGAGGTCATCTAGCTGTCCTCGAGTAAATTAATGATATATTTGCGCCAACTTCCCCCTACGTAATACAGCCTCAAGAATTTGAATTCCCTCTAAAGAACAAATACCCTTCATTATACTTTTATCTAGATAACTTTGCAGCAGTAAATATTTTAAAAAGTCACCCTTATCTAAATCAAATTTTACTCTCAGTGAGGCATACGACATTATTTGGCCATGTTCATATAAATCACCAACAGTCCGAATGCCAACAGTACGCCACTTCCGGGCAACAGAGTCTATAAGGACTGTTGAGAAAGCCCCTGGGAGACCAATCGGAGTAAAACAATTAAATTCCTTTATCTTACACAACAAGCAGATCCTCTTCCAAACAAAAAATGCTGCTGACAAAATTTTAAATCTAGTTTTTTTGTAATAACTTGGCTCAATAACCCTAACTAATAAATACCGTGCTTCTAGACCCAAAACGAATTCAAAAATAGAGGGAAAAATAGCCAAGTCCTGGCTAATCGTGTCTCCAAAAATCAAAATTCCAAAGTGTTGAAGCATCAATGCATAATAATAAAACCGAAAATTAGGGATAGCCCACCCCCCACGAGCAATAGGAAAATAAAGCCATTTCATAGCTCTTCTCGCCCTCTGATAACTCCACAAAAACCGAGAGCACATCCTTTCAATCCTCAATAATAAAGAATTAGGAAACAATAGCGGAACAGCCCGGAAAACATATAAAAACTTCGGAAAGATTAGCATCTTAATAACATTACTTCTCCCATAAAGTGATAAGTGCAAATGATCTAATCTCTCCAAAGTCTTATTAGACTCTAAAACAATAGGATCCACATTTCAGGCAGGAATATCCTGTACTTTTGCCGAGATTATAATACCCAGATAAACTGCCTCAGCAACAATTTTAGGGTCTGCTGGGCGTCCCTTTTCCGAGTGCAGGATCTGGGTCTTAGCTAAATTCAGCTTATAGCCTGAAAACTGAGCAAATTCGTTCATCAGAATCTCAATTCTAATTAACGCGGTAGCCACATCCCTTGTCAATACCGCAAGGTCATCCGCATAGGCTAAAACTTTTACATCATGTAACTGAGGTTTAACAGGAATAATTAACAAGTCGTATTCCAGTTTACAAATCAGCGGCTCTATATAAAGGGCAAACAGAAGGGGCGAGCAAGGGCATCCCTGTTGAGTGCCCCGTAACACTTTAAACTCCTCCGTTTCCACCCCAGAAACCCTTACTGTGGCAGCCGGATTTATATATAAAGTCTGTATAGCCCACAAAAAAGTCAAAGGGGAATCCCTTCCAAAAAAGAACTTCCCACAGGTAAGCCCAGGAGACCCTGTCGAATGCCTTTTCGGCATCCAACAGGGCCACGCCAACCTGAGAGTCTGTAGCCTGTGCCCAATCCAGCAAGGATATAACCCGGGCAATGTGGTCGGTGGTCCCCCGTCCTGCAATAAAACCATGCTGACGCAATGAGACAATTGAGGTGATGACTTCAGCGATTCTCTTGGCAAGGAGTTTCGAATAGATTTTACTGTCTGAATTTATTAAAGATATGAGCCTAGTTGTAGCCCATCCTTCCCCTTCTTCTTGAAGACCATAATTGTCGTCTTAGACCATGAGTCCGGCGAAAATCCTTTAAAAGCATTTTTCATTAGAGCCACTAACTCTGACCCCAACTCTGCCCGAAACTTGCTATAAAACTCCAAAGGTATTTTATCAGGGCCCATTGCTTTGCCACTTGGAAGTGAGAGGATAGCAGCCTCCACTTCTTCTAGTGTAATTGACTCAGATAGAATATCTTTCTGCTCTTCTGTTAAGGAGGAGGAGGCAATCCCTGCTAAGTAACTATCCGCCTTATCCGTGTCCTCATTAGAATATAGATTCTCATAAAAAATTTGAAAAGCTTTCCTCATCCCTTGGGGCGATTCCTGGAGTACTCCCTGAGTATCTTTAACTTTAAGGATTTTATTCTGCACCTCTCTTTGTCGAAGTCGATTGGCTAATGCTCTTCCAGTCTTCTCCCCATACTCATAGCATTCCCTTTTATATAGCTGAAACTTAGCAGCCACCTCCTCAGCAAACTGTTGAAATAAAGCAGATCTATTAATAGCAAGCCTTCTCAATATCTCAGTCAAGTCCGCTTCCTCTTTAATTTTTTTATCCACCTCACGTTCAATATTACCTAGCTCCCTAATGCGATTTGCCAAAACTGCCTTCAATTTCTTGCGTTTATAAGCTGCAAAACTAAGCGTCTCACCCCTAAGTCCCGCCTTAAAAGCGTCCCATACCGTCCCTTCCGGAGCAGAATTCCTATTAATCTCGAAAAAGCATGGAATCCATACCTTAATATGATTACAATACTCAGTATCGGACAGCAGTTTTCTGTCAAATGTCCACTCATAATTCCGTGAGGTAACTAAATCCAACTCAATTTTTAAAACTAAAGGATTATGGTCAGAAATAAACCTTGGGAGAGTAAATATATTCGCCCTACTCAGCAGAGAATTAGAAACAAAAAAGTAATCCAATCGAACCAATTTTTTATGAGGGGCAGAGAAAAACGTGTAAACTGGTTGATCCACATTAAGTTCGTTCCAGGCATCAAATAATCCTTGATCCAAGGCCAGTCTACGCACACTTTTGTATACTCTGGGCTTCCTACCAAGATAGGCCTGATTGCTTTTGACATCAAACCCCCCATCCAAATGTATGTTTAAATCCCCGCAGATTACAAACGATTGTGGCCAGGTGGACAATTCTAAATTAATCTTATCAAAAAATTCGGCCTCATCTAAATTTGGACCATATACAGTGCAAATTGTAAACGTTTTACTATTAAAAATAACCTCAGCAAGTACCCAGCGCCCCCACTTGTCCTCCTTAAACTTCCTAACCGCTAATACCCCCTTCTTAGAAAGAATAGCAACCCCCGTGAATTTATTGACTGACGAGAGCAGACAACCAGGTCCATACCTAAAGCCTTAAGCCAACCTCGGTTCGACCATGCTATATGCGTCTCTTGTAAACACAAAACATCCCAAGACAAGTCATGCACTATTCTAGCCAAAACCCTCCTCTTGTTAGAATCATTCAGACCACATATATTGAGAGAACAGATTGTAAGTTTACCCATTTATATTGCTGCAAGTTTCCCCAAATACAACACTTCTCGTCCCCCAATACTCCCCCCACTGACAATCAGCATTCCTTCTCTGACTAAGACACATTATTGCTAATATCAAACGAGTACTGAAAAAATAAATTGAGGAATACCCTCCAGACCGATACATGAAGTAATCTTCCACTGCTGAAATTTTCAACCCCAACCTCCCCCTTAATCCCCCCACCCAGTGCAAACACCCCCAACCCCCCCACCTCCCCACAATCACCCTGCCACCCCATGAGGCATTGGGATCAAGTCCCTTGCGATGCAGAGTCGGGCGCCCACCCCTCCCACTCCCCTGTCTCCTCTCCCAAAGCAGAACTAAATCTAGTAACTGCAATTCAATTTCTCCATACTGTACAAGAAGAATAATGCATTCATCGGTTAAATGTTCTAAAGTCTGAAGAAACTCCTTGGCCGATAACTCATCAAAAAGCATCATTGTCCGCCCTTTAACAACAATCTTCAACCGCGACGGGTTCAGGAGGAAGACTTGGGCGCCTTTGTCCTGGAACTGTGAGATCAGCTGTCGCATCCTCCAACGTAGGTCAACTGTGGGCTGACAAAAATCACGAAAAAATCACAGTCCTACTCAAAATAAGTACAGTGCACCAATTTCTCTGCTTGTCCAGAATGTACCTTACAACTTCCCCAGGACTCAGGAGTTGTTTCACCAGAATGAACTGAGTTCTGGTGTATTTTATTTGCGCATAAAAATCACCCAGTTTAAGGCAAAAAACGTTTGACAAGACAATATTGCCAGGCGTTATCTCTGTGCCTACAGTTCCCAAGGCCACGAACCACTCAAGCCCATGGTTTGTGATGGAAAGATAGGTTTATCAAACACTGTTGACTCTGTGGGAAGACATGGGTGAGCAGTCATTGCATAGCTCAAGGGAGGTGGAGTAGGGTGTGGCTAGATGAAGTACCACACAATTATCACTGTTGCCCAAAAAAAAGCTGTAAAACCTTTACACTATAAGAGGTCATTCAAAAAGTAGAAACATAAACAAGAGGTATGCTATCCCTGCCTTCCTGCAAAGGCAAAATACCTGCACACCATGGTGATTTTTAGGTGAAGCCTAGGCAGCGCATTCGCTGCTCTGCGAGCCATGCTGTATTCGGGTACCGAATAGAAACCCCGACCACTTTGTTATTGGCTTGTGTCATTGTCCTTCATAAATGCTGGCTTCTGATTCAATAACAGGCTTGTTCGTCCCTCCTTAGTACCACCTTGTCTTCATTCGTAACCTCCCATAAGGACTGGCCCTTTTACTTCGGTTGTTACACAGTGAGTCTTTTTTACTCTGTAAGCACTATTTTATTTAAATAGTTTCTCCTACTCCAGCCACGACATGCTTTCATGCAACATTCAGCGCGCCATGCACGGTTTCACGTTCTTAGCAGGCCGGGACAATGGCGGCCGCTTCTTTGAATAGGTCTTGCATTTACAAGAGTTTGAGCTATTGGGATTGTAAATGACAATGCCTTTTATTTATGTGTTAATTATCAAAACAGATAAATAAAAGGCATTGTCATTTACAATGCCAATAGCTTAAACTCTCGAAAATGCAAGACCTATTGCATTGCAAATGCTTGTCTTCTGCATAGTCTTTAATAGTCTTTAATGGTGCTGGGGGAGGTTGTTGCATTCAGCTGCCATTTGAGGCAGGCTTCTTATGGAGGTCCATACATCTGCTCCTTGGGCTACTGCAGAGGAGCAAATGGCTGGAGCACATTTCACTTTGGAGTCTTGTAAACAGAAAATGAGGCCTTGGAAAGCTTTTTCTTTTAAATTCTGAGTTTTCCTCTTTTCTTTTTAAATTATGTTCCGAGCATACTGAGTGAAATATAATATTTGGAAGAAAACAGGCCATTTATTAAGATTCATAATAATAAATTTAATGTACAGTAAAGTACCTTAAGATATGTGTTTACTTTTTCTCCAGTGTTCTGAAATGCTTTTTCTTTTCTTTTTTAAACAATGTTTACAAACAAGCACTGGCACAGCCAAAAGCTTAGCACTCATATTATGAAGGCGACGCTTATTGATGATTGTTATACTTCCTCTTTCCCCTCAGATGATTTCAACAGATGCTTCCTTCTTAATCTCAGATGATTCCAGCATGTACTTCCTGCTTAACGTCAGATAATCAGGTGCTTTCAGCGTAGTGAGTTGGTTTCAACAAGTTTTTCTTGTTTGACTTCAGAGGATTTCCATGTAAATTTCCAGCTTGACCTCATATGACGTCATTGCAGTGGCGACTGCTGCAAAACTCAAGTGGGAGGCGGGGGTAGGAGGGGACCTGGGATTAGGGAAATAATAATAATAAAACCTGCTGAGGCTGCTGGTCTTCTCAGTGCTCCTCTTCTCTCCTGCTCCTGATGGTGTCCCAGTAGTCCCTGGGACACCAGCACAGGCTCCATACCCAATCCCGGCGCTGCTCTCAATAGCATGAGAGCAGCGCCAGGATTGGTCCGAGCGGCCTGGTGTGCCTGGGAGTCTGTGCAGTTCTCCAACCTGGCAGTGCAACAAATCTGGGTTGGAGAAAGCTAAGTGCTCATGTCTGTTTGTCAGGCCTGAGACGGGTGGCCCAACCGACATGCACACTTTACAGTGCACCTACCACTCCTCCTCTGTGCCACCCCACCCAATGCTCCCTGGCTCGGTCATTCAGCGGAAAAGAAGTGATAATATCTTTTTATTATCATTTTATTTTTCTCAGACTGACTTAGGGGTGCGACCAGTAGCGGCTCCTGGAGGTAGTGCTGCGGGCGGTGGGGCGGGGCGGGGAAGGAGCAGGGTGAGGGGTAGTAAACTATGGCATACGGCCAACCAGAGGTAAGAAAACAAATAAATAAATAAAACGAATTTCGTTGCGCACGCTGCATCGCATTTGACAATGCAGCACGCAAAATGAATTTCGTTTTATTTATTTATTTGTTTACTTACCTCTGTTAAGCCGCATGCCGTAGTGTACTATCCCTACCCTGATCCTCCCCCGCCCCACAGCACTCCCTCCAGGCGCCGCTACTGGGTGCGACGCTCCTCTGCCATTATGGGGGAGCCGCCCTGTGTCAATGTAGACTTTGGTTTTTTTTTTATATTCAAATTTTATTGAATTTCAACACACACAAACAAATCAGCAAAATCACGGATAGTAGATATTCAGTTACATCATCAAAGTCCATATGACCCCGGGTCTGCACCACGTGGGGCGTACAACCACAGATAGAGTTAGAGTATCATTCGCTTTCTTCGACAGCGCCCATCAATTTACCCCACACCCTCCGGTATTTCTTGGGGCATCCGCGTGCCGCGTATAGAACTTTATCTTGTATCGCGCACCAGTCCACTCCCTTGCGCCACTTTCCCGGAGCTGGTGGATCGGGAAAAATCCATGCTGCCGCTATGTCGCGCTTGGCAACTATCATAGCTGTGTTAAAGAAGGTCTTATCGTTCCGGGACCCGTCTAGCCCATCTGTTATCCCCAGTAGTGAGTGCAGTGGATCGTGAGGAACTGTCCACCCCAAGACCTCCGTAAGTTCCTCTTCAATGGCTCCCCAAAAATTTGCCAGCCAGGGACAGGTCCAGACCACGTGGAAGAAATCTGCTGGGGCCTGGCCGCACCTAGCGCAAGAAGCGTCAGAGCGTAGGCCCGCTCGGTGAAGGCGTACCGGAGTGAGGTAAGCGGTGTGCAAATAGTATAATTGGATTAGTCTAAGTTTGGCGGAGGCGGTAATTGTTTTGGGCGCCATGAGCGCATCGCGCCAGTCCTTTTCGTCCAGGGGCCCCACCCAGTCTGTCCATTGGTCCTTCAGTTTGTCCAAGGAGGTGGGAGTATTGTTAATTAAGGTGCGGTACATACGGGAAATGCCCCCCCCTGCCCAAGTCCCCCAATAACGTCTGGGCCTCCGTGGGGCTGTATTCTGGGAGCCGAGTGTCATCTGTGATGTGTGTGTGGAGGGCGTGTCTTAACTGTAAATATTTGTAGAGTTGGGATAGGTGTAGGGAATAACGGTTGTGCATATCTTGGAAGGAAAGCATGTGGACCCCCGCCCAGACGTTCCCAAGCTGTGTTATGCCTATGAGGTCCCAGGTCCTGAACCCGGGCAGACCCCTCACCTCCCGGAGCCAAGCCCCATGCCAGAGGGGGGTGCATTGGGTCAATTTGCCGGTCCAGCCGGTATGGTGCAGTGAAGCCTGCCAAGTCAGGAATACCGAATGCGTCACGTCTGGCAGCTGGATCGGGACGGGTCCCCCGTACAACATGGCTTGTACTTTAGAAAATCCCAGTTCACACAACTCCAGCCGGTAGGCCGGGTCAGACCATCCCCCGTTAAACCAATCATGGACCACCAGCAAACGTGTGGCTATATAGTAGAGGTACAGGTGTGTCATGCTCATGCCCCGTCAAAGGAAGGAATCCTGCATGTGGAGAGAGCCAGACGCGGCCTCCCACCGCCCCATAAAAATCGGGTAAGTAAGCCGTCCAACTCCTTAAACCAGGATCTGGGGAAACAGAACGGGGTGTTCTGGAGGATGTAGAGGAACCTAGGAAGGATCAGCATTTTAAACAAGGCGACCAGGCCTAGAGCGTTCACGGGCAGTGTCTTCCATTTCTGAAGGTCTTCTTTGGCATTTTTGACCAGTGGGGTCACATGAGGGACCAGCCCAGTTCCGGGAGCAGGGTAATCCATATTCCCAGATATTTAAAGGAATTGTGTCGGATCGGAATATTGGACTGCCAATCGTAACAGTCCCTTGACAGGTGAAGTGGGACCAGTACTGATTTCGCGGGGTTCAGCCTAAGACCTGACGCTTGCCCAAACGCCTGCAACAATCGGAGATAGTGCGGTCCCGAGGAAGCGGGCACGGCCAGAAAGAGCAGGACGTCATTCGCATAAAGCGCGATCTTGTCCGTGTCGACTTTCGACCACTCCCATCCTTTAACACGGACGTCAGCCCGCACCAGGGCCCTCAGGGGTTCCATTGTCAGAGCAAACAACAGGGGTGAAAGGGGACAACCCTGCCGCGTGCCCCTAGCAATGGGAAAGGCCTCGGACAGGACGCCGTTCACTAGCGCCCGTGGCTGGGCATACAGCACCCGGACCAAAGCCCGGAACTGGGGCCCAAATCCCATCTCCGTCAACACGTCTTGGAGATATGCCCAGTCCACCGAATCTAAAGCTTTTTCGAAATCTATAAGGAGGAGGGCCAAATAAGGGATGAGTACGTGTCGGTGGGCCAGAGCCAGTTGCACCCTCCGGAGGCAATGACGGGTCGCGCGTGCGGGCATAAAGCCACATTGGTCCGGGTGGACCAATGTGGGCAGGTGCGGCTTTAGCCGTTGGGCCAGGATGGTGGCATAAAGTTTGATCTCTGTATTGAGGAGGGATGTGGGCCGGTAATCTGCGCAGTGATGGGAGGGGGGTTGGGATTTCGGAAGGACCACAATAGTGGCAATGTCTGTCTCCAGCGGGAAAGAGCCCTGATCAAGGGCCTCCTGAAAAAGGCCAGCCAAGTGGGGCACTAGTGTGTCGCGGTAAGCCGCGTAGTATTCTTGGGGAAGACCATCTGGTCCCGGAGTCTTACCCGCTGAAGGGGCATTGCGTACCGTTCCCTGGCCGTCCACCACTTCCGGAATTATACGGTTTGCCCTGAGAAACGTGGCCAGCCTGTGCCAAATTGTGCCATTTTTGTTCCCCCAGCCATAAATTCTTGCCACCGAGGACCTCCATAGGAGCGTGGCTGCTTCTAGAGATAGTTGTCTAATTTCAGACCGGATAAGAGCTAGTTGTCGGCTTTGGGCGTCGTCGTCGAGCAGGGAAGGGGATTGTTCCAAACGAAGCGCCTGCGCTTCTTTCGCGGTGATTTCCCGATGTTGCTCTTGCCTCTGCTTCTTGAGTTGCCCCTTCACGAAGCCCCAAATGGTTGACTTCCCAGCCTCCCATAGGTTCCCTGGGGAGGATACGGAGCCCTCGTTGGTGAGGAAATATTGTTCGAGCTCCTTCCCTACCGTCTTCTTGAAATCTTTGTCTTGGAGGAACCATGCATTCATCCTCCACGTTTGGCGGGCTGAGGGGGGAGGAGTCCCTGTCCTGAGGAGCACTGGGGAGTGGTCTGAAATTCCCCTGGGTAGGATACGAGTGTCTACAACTGTTGAGCAGTCAGCTGCAGGGAGAAAGATCATGTCTATGCGTGTCTGCGTGTGGTGGGCTGCGGAGGTGTGAGTAAAGTGGGTGGCCCGTGGGTGCCACGTGCGCCACACATCACAGAGGCCCAATGACCTCAATTGTTTTGCTTGCGTGATGCGGACAGCGGAGGGAGGGCCTGTTGTGTCTAGTGCTGGGCTGGAGATCGCGTTGAAATCACCGCCCACAACCATGACACCTAGGGGGAGAGTGGCGAGGAGGGCGGAGGTCTGTGTCAGTGTAGGGGTAAGCATAGACGGAGGCGAATATATGGATACAAGATGGAGCGGGGAGCTGGCCAGGGAGCCACATACCATCACGTACGTGCCTTGAGGGTCATGGATCACCCGGGACAGAACGAAGGGTAGGTTGCATCTCATGAGGATGGCCACCCCTCGGGAACCCCTGGAGAAGCCGGAGTGCCACACTCTGTCGTACCCGCACCGGGCAAGAAAGGAGCAGCAGTTACCCAGAAGATGAGTCTCCTGGAGAAGAAGGATGTCAATGTGGAGGCGTTGCGCATAGCGCAGGACCACGGTGCACTTCAGCCTGTCCAGGAGACCCTTAATGTTCCAGGACAGAACTTGGAGGGAAGCCCTGGTCGTGGTGTCATCAATCATGGTGGGCGGTGTCTGGGACGAGGCTGTGCCACCCCTTTGGGGGGGTGAGTGTGAGCTGGGGCCGATATGTGTGTGGTTGGTCGCGCGCATTAAGAGATAGTACAGTCTTTGCAGATGAGGCATATACCTGTCCGTGGGAGCTGAAGCCACAGAACAAATGAAAGAACAACAACTGGGGAAGAAATCCCCCCCCCAAACCACCCCCCATCCACCTCCCCCCTGCCTACACTTCGAGAACGGAAGCATCTGTCGACCCCCCATTTAACTAAACCAAATTAAAACGCTCGGATCTGTAGCGTGGAGGACCCCTTCAGAAGAACGGATAAGCAGTGCATCGGCATGAAGCAATGTACATTAACATAGAAGTCCATCAGAATCTGATGACCCCCCCGTTGAAGCACCGTACCCCATTGGCGGTCATTTGTCCAAAGCTGAACACTTGGCTGCTAGAGAGAGGGAGTGCGGGAAAGGTCCGAGTCCACCTGGGCCTGTGGTAGGGCTGATCCCAGTAAGTTTTCAGAGGATCGGGGCCTGCCGCGCGGCGGAGAGCCTCATTGACTGGAGGAGTCACTGCGGTCGGGAGCCACTACACTGAGGGATCTGGATGTCAAAGTATGTGACTGGCACCCCTTACGAGACCTTGTGCGACGCGGGCGCTGGCGTCCCGGCGATCCCGGCCCCACCGGCTGTGACTCAGTGTGTTCCGATGTGCCTTCGTGTCGGGGCGGCGGGGACGTTCCTCTGTCAGCCATGTTCATGCCGCCTGGGGCGATTCGAAGAATTGTGTGTTGCCCTGAAAAATTACTCGAAGGCGTGCCGGAAATTGGAGTTGATATTGCAGGCATAGGGTGCGCAACTTCTTCTTGACCTCTGTGTAGGAGCGCCGAAGGTCTTGGACTTCCCTGGTATAGTCTAGGAATATCATAATGACGTGGTTTTGGAACCTGGGGGACCTCTCGCCCTGGCCTCCCGTAAGTTTGCGTCACGATCTTTGAAGTTGAGGACTTTCAGGATGATGGGGTGGGGTGAGGCACCAGGACGAGGCTTGGGCGCCAGGGACCTGTGGGCCCTCTCCACAACAAACCATGTCGACAGGGCATCTTCCGGCATCCATGACTTGAACCAATCTTCAACGAAGGTGGCCGTTTGTCCCGCTTCCGCTCCCCTCCCCTCGGGAAACCCCACCAGACGGAGGTTATTACGACGCGCGCGGTTTTCAGCATCTTCGGCACGCCTGTGAAGCTCCCCGGTACAAGCACGAAGTTGGGCCACCTGATCTTTAAGTTGGGAGATGTCATCCTCGGCCGTGGAGATGCGGGATTCAGCCTCTGTCAATCGCGTGGTGGTGTTACGAAGGTCCTGTCTGAGGAGGGACACATCCATCTTGATTTCTCCAATCTTTCCCTCGACGGACGCCTGAGAGGCACTGATAGCCTGGAGGATGGTGGCCAGATCCGTGTCCTGTGGGGGTTCCCCGCCGCCCCCCCGGGAGGCTCCGACTCGGAAGTAGTAAACCGGTCCATTTTGGTCTGTGTGGAGGCAGGTGTAGGCTTGGGGCCCCTATCCCTCCCCATGGCCAGGGGCAGGTCCCAATGTCACTGGCCGCAGGAGACTGGGGTTGGATGGAGGCCAGGGACCTGCAGATGCATGGGAAGTCCACAAGCGACTCGAGGGCCTCACCAGATGGAAGTGTTCCGGTATCCACCCCGGGAGCCCCCGGGTGACCAGTCGGCCCGGCAGGCACCTGCTCAACAATCAGCCAGAGGACACCCCCTCCGTTGAAACAGCAGACTGTATTCAGACCTCAGGGAGCCAGTGAGAGGAGGGCCACTGCAGCTTATCCAGCCGCCGCAACCCTGGGGCAGTCTCAGATTGGGGGGGGGGTTTCCCCGGGCCGTGCCCCACACACACCGCTGCCGTTGACCTGCCCCACACGTAGGGGGACGGAGGCTAGGAGTAAAACCCTAGGAAGTAGGCCGCAGAAAAGGGAAAGGCCCCGGCCCCTCCTATGCAACAGGCCTCATTCCAGTCCTCAGAGTCCCAAGATCAACACACAGCGTTGGGGGGGTGCAAAACGCCACACTGCACCTGACCCGGGGGGGCACGCGATATCACGTGCCCCGCTGCCCGATCAGACAGCCGGTCCCCACCCCTACCCACCGGAGGATAGGGCCGCCCGTAGTCTCAGTAGGATGAGCGCTGGCGCAGTCAGCCTTCAGGGCCAGCCTCACCCCCACAGCGAGCCGCGACGTGTGCACCCCCGCTCCTAACCCAACGGGAACGGCGGGAATCGCCAGGGCCCACCAGGTCCTGAGGCCGCCACCTCACAGCGAGTTATTGGTGCTAGGCCCGCAGTTCCAGGCCCAGAGGGGGAGGGGGCACGCGACCCACGAGCTTGCTGCTGCCCGGGCTGACAGCCGATCCCCACCGCACCCCGGGGGTTGAGAGTGCCTTCAGTTCCAGCTGGAAATCTGTGCACCACTCCAGGCCGCCCTTGGAGATGCGTGGCAGAGCCGGCAGTGGGGGAGGACGGAGAGAGCACCTCGCCGGACCGGGAGGGGGGGTTGGGGGGAAGAGCGCCCTGCTGCCCGAGCTGACAGCCGATCCCAGCCCCACTCACCACCGGAGTTCGTAGCTGCTGCCCGCAGTCTGGGGCCAACCGCGATCGGGATCCGCAGGCGCCCCGCACCTCTCCTCACACCAGCCGAGACACTGGCCGATCACCAGGGATGCCGGATATGCGACTTGCCGACGCCACCACCAGCTCCGCTGGCGGTCGGACCCCCGGAGCTCCTCAGGGTCACTTCTGCTCCCCATATGCTGGTACTGCCACTAAGGTCAGGGTATCAGCGGCATCCCGACCGCCACCGCCTACAGGGCTCTGGCCCGCTCCAGCACACAGTGGGCGCCACTGCAGGATGAGCAGGCTGCCGCAGGCCGCATGTCACCGCCGCCTCCATGGGCCCCACACCGAAACTTCGGACTCAGGAGGAAGATGCCACCGTGTCAGGGACTCCCCAGATGCAGGTAGGACACACGGATTGTTGCCAATATGGGCCGGATTCAAGGCGGATGACGGGGAGGTCCGGAGCACTCTTAGAGTGCGACCGCCATTTTGACGCCTCAGGCCACTCCCTAGACTTTGGTTTTAACAGATTATTTTCACATGCACTTCCTGACACACCTCAGATGATATCCTGTGAGACCTGATGATTTTGACAGGATATTTCACCGGTTATAGAGAGTTTGGCAGATGTAGGACATCTTCCAGATTTTGGCAGATGCCCCGTTTGCCCTACTGAATGTGTGTACTGAAGCCCCGAATCCACCAAACTCAAACTCTAAGAAACCGGCATTGTCATTGTCTGGTTACAGCTGGGTTTATTAAGATAACATTTCCATTAAATAAGGGCAGCCCCCCTGGCCCCCTCTGTATGCCAGCCTCATTGCAGCCTACCACGCAGCCAAAGCCTGGAACACCCTACCCCTCCACCTCCAGCTAACTCCCTCATTGCCCCAGTTCAGGAAGGACCCCAAGACCTGGCTTTTCGGGTGACCCCAGCACTCAACGGAGCCGCCCCCCTCCACCCCAAGCGCCTTGTGACCCTCACGGGTGAGTAGTTACGCTTTACCAGACCTGATTGATTGATTGATTTCCAACTCACAGGACCAATCTACCAGTCTGCGGGTCCCACAGAAGGAGCCCAAATCTGGGAGTTGTAGGCCTACCAGGCACACACAGGACCTGTGTAGGCTTACCAGACACACACAGGACCTGTGTAGGCTTACCAGACACACACAGGACCTGTGTAGGCTTACCAGACACACACGGGGCCTGTGTGGGCTTACCAGAAACACACAGGACCTGTGTAGGCTTATCAGGCACACACAGGACCTGTGTAGGCTTATCAGACACACACAGGACCTGTGTAGGCTTACCAGACACACACAGGACCTGTGTAGGCTTACCAGGCACACACAGGGCCTGTGTAGGCTTACCAGGCACACGAAGGACCTGTGTAGGCCTACCAGGCACACACAGGACCTGTGTAGGCCTACCAGGCACACGCAGGACCGTTGTAGGCCTACCAGGCACACACAGGACCTGTGTAGGCTTAAAAGACACACACAGGACCTGTGTAGGCTTACCAGGCACACACAGGGCCTGGGTAGGCCTACCAAGCACACGCAGGACCTGTGTAGGGCACAGAGGCCGCTGCTCTGCCTGTTATTGCCTCAATTCAGAGTTCATGCGCGGCGTCAGTTAAGTATTTTTGCATGAGCAGAACTTTCTAGCAAAGGCAAGTCATTCCAGATGAAATAATCCATTTGGGCTTTGTAAAGAGAGTTCCTGGAAACCTGAAGTTATTATGACGCGTGCTCCCCCATGGAACTTGGCTCTGTTCTAGCTACAGTGGAAACACATGGCGCCGCAGACTTCACTGTGGGCCTTGTTTTGGGGTGAGCGTCCTCACCAACGAGCCCCAGAACACATTTGACGTAAGTACCAGGACGCAAAACCTTACATGCTACTAGCTACAGATCCACCCTCTGTAAAGGAAACGAAAATACTCTTAAACGAAGCATCTTATCTCGTATCCTGCGAATGCTCAAGACCCCATTGGCGCAGCCACATCTGTTCTGGCAATTGTTGGTAAAACTTCATAACATGAAAGTTCCAGATGTGCATAAATCTTAAAGGCCTTTAGGGGTGCACAACTGTTGCAACCTGCGCATAATTCACTTCTCTCCACCGAGGCCCAAACTATTATGTTTTCCTTTAATCTGATCCCAACTAGATTGACCTGTCTTTCCTCAGGAGTATCTGTGTGCATCCTGGAGACATGTTTTATGTTTGAGGAGAGGATTGATGGAGAAGGGTGATTTGGCGGCTGCCAGGTGGATGCAAGTTTAAAGGTGCGGGAGGGCCGGATTGAAGGTTTCTAAGTTCACATTTCCTCCATTTCAATAAATCTCTCCAAGCACCGCACACATATTCTCCTGTTGAGGCCTTTAGCTTTCCTCGCTTCTTTTAAAGGCAACGCAGTTGAGCCCTGTGGTATTTTCAAAGCAAATGTGTTATTAATTGACCAGAACAGAGAAACCAGAGAATGGTCGCAGTTGGCAGGAGTGAAGATGCAGTTCGAGTGCCCCTGTATGATTTTACAAGAAAAACAATGTTGTATAAATGTATAGAGCGGCCCCTTTCTTCAGAATTATAACGGGGGTTGCTGAAAGCTGTTGCAGAAGATTTGTGGAGCTGAGAACTTGCAGCGATTGACCAGCAGGAGATTTTTACAGACCTATTTATGGGTGGCCTGTGATGCTGTACGATGAAATAGCTTGGTTCCCACAGCATGGAGCTGGCACTAATGTGTATCCGCTTTTAATATGTTTGTCCACCAAGCTCAGAACTGATATTGAACCAGACCCAGTGTACACTATGTTTATGGCTAAAGTTGTTTTAAAAAATAAAATATTTTGTTCAGCTTTCTGGAAGTTCTAGCTCCTGACCCATAAAGCCATCTTTTCCTTCTGTCCAGTTTTCATCAATATCGCAGGCCCGTTGTACTATGTGCCATTGGCCCCCATTTTCTCACAGTCCTTAGAGGAGAAGGGGTATCTCCAAACCACGTAAAGCTGCATTTGCATTGCTTGCCATGTTTCCTAATATGACTGTTCCTACATGCTTTGTGATGTTCCATATGCCACCACTGATGACAGGCCTCCATTGCAGGAGAGCCTCCAAAGCGGCTGTGAAGTGGCCTTTAAATCTCATTGACACTTGACCAGTTGTGCTGGTTGATACCCCTTCAGTATGGATATCTTTGAACCCTGTTCAGATTTGACTCAAAATAAACCACTGGCACCCACTTTTACCTCAGAGTGAAACTAATTGCATGTTTCAAAACATGACTGTCAGCTCAGCATTTTTAGGGTGCAGCCTGCGAGAGCATGCGCTAGCGAATTCGTCTTTCTTGAGAGACACTGTTATCTACAAAAAGAGCTTGGACCTCACCCATTGCTTACCATTTTGACTGCTTCAGCGTCACTCTTCTTTTCAGTGTCTTAATTGGCCGATGCAGCGCAGCATCACCAAGGATGCTGCTTGTGGAGCAGGGACTAAGCACCGATTGATTAAACTTGATCTGTGCCCATCCGCTGCTCCCAATGTGATTCGGGTAATTCCCCCCCCCCCCCTCTGGCTCCCTCCTGGCTGCTGCTCCCTCCATTGCCCTTTTTAGGTCTCGCCTGAGCCAGCGCTTTAGCGTTGCTCTGGCAAGAGCTATAGAAAACGGGGATTTGGAAGTGCAAACGAGTGCTTTTCAGGCCCCCAACTACAGTGCATGTGCGCCGGGCGCGCGCACCATTTGGCAGCCTGCGTGTACATTTCGCGGGCGCTTTGATGTTCTCAGTCAGCCGCGCGGCCACTGCGAACATCAAAGCGCCCGCGAAATGATTACTTTCACTTTAACGTTCGCACCTACTTGGCAGACTGGTTCTCTGTTGCTCTTTCCTCCTCTGCTCTCTCTCCTCAGAGTCCGTCCCTCCCCCTGTTGCAGCAGCTGGCATTACACGGGGAGGGTGGCTCTTCGTGCCTACCAAAAATCAAGCATTGGCATAGCCAATAGGTCTCGCTTTTGGGACCTTATAAGTATTTAGTTATGCAACTGTTGCATAGTTAAACACTTATAAGGTCCCAAAAGCAAGACCTATTGGCTATGCCAATGCTTGTGTTGCGTTCCTGGCAGGTGGGTCTCTTCGTGTAAAGGCATTGGAGTCCTTCAGCTATGTATGTGTATCTAAACGCCTGAGCGCTAGATCCCAGGCATGCTATTTTGGAAAAGCGCTTGTTTTCACAACCGAGATAGAGCACTAGTCTTTAGGACGATTTTCGACTATGCTTTTATTCGTCAACCTTGTTTTTAAGACTCTTGTTTGCTGAAAATATCGACAGTGCCGTTAAACACAGCAGGACAGTGAAACTGGAAATGGACACATTGACAAAATTGTGGCGCAAACACTGCTTCAGAAAATCGTTCTTGAAGAGACAAAGCGCCACTAATGCTCCACTCGCACCGCATATCTCGGCGCGAGCCAGTGTATTCAATATTGCGAAAGAAATGCCTCAATCTGTTCCACGAGGGCGCGCGGCAATATTTAACGGCCATCAGTGACTCCGCCGAGCCCCGCTATTTCCAGGTCGTTGCACACATCAGATCTGCAAGGAGCTCTAGAAAGGCCTATAAAAGCCCGAGTCTCCTGTCACCACTCCGACCGCAGTTAAGACTTGCTTTAAAGGGAAACACGCAGGCAAGGTCAGAGGTGGCCCACCGAGTCAAAAGATGGAAGGGGCTTCTTTTGTGACGAGTGCATCAAACACCCACTAAACAGAGCAACGGCCAAGATCTGCCGCCTCATTTATTTCTTTTATTGCGACAGGACGCTTGTATTTGCTGGCAGTGCATTTAATTTGCGGGTTTTAGAGTGACCACAAGAGACGTGCCTACAGTCTTTTGACATGGTGAGCTGCCAGAGCTTGCTTACTTCATTTTTATTTCACTTTATGAAGACAGGTCGGCTTTTATTAACTGGGTCTCCGTCCACCACACATGGTCCTGAAGTTGAGGACAGGGGTGTTCTTGAGATTCTGCTAATCTCGTTACTTTGCTGCATGCCCTGTGCTTTAACCACGTGTATTCAAAGAACACTGCAGTTAGGTATATCTTTGGGGGGCTGCAGGTCCATAAGCTAACCGACCATATTACCATTGCTGGGGGCCGTAACCCTTCCGGTCGTCTCTGCGCGTGCCAGCAGGCCAGCTGTGTGCACACGCTATGAGCGGGCACGTGTGTATGACGTAGCCACGATTCTGGCCCAATGATGTGTTTCCCGTCTCTCCGTGGCCTCAGCGTTTTTAGGTCTCGCCTAGCTATTGCGTTTACGACCATCCTGCCGTAAACACCATTTAACTACCATCCTTTTAGTTAAAATAAAAGAATTGCCTCTAAGGGTTTAAGGAACCATAGAAATACAAGACAAGGCAGCAACAGAACGCTCTGAGCCCCACCAGTGTTTGCCACACACACATGCCTCTCGCCTATCTCTCCCCCGCCCTCCCCTCTACGTGTTTTCTTGCAGCTTTGCCCAGATCTGAGTTTCAAACAACCAAAATAATAAGTTTGCCCTGCACGCTTTCTGCGCTTACAAAGTTAACATATGCCGCGCTCATTCCCTTTTCATCCTTCTAAGGTCGATAACATTGGCTCCATTAATTCTGCGTCTAAGGATTTAAATAACCATATGTGTTCTTGCAACTTTAGGCACTTCACACACACAGCCCCACAGCTCACACACACAGGCACTCATCACACGCACCCCTGCGTCTCAAACAACCCCAAAAAATAGTTTACCCTGCACGCGTAACAAACAAGCGCATTCTTAACAACAGCACTTTCGAAAGACTCCGGTACACTTTTTATTACACAGCATAAAAAACAGCCACAACATTAAAGAAAACAAAAAAACAGGAAATATTGAATTTAAGATTAATTTATATTTTTTACATATTCGGAACAACACCTTAAAGGAAAATAAAATTTTAGTTTTATTTTTCAAAGGGATACATAATACATCACTACAAACACACCGAATACTCGTACCTGCCACTACATCCACTCCTCTCTACTCTCTGCTCCCGTACACTGCACTATATAAAACATACACTACATATACCACAAAATGCAACACAATTGCACGCCACAGATTTACACTGCACTAAATGCAACACACACTCCACACAATACCACTCAGCACCACATATTGATATGCTACAAACCCACAAAACAATAACACTCAATGCCATATAATTACACATCACAAAATTACACTGCACTAATGCCACCTACTTACATGTGACATAATTACCCTACACTCAATGCAACATACAATCCAAATAGCACTCAGTTCCACATAATTACACTGCGCTCAATGCAACATACACTCCAAAAAGAACTCAATGCCACATAATTACACGCAACATAATAACACTCCGCTCAATGCAACATACACTGTAAATGCCACTTACTGCCACATAATTACACACCACATATTTACACTCCACTGCATTCAACATACACCCCAAATACCACTCAGAGCCACATATTAGACACAACGTAATTACACTGCACTCAATCCAATATACACTGCAAATCACACTCAGTGCAACATAATACACACCACATTGTTACACTTCATTAGAGGCAACATACACTCCAAATACAACTCAGTGCCACATAATTAAACGTCAAATAATTACACTGCACTCAATGCAACATACACTGTAAATGCCACTTACTGCCACATAATTACACGCCACATATTTACACTCCACTGAATTCAACATACACCCCAAATACCACTCAGGGCCACATGATTACACAACACATAATTGCATTGCACTCGATGCAACATACACTCCGAATGCCACTCAGAGCCACATAATTACATGCCACATAACTACAATGCACTCAATACAACAGACACTCCAAAAACCAATCAGTGCCACATAGTTACACACCACATAATTACACAGCGCTCAATGCCACATACACTTCAAATACCACTCAGCGCCACATAATTACACACCACATAATTACACTACACTCAATGCCACATGCACTCCAAATAACACTCAGTGCCAATTAATTACAATGCAAACAATGCAAGATACACTCAAAATAACACTCAATGCCACATAATTACACGCCACTAAAATCAACATACACTGCACACAAAACCACTTAGTGCCACATAATTATATTCTACATAATTACACTCTATCTATCTATCTATCTATCTATCTATCTATCTATCTATCCTATCTAATCTAATCTATCTAATCTATCTAATCTATTTTATCTATTTTATCTATCTTATCTATCTTATCTATCTTATCTATCTTATCTATCTTATCTATCTTATCTATCTTATCTTATCTATTTTATCTATCTTATCTATCTTATCTATCTTATCTATCTTACCTATCTTATCTATCTTATCTATCTTATCTATCTTATCTATCTTATCTATCTTATCTATCTTATCTATCTTATCTTATCTATCTTATCTATCTTATCTATCTTATCTTATCTTATCTATCTATCTATCTATCTATTGCACTCTATCTATCTATCGCATCACCACAGCATCACTTAGCACCACCACAGCATCACTCAAGGGCACCACTACATCACTATGCGCTAACACAGCATCAATTAACGCCACAGCATCACTCGACACCACCACAACATCCCTCACCGCCACCACAGTATCAATCTGTACAACCATTCAACAACAACTGGCTCTAATATGTTCTCTCAATATTTAGGCTTTATTACAAATGGCACAAAAAAATGATAATATTTAACTTCTGTTCTTGGATTTTAGGCGCAATTAAATACACTAAACATAATCTTCACAAGAGTTATTAACAAAAGTTTAAACGATTGCATTATAATTTACATTAACTTTTATTTAAATATTAATTATTTGCAAAAATTAAAAGCCATTGTTATTTGTAATATCAATACATCTAAGTCACGTAAATACAACACATATTGCATTACAAATGCTATAGGTGTCACATTTGCAACAGTTAAAACTATTGACATTGTACATGAGAAAGCTAGTAATTTCAATATTTTCAATACCAACACATAAATAAAAAGTTAGTCAATTTACAAGACAAAAAGCTCAAACTTTCCTAATGCGAGACCTGTTGCATTGCAAATGCTTGTTTGGTCGAAGCCAACCAGACAGCGCAGCTGTCTAGTTTGCAAACAACATCTAGCGCACTATCGGAAAGCTTCCCTGGGAATGTATTCCATCCATTGCTTACCGTTGGCATTGTAAGTCACATTGTCTGGTTTTCTGTTTGCTGGCTTTATATGTATCTCCTTATTTACTGTAACCTTCCGATTGCTCCCTTTCTGTAAACAGCCCTTTAAATCTTGCTCTTATCTTGTCACATTTGCTGTGCATTCATAGACAGAGGTCAAATGTCAGGCCAAGTCTTTCGAGGGAGCTTGGTGTGGTGGAAACAGATATTTTAATATGATCAAAACAATCAATACACTAGGTGATGATATTTCCGCCCATTATCGTTTGTGTGCTGTATACTTTTATCAGTAAAACTGTGTGTCTGTGCAAATATAATGGTAATTATCATTGAAGATGTGTTGTCTGTAATGGCTAATGTTACGCTACTGTCTACGCCCCTACATTCTACACCACTCGACTCAGCGCCACACCACACCTCTCTACAACACGACACTCCACTCTTATACTACGCCACTCAATTCTAACACTTTACTCCTCTGTACGCCACTCCACTCTATGATACTCTATGCCCCTCCATTCCGACACTCTACTCCATTCTATACCACTCTACTGTACAACAGTCTACTCCACTTTATGCCACTCTGCGATACTCTACTCCACTCTATGCCACTTCATGCCACTTAACTCCATTATGCTCTGGCACACTAGTCCACTCTACTCTACTCCACACCACTCCACTCTACACCACTCTATCACTCCACTCTAAGACCCTCTATGACACTCCACTCTATGACACTCCACTTTGACATTCTCCTCTACAACAGTCACTCTACGCAGCTTCCTTTATGCCACTGCACACCACTTTATTCCACTGTACTCTATAACACACTACTGGACTCTACTCCACTCCACTCTGCCACTCCACTCCACTCTGCCACTCAACTCTTCACCACTCCACTCGACGACAGTATGCCACCTCGCTATACATCACTCTACTCGACTCCACTCTACGACACTCCACTCTATGACACTACTCCATGACACTCTACTCCATGACACTCTACTCCATGACACTCTACTCCATGACACTCTACTCCATGACACTCTACTCTATGACACTCTACTCTAATCCACTCAACGACACTCCACAACACTGGTGTGTGTGCCTACGTTTTAGTTTCAGCATAAGCGAGATGGGGGATTGGCCTGCGCTCGGCCACACATTCCAGTGCAACTATTGTCCGTACAATGTCTTTACTGAGGCACTGGGCCTAAATCCATTGCTTTTTGCTCACCATGCCATTGCAGTTTGGACCCAGCCATATGCAAATCAGTCTTGATCCTACGCCCAATGGGAACAGTCCAGCCCTAACTTCCAGGCCAGGTCCTCCCTGGACTTGAAACAAGCATCCTAAGACCGGTTTCGGGCTTACAGCCCTCATCAGCCAGGATAGCTTGACTCCAGTGGCATGGAGAGCTCGGGACCCACTTCTGGGCATACCCGTCCCATTCGGGGTGAGAAATGCAAAAAGAACAATTGATGGACAGAATGCAGAACAATGTCATACATTCACCCCAGTACAGAGATCTGGGCCTAAATCCATTGTTTTTTTGCTCACCATGCTATTCCAGTTTGGACCCGTGCTCACTGCACCACTGGATTCAAGCTAGCCTGGCTGATGAAGGGTGATGCTCTGAAACCGGTTCCAGGATGCTTGTTTCTGGTCCAGGGAGGACCTGGCTTGGCAGTTCGGGCTGGACTGTTCCCACAAGGAACAGGATCAAGACTGATTTGCATATGGCTGGGTCCAAACTGGGGTGGTGTGATGAGCAAAAGAATGATGGATTTAACCCAGATCCTTGTGACTGGGGGTGAATGTTGGCATAGTCCAGCATTCCGTCCATCAACTGTTTCTTTTGCATACAGAAGAGATGTAGGCATTAAGAATGGGTGTAAGCATGGAGCTGAGGTGCTGCGGTCCTCTGGAGTAGGGATGGTGAGGGCAGGGGTCCAATATTGCCCCTGGGTCGATGGACTTCATGGTGGTGGCAGTTTCTTCTGGGGTGATGACGGAAGATGGGGTTAGCATTAGTTCTTTGGGTAAGATCTGAAAGCTTTTAGTGCGGTTTGGCTGGTTCAGCTGTAGGTTGAAGTTGATGTAAATGGTGGTGATTTTGTAGCTGAAGTTCTGAGAGAGACTGTTGCAGAGTTTGGAGGCAGCTGCTGGTGCTGGTGAGGTGAAATTCCTCACAATGGCGAAAATGTCTTTAGTTCTGTTGCTGCTGGCATCAATGCACTCTGCTGGAGCAGCTCGTTTGGTGGTCCGGATCACTTAGCAGTAGCATCTCAGAGTGGATTTGAGTGTGCTTCTGCCTGTGTTGTCCTGGCTTATTCTCCATTTGCTCTCCAGCCGTGTGCAGTGATGTTTCATCAGTCTGAGTTCTTCCATGGCCTGGGGTCTAGATCTTGTTGTATTGCTGGGTTTGAGGGGAGGCAGCACAGGAGTGGATCCAATTGTTGAAATATTATGCCATCACAGCTGAGAATGAACGGAAGCCTAGTGGAGTGACTGGCCTCGCGACCTTCTCCCAGTACTGCCCGCCACAGTACCATCACAGAGCATCATTTGTGGCACTGCACAAGGCTCGTGCTATGAATTCACAGAACCCAAAGGGCAGGCAGCCTAAAAGGCCTTGTGGGCCACCACATGCGGAAAGATTAAAAGGGCCCCTGGTCCCTGAAATAAGTACTAGTAGGGCCCACAGGCACACGTTAACCACACACCCAAACTCAATAGTTCTGTTTGCTTCCAGTTTGCACCTTTGAGGCTGCACTCTGGCTCGCTCTAGCATGACACTGTTTTGGGGGTGATGTCTCAGTGTCAACTCTCCGTTCAGAAAGCACTTCCTTCTGGCACCCCTCTCCTAGAGGGCAGCCTCGGCGGAGCCCAGGACCAGAGGCCTAGGTGTCCAGATGAGGTCTCGTTCCAAGCTGCTTTCACGTCTCCCTGGACAACCTTCAGTTTCAAGGCACTTCTCCCAACACACAATCCCTTGGTCACTGAGCCCTGAAAATCCTGGGCAATATCAGTCACTAATTGTAATTTTCTAGTTTTCCTGCTTCGGCGCTGTGGAGGTGCAAGGCAGAGCCGATTATTGATTCCTACGATAAACATATCGGCAGAACCTGAAGTGCGACTGGGTTAACATGTTATTTTGATTGAAACCATCCTTTGGAAGAGCAGGCTGAGAAAATGTTTATGAGATCCAGCATAATCTAAAATACCACGTTTATTCCAACTCACGCCCCTGGAATGGACCAACCACGACCTTGGACTGCACCAACCACGACCTGTCAGTCAAGAGCGGCCGCTCATGCACACATCTGCAGGGCACATCTGTTGCCCAACGTTAAGAACGATGCGGATGCGATCAGGAAACAACACGGCAGCGTGAACTCTCGAAACGACTCGGAAACAGGATGTAGCGACTGTCTTGAAAAGAAAAGGGCTGATCTTGTGTTGATTGGGGGATCTCTGTTGCCTTTTAATTAGGCCAGCGTTGATTTCTGTGGTGTGCTCATGGTGCCTTTGCAGTTATTGGCAGGTTGAGGTAACCAGAACAGAGCAGGAAGAAAAGACGCCCCTAAGATTATGTGTGAGGTCATCCAGGTTGCATTGGTGATGGTCAGAGCCACTGGAATTATACGATTCCGTGGCGGTTTCCGCATTACAAAGGATTTGCTGCATTTGCAACGTTATTCACCATCTGCTGCATAATATGCAGATTTCTTTTTTACTATTTTCAGCTCAAACGGATGAAAAGTTACTAAAAACATGGCGACACGTGTTTCTGCGCAGTGAAGGCCCTTGGAAAAGGTTGACTGGTCACCTTTCGGCTGCTTATTACTGTACTTGGGTATTAAACTGGTAATAAAATGATGTACTATTTTTCCAAATAACGTTGCCATGTGTAAAACTGGCAAAATAATGAAGTAATATTATCACAAAATGTACCACGTTCCCCAGCATAATTTGCCTTTTCTTGCCGCATAATTTGGTCAAACCTGCTGCATAATTCCAGTGTCCCAGGAGATGGTAATGGGACATGTTCAATCTATAGAGGAACACTCGACACCTTATAGAGATCACTGGTTCTACATACACATTACAGAGACTGACGACTGCCTGCCTAACTCACATAACTCCATGTGAGTGATTTCCTGGCAATAGCAGTGGTTGAAGTGATCAGGAACTAACCGGAACGGTGTTAACTAGACCAAATGCTTTTTCAACATCAACAGTTATGATCACATCCTTGTTAATGTACGAAATAGAAAAAGATTCAAAGGGTTGTATTAAGACGTGTTGGGCACTAATTGCCTGCCAAAAATAAAGCTGTTTTGAGCAGAATGTACCAAATTCCTTGCTTTTGGTGTCACTCTTATAGTTAGTGTTTTGGTTAATAATTTATAGTCTGAATTAAGCGAAGAAACTGGAGATAGGACCTCAGAATATCAGAATTTTTCCCTCTTTCCAAAAAACGTAACAATCACTTCATAAAATGCATTCAGGACTGGCTCACCATTCTGGGTAAAAAAATTCAAATAATTTAGAGGAAAGCAATCCCCACCACAAGCCCTTTCCATTTGCAAGATCTCCCAAAGTGGATATGAATTTGTCTCAATGGGATCTAATAATTTTGTCGCCTGTTCTTCTGTACATTTAGGAAATTTAAATTGAGGCCAAAAGGTGTCTATTTTCTTTGATATACGTAGTGTACCTCTTGCATTTGGTATGTCGTATGCCTGCTGGGCTTCGCCCTGTTGGTACGGCAGAAACTCAATAAAAATATATTGTTTAAAAAAAGTGTCTATTTTCAAGGGTGGTTCATCAACTGCTGCTCAGTATATGATTTCATAGTGTTGAAGAAAAACCTGCCATCTTTCTCAAGTTTCAGTCACAGTCTAATTTGTGAAACTTTTAACAGAAGATTTGGTCTTCGCGGTCCAGGCTGGTGGTTTTCTTGTATTCTCCCACTCGTCATTAGTTTGCTGTCCAATAGTTTTATTATTTAACATTGTTTCTGTGTAAAGACCTTTAGTTTTCTATTGGTTGGCAGGTAGCCACTTTCATCTTATTTCCCATACTGTTGACTACTTCAGTTGCGGGGTTTGTTGTGAATAATTCAGTGATGAAGCGATGTGTTTCTCTAATCTGCCGAGTTCTTCTTTGTCTGGTGTCCAACGAAACCCACGCGCCTGATCCCTCCTACAAACTATGCCGCCAGAAACAGCCACACGTCTGAAAAACCATCGGATACAATCTAAACTTAATCAATACCAGTTTTCTGTGCTATCAGAAAATAAACGGTGGAAGCTGCATCGCTGCATCTCTTGAAGAAACATGTCGAGAGCTTGAAGGAAGATGTACATTGTTCTGCAAGGGTTTCTTGTCCTCCGGGGATGTTCCCATCTGAATTCTGTTGTAATAAATGAATAGTATTTAAGGAGTCTGGTTTCTTTAGATTTTTGTTCTTCTTTGAAGAATCCATGTTATAGGATTGTACAGATGAAGAATCGCATCCAGTAGCTATTTGACCCTTTTGTCTTAAAGCTGATGTTCATGGTAAATCATCTTTTTAAGTTCAAAAGGTTTTTATTGGATAAGTAAAGGTGTCAATATATGAGGAAAAAGAAAATACAAACATATCTTCAATTAGAGGAGAAAGTAAAACATGGTAATGAAAATATACAATTGATCAGAGGATAACAGAAGTTTTAAGGCTGAGTAACAAAAATCAGCACTGGTACTAATGAGCAATAAAGTAGCTTATATAAATAGAATATTACAAATGAAAATCAATGTCAATCAGGGGGGCTTAGGGACCTCTTGCTGAATAGGTGAGACATGAGAGGAACGTTTAGCACAGGTATCTAGATACAAGGTTACAGGAAGCCATAAATCATGTCGTTTAGCAGCTAGACTAAGGGGGTGTACAAAAGCAGTATCTAGCCTGTGATTATAGCAAACATTGTACCACCATGCTTTAAAAGAAATATTCGTAAAGTCTTTCCAGTTGACGGTGATTTGCTGGAAAGCAACAGCTAATAGCAAGTCAACAATTTGCGTGTTAAGGTCAGTATTATCCCAACAAGGTGAAAGGCTTCCTAAAAAAATATTGACAAGAGAGAAGGGGAATGTGGTGTGGAATATGGCATTGATTTGGGTCCAAACTAGTGTCCAGAAATTTTGCGTGAAAGTGCAAGAGAAAAGCATGTGGAAGAGAGTGGCCTTAGGAGCAGAACAGGACCAACAAAGATCTGGTGTAGAAGAGAATCTCTTGTTCAACACCTGGGGAGAAAAGAGAAGCCTGTTGTATATGAAAAAGAGGGTTTGTGTAAGAGAAGCAGCTCTAGATGTCTTGCGAAGTTTGGTCCATAGTTTATCCCAAAGGGAGGTGGGCCAAGAGATGGCAAGGTCAGACTCCCATTGTTCCTCAACTTTGGACTTTGGCCTAGGTGTGAGAATCGTGTGAAATGAGTGGTATATTGAGGAGGCTGTAGGGTGAGTGCGCAAGAAGGAGTGAAGCTGTGAGGTATGATTTGGGGGATGGGCATGCGTGAGGGGGTTAGAAAGGAGAGCATAAGTGGACATAACTGCATTTTTAAGCACAAGATACTTGCAGGCAAAAGAACGAGGGAGATGGAAGTGCTGGCTGAGAGCGGAGAAGGATAAGAAATCAGAATTAGAGAAGAGTTGAGAAACCCAAAGTAGACCCCTCTGTCTCCAGGTTTTCCAATAAAAGGGCTTGCGATTAATGGTAATACTATTATTGTGCCAGATAGTGGAATTGAGGAACTCTGCTGTGGAGGAAGGGGGGTCTGGAGAGGTGGAAAGAAGCAACTTGGCTGTGAACTTGTGGATAGGAATGGAGGAAAAGTGAGGTTTACGAGAGAATGAGAGATATTCAGCAAAAGTGAAAGGGGCTAATGAAAGCCGCTCAGTGGTAACCCATAAGGGGGACGGCTCAGCAGGGTCTTGCAGCCAATGGGAAGCTTGCCGCAAAAGGAATGCTTTGTGGTAAGCGGGGAAATTCGGGAAATTAACTCCACCCTCGGATTTGGGAAGTTGCAATCTAAGCAGGGACATGCGTGCTTTTTTGCCGGACCAAAGAAAGGAGGAGAGAATGGTGTTAATTTTCTTAAAGAACTTAGCAGGGATAGGAATTGGGATGTTGGAGATGGTGTAGAGGACTAACGGGGAAAGCATCATTTTAATCGTATCAAGACGACCCCACCAGGAAAGGTATAATGGGTGCCATCTGGAAGTGAGGTCGGATAATTTCTGGGTGCATTTGGTGAGACACAGCGAGACAGTGTCGGAGAGGGAGGGAGTTATGTGTAGACCTAGGTATTTGATGTGTGAGGGGCTCCAAGTAAAGTTGGATGCCATAAAGTCCGGTTTAAAAGTGAACTTAGTGAGGGGTAGAATCTCACACTTGTCATTGTTTAGCTTATAGCCTGAAATCTGGGAGTATTCGTGGACTTCAGCTAAGAATGCGGGAATGGAAGTTGCGGGATTAGACATGAATAATAGAATATCGTCTGCGTAGGCAGCAAGTTTAATGTTAGTGTGGGAGATTTGGAAACCGTGTAAGTTGGGATTTTGACGAAGTTTTGAAAGAAAAGGTTCCAGGGCCAAATTAAAGAGAAAAGGGGAGAGAGGACATCCCTGACGAACACCCCTACCAAGGTTAAAAAAAGAGGAGACTAGACCATTGGCGCAAACCGCCGCTCTAGGACTGGAATAAAGGAAGGAGATAAAAGAAATAAAACGTGGACCAAATCCAAACCATTTGAGGGCAGAGAAAAGGAAAGTCCACTCCACCCTATCAAACGCTTTTTCTGCGTCTAGGGCAATGGCTGTTAATGAGTCTTGGAACTGTGGAGATTTGGAAAGGACATTAAACAACAGTCTGGTGTTATCAGTGATGAAGCGACCCTTAACGAAGCCAGACTGTTCAGGGCCTAGCAGTTCGGGAAGGTAAGGGTCTAATCGAATGGCGAGAGATTTGGCATACAATTTATAGTCAATGTTGACTAAAGAAATTGGTCTGTAATTCTTACAATGCTGGGTGTCTTTGCCTTCTTTGGGTATAATGCAAATGTGGGCGTCTGAGAATGTACCTGAGGAGGAACCGTTTAATATGAAGGAATCAATAAGGGAGTGGAGTCTGGGCAGCAACAATTTAGAAAAATGTAAATAAAATTCTACTGTGAATCCGTCTGGCCCAGGGGCCTTATCCTTCTTGAGTGACTGAAGCGCTGTGAGTAATTCATCACCAGAAATTGGTGATTCAAGGGCAGATAAATCAACAGGGAAATTAGAAGGCGGTTGGATGGTGGCAAAAAAAACAGCAAGAGATTGAGCAGTGGGGTGCGTCTCAGAAGAATAGAGTTTGGAATAAAACTGGGAAAATTGTTCTAAAATGTCAACATCTGTATGCTTTAAAACAGAATTAGCATCGTAAACAGATTCAATATTCAGTTTGTTCTGTTTGACTTTTAAATAGTTGGCTAAAACCTTCCCCGCCTTATTTTTACCACCATAAAATTTTGAACTGGATTTCAACAAGTACAATGAAGCATCCTCAGTGGATTGTTTATTAAATTGCATCTTAGCAGCAATGAGGGCGGTCAGACTTTCTTGCGAATGGGATGTGTAGAAAGAGTGCTCTAGCTTTTTAATCATACAGAGGAGATCATTGATGCGTTTGCGAGCATTCTTGCGTTTGGTGGCCACAAAACTGATAATGAAACCTCTAGCTGCTGCTTTATAGGCATCCCAAACAACGTGGTTAGGCACAGTGGGTGTATCATTAATGGTGAAAAATTCTGTGGTGAAATCTACAAAGGAGGCGGAGAATTTGGGGTCAAGGAGTAAAGTGTTATTGAAGCGCCATCTCTTTGGTCCGGTGGACTTGGGTAAAATGTCAATGTTTACCAAAACGGGGGCATGATCAGAAAATAAGATGGGGCCTATATCAGCGTGGGTTAGGGATTGGGACAAATGGTGGGAGAGGAAAATGTAGTCAATACGTGACTGGGAATGGTGAGTTGGGGAATAAAAGGTGAATTCTTTAGAGGTGGGATTGCAGAGACGCCAAGCATCAATGAGTTTATGTTGGGATATCGCTTGGGCGAAAAGCTTGTGGGATTTATTAGGGACAAAGGGTACCTTGGAGTTCCTGTCTAAAAAAGGGTCGAAGGGAAGGTTACAGTCACCTGCTAAGATAAAATTATCGTCGATATATTCGGTGATACGGGAGGCCATTGCACGCCAAAAAAACTGATCACCACCAGTAGGGGCGTAAATATTAAGGAGGGAAAGAGGGGCGCCCTTTGAGGAGAGTTTAACGTATAACCATCTGCCATCAGGGTCTGATTCAGAACTCAAGAGCAAGTGAGCAAAAGATTTACGAACTAAAACAACCACTCCGTTCCTCTTACCATCACCCGGAGATGAGAACACAGAACCCACCCAACCTCTCTTAAGTTTGGCAGCCTCATCATCAGACAGATGTGTTTCTTGTAAAAAGGCAACGTCTACATTCAGTTTGGCTAAATGAGAAAGGATTTTTTGTCTCTTAATAGGAGAATGCAGACCTTTAACATTCCAGGAAACAATTCGGACTGACATTAAGGATTAATCAGAAAGTGGATCAGTTGAAAGGTAGGACAATAGGGAAATACCTCGCAACGAGCAAGGGCACAAGAGAAAAAGAGAGTGAGGCGAGAATTAATGTGAATGAACAGGAGTAGAAGAAAAAGAGATAGAGGAACCAGTGAGGCCATAGAGGTAGGAAAGAGCCAAGAAAGTAAGAAGAATGATAGGAAGACACAATAATTCTTAAAGATAATGATGAGAGAGATGAGAGGGAGAATCAAATAGGTAAAGAGAGATGAATACAAGCAAGAGAGCCAACAAACAATGAGGAAAATAGAGAGTGACGAAAGAGAAGTGTAGAAGAACCATGGAAAAGATAGTGACACCAATAAATCTGAAGGCAACAAGGGAAAAGGGGAGGTAAGGAAACATCGAACGTAAAAAAACATGATAAATAAGGAATGAAGAGTACTTACGAGGGGAAGCATGGGAGAAATACAATCAGGAACTGGGAACAAACGGAAATACATGTGGAGATGAGGGAAGGGAGGTAGGGCCAACTGGGAGAGGCAAGGCAGTCGGGATGAGGGGAACGTCCAACCAGAGATAACACAACGGAACGCAAAACAATGATCTGTGAAGGGAGAAAAATAACAAGGTTAGAAACTCGAACGCAACAAAGATAAAAAAGAAAACATATGACCAACTGAGGAACTAGAACAACACTATCAAACTATAAAATGAGAAATATAATCTTAACTAGAAGTCATAAAATCAGAGGAACCTGCAGAAATGAAGGCAAAAAAAGTAAATAGATTAGAGGGTCAAATTGCAACTACAAAAACAAGTCATGGTGGGTGGGAAGAGGAACCAGCTATCTCCATGTCATGTTGACCACAGGAGTTCAAGAAGCTTCGAAGTCGCGCTGGATCCTCATATGTCGTTGTCTTGTTGTTGTGAGTGACCTTAAATAAACAAGGATGAAAAAGCCCATATCTGGCACCAATGGAGCGAAGGTCTGGTCTCATATCAAGGAAGGCTCTACGACGGTTTGCAGTGGCCCTGGCATAGTCCTGTGCAAAGAACAAAGTGGAGCCTGACCATGTGAGACGAGGAGATGCTTTGGCGGCTAAGAGAACTTTCAGCAAGTCTGTGTACTCTAGAAAGTACATTATTACACCTCTAGGCTTCGTTGACGTGGAAGGAGAAGAGGGAGCTCGACCAAGCCTGTGGGCACGTTGGATGTTTAGTGAGGTATCTTCAGGAAGATGAAGAAGCTTCGGGAGAAAGGATTTGAAGAAACTAATGGGATCATTTCCCTCACAACCCTCCATCAGGCCGTAAATACGGAGATTGTTGCGTCTGTTTCGGTTTTCAAGATCCTCCACCTGCTTCTGAAGGGAGGAAATCTGCGTGTGCACGTGAGAGACCTTGGTGACAGAGTCCTGAAGAGAGGACACGTCACGCTCCACCGACGAAACTCTTTCATCCATCGAAGCCCAGTTGTCAGTGAGAATCTGCAGCTTAGCATTGGTCTCTTCCATGTAAGGGCGCAAGGCCCGTATCTCTTCGAGAAGTAGCTCCATAGAAATGGGCGAAGAAGGCTTAGGAGGCGAAGGAGGGTCCTTTTTTAACCTCTTAGAGTTCGCTTTTGCTGAGGGTTGTGAGGGGGTGTCCGCAGTCGACGTCATCTCAGTTGAAGCTTCCAAATGAGCTAGTGCAGTGAATAGCTTGGAATTTTTAATGAAATTACGCTTTTGAACTCTACTGGAGCAATCCGCCATCAGCACACCTGTGGAGCATGAGGTCTTAAGATATCCTATTGCCTGACTCAGAAGGGAGCAGAAAGCAGATTAATACAGAGACTTGCCAGGTCAAAAAATTGGACTGGTAGGAGTTAGAAACTGAAGTCCTAAAGGTGGCCGCCCTTCATGAGGAGAGGTGAAAATTCCAGTCAGAACATGTAAGATGGTCTCAATGTTCAACTAAAAAGAACTCCACAGGACACATTAATGTATAGATGTGCCAGACAAAAAACTGTAGACGTAGCTATCTAAGGCTAAGGTCATAAAATGGCCGCCGTGGATGAGGAGAGCCAAAAAATTCCAGTCAAAACCATGAAAAAGGTCACCCTTTCAAAAGAAAAATAAAGAAAGTCACCTTAGAATATTGGTCTGCCGCATTTGTGCCTCAGAGGCTGCTGGGGTCATATGTGTGCGAACGAGGCATCCATGAATTTCATGCGCGCTAGAACGCGCTGTTGAAGCATTCGCGGGCAAAGATAGACAAAATGGCGGCCGCGGCCGATGATAAGCCGCGACCGGAGGTGAAAAGGGCTGTTAAGTCCAAAATAGCTGTGCCTCAGGAGCGAAAGGGGGATGAAAATGAGCCTGGCATCTTCCGGTGCAAGGGGCTTCCCTTCGTTGCTGGAAACGGGTGCGCGAACCGCCGGTACTCTCCGGTTCGGACGGAGCCGTCACCCGGACGCCGCCATCTCCTTCGGGCGCCTAGCCACGCCCATGGTAAATCATCTTTAATGAGGCCATAATAGCTTGTGAATGTAAACATTGAAGTCCAATGAGTCAACCAGGCAAGCCTGATCTTCTGCAAATGTTGGGGGTTCTCTTCCCGAGAAAACTTTGAAATGAATGCATCTTAAAGCACAATCCTGAGATGAAGCTTTCTGAAAAGCTAAGAGTGTATTTAACACTGGCAGCTGGCCAACAGGGCATTTGGGCAGTGTTCTGCCTCCGGTGAGCCGCTATATAATGCCCCTAGCCTTTTCCCCCACACATTCAGCAGACAGAGTCCTGTAATCTCAAACAGCACCCTGCAGAAGGACCATGGCTCAGCCCCTCCCCCTCCCCCATCAGGAGCCTGGAGAGGCTGTGCACAGGCACTGTTTGTGAGAGCACGAACTTCATGTTTTCATAAACATTGCTAAATAAAATAAATAGCAGTGTAGGCAGTGTACAGGGGTATTGTAGGATAACTCACAAGTGGTAGGGCAGAGCCCGAACACCCTTACTGAGGAGCTGCCATTGCAGTCCACCTGGGTGTGGGCACTCCTTGTGGCCATGTCTTGGTGCTGTTGCAGGGGCAACAATCTGGCCATTCCTTCTCTCCTATTACAACTCTTGATTTCAAGCAGGAAACAAGCATGTGCAATGCATCGGTCTCGCCTTTGGAGCCTTATATGTATTTAGCTATGCAGCACATTAGCCTGGGTGCTGAAACATCTACTGTTCTTTAACATGAAGGGAAAGTAAGCACCAAATGCCAGGTATGGGAACACATGGAGAGAAATATTGCCCTTCAGCCGGAAATAGTATAGTCCAAAGCACTGTTTCTAATATAAAATCAGGGCCTTTGGTGAACATGTCACTGAAAGTACAAGATTTAAAAAATATATATATTATTGTCTAAGGGTGCTCGTGGAAGACAATTTCTATAGACGGGAATCTAGAGAATGCTAAAGTGATTCTGGAATTTTACTGAAAGCAGAATGCAATTCTGGTGTTTTACTGACCTCTGCTGGTCGTTTACTATCAAGACAGTTAAATAGAGGCAGTTGAACAGAAAAAAAGTCCCTAAGCGGAAGCAGACAAGTCCTAGGGCTGATCTCCCAAGCCCACAAAGTACATACACACATAAGTATATACTAAAGTATATTCAAGAGGTCTCGAATGCGCGACCTACAAAGACGCAACAGACCTCACCTTCGCATCAAGAGACATTTGTCAACCGTCCAAAGAAGGATAGCTACTGACAGACTCTTTTAAAGTTCTGAGACTATCCTGGCAGGCCTACGATTTTTGTGAATTGAAAAAAGAAAGGTGGGAAACTGGTGTCCAGTTCAGGGAAGCTCATGAGGGGCACCCAGGTTAATAATATGATTGATCCAAAAAAAAAAAGAAATGGGCATCATTACGAGTAGGAAAATGGTTTGAAAGTGCTTGCCAAGTGTAGAAGGTCATCCCAAAAATTGTGTGCTTGTGATCAGTCTAACCAAATATTTTAGTCCTAAGCCCCACATTTTGTGTGCTATTCTCTATTATTTCTGGGAAATCTTGTAACAGGTGCTATTTATTGCACCTGATAAATTTTGATCTTAGTGTTGTCTGATTGTATTGGGTGTGATAAACAGCACCCCCTCTTCTGACACATTCATGATCAGGGTGTTTGCATAAAATATCTGTTTTCCCCAGCATATATAGTGTTCACTAGGACAGCATGTACAATGCAGCGCATATCTGTTTGACTCATGTGTAGGGTAGACTTTGTTTTTAACACACACCTAATACATTGGTAGGGGTATACAAACGAGTCAGCCATCTTCAGGCTAATTACCTCTGGGACCCAGGAGAGCATTGTTATCAGAATGACTCCTCAGGCAGGTAAAAGAATTGCATTAGGACTGTTATATCTTACTCTAATCAGACGGGTGTCCTTTCTGCAAATTGCAAAACCCACTCTTACCAGGCTGGTTGGAAACAATTGCTAAAAGGAGGAAGGGTTGCTATCATTGACTTTAAGGGAACGTTCGAAATTAAATAACACTATGAACTAAATCAAGAATAGGGGTTATGGATCTTGACCTTGTAAGTCTGATATATATTTTGCATACTGATACTAACAACCTCATGCAGAGACCTGCTTGGAGAATCGAGCGATGAAACCTCCTGAAGAATATTCAGTTATCGCATGGTCTACGTAATAGTGCAGATTGCTTTGCCTTCTGATTCAGGGTTTTTCAGGCCAGAATAGGGAATAATATTTTAATATGAGATTCCCATTCACACACCTTAGTTGAATTGAGTTGGGATCCATTATGTTAATAATGCATTTATTCCAAAAATGACCCAGGAAAGATTGTAGTAACAACTTAATGCATAATGCACTGTAACTCTATGTGAACAAGTATGAGTTAAACATTAACTACCAAAAGAACAAGATGATCTCTTGAGAGAGGATCCGCTGAAGGAGGCCGCTAGTTATAAATAACAAGGTATAATGATTTATAAAGCATCTTCTTGGAACGATCATTTTGACAGAACTGAAACCAAGGATAGTAATTTATTTTATTTATTTATTGTACTTATAGAGTTCACTGTGACCAGACTGGTATCCTGGCTGTGAGGAAACTAAAGTCTAAGAGTAAGAGAAGCAGAGAATAGTTTACCACAAAAAGAGCTGCTCCAAGTGTAGTGACCCTATTGAGGTTACGATTACATTGTGAGTAAGGGCATCTCACAAAATGTGACGGACTGGTCTCACACACCACCTGGTGTCATGCTTCATCATTGATCAGTCCTCGCCCTCTAAAACCTTAGTTTGATAGAGGGCGGGCATACACCTGACGACAGGGATGCACTTCTAAACTAAGTGGGGACCCGTGAGGATGTGAGTGAAGATAAAAATCATTATAGTAATTTTAAATACATTTTAATGTGGCTAATAACTATATGATATTAAAATCAGTGGACGGTGTGTGGGGAATTTATTGTCCCCTAACCGTCGTGTAGGTGGTCAACATGTTTCTGCCGTGTTGGCCCAAGTGAGTCCAGGGCATTCATCAGGACCTAAGTATAAAGAAGGGGGCTCCGTTCTTACCAACTGGTGGCAAGAAGATACCACTGTGCGGGTGTGGCCTGTGCCACTCTCCACTTCCAAAACGGCTGCCAAATGTCAAGCCCTAAATGCAACAACTACTTGCCCCTTGGGGGGAGGGGGAGGGAAAACTCCTGTTGTCAGCCTGCCTCAGGAAGGTCTTCCTCATTCGTCCTATGCGGCTGCTCCTGGTCCTCCCGAATGTACAAGCAGAGAATAGTAACATCAATCTCAGGCACTTATTGTTTTGGGAACAACCAGGTCTTCAAAGCTTTCCTAAATTTCAGCAAATCCGTTTGTGGCCTTAAATTTGGTGGCAGCTTATTCCATAGCTGAGCCGCTTCACCTGAGAAAGCTCGTCAGCCTTGGCGTACCTTTCAGAACCTATGCTCCTGAACAAGGTTAGCCATAGTGAAACCTAGTAGTCTCCTCGGAACGGATCTTTTAAGTAAAATTTGCAATGGAGCCGGCCCCTTACTCTGAAGGGCTTTAAACACATTACACATAGATTTGAAAAGGATCATCTGCTCTATGGGAAGTCAATGAATCTCCCTGAGGGCGTTGGACGCAGAGGATCTTCGGCATCTGCTTAAAGTCAGTTTAGCTGTAGCTGCCTGCACTCTTTGCAGTCTCTTGACCAAATACTCCAGCGGACCCGATCGGCGTTCTAGGTACTCCGGACCTAACTTCCCCTGACAAACGGTCAACAGGGGATGTTACACACCGATCGGATACCAGAGGCATAACCACCTCGAAACCCAAGTACTCTCAACGGAGGTATTGTGAGTAAATCGCCATTACCCACTACACTCACAGCACACTTTAGGGTGTGTGCTGATATCTACACTTCACCTGGCCTTTACTATTTTTTGCGGCCATTCACCATTTTTTCGGTCCTGACGAAAGCCTCCAGAACCATCTAGTAGGCTGAAACTAGTAGACCTTATTTACAAGGGATACCAAGGAAAATAATATTCCTTAGTAGAGATCCCGTATATGTTTTTAACTCATGTCCTGGGACCCTTCTAATAAAAACTTTTCCTAAAAGGGCATTTCTCAGAGACATTTTTAACCCATAGCTACACCTCACATAGCACGTCACTTTCTGTTCCACTTCAAACATCCAGCTCCGCTGTAACTCAGGCGTCGCAGCACAGCTGGGTTGCACGAGGCAATCCAGTTGGGCCCCAATGATGAAGCATGCCACCTACTAGGTAGGTGGGTGAGGGGTTTTCATACAACAGTTGTGTACTCTCCTTCCAAGTTTCTCAATAGGTGACAGCGAAAAACGTTTGCTCTAAATCACCCAAAAAAACTTGTCCACTTTGTTTTGCTAAAGTTATTGGGAAAGAGGACAAGTTTCCTCTCTTTTTTCCTTGCTCTCTTTTTGTTCTTACTTGCAAATACTCCAGACTACATTTTCACTGAACAGTTAAGGTTCATTCACTGCAATGGTGGCTGCATGCTGAGCCCAATAGTAAGAGCCTATGACGCCAACATTGTGCCTTAGCTTTTTGTCGTCCAGCCACACGGAGATCAAACAGCGCCTTGTAGATGTCATTGAAGGGAAAATGTGGAGGACAAGATTGGTCTCCGATATCTGTAGGAGTAAAGACAGAAATGTTCTCCTTAGTATAAAAATAAGACTAGCAACTGCATGAGTTCACTGACAACATTCATAGTGACCACACCGTCAACCGCTCCACTCAACATGTATGCACAGACATCACCCAATGAATACACTGACACATTTGTTATGGGTGAAGAACTGCTGCAGGTTTATTTCATACAATATAAGTATGACGATAGAGTGGGTTATCTTACGGGCGACCCAGGGCAAGCAGCCCCTCGCTGCTCCACCCGCCTTACGAGCCAGCCAGCACGGTGGGTCGATGCCCGGCAGTGCGGCACCTTTTCCAGATCCCCCTTTGGATCACGTGATCTGTCTAATACTCCCGCCCCCTTTAACGGGGGCGGAGCGTGTTATGGCACACCCCCGGTTGGTCAGGCCCCCCAACCGCCCGAAGGACTAACGGGGCGCCGTCGCGGTCTTCCCAGAACCTCCTTCGGCTCCCAGACCTTGGCTCGGGCACCCTTACTGTGCCGGACAGGGGTACCCTTACTGTACCAACTGTCGCAGAGGTACCCTTACTGTACCCTTCTGCCTCCAGATCGTCCTGTAACTCCGCCACAGCTCTGGGGAGGCTCCCGTCGCTGCCAGAGACCCCCCCTTCCTCCCTTCGCTGTTATTGATGCCCTGCCCCTGCGAGCGCCTCTTGCACATCCAGCAAGAACATGTCCATCCCTACCCTGGACAGGTGTACCCCATCAGCCTCATAGTACCCTTCCACCTTCTCCTGGATCAACGCATGTCTGATGAAACCCATGCCCCTGTGCTCCATGAATTTCTGCATGGACCTATTGACCCTCCTGCGCGACCTATTTACTGCAGCCGGGGACCTGGCTCCCCTCCAAGTCCTGCGGGGGATGATCTCCGACCACCACAGCTCACACGAACCCAGTGCCTGACTGATGGCTGCCAAGTCAGCTTGCATGGACTGTAGCAGAGCCCTCCTCCCCCTGGCAACAAAGTCATTCCCCCCAAGATGAGGACCGACGGCTGGGCCCCCCCGGCCGCCAGGCGCTGTTCGATTGTGCCCCGTGCTTCGCTCCATTTCATCCCCGGGGAGCCCAACCATACGAACTGAGTGTTAACGAAACTCTGCGACCAGTTTCTGTGCGCTGCCCAGCGTTCCAGCCTTCTGATGTAAGAGTGTCCCATCAACCATACCTGGTGGCCTGCCAAATAAAACGTTGAAGCAGCTTTAGGCAGTTGTATATTTATTTGCACACAACACTCTTTGGGTACACACGTTATGGAACACTACTGTAATGTACATGTACTTTGCATCTATATTTCGCACCACGCCTGAAGGAATACCGCGGCCTCAAGGCCGGATATATCTTTTAAAGCAATCGGAGCTCCAGCGCCCCACACCCTTAATGCCCTCTGGACCCATGCCGGCCTTAGCTGCAGAGGTGGCGGCGCCAATTCGGAAAGAGTGGGAGGAGAATCTGCGCCCACTCCCTGCCAAACCCCCCTTGGCAAGGGCGGCCCCCAAGATGCGGTCAAACTGAAACCTGGTGAGGGGAGCCCCATCTGCATGTATCAGGAAGGGCCCCGGGGCCGCTGGGCACATGCCCAAGTACTCTCTGACTGTATGGACCGGGCAATACCTGGTGTCCCCCAGTGCTTGTAAGACTACTGTCGTTCCCCTCCCTGCCTGGTCCGTCTTGGCTTTCCGGATGCGGAGCTCCAGTGCTACATTCAGACAGACATCTGCTATTCCCAGCGCTGCCCCAGACATGTCGACCTTGGATTTCGCCACCAGTTCGCTAACCCTAAAGACCCCGAAGAAGGCCAGGCAGAATGCCGTTGCGAAGAGCCTAGCTTCAAACGGGGAGTGGGTAACCAGGGGCACTGCGTCTAGAATGTGCTGCAGGTCAACAAATTCAATGGGCGCCCTTGTGTCCGGTTGTCTGATCTCATCCCTGGCCCACCCCTTCAGGGCCGCCCTGATCTTGAATGACCCCGTTGGGTCGACACCCCCATCTAGCCTGGTGTCGTGGCGCACGGCAGCCAGGTGACCACATGTCCATGAGTGGCTTTTGCCGTTCTCCTTGGCCCACACTACGAAGCTCTCTACTTGTTCCTCGCTCCCCAAGGCTTGTCCACCTAGTGCCTCCGATACTGCTCTAAATGTCGCTAGCTGGGAGCTGTACTTCCTCTGTGTCTCCGGCGCCAGGGACCTCTCCCCCATCTTCCTCAGTCGTTCCCCCACCGTAGCAGACGCCAAAGGGGTGCTGGGAACGGTGTCATCTCCGCCCTTGCCCGCAGCCATGCCTCTCGGAACCGGAGCCACTGAAAGCGATAAAGAGCGTCAGCTGCCACATTCTTGACACCCGCGATGTGCCGCGCCCTAAACTCGATGTTGTTGCGCAGTCCTGCCTTCATTAATTCCCTAAGCAGGCTTAAAACTAGCGGGCAAGATGCGGTAAGGCCGTTTATTGCGTGCACCACTGCCATGTTGTCCGACCAGAACACCACTTTCCTGTTGCTTAGCGCTGCCCGCCATAAGTGCAGGGCTACAAGGATGGGGAAGAGTTCCAATACTGCAATATTGCTCGTTACTTTCTTTTTTCGCCATGCATTCGGCCACCTCATTGCACACCATTCCTCGCCCAGGATTACGCCAAAACCTTCCCTACCTGAAGCGTCTGAGAACAGGCAAAGCTCCTGGCTAGCTATCCAAGGGGCCCTCCAAATCACTGTACCATTGAAATTGATGAGAAATTCCGCCCACGTCGCTAGATCAGCCTTCAAACCTGAACCCAACCTTACAAAGTGGTGCTTCTGTACTACATTGGCCGTGGCCCCCGCCAGCCTCCGTGAGAATACCCTGCCAGCTGGTATCACTCTAGCTGCGAAGTTCAACTTGCCCACCAGGCTCTGGACAGCCCCTAGGGTCGCTTTGAACTTGCCCAGCAGCGCCTGGATGTCCTGCTGCAAGCCCTGAACCTTATCAGCGGGGAGCCTCGATTCACCTTTAACCGTGTCAAGCTCCACACCCAAAAAGGTCAGGACCTGCGCCGGCCCCTCGGTCTTACCTGGGGAAAGGGGAACCCCTAGGTACTCAGCCATATCCTCAAAGCGCCTCAACCCTGCCGCACACACTCCTGTTCCTGAAGGGCCTAAAAACAAAACATCGTCTAGGTAATGGGTCACCTGCGTGATCCCATGGAGGTCCGCCAATGCCCACTGAAGGAACGAGCGGAAGGCTTCGAAGTAGGCACAGGAGACTGTGCACCCCATTGGCATGCAGCAGTCGTAAAAGAACTGCCCCGCCCATTTGAAACCCAGCAGGTGCTGGCTGGAGGGGTGAACCGGCAGCAGGCGGAATGCAGACTCAATGTCCGCCTTGGCCAGCCACGTCCCTTTTCCAGCTCTTCGTATCATGTCAATGGCCATGTCCAGTGAGCAGTACGACACTGAACATCCCCCTTCTTCTAACCAGTGGTTCACTGAATTTCCCTCCGGGTAAGATAGATGGTGGATCAAGCGATAGGCGCCCTGCTGTTTCTTTGGTACCACCCCCAGCGGTGAAACCACGAAGTGGTCGAGGGGAGGGCTGCTGAACGGCCCCGCCACCCTCCCTGCTGACAACTCCTTTTGTATTTTTTGGGCTACCACCCCGGGCAGGTCCCTGGCTGACTTTAAGTTCAATGCGTCCCTGGACACCAGTGGCCCCTTGTATGGTATCTTAAAACCATCAATGAACCCTCCTGCTAGCATGGCTCTGTCTTGTACCAATGGATAGCGCCTGATGAGTGGAATGAAATTATCCATGATGATGGGGGAGGGGCCCTTGGAGGCTTCGGGGCGCTGCGCGGGGGTGCCAGGTGTGCGTGGGGTGGTGGTGAGGTTCCATGGGGGGGGGGGCACAGGCACTTGTGGCCTCATTGGCGTTGCGTATCTGCTCTGTTGTGTTGGGTGGGTTGGGGGGCGCACTGGCTAGACGTGCAGGAGTTCGCTGGATGCTGTGCACCACACTTGCTGCAGCTGTGTGTAAATTTGCATGCCCTGCCCCAGGTGCAATTGCCCCCGTTGTATAGCCGGCACGTGCCTGAATTGAAGCGCCTGGAGCCTGGCCTCTGCCCTCTCCCCCAGCCCCCCCGAAGGGACTGCTTGAAGGGGCGCCTAGGAAACTGATCCTTTCTCCTGCTTTCTGTCTCCCCTTGCCCTTTGTATGACTGCTCCCTCCCCTCCTGGGTGGGCCGGCACATGTGTTGAACCCAGAGTTGGATCTCCTTCTGGTCCCACCCCAGGTCCAGGCATATGGCCATTCTCTTCCGGAAGTCCTGATCATAATAAAACCAGCCCAGCCCCCCAGAAAGCCTAGCCTCTTCCTGAATTGTACTGGCATCATGCATGAGGGGCTCACTCTGGTCTGGGAATTTCTGCACAACTACTGCCGCTAAGATGTTGAATGCTGCCGTCCAGTTCTCAATTGTCCTATCTGGCCAGCGTTGGTATCTGATCTTTTCATCCTCCTTCCGACCCATCTTTCTAGTGTCCGTGCCTGCCGAACCGTGCATAAGCAGTGTAAGAATATCTATGTACTCCCGCCTCCATATCCCCTCCTTCGCGGCCTGCGGTACCTGCCACGCCAGGGAACAACGGCCTGATACCAGTGGTGCCTGGGTGACAAGGGGTCTCGGAACCTCCCCTGCACCCCCCCCTGGTGGAACAGCTGACCCTCGGGCCACGGCGGGCTGGGCCGGCTGCGCCGCCCCGCTCCCTACGCTGGGGTCAAGAGAAACGTTGGCGGTGGCCGGACCACTTGCTGGTGGGGTGGGTGTGGTAACCGGTGCTCCACCGGTAGGTACGACTGGTGTTGTAGATGGGGGGGGCTAGCACTCCCTGTGGGTGCCAGCACTGGGGCCCCCCCCTGGCTCACCAGTAGGTGTTCCCAAAGCCGCGGTCTGGCCTGCCCAAACTTGGAGCACAGGTGCCTGTGCTGCCGCGGTCACCGCTGCTGGTGTCACCTGTGGCGGGGCAGATAAAGCGTCCAATCGACCCTGGAATACAGTCATGAGGCACAGCATGTGGTCCATGGCCTTACCCATTTGCGCAATGTCCTTGATGCCCGTGGCAGAGTCATGCACCCCCGATGGTGCAGCACCTGGCACGGTGTTACGTGGCGCCGCCGCCTGCCGTTTCTTTGCCGGAGGGGCCTCCGGCATGTCTTTGTTTGTGGGCTTGAGTACCCGGGTGGACCTCCAGGGCTCCGCCCCCGAAAGGCCGGGGTTACCCTCGGAAGGGGGCGATGCGACCACCACGCCCGAGTCGTCCTGCCTGCGAGCTTCGATAAAACCCTGAACCCACGCCGGCCCCTTCTCTCTAGCGATCGCCATGAATTCTGCCCACATCCCGTCTTGCGACGCGCTCGTCTGCGTCTCGTCAATCGAAGTTTCCTGAGAGAACAGTGGACTCGGAGTCCCGATATCATCCATGTGCGCGTGGCTCTAACCCTTGCAGGTCCCGGCACAGGTGTGTACCCCAGGAAGCAGAGGGCGGTCTGCGGGGGCGGAAAGGCTTAAGTAGGGCCTCGCCCCGCCCAGCACCGGTGGCCCGCGCCCCCAGCTATGCCTAATGAGGCCTCCCCTCCCCCATGGCACGGCCTCTCGGGAGAGATAAAACAAGAAGGGGGGGGGAGGCTCCGACGGGTGGCCACTAGAGGGCTGCCCTGCTGATGTCCCCCTGCGTGGGACGCGGGCAGTGGCAGACTGTCGGTCGGGATGCAGTCTGGATGCTCTGCCATTTACTTGTGGTCTAACACAGGTTTTAATCAAATATCAAATTATATATTTAATAGATTATCTGATCCCTCTAAAAAGAGAAGTATTTAATTTAAAAAACAAGTGTACGCTATGGAAATGAGCAGCTAGTAAGGATGCGTGAAGTTAAAATCTGTGTCCGAGTGAGTAAAGTCGGCAACCTTGCATTTTTGCACGTTTTTTAGGTCTCGCCTGAGACAGCGCTTTAGCGCTGCTCTCGCGAGAGCTTTTGTAAAAGGGGGATCTGGAAGTGCAAACAGTGCTTTTCAGGCCTCCAAATACAGTGCATGTGCGCCGGGCGCGTGCACCATTTGGCGGCCTGAAAAGCACTGCCTGATCACTTTGCGGCCCCTTTGATGTCCTCAGTGAGCCGCGCGGCCACTGAGGACATCAAAATGCACACCATTTGCCACCCCCTTCCTGCTTGTTATTGTTTCCTTTGATCCCTATGTTTCCCTTTCTCAATCTCACCCTCTCCCTGTTCTTTTACAACTGCGGCCGCACCACTGTGCCCGCCCCCACTCCCCCCTCCCACTCCCTCCTCGTCAACTTCAGTGCGCGCTTCGTTATATTTATGCCTAATTTCATTTAATGCGTTACAACAAACAAATGATGGACGGAATGCTGACAATGCAGACATTCTCCCCCAGTCAAGAGATCTGGGTTAAATCCATCGTTCTTTTGCCCACTACGCCACCCCAGTTCAGACATGGCCATATGCAAATCAGTCTTGACCCTGTGCCTCATGGGAACAGTCCAGCCCGAACTGCCAAGCCATGTCTTCCCTGGACCGGAATCAAGCATCCTATGTTACACTCCTTCCTCTCCGTGCCTTACCTGACTCACGTCATGCCCGGAATAGCTCACCAGACGCTAAGGCGAGAGCGCTGATGGGGTGGTTAGCCGGATGGTGGAGACGGAACGAGAGCAAAACGGGAGTTAATACTACAACTCCCATGATCCCTGCACTTCCGCAACCAAGTCCGATCACGTGGGAAGAACCCGGAAGAGGTAAACCTTTGAAAACGCCGTTCGGCGTTTCACTCGTTGCTGATTATTCTCCCGATGCAGCCGAGATCCCCGACGTCTGCTGTTCGCCCGTGTAGGGTAAGGGTGCACATGCACCACCTGGATCATTGAGAGCCGCTGCTCTCGATATTGTTATTGCAAAGACTTCGTACTCCCGCCTAGACTTTCCTTGTGTGGCGAGAGAAACCCTACCCTGCTGTTCTTTGCTGAGTGTATACCTTGGCCGCTTGGCTACTCCATATTCATGAGTATTATTATTTCGCATTCTCTGTGTACAATTTCCTGGGTGATCTTAGGTGATTAGTGGTACTTGTGTATGCTCGCCCTGAAACATTAACCAACGGTTGACATTGACTTAAATGCCACGGAGTTGAAAGAAGCATTTTAACTCCGGACCATTGTTTATTAACAGGGGGCCATGAGGCGGCAGTCTGCTCATCCCCTGTGAAGCGAAGCAAGTCAACCCAAGTGGTGTGTATGATAAAGAGCATATGATAGAGTGTTTGCTGTTTGCTTGGCCACAGAGTGTGATGAGGTGTTTTCATGTTGCCTTCCTTTTGTTCCTAGAATCCTCTATATCATTCAGAACAGGGTATTGCTTGAGTGGGATCCAGGATGAGTACACCTGGAGAAAACATGGTTTAAGTTTATTTGCAGGTACGCATTCTTCCTCTAGAGTGAGTTGAATAGACATACTAAGGGAAAGGCTAATGTGTTGAGTGTCTTTTACTTTCAGATCTCCCTCCCAGCTGTTCCCATCCTTTCCTTCCCCCGCTTGACCATCCCACTCTCCTGTGCTTTAATAGCAGTCAGGGTTGGGGTTGTCCCGAGGAATCTTCGAGTCAACAGAATAATCAGCCCACGAATTGACTTCCTCCTGGGCGGGTCGATGCAAAACATGGCCACATTAGATGAAGTTGTAGGTGCCTTAACCTTAGTACAACAAGAACTAGCCGCTTCTCGAGCCGAAACAGCAGCCTTAAGGCAGAGGGTTGAAGGAATGCAACGCAACCCCTTTGATGCAGGTATGGGGCGGGTTCCCTTCGGTGGCTTTTCAGCCTCAGCCGCACCCTTCAGTGTAGAGCTGCCTACGCCTATTCCCCTTGCAGCTCCTGAAAGGTTTTCAGGAGATGCCCATAAGGTGCAAGTATTTATTACACAAATCCTGCTGCACTTTTCGTGTAAACCCAAGGCTTTCCCTTCCAACCAATCTAGAGTAGCCTTCACCATTTCCTATTTGAACGGTGATGCCGCACAGTGGGCTGTTCCCTTGGTGCGGCGCGATGATCCACTTTTGTATGACTGGGATGCATTTCGAGACGAATTTGAACGAGTGTTTGATCGCAGAGCCGCCACCTTTACAGCTGAACGTGAACTGCTCGAATTAAGACAAGGGAATAAAGATTTAGTTGTGTATGTCAACGCCTTCCAACGATTGGTTGCAGAGACCGAGTGGCCCGAGAATAAACAACGCGCGTTGTTTTATCAGGGCCTTAAGGATGAATTGAAGGACGTAGTGGCTACTATAGATCCTCAACCCACCTCTTGCAAGGCACTCATTGAACTAACCCAGAGGTTAGACCACAGATTAGCAGAACGTAGGGTGGATAAAAGGAGAGGAGAGAAAACCTCATTTAGGTTTGACCGAGCTAGACCAGCTCCCGGAGGATATAACTCCACTTCGGAACCCATGGAAATAGGTTCAGTTCGAGCCGCTCTTACCACAGAAGAAAAGGAGCAGAGACGCAAGAATGGGCTGTGCCTATATTGCGGAAAAAAGGGGCATTATGTGAGGGAGTGTTTGGCTAAACCTCCAGGAAGGGATAAAGAGGTCTTGTCCCGTAGGAGTGGAGAAACTCTGAAGACGGAAAACTTCAAGGCTCAAGAAGACAAGAAGGGAGGTTCTTGGGCATAAAGGCGATCCCTTCAGTACAAAACATTGATGACAGTTCGACGTCCCATTTGCATGTGTCATTACACCTCCATCTGGGAGAGCAGAAACGCCCCCTCAAGGCCATGGTAGATTCGGGAGCAACTGGTCTTTTTATAGATAAGGACTTAGCTCACGCCTTGAAATTAAAACTAATACCTAAGGCCGAACCCAAAATTGTAATGACGGTAGATGGGCGGCAATTGGTTTCTGGCCCCATCCGGTACTGTACGGAAAACCTTGAGATATCTTGGGAAGAACAACATTGGGAAACGCTTTGTTTCAATGTGATAAAGGCACCCCAGTACGGAATCATATTGGGTCTCCCCTGGCTCCGGAAACACAATCCGATAATTGATTGGGAGAAAGAGACGATCGAATTTAATTCACCCTATTGCATAGAACACTGTAGTTCTAATCAACAGAGTACGACGAAAGGGTCCTCTCGAACGCATATGATAGCCACTGCTGAGGAGAAAGACGTTTGTTTACCTTCACCATACCACGACCTCCGGGACGTGTTTGACGAAGACCAAGCCAATATTTTACCACCGCATCGTAGCTACGACTGCCAAATTGATCTGGTTCCCGGGGCTGTGGTGCCATGTGGAAGAATCTATGCGCTCACCGAACCAGAAAATGAGCATTTACGCCACTATCTAGACACATACTTAGACAACGGTTTCATAAGACCGTCCAAATCACCCGCTGCATCACCACTCTTTTTTATACCTAAGGCCAATCGAGAACTCAGAGCCTGTGTGGATTTCAGAGCGTTGAATAACATCACCATTAAGAATCGCTACCCTCTGCCCCTCATTCCAGTATTGTTAGACCAAGTACGCCGAGCGGTAATATATACCCGCTTGGATTTGAAAGGCGCTTACCATTTGGTAAGAATGCGTGCTGGTGATGAGTGGAAGACGGCCTTCCGCACAAGGTATGGCCTATTTGAGTACTGTGTGATGCCATACGGCCTATGCAACGCCCCAGCCGCATTTCAGTTTTTCTTAACCGACGTCCTGCGTGAGTTCCTTGATGTTACGGTTATCATTTATATTGGCGACATCTTAATATACTCTGAGAAAGAAGAAAACCACGTAGAAGACGTTCGAGCGGTTCTGCTCACACTACGAAAACATCGCTTATTTTGTAAAATAAGCAAATGTGAATTCCACGTGAGGAGAGTGGAATTCCTAGGAATCATTCTATCGGCTGAAGGACAAGAAATGGCAGCACGTAAAATACAAGCTGTTTTAGATTGGCTACCCCCCAAAGGCATAAAAGAACTGCAGTGTTTTCTGGGGTTTGCCAATTTTTACAGACGTTTTATTCAGCAGTTCTCGCAAGTGGCGGCTCCTCTAACCAGACTACTGAAGAAGAACGTTCCTTATGTGTGGACAGAAGATGCCCAGCAGGCATTCACTGTGTTAAAAACCGCCTTCACCACTGCACCTATTCTTGCCCACCCTGACACTGACATACCATACGTAGTGGAGGCAGATGCTTCGGATGTGGCCATTGGAGCCATTTTATCACAAAGAAACAAAATGAACGGGCAATTACATCCGGTGGCCTATATGTCCCGAAAATTAAACACGGCGGAAACCCACTACACCATAGCAGAAAAAGAACTCCTTGCTATCAAAGACGCCTTTACAGAATGGAGGCATCATCTGATGGGGGCACGACATACCGTAACGGTATATACAGACCATCGAAACCTGCAATTTATGAAGTCGGCTCGGTTACTCACTCCTCGTCAACTACGGTGGATGTTGTTCTTTGCGGAGTTCGACTTTGTGGTTACTTATAGACCCGGGACGGAGAATAGGAAGGCAGACGCCTTATCTCGTCGTGACAATTCCCTTGCTGAGAACAAACAGGAGCAGCAGGCCATCATTCCCTCCACAAAGATTGTGTGTGTAATACAAACAGAGAACTTCCTAGACCAAGTAAAACAGGCCATTAAAAGCCCCTCTTGGAAAACCTGGATGAAGGACAAGACAGAATGGCACTTAAAGGACGGTCTTCCCATGCGCCAGCATCAGCTGTTAATACCTGTCTCTGCACTAAGAAAAACAGTCTTCGCTTGGTGCCATGAAGACCCACGCGCTGGTCATACAGGCTTGGAGAAAACTATGGAAAAAATTCTACACCACTTTTGGTGGCCCAAGATTAAACAAGACATCACTAAAAGAATCCAAGAATGCGTTGTGTGCTGTCAGGCCAAGGCAGACCATAGAAAACCTCAAGGGCTGCTGCAACCGTTACCCTCTCCAGAAGAACCTTGGGAATACGTATCCATGGACTTTATCGTCAGTTTACCAAAGGATAAAGGCTGTACGACCATTTTAGTGGTCGTGGATAACCTAACTAAGTTGGGTCACTTCATAGCGTGCGCTGACCTGCCCTCCTCATCCCGATTGGCAACCTTGCTGCTCACAAATGTCGTGCGTCTTCATGGGATACCCAAAGTCATCATTACAGATAGGGGTCCTCAATTTACCAGCAAATTTTGGAAAACCTGGTGCTCAACACTTCATATAGCAAACAACACCTCCACGGCCTTCCACCCACAGACAGACGGTCAAACAGAACGTCTGAACCAAACCTTAAAGAAATAATTACGTTGCTACGTGGATCAAACAACGGACGAATGGGTGGACCTTCTGTGGTTAGCAGAAGTGGCCTACAACGACACTCAGCATAGTTCCAACAAAATGACACCCTTTTTCTGTACCTATGGATTTCATCCACGCTTTCTTCCCATAGTGAAACCTCAGTATAATGAGAAAATACCGAGTGTACAAGAAAGGGTTACAGTGATTCAAGAAACTCTGAAAACCGCCAGAACAAACCTACAAAAAACCAAGGAACAATACAAAAAACAGGCCGACAAGCATCGTAGACCAGGTCCTACCTATAAGAAGGGTGACTATGTATGGCTGTCCACAAGGAATTTCAGGTTTCGCAAATACAGTGTTTTCAATCCTCGATACGTGGGCCCGTATCGCATAGTGAAAAAGATTAATCCAGTGGCGTTCAAACTCGCCTTACCCTCACACATGAGGATCCATCCGGTTTTTCACGTTTCCCTTCTGAAACCATCTGCCAAACCACCTCGACAACCAACGTCTCCTGCAATAATAGATGGACAACCAGAGTACGAGGTGAAGAGAATACTCGACTCCAAGTGGAGACGCAATTCCTTATGGTACCTTTTGGCTTGGAAGAACTATGGCCCTGAAGAAAACTCGTGGGAGCCAGCAACTAACGTGCATGCCCCTCGATTGGTAAATCTGTTTCATAAAAAGAACCCTGGTAAACCTGGCCCTCAAAAGGGGGCCCCGAAGAAAGGATGTGCTGTTACACTCCTTCCTCTCCGTGCCTTACCTGACTCACGTCATGCCCGGAATAGCTCACCAGACGCTAAGGCGAGAGCGCTGATGGGGTGGTTAGCCGGATGGTGGAGACGGAACGAGAGCAAAACGGGAGTTAATACTACAACTCCCATGATCCCTGCACTTCCGCAACCAAGTCCGATCACGTGGGAAGAACCCGGAAGAGGTAAACCTTTGAAAACGCCGTTCGGCGTTTCACTCGTTGCTGATTATTCCTCCGATGCAGCCGAGATCCCCGACATCTGCTGTTCGCCCGTGTAGGGTAAGGGTGCACATGCACCACCTGGATCATTGAGAGCCGCTGCTCTCGATATTGTTATTGCAAAGACTTCGTACTCCCGCCTAGACTTTCCTTGTGTGGCGAGAGAAACCCTACCCTGCTGTTCTTTGCTGAGTGTATACCTTGGCCGCTTGGCTACTCCATATTCATGAGTATTATTATTTTGCATTCTCTGTGTACAATTTCCTGGGTGATCTTAGGTGATTAGTGGTACTTGTGTATGCTCACCCTGAAACATTAACCAACGGTTGACATTGACTTAAATGCCACGGAGTTGAAAGAAGCATTTTAACTCCGGACCATTGTTTATTAACAGGGGGCCATGAGGCGTCAGTCTGCTCATCCCCTGTGAAGCGAAGCAAGTCAACCCAAGTGGTGTGTATGATAAAGAGCATATGATAGAGTGTTTGCTGTTTGCTTGGCCACAGAGTGTGAAGAGGTGTTTTCATGTTGCCTTCCTTTTGTTCCTAGAATCCTCTATATCATTCAGAACAGGGTATTGCTTGAGTGGGATCCAGGATGAGTACACCTGGAGAAAACATGGTTTAAGTTTATTTGCAGGTACGCATTCTTCCTCTAGAGTGAGTTGAATAGACATACTAAGGGAAAGGCTAATGTGTTGAGTGTCTTTTACTTTCAGATCTCCCTCCCAGCTGTTCCCATCCTTTCCTTCCCCCGCTTGACCATCCCACTCTCCTGTGCTTTAATAGCAGTCAGGGTTGGGGCTGTCGAGAGGTGGACCCCTTTTTGCATCGTTCCGCTCCCGAGGAATCTTCGAGTCAACATCCTAGGACCGGTTTCTGGCTTTCAGCCGTCATCAGCCAGGATAGCTTGACTCCAGTGGCGTAGTGCGCACGGGTCCCACGTCTGGGAATACCCATCCCACTAAGGGCGAAAAGCGTTACAACAAACAAATGATGGACGGAATGCTGACAATGCAGACATTCTCCCCCAGTCAAGAGATCTGGGTTAAATCCATTGTTCTTTTGCCCACTACGCCACCCCAGTTCAGACATGGCCATATGCAAATCAGTCTTGACCCTGTGCCTCATGGGAACAGTCCAGCCCAAACTGCCAAGCCATGTCTTCCCTGGACCGGAATCAAGCATCCTAGGACCGGTTTTTGGCTTTCAGCCGTCATCAGCCAGGATAGCTTGACTCCAGTGGCGTAGTGAGCACGGGTCCCACGTCTGGGAATACCCATCCCACTAAGGGCGAAAAGCGTTACAACAAACAAATGATGGACGGAATGCTGACAATGCAGACATTTTCCCCCAGTCAAGAGATCTGGGTTAAATACATCGTTCTTTTGCCCACTACGCCACCCCAGTTCAGACATGGCCATATGCAAATCAGTCTTGACCCTGTGCCTCATGGGAACAGTCCAGCCCGAACTGCCAAGCCATGTCTTCATTTCATTTAATGACATGAAAGCAAATGACCTAAATTTCGCGCACCCCTCCTCCGGATACCCAAAAACCTAGATTTTCCTTCATCAAAACCTCTGGTTGCTGCGCTGGTGCTGAGCCGGTTTAGTGACTTGGATATCGGCTCGTTGGACGTGCTCTGTACTCCTGCGCTACAGGAACCCTGGTCATCCGTGCCGGGACATACTCCACCCCGTCCTTTCATCACCAAGCCCAAGGCTCGCAGCTCACAGCACATACTCCTGGTACTGGTGCCTGAGGGTGAGTGAGCGACTGTGCACTGACCATCCCTCCCAAGCCCCGGCCTTGCACGTCCCCACACAAACCTCCACTGATACCCCCTGGTCCTCACTTCCAGGCTTTCGCTCACTCTTGTGTCGCAGGGGCTTCTCCTCTGGAGCCCCCACCCTGTGGAACTGCCTGAAACCCCCGAGGCACGCACATTTACTCCCTTGGCCTCCATAAACCCCGCACCCCCTCTCCCTACACCAGGCGGGTCTGACCCTGTCCCACGGGCCCTTTTTTCAGTACTAAGTCCTGGGTTCTGTTAGAAGTTCTGTTTGTGCCAACACATACCTCCCCCTCCCTACTTACTCTCTTTACGACACTTTTTCGCAAGCTCCGTTTTATCTCATTTCACCCTCGGTGACTTTTTCCCATCTTTGCCTTTCAATGTATGTCTCTTTACCTGTCTTTGTTGGTCTGTTTTTCATTGTCTCTCAGTACGTCCCTTTCCTGAACCCTTTCGCTGTCACGATCAATGCCTCCTTCTCGAGCACTTTCGTTTTTCCATTCTTTCCAGTTCACTTTCAGTTTCTCTTTCACTGTCTCACTAGCCTGCCTTTTCTCTTCTTGTGCCTTGTTTTCATCTCTTTCACCACCCACATTCTTACTATCACCACCCAGGGGGTGCTCTGAATCTTAACCCTCCTGTTTTCTGGGCCTCTCAAGCCACTTTTCTCCCTTCTGGAGACACCCTCTTTATAGCCTACTTCTGTGCTCTAGAGTTGATCTCTCTCTAAGTTACCAAGCACTCTCTCCCCCCTCACTCATTTCTTTACTGCCCTTCTCTACCCGGACACTCTCGCTCCCCTCCACCAAACACTCCTCTGTGATCTCCCCCTCCCCTCTCTGTTCTAGATATCTCCTCCACTCTCTTCCTTTCAGAGCTGTCTTTATCCACATCTCATCCACCCAGGGATCTCGCATCCCTCCTGCACTCCTCCCTCTGTGCTCGGTGTCCCCTCCACCTCTCAGAGCTCTCACTAACCGTTACAGACTTTTTAAAGCATGTTGCGGCAGGATAGCTCTGTGGGTTACTGCGCCTACTGCCTTCAGCCTGCTAGTCCCAGATTCCCATCTTGGTCTCACTCCTACTTCTGTCGTGCCACGTTGGACATAAAACGACTTTCCATGGTTTGGACAATCATAAACAATGTATTTGTAGCGCCATGAAGCCACGAGACTGTTCAATGAAGCTTTTTGCTTGATGTTTGATTATTGTTGACTGAATGAATGGTGTAGTGTGTGTCAGTCCTTTACCTGTGATTGAGGTGGGCGGGGGACGCTCACTCATGAGAAAGAGGAGCTGGCATGTTACTTTTCATCTGTGAAGCCTAAAAATGCTGCACTTCACTGGGGTAAAATTCTTTTACATTTCGTGATTCCTCTTACAGAAGACTTTTCTTGTGGGCACCAGAGAGCTCTCCCTATAGAAACGCGCTGTTACTGGGATTTTTTTCGTAAAGTCTCTTTTTGCAGAAGTTTCTTCTCACGATTGAAGCAGTGCATCTTTTGGGAAGGGTGCAAGGATTTTCACGCCCTCTCACAAGCACTGTGTACATGTGTGACGTGAATAGTCCAGACGGCCTGGAGTAAGGAGCTAGTACATTTACTCGCTGGAGCAGGGGGTGTGCAGCGCCTCAGCTGGCCCACAGAGCTGCCTGTAGATATGTTAGTTAGAGTTAGCTGCTACTCTTAAATCAATCATTATACAGCTGAGTGGGTTTGGCATCAGTGCCTCAGACCTCGGCGGCCCGTGCAGGGTCACTCACTCGCACAGTGACCCTGCGGTGACCCCTGGATACTGATGAGTAGTGAAATGTGGAGCAGGTCAGCCATGCACCGTAGGCCTCGCCTACCCGAGGCATGAACCACCCGTAGATCCGTGGATGAATGAGTAATGCGGGCCAGGGTAGCCCCCACACGGGGCGGGTGTACCTACCTACAGGTTGGTGAATTCATGAATATCGTAGAAGATTAATGGGGCGGGGGTTGTTCAGGGTGTGGTGGACACTGCGGGGGGGGGGGGGGGTGGCTTTAAAGAGCTTTGTCCCACACCTGCGGAGGAGGTGGTACCGCCCCAGGCCCCCGTCTCGAAGGTTCAAGGTCAGCGGGTCATTCATCGGGGGGCAGAAGCCATGTTTTTGTAGCAGTAAAGGTTTATTGTTGCATTTCAGCTTCCCCAACCAGAGGGGGCTGAGCGCAGGAACCACCTTTCTTACCCATCTGTACCCACTGTCGCTCACTTCAAATAGCTACAGATGGGATTTACATTTCAAAACTGCAGAGCTCAGCAAAGTTTACAGCTCTCACATAGCAAAGTTTTGCACGGTCTAAACTGCGGAAAATTTTGTCTGCAAAAGAAACCAAGCATTTGCAATGCAATAGGTCTCGCATTTACACGAGTTTAAGCTATTGGCATTGTAAATGACAATGCCTTTTATTTAAGTTCTAAAAACAAAAATAAAAGGCATTGTCATTTGCAATGTCAATAGCTCAAACTCGCGTAAATGCGAGACCTATTGCATTGCAAATGCTTGTCTTAGATTGAGCTGGCTTCACAGTCCGCAAAGCTGGTGCCATTTAAAGCACTGAACACAAACTGCAGACAGACTCTGTCCTGCAGATGGAACCTTCCAGCTGCAGCTTGGCGAATGTTGCTCCGCAGTTGCCTACCTATGTTTTGTGAGGTGCCATTCTAGAGCCTTTTTAGGTCTCGCGAGCAAGGCTCGAAGAGACATTTTATATCTGGGCTTTTTCAAAGTGCTGCCGTTGCCTAAAGCTACAGTGCACGTGAACGTGCACGCGCGCAGCGCCATGTGTCTGCGCTTCACATGAACAGCATCTGCGCGTTGAGTGCTCCTCTCCGGAAGACCTGCTGAGTTAATTATAGGTCTGCAGAGGCATGCTGTGATAATGACCGCTCCCCCGCCCCCGCCAAGCGCGCGTGCCACGCTTGTCTTGTTTTTTTTTTGTGCATATTTATATAGCGCGAACTCGACCCGAAGGTATTGGAGCGCTTTACATAGCACCCCATTTACATTACACATTCAGGCATATAGTGAGTTTTACGCACTCCTCTTCACCTGACATCCGCTTTTCTTCATTCTGTAATCTGCCCCTACTCCCCATCTTTGCAGAGTGGAATGAACCTCGCCTTTCCCAGTTCCTTACACCCTCACATATCTTAAAAGAAGGAACAAACAGGCCACTGCTCACACTCCTTTCACATACCAATGCCGCACACACATTCTCACAGTATCTATCGGACTATGTGAAAACAGCATTTTGTAGACACTAACAAGCTTTCACCTGCAAAACGAGTACAAGACAGTATAAATAGTGCTTTCACTGTGAAAACCACACGCTCCCACCCATCGTAGGCAAACTTGAGGCCCGCTAGTATTGCGTTCACTTTAGTCTCTACGTTATAGGTTGAGCGAGTGAGGCACGCTTTGATCGCTCGAAAGAGGCAACTTATTTTTCAAAACTGCTCCAGGGGCCGGCATGTTTGCATATCGGCTTATTCCCCGGCTTTGCACAACGCCGGGTAAATGTACTATGCAACACGGACCGACTAACTCTCAAAAGTTTCATGCTTAGAATTCAGTACCTCAGGGGAAAAAAAGTCAGCAACATTTCTGAGCATTAGAGACAGTGACTGTTTTTCCGTTGGTTCAAGAAAGACTCGTTATCACCCTCAGCGTGCCTTTGCAAAATATACATGTGGGAGATAAAATAAAACAGCTTGGCTCAAAATATTATTTTTTAAGGAACCATAGAGGTAACTGCTCGCATTTAAAATGGACATGTTTATGCATTCATTATACATGTTTATGCATTCATTAACTTAACGTGTGGGTTCACTCACGAGGTGGCTTTTAGGTTTCAGTCAAACACCAAACGTAGAATGAGAACGTACCTCTGAATACAGGATACCCATGGCTGCTCCACACGGGTCTGGAAGAAATTAATGCAGGATTCTGGGATTGCGGGGGCGGCGTCCGACTTTGCTTGCTTAAATCCAATCGTTTCAAGGGGTAACTTCTGCCTGTAAACACACGGCAACTGCCAGGCGCGCAACACTCATTGGACTCAAAGGGCTTCAGCGCCCGTCCCCCCCCCGCTCTCCTCCTCGGGTGTGGCAGCACCGGATGAGACAGCTTCCCGGGCCACACACAGCCGCTCCCGAGCACTTCACAGGTCTTTAAAAGACCATTTGCAAGTTAATGAGGCCTTGCTGTTGTTTCACCCTTTCTAAGTGCCCCTCCAGTTCCACTCTTTATTATGGCTTAAAAGATTCAGCCCCCACCAGACTTTCTCAAGCGTTCTAAAAGCAATATGGCACGGCCAGTAAAAGCGAGATTTAGAAAAAAACTTGTGATAGCTTCTCACTTTGCAAGAAAATCATTTTCTACTTTCAACTCGTGGCTCGTGAGTTGTTGTGAACGGCGTGTGCTCCATTGATTTTGACCCTTTTCTGGTCAATTTCAAGTCCAAGCGCGTATGCTCACGAGGTAGTGGGGTATCAGTTAGCCCTCTTATCACGTAACGTGATTCTAATGTTTGTTTTGTTTCCATTCTTACCCTTTTGCGCACATGAGACACCCAACATAACTGCTGTTCCCAGCTTTTTGGTTGCATTTTTTGTTTGACGATGAGCATGTGTTGTAATGAAGCAGCCGCATCTCTAAGCCTATATGTGTGCTCTCAACCAGATTTAGAGTCAGTGCCACACTTCTAAGAGGCGAGGTTGCAATTTGCACAACAGCGTTGCAGCTCTCACATGCACCAAATGGGCCCTGCTTGGAGCACAGCGGGAGTGCTGCTCAGTGCATGTCAAAGAATGCTTTCAGATATATGTATTGGACACACACATCGAGCTTGTCACATAGCACGTTACACAAACCATTGGCATTGTAAATGACAATGGCTTTTATTTATGTGTTTTTAACAACCTGCAAGCGGTGCGTAAACACGCACTTTGTACTTATAGTCGCTGCCTATGAGAAGCAAGGCTGGCAGTAACTGAATCTCTTTTACTACCAGCCTTGCTTCTCGTAAGCAAGGACTATGAGTACAAAGTGTGTGGTTACGCACCGCTTGCAGGTTTTCAAAGCACATAAATAAAAGGCATTGTCATTTACAATGCCAATAGCTCAAACTCTGGCAAATGCGAGACCTATTGCATTGCAAATGCTTGTTTCTATTGCCGGAAGTGCCAGGGCGGGACTTCCGGCAGCAGAACCAGGAAAGGCCGCAGTCGACTGGTATTTATTCTGTATCCTCTGTGCCATTCAGCTGGCAGAGTGGAAATATCCTTCCCTCTAGCTTGATGTCTTATTTATGTTGGAGAATACACATGGAATGTCGGAGTGGGCGAAGTGAAATTATGCTGGCACTGGGTACATTCGGGAAACTTGTCCATGCATGACTATTGAGAAAGCTTTAAGGAGACGTCTGCCTGCATTTAGACTGGGAAGAAATACACGACTATAATGCTGGGCCAAATAAAAGAGTTGCAGTCTTTGGACCACTTTTTAATAAAGTGAAGTTGTTATTGGCAAAATAATCAAGACCTATCCCCATACCTGCCAACTCGCACGGTGCCACAGTGGGTGTAGGCCCGGCTCCAGGAATCTTTATTTGGGTGGGCCAAGAACGCATTCTGGTGGGCCACTGTGGGCCCGATTTGTCACTTATATCTCTAGTCAGGTCTGCTTCCGGGCCCTCCTTTATCTCTTCTTAGTCTTACAAGGCCCAGTAAAACGCATTCTTTTCCAAATCTCTTTCTAAATGTTATCACTCTCAAAAAGTGTTTTTTTCCCATGTAATGTCACTTTGATGGGAAGAGGAGGTTTCTGAGGTGGGAGTATCAGGCAAGTGACACTTCTTGGGCTCTCCCTCATGACCTCCTCCTCGGATTCCTTCACTGCCACCATCCACCAGTGCCCCTCATCTCTCCGTAGCCCCTCCCCCAATGACCTCCTCAGACTCCCTCACTACCACCCTCTCTCCGTAGCCCCCCCATGGACCTCCTCCTCGGATTCCCTCACTGCCACCCTCCTCCAATGCCCCTCATCTCTCCGTAGCCCCTCCCCCAATGACCTCCTCAGACTCCCTCACTACCACCCTCCTTCAGTGCCCCTCATTTCCGTAGACCCTCCCCCATTGACCTCCTCCTTGGATTCCCTCACTGCCACCCTCCACCAGCGCCCCTCATCTTTCCGTAGCCCCCCCATTGACCTTCTCCTCGGATTCCCTCACTGCCACCATCAACGAGCGCCCCTCATCTCTCCGTAGCCCCCCATTGACCTCCTTCTCGTACTTCCTACGACACCACAACTACCACCTTCCACCAGCGCCCCTCATCTCTCCGTAGTCCCCTCTATTGACCTCCTTCTTGGACTCCCTCACTGCCACTCTCCTCCAATGCCCCTCATCTCTCCGTAGCCCCTCCCCCAATGACCTCCTCAGACTCCCTCACTACCACCCTCCTTCACTGCCCCTCATCTCTGTAGCCCCTCCCCCTATTGACCTACTCCTCGGATTCCCTCACTTCCACCCTTCACCAGTGCCCCTCATCTGAGCCCTGCCCCAATGACCTCCTTCATGGAGTCCCTCACTGCCACCCTCGACCAGCTACCCTCATCTCTCCATAGCCCGCCCCCCTTTGTCCTCCTCCTCGGATTCCCTCACTGCCGCCCTCCACCATCGCCCCGCTCATCTGTCCGTAGCCCTCCCATTGACCTCCTTCTCGGACTCCCTCACTACAACACTCCACCAGCGCCCCTCATCTCTCCATAGCCCCTCCCCATCATGACCTCCTCCTCAGAGTCCCTCACTACCACCCGCCTTCAGTGCCCCTCATCTCTTCGTTGTCCCTCCCCATTATGACCTCCTCAGGATTCCTTCACTACCACCCTACACCAGCGCCCCTCCTCTCTCCATAGCCACTCTCTTATATGCATTTCATTTGTTGTATAGCGCTACTCATATCAGTGTAGGGTGTCACGGTACTTTACATCACGCACACAATATGCAGAGACAATCAATTATGCGAGTATTTAAATCAGTCTACAGGGAATGTCACATAAGCAATGAGGATTACAAGATGGAGGAATCACATGTCATCCATACTGGTGGGCAGTATGGTTTAGGAGGGTTTGGTCTAGAGAAGCACAAACTCAGGATTTAAAGCGTACCCCAGTGGTTAGCGGTTGGTTTTACTGATAAAAATGTTCATCTGCCCAAACAAACTCTTTTTTAGCAACATTAGAACAATGAAAGACTGGGGAAGTTCTAACTATATCACAACACACAAAAAAGTTATGTTTTAACTATACCATTCAGGTGTGTATGTAGCTCTTTGATGACAATTCATCGGTCATTGCCCTATGATAGGATTGTAACTACTGAACTGCAAGTAACACAAGAATCTCTGTGACAAAGGCGGTAACCCACTGAGATAGCCACATAAAATACAGTTTATCTGCATTTCAAAACTACCAACAGACAAAGGATTGCGCTCTAGCAGGATCATTAATCACCAGAGTTATCTGGACATTTTTTATTGTAAATAAAGCATACACAAAGTATGTGTCTTGCTGGGCCTTCCCTGATTTTAAAAAGAAGAACAAATCGCCACACATTCTCTTACCTCTTCACAGCCGAGGATGTGGATGCAGGGTCAGTAGATGGACCTCCACCAGTTTTCTAAGTCTCCGCAAGCCTGTTGGCAACCTTTTCTTTAGCTCTTGAGCGCATGCCGTAGGTCCCCAATGTCAGCGCTGTGTGACACCAGTGGCATTTACTTTAGCCTGTATGTCCAGCCAGATTTGATCTTCTCTGACTCTGGGATGTGCAGAGATTTCTTGCCAAAAAGCACTTCCTGACCCTTCACCATCTCCTCAATGAGGACCTCAAGTTCTTTTTCACTAAATTTGTTTGTTACCTTTTCCTTACAGCAGCCTCCTTTTCCTTTCCCTGTGTATCCATAGTGTTTTGGATGGTGTCTTTGCACTACAGATGGACTTCAGAGAGGTGTGCTCCTGCTCCCAGCCTCTGATACAGCCTCAGGCAATCAGAAACAGCATGGGCAGTAACAATTCCTGGTATCAAATTTGCGAATTCTTAATAGCGATTACGCTATTAAGGAATCGCTATTTTAGAAATCGGCGATTGTGATTATTGCCGATTCGCTAAATCTTTGCAATTTTTTACATACATCGCGTTTCTCAAATAGCGATTCGGTAAAAATCACTATTTGGGAATGGTAATTCTCTTCTTTGATACATATGCCCCTAATCCTCTCCACCTGTTGTGACTTTGAATTGGGTCTCCCCAGCCCACCTTCCTGCTGCAACTTGAGGCTATAGAACGCACCAAAGTTCAGAAAGAACACACGAAAGTCAGTAACAGCCTAAAAGGGGTCGTAGAGCAGGACTCTGGGAAAAACAAACAGTCTGCAGACTTAGTATAATTTTGGAGCAGAGACAACCAGTCTTTCTACCATGATTTTCAAGGTCTAATACCAGTAGAGATCAGTGGTGACTGAAAAATTCTTATGTACTCCTGTTTTCCAGTTTTGGAAGGAGATGACCAGGGGCGTAGCTTCAGGGGGGTGGGGGTGTTTGGGGTGTTACACCCACCAAATACATGTATTTCTAATGAATAGTGGGGTACAGGTCCTTTCAGTCAGGTATGTGGAGGTGTCTGTCGGATTTCACCTCGGAATCTTGCACGCAAACACTGACAACAACACATTCTCTCATCTTTGTTTAGAAAGTAAAAAAAAAGTTTCTTATTTTACGGGCCCTGCTTGTCATATAATGCTTATTATATTCCAGCTTGATTGTACGGAAATCTTAAGCTCACCCCTCCCCCCCCCAAAAAAATCTTACTGACCAAGCTACTCATCTGGAAATGACTGACTGCAGCGGAGGGCTGCTGGAGATACCGTTGCTAGACAGAAAGTCTACATAGGAAAGGAGAACTGCAAGGAGCTGGGAATGAATCACAATACTCCAGATAAGAGGTGCACCCCCAGGCCCTGTGGTAAAACCTTGCGCTCTTGCTTCCCCTGCACTATGGCTGGAAGCTGAAGCACCCGTCACAGCTTGGCGCTATTTGCAACCGCATTCGACTGCTTGTTCAGACAAAGCCTCTGGATGTTTGCTGCTATATCTTGCATAAAATTGTAGGTACCTTCAGCACCGCTTTGACCCAGGGTGGTGTCTTCACTTAGTTTGGGTGATGGATTTGTGTTGAAGCCAAAGGAAGATCCCAAAGAGAAATGATCTACTCGGCCCTGATCACCTGTGTTCAGGTAACCACATCTTTAACAGCCAGAGGTGCATGCCTGCTCACAAGATGCGGAAGCTTGAGACTGGGGAAGGCGAGGGCTAGCATAGCCTGCGACGCCATTATGGCGGTCGCACTAGTCCCCAGGGGTTCAGGTGGGGGGGGGGAGGCCGCGTCAGTCAGTGACGCGGCGCTCCCACCCAACCAATCGGCGAAAGGCAGCACGTTTGAACCGGAAGCACTTCTGTGCTTCCGGTCCAGGCTGCGTCCAGGCAGACCGGCCTCGACTGGTCAGCCTGGGCACCTCCCCTTTATAAGGGAGCAGTGGGGAGCAGAACAGTCTCTTGTTCTTGCTCCCCACAGGATTGTCCTCCGGGCTAGCCGAGGGCCTGTAACCTTTTTTCCTTTGTTACTTATAGGTGTGAAAGTCGGGGGCAGTGAGCCGCGTTGCGAGTGGAGCACGAAGAAGGAGCCGCGCATCAGTCATCACATCGTGGGAAGAACTTTCTCCTTGTTTTATCGCCCCTTACAGGTTCCCCGGCGGTCAGCGGACAAGGAAGAGCCAGCTTCGGTTCACCGCGTAGAGGAGCGGAGCGGGTGTTTTTTACCACGTTCCTCGGCAGGACTTGGGCAGAGGATCGAGGTCATCAAAGGCAGCACGGCGGTGAGCAGACCTTACCGGGACCGCTAACTGTCCCAGTAGGCACGCAGCCCTGTAACTGGCGAGGCGAGGAGCGATAGCGCAGAGGCACTGTCGCAGGCCCCTTTGAAGGCATTTTGTAGGCGAGTAACTGTGTTGGGGGCAGGCGTAATGGTTAGGGTCTGAGGCTCTTGCTTCAAGGTTAAGTGTTCAATTCCCAATGTTTCTGCTCGGTTAGATCTCTTTCATGAGTGCCTGATATTCAGCTCCCCACCACCGCGAAGAGTATTTCACTTTCCCTTCCCTTATTTGTATTAAGGCGCGTGTAGCCTCTGTGGAGAGCGCGCATTTGGGGGGCTGTTTTGGGACATTCATTGGGGGCAGCATAGTTTTTTAAAGCCTAAGAAACTGCCGGGGGCAAAGCAGGGTGCTGTGGTGAACGCATGTGGCTTAGTATTTTGCTTTCACTGTTTTAGCTGAAGTGCATAGTGCACTACGTGATCTTGACGCTGAGAACACCAGCAAGGTTGGGTGGTGACACATTAGAGAGCAGGAGGGGCTAGTCTCTTTGGTGCGGGACAGCTAGAGGCGCGCAGCGAAACCAGTATTTTTTTTTTCCAACGGTGACAGGGATCATTGCTGGGAGGACAAGGCTGTTGCCCACGCAGGGAGGTCGCTGGTGGACACTGGAAGAACCGGGTTTGGGCACCACCGGCTAGCCAGCATCTTATCACCTCCGGGAGCTACAGAGGGTTTGAGCAGGTGGCTCACCTGAGCCTACTGGGTTAGCCAGTGGGTCGTGTCTCTGGTTGCGTGGATGCAAGGGTTGGCTGGGGCTGCTACTGCTTGAAGGTAAGAGGTGATACAGTCATCTATCGGGGGCTGCAGGCTACGCGTGTTACAGGTTGCGTACGGGCAAGTCCAAGATCAGTAGTCTCATTTGCCATGGCCCCTAAGGTACGGCGGAATGAGAAGCGTTCGCGCACGGACGTCTTGCTGGAGGCTTTAATGCAGCAAGTACAGGTGATGGGGCAGACCCTCAACAGATTGCAAGATAAGGTGGACGGTCCAGAGGTGCTAGAAGGAAGGCCGAGGCGGCGGATTGGTCCTCCAAAAACCTACTCCCCACCATTGCCAAAGCAGAGCAGGCACAGGCCCAGTGGGAGAGGGGCGGAGGGGGCCCGGGGGTGGCACCAGGTGAGCCAGTGCAGGTGCCACCTGCTCTTACACCAAGCCCTCAGGGCAATGAGGGCCCAAATAACACAGGGCCAGTAGGGCTAACAGAGGGTCAGGCTAGTGTTCCTGAGTGCTCTCAATTGGAAGGGCAAGGGGGGGCCACGCCGGATCAGCCGGACATAGCATCCCACCTTGGAGACGGTGGGGAATTGGTCTCACACAACGGGGGCATCCAGCGGCGGGGGAGACACAATTGAAAGAGCCAAGAAACTAATGGCTGACTTGAGTAAAGGGAAGGCAGTTGGGGTGCCGGCAGTACCGGTGGGGGGTGCAACTCCCGGTGCCAGGCGTCCTGGTAGCAGTCAGCAACACAAAGGACACAGAAGCGGGTAAGTCGGCTGATGCAGCAGCACCAGCAGGTACGAGTGCGACATTGCCTCCTATAGGCTTGGGGGAAATGCGCTCAGAGAGGGAACATTTGGGACGGCATTTGTCTCAAGAAACTAAAGAGAAGATATGGAAGGGGGCTTGTGTTAGCATGTTTTCCCTGTTGATAGACGAGGCAGAAAGGGAAGAGGCAACTAAGAATAAAGAATGGACACATCACAAGGAGTGGTCAAACATAATTCTGCAATACAGGGTGGAGGAGAACCTGGCCAATTGGATTCAGGGTTTCACCATATACATGGCTGTCATGCTAGAGCGTTTCCGGGCAGTTGGGTCTGAGATGGCATGTTACCAGAATAGGATCACCGCCGCACACGCAACAAAGGGGGGTGATGGGTGGAAGGAATATGATCAAGATTTTAGGAGGGCTAAAGCACAGGACCCAACATTAACATGGAGCCAGACTGATATGTTTATTCATTTGAAGCATTTGGTTCAAGGCCCAACAGACAACAGACGGTCAGACACCGGACAGTTTGTGGTTCCAGCCTTTTAAGGCAGGCCCCGCCGGTAACAACGGAGGGCACAGGTAGAAAAGGTGTCTGTTTCGATTATAACAAAAGAACCTGCAGCAGAGCGCCAGGCACATGTAGGTTCAAACATTCATGTGCTTTCTGTGGTAACGCGTCCTACCCCGAGTCCAGGTGTCACAAAAAATCTAGAGAAAAAGGGGGCAAAAAGCAAGAATAGTGAGGAAATTTTAGGAAAGGCGAGATCCCCAGTTAATGTTAGCGCTATGATCCCCTGGCTAGAATTGTACAATTGCCCTGAAGCAGCCAGGACGATCAGAGAGGTTTTTTTTTAGGGTTTCAGGATTCCAGCCAAGAGCTACAATGGGGTGGCACATTGCAGGAATCAGCTCTCAGTTAGGTCCAATGGAGGTATAGCAGCAGCAAAAATTCAGAAGGAAGTAAGCCTTGGTAGGGTGGCAGGACCTTTTGAGGACGTCCCAATGGAGGATTTTGTATGTTCACCTCTAGGGGTGGTTCCTAAGAAACTGCCGGGCAAATTCAGATTGATCCACAATCTCTCTGCGCCAAGGGGCGGTTCTGTGAATGATGCCATTTCAGACGCACTTTGTAGTGTGAAATATGCATCTTTTGACTAGGCAGTAGACATGCTCAGGTCGTTAGGTCAGGGAACTTTTCTGGCAAAATCCGACATTGAGTCCGCTTTCAGATTACTGCTGGTGCACCCTTCAGATTTCCACCTGCTGGGCTTCCAATTCCAGGGGAAGTACTATGTAGACAAATGTATGTCAATGGGTTGTTCAGTGTCTTGTGCCTGCTTTGAAAAATTCAGCTCTTTCTTGGAGTGGGCATTCAGGAGGGACTCGGGGCACCAGTGGGTGCTGCATTACCTTGACGACTTTCTTTTTCTAGGGGTACCAGGCTCAGGGGAATGCGGGGCCGCTCTGTCAAAATGTTGTACCCTTATGCAGGTTTTTGGCGTGCCTTTGGCACCCGGTAAGACAGTGGGTCCGAGCACTACCATTGAATTCATGGGGATTGAACTAGATTCTGTGCAAGGGGTGTCTAGATTACCAGCAGACAAGGTGAAGGATTTCTGGGTGGCTTTGCAACACTGCCTCAGCAAGGACAAGGTTACACTGCATCAGTTACAGCAGGTAGTAGGTCAGTTGAATTTCGCACTACGCATAATTCCAATGGCACGCCCATTTTCCCGCACCATCGCTCAGGCCATGTCAGGCCTCAGAGAGAAGCATCATCACACCAGGCTGTCCGGCGAAGTCAGACAGGACATGCTGATTTAGAAAGCATTCCTGCGTGACTTTAATGGGAGAGTGATGTGGCCTAGCCCGCCCAGGTCCAGTCCGGATTTGGGCCTGATGACCGACGCAGCTGGTAGCGAAGGTTTCGGGGCCATTCTGGGGTGCGAGTGGGTGGCTCAGCGATGGCCAAGTTGGTGGAGGAACTCGGGGCTCACAAGTAACATTAACTTCCTAGAGCTTTTTCCAATCCTGGTGGCACTGTCCGTATGGGAGGAGGGTTTGAGGAACCAGTCTGTGATATTCTGGTCTGACAACATGGCAGTAGTAGAATGCATTAATAGCCAAACTGCTAAGTGCAGCATGATGCTGCGTTTGTTGAAAGAAATTGTGTTACACTGCATGAAATTGAATGTCCTTTTTAAAGCTAAACATGTGCCAAGTATTTTGAACCATGCAGCTGATGCATTGTCTCGTTTTAAAATGCAGGCATTCAGGGCACACATCCCAGAGGCAGCGGTGCACCCAACACCTTTCCCAGAACAGCTTTGGCAGCTTGGTGCCCCGAGTATCGAACCTCGTGGCAGCGAGCCTAGCGCCCAGAACCAGGAGTGCCTACGAAGGAGTGTTTGGGTCTTTTTGTCTTTTCTTGGGGGAACAGTGGGAACACAGGTGGCACGACCCCGAGTCAGTGGTGGCATATCTCGCTTTCATGAGGGAACAGGAACGCACAGTATCAGGGGCAAGGAGACATATCACAGCAATATCATTTTTTGCAAAAATAAGGGGAAGAGGTGATCCCACGAGGAGCTTCATAGTGAGACAGGCGCTGAAAGGATGGCAGCGCTTGCAGGGAGGACAGCCAGATGTCAGAAGACCTATATGACTGGAAACGTTAGGGAAATTATTGGGGGCCCTGCCACGGGTTTGTGTTTTCCCGGGTGAGGTGGTCTTGTTTCAAGCAGCATTTTGCCTTGCATTTTATGGGGCATTTAGGGTAGGAGAACTGGTGCCAAAGAACAAGAAGGATTGGCTGGGTGGCCTACAGATAGGACATGTAAACGTGGGGAGGGATTCCGTGCTGATTTCCATACAGAAGTCCAAAATTGATCAGGCAGGGAGAGGGGAGAGCATGGTACCACACAGGGCAGGGAACAATGCATGTTGCCCTGTCTCCAGGCTGGAGGCCTTTATGGCCCAACGTGCACAAGTCACGAGAGGGCCTCTCTTGATACATAAGGACAGGTCACCCCTCACTATATTCCAGTTTAAGAGGTTAAGGTTTCTGGCCTTGGAGAATGCTGGGCTAGACACTGCTGACTTCAGGACTCATTCTTTTAGAATAGGGGCTGCCACTGAAGCAGCAGCAAGAGGGCTGGGGGACGAGCGTCTCAAGAGGATTGGTAGGTGGTCCTCTAATTGTTTTAAGAGGTATGTGCGGCTGCACATGCTCTAGCATGGTGGAACTGTTGGTCTTACCTACAGATTGCGTCTTTCCTTTATCCTGTGACTCAGGGAGGAGGTTGCAGTTCACTATTAGATAGTGCTATGGGCAGTTTGTGAGGTGTTTAGCATGCTGGCATAGCAATGCATTTACCTAGGCTCCTTTTCGTTTCCACGTTACCTGCAGTTTCTTCATCCTGTGACTCAGGGGAGAAGCCTGCACTGCTCCGCACTCAAAAGCCACAGCACCAACCTGAAGAACTTCGGACGACAAACTTCAAGCAAACAGCAGAGGTGATGGCACAAGTTCACTCTTCGCCCCAGGAATATCAAGATATTTGGGTTGTGGAGCATTCACATATCCGCCGTTTAAAATCTTTCTTTTCAGGGTGCTTAAGGGCTAGGGCGCAGCAGCTGGGGTTTAGGATATCATTTTTTGGACAGGGTGGCTTGTGCGTATGTCAAATCAGGGAGCTGGTGAACCACAGTTTGAAAGCAAGTAAGGGACCACCTGCGATCTGGATCCTGCACCAAGGGGGTAATGACTTGGCCTGATTGGGCCGGAGGGTGCTAGTGGAAGATCTGCTCACAGAAGTGGGGTGGTTGGTGAAGCAATGTTCTCAGTCGATAATCGCATGGTCTCACATGATCCCTAGGTTCCAGTGGAGTGGGGGGCGAGTCAGTAAGAGCATTAAATCACACCGTAAAATGGATCAACAACAAATTTGATAAGCTTTTCAGGACCGCTAGATTGAGATCAATAGGACACAGATACATCGGGGGGAACAGTTCTTTCTCCAAGACGGGGTGCACCTCACACATAGAGGGAATCAGGCTTGCATGGAGGACATCCTAGCTTGGGTGGGGCGTATGGGGCACAGTGTATGACCTTCCTAGTGAGTGTGGGGCAGGCCAGGTAGTCGGGCAACTACGCTGGCCTGTGGCGGTAAGGTCATGATTGGTAAGCATAGTCTTCGGTCCATAGCGGTCAGCGCCATGTAACTCCAGGGGTAGCGACAGCTGGTAAGTAGGCTGTCGGGGTGCGGGGGCCGGGGGAGTCATCTTTCCCAGTGGGCCTAGGGCCACCCCCGCACATGCATGCGCATCAAGGCGCCAGTAAGCAGAAGTCTGCAGCCCTTGTAATAGAGTTTAAGGAACAGGGCGTAGGGGGGGCCCGGGGGAAAGTATCCGTCCGATAAGCTGTACCCCCTGCGCAACCTTACTCCGGGAGTAGTATTGGTAGAACACTGGGAACAGGGGCGCTGCCAGTCATTGACCTTGCCGTAGGCTCTAGATGGGACACGCAGAAAGTAAATGTATGCATTGTTAGATTTACGTTAGGAGTGTCTTGTGTATTAGACTGTGTTAAGGTTAGCCCTGTAACAACATTTGTCTATCAATGTGTCTGTACTTTCTGCGTAAATTTTGTACATAATGTTTTAAAGATGTTTTTTAATTGTTAAATAAATACGGCCGGGGGGGTTACACCCCCCAATCCAAAAATATAATATTTGGTGTGGTTTCAATGCTGTAGCCAGGGGGAAGGGAGGTGATAACTATACCCATAATTTGTAGAGTCCAGTAGTGCAGTAGGGGACCTAGGTAAGTACCAGATCATATGGGGAAGGCGAGGGCTAGCATAGCCTGCGACGCCATTATGGCGGTCGCACTAGTCCCCGGGGATTTAGGAGGAGGGGAGGCCGCGTCAATCAGTGACGTGGCGCTTCCACCCAACCAATCGGCAAAAGGCGGCACGTTTGAACCGGAAGCACTTCTACGCCCAGGCAGACCGGCCTGGACTGGTCAGCCTGGGTGCCCCCCTTTATAAGGGAGCAGTGGGGAGAAGAACAGTCTCTTGTTCTTGCTCCCCACAGAATTGTCCACCGGGCCAGCCGAGGGCCCGTAACCTTTTTTTTCCTTTCCAACCCACCATCCCCTAAGGCAGAGTTTGGAAGGGCCTGTTCTGCGAATGTATCGGTATTTTGCTTTTGTTTCCTAACCTTTTTTCTTCATTTTCAGGTAGCAGAAGTTTTGAATGTAATTGTTGAAATTAACATATATTAAAAGTGTAGTATTTGAGATTCTGTTTCAGCTAAATTTTGTCGTATTTAGTTGTGTGTCTCTGGTCGGGTGGTAAGGTCATGTTTGGTAAGCATAGTCTTCGGTCCTTAGCGGTGAGCACCATGTAACTCCAGGGGTAGTGACAGCTGGTAAGTAGGCTGTCGGGGTGCGGGGGCCGAGGGAGTCATCCTTCCCAGTGGTGTGGTTTCAATGCTGTAGCCAGGGGGAAGGGAGATGACATCCATACCCATAATTTGTAGAGTCCAGTAGTGCAGTAGGGGACTTAGGTAAGTACCAGACCATAAGAAACAGTGTCAGCCAGGGCAGAATTAGCGGGGCTTCTCTTACTAGGCTGTAGAGAAATGCAATCAAAGCAAGGAGGTGCACCAAGAAAGAAGATTCAGTCCATTGGATGTGTTGAAAAATTATTTATTAAAAAGTTTGTGCAATCAATGAACAACCAGCCAACGCATTCCGTTCCCAAGATACTTTCATGAAACTTCGTCATGGTGGACCCGATATATTCAGATGAGATAACTCGAGCAAATAACAGTACTTGAAAGCTGAACCACTGTTCAGGCAACTGCTTCACAAGTGAACTGGGAGGAGAAGTAAACAACATGAGAAAATGAATCTCTACTCTCTACACTTTGTCCATCGATTCATACTGATAAGAATGAACACAGTCGTGAAGGTTGGGCTCACGGGCAGTGGTATTTTTAATCTTGTATACCAGATGCATGTGTAGAGATTCATATTCTCACATTGTTTACTTCTCCTCCAAGTTCGCTTGTGATGCAGTAGCCATGAAAGTCTCTTGGGAATAAAAGGCGTTGGCTGGTTGTTCATTGAATTTGCACGAACTTTCGAATAAATAATTTTTCTTCAACACTTACAATGGACTGAATCTGCTTTCTTGGTGCACCTCCTTGCTTTGATCATATTTGGAACTCTGTTTACAGTGGAACAAAAGGGCAACACATACTGGATGAATTGTGCGCAAACTTCAACACTAAATTGCACTTACTAAGTGAGGTGCAACCTGCTTGGTCCGTCGCTCTGTTCAGCCTCTGCTTTCTGTAGAGAAATGCACACCACTGGGAGCAGCACAGCTCCTGCCCGAGGTGGCAGAAGAGAGCCCCTGCACTCTATGTTACTGTGCAAGGGGATGCAAGAAGTTTGAATTTTGGACTTTTGGCCAAGCCACACTGCACCAAGAACATAAACACAAACTGTTGATATGGAGAGGCGCCTAGACAGGGAACCCAAACGGGCGTCAGGAGACCTTTAACCATCAATTTCCCCGGGGGCATGGGGAGGGGGCAATTAGTCCTATATTGCACTGACTGTATCTGTATGACATGGTACCTTACCAATGGCCAAACAACAATTTTATAAGAGGGTCAAAGACAAAAGGGACTTGGTTTAAGGACTGAAGCACCTCCAATCCCAAATAGACACAATGAAACCAACAGAAGGTGCACAGTCCGTTCAGAACAAAATAGCAACCCAATAGTTATTGTAAAGACATGCATGAGATCCTGCGAATAGTTGAGACACCCCCCCGCAGGAGGTAGGAGTCCATCAGCCCACCCTTATTGGCGGAGCATCGTCATCTGGAACTCCAAGGAATCACTGTCTGAGCCCGGGGTCGCAGATCACCAAGGACTCTGCCTGGTGCGCAGGCTAGTGATACCCAGAAAGAAAATGAACTCCTGCCAGGGTGTATACCCAAGTAATCGAGGGCTCCAGTGAAGTGCAGTGCTAGAGAGTGATGTGAAGTTAAAAATGAATACTTGATCAAAAAATGTGTTTAATATGGATCAACCAAGTTTCATCTCTAAAAGAACCTATAGTCTGATATGAATTTTACTATCAGACTATAGGTTCTTTTAGAGATGAAACTTGGTTGATCCATATTAAACACATTTTTTGATCAAGTATTCATTTTTAACTTCACATCACTCTCTAGCACTGCACTTCACTGGAGCCCTCGATTACTTGGGTATACACCCTGGCAGGAGTTCATTTTCTTTCTGGGTATCACTAGCCTGCGCACCAGGCAGAGTCCTTGGTGATCTGCGACCCCGGGCTCAGACAGTGATTCCTTGGAGTTCCAGATGACGATGCTCCGCCAATAAGGGTGGGCTGATGGACTCCTACCTCCTGCGGGGGGGTGTCTCAACTATTCGCAGGATCTCATGCATGTCTTTACAATAACTATTGGGTTGCTATTTTGTTCTGAACGGACTGTGCACCTTCTGTTGGTTTCACCTTACCAATGGCAACAACTTAAACCAAGGCCCACTGGTTCTCTCACACATTGGTTACCTCCTTTGCTCTCTGATTTTTGTGTACAGTAGTACCCTTTGTGTGTTGACATTAAAGTACATTCTGATGCGTATTTCTAACTGCAGATTCCTCATATATAGAATTTTCCCAGATGCTATACCGGATCCATTTTTTTTTTTTCCAGCCATGCTCTTGTAGGTGGCGCCACGCGGCTCTGTTTTGCCACAGAAGTGACAGGCAAGAGATGCATGTAAGCACCACCTCTGCATGCTGACAACATCAATACAGATACAAAGCTCGTCTCCCAACTCTGTATGTCTTCCAACGACTTCAGAGTTCATACTACAGCAGTGTGTTAGGGAAATAGTCTGCCCTAAAAACAACAGGACTCAAACTGTGCCAAAATTGCAGAAACAGATGTATGACAAGGCCCTGCTCGATGTGTGCTTGTGCTGACTTGGCTCTAGTCACTATGAAGTCGTGCATTAAGTGCACCTTTATGCCCTCAAAGTCTATTGGAGAATGAGAAGCAATACCCTATAAAACATAAGCGATCATGGCTGAAACACAAGTCCCACTCTCTGTGCAAGTCGTTTGCCAACTCACAGTCGAAGTCGTCCAGTTGAATACGCACCATAAGTGCAAGAATGTCAAGCGGGACTCTACCCCATCCTGCTACTTGACATCTGATGAAAAGGCACGAGGGCATTAAGCTAAGGATCGTAGCCCTCCAGTGTCTCCAGAATCTAACCAAATTTTGCAGCTGGTTCCAGTGTGACCAAAACTTCCCAGGCAGTCGTTCATTCCACAGCAAAAAGTGGCTTTCAAAGAAGACATAGTGTACATTTTTCAGGCACTTCCAGCTCCCTCTGGTGCTGCAGGGTCCCCCAATAGTGGGTCAACCCATAACGCTGATTGACCACTCAGGAGTACCCGTACCGACACAGGTTCAGACTTCCACACCAGCAACATGGCCTTATACAGTTCTTTACGTGATGGTGTCAACATTAACTCTGACGGCCTGAGGTTAGATTCCGATTCCTGTCTCTAACCCCGAATTGACATGGACCCACTCGAGGCCTGTGTTGCACTATGAAATAACAAAGATGTAACTAGTAATTATACAGACAGACGCCAATTAGGGCCAGAATCTCAATGAGGATGGCTCTGAGGCTGCTTGATTTGTGCATTCTTCTTGTTCTGCATACCGGATGGCATATATAGGCCATACAGGGGAACCTCAGGTCCCATTGCGCCGAATATCAGGGCTGCCTCTCTGACTCCATTCAGATCTCAAAGGAGACGGTTCAGAATCTGCAATGGTGGCTGACAAGAACAAACCTGACATATGGCAAGCCATTGTTCCTTTCTCACGCAGATCTCAAAGTTGTGCTAGATGCTTCCTTGCTGGGTAGTGAAGGTCTCCTGGAGAGGTGGAGATCAGAGGCTTTGTTCCCCAGTGGAGATCCAGCTCCACATAGATCTTCTGGAGCTTCATGTGATTCATCTGGCTTTACATTCTACCTCCTGTCTATCAAGGGGAGACTAGTACAAGTCCTCATTGACACCATGACTGCCACATCATATTTCACCACCATGCAGGGTGTAGTGGGGTCCTGGATTCTCTGTCACAGGTGGTTGGACCAGCAGAACATCTTTCTGGTTGCCAACCATCTAGCTGGATCCCTAAATTGCAGAGCAGATGAGCTGAGTAGATGTTGGTTGGCAGGCCACAAGGTGTTTCCATCCAGAGGTGGTGCAGGGCATCTGCGACCAATGTGTTATGCCTCAGATTGATGCATTCACCACTATCAAGAACACACTGTGACCAAATGTTTGTGTGTTGGAGTTTCCGCCATGGTACTCTCTAGCAGACTTATTCTATGAGCTGGCAAACAGTCTACCTTATGCATTTTCAGCACCAACTTTCCTGCCTCAAGTTATGAGAAATATCAGGATGACCCGAACCAAGTCATCTTAATCACCCCGGACTAGGCCAGGAGATTTTGGTGCCCACAGCTCCATGGAGTCCAACTACACTGGGTTAAATTTGCTTCCTTGTGTGGTGCTCAGCAAAATGTACCTCTGCAGGCTGAAACACTTATTGACCCTTCCTGCCTGTTTGTGTTTACATGATGAACCATATTATTCAAATCAGTGGTTGTAATGCATTGAATCATAGGTCTGACTCACATATTTCCACTAAGTCATTCAGCATGCCACAATGGTATTTATATCTAATGTTAATATTTCTCTTTTGCACGCCCTTTCATCCAATGCACAGCTGCTCATTGTGACTCTTAAAACTCAGTAACTGTGTTCCATATTGTTGCTCTCTGATTTTTGTGTACAGTAGTACCCTTTGTGTGTTGACAGTAAAGTACATTCTGATGCGTATTTCTAACTGCAGATTCCTCATATATAGAATATTCCCAGATGCTATACCGGATCCGATTTATTTTTTCCAGCAATGTTCTTGTAGGTGTCGCCACGGGGCTCTGTTTTGCCACAGAAGTGACAGGCAAGAGATGCATGTAAGCACCACCTCTGCATGCTGACAACATCAATACAGATACAAAGCTCGTCTCCCAACTCTAAATGTCTTCCAACGACTTCAGAGTTCATATTACAGCAGTGTGTTAGGGAAATAGTCTGCTCTAAAAACAACAGGACTCAAACTGTGCCAAAATTGCAGAAACAGGTGTACGACAAGGCCCTGCTCGATGTGTGCTTGTGCTGACTTGGCTCTAGTCACTATGCAGTCGTGGAATAAGTGCACCTTTATGCCCTCAAAGACTATTGGAGAATGAGAAGCAATACCCTATAAAACATAAGCGATCATGGTTGAAACACAAGTCCCACTCTCTGTGCAAGTCGTTTGCCAACTCACAATCGAAGTCGTCCAGTTGAATACGCACCATAAGTGAAAGAATGTCAAGCGGGACTCTACCCCATCCTGCTACTTGAAGTCTGATGAAAAGGCACGAGGGCATTAAGCTAAGGATCGTAGCCCTCCAGTGTCTCCAGAATCTAACCAGATGTTGCAGCTGGTTCCAGTGTGACCAAAACTTCCCAGGCAGTCGTTCATTCCACAGCAAAAAGTGGCTTTCAAAGAAGACATAGTGTACATTTTTCAGGCACTTCCAGCTCCCTCTGGTGCTGCAGGGTCCCCCAATAGTGGGTCAACCCATAACGCTGATTGACCACTCAGGAGTACCCGTACCGACACAGGTTCAGACTTCCACACCAGCAACATGGCCCTATACAGTTCTTTACGTGATGGTGTCAACATCAACTCTGACGGCCTGAGGTTAGATTCCGATGCCTGTCTCTAACCCCGAATTGACATGGACCCACTCGAGGCCTGTGTTGCACTATGAAATAACAAAGATGTAACTAGTAATTATACAGACAGACGCCAATTAGGGCCAGAATCTCAACGAGGATGGCTCTGAGGCTGCTTGATTTGTGCATTTTTCTTGTTCTGCATACCGGATGGCATATATGGGCCATACAGGGGAACCTCAGGTCCCATTGCGCCGAATATCAGGGCTGCCTCTCTGACTCCATTCAGATCTCAAAGGAGACGGTTCAGAATCTGAAATGGTGGCTGACAAGAACAAACCTGACATATGGCAAGCCATTCTTCCTTCCTCACGCAGATCTCAAAGTTGTGCTAGATGCTTCCTTGCTGGGTAGTGAGGGTCTCCTGGAGAGGTGGAGATCAGAGGCTTTGTTCTCCAGTGGAGATCCAGCTCCACATAGATCTTCTGGAGCTTCATGTGATTCATCTGGCTTTACATTCTACCTCCTGTCTATCAAGGGGAGACTAGTACAAGTCCTCATTGACACCATGACTGCCCCATCATATTTCACCACCATGCAGGGTGTAGTGGGGTCCTGGATTCTCTGTCACAGGTGGTTGGACCAGCAGAACATCTTTCTGGTTGCCAAACATCTAGCTGGATCCCTAAATTGCAGAGCAGATGAGCTGAGTAGATGTTGGTTGGCAGGCCACAAGGTGTTTCCATCCAGAGGTGGTGCAGGGCATCTGCGACCAATGTGTTATGCCTCAGATTGATGCATTCACCACCATCAAGAACACACTGTGACCAAATGTTTGTGTGTTGGAGTTTCCGCCATGGTACTCTCTAGCAGACTTATTCTATGAGCTGGCAAACAGTCTACCTTATGCATTTCCAGCACCAACTTTCCTGCCTCAAGTTATGAGAAATATCAGGATGACCCGAACCAAGTCATCTTAATCACCCCGGACTAGGCCAGGAGATTTTGGTACCCACAGCTCCATGGAGTCCAACTACACTGGGTTAAATTTGCTTCCTTGTGTGGTGCTCAGCAAAATGTACCTCTGCAGGCAGAAACACTTATTGACCCTTCCTGCCTGTTTGTGTTTACATGATGAACCATATTATTCAAATCAGTGGTTGTAATGCATTGTATCATAGGTCTGACTCACATATTTCCACTAAGTCATTCAGCATGCCACAATGATATTTATATCTAATGTTAATATTTCTCTTTTGCACGCCCTTTCAGCCAATGCACAGCTGCTCATTGTGACTCTTAAAACTCAAACTATCTTCCTCATTGTTATCACCTATGCACACTGCATATGTGAACTACGGATGCTTTCAGAGCAACTGCCCTCGGCCCCATTTCTCCCAAGCAATTTGGTGCAGAGGACCGAGCAGCCTTTTTATCAAAAGTGTTGACTCCCTTTCATGTAGGCCAAACCATTATAATGTCAATGCTTTTCGCTCCACGACCCCTCTTGGAAGAGGAGAGACAGGATTGATTGGCTTGATCCTAAAAGGGCAAAGAGCTTCTGTAATGACCCCACACAAGATTAATGTGTAGACAACCATCTCTTAGTATGATTTTCTGGAGCAAAGAAAGTAAACAACACAACAACAGACCTGTTCTATGAGTAAAGAAACTGCTCAATGCGTCCACCATGCATTTGCAGTCATACAATTTTGTATGACAAGACAGCAGATACATATATCCCGTCTGCTCTAAGGTGACATAAATTACTTGATATCCTTTAAAACTCGATGTGTCTGCAAGCTCTGTCTCTCACGGTATCTCCCACCCTATAGTGTAAGTGGTCAAAAAAAGAAGAAAAAGATGAGGGAAGATTGGCATTGCCTCACAGGAGTAACACCATGGGAGTTTGCAGACTGGTTCTCGCCTGCATCCTCAGGTCCTCATCATTAGCAGCTGCCAACTTATAAACTAAATAGTGATACAAAGGAAAGAAAAAAGCGAAGTGCTCAGTGTGGTGTGTGTGAACCCTATGAGATGTACCAGGATCTAACTTAGAAACCCGCTACTCCTAGTCTAAAAACGAGCTAGACAACTACTAGCTATACTACTTTATTCTTTGCTGTGTGCCTGCTCAATTAAAAACCAACATGTTTCATTGCCAATATGATCTTACGGCAATTTCAACAGGGCAAGGATCAGTTTTCCACACTGCACCAATTTTCTCTGTTTTTCATACCTGCAGAAGACAGAGACAACAAAACACATCCTGTCAACAGTGGCATCAGTCTAAACATGTAGTTAAAAACATGTGGGGGCCATCAACAACTTGGAGAATATATTTACCGGGGGGTTGCCCTTCATGGGCATACCTGCAACCCCTTTTGATAGCACGTGTGTACTAGTCCACATGCCTTGTATTCATCACACTTGCTGCTGTACGTCAGTCTGTGAAAGAAAGTAAGAGTTTATCAAGCATTATGCTCCACTCGTGCACCTCCGGTGAAACGGAGATGTAAGATCCCAAATCAGACTGGACTTGTGGTTTCTCGGTGTAGGAATCACTCATTACCATATTGTGAGTCACTAATGCGTGTAAACTGCCTGGGTCGCTCAATCAATCTTAACCCCTGTCTCCTACTAGAGGTGTTACAGCTACTTATTTGTGCCCAAATCCGTTACCAAGAATATTATTGTCAAGGGTCATTAGTTATGCTTGCTACCGCCCGTCAGTTTATTTAACCGCCCCAGCATTTTTAAACCTTCCTCCAGCGTCCACCGCCTGGGCGCCCGATAGTGTCGGGCATCCAATCTTTGCTAGATCCTCTATCAAAGTTTTCGGATTTTTTCTTGAGAGAGTGTGTGATCACGCAACCCTCTTACATACAAGATACCACTGATATCTTAAGAAGTTTGGACATTGTGGAGTATGACCCGCACCATCAGTTTTTGGTCACCATTGACATCGAATCGCTATATACCAGCATCCCCCAGGAGGCCACGTTGGTGGCAGCAGCACGCACCCTGGGGGAGTGCGAATGGTTCTATGATATACCACAGACATTCGTGTTACAATGCATAGAAATTGCCCTCACTCACAATTTCTTTGCGTACAAAGACCAGATGTATCTTCAGACATCGGGGACTTCGATGGGGGCTACTTTTGCCCCCAGTCTGGCCTGCATTTATTTAGGCCATTTTGAATCCAACTACATCAATCATTCCACCAATCTCTTCCAGAGGAACATTGTCCTCTGGAAGAGATATATTGATGATGTGCTGTGTATATGGTCGGGCACAGAAGATGAGCTTCAGATGTTTCTGAACTGGCTCAACACCCTGGACGCATGTCTTAAGTTCACATGGACGGTAGATAGGAAAACAGCGACTTATCTCGACCTCGACATACAGGCGGATAACAACAAACTAGTGACCAATGTACATCAGAAACCCACTTACAAAAACTCACTTTTACACTACAGATCTTATCACCCAAGGGCTCTGCGTGATAATTTACCTGTGGGCCAATTCTTGCGATATCCCAGGAATTGTTCATTCACTCAGAGGTATGTAGAACAAGCTGAGGAGGTGACCAAGAGACTGGAGGACCAAGCATACCCTAAGAAAGTCATTAAACAAGCGAGAAAAAGGGCTTTAAATACCCCAAGAGATGCTCTGCTTGAAAGGACCCAGAAAACAGTGATGACTGTATACCAGTGGTCACAACGTTTGGACAACTCTCGAAAATCAGGCAGACCATCAGGAAACATTGGCATTTGCTCAGCACCTCCTCAATGACAATGCCCCAACCCAGATTTGCCTTTAAATGGTCCACCAATTTACGTGACCGGCTAGTCCACACCCGGCCCATTCAGGAGTCCAGAGAAACAGGAGTGTCGCATGGACATTATCCATGTGGGGGATGCTCGGTGTGCAAGCTGACCACATCCACCAAGAGTGTCACTTTGATTCATGGGAAAACCTGGTATTTGAACAGGTTTAGCAACTGCAATACGCTCAATGTAATTTACAGACTTACGTGTCCGTGTGATCTCCATTATATGGGTCTCACGACACGTAAAGTCAGAATCCAGGAGCACCTGACTACGCTAAAGGCGGGCAAGCTTACCACCAGACTGGTGCAACACTTTGTAACATAGAAACACCACTATAAGGACATACGGTGGGTGGTACTAGAGAAGGTAGTAGGGGATCACTACAACATGGAAAGTAGACTGAGCACAAAAGAAGCACGGTGGATATACCAAGAGGGGGTGGACCAACATGGACTGAACGACCTTATAGAATGGAATAAAGTGGCATTATTCTAAGGAAACCATGACCATTGACTTGGTGAAATTCAGTACCGCTAGACCGAAACACTGAGGAGCTGAGCACACGCCAGTCAGTCGCGTTGACACGGAAAACGGGTTTTAATAGATCAGCAGGCAGGGAGGAAGTTTTAAAACTGCCAGGGCGGTTAAATAAACTGACGGGAGGTAGCAAGCATAACTAATGGCCCTCGACAATAATATTCTTGGTAACGGATTTGGGCAAAAATAAGTAGCCGTAACACCTCTAGTAGGAGACAGGGGTTAAGATTTCAGTGAGCGACCCAGGCGATTTACACGCAGTAGTGACTCACGATATGGTAATGGGTGATTCCTACACCGAGAAACCACAAGTCCAGTATCATTTGGGATCTTACATTTCTGTTTCACCGGAGGTGCACGAGTGGAGCATAATGCTTGATAAACTCTTCCTTTTTTTCACAGACTGACGTACAGCAGCAAGTGTGATGAATACTGCACATGTGGACTAGTATACACGCGCTATCAAAAGGGGTTGTAGGTATGCCCATGAAGGGCAACCCCCCGGTAAATATATTCTCCAAGTTGTTGATGGCCCCCACACGTTTTTAACTACATGTTTAGACTGATGCCACTGTTGACAGGATGTGCTTTGTTGTCTCTGTCTTCTGCAGGTATAAAAAACAGAGAAAATTGGTGCAGTGTGGAAAACTGACCCTTGCCCTGATGAAATTGCTGTAAGATCATATTGGCAATGAAACATGTTAGTTTTTTTAATTGAACAGACACACAGCAAAGAATAAAGTAGTATGGCTAGTGTTTGTCTAGCTCGTTTTTCAACTAGGAGTAGCGGGTTTCTAAGTTAGATCTCGGTACACCTCATAGGGTTCACACACACCACACTGAGCACATAACTTTTTTCTTTCCTTTGTATCACTATTTGGTTTATAAGTTGGCAGCTGCTAATGATGGGAACCTGAGGGTGCCGCTCGGAGCCTGACCCTGGTTGCTGGGTTGTGCTCTGTACTTTCAGTCTCACCGGAGAACTCTGCTCGGCGGATAAAGTGTGGGAGTGCTGTTGTTACCTTTGGGAATCACCCGGGACTGCTAGTACCAGCGATCCCTCTGCCCAATTGAACATTGGCCGCAGCTGGTGGCTCTTCCTGGCTCCTCCCACCCACACTACAAAGCGCCTCGCGGCCCCCGCTTCGCGGGAGCCGCTCGGAGCCTGACCCTGGTTGCTGGGTTGTGCTCTGTACTTTCAGTCTCACCGGAGAACTCTGCTCGGCGGATAACGTGTGGGAGTGCTGTTGTTACCTTTGGGAATCACCCGGGACTGCGAGTACCAGCGATCCCTCTGCCCATTTGAACATTGGCCGCAGCTGGTGGCTCTTCCCGGCTCCTCCCACCCACACTACAAAGCGCCTCGCGGCCCCCGCTTCGCGGGGGCTGCTCGGAGCCTGACCCTGGTTGCTGGGTTGTGCTCTGTACTTTCAGTCTCACCAGAGAACTCTGCTCGGCGGATAAATTGTGGAAGTGCTGTTGTTACCTTTGGGAATCACCCGGGACTGCGAGTACCAGCGATCCCTCTGCCCATTTGAACATTGGCCGCAGCTGGTGGCTCTTCCCGGCTCCTCCCACCCACACTACAAAGCGCCTCGCAACCCCCGCTTCGCGGGGGCTGCTCGTAGCCTGACACTGGTTGCTGGGTTGTGCTCTGTACTTTCAGTCTCACCGGAGAACTCTGCTCGGCGGATAAATTGTGGAAGTGCTGTTGTTACCTTTGGGAATCACCCGGGACTGCGAGTACCAGCGATCCCTCTGCCCATTTGAACATTGGCCGCAGCTGGTGGCTCTTCCCGGCTCCTCCCACCCACACTACAAAGCGCCTCGCGTGGGCCGTACCCCGGGGCGAAGCCCGGGCCAAGGGCGGGCCCGTCTGAGCCCGTCCGAGAACGCTAGAGAGCGGAATGGGACCCTCCTCTAACATCCACCGACCAAAGTCATTTGTCGAGTTATAGAGGGCACGCAGCAGCCAATAGCTTGTAAGTTAGTGGGATATCTGTTGACCGAGGTTGTTAGCATATATACCAAGTAAAGGATAAAATGGCCAAAAGGGACGGACCCATTACACAATTGACTGGGGGCGCACTAATGGGAACCTTAGATAACTTTTTGGTGCGAGTACAGTCAGTGCTTGCCAAAGATATAGAACTAACCGAAAAAAGATTATCCTTAGATATTCTGTGCGACAAGAGGTCCTCTTTGGGAAATATGGCTAATGTAAGATCACGACCGTGTTGTCAGCCTGCCAGGTCGGATTCTTTGGGCTCAATATCTCCTCTGGCGGAGGAGCAAAATGGCGAAATAATGATATGTTCCCCATCTCTGACTGATACACCGGATGAAATTGTCGATATCACGAATATTGATAATGTGGTTTCAATGACTAAGCCTTTGTCAAGTATTAAGACTTGCTCATCAAGTAATGTAAAAGCGGCTTTTGTCCATCAACAATCAGCCCCTAGTTCGAAAAAAAAACGCAGGGGAAACCAAAAGATTGCCGCTGGCAAGAATGCTAAGTCTGGTCCCGCCCTTGTTTCTGCTGCAAGGAAGATTACAGCTCCATGCCCTAAACCTAAAACCTTCGAAACAAGGTCAAACCAAAAACCATCTTTGGGGTCAACACTTACGGAAGATACCGATACACCATCTTTTTGGAATAAACTGGAAAGTATTGTAAACAAATTCTGTGACCCGATTTATGAAAGGCTGGGCTCTATCGAAAGCAGGCTAGTATGTTTGGAATTATCACTTGCCTCGGCTCAACCACGGGGTGGTAGACAGGGCCTGGGTCCGCAAAAAGAGCGTCCTAGTGTAATAGGTCAACGCATTGAGACTAATATCATTACTAATAATTTAACAACTGGTACTGCGAAAGATAATCTTCCTACTCCTCAGGAACCCCAACCCATCCCAGCTGTTAACAACTGGGTAAGAGTTGAAGATCTTCCCCCACGTGTTGGAACAAATAGTATTGGGGTAGGTAGTGTTAGTACTGATAAGCAGCCCCCACCTGTTCAACCCTTAGTGCAGGCCTCACCAGGCTTAATTGATCTACACCTACCCCATGAAGCTGCCCCTTATGTGGTGATCTTAACAGGGGTTCCATCGTTGGAGAACGGAGCAAGGGAATCTTATTGGGACCTAAAGAATAAATGTACATTTTGGCTAAATATTAAGCGTCCATTGCCGTCCCATATGTGTGCTGAAATTTTGTTCGCCAGAAGAGTAAATTGGGTGGGCAAGAGACTTAAATCGTCAAAGGGGGATTGTGTTGTCATTAATTTTAGAGACAGTCGATGTGTGGAATACATCTGTTCTTGGCCCCAGAACGACCCTACATCCTTAATTAACACAATGCAACTGTCTTACTTTTATGCACCCTTGTCTCAGCCACTAGGTGGGATTATACGTGGAGATCCCTTGTCAAATGGTTCCACCTTCAAGGACATTAGATCTATTAATAGATTTGATGTGCTATCTGGACTCGCGGATTGTGACTGACTGATTGGTGGCAGTGGATATCCTAACTGCGAAATGTCATATGCAGCCCTAGTGGCAGTGGATAACCATGTAGAGTCTTATGTAGCTTTAGCGACAGATGAGGGTCTAAGGAAAGGAGAAAAGTTTAGAACAGATGGTGAAAGAGTTGTTAACATGCCCTCCGCCCAAATAAATATTATTGGGGTTATGGAACGAGACCAACAAGCTGTGTACCAAAACGAAATTTTAAGCACAGAGGGCTTACCACGTTTTCCATCAGATGTAGCTCTCTCCCTGTTACCAAATTTTGGGAGTACTGCAGGGGGAACTAACTTTGCAGGGCATGTATCGTTTTTATCTTGGAATGTGGCGGGCGTGGGAACTAAACTATCTTCTTCAGTTTGGGTAGATTTCATTTGTAAGCACGATATCTGTCTTTTTCAGGAGACATGGTCACTAGAGCCTGTATTTATGTTGGGCTATTTGAACTTTTTCGTCCCAGCGGAAAAAAGGCCCAAGGGTCGGCCAGTAGGAGGCTTGGTCATTTGGGTCAAGCAAAGTTTGGAGTGCAACATTCAACCTATCCCAACCCAGAACGATGATATTTTTGGAATTAGGTTGACTTGCTCGCCAAATTTCAAAATCGACATATTTAATGTATATGCAAGGGGCCTACCAGGCGGAAAAAAATCGGAGGTAGTATCAGCACTAAACACTCTTGTTGAATCCAGTTCCGATGATGTGCTCCCATTGATTGCTGGAGATTTTAACACGACTTTTGAGCCACTAGGGCCTCAAGAAATGTATTTAACTGAGGAAGAGGACCTAAGATGGGGCGTCCCGCAGCTCGAGACAAAGACAGTGAGTAAGTGGACAGAGGCGGCTCTGTATTTGAAAGGGTTTTGCCTGGGCAACCAATTGAGGGCGGCCAATGGCAGAACCGTATCAGATAGGACATGTAGCAAAACGTTCGACAATGGCATCAGGGCAAGTAATATAGATTACCTCTTGGTCCATCTGAGGATGTGGCATACCCTTGTGGATATGGAGGTTAAGACACGGATCGAAAGCGACCACAATCCACTAGTCGCTATTTTTAATTTTGGGTTGGGAGACAGTAGGGACCGAGCTTCCGAAATGATAGGTCCAGCTGCTGCTCTAACAAATGATGAACGCCACCTTAAGTGGCATAATGTAGTAGAGCACCCTGATCTCATAGATAGCATTGAGACCTACGTCGAAGAGGCATTGATACTCGTAATCTAGCCAACCCCTAATTGCATTTGAGTATATACACGGAAAACTATTTACTAAACTCAAATCCTGTTTCTGTAGGCCCTTTTTAGGAAATCAAGTCCCGAGAAGTAAACAGGAGGACTGGTATGACGCCTCCTGTAAACAAGCTCGTAGAAATTTGGGACTTGCACTTAAAACAAAAGATTCAAGTAAGATCAAAATAGCTCGTAACACTTATAGAAAGGTCCAATGGAAAGCAAAAAAGGAATGGGACGAGTGTGAGTGGCAAGACTTAAAAGCAGCATGCACAGATAAAAACCAGAAAAAGTTCTGGAATATTTTTAAATGGAAGAAGGGTGAAATCACTGATAGTCCCCATGATTATGTCCCCCAGAGTTCCTGGGTAGAATTTTTTAAGCCACAATATTCAAAAGGTGCTGAGGACGTTAGTACGTACCTCCAGGAGAGGTTGTTTTACAATAGCCCTGTGTTTAGTGCCGAGGAGGTTGATAATGCGCTTGATATGGTTACTCAGGGACGTGCACCTGGCTTGGATTGTATCCCGGCCGATGTATTCCTGCATGACAGACAAAGATGGAGGCTATACATTACCCATCTAGCTAACGCCATAGCTCAGGGAATGGCTATCCCCCATTCCTGGAAAGGTGCTGAAATTGTCCCGATATATAAAAAAGGGGACAAATCTTTGGCCAGTAACTACAGGCCCATTAGCTTGATTGATGCTATGCAAAAAATATTGGGCCGGCTGGTCTTGGGCAAGATCCAGACCTGGATGGAGACTAATAATGTTCTAAGCCCTCTACAGGCAGGGTTTCGCCCAAAAACCAGCACTATAGATCAGATCTTTAGGTTCATTGTCCTCTATTGGAGGACAGTGGTCTTAGGAAAAGGGGTTTTGTATGCTGTGTTCGTCGATCTGCGGGCGGCCTTTGATCTGGTTCCACGCAGCAAGCTGTGGCAAGTATTGGAGGGGCTGGGGATGGCACCGGAGTTGTTGGCATTGGTCGTCCGCTTGCATGAGGACAACTTTGCCCGGGTCCGATGGGGTCGGCAGGGTGAGGTAACGGAGTGTTTTCCCGTGGAGCGGGGAGTTCGGCAGGGCTGTGTTTTGGCACCGACCCTGTTCTCGCTCTTCGTGAACGGGGTAGCTGAGTTCCTCGCCTGGGTCCCCTCGGACGCACCGGCTATGGTTGGCACTCGTATCCCAGTCCTTATGTTCGCGGACGACACGTTGCTGATCTCCAAAACTCCGAGTGGCCTGCAGCTCACCCTCCGACGCTTTGAAGAGTTCTGCTTGCTGCGTGGCCTGGAAATAAATGTCTCCAAGACTAAGTTCATGGTTCTTAACGGCCCTAACCCGTGTAGATCTTATAAACCCTTTAATGGTGTAATTTCCATGAATGGTTCGCCCCTGGAGCAGGTCGATGCATTCACCTATTTAGGAGTCACGTTGCAGAAGAACATGTATTGCAAAAGTCAGTTAGATTTATATATCTTGAAGTTCCAACAACAGACAGGCTCCCTTTTAAAAAGATTTAAAACCTCGAAAACGCAGCCAATAGGCCCACTCCTCGAAATCTACTTGATGAAGGTCCGTAGCTCATCTCTATATGGATCAGAGCTATGGGGGTATGGCAACAATCCAAAACGCTTGAATGCTATGGAGAGTGAGTTTATCCGGAAAGTTGTTGGTGTGCCTCAGAGTACTCCTCTGTTACCTCTTTTCTGGGACCTTGGCCTGAAAACCCTACAAGACACTGCTAACTTGCGGCCATTGTTGTATTGGCGTAGGGTTTGGTCAACTGAGGAGCTCAAACACTATGCCCTGGGCTTCAAAGAAATAATGGAGAAAGACATCTTTCACAAAATAGACTGGCTGAGGTCTATCAAATCATTACTTCATAGACTAGGACTGAGTAACTTATGGGATGACCCCCAAAATGCGGTCTTCCCTTCAAAAGAAATTATGAAAACTAAGTATTGGGAAATGATCGCTATGGAATCAGCTTCCAAGGGGAGTACATCCAAACTAACAGCCAGATTTCTAAAATTTAAGGCCTATCCCAGACAGGAATTATTTTGGGGCTTGATCGAAATACCAACTGATCGTAAACTCTACTTTCAGTTTAGGATAGGCACCCTCCCCATTTGTACATTCACATCTAAATGGGCCAAAGGGCCCGAGGACAAATGTCCCAAATGTAAGGATACGTCTGAATCCTTGAGTCATTTTGTGTTCTTTTGTCCTCTTTATCTGCTTCCACGTAAAAAATGGGTATTACCCGTTTGTCGGTTCATAGGCACCAGAAAGCATGAGGAGGCATTAAGAATTTTGTGTACAGATCCAAGCCCGATAATTGCAATAGCAATGTCAAAATTCATTAAGTGGGCTTGGGTAATACGGTCTAGGCAACTTATTACGAAAGTACCCATTGAATAGGCCCCCAAATGTAGTTATTAATTTCTACAATTACTTGTTTATTAATCCTCCCACTCATATGCACAAGATTTCTAGACTAGGATACCTTGTTATCTTGATAGACTTATGTTGAGGAGTACCAAACATTGCTGTTTAAATATGAAATGTTCTTAACCGTCTGTATGTACAGGTTTTAATACTGTTTATTTTAAATGGAGATTAGTGTAACTTACGGCCTTTCACCATGTCGACAACCAGGTTCTGTTTTGTTTTAACTCATGTTGATGTAAATGGCTGATGTATGATACTTTTATGACTTAACTGTCGAAATAAAGTTTTGAAAATTGAAATTGAGAACCTGAGGATGCAGGCGAGAACCAGTCACAGTCACAGTCTCAGAGGCACTGTGTCATATCCCTCGTTCTGCTATGGCTGGCACGCGATGTATGTGTGTGCACACGTGTGCACCAGCTCTCTTTGCTGGATTCCTCTGAGCAGGTCGGCCGTCTAGTCTTCCAAGACGGGGCCTGCCTCGCACCAGCAGCTGGAGCACTTCCGGGGGAGGACCTATATGCAGAGCGAAGCTGCCGTATCCGGCTCTTCGTATTGCCGACCTGAGCTACGCAGGCGCGTTGCTCTACCAGCAACCAGATCCTTTCTGGACCGCGCAAGGCCGCCAACAAATCTCGGACTCTCGCGGCTCGTGCAAGGCACGGAGCCGCCCTTAGTTTGTTTACAGCGCAGGAGCGCTTTCCTTGGTCCACGCGTCCCGTGGGTGACACGTGTTCGCGTTTCTTGTAGCGTTACCTCGACTCGTGCAAGGCAAGGAGATGTTCCTTGCACGACAGCGCCAGCAAGAGCGGAGGAGCTTTTGTGTTCCTGGTACACCCTCAGTTTTCTTTGGCACCCAGCACAGGAGCGCTTTCCCTGGTTTCTGTTCGTGACTTTTGCTTCCCTTGGAATCAGAACACTGCTGTTGGTCTTCTCCGCTCTGGGAGCGCTGCGTCTCAGGTGACTACATTTTCCTTCTTCTGTTTTTTGCCACTTATCTTTGTTGCTTGTATCTTGTGTGTATGCTACCCATCTGTTCCATCCCTTAGGTAGTGTCCACCACAAGACCCCAAGTGGATCAGAGGGCAGATCTCTCCCAGCACCCTTCCACACTGTTTACGCCCTCCTCTGGTTGCCTCCCCCGGTCCCCTCTTCAACCTAGGTAGTATCAGCCCTATCTGGGAGACGAAGGGAGCTGGAGGGGGTTGTCCACGTCACCTCTGTGGGATCACTCCACAAACAAACGGTAAGCGTTGTGGGAACCTGACAGAATACGAAGCCCACATTGTACATCCCGCCTGGACGACATGGACAACCCTGCGGTCACTCTGCAGGATATAGCCGTCATGCTTGCTAACATACAAGCGGAAAACCGTAGTTTACGACAAGACATAACGGCCCTACAAGGGCAGGTGGGGACCCATCTTACGGGTCCTTGGGGACCAACCCCAACAGTCAGGGTCAGGCAGGAAGGTTTGTTGAGACCCCCTCTGTTCAACCCTGGGGGTCCCGTGCCCTCTTCCTCCACTGCTTCTTCGCCCATACAGGTCATAGCCCCGCATCTTGCGCAATTGGCCACTCCAGAACGCTTTTACGGCGACAGCTCTAAGTTTAGCATATTCCTCAACCAATGTCACCTGTACTTCATGGAAAACAAAGAGGTATGCAGTTCCTAAAATTGACGCAAGGTGTGTTAGATTCACTAGAAGATACCAGGGTGACACTGTGAGAATAATGCGATACGCAGGAGTGAAGGTCACTCCTTCTGGAAAAGGAGACCCTCACACACCCAACAAGCGGGTGTCTTGCTTCATCACCGGGTCTTGCTCCTTATCGGGCCGGCGGTGCAATGCCCGATCAGGCACCCAAATGGGGCCTTCCTGTCGGAGATCTTTATTTTCAATGCCGATGAGTGAGGTGTGTGGGGGGAGTTACTATTAATAGTTGGTGTAGGTGCATGTGAAGTGAGAAGTAAGTGAACTAAAACAGGGGTAGGCGATCTACTTCAAACAATTTTAATAAAGCATGGTCACCATCCTGATTAAAAATAGAATAATACGCACATATCTCACCTTTAGGTGTGTGAGTAAATGTGCTAAAAAGATCAGAGGGTCAACATGTTTCTTGCTTTATGATGTATTAAATGGCAATTCTTCAGGACCAAAAAATGATACGGCTACCTACACTTTTTTGGTGGTGGTCACAACCTCTAAGAGGTATCACTGGTGACCACACGTACAGCACCCTAAAAATGTGTGGTACCACGAGTAAAATAACACAACCTCGGAAAGAAAAAAAGAAAATTACAAGTATAAGCATTGCAATAAACAACAATCCGAGATATCAGGTTAACTGTAGACAATGGGTGATGTCAATGAAACCGTGACATGCGTCGATTGTGAGCAAACGTGTGTCGGACTTGCTTCGAGCTGTTAGCAGTAAAATATATAAAAAAACAATCCATTGACCAGCCCAGGATAGGCTGCGTCAATTTACCAAGAGTAGTATTACAAAACTCACCCTCATAGGCTGTGACGAATTCGAGGCCAGGGTGGGAGAGCACCAAATTTTAGTGTCCTAGGATATGGAAAGCAGATAAACAACAGAAAGGTAAAAAGAGCAGTAAAAAGAAACACATAACAAGGTATTGTAAACCTATGTTGCGTTGAACCTCATAGTGTATAGGAGTATTAGTTATTTGACAGAAGACACAGCCTGCAACTATGGCCAAGCAACATCACGAGCAACTCGAGTGATAAATAATGTGATCTCACCCAGAGGTTAAATACACGTCATTGTGTTGGTTACCCGTAAACCATGGGTACAAGCGAGTCTGTGTTAAATCGCTCAAGTCCCCATCAGCGACCGCCACGAAAGGGGTTGGAGCGCTGAAAGTGACACGTTGGAAACTCCAAACCGCGTCAAATTAGCGAGGGGGGAGTAGCGTGGGAAAAACATGGGACGCTGTCAATACAGCAAGTAGTGCTTATTAGCGTGGTTCCGGACATACTCAAGGACAACACAATAGTGGATAAGAGGAAAACATGCTAGTGGTAGTATCTTGTCATAGGTCACGGAGACAGAAGAGGATCAAAAGACCTGAAGCATACGGCTCACGCATGCGGACATCCCCTAGTGTCCAGAACTCTAAAGCTTACGGATCATTCATGCAGGCAAAGCCTTGTGGTGAGGGCGATATTGTATAAATACTCACGATTCCGTGTTGAGGAAAATGCCGTAAACCTAAGACCTCACCAGCCGCTGGAGTCTGGTACTCGCACGCCCGACTGGTTCCTGGTTAAAAGAACACGTCGGCGTGACGCGTGGGTAAAAGGGGGCGGGACATCCGGTTAAGAGAGGCGTGCTACGACAAAAACAACTAGGCCGCTAACCTTGCTGAGTGTATAATGGAGGGGACGCGCTCGTGGTTGTCATGGTACCCAACGCGAGGTAAAGGCATTCCCCGTCGTTCGAGTAATAACAAAGACAAAGGGGGAGTTAGATACACTCTGCTCGCACTATAAATACAGGAAACGGATCAACAGTTGACCACTGGAGTGATATGAGAAATAAGAATTTAAAAATAATAAAGAATAATAAAGAAAAGAAGAAAGTTACAGGGAGCACAGTGTCAGATTCAGTATATTGACTTGGGGAGAAAAGGGGGCAAGCATACTTCATTCAGCTGGAGTTAATAAGAGCAGAAAGTTAATTTAAGTAAGCATGCTCCACGGGATATCCTCGTTGAGACCAGTTGTGTCTGCAGCCAATCGTAGGACCCAACGCTGTTCGAGTCTAAATTGGGCTTTTTTTGACATGTAGGGGTGGGATTCTAAGACAACCCATTGGAACAAGGTGGGAGCATGTCGTTCCAGGTGATAATGGGTCGTCATCTTGGTGTTTGTTTTTGCGCATCTGAAATTGCTTTTGTGTTCCAGCATGCAGGTCTTGACTGCACGCGTGGTCATGTCTATGTATGGTAGACCACACGGACATGTCATCATATAGATGCAGTTAGATGAGTTGCAATTGGTGTGCTTGCAGATGGTCCAGGTTAGGCCGTTAGGAAATACCAATTCTTTACTGATCCTTGTTTGGGGACACATAGAACAAGCCCCACAGGGATAGTGGCCCTTTACTGGAGGCAGATCCCACAGCATTCTTTGTGACCTGGTAGTTTGTTTCTTAGGTCTGGTATGTATTAGTAAATCCTTCAGATTACTAGTACGTTTAAATGTGAACCTGGGAGGTTCTAAATCCAAGTCACCGGTATTAAGAATAACCCAATGTTTTTTTATGATGTTCCTGATCCTTTTGGAGTCAGGGGTAAATGTAGTCACACACGTAATGGATTGTTCAGGTTCCTTGATGTTAATTTCTAACAGGCTCTCTCTGTTATTGTTTCTTGCTCGTTTACGTGCCCGTGATACTACTTGTTTGGGATAGTCTCGCTTGATCAGATCATTGATGAGGGTCGCGGACTCTCTCTGGTAGTCTGCCAAAGAGCTGCAGTTCCTTCTAATGCGCAAGAATTGCCCGAAGGGCAAATTTTCTCTCAATGACTTGGGATGATGGCTGCTGAATAAGAGGAGGCTGTTCCTATCTGTAGGTTTGCGGTACAGACTCGTAGTGATCTTGTCTACTTCAAGATGGACAAGTAGATCCAGGAAGGGAACTTCTGTGTCAGAGATAGTATGTGTAAATCTCAGATAGGGGTTAAGGGTGTTGATCCAAGTACAAAATTCTGTACATTTCGCATAGTCTCCTCTACAAAGAATCAGAATATCGTCAATGAATCTTTTCCAGAGCAGTACATTCGCCGAGTAAGGGTTGGTGGAGTTGTGAATTTCCCTAGCTTCAAAAGCTGACATGTACATACATGCTAGACTCGGTGCTAATGTACTGCCCATGGAAGTACCTTGGGTTTGGTGGTACAATTGTGTGTTGTACTCAAAGAAGTTTTGAGTGAGGGCCAGGCTAGCGCATTCCATTATAAATGGTACTGGAGTAGTGGAAATACGCTCACTGTTACTTAGGGCATCCTCGATGACCTGGAGAGTGGATTGTTGGGGTATGCTAGTATATAACGCCTCAACATCCAATGTCAGCAAAAGATCTATTTCCTGTGGGTGTTGGATACCCTCCAGGAGGCGGAGGACGTCAGTAGTGTCTTGGATGTAGGAAGGGGTAGTTCTGACCAGGGGCTGGATGAAGTGGTCAACAAATTGCGACAGAGGTTCCAGAATGGACCCAATCCCTGACACGATAGGTCGTCCAGGTACTGGAGTAGTCCCTTTATGAATTTTAGGAAGGCAGTAAAAGAAGGGGATCACTGGTTCCTTTGCTATAAGGAAGTTCGCTTCTTTCTTAGAAATCCAGCCTTCTAACTCAGCTGTGGAGACCATAGAGCCTATAGTTCTGGTCAACTGTGGAGTAGGATCTTCCTTAATAGGCGTGTAGTATCTTGTGTTGTTAAGTTGTCTACGACATTCAATATCATAGTCAACTGAGGACATGATGACAGTCGCGCCACCCTTATCTGCTTGCTTTATTACAATAGTGTTGTCATTGGCCAGATCTCTTATAGCCATCGACTCACTGGTAGACAAATTCTGGAAGGGCACTCGGTTGGTATCCATATTGAGATCTTTTAGAACTGCCTTTTCGAAAGTAAGTACTTCCGGGGGGACCATACTCCTTGTAGGCGTGAAGGTTGATGGTCTATGAAGCCCTGAGTCATCGCCCGTAGGCGGCGGATGATCTTGAAAAAATGCCTGCAACCTAATCTTGCGGAATAAATTCTGGACCTCACATGTGTCACGAAATCTGTCTGTCTTAGGTGTGGGGACGTAACCCAGACCTTTCTGGAGAACTCTTTCTTCCACATGAGTAAGAACTCTGGTGGATAGCTTGATCATCAATCTCTCTTGTCCCTGGTTTGGCTCCTGGTTTCCACTGTTCTGGCAGGTTGTTCCTGCCATTGCACTCTTTTTTGTTGTCGCCCTCTTCTGCGCCCTCTTCCTCTGCCCCAGCCTCTGTCTAAAAAAGGTTGTTCAGCACTGTGTGGGAAGAAGGGTGGAGGAGGGCCTTGATGGTACATTGGATATTGCCAAAAGGGTGGTCCCTGGTAAGGAGGTAAGGAGGCATGTTGACGACATGGACAACCCTGCGGTCACTCTGCAGGATATAGCCGTCATGCTTGCTAACATACAAGCGGAAAACCGTAGTTTACGACAAGACATAACGGCCCTACAAGGGCAGGTGGGCACCGGTCTTACTGGTCCTTGGGGACCAACCCCAACGGTCAGGGTCAGGCAGGAAGGTTTGTTGAGACCCCCTCTGTTCAACCCTGGGGGTCCCGTGCCCTCTTCCTCCACTGCTTCTTCGCCCATACAGGTCATAGCCCCGCATCTTGCGCAATTGGTCGCTCCAGAACGCTTTTACGGCGACAGCTCTAAGTTTAGCATATTCCTCAACCAATGTCACCTGCACTTCATGGCCCGAGCTTCAGCCTTCCCGGACAATGCTTCCAAGGTAGCTTTTGTCCTCTCCTACCTGGGAGGCGACGCTGCCCAATGGTCCATACCCCTGGTAGAAAACGACGAACCTCTACTCTACAGCTTCCCGGTGTTCAAGGAAACCATGCAACGTGTGTTTTGTTTGCTCGTCATACGTTCGTCCAAGCCGTAGATAACGAGCTGCTCAACTTAAAGCAGGGCAATCCTGATTTGCTGCACTACATTACCACGTTCAACCGGTTGGTACTGGAGGCCTGATGGCCAGAGACCAAACAGGTGTCTGTTTTCTACCGAGGCTTGCGCGATGAGTTGAAAGACCTCATCTCTCAAATAAGTGAACCACCAGAGGAGGTCGGCCCCTTTATCGACATTGTAGTCAAGCAGAACTACCGGCTACAGGAACGTCGGACTGAAAGGTTAAAAGGGGGGGGACCAGGCTCCCCATCTACAGAGAAGCCACCATAACCCGTGACACCACAGAGCCCATGCAGGTAGGTGGCATCCGTGGCCCCCTAACCAAAGAAGAGGCAAACCCAAAATTAATGCCTGTATTGTGGCAAGAGTGGCCATTTCGTCAGGGAATGTCCGGTTAAACCCCGCAAGCCGAAAGAGAAGACTCCTTTCGTTCTCCCCATATTCCGAGGAGATGGGCTGGGAAACGGAGCAACCCAGTAGCAAACGGGGTCTGTCTACTGGGGTTGTCTACCGAGAAAAACAGACCCCTGCCTTTCACGTTAACCCCCGACACATGGGCGTGCCCGTGTTCCTGCGATCCCCCTCCGGTCTATTCTGGCACGTCACAGCCTTAATCGATTCAGGAGCAACAGGCAATTTCATAGACAGCCACTTCATGGCCAGCCTGGGCATGTCCAGCAAAGCAAAAAAGAAACCAGAAACCGTCAAGGCAGTGGACGGCACAGACCTAACCTCTGGACTGATCCGCTATCAGACCGAGAACCTGGAAATGACGCTGGACAACAAGCATACAGAGATCATAGCCTTCGACGTCATTGACGCCCCGCAGTTCAGACTGATACTGGGCATCCCCTGGCTGGTACAACACAATCCCCACATAGACTGGGTGACCAAGAAACTCACGTTAGCATCAGCCCAGTGTATTCCTTCTTGCTACCCCTCTACTGAGAAACTCTACTGAGGCATCAGAACCGTGCAGGCCTGTGCACTGCCGTTCGACAGGACAGGTACTATCACACAGGGGGTCATCCCCGTGGTATACCGGGATCTGATCCAAGTGTTTGACAAGAAAGGTGCCAACACGTTACCCCGCATCGGAGCTTTGACTGCAGAATCCACATCGTTCCAGGATCCACGCTTCCCTGCAACCGTGTTTACTCCCCCACTGAAAAAGAGAACGTACACCTCCCTACCTCAACGAATACCTACAGAATGGGTTCATCCGTCATTCTAGGTCTCCCGTCTCTTCCCCCCTGTTCTTTGTGGCAAAGAAAGAAGGGGATTTACGCTCGTGCATAGACTTCGGGCGATAAACGCCATAACGATAAAAAACCGGTACCCCTTACCACTGATCTCCGACTTGTTGGACCAAGTGAATCACGCAGCGGTCTACACAGAACTGGATTTGCGCGGGGCCTACCATCTAGTCAGGGTCCGAGAGGGAGACGAATGGAAAACCACTTTTAGAACAAGGTACGGCTTGTTTGAATACCGCGTCATGCCCTTTGGGCTCTGCAACGCCCCTGCTGCTTTCCACTTTTTTATGGACGAGGTGCTGAGGGAGTACATTGACCGGTTTTGTATCATCTATATAGACGACATATTGATCTACTCAGTGAATATGACAGAACATATACCACACGTACGTGCCGTTTTCCAGCAATTGCAGCAACACGGTCTATATTTCAAGCTAGAAAAAAGCGTTTTTCACACCACCACCATGGAGTTCTTGGGACACATCCTAACCCCAACCGGTATCGAGATGGACTCCAGAAAGGTGGAAACCATAGTACAGTGGCCGTCCCCTGACTCCGTAAAGCAAGTCCAGAGGTTTTTGGGGTTTGCAAACTACTATTGCTGCTTCATCGCAGGATTCTCCAAGATAGTCACCCCCATCACTTGCTTGTTACGTAAAGGCACGCGTTACTTGTGGAATGAGAAAGCCGAGAAGGCATTTCAGGAGCTAAAACAATCTTCACCACAGCACCTGTGTTGAAACACCCCGATCCCAACCAACCTTTCATCGTAGAGGCCGACGCCTCGCAAAGCGCCCTGGTAGGGGTGTTATCGCAAAGAGACCCCAAAACCGGTTTGCTACACCCTGTGGCTTACTATTCCAGGAAACTACAGCCAGCAGAATGCAACTACTCCATCGCAGACAAGGAGCTCTTAGCCATTAAGGCAACGTTCGAGGAATGGCGCCACGACCTAAAAGATGCCAAACACACGGTGACCATCTTCACCGACCACAGAAGCCTGCAGTTCCTATGTTCGGCCAGGGCTCTAACAGCTAGACAGCTATGGTGGACCCTTTTTTTAATGAATATGACTTTCGGATCACTTACCGACCCGATGCCTTGTCTAGGCTGGAAGAAACAGGAGACAGCAATCCGTTACTACGGAGCCGGTGCCCATCATTCTGGAACGATGCTTCCAGGGAGCAATGATCACCTCCTCCTTTCTGTCTCAGCTATGCTGTGACCTGGAGCAGAAAAAACCGAACGACTGGACGGGAGCCAGTAAGGCGGCAGCCCTGCTAAGCTAATTGCGATGTGCCCGCCACTATGGCGGGCGCATCCAGGGCCCTTAACATTGCGGACAGTGCTGCTGGCTGCAGCACCGTTCACAATGCAAAATTGACATGTTGTGCATTTCCCTGCACTATGTGGCAGGCACCACGCGGTGCACCACCACCCTCCCCCCACACTGAGGGGGCCCGCAACGAGCCCCCAAATCCATTCTCCAACAGCCTTTCCATGGAGGTTTCCCCACCATGGAAAGGCTGGCTGAGGCCAGCATTGTAATCTTACAGACCGTGCCTGCTAGGCACCGCCACCATTCACCTCCATCTGTCCGCTAAGACAGGCAATCGTAACGATTGCCTGTGGCAGAAGCGTGGCGGGCGGTCTTTGCCCCCACCACGCTTGCGTAACGCTTACACCCGCCATCGTGACGGTTGAAATTGGCAGTCAGATGTCGGAGGGCCCGCCACTGCACAGCTGGCGGTGGCAGGCCTTCCACCATCATAACTGGCCCCAAAGTACAGGAAAATGAACAAGTTGAACAATAAAATTAACAGTTAAAAAAAACTACACATAAAAACTCTATTAAAAATAATACACATATAAACACATTTACAAAAATGTTTCACACTTAAAATAAATTTAAACATGGATATTTATCCTACACAAAAATTTACACTCTGAATCGCAAACGTAATTTTCTTGTCCTGCTGCTACGTCTTATACTTGATTCCTGAACACCATCCTTATTCGTATCAATCTTCCCTTCAACCTTTTTCTCTCTAACCACACCATATTCCTCATTCGAAACCATCTTTCCTTCTACTTTTTCCACACTGACAACATGACTGGAATTCCATCACTTGCCAATTTCTACTCGTACGCTACTGCCTTTCACGTCCTGATCTTTAACAGGTGGACCAAACTTGGTTTCCTCTTTTTTCACATGTACAGGCTTACTAACACTCACTGTATCACCAATCTTGAATTTTGGAAATGTAACTTTATTTCTCTCATCAAAATATGGTTTCTGTTTATCTTGTACTTTTTCAACTCTCAATCTGAAACTTTCATCTGTCCATTTACCATATTTAACCCACTTGTTCATCCACACTGGACAGAAACATGTTGCAGCTCTCCGGCCCGTAACAATTCGAAAGGTGAAACTCCAGTGCATGTGGAGTGGTGCGATAAAAGCATAACATAGTTTTAACTGCATTCACTACAACACACCTGATACACTCTCCCAACACTCTATTCATCCTCTTAACAAGTCCATTAGTATGAGAATGATATAGAGAGCTTCTGAGCTGTTTAATGCAACATGTTTTCAAAAAAAGTTCCACTTCACTAGAAACAAATTGAACATCATTATCTGATACTAATGTAGCAGGGAAACCTTCTTTTTCTTAAATGTAACAAACACTTTTGACATGACCTCACTCTCAAATTTGACTTCCAGCCATTTACTGTAATAGTCCATCATAAACAAAGCAAACCTAGATATAATGGCCAGAGAATTAAATGGTACTACAATATCTATGCCCACTTTTTCTCACAGGATAGTAGGTAATTCAGTGGGACACAATGGGGGAGTCCGCAACTTTATGGTTTTGTCACAACTGGAACATATGACACAATCTTTCACTACTTGTTCATTCATTCATAAAAGCTTTATTCGATCTTAAATACAAACAAAGATCATAAAAGCACAAACAATAATAACAAGAACAAAATTAATCAGAAACTCAGGTAAATACATTAAAATTACAGATATATCTCAATATTTTTTAAATTAGTTAAAAAGCTTTCTTTTCTTTGTGCAGGCCCAGAGGAAGTTTGCCATTACGCAGCTAATAAAAGGATTGCCCAGTTTTTTTAGATAGGTAAGGGCCACTCTACATTGCCTAGAGTTATTCTGTCTCAAAACCGGTGCTAAGTATCTTTGTACAGATCACAGAATAAAATAATATGTAAGTCGGATTGTTCTGATATTACGTCACATGGACAAGCAGAAAGGTCACTAAGCACTACTTCCCTGTCCATGGAAGGCAACCAAAAACACAGTCTCACATGCCTCTTTGTCTTGGTTTCTTATAGATGACCATCATGAGCTTGCACTATAATAGTATTTGTTAATGAGATAGGAGGAACCAACGTGTCTTCTGTTAATAACAGATCATCTTCCACTGACAACTCCTCTGCTACTTTCACAAACGTTTTAAAATCAAAATCAAGCTTTCTTTCTTTTGGCCATCCTGATTCCATATACTTTATGACAATACTAATGGTGGAATCGTCTTTAAGTGCCTTACGCCAATCATGTTCTGTAAAAGCACTCATCTGTGGTAGGTCTAAGGCTGCAACGATACAGTCCTCCCTCTCCTCATCACAACCAATCTCACTGTTTTCTTCAGCACAACCCGAGAAACGTGACCAGTAATCTGCATATCCATTCTTTCCACCAGGAATATGCTCTGGAACAAAATCAAATTGTAGAAGTTTTGTCGACAAGCTAGCAATGCGCAGAGTAAATCCTCTGGCATTCTTACAACTCAATATATACAGCAACAGTTTGTGGTCAGTTTGATTCACAAATCGTTTATCTCACACAAACATTTGCAACTTCATGACCGCCTGCCAGCAAGCAAGGAGTTTTTTTAAATCACTGAATATTGTTTTTCAGCACTCACCAAACTCGTGATGCATAACCAACTGTTTGGATATTCCCATCCTTCACTCGTCTAAGGACCACTCCCAGCCCCGCATTGCTGGCATCAACCATTACAACACACTGCAAATCAGGGTCATAATGCGTCAACACTTTAGGAGATGTTAACTGATCTTTTATCCATTCAAAAACATCTTGTCATTCTGCATTCCACTCAAAAGTGACACCTTTCATGAACATACGAGATAGCGGTCTCAACTGTGTTTCATCATTTTGAATGAATTGTGAATTATGAATAACATTTACACATACCAAGAAATGACTTTAACACTGCTTTATCTACTGGTGGTTTTGCCTGTGTGATACTGTTGACTAAACTAGACTTTGGTGCAATTCCCTGGCTGGTTATGAAGTGGCCCGAATACTCAACTTTGTCACCCTGGAAAACACACTTGTCTCTCCTTAAGACAACCCCCTTCATCTGAAATCTTCTCAAAACTTCTTCAAGTATGCTATCATGGGTTTGCCTGTTAGCTGCATAAATTAAGACATCCTTATCCTTTTGAAAAATTAACTGTCCTTGAATCTATTTTTGTGTGTTAGTCATTACCCTTTGAAAAACTGAAGCTGCAGAGGCTAACCCAAAAGTCATATGACAGTACTGAATGTTCCAAAAGGAAAATGCCATCAAATGTCTTGACTCTGGTCCCAGCTCAATTCGATTGTACGCTGAAGCCAGATCTAATTTGGGAAAGTATCTGGCTTTTTTTTTTTAGCCCAGTCAGAAGTTTAATTGATGTTAGGTAAAGGGTGGGAATCTATCCAAATCTCCTTATTGAGGTAATGGAGGTCGCCACAAACCCTTAATACTCCACTCTGTTTATGAGCCACCAACCAATGGTGATAACCACAATGAAGAATCATTATTATGACACTTTGAATCATGACACTTTGCACAAAGTGTCTAACTCTTTCTCGAGATCCTGACGAATGCTAAAGGATCCTTCCCTAATTTTATGTTTTGCAGGTCTCACCTCTTCTTTTGCCATTATTTTGAGCTTAAAGTCTTTAATTTTTCCTAGTTTCCCAGAAAACACATCTGGAAATGTATTCATTATTTTCTCTAAATCCTCGCTGTCCCTGATTGCCAACGCCTGCTCTTTTGCTCCTGACTTGTACATTTTCCCAGCTATCCTCCACCCTTTAAATTGTTATATATCCTTGATGTACCCAAATACATCCATGCCCTGTCCTTCATATGACAAGGCCTTGCGATCAGGTGGTAACAATGGTCTGGCTGGCCATACATTGTCATATAACTCTTGAGTTATCATAATAATGATTGCTCCAGAGTACCCTAACAATTTAAAGTTCAACATCATAAGGATCCACACATAGATCTGGATCACCCTTTCAGATTTAGTTGCTTTTAAACACAAGAACCATGCCTCTCAACTCTTGTCCTATTTTTACAACTTCATCATCTTGAACGCCATCATCCATAACACATCAAACTGATGGCTGGTGTTTAGTTTTAGAAGATTGACACTCTTTCACAAAATGGCCCAGTTTGTTAAAAAATTTACAAGTTACATTTTTAGCGTGACCTTGTTTACCTTCTTTGACATGTGTGCTGGTTTCAAAACATAAACACACATCCTACTGGTAATAAAATGACAGGTTTGTCAACCTTCTTTTTGTGGTTCGTAATTTACTCCCATTGGTCTTAACGAAGGCAACTGAATCAGAATTTTTACTTTCTAGCTCCTTAGCTGACAATTAAGAGGGAAGAGGTGTGGCGCCGCGGCCAGGGCGACTGACTCCGGAATCTGGGGATCACGGTTCGATCCCCGGAGTCAGATTAGCCTAGCACCATGTAATTCTGGGCAATAGCTTGCTTAATCTTCCCGACGGCCCCCAGCGCCTAGAGACCCTTACGGGTGATTGTTCGCGCTTTACAAATGTTGATTATTAATTAAGAGGTTACAACACTTTTGGCTATTTTAATTGTTACTTCTAGTGAAGGATTTCCCATTGACAGTAACATTTGTTTATTGGTTTTGTCATTGCAATGACAGATGAATTGATCTCTTACCAATTGATCAGACAAAGCATGAAATTGGCAATATGCAACCAGCTTCCTTAACACTGTAATATACACGTCCACATCTGCACCAGGATTCTGCACTAATAAAGAATTTATGTCAAATTACAGAGAGACTTGGTTGCTCGTCAAACATAGTCTGTAGTTTTTTTGACAGTTTCCTGATATTCATCTAATGCTTCCCCATCTTCAATTTTTACCTCAGGTAATTGTTTAAGTATGGCTCTGACCCCCAAACCTTAAAAATCAATTAGTAAACACAACTTGTTCTCAGTGCAAAAATGGAGTACCACAATGGCCCCCAAACACATCTCAAAGGCATCAAACCATTGTTTTACATCTTATTGGAGGATCGCCTGCCGTTTGTACGAAATGTTGAGTTAGGTTTACAGCTTGCATCTTTGTTCTTTTTGTCTTCATGTACTAAAACACTGGGATATGAAACATAACAAAACACTGAGATCTGAGTAAAATAAGCTGTTGCTTAGTTAAAATGTGCACTATAAGTTCATATAGTAGCTAACAACACAAATTGGTGGGAAACTGAGAAAATGTCAATAAGAATGTCAATAATGCTTTTAGATTTTAGAAGAGATACAAAATATGCTCTGTGCTTCGACTTTAGTATTATCAGCCACTACAAAATAGTCTACTTATTAATTCAAATACCACCCTGTGATACACGAACCACTAAAAACAATATGTGTGCTGAGTGCACAAAGCTGTTTATATCAGCGTGTAGTTACAGACTCACAAATGTCATTTATATATTTAAAAAATGACTCCAGAAAAATTACTAAATTGCCATGTAGTTTACCAACAATTTTCATCCGAGAAATTGGCCCTGTAGCAGTGATTCCTGCGACAACCAGATGAACACTGTTCCTGTATCTGGCTGTACAGACCAGGGTATACACACAATCCAGCACTCACTCTAGCTGTGCAGGTCAGTGTATGGCTAATCTTCTGCTAATGTGATTTTCTGTGTAGATCAGCATAAGGCCTTGTCCTCGCACCAACCACCTGTACCACTGGCGACGCTTTGATACCAACGCTGGTGGTGGAAAATCGAAACTGCTTTAGTGATGCTTGCTGTGCAGATCAGCAATATGCGAAATCAACACAGAATGCAGTGTAACGCGTTGCATTTCAATGCTGCTTGCTGTGTAGATCAGCGGATCTGTACGATCCACACTTCTTTTTTTTAAGTTTAAGTTTATTGAGACCAGCAAGAAAATACAATACACAATGAAAATCCGGTCAGAGAACATGAGTACTTATGTTATGAACAATAAAGGATATTAAGCATAAAGGGTACAATAAACATGGTGACCTAGAAAAAGAAAAAGGGGGAGAGAAAAGGAAAAGAGGGGGGAGGGAGGGGGAGGGAGCAATAAGAATTTCGTTGGGGAGAGTTCAGAGCAATCAAGGGCAACAAAAGAGGTAAAATGAAGCATTACATTGCATGTATTGTAAAACTCTAAAACGCATATAGTGATGTAAAGGGAGGAGTATAGTATACAAGAACAATAATAAATTATTCAAACAAAAGACAACGAAATTAAATCAAGGCGGTTTGCGGACATCGTCCGATGTTCTCATAATAACAGTAATGGGAGTATTTGGGGGGGGGGAAGCAGATAAATATGTAGTGAGAGGAAGCCATAACAAATCCCTTTTAATTGCTAGTGATATAGGGGTAACATAGTTGGTGTCAAGTCTGTGATTAAAACAGATGGCGTTCCACCAGGCTCTGTAAGTGACTTTATCCGCGTGTTTCCAATTCAGGGTGATTAGATGTAAGGCTATAGCAATTAACAAATCTATTAACTGACAGTGTGGTGAAGGATGAGGCCATGAGGGGGATAGGGAACCAAGGAATATATTTGAAAGGGAAAAAGGAACCTTAGTGTTAAAAATCTTGTTAATTTGAGACCAAACTAAGAGCCAGAATTTAGCAATGTTAGGGCAATCAAATAGCATGTGTTTTAAGTCAGCCTTTAAACATGAGCAGGACCAGCAGTGTGATGAAGTGGTGGAAGAAAAGGAAGCCAATTGTGCGGGTGAGTATAATGCACGGTGGTATACAAAATAAAGAGTCTGAGTGGTATTGGCCGCCCGCGAAGTTTTATGAATCTTTAACCACAGCTTATCCCACAAAGGGACAGACCAGGAATGTAATAAATCTTTTTCCCATGCCAGTTCAGTCCTTGTTTTGCACCGCGTTGCCAGAGATAAGAGACCATTGTAGAGGGAAGATGCAGAAGGGGAAGCGTTTATCAATGGAAACAAAGTAAAGCAAGTTGTGGGGAGGTTTGGAGAAGGTGGGAGCGATGAGAGATATTGGTAAAGAGAGGGAAGCAGAAGGTCATATTGCTTTTTACAGGAATTAGGAAGGGCAAAGTCAGATTTGAGGACTGAGAAGGGAAGAGGTGTACCGTCCATTAAGAGTTGGGAAATCCATTTCAAGCCCTTGGAGTGCCATATCTTCCAGTAGAAAGCACGATTTTTAATACGTAGTAACTTATTATGCCAAATAGGTTGTTGAGAAAGTGAGTCACGTGAGGGATAAGAGGCTGGTAGGAGAGGAGTTAAAAGTTTTCGCGTGTGAGAGATAACAGGATGACGCAAAGAAGAAGTGTGCGCAGAGAAGGCAAGGGATTCCAAAAAGGCAAAGGGGGAAGTAAAAAACTTCTCGATGCTAAGCCAAATTGGAGGATAGGTAGGAAGGTCCGAAGAAAGCCATGAAGAGGCTTGTTTCAGAGAAAATGCGTGGTGATAAGATTTAAAGTCAGGAAACTTAAGCCCACCCTTTAATTTATCTTTTTTGAGAGTAGATAAGGCTATCCGAGGGGGTTTACCTTTCCAGAGGAATTTCAGTAAAGTGCGGTCTAATATCTTAAAGTAATAATCTGGGATGTGTACAGGAATCATTGAGAGAGAATATAAAATGATGGGAGCAAGCATCATCTTAATGGAGTCTAACCTACCCCACCAAGAGAGAAAAAGAGGGTGCCACTTGGTAATAGAGTCCTTTAGCTTCTTAGTAATGTAATCAAAATTGTGTTTGAGAGTTTCGGAGATAGACGGGGAGAACCATAATCCTAAATATTTTAATTTAGAGGATTGCCAGGAAAAACCGGTATGATCAAAATAGTGTTTAAGACACAAAACATTGAGGGGTAAGACTTCACATTTATCACGATTTAGGCGGTATCCTGAGAGTTTTGAAAACGCATCTACTTGGGAAAGGAAAGGAGGAAGAGAAGTATCGGGATTGGAGCAGTATAACAGAATATCGTCTGCGTAAACAGACATTTTGACTTGGAGGGTACCTAAATGGAATCCTGTAATTAGGGAGTCCTGTCTAATTTTGGTAAGGAAAGGCTCCAATGCCACTACAAATAGGAGAGGGGATAGGGGGCAACCCTGCCGTACACCTCTTGAAAGAGAAAAATAATCGGAGACCTTACCATTAGCAAAAATAGACGCTTTAGGACCAGAGTATAAGAGAGAAATAAAGGAAATTAACTTAGAAGGAAACCCTATCCATTGAAGAGCGCGGAACATAAAGTCCCAGCCAATCCTATCAAAAGCCTTTTCGGCGTCTAAAGCTATGGCAGCAAGCGGGTAGTCTAAAGAAGAGGCCTTGCTAAGAATGTTAAAAAAGACTCTAGAATTATCAGAGGATAAGCGACCTTTTACAAAGCCCGATTGTTCTGAACCAAGAAGCTCAGGTAAGATTGGGTCAATACGCAAGGCAAGAATTTTAGCAAAAATTTTATAATCCGTGTTCACTAAAGATATCGGGCGATAGTTTTTACAGAAAGAGGAATCCTTGCCTTCTTTGGGGATTAGGCAGATCATAGCATCTTGGAAGGTACCTTGAGATGATCCGTTTGCGATAAAAGAAGTAAACAAAAGAAGAAGTTGTGGGAGGAGGAGTTTCGAAAAGTGTTCATAAAATTCGATGGTAAAACCATCAGGACCAGGGGTTTTCCCTCGCCTCAAAACCGATACAGCATGAGAAATTTCTGCTAGTGTGATATCTGACTGCAGTGAATCAAAATCAATATGTTGCGAGGGAGGAGAAGGGATGGATTGGAAGTAGGAGGAAAGATCAGATTGAAGAGGTTGGGCCTCAGGGGTGTAGAGAGTTTTATAAAAGGAGACAAACTCATTTAAGATATCTTCATCCTTGAGAAGAGTGTCACCATTGGAATTCTTCAGAGACTCTATCCTAGTTCTGTCTCGCCGAGATTTTAGATAATTGGCCAGTAGTTTCCCCATTTTATTCTGACCTTCATAGTAACGAGCACTACACTTCAGGAGATAAGAAGAAGCCGCTTCTGTGGATGCTTTGTTGAAGGTAATTTTGGCAGTGATAAGATCCTTCAAGGAAGCTTCAGAGTACGAGTGGTAGTAGGCGTATTCTAATTTTTTAATTTTGGCAAGCAATTGAGCCGATTGTTTCTCAAAAACTTTTTTCTTCCGAGAAACAAAGTTAATAATAAAGCCTCTGGCAGCTGCTTTAAAAGAATCCCAAATCATAGCAGGGGAGGAATCATGAGTAGTGTTTATGGTGAAGAATTCTGACGAAAAAGAACTGAACTGGCTGGAAAAATTAGGATCTGTAAGTAATGAATTATTAAAACGCCAACGTCCAGCACCTGGGGTGTGAGGAAGAAGGTCAAAATCAACAGAAACCGGGGCATGGTCTGAAATTAAAATGGAGCCTATTTCTGAATGAAGTACGTGTTGCGTTAGAGGTTTACTTAAAAAGAGGTAGTCAATACGGGATTGTGATTTGTGTGGGGGGGAGAAAAAGCTATATTCACGGAGTTCAGGGTGACATAGTCTCCAGATGTCAACTAAAGACTTTTGACGGATGGTGGAAGCAAATTGTGAGTGCATTTTGTTGTTTACAAATCTAACTGGGGAATTCCTATCGAAAATGGGATCACAAACTTGATTACAATCACCCCCAAAAACAATATAATCATCTGTAAGGGAGAGCAACTTATCAGAAATATGCCACCAAAAAACATTGTCAACTGAAACTGGAGCATAAACATTGAAGAAAACCACTGGTATTTTGTCAATAAGTAATTTAACAATTAACCAACGACCTTCAGAATCAGTTTCTTGAGAAATCACCGATACATTAAACTTTTTATGAGTAAGAATAAGAACACCATTTTTCTTACCTAAAGCTGGAGAAGAGAACACATTACCTACCCAACATCTTTTTAATTTAGATGCTTCAGCCTCAGGAAGGTGGGTTTCCTGAAGGAAAGCAACATCAGTTTTTAACTTTGCTAAGTGGGAAAGAACTCGTTGCCTTTTAATGGGATTGTTCAATCCTTTAACATTCCATGTGATAACTCTGAACTTGGCTGGATGAGATTGAATTCAAAAACCATGAACATACAATGCGATAAATAGGGTTGAGATTGGAAAAAGTAGAGAAATGAGAACTCAGAAGTGTACAAAGAAGAAGATAAGAGAGAAAGAGATTAAAAGCAATGGTATTAAGAAATTCGATAAGGGATAAGGAACAGAAGCAAGGGATATGGATTTGCAAATGACCAAAGAAGGGGAGAAGGGGGTAGAAAGAGGGAGGTGAAAGCGGGAAGAAAAGAAAAGGAGAAAAGAAAAAGAAAAAGAGGAGAAGAGAAACAATGACAGAGAACAGCACAGAAAGCATAAAAGTAAAAAAATGAACAAAGGGCATACTTACATGAAGAAGATCCAAGAGAACAAGGGGGAGGGGAAGAAGCCACACGAGACAGACAGCCCATCCAGGCTGACCAGACGGAGGACGAGGGGGAAAACGCCAATAAAATAGAATATCTACGGATGCGAGAGGGAACAAAAAACAAAAACGTTAAAAACTATTTAGCACAGTAAGCGATGAGGAATAGGGGAGTTAAAACAGAGCAAAACGATTAGGTACCAACTCAAATTAAATTAAGAAGACCATCCAAACTACAAAGAACACCAAAGAATACATGAGGGACGGTGATAAAGAGAAACAATGAATGAAAGAACCATAAGAAAAATCATCAGAACATCAAGTAACATTTGACGACGAGGGTCCCGAAGCTTCCATGGTCTCCGTCCTGTGAAAGTTTATGAAGCTCTGTAACTGCTGCGGATCTTCATAGGATGTTGTCTTGTTATTAAACGTGACCTTAAAGAGGCAGGGGTGAAAAAGACCATAACGTGCTCCCATGGCACGAAGAGTAGGTCTCATATCAAGAAAGGCCTTACGTCTGTTGGCTGTGGACTTGGCATAATCTTGAGCGAAAAACAAAGTGGCACCGGACCAGGTGACACGTTGAGAGGATTTGGCCGCTGATAAAACCTTTAGCAAGTCCGTGTACTCCAAAAAGTACAAAATGACACCTCTCGGCCTCTGTGAAGGAGATGCACTCGATGGAAGACGCCCTAACCTATGGGCTCGCTGAATGTTGAGAGCGGTGTCTTCTGGCATATGGAGAATCTTGGGTAGGAAAGTTTTAAAGAAAGTAGGAGGGTCCGACCCCTCTGATCCCTCCACCAGACCATAAATACGCAGGTTGTTCCGCCTATTACGGTTTTCAAGATCCTCGACTTGGCGTTGGAGGGCAGACACTTGAGATTGAAGGTGAGAGACATTGGTGTTAGTGTCCGTAAAGGAAGACATGTGACTTTCCACTGCAGTAATTCGTGTATCAAGTTGAGCCCAAGAGTCAGTGAGGACTTGTAGTTTATTATTTGTTTCCTCCATAAAGGGACGAAGGGCCCTGATTTCTTCCAGTAGTGTTTCCATAGAAATAGGCGAGGTCGATTTAGGAGGAGAAGGCGGGTTGTGCTTTAGACGTTTGGTGACAGACTTCACAGCAGGTACTGGCGAGGGAGAGGGATCCATATTCTCCGTGGGGTCTTGTGAGGATAACAGTGAATCCTCTAGCTTGGAGAAGGCAGTAAAAACTTTTGAATTTTTGATAAGGGTATACTTGGGCGTAGGGTGTTTAGCAAGTGAGCCTTTCGTTCTCCCCATAAGAGGCAAGTCCAACAGTCCAGGTGAGCGAGAGGGGCAGAGACGTGACCCAGAAGGAGAGTATCACTAGTTAAATGGTTAACATCACTGTCAGATCCAGCAAGTATCAGGAAGCCTCATTGAAGCGCGTGTTTGAACTGAGTTAGAGAAGTAGTCATTGAATTGACATATCCGTAAAAATGAGGCAGTTCCATAAAACTATTTCAATATCTGAGACAAGAACACTCGTCAAGAACAGCCATGAATGAGAAAGAACTGTGTTATCTGAGGAGAACAGTACAGAAAAACACTCTCGTGAAGTGCGAGCATAAAATGGCGGTTGAATCGGAGAAGAAGACGCTGCACAAACTACGCACCTTTCGTATTCTCCAGAAATATGTCATTGAGATTGTCCAAAGTTGGTGAAGAAATGAAGACAAAAGCCAGAGTTGAGCAGAATAATAGCCAAAAGGGAGAAAAACCACTTTTGCAGCATGCTTCTTCAAGTCAACAGCTTACATTCTCCTCAGGTGAAAAAAAACAAAATGGCGGCCGTTCCGAAAACGGGGCCTCCGAGGGAAATAAAGAGGATTAAATGCAGCTTACTGACATAGCGACTGCAAAATTCAGTGCTCCGGATGTTCAGACAGCCTGTCCTCGCTTTGTGGCATCCTCGTACTCGTAATTACGAGAGAAAAAGTCGGCGTTGTCCTCCCGACTCCGGGAGCGTCAGGGAAGAGCCGCCATCTTCGTAAGGCGTTAACCACGCCCCCCCGATCCACACTTCTAAAATGGCTGCACGATATTTGAAACACAAAAAGAACAAATGATGAATGGAATACTGATCAAATCAAACATTCACCCCCCAAGTCACAGCTCTGTCTTAAATCCATTGTTTTTTTGTGTATGCAGACAGAATATCGAGTTGGAAATGTTGACCTACACAAATATCGAGTTGGAAAGATCGTGACACGGAAATATCGACAGCAAGATTATTGAGGTCAAAATATCGAATTTAAGGTAAGAAATATCATTTTCAAAAATATTGAAGATATTAATATTGTTTGCAAAATATGGTTAAAATATCGATTTTCGAATTTGTGTTATGTATTTTAGTTTATATTTTAAATGTATGTGATGTATGTTTTTTTGTATAAGTATTGTTTATGGTTTTTAATATATGTGTTACGTTTTTAGAAGTTATCAATTTTATCTTAATAAAATTGTGTTTTTTTTAGTTCCTTAATGGGTTGTGGGTTTATAGAGGAGTAGGGTGGGAAGTAATTTAATTATGATAAACTAATAAATATTTTTTAATTAATATTATTTATTTAATTGAGATTTTATAGTGTTGATTGTGGGAAGTAATTTATATGGAATTAATTATTAAGTGGTTGTTAATTAATATTAATTAATTGGTAATTAATTATGGTATTGTGTAAGTTTTTTAGGGTGTGCATTGTGGGGTTTATATAGGTAAAGGGTGGGAAGTAATTATTATTATTTTTTTTTTTTTAAAAGATCTGTTTTTATTTTCTACAATCAAAGTAGAACAGAGGTCAGATAGACACAGCGTTAAGCCCACAACCCATTTAGGGCTGGCCGCGTTTCACTCAAGGTTCTCCAAGAATGTGTAAAGGCATTAATAGACAGTTTAGGACACAGCATGTTGCCTATAACCCTTGTTGGGCCGGCCGCGTGACATAGTATATAAAGCAATATTAGAGTGTTGTGGGAAGTCTCAGGACCTTTTTGTTGTAACAACAAGAACAGTGAGAACACGGGCAAGAGGCCCATATAAAGCGGATAGTGGTGAATAGACAGAAAGAGTCGAAAGAAGAGGGGGCAATAGAAAAAGGAAGTATACAGCAACAAAAGCGGTTAGGTGGGCAGACGGGTAGATGCGCGCAGCAGTGTATGGTGTTAAGAGTGCATATCTTGAGTCTTGTGGAAGGGAGCGTCGCCCAGGGCTGGTCTGGTTACGTAAGGAGCCTATTGGGGTCCGACGGGAGTATGGCATCTCCAAAAAGTCGTAGCGCTCTAAGCTTGGAGGGTAGATAGCACGCATGTTCTATTTTACAGAGATGGTGGACTAAGGGTCGCCAAATGGCAGTGAAGAGGGTGTCGCGTGATTGCAGTCGTGCTGTAAAAAGTTCCATGGTTATTACATGCCATAGGCGCATGAACCAAGCGGCTATTGGGGGAGGCTCCGTTTTTTTCCAGTACAACGCTTTAAGTTGTTTAGCCGCCCCAAGCATATGAAGTGCTATAGTCCAGTCGCTGCGGGTAAGTGCTTTAAGGTTAGTAGGTTTAAGGCCCAAAAGGATCGTGGTTGCAGACTCAGGCAGGGGAAAGCCCAATACCTCTTTGATATTACTAAGGACTTCCTTCCAGAGCAGGGTCAAGAGCGGACAGGCCCACCAAATGTGAATGAAATCTCCAGATGCATTCGAACACCTCCAGCACAATGGGGACACGGCAGGGAACATTTTGTGCAGTCGAGCAGGCCTATAATACCATTGCGTCATAATTTTCGATGCATTTTCCCTCTGCAAGATGCTGCGATAGACCCTAGGGATATCTCGCCAAAGGCGATTCCACTGTGTTGGTGTGATTTCCGTGGTTGACGTTGATTGCCATTTATGCTGATATGAGTGTGCAGTTATCATCGGACGGTGCTGTATGATCTGGTACGTCCGAGAGATAAGGTCTTTTGATTCATCGAAGGAACGGACCAACCGTTCAAAGAAGGTGAATGGTCGAACAGCAGCCTGTTGCATCTCTGGTGAGGACACCCAGTGCCGCAGCTGTGCATATTGTAGTCCTGCGCCCAGTGGGAGACAAAAGTCCTCCCTACACTGGGCAAATGTCTTCAGTGTTCCCCCCTCATACAGGTCTCCGATCACTCTGTATCCCCCCTGTAGCCAGTTGGCGAATGTTTGTGAATGGAAGGCCGGAGGGAAGGCCGGAGGGAATAGTGGGTTACCTGCAATGGGAGTATGGGGGGAGGGGAAGGTCGTTAGTCCCTTACGCACGGCTACCTTGTCCCATATATCCAGAACCATTTTAGTAGGTACTGCAACAAAAGAAGTGGCCAGTTACCGTCCTGTCCATATGGAACCAGATTTTTTCGCTTTCAATGGCTATCCATTCCGAGACAAAGCGGAGATGCGAGGCCCAGTAATAGTCCAGAAGGTTAGGGCACGCTAGTCCCCCTCTGTTTCGGGGCGATATGAGGGTCTTGTGAGAGAATCGTGGCCTACGTCCGCCCCAGATGAAGCGAGTGAGATCTCGTTGGAGGCCCTGTATTTGGTGTTGCGGGATAGGGGTGGGGAGACATTGAAATAAATATAAGATTTTAGGGAGTATCGACATTTTCACGGCATTAAGCCTGCCCAACCAGGAGAGAGTTAGGGATTTCCACCCCCGTAAGTGTTCCAGAACGGATCTCCTGCATTCTCGCTAATTTACCTGGGTCCATGTGCCCAAGGAGGGGGTCAATTGAAGCCCTAAGTACCTGATATGCTCCGTGGCCAATTGATAAGGGGCGAGCGTCTGCAAGACTGGTATCTCCTCCTTTGGGATCGTAAGGCTCAGAGCCCAAGATTTGCCATGATTAATTTTAAGGCCTGAAGCCTGCTCAAAGGACTGTAACAGAGTGTGAAGTGCCGGGAGTGATGTATGTGGACGCGATATTATGAGGATAAGATCATCCGCGAAGAGCGCTACCTTGTTCTGCCTGCCTCCAAGAGAAATACCATGTATGTCCGCATTCTGCCTGATCATCTCTGCTAAGGGCTCTACCTCCAGGGCAAACAACAGAGGCGACAAGGGGCAACCCTGCCGTGTACCTCTATGTATGAAGAAAGGGTCTGTAAGTTGTCCATTGACCCGAACCCTAGCTTGCGGGGATAGATAAGGGGCCATGATCATAGAGATCATGTTCCGGCCCAGTCCGATCTTTTGCAGCACCGCGCGAAGAAAACCCCAGTCCACCCGGTCAAACGCCTTCTCCGCGTCAAGCGAGAGAAGGCAGGCTGGTTTATTCCAGTGCTGTGCTTTCCCCACCAGATGCGCGATTCTATGCACCTTGTCCGCCCCTTGCCTATTGCGGATGAAGCCAACTTGATCCGGCTCGACCAGGCCAGGCATGTGGGGATCCAAACGTCTGGCAAGCATTTTGGTGTAAATTTCGAGGTTTGTGTTCAGCAAAGCGATGGGACGATATGATGCACACAACGTGGGCTCTTTGCCCGGTTTCGGAATAAGAGCTATTTCAGCCATAATCATGGAGGGCGTCGGCCGAAAGGGAATTGTATAGTCGCAGGAGGTGTGGCTGGAGTTGTGGTATAAACATACGGTAGAAGACCAGTGGTAGGCCATCTTGGCCTGGCGTCTTCCCACTAGGAGCAGAGTCGGGTGGGCCCTCTGCATTCAAGATCTTCCACACGCTGCTGCCAGCCACCGCCACGTTGCCCAGCCACCGGCAGCTCTCCACTCCTGCCGTCATCTCAGGGCCGGCTCTGCTGCAGTCTGGTCCGCGCCCGCTCATAAAATGGCAGACAGCTGGCGTGACCTGAGGGTTCCCAGGCAGCTCACAATGCCCTCCGCTGCCTCCGATGTGTCGCGCCACCGTGTCCAGGACGGCGCGGCACCGATGCGGTCTGATGAGGGTCGAGACAGGTCCCGCTGATCCCGCGGCGTGTCCCTGACCCGAAAGCCACAAGTTGGCGGCTGCTGGCTTCAGCAGTGGAAGGCCGGAGCAACACGGCTGTGTCACCGCAAACGGCGCAGCCTCAGCGCCCTCAGCCTGCCAGAAGACGCTTCTCACCTTCCGCCACCTGTGCACCCCAAAAAACGGCAGCAAATGGGCCCTACCTCCGCTTATGATGGCTGAGGAAAGTAGTGATCCGCCGGAGCCCCCGCGACGTGCGTCTCACCTTATTTACAGCGAGACCACGCCCCCTCGGGAAGTAATTTTTTTTTAAAACCTTTTTATTGCATACACGATTTGAAAGCAACCTCACCCATACAGCTGTATACATGTGTACAAGAAGTCAGGCTGTTTTCGCCACAACCAATTTTTCTGACATTTGTGTACATTTCCAAAGAGACTACGATTTTTTCCAGTGGCTGGTACAGTGTATTAATCAATATCATCTGGCGAGAGTAGGTGGGAAGTAATTTTTGATTAATTAATAATTAGTTGTTAATTTATATTAATTAATTGATCGTAAAATAATTATGCAAATTGTGTAATTAATTTTAGGGGCAGGTTGTGGGGTTTACAGGGGTAAAGGGTGAAAAGTAATTTATTTGTAATTAATTATTAAATAGTTGGTAATTCATAATTATTGTTAATTGATTATTAAATATGGAAATTGCGTAATTAATTTTAGGTGTGGGTTGTGGGGTTTATAGGGTTAAAGGGTGGGAAGTAATTTATGTTTAATCAATTATTAAGTAGTTGATCATTATTGTTAATTAATTAATTGATCTTTAATTAGGGTATTTGTTTATATTTTTTGTGTGTGGGTTTTACTTTTATAGGAGTAAAGGTAGGGGAGTAAATTAATTTTAATTACTTTATAATTAGTTGTTAAATACTATTAGTTTTATAATTGAAAATAAGTTTTAATTTTTTAACAGTTGAATTTTAGCTGTGCATTGTGGGGATTATAGGGTAAAGTATGGGGAGTTAATATATTTTGTTTGGTTTTTAATTAATAATATTTCTTTAATTATGTTAATTATGGAAGTTCATTTTTTTGAAATTTGGTTTGTAAATTGTGTGGTTTTATAGGGTAGGAAATTAAAAAAAGTGAATTTATGTAATAATTACTGTTTTTGCTTCTAAATAATTTGTAATTGAAAATCTTTTGCTGTTTGGAAATTATATTTATTTTATTTAATATATTTGTAGGTATTTGTCATGTGTATTTAACATTATAATATGTTTTTTTTATTTTTAATATTAAATATATTTGTATTTTTATTTTTAACATATATATTTATTTATTTATTTATTTTTTATTTGAATATTTGTGCTATGGTTAATATTTTATTTGTATTTTAATTTTGAACTGACTATTGTAAGAATATTAATTGTTATCCCTCAGCAATCTAACACTTTCCCTAATGTTGCACTCATTGGAGTGGGAATAGTACATTTTATCCTGCCACTATCCAACACTTTCTCTACTGTTACAATTATTGGAGTGAGAATAGTAATTTTTTACCCCTCCGCAATCCACCAATTTCCCTACTGCTGCACTGACTGGAGTGGAAATATTAACTTTTACCCCTCCGCTATCTAGCACTTTCCCTACTGTTGCACTCACTGGAGTGGGAATAGTAATTTGTACCCCCCTGCTATCCAACACTTTCGATACAGTTACACTCACTGGAGTGGGAATAGTTATTTTTACCTCTCCTCTATCCAACACTTTCTCTCAAGTTGCTGAGTCTTTTTGCACTGATTTAATATGGTTGACACTATATTTGCACTTGCAAGTATTATGTCTTAAGGCTGCTACTTTACTCAAAGTCACTGTTACGAGTCCAGTATCTTGGATGTTGTATATTTTATATTTTGATTTGAGGTGACGTGATTTGCTTAGAAATGTGTATTGATACATTGTTTGCTATGATTATCTTCACGTTGATTAACCATTCTATCATGGCCGCCTAATACCACAAAGGTATTTTCATTTTTGTCCGGATGTGCACATTTCACGTGATGTTATTTAAGCCTATCAACTGTGGTGTTTTTTACATCTGACCAAGACTACGGCTGTAGTCGAAACGCGTTATGTAAATAAACGCTTTGTGCCAAGCTTATTTCGTTTCCAGATCCCTGATGTCCTGAGAGCGCACGTAACGTTTGAACTGTATGCAAATTTTGATGGCGGTACGCTCTGCCGGCGTGTGCGCCACTTCTCATGGGTCCCGGTGAATCCAGAAGGAGCTTTGTCGTGGTGAATATATATATATATATATATATTCACTAAAAAAAACATAGGTTTCACACACGTTATAGTTAGAAATTAGCATTTAAAAAACCTTGCAAATTCACTTAAAAAACCATAGGTTTCACACACGTTATAGTTAGGAATTAGCCTTTAAAAAACCTTGAAAATTCACTGAAAAAACAAATGGTTTCACACATGTTATAGTTAGCTGGACATTTCACTCATGAAAAACCATTGAAATTCCCCCGATATAGTTAGTTCAGCTAAATATAACTCGCGCGACCGCAATCCACTGCTGATGACGGTGCGCGCATATAGATATTTATGTACTTTTTAACTGCAATTTTCTCAGGAACTACTGAACAGATTGACACCATATATGCAAAAGGCACATCCCTGACCTGAGGAATACCTCTTTGCCAAAATTTCAAGTAATTCTGTTCAGCCGTTCGGGCTGTACCTTCGACTAAAGGTCCTATGGGAAAATGCATGAGGAAAACGCGTTTTGGGACCCCCTTTTTTTCTCAGCCCCCGCTTGACGAATCACCCCGAGACTTTCAGGGTAGGAGCTGAGCGGAGCGCCCCATTAGTTTTGAAAATTTCGCGAGGATTCGTCAACCAGCGCCAAAGTTATTCAAAATAGAATTTTCAGATTTCCTATGGGAACTCGGTCCTAACTATAACTATCTACTGGCGACCGCCAGTAGATAATATATATATATATATATATATAGAGATAGAGAGAGAGAGAGAGAGAGAGAGATATCGATATGGATATATATAGATATATTTGTAAATGTTTATATAATTTTAAAATGATAAAATAAATTTAAATTAATTGTTTATTAATTGTTTGAAAGTAAATATATCTGTCAATTATTATGTATGTATGTTTAACTTTTTTAATCACGTTTTTTTGTTATGTTTGTTAAAATGTATATCGAATCTACTCTTTTTATATTAATTTTATTAATTAACATATTTAATATGTATTGTTTTATTTTATATATACATTTAAAAATCAATATTTGATACAATTATATTTTTTACATCAATATTCATTTTGGGATATTTTTGTACTTACCATTATAAATATACGATGTAGATATTTTTTACATCGATATTTCAAACTCGATATTGTGGTATGGGGATATTTTAGGTGTCGATATTCTCCCAGTTTGGACGCAGCCATATGCAAATCAGTCTTGACCCTGCTCCCAGATCTGTGACTGGGGGTGAATGTGTGATTTGTTCAGCATTCGGTCTATCATCTGTTTTTTTTTATTTTGTCGCCCTAAGTGGGAAGGGTATGCCCAGACGTGGTTCCTGTTCTCACTGTGCCACAGGATTCAAGCTAGCGTGTCTGATGAGGGGTGATACCCAAAAATCAATCCCAGGATGATTGTTTACGATCCAGGGAGGACCCGGCCTGGCTGTTTGGGCTGGACTGTTCCCATGAGGAGCAGGGTCAAGACTGATATGCATATAGCTGGGTCCAAACTGGGGTGGCATGGTGAGCAAATAAATTATGTATTAAATCCATATCTGTGACTGGGGGTGATTGTTTGATTTGTTCAGCATTCTGTCCTTCATTTGTTCTTTTGGCTTTTGTCATCCTAAGTGGGAAGGGCATGCCCAGACGTTGGCCCTGTGCTCACTGTTCCACTGGATTCAATATAGCCTGGGTCATGAGGGGTGATAACCCGAAACTGTTCCCAGAATGCTTGTTTCCTCTCCAAGGAGGACCTGGCCTGGCAGTTCGGGCTGGACTATTCCCATAGGGAGCAGAGTCAAGACTGATTTGCATATAGCTGGGTCCAAACTGGGTAGGCGTGGTGAACAAAATAACGAGGGATTAAACTCTGATCTGTGACTGGGGGTGAATGTTTGCTTTGTTCAGCAGTCTGTCCATCATCTGTTCTTTTTGCTTCAATATTTGAAAGGCGGCGTAGAAGACGCTGTTGCTGTGAATGTCAGTGCATAAGCTGCAGATATGATATGCATGCATTCCAGCTACTCTTGGTTGCAATTACCACAATACGCCTCAGGGCCGTAAATAGATGTCGTTCAAGCATAAATGCCTTACTCACCGCTATGCACTGTGCAAGTCCTTCCCCCCTTTTTATGATACCACATAATGCCCTGTGTGCCTTGTTGGTCCCATTACAATGTTCAACAGGAATGCAGGCAGTGACGACATTGAAATCCACTCGACCAATGGGCTGTGAAAAACAGAAAGAATTCACTGCGGGGGATCAAGGTCAACAGCTGGCTCATTGCCAAAAAAGATGTGGTGGCTAAATGATGCAAGAGCCTTGAAGCTGTACCTCAAGTAAGTTTATTTGAGGATTGCAAACAGAGCGAGCTGTTGATAGCAGAAAAGTAGACGCCAGCTGACCTTAATTTCAAAACCCATCCCCACATAGAACCTGCACAACAATACCAAAGTTCCAACCTCTTACAGAGATATGATTCTATTGAGCATTTCTCACTGCCACTACAATCTGCTTGACTGCAACGTGGGCAGAGGTGCACACATTCACAGAGTACTACTGCCTTGACAGTCAGGTCCACCATGAAGGCTGTTCTGATTGATTGGCCTTGCCGGACCTTCTGATCGAAATCCACTCCCCAGGCACACCTTCTTTGGGAGGTACAGCAATGGTATCTATTCCAAAGGTGAGCAATCTGCAGTTAGAAGTATGCCTCAGGGGAACAAATTACTTTGGTAACACCTTCTGGTGGATACTCTAAATGGAGATCCTTCATTGGCCTCTGTCCCCCCAGATCTGTGGAAGGGGCTTCTTCTCCCAAGTTAGAGATCAGCCCACTCCCATTGATAATTTGTTTTATGTGCTCTGTGCCTGAGGGTGCAGAAGTAGAAAGGTTACGAAACTGACATCAGCACTCAGGAGTGGGGCTTATATAAGGTTCTGTTCCATTATGTCTATGGTGGTATGGATTCACCACGGAGACACATTATTCTAAACTGTACAGTACACTTATCAGTCATTGCACAAGGTTGATATGGTTGGTGGATCCACCAGGATTCAAATATTTGATGTGCAGGTAACATGATTAACAAAGATTTTGCCCACTGAGCTCTCTTAATGCTTCTGGATAGTTCTGAGATCTTGAATTTGAGTATTATTTAGAGAACTTCAGCATCGTCTCTAAAATCAACATAGTTGGAAAATGTGTTTAAAATGCATTATTTGACTCTATTCCATCAAAGGTTTCCTGAAGTGGTAACATCTCCAATCTCTTGGTGTAATAAATTAAATTGTTTGCTAAAGGGTTCCCTCCATGAGTTGGGATGCTTTGCCAACAGGACTCTTTTTGCCCTTAAGGGGAGGTCTCCATGTCATTCACTATCTTGATTTCACCTTCAGGTACTAATGTAGAGACTACAAGTAGAGGAGCGTGGCCGGTTTGCACCGGAGGTAGCTGGCAACGTCACAGACATGTTACATGCAGATGTCCTCTTCTCGTCCGGCCATCTAGCGCCAGGCTCTTCCAGATTGGTCCTCGAGGGCCGGATCCATGCCAGATTATCAGGATATTCAATATAAGATAATTTTACATCCAATGTGTCTTAGTGGGAATTATTTACATAGTCAGTGATTATTCTAAACATCTGGCACTGAGCAGCAGGTTACAGTTCAAAATTGATGCACAGACAGAGTTGTGGGGGAAATGGACACCCTGGGCCAATATTTCACTTTCCTCAGCACTGACAAGCGCCTGGGTCAAAGGTTGCATTCATAAATTGTTGCAGAAATGAGGCAACAAAGCGAGCCTGCATGAGACGTTCAGCAGCAGGGCCCTGGAGAAGTTAAAAAATAGCATTTATGCAAACGGTCCTCAGACAGTCTGGCTCTGAGCGTCTCTCTGAGACTTGCTATGGAATCTGGTGTGAAAAGTAAACAATAGCTTTCAGAATCAAAACAATGGTGCTGAAGAACAGCTCTAATTAAAGAGATAAGAAACAAAAAAGCAATTAAAGAGGCTTTCTTTGCCTCCTTGAAGCTGACCTTGGTCTGAGCAGAGGATTCATGATGCTATGTGGAGTACTGACTTTGAAATCTGTGGACCTTGGTTCAGATCCCGGCTTCGGCACACACCTAAAATACCGTGTGATTCTGTGCAACACGTTACATCTTCCTGTCAATAAAGAAATATAAATATGTGAAATGCAATATATTGTTCTTGTAAAATTTGATCATTTGATTCAAATATACAACCTTACCAGATATAGTTGATCATGTATTACTATGTAGTCTCCTTTAATATATAACTCTTACACTTCTTAGCTACTTGTAGGTTGTGAATATAAAACACTTTTCTGTAGTTAGCCTAGCATTCTTCTTTGCTAAAGAATTCAACTCTTGTATAGCATATCCAGGGCATGGTGGGTAAAGGTGACAAATAAGTAACTTCCTCATCAATTAAGTGGCGGCTCCTCAGCTAAGGCTGAGGAGCGTCGCCCCACTGCTTCTTAGCAGTGAAATAAAGGAAACATAAAATGATAATAACTCGACTTGATTATCATTTTATTTGTTCCTGATTCTGTAGCTTTGCGGACGAGGCTGTTGTGCTCTCAGAGCAGTGGGAGGAGTAGTCGACGCACACTCAGTAAGTGCATATGAATGTATTGAAGCCTGTGTGGAGAACATGCCAAGTCTCCCACTGCCTGCAACGCTGCATTGCAGCATTGTGATTGGCTATGGGGACCCTGGATGTGCTTCCTGTTCTGGACCACCATATTGTTTGTGGCGGTTTTGAACAGGGAAACAAGTATGTCAGAACGATTCTCCCACCCTCCCCCCAATAGGGCTGATGGTCTGTGAAATTTGGGATCCTAAGTATTTCCCCAGTGTTGCCAGAGTAATTCCTTAATATTCCTCAAGATTGACGAGAGGGTCTGTAGGGTAACTGTTGGCAGTCACCAGCACGAGCTCCAGTCACTGATGGCATTAAAGTAAAGTACTCTTTGTGCCAGAGAGAATTCGTGGGCTTCATACCAGTCAACGCCTAAGGCAGAGGAATTGTTTCCGGTATGATATGTGGGTGTGGCTCTTGATGAACGTTTCATCGTAGAAGGTTTCCAAACCCTTGCGCTGACTGGCCAAGTAAGTGAGGACTCTACGGGTACCTGCACCATTTATAGTTCCACTATACTTCTGTGCAACTCTTTCAACAAGTTAGAAGTTTCACTGATTCTGTGATACAAGTAGGCGGCCTTAGTCTAGAATCTTCTGCCAACAACACATATTGGGCGTTAAGCTTAGTAGATATATTTACCTTTGCCATCTTGCACTCTTGCAGCATTCCAGTTAAGCCCCCGAACTCTGGGGAAAACCGGATATTCATTTTTACTGTGTGGAGAAACAGCTTCTTAAGGCTATTTTGTGTTCAACAGCCAGCAGAATCATTTCCAGTATTTGGGATGAATCCTTCCAGAAGGGCAGTGGGCTCGTGCTCTAGTTGGCCTGCCTGAAACCGACCAAATGTTAGTATGAATTCATTCCCTGTAGGCCAGACTTTCTCCGCTCTGTTTTTTAGGTCTCGCTTAGCGATGCAACGTATGCGCTGCTCGCTCCTGACAAGATCCTAATGTCGTCGGTTTGGCTTGTGAAGCGAGGGTGAAAGCTCCACCCACGCTTCTTACTGGCACGCTTGCCAAATCCGTGCTTTCGATTGGGAGGGAAGCATGTTTGGTTGCCTCCCTGTCTTCCTTCGGCGTGCCTACCCGGACAGGGCATGTGCACACGCCTGGACTCCTCTTTGCCATCTCCTCTTTGCCGTGCCTCCACGTGCCCGGACAGGAGATGTGCACGCGTTTGCTGTGCGGGCACGGTGCTTTGGCGTGCTTTCACTTTCTTTACGGCAGCGTTTCAGCAGCAGGTGTAGGTCTGGCAGCCTCGTTTCTTCATTTGTTCACTGCTAGTGGCAGGGCTCCCACACGCACGCGCGCTCGTCGGTTTCAGAATGATATAAAGTGCCACCTTACTTTTGACGCTGAAGGCTGCTGGAGATGGATGCGCCCGGTGATGTCAGAGCAGGGGTTGGGTGATGTTAGAGCGGCGGTCGGGTGTTCTGAGCCGGCTGGTAGGTTGCGATACAGTGTAAGCTTGTTAATGTATGTTGGGTGTATCAGAGGTGCAACTAGAGCCAAATTTTGGGGGGGGCTAAGAATTTTTGGGGGGGGGCTGAAACTTTAAGCAATAGGCAGAGTGGAGCTGCAGGGGCTCTTAGAAGGGGTGAGACAAGAGCGAGGCCTCATTAACATGCAAATGGTCATTTAAAAACTTGTGAAGTGCTCGGGTGGCTGTGTGTGCGCCGGGAAGCTGTCTCATCCCGGGCTGCCACACACGACGGGGGGGGGGGGGGGGGGCTGAAGCTCTTTGAGTCCAATGGGTGTTGCGCGCCTGGTGTGTATGCACCCATATTTGTGTGCATTATACTTCTTCTGGTTCTGTTCACATTTGTTTGTTGTAATACCCTTAGCTGGTAATGCCTGTACTATATATTTGTGTTTTCCACATTTGTATAGTTGGAGGTTCCACAATTCACCCCAATGACGTCACCCCGTGAATGACGAGGTTTGAGGTCACAGCAAAAGCGAAATAAAACACTACGTTCTTGCTGCCTTGTGTTTATGTGCCTGTGTGCTGTGGCTTTACACTTTTATTTTGCCTGGGTAGAAAACACGTACACATCTTTATTATGTAGCGAGGAACATAATTTTGTTTTATGGTAAGCTACTATTCATATTCTACTTCCTTATTTAAGCTCATCATAATACTGCCCAGCGGGTGACTAAATTCATACTAGATCCTCCTCAGATCCCTCTGAAGGTTGGCCTGCACGCGTGACCGCACGGACACCTCATATGTGCGTGCAACACCACGGGTACTTACGCACGCACAAAGAAGAGGGGATCGCCGTTCACGCACCGCACCTACACCAGAAGTGCATGTGAACGGTATTGGAGTGGAGCTCACTTTAACCGAGCACGCACTTATACTTTTCCGAGGGGTCAGAGGTGAAGCTTGGAGCTGGGGGTTACACCTGCTGTCCCCGGGGCCTAAACGTGCTAAACGAGGCCGGAGAAAGGGACCCGGGAGCAGCGAGCAATAATTTCACGCCCGCATCCCGTGATTCTGTGCTGCCTCTCAGTCCTCGGCTCCGGAGAACTGGCTGTCTCTAGGTCCTCGGCTCATGAACCCTGCTATCTCTCAGACGTCGGCTCCAGAGCCCTGGTTGTCCCTCAAATATCGACTAACGAGTCACCGAGTTCCCAAAACCTTGGATCCTGTTTCTGTGCAGTCCCTACTAGGACTCCCACCTCCGGCCGCACCTCCGACCCCTGAGTCCGTTCTGTCCCTGAGATCTCGGCTGCTAAATCCCGACTGCCCCTAAAATATCGAGTAGCGAGTCACCAAGGACCCTGAAACCACAGCTCTCGTTTCGGTGCTGTCTTTGGACTTCCACTCTCAGCTGCCCGCACTACACCGCAGACCCCTCTTTCCGTAAGTTCTCGGCCCCTGGGCTCCCTGAGCACAGATCCTTTCTAGCTCCAACAGTACTGATCTCTGCTTATGCTGTTCTCAGAGGCGCAACTAGAGTGAGATTGTGAAATTTCAGAGGGGGATGCTGGCTAATAAAAATGTTGGGGGGGGGGTTAATTCTTCCAACAATCGGCAGAGTGAAGTGCGGGGACTCTAGGAAGGGGTGGAAGAACAACAAAGCCTCATTAACAAGCAAATGGTCTTTTAAAGACCCGTGAAGTACCCGGGTGCAGCTGTGTGTGTGCCCGGGAAGCTGTCTCAACCCCGGGCTGCCACACAGGAGGGGGGGCTGAAGTCCTTAGAGCCCAATGGGCGTTGTGTGCCTGGCTGTTCTTATAGCGCCGCTCGTGCTGTGGTTAGGCGCTCTGCTTTTCATTCCGTACTGTTCTTGTGGGCACTGCTCATGTTTCCGTGCTGTCTATAGGAGCACTGCTTCTGATGTTCTGTCTCTTGGAACGCTGCTTTTAAAAACATAAATAAAAGGCATTGTCATTTACAATGCCAATAGCTTAAACTTGCGTAACTGCGAGACCTATTGCATTGCAAATGCTTGTTCTAGTAGGTGGTCACATTTGGTGCACTATGCAGGACTGGGATAACAACTTGAAAAGGGATCCCTAGATGGTTTGTGTAAACAAGGACAATATGGTCTCATATCGGTAATAACTCAGAAGTTGCGAAGATTGTTTTTAAAAGGAACTGGAATGACACTGAGTAATGCTCCGTAACAGAGCGTGAGGAGAAACCTAGGGCCTAGTATGAGTTTGGCAGTGGGAACGCCCCACTCCCGCACTGTCAAACCCATGTACAAACCGCCGGCCAGATTAGGAGTTTTCTCTTGTCTGGCAGGCGGTTCTTTGGCATTCCCAGGGCGTTCGGCAATGGGGACGTCAAAGGCAGTACCTGCACAGCATGGACTGCTACAACTCATGCCGTGCAGGTGCTGGTGTGCATGCAGACGGGGGCACATGTTGTGCTCCCCTGCGTGCATCCACAGGCATGAGGCACAAGGGGGCCTTGTAGGGCCCCCTTTGATCCTCACTGCCACACTTTTCACGGTGGTCGCACCTCCATGAAAAGTGTGACGGTGAGGAAACTCATAATATCCTTGGTGGAGCCGCAGCGGCCCGCCAAGCATTTTGCGTCCTCAGTACCGATGAACACCGCCAGGGATCTTAGATCCCTGGCAGTTGCGGTGGTGTAAGGGTGGCCTGACGACCCTGGTCTTAATGGGGCGGTCGGAAGACCGCCACCACTGCACTCCCGTGAGTCTGGCGGTCCTTGCACCGCCAGACTCATAACAAAGGCCTTTGACAGTGGTTCACACTCGAGGACCTGAGGAGGCACTAATACAGTGATTTTGGCTCAGCAATTGCTACTGCAGCCTATAGAAGCACACACAGACAAACTTTAAGTTGTGAACTGGTTCCTTCATATTAAATGTTTCTGCATTGTATCAACAATAACATGTAAACACACAAATGTCATTAACTGTGTATTGTTCACGTTTAGCTTGACCATAGCTAATGTAGGCCTGTTTTTAAAAAATGGCTGACGTTGGTTGCCATCTTGCTTCATGACATGTGAATTTTTACTTCTAGGCAAAACTGAAGTCCAAATCAACAAGCGTGATGTCCCTTTGCTTTCTTTACCAAGCGACATGTTTTCTTTCACCGTGAGAATCATGAATGTTGTAATTGGTTGCAACAGTACACCTGCATAGCACAGGCGGGTCCAATGCATCTCGCTTTGCTGCAGTTAAATGTAAGTTTGAAGGATGCTAGAGAAGCTGTGCTGTGGAGGATCCCGAGAAACGAATGAGCTCAAGACTGTATCTTTTCACTCTAACATGACTGGGTCATCTTATGGCAACTATGCGTAGGTATAGGAACAATATGTAGGTTATTAAATATTAGAATTGTGTGACTAAAGGTCACACGTCTCTGCATCTCTCCCACTTCACCCCCCTAAATTTAAATCCACCGCCAGCCTGCTTCATGACCTACTCTGGCTGCCAATTGAACGCCGTTTACAATTCAAAGCTTGATGCTACCAGGGCCGGACTGGCCGTAGCGGACACCGGGCAATCCCCCGTTGCGCCGCACGGGTGGGGGCCGGTTTTGGACCCCTGGGGGCCGTTTTTGCAGCATAGCTGCAAAATCCGCCCAGTAACAAAATCGGCTGAAAACCGGCGCTGGCAAAGAGCTCGGTGACACCCCCAACCCCCTCCAGCCCACGGGGGGTGGGAGGGCGGCTAAGCACTTTGCCAGGGCCGGTTTGGTTCCCAGTCCGGCCCTTGATGCTACATGCTTGAATGCCTATCCAAATCTGGGCCTTCGGATCTGAGATCTGTATTGTCTTCGCACTCCCCCAAGCGCTCTCTGCGCTCCAGCAATCTCAAGCTGGCTGTGATTCCCAGAGTAAGGAAATCCCGCCAGCGAGGTTGAGTGTTTTCTTATCTGGGCCCCAAGCTCTGGAACTCCCTGCCACTGACTTTGACAGCCCGTTGTTTGTTCTCAGCCCTCCGTCGATTGCTAAAAACATGGCTGTTCTAAATCCTCGGATAGTGAATTGATCTGATGCATGTTACCATCATAAGACTAGTGCTGAGAAACCTTTTTAGTTATCCATGTGCCTTATAAATCATGAATAATGATAATAAGGTAGTGTAATGGAGATTAAGCAGTAGACCCGTCTCTGGAGTTTGAATAGGGCAGAGTTAGGAAATGTAGGCTACTCTCTTTATGGGAGAACTGACTCTCTTTATGGGAGAACTGACTCTCTTTATGGGAGAACTGACTTTCTTTATAGGAGAACTGACTTCATATATTGACTCTTGATTGACACTAACTTGATGACTCTGCCTTCTGTAAACATTTAAATATTTAATAAACCTTTAAATGAAACAACTATATGCAAAGGGATAGAGGCAATGCAGTACCGCACCTAATCAACCAAATAAGTGGGGTAAATTGTTAATCTGTGTGTGGTGCACTGGACCGGGAGTACAATCAATCTCTACTCTAATTTGAGAGAAACTTTCAAAACAACATTCATCACTGGTGGTCCAGCACTCACAAAATGTAAACAATATGTTCAATTAATGGGAACTCGGCATATGTTCTTCAATGATTTATACTGAAAAGTACATTGATATACGACGTAAATCACTGCACCCGACGAAAGTATCTCAGATCAAATATCCTTTATTCATGTTCTTCATTTAAAAATGCCATTGCATAGTAGATATAGTAGTCATAGTTAATACACATTTATAGCTTGAAAACTTAATGAAACTCTGTCTTCCTTCTAGAGCCTCATGTGCTGCACATTATTTGAATGTATTGATTTGTTGACCAGCCTCAGTTACGAACTTCGATTCATCAGGTAGCACTTTGTGGGTTCCAAATTTGCACAGAGAAAATTGCTAACGCTTGTGAGACACAAACATAATTCCTGCAGAGATGGTACCATGCTGGCAGCCGAGATGCCCAGTTCCAATTAGTGAAGGAGCATTTGGGACTTTAACGTTGCAAAAGTACTTTTGTGTACCTTTGACTTAGGGTATACTGAAAGCCTCTTTGTGCATTTGTATCAGGATCATTGTCGGCCATTGTGGAAGCAAAATGGTGACACATTTTTGGTTCACATTTCATTTAACAAACCTTTCGAATGAATCAAATACCTATTTTTTGAGGAATAAGGATAAAGATAACAGTGATTTTAAGGGTTTTGACTGCAACAAGCCACTTCGAATCCTCCATCAATTTTTCCTTCTTAGGTCTGGTGTTAGTCAAGACATTTTGAATTTTACTAAAACGATATATATAATTTGCTTACTTTTAGGAGCTTTCAGCCATTCTCTTCATCCATTAGTCTGTTGTTGTGTCATTCACAATTTTCTTATCCCCACTATAGCTTTCTGCATGGGGCAATGGATGAGCCCGCTTCAAACATTGGCTAGCATCACTACGAGTGACGGATTTCTTCCTTTTCAGAATGACAACATCCTCGTACAAACTAGGGGGCATATTTACAAGGCGGCGATATAAAATTATCACCGCTTTTGCGGCCGTTTTCGGCTAATTAGCAAGGTCACGCTAACACGTGAAACCTTGCATTAGCGTCGGGATTCCTAACGCCCAGCTTTGCATCTCTAATGAGATGCAAAGTGGGCGTTCCTGACCTTACATGACAGGAGAAATGTCGCTAAGTGACATTTCTCCTATCATCAAGCTCCACGCTATGAAGCATAGCGGCAAGAAAAGTAGCGATAACCCCTGTTATCGCTACTTTCCTTACGCCTGCTTCAGGACTGACTTAGCCATGATATCCTATGGAAGGTAGATATCATGGCTTACTTTGTGAGTCCCTATCAGCAAGCTAACGCCACATTTCGTGAGATTATCGCTGGGTTTCCAGCGATAATCTCACGTTAGGCAGTTAGCGCTAGGATTTTTATCGCTGTTGAGATAAGCGTTGCTAATAGCACGCTATCTCAGCGATAAAAATCCACGCTAGCCGGCGATAATTATCCTAGCGATAATTATCGCCGGTTGTTGCTGATATGCCCCTAGTTGCCTTCGGCTCCAGGCACTACTGTGGCACTGTGTGTTTTTGAAACAATAATATGTTTAATTTTAGCCATTTGTTTTTTAACATTGGTGAGAGCCTGGCAGCTCCCTTAAGAATTACGTTTACAAAAACTATGGCAAAACCAACAAGCATTGGCAAAGTCAAAAGGCTGCCAGCCAAAGCTAAAAAGCAGAACAAAGTCTTTTGCCACTTCATGAGCTATCTGAAGGGCAGGTGTGTTCTCCCAGGCTTCTGCATTGGGCCTGGGGCAGGATCCACAGGGCTGATCCACTTCTTCAAGCAGTGCTGCAGAATCTGGCTTCACTCTGCCCCGTTAGGTGATCACCCTCCTCCGAAGGACCAGTGAACCCCACCTCCCATACATCAACTGTTAAAACAATCATGAAACCAGCCATTCAAACGATGCCTCAGGTGGTGTGCTCAGTCCACTAATCGGTTTACCCGAAACATCTCGAGACATGGTTGGTGACCAGAGGATTGCACCATATTCTTGAAAGTTTAACATTTGATTAAAACATATCAAACTTACCCTATTTGTTTAGACATTTTCAATGATGCCCTCAAGAACATACAAGTATACAAAGCATACAAGTGAAGCACAAGCATTGGCAAAGGCAATAGGTCTGGTGTTGGCCGTCAGCCTTCAGGAAATTCTTGTTTTGTTTTGTCATGGTGTTTGATACAATTTATTGTTAGGGAATATGCCGGGCACTCATCAGTCTAAAAATAAAATATTTGCTACTGGCCATCAAAAAACACACAGTACTCTCTGTCACTAAAGGAAACTACTTTGTTAAAGTTGAAAGTTGTGAAAGGGTGACATGCAGTTACTTGTAGTGAAGTCAGACAATGGCTGAAGTAGGCTGATACAGCCCACTCTTAATGCATCCTGGAATGGTTGGAAGAAAAAACTTAATGACACCAACCACGGACTAAAGAAAGAGACAAAAAAAGAAAAAACATCAGAAGAAGGCAATAAGGAAAGAAGAAAGGAAGGAACGAAATTAGGAAAGAAAGTAGAGAAAGAAAAAAAACCAAAGGATGAATAGAGGTGGCTGAAAGCCCCTTTATGTAAGTATATGCAAGTGTGTTATACATATTTTATGCCAGACCTAAAAAGGTCATCTCTCATGGTCAAGTGTGCTACATAAATGAGATAAATGTAATTCACCTTTGGTTGAATAGTGTACTGCTGTACTGGGCTGCAGCAAAGACATTTTTCAGCATATTTTTAACATATTTAATCAGAGCCCAGTAAAAATAAAACGTGTATTGTTTTTCTGAGCGTCCTCTGCTTTTAACTAAATATGTTTCAGTAACTTTGACCACTCACTTTGGGATTTGTAGAGAGGACTGGCTGAGTAAAGTAGGGACATTTAACAAAGCAGTCTCATTTCATTGCTTACTGTTTTTTTCATTTTGATATTGTCTGGAGCACGTACCAGAACACACCTGCAGGCATGAAATCCAATTGGAAAATGATCTGAATTATTTAAACAGTTTATAGGCGTGAGACAGAGTCAATTATGAATAATGCTGGCACATTATTTCCAAAATTCATCAGGTCATTTTTCAGGCAGTGGGAGCCCCTTTCTCCTGCCCCTCGCCCTCCCAATGAGAACAATTTCTACTTTGAAAGTATCAAGGTCAACATTGCTCTTCTTACTGGGGCAACAAAACTTGAGATTCTGGGAATTTTTACTATTTTCTGTAGATGACATCATCTTAGTTTATGTGCTGCTCTGATTGGTAAGCTATTGCATGACCCTCCCTCTTTTGGGCCTAATTCGAAGGTGTGTGCAATCTCGGGTGGTAATTTTGCACCTGGTAAATGCCTATTCTACTGTGAGGAAATGGGGTATATTTTATGGTGTGGTTGTGACCTCACTGGGTAATACATTTAACACCTCCCTTAAAGACCAGTAGGTTTCGTTTGTTGAACCTTTAGCTTAACCCTGGGTAGCTGTGGCTCTGAGCAACACAAAGAAACCAGTGCAAAGCATTTACACAGCACCAACACAATTGAAGAAGAAATGCACACAAATCAAGAAATCCTACACCAATTCATAAAAATAGATTGTATATTTAGAACCAAAATGAAAAAGATAAACCAGAGGGTTGTGCTCACACAACATTTACAAGGTAATGTAAATATGCACTTGTTTACTTATCTGCAAACAAGTCTTGGCACATTCAACAAATTTGACACTTCTTTTATTAAGAAAAACCTTGGTAAGAATCAATGTGGCTACTTTAGGTTACCACCTCCAGCAGAGAGCCAGTCAGGGGGAACAGCAAAGTCCTCAGAAGCGGTTACCTCAAAGGAAGAAGCAGCCTTCAGTCAGTTCCTAGCACTTGTATCTACTTTTTATAGAGTCCTATGGAAATTGGTCCTGATTCAAGGGATGTAGGATGCTCAAGGATTCTGTGGATGTGTTACTGTCAATGGGGGTCTTCCTGCGAATACTCCTTGGTCCACGGGTTTAGAAAGGCTGGCCTGGCCATAGGGGTTGATGTCCCTCAAAGTCATCTCGAGCCTGGCAGAATTCTAGTCACCACTGAGATACCAGTCGCCCAGTATCTAGGTCAGGGCAGAATCCTTCCGTGGGCGCTAACTTGCCTTCTGGGTGACCAAGCTGCACGCTGGTGACTCTCCTGGGTGCAGTAGGCTCAGGGGCAACTTTGTACGTGGGGCCAGGGTCCTTGGTGCTGCATGGTGGTGAGGAGTGGCGATTAGAAGATCTGGGCTTCCAACTCACCTAAGCAGGCATCTTTAGCTGTTTTGGCCCAATGCTGTGAACAGGCGGTCAGCAAACTAATCCTTGGAGTCTCTTGCTTCAGCAGGGCTCAGGGACGGCTTCTCCACAAGCAGGACAGAGCAAGCACAGTCCATTGCTTTTGCTAGCCACATAGTTCAGCAGGTGCAGTCCACGCTGGTGCAACCTCTCTTCGGTCCTTGGTGCAGCAGGGCAGTCCTTCTTTGGTCCAATTCTCTAGTTTGTCGACATCTGAGTTCTGGGTACCATGGGTGCTCTTTTTTATGCTGAGAAAATGCCTGCAGGGTAGGTCGCGGTCAGTAGCCAATGGGCTACGAGGTCCCTCCCTCCTGATGACCACCTGCAAAGTGTAGCGTCTGCCTATCCCAGATTGCACTATTCTGACTACTCTCAAGGTGGTAGAACCACTTTCTTGGTCTCTAGAGTTCAGTAGTCCCCCTGAAATGTGGCTATCTGTGGGCTGCACAAACATGGGAAAAAACGGTTTGGCAATCAGCATCCCTTCTCTGTCCCTTCTGCCAGCCTGTCTACCCTGACAATAAAGCGCCCCCCCCGACGTGCGCTCGCATTGACCCTTCAGAGCCAGCTTCTCCCTTGAAGCTTGCCTTTTGGGCTAACACTTCATGTTGCTGCCTGCCTGGGCGAGGGAGTACCTCTTCCCCACGCATGTTTTTATTGTGTCCTTTACTGGAAGGGATTCACACATCTCCTCAGGAGGGCAGAAGGCTATATGTGAGGAGTGCCCTTGTGTGCAACTGTAAACGGGCACTTGATACCATGGGCAACTAAATTGGCAACTGGCCCACCACTCATATTAAATTCGATTTAACCACAAAATCAGATTCCCTGCACTGATTCTTTTGACACCTTACAGTACCAACTTTAGGAGACCTCTTAAGTAGTGAGAGCAGGGCTGAGAGTTCAGGATGTCACTCTGTACTTAGGGCTACTAGTCTTTCTATAGAATAAAACAACGACTTATGGTTTTTTACTGCTGGAACATGTGAAAGTACATATTCCCACTTTTAATATACAGCACCATGCTTTAAGGCTCGGCAGGCCTACTTTAGAGGTGACATATGTATTACAAGCATTGGCATAGCCAATAGGTCTCGCCTTTGGGACCTTTTAAGTGTTTAGCCATGAAGCACATTATCCTGTGTTGCCAGGGATTGACGAGCTATACAATTACAACACACTGGGCCATTCAATCTGATTTAGGAATACGTGCTTGTCTCAGGAAACATTTATAGACACATTCCAAGGCTTTTTAATGCACAAACGGAAAGACAAGTGCCTCGATGCATGTCAACTGCACTATAACATTCTGTGTGCCACTGCATCAATAGAGTATTGAGGAGCCTATGCAAAAAAGCAGAGAAGTACTTTCCAGTGGCGGAGATGTCACATCTGTGAGAAGTTGGCCTGGTATATGCTATCCACTAGTTAAAGTGGGCACCTAGCACCAGTCCAAACGACCCTTATTGATGATTAGGTTAAAGACAACCTTTATTAAAAGCTATCCTAGTGGTAGCTATGGAGAGCAGCCTTCAGGCTAAGTCTTGAAGGAATGTAAAGCAGCTTGGTTTACCAGATGATAACCTCCTGAATGACCAAATGAAAGGAGAACCACACAAGGAATGTATAAAATATATGTGTTTATTACTAAATACTCTCTACTAACCTCTTTTTGAGATTAGAGAACAAGGCACACAATATTAAAGCACTAGAACGACAGTAAATAGCGCAATACACAGTGGGCTCCAGGGGGAGACGAAACCATATACTAAGTGGTATAACAACCAAGACTTGACTAGACACAGTGCCTAGAACACATAGAATTGCTGGGATGCCAAGGAACCACCCAAGGTGGTGACACAGGGGACCCACGGAGGACGTGTGCAGTGTGAGAACACAGCCGCGAGCTCCGTACAACTCTATGGGAAAGTCGCGGTTGAAATTTTAAAGTTTAAGGACACTTAGGAGAGGGCTTCAAGCAAACCCTTTGAAACATACAAGGTTCTAAGGCCAGCACCCTTGAGAGTACCGAGGTACCCGTGTTACCTATCCCAGGAGAGCCGGTGCATAGGGGTCAAGTGGTGTTGGAAACGCTCGTTGATTTCAATGGCGTGATGCGAAGAAGTGCTGCGGCTGGATCGGAGCTGAGAAGAACCTGAAAGCAGCGGGGACAGAGTCTGGGTTGCCTCACAGGGACCAGGGGCACGATAGACAAATGCCCACCGATGTCGGGTGTTTCAGGTGAGAAGAGGTGAAGATTGACTCTGCAGCCACAGGGACCAGGAGATGTCGACGATGACCAAAGTCAGGAGGTGAGCTGTCACACAAAGGATGTCGAGTGCTGGGGGGGGTAAGTGTCTGGATTGAACACCAACAAGCCTTGGCAACTGCAACCGACATGGTCAGAGGAAAGATGCTTCAGTGAGGACCAGCAAAGTCCTGGGGACTCTCCAAGCTATGGAGAGTCAGGGCACTTCTGTAGCAACCAGGAAAGCCCACTGAAAGTTAAAGTTGCCTTCACAGGGACCCACAGGCCAACAGACCAGGGATCGCGAAGAGACCTCGAACTGAATCACAAAATACCAGCCCACGGAACACTCTTGAAGTGTAGGCCAGACATCTTTGGTGGAATTACTGCTCGGGGTCAGGACTACAAGTAGCCCAAAGCACAGCCTCAGGGATTGCTGAAAAGCATATGCTGCTGCAAATGGACACGGGGCACAGGCGTACGTGTTGCACGGTCCACACGAGGGCTGCGGGTCTCAGGATTGCGGAGAGCACTAGTCAACCTCGGGGACACTTGGGAACCCACCTCCTTTGTTGCAGAAATCTTCAGAGTCCTCAGGAGCTCGGGAGATGCGTTTAAGGTGCCTGCCTTTCAGGGGAGTGACTCCTTTACTCCAATGGAGATTCTTCAGTCATCCAGCATAGTGTAGATAGTCGAAGTACTTGGTTTCTGTAGCAGAGTTTGGTCCAGGTAAATCTAAAGTCCTGTAGTCAGGGGTTCCTACTTTATACCCAAGGAAGGTGTGGGGCAAACTCTGGGGACCCACCTATGGGAGGGTCAGGACAGAGGGGTGGCTACACCTATGTCCTTTGTCCAGTTTTGCACCAGAGCAGGAGCAAATGGCTCCTGCAACCGGTTTGAGCTGGACTATGCACAGGGACACCAAATGTGTCCCCAGTGCAGACATCAAAGCACTCTCAGAGTGCAGCCACCCAGCCCCAATACACTAAAGCCTGTCTGGGAGGTGGTCACACCTCCCTGTGACAGGAAACCTATTGTCCAGCCGTCCCCTGCAGCAGTTTCATCAAGGAACAGGAGGGCAGACTCGTGTCTGTGGCTGGTAGCATCCATTTTGTGAGGCCAGGTTCTGTTAAGCTGGTACCGGGTGTACCGGTGTTGTCATATTTCTCTGTCTAGGAGGGTGGAATCATACCTCCCACACCAGTAACTGGTGTGGAGGTATGATTCCAAGGTGTTTGACACCAAACACGACATGTTTCCATGCAGCTGTTTTAAAGTTAGCATTTACCGCGAGGTTATAATGCACTTAAGAGTATATGGTTGGCTGCATCACAAACAACCCCGGAATAGAGGTTCCAAAGGCTGCAGAGAGGGGCTCTGCTGATGCAGGAGCACCCTCTCACATAAAACCCAGCACCCTACCTTCAGGATTGATAAGGCCTGCCGTAGGGATGACTAATAGGTTTATATGTGCAGTGATATAGGATAGATATAGTGAACCTATATCTAAGTAAGGGGTGCATGCACCACCTTACACAGGCTGCTGTAGCAGACCTGTTGTGTTATTTTGAATGGTCTCCCATGGGTGGCATAATACATGCTGCAGCCCCTGAGAGGCCTCTGGGGTACCTATGCCCTGGGTACATAGTATATCATATACTAGGGACTGATAAGGTACAATCTGGAGTGTACCTAAAGTACATGCAATCAATTTAGATGAGAAAGCAGCTAGGCTGGGGTCCTGGTGTTGCAGGGATTCTGCTTATGCACAGAACTATGCACAGGAAACCAGGACCTCAGATATAGATGGAGTGCCGAAGCACTTCGAGTAGGTCGCGGCAAAGACCTTGCCCCAGTTTGTGCAATCAGACATATCTGGGACCAATTCTTTCGGCAAACTAATGGTGAGTATCCTGTGTTTCTCCACAGGAGTTGTATGCGGAAAAACCGCCTCCAGTTGGTCAAATTTCTCAGCAAGCCAATAAGGAAAATCATCCTTATTCTGTGGGCGCTTGCCCATAACCGAATTAACCATAACAGGACTAATAACCACCGCCTGGTGGTCTGTTGGTTGTCCCGCAACAGCAGGTGTTCCCACCTGCACGTTGCGTGACACGTACTGCACTAAAGCCCTATGGACTGTAATCAGGGCTGTGTGTAGTACTCGCAACTCAGCCACCGCCACCGTGAGATAGCGGGGATGAGGCGTAAAGCCGGCCTGCACCGGCCATGTGGCCCCTGCAATGGACAGCGGGCCCATTCTTTGCCGGTGCAACCACATGGGGAAGGGCGCCATTAAACCAAATGGTATGCTGCCAGGCAGAGATTGGAATTTCTTGTGTCCTATATGGGGTATAGACCGCAGGCAGCTGTGTAGGAGTAAAGGTATGAAACGTATCATCGTCATCCACTGCCGGAAAAGTCACCCATGAGTAAAACAACTCATACGGGTATGACGCATCAGCGCTCACCACAAAAATAACAGCCATCCCATCACCTGGCACCCCATACGTCGTCAAATGACGGCGTAGAGGTGCACGACTATGCGCGGCTATGTCTACCGCCATTAGGACACACTAAAGAGTATCAACGATATCAACAGTAGCACTGGGGTTCAGTAAAAATAACCTTTTTAATGATCAAGCTTGAAGGAACCTATTAGTCGAAACACAGGTAGGCTAAACCGTCACTCCTGTCAACCAGAAACCAGAGTGAGGGAGTTGTGGACTAATATAAGCACTACTAAGGCGTTTCAAATCAATAGACCAAACGTTAGGTGTGCCATGTTGCAGGGATTCTGCTTATGCACAGGAAACCAGGACCTCAGTGAATTGCGGTGTACCAAAAACTCACCTCAGAACCCAGAACCCCTTATCCGACCAGCATCAGTGTCCCATTCATTATCCGAGTTTTATCTTGACGGTCCCAATGTATAGACAACCCAGAACAAGCGACTTAGTGTATTCTCAGGAATGGTGGGAATCAGAAATACCTGTTCGTAATTATTCTCATATTAGTCCACAACAGAATAAACAGAGACACGGTAAAGTTTAAAGAGTTTATTTCATAAACCTCGTGTCCTAAGATGCAGTACTTTGGCTAACATAAGCAGACAAATGATTAAAATCAAAACCATCAGCATAGTTACAATACCATAGAAAATGAAGGGAGTAATCATACTAAAATGACAGTGGTTCTCAGCCACCTTCCTTTCGCTAGCAAGCTAATATTATTATTATTAGACTAGTAAAAGGTCTCTAGGCTTGAATGGGGAACCCCATACCGTAAAGATCAGCTCAGTGAGATCACATCACAGGATCAGCTAGGCTCTACTCCTGGGAAAGCTCTTCTTCCGAATGTAATGAAAACATGTAACACTGCAATATTAAAAGCACCCGATTTTCAGGTATTTGCAGCTGTGTGCGTGTTATGGCTAAATAGTGGGCCGATCAACCTGAACCCAACAACATGCACCGTCTAGCGACCCAGACTGTTTCTTTACACGATGTGCAGACCAAGGTCGCTGCTCACTGTTTGGGATGTGAACAACAGACAGTTCTCATGTGAAGCAAAGTCGAGCAAGCATTTCTCAATTAATAACATGTGACTACAGTGTTGTGTGCAAATGCAGCAAAAGCGGCAAGATGGCTTTCTAACATCTAACGCGGTTGTGCTAACTTAGCATTGTACGTATATAGATAGCAATCTTCACTACACCCCCCCTTGATCGGACCACTAACCAGTAGGGGCGCACTTGCAAGAACGCAGAGTTCAAGTTTGATAGAACGGAACCAAGGGCATGAACTGCAAGTCCATATAAGGTAAGTGAAAAAGTTCGAAGAGAAAAAACAAAGAAAAAATAAAAAGAATTGAAAAAAAAAACATTGAAAGGATAAAAAAACATCATTGAAGGACGTATGACGAAATGAAAGTGCAAAAAGGTCAATCCATCAATGTATAAGCACAATAAGTTGCAACAGCTTCCAAGAGGAAATCATTGGAACGTTCTGCAAAATTATCTGCCATCCAGTTCAGCACGGGGAAGGAACATACATGCTCCTCGACCACCAGAGCCTCCAGCACCATTCGAGGACAACTGGCGTGCTCTTCACGATAACTTCTCGCTAAGAATTCAGTTGCAGCCTTTCCGATGTCCCAATTCCCAAGGACTCCCTGTGCTGCTCCACAGGCCATAATCCTGACGCCAGAACAGTCCAACTCATGAGCCACTAAGGGGCTCATTAGTCGATCATAACCCGGGGCAGGAGACACCGAGTTCGACAGACACAAATCCAGAGCCCATTGGAATCGACAATCTAGGCAATGAAAGACGGGCTGTACACAAGTAAAGTAGGGAAACCGGAAGGACAATCCATAGGCTATGCTTAAGGTCGCCAGTGGTAAAGTGCCATAGTATTCAAGCATCCGGTTACGAAGATGTAACAGCCGGGACCTGCTGTCGTGAGACGCAAGTTGTGCATCCATAGCGTAGTGCGCAGATCAACAAAAGTACCCCAGCTATGAGGGCGAGCAGCAAAGGGAGACCTCCGAAGACGCTGGAAAAAATAGAATGAAAAAATGCCGGGATCACACCAAAAATAGTTTGAAAGGAGGTCACGAGGCCGGAGCCCACAATTTAAAAAAAATGAGCCAGGCCACTTGTTGACGAGACATTAAAGATAGTCTGAATCAGGGTCCCAAAATGAAGTGGGAGATCAGTATTCAAAAGCGCTTGCACCTCAGTGCGCGTGTTTGCTACGTGAAGGACAAATGTTTCCCGGGATGAAGTCAACGCGACTTCTTTTTGAGACAATAGAGCCCTTATTCTGCTCATCTTATTGAACTCTGCTTTCAAGGTTGGATTGGAAGGCCAGATGGATACATCGAGCCGTCCATGCGGGGGTGGGAAAAGGACGTTATTACAGCAAACCACTCTCTGTGATACAGTCACTATGTAGGGAATTCCCACTAACATCCCACAGCAAGCTTCATTATTTAATAGCAAATAACTACCGTTAGCAAGCAGCGTAAAAGACGGTGTTATGACTGGCACAGGGATCCCTTTCAGGATGCAAGCTAAATTAGGAGCGTGCACATTACTTGCACCATGCAATTGAATGTGCCTACACACAACAGAGTGATCCGGAGTGGAAGTGCACTCTTCACCTTTTAAGTATACCTCTTTTCCGTCTCTCACACATCTATACGTGAATGGGAGTGACCAAACTTCGTGCAGGAAGGCAGAACCAAGATTTTCATATCTGCCAAGGGCATAATGTTTCATGCACGAACTGAACTTAAACAGAGGGAACGGTAATGTGATCAACCCGTGGATAAGCCACAAAGCGGAATTTAATTCGGCAACAGAGAAAGGTAAAGGTTCTAACTTTTCAATGTGTAGCAATGAATATGTCGCATCTTTCATGGACATGAACTGTTGTTTTGCAGTTAAATTAAAAGGAAGGAACAAAGATGAAGTATTCATGCAAACCCAAGGGACTTTCCCAGCCTTTAACGTCTGCAATGTCCATGCAAACTGCATAATAGAACGCAATTGATTCTGACCATGATACAAAACAGACAAATCATCCTGCACAATGTCTACCACAGATGAAACAATATTATCTAAGGTATAAATTCTGGAAGACAGGGTATTAATGCTATTATCTATTACAGCCAATACCTTTTCCATATTGGCTTGATCAATAGCACGTAATCTGGATGCAGCCTCAATTTGTGATAGCTTCCAAACTTCGTTATAAACAGCATATACCCATCTTTTGGACCTGCCAACCGCAGGACCCTTAACAAAATCATTCAAATCTATTTTGTCGTTTAATCGTGCTAAATGAAGTTTAGCAGATGCTAAGGTGGAATGTTGCAGCCAGGATTGGCATAACTTCCCTACTGAGTAGGTAGTTACAGTGTGAGAAGACTCAAAACGGGGGTCTACACGAACTTGTGTATACCCCGGTGCTAAATGCAGAGACCGATGTTGACAGGAATCCGAACTCGTTTGCCACACCAACCACCCTTCCGGATTCAATTCAGAAATATTGAAGGATGTGTTGGAAATGTATGACTGCAACGTAGCAAGGGACAGATCCGTATGATTACCCCAATTAGGATAAGCACCCAGACCCGGAATGGAGGGACAATTTAATTTTTTAGAAGTAGCCAATCCAAAACAGGTTGTCTGAAAAATTGACGAATTTAAAAATAACATGTGGTTCGGGATGAGGCAGGCACGATGCAAAGCTTCTGTTCCCTGTACCTGCCACAGTTTAGAACCCCAAACCGACTTAAGAGCGATAGTAGCTTTCCACAGATCATATCCTCCAATTGCCAATTTGTCCATAAAGGACTTGGAATACAACAATTTGGTGTGTGTCAGTCTAACCTTAGAAGCAGACTCAGCCGCAACCTTCAAATAAAAGGAGGCCGGGTTCGACACACTGAAATCAGAAAAATATGTGAATTTGTCCACTAACGTGGTGGAGCTGCCCAGCCTAGGGGCGGGACAGTGTTCCCATTGTGTATAATTTACAAAATTTCTCAACGTATTTGCTTTGTGTAGGAAATGCGTGCCATAATGTTGATAGCAGAATTGCTCATCATAATTAGCAGTATCTAAATACAAATCTTCAGCATCAAATGCAGCATAATATTTCAAATCAGAAAACAGTGCTTCTATTGCTTGCACATCCCAATCATCTGAGTGGATGTTCTGCTTAACTACATCACCCATTGAAACACAAAATACATTTGGCACATTAATTACTTCAGTGGGGCCATGAATTTGAAATTTTACAGCATCCCAAGCGATCCCATCACGTACAGGCCAGGCAGTAATGTTCACAAAAGTCTGGTCCCTTTTCATGATATGTGATGAGGAGTGGGGGGCCAAGGTTCCATCAATTAGTCGAATTGTAGATCTTTCTTTCAGGTAGTGTCCATTGATAAGTCTAAAAACACACTACCACAAAGCCAATGGACATAAACAAAAAAATACCTATGAGCACCAGCCAAATGTAAGTCCAAGGGGGAATTAAAAAATGACTTTTGAACCAGGCCATAAAAATCGAAACTTTGGACGGGGCAATGGAAGTCATTGAATTAGAGTCAAAAGAGTACCGTGACTGGGTAACTGTGGTGGATTGTAAAACAGGCAATGGAACATCCGCAGGATAAGCATACTCAACATCCTCAGGTAGACCACCAGGTGTCGGTGGCAATAAAGGACCAGTAACTGTATGCATCTTGACGGCAACATCAGGCACGGTGTTAGAAGCTTGGGCCACAACAGAATTTCTCAGCATCGAAGGGCAAGAAACTGCCGGTGTCATACTAAGAAGAATCGGCCACTCGCTGTAGCTTGACATTGTCAATAGAGATGAATCTGTTATCCTTTCGACCAGGAAGTGGAGGTAAAATGACTGTTCGTGTACCCTGTACTCCAAGCACTGGAACTGGTGCACGATAAGAGGGGCCGAACTCCTTCTTGTTCTCCACCTTCTCACGGACCAGATCACCAACTCGAGGTAGCCAGCCGACTACTGGAATCTGAAGCGCAGCATCAGATGAGGAGGGTACGTGTTCCTTCGCTAGACTGTCTCTGGCTTGTTGAAGATTCTGCAATACAGCACAGTGATCATCTACGTCAAAGGGTGCGGCCGACGCCGCCATTTCTAGACCATCAAGGTCCGGGACAAACATTCGTATGCCAAAGAGCATCATGTATGGGGTCCGCCCACCCAGAGACCTTCTAGGGAGATCATTAAGTGCACGTTGCACGTCATATAAGTGGGCTAGCCAGTTCCGGCCAGTACCCAAAACCCTGGCTGTCAAAGATTGCTTTAAGTCACGGTTCATTCGCTCCACTACACTATTACCCTCAGGTCGGTATGGAGACGAAAATTTGACTTGGACCCCCAAATTTCTCATGGCATCTTTGTACGCCTTAGAGGCGAACGCAGGGCCCTGATCAGAATGAAAGGTACCACATGCAAAACTTGCAACAAAAACACGCAAATCCTTGATGACAGTACGGGCATCAGCACTCCTTTGTGGCCACACCCACAGAAAACGTGTGCACGAATCCACTGCAACCAAGATGTATTTGTATGCAGTATCAGAGGTAAATGGACCGCAATGATCTAAATAAACACAACCTAGTGGTTTATTAGATATGTACAACTGAGTTTGTGGTGGGCGCGCAGCAGGTGAAGGTTTTATGTGCTGGCAAATGTCACAATTAAGAACATAAGCTCGGGCTTGTTTATATAAACCGCACCACCAGTAACGTTGTTGTAACAGAGATACAGTAGCTGCAACGCCGGCATGCGCGGATGCCATGCCCTCGTGAGCTGCTAATATCAAAGATGGTCTGCAGTCCACGTTGGGAATCAATCTGTCACCAACGTCATTAATCATCACTAATGGGACGTTATCAGGACTTAAGCGATAATGGTAACGAGAAGGGAAACCTCTTGGAAATTTCGTTCCCTTCTCTGTAGCAGCAATAGCTGCCAAGATGTCATCATCGATCTTACTTTTGGATCTTGTAACTGCTGCTACTAAGTATGTTGCCACTGCTGTTTTTGCTGCCTCGTCTGCCAGGCTGTTGCCGACAGCATGGACACCAACTCGTTGGTGACCAAGAGTGTGAATAACATTCACGAGAGGCAGATGTTCTTTAAGTTCTGCCACTCGAACCCAAAGCGTTATATGCTTATTCGTGCTACCTTTGGAATCATGGTAATCATTCTGAGACCAAAAATGTAGATTGTCGTTGTATGATTGGACACAATAAAATGAGTCACTCACTATAAGGGTAGTGACTCGGGGATCAGCAAACTCTAGCACTAGCACCAGAGCAATCTTTTGAAATGTTTTTGTTTGCCACCCGAGGTAAATGCCGTCCACTCACTACTAAGAGAGGACAGATTATGGCTGTAAAAGCCATTGGAGATGTCAAGTGTGGTTTTAAACCGTTTTCTCACGAGACTATCGATGAGAGCCGAACTGTGGGTATTTTGTACTGCGCATGTCCGGCAATGAGAGTTTAAATGCCGGTAATCCAAAACTAAGCGGTACGACCCGTCAGGTTTCGTCACAGTGAATAAAGGATTATTCATTGGTGACACACAAGTTTCAATTACCCCTTGATATTCCAATTGTTCAAGGATAGCCGCGACGTGAGGTCTTGCTTCGCGATGCATGAGATATTGGGGTTGTGGCTGGGGCGTGGACCGCAACAGAATTTCATGGCTGGGAGACAATTTATTAAACACAAAAGACAAAAGTTCCCAATATTTAGCTTCTATGCTCGGACAAAAAGGCTTTTACTAGGCCTATTGAGTCCTAAGAATAGTAGATCTTATAAGAACAGAAAGACCCACTATCTAAAAAGAACTGTTCAATGACTCTTGTTTGCGATGACACAGTACAATCTACGGTTTCGAAAAACATACTATAAAAACAATCACGGTTAAAACATCAATTTATTATATAACATGTTCAGTAGGAACTATACGTGATCTTCCTCCCACTATAGGTTACAATCTAATGAATTATTAAAAACATATTTTAAAAAACAACAGTCGACGCGGCGTTTCGGTGTTTGGTTCTATATTTTCACCTTCCTCAGGACAAAAACTTTTCATAAAATCTAAACATAAAAAATATAAAAAGTATGTGTCAGATACAAATCAAGAAACCTAATATGTACTGTGTACGTTCAAAAGCAAACATGTCTACATCTCCTTAATTGTTTACACCAATTGGACATTTGGTTCTTATGGTTAACAATTCTAATATCACACATTACCACAGGCTATTGTGATACAAGGCCTTGACATTATTCCACACGATTTATGAAACTTTTGGATACTACTATTTAATATACTGAGTATCCGAAATAACATGTGCTAGACAACAAATACAAACATACTTTTTTTGTTAAAAAAGCTTCTTTACCTTAATAATGCAACAGATTATGTTTATTCAATTGCATAATCATGTGGAGGCACCTTTTTCAACACCTTTATGGTCTCAATGTAGGGTGCTATAAACAGTAAGAGAAAGGAGTATATATATAATGTCCTCAATTTGTGTTAATTCAACATCTCGCATTATATACACATTTTTTTAAATAAAGGTATTTTTAATAAAAGCGCTTGTACCTATAATGATGTGGTTGCTTAACTTGATATCCGTTGACGCCACCGTATTTTAATTTTTGGCGAAAAAGTATTACCACTCTCAAATCCTTAGTATAGGGGATTCTATAAGAGAGAAAGTTTTATTGTGTAGATCTATACGAGTCTTTTTTAAGTACATAGGTATATATTGTATTTATGAAATACCTCACCTGTTCGAGAGGCAAAGCAGGCACTTTACTCTTTTCAAATTCACTGATGTGAGTCTATGCTCTTCATCGCTGCGTGTTTGAGCTCTAAAACAAACAAAAACGATTCAAAATCGTAGCCTATCATGTGTACTCACATATTTCTATCTTTTTAAGAAGCAAGGTTCCTTGTGATACTTTGTGGGATTTTAAATTGATATTTTTCTAGTCTGATGCGACATTTGTAATGTTATCCTGTCGTTTCTCGATATTATTAGAGGGTTAGGATTGGACTAGAAAACGCGGTATCCAAACGGCTCTTGTTATTAAACACTATATATAAACAGTCTATAAACAGGACCGCGGGATATAACTGACAGATGGTGTCATCCATAGTAGGAAACAGAACAAAGCCTAATTTACCTATACTTTTACTCAGATAGTGTACACTAGACCGCAAAGTTTAAGATTCAAATTTAAAGATTTATACTTGAAGGTTTGGAGATAGCCTCCGAGTTTTGTTCGATTCGGCGTACCTGTATAGATGGATTCGGCCTCCCTGCGACAACGGATATCCGGGGTTCTGTGTTGTAAATGCTTCCGGGCCATGTTGCATTTATATAGTTGCACTAATTTGAATACCCGGATGTCACGAAAATATATAATGAAATTCTCTTTAACCTAACACGATTAAATATAAAATTCGAACTTTGTCTATTAAATGGGAAACATAATTGCACAGAATAAATGGAAAAAATAAATAAACAAGCCATACGATATGCCATCGCGATTTTATAACATTGTGTATTTGCGGCGGCCATCTTGTAGTGTCAAACGTTGCGCAAAGATATTTAGTCTTGACTTATTTATTTATTATTATTTTAACCTAGTTTTATCAAGTAGCATAAATACAGCAATGCTATCATATCCGGCTAGATTAAGATCCTTCTAGGCTAAGAGCGTTATCATATTAACGCATGAAAAAAATATTTACTACAGACGGCCGATTATAAGCTTCAAAAACTGATGATTTAGAAACCCATTGTTATAAATAAAGAATTTTTCAGCATTCTAGTTAAACAAAATGTATATTATGGTATGTAATTAAACTTGAAGAGGCTATGTATAGATTAACCATTTATGATGACATATCTTCTCTTCTCATAGAGAAGTTATGTATTGATTCAATATACAGAGACTATACTGAGACTAGAGATTAAGTGATTTTATCTATCTCTTATATTAGTCTCTCCCATTCCTCTTTGTTATTCAGACCATTTTTATACGTATCAAAGAATGACATATAAAATTGCTCGCGCTTTTTCCTTTTGCATTCATGGTCACCCCCACGTGTACTACGCTGGATGATCTCCACACCGCACCATTTAAGATCTTCTATTTTATGGTTGTGGGTAATCCAGTGTTCCACTAGGGGAGCTGTTTTTTTGCCTGTCCTAATGGCTGACTTATGCTCAGTTATTCTGGTCCTAATTTCTCGTGATGTTTCCCCTATATAACCTTTATTACAGGGGCAGACAATCAGGTAGATCAGATTTTTAGATTTGCAGTTAATGAAACTCTTTACATTATGTGTCTTGCCGTTGTGTTTTATAAAACTGCCCTTGTTAATACTATCACAATTTTTGCATGTACTGCAGGCAAAGTTACCCACCGGAAGAGGTGCATTATTGATGCTTCGTTGTTTACAACTTGTCTCTTCTCTGTAGGTATGTACCAATCTGTTCCGGATGGTACGATTACGTCTAAAGCTAAACATGGGTCTGGGTAATTTTTCATCCTTGTTGTCATTCAGGAGTTGCCAGTTCCTATTTATAATGTTTTTAACTTTATTGCTTACATTACTAAAATTGGTTACAAAAATCAATGGAGGGATTTGTTTTGTTTCCCCTTTCACCTTGGGCTTAAACAGAGATTCCCTGTCATAATATTTGGCTCTTTTGTACGCTTGTCTAATAAGCTTCTTTGGGTACCCTCTGTCTTGTAGTTTATTTGTCAAAATATCAGCATGTCGATTGAAATCTTTCATCTCTGTGCAATTGCGCCTGATCCTAAGGTATTGTCCGAATGGTATGTTGTCCTTTTGGCAACTCGGGTGGTTGCTTTGGTAATGCAACATGGTATTACGATCCGTAGGTTTCGTATAAAGTTCCACAGATAATGAACCAGCCTTATGTTTGATCTTGATGTCCAAGAAATCACAGCTTTCTTTACTTATATTTGAGGTAAATTTTAGATTATTATCCCCAAGGTTCAGCCAGTCTATGAAGTCTATAAGATGTTCTCTTGTGCCCTTCCACAAGAAAAAAACATCATCTATATAACGGGACCAGCATGTGATGTTCTCATAAAAGGGAGCTGCAGTGTTGAAGATATGTTTATCTTCAAAGGCTGCCACATACAGGCAGGCCAGGCTCGGTGCGCATGTAGCTCCCATGCTGGTCCCTTTGATTTGCCTATAATAGTCATCCCTGAAGAGGAAAATATTGTCTTTTAAGATGATTTGAACACATTCTACCAAAAAGGAAGCATGTGAGGAAAGTTCATCGGTACCATTAGATAAGAGGCCCTCCAACATCCTTATGGTGTCATTTTGGGGTATGTTCGTATACAGGGCCTCTATATCCAGTGTCACCAGCCATTGATTATCTATGTTGTAGGCTAAATTTTCCACTTTCTTGATCATTGCAGTGGTGTCCTTGATGTATGCTGTCTGGCTCACCACTAATGATTGGAGAAATTTGTCTACATATTTACTTAAGGGCTCCGTCAAGGGAATCAATACTTGACACTATGGGCCTCATGGGAGGATTTAAAAGGTCTTTGTGGACTTTAGGTAAGCCATATATTGCTGGCACCTTTGGATTCGTGTTTTTGAGGAAGTTGTATTCATCAGGACATAAAATGTCATCCTCTTTAGCAAAGTCAAGTAGTCTTGTTACTTTATTCGCTAGAGCATTCCACTCTTCCTTACTAGATTTTTGGTAATGCGCAGTATTCTTTAAGAGGGAAAGCATCCTATTATTGTAGTCCTCTGTCTCCATTACTACGATACTACCTCCCTTATCTCCTGGTTTTATAGTTAAGTCCTCACCGTTTGCTAAATCATTAAGGGCTTTTTTTTCACTTAAGCTAAGGTTATTATTCCAGAAAAGTCTTTTATCAAGGAGATCATCAATATTTTTCTCCACTACTTTTTCGAATAGTGCAATATTTTTGTTATTGACAAGATTTAGTGATGGAGTCCATTTTGACTTCGGTTTAAGACCTGATTTATTATTGACTATAGTAGAGCATTCCTTATTCTTAAAAAACTCTCTGAGGCGGATTTTTCTAAAGAAGCTTTGTAGGTCTCGCTCAAAGTTAAACTTATCAGGTGGGGTACAAATTGCATAACCTAATCCCTTCTCTAAAATAGATATCTCATCTTTGGTGTGGGTTTTATTGGAGAGATTAATAATTGGTGCCTTCTTATCTAATCCCACATTGTTTGACTCCTGGTTTTCATATAGGGGTGTTTGTGTGGTGGATTCGGGAGGTAGAAGTTCCCTCTCCCCCGTCCTCTGCCTCGAAATTGCCCAGGGTTGAATTGTCGCTGTTCTAAAAAAGACAGAGATTCTTTACTTGTGCTCGGAGTTGGTTCAGCTACAGTCCTAGTTTCTTGTGGATTTTCATTTTCTGACTCTGAACTAGTGTAAGAGGTATCTAAAAAAGTTACTCTCTTTTTTTGGAAATTTCTTCTAGGTTGTTGCCAATTGTTTCGGTAGTATGTATCTTCCCTTGGTCGATCGAAGAAATCTTTTTGGAGATATGGGTATACCACCTCTAGATTGTATTTAGTTACATCTTTTTTGGATTTATTCGATTTTTTATTTACAAGGTATTCCCTATATCCTGATATATCGTTTTGGATTTCGTCTAACTTCTTTTTGGCATCTTCCAAAGAAGTATTCTCTTTTAATTTCATTTCCATTTCCTCAATCTCTGGTTTTTCAATAATCAATATCTCATGTGCAGTTTCTATAATCAACAACATCCAATCCCGACTGCAGCGGTTGGCAATGAAGGTCCAGTTTTCAATAAACTTAGGATTCCTAATAAAAATACCTGGCTCATTTTTTACTTGTAAGCCCCTGGGTATTATTCCTTTTTTGCAATACTCAATTAAAAAATCCGCATGTAATTCCGTTCTAATGATTTTTTTCTTATTATTCCATAAAGCCCTCCATTTCTCTTCATCAGGATTACTTGTGGTGATTGAAGAGATATTTTTCGAGGTACCATTTATGATTTTATTAAATTGTTCTTCTGAAAAGCCATACGTTTTTAAAGCATCCATTTTCAATTAGGGTAGCTAGTATTTTAATGATATGGATATCACGCAGATAACTGCAAGCTCCCCAGCTAACCAGCTGTACAATTAGAATCCAAAACAAGAGAAGGGAGGTACCCCCTTATATGTAATAGGGACGAGGTATTTCATTAAACACAAAAGACAAAAGTTCTAATAAAATACTAGCTACCCTAATTGAAAATGGATGCTTTAAAAACGTATGGCTTTTCAGAAGAACAATTTAATAAAATCATAAATGGTACCTCGAAAAATATCTCTTCAATCACCACAAGTAATCCTGATGAAGAGAAAGTTCGAATTTTATATTTAATCGTGTTAGGTTAAAGAGAATTTCATTATATATTTTCGTGACATCCGGGTATTCAAATTAGTGCAACTATATAAATGCAACATGGCCCGGAAGCATTTACAACACAGAACCCCGGATATCCGTTGTCGCAGGGAGGCCGAATCCATCTATACAGGTACGCCGAATCGAACAAAACTCGGAGGCTATCTCCAAACCTTCAAGTATAAATCTTTAAATTTTAATCTTAAACTTTGCGGTCTAGTGTACACTATCTGAGTAAAAGTATAGGTAAATTAGGCTTTGTTCTGTTTCCTACTATGGATGACACCATCTGTCAGTTATATCCCGCGGTCCTGTTTATAGACTGTTTATATATAGTGTTTAATAACAAGAGCCGTTTGGATACCGCGTTTTCTAGTCCAATCCTAACCCTCTAATAATATCGAGAAACGACAGGATAACATTACAAATGTCGCATCAGACTAGAAAAATATCAATTTAAAATCCCACAAAGTATCACAAGGAACCTTGCTTCTTAAAAAGATAGAAATATGTGAGTACACATGATAGGCTACGATTTTGAATCGTTTTTGTTTGTTTTAGAGCTCAAACACGCAGCGATGAAGAGCATAGACTCACATCAGTGAATTTGAAAAGAGTAAAGTGCCTGCTTTGCCTCTCGAACAGGTGAGGTATTTCATAAATACAATATATACCTATGTACTTAAAAAAGACTCGTATAGATCTACACAATAAAACTTTCTCTCTTATAGAATCCCCTATACTAAGGATTTGAGAGTGGTAATATTTTTTCGCCTAAAATTAAAATACGGTGGCGTCAACGGATATCAAGTTAAGCAACCACATCATTATAGGTACAAGCGCTTTTATTAAAAATACCTTTATTTAAAAAAATGTGTATATAATGCGAGATGTTGAATTAACACAAATTGAGGACATTATATATATACTCCTTTCTCTTACTGTTTATAGCACCCTACATTGAGATCATAAAGGTGTTGAAAAAGGTGCCTCCACATGATTATGCAATTGAATAAACATAATCTGTTGCATTATTAAGGTAAAGAAGCTTTTTTAACAAAAAAAGTATGTTTGTATTTGTTGTCTAGCACATGTTATTTCGGATACTCAGTATATTAAATAGTAGTATCCAAAAGTTTCATAAATCGTGTGGAATAATGTCAAGGCCTTGTATCACAATAGCCTGTGGTAATGTGTGATATTAGAATTGTTAACCATAAGAACCAAATGTCCAATTGGTGTAAACAATTAAGGAGATGTAGACATGTTTGCTTTTGAACGTACACAGTACATATTAGGTTTCTTGATTTGTATCTGACACATACTTTTTATATTTTTTATGTTTAGATTTTATGAAAAGTTTTTTGTCCTGAGGAAGGTGAAAATATAGAACCAAACACCGAAACGCCACGTCGACTGTTGTTTTTTAAAATATGTTTTTAATAATTCATTAGATTGTAACCTATAGTGGGAGGAAGATCACGTATAGTTCCTACTGAACATGTTATATAATAAATTGATGTTTTAACCGTGATTGTTTTTATAGTATGTTTTTCGAAACCGTAGATTGTACTGTGTCATCGCAAACAAGAGTCATTGAACAGTTCTTTTTAGATAGTGGGTCTTTCTGTTCTTATAAGATCTACTATTCTTAGGACTCAATAGGCCTAGTAAAAAGCCTTTTTGTCCGAGCATAGAAGCTAAATATTGGGAACTTTTGTCTTTTGTGTTTAATGAAATACCTCGTCCCTATTACATATAAGGGGGTACCTCCCTTCTCTTGTTTGGGGAGACAATTTATCCCAGCCTACCTGATTACGATACAGAGCAGGTGCAAGCACCAGAGCCCACTCCTCTGCGAACTTTTTAGCTTGGTCCCTTGGCACCGTGTGCGCAAAGGACGGGAGGATTACCTCCTCCCCTCTAGGAGCATCTAAAACGAAAGCCGGGGGCCAATCTGCCTCTGCTAATAGAATATCATATGAAGTGGTCAGATTATCCCAAAAAATCCCTTTAATCGTGCGTTGTATGTCACCCTCAATTAAAAGGACTATGTTATATAGTCTGTCAGGGGGAGCCACTCTAGTGTCAGCAGTTTCTACAGTTATGAACGTATCAGTTGCTGTCGCCACCAGATATGGACGCAGTGCTTGTCGCAGTACTGTAACTTCCGCAGCGCTGTCGAGCAGCGTTAGTGCCCATGTCAGATTTTGAAGCTGCATCCGCACCATCTGTGGCATACCTCGCTGTTAGCGCAGCAACTTTCTTCTTCTGAAACGGGGGTCGTTGACGCGCAGACTCGTCCTGCTTGCCTTTGCCGTCAGTCTGGCGGGGTTGCTCACGACCTTGGGCACCCCTTCCTTTCCCACGGTCTCCGCCACCGGATTGTGAAGCCGATTTTTCCTGTGGAGAACGAGGAGAGCGTTGTTCACAAACCTGAAATCTATCAGGTGACTTAATATGAGATCGATCGCGCAGATCATATGTGCATTCACTGGATGACTGCACGGGCGATGCAGGACGAGACCCCTGTTTCTGTTGCTGCTTACCCTGTTTCTTTGCTCGCCAACTTTGTTTAGGAAAGCTTGGGCGTTCGTCTTTAGTTGATGAGCTCATCTTAGTTTGCTGTACTATATCAGGAATAATAACGGCTGGTTTAACACCCAACGCACTACGGCCAACTTGCCTGAAGGCTTGCGAAATTATTTTTGCGAACTCCTTGGGCTTGTCGAGTTCATCCACGCTGTCCAACTTATTTAGTACCTGGAACTGCATGGCATCGCCTTTGAGGTTGCCCATTACCATGGAAGCCACCACATCGAACACTCCGACAAGCTTCATTCCCAATTCAACAGCAGCCTCCGCACCGTGATTCTCTTGAACACGTTTTATGACGGAGGGTAGTACAGACATTGACGGAGTGCCGAAGCACTTCGAGTAGGTCGCGGCAAAGACCTTGCCCCAGTTTGTGCAATCAGCCATATCTGGGACCAAGTCTTTCGGCAAACTAATGGTGAGTATCCTGTGTTTCTCCACAGGAGTTGTATGCGGAAAAACCGCCTCCAGTTGGTCAAATTTCTCAGCAAGCCAATAAGGAAAATCATCCTTATTTTGTGGGCGCTTGCCCATAACCAAATTAACCATAACAGGACTAATAACCACCACGTGGTGGTCTGTTGGTTGTCCCGCAACAGCAGGTGTTCCCACCTGCACGTTGCGTGACACGTACTGCACTAAAGCCCTATGGACTGTAATCAGGGCTGTGTGTAGTACTCGCAACTCAGCCACCGCCACCGTGAGATAGCGGGGATGAGGCGTAAAGCCGGCCAGCACCGGCCATGTGGCCCCTGCAATGGACAGCGGGCCCATTCTTTGCCGGTGCAACCACATGGGGAAGGGCGCCATTAAACCAAATGGTATGCTGCCAGGCAGAGATTGGAATTTCTTGTGTCATATATGGGGTATAGACTGCAGGCAGCTGTGTGGGAGTAAAGGTATGAAACGTATCATCGTCATCCACTGCCGGAAAAGTCACCCATGAGTAAAACAACTCATACGGGTATTACGCATCAGCGCTCACCACAAAAATAACAGCCATCCCATCACCTGGCACCCCATACGTCGTCAAATGACGGCGTAGAGGTGCACGACTATGCGCGGCTATGTCTACCACCATTAGGACACACTAAAGAGTATCAACGATATCAACAGTAGCACTGGGGTTCAGTAAAAATAACCTTTTTAATGATCAAGCTTGAAGGAACCTATTAGTCGAAACACAGGTAGGTTAAACCGTCACTCCCGTCAACCAGAAACCAGAGTGAGGGAGTTGTGGACTAATATAAGCACTACTAAGGCGTTTCAAATCAATAGACCAAACGTTAGGTGTGCCATGTTGCAGGGATTCTGCTTATGCACAGGAAACCAGGACCTCAGTGAATTGCGGTGTACCAAAAACTCACCTCAGAACCCAGAACCCCTTATCCGACCAGCATCAGTGTCCCATTCATTATCCGAGTTTTATCTCGGCGGTCCCAATGTATAGACAACCCAGAACAAGCGACTAGGGGGCCTATGCATCAACAATGCCATTTGCGATTCCTTATTAGCGAAAAATAAGGAATCGCTAATAAGGAATAGCAAAAGGCTATGCATGTAGGAATCGCTATTCAAATAGCGATTCCTTAATATTCCTTATTACCGAATCGGTAATACCGAATCGGTAATAAGGAATACCTACCCATTCATTCCTATGGGCTTGGAGGCCCATAGGAATGAATGTAAAGCCAGTCTGTATTAGCGATTCGGTATTACCGAATCGCTAATAGCGGGAGCACTTTCAAGGGTGCCAGGGTGTCAAAAAGACACCCTGTTGCACCCCTGAAAATGATATGTGCACATATGTTGCACACACACATGCTCTAAGGGCATGTGTGTGCGCAACATGAAACTTTGAAAAATGCACAAAAGTGCATTTTTCAAAGTTTTTGCAAATTACCATGCAGTTCATCTTCATGGTAATTTGCTCCCCCTATTAGCGAAATCGCTAATTTTTTAACTTTGATGCATTGCATTTAAGGAATCTCACTTTGGGATTCCTTAAATGCAATCGCTATTTAAGGAATCGGTATTTAAGGAATCCCTATTTAAAGAATCGCTATTTAAGGATTCCTTAAATAGCGATTTCTGCTTTTGGGTTGATGCATTGGGATTGGGTATTTTTTACTTAATACCGGGAGCTATTACCGAATCGGTATTTTACCGACTGGATTTTGGGTTGATGCATGAGGCTGTAGGTGTATTCTCAGGAATGGTGGGAATTAGAAATACCTGTTCGTAATTATTCTCATATTAGTCCACAACAGAATAAACAGAGACATGGTAAAGTTTAAAGAGTTTATTTTATAAACCTCGTGTCCTAAGATGCAGTACTTTGGCTAACATAAGCAGACAAATGATTAAAATCAAAACCATCAGCATAGTTACAATACCATAGAAAATGAAGGGAGTAATCATACTAAAATGACAGTGGTTCTCAGCCACCTTCCTTTCGCTAGCAAGCTAATATTATTATTATTAGACTAGTAAAAGTTCTCTATGCTTGAATGGGGAACCCCATACCGTAAAGATCAGCTCAGTGAGATCACATCACAGGATCAGCTAGGCTCTGCTCCTGGGAAAGCTCTTCTTCCGAATGTAATGAAAAACATGTAACACTGCAATATTAAAAGCACCCGACTTTCAGGTATTTGCAGCTGTGTGCGTGGTATGGCTAAATAGTGGGCAGATCAACCTGAACCCAACAACATGCACCGTCTAGCGACCCAGACTGTTTCTTTACACGATGTGCAGACCAAGGTCGCTGCTCACTGTTTGGGATGTGAACAACAGACAGTTCTCATGTGAAGCAAAGTCGAGCAAGCATTTCTCAATTAATAACATGTGACTACAGTGTCGTGTGCAAAAGCAGCAAAAGCGGCAAGATGGCTTTCTAACATCTAACGCGGTTGTGGTAACTTAGCATTGTACGTATATAGATAGCAATCTTCACTACGCTGGATGGCAGGATATCAGCCAGACTAAGTCGAAAACAGTGAAACATCAGCATAAAGTGGTGGAACTATAAGAAGCAGATCCTACTCTCCTACAACATCCCTGCTTCCCCAGGCCTCTTTTCACCAGGCACCCTTCTCCAGATTTTTCCATTGAATCGCTGCTCGCACTATCCTTTTACTAGCAAGCCCCCGGCCATGCCCTCTGTCCAAGCCCCCTGGATACAGGAGCACTGGACACAGCAACAAAAACAAAATGCACCCATTTGTCAGGTAGAGGGGAAATAATGAATAAACAGGGACGGTGTCAGCATCAATTAATCTCCATGCACCTAAAAACGAAAAAATTTACCTGCCCTTGTGTAAACTAACCGGCACTTCTGTAAAACGCTCCAATACCTCTGGGTCAGTTGAGCTACCAATCTATAAAAATTAATCTGACCTTGTGGGAAGTAACTAGCACTCATGTAAAGCGCTCCAACACCTTCGGGTTGCTCGAGTTCATTATTTAATACTAAAAAATGTCTCCCAGTCCCTGGGGAGCTGCTGTAAATGTGCTTTGAAATGAAAGCTCTGAGAGGAGGAGGAGGGCAAGAAGAGGCAGCGAGACAAGCATGCAGCGACGTCGGAGGGACGAATGCTCCTCTCATTTTTCGGGTAGAGGGGAAATAATGAATAAACAAGGGCTGCATCGGCATCACTTACTCTCCACACACCTAAAAACAAACAAATCAACCTGACTTTGTGTAATGTAACTGCCGCTTTTGTACAGCGCTTCAATACCTTTGGGTCAATCGAGTTTGCGCTCTATAAAAATGCCCCCTAAAAATGAATCTGACATTGTGTAATGTAACTAGAGCTCATTTAAAGCACTCCAACACCTTTGGGTCGCTTGAGTTCACATTATATAAACAAGCATCAGAGAAAATGCGACGGGAGTTGCCCAAACCTAGCCCTTAACTGTGCTGCAAGGTTAAGCAGGGTCATTATTATTTTTTTATTTATCAGAAATGAATTTTTTTTTTTTAAACAAAATATTATGCAAAAATGTGATGCCCACCATCATTTTTGACAGAGCCATCTATTAAACCTTTCCTAAATTAGCAGGCACCGCCATAACATTGGTCCCTGCCAATGTATAGAGATATCTGCTGGGCTAGGGAACAGCTCGAAATTTGATGAGTGGAGTAAAGGCAGTAAAGTCCTTCACCACCGAGTCTGCCTTTATTCCGTCTGCTAAATCCTATTCCAGGGGACAAAAAACAAAGTGATGAATGGAATGCTTGAACAAATGTCAGCCTCTGGCAATCGCTCAGGCCGTATCCCAAGCCATCGTTTGTTGCCCACCATGCCTCCTCAGTTTGGACACAGCCATATGCAAATCATCCTTGATCCTGCTCCAATGGGAACAGTCTAGCCCCAACTGCCTGGCCAGGTCCTCCCTGAACCGGAACACAAGCAACCCAGGACCGGTTTTGCCCTTATTATTTTATATATATTTATTAAAAGTTTTGTATAGCGCGAACATGACCCAAGCGGGTATCAGAGCACTTTACATGTTGAGGCAGATACAGGTCGATAAGGCAATTAGGCAATATACATCAGGAGCAACATTGATATGAATACTGGCAAAAGTAGGCCGTGACATAGGCAGTTACGGCAAGTTACATTGGAAACAGTAATAACACAGTAGCGGGCGATACGGGGCCGTAGCATAGGCCAGTTGGTAGCACATTATGCAAAAACAGGCAGGGCGGTGAGGGGGATTGGCTACTAGTTAAGCGACTTGTTCATCAGTAGTCAGAACACATGAAAAACAAACAAAAACGCATAAACTTGCGTGGAGTCAGATATGTCGGGTGGTGAGATATTCTTTATATATAAATTGCATCATTTATATTCACACCCATATATTTCTTTTTTAGCAAAGGAAGGCTGCCAAAAATGTAAGCATTATAGTGAATTCGTGAAAAAGTGATATAGTGACATATGTGACACAAATAGTGCGTAATATATACAAAGTGATTAGAAAAAATATATGTACATAGTAAAACAGGCCAGTATAAGGATAAACAAATGACAATGTTTCCAAAGGTGAATTCAATTCGTTATGAAACAAGGTCTTGGACTGGGCCTCAGAAGTGTCGACGTTTCAACCCTATAAAAGCGATCCTAGATCGTCATGCGGGTCTTCATCAGGACAAAAGCTACACAATGGCAACCTGGAAATGCAAATGAAGCACATATCAAAAATATTCCTCTATAAAAATAACATGTGTTCCACATGCCCCCAAAATATGGAAGCAAGATTGGATGACCATGACTCACCCAACGGGCAGTTTAGGTCGGCCTTGAATTGGCAAAGTGTGGGAATAATCGCTCGTCCAATCAAATTTCTACAGAAAACGTGGAATAGATTGTCTGATCAATTGCCCTATGTGCAGATATTTGATATCAGACAATGGTTAATGATCCAACTCCCACATGTTATGCGGTACGAAATGACACATTAAACATGTATTAAAAGTGCTAACCAAATGATGACATCTCTAGCGAACTCGACCAAGAGAGCGCTGTATGCATGCAGACAACGATATACTCGAAAGATTGTTTCGCACTTAGTCAAGGGGCACAAACCACCACTCTGGCTCTAACCCCAACGTGACGGTGCTGGTCAATCAACAAAGCCAAAATGAAGTGGTCTGATGGTAGAAGCGTTCAATTGAACACTGTCATACGGGACATAGTTGGTATATATGCGGAGCTCACCTTAAGAATAAATATCAGGGACTGACTAGACAGCTCAGTTTGAAGCGGGGTCAGCGTCAATCTGGATTTCTCCTGTAGGCGTCTATAACAAAAAACACGAGCTTAAGGGGACGTACTCTAAAGCAAAATACTAGTAGGCAACAGGTGAGGGAGGTGGTCACAAGCTCACCTTAATATATGACAGCCATACATCAGCGTTAGACTTGATATAGGAAGTTTGTTTGGGTCCTATAGTCAGCGTCTGTAACAAAAAGCCAAGAAACAGGCTTAGTTACTCGTGTTGAAGGACAAAGTTGTGGGAAGCCAGGGGAAAAGCAGCTGAATAGTGTGAATCAGTATGGGAAATTTAAGTGAAAAAGATTAACCCAGGCAAACGCTTGATGAGCTAAGTGGCACTACGAACAAAGTCGTTCAAATAAGGACTCCGCAATAATAATGACAATATGAGTCATCATAGAAGGCTTTAAACTACAGTATGTTGTAGATATTGTATAGGATGGGCAAGGACTTAAACAATAAGTGCGCCCAGTGAGCAAAAAACATTCCAATGAAATTTCAACGTCCAGACAAAAACAAGTTATGCTGTTAAACATTGGTCAAAACGATTTGATTCGAATGTGCAGGCGAAAGAGCCCTTATATGCGTGGTTCAAGTATTTAAACGATAAATGAGCCTAGCGAGCAAAGTTCATTCCAATAAAGTTCCAATATACAGTTAAAGACAAGTCATGCTAACAAACATTGATAAAACATTGGTAACATCAATCAAGTTGTGCTGTCAAATGTTGGTAAGAACAATTTGTTTTCAACAGTTTGTTTCAAACCTAGCTGAACATTGGAAACTAACCTAATAGAAACACGTAAAATTATACGTAAAAATAGACTTTGTTCGTAGTGCCACTTAGCTCATCAAGCGTTTGCCTGGGTTAATCTTTTTCACTTAAATTTCCCATACTGATTCACACTGCCATCACGACTCGGTCGGAGTCTTTAGTTTGCGTGTCATTTTCTGTTGCTAGGTAACGAAAACAGCGCTCTTCCGCGTAACACGCCCTACGTTGCGTTCCAACATGCTGGCTGATACGTCAGTTTATCGCTGCCTTGTTCACAGGACAACCAATACGGGACCTCGCACGTCTCACGTCAACCATGTACGTGCTTACGAATACCAATCACATTTGACCGACTGGTTTAAGCGATTGTCAAACGCGGCGGCGATTAACACAGGAAAGGAAGTTCTATGGCAGGATTCATTACTGCTCTTTCGTTTTCACCGTTATTCATTTCGGTTGCCATTCCATTAAGGTGAGCTATTCAGCTGCTTTTCCCCTGGCTTCCCACAACTTTGTCCTTCAACACGAGTAACTAAGCCTGTTTCTTGGCTTTTTGTTACAGACGCTGACTATAGGACCCAAACAAACTTCCTATATCAAGTCTTACGCTGATGTATGGCTGTCATATATTAAGGTGAGCTTGTGACCACCTCCCTCACCTGTTGCCTACTAGTATTTTGCTTTAGAGTATGTCCCCTTAAGCTCGCGTTTTTTGTTAAAGACGCCTACAGGAGAAATCCAGATTGACGCTGACCCCGCTTCAAACTGAGCTGTCTAGTCAGTCCCTGATATTTATTCTTAAGGTGAGCTCCGCATATATACCAACTATGTCCCGTATGACAGTGTTCAATTGAACGCTTCTACCATCAGACCACTTCATTTTGGCTTTGTTGATTGACCAGCACCGTCACGTTGGGGTTAGAGCCAGAGTGGTGGTTTGTGCCCCTTGACTAAGTGCGAAACAATCTTTCGAGTATATCGTTGTCTGCATGCATACAGCGCTCTCTTGGTCGAGTTCGCTAGAGATGTCATCATTTGGTTAGCACTTTTAATACATGTTTAATGTGTCATTTCGTACCGCATAACATGTGGGAGTTGGATCATTAACCATTGTCTGATATCAAATATCTGCACATAGGGCAATTGATCAGACAATCTATTCCACTTTTTCTGTAGAAATTTGATTGGACGAGCGATTATTCCCACACTTTGCCAATTCAAGGCCGACCTAAACTGCCCATTAGGTGAGTCATGGTCATCCAATCTTGCTTCCATATTTTGGGGGCATGTGGAACACATGTTATTTTTATAGAGGAATATTTTTGATATGTGCTTCATTTGCATTTCCAGGTTGCCATTGTGTAGCTTTTGTCCTGATGAAGACCCGCATGACGATCTAGGATCGCTTTTATAGGGTTGAAACGTGGACACTTCTGAGGCCCAGTCCAAGACCTTGTTTCATAACGAATTGAATTCACCTTTGGAAACATTGTCATTTGTTTATCCTTATACTGGCCTGTTTTACTATGTACATATATTTTTTCTAATCACTTTGTATATATTACGCACTATTTGTGTCACATATGTCACTATGTCACTTTTTCACGAATTCACTATAATGCTTACATTTTTGGCAGCCTTCCTTTGCTAAAAAAGAAATATATGAGTGTGAATGTAATTATGCAATTTATATATAAAGAATATCTCACCACCCGACATATCTGACTCCACGCAAGTTTATGCGTTTTTGTTTGTTTTTCATGTGTTCTGTCTAAATATGATTTATTGTTTTGTCAATTTATATATTTAGTTTTCTGTGAAAAGTTGTTGTCAAGCAAAGTAATTGCGTGGTCTCACCCGACAGAACCACTGTATTTCATATAATTTATACCCAGGTTCTGAGGGACACAGGGTCACCCCATTGTTTATGAAACTTGTTCATCAGTAGAGCCTTCACTTCCCTTTTGAAGGCAAAGGTTGATGAAATCAGTCTTGTGTCAATAGGTAGGGAGTTTCAGATTCTCGGGGCAGAACCGGAGAAAGTGCGTTTGTAGGTTTTCAATTTTTTTAATTTCTTTGGCTTAAGGAGCAGAGTGCTGGTATATAAAACATATTTAAACTTTACAGAAACACACAGTCACTGGATGATGTCATCAGTGATGTCATTTGAGATGTCATCAGTGATCTCACTGACCATGTCATGAATGATGTAATATGAGACATCATCAGCAGTGCATTGCGGGGGCGTGAGTTATAGTTAGCTCAACTAACTGTAACAGCCGCATTTCTCTGGTTTTGTACGAGTGAAATGTCCAACTAACTATAACGTCCCTGAAACCTGTGGTTTTTTCAGTGAATTTCTAAGGTTTTTTTAAATGATAATTTCTAACTATATGGGCTCATCAGCCATGTATGTCTTGATTCCAGTGGCACAGTGAGCGCGGGACCCAACTCTGGGCACACTCGTCACAGGTCATCAAAAAAGAAAGTGATGTAAATTCAGACAGCAATAATTGTATTACTCTATGGATGTGCAATCGATATAAAGTGTGAACAGTGCATGTGAGGCACATGGAAGAGTGAAGGTGACCGGAATAGTGGAGAAAACTATTTTACAGAAGCATGTGAAGTGCCGTAAATCCGCTGTTACTCTTCGACGTACCTCACATGTGCCGTTCACATTTTTTAACGAGCACTATGTACCTGCTTTATATCGATTGCACATCCATAGAGTAATAATATTATTGCTGTCTTATTCTTATACCTACTTATGAATACAGTTCACGCTAATCAATCCTTGTGTCTCTCTCTTGTTTCTATGTAATTACTTAACCTTCTGAAGTAGTTGCTAAATTAATACCTGTTGAGACATTGTCGTATGCTATTATACTCACCAAGGTCTCAACTGGGTATTTGGGATTTTTCTCCTGTTGTTGTTTACTGTTCACCCAGTAAGGAGCCCCAACTTGTGAACTCCCGGAAACCTCCCTCCTCCGACCAGCACTCTACATGCCAGCTGCACATAGACACTTCTCCGTTACCCTTTTCCTTGGGATTTCTGGCAGGGTTTTGACAAGTACCTTTGCCAACCTTTCCAAATTGACCAACCAGCTTCTGCCTCAGAGAATAAAAGGCCAGTAAAGCACTCCCTGGGGGTTTTAAACAGTTTCCTTCGGTTTTATATAATGCAACATAAACACATAATTTGCAACACAAATAAGAAGCTGGATTGCTCGGTGGCATCGAGCCCATGCTGCTGAGATGCATGTATAACATGGTTTGAATCCAGACAGAGCTATTTAACTCTTTCAGTCTTCGGAATAGGATCAAAAGTGCATGATATCACCTCCTATCCCCAGTGCTGCCACACTGCAAACTGCAGTGACAAGCGCCATATAGAAAATATCTGCATTGCTCTTCTATTCATAAACCAATAAAAACCTACAATGGTGAGGATAGAGCATCTTAGTTCTTATATAAGACGGTTCTTGGTAAAATATCTTTGTTCATTTCTTTTATCGTATTTTGCTTTTAAATGAGTGTGGTTAGAAGTGTATTTCTATTCGTGTTCCCTCGTGTATAACTATTTTCTCGTAGATGAAATGAAGCAATTAAAATGTTCACTGAGCACTAGAAATAAAGGGCAAAACATGTAGTAAAACTGAAATTGCAAAGTACAAGGAAGCTGAATGGATAAATTAGCACTATGACATTTTAAAAATGTATAGTTCTAACTATACATTGTAATGACTAATTATATAGAGCAAACCATTATATCAATACTTTATTTATAAATCACCAAAAACAAGGCAAAACAGTATGTTATTGAGGAAAGAGTATTATGTAAAACAGATTTTCTTCAAGTACAAAACAGGAGGCTTGGGGAGGGGTGGTCATCCATTGATTTAAATTCATATTGGATGAACAATTCGTTAAACTATAAACACGTTATTGGATGTATTAATACATTCATCAGATTTTAATCCATTATTTTTAACTCTACATGAAATTTATAATATAAAATTTAAAGAAATCTTAAACTCTTGCCCAATACAAAAACGTGGTTATTCATTTCAAGTGTAAGATGGAAAGCTATGTACTTTGTTATACCTTGGATTCCATCAATAATGCTTTGATTTGGAAAGTACCTCTGTCCCTGTTTTTGTTTGAGATTTTTAACATCCAACCATATTTTTAGGTCTGGCCTTTGAGAAAGCTTTTTTATACATGGACTTTTGTTTAGCTGTCTCCAGCATTAGTCTGTTCGCCAGACATTCACACTTTGCTTCTGCTACCACACTATATACAGCACAGGGCAGTGAGTGACCGCATTGTTTGTGCACAGTGTGCACAGCCACCATAAATACAGTGCGCTTCAGTGCCAAGGTCCTGGGTAGAGGTTTCCTTTTATGTTCTTTTTTCCTTTATGTTTTTGGTGTGGTTGGTTTCATGCATTTTTCTTCCTTACCCCAGAAATACAAAGGCACATTTTATCATGATTCCATCTTGTGTGTAGCTTGTAAGTGCTGTATGGTCACCCATGAGTGGAACGGCTTTGATCTCTGGGACAAGTCATCCGAAAAATTATTTCCCAAATTTGACTGCAGGTAGAGTTCTGAAATATTGCATTCCAGAGAGGAGCTTTCTTTCGGTGGCAGAAACGTTTTCTCTGCGCTGCTCTGTCTGGATTGGCCAGTCGCTTTTCAGTTTCTATCACAAGCAGCAGCTGGGCTGCTCGACACAGGTCAGCGGGGAGGCTGCTGACAGAGGTTAAATAAATCCTGACACGCCAACAGTGCACTCGGCTGGGGTTATCATCAGATTATTTGTAATAAAATATATTTAAACTATGTGCCATTCAGCGCAGTGTGGCCTGGCGTTTTTCGTTTGAGGCAGGATGGACAATGCATTTAACCAGGTGCAGCGTTTCCACTTTTTCTAAATACTCCCAATATTGCCAAAGGAAACAGAGGTATAAGTTTGTAAAAAGATTGCCTAAGAGCACACAATTTGGCCAAATGGGAGGCTGGGATGTAAAAAAAAAAAACGTTTTGTGCTTCCACAGTTTACAACCAGTCCACTGACTATAGCTGGGGTGGCAGTGATTCTGATGGCAAAGATAAGTGACGTTTCTTCCAAAGAAAATATCACGGTGTTGGGGGCACCGCCCAGCTTTACAACAATATTTACCACTAGTTTTTCAAAGCTGAAGGGCCGTATTACCAGTTTGGCGGTCTTCCTCTAGGACCGCCACTGCGGCGGTTCCAAGAAGACCGCCAAGCCTGCTGGATTATTAGTTAAATCCAGGGAAGGCATCTGGGCGGTGCAGCAGCAGTGTCACAGGGCGGGTATGTTAGGCTTATAGGAGAGCCTTAATAGCATACCATCGCCGTGAGAGAGCCTGCAGCACGTACGTGCACAGTGTGACATGCACCATATTGTGCATGCCACACAGTGCACACAGGAAGGTGCAATTGTAAGGGGGCGCAACATAGGCCCCCTGCACACACACCCATGGCCAGATTTGCCCAGTGGCCTGGTTATGGGGCCCTTACCTGCATTCCCACCACCCTTTTCATGGTGGGGTCACTGCTATGAAATGGGCGGTGGAAATGCAGGTCATAACATGCTCGGTGGTGCTGGCATCGGCACCGCCAGCATATTCAGCCCCTTTTCAGACTGCCGCCGCAGTGGAATCCTGGATCCTGACGGAGGCGCCGAACCTGTGGCGGTCTCACTACCACCATTGTAATATGGTGGTCTGACCGCTGGGGTGGTGGCGGTCGGACCGCAACCGCGAGTACGGCGATCCCAGGACTGTTGTACTCACAATAAGGCCCTAAGACTTTCATTCTATTTGGATATCAGAGTTATTCCTGAGTTACCAGATTTGTTCATTTTCTAAACCTGTCTCTCAAAAGTTGTAATAGTGAGCAGGCTTACTCTTGGAGGTGATAAAGTAATTGTGAGCAGTCAAGGCTTACTCCAGGAGGTGGTAAAGGGAGTAGTACTGAAATACAGTATGAATAGTAAGTACACTTAGTAAACACAAACTCCATCTGAGTTACACCTTTTAAGATGGACTGACTTAGAGAAAGGGGAATTAGAATGAAACCTAAAAATGTGGGACCCGACTCATAGGTCCCCTTGCTTCCCAATAAATGTGACCTGATGTGCGTACAGAGTGTCTCTGTGTGTACAGTGTGCCTCGGCACATGCAGTGTTCTACAGGGCTGGACTGGGAATAGCAACCAGCCCTGGCAGATTGCTGCTCGACTGGCCCTGGGAGCGGGGGGGGGTTGGTGCTAGCAAGAAGTACCGCTCCCGCTTTTGTTATGGGGGCCAATATTACAGCACTGCTGCAAAACCAGCCACCAATGACCAAACCGGCCTCCACAGGCACAAAACCTGCCACCACCCCTCCACCCACCTGGGAAATGCCCAGTGCCTGTTACAGCCAGTCCGGCCCTGGTGTTCTACATAGTAATAATGGAAAGTTCATAGAGGACCAGGGCTCTCCATTGCCTCCTCTTCCAGCCAGCGGCTGTAAGTTAAACCTTAACACAGCAAACAATTAGTCAATCACTGGATGAGAACAGACTTCATCTGTGTTGAAAAAAGCGCACACAGTCAGCACAATTTGTACACAACAAAATGCACATGCTCAGCCAAACCATAAATGCATAGTGCTGGCAATTAGAAAAAATATTTTAGAGACCCACATACTATGCTAGATGGGTGGGGTCATGAGGGGCAGTGTCATAAACAGCAGACTATGATTTCTTAATGTATTTATTTTACAAACTTTGTCCCCTATGATATTGGCAACATGTTTGGGTCCACTTCGCATTACGTTGGGGAAACTGGTTGGTTCTGATGTGATGACGAGTGGGGGATTAAACTTCCGGTGGCTCTGAGGATTTCTTCCTCTAAAGGAGTGGCCCATTGAGTAAATTATGATGAGCCATCACCATATCTGGCAATAAATATGTGAAGGTAGCTGTATCTGAGATCCGAGGGACTTTTAAATTTTAAAGAATTTGGCAACTACTCACAAACACTGGCCCAAATGTCAAAGTTAGGTGTTGAGAAAGGGGTGGTCCCAGACACATGTGTTGACTGGCTGTAAAGTTGGAAATTTGTGGCCATATTTATGAACTGGTTTGCGTCGCATTTGCACCACACATCGTGGTACATTCACAATGCAAACCTTAAATTAGATCTATGAAGTTACGCAAGGTCACTTTGCGTGGCCCTGAGCGGCTCCATAAATCTGGAGTAAAGCAACACAGCGCAAATTGCTGCGTTGCCTTACTCTGTGCAAGGGAGTCGTTCAACGGGCGTTGCGTGGTTATTCCCACGCATATCTTGTGGTTTTTAACGCATTCCAAGATTGGTAAACCTGGGAATGCACCAGAAAGATACGCTTTCCGAGAGAGGTGTAACGAGAAGAAATAGCTTCATTTCTCCTCATTACTTCCTCTTTATATGTGTGCTGCATAGGAAGAAGAATTTGCCTCTCAGGAATAATTTTGTGCAAAAAGCTGTCCTTTCCTGCGCAAAAAGAATGCTGCATGCAACACAGGCACCATTGCACCATGGTGCAAGGGTGCCTACGTTGGCGCTAGACTGCCAAAAGGGTGCCAGGAATGTGTGTTTTGCCCTAAATATGGCACATTCCTGCCCTTTCGCTGTCGTGCAGGGCAGCAAGGTGACGTGCTGTGCTGTACTGCATAAGTTTTTCATAAATCTGCCCCTCGGTGAATTCATTTGAACTCATGGAGTAGATTAACAATGAATGGTGGCACATCTTGAACTATTAACAATGAAGTACATTTGGATTTATGAACTTTGATAGCAAATATATGATATTCGACTTCCTGTGGAGTATGCTTCTGTTGCTAACAAACTTAAGATCTGCCAGCTGTAAATCAGTCAGGCAGACCCACAGTCCGGCGGAGAGGGTACTCCATAAATTTTGAGTTGGAGTACCCTCTCAACTAAACTTTAAACCAGGCATTCAGTTTTTCGGTACTGTTCGGCTGATAAGTGGAGCTCTGTTGAGTGGTAATAAACATTCAGGGGCCGAATTTTGAAAAAGTCACGCAGTGCCGCAAGTCACCTTGCTCTGCTGCACTGCGCGACAGGGAAAGGGCAGGAATGCACCATATTTAAGGCATTATGGCGCGTTTGTGCTTTTTCCCCGACGTTGGTGCTTTTTGCAGCCTAGCGCCAATGCAGGCACCCTTGCACCATGTTGCAAGGTTTCCTGTGTTGTAGGCAGGATTGTTTTTATTCAGTAAGAGGCAACTCCCTGCACAAAAACAATCCCGAGAGGGATATTCCTCTATCTACGTGTGCTGCACACATAGAAATAGAAAGTAACAAGTAGAAATATATTTCTCCTCGTTATACCTCTTTTAGGGAAGGCGTATCTTTTTGGCGCATTCCCAGATTTACTAGTTCTGGTAGACCTGGGAATGCGTCAAAAACAATGGGAGTTTGTGTGGGAACACCCATGCATCACCCATGGAATGCCTTCCTAGGGCACAATAAGGCAAAGCATCAATTTGCGCTGTCTTGCCTTGTTCCTGATTTATGGAGCCACGTTAAATGGCCTTTCTTGGTTTCATAAATCCTACTTAAGGTTTGCATCATGCATGTACCACGTTGCGTGGTGCAAATGCAACGCCAACCATTTCATAAATAGCCCCAAGTACTAATTGGCAAAAATGCAATATATATTGTTTGCTAAATAAAGTTATTGGTGTAATTGCTCACAAAAACAGATACACCTGATATTGATATCCTTATAAACTCATATGCACAAAGCTTGAAAAAGTTACACACTCTTTCAAATTTCACTTTAGCTCTTTGCAATTTTCTGAAGTGATACTGTAGATTTTTCTCTTATTTGAGGAATTGTGGAGAAAGTTTTAAGACATGGGCAAAATGGTTAATTGCCCAGGGCACCGACCTTCTAAGTGTCCCCCAGGCAAAGGGATTCTGATAGTCAAGTCCTGTCATAATGTTGTGCAAAAAACACTAAGGGGCATATTCACAAGGGGATATCGCCACCAGAACGTCACTATTAGAGACGTTCTGGTGGTGATATCCTCTTCTCCTTAGTTTAAAAGTGGTGTTAAGCCACTTAATGTAGCTTAACTCTGCACCCAAGCTGGGTGGTGCATTGAGCACGACTGTTCACATCTGCGACACCCACTGACACGTTCTACTGACTGATACACTATGTCCTGTGCCCAAACGTAGCGTTCAACTCATAGTTTTGTTTTTCTATAAATTGTTTTATATTGCTGCCTACCTGTGAATCCGTGACGGACTTGTATTGGGTTTACATGAGAGACCATTTGCTGAACAGCAATTTTGTATATGAGTTTGTATGTGAATGCACTCTAATATGTACATGTGTAAAATTACAGATTACACGATGGTCCATCCTTAACGGTGGCAGGAGTTTTCCGGGCATCCCACCCAAGCCATTCAAGCTACTGTTTTTGTATTACCAATATAACAAAAAGTAAATTGTTGTAATGCGTAAGCTAACAATATTTTGTTGCGGAAAATCAATAAAAATAATAAAAAAAAAAAACTTAGCTTAACTTGTAAATAAAGCCCCTTTTCACGCTTCACTTAGCGTGAAAGGGACGTGAAATGGGTATTGCAGTGCGTGTTCCGCCCCAAAACCCATGAGGCATATTCTCAAGAACGTGTGATAATCACCGCAAAAGTAACATAACGCAACCTACAACATTGCAGTCTATCGCAGGAAATTTACGCCGTGTTAACCAAGTATTCACAACACGGCGGTACCATGAGATAGTCACCAGATAACGCGTCAAATGGCCGCATTAAAATCAACGCCACGCCGCAAAAATGCAAAATACGAATGCAAAAAAAGCTGTGATGAGGCCAAGCGTGATACATAAAGCTGCGAAAACCAGCCACAGGCCTGCAAATCCCACGCGTCTGGTGGGAAAATGCACTATAAAAGCAGAACAAGAAAAACACACCAGAAACAATCAAAGGTGCGCAGCACCATGGATACACCCTGACCGAGCGCAGAGGCCAACGCCAACCCCACAAGCCCCACAGACCACTAGCAAGGTACAACGGGGTCGGGGAAGGCCAGGGAGAAGAGGGAGAGGAAGACGGGGTGCAGTCCGCAGCAACACAAGACCAGCGTCACGTAGGTGTCAGAATACAACCAGCACCTGTCCCACAATCAGACTACCTGGAATGCAGCCGGAGTGTCGAGGAGGCCAATGGATGAGGCCAAGAGGCGCTGACATGACCTGAAATCCTAAACCAGGCATAAAGACGCCGCCAACAGGAAGGCAGCAACGGCAACAAGAGGTGGGAGTCCTGCGCCACAGGAGGAGCAGGAGGAAATGGAGGCCAGTCATCAGTGTGGAGATGGTGCAAGGAGGTGTGACTACGGATACAGCTCGAGAGGACCTGACACAGCAACAACAGGGTGAGTAACGACCACGGACTGGGGGGACAGGGGGAGATGGGCACACATGCACAATCATGTATAGCACACTGCACACTCACAATGACCCATGATCATGTCCCTCATCCACGTGGCACACTGCAGCACACACACATAGCAATCACAGCACCTACCATGACAAGGTGGCACCAAGTGCAACACCGACAATGCAGAACATGGGACACAACTGGGTCCGCTCATGCGCAGAAACAGGCCAATCACATTGGACAGAGCAGGGAACTGTGAGATGCAGATGCACGGGTACAACCTCACATCCGTCATGTAGTCCCAATGTCCACTCTCCCCCCCAAATTGCCAGCATCGCCCAAACAGTCACAATGTACATTGTCACACAGTCTGCATGTAAACAAGAACAATGTGCAAACATAAATGTCAACACAATGTCAACATGCATCTCCTCTTCACATTGCAGAGGGACAAAAAACACCTCCAGCAGGTTAGACCAGACAACCCATCAGTGATGCCAGAGACGACCACCACACCTCCGACACAGATGCCCTACAACAGCTCATGGACTTCTCAGGCAACCCACCCCCAGGAGCAGGGCAGCCAAGCTACATAGAGAAGACCCCAGCCCCTGCACAGACCACACAGCAGGAAGCACCCGCCACCTCGGCTGGCTCCCAACACTTCACCGAGGCAAACATCGCATTCCAATGCCAGGTGTCAAAATGCCAAAAGGAGGTGGCCGAACAGGTGCGGGTGGGCTCAGAGCACATGGAAGCCGCAGTAGATCACATACGTGGGCGTTCAAGTCCTATCAGGGACCACCTACACCCCACAAAGGAGACCCACACCGCGACAGATACACATGCATGGGCACATGTCCTGCAATGAACCACACCCAGAGCCACGGAATAATCATTCACACCCCGACGCTGGACCTCCGTACAACGGCACAGTCCACTCCTCATACGCATTGAGTGGCTGACGACAAAGCTACATGTCCAAGGTCTTACCCGCTGCCTGCGGTGACATGTCTGCGTCCGCTGTACACATCACAATGTAATGTCGTAGGGCCCAGGGCCCTCATGCATACAACAAGATCACAGGGACACATGCATATATCATGTTGAACTGGCTACGGGCACGTGCGCCCAGACCCTTTATTGGCAGGGCCACATGTACAGTGACGCCTGTGCTGGATGTGTGTGGGGTGAGTATAAGCCAGCCTGCACGGAGTGCTTGGTGCTGGCAACAACTTTAACAGTGGACACCAGTGCAATGGACACAGAAAACACCTGCATAACAGAGTCAACTGCTGAGCAACATGGAGGGAGCCGGAGCAAGGACAGCGGTCACCCAACATTCAAACAGAAGTGTCTGCGAGTTGCAGTGCACTGAGGTTGGGGCACTAGAGATGAGCGCGCTCATGTGAAGAAATTGCTAGGATTGTGTCCCTTCAGGTTAGCTCCGATGCAGATGCTGTGGGGTGTGTTACACCTGCATCAACTTCCTCATCAACGTCCCAGGTCTCCCACTCTGCCTGAGGTGACATTGCGGCGCAACCTCTCCACAGTACAAAACTCAATCAGTAACGGTCCATGGGTTGCGGTGCACTGAGTCACTGGCACATGGAGTGCTGAGCAGGGGATCAGGCAGATGATGGCATCCACGACAGGCCTGAGCAACTCCGTTAGTCTGCCAGTACCACTGTTTCGACTCTGGCAGATGGTGGATGGAGTTGGCCCATGTGATGGTGGCGTGTGCCTCCTGCGGTGATGCGACGTCCGGGCCTGTCAGGACTCGATTTGATGTGTGAGCCCTGGTGGTCCGCGGTTGAAGCCTGAGGCAGCGGACAGCGCAGGGCCACATGCACATGGCGTCGATGACCCCAAGATCACAGTCACAGAGGTCATCCAATATTCATTCAGACAGGGTCCCTGACGTGAGCTGCACAGAGTTAGTGGCCCTGGATGCACAGCGGTTGGCACAGGCACATTGCCACGGGACGTTGACTTGCGGTGCACTGAGGTAGGGCCACGTGGATTGGGCGGGTCCTCATCGATGTCCGAGGTGATTGTGGTGGAGGGTTGCGGGGGACAGTGGAAGGTGTCGTCCAGGGCATGATGCAGAGGTCTGATGTTGTCCGGAAGCAGCAAATGGAGGAGTGGAAAGCGACAGCCTCGTTGCCACCACCAATTCAATGACAGCCACATGAGGATGAAAACTACCCCCTAGTCCATAGACTCAGACTGCACCAATGTACGACCAGAGAGTGTCCATGAATGTCAGGTAACAGACTTAGAGGCACTGGGACTGGGAGGGGGGCAGTCTGCGATGATGCCATTACACTGATATGAACTCCGCCCTCGCTAAATCAAGACTCTGTGACCTACTGGACCACAGTGTAGGTCTGAGGCAGCGGTCAGCAGTGGCCCACAGCCAAGTTTCATTGGCTCACGATGCACAGAGTTAGGGACACCAGGGCAGTTGTCGGTAGTGTTCGATCACCTCCGTAACGATGATCCTATTCCCTCCGGACTGCAACGCGACATCCTCTTACGCCTCTCCTTGCGTGCAATGATATGTTTTCTGCCTTCGAATAATCGATGTTCGGTTCCAAATCTGTGACCTACTCGTGCGCAGCGTAGGCTGAGGGTAGTAGTCCGCGTGGGCCCACATACAAGTGTGGTTGTAATGCTATGCACAGACTTGGTGGCACCACATTGAAGGGAGTATAGTGACATAAACTCTGCCTTAAATAATGTTCACTGCCATGGTGTAATCAAGACTCAGTTCCAAATGTGTGACCTACTTGTCCGCTTTGCATGCCGGTGGAGTACATCAACGAATAAGGAGTACTGCGGGCCTGTGTTGCGGAGGCCGTGATGGTCTGAGGTGGCTGCCACGGTTGCAGGCCTCGGACTTGGAGATTGCACCGGCACGTGGTGGGCGCTCTTCAACACATGCCGGGGTCGGCAGGTATGCATTGAGGTCTGGGTGCGCAGAGGCAGGCAGGACTGGTTCGGGGACCAGCGTCCCGGGGTGTAGCAGGCACACAGAATTGTTGGCGAGTCCGCTCATGGCATAGGCCTTGTGGCGGTGTGAGAGGCGCCGCCCTGGCAGAGATGTTGGGCATTCCGGAAGAGGACCACGCCCAGAGTTAAGTGCCTTTTATTCACACCCCTACGCTGGCCTTCGGCCAGGCCACTCCGCTCACGCTTATAGGGGGGACTAAACAAGCTACATTTCCGTGATCTTCCCCACGGGCCAGGGTGACATGGTTGCGTCCACTGTCCACTACACTCCAGACACCAGCGGTGTGTGTCGACATGTATATGTGTGTAGTCTGCATACTGCAGTCTGGCCATCACATCCACGCCACACTTGGCATTGTGTACAGTCTCATTCATGGGTCGGTTGCCTCATTCGCACATGCCTGGTCCCCACCTCTTCCGACATTTTGCTACTGTGTGGCCGAGGTGCCATGCCTTTGATGGCTAATGTACATGGCTGGCTCAGGTTCCCACAGTGAGTTGTGCTGTTGTGTCTGGTGGGTGTGCATGTTGTAGGTGAGCTTGTGACGTGTGCATTCCCAGTGTTGTGAGTTGCATGATTGTGGAGTTGAGGTGTGTGGTGTGTGCATTTGGTATTGGCCAACGAGCAGTGCATTTCCGTGGCTGCCATTCTGGTGGCGCAGGTTGATGATGGACTGTCGGAAGGTGTAGGAATCATGCACACTGCCTGGGTGGTTTGCGGCGGCGTTGGCAGAGATTCCCAGGTGGTCTACTATTGCCTGGACATTGGTGGGATATGTGCGCTTTCTGTTGCGCTTCTTGTGTGCAGTGTTGACAGGGGCCACTAGTAGGACATGTGTGCAGTCAATTGCCTCCTGACACATGCGGGAAGCCAGCAGTGGTGTACACGCCTTGCTTGGTCTCCGGCTGTTCCTGCGCAGTGTGTGGGAAGTATAGATAGTGGGGTACCAAGCTGATGCTGTCATCCATGACCGTTGTGAGGGACTTGGATTGGCCTGTGTGACTCCTCCGTCTCAGGCAGATGTTGGTTGGAGGGTAGCAGAGGCCAACACGTGCAACACGGCCATCAGCTTTGTCTGAGGTGGGATGTTGGTTGTCCGCTATGTTGGTACCGTCAGCCTGTGGGCAATGGTGGTCAGGATGCAGAGGAGGGTTGTCCCTTTGGGCATGTAGGGGCAGATTTACAATTTCTGGAGCATCCCTGCAAATCAGCAGGGATGCGCCCAGAAAGATGCGTCACGCAAAACTACCCGTGCACCACCTTGGATGCGCCGCATTTACAATGCGGCGCGCCATGGCGCACGGATAGGCAGATGCGTGACGTATCTGCCGGAGTAAGGTTGGCGCAGTGCGAGAGTCGTGTTGCGGGCGCGACGCAACTCCAGCACTGTTCTAACCCGGCCTATCTCCAACATGCTGCATCACGCCTTATGCCTGCTTCAAGCAGGCACAAGGTTTTGCAGCAGCGTCGGAAAAGTGACTGAGTAAAATCTTGTAGATTTCACTGCGTCACTTTTCCGAGGCTTTCCTCCGACGGAAAGCCCACACTGCGACAGAACGCCCACATGTAACCTGACGCAGGTTTCATGTGGCGCAGTGCTTTACAAAGTGACGCATCTGCGTAGATGCGTCACGTTGTAAATAAGTCACAACGCGGTGCATGGTTTACGCAGCCGCTGCGTCACAAAAGTGACGCAACGGCAGCGTAAAAGTGTCGCAAGGGGCTTGTAAATCTGCCCCATAGTAGGCAATGACATTCTCTGGTGTTGGGTCTGTGTGGTTAGTGCATTTTGGGAGGGTCGCTGTCTTTGTCTGCGCTGCCTCAGTGTTGGGGCGGTGGGTGTCCGGAAAGGTGAGGGTGGTCCTGGGGGTGGTGGCGGTGGGTGTTGTGGCCCTCTTGGGTGTCCGGCATGCATGTTCAGTGGCTCCATGGCATCTGTTGTTCTTCAGGTGTGGCTCTGGGCTGTGCTCCCTTTTGTGGTGCAGGCTGCCGTCAGACTTTGCACCAGGTCAGAGCAGGTGTTAATATTCTGCTGCTAACGCGCCTTATCGCATGTTTCGTGGTCTTTTCGCCGATCTGGCTAGTCGTTGAGAATGTTGCGAAGTGGTGTTGTCGTGGCTTTTTGCACAGGGACGCCTACTCTGCATCTCATTAGCAATAGTTGCCAGGGTCATCTGTGGCGCTGTTTTTTGCAGCTGCTATCGCGGGTAAACTGGTGCTATGAGCTGTTAGCACCAGCTTGTGAATCGGGTGATACATTTTCCGCAACTTTGGGTGCGATAAAGTGCCGTTAACTCAGCGATAGCTCCTTGAGAATATGGCCCATATTTTTATATGATGCTGTCCCATAATTGCAAGGCTGGGACAACGACAAAAACTAAGACCAGTGAATACATGGTCTTAGACTGGCGATACGAGGATAAATTGTAAATGTCTCCCGTTTCTTGCTCTTTCCATGTGTGCTGTATTCTGCAGCACACATAGAAAGATCAAATTGCCTGTATAAACAATCTCCCCTGCAGCACAGGCACACTTGCTACATTCCACAAGGGTGCCTGCACTGGAGCTAGGCAGCTTCTTTAGCACCAGCGCTAGGGGAAATGCAGGGGTGTGGTGCATTTTTGTAAATACGGTGCATCCCGCGTCGCTGCTCACCTCGCCTGGAGCCGAGCTGCTGATTTCCTTTGCCGTTGCCCCAGGAGGGGCCATCTGCCTCGGTTGTCACGTCTGGAGGGGTCGCTGCGGGGTGGAGGCACTACACGGGACTCCGTGTCCCAGGAGCCCGTGTGGAGTAGCACCTGCGCTTTTCCCCGCCCATCAGCCCCAGGACACTTAAAATAACTCGCGGAACCCGCTGGCGCGGGTCCCGCGTCGCTGCTCACCTCGCCTGGAGCCGAGCTGCTGATTTCCTTTGCCGTTGCCCCAGGAGGGGCCATCTGCCTCGGTTGCCGCGTCTGGAGGGGTCGCTGCGGGGTGGAGGCACTACACGGGACTCCGTGTCCCAGGAGCCCGTGTGGATTAGCACCTGCGCTTTTCCCCGCCCATCAGCCCCAGGACACTTAAAATAACTCGCGGAACCCGCTGGAGCGGGTCCCGCGTCGCTGCTCACCTCGCCTGGAGCCGAGCTGCTGATTTCCTTTGCCGTTGACCTAGGAAGGGCCATCTGCCTTGGTTGTCACGTCTGGAGGGGTCGCTGCGGGGTGGAGGCACTACACGGGACTCCGTGTCCCAGGAGCCCGTGTGGAGTAGCACCTGCGCTTTTCCCCACCCATCAGCCTCTTCCTCAGGACGCCCTATTAAAGTCGCAGCATCATCCGCTACGCGGTACGCGAGCGGGACGCGCCGGACGAAGCCCGGACAAAGGTCGGACCGTCTGTGGCTGTCCGGGGCCGGAAGAGGCCGGGCTGGGCTCTCCCTCTAAACGTTGGTATCATCGCATCTGCCCCCATCCAGGTATTGTTACTGATTCGTGTGGACATTCGCCCAATGCTGTGGATGTGGACTAGGGTTGTGTCTACTGGACTTCATATATGGTAACCTCACTACTCGTTGTAGGCTTGACAGAGTTCGGGACCCCCTGCCTCGATATTGTTGTTGTCACCACTTATTCCCTGTTGCAAGTCACTTTTTTTTAATTTTGTGCCAGGGCTTAGTTGTGATTTTATGTAAAACTCGGCTTAGCAGCAGCAATGTCAACCCGTTCTGGGAAAAGTTTGAGGGGGAGCATGGGGGGTATGGCGGGCACCATGGACCAGTTTATCACCCGTGTGGCCAACGTCATCGACAAAGAAATTAACATGGCCGAACGGCGGCTATCTCAAAGCCCGTTTGGCGACAGACGATCTTCGATTGGCCAGTTAGCCCAGACACCCTCCCCGGACCGAACTTCGGACTCGCACCCCTATGTCCCCAATTCCTTGGACCACCCTCGAGTGGCGGCCTTGAGAGCTAATATAGTAGGGCTCGAAAACTTGACGGCTACGGCATTTAATACCCAAAATTACGTGGCGCCCATCCTAGCAGTAACCAAGTCGCCCATTTCTTTGCCATATTCGGCCGACCCCACTACCCTCCAAACATCGCCCCCCACGGCGGCTATCGGGGTACAGGCAGAAATCCATCCCGCCTCCCCGAAGAAGACAAGATCTGTAACCTCCAGGAAAACCAGACTGTCCAAAAATTGCAAGAACAAGAGGCGGGCGGGTATCAGGAGGGGTGATTTTAATAAAGCAGTGGGGGGGGGTTATTGGTCCATTTCAGGAAGAGGAAGAAGAGGGCACTATTGAGGGGTCTGCAAATTCTGAGCCCAACAATCAGACCGCGGGTAGCGCAGTGACTCTTTCCCTAGATTCTTCCCTCACTAAAAAAATGGAGGATATAATGAAATCTTTACTCCTTCCAGTACTAGATAAAATTAGAGGGTTAATGGAGCGAGTGGACAAATTGGAGCAGACAACCTTAGACAACTTTTTCTCTTTAAAATCATTTATAAAATTGCAGTTAAGGACAAGGGATGATGGACTAGGGGGGGACTGGATGGAAAGGTACTGTCTACCGCTCAACATAGATCAGTTACCACCGCTGACAACTTACCAGTCGGGTTAGAAGTAACAAACCGTGACTTGTACCCCACTGTGTTGGCGGCGGACACTTCCAGTAATCCAGGCCACCCCTTCCCCAAGCACGTGGAGAAAACTAAGATCCCTAAGGTTCCCAATCTTCTTCCAGGCAAAAAGACGTTATGCTCCTCAGCCCCGGTTTGTTCAGGCGACGTAAATTCTATTACCATACCTACCTCGCCAGTAGCACACAGCATACCTGAGACCCCAACTCCCAACCCAGTTAAAACTGTAAAGGCCAACGTGGTGCAGCTAGATGAGGGCCCGACTTGCAGGCGGGATCTTAATATAAATCTTCCCCCTGACTGCCAGCCTTATGTAGTTGTGTTGACCGGGGTACCGGAGCTCAGTCCGGGCAAGAATGAGCCTTATATTGACCTGTACAACAAGACTCTATTCTGGCTTAAAGAGAATAGACCCTTGCCCGAGTCTTGGGAGGGCCGGATAATCCATGTACGTAGAGTTGGATGGATTGGCAATAGGAAGAAATCCATCAATGGGGATTGCATTATAGTGAATTGTGAAGACCCAAGGATTGTCAGCTACATATGCAGGGGATCTTGGAAGGAACATAGCTCAATAGGCAGTACGGGCCCAATCGGTACTTGTGACCTCAGTTATTTTAATCCCCCAATCCAGCCCGTGAGACAAGCTGGACTCCACATGTGGGAGGGTTGGGACAGCTGCTATTCTCGTGGTTGTATCTCTAAATTCAGTTTATTCAATAACAACCTTACCCAGTCGCAGGGCCATCCTTGGCAAGGTTATTGACAGGCAATCTGCCTTAGACAGGAGCGGCACATTGAAGCTTCTAGGGAATCACACACCGACAGCTCTCCTCCCGGAGAGCAATTGGCGAGCCTTTCCATCTCCACACTCTCTCTCCTACCTACCCCTAGGGGACACACACAGGCTGAGCCCCAGTCTAGCAGGAATTTGCCCGTTGAAGGCCTTCAAACCCCTTATGACGTGGCACCACTTGTTGGTGAAACGGTCACTACCATCGACACTATTTCTACTACAAGAGCACAAGCTCTAGGGCAGGGAGGGGACCCCATTATGCCCCTGAAGGTAGTTAGCTGGAACATTGCCGGTCTAGCTCGAAACATAAGTATCCCAGATTGGAACACATTTATTGAAACCTTCGGGATCTGCTTGTTCCAGGAAACTTGGTGCCTGGAACCACAGCACAAGCTGGATTTTACCACCTACTTTGTCCCAGCTGTTCGACCGAAGGAAGGTAAGGGGCGCCCTTCCGGAGGTTTGTTAATTTGGGTAAGCATTTCCCTGCGGTACTCTATTAAATGTATTGCCACCACTTCTCCGGACTTACAGAGACTCTCAGTAAGAGGCCCGTGTGGAGGTGGGGCACTCGAAATACTCAATATTTATGTTAGAGGCACTAGGGGTGGTTTACCTATCCTCTCCCCGTCGGGCATTGATGAGGAACTTAAGAGTTGTGGTCCAGACTCCCTTGTTTTATTAGCCGGGGATTTTAACTGCACATTTGAACCTCTTGCAGTGGACGATGTGCTGGGTTTCAGCGACGACGATGCAAGGAGAGGCATCCCGCCGTTGTCAATCGCTCCAATAAAAAGATGGACCCAAAACGCAATTGACCTAAATGCCCTTTGTCTGGAGCATGGCCTTAGAGCTACCAATGGCAGATCCAAGTCAGACCAAATGGGGGCACATACATTCAATAGAATAGGTCATTCCTCCAGGATTGACTACATTATGCTGAACTTTCGTTTGTGGTCCTTCCTGGTGGATATGGAGGTCCGTCCATCCATCGACAGTGACCATAACCCTCTATCTCTATCTTTGTCCCCTTTGTGGAAGGGTAGCTCCCCTCTCTCAATCCCCCATGTGTGGAAATCAACACACGAAGTATGCCCCTCTAACTGCGGCAGGCGCCTGAAATGGAAGAATTTTATCGGCAATGAGGCCAAGATGTGGGAGGCACAATCTATAATGGCTAACATTCTTCCTCGCTTAGATTCCCCCTCTATCAGTGCGCTGGAGGTTTCCGCAGTTTTTGTACAAACCACAAAGGCTATAGGTGTGTTATTTATAGTCAAGAATGCGGGAAAGGGGGCCAATATGAGAGATGGCAGGAAGGGTCTAGCCGGGTGGTTCTCAGGTGCATGCCGAGTGGCCAAACGGGAACTACTAGAGGCAGTAAAATCTAAGAATAGAGCCCTGGTTTGTGCCGCAAGGGGCAATTATAGGAGGGCCTTAATAAAGGCAAAGGCAGACTGGGAAGACCAGTTCTGGTGCGACCTAAAGGCCGCAAGCTTAAGGAAGGACGCAAAGGGTTTTTGGGACCTATTGAGATCTAGGGAGAAACCTGTGGACACAATGATCACATGTAACGTTCCTGAGAGCGCGTGGGTTGACCACTTCTCCCAACTTTATTCAATGGCTCGGGAAGACGGGGATAGTTTGAGTGCACGACACCCTCCTGTATCTTCTCAATCTAAGGACGTGATTCTGTTTTCACCTAAGGAAGTGGTGGGGGCGATTAATAGTCTTGTGCCCAACAAAGCAGCAGGTCCGGATGGCATTCCCGGATACTTGCTACGCACCAATCCGGAAGCCTGGGGAAAACTTATCTCTGCCCTATTGAATTCCAGTTTTGAAGGGGCAATCTTCCCGACTTCATGGAAGGGTGCTGAGGTCGTCCCAATTTTTAAGAAAGGCTGTCGGAACGACCCAGCTAACTACCGCCCAATAAGTCTACTTGATACTTCACAAAATGTGGCTGGAAAGGGGGTTTTGACCAGGATATTGCAGTGGGTAGAGGAAAAGGGCATCCTCTCAGACTTTCAGGCTGGCTTCAGATCAGGCACGGGAACAATAGAGCAATCTTTTCGACTTATGATGCTTTACTGGAAGGTTGTTCTATTGGCCAAGGGCAGTCTGTATCTTGCTTTTATAGATTTACGGACTGCCTTTGACCTAGTTCCCCGTAGCCAACTTTGGAGAGTACTTGACGAACAGGGCATTCCACCCTATTTGTTAAACCTGTTGATAAATCTCCATGCCGACAATTTTGCACAGATCAGGTGGGGTAATCAGGGGCAAAAAACAGCATGCATACCTGTAAATAGAGGGGTGCACCAGGGATGTGTTCTCGCTCCCACCCTGTTCTCCCGGTATGTCAATGGAGTGGTGGAGCATCTGCTTCATCATCCTGCAGACGCACCATCCCTGGCGGGCAGAAGAATACCTACCCTTCTATTTGCAGATGATACCCTCCTGATCTCTAAAACCCCGGCAGGCTTGCAGAGTCTATTAGCCAACGTTAAGTCCTTTTGTGATGCAAGAGGGTTAGTCATTAACACTGCGAAGACCAAGTATTTGGTCCTTAACCCCGCGAAAAAGTTGGCTAAACCACCGACTTTAGATTCTGTTGCCCTCGAGAGAGTATCAGAGTTCGACTACCTAGGTATTCGGCTCTGCGACTCCATGAGCTGGAATTGCTACCTTCAAAAGATGCTGCTGACTCACAAGAGGGTGGTGGGCGCCCTGCTCAAGGAACATCGTGCTTCACCCCTGAAACCCATCGCTGCTGTTTTAGACATCTACAGGGCAAGGGGTGTTGGCGCTGCTCTATATGGGGCTGAACTCTGGGGGGTCCATAAGGTGGATCATCTATCCCGCTCGGAAAGCAAATTCCTTAAAGATCTAATGGGGCTCCCCTATAGCACCCCAAACCTCCCACTGCTTTTAGATACGGGCACTCGGCCACTTAGCGACCAGGTTAGGCTCCGCCCTCTTCTTTTATGGGCGAGAATATGGAGAACACCAGAATTATCCAGTTATACGGATGGCCTAATTGATGTGTTGGGGTCATCAGCCTGGGCCAAGATTCCTTGGTTGAGGGAAGTCAAGCGTCTTCTCTTCAGCCTTGGCCTCGGCGAAGACTGGAATAACAGAACTGCACCTCCTAAGACAGAGCTGAAAAAGATTTATTGGAGCTGGGTAGCTGGCACTAGAAGTAGTAATGCCAATCTGTGTAGGTCCTCTATGGATTTTCTCCTGATTAAGGAAGTGCACTTCTGTGAACCTTACCTGGATGTCATCTCAAACCGTAAGGACAGGGCACTATACTTCCAATTCAGAGTAGGTTTACTCCCCGTTGGAGAATTGACCTCCAGGTGGAAGGCTCCAATCCAGACAACTTCTTTTTGCCCTTTTTGTGAAAAAAGGCCCGAGTCTGTCCCCCATTTTCTGTTCGAATGTCCGGCCTACGCAGCCCCCCGGAGTAGATGGCTCAAGCCTCTTTGTAGAGAACTTGGAACTAGACTCCACGCTGAGGCCCTGCGAATACTAAAAAATGACCCACGGCCCCTCTTTGCTTGTGGTTTAGCCAAGTTCCTAGGCTGGGCTTGGCGCATCAGATCAGCTAGGCTTTTGTATCTTGTTTAATTTGTTTTTATCCAAAAATACATTGGTTTTAACTTAATTTATTGGCACCAGTAGCAGCTTTGAAATGTTTGTTTACCTCTCCATGCACTGGTTCCTTTTAATGTTTTATTGTGTATTATTGTATTCTTGCTTTTTAAGATATATTTATATCGAAATAAAGCCTTCTTGACTGGCTTTTTAAAAATGTCGGAGAGCAGCGTTACCAATTTTGGCGTAACACCGCGCTCTGACACTTTGTTGTAAATATCCCCCTATGGGGCAAGGGGCTTGTAAATAAGCCGCAAATTCTTTTTCAGTTTGAAGGCTGGGCATGTCTGACTGACAGAAGCTCAGTGTGCACGCCTGGCCAGTCCACCATTAACTATCATACTGCCGCAATCCTGACAAGGAAGTTAGAAACGTATCTTTCAGTCATATGCCTCTCTTCTTATTTTAATTCACATCTTCTGCTGCACTCATTATCGATCTACAAACTTTATGTACCGACACACTCATTCTCTACTGTCTCAACCCCAGCTATGTCCGCCTCATATCTTCTCAACACACTTCTCTTGCTTTTTTACCTGTTTCTGCCACTCGCTCACTTGTCTCTCCATCACTCTCTGTGGGTATCTCCATCTCTACTTCCTCTCTTTACCACAACTCTACCTCATCTCTCTCTCTTCACAAAATTGTTCTTTTCATCATCGCTTTATTTTTCCTCCATCTGCTTAATTCTCTCTCTTCCTCATCTCTTTACCTCATCTCTCAATCCCTCTCTACCTCACCTCTCTGTCTCGTGTTTTTGTATTTCTCACATCTCTCTCACACTACCTCATCTCTCTCATCTCCATAGCTCTCTAATTATGTCCTAACTTTTTCTCACTATTCCTTATCTCAATATCTGACCTCTCGCTTTCTACCACTACCCCACCTCACTCATCACCTTACTCTGTTTTAGTTATCTCTCTTATTCTACCTGTTTTTCTTTCTGCGTTCCATCCTGTTTCCCATCTCTCTCTGGACCTCCTTTTCCATTCTAATTTATTTGTTACACCTCTCGCGTTTACCTCTTTGTATTTGTACATCTCGCTGCCTTATCTCCTAACTCTGAACTCTAGTTCTACAAGAGCCTCACCAGGGGCGTAATGCAACCGCCCCTCCCCCCCGTAGACCCCACGGTGCTGGTGGGGTGGGGGTGTCGGGGGACGCCTCATAATCTTGAGGGGGGCCTTCAGCCTCGGCCTGTGCTTGCTTTGCTGGCATACACCATCTTTTTAATGGTCTGTGTGCTTCACACATTTGCGCGGGTGCTTGAAGCTTGAAATATACCAAAAACAAGAACAAACATTCTGGAGAAATTGACCAGAAGCCCCTTGTTTTAGTCAATGGTACCCCGTGTCCAAAGAGCGATCGATTCTGCCACGGTGTTCACTGTATAGCACGCCTTGTTTTGTTTTCTGTTTTGCAGTTTTATATAGCGCAGACTCGACCGGAATGTATTGGAGCGCTTTACTTGAACATCTACGTTACACAAGGTCACGATCATATTCTAGGGACCTGGCGCTTAAGTGATTTGCCCAGAATCACATGATGCTCAGGGGCATAACACAGGCACATGCAGCCCCTCCAGCACAGGGGGACCCCAACCCTTACGGTTCCCCATTCCACCCAAGATCAATGAATATCTGTGAGACATGGGAGCCTCAGGGCCCCATCTTCACACTCTGCATGGGGGCCCCATCAGTTTACTTATGCCACTGAGCCTCGCCTCTGTTTCACTTCATCTCTGTCTACTTCGCCCCTTTTCTCTCTACACCTCAGTTCTCTTTCTACCCTTCACCCACCTTTCCCTCGCCCTCACTGCTCCCTTTAGAACACCTGTCTGTCTAGTCTCCGCTCATTCTTCTCCCTTACTAAATTATAGTTCTCTACCTTGTTTCGCTCTCTACTTCTCGGACTACCTCACCCACCTCTCTAGACTTATCGTATCACCTCACATCTCTATCGGCCTACCTTTATTTATCTGCCTCTACCTCTCTCTATCTTGCCTTTTCTCTTCCTTACCTCTCTCCACCTCAACTCTTGTTGTCCCCCTTCTCTTACCTACATTCTCTTCTTCCTTTGTTTAGGTTTCTCTACGTCACTCAAAAACATGCCTATGCCTACCTCTCTTTCTACATCTACTCCTTGCTCTTTCTACATCTCTCTATCTTTATTTATGATTACCTAAACGTTATCTCTTTTCGTTATGTCTCTTCCTATCTCGCAGATTTCTACGTCATATCTATCCATACTTCCTTTTGATGTATAGTTTTACCTCTCAGTCCTTTTCCTTCCTGCCGCCCCATCCCTTTTCAGTGACCCGACAGAGTGGGATGTCCCTGTCTAGACAGAGAAGGATCAACATAAGAATGGAAGAGCAAGGGCAAGGAAGGGAAAGAGAATTAGGGAGACTACTATCAAATATCACCCAATGGGATGTCCCAAATCCTCACGGTCTTCCCAGGTATTCCCCGATTATCTGTGGAGGTCATGCACTTCAGCTTCTCTGTAGGCTTCGAAGCACAAAGAAAATAGAGCGGAGGGCCACATGAAGTTGCTTGGTGGGTCAAATCCTGGCTGCAGGCTTTATGTTTAACAACACTGCTGTATGCCGATGTACAACCCAGGGCTTAATTTGAACCTGCACTTAATTGCCAATACCAGCACTTATGACAGTCTGCCACATGGTGGTGTGTTCGTCTAACTTGAAGATGAGCACACAACAATTGTTTATTAATTAAATAAACATTTAAAAGGACTCATACCTGTTGCTCCAGCCATGCTTATAGCTTTGGGGGCCTAGAACAGTCTCAATTGTCACACTTGTAGCAGTGTGATCATTAGTAGTTGTGTTGGTACTGTCATTGGCAGGGCTGGCAGGGACAATGGGGGGAGGAGGGGTGCAGGCAGCAGTGGACTCCTGAAGAGGGCCCTAATACTTCTCTTTTATTTATATAAAACAAATTAAGCACTGGTACAACCATTTAGTCACGGGCCCTCCTTACTGAATTGTTGCACCTTTCATAGTCTAAGAAAGTTGCTTAGAGCTAGGATCTTCTGCGAGATGTCAAAGATCACTGTGCCTGAGCTGTTCTTCCTCCCACTTGTCTCTTACCCACTGTGCAGTAACTTGTCTATGACTCTCCTATGCATGAATGTGGACCTTGTGCTGGTGCAGCAGTGGTCTGAAATGGCTGCAGCTGGTGGAGCCAGTAAATGCATAGACATTAAATGATGCTCATATCAAAGTCTGATTTTCACCCGGTCCTGAACTTTCACCCAACAGAACAAAGCATGCTGGGATGTGTAGTTTTGCTTTTCTACTGATCGATGGAGGCCTACATGTTGCAGCATAGATAATGATGAAAGAACAGGCCTGACTGAAAGTCACCCTCATGACATGGGCCCAGTTGACATGCTATGGAGCTGCTAAGGTTGACACAGGTGATGTGAATCAACAGCGTTGTCCACAGGGCCACCCTTCTCTCTCCTTGCTATTGTTTGTCACATGTTACCCTGTATCTTTAGATGTATGGGTTTTGTTATTCTGGCATGGATGTTCCTCATAAAGTAATAAAGTAACATCTGCATCTCCTCCGCTTTGAAGTGGGTCAGGATAATAAGGAAGCAGAAAGAGGGTGGATGCCCACTATCGGCTCTCCACTATTGATGGTAAAAAAATGCACTAACCGGTTGATTTGGAGGGGTCATTCAAGACCCTCGAAAGCATGTTGGGAGATCTTCAACTTTATTCAAGTTCTGTGCTCAATCTTTGTCACACGGATGGTTCATGTAATGAAGCGTTTGGCTCACAGTTTTACCTAATGGAGAACGGTTACTACAGAGGTTGAGCAAAATGTGCAGTGTACAGCACAAGATAACAAAATGGTGGTTCCTTTAACATATGTGTAAGTATGCAGTAAGGCTTTAGTGAGCTTCAAGCAGGTACAAGAACGAAATCGCCATTAATGAATAAATACTGTTTCAGCACATGTTAAAATGTTAAACACTCTCATGGTGTATAAACAACCATTAAGACACACCTATATATTTATATATTATCTACTGGCGGTCGTCAGTAGATAGTTATAGTTAGGACTGAGTTCCCATAGGAAATCTGAAAATTCCATTTTTAATAACTTTGACGCCGGTTGACTTATCTTCGTGAAATTTTCAAAACTAATGGGGCGCTCCGCTCAGCTCCTACCCTGAAAGTCTCGGGGTGATTCGTCAAGCGGGGGCTGAGAAAAAAGGGGGGTCCCAAAACGCGTTTTCCCCATGCATTTTCCCATAGGACCTTTAGTCGAAGGTACAGCCCGAACGGCTGAACAGAATTACTTGAAATTTGGCAAAGAGATAGTCCTCAGGTCAGACACGTGCCTTTTGCTTAAATGGTGTAAATCCGTTCAGTAGTTCCTGAGAAAATCAAAAGTAAAATCACATATATATCTGGGCGGAGCCTAACCACACATCTCATCATGAGATCTGATTGGCTGTCAGCACTTCATCCAAGAAGTGTTGGCAGCCATCTTGGGACCAATATACATGATAGCACCTCATTAAAAAGCATTGCAGTTAATAGAAGGTTTTAAGACTTTAGTTACATTATAAATCATTTGTTGATGGTACCATACTCATTTTAGGGATTGTGGTGTGTTCTAAGGTGATTTTACCATGTGAAAAAGCCTTCTGCTGTGATATCATGAATCAGGTTTGAGAGAAAACTATTTTCTCATGCTTTTCCCACAGAGGTTTGGAAGGTGATCTATAAGCTAACTGAGAGCATATTTTCTGTAAATTCACATTATCTTTCTCAGTCATGTGAGAATGAAGTCTGACATTCTCAGTAAAACATGTACATCCAACAAGGGCAGAGACTGTCAGTTGATTCCTTTGTGTTCTACTGCAGCTTCCCAGAGTGTTCTAAAGAACAACTAGAGCGCTAACAGTCCTACTTATGACAAACGTATGGCACACCTGAAGCCATCTTGGTTGGAATAAAGTGGTAATTCTTAAAACATTTAATTTAAAAAGGAACAAAAAGAGGGGGTTCATTTTGCCATAGAAAGTATGATTAGTGCTGCAGAAAGAAAAATTAGGGCACATTTTGAGTGACTTCTCAAATCCTCTTCTATTTCATTAAAAAATTCTGACATGCAGACTGAAACATGCACTTTGAATACCAGCAGCAGACTTCCCTGGTGAGCAGTAGCTTTACTACAGTGATCTAATGAGCAACTAGAGTGCTAACATTCTGAATTTATGGCAAATTTGTGACACATCTGAATGCCTTCTTGATGGAATCAAAGTAAAAAACTGAAAGTATTTCCTACTGAGGAGACTGTAGTAAATGAGGAAATTAGGAAACATCATACCAAATAAGTCTCCCAAAATGGCCACCAGAGACAAAAGAGCCCAAATGTAGCCCAAATATCACCCAGATGTAGCCCAAGCATAGCCCAATGACAGAATGTCCCTGAGTGTTCTAACGAACAACTAGAGCGCTAACAGTCTTGCTCATGACAAAAGTATGGCACACCTGAAGCCAACAGTCTTGCTCATGACAAAAGTATGGCACACCTGAAGCCATCTTGAATGGAATGAAGTGGTAACACTTAAAACATTTAATTTACAAAGGAACACAATGAGGGGATTCATTTTGCAATAGAAATTATGATTAGTGCTGCAGAAAGAAAACTTAGGGTACATTTTGACTTCTCAAATCCTCTTCTATTTCATAAACAAATTCTGACATGCAGACTGAAACATGCACTTTGAATACCAGCAGCAGACTTCCCTGGTGAGCAGTAGTTTTACTACAGTTATCTAATGAGCAACTAGAGTGCTAACATTCAGAATTTATGGCAAATGTGTGACATATCTGAATGCCTTCCTGATGGAACCAAGTAAAAAACTGAAAGTATGTCCTACTGAGAAGACTGCAGTAAATGAGGAAATTAGGAAACTTCATAACAAAGAAGTCTCCCAAGATGGCCACCAGAGACAAAAGAGCCCAAATGTAGCCCAAATATCACCCAGATGTAGCCCAAGTATAGCCCAATGACAGAATGTCCCAGAGTGTTCTAACGAACAACTAGAGCGCTAACAGTCTTACTTATGACAAAAATATGGCATACCTGAAGCCATCTTTGATAAAGTGGTAACATTTAATTTACAAAGGAACAAAATGAGGGGGTTCATTTTGCCATAGAAATTATGATTAGTTCTGCAGAAAGAAAAATTAGGACCCATTTTGACTTCTCAAATCCTCTTCTATTTCATAAACAAATTCTGACATGCAGACTGAAACATGCACGTTGAATACCAGCAGCAGACTTCCCTGGTGAGCAGTAGTTTTACTACAGTGATCTAATGAGCAACTAGAGTGCTAACATTCAGAATTTATGGCAAATGTGTGACACATCTGAATGTCTTCTTGATGGAACCAAAATAAAAAACTGAAAGTATTCCCACTGAGGAGACTGCAGTAAATGAGGAAATTAGGAAACTTCATAACAAATAAATCTCCCAAGATGGCCACCAGAGACAAAAGAGCCCAAATGTAGCCCAAATATCACCAAGAGGTAGCCCAAGTATAGCCTAATGACAGAATGTCCCAGAGTGTTCTTAAGAATACTTTGAATACCAGCAGCAGACTTCCGTGGTGAGCAGTAGCTTTACTACAGTGATCTAATGAGCAACTAGAGTGCTAACATTCAGAATTTATGGCAAATGTGTGACATATCTGAATACCTTCTTGATGGAATCAAAGTAAAAAACTGAAAGCATTTCCTACTGAGGAGACTGCAGTAAATGAGGAAATTAGGAAACTTCATAACAAATAAATCTCCCAAGATGGCCACCAGACACAAAAGAGCCTAAATGCAGCACAAATATCACCCAGTTGTAGCCCACATGTAGCCCAATGACAGAAGTGTGCAAAACACTTATTTCTTGGGTATTTGCAGTTTTATATAGTCCAGACTTGTCAGGTATTGGAATGCTTTACATGAGCATTGGTTACATCACACAAGATCAAATTCATTTTGGTTGTAGACATGGGGAGATTAAGTGATTTGACCAAAATCACAGAATGTTGAGCTGAAGCAGAAACTCCAACCTGGTTCCCCAGTTGCAAAGTCTGCAGCTCTGGAAGTAACACCACATCCTCTCGCCAAGGTGCAACATTTAATCAAGTGGTCAACAGGATAAAAAAACATAAAGATTACAAATAATTTAAAAGTTCTTTGTCGCTATTTGAAAACTCAGAAAATATGTCCTCATATTAGTTTTTTAGAGCACTAACCATAATTTTGATTCAAATAAGACCCTCTCATATATGTAATTTCTAAAGGAAATACTCTAGGTATTACAGTTTTGATTACATCAAGATGACGTCAGGCGTTCCACACTTTTGTAATAAATATAGAATGTTAGCAATCTAGTTGTTCATTGGGATAGTGTTGAGAGGCAGAGGCCAGGGGCACGGACTCTGAAAATTGAAGGCAGGTAGGAGAGTCTAGAGGCAACAATTTGACCACACTGGGCAGGCAGGAAGGGCAGTGGCAGCACAACAGACTATGGAGGGCAGTGGAAAGGGGGGCAGGGGCAACAAACCAACAATACAGGACTGGCAAGAGAGGCTGTGGCAATATAATAGACCATTGTGGGCAGAAGGAAGAGGCAGTGGTAGTACAACCATACATGCCAACAGACCCGTTTCAGCCAGGAAACGTCCAATGTTTTTAAGCTCAAATGGGCTTTATTTGATCTGTCTCCTGTCTACAATCTCCTCTTTTTCAATGTAACTCAAAGGGGATCAATACCCCAGTTTTTTTTCAAAATCTCCCTCTTACCAAGTTCAAAATGTTCGCAAGTATGGTACATTGAATCGTGGTAGGCAGGAGGAATTGGGGTAGGGACATGGACTCGGATAACAGAGGACAGAAGGGACATGGAGAGGTGCACCAAACTGACCCTACAGGGCAGGCATCAGGGTTTGCAGCAGCACAATACACCACACAGCGCATGCGGGACGGGAGTGCAGCACAACAATCCGTAGAAAGCAATAGGGAGGGGACAGGACCATGCACATGGACAACAGAGAACAGATGGGAAAGAGGCAATGGTAGTTAGCTGACCATAATGGACAGACAGGAGAGAAAGCTGCAGCATAACAGACCATAAAGGGCAGGAGGGACGGATCAGGGGCATTACAATGCAACAGACAAGCCAGGAGGGAGGGAATAGGGGGTCTGCACATGGAAACAGAGGGCTGGGGGCAAGGTGGCAGGGCAGGAGCAGCAAGATGACCATGGAGGTCAGGCAGGATGGGCATTAGAAACAAGACACACCATGGAGAGCAACAATGAGACTATGGTGGCATACACACAGACCATGGAGGGAAGGTGGAAGGGGGTCAGGGGCAGCTAGCTGACCACACAGGGAAGGTGGGAGGGGCCATGGCAGCACAGAAGACCATGCATGGCAAGCGGGAGGGTTAGTGGCAGCACAATGGCTATGATGGGCAAGAAGGAGGGTGCAGGGGCATGCACAAAGGACCATGGAGGATAGAAAGGAGGGTCTGGACCTGGGCACAGACAAGAGAGTTCAGGGGAAGGGGCCTCACAACAGACCGCGCAGGGCAGGCAGGAGGAGCAGTTGCAGCACAACAGATCAGGGAGGGCAGAAGGGTGTGGCAGTAAAATGGACCATGGAGGACAGGAGGAAGGGGATAGGGGCATGGCATGTGTACAGGCAGGGTGGAGGTGGCAGGGACAGGTTACAGTCATCTGACAATGCTAGGCAGGTGGGAGGGGAGTGGCAGCTCAACAGAACACTCAGAGTAGATAGGAGTGGCAGGTCCATGGAACATAGTGGGCAAAAAGGATGGAGCAGGGGCATGCACAAAGACATCGGAGGGCAGGGGGAAGGAGAATAGGGGCAGCAAGCTAAGCACAGAGGCTAAGCAGGAGGTCAATGATGGGCCATAGAATTGGGCAATGGAGGGCAGGAGGAGTGGACTGGTACATCATGCTAAATGGAGGGCAGTGGCAGCACATCAGACCATGCATGGCAGGAGGCTAGTCCATGGATTCAGACAACAGAGGATAGGGAGGAGGTGGATGGGGCAGCAAGCTAACTTTTCAGAGAAGGTGGGTATTAGGAACTTTATTGTTTTTAAAATGTGTGTCTGTGCGAACTATGCAGCATAATCTCACTTTTATTCAGGAAGAAGAGGACGTTTGTGACTGTGACTCCGGGCTCACTTGGCAGAAACACCCCCTGGCCCTCCACCCCCATCGCAAAATGTAATGCCCGTTAAAAGGGTAGGTGGACGCAGTGTTTTATAGAACATAGTCCTGAGAGCAAGATTGAAAATGAAAACTAGATGTAGTACATGGTATAAACTATGCACCAAAAAGTGTTATATAAGATGAACCGGGCGTGAAATATAATATGCAATACATTGTGCGCAATGACAGATTCATTGGAGAGCGCGAGATAGCACAGGCACTAGCGCGTGCTATGCGATATGCGCCTTGGAGTGTAATATGCACAGGGCAGTGTTGTGTAACATAACTAGTCTCTAAAGTTGTAATATAAAATATGTGCTGGGGAGTGTAACATTGCATATGCACTGTGACAAAGATATGGATCCCAGATTGTAATATGTATGGCATAGCGCTGTGCGTTATAACATACACATCGAGGAAGGCACGTTAGATGGGGCAATATAACCCGTGCGGAGGCAAGTGTGGCATGACATATTTACGGGGTGGTGTTACAGTGCACATGGGCTAGAGAGTGTCATAGCATACGCACTAGCTGGTGGAATACAACACAGAGGTGTGAGGCAATCGGCGGGCACTGGTGGGTGTAACACAGCATTGGGCTCAGCCAGGAGCATGCTGTGACTCTCAAGTGAGGTTCGTCTCCTTTCCAGAGAGTAAAATAAAAAGTATTACACATCCGGCGGTGGATGTTTTTTTTATTTACCGTGAGGGGGGTTTCTTGCATAGTTTGGTCGAATTTTTGTCGAATCCCCTTTGAATGGCTTGGTGTGCGTGTATATTAAATGTGCCCGTCAATAGCTACCCATGTTTGTATAAATAAACGACAAGGGTGTCTACTTGGAGAGTACCCACCGGCGGGGGCGCCGGGATTAGGCACGGTAGGGCGTCAGACACGTCAGAGCTTCACTAGCGGTGTAAATACATTCCATGTGGATTCATTCTATGCATAGTCGCCTTTTAATGAATTTCACGCAAATCGTCATGGTGATAGGTACATATGGTTTGTCCAGCATGTCCTAGGTGTTTCTATAAATATATATATTTTTAAAATAATAACAAACAAAGGCCGGCCCTGGGGGATGGGGTCCCCGGAGCCATAAGTGGCCTGAGGAGGGGGGCAACGCAGCCCCCTCCTAAAGAATTTAAATAAAAAAAAGCCATGACCCGGGGGTTGGGGTCCCCGGGGCCGATTAAGGCCTTGGGAGGGCCAAATTAATTTTTTTCAACAAAAAAAATTATTGTGCAGGCCCTGGGGGATGGGGTCCCCAGGGCCAGTAAATTAGAAAAATAAATAAAAGACCAGCATCGCGCTGGAGGCCACGCCCCCTCCTTGCAGCACTCTGCAAACGCGCCCCCTGGCCAGTTGTAAGTTGGGGAATTAATTCCCCTTCAATACTGAGGGTCCCTGAGGGCCAACTAGCCCAACAGGTATCTCCAGTGTGCGCCAGGGAGCTGCGTTGCAGACAGGTGTTCTGAGGCCACGCCCCTTTTTACGCAGCTCTGTGGCGCTTACTGGAGGTACCTAGTGGGCTAGTTTGACCCTAGGGACCCTTAGGATTCAAGGGGACGTAATCTCTCAACTTAGAACGGCCACAGGGCACGTTTACACAGTGGTGAAGGGAGGGGACGGGGCCTGAGGTGACGTGTGCAAACACGCCCTGTGGCTCGTTTTCAGTTGGGGAAATAATTCCCTTTTAATCCTGAGGGACCCTGGGGGCCAACTAGCCCACCAGGTGCTTCCAGTAAGTGCCACTGCTCTGCGTTGCAGAGAGGTGGTGCAGGCCGTGCCCCTTTTTACACCTCTCTGCAATGGCGCTTACTGGACGTACCTAGTGGGCTATTTTGCCCTTAGGGATCCTCAGGATTCAAGGGGACTTAATCTCCCAACTTAAAAAACGGCCACAGGGCATGTGTACACAGTGGGGAAGGAAGGGGACGGGGCCTGAGGTGACGTGTGCAAACACGCCCTATGGCGCGTTTTAAGTTGGGGAAATAATTCCCCTTCAATCCTGAGGGCCCCTGGGGGCTAACTAGCCCACCAGGTGCTTCCAGTAAGCGCCACTGAGCTGCGTGCAGGAAATTATGTGATTAATTAAGTGACTATTGCCCAGAGTCACATGGTGCTGAGTTGAGCTGCTGCCGGAGCAGGGGATTAAACCGTGAGCCCTGTGCACTGAACTCATGTTTTCTGGCCGCTGGGGCACACCTGTCCAAGTAGTGTCACCATGTGTGCATATGTACTAGGAGAAAGTTTTGTTTTAAACAGTGTGACGTCTGTAGGGTGATTGGGTGGTGCTACAGAGGGAGTGTGAAGTTCAACCCTGTCGTTTCCAATCAATCCAGTATTTGTAAAGTGCAAACTACTCACTCGTACGGGTCTGCAGGCGCTGGGGGCCGGTGTGGAAATTGCTATTGCTCAGAGTGACATGGTGGTATCCTGAGCTGTCGCTAGAGTTGGTGATCAAAGCGAGAGCTCTGTGCTCCAAAGTCAGATGGTCTGGCCGCTGCGCCACAGCTGTGTGGAGAATACATTTTGGCGAGGGTGCGGGAGTTGCCATTACCTGGCCCTAAAATAGCGGGCCTAAGTTGTCAGTTATAAGGCGGCTCTAAAAAGAGCCCTTGTGTTTATTAGTTGGAGCTACATATAAGTGCGGATGCACAGCTTCAGGTTATGCAGAAAAACTCGATTTCCCTGATCTGTGAAGTGTACTCCATCACTTCTGTAGATATCAGCCATATCAAAACGTATGTCGTTGTTGTACATCGACCCCATTCTATGGTCTCTGAGGTATACAGACACAGCTTTGTTGACATTCTTCCTAGATTTTTCAATCTGAGCACAAAATTGGTTTGACCATTTCCACTTCTGTCTTTGGCATATATTGGAATATAGAAAGACAATTTGAGGCAAAAGCAACATCAATTGTCGAAAGGTGTCCTTCATTAGCATTTCCAAACCTACCCCAGTCAATGTGCCTAGGTCGTTTCCACCACAATGCACAATCATGAGGTGAGGGTGTTGGAGATGCAAACAGTTTTTAACTAAAGGCAACAATTGGTGCCACTTCAATCCTCTCTGTGCAAACCATTTAATGTCCACATTTTGTAAACCTAGGTCTAAGTCAATCTGTCTCTGTTCTGCATACCTCTTGCACCAGAAAACATAGCTATGTCCTACGATCCACACTAGCATTTTGAAGGTATGGCTGGGAGGTATGGAAAGATGTCTGTAGCTCATGCAGTTCCTACGTAGAGTAAGAGATATGTTTAAAGATGGGGAAACATCTTTTTTTTTATGCACAGAAAACGAGAATTGATTGGAAGATAAGAAGCATTGGGTACTAAAAACTAGGGTGCATATTACTTGCGTGAAAAAGCATGTTTGTCATTGGTTAATAAAGAGCAGTCTAAACGTGGAGTCCATACGATAGGATGAAATGTGCTCAGCTCATCCAAACGTGCTACTTGCATTTGGAAGGTACATTTGGAACTTAAAAGAATGGTGAACTTTTAACCCGCAGGTGCTGTTAAATGTTCGAGAATATGCTGAAAAAAAAAACCGTTAAGTTTAAAAAAAAAACATGAACTTTTAACCTGCAGGTTTCATCGAATGTTCCAGAAAGTGTGGCGATAAACTAGGTTGAACTTCTGACCTTTATGTGGCGCAGAATATTAAGTAGCTTTTCATATGGAAAATTCAAAAATATCCAATGGAAATACATTTTGGAATGTCGATGAAGGAATGAAGTATTCTGATTTGTTCTTTACATGTATTTATATGTGGAGCGACAGAGAAATTGTGCCATTACTGGTTCCATTCTTGATGAAAGCGGTGCATTACATGTACTGTGTGACAAAGAAAGAATTGCATGCGTGTGTGACATTTGAAATCTGCATACCAACTACAAAGGTGAGGTAGAAATGAGCAAGGTGTGTTATGTGTTCTGTAGTAGTGATTAAGTATTTGAGATGATATTTTTATGTTTTTATTTCAAAATAATATACTGTTAGTAAAGTGTGGTGTTTTATATTGGTTATAAAATATGTATAAAGTTTGACCTGTTGTTAAATAAGTACTTTATATATGTTTAGGAATTTTTCACAAATAAGAAATGTAGTTTGTCATCTTTCAGGACTGTATGGTTTTGAAAATGAGGTACAGCGTTAATTTGGGCTTGCTAAAGTATTCAGGCGAGATAAACAAAATGTCGCACGTTTGCAAATTAAACTTTTTGTGGAAATAGTGGGGAACGGGGGGGTAGGAGATGTATGTGTTATTAAGTTAAAAGCTATAAAACCAAACCCAGAAATGTTATGTGGACAAGTTGTGGTCTCATTTTTGACACTGAGAGGTAGATTTGAATATAAGTCTAGGTAGGTTGTTGTACTGTGAGGCCGTCTACAGTGTTTGGAGATTACATGGAAAGGAGATGGAGATAGTAAAAGTGATACGTTACTTTTATCTGTACGCATAGTTTGAATCATTTGATCATAGGTTGAGATATAATATTAACATTGTTTTTGGTTTGCATTTGGGTATAGTTAATAGTTTTAGTAGTTTCTGACTAGTGAATAATAAAAAGGTAGATATACTAAAATATATGGTACTAAACGTATTAATGATTGTCTGTTCTTATGAAATAGAAGTGGTTGGGGAGTGTTTCTTTAGAAGAGATGTTTTATAAATGTGTGAGGGATAAAAAGGAAATTAAAATGTTCGCTATATTTTCTGTATGACTTTATTGACATTAGTAAACTACATGTGATTATAAGTGATACTAATTGTCAGGCTGTGTCCCTGTGCTGAATATACGTAGGTGTTTAAGTGGTCCGGGTTTTACCGGTGCTCAGCTTCACTATCCCTTTTGAGACACTTGTCAATTTTTTCATACCATTTAATGTCCTTAATATACATACAGTAAAGGGACGGTATATCAAAAGTTTGGGAATTAGAACTTTATTTACTCTCCCCATCCTCTGCGATACACTCTACAGCAGAGTTCTTCAATCAGTGGGGCGCGCCACCCCAGGGGGGCACGACACCATCTCAGGGGGGGCGCGCACTCCAGCTAAGAATTTACCTTTGTTGGGCCTTTACTGTCCCGAGGCCTGGCAAGTCTTCACCCATTTCAAATGGAAATTCTTTATTGGCGAGCTCTGGTAACAGAGGGTTGGATGGGGGAGGGAGGGGAACTAGATGAAGCACAACTTGCGCTTTTGTCCTGTAAAGAGCTAACAGTTAAACTTCCCAGGCAGGGTTAATTAGTAGAGCTGAAATTCTTAGGCTGCAGTGGGAGGCAGTGTCTCCTCTGCTAAAACTGAAAGCAAATCCTTTCAATTTCATATCAGAGGACACTTCTTGCCTCCCACTTCAGCTGAATGTCTGTTCTCTTCTTTCAGTTTTAGGAGAGGAGACATCCTGCCTCCCACTGCAGCTGAAGCATTTCAGCTCTACAAGTTTAACCCCGTCCTGGGAGCGTTAGCTCTTAGCAGAAAGGAGACAAAGTTTCTTTTAAATTTACAAAGGCAGGCGCCACAACGCCCGCAGGGCTTAAAGTTACCAAAAGAAAAATCCCAGCCAGCCATGTGTTTTTTAAACAGCCTGCAAATTGCTGGTCTTGACACTAAATATGCTTATAAATAAATACGTATATATACATTTGAAATGTGACTTTTCTGTCTTTGTTCCATTTTATTATCAGTCATGGACAATTCAGGCAGCTATAGAATACAATTAAATGTGCTACTATTACTCCTGGCTACCCGTCTGATTAGGGTACTTGGCGATCTGGTCCACCCGGATCAATCTGGCTTTATCCCGCACCGAAACACAGCATTGAACCTTAGGCGTCTTCATGGCGTCATCGCCAGGGCGGGCACGCTGCGTGAACCGGCTGTTGTGGCATCTCTCGATGCCACGATGGCCTTTGACACGGTGGAGTGGGCATATTTATGGGCCGTGCTGGCCAAGTTTGGTTTCGGTCGCGGGTTTGTGAGTTGGGTCCGGTTGCTGTACGAGGGGCCACTAGCGAATGTTGTGGTGAATGGTCGGGCATCTGCTCCGTTTCAGCTTGGAAGGGGTACTCGGCAGGGCTGCCCCCTGTCGCCTCTGTTGTTCGCCCTCGCCCTTGAACCGTTGGCTGCGTGGATACGTTGGCACCCGGATATACGGGGCCTTCGGTGGTCGCCTGATCACGAGGACCGTATTTCGCTTTATGCCGACGATATCCTGCTGTATCTTGCCTCACCAAAGAAGTCACTTATAGTGGTCTGTGACGTACTCGCATCGTTCGGTAGGAACTCGGGGCTTGTGATTAATTGGGGCAAATCGTACTTGTACGTTCTTAGTGGCGAGGTCCCACCGCTCCCTAGAACATGTTCGATACAGGTTGCCCAGCAAGGTTTTGTGTATTTGGGGATTTTTATATCCATGGATCCTGTTGTGCGCTATGAGAGGAACCTGCTCCCCCCCTTGGCACGCTTGAGGCGAGATGTTGAAGGTTGGCGGAGGCTGCCGCTCTCCCTTGTTGGGCGTGCGGCCCTGTTCAAAATGATGTCTCTTCCCCGCTTCCTCTACGCCCTCCAGAACACCTTGGACTGGGTACCGGCCAAATACTTTCGGGAGGTCGAAGGCCTCCAAAGGACGTTGCTGTGGGATGGGCGGCCGCGAATAGCTATTTCAAAGTTGACGCTCCCATGGTACGATGGGGGCATTGCGCTCCCAGACATCCGACGGTACTATTGGGCCACGCAGTTGAGCGCGATCAACCATGGGTTTTACGGCCCTGCCCTCAGCCCTGGGTATGCCATGGATAGGTGGTTGCTGCGCGGCGGCAACTACTACAGGGCGTTGTATTCGCGGTCCCTAGACTCGTCCCTCACGGGGCCCACAGGTGTGGCGGTGCGCGTATGGAAGATGGCGACCGACTCGCTGGGCTGGAAGGATAGGCTAACCCTCGCTACCCCATTGTTTGAATCGGAAAGGTTGGGAAGACTCTGGCATACGAAGGGCTTTGATAAGTGGGATCTGATAGGTATATCCAAGGTGGGGGATGTGCTGCATAAGGGGAGGGTGAAGTCTTTCGAGGAGTTGCAGACTGAGTTTGAGCTAGGGCCTTCAGAGTATTTTAGGTATATCCAGCTGCGTCACGCCCTCCGATCAGTCCTAGTGGAGGGTGAGAAGGTGCCGGAGTCCTCTCCCCTTGAGGACCGAGTCCTTGATGGTCATATGCCCGAGAGCACGATTTCGCTCATATATAAGAAGTTGATAAACGTCCGGGCAGACTTGCTATTGGGGCTGAGAGAACAGTGGACCAGGGATGGCCTCGAGTTGGATAATGAGGACTGGCAGTCAGCGGTTTCTTCGCCTAAGGAGGTTGCGATCCCGTCGCGTCTGAGGCTGGTGCAGCTTAAAATACTGCACCGGGTGTATGTTACGGGGCCAAGGCTGGTCCACATGGGATTCTCGGAGGATGGCCTGTGCAGAAGGGGATGTGGTATGGTGGGTACTTTCCTGCACATCATTTGGGAATGTGGTGTCATTGTGGAGTTCTGGAGGAGAGTCCATGCAGTTATGGGGGAGGTGACGGGCATTGTGGTACAGCCGGAGGCGCGGTGTTGCCTCCTAAACGTTTGGGGGCCCACTGATCTCGATGAGGCACAGACCCAATGGGTGACTCTGGGTAACATGGTAGCTAAAAGGGATATCGCGCGATTATGGGGCTCCTCGGGACCCCCTACACTGACCGCGTGGAAGGAGAACATGGATTGGAGCATGTTTAGGGAGAAGACGGTCTACTGCTCTAGAGGTCGCCCCCGGAAGTGGCATGCCATCTGGGGGCGGTGGAACCAATACAGGGGGGGAATATGTCTTGCCCCGGATCTGGAACCTCCCGAGGAACAGCCTTCCCCCTGACCTACCTTCCAGCACAGTTTGGTTTTGGTACCCGTTCTGGGCCTCTGCTGTTCCCCTTCTTCCTCCGCACACAGTCTTATACTTAGTAGATGAGTGGGGTCCTGCCTCCCCTGGGGGCTTTCGCCATGGGATTTCAATGTTCTGCCTTGCTGGGGTTTGTTGTGTGTTTTTTCTGTGTTTATTTAAAATTGGACCTTTGCATTACTCATCGTACTGTATCCGGGACACATTACTGTATCTAACTTGCAATGCTGCCGAACCTTCGGGCTGTCGGCTGAATAGCTGTGTCCTGAATTTCGAAATAAAGGTTTTCAAAAAAAAAAAAAATGTGCTACTATTTATATTTGCTGTTCAAAGTATGCACAGACAAGTGCTGACCATACAGCTTTAGGTGACTGTACTGCATGGGACATCAAAATAATGAGCTGGCAACCCTAATCATAAAACTGAAAGTTTGTTGCAAGATCAGCACATTTATTTCCTCCACCCTGATCCCTGGTAATGCCATAATAGCAATAGTTCAACATATCTGAAGCCCTACGCTGCCGTCAATAACCTGTTGAGTTACTTCACGTGTCTGGGAATGCACCCTGCATTCAGACAACTCAGTCCTCATTCTCGCCCTTCAATTTCATGCGCACCCTGCACTCACAGTGATCACCATACACTCACACTGATCACCATGCACTCACACTGATCACTCCTCACCCTGAACTCAGTAATCAATCTGCACTCACAATGCACTTGTGCCGTTCACCCTGTACCTCACCCTGCAGTCACACAAGCACACTACTCACGCTGCACTCATGCAACACTTCTCTCACATGTCATTTTTACTGCTCAATGTGCAAACTCACTCAAATAAGACCATCACAAACCATGCATTCTTTTGTCCCACTCTGCACTTACATCCACACCCAAATTCATATGGTCACCTCACTCACCCTGCACTCGCTCCTCTTACCTACTCTCACACTGTTGCATGGCTCACCCTGCACTCACATGGGTACTCATGCCACCCACACAGCGCAGAGGTTTAATGTGCCCACTACAAAGAACGTGTGCCATCCAGATCAAAGAACTGAGTGTGGGTAAACTCTGAGTAGTGCTATAAAAAAATGAAATGTTTGCCAGAAAGGTGCTATAGCGAGATGGGGTGCATTGCTGGTGAGCGGTAGTGGGGAAATTCATGGAGAAGGAGGAAATGAGGGAGGGGCGCCAAAACAGATCGTTGCACTGTGTGCGACCAATGCTAGGGCCAGCCCTGGCTGGGAGTGTTAGCCCCCCCCCACCGAAGTTCGGGTCTAGTTGCGCCCCTGTACACAAGTATGGGCATGTCGTGCCCCATCAAGGTTTTCGTCCTAAATTACAAAAGGACAAATTTACATGCACTGCAATCCAGCCTTTCAGAGGGTTCCTTGATAGAGGCAGCTCTGTTTTTGCCCTGATGGCCTGGAATAATTCCTAAACAGATTCTTGTAAATACTGGTTAGTTTAATTTCTTTTTAAAGTGATTGATGTGAGAGAGTCTATTATTATTTGCAGAGAAATGTTTTTGTTTCATGCAACAACCATAAAAAAGTTTATTTTAGATCAAAACAAGTCCTCACATATGAGAAATTGGAGGATATCCCAGATAATATTTGTTGTAAAATTAGTGGGCTGCTGCTTTGTTACAACAGTGAAAACGTACATCACTATCTCTAAATATTAGATGTAAACACTTTTAGAATTTCGACCATAGCACCTGTGCACCGTTAGTAGCCTGGCTAAAGAGGGTATGGCAGAGCTGAAAGTGAATCATTTAATCTCAAAGCTGTTCTGAACAGGGGCCCCCAAAAAAGTACTGGTCCAGGGCACCCAAACTCCTTAACATGTCCCTGCCACCACAAAGTCTGTCAGACGATATTGCCCTGAAGTAAAATAGGCAACATCATTAATTTATTATCAGTTCTAGTTTTTTTTAAACATAAGCCCGAGGTGTCCTAAACCCCCACTGCTTCAGGTAAGCAACTTATCGTACCACTAAGGAATTCTCAATTGGGTGTTCTTTCAGCGCCCTCTCTGTGGCCTTTCACCTTTCTCTTCAGATCCATAACTGGTTGGTGGGCAATTATCCCATTATAATGCTGTCTAAAACATTTGTTAATGGTTTCTAGAGAAGAATTGTTTCTCGTGTACCAACTCTGAGTTAGGGAGTGCTCAAAAAATCTATTAACACGGTCTCCCTTACAGTCACTGTTTTGGCTGAAAATGTCTGCAGAGTATTCAGCTTTGAGAGAAACTGCTATCAAAACTCTCTTCCCTTTCAGCTCGTCCTATTTCTGTGAGATTGGGTTCTCAGCACTTGCGGTATTAAAGACTAAGTACCATTCAAGACTGGATATGGAGCACAACCTGTGGATGGCAGTAGCAAAAATCCATCCAGAGATTGACAGTCTATGTGTATAAAAACCGGCACACCCGTCACATTTATGTTGGTGGTGTTATTATTAATCTATGTCCTGTATAAAGCAAAGCATCCTAGTAAAAAGAATTTGCGCACATTTTATCTTGGAAAATTGTGTTTTGAGCTGTGTAATAAGCCTTTGTCATTCCTCCACACCCATTCACATACCTGCAGTTTACTAAACACTCTTATTGTGTTGAACATTATTTGCCGAATATGGCCCGTGATATGCGCGTGGCAGTCGATTATGTAGTGTACCAGATTCCAGGGGCCCAACATCTAACAAAATTCAACTGGAGGGGCTCAACCTACACAAATTTGAAGACCCCTGCTCTACAGAGTGTTTAAACGACTTTATTAACATACAGATGTCTAGCTAGTAAAGGTGGTGTAGTGCCACTGGGCCCATTTATAAAACGTGCTATGGGATGGTTTATGTTTTACCCCCCAATTTGCATGTTTGAATACTTTTGGTGATAAGCGTTCCGGCAGACACCTGTTAAAATTAACCCCATGTATGGGTATAGTGGCGCTACTAGGAATGGTGGGGGTTTCTGTTTGATTTCGTACGGTTAAGCAAGGGCTGGGGTGGGGGAGGTGGGTATGTTGGTGATTAAAACAAAGACTTTAGTAACGTGCAGATGTCTAGCTACTGATGGTGATGTAGTACCACTGGGACCATTTATAAAGCTCCATATGGGATGGTATATGTTTTACCCGCAGATTTGCATGTTTTAATACGTTTTGGTGATGAGTGTTTCGGGAGACATCCGTTGAAATTAAGCCTCTGTATGGCTATAGGGGCGCTTCCAGGTTTGCTGGGGCTATTTGTTTTATTGCATAAAGTTAAGCAAGGGCGGGTGTGGAGGTGGTGTAGTGGTACTGGGACTATTTATAAACCGCCTTATGGTATGGTGTATGTTTTACATGCAATATTGCAGGTTTCAATACCTTTTGCTGAGGAGCGTTCCGGCAGATATCTGTTGAAATTAAGTCTATGTATGGCTATAGTGGCTCTAACGGGAGTGCTGGGGCTCGTTGGTTGATTTCGTAAGGTTAAGCAAGGGTGGGAGAGGTGGGTATGTTGCTGATTATTACACGGACATTTGTAACGTGCACATGTGTAGCTAGTAAAGGTGATGTGGGCCACTGGGTCCCTTTATAAAGTGCTCTATGGCATGGTATATGTTTTATCCTGAAATTTGCATGTTTTAATACCTTTTGTTGCTGAGCGTTCCGGCTGGATGGGGATGAGGGTGGTGTAGTGGCACTGGGCCCATTTATGAACCGCTTTATGGTATGGTGTATATTTTACTCGCAAATTTGAATGTTTTAATACCTTTTGGTGATGAGTGTTCCTGCAGACAGCTACACAAATCACACAAACATTTTTGTGGATAACAAATCTTCGTGCTGATAGACACTTTTGCACTGTGGTAGAAGGCTGCTAGCGTTGATGGCAAATTATGAAACTTGGTGGCATTGTAGATTTAAATGGAAGCTTGGACCATTTCTGTGTTACTATGGTGCAGTCAGGGCTTTAAGTGGGAAAATAAATTGGGGGTGCTCTAATAGGGGCGGGACAAACCTCTTAAAGGGGTGGGGGCTTTGCAAGTAGGGGCGTGGTCTAAATCAAGATAACTAGCACTGTGTGCTTAAGAAAATCCCCTCCAATTATCCGACGTTCGCAAAACACACTCTCTAAAGGATTTCCCTTCCTCCTACAACGTGGCTCACCTAGCATGATGCCTCCAGTTCTCAGTAGTGAGCAAAATGAGCATGCGCGCATCGATGTGCATGCTCTCACTGCAGTCCAATTTAAAAAAAAGAAAAATGACTATCTTTGCGAGGGCCGAAAATAGAGCCCGATAAGAGACCCGTTTCGAGGCCTCCTGAAAATAACCGCCGGTGCTCAGACTCGGCCCACTTAAAGTCCTGCATCCATCCATACTAAGCACTGCGCCATCCAACCATATTTCAATTCATGCATACATTCCTACCTACATACATACATACATCTGTCCCTACACTTATCCTAAGCATCTATCAGCCCACTCGCCTATGGTAAGCACTATGCCATCCATCCAGTCATACGCCCATATATCCATATACATCTGTCCCAGAACCAATCCTAAGCATCTATCAGCCAACCCGTCTATCCTAAGTACTGGTCCATGCATCCATTCATCCTTCCATCCATTCATACATCCATACATCCATCCATCTAGCTATCCGTTCATCCATCTGGCCATCCATCCACTCGCACTTTATTCAACTATCCGTCCTTATTTCCGGGCACCCTCCGCCCCGTTCCTAAATACCGCGTATTATACTCATCCACTCAGCCTCTTAAGGGGCTGGAAAGGCTGGCGATAAGCATTAACAGGCAGATGTTTCTGATAAAGAACAAGAAAGCTTTGAGTTGCTGTTTGTGGACCATAGTTCACCACCATTCTCTGGTGGTGTTTTCAACAAAGGTTGATCCAGCGAAAGATATGTAAAGCAGCTTTTTAGTGTTAGACGTTCATTTCGAAACATACCGTTTTGACCATTTCTATATAGGAACACTGCTTTAAACTGGCCATGACTGACACATAATGAATACCTGTAGTTGTTACATTTGAGAGAGTATACCAGACAGCTAATTTGGGGTGGTGAGAACCTGCACTTCTATATTTCCATGTGAAGCACAGTATAGGAATATAAAGGTAATTCTAAAGCTACTATCTTCGTATTTAAGAGGGGGTGTGAGAACAAAGGGGCATATTATCAAGAACGGTGTTAAAATTATCGCCGCTTTAGCGGTAGGAAACTGCCGCTAAAGCGGCGATAATGGGCTTGATAATATGGCCTTGTGAATTCCCATAGCAGCCCAGGTTCTGGTGTGAACCTGGGCTTCTATGGGAATTCAAAAGGGCTTATTATCAAGCTCATTATTGCCGCTTCAGTGGAAGGAAACTACCGCTAAAGCGGTGGTAATGGGCTTGATAATATGCCCTTGTGAATTCCCATAGCAGCCCAGGTTCTGGTGTGAACCTGGGCTTCTATGGGAATTCACAAGGGTATATTATCAAGCTCATTATCGCCGCTTTAACGGCAGATAATTTTAACGCTGTTCTTGATAAAATGCCCCTAAGTGAGCCAGGCAAAGTGTGTGTTTTCGTAGCACTAAAACAAGACACTGTGAAAGGTGAGAGCAGGGTCGTGCTGGAGTTGGCTACTTGTGGTCATCTCCAAAGGCACAACCAGAGCGAAATTTCAGGGGAGGCTAATTGTTTCAGCAATAGGCAGAGTGGGGATGTAGGGGCTCTAAAAAGGGGTGAAAAAGAACAGATCCTCATTTACAAGAAAATGGTCTTTTGAAGACCTGTGAAGTACTCTGGTGCAGCTCTGTGTGTGCACCTGGGAAGCTGTCTCAGGGAGTCCGGGGCAATGGGCGTTGCGCGCCTGGTGGTCTCTGCTAATCATGCCACGATGATGTTGCTCCTGCGCTGCAAAAAGAGAAGGGAAATCCTGAGAGAAAATGGCTCCCCTTAAAGGAGTTATTTTCTCCAACAACGCGACTCACCTGACATGATTGCGACAGTGTGAGCAGACGCTGACTGAGCGCTCTCCTGCTGCCCTGCAGCCCTGCGTGACACGAAATGACACGAAATGAAGTTTGCCTGCCGATTTTACAGAGTAATTAACTCTGAAATGAAAACCTGAAGCCGTAACTCATCCTATTCTTTGATCTTCTCCGAGACGGACATTATGTGGCACTACGGATGATACGAGCATTCCGTTTCCACGAGAGGTCTGAGGTCAGCAAGTTCGGCCAGGGAGACTGTTGGACTTGGCCCTTCTGGCAGGTTCACCCCTGAAACTTTTTGCTTTTTAACTGTGACTTGTGTTAGTGATTTTTGGTTTCTGCGCACTTTACCACTGTGTCCCAGGGTAAAGTGCGTGCGTGTAGTGAGGTTGGCATGCCCTCCCATAGGAATGCATGGAGGAATGTATGTGTCCCTAGTAGTTCCTGATGCGTGGGGAGTGCAGGTGCGAGTTTGGTATGTACGGACACGTGTGATAAAATGCTGCGCGATGATGTGTGCGGCGTGCATGTATCTAGTGTGGAAGTGCCATTTCTAGAAGTGGGCACTTCTGTGTGCAGTGTGAAATGAGTGCCTTGTCTGGTGATTGGCTGGCTGAGGTCAGGTGACGGGCTAGGGAATCCCCGGAGTCAGGAGGAGTCACCCAGTGGTGAATAGGGAGATCAGCAGCTAGATGGGTGGGAGGAGTACACCTGGGTCCTGAATAGGGCTGGGTTTTCCCCACACAATGCTGGCTCCGCCCCCTGTGGTGCGACTGATGACCCTGGCCTGTGCTGTGAATAGGGAGAGGGGCTGAGCAAAACAAAGTGCTCAGGAACCAGTTGTATCTGGTTCGCCCCTTCCCTGCACCCTTGAGACAAAGGGATTTGGTGTATAAAAGAGGGGCTGTGACCCCATGGAAATGTTCTTGTTCTGACTTGAATCTGCCAGGGGCGTGCTGCTGCTGGGGCCCAGGGGAAGGCTTGCCTCCCTGGGCCCTGCCCAGCCCCAGGATGCCTGATGGACTTCAGGGACTTTTGCTTCTAGCGCCTGGTTCTCCCTTGGATCCTGACAGAGGGGGGCTTGCTGCTGGTGGGGCCCAGGAGGGACCGCCATGGGGGCCACCTCCCTGCTGGAGGGCCCTGTGTGCTGGCCCCTGGGCCCTGCTTTGCCCCCGGATGCCTTTAGGACCTTTTGGACCTTTTTGCTGGTCCTTTAAGCCTTCTAGCGCCTGGGAGCGCTGAAATCGGGCACCTGACGGAGCACTGGAGCTCTGCAGCAGGCTGCTGCCTATTGCCTGAGGGAATCCCCACTGGAGGGATTCCCCCAAGGGGGTGAGCAGGGGTTATCTTTGGCGTGTAACTTCCCAGCCCTGACTAGAGTGGTGGTTTCTGCCTGGCTTTGGCGCAAGCCCTAGCCAACCAGAAATCGCCATTTCTAACACCCTCGGACTATTCAGATTATTCAGACTCTCTGATTGCCTGTCATACCCCTGTCACCCCCAGCCCGCCTGCCCGCCCGCCCGCTACTCCACGTACAGCCCGGACTTGGATTTGGACTCTGATCGACTGGTGGAGGTGGAGGTGAGGAGCGGGGGTGCAGTGCGGCGTGTGTTGGCGTTGTTCACAACGATGCTCGTGGGGATCATGTGGATTAACACTGCTTCTTGCTCTGTCAATGTGCAATGTGCAGTCAAGGATTAAAAAAACGACAAACGATGAATAAGACTGCTTCTTGCTCTGTCAGTGTGCAATGTGTCAATGTGTCAATGTGCAATCAACGATAAAAAACGATAAAAACAATAAAAGACGATAAAAAAGACTGCCAAACCTCTAATTCACAGCCTGTCACTGAGTGCTTGAACAATGCTTGAATGTTGATAGCAAACTCATAACAACCTGCTACAACTCGCATTTAAAGCACTCAATCACAAGACATTGAAGCTAAAAGTTAAGCTCTTTGCTCACCCCCGTTTGACCTTGCTGCTTGCTGCTTGCTTCGAGTGGATCGGGTCTGCTGGGAAGGAGAGGCTCTGTTCTCAGCCTTGATCTCCACTGCCAATCACCTGTCTAGAGATTTCCACAGAGGTTTTAAGCGGTGGGATGCTAAAAAAACGGCCACTATTCTTAAAGAGATACAGCTCACAAGCTCAGGGGGGCCTCAGTGGAAAATCCAGGAGCAGTGCACTAGGTGCCTAAGGGTGTCTGGACAGAAGCGGATGGTGGGGAGAGACATCAAAATTGCCGTGTTATGTGCCACGAGGGCCGCAGCCGGGATTAAGGCGACTATTAAGTGCGTACAAGGCATTAGGCGGCGGGCACAAACAAAACAGACAAAACAGTCAAACCAAAATCTTGAAGGCGCCGCAAACTGATTCAACCCTATGTGTAAGGGTAACGGCAAAATACATGAGCGGCATATTACACTGTGCACTTGGAGTGTGTTAGCCGTATTAAACCCGGCATATTCAGGGCAGGCATCAACCACTCTGCAATCAGTTCAGATTATTGCAAGTGAGGAGAGCAAGAAGACCGGACACCCTACAAGGCGAGAAGAGACAGGGACAGGGAAAATGAATGAGACCGCCACAGAGAAAGCGGGGAATGGACTAAGTGAGTTACGGGATCAAAATGTGGTGCATGACCTATCTATGTCGCGATCGAACACCCCGGGGGTCATGAGTGCCCAAGGGGTTGAGGAACTTGAAGTCGAAGTTGAACCTAATGATAATGATAAGATGCAAGACGCACTAGAAGCAGAAGCAGATAATGCGGATGATGCTAATATTAATGCTCATTCATTAAAACTAACGCAGCCATTGCAGCCAATGCAGCCAATGCAGCAACGACGAGAGACTAGAGGAACTAAAGCCAAAGAAATCAAAAATAAAGACCAAGTACAAGACAGGGATAAAGACAAAGGGAAAGATAGAGAAAAGGACAAGGCAAAGGAGAAGGAGAAGGAGAGAGGTAACAAGAGAGGCCTAGAGAAAGAGAAAAATAAAGAGAAAGAGATAGATAAGGACAAACTGAAAATGATGAGCTGCAGAGAGCAACAGGGGGACTACGAAAAACCTAAAAAAGGTGACAAATACGCAGTCAAAGGTAATACTACAGAACTAGAGAAAAAGAAAGAAAAATGCAAGGAGCGATATAAGGAAAAAGAGAAGGATTTTGAAGATACTGAAGAGATGGAACTAATGATGAAAAAAGCAAAACGGTTACAAGCCATCAAAGATTTGAAAGCAAATGCAAAAGCGACCTCGACAGGGCAGCCAACTATTTCACAGTCAAGCATACGGAATATCTTTAGCCCATTACCCAAAGGGTCAAGTAGTGTACTAGCAGTCCAGGAATCAACGATACAGAATGGGGAAAATCAAAAACATACTCTGGGGATGAACACTCATGGAAATCTGAATTCCCCCCCAGATACAGGGCCTTCGCTGGAAACTGTTTCACACTCACCTTCACATTCAGAAGAATCTGATGCAGACATTTATGAAACGGGCATTTCGACTTCTAGTGACACAAGCAAAACTAATAAAGGCCAAGACCAAGACCAAGACCAAGGTGTCTCAACTCAAGAAATATCCAGCTGCTCGGGCATAAGGAAATCGAGCGATCCTGGGCAAGAAAGTACGTCAAGGAAAAAACTTGAAACAAGAAAAATAAGGAATAAAAGATTAAATAAATCTACCTATGAAGAAACCACCGATCAAGGAAGTAATCCTGAACCTAGTAATCCTCGGAGAACCCCAAAACCCCAAAAATCAAAGGAAAAAATAGTGGCTCAAGAAATTGGTGAGGACTCAACTGGGGACATCTCTCAATATGATGAAGCAGGAGAATCAGATGAGCCGTCTTTGAGAGACATATTAAGCTAAATCAGGAAACTTCATAACGATGTTAAAATGGACACTCAAAGAAATCATTTAGCCATCCAAAAGTTGCAAGGTGCTGTAAGTAAGGTGGGCAGCACATGTCCAGAGATATCGGAAAGGATGGTGTCAGTTGAAACACGAACTGACCACCTGGAGAATTAGGTTGCTTACCTACAAAGGCAAGAAAAGAAGCAAGAAGATATTATACAGGATTTATTGATAAAGGTTGAGGATCTGGAGAACAGATCAAGACAAAATAATCTGCGAATTTTGGGGCTTCCTCAGGGCGTTGAAGACAATGACCCAAGGGGGTATGTAATTAGACTTCTTAAATCAGCCCTTCCTGAACTGCAAAACTGGGAACTAGAGAGAGAAGTTCAACGAGCCCATCGGTTCCCCCTCACTCAATCCAAGAAAACACAGAACCAATCTAAATTTCCAAGGGCAATGTTGGTGTTCTTTGGAAATTTCTTACTCCGAGATTCTATCTATGACTTAGCGCGCCCTACAAGCAAGAGAGAATACAATGGCACCATATTCTTTGTTCGACCAGATTTTGCTTATGCGACGGTTGAAAGGAGGTGGAGGTTGAGGCAGCTATCCTCCCCTTTTGAGCAGATTGGCACAAAGGTATTCCTACAGAACCCTGCCAGATTGAAGATAATTTTTAGGGGTTCAACCCGCAGCTTTACGAGTGAAATACAGGCTGAACGTTATCTCAGAGAAATCTCAGAGACTGTAAAGAATAATACCGGCAAATGATCAGGATCCTTCCTTTTTTTATATGAAGTAGTGCTTTCACAGACTTTCTCCCTTTTAAGGGGGAAAAAAGAGAGGGGGGAGGAAGGGGAAGGAAAAAGAAAAAAACAAAATACACGTGGGGCTGGGGGGTGGGGGGGATGCACTGAGGCGCCGTGATCAACCGACGCCCACACCTGGATCCGGTTGGACCCAGGATGCCTCAAGGGGTAATGCCTCAAGGGGAGGTAAGGGGGGGAGGGGTGGGTGGGTCTTTGGGGGAGAAGAGGGGGGAAAAAATCATCATCAGAAAAAGAAAGGAAACAGAAATGGGGGGAAAAAAGAAAAGTGATGCACATAGTCACAATTAATGTATGTGGTTTAAATGATGCAAGAAAAAGAAGGGATTTGAAAGAATATTTTAGAACACCGCAAGCTGACTTAATCTGTGTTCAGGAGACGCATATAGAGATCTCGCAGAAATATCTACTGGAACAACTGGGGTATAAAGTATTGAGTATACGACTCAGGGCACTAGAACACGCGGGGTTGCAATATTAGCATGTGGAAAAAAGATTACATTAAAAAAACAACAGGTAGATAGACATGGTCGGTGGGTCTTAGCGGAGTGCCAGATTCAAAATTTTAACTTTATTTTATGCTCTATTTATGCACCAACAGTTGATGACCCGGAAACTTTTATCCATATAAATTCTCAATTACCCAACTGGCCTCTCCCCATAATATTATGTGGCGATTTAAATATAAATTGCCTTAACGGGTTGTGGAAAGACAATCCTGCAAGATTTATTGGTAAAAAGAAGAAAACCCACAGAGCGCTGATACAGCTCATGCAGGACAATGGGTTGATCGATATTTGGGAACATATAAACGGAGGGGGAGGCTGCACATACTATTCTGCCCCCCATAAAACTCTAGCCCGGCTAGATTATTTTTTGATTTCCCCCTCGATGATACCGATGGTGAAAGTTAAAAAATGCCTAGATTGATGTCAGATCACAACCCGCTCTCCATGGAGATCTCTATACGATATTCACAGAACAGTATAAATAGCTGGACCTTTGAGAGAGCTTTGCTACAGGGTGTAAATTATGTTACTCACATGGAAATTTGGTTAAAAGAATTTCTGGAAAACAATAGGGGCACAGCGTCACCGCAAATAGTGTGGGATGCTATGAAGGCAGGTATTAGGGGGGAAGCCTTAAGCTATTCTCTTAGATGGAGTAAGCGAGAAAAAGAAGCTATAGAGAAGAAGATAAATCTAGTAGCAAAGCTAGAGGAAGAACTGGTAAGAAGTATAAGAGAGAAAGAGGATGTGACAAAAGTAATGCAAAAATTAGCTCTGCCTAAAGCAGCAGTGGGTGAAGTATATGCTGAAAAGGCAGCTGGTAAATATTTGGCTAGGAGGGAAGAGCAGCATAAATATAGCGAACAGGTAGGATGAATCCTAGCGACTAGAACCCGGCAGGCGGCCACTCAGGGGCAGATAACAGAAATGACTACGGAGGCAGGAGCAAAAGTAAATACACGAAAGGAAATCTGTGCTGGATTTCAGAATTTTTATAAGAAATTATACAGCCAGAATAATGGGGATCCAGATGTAGCGGAAATTGAGGAATATTTAGATTCTGCCTCCCTAGATAAGTTTACAAAGGAGGACAATAACTCCCTTGAGATCAACTTTACCCCAGAAGAAGTACAAAGAGCCTTTAAGGATCTCCCATCAGGGAAAGCAGTGGGACCTGACTTAATACCGTTAGAATTTTATAAGAAGTTTTTTCTAACCTTAGAAGCAGACATTAATCGACTCATGGTTTTAATACAGAACGGTGCTGCCCCTCCGGAGTCTTGGGGAGAAGCTTCAATGGTGGTGTTTCTAAAAAAGAATAAAAGCTCTACCGATCCTGGGTCATATAGACCAATCAGCTTAATGAATAGCGATACTAAGGCCTATTCTAAAATCTTGGCAAACAGGCTGAGCTTGGTAATTGGGAAGATAGTTTCACCCTGGCAGCACGGGTTTATACCGGGGAGGGGCACTGCCGATCATATCAGAAGGATATTCGCGCTGCTGGACGATAGTACTGCCTCACGAGACCCTATGTCCTTAATATTGCTGGACGCTGAAAAAGCTTTCGATAGGGTCTCGTGGGGTTTCCTTTGGGCAACAATGTATAAACATAATTTTGGGAAAATATGCATAGGAGCATTAAAAGTCCTTTATAGAAGTCCGAGCATTAGACTGAGAGTGGGGGGGAGTTGAGCGAGGCAATAAAAATTGAGCGTGGGACTAGGCAAGGATGCCCCTGCTCCCCTCTACTATTCGCCTGTTATATAGACTCATTTATTAGACACATAAAAAAAAAAAAAACATCTGTCCAATAGTGCTGAATGGATATGAGACCAAAATATTGGGATACGCAGATGACTTAGCAATTACATCATCAATACCAATAATAGCGATAGGGGAAATCGAGAATGAGGCTAAAAAATACAGACTTCTGTCAGGGTATAAATTAAATCAAGGAAAAACACAAATAGTTGTAAATCAATTTGCTGCGATTACGATGAGAGAGTTGTAGAGTCCGTGGTTTATTTGGGAGTTACTATAACATCCGACCTATCTAAGGTTGTGGAGGAAAATCTGACCCCAGTAATCAAAAAGGCAAAATTAGACTTAGATAGGATGGACAATTTACGCTTAACAATGATAGGCCGCTGCAATGTTATAAAGATGCTGTTTTTGCCCAAGATTTTATATTTATTCCGTACAATTCCTTTATCATTTTCTAATAATTGGTTTAAGGAAATAGAGGGGATTTGTAATCGCTTCATATGGGCTAAGCGCAGAACTCGCAGAGCCATAAAGATGATGGCACTTTCTAAAGACCGGGGGGGCCTTGCAGTACCTGACTTTAAGGCATATTATTTTGCGTCAGTCCTTCAGTATTGTAAAGGACTCCTCGGCGGGAATACGAAAGACATCTGGAGGGGTAGTGTTGGCATTCCGGATATATATGATCTCCTGGTTTTGGACTCTAATAAGGGACTTCTCACATTCAAGGAGTTAAACTACTACAAAAGAACAAAGTTCAAGCTGTTGGGGGCGGCCATCTCAGTTTGGTCAATAATCCGGAAGAAAATTAAATTAGGGAGAATGAATTTCTATACCCCTTTATATATGAATGAACTCCTCCCAGAAGTATTCCATGATCAAGTGATGAGGCGGTGGGATAATCTCGGGGTTGGTACAATTGGAGATATCACGGATCAGTCAGGGTTAATATCATTTGAAAGGGCGCAACAGCTATATAATTTGGATCGGAGAGATTTTTTTAAATACTTACAGATAAGATCAGTTTTGCAGAGGAAACAGGCAGGTAATTGTAAGTATACTAGGGTAGATCTGATGGCATTTGTTCGAGATGATGAGGGATGTTCAATCTCTCAACTTTATGGTGCATTGTGCGAGTATAATGAGGATGATAGAGGAAAAGTATTTGATAAATGGAGAACTAAATTAGATCTAGTCGGGAATGAGGGCGAAAAATCACTTCGGCTTGGAAATTCTGTCTTGAAGGTTGCAAACCTGCAAGCACAATACTATAAGACCTTGCATGAACTATATTATACACCATATAGAATAGCTCGCTGGGGTGGTACGATTGGGATCTCCTGCCCAAGATGTCAGAGTTTGGAGGCAGACACGATACATATGTTTGCAGCTTGCCCTAATTTAGATCCCTGTAAACTAGCTATGGAAAATTTCTTTAAAGATGAATTGGAGATTTCGATTAAGTTAACTAATGAGATTATGGTTCTTGGGGTGGCAAAGGAGGGACAGGAGGTACCCCATCAAGAATTTTTGTTTATTGCAATGACGCTGAGCCGGCTTTGTATCGCAACGGTATGGAAAGACTCTAAACCCCTTTGTTTCAACAATGGCTCTCAAAAGTATTAGCTATCTACACCCTAGAGAAATCTTTATATGAAAAAAAAGGAGTGAATGCAAGACAGCTTGGGAAACGGGTATGGGCCCCAGTTGAAGAATGGAAACTTAAATTAGAAGGTTAATCTAAAAGGGGATAGGTACATGCTCCCTTTGTCAGGACTAAAGTTGGCGTTGAAATTGCTCGACTTTTACTTTTATGTTTCTTTACTTTTATTTTATTTGGGTTTTTTTCCCTCCATTTTCAGATCTTTCAATTTTTCTTTTTTCGGTAATTATAATTAAATTATGTATTGTATCATGTTGTTTATTTTAAGAGACTAAGCCTTAATTGAAGGATTTCTGTTGTATTAGATATATATGTCAAAGCAACTAATTGTTTACACTTCATTTTTCTGATGATGAACAATAAAAATAATTTTAAAAAAATAAAGCGGCGATAATGGGCTTGATAATATGCCCTTGTGAATTCCCATAGCAGCCCAGGTTGTAGTGTGAACCTGGGCTTCTATGGGAATTCACAAGGGTATATTATCAAGCTCATTATCGCCGCTTTAACGGCAGATAATTTTAACGCTGTTCTTGATAAAATGCCCCTAAGTGAGCCAGGCAAAGTGTGTGTTTTCGTAGCACTAAAACAAGACACTGTGAAAGGTGAGAGCAGGGTCGTGCTGGAGTTGGCTACTTGTGGTCATCTCCAAAGGCACAACCAGAGCGAAATTTCGGGGGAGGCTAATTGTTTCAGCAATAGGCAGAGTGGGGATGTAGGGGCTATAAAAAGGGGTGAAAAAGAACAGATCCTCATTTACAAGAAAATGGTCTTTTGAAGACCTGTGAAATACTCTGGTGCAGCTCTGTGTGTGCGCCTGGGAAGCTGTCTCAGGGAGTCCGGGGCAATGGGCGTTGCGCGCCTGGTGGTCTCTGCTAATCATGCCACGATGATGTTGCTCCTGCGCTGCAAAAAGAGAAGGGAAATCCTGAGAGAAAATGGCTCCCCTTAAAGGAGTTATTTTCTCCAACAACGCGACTCACCTGGCATGATTCCTTCACTCCTCAGTAGTGAGCAATGTGCATGCTCTCACTGTCTCACTGCAGTCCAATAATACAAAAAAAACAACGGACTACCTTTGCGAGGTGAGAAAATAGAGCCCCATAGAGATCTGTTTTGAGGCCCCCAAAAATAAACTGCCGGTGCTCAGACCCCCACAGACCGCCCCCCACTTAAAGCTTTGGGTACAGTGTTATGTTTGCAAAGTTGTAGATAAAATTGTTAGACTAATAATGGTAATTTTTCTGTGTGCTGTTTGGTTGATAATATCATCATAGATTACAATTTTAAAAAATATTATCTATAAAGTTGTCTGCGGTGGATTGCAGAGGGAGTGCTGTGGAGTGGTGGAGTGCGGCAGAGAGATGAAAAGTAGGAGATAGTGCAGTTACATATAAATTGTAAAGGTGTATGTAAATAAAATACTTGCTGTATGTTCCATGGCAGTACCCGTCATCCTAGTGCTCCCCTGCCCTGCTCCATCACGTTGCAGCACTGCCTCTGGAAGCCATCAGTAGAACTTATGTAATTGTAAGCTATTATTTTAATATATTGAACAGATGTAAAAAACTACTGAATTTTTTTTTTTTTCAGAAAATAATTTCGTTTGGATTAAAATTTGAAAATGCCTAGAAGAACTGAAAAGAAAAGGAAATAGAAAAAAATATATATTTGAAGAAAAGGAAGATTTTCAATTAGAAAAAAATAAGAGTACTACACAAACAGTTTCTTCTGGTAAAAACACTAGACAATTTCTGAAAAAAATATTACGAACATTTAATGAAAATAACATCACACAAAGGAAAAAGAAGAATTTTTCAAGTAAGGAGAAGCAGACTTCAATTTCAAATACCAGGAGAAGAAAACATGATAAAGAAACAGTATCTGTTACCCGGAGACAAAAACCATTTCAAGAAATTCATCAGAGACTTTTTCGAACTAGAGTGATTCAGAATTTAATGAAAACATGCTGCAAATGTAAAAAGAAAGTGCTGCAATTCAAACAGAAGCAGCGTATTGAAATTATAGTGGATACTGCTTTCACTTTAAAACAAAATGTATTCCTTTTGATTTTGAAGAGGATCAAAGTGTTGGATAAAATAATCAAAGTGTTAAAAGAGGAAAGTAGAAGAAAAAGACTTGTGAATAGAACCAACTTTTGCAAAATCTTTAGTGGTCATTGGAAACATACTTCTACTAGTGAGCCTTTTTTTAATGAGGAAAGTTACTTCCAAGAAAATAGTTTACGATTTGCAGTTGATACTGGAGGTCGTTGCTACGAAGTTCAGGATGGTTGTCTCCTTCCAAAAGAGGAATTGGTTGGTAAAAGTGCAGAAGAGTTAATAGCTGAAGAAGTGCAAGGGAAACGTACACAAGCTCCTGTGTATAAGTGGGGTTGTAGAGGTATTTGTAGTATTCAACAGGAATCTATTGATATAATGCGAAATTTGCTACGAGAATATACACAGAAAAGTATTAAACAGAAGATTAAGTTGTTACAAGGACTAAATCCATGTAATTTAAGAAAATATACTGAGAAGCATGGGCATTCTCTGGCTTGTCTTTCAAAGAAAGTGTGTAAAAGTGTTTTTCATCACTTGAGGATGTTAGCAGTACACCATTCAGAAATGCGGAAGTTTGTAAGGAAACTGTACTATGTAAAAAGTCCTGCATTATGTTTAAGTGACTGAATACAGGTCTTTTACATGGTTCTTTATAAGATGTTCCAAAAAAAATTATAATATTGAAAGGCAATAATTTGGTTCAGAAGAGCAGTCCATAGAAAGTGAAAGTTTGACAATTACAGATGTTGAAGGAGATGGGAAAGTGATTAGCACTGATCTGTTTGAAGAAGAAATTGGAAAGTTTAATGTAGTGTGCTCTGAAATACCAATTTATGTTTGTGTTTGTTGTCGACGTACTCATTATAAAAGTCAAACTAGGAATGTTGATTTGTATTTGAAAAGTGAAAAGGAGAACTATAGTAAGTGGGAAGAATTTGCAACTTGTTGGTGAAGGTCGATTTGAGTTAGGTAGTGATCAACGTATACGTAAATATTGTTACAACAAATTCGAAGAGAACAAAATGCCTACATAATAACTTAGAATTAGTGGCTATTCCGGAGGAACTGGCAGAATTGAATACATTTGAGTCGGTTCTAATTCAATCTGTTCATCCTTTTCAAACTATAATTCGGATGGAGCCTAAAACAGGTAAACTGCCACCAACAGACTTGCAAAGAGGGCTGAAAGGAAGAGTGGTGTCCCTACCTTTGGATTTTAAGAAAAATATTGAAACTATTGCTGGAGAGAAAGAGGAAAATGAGGCAGTAGTCATTCTAGTAAATGGTGTAAAAACAAAGAGTCGGAAAATATGGCAAGAATTTGTGGATGTTAATAAAGTTGAAAAGGCTATCTTATATCTTATAGAGAACAATATTTATTGCAAAACTGTAAATATGGACGAACAGGTGATAAGTTTAGAAGATCAATGTGAAATTTCAAGTGGTCAAATAGAGAAAGTGGACAAGTCAAGGACTGAAGAGATTTATGAACACTACACAATATGTCCTTTGCATGCAAAAGAAGTAATAGGAAGCAGCATTGAGTTATTTCAAATGAAAAAAGCACAGGGAACTCCAATGAGTGTATTGGAAAAAAGCTTGGAAGCTTGTTGTTTTCCACAGCTGTTTCCTACTGGAGAAGGTGGACGATATGATGACCGACCTGTACGGATTCCAGCTTCAGAATATCGGTCAACAAGATTATATTCTGAAGATCCTAGATTTCGACAGTGCATTTCATACATATTTCACCTTTTGTTTGAAAGTGATCTATCTTCTCTGTCGTATGCAGTGAACCACATACTTAAAACTGGAGTTCATCAATCACTTCTTTCTGCGAAAGAATTTGTAGAAAAAGTTCAAGAAACAGATGAAAATTTAAGAAGGACAGTTAATCAATTTGATGGCATGTCAACGTGGAACAAATGAGTGCGCCAGAGGCATTCCGGGGAGCAGCAGGGTGTGCGACTAGCCCTAGACAAGTGCCTCGCGGAACCCGCGTCGCGGGTCCCTCTTCGAGGGGTGTGCTGTCCTGGACCTTTGGACCCTGGAGTTGTTTCCTTGCCAAAGCGGAGCCTGCAGTGGGTGTGAGTGCACGTGGGCAGGGCTGCGAGCTGCGGGACCGGGACTACCTCTCCCAGGAGTCCCCGCCAGCCCTAATTACAATCATCTGGGCCGCTCTCCCTGCCTGCCCCGCCCCACCAACGAATTGAAAACCTTTGGGACTCCGTTATACTTTGGGACGCCTGGCTGACCTGTTGGTGCGTGTGGAGAACTGCTGCCCCGACTGCTGCTTTTCCTTGCAGTGCCTCGCGGAACCCGCTTCGCGGGTCCCGCTTCGAGGGGTGTGCTGTCCTGGACCTTTGGACCCCTGGAGTTGTTTCCTTGCCAAAGCGGAGCCTGCAGTGGGTGTGAGTGCGCGTGGGCAGGCCTGCGGGACCGGGACTACCTCTCCCAGGAGTCCCCGCCAGCCCTAATTACAATCATCTGGGCCGCTCTCCCTGCCTGCCCCGCCCCCACTAACGAGAGTCTATTTTTTCAATCTGTTATTCCCGCTGCGCGGGAGCGCACACGGGAGCGTCCCGGGAGAAGCCCGGGACAAGGGCGGGACCGTCTGTGGCCGTCAGAGGCCGGAGTAGGCCGGGCTGGGCCTACTCTCTTGGGTCGTCCATTCGACCCCTGGTCCTATTTACTGTCACAGCCCCTTGCCGATTATAATCCATCACTCACATTATGCCGTCTCCGGCAAGGGAGAGTACCCCATTGAAGCCGGGAGGAGTTAAAAATAGGACCCTAGAGAATTATTTCTCCCGGGCGGCGGGGGAGGGGGACAAAGAGTGCAACCTGTCCCGGTTAAGGGCAGAACGGAGACGCTCAATAGATAACTTGAAAAACATCCCCCTTGGAGAACAACCCACTACGCCCAGGGAGGAGTTGTCCCTAATAGATGAGGTCCCACTCCTGCTGAGGGATTGTATAAACACTCCACCAGTTGCAGCCATGAGCATAGTCCCAGCTACCAGTCCAAGCCCTACAAGGGTGACCATTGATCTAGTCTCCCAACCCTCCCCAGCCTCTAAGGCTAGGAAAGCTAAACCCAAGCCAGTCACCACACAAGGAGCACCGGGGCGCCCTCCTAATAAACGTAGGAGGAAATCGAAGGGAGCCCAGGGAAGGAGTAAACCCAAGATCTCTCACTCGGACTTTGGGAAATCTTCAAAACCCCCCCGTATTAGCAGCAAAATTACCGGCTGAATCACACCCCAAATCTATTGCCCGGGAGGATCTAGCTCCCGCCCTGATAAAAGACATAGGAACTAGTACCGCTAATGTCCCCCTCTCTGTTGTCCCGCTTGGAAACCTGGAATTCTTGCTAAGGTCTCTATTACTACCGATTAGCGAGAGTATAAAAAAGATTGAGATCAGACTAACTATTCTGGAGGCCACACTAGGTAGTCTGAAAATCCCGGCTGGTCAACAGAGAAGGCATCTAGAATCTACCCCCGCCACAATAGCCCCTCAACAGCCTGTAAATAGTGCAGCAAACTTAGTCCCTCCACAAACCGCAAACGCGGCGGCCCCGCAAAAACCCCTAAGGCCCAAGCCTGCACCAACTAAGCCCCTTAACTCTAACATGCCTACTCCTCCTTCAGGCCCTGTTCATCCGGCACAGCCGGTAGATAGTACCACACCGACTCCCCTAATGAAGCTTCCCTTGAGACCACGCAGACCTAACCTACCCCCAGAGACTAATGATTTCACTGTAGTCATGGCGGGTGTCCCCCCACTCGAAGAAGGTGAAACTGAGGATTTTTGTGCCCTGAAAAGTAGGGTTATTAAGTGGTTAAACATAAATAGACCCCTCCCGACACACCTTAATAACGAAATCATAATGGTAAGAAGGGTGCCATGGGTGGGGAGAACATACAAATCTATTATAGGGGACTGCATATTGGTGAGTTTTAGGGACACAGGAACCGTGTCCTACATATGCCAAGGGAAGAGTAGATCCAGAGAATCCACTATCCAAACCCTTCGTGTATCTTTCTTTTTCCCCATTATTCCAGTCCCATTGCAGCCGCCCCAAATTCATGACAACTGGGAGAGGGTTGGCAGGAGGGGGAGACACTGGGCATTCAACCCTAGGCCACTATTTGGCCGACCAGAACCACCCTTGTACACCTATAACAGGTTTAATTGCCTGAACGGTCTAGAGGGGGTGGATTGACAAACAGTTAATGTCCTCCAGGGTTACATGGATAAGGGCGTTTTGGTAGAGGTGGTGGAGGAGCAAAACTCTCAGGCTCAGCAAACTCTACCGAGTGGTGTGGGGAATTCCATGTTTGCTGAACCTAACGCTACAGCCATAGAATGTATAGGAGGGGGACATGGGCTGGCTACGCAAGGGTCAATACAGGAGATACCATCAAGGCCCTGGGGGGTTCAAGACGGAGGGGAGAGGGAGTGAGATTCATCTCCTGGAATGTAGCAGGCATAGCAGGCAAATTTAATAACAAGGAATGGGTTGATTTTATTAGAAAATTTCAAGTCATATGTGTACAGGAGACATGGGCCTTGGTGAATAATTACCATCTACAGGGGTACAAGTGTTTTTTTGTCCCCGCCCGAAAATCCAGATCAGGGAGAGCAATGGGCGGTTTGTCCATCTACGTAGATTTAGACCTCCCAGGCTCCTGGTCCTCCCCAGATTGGAACTCACATGGGATTCAGGTAGTTCGGTTCCTTGGAAAGGGGTTAAGATTTTCTGTTTTTAACATCTATAACACTGAGATAGTAAACAGCCATATCCCGCTACTAGCTGAACTAGACCATAGGCTGGGACAAGAAACAACATTCCAAAATAAGGGGCCGCCGCACGGGCTGCTTTTAGTGGGAGACTTTAATTGCCATCTCTGTCCGGCACTGGTCAAGGTAAACACAGACTGGTCACAATGCCCAATGGAGAAGGGGCCGCATTTTTCTCATACGCCTACTGGGTTGGCTCTTAGGTAACTTCGGCTTAAGTACGACTTAGAGCATACCATTAATATGATGGACCCACAGTCGGATGGTACACTTCTACCAACTTTCAAGGGCAGGGGTTGCTCATCTATTATAGATTATATTCTGGCCTCGAGATCCCTGATAAACAAAATAATCAGTGTAGGGATAGATTGGAGCAGTTTCAGTGACCACAATCCCCTTGTTTTGATGCTCTCGTATAGGGTGGGTGCTGGAACTAGAGTCCACCGCTCAATTGAGGAGAGGGTCACAGATCAAGGTAGGAGACTGAAATGGTCCAAAATAGATGGGGTAAAGTTTTATAAAACTTTGGGTGACAAGGGCCTACTGGCCATTAACGACTGTCTAGACCTAGAAGTCCAGGGACCAAGGGTACTGGAAGCATTTGACCAGATCGCTAACATGGTCGATGGCCTACTTAGGACCAGTGCGCCCACACGTAATCTGGTAAATCCCCGGTGGTTTGATAAAGACTATTCTAAGGCATTGAGGGAGTTGAAATGCTCCCTTAAGCTAAAACCAAGGGACCCTCAAAAAATCAAGGTATGCAGAGAAAAATATAAAAAAGAGACCAAAAGGAGGAAACTTGCCCTGCAGGCAGAAGCTTGGGCAGACTTAAGAGAGGCAGGCGAAAGAAGGGATCTAGCGGGATTTTGGAGAATCATTAATAAACCGACCTTTCAAGAAAATGATTCCCCAGAGATAGGGGTTAACATCCTCCCGGAGCAGTGGGTCACACACTTTAGGGGTCTATATAACTATGAGCCCGGTATCCATGTAGAGTCACCCGTAACCACAAGTCAGGTTCCCTCGGTAGTATTCAATCTTAAGGAGATTACTGCAGGGATGGAGGGTCTGACTAAAAATAAAGCCCCGGGGCCGGATGGAATTCCCCCTGACCTGTTTCTTAGTAATATAGAACTATGGGCCCCGCTGATGACCAGGGTCATAAATACTGCGACCACTTGTGGCCTGCCGCCATCCTGGTCTAAAGCGATCATCGTGCCAATCTTCAAAAAGGGCAATAGGGATGACCCCAAGTGCTACCGGCCCATTTCCCTGATTGACGTATCGGCTAAACTTTTGGGTAGGGCAATCCTCAACAGACTGTCTGAGTGGACCGAAGAGAATAACATCTTCTCGGACACTCAATACGGGTTTAGGACAGGGAGGTCCACCAGTGACCAATGCCTGAACCTTTACATGCTGACTGCCAAATATACTCTGGCCAGTGATGAACCCATTTATATGGGATTCATGGATCTGGCAGCAGCATTCGATCACGTCAATAGAGGAAAGCTGTGGGATATGATGTCAAGCATGGGGATTGAGAGTGGTTTAATTACCATATTAAGGGAATTACACAGCGACACCACGGCCAAGGTTCGATTTAATAGGGAGGGAAGATTGTCTGACTCTTTTCCCTGTAAGAGTGGAGTCAGACAAGGTTGCATTCTTGCCCCTTTTTTGTTCTCCCTTTATATCAATAACCTGGAGCAGTTCCTTTTGGGCTTAAAGGCAGATTCCCCAAGGGTCGGGGCGCGGCATATTCCTGTTCTGCTTTACGCAGATGATGCGGTTCTGCTTGCACACACACCCCGAAGCTTACAAATCCTGATAGACGGGTTTGTTAGGTTCATGAGTACACTGGATCTATCTGTCAACCTGGGCAAATCATATGTACTCCTGGCCGGCAAAAAACCTTCCTGTAAATTTACTTATACAATAGGCACCCATACTTTAGAGGAGGTCAAAACGTTCTCTTATCTTGGAGTAACCTTTGATGGTGTTTTACAGTTTAACTCTCTAGTGGCGGAACGTTGTAGCAAAATGATTGCCTCTAATGGGGCTATAGCTGGATATGGCAGGAGGCTAGGTAGATGGAGCCCGGAACAGGTGATGAACTTGTATGGCTCCGTATCATGCTCCAAAGTAATCTATGGGGCAGAAGTATGGGGCTTTGTGAACACCACTAGAATCCAACAGGAAGAAAACAAATATCTGAAATCTATCCTGAGGGTACCACCAAGTACCGCTGGAATCATAGCTCATAGGGAGCTAGGGAGACCATACTTGGATGACCTGTTAAAACTTAGGCCAATTGTGGCCTGGCTAAAAATATGGGTTAATCCAGATGCGCATCTAAGCAGAGAAATTTTATTGGACTGCTTAGATAGGACCCATTGTATGCGCATCCCCTGGCTTAAATACGTAAGAAACACCCTTGAAGATTTAGGCTTTGGAAACCTCTTCACGAACCCCACAACAATTTCAGCCCAGCACAAGAAACAAGTAGGGGAAATTTTCCTAGAGCGGAAAACCCAACGTAGAGCTGAGGCTGAAGGTGTTAAAAAGACTGTGAGGGCTCATAATTTGGTAAAGAGTGTGGAGGGTATGGAGCCTTATCTGTATCTCCTGCATAATGCACAGGATAGATTTCTTATGTGCCGTTTTAGACTGAATTTACTTCCTTTTATGTTGGCTTCACCAGCAGGTTTCACCACGTCAATTGAGCAGAAGGGACCCTGCGGCTGCGACAACAGGTCTCCGCAGGATTCCCTCCATTTTGTTTTGCTCTGTCCCTATTTCTCTATGCCCAGGCGCAGATTTCTTGTAAATATTTTAAAAAAAGCCCAACAGGAACGTGCCAGGGACGCATTAGTCTTTTTGCAAAAAGCCTCTGATCCACTAACATTGTGCTGTATTATGAATTTTATTAAGGTTGCGGCACGATTAAAGATGACTAAGGGAGAGGAATGAAAGACTTTGGATTTTCTATTTTTATGACCCTGTATGTCGGTATCTCTATTTGCACTAACTTTGTACAAGGATCTCGATTAATGTTTAATGACTTTTTACTCATGTATATATATGTGCTTTTATGGTGTTTTTTAATCACCGAATAAAGATTCTTAAAAAAAAAAAAAGAGTATTGGTATCATCGTCATGGAGAACTCAAGTGTATGTTATGGAACTTAGGTACACCAACATGGTTTGTCCCATTTAGCTGTGCAGAGTATGCATGGGAAGATTTGCTTGAGTTTCTAAGAGAAGTGAATTCCAATATAAAAAATGTGGAAATAAAGACTACTGGTGAACTGTGTTCATTGGATCCTGTTAATGTGTGCAGATGATGTCTTTTATCTGCAATAAAAACAATCCACCTCTTGGAGAAGTTACCGATTTCTTTTGGAGAAAGGAGTACCAAGCAAGAGGTGCCCCTCATATACATATGCTACTATGGATCAAGGATGCACCTAAATTTGGAACTGATTCTGATGAAACAGTTTTGTCTTTCATCGAACAGTATGTGGCATGTGAGATTCCAAGAGAAGAAGGAGATAGAAGTTTGAGACAGCAAGTTTTACGTTTCCAAAGTCACCGTTGTGGAAAGTATTGCAGAAGAAAATACAAGTCTAAAGGAACATTTTACACCAAATGTCGGTTTGGTTTTCCACGTCCAGTCATTTGTAAAGGAAGAGTAAATTCTTTTATTTCTTCTGTAAGGCACACAATAACTCAGAAATCTCCAAAGAATACCTACAACTTAAAAAGAACAGAAGTGTCAAAGTATATCAATGACTACAATCCAGTCATTTAAAAAATGTGGAATGCGAACATGGACATCCAGTATGTTGCAGATAACACAATTGCTGTTGCACGTTATGTTACATCGTACATAACAAAATCAGAAAAAACAGAGATGAAACAAATGTGGGAAGAATATGCACAAGAGAAAAACCTTATCAAAAAATTGTACAGCTTTACTTTGAAAATGCTTTCCCACCGAGAAATTGGATCCTATGAATGTTCAGACCGCTTGTGCTCTTCAAGTTTATATTCAAAGTCACGAGGAATCATTTGGGTAAGTTTAGGTCTTGCCTGCTAACGGAATAGAGTGTTGAAATCATTAGAAGAAATTGAATACTTAGCTGCAAATGAACTAGACAGTAGAGCCATTCTTAAAACTAATATGTTGGACACATACTATCCGAAAAGGAGTCGACATCTGGAACAGCTATTTAAAAGAAGGAAAATATGCAGTAATTGGATGTAATGGTTGTTTAGTAATACATGCAAAGGGTAATCTTATAAACCACAAGAAACTCAGTTGTGAAACTCCAGATAAGCGAGAATTTTACTATTTAGTACTTCTCCAACTCTTTAAACCATGGTGTTGCAAAAGTGAACTACTTGGAGACTTCGACTGCTACGAAGATTCTTTTAATGCATGTAGAGATAGCATTGCATGTACAAGTTTCCCTACATATTTAAAAATGTTGAATGATGATGTTGAACAGGAAAAGACTATTACAGCTGAAATAGCTAATGAAAGCTCTCAAGATAGTCAAAGTAATGGTCAATGTAGTCAAGATCCTCTTGGACAACCAATACTGGAAAATGAAGCAGCGATTGCTATGCATGAAGTCGAAATTGCAATGCAACAAGCACACGAGGAGAATATTACATTGAAAAAGTTAGAAGAACAACTAAATGTTGAACAGAAAGAAATATATGTACAAGTGAGATAACAGATAGAACATGGTTTGTTGCATGAAAAAAAAGAATGTGCATGTTCATCTTTTAAACTTCTTCTGATGTACATCAGTGGTCAAGCTGGGACAGGTAAAAGTTTTTAAATTAAAGTTTTGACCAATTATCTTCGAAAAACTACTAGTTCACATTTACGTTCTGTGGTTACAGCTCCAACTGGATTAGCTGCACACAATGTTAAAGGAGTTACTTTGCATAGATTATTGATGTTACCAGTTGAGCATGATAATAAATTACAATATCAGAAGTTGTCTGGAGAAGCTTCTCATGAAGTGTCAAGAGTGCTGAAGAAAATTAAACTATTAATTATTGATGAGGTGAGCATGGTCTCAAACTTAATGCTTGCTTTTGTACACTTAAGATTGCAACAGGTATTAAAAACAGATTACGATGTTCTCTTTGGAGGAAAACATTTAATTTTATTTGGAGATCTGCTACAACTAACCCCTGTAAAATGACTACCAGTGTTTAAAACTCTTCTACATGATGACACAAAGAAATCTTAGTGAAGTATTGGAAATGTGAATCTGTGGTTACATTTTGAATATAAAGAACTCACTCAGAATATGCGACAAGCAAGAATGAAGATTATGCAAATATTCTAAAAAATGTAAGAATTGGTGTTCTAAGCAAACATGGTAAACAAGCTTTTCAAAGTCGTCTACTAAAGAACTTGTTTACAAATGAAAACACACCAGCAGCAGTAATGTGCAAGAAAATGAAAGAAAAAAGTCTATAGTTTACTTACTGCCTACAGTGGAAGAGTGTTATACATTTAATAGAGAGCTTACGAAATTAGAAAATCAAGAAATAGTTCACATTGACGCTATTGATAAAATCGAGCATCATGGATTAACAATCCTTCTCTCAGAAAAACTACAGACTAAATTGGATTCTCTGGAAAAGTCTGTATCAAAAACTGCTGGCTTAGAGTTTTTTTTAGATGTATGTTTAAAATGTCGGGTAATTTTGAGGCGTAATCTGAATGTAGAAGAAGGTTTAGTGAATGGAGCAATGGGGAAAGTTGTTGATTTTGTGAAATATCAAAATAGAAATGGAATTGAATTCTTGAAAGTTAAATTTGATCAGATTACAGAGGTAAAACAGATTGCGCGTTGTGCTGTACTTTTTTTGCTTGTAAAAGACTTGTATGTTCGTAGAAAACAGTTTCCCTTCTGTTTAGCATATGCAATAACTATTCATAAATCTCAAGGTTTAAGTAGAGATAATGCTTTGGTAAATGTAACTGTGTTTAAAGAGGGAATGGTATATGTTGCATTATCTCGAGTTAGAACATTGTCTGGTTTGTATTTAATTGATTTTGATGAGAACAAGGTTAGTGCTGATGTTAATTATGTAAGAGAATATAATTGTTTGAGAAAGCTTTATGCTCCAAGTTTAGGTGAATATCCTATTTATGAGAAACGTGTTGTGTGTTCAAAACGCAAACATGTTGAAGAATCAACTGTGGTTGGAAAGCAGAAACAAAATCAAGAGAAAAAAAAAGATGTAAAGAAACAGAAAATACAAACAAGTGATGATGTTGTCGAATACCAATTAGAAAATGCTTCTGGTGTCAACTGCTATGGTAATGTTATTCTTAAACGTTATATTTTAGCTTGAAGATGTTTATGGTGAAATTATGGAAAGTCAGGAAAAAAGATTATGTTCGGCAGTTTATGCTTTATTTCAAGAATTGAGAACTGATAGAAGTAAGTTCCATTCTGCTTCTGGTATTCGCCAACTGTTGGATACATGTACTGGATCTTTAACGTTCATTGCTAATATACAACAAGATACACAAGAATTTCTGATGGTTATGCTTCGAGTACTAGAAGATGAAGGAATTCAGATTGAGAGTTTATTTGGACTCAGTTACAAATAGGAACTTAAATGTGAACAGTGTTCATTAACTTCAAGAACTATAGTTGACAGAGAACGATTTCTATATTTGACAATACCTGACTGCAAATTTGTACCATTTTCCAAATTAGTAAAAGAAGCTGATCACGAGATGATCTTTTCTCGTTGTAAATCAACAATGCTATCTACATTATGCCTACAAAGATATGGAAAATATTTGATTATAATGCTGCAACGCTGTAGACCAAATGGAGGAAAAGTGGAAACCAAAATTTAAAACTGTGTTGCTAGTCAAGTATCTATTTCTAGAAGAACTTTTGCAACAGTTGCTATTGTTTTCCATGCTGGAAGTACTACCACAAGTGGACACTATACAGTTTATTTAAAGTGCAATATTGGTTGGAGTCACTGCAACGATACACACTTGAAAATGAAACCGAGATTGCCTTATGAATTACCCAACTCATACTTGATTTTTCTGAAACAAAGATTTTAGATACATCATTCGGCCTAGTGGGAAGGTGTAAAGATACTTTAAGGAATTCATACTGGATGATTTCAAAGCAAAATGTTTGATACATTATTTGGCGTATTGGAAAAGGTGAACAGAAACTACAAAGTAAAGGTACGATTTGAAGATTGGAAATAGTATTGGATGTTTTATTTGTGTTGATTTTGTATTATATTTGTGAGAATTAGGGATTTGTTTTTTTTTCACAAACTAGTTGATTGTTTTTTTTTCCCTGCTGTTTATGATGAAACTACACTGACATCACTGTGAATAGTGAAGTTAAGTAGAAGCTGATGACAGCAAAAAAAGGGAAAAAAATTGTTTTGTGAATGTTAAATTATTTTGTATTATTTAAAAACTCACTGTAGTTTGTGAAATATATTACATTACATAGCAGTTTTGCAGTTTATTTTATGTAGTTGAAAAGTCAGAAAAAACAGTACCAATGACAAATAGCACAATAGTAGTTCGATATTTAAAAAACCTTTGCAATTCACTGAATAAACCATAGGTTTTACAGACGTTATAGTTAAGAATTACAATTTAAAAAACCTTTGAAATTTACTGAAAAAAACATAGGTTTTATAGACGTTATAGTTAGGAATTAGCATTTAAAAAAACCTTTGAAATTCACTGAAAAAACCATAGGTTTCAGGGACGTTATAGTTAGGAATTAGCATTTAAAAAACCTTAGAAATTCACTGAAAAAACCATAGGTTTCAGAGACGTTATAGTTAGCTGGACATTTGACTCCCATAAAACCAGAGAAATCCGCCCGTTATAGTTAGTTGAGCTGACTATAACTCGTGCGCCCGCAATGCACTGGTGATGACGTCACATATTACATCACTCATGACATGGTCAGTGACATCACTCATGACATCACTGATGACATGACTGATGACATCTTCCACATGATAGTCGGACACACCTCCTCACACTCTAATATAACCTTTGATACACGTACTCTAAAATACAGACTACCATTTTCGAAACCATAGACACACCAATACCAGATACTAGATACCCATCCACTGATTCCTACCTATATATTGTGAGCTAGACATACACTCACAGAGTCACTCATACATGCTATCACTCATCATTACATCAGTATAATAGCCACTCATACACCTATACATACATTCACACAGTGCTACTGATCCATAGAGTTACTCACACATCTACTAGGTCATGCCAAAAATCAATCACACCCATGTACTCACCTATGCAGATATACACACTCCACCTTCCTTATTTATATAGCTACTAACACATACTTACTCTCTTATACAATCACTAATACAAATACACATTCATGTATGTAGACAATCTTGCAATCACTCTTTCTCACGTATAGTCAATTATACACCCCAACACTCACATATACTGTCTAAAAACATATATAGTTACTCACATATATACAACTGAGACATCAATTCACTAATCAACACACATGTACACACAGTCAGCTACCCATACAGCCCTTCCGAGATGCACTTTTGAATCTATACAACCAGTGAATCAGCCATTCAGACATGTACGCACTGAGTCAACACCCCTCACCCACCCACATAGACATTCAGACACCCATAGAGATACTCATACAATCAATCAATAACCCATATAGACACTGATGTAGCTACTCGCCAACCCATGCACCTGCTTACACACCAACTGAGAGAATAATATAGACATTCACACAGTTTAGTCACTAACCCATGCACTCACTAACATACGTTCAATCAGTGACTTATACAGTCCGTCATGCATCTACTAAATAATCCATTCAGGCACTTCTACATCCACTCATTATTCAATAGAACTTGGTATAGATATATATGAAAAATATTTAAACTTTACAGAAACACACATTCACTGGATGATGTCATCATTGAAGTCATGAGTGATGGCATTTGAGATGTTATCCGTGATGTCATGAGTGATGTCACTGACCATGTCATGAGTGATGTACTATGTGACGTCATCACCAGTGCATTGCGGGCGCGCAAGTTATAGTTAGCTCAACTAACTATAACGGGCGAATTTCTCTGGTTTTATATGAGTCAAATGTCCAACTAACTATAACGTCTCTGAAACCTATGGTTTTTTCAATGAATATATATACATACATATAAATATTCATCTCACAGGGGTGCCCTCAAGGAGTTGCCACTCACGGTGAAGTGATGCACAAATTGCCACTGGTAGCACAACTGTCAGCATGCCACAGATCCTCCTGGTTCGCCATACGCGTTTCAAGCATCTTTCTGCTCTTGTTCACTGGCTACAAATGACAACGGAAGCAGATACATAGAGGACAGCTGATTTAATAGATAACAAGTCCCGCCCAAATGGGCGTTAACTCACTGGCATTCTGGTCACAGTAGTTCCATTAATAATGCCCAAGACTCCACAGTCCAAAAACACAAGTTTGCTGGTGCCTACGTCACTTTAAAAATATGTACATCCCTGTTGGGTGAAGGAAACTGTAGCAATACTGGCCTCCGCACCAATATATACCAGTGGTTGAGGCCCCCTCCGTTACTGAAAGTGTCCGAATATTTTGAATAACAGCAACAATTTGCACAATTCAAATAACTTCATCCTGTTTTATTTTAGGATCAAGTCGTTTTTTGCATTTTGCACAACACTATGGGCCTCATGTAGGTAGCCAAATACCGGTCGGTAACGGCCGATTTTCGGTAATTATACCGTTACCGACCGGTATTTTGGCTATTGGTATGTAGGGGGACAATTTTTGGAATCGGAATTTACCGAATTGGTAAAATTACCGAATCGGTAATAATACCGAATCGGTAATGTTACCGAATCGGTAACTTTTCCGATTCGGTAATTTTTCCGATTCGGTAAATTCCGAATCCAAAAATGAGATGTAGGGGGAGTGTGTGGGTGTGTTTATGAGTCGGTATTTACCACCAACTAATAGTTGGTGGTAAATAATTAATGGATGTGTATAGGCATTTTTCAGCGCTTAGCAGTGTGCAATGTGGCAGACATACATGCCCTTAGGGCATGTATGTGTGCCACATGTGCACACATGGCCGAATCACGGGTGCAACAGGGTGTCAATGTGACACCCTGCCACCCTTGCATGTTCTCCACCATTACCGAATCGGTATTTACCGATTCGGTAATGAGGCATACCTTCCCCTCAATGGGAAGGTATGCCTCATTACCGAATCGGTAAATACCGATTCGGTAATTACCGAATTGTAACGAATCGGTAAAAATTACCGACTCATTACCTACATACGAGTTACCACTTCTTAAATACCGATTCGGTAATGTTCGGTATTTTAGAAGTGGTAACTGGTGTGCTACCTACATGAGGCCCTAAGTGAATGAAGTAGTGTTTTCTCTATGTCAATGATACTAAAGGTCACATGTTTGTAACTTTGCACTTTGAACTCTTTGTTCAGGCTATTTAATGGATCTTGTATTGCACTGACGTTGTCATGTGATCAAGGCTCTGCTGAGCCGAAACGTTATGACGACAACCTTACGAAATAAATAAGCACTTCAACGAAGGTCCGTGTCCGCGAGTGTTTCTGGAGCAACTGATGTCGATTACGTCTTCTATGCACCAGCGGCAATTGGATATTTGTGGCGGTTTGGGTTCGGGAAGCCACAACACGGGACCCTTTCCAGCAAAGGTCAACGCCATTAACTGAAGCCGCATCCAAGTTTTCTTGGTGGAATTTTCACTCCGGAAGGAGCAAGGCGTTTGACCCCCCCAGCACCCGGTGAAGCGGTAGTCGTACGGAAGCTGAAAACAGCCGACGGGAACCGAGTCGGAGGACGCGGCATAACGGAGGAGGTTTTCAAGGAACCGGGACACCGAAGTAAGCGGGATAGTGTGTGTGGGGGAGGAAGGATTTCAGTGCACAGGCGCATCTCAGTAACGTCAGGAGTTAACTGATATTAAGCCACCTTTTCCTAATCTATTCGAATTGAGGGATGTCGATTGACAACGTGAGGGACCGGGAAACAGCGGCGTCTTCGATGTTCTCAGACAGCCTCCCAATTCCCCAAAACATACGTGGAAGGATTAATGATGAAACAAACACCACCAATAAATCACTCAAGGATATCTTTAAGACCTTGGAAAAGAAGAATAAAAGCGAGCAAGCGAAATGGTGGGAAGCTAAATCTTTACAAGGCTATATGGAAGTTAATCGCATACCGAAGGGTCTACGAATAATGATAGCGCCTAGTTACGAGGACCCGAATCCGGATTTAATGAGGGAATGGGCTGAAAGCAATCTTGACGCTTCTCGCCGACTAGTGCTCATCCTTATAAAATATGCTGAGATCGACAGAGCCAAACTACTTACGGAGATAGCTTCCCTTCAAGTACAAATTGAAACTATGGGTACTAAGGAAGAGAAAGATCAATTCACCAGCTAAATGAATGCACGCTTAAAGAAGGAGGAGACTAGGATCATGGAAAGGAAAGCCTATAAATTTCAACGAGATAGGAATGACTATGACCTAGGCCAAAATTTTACTTTCTCGAAAAAGTTTGACACGTTGAGAAAAGCTAACAATGCAGGCCAAACAAAAATGAGGAATACCCGGAAAGCCAATGAAGCTGAAACATCAGTATCAGAATTAAGTTCAGGGACAGGCACGGAGTCTGAAACTGAAATGCGTGATGAGGCACAATTAGGGCAGAGCAACAAGCCGTCCCCTGGAAGAGAAATTGGTTTTTTAAACCGGGAGAGACTCCAGATGCTCAGACCTCGGACCCAAAAACAACACAGAGGAAACACGCCAATTACAAATGCAGGCGCAGGCAGAGGGCGAGGAAGAGGCGCTGCCTATCCAAACAGAAGGAGGGGCAGGGGTCAATGGATGCCCAAGGAATAAACATGAACACAACAGATAAGACCATCATCAATCTTAGCTCATGTACTTTAACCAAAACTGAAGAAGATATTCTCAAACTGGGTCTCTCCTTTGTACCCCAAAGTAACATGAACTACACCAAAACTAGGTGTGACATCTATAAGGCGGTAAGAAAACTGAAACTCCGCAAGTACTTTGCTCTCAACAAAAACATTGACAATACGAAATCCAGTGGTCAGACTCAGGGCAATATTGATTCTTGTGATATGTCGCAAACAGCCGAGCTTCTAGAACTATGGGAAACGGATGGGATTGGCTATCAATTCAACACAACGGATAGCAAACAAGCAATAACACCTTTCAAGCCTCCATCTGTATTTAATCCCATTATGCCACGTGATGCCATAGACATTTTCCATGAGAACACGGTCTGTCAAATAAAAAAACTTTATAAAAAGACAGTAACTCAGAGAAAAAAATATGACCGACAATCCTTTGAATATAACAACCTTAAAAAGAAACTAGGGGAAAATAAGAACATTGTGATTCGTCAGAGTGACAAGGGTGGCAATGTGGTACTTTTGGAGCGATCACTCTATGAGAAGGAAGCCTATACTCAACTGAATGACAGAGAGTGCTATATGAGATCATGGTACAGGACTATCATTTGAAACTTACAAAGTGGAGGAACAAAAAACTAATTACGGAAGCAGAGTTTAAGTATCTCAAAGTTGATAATCCATTAACTCCAATCATTTATTTTATCCCAAAGGTACACAAGGATATAAATAAACCCCCGGGCAGACCTATAATTTCAGCCAGAGGGGGGCTTTTGGAGAAAACTTCTGTGTACATTGATTATTTCCTTCAGCCTTTTGTCAAACAACTACCCTCATATATCCAGGACACAGGAGATTTTTTGTGCAAGATACAACAAATTAAGTGGATTGATAGCTACTGGATGCTTGCACTGGACGTCACAGCCCTTTATACCAGCATTAAACACGAGATTGGTCTTAAAGCAGTTTCCCATTATTTGAGACAAAGGGGTGACCAAGACAATGAACATAACACCATGCTATTGCAGATGCTACAATATTGTTTAATCAACAACTTGTTCATGTTTAATAATTTGCTTTACCGCCAACTCCAGGGTGTTGCTATGGGGGCCAGTTTTTCACCAAGCTATGCCTGTTTAGTGATGGGAGCTTGGGAGGAACTGGTCCTCAGATCACAGTTCAAAGATGTGATGGATAACTTTGTGGTAGCATGGTATCGTTTTATCGATGACTTATTTATTGTTTGGCGAGGAGATGAGAACTCAGCTCTAAGGTTTATTAGTGATATTAACAGCAATGACTATAATCTTAATTTCACTGCAACTATGAGCCAGACATCAGTGACATTCTTAGACACTGAGGTTTATGTCCTTAAAGAAGTATTGGAAACCAGACTATACCGTAAAAAGACAGCAGGTAACACACTGTTACATGCCAGGAGTTCACATCCGGCCCATCTGATAGCTAGCATCCCCTACGGGGAAATGCTGCGCATCAGAAGAGTATGCAGCAATATCACTGACTTGACCGCGGCACAAATTTCTAGTAGCATCAGATTTTTTGAGAGAGGCTTTTCTAAAAAAGCTATAGATAGTGCTATTAGCAAATCTATGCAACACACTAGGGAGGAACTTCTGAGCACCTATACTCCCAGTCAGAGTGTTGTCAATGATAGCCTAGCTCTCACTCCCCTTGCAAAAATCAACACTTTCAGAATCATTACAGGATATAGCAAGCAACATAAGGATATCTACAAAATCATCAATCATAATTGGCACATTGTCCTTAATGATCCAGTTATAGGCGCAACATTACCAACACGTGCCTCGCTTACCTTCAGTAGAGCTCCCTCGATGAGGGACTCCCTTGTGGATACTAATCCTGAAACTATCGAGAGAGCAACTTGGCTACAATCCAACACGGGTTTTTATAAATGCAAAACATGCAAATCATGTCTCCAAGGTGTGAACACTAGATCCTATCAGGATGGTTTTAGTAACTTGGATCATCAGATCAACAAGTTACTTACCTGCAAAACGGAATTCGCAGTTTACATCCTGATTTGCCCGTGTCCATTGAGGTATGTGGGCAGCACCAAATTGCCGGTGCACAAACAAATTCTTCAACACCTTAGGGCAATATCTAATCAAGACAACACATACCCAGTGGCCAGACATTTCAGGGAGTCCCACCACAGTGATAGTCGTCTACTCAAATTCTATGTCATTGATGCCATAAATGCGAGCAGACGAGGTGGCAATAGAGAAGCGAAGCTCCGCAAGTTGGAAACTCAATACATATTACGCTTAGATACTAAGCACCCGAAAGGGCTCAATACAACTGACGATATGTATACATGTTTACCTTAAATGAACCATACAATTAGGTATGAAATGAACAATGTGAATGACTATAACTTCTAATCAACATAATTTTTGCTTATGCCATGAGATGATGTCTCTTTATACATTTGTTGTATTTTTACTCCTATATCACAGTATCTTAATGGGATACTCTTCCCTGATCCCAGGATTTCTTTGTTCAAATATTGTTGAAATTCAGTAGGTAATTATCCAATGAGGTCCCGTTACACGCCAGCGTTGGATATGTTATGTTGTTATCTTTTTTCCTTCCATAACTCATGCACTTTAATCTTTTAGCACCTATTTGTGGATCCGTTTTTAGCCTTGATACAAATCATGAGATATATATTGGATCCCTTTTTGCACATGACCGATATTGTTGACATATGTTTTTTAGATATAGACTATATTTATTTAAAGCCCCCTCCATGATTATCCTAATCATTATAACCCTTTTAATATGTAGATGATGGATACTACAGGCATTTATGCCATTATTTTTTGCACCCAACATAGATTATTTGTGCATCATCCTATATTCTGTTTTTTAGGGCTATAGGTATCGTTTATCTGGCATTTACGCCATGATTACCTGATATGTTTATACCATGAAGGACGACGATTATATTTGAAATGGATTGTTTGTTTTTACTGACTTATTTATCTATTTATTGTCTTAAACTAAATATTTTGAATAACAGCAACAATTTGCACAATTCGAATAACTTCATCCTGTTTTATTTTAGGATCAAGTCGTTTTTTGCATTTTGCACAACACTAAGTGAATGAAGTAGTGTTTTCTCTATGTCAATGATACTAAAGGTCACATATTTGTAACTTTGCACTTTGAACTCTTTGTTCAGGCTATTTAATGGATCTTGTATTGCACTGACGTTGTCATGTGATCAAGGCTCTGCTGAGCCGAAACGTTATGACGACAACCTTACGAAATAAATAAGCACTTTAACGAAGGTCCGTGTCCGCGAGTGTTTCTGGAGCAACTGATGTCGATTACGCCTTCTATGCACCAGCGGCAATTGGATATATATATATATATACACGCTGAGCTGCGTCATTTAAAATACACAGGGATGCACCGTATTTACAGGAATATGGCGCACCCCTGTGCACTCCCCTGCATTGGTGTTAAAACAGCAGCTGTGTGCTAATGCAAGCACCCTTGCACCCGAAGGCAAGGTTGCCTGCATTGCAGGGATGATTGTTTATTGTGCGGGAAGGGACACCTTCCTGCACAAAAACAATAATTAATGAAGTTTTTGCTCCTTCTACGCATAGAAAAAACAAAACACGAGGACAAATAAAAGTATTTCTCCTCGTTGCGCCACTTTAATGCCTCCCCTTTAAAGGCGTTAGTTTTTTGCGCTGCCTCAGATTTACCAATCCTTGTAAATCTGGGGCATTGTCAAAAAGCCACGGGTGATGTGTGGGAACACCCACAGCAACATCTATGACATGCCTCTTTCACGCAGAATACTGCGTGAAAGCGGGCCATATTTACAAGTCTGTGTAAAGCCACACAAAATGGCTTTGCTGGGTCTTGTAGATATGGACCAGCACACAGCGCCACCGAAATGTAAAAAAAGTGACACTCCAGCGGCGCTAGGGGCTTGTTAATATGCCCCATGGTGCTTTACAAACAAGATGTCCTTGCTGCACTCTTTGATAAGTGCCACAGAAGAACAAAGTGTGTCAGACAGATTGATACTATTATATTAAAATATAGATGATGTGATATTATCTGTACCTGATGTCCACATCTTGCATGATCTCTGAAGAAAAGGGTAGGGAGTTCTAGGCAGTGGTCACCTAACTTCGCAGGGATTCCCTTCCTTTCCTCTGGTAAAGATGAGACTGCATTCTGCAGCACACACAGAAAGAGGAATATGCCCATCCGTACTGTTTGTGTGCAGGAAGGTGCCCCTTGCGGCGGGGCACAGTTTACTTTCTGTTCCTGCCACTGTCTGTATTTGTAAAGTGCATGTTCACCCTGTCGGGGTCTCTTGGCGCTGAATAACAGATGTTTATTGTTACCCAACTCAATGGTACTCATTTTATCGACATCAGATGGATGAAAGGCTGAGTGGACCCGCCGGGATTTGAACCTGTGACCATGAGGTCCTCTGAGCCACCAGGCTTCTAAGACCAGGGGTTGTAAGGGCAGTGCCAGGGATGCCAGAGGAGAAGCTGCCGCCCCTCGCTACTTCTCGTTGGCATCCATGTGCACTATCCTTCCGTGACTCCTCAGCATATGAGGCAAATTCAAAGCAGAGATGAACTCTGACCCTTGGTAGATTGCCTCAGCTGGATTGTGCACGTTTAATGGGAATATCAACTGTTGACTTGACGGATGGTGCCACAGCTGGCAAGGACCAGCTGCCTGGATCATAGAGATAATGAAACCTTATGTCCTGGCAAAGGAGGCAAAAACCTGCAAACAGAAGAAGACTGTGAAGCCTGCCGAGTACAGCCGAGCAGAAAACTTAATGGAAGGAAAATCAACATTTGGATTGAACAGAGGGCACCTGCTATCCCTGTGTCTGCACCTTGGGTGCACGGCATTTTATGTGTGTGCCTGGATGACTATTCCTCCTCTTCTTCCTCCTTATCATCCGTCATCATCTAAATAGTGCTACAAGTCAATAAAAGATATGGGTGGTTTGTGAACTCAGTGAAGAAAAGTGTTTTTTCCCCACAGTGACCTCCCTATGCTCAAGTTCTTGCTGTTTGTTTTCAGTTTCAATACATTTTTATTGGCATTTTCATCTGTATAGAAAACAATAAACACAATAACTCCCCTGAACTCCCTCACTGTCCCTCCCCTGCACTCGTCCTCATAGAATTCATTGGAGGGAAGCTCCAAACTGTCCAAGGGGCTCTAAGCACTACTCAAAGGGGGGTTCACAGCCACTGCTCTCCATCTGTCATTTGTAGGGCCCTAAAATATCTGGGGCATGCAAGTTCTCTGTAATCTGGGGTGAAAGGAAAAATTCCATTAGGAGTTGCCAGAAAGCTGTGAAGCCTTTCTCAGCTCCATGCAGAGACAAGAATGCCTTTTCTGTGCTGGCGACACAACACACTTTGTTGTAACAGTCTTGCAACTGCTCGGTGAGCACCATGCTACACTTCATCAGAATGTTTGGTACACAACAAAAGCATGTTCATCAAGCTGGCTCACTTCCTTCCATTTCCCCACTCCACCCCAGGCATCCCACCACAGCAACATACAATGGACAATGGGGCCTCTTTGAGATTTTGAGCCTATTATGTGTTGATGGCTCAGATACTTCTCCCTAATAGCCATGACGACAGGGACAATCCGGTCAGTGAGCTTCACCTACCCCTGGCCTGGCTTGGCCCACACACCTTCTCCTTCAGCACCAGGATTCCCTCCTGGGTGAGTTGTGTGCTGTACAAATACTCATAGCATAAGATCCTTGCAGATCCGTAGCAGGCTCTCCCCTGCTGATTCCAGACCCTGTGTTACCCCCTAATAAGCGTTAGTCATGACACATTCCCAATGAGTGTTTGTGAAACATTGTCCCAGTTCCCTCTCCTCTCTGTGCTCATGGGTGCTCGTCCCCTGGGACCCCCTCCTTGTAACTCTTTATAAATTCTAGATATTAGAAGTGTCCACACTAACATCCCATCGAAGTTTCACAAACTGGTTCAGTCAATGAGTTACCACATCTTTGTCAAAGTCAGCCAGAGCCCAGTGACATACTGGAGTGTATTTAAATCTCTCATCCTCCTCTAGTCTAAAACCCCTTTCGATTTTGGTTAAAAGACTTCATGGCTTCTTTTTTCAAAGCGGTCCCTAGTTTGATGCACCTGGCTTCCTGCCAACATCAGAAAGTTTTCCTATCTAAGGAGGATATTCTCAAGCACGTGCGATAATCATCGCCAAAATAGGTTAACGCAATTTTTCATATCGCCGTTCTGTCGCAGGAAAATAACTCCGTATTTACAACACGGCGGTAACATGAGATAGTTTCCCGATAACGTGGAAAATGTGCGCGATAAAATTACTGGGACGGCGATAAAAATCTAAAGCCAAAAGTGAAAAAAGTGGCGATGGGCCCTACCGCGATAAAAAAATCTGCGATAAGCTGCGCCAGGCCTGCAATTCACACACGTCAGGTGGGAAAAATCACCATAAAAGCAGAAAAAAACCCACAAACAAAACCAAAACAACTGCGAAGCACAATGGAGGTAGCCGGAGCAAGTACAGAGGACAACCAGAACCCCACAAGCCCCACGGAAGACCAGCCTGGGACCTCGGGGTCAGGGAAGGGCAAGGAGAAGAAGAAGAGGAAGACACGGTTCAGTCCGCAGGAAAAGAGGATCCTGATAACAGAAGTGATAGAACAACATCAACTACTGTCTGTCACCTCCACTGTCTTGTTCTGCGCTGCCTAGGTGGTAGTCCGGGGGTGGTGGTCAGGGGGGGAGGGTCCTGGGGGTGGTGGCAATGGGTGTTGTGGCCTTCTTGGGTCTTGCATGATCATTGGCTCCATGGCATCAGTTGGTCTTCAGATGTGGCTCTGGGCTGGGCTCACTTTCATACTGCAGGTTGTTGTCCTGCTTAACACGAGTAAACGGCAGGTGTTAAATCCCTGCTGATAACACGCCTTATCGCCTGTTTTTGGATCGCTTAGCCGATCTGGCTGGTCGTTGAGAATATCGCCAAGTGGTGTTTTCGTGTGTTTTTGCACGGGAACGCCTACTCTGCATATCATTACCGCTAGTTGTCGCTCTCATACGTGGCGACGTTTTTTGCGGCAGCTATCGCTGAAAAACTGCCAATGTCTGCAGTTTGCACCAGCTTGAGAATAGGATGATACATTTATCACCACTTGTGCGGCGCTAAAGTGCTGATAAATCGGCGATAAGTCTTTGAGAATATGCCCCTAAGTGCAGTGAAAATTTGGAATTGCCGATAAGGGGAGTAAAGGGGGGAAGGGAAACTTGTGAAGCCATAGCATACTCACACTTGATTCCAAAATCTTACAATCACATAACTAATTGGGGACTTTTCTATGTTGAGGGGCCTTTCCTTTGGTGCCAGCCAAGGCGCCTCCTATTGACTTCCGCCCGTTAAAGTATGATCGAGGAAGCACTAATCTTTTTCAGTTTCAGCCTCGGATCATTCCAAGGACAAGCAGAGTAGCTGTGTAGTATATAATGATGCCTGGAACACCACGGCTTCCCCTGCTGATTTGGCTAAATCCTACTTTGGTTGAGGATCGTGACTTCTTCCCCTTAACAACAAATCGCTCCAAATGTTCTGGGTTTGAGTTCGGTCTTTACATTTGAGCTTTAATGTCAGGACATAGGCAATTCCATCATCTTGATTTATCATGGTTGTATGCTCCAGGCAAGAGGTGGAGGGATTATGCCACCTGAATATACCTTTCATAATTTCACCTTGGTATCTAATGGAGAAAGAGCTCCACTTGAATGGTGAGTGTTGCACTAGCAGGGATTGATAATTTATTGGTACATTGTGGGTCAGGGCTTCTGATTTGTGCATGTTCATCAACAATGCAGATGCTGCCCAAAAGGACAGAATATTGGAAACAAAAATATTGTGGGTCAAAATATTGTGTCAAGAATACAGAGGACAAAAATATCGTGGAGGTAAGTTTCTGTAGGTAAGCGAAGTGTTACTATAGATAACCCCACATATATGTACCTTGATAGTATAAGTATCACCAAGATACGCAGATGAAGAGTTAAGAATAGTAAATCTATACTTACCTACTTGCACTTACCTTCTCACTATATTGTTCATCTATACTTTTTACATGATATTCTGTCCACATTATATTTTTGTTTCTGATTCTGTCAGTGATCCATCCAAAAGCATTCATTGGAGGTTGTAGAGACTTCTACCCTATCCAAGTGAGGACATTGGGAACGGTCTGTGTAAAACATATCCCTCTGGCATAAGTTTTGGGAAGCAGAGAGTGTGTGTAATAAATCTCTTGTGGCTTTTTGCATTTCCATGCTTCAGATAAGGCCATGTCTATCTAACTCGCCCATTTCAGAGAGGACCATCATATTTGCATATCTCTGTTCTGGCTTACCTTTTGACCATTAAGCACTAGGTTCCAGTCACCCGCTAGGATGAGGGGTCCCTCACGCTCGTCGAGGAATTTTTGTACAGGATGTCATATAAAGTGATCATGACTTTGGTTAAGGGGGTACAGGACAGCAAGCAAGGTCAGCTTCAGCCTTAGTCTTCTGTTCAGAAGCAACCATCTCCTGTCTTATTAGCAAGTGTGTCTTGGACCTAGGGACCCATGTGATACTCCCCCCATTTTAGATCTAGTGTGTTGTATGGGAAAGTAATGGAGTCTAAGTCAACACATTTCTCTGGAAAGCAGGTGGGGTGAGTTTCTTTTATAAGGCAGATTATCCCTCTCAGGCAAAGTCATTAGTTATTTACAAGGAGAGTTCAGTCACTTAACATTGAGAGATTTTCAGATTATGTACCTATCCATCGAAGGCACCATATTGTAAGTTACCCCTCAGACACTTTTGTTATCTGTAGACAGGGGCCTTTACTTCCAAACATGCTCTTCATACCTGTGAGGATAACACTGACCGAAAATATCCACCCTCTCAAAACACTTCCCTAATCATTACACATAATCATAATGATATTACCGTCCTTTGTCTTTCTTTATAGGGGCATTTAAACTCTCCTCAATGGGCTTTAGTGGTTTCATCCTGTCATCTGCACCCTCACTTTCTAGCTTCCCCCTCCTCTAACCGCACAATCTCAACCCCTCCATAAAAGTCACCTTCATCATCCGTTTCACTTTTTAGGTCTTTCCTGAGACAGTGCATGCCCTGTCGCTTGCAAGACATTTCATTTGCTTACAATGGGCTTAGAGCCCACCCATTGCTTCCCATTGGTCAACCTCGTCATCACTATCATTTCGTTGATTCTCTTTAGTCAGCAGGTTCCCACAGTTTGTCCCTGTTAGACCTGGCATCCTTGGAGTGGTTTTCCACCAAACCTTTTGCCTTCAGCACTTCTGTTTTGCTGACTTTGTTTTTGCTGGCTTTAGGACTCTGCACACACTAACCAGTGCAAAAGTGAATGTATTCGCTCCTTAAAACATGGTAAAATTGGCTTATTCTCAATTGACATATTTAATGTACTTGTAAGTCCCTAGTAAGGTGGCACTACCTGTGCCAGGGCTTGTACATTTAATGCTACTAGTAGGCCTGCAGCACTGATTGTGCCACCCACTTAAGTAGCACTTCAAACATGTCTCGGGCCTGCCATTACAGTCTGTGTGTGCAGTTTTAAACTGCTATTTCAACCTGGCAAATTAAACCTTTTGCCAGGTCAAACCTTCCTTTTTAAAACATATGTCTCTCCCCTGGGGTAGGCCCTAGACAGCACAGAGGGCATGATGCAGGGTATTTAAAAACATGGACATGTACTTTTTAGTTTTACATGTCCTGATAGTGAAAAACTCCTAAGTTTGTTTTTCACTAATGCAAGGCCTACCTCTCCCATAAAATAACATTAGAGTTACCTTATTACATTTAATAAGCTGCGATTTCCAAATGGGAGCAGGTAACCAGTTCATGCGTGGTGTCTTTAGAATTGTAATGAAAGATCCTAACTTATGGTGAAGTGTGATTTTAAATTGCAATTTTGAAAATGCCGCTTTTAGAATTTGTGAAGCAAGATAAAGCAAACAGCCGGTTTGCACTCAAGCGGAACAAAAGAAACAGTGAATATGTGGTATAACAACAGTAATGTCTACGGTGTGTAAACAGAGAGGAGGATCAGCCCACCCCCTGTACCTTATTTAATCAAAGTCTATTACTATTCTCTGCATGTTTGTTTGTTTACTTTCACTTTTACCTTTAGGCACAGTTTTAATTGGCACAGTTTTGTGAGCCAGACAGCTAAGTGTATTTCACACATTCTTCATATTTAACGCAGTACCTTTATATTAATGCAGTATGTTCACCTCTACACTGTACCTCACTGATATGTATCTGTTTTACTACCAATGGATTGTGAATAACTTTCTGGAGTATGAACTCCATTAGTTATTTTGTTTGTAGATTCCCCTGACGAAGGGCAGCTTTCATGCCCGAAATGCATTGGGATTTAAGTATTACCCTTGGGACTTATGTGTTTGCTGTTTTACGCATTTGAAAGAAAACATCCCCTGGGACTTTGATGAACCTGTCTTCAATTAAAAGATTCTTCTGTTCTACCACTGCTGTTTCTTCGGAGTACTCTCCTTATGTACTTTTTGTATTTTCCAATGTGTCAATTTTGAACATTTGATTGGTGTCCACAGATTACCTGGCTACATTGTTGAAAACTCTTTTAGTGCTTTTGGTAGTGCATACAGAGGCTACGTCTTTTGTCCTAGTTTTCTCATTGCTTTTAGAATTTTGGCATGTTCCTGCCTTAGCCATTTGGTTCCTGTAGCCTGTCTCTAAGTCACTGAGGTGTAGTTGACAGCTGGCTTTGTGCATTCCTCCTAGACAGCCACACACAAAAAAAAGGGAGCTCAAGTGTGCCTGAATGGGCCATCACTGGCAGAATGGGAGGGAATCGCTGGGAATAGCCCACCTTACACTTGAATGGGCTGTGTCCTGCTTCCATACAAGGGCTGCATACCCCGTGCATTTAGTCTGGAGCCACAGCAGAGAAGGCAGGATGCCTGTGCATTTCAAAGGCATGCCTCTGAAAGCTTCTCCACACTTCAGAGTCATAACTGGGTACAAATATTTGACTTCAGACGCCAGCTCACAGAAGGCCAACAGGGTTGCTATGATGCTGCGGGAGGGATGCTTTGTAGCTGCCTGAGTGGCAGTGCTGTCAGTAACCAGACGATGACCGCCAGAGACCAGAAGTTGGCTCTTGGTGCGCGACGAGGGATGGCACTGTAATCTTCAAGTCGACATCCAACGATCCACATCGAGGAACGTCTCCGAACACGCGTTGATGAGTTTGCACCTTGCAGCTCAAATCATCACCAAATATTTTGTAATAAGTTGCTTTAGACGGAAGATTGAATCAGGTAGGTTTATTTCTAAATACAGAGCTGCACGTGAGTGGAGGACAAACACGTGGGCACTCCTCCACTACCAGCACGGATTCAACCGTCAACCACAGTGGCATAACATTCTTTACCCTGCATCATCACATTTTATAACCTGGAATCTTGTGTACTGATGATGCCCTAACAATAGCTAGGCAGCAAGGTATAACACATTAAATGCAGCTCAGGGCGCCGTTGCCACTTCACAGGTTAGATTCAAAGCTCCATTAATTCTTCACTCGTAAAGCTCTGAGTTCTACTGACTCTTCACAGGTAAAGTTCAGTGCTTCATTGGGTCTTCATAGGTGGAGCTCAGAGCTTCTATGACCTTTCACGTGTAAAGTTCAGAGCTTCATTGACACTTCAAAGGTAGAGCTCAGAGGTGCATATTATCAAGCACGGCGTTAAAATTATCGCCGCTTTAGCGGCAGAAAACTGCTGCTAAAGCGGCGATAATGGGCTTGATAATATGCCCGTGAGAATTCCCATAGAAGCCCATGTTGACACAAGAACATGGGCTTCTATTGGAATTCTCAAGGGCATATTATCAAGCCCATTATCGCCGTTTTAGCGGCAATTTTCTGCCGCTAAAGCGGCAATAATTTTAACGCCGTTTCTTGATAATATGCCCCATAGTTCCTTTGACTCTTCACATGTAAATATCATTTAACAGATCGGCATGGATAGCACTGTGCTATTCCTATGCTTAAAGACTTTGTTGTAGAAATGGCAAACTACTTTGTCCCTTTCTGTCTCTGTGTGGATAGCACTGTGCTAATCCTATGCTTAAAAACTTTGCTAGAAAAGCATACATTTGAGGTGAGCAAATCTAGAGTGTCGCTGGTGTTGAGGGTACTCTATACAAAAGCTGCCTTCCACCTAAACTTGGGAACTACCCAGAGTTCTCTTCTTTCTTAGCATAATTTATGCGTAACTCCATGCCTGCAAGGGTATTCTTTTGATATATATATATATATATATATATATATATATATATATATATATATATATATATATGAATTCACTGAAAAAACCATAGGTTTCAGGGGCGTTATAGTTAGTTGGACATTTCACTCGTACAAAACCAGTGAAATTCCCCCGTTATAGTTAGTTGAGCTAACTATAACTCGCGCGCCCGCAATGAACTGCTGATAACGTCACATATTACATTACTCACGACATGGTCAGTAATATCACTCATGACATCACTGAGGACATCTCAAATGACATCACTGATGACCTCATCCTTGTGATAGAGTGGCAGACCTCCTCTCACCCTAATATAACCTTTGATACACACACTCAAAAATAGAAACTAACTGCAACCCAAATACCCTCACCCACTCTAAACCCTAAAAAACCCTTGCCACCCAAATACCATACCCACCCTAGACCCTAACAATACCCTTGCCACCCAAATACCCTTACCCACCATTAAACCTAAAAATACCCTGGCCACCCAAATACACCTACCCATCCTAAAATACCCTTGTCATCCAAATACCCCTACCAACCCTAACCCCTAAAATTACCCTTGCCACCCAAATACCTCACCCACCCTAAACCCTAAAAGTATCCTAGCCACCCAATTACCTCTACCGACTCTAAACCCTAGAAATTCCCAAGCCACCCACTACCCACACCCACCCCTAAACCCTAAAAATGCCTTGCCCTAATATTTATATATATTATATTCTTTTCTGTGAAATACTAACATTTTCGTGGTAAAGGCACGCGTGGCAAAGGCATATGCACGGTAGCATTTTGCGTAGTAAAGGCATGCGTGGAAAGGCATATGCGTTGTAATGGATGCGTGGTAAAGGTATTGCGTGGTAACCAACGCGTTGTAAAGGCTCTTTCCCATCAGTGAGTTATAGCTTGAGTTCTATGGTACAATGTGACGGGATCCTCGTTTGGGTATACCTGTCACACTTACGACATAACGTTTTTGTACACTTAACTTCAGAAGCATAAATGTTACCACTCGATGACTTCAATACTGCTTTTAAACGAATAGCGACATCGTGGTTCACGTAAGGCCAGCCTTGTCACTATTACAAAATAAGATAATGAAAACAGCACTACATCCACCACCCAGTCACTCAGTGTAACAACACAGTGATAGGGAAACATGTAGGGACTGTAAGTAAATGATGCACACTTTATTAATAGAAATCTAAACACTTGATTTTAGTGAGCAGTACTGGGTTGATGCCTTAAGGTATGTTCTGCAGTAAATCTTCTATGCATGAGCTTTCTAGGAATTCCGATCATACCACAACCCCTTATTATACCAAGAATTATCTGACAACTAGGAGCTGCATCAAGGTGCTGCCATTTTAGAAACATATAGAAGATTTCCGTACGTAAGGGTTAGGTTACATCCAGGAGGAATTGCTACCACTACCACTAGGCCACATCTTTAACACAACATTCAATCTGTGATCCCCTGCTGACTTCAGGGGAGAAGTTCTGGGCCCTGAGCTGCCAGAAGAGGCTTAAATGTAATAGGTTCCATGCCTTGGCAGATTACTTAACATCCTTGTCAATTCTCTGCGTACTTCGCTGAGGTCTCCAGAGCTACCGCACTAGTTCTGTTTCATCTACAGCCAAGGTATTTTTCCACTCCTTTGTCTTATCTTGAAAGCAAAACTCACTGCCAAGCGGGAGAGGGAAGCAAGGATACAGAAGCCAAGCTGCTATTTGTTATTATGAGAACAGGGGTGTGTTGTGCACAAAGTATTTATTGGGTTTACCTAAGCATGTTTGTAGCCTCATACCCTGCTGCCGAGGGCTATACCGGTTGTTAAAGGCCCTGAACCCGAGTTATGGGCCTGAGCCACAGGCGAGGGCCTATAACGAGGGAGAAGGCCTTTAACAGCTATTATTGTCCAAGGCAGAAGGGCTACAAAACTATTAGACCAATCCGTCCACTGAGGATAGAATGTTCTCAATTAAAAAGGGAGAAACAGAAAGATGAATGTTGGAGCAGAAGTCTCGTACCAGCAATTATTAGCCCTGAGCCACTTCATAGTCTTCAATAGAGCTTCCACCATTCCAGTGTTCTCATATAGCTTTATAGCCCACTGCTGAGGGCTATATCCTTTGTTAAAGGACCTTAACCCCAGTTATAGGTCTGAGTCACAGACAAGAGCCTATAACAAGGGAAAGGACCTTTAACAACTGGCATAGCCTGAGGCAGAAGCGCTATAAGGCTATTAAAACATTCCACCCACAAAGGGGTAAAATATTCTAAATTAAAAAGAGAGAATCATGAAGACAAACAGTGGAATGTTGGGACTCAGGGCTTATACCAGCCATAATAAGCTCAGAGCTACTCCATTGTCTTCAATTGAGCGCAAACTTTCCAATGTCCTAATGTAGCCTTAGAGCCCGCCGAAGCGGGCTCTCCCGCCTATTAAAGGCCCGCTCCAGTGTTAAAGGCCAAAGGTGAGGGCCTTTAACAAGGGAGCTGGCTTTTAACGGCCGGTAGAGCCTGCCACGGAGGGCTGTAAGGCTTTTAGACCATTCTGCCCCGAGAGGGCAATTGTTGATTTCAGGGTAAGAGGTGAGGGTCCTGAATCTCAAATAACCATCAAGCAATTTGTTCTATGAATGCATATTTTAAGCCTTATTTGCTAGTGGGACAGGGTTGATGACACGCGAGTGACCTATTGTTGTTTAATCTTTGGGAACATGGTGCCCAAACAAGTTTTAAAACTATATGCTACTATCCCACATTTGTTTCTTTTTGAAGAAAAGGCAGAACACATTATAGGATTAATTCACAAAGACCTTTCTGAGAACAGATGTGACTTACTCCTTTATTTCCATGACCAAATCACACCTACTTGTGAAAGAAGGTTTTTCTATTTCAGGATATCACATTTTCTTGCATAATTTCCTAAATGTTTATGACAAATCTTAATCTGTGTCCTTTCCTCATTACCTGGCACTTCAGTCCAGGTACAAAATCAATTTTGTTGTATAAAGCCGCACACACAGTAGACTTGCTTTATTGCCCAATTCACATTGGAAAAAAAGTAGAAAAAAAGGACTCTGCCTCTTTCAGACTACTGCATACAGACTGCATGATGCACATGGTGTTTACAATCATAACAGAGAAAGAAGTGATACAAGTCAACTCACTGGGAGTGAGTTGGAAATTACATATTATACAAATCACATATCTGGAAAGACCAGGAGCCTGGCTTACCTGGGATGACTTTATTAAATGAAAGTTGGCAGAAGTAAAATCATTTTCTCATCACAAATTCAATAATTGCATCATTGCAAGATCTGCTAAAAAGAAAAAGGAGTATAAAGAGTCCCTTTACTGGGAAGGTTTTGAAACATAAAATCAGGGTCCACCAGAGACTAGTCTGTGTGCATTTTTTGGATATCCCGGTGTCCTATTGAAGGATGTCCAGGCAGTTCTGTTTTGCTTTGAAAAAGGATGATGTTCAAACCGAACCCTCAAAAACAAATGGTCAATGTACAGTACTTCTTCACTTGTTTTAATTTGAATGTCCATAAAATCTGTAATAGGGGATCATAGGTCAAGCTTTTTCTCCAGGGAGCCTTCTTCTGTATCAAACATTAATCATGTCTAAGAAACAGTACATGAATCCATCTCATGTCATTCCTATAATAAATCTGCAGATCACTATTTTGACAATAAAGTTAACATGAGTCATTTTAAGATCACTCATAGATAATAATATGTACTGTTGAATAATAGCCTATTACAATTCATGTATTTTTTTTTATTTTTGGTCTTGATTTTGAACAGTCAAAATGCACGGAAATATTTAAGCCATCTCAAGCCTTTAAAAAAAAAAGAATCTCCAAAGAATAATGTAATAACTAAGGACTCCAGTTCTTCAAGGCGGGGCTGGCAAAATAATTCTTGCTTAAAGAGTTCTCAGAGTATGCTGTTAAAAATATCAAATGTTTGAATGGAACACGATTGATAGGGCCAAACACTGGGCTCAGAGTTTGATTTTGCCAAAATAATTATTTCTTGGTTCAATAGTATGCTTTTGGAAAGGGTTGAAATTAAGTGGGTGCTTGTTATTAAACACTAGCTCTTCATCATCCTGTAATCAATTCAAACTCCCCCTCGGATGTGCATTTCTTTACCAAAGTAATGCAAGTTGATGTATCTGGGAACCAATAAATGATCAGGATGAATTGTCTTTCATGTTTGTCTCAGAGGACCAAAGCCATGCTCAGATTTCAAGACGGTCACTTAAGTGTGTAAATAAGTCCCATTGACACATTTTTTATGTGAATTTATCTTGAGTGGATATTCCAAAGGTCTAGAATGGCTGTGGCTCTTATACTGAAATGTTGAACTTCATTGTTCAACCTCTGCTAATCTATGTTGGAGACACATTTGGTATTTGTTAGGTTTTGGGTGATCACTTGTTCTACAGGATAAATGTTGCCTAAAACTCTTCAGAGGGCCTTGTGCAGTAGACACAAAAGTTTCAATGATAGTCCTGAATGAATGCATTTTTTTTCATTAAATACCTACATAAAAGGGGAAGGTGCTATGAATGCGTCTTCTAAAGGTATTTATACATGGTTATCCTCCCCGACATGAATGAAGAAAGTCACACAGCCACCAGTTTGAACCTCCTTTGATCCAGATAAGCTTTACACTTTGTTTTAAGCAAATACAAATAGTCCCCTGCATGGAATAATAATAATACCATATACATTAGACTTTTTTTGTGAGAAACGTACAAAAAAATAAAATAAAGTTGTTGGTAATATATAAACATTAATTTTGGATCTATTAGTCAAAGAAACTCCTCCCCTAATACCACAGCCTTTATTACTGTGAGTAATTGGATTGACAGATGAGGGGGGGTTTCAGTCTAAACACTTGTAGTTTCACTCGTTCTACCACAGCGTAAGTCAAGCGGTATACAGTTTAAACACAAATGTCCCATTGGAGGAGGTGGACGCGCCTCAGCCCCACCTGCCATCAGTTCATCATCCAGGTGGCATGTTCCAATAGACTTTCCAGCTTGTCTAAGTCTGGCTGTATCATGCCAGTACTATGCGCACCTGGTCTCTGTTCTGACCTTGCATCAGAATTGCTGCCACAATTGTGGAAAGGGTCCCACAGCATTCTGCGATAATGTGAAACCGCTACAGACAAAAAACAGAAAAGGTAAGGACTGGAAAGGTTACTATGAACAAGCTTTTTTTCAGACAGCTTCAAAAGAGCTCAAGGGGGTTCCTCTTTCCTCCCTTGTAGGTCCCAAAGATAGTTTATTTTATAGGAAATGACCAAAAATAGTTGTGCAGGCAATGCTCCTTTTCACATCAGAAGTAGAAGGAGGGAGCTCCAGAGCAGAATTGACCAGTGGCAATGATGTGCGGGTAGTGAATGAGATGTTTCAGCAGACTTCATGTGTGTGGAGTCTATCAAGAGCCTTCCTTCCGTAGGGACCTGAAAAAGAAAAGGGTATTGCAGAAATGAGTAAGGAATAACAAGCATTTCTGAGGTATCTGGAGATTAAACAGACCCAACCATCTAATATAGTCTTTCGATATTTTCTCTGTAAATCATATTGGGGAATGTTGTATAGCCCATCATCATTGATTGCACCAAATCCCTTGGAATTATCTTAGGTAAGAGAAGGAGGGTGGGAGCACACTGCCTCACACCCCAACCCTCAATTTGCTCCAGTGCATCATGGTAAGTGCAGTGAATGATAACACTTACTTCAGTAGTAGTCTTTAATTGTTCACCCTTGGTGCAGCCTGTGCTTTGTGACTCTAGACAAGTGTTTCTGGTTACATTCCCTCTTCAGTAGAAAATAACACGTCATTTTGGGGATGCTGGGCCTAGACTTTGGGGTACAGAGACCTGACAAGACTTTGGGCAGCATTTCCACTGGGTCACCAAAAGTCCATCTTGAACCCTCCAGGCTTGCATATATGTGGCTATCTGCCAATCGTTTGACTATATTATGCTTTAAACCATCACCCCACAATTGACTACCTATTAACGCACTGTGCATTTACAAAACAGTCTGCTTTGTTCATAAAAACTACCAGGGCTTGAAAAATCCACTCGGCCATTTGCGAGCTAGATTTAATTAGGACGAGTTATTTTTAGGTCCTAATTGACCTTTCTGATGAGTAGAAAGACAAACTGACTTTTGACCTCTGTCTCTGAAAGCAGAGCAAATGTGACAAGATAGCAAGATTTAAAGGAATCTTTATTGCTCACAATGTAAATGAGCAATAAAAATGCCTTTAAATCTTGTTCACTTGTCACATTTGCTCATAGAGGTCAAGTGCATTACAGTTAGGTCGAGTAGATTTTGTCAGTTACTAGACCTGAAGGTCTAGTAACAAATTTCAGATTTTTCGAGCCCTGACTACACACAAACTCTCACCATTATTTCGCACATAAATGTGTTGATTGAGGGGGGTTGTTTGGGTTTGAAAAAACCTTGAGTCATTCTCTCTGAATGCACCAGTCTTTAAGAAGAAACTTGGTACTGTTGTTCCCTTTGTTCCCCGGGAATCTGGAACCCACCCAGCCACCTGAATTCTGTGTATGCACTTCCCAAGCAGAACTTTAAAAAAGACCTGAAACGTCTCTCTCATCTTTGTTCTCTAACAGAAGTGCCTGTGTAGGATTTTCAAACTCTTGCACCTGCCAATCAACTGTTTATGCCACTGACTTAAGTGACAATAAGAGCTGAAAGTTAATTTCCCACAGAACACCACTGAATATTTTACATGAACACAAAGGCAAGTGATCCCACAGTCAACCGAACAACTCACCGATTATCAAAATAACAAGTTGCCCAATTATTGACCGTTATTTGATCGTCCATTCTGGCCACTCAGTTTCAGCTAAGCAAACTGGCCACCGAAACGCGTCTGCCCAAGAACCAAAAAATGGCCACTTATAAAGACCCTCCATCTTTTACCACTTTATATTTCCCACCTATTGTATTCAATAATGAATTGTGTCTTTTCTCAAATTGGTGTGGATTCGATATGGACCCTATTACTATAGGTTTTCATTCTATAAGTACCAATTACATACCAACATAATCATTTGTATATTATGAGCTTTAAATATTGCTTTTTCAACTGATAGCAGGTTAGCCTTTAATTTTGAGAGAAAAGAAATTCCATCAATTACAAGTTAGCTAAATTATATGAGGTGGAATTCTATGACACCCTTGCAGCTCTATTTTTATTTGTGTATGCAGTGTGGACAGTTGAATGGAATGAGGTTAGCTTGAAGGCTGGGCTTTGTTACAGTTAACATTGTGTTATGTTATGTGATTAGTTTTCGTACAAATTTGCCAAATAATTTTTGATGCGGCATAAGGAGACCTTATCAGTATACAGAATTACACGGAAGCACTAGTTAAAATTATGTTAAAGTGATGCTGGATATTAATGAGTATTAAGGGAGTGTCTATAAATGTCATGATCAATTATTTTGTTTGTTTTTGGCTTTATTTTTTAGAGCATTGCTTCAAGAGTGGACCTAGCACAATCTCATGTCTGTACCATGGGATATATAAAATAGAAGAGCAGAAAACCAGACTACAGTAGAAATAAAAAGTGGGGCAGTAAAGGATATCATGATAGCAGTTAGAAAGGAAAAGAAGCTGTGATTGCCACTGTCTTGTAAAGCACTGGTTTTGAGGGCGGTGAAGAGACAGGGGCATGAGCTGTGGTGCAGATGGAAGCCACTAGGGGTCAGGGGTGGAGTTACGGTGCACCTGGTAGAAAAGCAATGCTGGGAAATACATACTCTCATCAGGACTTTGCCTCTAATTAACTCAACTAATTGGCAGTGTATTCATTATGCCAGACTTTGAATATGTTTTTTAACAATTGTACACTTTTATAACTGGGTTGCACACCAAGGGTCTATGAGTGAAGATCAGTGTTGTGTATATACCAGCCCGTTAGCGCTTGAAGGCAAGGCGAGGGATGGCTGGGCTGAATGGAGGTATCCAAGGGGTTGTGAGAGGTCCTGTTCAGGATTTCAGGGGGCCAGTCAAGGTTTCTAAGCAAATAATGGGGTGTATGAAGGGAGAGTGTCTAGGAATATTATGTGTTATCTTAAGGCAGGTTGTGGGTTTCTGAAGGGTGTGAGGTTTGTTATTTTTCAAGTTATATTATGAGCTATCTAAAGGCAGGTTGTGGGTTTCTGAAGGGAATGAGTTGGGTCTCAGAAGGGCATGAGGTTTGGTATTTATTAAGATTTGGGTGATCAATTGTGCTACAGGATGTAAGTTACCTAACTCAGTTAGGGTTTTTTGAAGGAGGGCTGCAGGTTGGCTGATGTAGCCCAGGCCCAGGTAGCGGTATTTGGAGGCTGATGAGCCTAAAGGTCTCTGAGGATAGGCGGATGATCTATGAGGCCTAGTTAGAGAAATTTAAAGGTGCTAAGAATGGACAAGGGTGACTGAAGAAAGACTAGTTGGGAGTCTCTGGGGGTCTGCTAGGTGTACGTAAGGGCATGCCAAAGATCTCTGCATTCTTCGGCACACATAGAAAGAGGGAAAAGCCTCTCAGGATTATTTTACTGCAGGAAGGTGCCTGCTCAAAAACAATCCTGCCAACAACGCAGACAACCTTGCACAATGGTGCAAGGGTGCCTGTGTTAGTGCTAGGCAGCTTATTGTGTGTCAGCGCAGGGGGAAATCAGGAAAGCGCCGTATGCCTTAAATACGGCACATTTCTGACCTTTCCTAGAGATGCAGTCCAGCCCTGCAAGATGACTTGCTATGTTACGCCTCTATTTCATAAATAAGCCCCCGAGTTATTTGGCCATGCACAGCAGACCAAAACACCAAAGGGCCATTTTATAGAGAGTGCCCCAAGGGTGTAAGACGCATACCCTGACTTGGCTGGAGGAGTGGTGCCTTGCAAGTGAGGGAATCTTGTGACTTTGGCCAATTGCTATATTATAGATGCAGGTGTAGAGGCAAAGAGACATTCAGTGGATGCATTTACTGGGTGCCATTTAGAGGGGGTGCAGAATGAGTGTGCCCCCCGAAGGCACCCCTTGAAATGTGGCCAGACAGTTCCAGGGACCCACAAAGCCACCAGCAGTGGGATCTCTATGTGCCTTTGAAATGCAGGTCCGGTTGCCTCCTGCGTTTAAAGACGAGACTTGAGGCATCAAGCAGCCATGCTGCCTTTCACTGCTGTACTGTTCCCAGTGCAGGCGCGAGTTTGCGGCTGCGATGGTAACAGCGCATTTGCTGTAATAGGTTGCCCAGTCCTAGTCTGCGCATGTCATAAAACAGAAAGTGCGCTGCGGTGCAGACCATGGCAGTGCACCCTATATGTAATACAGGTCCTGGTCCGTCAATGACTCTGATTTGGTGTGCCATCTACTGGGGGCCAACTGCAGTATCCTCTCCAATGAGGTGTGATCAGAGAGCACTTATTTAACAACCGCACTTAATGCAAGTAAACAAAGACAGAGAAGCAGAATATAATTAGAATTTGAAGTTTCTTGTCCGCCCATTTCCAGACTGCTTGAACATCCATCATCTTTATAAGGGTGAAATCTGCATCCATTTCTGACCAACACCTTATGGAAGACCGATCCAACTTGTTTAAAAAGAAATGTAGGTGAGCTCCCCAAAATGAGAAGTCTTCAAGGCCATTCTTGCTAGGCCTTAAAGTACCTTCTGTAGCACTCCAATAGCCAACTATAAAACACCAAGGGGCATATCTACAAGGCGGCGTTAAAATATTATCGCCGCTTTTGCGGCAGTTTTCGGCTGAAAAGCGGCGATAATTTTATCGCTATATCAGCAAGGTCACGCTATCGCGTGAAACCTTGCCTTAGCGCCTGAATTCCTAACGCCCATCTTTGCATCTCTAATGAGATGCAAAGTGGGCATTCCTCCCCAGGATAACGGGAGAAATGTGGCTAAGCGACATTTCTCCTATCATCAAGACTCACGCAAAGCAGCATAGCGACAAGAAAAGTAGCGATAACCTCTGTTATCGCTACTTTCCTTACGCCTGCTTTGAAACTGACTTAGCCATGATATCCTATGGAAGGTGGATATCATGGCTAAGTATGTGAGGCCCTATAAGCAAGCTAACGCCAAACTTCGTGGGATTATCGCTGGGTTTCCAGCGATAATCTCATGTTTGGCAGTTAGCGTTAGGATTCTTATCGCTTTTGAGATAAGCGTTGCTAATAGCCCGCTATCTCAGCGATAAAAATCCACGCTAGCCGGCGATAATTATCCTAGCGCTAAGTGTCCTTAGCGATAATTATCGCCGGTTGTTGCTGATATGCCCCCAACAGTGTTATGACTGTGTACATTACACAGTATGATGGAGTGGTTTTACAACATACCTTACACCACTATTAGTCCGCATCCGTACCTGCCAGGTTGCTCATGCATTTGAAGCCCAGCTGACCTGTGAAGCAGGATCAGCATCCCTTGGACCTGGTGGTGAGCAAGGACTAATCGTATTCGTTCCTCAAATGACGGCAAAACTGAGATAGACTGGTGATAGACAATTCCAGGGGGACCAGAGCCGGGGTGGGAACTCGGCTAGTTGCAGCACCGCCTTCCGTTGTGAGCAACGAGGTGCTTTGTTGAAAAGCCCCCGTAAACCTAGACCTACCATTTAAGGGGTCACTGAACACTAGCTTAATCGGACCTGGTGCTCAACTGCAAAACTGGTTACTACTGTATTTCGCCATTTCAAGAACCAACATTGCGGTAGCGCTAGAGCTGAGACAATTTCTTTAATTACTCACCGTCCTGATGAATTGCCACTAGACCCGTAAGGGGCTCCCTTAGGCAAGAAACATGTCACCCTTACACACCACACAGGCCCTTTTGGACCATTGTATCCAGTAAGGGCTTCCTGCTATTAGTTAGGTTAGTGCACCCAGGAATAAAATTTAGATAACAGGGCGGCCCTAGACCTATTTGAAACACCACTTTGCACTCACTGCACTACCTAGTCCACACACCCACATGCACCCAACGGCTTCATCAACAAAAGATCTCCGCTAAAGATCCCCTTTGGGGGTGCCTGTCGGGCATTGCAGGGCCGGCCCGACGAGTAGCAGGCCCAATGATGAAGCATGACATCCTTCAGGGTGTGTGAGGGCACTTCGTAACAGACCAGAACTCTCTCACCCTCACTTAGGAACTGCACACCAGTCTATTACACAAGTTTACGTTTAGGGAGTACGTGTTCAGGACCTGGTTAAAAAGCTCCTGGTTCCTCTTGTTTAACGAAAGGAAAGGCAAAGCTGACATGCCACTATGGGTCTATTTACTAAGATTTTATGCAGTGTTTGTGTCACAAAAGTGACGCAAATTGATGCAAAATCTTTTTTAACTATCTACTTTCCAGCACTAAACTTGTTTAGTGCTGGAAAATCTCTTGAAAGTAACGTGCGCTGCTCTGCATTACTTAGCGCCAAGGGGGCATACCATGGGTGGTGCATGGGCATTCCCATGCAACCAGCAAAGCTTTCTGACACTAAGCCATATTTACTTAAAAGAGTAGACAGGATTTAGCGTCAGGAAATAGCCCCCATTTCAAGTAGGTGCTATGAAGGAGAAGTGCTTTCATTTCTCCTTCCTTTTCCGACTTTGTATGTGCTGCACTGTACAGCACACATACAAAGTGGGAAACAGTTTAAAGTTAGTCTGAGCATAGTATTTTTTACTGGAAGGCTATCCTTCCAATACAAAACCTATACTAGACTCCCGCAGACACCAGTGCACTATGGTGCAAAGGTGTGTGCGTGGTGCACAGCAGCTAATTTCAGCGCTGACGCTAGGGAGAGGGTAGGTGAGTGCCATATTTCTGAAAATATGGCGCTCTCCTGCTCCTCTCCTCATGCAACGCAGCACAGCTTTTTCGCCTACTGTGCTGCGTTGCGTTAGATTTGAGTATATCTGCTCCTAGGTGTGTTTCTTGTTGTATCACAATTTGCCTAACTCTGTTGTGGAGTACCCTCACATCTAGGATAGAACTGCAATACTTCATCATTGTTCTGTTGCTCGGATGCCAATAGTCCACCAGTTCAATTTATAATGTTATCTTTTATTGTATCAGACAACCTGCTATTTAAAGTAAGTCTCCTCCTGTTAATCAACCAACTTTCAATAAAGAGCACAGTTGCCTCGCTGTCGCAGTCACTCACCTCGGGGCCCAGAGACACCCGTCTGTCAGTGTAATGTGTCTATCACCTCATTGTTTGCTCACTGCCACCATTGCTGCAAGCTATTCTCCCAGGACCGAGCAGGGTGTTATTACAGGGAGACCACACCCAAGATGCTAACCGTCAGACCCCATTAAAGGGGGCCGAGGACAGGCAGGGGCTACTGGGCCCAACTGTGGAAATTGAGTTTGTTTGCCACTGGTGTCCTGGGGCCCATCCTACTACGGCTCTGCAAACTGTGCTAAGTGCACCCTTTCCACGCTTGACTCTCAGGGTAGCGAGGAAGAGCACCCGGAAGCGTCTTAAAGAGGTATAATGCGGGCAGGTGGGAAGAGCTCAGAACTCAACAATCAACCAACAGAAACAATCATGTAGTGTGCAGATTAACGTACATCATTCGGTTACATGAAAGTGCATTAATCTCATAACAACACAAAATACTACAAAGGTCAGCTGAGAGTGTAGGCACGAGATTATAATCTCATCTATGATCTTCAGTAAGGCACTGCACGCTCTCCGAGGTGCCCTCCAACTATCAGAGTTCACTAATGTCTACGGTCCCTGATATGTTCGATGGGTATAGGCATTAATTAGGCAAAGGTGCAGTTCAGTCTAGAAAACCCCACTGGCTAGATGCAGTGGCGTAACAAAAGTTTAGGGGGGCCCCCTGCAAAGGACATGGAGGGGTCCCTTCTGGACTTACTCAGGAGCTCTCAGGCCAACGAACAGTGCTGAGGGAGTCCCGGGAGCTCGGTCCTCCTGCACTGCACAGACTGCGGGGGCCTTTGTAACACCACTGGCTAGATGTGTTAATCACTAATTTTGCAGACTCAAGTTTACCAAAGCAAAAGTCTTACATTCATATGGCAGGTTTCTCTGTGCAAAGCTATGCCTTGTTTTTATCTTCTTGGAGAAGATGAAGCACTCGTGGTACACAGACTCGATCATGATAGTTCCAGCCTGTAGGTGGGCCTTCAATGAGTGTGCGCATGTGGCAGTTGTGGCTTTCGATCAGATCAGGGTTTCCAAAATGGCGGTAATGAAGTTTCTTCAACTCTAATGATGACCGCAGCAGCGCCGGTCTCTTGGTGGCATGGCAAGATGCCGGATAACATGTTTATGCTTCACTTTCGAAACTCAGAAGACCAAGGGACTCCGCACAACATGAGTCAATCCTGGCATCACTCTTGAATGTTTCAGTGCATTTCACAGCAGGAATTCCACGGGCGACAGGGGGACCATTTCACAAAACGACAGATGCTTCTGGTTTTGCTCCCTGTCTCAACAGCTTCTTCTGGATGTTCCTCAGTCTGGGAACCTGCAGAATTTCTTCTCCTGGAATGTCTCTCCTCCTGCAGGACCAAGTACTCTCCTTCTCTCTCAGCAGGCAAAAAAGGTTCTAGGAGCTATATACTCCTTCAGATCCTCTAGCAAGAAGTGCAGATTTCAGGTAATGCTGCTACACGTCTGGGAGACTGACTGCCACGCAGACACCAGCCCTGAGTGGAGTGACTACTCTGTAGATCACTCCTTCCTTCCTCATGAAGAACTTTGAAGCGGAACAAAGAGGGGAGGTCGGGACACACTTTTATAGTCATTTTCCATAAAAGGGATGTGGATCCACTGTCTAAGGCCTGGAACCAGTCTGGGTTGGTTCTCTTTCAAATGTCATTTTTAAGCTTTGTATGAGGCAGCAGTCACTCTCGCCTCATGTAGCAAAGATGTTGGCGCCAAGCAGGCGTATCCAAAGTAAGGGCACAAAGAAGTGTGAGATCTTTGCATCTGGCGGACATCAGCCTTTCTGAAGCAATAATCTGGGACAGGCATAGGAGAGGCCTTGCCTAGAAACTTCCTCACCTTGAACAGACTCTGCAGTCCCACCCCTCACCCCTATAATCCACCAAATGACAGTGCTCATAAATAACTAACCAGCAACCCCCTGCTAACAAGGACCTAATTGAATTTCCCAAAGATAGCCATGTCCCTTTCTTCCCTCACTTCAGTAACCGAGTCTCTGCCATCAAGCATAGGAATGCAGTCAGTTTACTTTTACTGCCTGGGGAAGCTGTATTTACCCTCCATCTTGACCCAGGCTCTACCAGGGAGCATCAAAAAGGATCCGATTGGGCACAGTAAATGGACTTCCAACACACAGTTTTACTACCACACATGTGCTACTCATCCACTGCACACACATGCACTTGACACGCACACAAAATGTCAGGGCAAATATATGGGGTTGATGTACAAATGTTCTGATGGATACTTCTAACTGCAGGTTCTTCATATCTAGTATAAACCCCAGGTGCAAGACTGGAAGTTTTCCAGTGTGCAAGGGAATGGTGTCCCCACTGATGGGTTAAATACATATTGAGACTGTTGGAAACAGATGTTGGTGATAAAGTAGTATAACGTCTGCCTCTAGTATTTCGACACAGGAAATGGCTCCAAGACTAGCAAAGACTGTGCCCTCATGCCTCCAAAGGCAATCTGGTATTATGAAGCAAAGCTGTACATTGCAAAACACTGAAAAAATGATCGGACCTCCCGTAGGACCCACTCCAAGTCGAGGGTACAAACTTATTCCCGCTCTCAAGATTTCTCCTGCAACAGGTCTTCTTTGCAGTTGAGGTTGAGTAAGTCAAGGGAGAAGCGTAAGAAGTTGAAGCGGGATTCAACCCCATACAGCCACTCTGAACAAAGAAAAAGTGGGAGGGCAACAAGGGGCTTCCCCTGGCGATACTGCAGCACGTCAAGGCCTCTAAGGAGGCCATGTTGTGTATTTTTGGCACTCTTCTCTCTCTGGCCTGCTTTTGGGCCCCTAGGATCTGCATTGACCTCCAGTTGGATTGTTGGTGCCGGGTTTGCCTTTGGTTCCACCTCAACACCTCTAACCTGCAAGCAGTGGACACAGTGTGACTCCAAGATCCGTGCTTATTATCTATCCACCAACAACATTGGTGATGCTGGATTTTGAACCCCCTGCTAACTCCAGTGCAAACCTCGAGGCAAAACAGCTTGGCTCATTACTGAGGTCACACATCCGACCCCAGTATGCTCTGATTTACACAAAACTCTTCCTCTTCCACAAAGCGTTCCTCACCTTTCTGGTTCAGATTCGGATCAGCCTGAGAATGATGAAGGTGGAGATTTTGGGGATGATATAACCGTAAGCACAGTGATAAAGATGATGAGATTTAGATGGACTTGCAAGAGGCCAGTAGGCTAGATACCTCTCCAGACACAGGGTTGGTGTCGCCCATTGAACCCACTACAGAAGAGAGCACATTTTTTGCTGTGATGCAGCTGAAGTCCTGGGCCTACAGCCACCTTCAGTGGATGCCACAACTGACCTATTGATTGAAGTTTTGCACCTAGAGCCAGCTTCATCTGAGCCCTTACTCCCATTTAATGAAGCCCTGACTGACAATATCATAGGAACTTGGGTAAGGACCTGCTCTTCTTCACCAGTAAACATTCAGATGGCCAGATGCCATAGACCTGCTCCAGATGACCTGGACATTTTTACACAGCACTTGATTCCTGAGAATAAGATGTTCCAAGCTTCTACCAGTAAGGTTAACCCTAATTCATTATTTCTTATGACCCCTCTGAAAAGGGACGCAAAATGGATTGAGGCATTCAGTAAGTGGATATTCTCCTCTACCAGCTTGTTTATAGTTTGACAGCGGTACCAGAGGAGTTACGGGCTTCTTTGGCCCAAACGATTCAGAACGACCATGATGCAGTCAAATATGTACCTTGAGCTGGCTTGGATACTATTGAATGCTTGGGGCATGCAGTGGGCACTAGTGTGGTGCACCGCTGCCAGGCATAGATGACATCTGCTGGCTTTTAAGGGGACATGCAGGCATCAATAATGGATATGCCTTTTGTTGGTTCCTACTTTTTTGGAGAAAAGACTGATTCAGCCGTCAGATTCTTGAAGGAGAGCAGAGCACTTTCTTTTGGCCTCTCAATTCCTGACAGACAATTTCTCAGAAGTTTCAATCATTCAATCAATCGATCAAAGAAGATGTATATAGAGCATGGCTACTCGTAGAATGATCCGGTGCTAGGCAGACAAGAAATCGACCCAGGCAGGAGCTGACCTACTGATATGCAGTTTGAAACAGCACATTTTGAAGATTGTGTATGAAAGCAGATTCATCATTCATGGTCCTGAGGTCCAAAGGAAGAGCGTTCCAAGCCCTGAACACATCCAGGGCAAAGGGGGAGTAACCCCATTTTTTCTTCCACTAGCAAGGCGCCCGAAGAGCGGAGGGTTTTGGCAGGGTGATATGGGGTTACCTCCTTTGCCACATACACTGGGCCAACCCGATAGAAGGCCCAGAGCAAGACATTTTAACTTGATCCTCTATTTAATGGGCAGGCAATGTAACACCTTAAGGTGAAGATGGATATTGCCCCCCCAGCCCAGAGGACATTTAGGAGTATCCGGGCAGCCACATTTTGTACCAGCTGACGTTTTTGTAGCTGGTAAGCCGGAAGTCCCACAAAAAAAGAACTGGCATAATCTAGCCGGGAAATGATGAGAGCATGGATAACCGTCTTCTGGGCCAAAATTGGGAGAAGGCGTAAGAATTTTTTCATAGACTTGAGAAGTCCGAAGCACACACGAACCACCACTGTCCCGTGAGGCCCAAGGGAAATAGAACTGATGAATTTAATCTCAGATTATGCACAGATTTAGCTGGGGACTGGGAGTGAGGGCAGGAATAAGATCAGGCCAGCAGCCTCCGTCACAAATTGATGGAGGGGAACCAAATAGGTGAATTTCTGTTTTGCTTATATTACTCTGTAGATTGCTGTGTCGCACCCACTTGAAAACAGCAGTTAGGGAAGACTCGAACTTGCTGTAGGAATCGGTCACATTCTTATCCAATGTTAGCAGGATCTGCATATCATCAGCATAGGTCACAATCTGGATGCTAAAGGGTTCCACCAGTGGCGCTAGGGGGTCATATAAACATTAAAAAGTGTCAGTCTCAAAGAAAAGCCCTGGGGAACCCCACATTTTAAAACGTTAGAGTTCGAGGTGAATGGTGACATCCAAACTGATTGACTTCTGTCCTTTTAAAAAAAGTGGACACAAGATAGGCCTGAATCTCCAATGGCTATATTTTCCAGACGCTGAAGGAGAATGTCATGAGAGACAGAGTTAAAGGCCACGAATAAGTGAGACAATATCAAGGCGACCTGTTTCCCTTGGTCCACCACCATCTTGATGTAATCAGTGACCTTGATCAAGGTGGTTTCCATATGAACACACAGATGGAAATCAGACTGGGACGGGAGCAGCAGCTAGCCCTGCTCCAAGAAATTGGACAACTATTTATTAATACTCTTCTCCAGTTTTTTAGAAAAAGCGGACAGTAAGGTGATAGGCCTGAAATTACTCAAAATTTCAACCCTTTCTAGTGTACTCTAGAGGGCGGTTGAATATGCACCACCAAGCTATACCACCACCACAGCAGTCAACCCAGCCACCAGACATCATGCAGGTCACTAGGGACAAAGGTCCCCTTAGTTCTCTGCCCCTGCAGCATCGGCCTCCAAGCTGCTTTGACTTGTCCTCAGCGGCATACAGCCACCCTGTGGGAGGAAAGATCAAGCATTTCCTTACAGGACCATCACATCCGAGAGATATGACCTCCATATTGTCCAACAGGGTTATGCCCTACCATTCCTTTCCGATCCATCTCAACTTCCACCCACATCAGAGCGACTTTTGGAGGAGTGCATTTCCATCTTGCTGTGAGAGGTGCAGACTCTACTGGAAAAAAGGGCCATCAAGAGTATGGTGTCAAGAAGAAGGAAGAGGCTAGACTTCTGCTTCGTCCTCGTGCTGAGGAGGATGAAGTCCATCGTCCTATTTTACATCTCTATCCACTGAATACATTCCTGGAACGATACATGCAGAAATTCTCACTTTGGCCCAAGTATTGCTTGCCCTGGTCCCAAGTGACTGGATGGTTGCCTTAGGTCTGCAGGATACGTATTTTCAAAGGTGTACCTGCAGTTCAAGGTCAGTTAGGAGCATTTTCAGTTTGCGGTGCTCCTCTTTGGCATTTCTAGCGCCCTTCGGGTATTCACAAAACTGATGGTGGTGGTCACAGTACATCTTCAGATGTTGAGGAATACCAGTTTCCTCTACCTCGACAACTCGCTACTGAGGAAGGGCTTTCCACAATCAGAATAGATCACCTCCAGACACTGAACCTCCTAACATAAATGGGGTTCTCGATCATTGAACCAAAGTCGCACCTGACTTCTATTCCAGTGTCTCCCCTTTATTGGAGCCATTCTGGACATGGTGCTGTTCAGGGCCTTTCCTCCCCAGCAACCAGTCCACGTCATTCAGGCTATGATCCTGGTGTTTTATCCTCGATCCTAGATCTCGGTGAGAGATGCTCTTAGGGCCATATTATCATGAATGGCGATAACATTATCGCCGCTTTAGCGGCAGGAAACTGCCGGTAAAGCGGCGATAAGGGGCTTGATAAAATGCCCATGTGAGATCCAATAGAAGCCCAGGTTCTGGTGTGAAGGACATCAAACCTGAGCTTCTATTGGAATTCACAAGGGCATATTATCAAGCCCCTTATCGCCGCTTTAGCGGCAGTTTCCTGCCGCTAGAGCGGCGATAATGTTATCGCCATTCTTGATAATATGGCCCTCAGAGTTCTATGGCTGTTGGCCTCATGCACAGTGGTTGTCTCCTTCACCAGGTGGTGTACGCTGCATTAATTTCATGTTAATGACCCCTACTCAGCTGCATATAGTACGTTAGAGATTCAATTTTTTGCTGCATTAATTTCATGTTAATGACCACTACACTCTACTCGGCAGCATGTAGTGCATGTTTGATATTCCACTTTCTTCTGCATTAATTCCATTTTAATGACCCCTTCTATCTACTCCGCTACACGTAGTGCATGTTATGGATTCCACTTTTTGCTGCATTTATTCCATGTCAATGGCCCCCACTATCTACTCAGCTGTAAGTAGTGCATGTTATTGATTCCACTTTTTGCTGCATTCATTCCATGGTAATGACCCCTACTATCTACTCGGCTGCATGTAGAGCATGTGAGAGATTTCACTTTTAGCTTCATTAATTCCATGCTAATGACCCCGACTCTCTGCTCGGCTGCTTGTAGTGCATGTTAGAGATTCCACTTTCTGCTGCATTGATTCCACGTTAATGACGCATACTCGCTAATCAGCTGCATGTAGTAAATGTTAGAGATTTCCCTTTTTGCTGAATTAATATCATGTTAATGGCCCCTACTCTCTACTCTGCTGCATGTAGTGCATGCTAGAGATTCCACTTTTTGCTGCATTAATTTCATGTTAATGACCCCTACTCTGTACTCGGCTGCATGTAGTGCATGCTAGAGATTCCAATTTTTGCTGCATTAATTTTATGTTAATGACCCCTACTCTCTGCTCGGCTCCATGTAGTGCATGTGAGAGATTCCACCTTTTGCTGCATTACTTCCATGTTAATGACCCCTACTCTCTGCTCGGCTGCATATAGAGCATGTGAGAGATTTCCCTTTTTGCTGCATTAATTCCATGTTAATGACCCCTACTATCTACTAGGCTGCATGTAGTGCATGTTAGAGATTCCACTTTTTGCTGCATTAATTCCATGTTAACGACCCCTACTAGTACTCGGCTGCACGTAGTGCATGTTAGAGATTTCACTTTTTACTGCATTAATTCCATGTTAATGACCCCTACTCTCTGCTCGGCTGCATGTACTCCATGTTAGAGATTCCACTTCCTGCTGCATTAATTCAATGTTAACGACCTCTACTCTCTGCTCGGCTGTATGTAGAGCATGTGAGAGATTTCCCTTTTTGCTGCATTAATTCCATGTTAATGACCCCTACTCTCTACTCGGCTGCATGTAGTGCATGCTAGAGATTCCAATTTTTGCTGCATTTATTCCATGTTAATGACACCTACTATATACTCGGCTGCACGTAGTGCATGTTATAGATTCCACTTTTTGCTGCATTCATTCCATGTTAATGACCCCTACTCTCTGCTCGGCTGCATGTAGTGCATGTTAGAGATACCACTTCCTGCTGCATTAATTCAATGTTAACGACCCCTACTCTCTGCTCGGCTGCATGTAGAGCATGTGAGAGATTTCCCTTTTTGCTGCATTAATTCCATGTTAATGACCCCTACTCTCTACTCGGCTGCATGTAGTGCATGCTAGGGATTCTAAATTTGCTGCATTAATTTCATGTTAATGACCCCTACTCTCTGCTCGGCTTCATATAGTGCATGTTAATGATTCCAATTTTTGCTTAATTAATTCCATGTTAATGACCCCTACTATCTACTCGGCTGCATGTAGTGCATGTTAGAGATTCCAATTTTTGCTGCATTAATTCCATGTTAAGGAGCCGTACTCTCTGTTCGGCTGCATGTAGAGCATGTGAGAGATGCCACTTTTTGCTGTATTAATTACATGTTAACGACCACTACTCTCTGCTCGGCTGCATGTAGAGCATGCGAGAAATTTCACTTTTTGCTGCAATAATTCCATGTTAATGACTCCTACTCTCTGCTCGGCTCCATGTAGTGCATGTGAGAGATTCCACCTTTTGCTGCATTACTTCCATGTTAATGACCCCTACTCTCTGCTCGGCTGCATATAGAGCATGTGAGAGATTTCCCTTTTTGCTGCATTAATTCCATGTTAATGACCTCTACTATCTACTAGGCTGCATGTAGTGCATGTTAGAGATTCCACTTTTTGCTGCATTAATTCCATCTTAACGACCCCTACTATCTACTCGGCTGCACGTAGTGCATGTTAGAGATTTCACTTTTTACTGCATTAATTCCATGTTAATGACCCCTACTCTCTGCTCGGCTGCATGTACTCCATGTTAGAGATTCCACTTCCTGCTGCATTAATTCAATGTTAACGACCCCTACTCTCTGCTCGGCTGCATGTAGAGCATGTGAGAGATTTCCCTTTTTGCTGCATTAATTCCATGTTAATGACCCCTACTCTCTACTCGGCTGCATGTAGTGCATGCTAGAGATTCCAATTTTTGCTGCATTTATTCCATGTTAATGACACCTACTATATACTCGGCTGCACGTAGTGCATGTTATAGATTCCACTTTTTGCTGCATTCATTCCATGTTAATGACCCCTACTCTCTGCTCGGCTGCATGTAGTGCATGTTAGAGATACCACTTCCTGCTGCATTAATTCAATGTTAACGACCCCTACTCTCTGCTCGGCTGCATGTAGAGCATGTGAGAGATTTCCCTTTTTGCTGCATTAATTCCATGTTAATGACCCCTACTCTCTACTCGGCTGCATGTAGTGCATGCTAGAGATTCTAAATTTTGCTGCATTAATTTCATGTTAATGACCCCTACTCTCTGCTCGGCTCCATATAGTGCATGTTAATGATTCCAATTTTTGCTTAATTAATTCCATGTTAATGACCCCTACTATCTACTCGGCTGCATGTAGTGCATGTTAGAGATTCCAATTTTTGCTGCATTAATTCCATGTTAAGGACCCGTACTCTCTGTTCGGCTGCATGTAGAGCATGTGAGAGATGCCACTTTTTGCTGCATTAATTCCATGTAACGACCCCTACTTTCTGCTCGGCTGCATGTAGTGCATGTGAGAGATTCCACTTTTTGCTGCATTATTTACATGTTAACGACCACTACTCTCTGATCGGCTGCATGTAGAGCATGTGAGAAATTTCACTTTTTGCTGCAATAATTCCATGTTAATGACTCCTACTCTCTGCTCGGCTCCATGTAGTGCATGCTAGATATTCCACTTTTTGCTGCATTAATTCCATGTTAATGACCCCTACTCTCTGTTCGGCTGTATGTAGTACATGTTAGAGATTCCACTTGTTGCCGCATTAATTTCATGTTAATGACCCCTACTCTCTACTCAGCTGCATGTAGTGCATGTGAGAGATTCCACTTTTTGCTGCATTAATTACATGTTAACGACCGCTACTCTCTGCTCGGCTGCATGTAGAGCATGTGAGAAATGTCACTTTTTGCTGCAATAATTCCATGTTAATGACCCCTACTCTCTGCTTGGCTCCATGTAGTGCATGTTAATGATTCCACTGTTTGCTGCATTAATTCCATGTTAATGACCTCTACTCTCTGCTCGGCTGTATGTAGTAAATGTTAGAGATTCCACTTTTTGCCGCATTCATTTCATGTTAATGACCCCTCCACTCTAATCAGCTGCATTTAGTGCATGTGAGAGATTCCGCTTTTTGCTGCATTAATTCCAGGTTAACGACCCCTACTCTCTGCTCGGCTGCATGTAGAGCATGTGAGAGATTCCACTTTTTGCTGCATTAATTCCATGTTAACGACCCCTACTCCCTGCTCGGCTCCATGTAGTGCATGTTAATGATTTCACTTTTTGCTGCATTTTAATTCCATGTTAATGATCCCTATTCTCTGCTCTGCTCCATATAGTGCATGTTAATGATTATACTTTTTGCTGCATTAATTCCATGTTAGTGACCCCTACTATCTATTCGGCTGCATGTAGTGCATGTTAATGACCCCTACTCTCTGCTCGGCTGCATGTAGCGCCTTGTTAGAGATTCCAATTTTTGCTGCATTAATTCCATGTTAATGACCTCTACTCTCTGCTCGGCTCCATATAGTGCATGTTAATGATTCCACTTTTCGCTGGATTAATTCCATGTTATTGACCCCTACACTGTACTCGGCTCCATGTAGAGCATGTGAGAGATTTCACTTTTTGCTGCATTCATTCCATGTTAACGACCCCTACTGTCTACTCGGCTGCATGTAGTGCATGTGAGAGATTCCACTTCCTGCTGCATTAATTCCATGTTAGTGACCCCTACTCTGTACTCGGCTGCATGTAGAGCATGTGAGAGGTTTCACTTTTTGCTGCATTAATTCTATGTTAACGACCCCTACTGTCTACTCGGCTGCATGTAGTGCATGTGAGAGATTCCACTTTTTTTTTTTTTTGGTGTATATTCTTTTCTATTAATCATCTTGTACATTATGACATCAATTTTACATCTTTGTATTATACGAGCTGCAGTGTTACATCTTCAATATTGGCATTCCCGTACTTCTTATCATTCCCTTCTTTTTATTCCCTGTTCGGTAGTCTTACAGTCTTATCATCCACATCCCCTTACGTGTGTCCCATCTCCTCTGCTGAGTCACTATCATCTGAGTCTAGGTCATCAGACTGAGGGGGTTACAGAGATATTTCCACGATATTCATTCCATCCCCCCCAGACCTTTTTCCATTTTTTGGGGCACCTCCGATGAACGTACACTGACTTTTCCGCCACCATTGCCATATCCATGTCTTTACACCATTGAGCTAGTGTGGGGCAGTTACTGGATCCCCACCGTTGGGCAATGTTCCGCTTGGCGATCGTCATGCCCAGAGTCACCCAATCTTGAGCCACCGCATTCAAATCTGTAGGTTCCCATATATTGAGCAGGCAACATCTCGGGCTTGGGAGTGTCCCAATCTGCGTGACCTGGGACACTGTACGCATTACCGCAGCCCAGAACCGCACTATCTTAGGGCATATCCAGACGGTGTGGTAAAATGTGCCTATATCCCCGCACTGCCGGAGACAGAGCGGTGTGTCAGCCCTGTGTATTTTATGCAGAAGTTGTCTAGGGTAATAAGTACAATGTAGGATTTTTAGTTGGACAAGCCTCAATCTAGATGGGATTGCAGCTTCGCTAGGGGAGGCTAGCGCCTCCCTCCAGTCCGCTTCATCAATCTCCCCCAATTCGCGCTCCCATTTTACCTTGAGTGCAACCATAGGGTCCTTACGGTTATTCACTATTTTCTTATATGTCAATGAGATTGCTCTCCTATGGAGGTGGTCCGTCAAGAGTCTGTCTTCTAGTGGAGAAGCCTCTTCAGGCCTCGTGCCTCGCGGTAGCAGGGACTGTAACGCATGCCTAACCTGCAGGTATCGGAAAAATTCTGTCTTGGCCATATCATACGTCTCCTGAAGATGAGCAAAGGAGACCACCTCACCCTTTCGCCACAAGTCCCCCACTCTGGAGATGCCAATCTGATCCCAGCCACGGAAGCCCTTCGTCCTTCCCAACCTCCCTAGTCGCTTGGTCTCCCATAATGGCATCGCCAGTGTGACAACACCGTTCCAGCCTAGTGTGCGTTGCGCCTCATACCATATTTGCAGTGTGTGCCGTGTGGGCCCTGTACTAATACGTTGTACCTTTTTATCATATAGGGCACCCATTAATCCTGATGGCTCTAGTGTGGAAATTTAGCTTGTAACTGAACATTATCTGCGCCATCTTGCCTCTCCCCAGCGCCACGCACAGCGAACGCACGGCCGCCATTTTAGGCACCCCACTCTCTCCCCCGCTCATTGTCGATCGCCAGCGCGTCCCCCTGGCGCTGCAAGCATCCCCCGCGCGCCGGCCACCCCCGCTCTCTCATACACGGGCCATAAACCCTCTCCTTCTGCGCGACCCTGCCATGGAACCACATCCCACGCCTGACCGACATCCCATACATGGTCATGCATCTCTTTTGATAAACCCCCTTCCTCTGCGCCCCATTGTCCGAATCGATCCCAGGTCATCACCTAGCCCTGCGGATGCAGTTTATTGCCCCTACTGTAAGGGAAACACCCCACATCAAAGGGACTACAGTAGATCAAAGCCCCTACCCCCTGAGACCCGGCTGGTCGCACACACCCCCGGGAATTGGCGGAATGTCCAGCTGTGTGATAGCCATCTCCTACTGTAGATGGGGTGGGGACTTCCACTGTAGATATGTGTGGGAACGAGCTCGAAGTGGGGATTCCGAGGATGTTCTTTCATGTTCCAAGACAATCTCAAGAATGTGTCATGTACGATAACCCTGCAATAAAGTCATAAACCTGTGTATAAGAGGCCAGGCCTCAGAGATGCAGTTAGAGCACCTCGTGACGATACCTTGCTGTCTGATCTGATGTGTTCTGCTCCGACGGAATAAAACCTTTGTTTCCTGCCTTCCAGTCTCCGGCGCCTGCCTCTTTATTGGTTTAACATCGAATGGTATAAGAGGCGATTACCGCCGGGCAATACTTGAAGGGTTATCGACTGAAATTGCCGCTACCATTTAACAATTGGCGTCCCAAGCGTGGGGCCCATCAGCGACACGTGGATCCAGTGGGAGAGGTCCTGACGACAGAGTGAACGACTGCAACGATCGGGAGAGCTCCTGCCCGATAGACCCTCGTCTGGCAGCCGATTATCCGAACTTCACTGGTTCCGAGCAGACCTCTCTCGAGTGATCTACGGTCCTGACTGGGAACCATCAGGAGTGCCGCGGCAAATACGGAGAGTAGAGGACGATCGGGCGCTGGAGGCGGAAGACGAGAAACTGTCCACGCGGTCCGGGTAAGGTCGTGAAACACGACAAATTGCGAAATAATTGGTTGATTGTTTGAAATACTAGTATTGCTCATTGATTGTTCTCTTTGAGATATTCGCTGTCTACAAACAGGGAGGAGTAGAAATACTCTCTCTCTCTCCCTTTGCAGATAGTGAAGGGTAGGTAACGCAGACTTTTGTCCCCGTTGAAACCCGTCGTGCCTATCTTTATCTCCCCACTGATTGATTGTCCGAACATTGATTGTTTTGAAGAATAGTGCTCTTTGAGATATTCTCTGTTTGCAAATAACGTAGAATAGAAATATTCTGTCTAGTCTTTGCAAATAGTGAAGGGTAGGTAACGCAGACTTTTGTCCCTGTTGTAACCCGTCGTGCCTATCTTTATCTCCCCATTGATTGATTGATTGATTGTCCGAACACTAGTTGTTCGATATTGGTTCTTTGGAGGTATTCTCTGCTTACAAATAACAAGGAATAGAGATATTCTGTCTAGTCTTTGCAAGCAGTGAAAAGATAGGTAGTGCTGACTTTTGTCCCCGTTGAAACCCGTCATGCCTATCTTCTCCCCACTGATTGGTAGTTGGTTCTGCCCGGACCGCTTATTAGAGGTGGACCATCCGGCTCCACTGGAGGGCACTCCTAATAAGGACATGTTCACTAAATATGGACTAGTCGCCGTAGCTTATAGCAAGCTATGGCATAAATATACAAGGAAGGACCCCGGGAGTCAGTGGCCACTGATGGGATCCTTCGACGACCATAAGATAGAAATGCTAGAAATAGCTCTGCGTAGCAATAAGACGACGCCTACTATGCTTGACAGTATCGGCATGTGGCGCATAGAAGCAACACAACGGAAAAAGAGGGAAGAAGTGAAAGCAGAAAAGGAATTACGAAAGGCAGCTCCCCTTGCCGCTAGAAAGTTAGAAGAAGAAATAAAAGAGAGAAGGGAAACTAAACTAAGACAGGAGCCTGAAACATCAGGCCAGTACGCTGTTAGGACCCCCTCTATGCTCTACCCTGAGTTGTCCTCTAAGCAACGAACGAATGACGAATTACTATTAGGTCCCCCGATCATTTACATGCCCCCTCCATACGCACCCTCCCAATCGGTAGTGCAACACCCACAACCCCCAAACACGAGCGAAAGCAGTACAGGGGCCTCGGTCCTCACGGCCTCCGCGCCGGCCGAGCCTCTTGTACTGAACACAACGTCGGCAATGACGTTGGATGACCCTGAGATGAGAAAGAAAGATTCCACCAGAATGAATCGACTAACAAAGGATGAACGAGCAGGAATCGACAAGATAGTAGGGACACTGGTGGAGCGAAAGGAAAGTGAGGAGTATATAACAGACGTGTATAACTCGTATGCCGACAGGCGCAGACGACACTTTGTCGTACGACTTTGTTATCACGCTCTGAATACATATGAGGATAGGTACCACGATAAAGGTCCCGAAGGCTTAGCGGCCCTATATAGGAAGGTAGACATTGGGGAAGAAGGAGAGGGCGATGTGACGAACCTCTTCACTCGTACACTCGAGGTCTATCGACACCTTAGAGAACACAGGCAGACCACCAAAGCAGAAACCCCCATAACGACTAAGCCCCAGGAAGGAAGGACTGATACCATGATGCCCATCAAAGAGGCCGCCCCCTACTGGGTCCCCCCACGAGGTCAGGGAACACATGACGACATCAACCACCAAGATGCGAAGGGAAGGGTCGTATATAATTGGGTCTACCAGCCCTGGGACCGACAAGATATTTTGACCTTTAGAAAAACTCTACCCGACTTAAGAAAGAACCCGACTGCCTTCTACACTGAACTGGGTACAGCCTTAGGTTCAACAATAATGACTTTAGCAGATATCGACTTGTTCTTCGGGATATGTCTGCCGGCTGATGTGTGGAAGCAAATCCGAAAAGTTGACCATGCTGAGCCGTTTGGATATACCTGGGTACAACTCGATACCATAGATAAACAGCGAGAACCGGGACAGAAACCCCCGAAAGCCATATTGGAGCTCCCAGACAAGATTGTACAGAAGTTGAAGACTCTAGTCCCAGAAAGAAAGGTAGACTGGTCGATAGTGACGGCTTGCCGCCAGAAACCCCAGGAGGATGTGTCTGAATACTTCTCCCGATTCGAGACTGTGTTTTCCAATTATAGTGGCCAGGACATGACCACTGCAACTGGACATCACCTCTTTGTCCAGAATTATGTGAAGGGTCTGTCACAAGAAGTTTCCCAGAAGCTGCAGACCAGCGAGAGTAGTTGGGCAGCCTCCAAACCCGCAGCTATCCTCCAGATGGCCCAATACTACGAAAACCAAAAGAATGAGAACGATAGGGCGTCAGAGAGGAAGAAAAAGGAACTGAAGGAGAGGGTAATGATAGCACAGTTGCAAGGGGTGACCATAGGAAGAGAACCCCCGAAAGGGAATTACCAACCAACCGCCCCTAGAAAGCTACCCCCTAGAGACCATACACCTGCACCCTACAACGGACGGAGAGACTTAGATGGGAACCAATGTGCGTTCTGTAGAGGGTTCGGACACTGGAAATCCAAGTGCCCGGTCCTTCTGGAATTGAACAAAAATAGGGACCCCAAAGACACAGCATATGACCCCAGAAATAGAGGACAGGGACGAGGGTACACGAACGACGCCATCAACGACAGGCCAAGCAGACCAAACACCTTTGATCGCCCCCGACAAAACCAGTGTCAGCAGTCCGACTACGAAAGCACCCATGACTTCGCATAGGACCGCCAGGGGCAAGGGAGGGATCCAGTCGAACTCCGTGTTGACCAGCAAGGTCCTTACGTCACCGCTAAGGTCTTGGGCACAAAATCTCCATTCCTGGTAGATACTGGGGCGACACGTAGTGCGTTATCTAAACGACTGATTCCTAGGGCACCCTTGTCTGGCTCACACGTAACCTCAATAGGCTTCGATGGAACGCCCTCCACTAACCCCTTATCAGCACCAATGTCCTTTGACTTAGAAGATAACGCCACTGACACAACCTTTCTGCTCTCCTCCAACACCCCCGATGCTATTATGGGACTTGATTTGCTAAAACATTTTCGAGCTACCATCAGATGCTCCCCAGACGGAGTTCGAGTCATCCTGCGCGATAACCCAGATCTGTTCAGACCCTGTCACACACGGCGTATGCTCTCTATAACCGATGCTGACCTGTCCCTACTCGACACATTACCTTCACATCTATGGGCTAAAACCGACTCAGATGTAGGGCGCATGGTGATCGACCCAGTACACATAACCGTCCGACCGGACGCAGTGCTCCCAAAGCTTCCACAGTATCGGATATCGCCCGAAGGCGAGAAGGCATTGGTGGAAATCATCGAGTCCCTAGTCGATGCAGGAGTGGTAGAAGAAGTAGTCAGTAATGTTTGCAACAGCCCTATCCTACCCATTGTAAAGAAGCAAGGCGAGGGAGATGAGAAAGCATACCGCTTCATTGTTGACTTACGGGAAGTTAACAAAGTAGTCATACCTCAGTACCCCGTGGTCTCAGACATCACCACCATCCTCACCCTGATTCCATCCACTGCCACCACCTTTACCGTTATTGATCTCAAGAACGCATTCTTTTCCATCCCCATCCACCCAGACAGCCGCTACCTGTTCGGCTTCACTTTAAAAGCCCGTTCGTACAGATTCTGTAGGGCACCCCAAGGCTACACTGAGAGTCCCAGCATTTATAGCCAAGCCCTCAAGAGGCAACTAGATGCAGTCCAACTACCCGATGGAGTGGTGTTAATACAGTACGTCGATGACATTCTTTTGGCGGCCGACACCACTCCACTTGCCGTCACAGCCACCATTCACCTCCTCCACTTCCTCGCGGAGAACGGTCACAAGGTCTCCAGGAAGAAATTGCAATTCTGCCAACCCCAAGTAACATATCTAGGCCACCTACTATCCAAAGACGGGAGAAAACTTACCCCTGACCAAATTCAGACCATCCTAGAAACCCCTGTTCCCAAAACTCAGAAGCATGTGCGGTCCCTAGTAGGCCTCACCTCCTTTTGTCGACAATGGTTGCCAAACTTCAGTCTTATCGTAAAACCTCTGCTTTCCCTGCTGGCTAAAGATGTCCCCTTCCCCCTCCCCTGGACACCCGAATGCCAATCCTCCTTCAAAGAATTACGAGACGCCCTCTGCTCGGCCCCAGTCCTAGGAACCCCAGACTACACTAAACCTTTCTCCCTCTACACCCACAAAAGGGAGGGATGTGCGCTGTCTGTCCTAACCCAGTCCATAGGCCCTAAACAACGCCCTTGTGCCTACTTCTCTGCCACTCTTGACCCTGTAGCCAGAGCTTTGCCCGCCTGCCTTCGAGCAGTGGCCGCCGCTGCTGTCTCCATCCGACAAAGTGAGGGGATCGTGCTCTCGAACCCCCTCACAGTATTGGTACCCCATGCGGTTGACACCCTACTGAACCAAACCAAGACTCAACACCTGACTAGCGCACGACTGACTGGTTACGAACTGACTCTGCTCGCACCCCACATCACATTGAAACGATGCACCACTCTGAATCCAGCTACTCTACTACCTCTCCCTGACGCTGACCCCAATGCGTCCCCTATACATGACTGCGTGACCCTCACCGACGAACAGACCAAGAGTAGGGTTGACCTCCGGGATACTGCCTTCCCGGACCCTGACGGAGAACTGTGGGTGGATGGCTCATGCATCAAGCTCCCCGATGGCACCACCTCAGCTGCCTATGCAGTCACCACAGCCCGAACAGTTGTTGAGACAGCCCGCATCACACAGCGATCCGCACAGGCGGCGGAACTAATTGCCCTCACACGAGCCTGCATCCTGGCAGCAGGGACAACCGCAAACATTTACACAGACAGTCAGTACGCCTTCGGGGTAGTTCACCACTTTGGGCTCTTATGGAAAGAGAGGGGATTCTTGACTTCTCATGGCACACCTATCCTGCATGGAGATCTAGTCTTTGCCCTGACCGAAGCAGTCCTCCTCCCCACACGGCTGGCTGTGATCAAATGCCAGGCACACAAGAAGGTGACAGACATTATAGGACAGGGAAATGCACTAGCTGACATTACTGCCCGAACCACAGCCGAGAATAGATCCACGACCCATATGTACGTGACCAGGTCACAAACTGAGAAATGGAAGGATGCTAGGGAAACGATTAGGGATATCCAACTAGCCAGCACACCACACGAATTAACTGAATGGGCCCGGGTGGGATTGAAGGACGATGACGGTTGCTGGCGAACTAAAGACTCGAACAAATGGTTGCTACCCGACTCATACTTGATCCCCATGCTGACCATGGCACACTCCCCCGCACACATAGGGTCTGCCCCCATGATCAAACTCATCTCCAAAGTCTGGCACAACGACAAAATCCCAGACTCAGCCAAACGTCTGGTCCAACAATGCCTGGTATGCCTCCAACACAACCCTGGGAAGGGAACTGCTGTACCCCGGGGAGGGTTTGGGGTTCCCAATCACCCCTTTGAAGTCCTACAAATGGACTACGTCCAGTTAGAAAGGTGCCAGGGTTTGAAGTACATACTTGTCGTTGTGTGTGCCTTCAGCAAGTGGGTGGAAGCCTACCCAACCCACGACAACACCGCTATGACTACCGCAAAAGTACTACTGAAAGAATTCTTCCCCCGATACGGCCTTTGTCGAATTTTGTGGAGCGACAACGGCCCCCACTTTGTAGCCGAGGTTATCCAACTCATCTTAAAGGGGCTGGGTGTAAAACAAAAATTCCATGCGGTCTTCCATCTCCAATCTGCCGGTTTGGTTGAGCGACATAATGCCACATTGAAGCTTAAGATAGCAAAAATAGTTGCAACCACAGGACTGAAATGGCCAGACGCCCTCCCGCTAGCATTGCTATCAATGCGTTCCACCCCCACTAAACACCACTTGACACCCTACGAGGTCGTTTTCGGGCGGCCCATGAACCTTTGGACTGCACCAAAGCCAACATCCATCCACGACGTCCCGGACGTCCTCTTGTCTGACTATTTGTATAACCTAACTAAAACGTTGTCTGTTATCCATCAGCAGGTGCTGCACGCCATTCCCGATGTTTCCAGGGGCCCCGGACACGACATCCAACCCGGTGACTTCGTCTTAGTGCGTAACTTCCAGCGCACCAAGAGCCTGGAGCCCCGGTGGACAGGCCCCCTGCAAGTCCTGATCACCACCCGAACAGCTCTTCGAGTGGAGGGGAAACGTAATTGGCTGCATGCACACCACTGCAAGAAGGTATCACCGACCCTGACGACCACGGACAACATCACCGCCCAAGAAGAACTTCTGGACAAAGACCGACCATCCCTGCGCCACTGCCCAGATACAGAAACACTTGAGTTAGTGAAATATCCCGATCCCACCGTGCCATCCAAGGAAGGGTATAACTTGCGACGAAAGGAGAGAACTTCGGCTAAGCAGACCACAAACTAAGTGGAAATCTCAGAGCGGTAGACTAGCCACCTCAAAGGCCACCAGGAGAGAAACTAAACAAAGTCTGTGGTTCTGCCCGCTACCGAGTTCCTTGAAGGTGATGGAAGCGCCCGACATGAAGATGATGGAAGCAACCGGACGTCCGAAGATCCACTACAAAAACCCAAAGACTGACAGAATGCACAGCTCAAAGACTATTACACTTTTCATTACCCTTCTCTTTTGCCTTCTCCTCGTGGTCACCTTCTGGATCATGGAGGGGAGCACACCCGCTCATAAGACATTGCTGACCACCGTTCAACCTATCACCATGAAAGAACACCATCTGATCTCACTTTCACCCCAACTCCGAGAAAGACGTAAGGAGTTCTGGAATAACTCTTTTGTGCAGTTGCTCCACCAACATAATCTTGCCGCCAATACCACTAATTGCTGGATCTGTGGATTGCTACCACATGCCACTGGACACTCTATCCCTTTCATCCCTTCACCTTTTTCTGTCCATGGTTCCTGCCTCGCCTGGCTGATCCTCCTGCAGGAAAGCTACAAGGACAATGCCACTTCCGGCAGAACCATGTCACACTTCTACCATGGGTTCTGGCTGAACAAAACTGGAAGAACTTCTGCCCCCTTCTGTCCTCTGAGATCAAACACTTCCTTTCACATGGACATCCCTGCCAAAGAACGAGTTGAAATGCAAGTGTTCAACAACCCAGCCAGACCCACCTTCTCTTACCTCCGGAAACGGACAGCCGCCACCCTAACAGTGGCCCTATCCGTCATCAACATCACTGGATTTGTGTGCCTCGAAGGCCTGGGGGCGCAGCTGGTGGGCCACAGCTCCTGCCTCATCACCCGAACATTGGACTCAGTTGATCCACCCTCCTTTGTTGCCTCCCCGAATATGTACTTCGTCTGTGGTACTAAGGCCTACACCTGGCTTCCGAAAGGTTGGGGAGGCACCTGCTACATCGCCTTTGTCCTTCCTCCGACATATGTGGCTCCAGCAAACCATCACCGACAGAAACGTGCCAAAGACATTGTGCAAGCCGACTCCCCCGGAGCGCAGTTCATGGACGCAGTAAAAGGTCTTGTTCCACTCTGGGGTCCAATGGCAAACAGCCGTGCCATCCGCCACTTAACCCAGGCAGTCGAAACGGCGATGAACATTACGGCCGGCATCCTCGCCAACAACACCGCCGAGCTCCAGGCCGTCCGCCTAGTGGCTCTTCAGAACCGCCTCGTTCTAGATGTGGTTCTGGCTGATCGTGGAGGAGCATGCCGCATCATTGGGTCCAGCTGTTGTACCTACGTACCGGATAACTCACCCTCAGTCTACAAAGCAATTGAACACCTCCACAGACTTTCCGCAGAGGTTCATCAAGAGCAAGAAGAATGGTCACTGGGGAGTTGGTTTTGGGACACTATTAAAAGTTGGGGATGGAGGCTGTTTTCATTTATCCTAATACCAATTGTGATACTATGTGGATGTTGCTTGGGGATTCAGTGTCTGCCACCTTTATGTTCGCTTTTTATGAACTGCATCTGCCCTAAGACTTTGAACTTTGAAGCAGAGCGAATGAAAGCTCTGTATGAGGTGGAAGTTCGTAGTATTATGGGGATAGATCCGAACTAGACAAGCTGGCGAGATATGTTAAAAGGGAGGACTGTGGAAATTTAGCTTGTAACTGAACATTATCTGCGCCATCTTGCCTCTCCCCAGTGCCACGCACAGCGAACGCACGGCCGCCATTTTAGGCACCCCACTCACTCCCCCGCTCATTGTCGATCGCCAGCGCGTTCCCCTGGCGCTGCAAGCATCCCCCGCGCGCCGGCCACCCCCGCTCTCTCATACACGGGCCATAAACCCTCTCCTTCTGCGCGACCCTGCCATGGAACCACATCCCACGCCTGACCGACATCCCATACATGGTCATGCATCTCTTTTGATAAACCCCCTTCCTCTGCGCCCCATTGTCCGAATCGATCCCAGGCCATCACCTAGCCCTGCGGATGCAGTTTATTGCCCCTACTGTAAGGGAAACACCCCACATCAAAGGGACTACAGTAGATCAAAGCCCCTACCCCCTGAGACCCGGCCGGTCACACACACCCCCGGGAATTGGCGGAATGTCCAGCTGTGTGATAGCCATCTCCTACTGTAGATGGGGTGGGGACTTCCACTGTAGATATGTGTGGGAACGAGCTCGAAGTGGGGATTCCGAGGATGTTCTTTCATGTTCCAAGACAATCTCAAGAATGTGCCATGTACGATAACCCTGCAATAAAGTCATAAACCTGTGTATAAGAGGCCAGGCCTCAGAGATGCAGTTAGAGCACCTCGTGACGATGCCTTGCTGTCTGATCTGACGTGTTCTGCTCCGACGGAATAAAACCTTTGTTTCCTGCCTTCCAGTCTCCGGCGCCTGCCTCTTTATTGGTTTAACATCGAATGGTATAAGAGGCGATTACCGCCGGGCAATACTTGAAGGGTTATCGACTGAAATTGCCGCTACCATTTAACACTAGCACGTGTCTGTCTAGCCCAAATGCGGGATCTCCTGTGGGATATGTAGCCACTGATTGACTGCGACCAATTGAGAGGCCCAATAATAGATCTTTAGGTCCGGGAGGGCTACTTCGCCATCGTACCAGCTGCTGGTGAGTTTCTGTTGAGCTATTCGAGGCGTTTTCCCGTCTCACAGCAGCGATGTCACCTCCGCCTTTACTGCTGTGAAGTATGCATCTGGGACCCGGAATGGCGTATTTTGTAATGCATACAAGAACCGGGGGAGCGCCATCATTTTAAATAAGGCTGCTCGCCCCAGGAGCGTTAAGGGTAATGTGCGCCAAAACTTGACATCTTTTTTTAACCGCGCCAGGGGCTGGTTCAGGTTCCTCTCCATGAACAGCGCACGGTCATGTGTCACAAACACTCCTAAATACTTAAAGCCCTCCGTGACTATTTGTAGTGAGCATCCTCTTGGGAGCCGCGGCGGGGGGCCGTGTAGTATATATAACAATGACTTTCCCCAATTGATGGTGTATCCTGACATCCGGCCATACGCGGCACAGAAATCTAATAGACAATTGATGGACCATGCAGGGGACGTTAAGTATAGCAGTATATCATCCGCATATAGCGAAATGCGATCCTCCCACCCAGCGGCCCATCGCAATCCTTGTATTGAGAGGTCTTGCCTAATCCAAGCCGCCAAAGGCTCCAGGACTACCGCAAATAGGAGTGGTGACAGTGGGCAGCCCTGCCTAGTACCTCTACCCAATGGGAATTCATCCGATAAGTGGCCGTTGACTACAACTTGTGCCACCGGCTGCGTGTACAGCAAACGTATCCATGCGCAGAATTTTGGCCCAAACCCCATATGTTTAAGGACTGCAAATAGAAAGGGCCATTCCACTAGGTCAAAAGCCATCTGAGCATCTAACGATAGTATGGCTGCATCTTCTTCTATCGTTGCTTTACGCTCTATCACTCCGTGTACCCTTCTAAGATTCAGTGCTGTGTTGCGGTTGGGCATAAATCCAGATTGGTCTGGATGAATTATCGCCGTGAGATATGGCTGTGTCCTTGATGCCAGTGTCTTGGCAAGTATCTTTGCCTCCGCATTAAGGAGGGAAATTGGTCTATATGATCCGGATTTGTGCGCCGGTTTCCCGGTCTTATGTATCGCCACTATAGTGGCAAGTCGTTGCTCTTTGGGCAGTATTCCCCTATCTAAGCTTTCAGTGTACATGGCGAGGAGGTGGGATGTTAACTGTGTACTTGCTAGTTTATAAAATTCCACTGGTATTCCATTGGGCCCTAGCGCCTTTCCTGTATGAAGTACTCTAATGGCTTGTGTCAATTCCTCTGTCGTAATATCTGCCTCGAGTGCAGTCATGGCAGCTCCATCCAGCGACGGCATGCGTATATCCCGTAGGAATGCTAAGTGTTCTTCCTCTATTTCTGTGGCCTTCGGTGTATATATTACCTCATAATGCTGCGCTAGCGCCTCTGCTATTTGTTGTGGTGCCGTCACTAACGCCCCATCCCTAGCTTCGATCTGGGTTATCCAGTTGCTCGCTCTGTCCCGCTTCCCAAGCCAGGCCAGGAGTCGTCCCGCCTTATCCCCTTGCTCATAGATTGTATGTTGTGTCCTCGTCAGGTTAGTTATAGCCTCTTCTCGCGTGTATGCCCTATATTCCTGCATCATGTCATCTGTAGTGTCCGCCGCTAGGGCCGTCTCCGCCCTTAAAAGTTCTGCCTCTAAGTCATCTACGTGCTTTCGGTGGTCCCTCTGCTGCCCTACTATCAGTGACATGGCCTGTCCGCGAACCACAGTCTTAAACGCCTCCCACAACGTTGTTGGGGAGGTGACTGATCCTGAATTTTCCTCGAAGTATCTTTTTGTCGTCTTAAGGAGGCCCTTTTTTATCACGCGGTTCTGGAGGTATCCTGACCTGATGGGGAACAGTCGTCGGGTCCGCGGAGTGAATGCAGCATATGTGACGAGAATCGGCGAGTGGTCTGATATACCTCTGGGTAAATGCCTAATGTCTGCCATGCTCAGCATCCCTGTTGCTAATGTAAAAATATAATCTATTTGAGAGAGACTACGGTGTGCCCCCGAATGGAAGGTGTATTGCCTCTCGTGTGGGTGCCTAACCCTCCATGCATCCAGCTGCCCAAGCGCTTGAACAAATTCCTGTAATCTGTAATCTGTGAGTTGGGCTACTCGGGTCTCTGGAGGGGTGCCGGTCCAGGGTTGTATCCATGGCGGCGTTAAAATCCCCACCAATTATCAACTCCCCATCCGGAAGGGCCAGTAGGAAGCTCCCCAGATCCGTGAATGCAGGCTGGTGCAGCGCCGGGGGGATGTACACTGACACAATGTTGTATATTCTGCCCTCCCACTGGCCCGTGATGGCCGCAAACCTCCCCTGATATCTCTGTGTGTCGCCGTTACCGTCAAAGGGAAGCCTTTATTAAGGAGGATCCCGAACCCACGCGACCCTGTGGTGAATTCGGAGTGTACTGCCATTTTTAACCCCAGGCAATCTAGTGCTTTGATTGCCGTGCCCTGCAGATGCGACTCCTGAAGGAGTGCCACCGCCGGTCTCCGTCGTCTGAGGAACTGCATCACCAGCCCCCTTTTAATTTTGTCTCCCAATCCGTTAACGTTCCAGGACATGACAGTCAATGGGGGCCCTCTTGTTTGATCATCTTGTACCCCTGGGACGTTGCTACCATCCTCTTGGTTTCTATCCGTTCTCTCGGTGTGGAACTAGAACTGTACCTTTTGCTATCTCTGTCTTGCCTATCACTATGCAGCTCGTGTTTGCCTTTGTCGCTACTGTGCCAAGAATTGCCGCTACTACACAAAAAAAACCCTGAACCCCCCTTAAACTGGCCCCGCCCCCTGTCCCCCCTCCCTGCCTCTCTGCCTGGCGGATGTGAAACTACCCGCCTCTCCAACTTATCAGAGTGCTTAAACTCCCTACCCATGAACCTAGGTGCAGGGGGAAAAATCCCCCTCGGCTCCCCGAGTCCCCCTTACAAAGAGTTTTATGTGTCTATGGCGTACACTTTGTGTCCAGTGGCCTTCGCCTATCGGGTCCTCCAAATTATACATCACCAGTAGAGGGGGTCCTCGCCTCTCGCGTCTGTCTCTGTTGGCCCAGTCCATCGGTTGCTGCTTTGCATCATTACTGTGAATCATTTCCTTGACCTCTACGCAATATCGTATCCAGGCCCCATCAGCGTTCAAGACTGTAGTCCTGTCTCTAAATCCAGGGGTTATCCCTCAAAGTCTCCCTCCGTGCCGTGTCCAGATCTCTCCTTGACCGCCGGGCCATCCCCTTCTTCTCCTCGCTCTTCCTGCCGGGCCGACTGTCCGGGTCGTTGGTGTCCTTTCTTCCCCCACGCGCCCTTGTCTCTAGTTGGGCGCCAACCCTCCAGCCACTCCTGCGCCTCCTTCGGGGTGACAAAGAACCAGCTTTTGCCCTCCGCTTCCACCCGCAGCTTCGCCGGGTAGATCATTGAGTATTTCAGTTCTCTACTTCGAAGTTCACGCTTGACCTCCGTGAAGGTGCGCCGCTTCTTTGTGACTGCGTCTATATAGTCCGGATAGAAGGTTACCACGCTGTTATCCACCCAAATCGGTGGTCCCACGTGAGCGGCCTGTAGGATTGCGACCCTGTCTCGAAAATTGAATATCCGCTCCAAGATCGGTCTCGGGGGAGCGCCCGGTCTTGGCCGACCACACGGCACCTGGTGCGCTCTCTCTACCGAGAAAAACCTTGAGAGTCTGCGGGGCTTTAACTGGTCCTGGATCAGCTCCTCTACAAATAACTCAAGTGCCGGGCCTGTAACACTCTCCGACACCCCAACCAAGCGCACGTTATTTCGTCTCGCGCGCCCTTCTTGGTCATCGATCTTTTCCATCATCTGCTTGTTAGCCACCTCGAGCTGCTGTACCTGCCTTTGGAGAGTCTTCGTATCCACTGATAGGGCCGCCGTCGTGGCCTCAACTTCCGTCATTCTCGTTCCCATTTTCGAAATGTCGGCCCTCAGTAGCGTCACATCACAGGAAATAGTACCGATGGAGGCTTGCATCTGCTGCAAGGTGATCATCACATCACGGAGCGTGATTTCTTTTTCACCCCTCCACATCAGGATCCTGTAGGGCTCCTGGCGTCGTCTCCGATCTGCCCTGCCGATCCTTGGTGGTGGCGTACTTATCAATGCGGTTACTCTGTACTGTTTTGAGGCCTCTGCCACTCATGGTGCCGTTAATAGCGCCGTGTGCGAGCTTCGCACTACCGACTCACCTCTGGCGTCCCACCCCGGCCACCACCAGTTGCCTTCCGTTACTTTGGTCTCCGCTCTGGGTAGAACAGACCTCAATCAGACTTCGTCACTGGTGCTCAGCTCGGCGTGGGGGGATCAGGTACTGGCCCCAACCAAGACCCCCTGGGTCCGCCAGCCACCCGCCTCTATGGTCTCCACTGATTTTCTTTCTCCGACCCTTGTATAGAGGTAAGTCGTCAGGCAGCATTGTCTCACATCTTCCCCCGTCCTCTCTTCTCGGTGCGTCGACGTCTGCTGCTATTTAATTCGCACCTGGCCCCTCTCGTTCTGACGCGGGGCCTGCACCTCCCACGACGGGGGTCATACCATGTAGCCCCATTGCAGCTGTCGCGCAGCTCCACTGGGCCTATCCAGAGAGTCCCCTATCAAAATTCACTGGTCCGGATTGCTGCACCTCGGCTAGGGCGAATCCCGAGGCCCTTCCCTGCGCCGGTCCTGCACTCTTTAACCTGCAGGGCGTCTCGCCCCCTCCCGGCGCGCCCTCAGCCGGAGCTCTCCTCTCGCTGTCGGCCGCGGCCGTTACTTCAGCCCCCGGTTTCTCTACCGAGGTTAGGCCTTGGCTGCGCGTTTTGTTTTCTTGGCGGTTTCTGTGTACTCCGCGATTTCTTCGGTCGCGCCCTCCGTCGCCGCTGGCGGTGCTACTCCTCCGCCGCCAATCTCATGCCACCCACTGCAGGATTAATGTCCGGATTTTCGGGGGTTACCTAGGCGCCCTCGGGAGAATCCTTAGGCTGCGGTCATTTTCTTCGGTCGCCGACCACGCCCCCGAGATTCCACTTTTTGCTGCATTAATTCCATGTTAGCGACCCCTCCTCTCTACTCGGCTGCATGTAGTATTTGAGAGATTTCTTTTTTTGCTGCATTAATTCCATGTTAACGACCCCTACTCTCTACTCAGCTGCATGTAGTGCATGTTAGAGATTCCACTTCCTGCTGCATTAATTCCATGTTAATGACCCCTACTCTGTACTCGGCTGCATGTAGAGCATGTGAGAGGTTTCACTTTTTGCTGTATTAATTCCATGTTAACGACCCCTACTCTCGACTCTGCTGCATGTAGTGCATGTGAGAGATTCCACTTCCTGCTGCATTAATTCCATGTTAATGACCCCTACTCTGTAGTCGGCTGCATGTAGAGCATGTGAGAGATTTCACTTTTTGCTGCATTAATTCCATATTCACGACCCCTACTCTCTACTCGGCTGCATGTAGTGCATGTTAGAGATTCCACTTCCTGCTGCATTAATTCCATGTTAACGACCCCTACTGTCTACTCGGCTGCATGTAGTGCATGTGAGAGATTCCACTTTTTGCTGCATTAATTCCATGTTAACGACCCCACCTCTCTACTTGGCTACATGTAGTATTTGAGAGATTTCTCTTTTTGCTGCATTAATTCCATGTTAACGACCCCTACTCTCTACTCGGCTGCATGTAGTGCATGTGAGAGATTCCACTTCCTGCTGCATTAATTCCATGTTAATGACCCCTACTCTGTACTCGGCTGCATGTAGAGCATGTGAGAGATTTCACTTTTTGCTGCATTAATTCCATGTTAACGACCCCTACTCTCTACTCGGCTGCATGTAGTGCATTTTAGAGATTCCACTTTCCGCTGCATTAATTCCATGTTAACGACCCCTACTGTCTACTCGGCTGCAATTAGTGCATGTTAGAGATTCCACTTTTTGCTGCATTAATTCCATGTTAACGACCCCTACTCTGTACTCTGCTGCATGTAGAGCATGTGAGAGGTTTCCCTTTTTGCTGCATTAATTCCATGTTAACGACCCCTACTGTCTACTTGGCTGCATGTAGTGCATGTGAGAGATTCCACTTCCTGCTGCATTAATCTCATGTTAATGACCCCTACTCTGTACTCGGCTGCATGTAGAGCATGTGAGAGGTTTCACTTTTTGCTGCATTAATTCCATGTTAATGACCCCTCCTCTCTACTCTGCTGCATGTAGTATTTGAGAGATTGCTCTTTTTGCTGCATTAATTCCATGTTAACGACCCCTGCTCTCTACTCGGCTGCATGTAGTGCATGTGAGAGATTCCACTTTTTGCTGCATTAATTCCATGTTAATGACCCCTACTCTGTACTCGGCTGCATGTAGAGCATGTGAGAGATTTCACTTTTTGCTGCATTAATTCCATGTTAACGACCCCTACTCTCTACTCGGCTGCATGTAGTGCATTTTAGAGATTCCACTTTTTGCTGCATTAATTCCATGTTAATAACCCCTCCTCTCTACTCGGCTGCATGTAGTATTTGAGAGATTTCTCTTGTTGCTGCATTAATTCCATGTTAACGACCCCTACTCTCTACTCGGCTGCATGTAGTGCATGTTAGAGATTCCACTTCCTGCTGCATTAATTCCATGTTAATAACCCCTACTCTGTACTCGGCTGCATGTAGTGCATGTTAGAGATTTCACTTTTTGCTGCATTAATTCCATGTTAATGACCCCTCCTCTCTACTCGGCAGCATGTAGTATTTGAGAGATTTCTCTTTTTGCTGCATTAATTCCATGTTAACGACCCCTACTCTCTACTCTGCTGCATGTAGTGCATGTTAGAGATTCCACTTCCTGCTGCATTAATTCCATGTTAATGACCCCTACTCTGTACTCGGCTGCATGTAGAGCATGTGAGAGATTTCACTTTTTGCTGCATTAATTCCATGTTAACGACCTCTACTCTCTATTCGGCTGCATGTAGTGCATTTTAGAAATTCCACTTTCCGCTGCATTAATTCCATGTTAACGACCCCTACTGTCTACTCGGCTGCAATTAGTACATGTTAGAGATTCCACTTTTTGCTGCATTATTTCCATGTTAACGACCCCACCTCTCTACTCGGCTGCATGTAGTATTTGAGAGATTCCACTTTTTGCTGCATTAATTTCATGGTAATGGCTCCTGCTCTCTGCTCAGCTTCACATGGGCTGCCTGTTTGATTAATGACCCCTAATCTATGCTCAGCTTCTCGTAGACTGCATGTTAGAGTAATGGCACCCGACTTTCTGCTCAGCTTCATGCTGTCTACGTTCTAGAGTGTCCACTCTTTGTTGCATCAAGTTCACTATAATGACCCCTACTCTCTGTTCAGCTTCATGTGGACTGCATGTTCGATTAATGACCTCATACTCTCTGCTCAGCTTCACATAGACTGCGTGTTAAATCAATGACCCCTAATAAGTGCTCAGCTAGATGTAATCAGAGTGTTAGAGATTACACTCTTCGCAGCATAAATCAACTTTATTGACCCCGTACTCTGTGCTCAGCTGCATGTATTCTGTGTGTTAGATTCCGTCCTTTGCCGCATTAAGTTAATGCAGGCCCTGGGCCAGGGCTATGGCGAAAACACAGTGAAACTTCACGCATACACAAGGGTACACTGTATATTAGGATACACTTATAATTTGCATGACCTACCCTATTAAGCCCCTAGTCCATAAAAGGGCAGGGGGATTAAAACTACAGTTAAGTCTCTAGTGTATAATAGGGCATGGCAGTTTGGAGGCCAGCAGCTCTCTCTGCACATGCATGTGTGCACTGCTGGAGACCGAGGTCATTTTAAAAGCAGCGCTGTGTTGCAGCACTGCTTTTAAACGTAAATTGTGCCCAAACTTGGCTTTGGTGGTAGGGGCACTTAAAAAGTGATAAACTACAATATTGTGGCATATTAGGTACCCCCAGGGTCTCGCCTAGGTGTCCCAGGGTTGTGCGTTCAGGCACTTATAGGAGGGTCCTTATAAAATAGGTTTTATATGCCTTGGGGATAGAGAAAATGCACATTTTGCTTCCCCCAGTGTGGTAAAGCGCTCCCCAAAATCGACTTTTGTCCTAGGAGCACTGTGGAGTGAGGATCTACACTATTGTTGCATATTATGGATGTGAGAAGTTGGCCTGGTATATGCTGTCCACTAGTTATAGTGGGCACCTTGCACCAGTCCAAACAGCCCCTTATTGATGATAGGTAAAAGACAACCTTTATTGAAAGCTATCCTAGTGGTAGCTATGGAGAGCAGCCTTCAGGCTAAGTCTTGAAGGAATGTAAAGCAGCTTGTTTTACCAGTCTATAATCTCTTGAGTGGCTAAATGAAATGAGACCACACCAGGTATATATATAAAATATATGTATTTATTCCTAAACTCACCCCTCTAGTCTCTTTATGAGGCTAGAGGCAAAAGCACATAAGTTACACTTCAAATATTACAGAAAATTAGCACAAATACACGGTAGGCTCTAGGGGCGGACCAAACGATATACTAAGAAAGTGGTATAAGAATCACGACTTAACTAGACACAAGGCCTAGAGCCTGTAGAATCGCTGGGACCACCATGGAACCACCCAAGGTAGTGACACAGGGGACCCACGGGGGCTGTGTGCAGTGTGAGAACACAGCCACGAGTTCCCGTTAGCTTCTATGGGGAAAGTTGCGGTTAGATTTTTAAAGATTAAGGACACTTAGAGGTGGACTAGGAACAAACCCTTTTGGACTTAGATGGTTCTAGGGCCAACACCCACGGGAGCACCTGAGTACTCATGTTACCTCACCCAGGGAAGCCGGGTGCATAGGTGTGAAATGGTGTCGGGTCGCGTCGTCATTTTCAATGGCAGGAGACTGAAAAGTGCCGATGCCGGGAAGAGCAGAAGTATCCGAAGAGATCCAAGGCTGAATCAAAGATGTGAAGAACCTCAAAGCAGAGGGGACAGAGTCTGGGTCACTTGCCAGTGACGAGGGGTATGACAGACGAATGCCCACCTATGTCGGGTGTTTTCAGGTGATGGAGGTGAAGCTAGACTCTTCAGCCACGAGGACCAGGAGGCGTTGAGGACAACCAGGAGCTGGATTCGAGCTGTCCCACGAAGGATGTCGAGTGGTGCAGCGTCGGTGCCCGGATTGGACACAACAAGCCTTGGCAACAGCAACCCACGCAGAAAGAGAAGAAATGCTTCGGTGCGGACCAGCAAAGTCCTGGGGACTCTCCAAGCGATGGAGAGTCAGTGCACATCTGGAGCAACCAGGAAAGCCCAATTAAAGGGAGAGTTGCCTTCACAGGGACCCACCAGTCGACGGACCAGGGATCGCGAAGGAGCCTCGAGCGAACACCCAAAGGGCAGGCTCACAGAACACTCGTGGAGTGTAGGCCAGCAATCTTCGGTGGAAAAGGTGCTCGGGCCTGGGCTACAAGTAACCCAATGCACAGCCTCAAGGGACGTCGTGAAGCTGATGGACATGCAAATGTACGCGGTGACCAGGAGGTCCGGTTCCACATTAACCACGAGAGCTACGGGTCTCAGCTTTGCTGGGGACTCGGGTCGGCTTCAGGGAAGTTTGGAAATCCACCTCCTGTGATGCAATTACTTCTGAGTCCGGCGGGAGCTTCGGAGATGCACACCAGTCAGATGCTTCATTGGTGCCTGCCAAGCAGGGGAGTAACTCCTTTACTCCAAGGGAGATTCTTCAGTCATCCGGTGTCGTGCAGATCGTCGAAGTTCCAGGATTCAGTTTCAGAGTTTCGTCCAGGGATATCTAAAGTTCTGATTCTTTATACCCAAGGAAGGGGTTGGACTAACTCATGGGACCCACCTATGGGAGGGTTTGGAAAGAGGGGTGGCTACAACAATTTCCTTTGTCCAGTTTCGCGCCAGAGCAGGGGCTGGTAGCCCCTGAACCGGTTTGAGCTGGACTATACACAGGGACACCAAATGTGCCCCCAGTGCAGGACTTCAAAGCACTCTCAGAGTGCACCCACCCAGCCCCAATACACTAAAGCCTGTCTGGGAGGTGGTAACACCTCCCTGTGACGGGAAACCTATTGTCCCGGCCTCCCCTGCCGAAGTTTCAGTCAGTCAGCAGCAGGAGGCCAGACTCGTGTCTGTGGCTGCAGCATCCATTTTATGATGCCAGGGCTCTTTTAAGCTGGTAGCGGGTACACCTGTGCTGTCATGTCTCTCCCTCTAGAAGGTTGGAATCATACTCCCACACCAATTACTGGTGTGGGGGTATGATTCCAAGGTGTTTGACACCAAATACGACATGTTTCTGTGCAGCCAGTCCAAAGTTAGCATTTACCGTTTGGTTATAATGCACTTATATGGTCAGGCTGCATCACAGACAACCCCGGAGAAGAGATTCCGAAGGCTGCAGAGGGGCTCTGCTCATGCATGGGTACGCTCTCACACAAAACCAAGCACCCTGCCTTCAGGATTGATAAGGTCTGCCGTAGGGGTGACTGATAGGTTTATATGTGCAGTGATAGGTGAGATATAGTGAACCTATATCTCAGTAAGGGGTGCATGCACCACCTTACCCAGGTTGCAGCAGCAGACCTGTGGTGTCATTTTGGAGGGCTTCCCAGGGGTGGCATAATACATGCTGCAGCCCCTGGTAGGCCTTTGGGGTACATATGCCCTGGGTACATAGTATGCCATATACTAGGGACTTATAAGGGCACCTCAGAATCCAATCTGTTGTGTACCTAAGGTACTAGGAATTCATTTAGAGAGGAAGCAGCTAGGCTGGGGTTCTGAATAGCAGGACCCTAGCCAGACTAAAGTCGAAAAACAGTGTTACATCAGCAAAAATTGGGGGTAACCATAAGAAGCAGATCCTACTCTCCTACAATGGACCTCTTAAGTCTCCCCTAGGTGACCCTGGGGTGGAAGGTCATGTGGCCATTAGCGGGGTTCTTATAAAAGATCTTTTATATGCCCTGGTGTTGGGAAAAGTGTATATTTTATTTTCCCCTTTGTAGATACCCAGCCACAAAGGTTAACATAGCAATAGTTTATTTTTTTTTTTTTATTTTTTTTTTTTAAAAACCTTTATTTGTGCATAGTAAAAGAACAAATACGGGCCTACAACCATCAGGCCGGCCACAATACGGTTGAGCACAGAGACAAACAGTACATCCCCTGTGCATCAATGGTCAAGATTAGCAACGATTCAGGATTCATACACTGGAGGGATCCTTGACACCAGGGGAAGGAGAAGTGCAGGTTAATTTTAAGGTTTTCAAAATAATTTTATCGAGAAAAAAGTCAGTAAAGGATAGAGACAAGGAGATTCGAGTCCGCAAGATGGCTTCATACACTGGAGAGCAGCAGCATCATTAAAACAGCCATAGAAAATCACATACAGTAAGGCGATGCAGTTAGATAACAGGATCATCACATTAGTAAATACGCACCCCCTAAAAGCCGCCCCCACTCAATCCACCCCACACCCGGACCCCGAATCGAAACAAGTATAGCGCAGAGACATGAAAGAAAGAGGCCCATAGAACTAAAAAGAGACAGTAAATTACCCCCCCACCCTACACCAATGCGGAGGCTACGGCCTGCCCCCCCCCCAGCATAGTGCCTGTCGCCCAATGAACCCGAAATATAGACGAGAGAGAAAGTAGGAATAGAGTAAAGAAACTAAGAGAAGAAAGAAGGAAGAAGGCGGGGAGGAGCCCACGTAACCTCGGAGCGCCCGACACCACCGGCCAACCAAGCCTCCACACACTGGAACTCCACTACACCCAAAGGCGGTCGTGTGAAGATAGCATGTAACAACAAGGAAATGAAGGCAGACAGATCGCGACGAGTGCGCACAACATATGCAACCAATTCCAGTCCCAGTCCAGCCCGTCCGTGAAACCATGATGATATAAAGTAATCTAGCCCTGGCCCGATCGCGGGCTTACGATCAGACCCGCCCCCTCGTGAAGGCCCCGCATCCCGAACAGACAAAGACAATATGGCCGCGTGGAAGAAGATGGAGAAGTAGAGTCACAAAATGGCCGCCGATCATCTATTGAGGTCCCCTTGCACACCATATAAAATCCAGACCTGGCTTGTAAAGTACATGAGTTCCACATAAAAGGAGCCGTAGGCCACCGTGAACGGTTCCTCGAGGACGTCAGGTGTAGGCCAGCTGGAAACTCCTGCGGGCACGGTGAGGCAGGCAACAACAAAGCAGGCAGCAACGACCGGGGAAACAAAGTATCCGCCATTGAGCAGGAGAGCGATTGATCCTGGGTGCCGGGAAGGCCAAATGCAGACACCAGTGTAGCACCGTTATACCCAGTCGTTGCTTCCCCGCAGGAGGACCAAAGCACTGGCAGACTCACGTCTTGTTGATCACAAACGGGGCGCTCACGACCCGCAGCAGACAGTATAGAGTCGAACCGCTCACTCAGCGTTTGCAAGCCGACACACAATTGCAGACGAAAGTCCCGCAGGGCAGCCAGAACGGAGCCGTATGTCAGCGGAAGCTGCGCCCCCACAGCGGCAGCAATCCGGGACGGCACTGGGGAGCTGGAGTCTGGTAGAGGGAGGGCGAAGCGGGCAGCGGGCGAGACCGGAGCATCACCCCCCAGCAGCGAGCAGGCAATCAGCGCCATGTTTTACCGCTGAACGGTACCGTGGTCAGGGGGGGGGTCTTGACAAGGAGGCAATTCCCAACAGGTCTGCGCCGCAACAGGTGAAAGCCAACAGTCGCTTCCCCTCCCTCGGGCTCTCGTTGCAGCCGACTAGGCCATAGAAGAAGGGGGTCCGCAGCCTTCCACAGCGTGGTCCACAGAGCGGGGTAGGAGACCCGCCACGCCGGGGCTTACCCTCTAGCTTCAGCCCGTCAGGTGCAGGGTGCAGGAGGTGTCCGGGCGTCTCTCCCCCGGCTCTTCTGGCGACAGTCCGTGGCGTGAGGCGGGATCGGGACCGCGGGGCTCAGATTTGTACCAGCGGGTCCGGTGACTGCGACGCCTCCAGGGGGCCGGCCGAGGCCACAGTAGAGCAGGGGTCCCGTGCGGAGAACAAAGGCACCAAGAACTCCGGCGTCCGGGCGGGCTAAGACTCCGGGAAAGCGGCGGCGCGGTCAGCGCGTCGTCACACACGTTGCACCTCGAAAATCGGCAAGGATAGGAATCAGGATGATAGTCTGAGGCCAAGGGCCGACGGAGCCGGGCGCTCAAGCGTCTGCTCCGGTCGCCATCTTGGCTCCTCCTCCTAGCAATAGTTTATTAATGAATAAATATTGCTAGAAATTCACAAAAAATATAATTCAAGGACTTAGGAGAAGGGTACTGATAAATCCAACAATATGCTATTGTTGAATGCATCCTAAAGTATACAGAAAAGAAGTTATAAAACGTTCATGACTGTAAGTCAAAAATCAGCCTTCCTGTGGTCTCCCTTGATTGATCAGAGTTAAGAGCATTAGCCAGGCTGCTATCATGAACTGATCACCCAGGGAGAGGCTATCTCTTAGAGAGAGCTCTGCTACACAGGAATACCAGAGCAGGGGGAGGGGATGTAAACCATGGAGCTTCATACAGGGATAGTACAGGCAGGGAATGCCAGGTCCATCTACCCACCAGCTCCCCTGCCCCAGCCAGATGGCAGGCTTAAGGCAGGAATTTGCAGATGGTGGGGGGGGAGGGGGGAGCTGTGGAAATGAGCCATACTGGAGGTTGATTTAACTAGTTCTTGCTCCTTTGCTGCAAGTTCAGCCACATTGTATTTTGGAGAAATAGTGCTATCTGGAAGAAGATTATGCCACACTTTGGAGGAAGCGGTCATGCTCTGGGGCGTTGCTCTGCACCTCATTGGACAGGAGTGCTCTCCAGCTTAACCCCAGAGAACACTTAATAAATATGTGAGAGGTGCAGAGCTTCTCAGCACTGCTGCTTGAAACTCAGAGAAGAAGAAGGCCTGCCAAGCTGGAAACTTGATTTGCACTGTCAGGACCTGCATTCTAACTGACTGCACCTGCTGCATTATCTGGGACTACAGTCCTTTGGATGTACCTTGCTTCAAGAGGAATAAATAATGGACTCCCTGCAAGCTACATGTTAACAGAGCTCACCTGGACCATCACCACTGAGAATCTCCAGCCTGGAGTGTGTCCAGTGGATTTGTAAGTGTTTTGTCCAAGTGGATTGTGAGAACTAAAGTCTCAAACTTTCAATGACCATCTTGGAGATTCCAGACCCTTGGATTGTGTTTTGGACACTTTGGAACCTCCAAAGGAACTTCAGGAAGAAGTTCCAGAAGTTTGGAGCAACTTTGGAAAAAAGCTCCAGAGGGGGACTGACTCAACCACGAGAGCCAAGCCAGCAACCTTCAACTGCCAGCAGGCCTGCCCTGCTGGTTCATCCTGCTGAAAAGCTCCGGAGGTCCAAATTCTAGAGTTTGACTGGGAGCTCCCTGGAAAGCAAACTGGTGAACCCTCATCGAACCCAGACTGGTGAAGAGCATTGAGGGACCCCAGCAGAAAAAGCTCCAGAAACGTTTTTAAGTCAGAAGGCAAACTCTCAACTGAGGCTTACAGCGAGGAGTATCCGAGCAGGGCTCCATCGCGGTTGCCCTGAAACTTTGACTTTTTCTCGGTCAAGTGCGACCAAATGTCTCACTGTGGCGCTATAGGATTCTAAGTGCTATATAGTGCTAAATCTTTAAAAATTCATATTTCCGGTTTCCCTACGTTGGAATATTTTCGTTTTGGTGTGATTTTAAAGATACAAACATTTCCTATTTATATAAAGTGGTGTGGGACTTTTATTGTGTGTTGTGTCCTAATTATTTACTGAATTGGTGTTTTTAAATGCTTTACATACCTGTCTCTTAAGTTAAGCCTGCCTGCACGCCCAAGCTACCATGGGTTGAGCATGGGAATAATTAACTGAGACCTGTACTGAGCCCTAGACTGTGTCAGTGGCCTTACTGCCAGTGGTAGATGCATATTTGCCACTACTAATAAGCCACTTTCCAACACGCCCTGAGTGCAGAGACTCAGCTATGACTGCGGGAGTGCGGAATCCCTTTGTGAATCAGGCCCAGAGTGCGGTGAAAGGAGGAAGGAGGCCCCGACAATCAGGCTGGCCCACTTAAGTTTTTTAAGCCCAAATTATTTGGCAACTAACAGAATATGTAGAAATTATTTTTTTATTCTTGGCTGGATGATGCATATGACACGACTCACTTACTCCTCCTGCGCTATATATCTAAATGAGGATTAATGAAGATTACTGGTAAGTAAAAGGTTGATTATTGAAGACGTGATGCACTTGTTCTGTTGAGAACTGTGCAGGTAATGTGTGCAATCCTCCCTACACCCAAGGCAAGAGGCGGTATGTTCTGTGATGAGGACAGGCTTTGCTACTTGTTTGCACCAGAGCTTGCGTGAAGCATGGCGCCTCTTATTTCAGTAATTGGCGCAATTGACAACACTGATCAACTTTTTCAAAAGTTGACTCAAGTTCTGCACCAAAATCCCCTGCGTCACAAAGCACCACCCCTACCTATAATTTAACATAGGGCGCATAATGGGGCGGAAACAGTGCAAACATCCATAGCTTTTCACACAAATCCACATTTCCTAAGATATTGTGACCAAATTGCTGTTGAGGTTTCAGTGTATGTATTTAGACTCAAGAGCATGATTTATTTTTAAATTGACATACATATTTCTGAATATTGATGATGAAACATGGTTGTAAATGGTTTGAAGTAATCGAAATGATAAAAACCTTCTATTGATTGGTTTGGCGGCTTGGGGAGTGGGGTCTCTCCTTGGTGGGGAAAATATTTTCCCCAAGAAGAAGCTAAAGCAAAAAGTTAGTTGGTGCATTTGAACGTCACATTTGTGGCTGCACAAGTTTACAGTGCTATCCAAAACACATGTGCTTGTAATTTGGTGTTTACTAAGAATTCTATACCCACTCTTGAAAATCTGCAACTGTTGCAGCTCCCCAGTGTATTTTTTTCAATTCTCTGTGAATTACTGAACATTTTCCAATAAGAGGTGGGCAGAAAAGAATAAGGGGGCATATTATCAAGAAACGGCGTTAATATTATCTCCCCTTTAGTGGCAGAAAACAGCCTCTAAAGCGGCGATAAGGGCTTGATAATATGCCGCAGAGAATTCCCATAGAAGCCCATGTTCTGGTGCGAACCTGGGCTTCTATTGGAATTCTCTGCGGCATATTATCAAGCCCATTATCGCTGCTTTATCGGCAGTTTTCGGCCACTAAAGCGGCGATAATTTTAACGCCGTGCTTGATAATATGCCCCTAAGCTACTAAGCGTTCATTGCGACCACAACACCTCCCACACTATTCCCTGCTCAATGACTGAAACCGCCTATGGTTCAAAGGTCAGGACCCAGCTTCCCTTTCGAGTCATGTGACATTGCATGGCCGGGTTCTGGTAGTCAATTGTCTCAGCTGCAAGATACATTTTGGGAATATGGCGTCAACGTTTCTATATGAACATGTGAAGTATTCTTGTAAGGCGCATGTGCAGGCTTGTAGAGAAGTAAGCCGGTGGAGGTATTCAACCTTCAGAGAGATCAGACCTGCAGTGGCGGCAAAACTCTGCTAGATAAACCGCCTGGTGGGCTGTGGCCGAAGCAGCGTTAATGGATTGTCTCCTTATGTCCTGCAGATCACAGGACATCCATCAAGTAAACGGAAGGAACAGGTACTTTCACTTTCACGGATCAGCTTGCTCCATAAATCAGTGCTTACAGTTCAGGATAAGCTTTTTATTCTTTAATAAGCTCATCGCAGTATGACCCTGTTGGTGATTGACGTCTTGTCGGCAGCATCTAAATATGCCTTGGTCTAGCCAGAGTTCCTTTGAAGAAGTACTTCTGCAGCATCCACTGCCCCTTCAGCTCTCCTCCCTCCTCCCTTGGTTCTCCACCACCTACCACCCTGTGAAGCGTCCCACTCTGGGAGGACTCTGGGGGATATTCTCATGAACATGTGATAACTACCGCAAAAGTAGCTTAACGCAACTCTTCACATCGCAGTCTATCATGGGAAAATAACACTGTGTCAACGTGGTATTCTCAACACAGTGGCACCATGCGATAGAACCACCACAACGCGTCAAATGAATGCGCTAAAATCAACGCGATGCCGCAAAAATGCGAAAACACTAACGCGGAAAAAACGGCGATGACGCAAATCGCGATCCAAAAATCAGCGAAAACCAGCCACAGGCCTGCAATCCCCATGCGACATGTGGGAAAATGCACTAAAAAAGTAGGAAAAAAACCACATACAAAAGCCAAACAACAGCGAAGCACAATGGAGTCAGCCGGAGTAAGTGCAGAGGACAACCAGAACCCCACAAGCCCCCCGGACGACTAGCCTGGGACTTCAGGGTCAGGGAAGGGCAAGGACAAGAAGAGTAGGAAGAAAAGGTTCAGTCTGCAGGAAAACAGGATCCTGATAACAGAGGTGATAGAACACCATCAACTAATGTTCGTCACCTCCACTGTGTCACTGGGAACTAAAAAGTGAATATGGCAGACCATCGTGGACAAGGTGAATACAGTCGGAGTGCTGAAGAGGATAATGGAAGAGGTCAAGAGGGGCTGGAATGATGTCAAGCGCAAAACCAAGCAGAAACTCGCAAACAACTGGAATGTAGCAATGCAGACTGGAGGTGGCAGTCCTGCGCCACAGGAGGAGCTGGACGAGAGGGAGGAAATGGTGTCCACAGTCATCAGTGGGGAGACGGTGGCAGGAGTTGGGGGCCAGGACACTGCTCAACATGACCGGACACAACAGCAACAGGGTGAGTAACGACCAGGGACTGGGGGAGTTGGGCACAATGGCACACATGCACAAGTAAGCATAGCACATCTGCTGACAAACCAGTCCCCAGACCCCAAACTCCCACCAAGAGAACAATGCACCGAAGTATGCAACATCCTAGCGCTGTATAGGCACAGAAGTCATAGGCACACTGCATGTAAGGGATAAGGGCCAGCCACATCAGAGCTGCAGGGGCGACTCCCCCAAAATGCGGCACACACACATCACATGCAGAGCACATCAACATTGACAACGATGTGGCACAATCCTCAACACGTCCACAACAGAACAGAGGACACAACTGGTGCCGCTTGTGTGCAGAAAATGGCCAATCACATATGGCATCACAGGGAAATATGAGTTGACAATGTACAAGTACCAACACACATCCGTGATGTCAAAATGTCCACTGTCCCGCATCATATAGGCAGCTCCCCACAAACAGTCACAATGTACACTGTCATCCAGTCCGAATGTAAACATGTACAATGCGTCGACATCCATGTGAACACAATGTTAAACTGCATCTACCCTTCACATTGCAGAGGGAAATTCAACACCTCCTGCAGAGCAGTCCCAACCTCTCTTCTTTGATGGCGAAGAGGACCACCACATCTTCGACTCCGATGCCCTCCAACAGCTCGTGGACAGCCTCCGCAGCCCACTTCCAGGAGCAGGGCAGCCCAGCTGCTACGAGTAGAACCCACCCCCTGCACAGAACACACAGCAGGCAGCACCCACCACCACGGCTGCCTCCCAGGACCCCCACGACGAACACATGGCCTTCCAACACCGTGTGTTGGGGTGCCAGGAGAAGCGCACTGAACAGGTGCAGGTAGGGTTCGACCGCATGGCAGACAAAATGAACGCCATACGTGGGTGTCTAAGTCCCATCAGGGACCACTCACAGTCCCTAACGGACACCGACAGTCTGCTCCAGGCCCTCCAATGAACCATGGCTGACATCGCCAGAGTCCTGACTGTGCAACAAGAACGACTGTCTAGTCAGAGTGGCTCCAGCTAGCTCGCCCAGGAGTTGGGACTCATGCGGAGGCTCATGGAGAACACGGAGCGGACGCGTGCGGAAAGAGCGGCTGACACGGCTCAACACCAGCGAGAGGTAGCTGGATCCCTCAATAGCATAAAGACCCTCCTCATGGCATTGCTGCCACAAGGCCAGGCGCTGATGCATGCTGCTGCTACCACTCCATCCACATCTTCGGCCCCTGATGTGTCAGTGCCACACAGTGCGGCACGCATTCCACCTCCGGCCCCTGAGGTGTCACTGCCACACAGTGCTGGAGACAGAACACCACCACCCACATGTGAGGCACATGAAATAGCAGAGGACGAAGATGCGGCTGAATCTGCCATGGTGGTAAGAAGAAAGCGGTAGCATTCACCTCCGCCATATGGCCTGTTTCTGCTTGGTTCTGCACTCAGCATCATCACCTTCCACTGTCCCCCGATGCACTCTGCGACACTCACCTTGGACCTCGACATGGACAGCCATATTCTGTTTGGTTACCAATGACACAGCTAACAGACTGCGGACTGAACTCCTCCTCTTCTGATCTACTTGTCCTTCCCTATAGGACTCTGGCTGGCCCTCCACGGGCTATCACTGTAAAGTGGGGTTTGCATGGCCCTGTACTGCTCCAGCTACGACACTCCATTGAATGTGCATTAAACATTTTTTGTCACACCGATGTGTCATGTCTATGATCTTGCAAGTGTGGAGGTATGGATGTATGTAGGGTCAATGATTCCCCCTTACATTCATGTTGCTCATGTTATGGGACTTGGGTCACAGGGTGACACATTGCCGATTGCGGTCCGGGTTGCGCCGACACTAGAATGGTGACACACGCATTAGTCACGTCCTTGTCCAGCCCAGAACAGAAGCATGCCCAGAGCCTCGGGGTCATTGTTCACACCCTTAGGCTGGACTGGCATATGCCAGGCCAGCCCACTCCGCTTACGCTCGCAGACGGGGACAACAACGATACATGTCCCAGGTCTTTCCTGTGAGGATCTGCTGCTCACAAGTCTAGTTGTTTACATGCCACAGCCACACCCTCACGGCTGGTTCACACCCACACCACACCAATTCAGCACCGGCGTCACAGGACATGTGACCCTGCCAATAAAAAGGGCCTGGCGCACGTGCTGGACGCCATTCCAACTCTCACACTGGGTGTCCCTGTGTGGTTATCATTTATGCATAAGGGCTTAGGGCCCTGCCACCTCACATTGCCCGGTGCCGGGGGTGACATGATGGCGTCCGCACCACAGGACTCAATCATAAAGGGTCCATGGCTTGCGTGGCACAGACTTGGTGGCACCGGATACACTGCGGCAGGCACAGGCACACCGCCATGGGACGGTGTCTTTCGGTGCACTGAGGTAGGGGCACCTAAAGTGTGAGCGGGTGTGCAGCCTGAGATGATGGGCCGTCCAGGCGGTCCGGAATGGTGACATTAGTGTGAGCATTGCTGGACCGCAGTGTAGGCCTGAGCCAGCGGGCAGTGTAGGCCTACTGCCACGTGGCGTCGCCTCGCCGTACACTGAGTTAGTGGCACCTCTAGTGCTGAGCGGGTGTGCAGCCTGCAATGAGGCTGGGTGCACTGATATGTTCTCTGCCATAGCGAAATCAAGACCCAGAATCAAGTGTGTGACCTTGTGGCCCGCTGTGCGGGGCTGCATGACGGGCTTGGAGCTCCCACCGGCACATGGTGGGCCCTCTTGGAAACATGCCGGTGGTGGAAGTTGAGCAGTGGGCCTGGTTGCGCAGGGGCAGGCAATCACCGCTGGGCGGCGGGAGGGGCTGGGGTGCAGCAGCCTGTGTGCACAGGGGCGGGCAAGTGCGGATGGCGTGTGCTACTGTGTGGACTTTGCCATTCATGTCTCTGGCAACTGTTTCAGATGAGGGACCTGGGGGACTGTAGTATGTACCGGCACGTGGTTGGAGACACAACCTGTGGCTGCAGGTGAGAAGTCAGGCCTGGTTCTGCAGTGTCGGCACTCTCTCTCCCTCTCTTTCTCCCTCTCGCTCTCTCTCTCTCTCTTCCCCCCTCTCTCTCTCTCTTGCTCTCTCTCTTTCTCTCTTTTTCTATCTCTTGCTCCCTCTATCTCTCTCTCTCTTTCTATCTCCCTCTCACTCCCTCTCTTTCTCTCTCCCTCTCTTTCTCTCTCCATCTCTCTGCCTCTCTTTCTTTCTCTTTCTATTTCCCTCTCTTTCTCTCTCCCTCTCTTTCTCTCTCTCTCTCCCTCTCTTTCTCTCTCCCTCTCTGTCTCTCTTTTTCTCCCTCTTTCTCTCTCTTTCTATCGCTTTCTCCCTCTCTCTCTCTCTTTCTCTTTCTCTTTCTCTATCTTTCTATCTCCCTCTTGCTCCCTCTCTTTCTCCCTCCCTCCCTCTCCCTCTCTTTCTCTCTCTTTCTCGCTCCCTCTCTTTCTCTCTCTTTCTCCCTTTCTCTCTCTCTCTCTCTCTCTCTCTCTCTCTCTTTCGCTCTCTCTCTCTCTGTACTTTGCTGGGCACATAACACACCTTCTTATCTGTATTTCGGTCTTGCAGGCTGTGACTTGCAGAATGCCCAAGATTGTTTTTTGTTTTAAGTTTTTATTTGGATTATATGATATGAATGTGTGATTTCCCTTTTTCTGGCCGAACCTGTAGTTAGGTGTTGTGATTGTGCGACTTCAGACGATTTGTTTGTTTCATGGTTTTGTGGTGTTGATGTGCATTCTCTGTGTCCAAAGGGAGGGTTGGGGGTGGGTGGTGGGGTCCTGGGGGTGGTGGCGGTGGGTATTGTTGCCCTATTGGGGATCTGGGCTGCGTGTTCAGTTGCTCCTGGGCATCTCTTGTTCTTCATGTTTGGCTCTAGGCTGTGCTCCCTTGGCTGCTGCCGGTTGTTGTCCGACTTTACACCAGGTCAGAGCAGGTGTTAGTTTCCTGCTGCTAACGTGCCTTATTGTCTGTTTTGGGATCTTATCGCTGATCTGGCTGGTCGTTGAGAATGTTGTGGAGTGGTGTTGTCACGGGTTTTTGCTCGGGAACGCATACTCTGCATCTCATTAGCGATAGTTGCTGGGGTCATCAATGGCGATGTTTTTTGAGGATGCTATCGCTGGAAAACTGGTGATATCGGATGTTAGCACCAGCTTGTGAATGGGACGATAACTTTATTGTGACTTTGGCTGCGCTAAGGTGCCGAAAACTCCTTGAGAATATGCCCCTCTGTCTTTTATTTCCTATGTCGGCCATATCATTTGTGCTACCTTTATGGCAAATGTTGCCTAGTCTGTAATACGAGAATCGACAAAACATAGTACTTCCTTCATGTAACTCTGAGAATGCTTGCTTTAGTCCTAGAGATCAGCCATTCTCTGCTTTGAAAGAAACCCCTCTTCCGCTCAGTGGCTCACTATCTTGAATTGTTCCTTAACCTCGTTCATGTTACTTCTCCTAGTATCTTTCCCCTTTCCATCCCTCTGTAGCTTGGTTCGAGCTTTATTAATACAAATACATCTATACAATGCCTGGACTACTTTGCCTATTTGAGTATACATATGGTTTCTGATAACAGTAACAATCCCCTAAAAATAGGGTCATCCACACACCTCAATGTCTGAAAATGTATGATGGGAGCTTCCCTGCTGCAACAGAAATCAGTTGGACCACCCTGATCTGTTAGTGACTGGTTTTTAGGGTTTGCCTGCACAGTGAAGCGCTGTGCTTGTGAAATCTATTGTATCTAATATAAATCTTAAAAGGGCTTACATCTCCCCCTTGCTTTCCTTGCTTTTCATTGGTTCCTGTGCTTGCCACTTACTTTTCCTCCATTTCTATTGGCTGTAGCATAGTGTTTCCTGTATTTACCAATGCTTGTTCCAGTGCTCCACGTTTGCTTTTCTTATCGATTTCCAGTTACAGAAGTACTGTTTCCATCCGCTTTTATGGAACTCTTTTTTGAGGTTTTGCATGCACAGCACTAGCGCTGTGCTTGCTTTTATTTTTAAAGTTAGCGCTCATTGTATTTGGAGACTTTTATAGCTTCTAACATTAATAGTTGTAGACTGCTGTGACGTATAGATTGTTCTTAGACAACATACCACTACAACAAGGCACCCACACTGTCTATGTCACATGCGCTCCTCAAAAGCACACCAAGATGGCGATAGCACTGAAAGCCACCAGGGACGCATGGTAGGCAATACACATTTCAGTAAGGGCAAAAGCACTCTTTTCAGCACCCTCGAAGTGTTTTTGTCTGTCTTCAGTGTTATAGCTATACTCTCCATAGCTGTTCAATTTCTCCCATATTCATCCCTTTAACCCCCTGCTGTCCAACTCCCGGGCATTGTGCATTTTTATTTAGATTTGCATACAAATGTATTTTGGACTTACGCTGCTCCTCATATCACATTTAGCTAAACTCTCCGTACCCGATTAATTTCTCCCCCCTACATCTTTTTTCACTCCCCAGTGTTCAACTCCGGGGCATTGTGTATTTTTTTTTTTATAGCTGCACATCATAGTATTTTGGATTTCCGGTGCTTATCTCATTCATTCATCAGTGAGGTACGAACCAGTTCTCTTGAGATAGCAGTCTTTCGACATGGCAAAAACACTCTAGCCAGGCGGACCAGCACGGCGTCACCAAAGTCTTTTGGGGATGTCTGCAGCCCTTCTGCTAATTTCCCCGTAGCTGTCTGCATTGGTGGAATGTTGCCTGTCTTACTACGTACATCGTGTATTTTAATTTATATTTGCATAGAATTGTATTTTGGACTTGCGCTTCTCATTTGATTACATTTATCAGTGCGGCACTTACATCCACTTTTAAGAAGCATTCTTTGGATGGGGCAAAAGCAGTTTCCCCAAGCTGACAAGCACAGCACCCGCTAAATGTTTTGGCTGTTTTCAGTGTTTTAGCTAAACTCCCCAGAGCTTTCTAAATGGATGGAATGTTGTGCCGTCGCAGTCTTGCATACATCCCGTTCATCTTCCACCGCTAAACTACCTAACATTGGACATTTTTATTTATTGCTACATACAATTGTATTCATAGCTAATGTTTTTGTGGCTGCCCGCATTTGCTCGATTGTGGACGTTTGCCTCACGCACAATGTTACTTTCCTATTACTGAAATACCATTTGATACATTTTTTCCACCATCTAAATTGCAGCTGCACAAACACATGTTTGCTTTAAGGTATTTAAGGGTTACGATATGGTTGGTGAACGTTATGGGTTGCATTTCATTTTATTTACAATGCCTGACCCTCACCTTATCTCACTATGGGGCATATTAACAAGCCAGGCGATAAAATTATCGCCGCTTTGGCGGCAGAAAACTGCTGCTAAAACGGCGATAATGGGCTTGATAATATGCTCTATGGAATTCCAATTGAAGCCCATGTTAGACGTCCTTCACATCTAACATGGGCTTCAATTGGAATTCCATAGAGCATATTATCAAGCCCATTATCGCTGTTTTAGCGGCAGTTTTCTGCCGCTGAAGCGGCGATAATTTTATCGCCTGGCTTGTTAATATGCCCCCATGATATTTCCTGTTATTCTCACTGGCGTGGCAAATGTCTCATTTTGGCAGCACATTATTAACGCAGTAATCACATCTCTGCATTACAAAAAGTCATAACTAGGTACAAGGGGCAAGTGACAAAGTGCTCTTGTGGGTTAATAATGAGAGGTCAAAGTTCGTCTGTTCTTTGTAGCCAGGACATGCCTCAGGAAGGTACTGACAGGTCGCTCTCAAAGCGGGAGTTTTTGTGGGAGGCAAACCAGCTAACCACTATTCCATGTCTTTGCAACCCATTCCTGCACCCCGTGGCCACGGCTCCCACTGAGGGGTAACCATCGAAGGTTCCTGCATAAGATGGATTCTCGTTGAATTCAGGAGCCCCACTATGTCTTGTGGGCAGACCCCACATAAGCCAACAAAATGGCCCACTGGGACCCGCAATTTCTTTTCCACCATGAAGCGCAGAAGGTGAAGCTACCTTTTCATAGTGGTTGTAGGAATACCTACTTCCATGCCTTCAAAACAGCAAAAATACATTTTTTTTTAAGAGAAAAGAGTGTGCTCACATACCGCTCAACAATATTTTAATTTCTTAAAAAACAGAAAGCAATATCCTGCCTGTGCCGGTGTGTTTCCGTTTTTATTTTGGTTTGTTGTAAATAGCTCGGATCCCGAACCTCTGTGCGTCCAATTAACATGTATTAAACAGATTTATGTGAACAACATGCGATAAGCACACCTGTTTCATTGTTCGAGTCCCCTCACACATAATTGTTACTTTTAATAATAGCAGAATCCATCTAATGACACTTCCGCCTTTTGCCTCAAAAGGGCAGGTACCCAGTGCTTGGGTGAGATTTCTACCCAAAAATCTGAAGCTTCAAGGCATGGGATAACTCTCCCTGCAAATAAACATTTTACTTTTGATAAGCAGCGGGCAGCACAGATCGGAGGTAGTGGGGCGGGGGAAGGAGTGGGAGGGGGACAGGACGTGGGGGAAGCGAGCAGCAAAGTATAAAATTAAACACGCATTGGCATAGCCAATAGGTCTCGCCTTTGGGACCTTATAAGTGTTTAGCTATGCAACAGTTGCATACCTAAATACTTATAACGTCCCAAAAGCGAGACCTATTGGCTATGCAAAGCGGCCGTGCAGCCGCGAAAGTGAAAGTGATCGCGATCAAACATCAAAGCGGCCGTGAAAGTGAAAGTAATCGCGTCAAGCGCGGCGTGCGCGCCCGCGCACATGTACTGTAGCTCTAGGCTGGCCTGGTAGCACTTTTTGGAGCCCTCTCAATAAGTCTCGCCAGACCAGCGCATGCGCTGGGACAGGCGAGACCTAAAAAAAGTGCCTTTTCGCCGCTTCCTCGCCGTGTCTCTCCTCCGCAGTCCTCCCTCGCGGGCCTGAACAGGAAGCACACTCAGGCTCCCAGTCAGCCAATCACAACGCTGCCTTAGCAGCATTGTGATTGGTCTGAGCGGAGTGTTTCGGCACTCAGATGCTGACTGTGAGCCTGGGCATGTTCTCCATGCAGGCTGTAATGCAGCCTGCATGGAGAACATGGGAAGTGCGTAAGACTGTTTCAGTAACTGCGCACTTAGGAGGGTGCTACCACTCCTCTAATGCCCCTGCCCCTCACTCAAAACTGTGGCAGTAGGAGAAAATAAAATGATAATAACGAGAGTTATTATAATTTTATTCTCTCTTTATTTCACTGCTAAAAAAAAAAAAAATGGGGCGATGCTCCTCCTCCTTAGCGAAGGAGCCGCTACTGCTTTTAATATAGCCAGAATGTGCAATATACTTGCATGGTTTCATTTTCTTTTTTGAAGAAGCGCTGCGCAACGTTCATGTCTCAAATTATAAACTGCTTCATTCTAAAAATATAAATAAGTAAAACTAATTAATTGGCCATCCACCTGTCCATCCATTTCTAGCAATGTGCGGCACAGGTACGCAGCAAGCACACACAGACAAGCACACATATGCATACTTTCATTTGTAAAGAAAACTTCAATCGTCAATCAGTAACTGCATTTCTGAGCCTATCCCTTTTACCCTCATTCTACAACGCCAGTAAACCCTGCTGTGCTTGTGTTGCCCGCCTCATACTGCTTTTATTTTCTTTACTTTCAGACATGTTAAGCCAACAGATCTCGCATAGGCGAAACCTATTGGCTTTGCCAATGTTTGCTTTTATTCTCTGTTTTCTCCGAATAGTAGTGATTTCTTCAAGTTGCAGACCCTGGGCCCGATTCACAAAAGTAATCTGAGACAAAATCCTAACTTTACGACTTTCGGTATTCACAAAAGGCATTTAGGGATAGTAAAGTCAGGATTCCTAACTTTACTACTCCTAAACTGAGAAAAATCCTAACGTTGCGACTTTTGGCATTCACAAAGGGGCATATGTATCAAAATCTCCATTTGCGAATCTCAAATAGCGATTATTTGAGAATCGCTATTTGAGAATTGCAAAACGGGATGTATTTAAAAATTTGCACATATTTTGCGAATTCTTAATATTCCTTAATTGCGATTAGCAAATTGCGAAATCGCAATTAAGGAATACCTTCCCATTCATTCCTATGGGTCAGGAGGCCCATAGCAATGAATGGGAAGTCATTCTCAAATTGCGAATCGCAATTTGCTAATCGCAAATTGAGAATAGTTTCAAAGCTGCAAGGGTGTCATGATGACACCCTGATGCACCCCTGAAATTAGCATGTGTGCTCATATAGCGCTCCTACATGCCCTAAGGGCATGTATGTGGGCCACATGGCACTTTGAAAAATGCCAAAAAGTGAATTTTTCAAAGAAATCGCAAATTACCACCAACTTGAAGTTGGTGGTAATTTGCGATTTCTTAAGGAGAAATCGCACAACTTGGGTGCGTGTTACATAGCATTTAAGGAATCGCAATTTGCGATTCCTTAAATGCTTACGCAAAATTAAGAAATCGCAAAATTAGCGATTCCTTAATAATGCGATGCTAACATGGCTCATACATCTCATTTTGCGATTTTGTATTCGCAAACGCTGTTTTTTTGCGAATCGCAGCGTTTGCGAATACAAAATCGTTTGATACATATGCCCCAAAATGAATTTAGGAGTAGTAAAGTTAGGAATCCTAATTTTACTACTCCTAAATGCCTTTTGTGAATACCGAAAGTTGTAAAGTTAGGAATCCTAACTTTAGTACTCCTAAATGCCTTTTGTGAATACCGAAAGTTGTAAAGTTAGGAATCCTAACTTTACTACTCCTACATGCCTTTTGTGAATACCGAAAGTCATAAAGTCAGGGTTTTGTCTCAGAATACTTTTGTGAATCGGGACCCCTATTCTCTCAGCCATTACCATAACAAGCATTACCGTGTGATTGGCGTGCCAATGTGTGTAATCGCGTTTAACAGCTGCCACCTTCCAACAGAAAGAAGTGGACACAGTGGCGGCAGAGTGTGTAGTAATTCTAAAGAATAGTGCAGCTCGGGAGGAGCAAATAGAAACAAGCATTTGCAAGGCAATAGGTCTAGCATTTACAAGAGTTTGAGCTATTGGCATTAAATGACAATGCCTTTTATTTATGTGTGTTTTTTAAACAGATAAATAAAAGGCATGGTCATTTACAATGCCAATAGCTTAAACTCTCACAGATGCGAGACCTATTGCATTGCAAATGCTTTTTTTTGTAAATGCGCCCCATGCAGCTGGAATATTGTCTATTAATTCACAGGAATGATTACATAATTACTGATAACACAAGTAAGGTACATTACATGGCCTACAGGAAGTCTTAAGGTGCTGAGGACCTGACAAGGAGAAAGAAAGATATTTCTCTTGTTACACCTCTGTTGCTTAGGCGCACTATTTAGGTGCAAATTCAGGCGCACAAGTCTTTGTAAATCTGGGTGTATGTCAGAATAGATGGGTGGATGCATGGGAATGCACCGGATTTGCCCACATAAAAGCTACCCTATGCAAAGTAACGCAAGGCAGCGCTGCCTTGAGTTACTTTGGGGGTCATTATGATCTCGGGCGGATCGCCACCGCGATCCGCCCGCCATCACAACATCATTTACCCCCGCTACATTACCATGGCGGGTGTACCGCGGCGGACGGAAAGTCCGTCCGCCGCTTTTCCGGCGGTCGGCAATCGTTACGATTGCAGGCTGAGCGGAACTGGGGCATGATATGGTGGCTGTGCCATCCAGATCATGATGCCGGGGTTTTCCGGCTCTTCCATGGCGTCGATGCCGCCATGGAAAGGCTGGCGGGCATTGCTTTGGGGGCCCGTTGCGGGCCCCCGGGGGGGTGGAGGGGTAGGGGGCTGCACTTGGGGGGTACCTATGGTACCCCCCTACATTGCCATGTTCAAGGTGGCAGGCACCGCGCGGTGCCCGCCACGTTGTGCATGGCAGTGTGCGACGTGCCTCTTTGGCATTGCGGCGGGTGCTGCTGCACCCGCAATGTCAAAGATACGGACTGCGACCACCACAGTGGCGGTTGCATCCTAATTTGCGGTGCTGGACCGCCGCACCGCTGGCGGCTGGTCCCATCACCACTAGGCTGGCGAGTGGATTAAAGTCCGCCCGCCATCCTAATGGGGCCCTTTGTGTTTACTAAACCATGCAAACTAGCTTTGAGTGGCTTAGTAAACACAAAAAATGATTATGGTACAGGGCTTAACCGCAAAAGTACTGCAACCCGATGCAAAATCATAGTAAATATGAGCCATAGATGGAGACAATTCAGAGGTGGAAAGATTCTTTAGGTTCATGGCTATTTAAGGATTTAGCATGAATTTATATTTGTGAGCTCATATGGACTCTTCCTAGAGATATCCATTTCTACCAGTCATTGTATGTTTTCATAGCCAGATCCTTTACCGTGTGCTTAAATGCCCTTTGTTGGCCATCCTGTGATGTCAATATTTTTATTCATTTTCCAACAGATGATCTCCCAACGAGTCTGTCTGAACCATTTTCTTTGTTGTGCTTTGTTAGTCCCTCTGTCAAGACGACTGGGCATCAAGCAGCCCTGCCATTCCAAAAGGGCCTCCCATTCGGTCTCACCAATCACCTCTAATTCCATAATTTCTCAGAGAGCGATAGATAGTTCTCTATCACTCAAGGTAACCAGATGTCATCAGGACCTTCCTGTTCCACTCTAGTTTTCATGGCTAAGAATCCTTTTTTATAACACAATTTATTGCTGTTTTTTGTTTGGATAGAAAACAAAAGTACACCAGCTACACTTTTTTCCCATTCATTACCTTATGACATTTCAGTACAGAATTCTGGGGTTGTATTACGGATCTGAGATGCATATTAGTTCTATCAACCACCTAGTGCCCTGACCCTGGACCCTCGCCCATCAAGTAAATGCCAACTGATGTCTACTTTTCCCATATGTTTGGGGGTCTTTGGGGCCACCCTGGTACTCCCTAGATCAGTGGTTCCAATAGACTACAGGGATACATGCCTGCAGCCCGTTTAGAGATGCTCAGGACATCCGACTGCCTCTCTGGTTGAGTAATGTCTCTCTTGACCATTACAAGTCAAAGCCCAAAATACTTTTTCACATCTACTAGCTCTCATATCATCTAGTATATTTATTTAGCAAGGCCAACCGGGGGGGGGGGGGCGTTTTGCGGGTGGGTGATAGAGTGGCCCATAATGTCCCAGAGTACCTGCTCCATCCATTAGCCAAAACCTTTGGATAATTCTCAGCCGCCGGCACAGGTAAGCACGTTGAGGCGGGGCAGGATGTGGCAGGGGGCGAAGTCGACGGACGACGGAATAGGCATTATTTATTTATTTAATTATACATATTACATCATCTGTTGACCTCCCCGTCCCACCTCGCCCTGCCTCGCCCCACCCCGCCGCCGCTGATAATTCAACAGCTCCATACTGTGTGGAGGAGATCGGCTTCCTCAGGGTAGCATCTAATACACAAAGGGGATGTGTCTCTGTTCATGCGACAAAGTCTCAGTCTCTGTCTACTAAAGTAGTTTCAATATAAGTATTTAAATTGGATTAGCTGTGCAAATAGCTTAATCTCCCTGGAGGGCTATGATTCATTTTAAACTCAAACTGGACTCCAATTAGTTTAATTGAAGTTCATTAGGTTGCCCAATTAAAGCCCTAGATAGTAAACAAACGCTTATGATTTCTATTCCACCCTTAGAGGGGAGCTTCCCATATCTCCCTAAAATTCAGAGATAGGTCCAACATTGGTATTTTACCCAGCTGTATGTGGGCATCTGTTTCTCCTCATTATCGTGTATGGATGAAGCATGCTCAGTCAAATTTAAGTTTAGTTTAAATTGGAAACCTGTAAATCAAAAGAATTTTACCTGATTATAGACTATGGAGTATTATGCATAATTGAAGAGTAATACGCTTATCAAATAAAGTTCTTGCATTCAACTACTAGCTAGAGTTCCTTAGCTAATTAAGGTGGTGATTAGTATGACGGGTGGCGCCACCCTAGCGGTAACGGGACCGCCCGCCTGCCATGCGGTGCTCCCGCCACCCCAATTATGATGCGACCGCCACTGCGGCGGTCGCATCTGGCATTTTAACATTGGGGCGGGTGCTGCTGGCTGCAGCACCCGCCCCAATGGTAAAATGCCATGTTGTGCATTGCCATGCACAACGTGGCAGGCACCACGTGATGCCTGCCACCTTGTGCATGGCAATGTAGGGGGATACCATATCTATCCCCCCGTGCCTCCCCCACCCCTCCAGCCCCCCCCCGAGGGCTGCAATTGGCCTCCAAAGCAAATTCCTACCAGCCTTTCCATGGCGGCATCGCCGCCATGGAAAGGCCTTTGATGCCACACATCCTAATATGGATGGCAGTGCCTGCTAGGCACCGCCACCATATATGTCCCCAGCTCTGCCCGGCCGGCAATCATTACGATTGCCGACCGGCGGAAATGCGGCAGACGGACTTTCAGTCCGCCGCGTTCCCCACCCCCATTGTAATCTGGCGGTGGGTAAATCAGGTGGGCGGATCGCGCTGGTGATCCGCCCACCATCGTAATCAGCCCCTAAGTTGGTAACTGCATCCAGAGCACTTCTGCAGTCTAAACGTGTTAACCCAAAATTGGTGCTCAATCAATCTAGGTCCCTAGATCAAAGAAATGTTAGAAAGCACTCACAGCTGTTCCAAATCTACTTTTCAGAGACGTCTTAAGACCTTTTAATAATTTGTGAATCAATGTATACGCCTATGTTATGTTCTAACAGTGGGATTGGATGAATCCAGTAAGTTGGGCGTTTCACCAAGAATCAGGGGCGTAACACACGCCCCCGCATCCCCCGCAGTGTGGGGGGGCCCGAGCTGCAGGGGGCCCCCTCGGCACTGTACTCACACCGGAGAGTTCCGGAGTAAATCCGGAGCGGGGGCCCCTCTGTGTACCTTGCAGGGGGGCCCCTTCAACTTTCGTTACGCCACTGCCAAGAATCACCATTTTTTGTCCTGACTTTGTGTCTCATGCAAGACCAAGAAACTGATGACGATAGCCAGCATTTCATCACCTGATATTATGTCTAGGTTTGAGAACTGCACCTATCTTATACCACAAATATAGACAACACCTGTGGCATGTTGCTCCTTTTGGGTTGTCTACCAATAAAAGACACAATGCTAATATCTTCCAAGGACAGAAGACGCTAACCTACTGAAATATCAATAAACAGTAAAATACAGAACAAAACTATTACCAAGGGCAATATAGTGGTGTGGAACTAGGCATAAGGGCACGCATCGCACACATTGTGTACATTTAGGCAGTTATGACAATCATCATGCAAACCCTATAAGCAGTTCCATCTTAAGGTGTGTGCTATAATCCTGGTGAATTTCTGTGTTTTATTTAGTTTAAAAGACTACATTGTCACTGAAATTTTAATCTGACTGTAATTTAACCCTTGTTTCTTTTCAGTGAATTTTAATGTAAAATAAGACACAATCACAATTCTTAATTATAACGTTACTTTAATCTTATTTTTTTTCAGGGAATTTCTAGTTGTTTTTTTTAAAGTAAAGTTATATTTTATTACCATCCGTAATGCCAACCCAATGCTACGCACGGCCTTTGCCCATGCAGAGCATAAGGTTTGCTGCAGGGCCTTGCATGAGGCCAGGCCCTGCAACCAACCCTTCACGGACAGCCAACCCCGTGCTCAGTGTGGGATTGACCGTGACCCTAGTGGACAGCCAAACCCATGCTGCGCATGGCCTCCAGTCCTGTACGGAGTGCCATTGGCCGCAGACCATGCCCTGAGCCCAAACCCCAGTGGTGCCCAACCCCCTCACTGCGCACAAGCAATGTGCAGCGAGGGGGTTTTAGGCGCAGGGCCTGGAACCCAAATGTCCGTGTGCACACATAACTAATCATAACTGAGTATAATGGGTTTTATTTTAAGTAAGGCAGAGCTTCAGACTTTGTCAAAGAGCCAGGAAACCAAATTATAAAGAAGTGAGCCTATTGGCTTAATGAAAGGGTCAGAATATCATCATACATTGAGCACATGTATTGTCTTTGTCAGAAAATGACCAATAATTTTTTTTTTTAAACTTACTTTTATTGATTTTCAAAAAACATACATACAACCCCATGGGCATCATGATGAACGAGATGGGAAATCAGTATGCAGTACAATTGTATACAGTACCAGTCTTACCGACCTCCCAAGGGTGACTGCAGGCAAAAGAGCTCTACCAGGAATCTCAGGAGCACCTTACAGGATCTCAGCCATCCTCCCACAGGGAGCCCGGTATACAGTTCAATTAGTCTTTATGCCCCCCCTCCCACTTCTGAAACACCCCAACAGAGACCCCCTACCCCAACCACCCACCCAAGCATGCCGCCGGTCGCTAAAATACTCAGGGAGTCAAACAAAATTCCCGCACTACCTTAAAAATGACCAATAATTATAATGGAATGTATATTTCATTTATTCACAAACAGTTCAATGTTTAATAAAAGTGATTGTCATTAATAAATATAATACATCTCTATTAAAAGAAAACCATCAAAATGCCTTTGAGTGATATTTTTTAAGATACACAATGCAGCCATAGAACTAACCACAAGGTGGCTCTGCACTCCAGCTGAAGAGTATAGAGCCCCAGCTAAGAGAGTTAAAAAAAAAAACATATGGTAACCCTCCCAGGTTCATGAATTTAATGATCAAGGGGACATACTGTTTTTCTAACATTCCTGGGGGTCTGCTGCACTACCTGCACGCTCACCAAAACATTAACAACATGCTTGGTGGTGCTCCTACCCCTTCTAGGAGCACCACCAAGCTGAAATAAATATGTTTTAAAAGCCCTTGCAGGGCATTATGGGGTGTTCCTTGCAAGGAGCAGTGAATGATAAATGACCAGCTCCAGCCGCTCATTTGTTATTCATTTTTTGTCTTTTTATTTGGGCGGTCCTGGTGCCCACCTGGGACACCCAAATCGTTATTTTGTGTTGTGGGCCCAAGGAGAAGCCTCACGGTCCCCGAGGCCCCACTGACTCCCCTGCCAGCACCCATTCTGGGTGCCAGCAGGTAGCATCAACAATTGTTTTAAAATATTTAATTATTGGGGAGGGGGACCTGCAGCCTCACTCCCTGAAGCTTTACAGGCTCCGGGGATCCCCTCTCCCAGGGCCATATTCTGTTTTTAAGGGGAAGGGTCGAGCAGCCCCCATACCAAGTCTTTACAGGCCCCAGATACCCTATCCCCCAGGGTTGTATTCTATTCTTTATTAAAGGAAGGGGGCACGTGCAGTTCCCCTACCCAAACCTTTACATGCCCCGGTGATCCCACTCCCAGGGGTCACATTCTTATTTTTAGGTGGAGGGTGTAAGTGGTTCCCTTCCCTGAGGCAATACTGGCCAGGGGACCCCATCCCTGGGCTCTAATGTGTGTCCCTTGGGGACCGTGGGGGGAGTCCCAGGCCCCCCGCAACTCTGCCGGTTACCCTGACTGCCGGCAAGCACCCATCCTAGGTGCATCAGGAGCCAGCACTGCTACCGCCCAGTGGGAGCAGGTATATTGCCATGCTCCCGCCAGATGGGAGCAATCTCTGTTTCCCTGTCCACAAATGTCTACACCTACCTGGCGGGAGAAGACAAGTTTTGTCTGCCTGCGCTCCTGGAAGCAGGGAAACTGTGTCCCAGGGGTAGGCTCCCTGAGACACAAGAAGTGAGCCGGCCCCAGGGGGTGGAGTCCCCAGGGCATTTCATGGCTTGGGGAGGAGGGACACTCACCCCCCCTCCCATTTGATTAACTCAGCTGGCCCTGGGGATGGCGGCCCTGGGGCCAAAGTCGGTTCAAGAAGGCAAGAAGGGAGACTCCATGCATGCACCCCCCCCCCCCCCCGGATACTGGCCCACCCCTGTGGTCATTTTAAATAATCAATGGCAGTTGCCATTTTCTTTTGACACAATCCCGCAAGAGTACCACAGACTCTTGGCAAAAAAAGAAACATATATATATTCCTTGGGAATCCCCCACCAGGGCTAGTGGGGCAGGGTATCCCTTCCCTATATTGTTTTTATATACATTTTCAGGGCAGGGGACTAAGTCCCCGGACCCGACGCAACATTTCCTCCCATGTTGCGGCCAGCCAATCGGACCTTCACTTCTGCATACATGAGATGGCCCAAGGGGAAAAAAGTCCCCTAGGCCAATCAAAATGCTCTATTTTGTAATGTTACGCGTGCTGGACTTGAGCAAGAGTCCCTAGAACCCAACTGTCCTACTATACAAATATTTTACAACTAGTCGGCAGATTTATACCAAATCACAAAAAGCACACTTCCTTGACCAAGATATAGCTTCTTGCAAAATGTTGTCCAATTTTGTTCAGCAGTGTTTGCCGTTTTGCATTCCCAAAATGTCTATGGAAAATATGTGGTGAGTTTGCATTTTGGAACCCCATCTTTCTCTCTGCCCTGGCTTGACTGATCACACTACCACTTTCCCAGAAGACTTTCAGCAAAACAGAGCACTTTTTTGGAAAGTTTTGTGAAGATTCGTCAAACAGTGCCAACGTTCTTAGCAAAACAAAAAAGCATTTCTCATGAGAACACCATCCTGACTAGAACTATTCCAAGTAGTAAACAGGCCATGGATGAACTTGTTGAACTGTCGGAGTCTCTCCCCCCATGCATCAATAGAAATGTTTATATACACGTCTTCTATTTGGCGACCAATTAAATTACCCCAAGGACAGCTGATTCCAGGCTTTTGTCCAAGTTACCTGATCAAAGATGTAGCCTCGGACTGTTGTTGCGTCTCGATTTGAATTTCGTTCATGTTTTCCTTTTGAAGTCGTGGAGATTATTGATGGATTTGTTGCTAAATCCAAAAACGTCCCATTGCCGAAGGCTAGTAACGCTCTCTCTACCAGACAAAACAGAAACAAACCAAATGAGCAATTTTGCTAGTGCATTTACAGAGCAGCAGTAGCATACGCTTCAACGACATTCATAATTCATAACTTCACAAGTGTAAACCAAAGTTTCACTCCTGTACAAAGTGAGGCAGGACTTGACCAGTTAGGTTCTTATGGTAGGATCTGATTGGTTCTGATCCTCAAAACTATCAACCCATCAGCAGCTCTAGAAACTGTTTCCCCAGTGCTAATGGTGCAGTTTAGTCCTGTAAGTATTCTGGTTTCGGAGAAAAGGCTCTTTTCAGCTCTTGGTACAGCAAGTCTAGAATTTCCCTCTTGATCTAAACTGGTACTATGAGGACTGTGGGACCAGGTTGGCATTCTGATAGAGAGACACTTTAATCCTATTGCCACAGTTTTCAAGCCATCTTCCTCTTAGTGCAGTTAATAGCACAAACTAGCTACATTACCAGAGATTTAATTTAGTGTAGTCTCAATCTAAACTTCCTTGCATTGTAAGGGCATGCATGGCAAAGGTATATGCCTGGTAAAGACATACGTGGTAAAGGTATTGAGTGGTAAAGGATGAGTGGTAGAGGCAAGCATTGTAAATGCATGTGTTGTAATGTCATACAACCCTTAGAAGCAACCAGGAGCATATACTTTTTAGAAAACTGTTGAAAACATGGCTATGCCCTAAATAAATACACCAACCATATCCCTGCAACAGAGTCCAGAAAACAACGCACTCTGAAGCAGTCTTAATCTTACAACTCACGAAGTGCATACAAGTCAACTAGCAAACTGCCTTCAATGTTCAGGTAAGCTAGGAAGGATTGCCCTATGATTCGCTGTGGCATTATATCGGTAAGTTCTTGCATATATTAGTTATAGCCCACAATAATACTAAAACCATAATATGCAGCGGTCAGCAACAAATTATAATTTATAACTCTTATACTCATATAAGATATATCTGCTAGGAGGGTTGTCCATCACCAATATTGTCCAGCCAAAAACTCCGACATCCCCAAATAATTGAAGAAATCTGTCATTCATTGCTTGATAATTTTGAGGATTTTAAAATAGTCCTTCACAACAGGTTCCACATGTCTATACAATTTGACTACTTCTTTACATCTCACAAAGACACTCAGACATGGGAATATAACAAAAATGGCCATCCGAAAAGATCTTTGCACTTCTCTCTACCTCCAACCAAGCCAGCTCAGGACCACAACTATACACACAATATCAGATTGGACAACCCAGTGCAGTAACCCAGTGCAGAAGCCAGTTAAGCAGACTTTATCATATGAAATACCATAAAGGGACCTGCAAAGTTGTAAGAAGCTACCAGCATACTGAAAAACATAAATCTGTCTGTCTCTTACACTTTATCATCTAACACGCTGCTATGCGCTGCAACCCATAACATGATAACCGCACCCTTGTGTTCATCACATGGGGACATGGACTTCCCACAGGATCAAAACCAAGGCAACATCCTTCCATTGACACACTCTTCTCCGTGTAGCATGCCACTCATGTAGGCAATCGCTTCCGTACCCCACATTTGGATAGTAAGTGCTATATAAATGCTGCAATACAATGCAATGTCGGAGGTAAAAATTGCAGGCTTCAGTCCCCAGTGTCGGTCAACAGCACAAAAAACTGTTTGTTATTTTTACATTACTGGATCTGGTGTATGTATGTGTCGAATCCTCAAACTGTGTAAATGCTATAAAAGATAGGCAACCACTTGAATTTCTCTGTGATCAAAGGAGACCCCAAAGCCTGCTTTTGAATGTTAATTAATATATAGAGGACCAACGTGTGACTAGCAACATTTTTTAAATAATAAATAGTAAAATTTAATATTTAAAAGAAAAACCACATAAAACTTTGCTCTGAGACTGTCTTCTAATATAGACTGACTGAGTATTTACATAGCACCGCCCAACAGTTGTGTGTCTGTCCTCGCTGGACGAGACAAGTTAGACTGAAAATGACAGTGACTGTAAGAGATTGGGCTTCGAAAATTTACAGTGGGAGACTGATGGGAAAAGATTCCACAGGAGAGTCAAGGCTTTAAAGACAAGTACAAGGTGAGAGCTGAGATATTGGCAATTCTGAAAATGCTCTGAGACTCAGTTCAGATGCCACCCAGAGGAACAAAAGCAAGACAGTAGAGAAGATTAACATAGGACTCAGATGTGTCTCAAGACAAATTTGAGATCTAGAAGAAACCAGCATAAGAAATCATTACATGAGGACACAGGAGAGTTGTCAGAACCAGACGTTAACGATCTCAGGAGACACAATAAGAGCCTGCCTTATCAACTGCAGGCCTCTACCTAAACATGCAGAAAACATTTGGTTATCACTATTGAACAATGATTGGGATATGATGTTCTTGACTGAAACCTGGCTAAAAGAGGATTCCAGACTGGCTCTGACTCTAGCGATCCTGCCAGGTTTTAACATTTGTTGTGCTAATAGACTAGGAGATAAAAGGGGTGACGGGGTAGCCATCATTGTGAGAGACGCATGGCAGATCTTCTTTTCAGAACTACAAAATATGGGCTTAATTGAAGGACTACATTTCTGCTTAAAGACGGCCCTACATCCTCTCTTGCAGGACTTTTGATCTCTAGACCCCCTGGAAGTGCTCTTAGCCTAACTTTAGATCCCTGCAATCTCATAGCGCAGAAGTCCATATATTATGCAAATTATACGGTCCTAGGAGACTTCAATTTACATATCTCTGACCCTGACTGTGCTCATGCATCTCAGTTGATGATGTCACTTGAGGGGGCCAATCTCATTCAGCATGTAAGCTTCCCTACCCACCGTGCGGGCAACATCTTGGATCTGGTTTTCTCTAACATGCCGTCCTTGGCCGTTGAGTCTCTGCAGCAAATGGTATGGACAGACCACTTCCTAGTCCCTTTCTCATTCATTAGAGAAACACCACAACTTGGCGGTAGAAACCATAATTTGCGTAAGAGGAATTGGAAAAAACTGACACCGGAATCCTTAGGCCCGGTACTGTCAGAAAGTCAACCTCAACTCTCCAATGACCCTAACACTGATTCCATTTCCCTAACCGGGTGGACCTCTGCTGCCTTAGGCAACCTAGCCCCAGCTAGGCTAGGGGGATCCCCCAGAAACTCTACGTTGGCCCCCTGGTTCTCGGAAGAACTCAGAGTAAAAAAAAGCAAATGTAAACAAAAAGAACGCCTTTGGAGGAAATATTAAGGTCCTTTGGCTCTAAAAGAACTTCATAAATTGATGAGGGCGGCTAGAAGAGACCACTTTGTAAATTGAATTAGCACCGTGGAGAACTCCGGCAAATAATTTTTTAGGATAGTTAGCTCTTTTACTAAACCTAGAGCACTTAAAAGTAAGATACCACCATCACCGTTGCTGTATGCTAAATTGTCGGAATTCTTTGAGGAAAAAATCATGAAGGTCTATGGCACCTTCACGTTTAAAATGGATACTGTTGAAACTGAAACGATGGTAACCCATGTTGGGGAACTTCCCTCTCAAAATGTTCTTCTATCTCTCAACAGGAATCCCTGACAGAGATTCTGAAATGCAAATCTGGGTCCCCGGAAGATCCATGCCCCCCAAAACTGTGGAGAGCACTAGCCCACATTATTAATCCCACCCTAAACCACTTATGGAACAGCTCACTTTTCACTGATATCTTCCCGCAGTCATGGAAACACGCCTTGCTCCTGCCCGTTTTGAAGAAGCCCAATGCTGACCCGGGTGAACCTAACAACTACCGCCTGATCTCACTTTTGCCAGCCCCTGCGAAGATGTTGGAAAAATAGGTCCAACGTCAACTGACCAATTTCAATGACAGGCGCTGCACTTTAAACGAAACGCAGTCTGGATTTCGAGCGGGCTTGAGCACGGAGACAGCTCTGCTGGAGGTGGCAGAGACTATAAGAATGTCGGTGCAAGTAGGAGTCTCAGACATGTTGGTGCTGCTGGACCTGTCCGCCACATTCGATATGGTGGATCACCATATCCTACTTACCAGGCTTAAAAGTGCGGGAGTAGAAGGGTCGGCCCTGGCTTGGCTAAAGTCCTATCTTAGTGACCGTACGCAAAGGGTCACTCTTCAAACTTTCAAGTCAGAAGCCAAACCTCTACGTTGTGGGGTACCATAGGGATCGGCATTGAGCCTCTACTTTTTAAAGTATATCTGTCACTCCTCTTCTCGCTTATTGCTAAATGGGAAATAAAAGCTATTTCCTACGCAGACGACACCCAGCTGGTATTCCATTTCAAGGACCACGCAGCAAATTCCTTTGCTAGATTTGGGGGTTGCTTGAAGGGCATCTCCAGCTGGAAGCATAACAATAAACTAAAGCTTAATGCAGAAAAAACGGAGGTCCTGTTTTTTGGCAAGGCACCCCACCCGGTAGCTGAATTGTGGTGGCCGGAGGAAATGGGACTTCCCCCCTGCCCCTCAAAATCGGCAAAAAACCTATGAGTAATATGGGAACCTGACCTGACGTTCTCAACACAAATACATCGCATGGCAGCCTCTTGTTTCGGTATATTGAGAAGCATGAGAACATTTCTACACATACTGCCGAAGAGCTGCAGCAGGGCCGTTGTTTACACATTAGTGACATCGAGGCTGGACTATGCAAATAGTCCAGGGCCGGACTGGCCATAGCGGGCCCCGGGCGTTTCCCTGGTAGGCCACTAGGGTGAGAGCCGGTTTTGGGCCCCTGGGGGCCGTTTTTGTCACTGGGGGTTGGCAATATCGGCCCCCAGTAACAAAATTGGCCGAAACCGGCCCTCGCAAACTGCTCGGCTGCACTCCCCCTCACTGCAGGGGGGGTGGTTGAGCAGTTTGCCAGGTCCGGTTTCCATTCCCAGTCTGGCCCTGAAATAGTCTTTACCTGGGGCTGCCTGCACATCTGATCAAGAGATTGAAGATGATGCAAAATGAGGCTCTGAGATTGATCAGAAGAATACCTTTTAGACATCACATCTCTCCACACATTAAACAGCTCCATTGGCTACCCATGACCAAAATGATTGAATTCAAATCGCTGACGGTAGCTTTCAGGGCTCTCAGAGGCAATTGCCCCAGATACATTAGGAAACGTATCCGTCCATACCTACAAAAGCGCTCGCTAAGGTCTTGCTCTGCGTACCTCAATAAGCAAAGGCACAGGAGGTAGATCCTTCACAGTGGTTATGAGAAGATTATGGAACTCTCTCCCAATCAAGCTTTGCCTAATTAAATCGGAATCAGAATTCAGGAAAGCGCTGAAGACCTGGCAATTCAACCAGAGCTAGTCTCTCTAGTTTTATTCCTTCCTGCTTGTCTGCGTTAGCGCTGCGACACCTGTGTGAGAAGTAGCTGTCGCACTTTATAAATGTACTTTATTATTTATTACCAAAAAGGCACACACCAATTCTTGTGGTATGTAGTCTTATACTTATTACTGCTGGTTACAACACACATATTAGAAGACCAAAAATAAACCATGAAACAAAAAGCAGATATCTGTGAGAATAAAGGAATGCACATTTCTTTAGTGAAAATGACATGCACAGGCAATATATTCGGTGCTACTAACACGGCTTGACAATATGGTATGGTGAGCAAAAGAATGATGGATTTAACCCAGATCTCTTGACTGGGGGTGAATGTTTTGATTTGTTCTGCATTCCGTCCATCAATTGTGTGTGTTTTGCTTTCTCGACCTAAGTGCGCCAGGTATGCCCAGACATGGGTCGTGGGCTCACTGTGCCACTGGAATCAAGCTATCCTGGCTGAAGAGGGATGAAACCCCGAAACCGGTCCTAGGATGCTTGTTTCTGGTCCAAGGAGGGCCTGGCATGGCAGTTCGGGCTGGACTGTTCCCATGAGACACAGGGTCAAGACTGATTTGCATATGGCCAGGTCTAAACTGGGGTGACATGGTGAGCAAAAGAATGATGGATTTAACCCAGATCTCTTGACTGGGAGTGAATGTTTTGATTTGTTCTGCATTCCGTCCATCAATTGTGTGTGTTTTGCTTTCTCGCCCTAAGTGCGCCAGGTATGCCCAGACGTGGGTCGTGGGCTCACTGTGCCACTGGAATCAAGCTATCCTGGCTGAAGAGGGGTGAAACCCCGAAACCGGTCCTAGGATGCTTGTTTACGGTCCAGGGAGGGCCTGGCTTGGCAGTTCGGGCTGGACTGTTCCCATGAGGCACAGGGTCAAGACTGATATGCATATGGCCAGGTCTAAACTGGGGTGGCATGGTGAGCAAAAGAGTGATGGATTTAACCCAGATCTCTTGACTGGGGGTGAATGTTTTGATTTGTTCTGCATTCCGTCCATCAATTATGTGTGTTTTGCTTTCTCGCTCTAAGTGCGCCAGGTATGCCCAGACGTGGGTCGTGGGCTCACTGTGCCACTGGAATCAAGCTATCCTGGCTGAAGAGGGGTGAAACCCCGAAACCGGTCCTAGGATGCTTGTTTACGGTCCAGGGAGGGCCTGGCTTGGCAGTTCGGGCTGGACTGTTCCCATGAGGCACAGGGTCAAGACTGATATGCATATGGCCAGGTCTAAACTGGGGTGGCATGGTGAGCAAAAGAGTGATGGATTTAACCCAGATCTCTTGACTGGGGGTGAATGTTTTGATTTGTTCTGCATTCCGTCCATCAATTGTGTGTGTTTTGCTTTCTCGCCCTAAGTGCGCCAGGTATGCCCAAACGTGGGTCGTGGGCTCACTGTGCCACTGGAATCAAGCTATCCTGGCTGAAGAGGGGTGAAACCCCGAAACCGGTCCTAGGATGCTTGTTTACGGTTCAGGGAGGGCCTGGCTTGGCAGTTCGGGCTGGACTGTTCCCATGAGACACAGGGTCAAGACTGATATGCATATGGCCAGGTCTAAACTGGGGTGGCATGGTGAGCAAAAGAATGATGGCTTTAACCCAGATCTCTTGACTGGGGGTGAATGTTTTGATTTGTTCTGCATTCCGTCCATCAATTGTGTGTGTTTTGCTTGACAATATGGGAAGCGCGCTGCCCAAGGCCACTTCAGGGTAAGCAGCATTGCATATACTTCCTGTGTCAAATAAATGAAGCGAAGGTTCCCCAAACAAAAAAACTGATATCGGAGCGGGCGAGGGAGCTTCTTTGGAGAGCAGCCAGAGTGTTTGTCAGCCTCCATAGAGTATGTCTTTACATTCCCTACCGTGACCCTGATTTATCAGGGAGCGGTTTCCATCTCGCTTTGCCCTTTCTATAACTGTGGGAAGGATTGATTACCAACGTCACAGGGACAGTGAATATGATATTTTGCTGGCCTATTCAGTGATCATTTTGGGTTTGGGAAGTGCTGTGTTATCTATATGAAAGTGCCCTTCCCTTTTTAGTAATTATCTCACTTGGTGTCCATTGGAGGTAGCTGTGTCTGAACGGGGGTGGCGAAGTGAACTAAAGAACGATGATGGGTTCAACCCAGATCTGTGGCTCGGGGGGGAGTGTCTGAAGTTTCAGTGCTCCGTTTCCTTGTGTTTGCTTTATTCGCCCTAAGTTGGTAGGGTATGCCCAGATGTGGGTCCTTTGCTCACTTTGCCACTGGATTCAAGCTAGCCTTGGCTGATGAGGGGTGTTACCCCGAAACTGGTCCCAAGATTCTTGTTTCGGGTCCAGGGGAAGGCATGGCTTGGAAGTTCGGGCTGGGCTGTTCCCATGAGGCACAGGGTCAAGACTGATTTGCATATAGCTGTCTGAACTGGGGTGGCGAAGTGAGCTGAAGAACGATGATGGATTCAACCCAGATCTGGGACTGGGGGTGAATGTCTGAAAAGTTTCAGCGATCCGTCCATCATCTCCTTGTGTTTGTATTGGAGGTAGCAGCATTGGAGTTACCCACATTACTAACAGAGAACTGGCGGGACTCGGCCTTGTGTTTTCACCCCTCCTCGTTTTGACTTGTACACATATTTTTCCAGTTGTGTGGCCGTCTGGCCACTTTACACCGAAATCTGCATTGGCACCTGTGCCACCGCCCCTGGGATATGACAAAGGAATATGATGCATCCAGATGAGAATAATGATTATCAAGTGTATAAAGCATAAGTATGCAATGTATCCATTGTATGAAGATATGCTCTACAAAGGCCTGTATTTGTTAGTCAGGCCAATAGGCTTTTGGAAATGTATAAGGATTCATTCCTACATGGCAATACACTTATGAGATTATTTGTTTCTTTTGTGTCTGTGCTTGGTATACGTCACTAGGGTATGGCACAAGACAGTCTATATATATATATTTTTTTAGATTTATATATATAGCGCAAACTAGACCCAAGACATCGGGTATCAGAGCGCTTTACATGAGCACCAGTTTCGTTACAGACGGACACATTCATTTTAGGCACAGGGAGATTAGGTGATTTGCCCAGAATCACAGGATGTTGAGCGTTGTTGCCAAGACTTGAACCCGGTTCCCCAACTTCGAGGTCGAACGCTCTAGCCGTAAGGCTGCATTCTCTCCTTGTTTCTGGAAAATATTTCAGTATGAGTGGTATGTATGAAGTGTGGGATTCTTGTGAAAGGTGTTTTTAGCTAGTGAGGGTGACTGTTCTCTTGTTCATGGCATTTGGATAAATGACTATGGGCTTAAATCGAGTTTGGCGGTCCTACAGCAGACGGTGCAAAACGTCATCCACTGTGCGACTGCCAGCCCTGTGGCGAGATCGTCTGCCAGATCAGGAGTTTTTTCTTGGTCTGGCAGGCGGTCCTGTGGCAGTCTGAGAGCAGCAGTCTATCAGGCTCATATAGGAAATAAAGATAAAGATTCATTCTAAAGAAAAAAGATTTCGTGTCATGATCCTATATATTTGATTCTTTATTTAGAGCATTGTATTGGGGGTGGGTTGTTTTCTTTCTTTTTGTATACTTTCTGCGGCAACCCACACCACCCCTGTGAGGTGGAGCATCCAACGGCGTCTTTGGTGCATTGCCTGAGGTCATTGATGGACCTGCCAGTCTGGCCCTCGTCCTCGCGGGTACCAGCCAACACACTGGAAGCAACATCATCCCGCAGTGGTGGAGAGTGCCGGTGCGCCCATGAGGATGTGGCAGCACGAAGACGAGGGCTAGAGCGCGTTATACTGTCATCAAGAGATTTACAACAATATGATGATAAGTGTTTAATGGGCATCAAGTGTAACAACTTCTTTCCCAATCTTTCTGCATGAGACTCCCTGTTTTGCATGCCCAGTGATATAATACATTTGACTGCTGATCTGTTAAATGTCCTTAGGCTTTGGCTGTCCTTGTCTTTGCATTTAGTGCTACAGTTCTGCTGCCTTCATTTATGAGCCTTTAACTTTTATTTTATGGATCCAAGGGTGAGTGGAGCCACTTCCTGTGACGTCAGTGACAGTCCAAGGTCTTGCCACTTCTGCCAACTATATGACACCAGTGACTTTGAAGAACGTTCTGCAAAAACCTGCATTGGCAGTGGTTTTCTGCGCCCACCTTCCTGCCCTCCTGCTGCTCAGGCAAACAGTAGACCCAGTTGTAAAGAATTGCTTTCTTGTACTTACGGAGACAGATGTTGTTTGTGAAGAGGTGCAAGAAGGTCTCACATTCGTCCTGTCGGTTTCCGCTTGCATTGCACGTGCACCAAGGTGCCACGTTCGAGGTCGAGTTGTCCACATAGTTAGGTGTGATGGGGCTTCCTGCAAAGTAATTAGATGCACACTGCATTAAAGGAGATACATTCAAAGCATCTGGATAAAGCAGTATAACAATGAAGATCTAGATGACAAGAACAAGAGGCATTGGCAAACCCAACAGGTCAGTTTAATATGCTGAATCACGCAATGTATGCACAGACAAGCCACACAAAAAAATGGTTCTACATTGAAATCTCTCTTGCCTTTGATTAAATCCTGCTTTTCTTTCTATGTCAAATACAGGACGCATGTAAAGAGGGCCTTCATTATCGCCATTCTTTAGTTTTTATGCCATCGAAAGCAAGAACTTTAATGCAGGCTCTCTTGCCACTTGACCTTCTTTTGACAGACAAACAAAAAGAGGACTACATAGAAAGTAAGGAAGCCTTCAGTATAGACAGCCTTTTATTTCTATTAAACAAAAGAAAAAGAAATACAATATCTGGTGCCTATGGCACTTATAGGAAACAGCCAGGAGGGGCAGGCTTAGGGAAAAAGAGGGATGGCAGGCGGCAGAAAAAAAGGAAAACAGAGGGAAGGAAGAAGTGGAGGGTGGAGGGAAGAAAAGGGTGATGGGAGGAGGTAACGATGAACATAAAGGGGAAAGAGTGAGGTCTGGCAGGAGTAGGGAGAGGGGTGGGGGCAAAGAAGGTAGGATGCGAGGGAAGAACAAGAAAGGGTGGAGTGTGGCAGAAACAAAGAGCAATACACAAGGGAGGGGAGGGACAGAGCCAGTAGAACATGACAAGACAGGCAGCTCATTGCAAGCACACCATTGGAGACGGAAAGATACACCCTAACAGACAGAGAAATATTCATCTGGCCTGACCCCAGATATGAATGACAAAATCTCATCTCAATGACTTAAAGAGCCTGATCCAAAAATGCTAAATGTACTGTAAGGAACAGGTCAGTTTGAGAGCTGCACTGTCAAACCGGTCCTAACAAACATTTGCAAAGCCAACAGGTCTCAACTTTTGATTTTGCCAATGCAGACCTTCTGGCATTGCCAATGTTGTTTGCTGATGCAGTCTCGCAAAAGTAAAAAGAAAAAAAGTGTTTATTGCTGATTCTAAACAGCATCGTCAAAAAAAAGCTAGATGATGTGTGCACCATGATGTATCATCACACATGCACATGTATGCATGGTTCTGCTATGGTGGCCTAGTGTTATTACATATGCATGAGCATTCTACAGCATGCACGTGCACACATATGTTGTGATGGAACCGCCATTTTCTTTGTTTTTGATTTACTGCTCCAAGATGGGGGATGCCAATCTTGGAGAGGCACATAAAAGGAGTGGGCTTTTTTTGCAGGCGTCATCCCTAAAAAAGTTTGTTTGTTCTAAAAAATGACAAGAGGGGAAGGGGCGGTGAAGAGGTGGCGGAGCAAAGGCAAGGCAAGTATGGATGGAAGGAATAACACTGACGAGCCGTGACAGAAACATGGGGCCTCATTTATGGGCCTTTGGTGTAGGGCAGCCAGCAAGACACCTTGCTGCGCTGCCCTACGCCAAAGTGAAAGGGCAGGAATGCGCTGTATTTAAGCAATAAAGTGCATTCCTGTCTTTTTCCCTGCGCTGGGGCTGTTTCGGCAGCCTAGTGCATAGACACCCTTGCACCTTGGTGCAAGGGTGAAGGGTGTCTCTGTTGCATGCATGATTTTTTTTGTGCATGAAGGGGCACTTTCCAGCACAAAAACAATCCTAAGAGGCGTTTGCCTCTTACTGTGTGCAGAATGGTGCACACAAAGAAAGAGGAAAAGATGAGGAGAAATGTACATATTTCTCCTTGTTATGCCAACCCTCAGGAGGCGTACGGATTTGTGATTCCCCAGGTTTACATCACTTTCTGGGGCAACATCAAGTTCCATGTGTGTTGCGTGGGAAAAAACCCCACAATGCCATAAAGACGCCTCTTGGGTGCAGAGTAAGGTGAAGCAGCGATTTGCGCAACACCTCCTTACTCATGATTTATGAGGCCACTCAAAACCACGCTGGGTGGCTCTGCATGACTTCATGAATCGAAATGAGAGCACTGCATCAAGCATTTACCACTTTACAAGATGCAAAAGGGATGCAGGACTCTTATAACTAAGCCCCATGGTTTTACAAGGTGAGGGGTGCAATGGAGAAGAAACATTCCATACATTTAGAAAGGGGCTTCAGGTCAACCTTCTTCTACTATTAACTTGAAGCACACATACATTATCGAACACATACCACATCTTGTAAATATGGTGCACCAAATTGCTCCGCCGGTGCATCACAAAAAGTGACACACTGGCGGTGCAAGGGGATTGTAAATATGTCCCTTAGTGTCGAGGCCTATTTGTTCCATGGACCAAATAAACATGAAAACTTGTTGACCTTGACCCAAAATAACATGTCCCGGGCTTTGAGCTGTTGGAATTCCATACCCATAGGTGGCTCTGCAGCAGTCTCACAGCGATGGTGTTTGCGCCATGAGAGAGCCAGCAGCACGTTCCTGCATGGTGGGGTATGCACCATGTCTTGAATGCCACACCGTGCAGGAACAGGGGTACCATTTCAGGGGGGGTACAACATGTGCCCCCCCTGCATGCACCCCCGCCCCAGGAGCGGCAAGGGGGCCAGCGTGACCGCCGCGGTATCTTGGATCCCCAGTAGACGTGGCAGTCCGAACCGCCACACTCATAATACTGTGGGCAGGCACACAGTGTGGCAGTGTTCGGACCGCCACCACGAGTTGGACCGCAGAACTCGTAATCAGGCCCTAAATGCACGAGACACAGAGAAATACATGACTTAAGGCAAGCATTTGGGTGCTCCCACACAGTGTGGTACATAAATCTGTCCCAAGAGAGAGAGAGAGGTTTTAGTTGAGACTGTTGTGTGTGTGCAGGCTATAGAGAGGAGGTGTTTAAGGGATAATTACTGTGAAGAAAATAAATGTGTATTGTTTTTAACTAATTTTTACAAACGTGTGGGACACTCGAGGGATTGTGAATAGTAAAAAGTAGTAAATGAGTTCCCAATACACTCCATTAGTAGGAATGCATATTGTGGTGCCCTTTTTTTGAGAGAAGATGTGTCTGTGATCAGTAGATGGTTATTATTTATGGGGTTAATTTGATCTTGCGAGCATCTTGTGAGACGCACATGGAAAATTACTGGGCCTGCTACAAGTTGTTTTATGATGCCAATTGAGTCTCACAAAATTGTATGGGGAGAAGTAAAAAAAAGGGCTAAGGCTTAACCAATAGTTATCCTTCTTATCATATGGTTGGAGAACTGCTGTGTTCTGATTAGGTACAGAACCAGAGATTGCTCATTTTGTTTTTAGTGCTTTGGAGCTGAAGGAAGTCTCACAAAGTAGGAGATGTGAGCAAGGTTTTCAGATTGTGTTAAAAATGAAATGTACAAACTGTGTCTACTGGTAAGTAAAGGAAGCAGTGTTTCTCAAATTTTAAAACAAAGAATGTAATAAAACAAGCTGTACTGGTGTTATGAACCTCTTTGTCCATATACTTTAGCTCTATGAAATGTCTCATTGGTGATAATGTTATTTCTAGAGTGAAAAGCTGAGTCAGGTGCTAACAAAGGTGTCTCAAGAGGAATGTGTTACTTTATAAACTTTTTTGAAATAAGGTTTGATGAGATGCTAAAATTTATTTGTGAAAAAGTACACTGGTTGAGGGTGTAAACATATCTAGGAGAAAGGAATAACAAGCTACTGGTGCATTAGATATAAATATGTGATTGTGGGTGAAAAACAGATGAAATGTTTACAAAAGATATTGATGTATCAGTGTTATGAATGATTGACTTGTATGTAACTTTTATCTTTTGGGTTATTTTGTCTTTTTCTTAGGAGGAAAATGGAAACTTGTCTCTGAGGAAATAATTATCTGATTATATAAGCGGAAAAGAAGAGCCTTGTTAAGAGGAGCAGGATTATGGTGTTGTTCAGCAATAGCTATGTATTTAATCACCATGTATTTAGGTTGGAAGGATGTGGAGTCGCCTGAACAATTGAGTACTCCAGCAGCATGAACTAACTCTGGACGAGCTAGGCTTTGTGAACTGTATATATAGAGATGTTGCGTTGCTGAGACTTTATTTCCACCTGACCTGCCATAACATAGCATAAATCTAAAAACTCTTTGGCAGGCTAAGTGGTGAAAAGACTGAAAAAGAAGTGCTACTTACATCAAAATCCAGTGGGCAAAAACATCGAAAAGTGGGGTGGGGCGAGGGTGCGGGGTTAGGAGGTGCTTATGAACATTAGAAAATGTTTTGTGTATTTGAAAGTTATTTTTTTATGTTATAGTTGTTCGTATTGTTTGTTGATGTAGTTGTTGTAGTTTTGTATTGTTGGTAAATTGTTTTGTTGTAATAAATAAGTTTACAATTACTTTGGATTTGTTTCCTTAATACTTATTATACATTTCAAGTTTATTATAGTATTGCAAGATTCAGTAAAACTGGCAGTACCATGTTGAGACACTGTGAATATCCTATTACATGTATCTATATATGTGAATTGTACTAGGCTCATCTTTTATCCTATAGAGAGTTGGTAATGGAAGAGCCAATTATTTTGCAATGCGGGCATGGTTAGCTGTCATGCAACAGGGTGGTGTTGCATGCTGCAGTATAGGTAACTTTAGTGGAAGAGAGGGATCTTCGCACAGAGGTAAGTGCATGTTTACACTCTAATACACACTTCCATCACCTGTTGTGCATATTCTATTAAGTATGGGTGTTGACATTAGGAGGTGCTTGAAACACAGGTAAGTATATCGCTACAATGAAATATGGACACGAGTTATTCAAGACACAGATATGAACAGAGAGGATATTCCATTTTATCCTCTACTATGGACATATATCAGTATGAAGAGAGATATGTGCAGCGAGAACAGTTTCTACCCACAGCTTACTTTGCACATGTCATTCTAGGTATATGTCTCACCTGAGAGGCAGTATGTTTTCAGATAATAGTCTAGTTCTCCTTTTTGATAGTCAGAACCAGTTATGTAAGACATACTTTTGAGCATAAATGTAATTTCAGCTCCATACTTGTACTTCTGTCATTTTGGGGAGAGGCGTGGCTAGAAAGTTAAGCCACTTTTACACACCATATTTTACACAAGCATTATCCAAGAGACACATCACAGGAGAGTGGCCAGCCTTTCCACACACTATACTAAACATAGTTATCATGCAAGAGACATATGTCAGGAAACAGGGCCGTTTCTCCCCATAGTTTACTATGCATACCTGTCAGCATAAGAAGAAGTATGAGTAGAAATATACACTTTTCTGAAACTCTACTCTGGTAAAATGTGTTAGCAGAGAGATGTGTCCCCTCCCAGACAGCACTGCATATCGTTGTTGATCTTTCCTCATACCTCTAAGGAGAGGTGTGAGGAAAGAGGCCACTGGTTCACTACACTGTACTGAACATCCATGTTGCCCTGGAGATAGGTGCACATGTAGAAGGCAGTGTATCCCTACATGCTACTGTCTATATATGTGATGCTGGGGAGAGCTGTGAGGGGTCAGCGAAATCCATTCCAACACACTAATAAATATAGTTATTTCCCTAGGGAGAGGTGTCAGTGGGGAGGCTAATACTTGTTATATTTATTATGGAATAGTGAGGCCTTACATGTGAGTTGAGTACCATCCCCACCCTACTATGCATACTACCGAGCCTGGGAAAGGAGTGAATGGAGGGACAGTGCCTCTTTACACCCTACTCTACACACTAGTTATCTTCATTCAAGGTCTCAGTGGAGATGCCAGTCTCTCCCCATAGTCTAGTAGTAGATATTGTAAGAGGTAAGAATGGCAATGAAGGAAAATTTTAATTCTTCATCTAAAGTATTTTACGAGCTTGCGAGAGTCTCCCGGGATCGTATATAAAAAGGGGGATAGCAAAAATCTGGTGCATATAAATTCTATCTATTACAACAGGATATGTTCAGTAAAAATGCAAATTCTGATATAGAAGTATGCTCAGACGAGAGGCCCACGAAAGTCAGCCAAGCTATGTATGAGAGCGTCATGGCTCTCACGAGTGTCTCGCGAAAGTCATCAAGAAGGAAAAAAAAGGATAACAGTAAGTACACACAACATACATATTGACAGTATGGGGTAGCTCTGTAAAGAGCTTTTTGAATAAGCATTTTCTTTTTTTTTATTGTACTCTTTTTTTAAAAAGGGTAAAACAAAAACAAGAAATTGGAAGTAAACAATAGCTCCTTCCAAACAAAGAGGCGAAAACACTAGGGAAATTAATGTTGAAAGAGCCAACTGCCTGAGTGGGCATTTATGATCCTGGACAGGACTGTCCCATGCAGCCCTGCTTGTCTCAAAAGAAAAAATGACCTTCTTGCATAAGCAGCAGAAAACAGCTTTGTATAGACAAGCAAAGTTATAACCTGCTTGAGCTGTAAGTACCTGGGCAGGCACAGTGTCACCAGGTTGAAGAGAGTTATCAAGCTCTGCTGCTCATGCTAACTCAGCCTGAGCAAGGTGTTGAGGGTGCATAGCCCTCAAATGTCGCCACATCCCAGTGGCACTTATGCTGAATTGCTTGTTCCTTCTGCACCTACTAAACTCCTTTTTGCAAATTATATATTTCTCTGATACTTTTGGTCCACCTGCCCTCATTTGAAAAAACGCCCACACCAAGGACTCCTTGAGTGACCGAGATGACTGAGTTGCAGGAACAGCAATAGGGTTCTCATCTGAATCTGAGGGTAACATTCTGGTGACAGAAAATCAGCAATGTCACAGAGCTCGCCAAAAAGGTCTAATCCATCAATAACTAATAGGTAAATGAAGCAACAAGGAAGGAATCTGTTTTTGCTACATAAAGACATCCATATGAACCAAATTACAATCCTTCCTTGGGATGTATTTCCTCTCTGTGGCGTCTCGTGGGTGTCTCGCAAGATGCACGCAAGATCGTAAAAACAGAGAACTTTCATAACATCTCAAATAACATCTCGAATGCAATAATACATTAATTGTTTTTCTACTTTAAGCAACACTTCTCATGTCTTTCTTCAAAACGACAAACATACACTGTTATGAATTTAATTCTAATTGAACAAACTTTTGAGCGGATTACTAGAGCTGGACAAGAAGTACAGCTCCCTCGTAGTCTACGCAGGGTATTTTGTGTTCAACTCTTACAATCGTCTCACGAGAGCCGTAAGCTTGTAAACAAAATAATACAATATACTTACTGTACTGACTTAATTATTAAAGCTCAGCATTCAATAATAACTGACCACATGAAAAAGATGTCAGTACAACAGATTAGAACAACAGTTATACTCAGTCCGATGTCATTAGTGATGTCATCAACGATGCCATTCAAGATGTCATCAGTGATGTCAAATGATGTCATAGAACATGTCATGAGTGATGTCATATGTTCGGTCATAAGCAGTTCATGGTAGGGGTAGGGGTACTAGTTTTAGTTAGTGCAGCTAACTATAACTGGTGAATTTCTGTGTCTGTTTTTTAGTTCAAAACATTAACTTTGACACTTAGAAAATCACCTAACTGTAAGGCTACTTAACCTTTTTTTCATATATATATATATATATATATATATATTCATGAACTATAGTTGAGTGAGCTAACTTGTGCTCTATCATTCCTTGCTTACGACCTCATATATTACATCACTCATGACATGTTAAGTCATTAATGACTGCATTAATGACATCTCAAATTACATCATTGATGACACTACTGATAAATGTATAGTCCTAGGCAAAATAGAGGTACTGAGTGTACATATGTGGGTGCATAGCATCAAAATAGTGTATGCTCTGGAGGCAAGCATGATTGTGCATGTTGAAAGTTATGAGGTGCACCGTTCATAAATCACTAAAGGTTGAGGTGTACGTATTACTCCCTGTTAAATATGATAAAGGGGAAGCACACATGAGAGTTGCAGAGGTCTGTTTAAAAGTAGTTTGAGTCTCAAACACAAAGACTATTCCAAAATCTCTGAGAAGGACCAAACCATCTGTTCTCAATAGACTTGGGCACACCTGGGCACGCGTCCATATTAAAAATGTGTAATGCAGTGCTATGTGGATGTTTATTTCCACAACGTTGGACAAGATTTTGAGGCATTGGAGTTGGTTGTATAATGTAGAATGTAGGGATGTCCCACTGAGAGGTGGCTTATCTCTCACTGATGTTGTAGGCATGGCTCTAAGGTTGTATAGCACTGTGCTCATCTCAGGAACGTGTGTAGTGTATTTACTAGTCTATGGTGTTTTGTCGATAGGGCCTGAAAGAAAACATCTTTACGGTGACCTCTCAACCTCTTGACTTATAATTGTGGGTCATGCGAAGTATTGGCGTGATGTGGCCATATTTCTAAGTTTGGTGATGATTCAGGTGGCAGCAAGCACAGCGCTCTTCACTGGCGTCAGATGGGTCTCTGGGATGCAATTGAGCTGGGGTTTGCTGTCAGAGGCATGGGAGAGAGCCAGGCCTTGGACAATAGATGCCCCGCCCATAAGGGATAAGACAGTCAGGTTCCATTTCAGCCACTTGAAAGAAAGTACAGATGTGCCACTACTCACACAAACCTTCCTGAATACATCCTTTTTGCATGCTAAATCGATGTTGAACATGACGGATATTTTGGGGGATTTTACAGGGCGTCCCACATAGGTTGTGGCCTGGTATGAAGCAGAACTTTATTTGAGGATACACACGCAGCACTTTCTAAGAGCGGAGAGGCTGTCCTCTATGCCAGGTACATAAGAGACCCACAGTAAGAGTGACATATGGGTGTGGCAATGCCCATCCAGCAACACGGAAGCCACGATGGCCACATTTTAGGATTATTTTAGTAGTTAGATATTTTTGAGATAGTTTTATACTTTCAACTTTGATATTGTGTGGCTGTGAGAAAGGAGGCAACACATCAAACATTACAGTTTTTCACTTGCTCCAATGACCGTGTTTTATTCCCCCTTCTTCTGGCGCAGGATTTCATGTTATCCATCTGGGTCCCAATTACATTTAATTGGGTGGACCCTTGAGTGACCACCACCGCACCGGCTTATACTGCATTTCTTGTTTAGTTGGCCTTTCTACCCCGAGGGCATCTATGTTTTAGAAACTTATAGCGCGCCTGTGAGGGCTGACATGTTTATAGCGCCATGACAGGCTCCTCTGGGGCAGTCAGTGAGCAGCTGAAGCAATCCTAAACGTACGGCTCGATCAAACTCTCTTTAGACTCGTAACCAGTCCCACAAACCAGCCACTGGTTTGTGTGTATGAACACACAGACGAATCTTGGTTTGGAAACACAAAGTAGAAAATAATTCTTGTTAATTCCTTATATTTGAATATTATTTAAACTAGACTCTTCAAAACCTAATTTGGGGCTCTTAAACCAACCTTACACAAAAATGTGCTTTATTATTTTTAGTGTGTTGTGCTGAATGTGTTCTTAGAAGTCCTTAACGCATGTTTAGAGAACAGCTGCTAAATACATTCGTACTAAAAACGTACTACAAATGTACTAAATGCTATTCACAAATGCATGTGCACCGCTTCTGCCTTCGTCTCGCCTATCTTTTCTGTGTGAAGATTTCCATCACGACTGCAATGTCTCTGCACACGTAAATATACGTTTTTGTAGTAAATGTAGAAGGGACAGAGGGAAAGGGGCTGGAAAGTGGGGAATACTTATGACTAAAGGGGAGAGGATTAGGAAGGAGTAAGGAGGGGTATAGGGAGCGTTAGGGAGGGGTTTAGGGAGGAACAAACACCAGCTTACAAAAGAGTAAATAAACCCATTGGCATTCGCAAACTGCACTTCTAAATTTATTACAGTCATGAAGAGACCCAAACATAGTAAACTTACTCCAGCTCAGACCTGAAGTCAGTCCAGCACCACACATTGTCAACCACTAGTATTGAAGCATTTTTAATTTTGGTCTAAATTTATAAAAAATTGTTCTATTTTTGTTCTTCGATAAACAAACTTCTGTACTTTTTTCTATACTTTACTATAGGGATACTCTGCAGGCTTATAATTAAATAATATTTAATGTCTATAATTAAATAATAAATCTGTTTGCTTTCCATATTTCTTTAACGTCAAACTATACTTATTTATATTTGTAACCATTTTAAATAATTTAATTTAATTAGTGATTGATTTTAAGTCCATATCTCCATTATTTTACATAGGAGGGCCTTGCTGTATTAGTGGTTTGACAAGTGTAGTGCTGGAATTACTACTGTTTCTTTTTGTCAGTAGGAACTCACACTTCTAAGTTTGGCTCCACCTCCTTTTTCAGTGGGTAAAGACATATAACTCCACACTTTTGAGTAACTTTACACACAGATTTTGTGTGTAGCCAAAAGTAGTAAAGTTACTGAAAAGTGTAAGAGTAAACTTACATGTGTAAATTACTCACAAGTGTAAGTCACCTTTGTGAATAGCGCTGTATGTTTTTAATTTAACATACCAGTGGTCACTCAACTGCTTCTCTCATGACTTAATTCGATTGTATTACTATGTCCCTCTGAATTTTAAATATTTCTTGGCCAAGGGTTTGAATGCCAGCCTGTTTGGTAATGTCCAAGTAGCAGCCAGGTTCAACCTAGGACATAGGCCATTTGAACGGTTGTCTATGTTACTCTATGTCTGACGGCATTATTCAAAAACTCCTTGAACAGGGATGTAGCCACGCTGGTGTCAAAAAGGTAGATTGTGCACAGAAAAAATATCTCCCATGAGGCGCCAAAATGGCTTAAGATGGCCCTGAGGCATCATTAGAGCCCGACATTGTATTCTTTGGTTCTCAGCTGTAGAGGAATAGGTCCTTATGTCCCTCCTTGAAGGTATGCCCTCTCAGTCACAAAGCACCCACTACCAGGGCAGAAGAAAGCTCTGAATTTGATAAGCATTCTTTGATCTCTTTGGTAGGAGGAATTGTTGAGGAGATATTTCAACTATGGTGCTGGATGTAAAGCCTGTTCAGGAACTGATTTTTAGGTATCGGCCAGTTGAGACTGACCTAGGATGTGGTTCCCGCAATCCCAGCAGCCGCACAAGTGCCAGCAGGGTCAGTAACGCTAACTGTGTAATGATTGGTCGACGCAATAGCAGTCGCCAAGTCTATCAGCTTCTGCGGCTATGCTCCTAATAGGGCAATGGGGTGCCCAATTTCAAAGGTACATTTTTTCAACTGCAGTAAATATTTCTTTTGGAATTTTACATAGTGTTAGAGAGCACCATGTGACCTGGGAAGGCTTTTTTTGGAAGCAAATGTATCTTACTTGCTGGCTTTGACTTGAATTGAGAGATCCTGAACGATTGGTTTGCTATTATCCTCTATTAAGCTCATATTTTGCCTCAAGAGCTTCAACTGCAGGAAACCTTGAAGGAAGAACCAAGGGCCTGGGGAAGCTGCTACTAGGTGGAAACATTTCGGTGGTGATAGTGGAGAGCGCAGTGTTCATCTATTATTGAGGTTTATTTCCAACCCCCCGTCTTTTTCACCCATATCTGGTAGGCACAAGCATGAGGAGAAAGAAGATTGCAAGTTTAGAAACTTGTCTCTTGTGACTGTCACTACGGGGCATATTTATCAAGGATTTTTTGTCACCCTTACGCCACGCAAGGGTACGGAGGGCGACGCTAAACCTGGAATTAGATTTACCAAGCCACGGAAGCCAACCCTGCGTGGCTTGGTGAATCTGGAGTATCACAAGGTAACGCAAGTTGCTGCCTTGTGTTACTCTGCCCCAGGAAGGCGTTCCATGGGTGGAGCCTGCGTGGTCCCACGTATCCACCCATGGAGTCTGACGAATTCGCAGATTTACCAAAACTGACCAGGGAATGTGTCAGAATGCTACACATTCCCAGGGGAAGCTTACCAAGCAGAAACATGCTTATTTCTCCTCGTTTTTAGTCCGAAACAATTTTGAACGGTACCATCTTTGTGTACGGCTGTAGGTGTTTTTTTATGGAGAGCCATGCATGCACATTTTACTGATGAAAGGCTACTATTGTAAACTCCCAGCAACCAAGGATACTTGTGCAGTACTGGAAATGTAATCATTTTGGTAGCAGGAATTCAACCAGACGGCCATGGTGAATTGCTGTCACAGAGTCATTCCTTCGAGGTGGCTCACACTATAGGAAAAAGTCCCTCCACTTTCGAAATGGCTCGCACCATAGAAAAAAAAAACCTTCGACCATGGCGGGCTTGCCCTTTTTATGAAAGTAAACACAGGCAGGAAACTTCCAGACTGGAGACTAAGGGCCTGATTTGGATCTTGGCGGATGGAACACTCCGTCACAAATGTGACAGATATTCTGTCTGCAGAATTACAAGTTCCATAGGATATAATGGAATTGTAATTTGGAAGATGGGATATCCATCATGTTTGTGACTGAGTAACCCTGTCCATCAAACTCGTAATCAGGCCCTAAAAATTGTAAAAAAGGCATCAGGCCTTTTACATCTATGGTATTGTAGGAAGGTAGGATCCTTCTGCATGGTTACCCCCACTTTTTGCCTGGTACTATGCGTTTCTGACTAGTCTGACAGGGATCCTGCTAACCAGGACCCCAGTGTCTGTGCTTTCGCCCCTAAATTGGTTATGGTGAGTACTTAGGTACATCACAGATTGGATATTGGTGTGACCTTATCAGTCCCTAGTAAATGGTACTGAGGTACCCAGTGCATAGGTACACAAGGGGACCCCCACGGTAACAAGCAGGTATTATGCCACCCATGGGGGATCACTCAAACTGTAACTACAGGACTGCCATTGCAGGTTGTGTAAGCTGGTACTAGCACCTCTTACGACAGGTATAGATTTCCCTATATCTAAGGTCACTGCACTTAAAACCTATAAGTCACCCCTAGAGCAGGCCTTTCAATCCTGAAGGTAGGGTGCACTGTTCTAAATGTGAGGGTGCCCCTGCATGAGCAGGACTCCCCTACAACCTTCGAAGTCTATTTTCCTGGGTTGTAAGTGCATCAGACATTACGATACATAGAGTGGCCATGCGTCATTACGCGATGTTCGTCTCTAAACCGGCTGTTACGAACCCTGTCATGTTTGGTATCAAACATGTTGGAATCGTACCCCAACATGAGGTATGATTCCATGCACTGTAAAGCTCCTCCGGGAGGCCCTCAGTGCTCCCGGTACCAGTCTTCTAGACACGGACAGCAGAACATGGATGCTGCCGACCAGAGACATGATTCTGCCCTCCTGCTGCTGAGTCAAGCATGAGCAGGGGAGGGCAGAATAATAGGTGTCCTGTCACAGGGAGCTGTGACCACCTCCCAGACAGGTTTTAGTGTATTGGGGCTGGGTAGTATCCTCCCCACTGTCCGACACCTCCCCTGGGAAGGAACCCTGAATCGTCCCAACCCTGTCCTTAGGGTACTTAAGCATTTACCTGAGGGTGGGTCCCTAGATTCGTCGTGGGACAAGATTAATTTCAAGACACCACTTCTGCAACCGTCTGGGCACTCTGGACTTCACTGGACTTCGCTCTGGGCATCACGGCTGCAACTGGGAAGACTCTTACTGCTCCTGATCTCGTCGCCCTGCTAATCTTCTGCAATGTCTGTGCCTGTGCTCCATACAGGAACCTTCCATGGTCTGTGAGCATCCAAGACACCTGAAAGAATCTCCAATGAAAGTGAAGGAGTCACTTCCCTGCATACACAGGCACTGCAACTAAGCTGACCGGCCTGCTGATCCCGAGCTCCCACGGACTCCGAATGGCTCAGCAACACAGATGGTGGTTCTTCACATGCCCTCAAGACCTGCCCTGTCCACTCACCGAGTTTGAGGCCAGTATCCCTTGTCGGAGCTGAAGGATTCAAACCCCTGTGCACCGCATCGACTGACTGTTGCAAAGGCTTGTTGGCTTCCTTCCTCCAAGATCTGTGGGCTCTTAAGTAGCCCCAACCTCAAGCATCTCCTGTGACCAAGATCTTTGTCCTCACCACATCACTTGCACCGTGGAATTGCATCTTTGGTGTGCTGATCGAGGTCCTCTTGCGAATCCAGTGCCTCCGGCCTGTAGGTCCTCCTGAGGGTCTCCTTTAATTCCTGTGGGCTCCCCTCATTGCTCGGTGCCTGCCCTGACTCCCCTGCTTGTGATGTGTCACCTGGACCTTGCTGGTCCCGACACTGCACCTTCTTCACTTTCCACATAGTTTGTGTTTGCCAAGGCTTATTGGTGCTGCCGACGGACACCGACTCCTCAACTCTTGACATCCGACGTGGGACAGCTTGTGAATTGCTCCTGGCCTTCCACAGCATCGCCTGGTCTGCACAGCTGCAGGTCCAAGGTCAATGTCAGCTCTCCTGCAGCACCAGATATCTGTGGGTATTCGTCTTTCATGCCTCATGGTCACTTGTGAGTGGCATAGACTCTGTACCCTCTGCTCGCAGGTACTTCTCATCTCGAATCCACCTTTGGGTTCCACTGGACACTTTGACCTTCCTGAAGTTCTCCACTGAATTTAATGGCGGTTTCCGACACCACTTCACACCTTCCCGGGTGTAGGTATCCTAGTTCCTAGGGTATCCACGGGTGGGGTGGGGTGGCTCTCCAACCTTCTGTCTTCCATGGGGTTTCTTCAGAGTCTACTGGGAAGGGTCCTTCTTCTGTAAAATTGCAACCACGACTTACCCATTGACTTATATTGAGCCCGTGGTCGTGTTCCCACTCTGCACACAGCCTCCATTGGGTTCCTGGTTACTTACCTCGGGTCGTTCCTTGGGTCCCCGGCACTTCCACGTCTTCTGGGTATAGTCTTGACTTGAGTCATGGTTCACATACCACTTTTTTAGTATATGGTTTGGTCTCCCCCTGGCAACCACTGTGCAACTGTGCTACTTACCTGTTTCTACTGAAAAGTATTGTGAGCATTATGTATATAAGGAGATAACTGTATGAGTTAGTGAGTGTCTTATAATAAATACATATTTTTTATAAATACACTGTGTGGTTCTTTTTCACTTAATCTACATCAATAAGATTATGCTCTGGTAAAACGCGCTGCTTTACACTCCTTCTGGACTAAGCATGAAGGTTGCTCTCCGCAGCTACCACTTAGAGAGCTTTCTAAGGTTGTCTATGACCAGTAAAATCACCATAAGGGTTGTCTGGATTGATGCAGGGTGCCTACTTACATAAGTGTACACCATATACCAAGGCAGCTTCTCACAGATATGGTATGATAAAAACATTTAATATAGCGCACAAATCACTCCCGGAGGAGTATCTCAGCGCTGCACTGCTGGGAGAGGGGGAGATTTCTATAATAACCAAGTCTTCAGTCACTTCTTGAACGAGGTAAATTCTGAGCAAGAACGGAGACTAAGGGGGAGTTTGTTCCAGTGATAGGGGCAGTGTAGGAAAACAATCTACCCCCTGTTTTGAGGTCTGTACGCGAGGAATAGCCAGAAGTGACTTATCCGAGGACCTAAAGCATATAGACGGCAGATAGGATTTTAATCGGATAGACAAGTAGGCAGTACGGGATTTGTGAAGTGCCTTATTTGTCAGACAGCAAAGTTTAAAAATGACACGTTTTTTTAGTTGGTAGTCAATGAAGTGTCTAAACAACAGGGGAGGAGGGCGAGCGAGAAGGAAGATTGCAAATTAGCCCAGAGGCAGTGTTCTGGACCACTTGCAGCTTGGACAGCAGGGTGTCGTTAACTGATGTCAGCAGAGCATTCCCATGGTCCGGGCAGCTGCTGATGAGAGCCTGGGCAAGAGTCTGCCTAGCACTGTCGGGAAGCCAGAGGAGGGCCTTTTTAAGAAGCTTCATAGTGGCAAAGCAGGTGCTCCCCGGATCTGAGAACAACATCCCTGGATCCATCAGGAAAACTGCAATGCTGATCCAGCTTAGGAAAGAGTTAAAGACACACCTCTTTAAAGAACACTACATCACAATGCAGTAACTGTCCACCTACCAACATTTTAAATCTGGAAATTGGGAGATTTAAAAGAAATCAGAGAATGTATTTTCCCTATTAACTTACACTGAAGCAGAGACAACATTAGGCATGTGACAGCTAAAATAAAGCAAATTTTGGCTACAAAAATCTGGAGATTCCCCCTGCCTGAATCGGATCTTTGGGCAGCTATGCTCTCCTCTCTTTGACCTTGTATAGCTCTCCACTGTTTTTTTGGCTTGGTTTGTTCTATACAAATACCACATATATGCAACCAAAAAATCACACACAGAAACTTGATAATCACTAAAGAAGCCCTTTTGCTTATTCAACAGCCAGACCTACTGGCTTTGCAACTGAGTGGTTTTTTTTTGCGGTCATGAAATAATCATATTATTGTTTTACTCATTTATTTTGAATGCAAAAAAATCACAGTACCTATGATTCCTGTGTAGGCCAGCAAACAGGCAGCATAATTATCCCTTTCGCACCCAGAAGAAGTCTGTTTAGAAGGCTGACAGTTATACTGGAACTCTGCAAACCGAGACCTGCAGGAAAGAAGGAAAGAAAGAGAGAGAGAGAGAGAGAGAGAGAGAGAGAGAGAGAGACAGTAAGTTGTTGCTGATGCTCGGTTACCTATAGATTTTCAGGGTTTAGAAGAGGTACAGATTGTTGCCTTCAAAATGCTCAGGGTGTCTCAAGCGCATGTGTCAGAAGTGAACTGTCCTCTGGAGAAATATGGACACTTCGCAATAGGCCGTTGCATTGGAAAAGTTGGTAGTATGGTGGGAGAGACAATTTCTTTCACAAACTCCTTCCTACCCCAATAACATTTCAAAGGTAATGGCTTCTAGTGTTCTGACACTAAAGGAAGCTGTTTATGTGGCTTTGATCCCAAAGGGGTTCTTGCAATAAGAGTTCATTGTCAGACCTTAAACACTCACAAGGCCATCAGCTCTCAACCTCTGCATTTGTTGTCAGTGCTACTAAAAAAGATCATTGTGTTTGCGTAGATCTTTGACTCTGGCCAGCTGCTGTAAGGCAGGTATTTTTAGAAAGAAATGCTCTTAGCAATTTTCTAGCACTTAGTGGACGAGGGCTATTGTTATTTCCAGTTCTTTCAAAAAATACGTCTAAGCTTCAAATTGTGATATGGTCAATGTCATACAAAATAGACAAAAGATTCTAGGAAATTGTGTGTCCTTTAAGGTCAAACCATAGGCAAAAATATTTTACAGGAAGCTGGGTGATCCTTTGGGGCAAAGTAAGAAGGAATAAGGAGTAATCTACCTTTATCGTACTCCACAGCTCTGGAGCACATAAATGACTATGCCACACAGGGAGCTCTGTAACACACATCTTTATTCTTCAGTAGACAACCATTAACTGAATGCATTACGTCGTAAACTTTATTGACCACACCCAGACACACCCCAAATGATTACGTAGCATTGTAAGGAGTCCGCCGAGGACCATATGGGTCCCCTTGAACATGATCACAAGACACTACACCTCCCCCCTTGTTAAATAAAAAGTGCGAACAACATATGTACATTAGAATTTCTCAATGAGTGGTCGAGGTGCTTGCACCACTCTTCCAGATTGAGTTGTAAAGGTTGAGGGAGTTGCGCTGTCGTCTGGCATCATAGCTGAGGACTCAGATGCTTGACTCTGGCACTCAGGTATACTTGGCTCACTCCTGAGATTTGGAGCAGATGAACATCGAGGCAGATGCTTGAAATGCGATAAGTCTCTTGTAATGGTCTTTCTGGGACATTGGGCAATCACCATATACCCTTTACTTGTCACAACTCTCAATGGATCAGCAACAAAAGGAGCGTCAGTCTTGCGCTTCTGTTTGACTAGGACTCGTCTTTGTTCTTGAAACTATTTTTTGAGTGCATCGACTTTTGGTCCACGCAGCAGCGTGGTCCCAATGGCTCTCCCAAGCAGCAATGTGGCAGGGCTTTCACCTGTTGTTAAATCGAGAGTTGATCTGAATGCCTAAAGGGCTGGATATACGGCTGTCTTTAGATCAATTCCTTTCAGCACAGCGTGCTGAACCACTTTCTTCAGGATGCCCATAAATCGTTCAACGACATCATTTGCCTGTGGCCAGAGAGGTGTGCTTTTCTGATGCTTGAAGTCCCTAAACTCACGGCTATTGAAAGGTGGACTGTTGTCAGAATTAAGGATGGAAGGAACACCCCACGGTGCAAAAATATCATCCAGCCTCTCAATGACTCTATCATAGGTGGTTGATGATAGATCTTTCAGTAAAGGGGAATGTAAATACTCATCAATAACAACCATGAGATGGGGTCCAAAGAAATCAAGTGCAACTCTCTCCCATGCTTGTTTGAGCAGGTCATGACCTATTCAGAGGATGCTGTGTTGTCTTGGGGGATAAGCAACTGCACAGGTGACAGGCTTTCAGTTTCTTTTTGACTCGTTCATCAAGGTGTGGAAACCACACTCAGTCCCTAAAGGCTCTCTTGGTCACGATAATGGCACAATGTCCTTCGTGTGGCATTTCAATGACTTGATGTCTCAGGATCTCGGGTATGACAATTCTCGAACCTCATAGAATAACACCTTCTTGAGTTGCAGAAAGTTCTAATTTTAATGTCTGAAATTCAACATAATCTGTGAGAGGTCGAGTACGTATGCTCCATGATTGCGTTGCAATGATATCTTTGAGAGTGGGCATGTCTCTGTCTGTGTTGGTAGGAGCAACGATCTGTTCAAAAAATATATCTGCAGGAGAACTGGACTTTTCTATGAAGTAGATATACTCTTCAGCCCCTTTAGATGTTGCACTGTTACGCTGTAACAGCACTCTTGAACAGTAGTCATCGGGTTTTTGATCCTTGGGCACAATAGTGTACTCATACTCTTGCAATCACAACCCCCATGTCTCGATGCGAGGGGGCATCTTGGCTTTCAGATTTCCGAAAATGGTGGGCAAAGTCTGGTAGTTCGTAATAACGGTAAAATGCTTTCTGTACAGAAACACATGAAAATGTTCACAAGCTCACACTACAGCCAGGATTTATTTCTCTGGTTGAGAATAGGCCCATTTAGTCTGAGACAGACTTCTGCTGGCATAGGCCACAATGTGTCTTTGTGCACTTGGGTGTCCGTTGTGTTGAGAAAGCATCTCACCCAAACCCGTCATGCTTGCATCAACTAGGATTTCAGTATGTAATTGATTAAAATAAGGCATTTCAGTTGCATTTTCAATTGCTTATTTTATTTTCTTGAAAGTACAATCACATTCTGAAGACTAATGAAATGGAAAAAAAATTTGGGGCAGCTCTGTCAATGGGGCACTCACTGTGGCAAAGTCACAAATATATGTGGAGCAATAGGTGGTCATACCTAAGAAACATCAGAGTATGGTTATTGTGGGGGACAAATGGCTGACAATGCTTTTATCCTTTCAGGGTCAGGAGTCGGGACCCCTCCTTGAGAGAAAATATGCCTGAAAAATGTGAGTTTGGTTTTGTGAAACTCACACTTCTCTGCATTTAATGTGCGAGTTGCATCAGCAAGCAAACAGCATAATTGTGTTAGGACTTTTTCATGTGGCCCTAAACACCAATATATAATCACTGTAAATAAAAGCATGTGTGACAAGTTGAATTCCTCAGTGAATTATATCCTTAAAGATTTCTGCAGCCAATGACCGACCAAAACTGAGTCTTTTGTATGTGAACAGACCGATTTGAGTTGAAAAATTAGTAACGTACCTACAGTTCTCTTCCAGCTAGAGTTGAAGGTATCCTTTGTTCAAATCAAGAAGGGAGAATACGTCGGCGCCATTCAGCAGTGCAATCATTTCCACTATGTGTGGACCTGGATGTCTTTCTACATCAATCACTTTGTTAGCCTGGTGCATCTCAACACAGATGCGCATGGCACCCCTACTGTCCTTTTTGGGCATCATCACGATAGGTTAAACCGATGACATCGGACCAGTAGAGCACTCGATGATGTCACGCTTTGACAGTGTCTCCAGTGCTTTCTCAATAGCCTCTTGTAAGTGATGTGAGTGAGGCTGCAATGTTTAGAAAAAGCTGAAAACCTGGCTTTTGTGCAGGACTAACTCGCCTCTTCATTTCTGACCTACACTTAATGCTCCGGGACACTCCTTGGAGCAGCGGTGCACGCTATAAATCGCGGTCACCATCATCAGCAACACCAGTTGCCTCAAACCCAATGTTATGACCTGCTCAATTGTATTACCATCCTGTAACTGGGATGTTATATATGTTGTTGTTGCTTAGGTGGCCAGAACAATCTCTTAGTCATCAATGACAGCCCAAAGCAGCATGCTCTGGGCTGAGGGAATGTTTGGAATGCTGAGCCAGTTGGCCCAGCCGCCTGCATGGGTAGGTGGTCCTTAACCTCTGCTGAATACATACTTGAGAGCTGCACTTGGAGCATGTGTGGTGACTTACAAGTCAGCATTGGCGACGAGCCCCTCCTGGGGGCAGGCGTACGACCACCTTCCCCATGAACCCACAAAGAACTAGTGGCAGCTAAGAGAGACAAATCTTTCAAACAGACTGAGTTGTTTGTGGCTGAACAACACTTGGAAATGGCCACGGTGTATCGGTTGAGGTAGTCATGAGTGCTAGTGCTTGAATCTGGTGGAGAATGTGCGCTTTTGAGCACTAACCACTAACTGTAATGCATCGGGAGGAGTGCGCGAGCGTTGCAGTGTGAGGCCTTGGTAACCCGGTCATTGGAGCCTTAGCAAGTAGGGAAGAGGAATGTAGGGATTGGGACAGTAGTAGCTGTTCATGGGGTTTGAATGAATCAGGATGCCTTAGCGACATCGACTAGGTTACGGAGTTGCCGCATAGCCTGAAATTGATTTCATGGAACATAAACGGGTTGGGAGGAACATCAAAGGCGGATAGTTTAAACCAGCTTGCTAAGTGTGTTGATGTCATTTGCTTACAGGAGACTTGGCTGTGCGGCAACACTCAGGTAGTAGAAGGGTTTGTTCATGTGTATAAACCAGCTAGTAAAAATACAAAATTTGGACGCCCCTCAGGGGGACTGTTGACCCTTGCTTCAACCAAGTTCGTAAAAGAGTCAAAATTAATCAGTTAATTATGCAAATGGCTGTTGATTTGTAATGTATGTTACAAAGGTATTGAAGGCAAGGACGTCCATCTCATCATTATAAATGTATATATTCAATGGGGGTCTCAAAAAGAATATGAGAGAGAATTAAGCGTCTTTAAAAAGGAGATAATTGATCTGACAGAAAAGTATGGGAGGAATACTCTGGTGTTAATGGGTGATTTTAACCATAAATTAAATTTTGAAAAGTTAGATCATTGGTTTGAAGATATGATGAGTGCCTATAGCATTGGACCAGCAGTTTTTCCATTGTGTCTAGCCACCAGACAGGATGAAGCTCTTGGGAAGTTCTTGGGTTCAAACGGCTTGATACTTTTAAATGGCAGGAAGGATACAGATCGGCCAGCCTCCCAGACCTTTAGAGTGGGAAATCAACAATGTCCTATAGACTATATTTTTACCCTGGCATGGAACTATGCATTGGTAAAAAAATTCCATGTAATCAAGCGCAGGGATAGCGATCACAATGCGTTATTCTGTGAAATTGTAGGTGAGTCATTAGGTAAATGTGAAAGGGTGCTTCCTCAAAATGTGGAATATCCCAAGCGTATGACCACAAAATTGACGGAAGAGTACATTGAGAAATTAGCTTGCTTCCAACAAAATTTATCGAAGGAAAGGATTGAAGGGCAGCAGGTAGCATGGTATGAGGATGTAATAGCACAGGCGGTGCAATGTATAAGGGTGTACCTGAAAGATAAGAAACAGGGCAAGGTAAATACCCAAACCATGAAATGTAAGTCAAAGTGGTTTAATCTGGAATGTCAAAGCAAAAAAAGCGTGATACGGAAACTAGAGCGACGTCAGAGGATCAGTTATGATCCTGGGAATGTGGAACGGTTGTGTGGGTTGAAAAAAGAGTATAGATCCCTAATAAAGAGACAGAAAGGGATTTTCAAAGAAGAATGTTGGGCAAACCTCTTACAGACAATTGAAAATAAAAATATAAAAGGGTTTTGGAGGCTGATACAGGAGGCTGCAGGTAGAACTCCGGGTACTATGAGCAGTGTTGTGGAGGAGGCAGCATGGGGAAACTATTTAAGCAACCTTTACAACGCCAAAAGGCCCCTGGAAATCGAGAATAATCGATCAACCTGGATAAGGGGAGTAGAAGGTTTAATACCAGACTTCTCTGTAGAGAAAGTAAAAGATACCATCAAAAAATTGAACTTATCACGTGCAGCTGGCCCAGATAACCTTCCTGCTATCTTAATTAAAACTCAGATAGACTGGTGGGCAGGTTTCTTTTCCCAGATGTTTATGGCAATTCTGGTGTCAGGCAAATTCCCCAAGACCTGGAAAGGCGCCATAATTAGACCCTTGCACAAAAAAGGGGAAAAAAAGGACCCCAAGAACTATAGGTTAATTAACCTATTAGATATTGGGGTTAAGGTCTTTTAGAAAATAATCCTGGGCAAGTTGAAGGAATGGGTAGAGCAGCGGTCAATAGTTCCAATTGAGCAGGGTGGCTTTAAGGAGGGGCACTCAACTATTGATCACTGTTTTGCACTGTGGGCGGTGGCGAGGAAGTCCATGGAGCAGCAGGGCAAACTGTTTTGCTGCTTCGTGGACTTTCGCGCAGCCTTTGACTTGGTGGATAGGGATTGTCTGTGGGAAGCATTAAGGAAGTATGAGGTGCCTGCTGATCTCTTGTTGGTAATTCAGGAACTGCATAGCCATAACTGGGCACGTGTAATCAAAGATACTTCTGGCGGGCTTACAAGGGAAATTCCTATAGACAATGGGTTGAGGCAGGGCTGTGTATTGGCCCCGTTACTCTTTGCCATATTTTTAGCAGACTTGCCCCCTCTCCTGGGTACAGCTAGAGGTGCAAGCCCGAAAATAAATGGTAAGCATCTGCCCTGCCTGCTGTATGCTGATGACCTTGTAATAATGGACCAAACAGAGGTAGGGCTGCAGAGAAAGTTGAATGTATTTAACGAATACATCACTGCAAAGCGTCTTACAGTAAATATGGATAAAACAAAAATCTTGTGTTTTGGGAAGAAGAGTACGAAGTTTAGCTGGTACTTGGGCCAAACCAAGTTAGATACTGTAAATGAATATAAATACCTCGGAATATGGTTTACAAGGTCTTTGAAGTGGGATATCCATCTGGAAGCACAGAAACTAAAAGCGCATCTTGCGGTATGTGGGTTGAAAAGATTTGACTATAGCTATGGCGATATGTCACATAAACCTCTATTGACCGCCTTTAAGGCTATGGTTCCGCCACAATTCCAATATGGGGCAGAGGTTCTATGCATTGATGGGAAAAGCTCATGGGACAAAGAGGAGGGTAAATGTCTAAAATCCCTGCTGTGCCTTCCAGGGTCGGCGATGATCCAGGCAATTAGATTGGAATTGGACCTACCTTCATGGAATGTCCAGGTCCAGTCAAGATTGCTTAGATTCTGGAACCGCCTGGGGATGGGGGAAGTCACCAAGGTATCACAATGGTGTATGAAGGAAATTCAATCCAGTGAGTTAAAGTGGGCGAAGGCAACAAGAAGGAAACTCCTGACCATTTGTGATTACCTAATGGTGGACATTGACCCCATGACACTCCAAACTAATGTGATAAAGAATGTGCTTAAAGTGCAGGGTAAGGTAAGCTCGAGGGCAATAGATCTAAAGTATTTGAGAGAAAAAGACTCTGTAAAGTTTATGAGCACAGGATGGGAGAAAGACTCCAGCTTTCCATATATGGATTTGCTACCTAACCGTTGGCTAAGGAAAGAAGTCTTTAAATTAAGAATAGGAATCAATCCGTTATTTATAAATAGCGGAATAAAAGCTGCCCTTTCACATCCGGATGGTAAATGCGTGTGTAAAATAGGAATGAAGTGTGATATTTTGCACCTTTTATTGGATTGTCATCAGTTTTTAAATCTACGCAAAGTGTTCCTTCGCCCGATATTTTTAAAATATGATGTCAATGAGCGCTCGCAAGCACGTGATCTTTTAGTGGAAATGGAAAATCTTGACATTGCGATAGCCATTGGGAAATTTATGCAGGGGGTTTATAAAATTATAAACTGAGTAGAGACCCATGAAAAGGCCAAAGCTTTTTAATTCTAATGAATTTTGGTTTTAATTGTGTAAATGCAGTTTTGTGACAGTAGAATTTTTATAGTAAATGGAAAGAATTTGTGTTATGATGATTTTAAATGATAAAATATGTATTGTGGTTTATAGATCAATTGGTCTAAATAAACTTTATTTTTGACTTGACTTGACTTGAGCCTTAGCAATGCAACCAGCTTGTGAGGAGCGCTCAAGTGTGTGAGGCCCTTAGCGACGGGAAGATACGTACCACACTTTAGTTATTGTTGCTGGGATTCTTACTGCCCAGTATTCCAAATCTGAAACGCAAATTGCAATGATGTGCGACATAGCAGTAAATGTTGCAGCGACCGATAGAAGAACGCGCACAATAGAACTGTCAGTGTTGTCCATTGCTTATAAGTATGTCTGTTTCAATAGCTTGGCACCCTGAACCCTGGGCTGGAAAGGAGCTAGGTGAAGGCTAGCTGTGATGTTGGTTTGAGGAAGGCTGCGCCGCCATATGTAGTGACTTCCTGCACTCTGTGAAGATCGATTCGATTACTTAAGAAACCTCCCAATTTGGCTACAATTGCAGAGCAACTGCGGGGTTCTTGCAGTGGGCTTCTTTTCCCAAAGAGGTCTGACGCTGACAGCAAAAATATCTAGAGTGCGGCACATGGTTCTCATTTGTTTTTATTTTTTATATCTTTATTGCATTTGTGAAGTCTTTAACATTCTGAGATCGTTCAAAACTATATTCATACAGACAAACATCATGAAAGAATATATGCAGCCGAGCTTCATAGCACAATTACATCTACAGAACATGTATGTATACGCTTCTGCATTCATGATATTAAAGTGAACAATTGTGCACTACATCTTTCTTGTTCTGCGTCTGTAAGATACACTATCGCATCGAGCATGGTTGCGTTCAATTGCCACGTAGAGAGCACAGTAGTTTATCACATGGGGGCTATGCATTTGTTTTATTTATTTTTGCAGTTTTGTATAGCGCGAACAAGACCTTTACAGGTATCAGAGCGCTTTACAGTACAGAGATAACGACATAGAAAACATATGAGTATCGTGACCTAGGAGAAGAAAATAACGTGCGCATACATTAGTGTCACATAGTTACAAGGGAGAATCAAAGAGTCATGTGAATTTGGCTAGAAGAATAGATTTCACTTCTTTTTTGAAAAAAGCAGCCGATGGGTTAAGTCTCGTTTCTTGGGGCAAGGCATTCCAAATCCTGGGCGCTATTCCTGAGAAGGAGCAGTAGTATGTTTTCTTCTTGGCGAACCGTTGTGGCTGAAGCAGAAGAGTGTTGGAGCTCCTATTGGATCTGTTACCACCAGATAGTACCAATTTCTCCGTTAAGTATCTCGGTGTTTTGTGGTGTAAGGCCTTGTGAGTCATACAAGCGATTTTCAGGTGAATTCTGGCCTCAAAAGGAAGCCAGTTGAGGGCACGAAGGTCCGGGGAGATGTGGCTTCTTCTTTTGGAGCCTGTGACGAGCCTTGCAGCTGTGTTGATTGTGGCTCTTAAGGGAGCTGTCGTTGATCTGGGTAGGCCACAGAGAGCAATACTTCCATAATCCACTTTGGGCAATACTAGGGATTGGACTGTCTGTTTAAAGTCTCTGGCCGGTATGAAGGGTTTCAGTTTTCTCAAGGTGTTAATCTGGAAATTAGCTCCTTTAGTTGCAGCGCTGATGTGTTTCTGCATATTTAACTTATTATCCAAGGTTATTCCCAGTGATTTAGCTGAGTCGATGATGGTAGGTGGGCAATCGAGAGCTGTAATGTGCTTCATCCATTCAAGGATGGTGGTTGTTTGGTTGGGGGGGGGCGATAAGGAGAAATTCAGTTTTTAGACTGTTTAGTTTTAGATGATGTTCTGCCAGCCAGATCTGTGTTTTGTGGAGAGTTGAGTTAAGGGACTTGATGTCGTCAAGTGAGTGAACTTTGATGTAGAGTTGTGTGTCATCGGCATACATGTGATATTGGATGTTTGACGAGTTGAGTAGTTCTGTGAGAGGTTCCATAAACAGATTGAAGAGGGTCGGAGAGAGGGATGAACCCTGAGGTACTCCCAGAGTGACCGGGGAGGGGTTGGATAATGATTGGTTAATCTTGAATCGTTGTGTTCTGTTTTGGAGGAAGGACGTGAACCAGTTAAACACAGTACCAGATAGACCCATCCTGTGTTTCAAGAGGTCTAGAAGAGTGACATGTTTGACTGTGTCGAAGGCTGAGGATAGGTCCAGCAAGACTAGTAGGCATCCCTTGTTTTGATCCAGAATTTGTAGTGTGTCATCAATTATGTGGGTCATGGCTGATTCTGTGCTGTGTCCTGATCGAAAACCTGATTGGAATTGATCTAACAGGTTGAAGTGATCTATGTGCTTACTGAGCTGCACGTGGACACATTTTTCTAGCAATTTGGCGAGGGTCGAGATGTTGGAAATTGGACAATAGTTATTCAGGTCAGATGGGTCCGCCGATGGTTTTTTTAGGATGGGGGATATCTGACCAACTTTGAGGATGTCTGGGATGATTCCTTGTGAAAGAGAAGTGTTTATAATCCTGGTCCATAGGGGCAATAGCAGTGGCGTGAAGGTTTTTAGATCGGTTGCTGGGAGAGGGTCTGTGAAGTGATTGGAAGGGTTCAGTGCTGTGATCATTTTTAAAATGGTTTCTTCATTGTAGAGGCTGAAGTCGGTCCAAGAGGCCATGTTTTTGGGTGCGAGCTTTGGAGAGCTTACTATCGGAATACTGGGTATGATCGGTGCATCACTCCTTTGTGAGCCAATATGTGATATTAGATCGTTGTGTAGGACTGTCTTCAGATTTTCAGTTTTAGTTGAGAAGAAGGATGCAAGATCGTCACTGTTGGGAAGTTTTCGGGATCCACTTGGGGAGAGTGGGAGACACCCTTGGATTGATCTTTGATAATTTCGAATAGTCTTTTGGGACGATTCTTGGCTTGGTCTAGTTGTTGACGAATGAAGTCAGTTTTCGGTCGTCTGATCTTTCTATAATAGATACATAATAGCATATATGGTCATTTCCGTATAAAACTGAACTGTCTATGAGATATGCTAATAAGATATATATATTTTAATCCTCTAAACTAGTAACTTGCTAAACAAACCGCCATCAAGAACGTGTCGCAGGTGGGCCTGGATATGTGCATCTTGTACATGTATAGTATATTAGCTCGCCAGGGTGGAATTTTGGCTCATGCATACAGCTAGGAGCCGGGCGCACTAGGTGAGCGGTTGTTAACGTAGGTAATTTCACGCAGTGGGTTCAGGCCATAAGTGTATTTCATTATAGGTCACAGCTTAGATATTAGGTGACGTGCGCCTGTTTGCTTGAGGCTTTGGTGTTTGTGTTAGCTTCCTTCGGGGTGGTGGGGGGGGGCGCTGCCACCGTTATTGTTGTTCCCGTGTGTGAATGCTGTAAGGATGGTGTCCCAGTGTTGCGCTATTGGGTACTTGCAGAGTCCTGCAGTTTCCTCCCTGTGTAGTGTTGTACTTTCTGCCTGTGCCCTTACCGTAAGTGATTTTTCCCAGCTGACTATTTACGGGGGGCCATTGTGTTTCCACCTCTTTGTGATGAGACACTTCGCCACTATCAGTCCCAGGTCTCTAAACCTGGAGGTGACTTCATTCTTTTTAGACCTGGCATATAGACCCAGTATACAGACCTCCCACGTGTGCGGTAGGGGCATGCCAGTGGAGTTTGTGAGTGCTGCCGTTACTGCGAGCCAGCAGATTTGAAGGGAGGTGCAGGACCAGAGCATGTGCAAAAGGTTTGCGTTTACCTGCTGACATCGTGGGCACGCGGAGGTGGCAATGTTGAAATACTTATTTATGTTATTGGGCGAGAGGTATGCTCTCTGTATTATATATGTTTGTATGAGTTTAAATTTTGAGCTTCTCGGTATGAATGAGGAGCTAGCAAGGACAGCGCCCCATTCCTTCTCTGTCAACGGTTGCCCTCTATCCGTTTCCCAACGTGTGCGAAGACTCAGCATGGGCTTCACTGTGTGTGTGAGTAGAGCTTCCACCAATCAATGCACTATGAATTAACCGGCACCCATTACGTGTAAGTAATGCAGCAGCAATTGTGTTGTCGGTTTGGTCGTTATGTCCCCCCATGCTGCTGATAGAGATCTTGTAATAGAAGTGTGTAGAAGAAATTGTCCTGCCGGTAAGTCATAGTTCTCTGCTAGTGCCTTGAAAGAGGGCAGGGAGCCATCTGCATAAAGGTCGGCCAGAGTGTCTACGCCTGCTGTGCGCCAGTGTGTAAGAATCCGTTCGGAGGTGCCCGCCCTCCCTCTGGGTGTCCCTGTGAGTGGCAGTATCGGGCGTAGGGGGTTACTGCATGGGTGAGGTGTAGGCTGCTCTAGCATTTATGCGCCAGCTCCAGATGTACCTGGACTGGGCATGGGAGTTTAGCGATGGGGTGGAACAGATGGTAAATCTGAGATTGTGTCCATGGCTGTTGCATGGTTGCCGTATCCTCTAATCCCCTGCCACTTAAATACGTCGTCACCCATTGTTGCCTTGCCTCTAAGTAGTATAACTCCATGTTTGGGACTGCCAGTCATCCTTGGCTAGTAGGGGCGTATAGTTTCCACAATGCAACCCGGGGTCTGCCTTTGTTCCAGATTAAGTCACGGAACATACGTTCCAACTCATGGAATATTTTGGTCGGAACATAGATTGGGAGGTTTGAAAAATAGTATAATAATTTTGGTAGGATTATCATTTTTATCAAAGTGATGCGGCTCATGACATTCAATGGGAGTGACTTCCAAAAGTGCGCTTAGGCCCAAACAGCTGAGATGGCTCTGGTTAGGTTTCCTTCTAGTATGTCAGAGGGTGATCGATATATGAAGACGCCAAGATAACGGAACGTAGTGGGGTACCACGTGAGAGTGGAGCCATTTATAAACACATCCGTCTCCACTGTGTTTTCGCTAAAGGGGTAGGCTCCCGATTTTGCCCAGTTCACCCGAAGCCCAGACACTTTCTCAAAATCCCTGAGCGTGTCCGCTATAGTCGTGCGAATATCATGCAGATCACGCACATACAAAAACAGGTCGTCTGCATATAAAGAAACGGCATGCATCTCATCACCTAATTGTATACCCCACGTATCTCCATCTCTCCGAAGTAGCATCGAGGAAAACTCTCGTTGTGGCAGCACCTCTTCTTTGATATTCCCCACGGCCAGCGGCAATTTGGTTTCGGCCAGTCCCGGCTGCAACAGGAGCATACAGCGTTTCCGCTGTGAACTGTGCCACGATTCAGGGCCTGGTGGGCAGAGCCAGTCCCCGGTTTGGCATAGGCGGTGTCCCCGGGGTGAGGGTGACCTGTTGGGCAGCCTCGGAGTTGGAGAAGCAAGACGCAAACTCTCCCGTCCGCTACTGCCGCTCGCCTCACCGTAGCATCAGGTCAGCTCCCGGTGTACTCGTGGGAGTGGTCAGCCCTGGCGGATGCCTGGATGCAGAGATATGTGGTCAGAGAGGGGAGCCACCGACGGAGCTCTACTCGAACACGTCCGACTCCATTGCTGGCGTAGCGTGGCACATGATTCTCATTATAGCAAGAATGCGTTGTACAGGTGGAGTTTCTGAGGAATTACCATGCCCCTGCAACGATGTCTGATATCCCCTAGATACAGGCTTTGGGAATTACATGTTTTCAGAACCCTTGGAAGTTGGAGGTAATTGCATGGAGTGTCCCCTGGGGATCATATAAATTTACCAAACCCAAGGCTTCTTTATCCAATTTAAAGGAGGAATCAATCACATCCTTTTATGTTGAGCCATCTGGTGAACAAGGTGCGGGTGCACCAGCTAGCTTAGACTGAATGTTTGCCTTACATCCGCAGATATTGAGGAATAGAACGTAGGATTTGAAGCAATAGAAGAGGCCTCATGTTCTGGGTCTCTAAGCACCATGGCGTTTGCGGTAATATCATGCGCCCCAACTAACTGGGAGCAACATTTCTGGTGGAAGGTCTGACATGGTGCCTCCCTGAGAATAATGTGGAACAACAAAATGCACAATATGAGGGATCCGAAGGAGGTCGAAGGCTTTATTGCACAGATAAATGCACAAAAGAAGGATCACCCTAACCCGTAGATATGGGCTACAACCTGACATTTAAATAAGATGGCAAACTTTGTAAATATTGGTGAAGGGCAGGGAGCTCAAAAGGGCAGTAAATCTGCCTGAGAAAAGGAAGAAAAAGGAGGCTTCTCCAGGGGAGGGGGGGGGGGGGGGGAGAGGGAGAGGGCTCTCACAAAAATTTGAAAAGAAAAAAAATCAGAGCACAAGGTGGGGAGCAAAATCGGGAAAAAAGAAAAAAAAATGTACTGAAAGCTAATATAGGAGGAGAAGGCGTCCTTTTGAACATATGGCAAAGGTCTAAAGATAAAGATGTCGGATACAGGTAACAAGGCTAAGGAAAAGAGGCTCAATGTTTTATCCTGGAATATTAATGGTCTAAGGATAAAAAAACGAAGAATGAAGATTCTGGAATACATAAAAAATATAGACTGCGAAATAATTATACTTCAGGAAACCCATCTGAAAAAAGAAGAATGGGCCTTAATTTGCAAAAATCTACGATGGGTGGACCATTTGATTTGTACAAATCAAGATTGTAATATAAAGGGCATAGCAATATTATTCAAAAAATCTTTGAAAGTGACTATTGAGAAAACGGAAATTGATAAAAAGGGTAGATGGATAATAGTTAAAGTAAAAATATACAATAACCCATATATTATAGCAGGGTATTATGGTCCAAATATGGACGACCCTGAGCCCCTGCAAAAAATATATTCACACTTAATTACAACACAGGCCCCAATAATAATGGGTGGGGATTTTAATATAATCTTAAACCCTAAAGAAGATCGACACCCAGTAAAAAACCTTCCCAACCTACCAAAAATGATAGAATGGATAGGGACGTGTATTCGCGATTTGGGGCTAGTAGATATTTGGAAGGAAAAAGGGAATAAAAATTATAGATTTACTCTTCAAAATAAAAGGCTAGGGCACGCATCCAGAATTGATTTTTTTTTGATTAGTAGGAGTTTAGTAGATTGTACAAATAAGGTCGAACACATTCCAGAACATATCTCAGATCACTCTGCAGTGCAACTCAGTCTTAAAGTAAAAACTTTACCATGCAATCAAAGATGGACAGTAGATAGAACCATATTTGCGGATACATCCTGCATTGATAAGTTGGTTGAAGATACAAATCTCTTCTTTGAATTAAATAAAGAAGGCACAACAAAGCAGATAGCCTGGGATGCATATAAAGCTTACATCAGAGGGAGGATCTTGAGTATAGCAGGTTATAGAAATAAAGGAAATAAGGCCTTTATAAAACAAATTGAAAGGGATTTGGAAACAATGGATAAAGAATATATGAAAATAAAAACCCCACAAGAAAAAGAGGTATTAGAGGAAAAAAAGAAGAAAAAGAGAGCAGAATTAGCGGATTTCCTCGACTCAAAGGTCAGAGAGAGATGGGAAGCCAGTAAGCTAGCACAATATGAATATGGTGAAGGGTGTGGGAGAATTCTGGCATGGAAAATCAAAACAGAAGCAACATGTAATAGGGTTATGAAAATCCAGAAGGAATCCCAAACCGGCTATTATCTGGAAGACATAGAAATCAGACAAGAATTTAAAGCTTTCTTTGATGAACTGTACACGGACGAAATATCGGGAAAAACAGAACAAATACAAAGCTTTCTAGATGGAATAATCACCCCAGAAACCACCCCCGAGCAGAGAATAAGCTTGAATCAAGAGTTCATCAGAGAAGAAGTTATGGATGCAATAAAAAGCCTAAAAAAAGGAAAAGCCGCAGGCCCGGACGCGCTACCCAACGAACTATATTTAATCCTAAAAGAAGCCTTAATATCTCCCCTTACAGATCTCCTAAATAAAGTTTTTTTGGAGAAAAAAGATATCCCACTTTCATGGAACGATGCTATAGTGAGTATCCTATTAAAATCAGGAAATGACCCTGCCAAATGTGAATCTTACCGCCCTATCTCTCTTTTAAATTCAGACTATAAAATCTACACACAGATATTAGCAAAGAGATTAGGAAGGGTGGCAGGGTCCCTGATTCACTTAAATCAGAAAGGGTTTATTAAAAATAGACAAATTCACAAACTATCACATGAGCTAGTCAGCGCAATTGACATCGCTACTCAAAACCTTGTACCATTGGCGGTGATAACATTCGATGCCGCAAAAGCATTCGATAGGGTCAGTTGGCCCTTCTTGCATGCCACCTTATCTAAATTTAACCTCGGGAATAAGTTTGAGCATGCTATTATAAACATATATAAAAACCCAACAGCTAAAGTACTTGTTAATGAAGCCCTTACGGATAACATAAAGATAAAAAGAGGCACAAGACAGGGATGCCCTCTCTCCCCGTTGCTGTTTGACTTATATATAGAACCCTTGGCATGTCTTTTGAGAAGAGAAGAGGGGATAATACCTTTTAAACATCGAGGCTGGGAAAAGAAAGTAGCATTATATGCCGATGACCTCATGATATTTACTGGTAACTTAAATAGCTCATTGCCACTGATAGAAAAAGTAATAGAGCAGTTTGGGTCGGTCTCTGGATATCTCGTTAATCAGTCAAAAACGGAAATCTTAGAATGGAATACAACTTCAGGCAACCCTTTAGTAAAAGAAAAAATTAAATATCTAGGTATAGAATACATAAAGGACCTCGATAAGATACCCAGCATGAATTTCATTAGAATCCACAAAGAGATAAGAAAACTCCTTAAAGCCTGGTCAGGTCTACAATTATCTTTTTTGGGTAAATCCAACCTGATCAAAATGTACATATTACCCAAATTCACATATTTATTCAACTCAATTCCGTTAAACTTTAAGACTGAACAGATAAAAAAACTACAAGGGGAGATATCTAGTTTTATTTGGGCGGCAAAGGGGGTGAGGATTGGATGGAAGAAACTGAGGAGAAGTAAGATACAAGGAGGAATTGCGAGCCCAGATATACTTGAATATTGTAGAGCTTTCCAATTCAAGAACATAAGGAAACTCCTGGGTATGCGGGAAATGTGGCCTACTTACATGGACGCCCTTATCGAACAAGACGGAGATCATTTTTTGTACAAATTTGGCCACCCAAAATTTTTCTAAAAGATTAAACTAAAGACTTTAAACACAGCTGTAAGAACTTGGTACAGAATAAGAATGATTCTGAAAATTCCCTACTATAGTACAAATGCTCCCATATGGGACTCACCAGGCACCCCTGAGTGCCTAAAAGACAGTGTAGCGACTCCTATGAGGAAAGGAAATATAAACTATTGAGGACAGCTAATAGAAAATAACAAAATTATCGACTGGGAGATTCTGGAAAAAAAATCAGCTGGTTCACTAGCAAGATTCAAATATTACCAACTCAATAGTTGGATAAAAGATATCAAGGAAAACCTGCAAGGGGATTATGACATTGAACAGAAGTTGTTAAATATAAATCCCTTCAAAAAGGAGGTGTCATTTTGGTACTGGGCCCTCATAAAATCAGGTGAAACAGAATATAAAATCCCAAACGAAATTTGGGGTAAAACCTTTCCAAGTCTGGATATCCCACAGTACTGGCAAACCTCGATGGCAACCTTTGGGCGAGTGGTTAAATCAGCCCCACTAAAGAAGAATCATCTGTTCACGATACACAGATCATATTGGACTCCTAAAAAACTGTCCAAAATTAACAGCAGTGTGATAAAGAAGTGTCCTAAATGTGGGGAAAAGAGAGCAGATGATCTTCATATGTTCCGAGATTGCACCGAGCTGGAAGAATTTTGGAAACAAATTGGTAAAACTCTCTCGGAGGTACTGGAACAGCCCATAGAGGTAAGCAGTTATTACCATAGAGGTAAACAGTTATTTTTGGGATTAACATACAAAATACAGCCTACCCCCTATTGAATAGAGATCAAGAAAACATGCTCTTCCTATTTATCTTGCTCGCTAGAAGGGAGATTTGTATTAATTGGGTAAGAAGTATACCTCCAACCTATAGAGAATGGCTGGCGTCTATATTAAGGGTATATACATTAGATAAACAAGGGAAAAAAGTAAGAACAAAATTTTTTGGAGAATATGGGAAAATTATAATCAAGTAAATGATAGGGTGTCCAATGATTAAGGCATTGGCAACAATGATTTCAAGCTGGGTCTTGAATTGAGGGGTCATCATGACCAGCTCCCTCCACTTCCAACAATCTTGTGCCAGGAGATGGACAAAAAGGGGCCCCAAGGGTTAAGAGCAAGTTTGTCCCCCAAAGTCACACTCAAAGGTATGGACGCATCGATATCAGAGTGTTCGAGGGGGCCCCTGATTTTTCCAAAAACTCCAAAAGAAAACTGCTTATGAGGACAAAAAAAAAAAAAAAAGGAAGGTCTGACATGTTATACTGCTGTAGCTTGAGGCCTTGGATGGAACTACTGGAGGGATTACCAATTTGGATTTTGCACCTAGAAGTGCATGATGGCATGGGGAGGCTAAAAGGGCTGGGCTGCTTAGGTACGATCTCATCTTCCATGAGAGACTCCCTGTTCCCTGAACAGGGTATGAAGGTGCAGGAATTGCTTGTGTCACAAAAGTTATAAGAAGTTGTTATATAGAGTGATTTTGTTGGACCATTGCCACTCTTTTTGCCTAACTTCCCTGATTTTCTCATGTTTAACGGGGTAGGCGAGACTTGTTTACGAAGATAATTTGTGATCCTGTATGATACTGGTATAGGGGCTGGAGCAGATCTTGATCTGGGATGGCGCCCTGGAGCACATGCTGGTTGCCCTAAAAGGGGTGAAGAGCCCTCTAGTGTGACTTTGGAATGCAGGGGAGCAATAGGAGGTTTAAAGGAAAAAGATAGGGTCCTAGACTGCACCCAACTTGAAGAGTGCACATCAACTATCGAGCACTAAATTTGACAGAGACTCCTTTCTTCGGCACGCTCTTCACTAGCTGGAATTGAGACCTGGATGCGGGATGTAGTGTGACCGCAGGCAGGAAATAGGCTAGATGCAGTATGCGGAGAGGACCCTGACTCCTTATCCTCATCCTTAGGGTGGACCTTTGCCTGGGCAAGATTGGGAGGCTGGGGTCTGATGTTTGCTCTGAGCCTGGTGTTCCTCATTCCCGTTTCACAGAAATTTAGATTTCTAAGGGGAGGGGCTCAGAAATGTATATATACTCGACCTGATGAACCCTTGTAACAACAGTGCTGGACATGATGTCACGAAGAGGGGAAGAGGTTGAAGAGGGTGGGGGGGGAAGGAGCAGCCTCGCCCGGGTAGTGACAGCTCCATCACCAATTTCCCCAGCCTCTTTAGGTTATCCGGCGTATATTACATAGACGTCTGTGTGGTTAATCATCGAAGCTATATGGTGTGGGCTTTGGGTGGTATAAGGCTGTCAGTATATCTAATCCGGGGCATGAGCACTTCTACTCCTACCACTCCTCCACCTCCTCATCCTCTAACCCACACCGTGAAGCAGCAACTGTACGGAAGGAGCGAGAGAATGCAACTATGCACAAGGATGACTCAAAGGTGCTAGAGTTGGTGAACTTAAAACAAGCATTGGCATAGCCAATAGGTCTCGCCTTTGGGACCTTATAAGTGTTTATCCATGCAACAGTTGATGTTGTTGCACCAAGGATATTGTGCTGCATAACTAAATACTTATAAGGTCCCAAAGGCGAGACCTATTGGCTATGCCAATGCTTGTTTATCTAGGTACCATCAAGTCAACTTGCAGCCCCTTCGGATCGCTGTTGTAGCTGGCTATAATGCTATCACACTTTGATTTTCTGCCAGTATATGTTGGAGTTTGGCTGGCACGGGTAGGATCGGCAAAGTGGGGTTTTCTACATGAAAAGCATGAATTATTCTTATTTTTCAACAACGTTCCACTTACTACATATGTCAGTGATATCAGTGCACTGATTATATTGGATTTTGGGGGTTTGGAGGTCAATTAATTGTGTAAGATACTTTGGAGTCCTTCGAGTCTCAATGTCTTCTTCCCTTCCAAAGTAGGCATGCTGAATCTCAGCTGTCACCTTTCATGTTTCCCACCAATAAGGTCACCTTTTGCTGCCTAGCTGACATCACTTGAGCATTTAACCTCACCTTTTAACTGTGAGCGGGTGGTGCACCTTTATATCTGAAAGAAACACGTTAGTTAGATTCCTTACCTTAGAATATCCCCAGGCGTCAGGCTGGATCCGGAAAGATTTTCGTCAGCAATACCCTTGAGCGTCGCTAGGCGTCGTCTGCGGCTCCGTGTCCGTCGTCGGCGTCGTGATCGCTGGGATGACGTCGGAGTACTTAGACGCCGCCCTTGCGCGCTGACGTCGGTTCGTCTGTTTTCCGCGCCAGTAAGCGCAGATCTGGGAAGAGCATACCCTTTAGTCACTTTTTGACTAAACTTTTGGGACTTTTTTGGTCTCTTCTTTTGAGTCGACCTCGACTCCTGGTGCCGGTAGGGAGGCCCGGTTTCAAGCCGCGCGACGCCTGTAACCGACTGATGTCGGTTACGGATCACCACCGTCGGTGTCTCCACTGCCTTGGGGCCGACCATGACGACCAGTCGTGCCCCGACTGCCAGGCCTTGACCTCGAAGGCTAGGCGGGAGCGGTCCCGCAAGCTCCTCGAGCTCCGGCAGTCCGCTCCATGCCGGTTGAGGAGGAGGTCGAGGGACCGGTCGCAGAGCCGAAGTCATCACCGCTCGTCGATTTCGAAGTCCTCGCATTCAGGTAAGTCAAGGCACAGTAAGAAGAAGTCGAAGAAGTGACATTGCTCTTCTGACTCCCCTCACCGGTCGCGTGACTTGGCTGAGGGTTCGGGTGGCACCACCCGCGTGGCTCCATCGGAGCCGCAGGAGTCGCATCCGGCCCCATACCCTCCGGTCCCTGGGCCTAATGCGACTTCCTCGTGGCCATGAGGAGTCTCGTTCCGCCATCAAGGCCTGCTGGCGCGCCTTTGGGCCCCGCAGGCCCGACTGGGAGGCTTAGCGAGCCGGCGGCTTCGGCCCCGACACCGCAGGCCCCCGTAGGATCCAGGCCTGGATCACGGTCGACGCCGGTTGACCTTACGACCCCTCCGCCGGCGCCGACCCCTATGGTGCCGCCCCCGGCGCCGTCTTTGGACAACATCGTCCCCAGTTTTAGCCCCGGTCCGGGTCCAGCGTCGGAGCGGCGCCACCACGCGCCGTCTCCGGCGCCAAAGGATGAGCATTTCATCTACCGCTCGGCTCCGTCCTTTCTACCTGTCTACCAGGAGACGGATGACGGGGATGACTGGGAGGGGTCTGAGGAACCTCTGGCACAGCAGTGCCAGTTTAGTCAGGACTGGGCAGACGAGCTGGGGGATGCCAGTGGTCTCGACACTTCGCCTGACACTGGCTTCATCTCTCCTCCCTCCGTGGCTACGGAGGAGGGTGCAACCTATTCTGTGGTGCTGCGCAGGGCTGCCGAAGCCCTTCACCTGCAGCTCCCTGCAGCGGCCGTGAGGACTAACCTCCTCACTGAGGTGCTTCAACCGCCAGTAAGCTCTTCGGAGCCTCTACTGCAGTTCAATGAGGCACTCATTGACGTTCTGATGGGCACCTGGTTAAAGCCCTCCACAGTCACTCCTGTGGACCGGAACGTCTGCTCCGGGCGACACCAGCTTTCTGTCAGTGCATCCCACCCCTGAGAGTCTGGTTATCCAGGCTCTATGTCCCAGACCGCCTTCCCGTCCGCTCCTACGGATCGGGAATCTAAAAGGTTGGAACAGTTTGGGAAGAAACTGTTTTCCTCCCTCAGTTTGGGGTTGCGGTCCATTAATACCGTGTGCCTTTTGGACCGTTACACCCACTCCTTGTGGAATACGGTGGCGAACGTGCTGCCCCAGTGTTCGGAGGAGGCTCGGACACGGCTCGGCCCGGCTCTTGCTGAGGGGCGGGATGCTGCACGGTACTCCATTCGATGTGGGCTTGACACCACGGAGTCGCTAGGTAGGGCGACTGCGACGACGGTGGCGATTCGTCACCACGCTTGGCTCAGATCCACAAATTTCTCCGGGGATGTCCAGAGCACACTCATGGACATGCCCTTTGATGGCCGACGCCTTTTTGGCGACAAAGCGGATAGTGCACTGGAGCGCTTTAAGGACTCCAGGGCTACGGCCAAGTCCTTAGGCCTCTCGGCCCCGCACCTGCAAACTTCCACTTTTCGCCCCTTTCGTGGCCAAGGAAGGGGCGCCCCCGCACGTCCGTCTAGCCACAGGCCGCAGAACCAGCCTCAACGTGGTCGCGGACGTTGATTCCGCCGAGGCGGAGCAGTGGGACAGAGAGCTGGTCAGCCCGCATCTGCTCCTGCAGCATGTGCCTCAAAGCCTTCCTAGTCCGACCTTTCAGGCCCATTCCATGCCAGTGGGAGGCAGAGTTCGCCATCACCTGCTCCACTGGCGTACCATCATGTCAGACAGGTGGGTGCTGTAAATCGTCCGAAGGGGCTACTCCCTCCCCTTCGAGGTGACCCCTCCAGCCATGCCACCGCAGTACCACCGCATGTCGGGGGATCACTTGCAACTTCTGCAGGAGGAAGTTACAGCCCTCTTGGCCAAGGGGGCCATCGAGCGCGTTCCTAGCCCAGAAGTAGGTCAGGATTGTTACTCCCACTACTTTCTGGTTCCCAAGAAGGGCAAAGGGGGCCTACGCCCTATCTTGGACCTCAGGAGCGTCAACGCCTTCCTCCGGAAGGAGAAGTTCAAGATGCTCACCTTGGCTCAGGTTCTGGCTTCCCTAGACCCTGGATGGTAGCGTTGGACTTGCAGAATGCGTATTTACACATCCCCGTCCTGCCGGCCCACTGGCGTTACCTGCGGTTTACGGTAGGCCAAGAGCACTTTCAGTTTACCGTGCTCCCCTTCGGCCTCACCAGTGGCCCTCGGGTGTTCATGAAAGTGATGGCGGTGGTCGCAGCTCATCTGCGCAGATTAGGGGTTCCAGTCTTACCCTATCTAGACGACTGGTTGTTGAAGGCGGGCTCGTCCCAGGCAGTCGTCTCCCACCTCCAGACTACGGCCGACCTCCTACATTTGCTGGGGTTCTCCATCAACGAGCCGAATACGCATCTGAGTCCCTCCCAGAAGCTTCTTTTCATTGGAGCGGTTCTGGACTCGGCGCTGTTTCGGGTCTATCCTCCAGAACATCGGGTTCGGGCTATTCAGGCTCTGATTCCGCTCTTTCAGCCTTTGTCCCGAGTTTCGGTCAGGATGGTCCTGCGGCTGCTGAGTCTAATGGCCTCCTGCATCCTGCTGGTACATCAAGCCAGGTGGCGGATGCGGGCTCTGAAGTTCCAGTGGGCTCAACATCGAGGCAACCTGTCCGACCACGTCCTGATCTCGGAGGGCACTGAAAGGCAGTTGCAGTGGTGGCTCACGGACTGCGATTGGGTCAGTGGCAGAGCCCTCTCCCTACCCCAACCGGAGCACGTAGTGGTGATGGATGCAACCCTCCTGGGATGGGGGAGGCCACATGGGAGAGGCGGAGATCAGAGGCCTCTGGTCTCCGGCGGAGTCCTGGCTCCATATCAACCATTTGGAGCTGCGGGCGATCCGGCTTGCACTGAAGGCATTCCTTCCCTCGGTACGGGGAAGTGTAGTGCAGGTGTTCACAGACAACACCACCACCATGTGGTATTGCAACAAACAGGGCGGGGTGGGGACGTGGACCCTTTGTCAGGAGGCTCTGCGCCTCTGGACATGGCTGGAACATCAGAGCATCACCCTGGTGGTTCAACACCTGGCGGGCTCTCTGAACGCCAGGGCGGACAAACTCAGCCGCCGGTGCATGATGGATCACGAATGGCATCTGAACTCGGACGTGGCGCAAGGCCTCTTTCAGCGATGGGGAGAGCCTTGGTTAGATCTATTCGCCACCGACGAGAACGCACAATGTCATCAGTTCTGCGCGTTGCTCGGAAACGCTTTTCATCGCGAGTGGAGTTGTGGTCTGTTGTGCGCCTTTCCGCCTATACCACTTCTGCCCAGAGTGCTGAAGAAGATCAGGCGCGACCGGGCCCAAGTCAACCTTGTGGCTCCGGATTGGGCAGGAAGATACTGGTATCCCGAGCTACTCAGTCTGTCAATCGATCCCCCGATTCGACTGCCTCTTCAGGAGGACCTTCTGTCGCAGCAGCAGGGGATGGTCCTCCACCCGAACCTGTCCAGCCTCCACCTCCATGCGTGGAGATTGAGCGGCGACAGTTGATGCCATTTGACTTGCCTCCCGAAGTCTGTGATGTCATTCTGGCAGCCAGGCGTCCCTCCTCTAAAACGGTATATACCTGCAGGTGGAACAAATTTCTGGCATGGTGCACAGCAAAGGCTGTGGATCCCCTTTCCGCCCCTCTTTCTGAAGTTCTCCTTTTTCTTCATTCCCTGGCCCAGCAGGGCTCTGCTCTGGGCACCCTCAAGGGATATCTTTCGGCTGTTTCTGCCTTCTTACGGCTTCCTGATCAGCCTTCTCTTTTCAAGTCCCCTGTTGTTGCTAGATTCTTTAAAGGCATTACTCACATGTTTCCTCTTGTCCCTTTCGTAATGCCTCAGTGGGACTTGAACCTGGTGTTAACCTATCTGATGTGCGCTCCTTTTGAGCTCCAGGCTCTTTCTTCTAAACTTCCTTTCCTCTCTGTCCATCCGTACATGGTTGTTCTCAGGACTCGTCCTTCCTTTCTCCCTAAGGTGGTTACTGCCTTTCACATCGGCCAGTCTGTTACATTGCCCACCTTCTTTCCGCCTCCGCATCCCTCGAAAGAGGAAGAGAGGCTCCACCATCTGGACCCAAAACGTGCGCTCTCCTGCGCTCTCCTGCTATCTGAACCGCACAAAACAGTTCCAGGTGGACGACCAACTCTTCGTTGGCTCTGTGAGTGCTAAGAAGGGGCAGGCGGTGCACAAGCGAACCATCCCTCGGTGGGTCGTTTTGTGCATTAAGGCCTGTTATTCCTTGGCTAAGAAGGAACCTCCTGTGGGGCTGAGGGCCCATTCCACTTGGGCCACACTGACTACTACTGCCCTGGGACGGGGAGTTCCTCTGCAGGACATTTGTCAGGCAGCACTGTGGGTCTCGCTGCACACGTTTGCCAAGCATTACTGCCTGGACAGCGAAGTCCGGAGAGATGGCTTCTTTGGCCGTTCCGTTCTCCAGGACTTCCTAGTGTGATCTTGGTTCGCAGACCCACCACCAGGGTTGGTATTGCTGGGGTATCTATTCTAAGGGAAGGAATCTAACTAACGTGTTTCTTTCAGATGAACAATTTACTTACCTTCGGTAACGATATATCTGTAAGAAACATTAGTTAGTTAGATTCCTTACCGTCCCACCCATCCTCCCCGTTCTGCGAACTGATATCTAGGGTTAAGGTCATCCCTTTCAGGGCCCTAGATTCATGGCACCTGTGTCGGTTTCTTGCATGGCTCTGCGTTCCTGGCGCGGAAAGCTATGTACAAGAACTGACGTCAGCGCGCGAGGGCGGCGTCTAAGTACTCCGACGACGTCATCCCGGCGATCCCGACGCCTACGACGGACGTAGAGCCACAGACGACGCCTAGCGACGCGCAAGGGTATTGCTGACGAAAAATCTTTCCGGATCCAGCCTGACGCCTGGGGATATTCTAAGGTAAGGAATCTAACTATTTAATGTTTCTTACAGATATATTGTTACCAAAGGTAAGTAACTTGTTCATTAGGACAGGCAGAGATCTGATGTTTTTACCTACCTCCTTAGTCATGTCTGAAAGACAGTGCACCAGTGGGTATGTCTCAGGTGACATTGTGGGACTGTAACACACACTAGCTCTGTTTTGAAAGTGATCTTTGCATCTAAGTGCACCAAACCATTTCCATGCCCACAGAAGTTATTTCTATAGAGTTGAAAATAAAATAAAAAAATCTGGACAAAAGCTCCTTTTTCTTGCCCTTACAACACCCTATCCACATTGAGAACACTATCCTGTACAGCTGTGTTGACTATCATAATAGTTTCTACTTAGGTCTTCCAAATTGACAACTTGATCATCTTCACGGCAAACCAATAACTCACACAAGCAGATGAACATGATCACATCATGTCCTCTTCAAGAGCATCACTGAGGGTGGCTCCATTGAAGGTGCTCCCCGTCCTTCCAGGAGCAAGGCATCCTTTCACTGCAGGGAATTCAAGAAATCTCTGTCACAATCTCTTCTCCGAATTTCTTTTGTACTAGCTCCATAAAATGAACAGAGAAGCTCCATGGTTTTCCGTGAAGAAAGCCCCCTTCTGAAGCCCCTAATACTGCCACTAAGCAGGAGAGAGAAGCAGAAAATGTGACTCTACCACCCCAGGGGACTTTTGGATGCTTAGAGCAAAGCAGCAGCTTATAGAAAAAAAAAATACATAGTGCTTGCTTACACACTGTCAAACTGGAAAGCTAAGATTGGAGATCATATTTCAATTTCAAGGAGTAACAGGATCTGCCATCTGCCATTTGGGTTTGTTACTCTTCATTGGTACAACCCTAGTTGACCAAAAACAGATTGCTAGCATTTCCTGGGATGACCCAACTTGCCCTATTTCTCAGCCTACAGACGCAATAAAGGGGCAGGCACAGGAGAAGCACATCCTCATGGTCCGACAGCACCACGAGGTGAGGCCGTAGCTGCAGATGTGGAAATCAATGACTACCAGGCTGAATGCTACAACGAACCACCCTCCAATAGAAAGCCGACCCCAACGCTCGTATTTTCCTAAACACCACAATCTTACCCTGACTCAGCTGTTCTTGCCTTCCTTCTCAAGTTCTGGAAGTTTTTTCGAAGACATGTGCATTAGTCTTTTGCTTAATTGCACGTGGGCCTTGTTTCATCTACCTTGAGAAAAAACACAGGCTAATTTGGCAATGAGGGGCCTGACCGTTGCGGCCTTAAGCCGTGTGAAGTTTTCATTTAGGAAGTTATTTGTCCACCCCACACACACAGATGAAACAACCAAGTGTGGACAGCCAACACTGCCCCTAATCATTGCCACTGCGGCAGTTGATAGAGAAGTTGCAGATGGATGGCGACCCTTTGATCAAGACGCCCATTGGGCTGTACTTTCAACACGTCACAGAGCTCTACGCTTCCTCATGTTGCCACCTAGTGCCGAAGGACACCCTGTGAGTGTTTCCTGGTGCCTGTTTGCCTCTTGCTGCCATCACTTCCAGGGAATGAGGTGGCGGACCCCAGATTGAAGCAGCACATATTGTCGTTGCGACGTCACTGCTGCACTGGTGCGGTCTCCATAAAAGTTCTGCTGAGCAGTGCTGGCGCCCGACCTCTGCAGCCTGTAATTGTACTATTTTATTTGTGGGCACAATGCGGTAATCAAGCAATGTAAAATATCTATAGTCAAGACAGTAGCAATATGTGCATTAGTACATCATACATATACCTGAAACTGTGGGCCTATGCTGAATCATTGCTGGTCATGAGACACGATGCCTTTGTCTAAATAACACTCTTAAACAAGGGGTGTTTCCCTCTTATTTCTGGAAAAGTGGTACTGTGGCTTACTAGAGATCCCGAAAAGTAATCTCGGGATTGTATGTAGAGGTCCTTATAAGTAATAAGTAACAAGCGCGTGATGCCAGCAGCGCACCCCTCGCCGCATGGAGTGGTTCAACTTCCATGACGTCATGAAAAAGACGCAACAAAAACAAGCCCGGAAGTGGTGCGCGTGCGAGAGAGAGGGGGAGCAGGAGGTGAGCCCGGTGTGTGTGCGCGCGCGCGCAGTCTGCTTATTTTCAAGCTTGAGAGATGCCGCCAGCCTGCCACAAGCACGAGTGCAGTGCTTGAAAAAGAGCAGAACGACGGCTAAAGGTCCTCCTAAGCAGCGCATGCGCGCTGCGTAGGCGAGACCTAAAAAAATATTGGTATCAAGGAATCAGTCTGTTAAATTTTGTGGCGGGCTGGTCTAGGCGGGTGGACGAAACAGGCGGACAGCAGGCGGAAAGCAGTAAGTAGTAGTAATAGCCGTATGCGATCATCAGACCGGCACGCAGGCAGGGGAATTGTGTGGGCGTGCAGACTCTTCTAAGAGGCACAAGCCGCGCACGGGCCTAACGCCGGCCTCCTCTGCGCCGCTTGAGGAGTCTGCGGCATAAAGCCCCTACCAAAACGCTGCTGAAAACCGCGTTCTGCTGCCTTGATTTGCCGCACCTCTGCTCAGGCTATTCTAAGTGCGCTCCCTGCCCTGCCCGTCCGGGAGGTAACATTGGGGGACAACGCAGGCAGGAAGTTGCTCGTGGTTTGCAGGATGTCCCCCTGCCTACCACGCTTCCTCCAGCCCGAGGCTGCCTGCTGCCTTCACTCAGCTTCGCTACACCTGCGTGTGCTCTGTTCACTCTGCTCGCACTTTACTTCCTCTCAGTCAGGATCAGGATATGAGCTCAAAGGGGAATCCACTGTTGAGTGGGTTTCAGTGCTTAATTTGTGCCGGTGCTTTCCGGTGCTTAGCACCGGCACTTATTTCTTAGGGCCGGGTCTACATGCAAAATTGACTCACTAAGTTCCCTCTGTCTCCCCGGTAAAGTGCTGATGTGGCGCGGTAAATCTATGCCAGCCTGGGTTCCTTGCCGGCTGGCTTTGTCCGTAAAATATTTAAATTTGGACGTTCCAGACTCCCGACCTATCATGAGGCACACATACACACGTAAACACACAAGGGAACCACTTTGACCTTGAAGCGGAAGTGGTGTGCTCGGGACTGGAGCCGCTATTCATCATTCAGTGGATATGACTGCAAACACAGAGCTGTAGCCTTGTTTTTTTTTCTTTGCGAGCGCTCCAAGCACTCAGTGCTATTCAATGCAAGAAGTGTCCTTTTTCAGGTTGGTGAGCGTCAGAGTGTGAGCAGTTTAAAAGTGCACTGCATGCTGTATTTAAACAGGCCTGTAGGCCCTTGTATATGTCATTTTATTGTTACCATGGATAAGACTATTTCTAGAACTTTCGCTTCTTGTACAGTGGTTATTTATAAAGCCTCTCATGTCAGTAGTTGGTAATCTTTCTTGAAAACTAGAAAGCTGTCAGGTGGCTTTTACTGAAAATGTTCCCCAAAAATGTCTTAGATGTTTCTGCAGCCTGCTTGTTTATACACTGATTTCGAGAGCATTGGAAAGGGGTGACATGGGGTTCTAAGGGCCCGATGCACAGAACTAACTTAAGACAAAATCCTAAACTTACTACCATTTTGGCATTCACAGAATGCACTTACTGCTTTTGGTATTCACAGAATGCACTTACTACTTTTGGTATTCACAGAATGGATTTACGACTACTAACTTTATGTCCGCACTCGGGCCGGAAATTCCAGCCCGGAGGCGGAGCTTCCGGCCCGGAGGCGGGGCTTCCGGGCCGGAGGCGGATCTTCCGGCCCAGAGGTGGAGATTTTGGCCATGGCTAAATCTCCACCACTGGCTGGAATCCCCACCTCTGGGCCGGAAGCTCCGCCTCCGGCCCGGAAGCCCCGCCTCCGGGCCGGAAGCTCCGTCTCCGGGCCAGAATTTCTGGCCCGAGTGCGGACGTAAAGTTAGTAGTCGTAAATCCATTCTGTGAATACCAAAAGTAGTAAGTGCATTCTGTGAATACCAAAAGTAGTAAGTTTAGGATTTTGTCTTAAGTTAATTCTGTGAATCGGGCCCTAAGAGTTGTTTCTTTTGTGTTGGGAGTGGAGAAACATAATTAACTGCATTGAACTCTCCGGAGGCAGGCGGGTGCCATATGCACTTAACGAAAACAAAGTATTTCTTGTTGGCACGAATCTCTGCAGACTAAAGGTGTGGTTAGGCGTGCTGTTTTTCTTCTAGTCTAAAAATCAAACTTCTTCACATTAACATTTTATAGTCACATAGTATAGGGTTGTGAACTAACCAGTTAGTTTAAAATGTAATTGTTCAAGGAGGCATTTACTGACTACTAAATTTTTCACGTTGATCTTCAAAAGATTATTTTTCCAGTGAAGTGGAACATGAAAACGGTTTATTTCTCATATAATTGTGTGCTCCACCAGACAGATCAGGAGGATGTAATAAAACTTGTTCGCTCCTGATCTAGCACTGTTGATGTCAGTGGCATAACTCGGGCCACTGGAATGATGGAACAACGGAGCCCCAAATTATGGGCAGAGGAGGCTAAATTATGCAGTAATAAACAGCAAATAAGGCACATTCTGCAGTCCTGTTACTTTGCTATTTTCACAGTTTAGCACATAAATATTATCTCAGAAAAGGATTCACCTCTAGTACCAGTTTAATACCTGGATAACAGTTGGCAACTGTAAGGTTGACCAGTTCACATTTGTAAATGGTACGAGGGTCTGTGACCATATGGCTTCATGTGTGATGGTTTTTTTAAAGTAACACTTGAGTTGTCAAAGTTAGAAATACATTTTTTGTTGATATGTAGATGATGTAGTAGATGGTGGGTCATCTGACAGACGCAGTAAAGTCATAATTATGTGGAAACCACTACAGCTACAGAAACACAGAATTCTAGTGGCCCCACTTACACTGCATGCCACATACAATAAGGTCACTGAACCAATGCCAGTGTTATTTGTTTCAATGTGCTCCATCAGTCAGCGAGCAAAATGCAAATGCTCAGCAAACTGAATAGTCTCCTCTGAAATGGTAGCCAGGATGAAATGTGTAAGTCAGGAATGCCACCAAAGGACAAGTTTGCTGGAATTATGTTTTTTAAACTTTGGCAATTCTATCTTACCATCTCTATGTACAAAACCTTGGGCCTCATTTAGAGTTTTGATGTCCTGTTAACTAAACTCTTGCTTCCCCTCCTCTATTTAGCATCTGAGGAGCACCATTGTTTCTAATGGAAAAGCCTATGCTCGCCCTGACGTAAGAACTCTTTTGATGGGCAGCTCATCTCCCATTAGTTCATCACTCAATCTACGTCAAACTGTCCATCCTATTTAGGAGAAAGGTCCTGCTGCAGATTTTTCCTGTTCTAGACAACCAGGGCAGACCTGTCTGTTCCGAACGGGAAGCCAAAGAAAGAACCCTCTTGCACGGGTAGAAAACTCCCTGCGTGCCGAGGCCATTTTTTGAGTAACTAACTTGAGCTTTTGCAGTTTGTTTTTGAAAAACAAAACTTTGATCTGGTACACTCAGCATGAGGCCTGCTAAGTAAAGCGCTAGTGCTTTCTGCGCATTCACCGCAATGATAGCTTCACAGAGATCCTTTACTGCCTGTCAGAGAAATCTATAAATATGGTGGGTAGACATCCTCCAATGAAACGAAGGACCTGCCACCGTAGACCAGGTGGCCATTCGACAAGCTCCAAACAAGCCCTTAGTCTTTAAATGAGTTGGGAAGAAGGTAAACCACGTTTCCCTTGAAATCAAATGATTTAAATGTAAGTGAGAATGCAAATTGCTGTAAACAGAGGGTTAATAGTTGTGTAGTGGACATTTTTCTACAATTTCTGAATTGTGCAATATATTATTGATGACAGACCCTTGATGGCCTTTTTTCAGTTTAAGAAATGTATTTTGGATACACCAGGGGCCATTGAGTTAAACTAATCAATTACTTGCAACTGTCTCAACTAAGGTCACTGTCATACATTCACCTGTTGCAACTGTGTGAAGTATAATGTTATAGCCACCTTTTTAAACTTGTTAGTTTTTAGAGTAAACACAAACGACACTGAAATGGAAGTGAATGAGATCAGAGCTCCTATGGTTTGCAGTCTCCCATGGTTTAATTTAGCCAATCTGAACCAATTTCTCAAGTGTGCCATTTTACGGTTGGGAAGAAAGCAGCTAAGGTATCTGTACTAAAAGAACTCCAAACAGAAGATAGAATACAGTTTTCATTATGGGTACAGAATTAAATGAACTGGAAGTCATGTGACTTGTCCCTGATTCTCTCACCCTATCAATTTGCTTGTATGTTGATCAGAAACTATAAAAGTTGTTCTTAACCCGTTGACTTCTGTGGACTCCCACTTAATCAGAGTCTGGGGACTACCACTGAATCATGATTGGAATCGGGCACCCCGTTGTAAGCAATTTTGATGATGAACCACAAAACAAAACAGACAAAAGCATTCATCAAAGAAGTACACATGATTACATATTTTGTTTAATTCACAAACAAATATATAAATACAATTTTAATGGGAATTTTGGAACTTTCTAAATTCAACTTAAGCACCATTCATCCATATTATATGCTGTTTGATGTATTTGTACCGACTGCTCCCATGAATGAATATGAGGATACCAATTTATATTTTACCCTCCAATTTCAAATTCCTTAACATTTACAGAACATTTTAAAAATGTCAATTTCACATCATTTTGCTTCTATATTTATCTTCTTTTTACTGATCTGTAAAATATTAATAATTTTTCTAAGCAGTCGTGGACCCCCTAAAATTTCTTTTCTGGACCCGCAGTGGTCCCTGGATTACAGGTTAAGAACTACTGGATTAGAGGATTGCTCCGAATTGTGTTACAATAAACCTGGTAGTAGATGGCTATGTTCCATGCCACTACTAACGAGATGAAGTTGAAGGATACTTATTGCTCTAATGCTTCACTAAGGGACTGCATTGAGAGCAAGGATATGCTGTGTACGCACAAAAGTACATACTTGCATATCTCAGTGCTGTTACCTGTCGCACCCTATCCTGATCTGACCTTTCTGTCTTGCTTTGTGTTTCTTCACTTCGTCCCTTAGGTGCCTATGTGAAGAGCCAGGTCTTCACCTTTTTGTGGAACTCAAGAAGTCAGGCGGTGGCTCTGATGTGTTAGACTTGTGGATGTGGGTGGAGCCAACAAAGGAAGTGGGCGGGGGCAGGGACGTGGGTGTGGCCTCCTTAAAAATATTTGAGCACCTGCACTTAAATTTTTACAAATTAAGCACTGGAGAGTTTAGTAGTCCTAACTATAAGGTGACCAGGCGTCCCGGATTGGCCCGGACAGTCCCTGTTTTTCACCAGCTGTCCTGGCAGATTTCAGGAAATTAGGATCATTTCCCGGTTTTTAGAGAGGGTCGGATAAAAACGGTGGTAGGTGTCTTTATGTTTTGCAAAGCAGGGACAGTTAGCAGCTATTATGAAAAAAACCAATTTAAATAACAGGCATGTTACTAGCTCCAAAAATGGCATTTTATGTATTTTCTTACTGCCCCTTCGGTAATTCTCTGCTAAGGAGCGCTGTCATTCTATGCGCTCGCTTGAAGTAAAATGTTAGTCCTTCTTCTATTTTTGGAAAATGAAACGGTTTTTGGCTTTAAAATTCTGGTCACCCTACTGTGTAAGCAGGTGAAGTCTCTAGCTAGAACACCGGCAACATCTGGAAATCAGCAAAGTAAATCCGATTTCCTATCTCCTATAGTAGGCAAATGTAGAAACGGAAAGAAAAATACTTGCCCTTAAAAACATGCAGCACCAAGCAGAAAGACTGCGCCTAAACCTCTGAACTCGTGAACATGCCAAGTCAGCATTGAAAACACTTCACTAGCAGGAGTCCAAGAGATCAAAAGTTCATGGTTCATTTTTACGTGAAGAAGGGCCCAGGGCACATGCAAAATGTAAGAGAATCTAGCTTCCTGCTCCAGTCATCTGTAGCCCAAGGGACCACCTGAAAAACCTTCAAGAGAAAAACAACTCTCCAGCAGATCCCTAAGAATTCACAGCTCAGGTCACTCTTAATACAACCTGGAGGCCAGAAACCAAGTAAGTACAATGAAGGTGCTGGGACCCAATTTTCTTGTTTCCATTAGTCTCCAAGAACCCTCTCTGGCCGATTGAACCTTTTTACTTGCCCAATAGCGTGGAGGGAGCAAACACAATTATCAGAGAATACTTTCCGCAATTTGACATAATTAAGGACTCGAAACTCAATCTCTATTGCTCTCGGGATTTTATTATCAACAAAAACATCTGCATATATAGGCACCTTAATACAAGGCACAACAGGTAAATAGGCACTAACACAAATGCTACTCTACGAAGAATCCGCATACGACTAAATATAAACAAAAGTACAAACTCTAAAAGCATGAGGTAGATAACTACCAAGCCAATGTCGATATTAGGAATCATTAAACCAAAGCATCTCTGTCCCTACTCTATGCTAGATGACATCCCTAAATCATGGAAAGGTGTCAGAAGTGAAACTCCCTAAGAAGTCTTCACCTAGTGAGAGTTCGACCTAAAGTATTCCTTCTAGCTCCTCGCCCACCTCTTCTCTCTGCTCTGGGCTATTCTGTTCTGCTCAACCCTCGGGGCGATGTCCCTAATACAAAACCCCAAATCATAGAACACGCCCTCTGGCACACCTCCTCGACCAGGTCTTCTTCCAGTGATTTTCCATGCTGAGCTGTCCATCCTCCATCGTCCATCAGCTTGGCCTTGAGTCCCAGACACCGTCCGCGCTAGGAGTTGCGATTGGCACATTCCAAAGTACTCCCATGTCTGGCTTCCCTCATAATTCAACTCTTAGACAAAGACCTTTTCTACTAACGAACCAACTGTCCTTGCACCTGCGGTGAGATCATGGGATGGAGAAATACTTCGCATCTTTTAACTTTACAATTTACTGCAGCCCAAAACCTCTAACAGAATAAATCATTGTGGCCTACCGCATTCGGCTAACATAAGAAACTAACAGGCCTTTCTTCTCAATGATATATGTGTATTCGGGCCTCTACTCGGATTAAAAACACTATTAAATCACATTCTAAGCATTAGTACTTTTACTTTCACCTACATGAATAAGCGACCTACATGAGTAATTTTAATCATGTCACACGTTTAACCCCAGACATTGCATTGACCCACTAATCAGCATGCATTTTACTGAATACATTCACAATATGTCTTCACATCTCTAATACTTTTGTGTTGCGCTATAACTGATACATTTGCTTAATACATTGTGCACGATACATCTAAATATGCATTGATTATATGCGGGTGCCGACTAACAGTGAATATGATGCACCCCTAAAATTTTCAAACCTTTAGGCGCTACATCAGTTCCCCCCTTTGATGACAACTGTCATCACACCCTCCTGGAATCCAAAGCGGATCTAAACGGCAGTTACTACCATTCCACGCTGTCGAATCTCTTCCATCCTTTTAAGATTCTGATATTGACGGTCCTGCAATCTCGCCATTCTCTGCTCTTTCGGCCCTGTTCCCTCTGTACCATTTCCAAGCTCTTACGAATCCCCACAAACAGATTACACAAACCACAGTAATTATTATTGGCTTCAACACAGATCCAAGAAATCCCATTCCCAAGTTCGCAAACCAAGTCCCCACTCGACCAAATCCTTGACCAATCTTTTCCCACACACTCTCTTCTGTCAAATCTACTAATTCCTTATGAATTGTGGTAATATTGGATATATATCTCTCCAGGTCCTTGCTATTGTCTGGAATATACGTGCAACATCCCTGGACCTTCAGCAATTTACAGACTCCGCCCTCTTTCGCCAATAATACGTCTAGCGCAAGTCGATTCTGCAAAACCATATTCCGTATCGATAACATTTCTCCATTCACCAACAACAATGACCTCACCGAATTCATTGACAATTCATCCACCACAATCGCCAACCTTCTTATCTTCACATCACTCAGGACCACACCCAAACTAGGTATAGTCGCTCCGAATATATCACCAATCACTACTCCTGCACTTACAGCTCTACTCACTTTAGAATGACGTCCAGTCTCTAGCAACTTCAAATCCTCAGCATGATAAATCTTTGGGAAGATGATAGCCAAATAACACGAACCATACCAATTCGCAGGCAATCTCACATAGGCATTCTTCCCACATACATAGTACACAGTCGGAATCACCTGTACCGGACCTTGCAAGAAGTTCTTAGCAGAGTCCTCCATGGTAAAAGTATGATCACACGTACTCTGTCCCACTGGAACCTTCTCCTTCGGAGTTTGAGGATGGGCAACACACAATTTCCCCTTCTGTACTTCATCTAATGCAATCGGTCCATAACTTCCCTTAGATTTGTGCAATCTCTCCTCATCCGTCCAATCCACTGGACTATCTCCTGTATCTCGTGTTTGAGTCCGTTTTCGGTACCTATCCTCTATCTGAGCTATGAACTTCTTTTCTGTCTCGGGCAACCAGCATGTCAAATTATGTCTATGAGCATAAGCTGTGTCTAGCTTCACAGTCGGTATGAAATACTTCCGAAGTCTATCTTCTGACTTGTAATAATCATACTTATTCAAATGCTTGTATTCCGGAACTTCAGGAAGTACTGTATCATAATTTGAAAAGAAAGACTCAAACTGTCTCCTGTCATAAAACAAACTAAGCAATAAGCTACAAGAAATCCCATATGCCAATGGAAGATGATGATACCTAATACCTTTGTCTACTGAAGCAGGCAACTGCAAGCACACATAACAATCCTTCGCATCCATCGCATCAACATACTCATACAACAGCTTTGCATAAGCATTAAGTTTGAAATCAGCTCGAGACAAATCTATATGAAACATACGACTCTCCTCAAGCGTCTGAGCTCTCTGATCTCTAATAGTGACCCCTCCCTGTCCTAGAGTGGTAGGTGTGGGTGTTCCCTTAGCCTCCCCCTCCTGTCTATGGGCCACCATGTATGAGGTTACTACTACTGCAAATATAACAGCTATCACTATCCCTAACAGTGTACCTATCGCTATTTTGGCTCTACGGTGTGTATTTCCAGGTTCCGCCATCTTTGAACTGTTCTCAATGTTCAGCACAGTCTCTGTTGACACAAGTCTCTTTCTCATCCAGCAATCTCAGTTCAGCGGCTCTCTTCAACCGGGGGAACCTCTAGCAAAGTTCAATTTCTTATCTTTAGATCAGGAAGGCTTCCCTAGCTCTTCTTCGCCCTCCAACGGAAAATCCCTAAATTTGTTCTTCTTCCACTCGGGCCTAGGTTATCTTCTTTTCAACTTTATATACACAACATTTTCAATCAGTCCAGAATAACTGCGGGTCCTAACAGCTGCAGGACCCCCTGCAAAATTTCAAGTTTAAGGGTTGTCAGTTCCTGCGGAGCTGGTATAACTGCAAAAGTTGGGAAGTCCAGCGTTTCCAGAATCAGACCACGGATGATGCTCAGAAGTGGCGGATTCGGAATATTGATGGTCAATATTCCTTCGATCTCCAATCCTGGGATCTTCAACAACACTTCCACTCTCGGAAATGGAGAATTGCTGACCAGTGTGATCGATCTCAGCCGTCCCGTGGTCAGTAATCCTGTCATCAGTCACTGAATATGCCAACTCTGGTGAGGCGTACTTCTGGCACGGCACTCTTGTCCTTTTCGATCATCTCAGAGCGCCTTGGGGTTGCTCTTCGTCACTTTGCTCGGCTTCAGATTCTTCAGAAACTGGGGCGAGATCTGTTCCTGGTGCCGATCTCAAGTTTACCCGTCTCTGACTCACGGGCCAAACCCTTTCTGCTTCGGTGGCACCTCCAGTCTCCCTACTGGTACCCTGTGCACTGCTTTCTTCTTCAGCAGGATTTGACTCGGCACTGCCCACTGCAGCTCTTTCTTCTTCTGCTTCCGAGTCAGCTTCCGTGTTACTTTCACGTTCCCTTTCGGCTTGGTTTAGTGCACAACCAGCTGCGTCAGCAACCCCTACAGCTTGACTTGCCCTCTCAGATGGCACTGCCACCTCAGCTGGGTTTTCGTTCTCGAGAGGGGCTGTTTCTTCCAAGGGTGCTGGAACTCTACGGGTATGGGAGGCGTGTATCCAGTTCGGAAGTCCTCCACACTTCACTGCTGCATTCATAATTAATATGACCTGATACGGCCCACGCCAGCGAGCATCCAGGCAACTCTTCCTCACGTGTTTGCACACCAATACCCAGTCCCCTGGGCACAAGTCGTGGCACAGGTCACTTACGGCTGGAACCGTTGCTGTCTGCACCTGCTGAGACACAGAACGGACCACGTCAGCCAGGCCTTTACAATAGTCCAGTATCATATCATCAGTGATATTAATCAAAGCAGTAGCAGGTATTGCTGGCAAGCGCATCGCCCTCCCCATAAGGATCTCGTGGGGTGACAATCCAGTCCTCCTATCAGGGACACTACGGAGACTCATGAGAACCAAAGGTAATGCATCTGGCCACTTCAAAGATGTCGAAGAACACACTTTTGCCATTCGGGCTTTCAGAGTCCCATTAACTTGCTCCACAATCCCAGAAGCCTCTGGTCGGTAGCTACAGTGCAATCTTTGATCTACATTCAAGGCAGCACAAAGCAGCTTTATGATCTCACTGTGGAAATGCGTTCCCCTATCTGATTCAAAAGAGGTTGGGAAACCGTACCTCGGGATTAGTTCTCTCAATAACAACTTAGCTACAGTGAGTGTGTCACACCTACGTGTCGGGTAAGCCTCCACCCACCTGGAAAAGACACACACTATGACTAATATGTACCTCAACCCATTACACTTCGGCATTTCAATAAAATCCAGCTGCATTCTTTTAAAAGGTCCACCTGACCTACCTATGTGACTCAAAGTCACAGCGGTCCTCTTTCCTACATTCATCTGTTGACATGTGACACACCTCTGGCACACAGCTTCAGCCACTGTCCGAAACTTCGGATTGTACCACGTCTGACGAAACACTCGCATCATTGCATCCCTACCAAGATGTACAGCACCATGTATCAACATCGCCATGGGGTTCAGCAAACATTCCGGTAACACAGCTCGTCCATCATTCGAAACCCATACATCTACATCTCCCTTCTCACATCCAGCTCTTATCCAGCTGAACCGCTCCTGATCAGAGACTCAATCTTGCAACTGTTTCAGTTCCTCCCATGAGTCTGCCATAGCTAACATCACATCGTAATCTGTTTTCTCTTCATTTTCCACAACCTGGTTCTCTGTAAAATTACATCCCTGTTCTGCACAAAATCGAGCAACTTCATCTGCATAATTATTACCCAATGACACAAAATCATTTCCTTTAGTATGTGCAGAACATTGAACAACAGCAATTTCATCTGGGCCTTGCAATGCTTCCAACAATTGTCGTACATAATCCCCATTTCTGATGGGTGAACCAGAAGATGTCATAAACCCTCTCTGGGACCATAGCTGTCCGAAATCATGAACCACACCAAATCCATATTGACTATCCGTGTAAATCGTTACACGGATCTTATCAGCGGCCAAACAGGCACGGGTCAAGGCAATAAGCTCAGCCACCTGTGCGGAGTATACTCCTTCTAGACAAGCGGCTTCAACCACCCCTGTGATGGTACACACAGCAAACGCTGCTCTCAGTCGACCAACACTGTCTCTTAAAAATGAACCGTCCACAAAGAAAATCTCATCTGAAACTGGAAGCGGTTCATCGACAATGTCAGGTCTCGGTTTGGTGCATAGTTCACTCACATCGAGACAATCATGGTCCTCACAATCTTCATCTACATCTACATTTGGAATAGGCAACAGTGTAGCAGGATTTAAAACAGAACACCTCTTCAGCGTCACATTGTCTGCGGCAAGGATGACTTGCTCATAACGAGTCAACCTATTATTTGTGAGGTGCTGGGTTTTAGTCCTAGTCATCAACAATTCAACAGAATGTGGCACATGAACAGTAAGCGGATGACCCATCACAATGTTCTCACATCTTTCGATACTGACACCTGTTGCAGCAACGAATCTGAGACATCCGGGCAACGCAGAAGCTACTGGATCTAAAGCAGCTGAGAAATAGGCAACTGGTCTACGGACACCTCCGTGACTCTGAGTCAACACTGCTAATGCGCAACCTTCCTTTTCGCAACAGAATAAGGCGAATGCCTTGTTATAATCTGGCATTCCCAAAGCTGGTGCACTGCATAAAGCTTCTCTCAGCCTCAAAAATGACCTTTAGCAGTCTTCATCCCATGGTACCGGATCACTTACATCCTTACGCGTCAGCCGCTGTAAAGGCTTCGCTTCAAAGGAAAAGTTTGGGATCCACTGGCGGCAATAGCCCACCATTCCCAGAAACATTCTGACTTCCCTCTGAGTTGAGGGAACTGGCATTCTCAGAATCGCATCAATGCGATCTGGGGACACCTTCCTCTTGCCTTTCTCAATTCGGTGCCCCAAATACTGTACCTCGCTCAAACAGTATTGCAGCTTGTTTGGAGACACCTTGTGACCATTCCCTCCCAGGTAATTCAACAGAGCAACGGTATCGATTCTGCAGGCGTCTTCCGTCTCCGACGCAACGAGCAGATCATCAATGTATTGCACTAAAACAGAGTTTTGTGGCAACACAAGGCCTTCAAGATTTTTCTTCAAGATCTGATTAAAGATAGATGGGCTCTCTGTATACCCCTGTGGGATACGGCACCACATTAACACGTGATTTTCCAGCCGAAATGCAAAAAGAAATCGGCTTTCTTCATGTAGGGGAATCGAGAAAAAAGCTTGACACAAGTCAATCACTGTGAACCATTCAGCTTCACACGGGATCTGAAATAGGATCACAGATGGATTCGGTACCACTGGACAGCATGGAACAACTATTTTGTTTCTTTTTCGCAAATCTTGCACAATCCTAAATTTCCCACTTGGTTTCTGTAGTCCCATGATAGGCGAATTACATGGGCTACCCATAATCTCCATTAGTATTCCCTGCCTAATCATAGACTCAATTACAGTTTTAATCCCTGCAATAGTTTCAGGAGATAACTTATACTGGGGTGTCCTTGGAAACTCTACGTTTGGTTTAATCTGGATTTTCACTGGGTCAACTCCCTTGACTAAACCAATCTCCTCTCCACTAAGGTCCCATACGTCAATAGACACCGAATCTCTCAGATCAAGTGGAAGCTCCTCCACGTCAATGCTGGGTACATTTCCACACACACACGCTGATTCGCAACTTTAAAGGTCGTGTCATCGTCTCTCGTTTCCACCTCCACTCCTTTCGGGGTGCAGTAGATCGTGCAGTTGAGCTTGCACAATAGATCTCTCCCTAACAGGCAAACCGGACTAGAATCGCACACCACAAACTGGTGTCGATCTCTGAAATTTCCTATCCTGATTGGAATTGGCTCGGTCAGTGGACTAATCAGTTTCTTATTTGCCACACCAACAACCTGGATACTTTGTCCAGAAAGAGCTAAACCCGTAACCACTGCCGATCTTATAGTCGATCTGGTAGCCCCCGTATCAACCAAAAAGGTTGTAGGGTGACCGTCAAGGTCTGCCTCCACAAAGGGTCCTTTCTGATCTACCTCTAGGATGGCTCTAAGGATGCAATCCTTATCTCTCTTTGAACATGATCGTGCCAACAGGCTGGTATCGTTTCCCTCACTCACTTCAAACATTGGCATTTGCAAATAAGTTCGAGCTCCCTGCTGTACATTCTGTATTCTGGGTGGCTGGGGAACCTGCACCTGCGGAACACCAGTCCCCGCTTTTATCATTCTAGGTCTAGTCACCGTCTGTACCGCTTCCGCCCCAGGGATCTGAACTAACTCTCCTTCCAGCTGTATCTGATTCCATGGGTTCAGGGGGCACTCGCGTCTCCAATGTCCGACCTGGTGACACTGATGACATGCTGTAGTCTTTTTCAATGTCGCCACATCCATGCCTGTTCTAGGGTCTATAGGTCTTGGCCTTCCCTGCCCCTGAACATTCTGATTTCCCGCCTGATAATTTCCCTGTCTCCTTACCAACGCTCCCCCATTAGGCTGTCCCTGAGCGGTTTGCATCTGAACAAGCAGCAAGTTATCTTTCAACTTCCTGTGTTTTGATTCAATCTCATCTGTGCAATATCGGGCGTACCGCAAAATCTCATCAACCAGCTTGTTCTGCCAACAAATCAAATGCTGCTGTATCATGAGACTAACCTCTGGCTTCAATCCCAACACAAACTTTGAGACAAACTGTCCCATATCTTTCGTCTCCAACGCATCTAAGCCACTGTACTGCTTGAAAGCCTGCAAAAGTCTCTCGTAGAACTCATGTACCGTCTCCTTAGGTTCCTGCACTGTCCTGTCTATCTTTACCCAATCAATGACTTGTGGTGAGATCTTCGACTTCAACCACTCAATCACTTGCTCGTACTTCCTCATCACTATCATTGCCGGACCATTCGTGATCGTGTTCCTCTCAGGCTCGTAAGTCGGCCAATCAACGGCAATCTTGCATGCTGCCCACAAATCTCCCGGAACTACAATATCAAATAAGGTATTCAGATCAATCCACAATACCTTTGAGATCTTCACAAAGCGGTCAACCTGCTTGTACCACTCTGCGGGCTTCTCCCTAAGCCGGGGAAAATCATTCGTAAACGCCGCCAAATCACCCCTGCTCCAGGGTACATGCACATATCCTCCATTCTGCACTTCCCTTAAAGGGAAGTTTCCTATCCTTGTCGCCCCTCCACCCGGAGGTGGGGTCCCTGCCCTCGCTCCCCTAGAGGTTTTCTTCTTGGACCACTTTTTTTCCCATTTATCAAGCATCATCCAGACACGCATGGCTACGATCAGATCTCTACTGTGGGACCTCAGTCCAGCAACCCTTTTCTCCTCCAGTTCCTGGCCACTATACTGCAACCTATGACTTCCTTGCAATGTTTTAGTCTTGGACAGATCCACCTCATATCGCCTAGCCAATTCCGACAATTTCTCATGTGCAGCTCGTGCCTTCCGAGTCACATCCTTCGCTACGAAGAGTAATTCATCTGGTCCATATATTAATATCCTGTCAAGGGGTAAGTTTCCACCTATTATCTCATCCAATTCCGCTTTCAACCTTACTACATCTATCATCCCCCCTTTCAGGGCTCCTCTCAGCATCTCTCGGCAGACTGCCCCTTCTCTACCGCTGTCCTCGCATTCTTGCTCCTGCGACCTACACCCTTCTGGTATGCACATTGGAGCAGACCGATTCAGGAACGTGACCCGCTCTCTTTCTGCTGTCATCACTGCTGGGTTTTGATTTCTTACTGGTGGTACCCATGATCGTAAATCTGATCTCGACTCCATCAGAGACCTCAGCCTCTCTGGTCTCTGTTCTCCTTGACTCTGAGATGAATCTGACATTGCTGGCAACGGCGTACTCCATTCTATGGGGTTCGGAGTCCAAGCCATTAAACCCACTAACCCATTTCCTCCCATTAGGCCACTTCCCGCGGCCTCTCTCTTTACCCCTTCGGCTGTCCGCTCTGGGTTCGCAACCTCCTCCGAATCTGGGTGATAAATCGAAACAATAGGTCCAATAGTGTCCGGTACTTTTAGAGCATCCGGTAACCTCACGTCTCTCTCGACCTTTACGCTAGCCACAGACTGGCTCCCTCTACTCTCTGTTCCTATCGAGATCCTTCCTTCTACTCTCGTCTCTGGTTGGAAGGTTACTCTTCTATTGTCTTCTATCTGAACCAACGTCTCTTCTGGGACCTCTGGGTTATACGGAGGTGGTCTCTCTGATAACAACCTTTCCAATAGACTATCCTCAAAATCACTCTCATCCTCATCATCTAACCTTACGTTCTTTATCCCCTCCGAATTGATCAATAAGGGATACAGTCTATCTCCCTCTATTGCCTGTACCCTCCATCTTTTCTCCGCTGCATCCCATCTGGCATACTGAAAAGCCCTAACCGACTTTTTCACCCTTTCCTGATTTCTTCCTCTTTCTCTATCATGCGCTGCACTAATCCACGCATGTAGTGCTTCGAATTGTGTTGGCCTTGGCAAAGGTCGTAAGGCCGCCATCACAGACTTCAACTGGTACAACACTGCTAATCTAAATGAGCCATACCTCGGGAATGCTAATTCTCCTTCACTTTGAGTCATTTTGTGCCAATTCTCAAGCCAAATTATCGTATGCAATCCCACATTCTTTGCCATGTAATGTGCGGGGGTATCCTCAGGATGGGCTTCTTCTCCCTCTCGAGTAACCACATGTTTGTCACCCCTACACAGTTCTCGAAAGACCTTTAAACACTTCATGATTGACAAAATTCGATCTCACACACTGTTTACCTCTCGATGTCGAACCTTCCAATAACAGCGCGACTAACACCAACCGGCCTATCACAGGGCGGCACTCTCTGACGTCACCTTCCTTCGTTCGCAGCAGTTCCCTCTTCTTTCACTTACGTCTCACGCCTGCATTCGTCCCATTCATACACTGAAATAACCGTTTGTCCCAAACAGGTTACCTCTCTGGCTGTCTGTCCACAGCCTCTGACTGTTCGTCCACAGTCTCTCGAAATTGTTGACCTCGGTTGGCAACTGTCTGTCCCCGTCCGACCAGACAGATCGCGTCTGATAGGTCACAAGTACTCAAATTCACATACAGCAACCCACGACCAGCGTCGAGTTGTCATGCACTCACACATTCGCTCCCCCTATCTCGGTCCAGGTGATCGATGGTACCTCACGATCTCCTTTAGGTGGTCAACAAAACCTACCACGGGTGTCTTCTACACCACAATTCCCGGGCTGCGCGCGCTCACAGCCTGATCTCACAATCACTCAACATTCACTCCGACTCCGCAAGACATCACACAACAAATCAACACCGCAATCTACAACATCTCCTCTTATTCATACTCACTCCAAGGACTGCTGCTTCCTGCCGCACTGCTACTCGCGTCAATGTTCATCATCTGCCGTTGTCTGCTGCTCACCGTCTGATTATTCACCATTACTTATCGTCTATGGGTCTCAAGGATCACTCATCTTAATCTAATCGTCCCTCGCTATCGGAAGTAACCATCCGTCTCTGCTACCAACTGCTGGGGCCCAATTTTCTTGTTTCCATTAGTCTCCAAGAACCCACTCTGGCCGATTGAACCTTTTTACTTGCCCAATAGCGTGGAGGGAGCAAACACAATTATCAGAGAATACTTTCCTCAATTTGACATAATTAAGGACTCGAAACTCAATCCCTATTGCTCTCGGGATTTTATTATCAACAAAAACATCTGCAGATATAGGCACCTTAATACAAGGCACAACAGGTAAATAGGCACTAACACAAATGCTACTCTACGAAGAATCCGCATACGACTAAATATAAACAAAAGTACAAACTCTAAAAGCATGAGGTAGATAACTACCAAGCCAATGTCGATATTAGGAATCATTAAACCAAAGCATCTCTGTCCCTACTCTATGCTAGATGACATCCCTACTTAGCGTTCCCTTGAGACCCAAGAAATCGTGGAAAGGTGTCAGAAGTGAAACTCCCTAAGAAGTCTTCACTTAGTGAGAGTTCGATCTAAAGTATTCCTTCTAGCTCCTCGCCCACCTCTTATCTCTGCTCTGGGCTATTCTGTTCTGCTCAACCCTCGGGGCGCTGTCCCTAATACAAAACCCCAAATCATAGAACACACCCTCTGGCACACCTCCTCGACCAGGTCTTCTTCCAGTGATTTTCCATGCTGAGCTGTCCATCCTCCATCGTCCATCAGCTTGGCCTTGAGTCCCAGACACCGTCCGCGCTAGGAGTTGCGATTGACACATTCCAAAGTACTCCCATGTCTGGCTTCACCCATAATTCAACTCTTAGACAAAGACCTTTTCTACTAACAAACCAACTGTCCTTGCACCTGCGGTGAGATCATAGGATGGAGAAATACTTCGCATCTTTTAACTTTACAATTTACTGCAGTCCAAAACCTCTAACAGAATAAATCATTGTGGCCTACCGCATTCGGCTAACATAAGAAACTAACAGGCCTTTCTTCTCAACGATATGTGTATTCGGGCCTCTACTCGGATTAAACTATTAAATCACATTCTAAGCATTAGTACTTTTACTTTCACCTACATGAATAAGCGACCTACATGAGTAATTTTAATCATGTCACACGTTTAACCTAAGACATTGCATTGACCGAAACTAATCAGCATGCATTTTACTGAATACATTCACAATATGTCTTCACATCTCTAATACTTTTGTGTTGCGCTATAACTGATACATTTGCTTAATACATTGTGTACGATACATCTAAATATGCATTGATTATATGCAGGTGCCGACTAACAGTGAATATGATGCACCCCTAAAATTTTCAAACCTTTAGGCGCTACATCAAAGGAAACTCCTAAAAACTGAACCATTCACAGCAGCCTTTGACTCGATCACAGACTTGAGGGAAGTGGGTGAGAAATATAATACAGAAGAGCACATCTCAAACTTCTGACTTTTGTGGGACCCCCAGTGAATCACTACTGGAAGCCAGGAACCCCATCTAATTAACTGAGGTGATTTGAATCTCCAAACAATACACAAAAATACTGAATCAGGTATACGTTAAATGTATAAACAAATTGTGGAACAGTTTGTTCGATTCATAAACAAAAAATATGGGGAAATGTGTATCTTAACGGGGAAACTTTGAAATGTTCAAAATGTAGTTTTATTTCCAAAAGATGAAGCGATACGTCAGACTATAGCATTTCACTGTCTTTTCTGATACTAATGCATTCTCTCTTTTTATCGGCCCATACCCGTGTTGTTTCAATTGAGGTCTCCCATAGTCCATTCCTGATTCTGTTTACTCTACTTGCTTTGCCCCCACGAATTAAGATAATGATGCCAACCTCATTTTCACTTCAAATTTCCAGAGCTTCTAAAAACTTAGAATTTTCAACTTTTCTTTTTTATGCATATTTATTTGATCGAACTGCTGATATTATTTAATTTTATAAACTTTTTCAGACCTGGTAAATAGGTGTTGCGAACCCCAGGTGTCCACGGACGAAAGGTTAAGAAACATTGATGTAGAAGATTCCTGCTGCCTCCCGAAGCTAGACTTTAAATTTGATCTGTACAGAGCTCTGGACTATTCACGAGAATACAGGTGGATCTGTTTAAAAATACTAATGAAAATAAATAGATTAATAATATTAATAATCCACATGTGTAAAGCTCAAACAATCACCCATAAGGGTCTCTAGGCGCTGGGGGCCGTCGGGAAGATTAAGCAAGCTATTGCCCAGAGTCACATGGCGCTGGGCTAATCTGCCGCCGACACCGGGGATCGAACCGTGATCCCCAGATTCCAGAGTCAGTCGCCCTGGCCGCGGCGCCACACCTCTTCCAATTAAGACATAAATAAATACAGAAATAAATAAGCACGTAAGTAAATAAGCGCTCTGTGTCATAGGTTTACGTGCGCCACCATTAGTCTGGATGGCTGCAGCACCCATGAGTATTGCATATTAAAAGTTGTGCTGGGTGAGCGATCAGCCCGGAAGTCATTGTCTTCATAGGGTTTGCGTTCAATTACCGTGCTAGACAATTACACTATGCCACCGGAGGCACCTCATTTTCCATTCCGTTGTCCAATTAAACTGTCTGCATGCTATTAAGATAACTCATGAAGAGCCTTGCAGGTGGATTTTTGGAACAGGGTACATCACATCCACCTTATAGTCCACTGTAGCAGAAAAGTGCTCAATGATGATCAAAATGGATAATAAAGACATTTGTTGTGTTGTCTGAATCACAGTGGGAATAACTTGTCATGATCCATTATATGAAGCCCCTGAATGATTCATTGTTTTCACCAAGGGTCCAGCCTACTTAACAGGTGTGGCTAGATGGGCTAGTGAAAGAGCATAGTAGTACCAACAACAAACCAATTATATTGAAAGATACTTTGGGCCTGATTCACAAAGGGTCTCCGCACGCGTGGCGGAGGCCCCGCAATCGTAAAGGAGACTCCTCACTCGGCGCGGAGATTCCGCTGCAAGTGTGGAGACTCCCCCACGACTGCGGGCCTCCATCACGAGTGGGGAGGCCCTTTGAGAACCAGGCCCCCAGATTCGAACATACCTGCAGACGTAGTTCCCCCTACATGCATCCAGAGGGGTTAGGCAGTTCGGTCTCTCTCTGGCCTCATAAGAGCAGGCCGGGACAATGGTCTGTCTCCGCCGCTCGGCACATGCGGTGTCCTCACATGGGCAGAAGAGCAGCTCATGGGTGTACTGGAAAGGCACGCGGTCGAAGAACTTTCGCAGTGCCTTGTGACACTTGGAGCGGTTGCACATGTCGGCCCGAGCTTGCCGTCGAATGCAGACTGAGACGTAGTCCGTCCGTAGTTTTCGGCAAGTCTCAACCATGTTGCAAGCTTTGGCGGCATCAAGGCAGCGGTTGACTTGGGTCACTTCATTCTCGGAACCTGCACAAGCACCAAACCAAGACAAGTTTATCAGCATAAAATGAATACTTCCAGAGTGAGAAATCTCTTTTCTTCTACAATCAAGGGTGCAATAAGGAACACTATAAAACATTCTTTAGCTCTCCTCATTATAAAATGCATTCAAATCAACCTATCAGAATCCCTTTCAGAGAGGCACAGGCCACGCAGGGGTAACTGGGCCCGACAGTGGTGGTTGAGGCCTTTTACTCCTGATGTCCTGGGGCATGGCCTACTATGGATCCTGGGCAACTGGGCCAAATACCCCTTCTGCACTTGACCCTCAGCGGAAGCTGTGAACGAGCAGTCAAAATCTCCCTGGGGGGGGGAAGTGGGAATACAGATTAGTGAACACGACTCATAACTCAAAGAGAACACAGTAGTGTCAATAAATCAATGTCCAGTCAAATACTTAGTTTTTAAAATAAAAAGAAGCATTTTGGGCTAGGTGTACGACACTTTTTTGCGCCACAAATGGTAGAACCTCACGTTTGCTGCCTAAAAAACAGTAATAGCATGTACAAATGCTATTTTGTGAGTCCCTGACTCGCAAAATAGTATTTGTGAGTCTCTCTATTAGAAATGGGCATCTCTTCCCAAGGGGACCCCTTCCCCTTTGTGAGGATGTTGGAAAATATTTTTTAAGAGCAGGCAGTGGTCCAAGAGACCACTGTCTGCCCGTAAAAAAATGAAACTGAAAAGTTTAAATTTTCTTTTTTAAATACATACCTTCTTCCTTTAAGGAAAGCGGGCTGCATTTAAAAAAAAAAAGGCTGCTTTATTAAAAAGCAGTCCCAAACATGGTGGTGTGCTGAGCCCAGCAGGCCACCATCCCTGGGAGGGCTGTCATTCTCAATGGGCTCCCAAATTGCGAGAGGCTCATTAATATCAATGAGCCTCGCAATTTGCGACCCCATTGGGAATCGCAAACAGTGTGAAATACACAGTTATACATCGGAAATTGCGCCTCGCAAATTGTGTCTCGCAAAAGAGTCGCAATTTGCGATGCACAATTTTCTTGGTCGTACATCTGGCCCCTTATTTCTAACTCTGCTCATTCAAAGAAATGTTACAACATGGATAAACAATACCACATTTCCCCATGATTCCAGGGCTCTAGCGTTTCACTGACAGATCCCTGTCTCACCGGCTCTTTGTCACGTGGTCGGAATTTCCCCCCATTCATAGGTGGCCACATCCAGGGAAAGATCACTAGTAGCCATAACTCAAGAGTCCACTCCGACTCTTAAAAAGTAGTCAAAGGTATCTTGGCGCTGACTCCGAAGCTGTGCCACAGCACAGGCCATGGGAGTGACTAGGGTTCACACCTAGATGTCAGCAGTGACAGTGATATGAGCATCAAAGGGTTAACCCGTGGCTCCTACACCTTATGATTCCCTAATCAGCCCCATCTTTATCCTCAGATGTATCCTGGTCCCTTCCTTGTGATCGCTGTTACACTGCGAGAGAGAAGGCAAAAGAGGGGTGGTATTGCTATTGTTTACACAGACATATTTATAATTGTGTCACTTTGACTCACAGGAGCTTCAGGGGCAGAATTAATGGGTTTTTGCATCACACTTTCCGGTAACTTATATCACAAGTGCTTTATCTCTGCTTTTTTGGCTTTAAATGCCAAAAAAGGAGAGATAAAACTAGCGCCCTATCAACAACAGGGTGCTAACATGCAAATTTTCATGTTAGCACCCTTTTACTCTACGCTTCCCCTTGCATCTCTAATGAGATGCAAAGGGGGCGTTCCAGAGTAAAATAATAGGAGAAATGTCGCTAAGCGACATTTCTCCTATTATCAAGAATGTCGCTAACCCTGTTAGAGACAAAAAAAGCAGCACTAACCACGGTTAACGCTGCTTTTTTACGTCTGGTATTTTTCTGACTTAGCCATGATATCCTATGGAAGGAGGATATCATGGCTAAGTTTGCCTGTCCCTATCAACAAGGTAACGTGAGATTATCGCTGGGTTTCCAGCGATAATCTCATGTTAGCCTGTTAGCGTGAGGATTTTTATCGCTATTAAGATAAGCGTTGCTAATAGCACGCTATCTCAGCGATAAAAATTCACGCTAGCCGGCGATAATTATCCTAGCGCTAAGTGCGCTTAGAGATAATTATCGCCGGTTGTTGTTGATATGCCCCTTAGCCCTGGCGCGACTGTTAGTTTATTGTCGCAGAACCTGTTCCTGTCTTTTCCACAGAAGCTGGGCCACAGTCTCGCCCGCGGAGTACAGTAGCTCCCTGAGTGAGCGCCCCGTGTGTGAGTGGGGGTACGGGTGTGGATGCCCCGTCGGGCGATGCCTGGCTTTCACAGAGAGCTGACGCCATCGCTTCATTCAAACATGGAGATACCATCTCGGTGGCCAAACGACACATGGCTCCCTCGTTCAATGAGGAGCTCAAAGAGCTTCGCAAACTCTCTGAAAGACTCTAAAGAGGTTGGAGGCGTCACTACCATCCCAAGGACAAATACATTTATAAGAATGCCTGAAATAAATACCACCAAGCAATCAAGAAAACCCAATCGGACTTCCTCACAGCTCAAATCTACACCTCCCATAACAAACCGGGTGAGCGGAGCTTTTTCAAAATCGTCAAAAAAGTTATACACCCAGATGCCCCACTTCAGCCATGAACACCCGCACTCAAGCTGTGTACACAACTTTCTGATTTCGTCGATTAAAAAAAAAAAAAAATGGTATATTCCCTTCACTTGCAGTTTCCCGAATTCCCAAGGTAACAGTGAGCCTATGGTACGGCAGGAGGCCTCGCCGACAACCACTGGCCTCTCCTACTAGAGTTTGCTCCAATTTCGATGGAGGAATCTGCTCAGGCCCTCAGCAAGTGCAAATCTGGGTCTCCAGATGATCTATGTCCTCCCCACATTCTCGTTTCCAACTGGGGGGCAATAAACCCCACCCTAAACTAACTGCTAAATCTGCCTTTCCAGACGGCCATTGCTCCTAGATGTTGGAAACAGGCTAAATGAATTCCTCTCCTAAAAAAAAGCCATCAGCTGACAAACCCAATCTGTCCCATTTCTTTGCTGCTGGCTAAAATATTGGGTAAACTTATTAACTGGCAATTCTCGGGCTCTAAGCTGCTACACCCCTCCCAGGCAGGCCTCCGCCCTGGATTCAGCACCGAGACCGCTTTGCTGGAGGATGGTGACACTATTAAGCTGGCGGAGGATCAGGGGAATAAGGTGGCCCTGATTCTTCTTGATCTATCCGCAGCTTTCCACACTGTCTTGCACCCTGTGTTATTACAGCGCCTAGGCGCCAGCGGTGTGAGTGGCCCCGTGCTGGCCGGGTTCCGTTCCTTCCTTCCTTCCTTGCAGGCAGACACCAATCTGTATGGATGGCTCCATTTACTTCAGAACCGAAACCTCTGGGTGTTTGGGCACCCCAAGGGTCTGCATTGAGTCCCACTCTGTTCAATGTTTATATGGCCCACTGGTGACCCTTGTAGAGTCCTATGGTGTACAAATAATTTTGTACACCAATGATAGACAACTGTTTCTCACCCAAGATAAAGAAAAAAGTCCTGAATGCACTGAGCAATTCAAGGCATGCAATTCTGCAGTGTTTCTCTGGATGTGAGCCAGCACCCTGCAATGCAAGGTCAGTAAAGCCAAAGTATTTCTCTTTGGGCCCCCCCCCCCCCCACACCCCCGCCTGGAACAATAACATCTGACCCAATGGGGTCTGCCTGCACCTGCCCTTGCTGCGGTGGCCTGAAATCTGTGAGTGAACTTTGATGACTCTGCCACCTTTGCCCCCCAGGTAGCCACTTGTTTTTGACCACTAAAATTTATTAAAAAGTTCCTGTACCTTCTCCCTCTACTGCAAAAGAAAACAGTGATCCAGGCCCTGCTCACCTCACGGCTGGATAACGCCGATTCCCTTTGATTGGGCCTGCGGGTTTATCTCCTGTGAAGACTGCAGCTGGTGCAGCATGCCGCAGAGAGACTTCGGCTGAGACTCACAACCAACCCTACCTGAAAAAACGTCACGGGTCCCCATTGAGGAGCAGATGAGGTTTAAAGGACTTGTCATGATGCACAAAACCTTCTCCCACTCCAGCCCTCATACCCTACCATCCACCTACACCCCTCTGCTCCTCTAGTACCCTGCTGGTGTTGGTTGCCAAATGTAGAAGAAAAAGTGGGGTGGCAGCTTCTTTTCCTATCTGGCGCTAAAGACTGCCCCCCGCCCCCTCCTACACACACACAGCTTCACGCCACAAGACCACCTTGGTCTTCTAGCGCCTTTTTAAACTTGGATTTTCGGTTTTGCATTGTAAACCCCAGGACACTCAGGATCACCTCTTGCAAATAGTGCCGGGACACTCAATGAGTAGTTGTTGCGCTCCACAGATCCCTGGATAGATCTCTCCCTGAATCAAAGACCTCCCTTTTATGTGAACAAGGGGAGTCTCCCTCTCCCTCCTCCAGTGTCCAACCCAGCTCACAGGAGGGCAGCAATACACAAATCTGTCTGAGGGATCCCTCCCCTCCTCATGTCTCCAGCGGGCAGGCCTGGGCTTCCCAACATGGAACCCAGGGTCTTCCATGGCATGTACCCTTACAGGCACCCTTGCGCCCAGTGTATGCACACAGCACACACTCTATTCATTACTGTTACATCCATGTATTGTGCCACCCACGGCACACAAACTCAGCACACGCATGCAGCCCGCGCTCACTGTTCTGTGCTGACCCTATTTTCATTGTGCCACTTTCAATTACACATACAGCCAGCACACACGTTCACCATGTGCGTACTGAACCACACAGTAACCTTCTGTATTGTGCACTTTGGCAAGCATGCATTAGCTCAGCACATACACTGTACAGCACTTCCCCTTTCTTGTAATGCGCCACTTGCGGGCACACATACTCCCAGTACATGCATTCATCCTGCACGCACTGCACAGCACTGCTCTATCCCCGTACTGTACCCTTCCTAGGCACATATACAACATGCGCATATTCACTACTCCGGCGCCGCGCAGCACTTCACATCCAACCGATGTAGGTCAAGGGTGAGTTAGGCACACAGCAGCGGAACTTTAAAATAAAAAAGGTGAGTGAGCCTGTAGGCCTCACTTCAATGACAGAGGAACTGTTCACTCCTACTGACCACTATACTGTATGCTGGCACTATCACGGGCTTGCTGAGTAACTTCTGGTGAGGGGAGGTCTTTGGGTGTCCCCCCCGGTCCAACATAATCGCAATCCATGAGACAGGCCTATGTCATGGAGAACATGCATGATCTGTTTCTGCCTATAACAAGAAAAATCAGCAGTAAGGCTTCAGACACCCGTACCGATGGACACTCAGGGCAGGGGTACAGGTCCAGTACCACGAAGAGGACTTTTCTGTCCCAGCACAACCATTGGCTAACGAGGGATGATCCATTGTGAAGCACTGTGCATATGGTTCTTTGGGCGGTCCAAACTATAAATGACATCTCCAACAAGCAATGAATGACGGGCGCCTAAATCTTAGCCACACTATATTCTCATTCTTATTATTGGGACCTCTCTATTTATATTATTATTAATATTTGTTCCTGACATATGCTCTACTAGACAGCTAAGCTATATGGCCAACATAGTCTGAACTTCGGTCTTTGTAGGCAGTTGGTCTTTGACTAAAACTTAGAATAGTGCCTTCCCTGTACAAAACTGGCACCTCCACAGAGCTTTAGTTAAGTATGTTGGGGAGGAAATCATCAACTTTTAAGTCTAAGATACTTATCGCCTCATCAGTGGCGTAGCTAGCCCCTGGCCGCCCGTGGCAGTCCCTGCGTTTGCCGCCCTGCACCGGGTGTGGGTGGGGTGCTGGCGAGAGATGCGGTAAACGCATTAAGGAGCGGGGGTTGCTATTGCCTTCTTGAGACGGTAGGTAAGAGATGCGGGAGGCTGCCGCCCCCAAAACCCTGTTCCGCATGGAGTGGACTCCGCCCCCATCCTCCCATCCCCCTCTAGCTACGTCACTGGACCTCATATAGACTTTGGCAGATGAGATATACCGTTCAAAAGTGAATCGGGACAAGATAGATATTGGTCATCCCTTTGGCAGTAGGTGGCTATGAAAAAATGCATTTATTATCATTATTTGTTTTACAAATTAAGCACTGCCTCACTGCTGTGGGTGTATGTGGAGCCTCCTGTCCTGACCAGGGGGCTCTCCGTGGGTCTGGTGAATGCACTTTGCTCGAAAGATGCTCACTCTTGCAAATGTGTTGTTGCACATCAAGGAGATGGAAGATTGCAGTTCAGAGCAAATGTATAGAACACTCTGGCATCTGTTTCTGTCTGTTTCCTGTTCCAACATCAATAAAACAAGCATTGGCAAGTCAATAGGTATCCTTTCATTAAACATGAAATGGGCCAGTTTTTTGGTGCCACTGTAAGAAAACGTATGTGTGCATGTATCTTTAGTTCGGAACCCAATATGTTTGCCTGCCAGCAAAGCCAAATAAATTAACTTAAAAAAGGTAATTAGTAAATACAGGCATGCAGACAACTCCGAGCAAGAGAGCCTGAGGTTTGTTGGGGCACCACATGCACAATGCATTCACACACCTAAATCCCACTAACCTGGTTATTACTGTAATGAGTAAAGTTATGCGGCAGGATCTTTATGTAATGTTCTGCTTGCGTGGCAAGATGACTAGCCTAGAACCCGTGTTCTGCACAGGACTTTACTGTGCACCTGAGGTGAACACTATGGTTGAACGTTTGTTCTGTCTCCTGATGAATGGCCACTGTTCTTCCGAAACTGCTTTGTACTGCTGCTCACTGTGGGACTATCGTGCGTGATTTACACTGGTGCTCGTGGTGGCGCTATGAACTCTGAATTGCGCTGGTGCTCAGAGTGGCAATAGCTTGCCTGGATTGCACTGGTGTCCTCCATGGCTATATGTTGCCTACACTGCGCTGGTGCTCAGAGTGGCAATAGCTTGCCTGGATTGCACTGGTGTCCTCCATGGCTATATGTTGCCTACACTGCGCTGGTGCTCAGAGTGGCAATAGCTTGCCTGGATTGCACTGGTGTCCGACACGGCTATATGCTGCCTGCATTGCGCTGGTGCTCAGAGTGGCAATAGCTTGCCTGGATTGCACTCGTGTCCGACACGGCTATATGTTGTCTACATTGCGCTGGTGCTCAGAGTGGCAATAGCTTGCCTGGATTGCAATGGTGTCCGCCATGGCTATATGTTGTCTACATTGCGCTGGTGCTCAGAGTGGCAATAGCTTGCCTGGATTGCACTGGTGTCTGACACGGCTATATGCTGCCTGCATTGCGCTGGTGCTCAGAGTGGCAATAGCTTGCCTGGATTGCAATGGTGTCCGCCATGGCTATATGTTGTCTACATTGCGCTGGTGCTCAGAGTGGCAATAGCTTGCCTGGATTGCACTGGTGTCTGACACGGCTATATGCTGCCTGCATTGCGCTGGTGCTCAGAGTGGCAATAGCTTGCCTGGATTGCACTGGTGTGAACCATGGCTATATGTTGCCTGCATTGCGCTGGTGCTCAGAGTGGCAATAGCTTGCTTGGATTGCACTGGTGTCCGCCATGGCTATATGTTGCCTGCATTGCGCTTGTGCTCAGAGTGGAAATAGCTTGCCTGGATTGCACTGGTGTCCGACACGGCTATATGTTGCCTGCATTGCGCTGGTGCTCAGAGTGGCAATAGCTTGCCTGGATTGCACTGGTGTCCGACACGGCTATATGTTGCCTACATTGCGCTGGTGCTCAGAGTGGCAATAGCTAGCCTAAATTTCACTGGTGTCCGACACGGCTATCCGTTGCCTGCATTGCTCGGGTGCTCGCGGTGGCAATAGCTTGCCTAAATTGCACTGGTGTCCGACACGGCTATCCGTTGCCTGCATTGCTCTGGTGCTCGCGGTGGCAATAGCTTGCCTAAATTGCACTGGTGTCCGACACGGCTATCCGTTGCCTGCATTGCTCTGGTGCTCGCGGTGGCAATAGCTTGCCTAAATTGCACTGGTGTCCGACACGGCTATCCGTTGCCTGCATTGCTCTGGTGCTCGCGGTGGCAATAGCTTGCCTAAATTGCACTGGTGTCCGACACGGCTATCCGTTGCCTGCATTGCTCTGGTGCTCGCGGTGGCAATAGCTTGCCTAAATTGCACTGGTGTCCGACACGGCTATCCGTTGCCTGCATTGCACTGGTGCTCGCGGTGGCAATAGCTTGCCTAAATTGCACTGGTGTCCGACACGGCTATCCGTTGCCTGCATTGCTCTGGTGCTCGCGGTGGCAATAGCTTGCCTAAATTGCACTGGTGTCCGACACGGCTCCCGTTGCCTGCATTGCGCTGGTGCTCGCGGTGGCAATAGCTTGCCTAAATTGCACTGGTGTCCGACACGGCTATCCGTTGCCTGCATTGCTCTGGTGCTCGCGGTGGCAATAGCTTGCCTAAATTGCACTGGTGTCCGACACGGCTATCCGTTGCCTGCATTGCTCTGGTGCTCGCGGTGGCAATAGCTTGCCTAAATTGCACTGGTGTCCGACACGGCTATCCGTTGCCTGCATTGCTCTGGTGCTCGCGGTGGCAATAGCTTGCCTAAATTGCACTGGTGTCCGACACGGCTATCCGTTGCCTGCATTGCTCTGGTGCTCGCGGTGGCAATAGCTTGCCTAAATTGCACTGGTGTCCGACACGGCTATCCGTTGCCTGCATTGCACTGGTGCTCGCGGTGGCAATAGCTTGCCTAAATTGCACTGGTGTCCGACACGGCTATCCGTTGCCTGCATTGCTCTGGTGCTCGCGGTGGCAATAGCTTGCCTAAATTGCACTGGTGTCCAACACGGCTCCCGTTGCCTGCATTGCGCTGGTGCTCGCGGTGGCAATAGCTTGCCTAAATTGCACTGGTGTCCGACACGGCTATCCGTTGCCTGCATTGCTCTGGTGCTCGCGGTGGCAATAGCTTGCCTAAATTGCACTGGTGTCCGACACAGCTATCCGTTGCCTGCATTGTGCTGGTGCTCGCGGTGGCAATATCTTGCCTGGATTTCGCTGTTGTCCGTAATGTTGTCTAAATTGCGATGGTGGTTGCAACGTCAATGTCCTAACTGGATTACTGCAAAACCTTCTACTTGGTCTCCATGTCAAGGCCCTGACAAAGCTGCAGAGAGCAGCAAAACAAAACCATGCAGTCTGTCTAATGTAAGTAACAGGAAGTAAGAAAGCACATTATCCCCGCCTTGAAATGCCTGCCTTGGCTCCTCGTCACACAACATACTGACTTAAAGGTGTTCTGCCTGCGGTCAGAAGGCCATTAATGGCTGAGCTACTGAACACTTCTCACATCTAAATATCCCATATGGACCTGCCAGTAAGCCTAGGAAATACAATTACAGCAGTGTGGGCCACAGATGCACAGCCCTGGGACCTTTTCCCATTAACACACTGTTTGCTTCCATCACTGTATCCCACGCCAGAATATTAACTTACTCAAATACTACTGCAGTCAAATCCACTCCATTCCCCAGACAAGGTTACACAGCCTGGCTTCATCTCCTGCTAACAAAATGGGGCTGTTTTATCAACACTTTGCAATGGTGGATATTTAGCAAAGTGATGAAAAGTCTTGGAAGGGTATTTACTTTGCAGAGTAAAGGGTATTTTGTGCTGGAAAGGTGCCCTTTTCACAGCGAAAAATCTGCTTTACTCAGCTTTGTGCCACTTTGCACCAAGGGAACATCACATGGGTGCACCTGGGGTATTCCATCTCAAACACCTATAGTTTTTGATTCAAAGCCTAGTCCACTAAGGGCTTTGCGTCAAAACATAATCCCCCATTGAAACAGGAGCTACATTGGAGAAATGTTTGGTGGCTCGAAGCTGGCGGGTGCGGGCCAAGTGGAGGAGGCTTGGGCACAGGGGGGGCCGGGGAGTCCACGCAAGAGGGGGGTGCGCAATATACAAAATAAAAACTTACCTTGCTGCCAGGTTCAGCGTCTCTGTTTCTGCTTTCCTCGTTGAACTTGGGGAACAGGAAGCACAGCTAGGCCCCACTGACCAATCACAACGCTGCAATGCAGCATTGTGATTCGCAAGCACCCAGTCTCCCCTGACCAGCAATGCAGCGTTGCGATTGGCCTGAGCGCCCTGGTTCTATGCTCAGCCAGGGAACAGGGGCCTGGGCATCTTCTCCACGCAGGCTGTAATGCAGCCTGCATGGAGAACAGGGTAGTGCGTATGACTGTTGTGGGCGGCCCGAGAGAACCTGACAGTCATGTGCACATAGGATTGGGCAAACCACTCCTACCCTGCCCTGATCTGAGAGCAGAGCAGCCCCACCCGCCTGCAAAGCAGCACAAGCATAAAATGATAACTCAAAGTTATTATCATTTTATGTTTCTACTTCACACTGCTCACAAGCAGTGGGATGACGCTCCTCCGCCATAGCGGAGGAGTCGCCACTGAATGTTTTACATTTTTCCAAACATTCCACACATTGCACACGTGATGCACTGTACAAAATGCTACCAATATGTGGAATGTTTTACATTTTGTTCAGGCATAGATAGCATTTTGTACCGGATAGGCGGGCTTCAAGGCACCTGAAGGGTAGGTTTCAAGTACAAATCCGGTGCTACTCATCATGCCCGCACCTCTGCACCATAGGGCAAAAGTTGCATGTGGTGCTAGGCAGCCTGTTTGTATGCAAGGGAAGGAGATGAGGGCAGCAGCAGGTTTTGTTTTTTAATACATATCGCATTGCGCTGCCTTCTCCCCCCTGCACAACGCAGCAACTTTGATTGATGCACTGCATTGGGCAAAAATATGCTTTGATGTTTTTTCACTGTCTTGTGACCTCTATCCTTCCTTACAACAGATCTAGCTACTGTGAGGCAGTATGAGTACTAAACACATCTTCCAAAGTAAAATAACATTTATAAAAAATACCCATTGCCAAATATTACTCAGCCAGTTCATGCCATAGTGTGCCAGCAAAGACTCCAACCAGTGTCTGTTTAGAATATTAGCAGGTTACAGCGTGGGTTGTGCTCCATTGATACCTTAATCTTTGTGCCTTTTTTCAGCTTACCTTGTCACCTGCCAGGTGATAAAACCGAATGGGCCATATTTATGGCAAGTCACACAGTGCAGCAAGTCACCTTGCTGAGCTAGAATGTGTGACAGGAAAAAGGCAGGAATGCTCCACATTTAAGGCACTACAGCGCATTCCTGTCCTTTTACATGCACAAAAACAATCCTGGGAGGCTTATTCCTCTTTCTATGTCTGGTGCAAAGGCACGTGACTGAGACAATATAGACCTGTGTTTTGCTTGTGCTCGATTCCATCATATTTTCCTTGGGTTATACAGACTGCTCTGTAGTATCAGCCTATTGAACTGGTAAAACAAGCCTTCACCACAAGAACAGAACAAATAAGGCTTATTCACAAATATAAGTTACATATCCTATCCAAGTTGTATGTTAACAGAAAACCTCACCAGGAGCTGGTGATGCTTCCAGCTCAGCCTCTAGGCCTTCCCTGACACTTCCAAGAACCAGTGGTGGAATCAGAGAAAAGGAACCGGCTCCTCACTCACAACACTGTTTTCATAAGCAAACTGAACCAGACCTTGGGGAAACACAGGACTCCTCACAGCCTCCGACTTCTGGGCATTTTTGTGGAGTAAAGGCAATGTCCGAGTTTCCCATGGAGTCATACATGCTGACGCTCAGTGTGAGGAACGTGCTTCAGAAACTCTACTTCTGGAACCTGTAGGTAATAGGTTTGAAATCTATGGAATCTATGTGGCCCAAGCTCATCCCTTCATCCTGGCATGTTTATCTTTGAATTGACTTATTTATTTACTGATTTATCGATTCATTTATGGGTTTGTGGAGCTGTACTTGCTGATGAGAGGGTCTTCAAGGAGGGAACGGAGCGCGCCTCATTGTCTAGAGCCGGTGTGCAAATTAAGAACATTGAAACAACTTCCATGGAATTGCAGCTTTGGTGGAAAAGGCCTGTGTGTGGAATGCAGTGGGTCAATGGTCGGTATAAGGTGTCTGACTGGCTGAGGGCAGGAGCTGTTAGTGAATAAGGATTGTGATGGAGACTGAACTGATCCCTGATGCCTTTCCCAGGGAGTCTATGCAAGAGGACGAGTGAAAAAGTCCATCTTTGGACCTCACAGGAAATTTAGGAAGCCTTCTTCGTGTGTCCACGGGAAAGGAAATGTGTTCCAGAGGGTAGAACCCTGAGCATGGAGAGACCTGCAACTGTTTCTTTTTAGCCCAGATTGACAGATGGCCAATAAGCTCAAGAATGCAGATGCCAGGAAGGTTGATGATGGAAGGACTGTACCCAGAAGGTTTGAGGCTCGACAAAGGCGAATACGTTTTGGACAGCGGACATTAGCTGAAGCAACAAACACCGGGCCACTTGCAGCTCCTTGATGCCCCAGGCTCACACATGATATTACACAGCAACTACAAGCCTGGATAGCCAATGTGGCTCTTCGTATGAGTCTCTGGCTGCATATCCAAACACCTCACTTCTGCTTCCACTGATCCATTCCTGTCTACCTTCTCCCTCCTGCTGATACCTCTACCAGAGACTCCGTATTTCACTCTCTTCTTTGTTTGTGTCCTCGAGTCATATCCTGTCTGACAGTGGACCGCCCTCTCTCCTTCTGCTATTCCTCTTTCCTATCTCTTTCTGCTGCCCCATATTTCTCGCCTCCTTATGATCTGTTTTTCTCCACTTCAGACCCATGTAGGAGCAGGCTCCTGTCTCATCTGTCTCACTCCCTCCCTCCTCTGGTTTCTTCCTCTGTCCCTCGCTTAACTTTTGAGGCAATTCCTGACCATTCATCTCTTCACTTGTCTCATTCCCTTTTTAATACGTTTCTCTCTTTTTTTCAACCTTCTCTTAGACCTTTCAGCTTTAGGGTGGTCTTCCCCAAACTTTCTGTCTTACTCCTATTTTTGCTGACCTCGTTTTTGTTTTCCTTAGGATTCTGCATATTTTATCAATGCTAGGCAGTGCTACAGTGGGTGTGCGCGTCCCCCAAAACATGGTAACATAGGCTCACACCCAATTGGTACATTTATTACTTGTAAGACCCTAGAAAAAAGGTCCTGTATGTACCCAAGCCCCATAAATTAAATGCTAATAGTGGGCCTGCAGAACTTATTGTGCCACCCACTTAAGCAGCCTTTTAAAACAAGTCTCAGGCCTGCCACTGCAGCCTGTATGTGCAGTTTTAAACTGCCATTTCGACCTGGCAAGATAAACTTCTTGCCAGGCCCAAACCTCCTTTCTTAATACATATAAGTCAGCCCAAGGGGAGGGCCTACACAGAGAAAAGGGTGCAGTGTATTTAAAAAATTGAACATGTACATCTCCAACAGGATAACATTGGGTTCCCTAATTATATTTTAAAAAGGGTAACTCACTGTTAGGAGCAGATGGGAATGTCGAGATTGGTTTCTAAATAATTGTAATATATAACCCTTTTTAATGGTAAATTTAGATCTTACGTTGCAATTTTGAAAATGCCACTTTTAGAAAGTTGGCATTTTTTGTCCTAACCATTTGGTGCCTGTATCCTGGGTCACAGGACTAGGAGTAGCTGGCAGTTGGTTTTTGTGTATTGTTCCCATGAAGTGAGGCAAAGGGGGAATAGATTGTGACAGGATGGGCCATCTCTGACTTAATGGGGGCAGAAATGTCACCTAGCAAACATACACATCACAAAGCCCCTGCCTTAGCACACTCACAAAAGGTTAGATACTAGCCTTTTGTGCCTGCCTGAGCCTGGCTGCCCTCTGCTGGAGTGAGGTCTGGCTACCAAGAGGTGCCCCTCCGGTCCTGGACCCTTTGTGAGGCATTTGTTGAGCTCCTCCCAAAGAAAAGGAGAAATCCTGAAGTTTTCGGCTGTTCATAACCACAAACAGGCCAGAAAGCACCGAGATATTGCTGCCCATGCTGACTGACAAGGTGGAGCTCCAGTGAACCCAACTCTTCACGCTACTATGACTGCCAGCGACGACCACAACATGAGATCTGCACTTCTTGATACAACAACAGTCCTCGAAGACCACCAACGCGAACCTCCAGCAACGCCCGACAGGAACTTTGCGCTGCAGCGATGACCGTGTGTGATACCCAGGCCCACAAGGTAGACTGACATCAGTCCTGTATCCAGACCGTGCTCCATCGCAGTTGACCTGAACTTGTGACGTGGACCAGGTCTATGGCGACCAGATAACTACATTGGCGCTTTTTGCTTCTTAGCAGTGGATTTTCACAAAACATTTAAAATTGCACATCTTCGGTTTTACTAATTGGATTATTATTGGTTTGATCTCAAATAATTGATTGGATTTTACTCTATGTTTCTAAATTGGTGGGGGTTTTGTGTTGTGTTGCGTTTTAACTTTATTACTCTTTGAAGTGTTGCATAAATAGTTTAGATATTGCCTCCAATTCAAACCTGACCGCTTTAATGCCAAGCTACCCGAGGGTTAAGCATAATGTTAATTTGTGATTTTCTTGTGTTTCCCCCTGACACATGTTGTGATTGCTGCTTGAGTTTCAGACCCTCAAATATCAACCCAATTTCCTACACCTTTTATGTATCTATGGTTTTCTTGATTCTAACACCATTCCCCACACACCTCCAAAATCATTTTGCCTACCTGAGCCCTCCACCTCTCTGACCATCCCTGCACCCTTGTAGCCCCTGAAATCATCCAGGCCAGTATCGTGTGTCCCCGTAGGGCATCTGATTCTCCTCCCCTACTACTCGAAAGGCTCTTTCTGTTTATTCCCTGATCTCCCTTGATCTTGTGTCTCCTTCCCTTTCCTACGATCCCTGTGGTCCTCATACCAGTAATGGGTGGGCGGACCACGTGACCCTAATCCTCACCTGATCAGGATGCCGTCATCTAAGCCCATGGGTAAATGACCATATTTTGCCTGCAGGGAGACACAATGCCAACCACCACACCCTGTCCTACCCCACACTCCTTTGCCAATCTCAAGCTTCGGTTTACCTCCTTCCACACCGTGCCCAAAACCGACAGACTTGAGGCGCATTACAGCAGCTCCTTACCAAAGCACAGGGGTCTTATGTGCCTCTGCCCACAGGTTAGTTGCACCTTCTGGTTTGGTTAGCCTCTCAATCGGATGTAATTTCCCTGTCTCATCTATCCCTAAAATGCTATTCTGTGAACCAAATCACTAAGTATTACCAGAGTGCACCTATGGCTTGTAATTTTATGCAGTTCCTCATTATCTTATTTATTATGAAGATCATTGTGTTATGCTGTGATATCCAGTTTTACGTTACGCTATGCAGAGTCAGGGATGTCGCTCACTGCCTATAGCATTGCCTGTAATATCAGCTGCCCAGTAGGGTCAGCTCCTCATCACAATTCCAGCGTATATGTCTCTCCACTCTCTCCTCTCCGGTATGTCTCATATACCTTGCACACTCACTCCCACCACCGTATGTCTTCCTCCCCTCCCCTTGGTCCTCCCTTCCTTCCTTCTCATGACTGGTTTACTCTTTCTCACTCTTTATCTCATCCTTATTTTGTCTCAGTTAACATTTGCCCCTACTTCTTTTTCACCCAACCCACCTTTTTCCTCTCTACCATGCCTCTTGTTTTTTATCCAATTATTCCTAATCATCCCTCACTCCCCTCTCTTTTCACACTTCTTCTCTCATTTCTTCTCTTAGTCCTTATTGTTATACCGCCTATATACCCACCCTCCTTACCCCTTTCTCCTCTATTTTCTTGTTCTGTTCTTCAAATGCTTCAGCACACTTTACTCCCACCACATCCACTCAGTATCTCTCGTTTTCTTTACTCACTTAACCTTCAAAGTTTGTCTGTCCATCAAAGACTATACACGCCTTCAGCATTGTAGCAGGCAAAGTACAGCGAGCTGGTAGCTCCCAGTGACCCGCCATACCTTCACTCCTTCTTGGGTTCACCACAACACGGTTCAGTACCTATCCTGTCCCCTTATACCTCATCCTACACTGCACCTCTCGCTATACTCCACTTGCTGACAACACACAGTTTCCCACATTAATTCCTTACTCTCAATTATGCCTTAAAAATGCACAAAACACCATCCTCATCCACTGCATCTAATATTACTCCTACAACAATATTTTGCCATTATCACACTCAGAACAACACTCCACACTACTCAGAATCTAACACTGCATACCACACAATGCAACTCAGCACTACTAACCGTAACACTCAACACTGGTCCAAACGTAAAACATACCATACCACCATCAATATCAGACAGCCCAGCTGAATACACAAAAATCCACTCCCCCACCTCAAACCATAACTCCTAGCAGGTAACATATCAAAGTACTCCCTACCACTCAACACACCATCTCATGCAATATGTCCCTACTCCACCATGCTCCACGGCTTCCAGCGCACTCTCACCACGCATACCATTAGACCCCCATTCCTTCACCTCACATCATTCCACGATGGAGATACCACTTCAAAACATATCAAACATGACTACCTTTCACAGAGTGCGCCTTCCATCAATCCCACATTCTTCCAGAAGGGATTGTACGCTATACAAGATACCACAACACATTACCCACTATCACAAATGACACCAAGCACCCAACAGAACTCAAGACCAATCTGACCTTGATTCACCAAACCATACTACTTTACCAAATGGAACACATGCACCACGCCACAACACTGATGACACACTTCACTCACTGCTAGAGCTTTCACCACACCAATAAAATGAGCACTATTACTAACAACCACCGCCACATGCTACTACAACACATTGCTTTACGCCTTACAACAGTACTCATGATTCAGTACCACTCCCAGAATGCCTTACAAATTCACACTACACAATAGTAATAAACCTAGTGCCACACTACACCATTCACCCATCAAATCACAACATGACACCTCATTACACTACACATCACCCAAGACAACTCCATGTGCTTTGCTTCTAGATCATATGACTTCTTTTTAAACATGCTCACACCGTTCATCTGCACATCATATGTCACCCATGGAGCAACTCTCTGGCTGCCCATCTCTACAAAACATCTGCAGAACAAGAAACCACAAAGCTTCTTTCCCCCTTCACCCCATCACATATCACATCTATATCACATTCAGCTAAGCTACCACAGACAAGACAGCCTGCAGGAACAGACCTCACAGCAACACCTTAAGTTCATGACTGCACGCTACCACTCGCGACTTCCGCTACACAGCACTGATCGATAACATACTACATGACAACATACCACACATGTTGCACTGCACTCCCCCACACTGAGCACCTGTACCATACATCTCCCTGGACATGAACTGACACAAATCAGGCTCCTCCTAAAGGAGGCGAGCCTTGCAGGATGGTGGAGAGGAAACATCTGTATGTTTCGCCCCCGTTAGCACTCCCTGCGGACTCACTGGGTGAACTGAGAACCGGAGCCGTGCTTCATCCTGAAGCAAAAGCAACGTTAGTTCCTCATGGAACAGGAACATCTGCTGACTTCAGGCTCACATCCATCAGATGAGGTGCTCCTGGTCTCTCGCTCCCTGAGAGGCAGTAACTGCAGTGCATAAATCCCAGACACAGTGTAAAGCATGGGTACTCGCAAATGTTTTTCTGAGGGCCGAAAAGTTTGATCTTTGGTGTGATCGAGGGCCGCACTGATGCCAGCAGGGTGGTGGTGGGCCTGAGGCTCAAAGTGGGTGTAGGGGAAGGGAAGCATGTACATCTAGTGGCTGAACTGAATTGCACAATGTTGAAACAGAATACCTGGGATGAATCCCTACTTAACCACTTTACCAAATTGTGTGATACTAGGCAATTGTTTTATTTTAATTTCTCTCTATTTTTCTTTATCACATATAAGAGGACCTCAAAATACATGACCTCAGTATGCGTACTGTACAAACCATTCTCCTGTGTTTGGATTTAATCACTAATGGCATTGTTGTTAGAATGGGGTAGGGAGCATGAGCGATTCTAAATTCATATTTGAAAACTATCACTTTTTAAACTCTGAATGCACTGATAAAATCTGACTTACTAAGAGGCTATCATATTTTTTACACGTGTGCTGCCTTTAAAAACGAAGGTGTTCCTAAAGTTAAGGGGTGCAGTACATCCTAGTTAATTTAACTGCAATTAATCTTTAGATAAATGCTTGCTGTTTATTTAACATTTATTTACATTTTAGCGGAGTCGAGTAAACAGCAACACCATGGGGGCACATGCAAAGAGCCGTACTTTGAGTATCACTGGGTAACGGAACTGCACCGGAAGCATTCATGGCTCCTTCCGGGGCAGGGCTTATCACAAAGCAGGTCGCTGTGCACTAAACTCATGTCGTCCGAGATTGACTGGATCCAGCAGTGATGTCTTCTCACTCTTAGATCATTTACCTCTTCCTCATACTTTTGGCACCAATGTTGTTAGTGTGAGGTTTACTTATTTTTAGGTCAAACATACACACTCATTCCATATATGCTCCAGCATCAAACCTTTAGTCCTGCTCCTGCTGAAAATTCCCAAACCCATCTGCACTCATTCGTCACCTTTTCTGGGACTAGGTTCAATTTCTATTATAACTCCAGGATCCCACCGGGGCAATTGCTTGCTGGCAAATTCTTTTACCCGGACCACTGTTATTTATTGTAGCAGCCTAAAAGTATTTTTTTTTAAATGCAATATGTAGCTAACAGTTTCGCACGGTACGTAAGCAGCCGTTAGTGTGTGTGGGAACATGTGGTGGAGATTGTGGGTGGTGGACAAGACCAGGGAAGCAAATATTTTGTATTCTAATATTTAGAGTGGAGCCTGCGCTGGCGCGGAAGTGATGTTGATGCGTGAATTATAATTAGGGTTCTTCTGACGTAAGCCTCGGGTAGGTGAGCAGGAAGCTAGAGCTCATGCCATTTGAGAGAGAGAGAAGAGAGAAAGAGAGAGACAGACAGACAGACAGACAGAGAGAGAGATGGAGAGAGAGGTAGTCTCTCCAAACAAAGAGGGAGGAGAGAGAGACAGAGGGGGTGAGATTGAGAGGAAGGAGAGAGACAGAGGGGGGAGATGGAGAGAGAGACGAAGCGGGGGGGAGAGAGAGGGAGTAGAGAGAGACAGAGAGAGAGAGCTGCAGAGGGGGAGAGGAAGAGAGAAAGATGGGGAGAGAGACAGAGAGAGAGGAGAGAGATAGATAGAGACAGAGAGAGAGGGAGGGAGAGAGAAAGAAATAGAGAGAGTTCCAGTGCAGGGGTCCCATTGAATAGGACCAAAATCCTGAAGCTGCACATGGAGGTTTTTATTGAGTGATTGTCCTGTCAATATAGCTATGTGGGTACCAAAAATGAATATATGTATATCAGATTAAAATTCCTCAATGAACAAGAAGCCAGAAGAGTATGACTGCTAAGATGCATGCAATCAGAAACTGAGGACAATTAGTGAGGGAAGGAGCCATTTATGGTTTTGAAGACCACCATCAATAACTTCCATAAAGCTCTGTTCTTAGCTGACAACCAGATGGCCTGGTGGAGGATCGACTGTGTTTGGGAACATTAGAAAGAGTGGTAGTGTGGTCCCATTCACACGCCTGCAACAACAATATGAACTGGCGCCCTCGGAATGGTTCCGATATACGCAGCTTAGGCACGCCTTAGTATCAAAACTAGCACCCGGCGCTGAGGTTCCAAAGGTATCTCCCATGGAGGACAGGTTGCTGACAGATTATATGCCAAAGAAGGCCACATCACTCACGAACCGTAAACTAGTAAACAATCTGCCGGACCCAATGGGACCCCTGCGAGAGAAATGGGCCCGCGATGTAGGGGAGTTTGACGACCCGGAATGGCGGAGGCGCTAGCTTCGTCGCCAGATGCAGGTATACCCTCGAGGCTAAGACTGGTACAGCTCCGGATTCTGCACCGCTCATATTACACCAGACACACGCTACATGGAATAGGTAGAGCACCACACCCATTCTGTCTATGCGGTTGCGGGGAGGAGGGTACCTTTTTTCATACCATATGGGAGTGCCCTATAATCCAAGAATATTGGAAGCGGGTGATGCGGACGCTGTCACAGTCGGGGGGAGTGTCATTGGTGCCGGAACCTAGGCGCTGTCTGTTAAATGTGTAGGAACCTAATGACCTCAACCGCCAAGCTCAGAGCTGGGCTACATTGGGGATCGTGATAGCTAAACGGAACATAGCCCATGGGGGAGGGGGAAGCACCATCGCTGTCCGCATGGGGAAGGGACATGGATGCAGCCATGCTGGCTGAACGATCAGCGTTCGTCAGGCGTGGATGCCCCCGTAAATGGGGTAAAGTATGGGGGGCATGGAATATATTCAGAGAAGGCATATGCGATCCACCACCAATGAAGGAAAATGATACCTCTGACACAGACTGACGAGAGAGGCTTTGGGCGGGCATATGGGGCGTTGATATCAGAAATGTAAAACTGTGTAGAAGTGTTTTCAAAGGGCTGGATGTAGTGTCATGTGCTATACTGCTATATGATATGGAAAACTGTATAACCAAATAACAATATGTTTTGTTCAAAGGAAAATAATAAACTATTTAAAAAAAAAAAAAAAGAAAGAGTGGTAGTGGCAATGTTGAGTACCTTCTCTAACAGTGTAAAAAAGTATGGGGTGGTAGACCCACAAGAAGAATACTGCTGTCCATACCATTTTCTAGTGCTTTGGTTCTCTCGGGTGTTAAAGCACAACAACTGTAGGTGTTTGGAAAATCACTGGGAATAGTTTGAAACCTAAATGGGTGAGTTTTCATCAGTGAGTTTTATTCGGTATTATCCGTTGAAACTCAAATCCTGATATCATAGTTATGTTACACAAAATTATGGAATACATAGATATCTAGACTACCAGGTTCGTCTTACTGGATACACATATATGTACAGTTGAATAAATTAATTGGGCTCACTTACACCCAGAGCATCTGTTGCCCATATGGAAATAAGAAACAAGGACCATGATGGAATGGGTCAACAAGATGGAAGCCTCATGTTGTCAACCCAGCTACAGCAAGGGCTCTGATTGAGTAGGGAATAGCCAGATTTGTCTGAATTTAAGATTAATGTTTGTATTTCTTCGGTGGTCGGGCAGGGAGTTCCAAAGTGTGGCGCGTTACTTGTAGACATCTGCTTGGGCTAGGCCCATAGATTTAGAAGTGAATTATGGAGCTTGGGCAGACAGGCACTTAAAACTCTAGCCTGTTCTATCTCCATACCAGGAAAAGGCCGAAGTGGGTCTGGTTCCTCTAATAACATCATAAAAAGAACAGAGAGAGGGCACGGCATAGGGAAATGTTCAAGCTCTCTTTTTAACATGTCTTGTCAGAACCTCCAGACTGCGGTCCCCAGCACCAGTCATCGTTCCCACCATGTGCATGAAGGGAGGGTATACCCTTCAAGCATACTTTGGAAATGTTGGGTTCAATCACACTAGTTAGTGTCTTTTAGTACAGTGATAATGATCCTCTTTTTCGAGGTAATTTCTTTACAAAGTTGTTGTTTATAGTGATGCTGTAAAATATAAGTTGAGGCATTAAGGGAAGCAATCCCTCGTTCTGGCAGGTTCTGATGTTGGCAGTTAGCAGGTGGTTCCCCTCCTCACTGGTTGTACACTTGTTTGTGCTTTTAAATATTACTTTATACCATGATACACTGTTATTTCACTGTTCAGCCATCTTAGTTTTGAGCTGTGTGCAGGAGTTCAGCTGGACACCTGCTGAACTGTGATCATACAACCCAGAATTTTGAGAATATGAAGGCCTATGCATTTTGAATCCTCAGGGTGAACAACGGACTATTAGCTGGCCACTTCTTAAAGCCAAATGTACTCTGAGGATTGCTAAAAAGCAAAACCTCAGTGTTACAAACAAGTCATCTCCAGGCATTCCCTGCTTGACCTCCACATTGCCTCTGGGTTACCAAATTGCAGGGGACATCATGGTGGAGACATCGTTTGAGGGCGTACCTCTGGAGTACCTGACCTGCGGCGTATCATCAGTTATTGCGACTTGTACCTGCACCAAGAACAACACACTGGACCCCTCCCACAGCACGGAGTCTGCCCTCCTGGCTGTGACAGAACATCTTTGGTCTGCTCTAGACGCTGGGCAAACGTCCGCACTGATCCTTCTGGATCTCAGTGCCGCATTTGACACAGTGTCCCATGCCCTCCTGTTACAACGCCTGGAGGAGGCGGGGATTGTCGGCCTGGCCTTGAAGTGGCTCACATCGTTTCTCAGTGAGAGGTCATTTGTGGTCACTGTTCCCCCTTTTGCCTCAGGCATACACCCCATTAAACAAGGTGTCCCACAGGGTTCCTCCCTCAGTCCCCTATTATTCAATCTCTATGTCCAACCACTGGCCACGGTGGCTAGAAATAGGGGACTGACCATGGTCCCCTACGCCGACGACACTCAGCTGGTGGTGGCACTCTCAAGTGACACCGAGAAGGACTCCCTGAAATTTCGGGGTGACCTGGCGGTGGTCGCTGAGTGGATGACTGCCAACTGCCTCCAGCTGAATGCCAGTAACTCTGAGGTGTTGTTGGTGGGGAAGGACCATGGTCTGTGGAGCGAACTCTGATGGGCAGAAAGCCTAGGTAGCGCCCCCCCTCCCAAGTAGGCCGTCAAAAGTTTGGGGGTATGGTTGGACTCATCCCTCAGCTACCTACTTGTTTTGGGCTTCTACGGGGGCTCAGACCCCTATTGGGCTTTTTTGACCCACCCACGCGCCAGACCATCATTCAGGCATCTATAATGTCCAAATTGGATTATGCCTCCTCTCTGTATTTAGGGGCAAATAAGGCCGAGATTGCGCGGCTCCAACGGGCCCAGAACGCAGCAGCCAGATCTCTGATTGGCCTGCGGAGGTCCTGGCCAGTGTCAGCCACCATCCACCGGCTACACTGGTTGCCGGTGGCTAGGAGGATTGAATTTAAGGCCCTCTGCATCACTTTTAAAGCCCTAAAACTCAACACCCCCAGTATCCTGGCCAACTTAGTTACCCCCTACGTCCCCACACATCAGCTCCGCTCATTAGGCCAGCACCGGCTGAGGGTTCCAAGGTTTCGGAGAGTGCGGGCAGGAGGCCGTTCCTTCCGCAGCAGGGCAGCCCACCTCTGGAATTCGCTGCCCATTCACATTCAGAGCCACACTAACTACTTAGCTTTCAGGAAGGCCATTAAAACATACCTTTTTCCCACCGTATAGCTTGCCTCTACCTCTGTGTTAGTTGTTCTGCTGTCAGCGCCGGGACGCCCCTTTGCTGGGGCAGCTGTTGCGCTATATAAATTGCAGTAACATAACATAACACTTGGCCTACCTAGAGATTGCAACGTGATGCTTTGGCAGAAGCAGTGGCAGTCTGCCTCTAGTGCTGCACTGAAGATCATGGATTGTAAGCACTGCCACTAGTGTTGACCAAAAGCATCCTGGTTTACAGTGATGAACTGTCCTGTGAGAACTGCTCTTGGTAGCGAGGTCCTCTGCTTGTAGGCACCTGCTTTGCAGAGGCACATTTAGTGGTAAAAGACTCTTCTATCGCCTAACTCCTCAGAAATCATCTAGATACTCAATTCCACTTGTCAGGGGTGAAGATGAAAACACATAGGGCCTGATCTAGTGTTTGGACATGGAGGACAAGATATTCCGTCACAAACATGCTGGTTACCACGTCTACCGTTTTAGAAGTGCCATAGGATAAAATGCACTTGTAATACAGCGGATTTGATATCTGTCTCATTTGTGATGGAGTTACTCATCCTCCGAACCCTTAATCAGGTCCATAGTCTGATTCTGATTGGGAGGACGCTCTGCAGAGAATAGACTTAGCCCCATAGATACCAATGGCTGACAATTCCGCCTGCAAGATTTTCGTCAATAATTGTGAGGTGATTTCCATGATTATACTGGGTTTATCTCAGGCGTAGTTAGATTGCAGTGAATAACGTTGCTTACACCTCTGTGCACATACAAAGAGCAGAGCAGAACTATTGGGAGGATATTCATCAGCTGACTCTGAGGTGTCATCTAAACTATTTGGACTGCGGAGGCGGTGTGAAGAGTTTCTCAGCTTATGTTATCTGTCTTCTAAATGTCATATATTACCAGTCTTCTAAGAATAATTTACAGACAATTTGCACTGCAATTCTTAGTTTTTACATTCATCGATATGTATACTCCGTTTGGACTCTTCTTCTGCAGTAGCGTGGAAGGTATGGCAGCATACCTACAATATTTTACAAGGTCTTGATTTGATAGCAGATTCACCTGCTAGGTATAACCTAATAGTTGATGATCTTTTAACAATGTTTGGAGAAATGGTAATGAAACCTGACTTTAGGCTTAAAGCTTATTTAAATAAATCTGTTGGAGTTATAAGTTACTTTATTACCACACTATATTTTTAATGAAACATAGTTAAATAATGCTAAAGTATATGTGGCCAAGGAAGGATTGTGTCTCCATTGGTCGCGTGAGGATTTGATGATAAGGGTGGATCCCAATCATGCTGAACAATTTTTGGGGCTATTCTGTGTGTGTTAGAAGAGTGTTGGGAGGGAAACGATCCCAAGGAGTTTAGTGACAAGCTAGGTCTTCACTAGGGACTCACTTACAAATGCGTACTGATGGGTAAGCCAGTTCCCAAGAATCATAGAGCAAGGTATATGCCAAGGTTAATGAGGATAGAGAAAAGTTACTTAGACTATGCACAAGTTTCGGCTTCTGTATGACTTGCAACGGTGTGCTGGCCAGAAAAATAACTCGAAGCATAAGGATCTGTACTGACTTAAAAAAAATATTTGGGTGGATCAGTAGCCACTGCTGAACATATTGGGGAAATGCAGATGCATTTGGTGGACCTGGCCTTTTTTGAAGGGTCATCCCCAAACATTTTGACTTGACTCCCTCTATTTTTGCTGAATTCATTTTTGTTGGCCTTAGGACCCTGCGCGCTTTATCAGTACCACCCAGTGCTAAAGTGCTAGTATTCTTTGCTTAAAACATGGTAACATTGTCTTATACCCAATTAGCATATTTAATTTACTCATAAGTCTTCCGTAAAGTGAACTACATGTGCCCAGGGCCTGTAAATTAAATGCTACTAGTGGGCCTGTAGCACTGATTGTGCCACCCGCTTAAGTAGCCCTTTAAACATGTCTCGAACCTGCCATTGCAGAGCCTGTGTGTGCAGTTTAAACTGCCATGTTAACCTGGTGAAATAAACATTTTGCCAGGCTCACGCCATGGGCAGCCCAAGGGCAGGGTGCAGTGTATTTACAAAGTGGGACATGTACTTTTAAGTTTTACATGTCCTGGTAGCAAAAAGCTCTCAAATTAGTTTTTCGCTACTACAAAGCCTATCTCTCCCGTAGGATTTACCTTATTACATTTAATAAGCGTAATTTCTAAATGGGAAGAGATAAAAAAGTTCATGTTTGGTGTTTCTGGAATCAAAATTTAAAAGCCTAACTTATGGTGGGGTCAGATTTTACATTGCAATTCTGAAAATGCCACTTTTAGAAAGTTGCCATTTTCTTGCCTTAGCCATTTGGTGCTTCCAGCCTGTCTCTGGTCACATGACTGGGTGTGTAGTTGGCAGTTGGGCTTTCTGTATTCCTCCTAGACAGCCACACACAATGGGGAGCTTAGGTGTGACTGAATGGGCCCCTACTAGCAGGATGGGAGGGAGGAGCTTGGCCTAGACTCACTTACACCTAAATAAGCTATGTCCTGCCTCCACGCAAAGGGAGGGCTGCATACCCGCTGTAGTTATTCTATAGCCAGGGTCAGGAAAGCAAGCATATGTACACTTCAAAGGTATGCCTCTAGAAGCTTCTTCTCACTTCAAAGACACCAACTCTTGAGTATACTCTGCCCGAAAGAAGGACTACTGTGCTGCTACAAGGACTGCCACTCTGCTGGACTGCTACTCTGAATGAGCTACTGCCCTGCTGTGCTGACCTGCTGCCCTCTTGTCTGGGTTGGAAGAATTGGACCTGCAACCCATCTTAATCCTAGGACACCAGAGTGACTCCAAGGTTTTATCTGCTGACCTCCCGATCTGAGCCTCATGACATAAAAGGCTCCCCAACAGCTTCTGGACCCTTGTCTTCAGCAAGTTTCAAACTCCGAAGTGGTGCTTCTCAGGTCCTGGACTCTTCGTGTGTCTCTTGGGCTCTTGAAATCAAGCTTTTGGGACCTTCCCGAATGGGAATGGGCTCATTCGCACATAGACCGCATCTTGCACCGAAATTCAGTGTGAACCCCCACCAGCCCGTCTCTCCGCACAGCAATTATCATTTGACCGCTGAGGACTGCCAACCCGAGGCACCAGCCCTCTCGTCCTGCTCCTCGTGCCATGCCGACCAGCACTAGGTGATGCTCTCGTTGCTCCTTGTGACCCTCTCCAACGCGAACAGGACTCATGGCACAAAACTTGAAAAGGTAAACCTTCAGTGGGATTAATCTAGGACTGTATCTGACCCCCTGCACGATGGCATTAATCACATACGCTGCACGATCCAAGTAATAGAGAAAAAAAAACAATTGACATGAGGAATATCAGGAAACAAACAAATGTGTGCTGTGAGTTCAGTTTTAATGATTTTTAAACACAGAGCACTTCATCTAGCATATTACATCATATATCAGACAAAACATCAGACAGAGAAGATTTTCTTCTTCGTTAGTATGTATGTCTCAATTCTTGCAGTTCTTATAAGTGCTAAGGTTTGACACGCAGAGTATTCTCTCTGAAACAGCCAACGCGCGTTTCGTCACCACCGTGACTTCCTCAAGGCTTCAGTTGTGATGGTTGCACAAAAGTTTGCAATGGCTATAGTAGGCCCGATCCCCTAGATTTCTCCGAGGTCCCTAGAAAGTAACTCGATGACTCCGGATATTCACTGTCTCTTGGGGTTGCAAAAATCGAAGCTTTGTTTGACTTCAATTGTGGGGTAGAGCGTATTGTACTATATTGGGGTCGTGTACAGCCTCCAAAATCCTGGAGAGTGTTGAGATCCAGTAAGCAAAACGTAGTATGATGCGATTTGGCAAATAACGTTAAAGTTTAAGAACACAGGTACTTAAATCCAGAAGTGATAGATGTCTCCGTCATTTAAACCGAGTAAAAACACATGCAGTCACCAGCAGGCTATATAGGCTCTGTTAGTCTTCAAGTGTCCCGTAAGTTCTGCTAAGGAACCATGATAAGGTCCTTCAATCTTAGAATTATGTCGTCCTAAGAATACTCCCGTCCGTAGCCTTCCTGCATCCTTCTTAGGACGACATAATTCTAAGATTGAAGGACCTTATCATGGTTCCTTAGCAGAACTTACGGGACACTTGAAGACTAACAGAGCCTATATAGCCTGCTGGTGACTGCATGTGTTTTTACTCGGTTTAAATGACAGAGACATCTATCACTTCTGGATTTAAGTACCTGTGTTCTTAAACTTTAACGTTATTTGCCAAATCGCATCATACTACGTTTTGCTTACTGGATCTCAACACTCTCCAGGATTTTGGAGGCTGTACACGACCCCAATATAGTGCAATACGCTCTACCCCACAATTGAAGTCAAACAAAGCTTCGATTTTTGCAACCCCAAGAGACAGTGAATATCCGGAGTCATCGAGTTACTTTCTAGGGACCTCGGAGAAATCTAGGGGATCGGGCCTACTATAGCCATTGCAAACTTTTGTGCAACCATCACAACTGAAGCCTTGAGGAAGTCACGGTGGTGACGAAACGCGCGTTGGCTGTTTCAGAGAGAATACTCTGCGTGTCAAACCTTAGCACTTATAAGAACTGCAAGAATTGAGACATACATACTAACGAAGAAGAAAATCTTCTCTGTCTGATGTTTTGTCTGATATATGATGTAATATGCTAGATGAAGTGCTCTGTGTTTAAAAATCATTAAAACTGAACTCACAGCACACATTTGTTTGTTTCCTGATATTCCTCATGTCAATTGGTTTTTTTCTCTATTACTTGGATCGTGCAGCGTATGTGATTAATTTCTAACAAATGTGTATTGTTTTCAATTAGATAAAGAGTGCCGGGGTCTTCCTGTATGTCTATATTACGGGCCATGTGTGACCTGTTCAATTGATATCCTTGGTAGTGGGATACCTGACCTCGATTGGCACCTTCCTTACAGTGTGTCTTATAGTTGAATATACCTATTGTATTGAACTGCCCCATTATCTGATTCAAATTGTCTATGTGATTGTGCGACTCACTATCCACCACTACCTTGTGTATTGAATAGCCCTGCACGATGGCAGTTGGCCTGAACTTTTGACTTTGACCCAGGCCAACGTGACCAGATAGCCAGGGTTGGCGCTTTCTGCTTTTAGGCGCTATTTTACAGTTTTTCTTTAAAAATTCCTAACTTCGGTTCTACTGATTGGATTTTTCTCGTTCTGGTCTTGTTTTATTTATTAAATTAGGGTCTATTTGTCTAACCTGGTGTGGGATCTTTTTGTGTGGTGTTTGTACTGTTTTAAGTGTTGCACAAACACTTTACACATCGCCTCTAAGTTAAGCTGGACTGCTCTGTGCCAAGCTACCAGGGGGTGAGCACAGGTTAATTTGGGGTTTGCTTATGTCTTGCCCTGACTAGGACTGTGGTTGCTGCTTGACAAGGGCTCACACTCCAGTCAACCAGTAATCCAATTTCTAACAACACTCAAGAGCATTGCCATTTGCAATACCCTTGACTTCTCTTAATAAACCTGAAGGGACGTACAGCTGTAAGCGTAAAACCTTTGGTTTAGTCTCGGCACAGGTCAATTTAAAAAGAGCTATGCACTATTTATTTAAGGGACTGTCAAATATTATGCACTTCTACGATGACATCTTCCTCTTTGAAGCCAATAAAATTGAGCATGATGATGCACTGGAAAAAGTGTTGTCAATTTTGAGGAAAGGCGCGTTAAGCATAACCATATAAAAGTGCAACATTGATGTTGAAAATGTTGACTATCTGAGGCCTAGGACTTTAAACAAAGCAACTGTGAATACAACAAACCAAAAAGTGAAAAAAATAATTGAAGTCATTTTTAGGCCTAACCAAGATAAACCTGTGAAATATGAATGGGGTAGAAGTATTGAGGAGGAATTTGTGAAGTTTAATGGAGAGTTAGTGAGACACCTATTCTCAAACCAATCCATGTGATCATTGATGTAAAACTATGATCATTTTGGATGGCAGCAACACGTAGCTAGGTGTAGTGGTACATCACGAAAACAATGGGAGAGAAGAAACAGTGGCATATGCCTCGTGATCTCAAAGGGTGGTGAACCTAAATATTCTACTCTTGAGAACGAGACAATAACCCGTTAGTGGGCTTTGGCCTATATTTGGCCTTATTTGTGGAGAGCAGCATTTGTGGTGAGAAGAGATCACAAGCCCCTGATAGATTAATTTACCATAGAGGGGGCTAGTAAAACACACTTAGAAATGCCAGATTGCAGTTGAGACTCCAAGAACATTACTTTAATTTAGAATGCTTGTGTTGGAGCAGGTGTAAGCAGAAAAGAGCTGGGCTACTGTGGCAGAGGAGGATGATATATGGAAAATGGTAATGGACCGTACAAAGACGTTGTGGGCAATGAGAAACATCTAGATAAACATGTCTCACTGAGTGTTGCTATTGAGCTACATTGACATGGACTGACTTTTGGTCACCAGCGTTGGATGTGTGTGGAAGATAAGGTACCTCTGTGCATTCCTAGTGTGTAGAATGATAAGTCCCAGAAAACTCTTGTGTGTCCAAAGTTAATTGTGAAATATCCAGACAGACTGGATGGAAGGTTGCTTTGTGAGATAAATAACATGGGATGTCATAGACTATTAATAATACTGGCCTGAACTTAAGTTTGTTGTCTGAGTGAGCACCAGTGATGTTACTTGCAAGATATTGTTAAACATTTGGTAATGGACAATGAGGTTCAACGCATGTCCTAAGAGATGATAACATTTTTATGGTGTATGGGAATCATTCATATACATTACTCAGTTTATCATCCACAGAGTAATTGAATAATGTAGTGATGGAACATGACACTTAAAGAAGAATTGCTATTAGCTGTGTGTGAGCAAAGTAATTGGAAAGATCCTACGTAGAACGTGGTGGGAGCTTATCTCACATCCCACGGAATGACAGAAAATGGCATTACAAGACTGGAGGCTACCATTATGCATAACCTTTTATTTACCACTCCTGCAGCCGTTTCCCTCCATGTCTTTAATGAAATTCTGATTCTCTTATGTTAATCTTTGAGATGATGAGAGAGAGGAAGCCATGTAAAGTACTTAAGCAGGAGTGGATCATGAACAAAGAGGATGAAAGGAGTGTCCACATGTGGACGCTGGGAGGTTTGGAATAGGTGAATGTGTGCGTGAAATCCAACCACTTGGTAAGGGAAGGGTTCTGTACTTACTCCAAAGGTTTGCATGTGGTTGACATTGCTTAGTGTGTTAAGTGAAAGGAGAGGATGACACCAAAAAAAGATGGTATAGGTGCTCCAGTGTATGGCTGAAAATGATTTGCATAACAAGAAGAAAGGAGTAAGCCTGGGGCGAGTGGAGAGAGATTGTCTGTGGCGAATCGTGGGGAAAAAAGCAGGGAGGACAACGGGATGGTGGATTATTACAGATAGAGAAATGCTTATATATAAATAAGCCTGACCTTGTAAATTCTAGCAGTTGTTGATGTTTACTGTTATTATGCTTTATTACTTTATTGTATAGTTCTGGTTTGGTACAAAAGGAAATGTGTTCTAGTTAATGATGTGTTGAATGTAAATAGAGGCCTTATGACATCACACAGTGTACCTTAACATCATGGAAGGGATGTGCTGTGCCTCTCTGTAAGGTAGTTGGCAGGGAGTTGCCCTCCTCTCTGTATGCTTCTCATCTTCATTTACCACATGACGTGTGGTCATTTACCAAAGCTCTTTGATGGATGGGGATTTGTCCTGTCACAGTAATTGGTCGGAAACACCACATCTTTCTTAGCATTTATTAAAGGTTACAGAATGTCTCCAGAAGGGTACAGGGAAAGTAAGTGATGCTGGTAAAAAGCACTCATACTATGGTTGAGACCTCTCATGGGCTTCCATTCTATGAGTACTGCGTGCCAGGAGGGCGCATGGATAGCTGTACCTTACTGTGGTAATAACATACTTCATGCTGGACCAAGAGACATCCTATGCGCGTCCTTTCGGACATCAATAACCATGTGACGGACTGTGGATGCACTGTCGGACCTTACTGGGGCAATAGCATACTTTGTGCTGAACCAAAAGACGTCCCTTGATTTTCCATTCTTGCATCAAGGACAAAGTGGTGGGACTGGTCATGCAGAGCAGCACCTTGCTTGGGAAAAAACGTACTGTGTCTGTATGCGCTATTTACGTAGCGCCAACCTAGCCAAAATGCAGTGGAACACTATACATGGTCCACTGCATGACATCACTGCGTATGCACTGCTGGGACATGCTGGTGTTAATTCCAATCTGATTGCTGAACTATGATTAACCCCATGAGTGTCCACTCTGACAGCAACAACTGCATAACAGAAGTGCGCATGCAGAACTGGCTCTTTCTGGGGCGACAACATACTCTGTGTTGAGTCACGAGATGTCGAATGAGCATCTATTCTGACATCACAAACCTTGTGATTGGATGGTCATTCACAGCTGGACTGTCCTCAAGCAATGACATTCTCTGTATGGATGTGTGGGTGTGGTGTTTATTTAAGATAAACCTAGCTGAGAGGCAGCAGAGCTCTGTACATGGTCCAAAGCAAAGACATGGTCAATCTCTGATTGAAAGAGTAGCTGGTAGTAAAAGTGGACTGTTAGTGCGGCATGATGTAGTATTCTTTATAGAGGTGTGACGTCAGCTCTTTATACGTTGGAGCAGGGTTCGCTTGGACACCGGGATGTAGATCCAGATAATGGGTGCTTAGATGGAGAAGGCCTGTTGCCTTGTTTTTCCTTCTTTGCTGTTCTTTGTCTCCAGTCTGGACTCCATAAAGAGACTACTCGTGCACAGCTGGCCGGCGCTGGGGCCATAACAACACTTTGTGCTGAACCATGAGTTCCCCCAAGAGCGTCCATTCTGACGTCACGGACTGCGTGATGTGACTGCGCATGCACACATGAACCTTGCTGAAGCAATGATGTGCTGCGTGCTCCGCTGACCTTCTAAAGTAACTACACCTGGAAGAGAGGCGAGGACTACACATCTGTATGCTTCACCACTCATCGATGCCCCCCCAGATTCACTCTGCCACTGCATAAAGTTTGGGCAACATAAGAGCTGGTGTTGTGCTTTATACTGATGCAGAAACCACTTTAGTGTCTTCATAAAAGAAGGCCATCTGCTCACTTCATACATATCCCCATCAGATGAAGTTCTTCCCTGTCTCTGGCTCCCCACTGCAGTGCATAAATCCTGGGCACAGTGAATAAAAGGCACGAGCATCAGGCTGTGTCTCTGGGGTGGGCCTCCTGTAACAGAAAGCAGATTGCTCAAAACTAAATGCTATTCCAGCCTGCCTGAGCTTGTGTGGTCTACATGGAGGGCCGCCACTGATGTTTTATCACTTTCCCTTTATTTACCTCTTCCTCTGAAGCTTTCTTCCTTGGCAAGTCAGTGAGGCTTGTTCATGCTGAGGTCAACCAGCCTCACTCTTCCCTGCAGGTTACAGCAGCAAACATTTCTTCCTTGAAAACCATATCCTAAACCCAGGCCAACTCATTACCCACCATTAGCAGAACTAAGTTTAAGTACGATTCTAACTCCAGCTGCAGCACAGGGACAAGTGATTGATGGTGGAATTATGTTCATGCTGACATCTCTGTATGTATCTTTGCAGGCTACATTTTGTAGCCTATTTTTGTTTGGCCTTCATGTCTACGCGCAATGTCTTTGGGCATAAATCATTTTACTACCACTGCTAGCTAACACAATGATGAACAGGTAAGATTAAACATATTTTTGAAACATGTATGCAATAATCCTCAATCAAAAACCACGTTCCAATGAAGTTGCGCAGCAGCACAGTATAGCCCATATCTATTACCCTTTCATTAGGTACTCTCCTTATGCCAGCACAACTCACTTCACAACAATGAAAAACTGAATTTCAGACAGGAGACTTGCTGTATATTGAACACTCTATTGAATATAAAGGGACCTAACATTCCATACCAGGGTGTGAGATAGACATGTTCATCTGACTACCAGTAGCAGGCCAAAGAGTTTGTACCTTCACCCCAGACCAAAAGACAACAAGAGAGACAGAATAGGAGATACAAAAGCTACGATAAGAACAAAAGCAGGTCTGCGCCAACTGAGCACACACATTGTTGACAAAGTACATGTGAAATACACAACCAAGAGCACAGTCAAGCGCCAGAGATCACACAATCCTAAACACAACCCTCTGAAAGCATCATCCGGGAGCTCCCACTCAGTTGGCATGATACACGGGCCTCAGTGTAGAGGCATGACCGACTGCACCATGAAATGCATGGCCATGGCTGCACTGCCCATATGGGTCACAAGGAAGAGGTCGAGTAGGCTGAGGGCCAGGGGCGATACTTTAAGGGGGGTATGGAAAAGATATCATGAAATCAGTGGCGGCTCCTCCCCTAAGGCGGAGGAGCACCTCCCCACTACTCTCTGAGCAGTTAAAAAAGGCAAAATAAAATGATAATAACACAATGTTATTATAATTCTATTTTTCTGTACTTGCCCAGTTCTAGGTGTGGGGGCTGGGCACGCATGACAGTTTGGCTGGCTGTCTTGGGCCGGCCAAACAGTCATGCGCACTTTGCATGTTCTCCACCAGGCTGTATTGAACTGCTTGGTTGGAGAACATGCACAGGCTCATAGCCCCTGTCTGAGCGCTGAACCACAGAGCTCAGACTAATCAAGATGCTGCTGTCATGGTGACAGAAGCATCGTGATTGGCTTAGGAGAGCCTGCGTGCTTCCTGCTTCGGACCAGGAGTCAGAAGAAACGAGGAGAGGCAGCGCCGTACCCAAGTAAGTGATTTATATTTTTTTTACAGGGCTGCTTTTAGCTCCCAGTCCACCACTGCTGATGGTGAACTACAGATGGAAAAAAAGAATGCACAGGCACTAGCACAGGCAGACGTTGCAAATAGGCATGATACTGGCACACCACAATAATATAGAAATCTGACTGAAACTTAATCAGCTTTTGTAAGGAGGTTTAAAAATGTCCTTCTTACTCGCCAGCAATGAACTGCGGTCATTTTGCTATCGAAGTGATATATGCTGGCTTTTGGTACCCCTTTCATTTGCTCAGATGCATCTATTATTTTATGTACTGCAATCCAATGCAGCATAGTTCCTTTGCAAATATATGGGTAACTGGAATGGATTGATTCACAAAAAAGTAGCAAATCTGTACCCACAGATTTACATCTACATGTGGGTACAGATGTGCCACTTTTTGTGATCAAACATTCCCAGAAGTCCACCTTGAAAGCTGCATTTGGTGTGTTTCCAGGCATATTTTTGGGAATGTCATATGAGTATTCCTAAGGCATCCTACTCCTGCTGGGAGGAGTTCTTCATAGCTGGAAAGTTTAAATAGGGGGAAAGGAGCCCCCTGTGCAAGTACACACTTTCCTTTTCTATGGGGAAACCATCATTTCCCCAGCGGTGGCTCCTCTGAGAACCAGCTGAGGGAAATGGGAAAAAATAAAATGATAATAAAACCAATTTATCACAATTTTGTTTTTCTTTCCCCGCTAGAGTGATGTTTGACTGGCCGTCTTAGGCCGGCCAAACTGACATGTGCACTGAGGTTTATCCAACCCAGCTGTGTTGCACAGCATGGCTGGAGAAACAGCACAGACTTCCAGGCACTGTCTGAGCGGCAAACCAAGCCACTCAGACCAATCCTGGTGCTGCTTTTATGCTATTGAGAGCAGCGCAGAGATTGGGTGGGGAGCCTGTGTTGGTGTCCCAGGGGCTTCTGGGTTGCCATTAGGAGTGGGAGAGAAGAGGAGCACCGAGGCAGACGGCAGTGTTGGCGGCAAAACATGTACTTTAAAAAAAATCCTATTATCTCCCTAATCCCCCATGCTGTTCCTCCTCTCCCCTGCCCCCCACTTGAGTTTTGTGGCAGCCACCCTAATTTTCCAATAGAGAAAGCTCTGCCCCTGCTCCCCAACTAAGGTGCCGATTACGATCCGGTAAAAAAATTCCCCGTACGACTCGTATCCGGTCTTTTTACCGTACGAATCGTACAAGTGCCGTACACACTGCCAATTACGATTCGCATGGGAAAAAGTCCATACGAATCGCATTGGGAATTATTCCCCACATGTCCTCGGGTCGGAAAATGTGTCCGACACGTCCACGGACGATTCACCGTACAAATGTGAAAAGTGAAGTCCGACCGCGGAATCACGATCCATCCCGTGCGTCCGATGTTACAACCGTATGGAAAAAACACCGTCCGCACCGAACTCCCATAGCAACCATGGAGACATGTGCCCGCATACGCGCCGACTCCCCCAGCCCCCGTACGTACGTGTCGAACCCCCCCCAGCCCCCGTACGTACGTGTCGACCCCCCCAGCCCCCGTATGTACGCACCGACCCCCTGCCCCCGTGAGTACGCGCCGAACCCCCGTGTATGTACACCCGTGTACGTGTCGTACCCCCGTGTATGTACACCCGTGTACGTTTGAGTCGTACCCCCACCTGTGTATGGTGCTGGGGGGGTCGGCGCGTACGTACGGGGGCTGGGGGGGTTCGACACATACGTACGGGGGCTGGGGGGGTCGGCGCGTACATACGGGGGCTGGGGGGGGTCGGCGCGTACGTACGGGGGCTGGGGGGGGTCGGCGCGTACATACGGAGGCTGGGGGGGGGGGTACGGCGCGTACCGGGCCACCTACTCTGGTCGTTTCGCGCCGTACTTCGCTTTTCCGGCACTTTTTGGGTGCCGTGAAAATATCGCCGTGCGGACTGCTGTCGGTTCGAATCGTACTTCCTGGGTCGTGAAACGCTGCCTGAAAGCGTCCCGACGTCACGTCGCAGCATTCCCGGATCACATTCGTATGTATATTTTCGTCGGTCGGTGTTTTTTACGATTTGTACGGAAATAGTGTTTCCGTGCGAATCGTAATTCCATGTTTGTAAAGTTTTCCGACCGGGTACGAGTCGGACGGAGAAAACTCTCCGACCGACGGTTCGTACCCGGTTTTTACCGGATCGTAATCGGCACCTAAATGTGGGAGTGATTTAATTGCTTTCCCATCCTGGACGAGGATTTAGCTAGCCCTGTGCTGAAGTAAATCTAAGATATTCTCCAGGAAGGAAAGGGGACAGAACACAGCTTGAGAATGCCCATAAACATACGTGAGTGTGTTCCCAAATTTCAGATGAGGAAACCCCTCATCCCATCCCTTGAGTGTGAATAAACAAGTGTGGATTTCTCTGCAGTCGTGGTAGAGACATTTTGCACTTGTAAATTGGTTTAGGCCTTCTAGGAATCCCATTATTAATTGGATTGTAAACTTCCATTTACAACCTTATTTACTTTTATGAATAGGATCAATAGTGTGGCAAGTTGGTCATATAACAGACATTTAATACATATGTTCTGTTATGGTATGCCAAAATAATTTATAGAAAGTCTCCGCACTATGGAAATATGAAATAAAGAAGACCATGTAATGACTCTAGATGGAAGCCATGAGCTGTCTAGCAACGACTCAGATTAGGGTGGGAAAAACCTGGAGCCTGATATACAAAGGTAAACGTACACTTTTGTGTAAGTTTACGATTTTTTTTTATTCACAAACAAATTTTACTAGTATTATTCGTAAAGATACTACTAGTAAAATCTGTTTGTGAATAACGCAAATTCATAAACTTACACTAAAGTGTACGTTTACACCTTTGTGAATCAGGCCCCAAGAGCTTTGGGGTTTAAGTCGATCACATTATTTTCTTAGTAGTTCGGTCAAGGAGTTCCACCATTTTCCTTTCTATAGTTGTAGAGATCTGCTGCTGATAATTCCCTAGCCATAGATTAGGTCCTGAACCAAGGCTATAGCTGAGGATTTCACACCCCAAGGGGAAAAGGGAGTGGGGGGGGGGCACTTAGCACTCCAGCCCGTGCAGTGCTTAATGTGAGCTGGTGGTTTCCAGTGCTCCAAACCGGTACCTATTTGTCAGTACCTGCACTTATGACAGCTGCCACATGGTGGTGCTGTTTGTGTAATTTAGAGATTAGCAGAACAACAGTTGTCAAATCATACAAGATACATTAAAAACAACTACTACCTGCCGCCCAAACCACTCTCATAGATTTGGTGGCCTCGACAGTCTGGAATGTCAAACTTGTAGCAGTATCTTGGTTAGTAGTTGGGTAGGTACTGTCATTGGCAGCGCTGGCAGCGGCAGGGTGGTGCAAGCTCCGGTGACCTCCTGACAAGGGCCCTGGCATTTATTTCTTTACAAATTAAGCAGTGATCCTGTGCCATTTGCTTACTGGGAAAAGCTGGAGTGGTTCTGGATTCTTCACTGACATCATCTGAAGAATAGATGGCTGACATGGCAAGAAAAGAGATGATCAATTTCTGATTTCTACCTATCTTTAGTCAAAACGCCGATTAACCAGCAGACTGTAGTCCCAGCACCAGGCAAGATAAGTAAGGATATGCATTAATGCATGGGGTCTTTTGACTTTAACTGGTTTGGTAAAAAGAAGAGTGATCTTGCGATTGGGTGATAATCCCTGATAGCCAAGTACCAGGTATGCTCTGTAGAGTGGTGCCGTGCTGGGTCAGTGATGTGGTCTGTGGCGCCTGCTATCCTTTTGCTATTTAAGGCACTGAAACCGGCGGACAGGTGAAGATGAAGCATCTACATGTTTCACACTTAGCAAATCCCTTGCAGACTGTGGCCTGATTCGCAAAAGTAATTTAGACTTTCGAGTCAGTTTACACTTTTTGGCATTCACAAACTACAAGTGTAAGTTTCTTCTGCGAAAGAACCCGTGGTAAGTCCATCACTACAAATGGCCAACCACTGGTACTGCAACACCCTCCCATTGAAAACAATGGAGGTAGGCTCTTAAAATAAAAACCCACTGGGCATAATGTTAAATTATTTTGAATAGTTAAACATATTAATAAATATAAATTAATGATAAAGTTAATTAAGAACTATTGAAAGTGATTGATAGAATTCATTAAAACGAATATAATGATTTTAATAACATTTATTGTTACATTATTTTTTAAATTAAAAATAGATTATTTAAATATTTACGAATTAAATAATAAATATGGACTATTTAAAAAATATATATATTTATTTATATTTTAACTATTTTACATTATTAAATTTAATTGAACATTATTTCCTATGGGGTTTTATTCTAAGTCCCTACCTCCATTATTTTCTATGGGAGGGTGTTGCAGTAACAGTGGCTGGCCATGTGTACTGCAGAGCTTACTAGTGGTTTTTGTATTTTTATTAGTAACTTACACTCTCATCAAAAAGTAATAAACATACTCAAACGTGTAAGTTACGTCTGTGAATCAGGCCCTCAGTGTGTAGTGATCGATAACGTTTTGGCTAAGAACCTACTGCACAATTTATAACCTGATGCAGAAGCCAAATTATACTCCTAAAGAAATGGAGACATTTGCTCATTTAGGGCCTCATGTAGGTAGCCAACTACCGGTCGGTAACGGCCGATTTTCGGTAACTATACCGTTACCGACCGGTATTTTGGCTTGTGACATGTAGGGGCCTCATTTCTGTATTCGGTAATTTACCGAATCGGTAATTTTACCGATTCGGTAAATTCCGAACACAGAAATGAGATGTAGGGGGAGTGTGTGGGTGTTGTTTGGAGTCGGTATTTACCACCAACTAATAGTTGGTGGTAAATAAAGTATGGATGTGTAAACGCTTGTTATAGCGCTTAGAAGTGTGCAATGTGGCAGACATACATGCCCTTAGGGCATGTATGTGTGCCACATGTGCACACATGTCCGAATCAGGGGTGCAACAGGGTGTCAATGTGACACCCTGCCACCCTTGCATGTGCTCCCCCATTACCGAATTGGTATTTACCGATTCGGTAATGAGGCATACCTTCCCATCAATGGGAAGGTATGCCTCATTACCGAATCGGTAAATACCGATTCGGTAATTACCGACTCACTCCGATTCGGTAACATTTACCGAATTTTTACCTACATACACTTTACCGATTCTTAAATACCGAATCGGTATGATTCGGTATTTTAGAATCGGTAAAGTGTATGCCACCTACATGAGGCCCCAACTGACTTCTGCTCATTTCTTACCCACAACCATCAGATGAGGTTTCTCCTGGACTCTATGTATATGAAGGGCAGTAACTGCAGTCCATAATCCCCAGGCACAGTGAAAAGGAAATACACGTGCGGCTGTGATTGCTCACTTTGCTCTTGTATAACATAAATCAGGTTGTTCTGCAATAAACATTATTCCATACGATCTCGACTTGTGTGGCGTGTGTGCGGAGGGAGCAGTGATGTTTTACCGCTGTTTTTGTATTTACCTCTTCCTCTACTGTTCTAGCATAGGTTGGTGGGAAGCAGCCTTATTTAAGGTCAGCCAGCCTCACTCTGGGGCACAATTACTAGAAAATGTCAGAGTGCGGAGCTGCGCCAAATCTGGCAGCTCTGCGCTCCGACATTTTCAAAATGCACCGGTGTGCCGTATTTACTACAATACGGCACACTCCAGTGTTTTCCCTAGCACTGGTGCTAAAATTAGCTGTCTATCGCCAACGCAGGCACCCTTGCACCATAGTGCAAGGTTGGCTCAGTTGCTGAATGATTGTTTATGTCCAGGAAGGTGCCCCTTCTTGCACATAAACAATCAATAATGGCGATTTGTTACTTCTACGTGTGCTGCATTCTGCAAGACACATAGAAGTAGCAAATTGTCTTTATTCAATGATTGTTAATGTGCAGGAAAGGACACTTTCTTGCACATAAACAACCGTAAATTGATTTTTGCTTTTTCTTTGCTTTCTGCAGAATGCAGCACACACAGATTAAGCAAAAACGAGGAGAAATTAAAGTATTTCTTCTCGATGTGCCATTCTAATGCCTGCTCTTGCATGGTGTTAGTTTTTGGCGCTGCCTCAGATTTACACATCCTTGTAAATCTGGGGCAGCGTCCAAAAGCAATGGGTGATGCGGTGGAACACCCATTGCACGCCCCTATGCTTCAGGGGACTACGGCGGAAAGGGGCATATTTACAAGGTGGCGTTACGCCACACTAAGTGGCTTAGCGCCGCCTTGTAAACAGTGAAAATGGCGCTACGTCACAGCAGCATCAAAAAAGGGATAGGGGCATGTAAATATGCCCCTCTGTCCCTACATAATGCAGCATCAAAGAGTTTTTCCTGTTAATGAATCCCAAATACAGGAAAATTCCCTTCCCACCTAATGTGGGAAACTGGTTAAATTATTATTCAAAGTTTGCAAACACTAACTAAATGTGGGACAAACTTGAGGGCAGAATGGAACATCTCATTACTTATGTATTGTTTGGATCCAGAAGGTCATGAAGTCGACCATTTACCAATCTTTGACTGCAGAAGAAGCAAACGGACCAAATGGATATGAAGTAGGCACAAAGGGATGAGATATACATTGCTTACCCAAAGTACCTACAGTATTACACCAGTTACACTTTGGCAGGAAAGCACAAAAAAGGAAAATGTTCGTAGACCAAGGAAAGTAGCATCTACCTATACATTTGAAGGGACTGTCTGCAGTGGAAAGGATAAGGGATCCATCCATGCTGTGTACAGAGAGATGAAGGGTGGAATTATGGTCAAAGGAAGCCCTCATCCTGAGGGAGGTTACACAAATTACAGAGCACTGCAGGTAGTAGGAAAGAGAAAATATAACTCTGTGATAAGGGAGAAGTAGCAGGTCATGAGGGAGAGGTGCTGTTCGATCCAGGGGATAAACTGATCACAATAACAAAAGATAAGCATTAAAGAATAAAGGGGGAGTCACACTGTCCAAACCACGAGGATATGGTGGTGAACAAATCAAGGTGGTGTGCTACGTGTTCAGTGAATAGAAAACAATGGTAGGTAGACCTCGGGAAAGCTATACGTTTCAGTTATGGGGACTCCTAAACAGTTGGTTTCAACAAAGAGTTGTGGGCCTAACAATGGATCCAAATTTGAAACCTCCAATGATACTGAAAAGTAGGTTGTAGTTTTAAATGGCTGTAAAGGAAGTCAATCATAAAAACAACATTGGAGAACTCAGAGATCAGTTTCCTGGCATTTTTATTAAAAGGTTAGGGTACCTCATAGGATATGTCTAGAACAGAAGAAGAAAAAGAGATGCTCAGCCTAATGTATGCAAGGTCAAAGTATTTTTCAACTCTCACCCTAACTCCTGCATACCACCAGGTAAAACTGCACAAGGGATCCAAAACTCTCACAGCCTTCATAACTCGTTTCATAAGCATACAAATTTTTGCGGATCCTATTTGGGCTCTTTTCTGAAGTCTCAACTTTCCAACATGTGATGGAAAACATTTTATAAATGACAGATGGTGCCTAGGCCTAACAGGAAGGTGTTTAGGCTTACGAAGGAAGATCAAAGACTGACAAAAGTACTTGAAAGAATACAACTACGCAGCGTAACATTGAGAATAGCGAAATGCAAATTTAGAAAGAAGAAGATAAATTATCTGAGGTGCTGACTGACAGGAGAAGGAATAAGACAAAGAGAAGAACCGATGAGGACGATACAAGAAATGCAGGGTAAAAAAAGGAGAACTATTCAGTAATTTTTTGGGGATGGTAGAATTCTATAACAAATTCATTACCAATTTTGCAAGTGAAACCAATTAAATGAGGAGCCTACTGAAAAGGAGAACTGAGTTCAGGTGGGACATGTTACGCACGCAATGGGTTCGGCAGTTCATTGCCTTTGTGAAGTTCTCCTTTGATAAAAGACTCTACGCCAAGGGGTTTGAAAGACTAGGATTATTCCACACATAAAAGGTAGTAGTCCACCTCCAACTGTGAACACAGGGAATCACCGGCATCCTCGGCCATACACATTCAAAGTAATACATCATGCAGTGGTATCTCAGGTCAGGGTTCCAAGGACATAAGTTAGACCACTGACCCCAGAAACCACGCAGAACAATCACAGATATCAGCACAAATGGAATAGGCATAGTGTTAATACAGCCAGAAAACCAAAGACAAATCAATTTCTTTAATTTCAAGTGCTCTGAAAAATGCTAACTGCTGAGTAATAGATAGAGAATCTTTAGCCACATTTTGGGCAGTGAGAAGTCTAAAATCTTTTGTGTGGGAAAGAAAATTCACTAGAAGGACAGATCACAAACCTCTAAAAAAAGTGTTCACCAAACAGCCTAACAATGCTGTAACCAATTGCATTAGCCGTGGGGCTGTAGCATTGAAAAAATACGAATTTTACAATGAGTATGCGCCAGAGGCAAAAAACACTTTGCTGAAGCTTGTTAAATTGATGAGGAAAACTTATGTTTCCTCATCAATTTAACAAGCTTTCAGCAAAGTGTTTCTTTGCCTCTGGCACATACTCATTTTAAAATTCATATTTTTTGGATTCACTAGATGAGGATGAAGAAGATAAAGGGGTTGAATTGTGTATGGTGATAGATGGAATTGTAGGTAAAGATGAACGGAAAAATGAAATAATAAAGTAAGTGGTATTACAAGAGGTGAGAGATAATATGATGGGGAAAAAAGGTATTGTACCGTGAAAGATGAATTTTCTGAAAAAGGGGAATTAATATTTAGATGAACCAGATTGATCCCACCATGGACAGTGAGGGATAAAGTGAAAAGTTGGGCACATAAAGAAACATTGGAATTATAAAAACCAAGGGTTGACTATGTCAAGATTACTGGTGGCTGTGTTTAGACAAGACGGTGGAAAGAAAAGTAAGAGACTGTGTTGATTGCTTTATGAGCGATAAGGTATTTAGAGCAAGAGTTCAATCAATGGCAAGTTACAGGATAAACCATGGGACACTCTAGCACTGGACATAGCGTGGCCTTTACATAATGAGAGGGAGGGATAGTTCATTTTAGTTTTAATAGATATGTATTTCAAATGGCCAGAAGTAATGATAATAAATAATGTAGAAACAAAAAATGTGGTAACCCTTAGATGTAATCTTTAGGGGGGAAGAATTTTCACAAGCCATTATGATGGTGAACAATGTTCAACTGAAATCTAAAACAATTCATTTTTTTTACAGAACAGAGTAATTTGGCACATAAATGTACACTGTACTATCCTGGAACTAATGGAATGGTAGAGAGACTGAACATAGTGCTCAAGGAAGTGAGTCAGATTGCAAGATGAAACAAGAACAAATTAGAGAGATTAAATAATAAGGAAGGTGGTGAGGAATACACTTACAGCTCATATTACAATAGGGAGAACCCTGTTTGATTTTCAATGCTAATTCCCATCGGAAACTTTGCTCTCCAATACAGAAAAATGGCTGAACAGAATTTTACCAAATGTGGCAGAAAGTTAGAGCTGGTACTCCTGCTGGACCCAGTACGGCCTTCTCGAAAGGAACTGCAGTACTCCTGCAGGTACTGGTGTACAAGCTTCCAATCATGGTATTGTAGTTCTGTGCAAGCTTCCCAGAGTATGCGTGCACAGTACTGAGCTACCATGACATAGAAGCTTGTGTGTAGTGCAGGAGTACTGCAGTACCTGAAACAAATAAAAAAGAAAAGCAGAAGAAAATGTGGGTTGGATGTCTGTGGGTGATTGGGTGCCCTCAGGAGGATGGGTGCAGGGCCCTGCACCCAACCTCTTGCAGTGCACTGCTAAAGGTTGTGTGCAGTGGGTAGTTACCCACCCACGGTGGAGTTGGGCGCATAGTCTGGGCCTCTGGGTGGCTAAACCCCTTTGCTTGCTGGCATTTACCATGAGCAGGGGGGTCAGCATGGATGGCCTAGCGCTCGACCAGCCATGGACATCCGCAGGTACCCAACACACATTTTCCTCTCCAGCTGGGGAGTGGATGTATGCAGTGGGGTTGGTCAGCCACAGCAGAATTGGGCGCAGGGCCTGGCCAGAGTCAGTGAAGCTGCAGGGTCATTGGCTGTAGGCTGCCAGGAGGGAGGGGTTGGGTTTTTGCTCAAGTTTGAATATCAATATTGATTAAAGAAAACTTAGAGACTCATTAAAAAAATCCACCTGAATTGTGCCTTCCTTCTAAACACGCCTATGCACAATCCCAAGATCACAACCTGTGCCCACCACCCAACCGTCCATCCTTATTCACAGTGTTCCTCCTTCGACCTCAATCAAGATACTTTTATTAAAGCTTGGGCATCAATGGAGGCCAGATGTTCTTGTTCTCCCCTTGACTTCCTTCTTGCTCCTACTCAGTGTTGTGATACTTGTAGAGATCATCCTTACCCCACTATTCTCTTAGCTCCCTTTCCTGTTTATCCCTCCACTCCATTCCTTGACGTCTCCTTCCACAGTTTCCTTAGCCATTTCTTTGTTGATGACACGTTTCTCTATTCTTCTTTGCTTGATATTACGTGGCTATGTGGAGCCTAATGTCTACATCTGTTATGGCTAGGAGCCTCTATTGCACCTCACACTAAATGCCCATAATTGATCCATCTCTTAGAGCGCTCTCGCCAGACTCAATTGAAGCTTCCTTCTTGATCTGCTACCAGAGGGTTTATTTTGACAGTGGAAAGAGTCTTATAACTTTTACATCTTCCTGCTATCACCTCCTCTCCATTTACAACACCTGGCCCTACCTCCCCTTATAGTTAGCCCTTACTCTTACAAACACTGCACTGAAGTAACAGCCTGCACCTGGTACTCCCTCCTACACCTCCCACTTACATGTTAAATTCTTCCATTTAGCCACCTGCCGCCTAATTCAGAGCTGTTGGGTTGACAACCATTCCCCTTGTAGGCATAACTCAGAGAGGCTCCATGTCTGATATTTGCTTCAGCCCTATTTTAATAGTGATGGCCATCTCTCTCCATAACCTTGGCCTTCTGCCTTCAATCACTAATACTGCAGCATAACATAGACTGGTGGTGCCCAATGCAAAATGAGGGACCAGCCTCTAAGATATAATGTAGACTCTTGTGTCGTACACATAGAACGGTGTTTGGTCAAGCATAGGGACCTTAATTGCTGCGGAATACCCCTCATTGCTATAAACCCACTGAGATAGATTCAGTCGTTGATCCTTCTACCACTCTTCCACTACAGTGCCCTCACCATGGAGCTCCCAGAACATTGAGAATCTTCGAAATAGCGCCTAGCTCTGCCTCTGGTAGGGGCATATTTACAAGACAATGGCGCAGTGCGGTGCTGCAAGCAATTTTGCTGTGCCAAGCTGTGTCATTGTCTAAGTGCAGGAATGCACCATATTTACAAAAATAAGTCACATTCCAGTACTCACTCCTGCACAAATACAGCAGCACACATAGAAAGAGCAAAAAACACAAGGAGAAATAAGAGCATTTCTCATGATTGTGCCACCGTTACGCCTCCCCTGGGGAGCCGTAAGTTTTTGGATCTGCCTCAGATTTACGATTCATTGTAAATCTGGGGCAGTGTCGAAAAGCCATGTGTGTTGCTTGGAATGCTCACAGCAACACCCATTGCACGCCACTTGAAAGCAGAAAACTGCATTAAAGGGAATGATATTTACAAGGCTGTGTGAAGCCACGCAAAGTGGCTTAATGCTGCATTGTAAATATGGAGCAGGACACAGCGACACCGAAGCATCGCAAAAAGTGACATTCCGGTGGCGCACAGGACTTGTAAATGAGGCCCCAAGTGTGTCAAAACCTCGCTGTCCCTCAGCTACCCTTATGCAGAAAATACCATGATTGCTCCAGTGACTCCAACATGGCACGGCTCCGGGCATATACAACTAGGGGGCCATCTATAAGTGCCAGGAGAGCAGCAGAGCTCGGCTCAGGTGGTAAAGTCCACTTCATCTACAGCATCCAACATACTTGCTTTGGATGCTGTCTGTAAACATAAAGGTCAATGTTTGATGTTACTATGGAAGTCATCTCGCATTGCCTAACTCCTCATCCTCTGATGCGGAACCCTTGGATAATTTCCATTGTAGATGATCTGCATGTTTAATTAATGCAACTGCAATCTTTAAATAATGACGTCAACATGGATAACAGAATGTGATACCTCATCCGCAACTTCCTGCTTCTGGACTTTTTCCGACACTTTTTGCTGGTCCATGTCCAATTCATAAATGAATGAACATGCATGACAATGTGGTCAGTAGAGTTCCAGAACTTGGTGACGTTGTGGGTGGAAAATATAATACCAGAAGAATATAGAAAACAAGACAGAACCTCATCAGTAAGAAGAAACGGGTACCTGCAGTGATGGATGCCAGCCTGATGGAGTCCACGCCTTGCGCAAATGGCTCGTACGGGGAACTTTGCAACACGTTCATTCCTATAAGAAAATAACACAATCAGAAAATCATGGCTGGTTTGTAAGAACATACAGCAACTTCAGCATATGAAGAATAGTTCAATGAGATATGCAGGAAGACAACTGGCTAAACACCATACTGTTAGGGCTGCCATTTGCTACATTGCCCTGCATTTCGTACTGATGTGACAGTTGCAAAAATGGTGAATGGTTGTATTTCCCGCACCTAGGAACTTACCTTACTTATTGTTGGGATTTTGTAAAGTGCTACAAACCGTCATGCAACATCTGAATCGCATCACTTGAGGGTGGCTCATTTTTTCAAAATTCCTAAATCAGCCCAAGACTAGGGGGTGTGCGGAGTTCGCGTAATTTGCTTTCATGTGATTACGCACATTTTTACAAAATTACATGGGATTATGAGAAATGCAAATCTGTCATTACATTCTATGTATTTTAGTGAGAAATGTATCCTTGTGTCTATTTTTGACACAAGAACGTATTTTGCACTAAAACATAGTCCAAAAAACAAAAGTACGGCAAACAACAGCAACTCACATACTTTTCTTCCCATGCGTTGCTCATTAGCAGTAAGTGTCTACCGAGAATGGTTTGTAATTGTGCGTAATGGCGAAATATCAAGAATGTCACGCAACAAGCATGCCGCGAAATTTTGTGAATTACGCTGGCGTAATTTCCGTTTGGGCCACGTCTATTCAAAGCATGAGTATATCAATCTAAACTTGCCTAATTCCATAAAAAATGAGTTCATATTCATTCTAAAGGGGGAAGTGAGGTATGAGCTTACTGGGATCACGAAATAATGGGAAATAAGATGCGGTAGTATTTGTTTCTACACTGAATCCATTTTTTCTCATTTTGAGCTAGTTCTTCAGCCGGATATTACGACGGCTTTCAGCAAGCAAAATGACTGGGTACAAAACTTCAGCCCCGCGGTGTTTCCACACCACTTGTGAGTCAGTCACTCCTGCCCGAAGCTCATTCTGGAGTAATGCGTGGCTTGTGATGAGACCTCAAGCCAGCTTCACAAAGATATGTTCAATCCATCCCATGAGGCTGATAAGGTTTTTGCTTGTCTGTTTTTTGCTAGATGTTACCACCAACATAGCCTGTTAATACTCAGTTGTTATTGCCATTTTGGAACTGATAGTGCGTGATGGTGCTCTAAAATTTGTAGGGGTGCATCATAATCACGGGTAGTCAGCACCCACATATATTCTTGTGGTATTAACGTGTGATTATTAGAACGTGGTGTAATAATGATGTGATAATAAATGATAGAAATGTATTTGTACCATGCAAAGGGAAATGAAATAGCATTCATGACCAAAATTGTAATCTTTAGTATGCTGCAATTGATTAACGAAAGGTTTTTGTGTAATGAAATGCATTTTAGTTTAAATGTGCACCAAGATGAAGATTGCACAAAGAAATATTGTGAGATGCTTAACGTGTATTGATTGTAGATGCTGTAGTGCAAAGCGTTATTAACTCGAGTGTATAATTTGATGTGTAAAGGCCTAAATGAAATGTTCACGTTGGAATATGAAAGGCCTATTCGTTTATTCTTCCGTTGGCCAAACTGTGTAGGTCCAAAAATTTATTTTTCCCTGGTAGGCTCTCGCATTTAGAAGTAGTCAGCGAATTTCATATGTATGCAGGGATGTTCTGTTCTCACGTTTCAGTTGCAGGTGGTAGAAGCTGCCTTTGTTAGTTAGAACTAACGTCTTAGGAGTGAGGCATGGAGGAGATGTGCAACAATGTAAACAGGGAATCGATAATTGGGACCCGGTGTTCCTTCTCACCGAGGAGGCCTGGGAATCAAGGGCAACGGAATACACATGGAGAAGACGGTGGAAAACTAACTAGGAGAGGTGTCCGTTAGTGAGGTGATCTGTGGGCGTGTTCTACATTTTTGCATTTTGTATTAGGGAAAGCGCCCCCAGGGAGGAGAGGCAGAAGGAGAAAGAGAGAGGATCAGAGAGGTAAAGGGAGAAAGGATGAGTCAGGAGTTAGGGGATTGATTTTGGGAACAGCATCTTAGAATGAACTCTTTAGCTTTAGTCATCTGGATTCCATTGTGAATTCGCTTCTTAGGAAGTCTTTACAAGCTGACACTTTTTTTATTGATTTTGCCTGGGAAATGCTAGGTAGGGATGTCACCTTAGAGATAGTGTAGGGATAGTCTAATGTTTTTTTTCCCTTTCAGAGACAGATGAAGTCTGATTTAAATATTGGAGCAGTCCTTGCTTGTGTGTTATTTTTGGAATTGTTTATTCTCTTCATGATTCACCAAAGCCGATTAATCCGTAGATTTGGTTTTGTATTAGTTCCTATGTATTTCTACAACCTCGTCTTGAGGTGCTTGTATATCCAGTTGTTTTTGCCATTGTAATAAACCCCTAAACTGAAGTTGGAGTCTGTGGTCCTTGAGTTCTGATTACTATGGAAAGTTAAATTGTGATGCGTTGTTTCTTCCCTTTACACTTCTCAGCAGGTAAAAAGAGACATCGACCTGAGGTTCCATGTTAAATTTCTGCAGTGGAACCCGGCCTTATCATTACATAGTGACGAACTTACTCATCCAGGTCGGATTGGCCATTGATGCCATCAGCATTACCCTGGGGCCTGGAGCCACGATGGGCAGAGTTTTGAAGGCAGGTGTCCACTGCTAGTACCTGTGTGACCTTTCAGGATCCTAGAGGATAATTACAGAAGGCACAGACGGGGCTTTATGAGAAAGGGAGATGGGGAGAGAGTGATAGAGAGAAAGAGAGAGAACAGAGAGGGAGAAACGAGAGAGGTGAGGAGAGAGGTAGAGAATGGATGGATGGAAAGAGGGGCTAAAGAAAGAGAAGGAATAGAACAGGAGTGCCTCGAACGATTTTGCTAGGGCTGCTTTTGATTCCCAGTCGGACCTTAGACCTGATCCAAGGCCTGTATTCATGAATGTTGTAAATATCTCCCACGGTTATACCTTCACATCCTCAGCTTCTGCAAGAAACTGCCTTCTGTCTCTTCATTGAACTGCATATATTTTCTGTGCGTTCCAAATGCTCTTTCTGCATGGCGCACCAACACTCTTAGGGCCAGATTTATCATGGGCTTGCGTTGCTGTTGCATCGCGAATGGTGACGCAAGGCTACTCAAGCCCTTAAGTCAGATTTACTATGCCAAGCAGAGCCACCTTGCATGACTCTGCGTGGCATGGTCCATCTGTTGTAACGCGAGGCAGCGCAAATCACCGCCTTGCGTTACTCTGCGATGGGAAGGGGTTCAACGGGTGGAGCGCGGGTATTCCCACGCATCCACCCATTGTTTTTCGCGCATTTCCTGATTTACTAAAACTAGTAAACCTGGGAATGTGCCAAAATACTACAACTTCCCAGGTGAGGCATAACAAGGAGAAATATGTTTATTTGTCTTCCTCACTTCCTCTTTCGACATGTGCTGTATTCTGCAGCACACGTAGAACGAGTGAAATGCCTCTCATGATTGTTTTTGTGCAGGAAGTTGTGTTTTCCTGCACAAAAACAATCCTTCATGTATTGCAGGCGCCCTTGCACCATGGCACAAGGGTGTCTGCGTTGGCGCTTGGCAGCCACTAGTGTGCCAGTGCAGAGAAAGAGCAGGAATGTGCCATATGTTAGTAATTATGGTGCATTCCTACTCTCTTCATTTGACGCAGGGCAGCAAGTTGTCTTGCTCCATTGCAGTGCGTCAAATCTCAGTAAATCTGGGCCTGACTGTGCTAAAGAAGCCCATGTAAATAAATATATACAATTTCACGGATTTATCATGTTCTTATGGTTCTCCAGTGAAGCTGTCTGATCTTTGCACCATATGGATGACAAGGAAGCCTAGAATTCTGCCTCTGACTAGTTCCAGGATCTTAACCACAACCTTGACCTCACCATTGGTAATTACCACCAGTCCACCAGATCCCAATCTGTCCATTACTAATTATAGCAAATGCTTATGGGTCAGCATTGGCAATCCTGTTCCCCTTGAAGCCACACAAATCAAGGCATTGTAAATAGATGAATAAAAGGTCTTTTGACACAACAAAGCAGTCACACAACACTTTGAAACAAATGGAGTACAACTCATGACTTTTAGATCCTCTAGTCGAAGGATTGTGCCAACTTCATGAGTTTTCCAGTCCAGTGGCAGCTTAAAAATGCATCACAACTCTATTACTTCTCTGTGAAGAACTTGTCTTTTTAGCCAATCTAAAGTTGGAATTGAGAGATTCATACACTGAAAGCGCTGAGGATAAAATGTCCGATCACACAGGCCACCTTCAGCCCACTCTCTCCTCTCTTCTACTCTTACCTTGCTTTTATAGAACACAGCTATTCTCATGAAACTTGTCTTGTAAAGAGTTTGAAGTTATCTGACATACAACTGATCTAGTAATAATCGATTGCTAAATTCATTGCAGCCTATTCGTGTTGTAGTTCATATGAACCAGGCAAGAAGGACCTTGATATTGAAAAATTGTATGTTGGATCAAAAAAAAAAAAGGATTTCAAACCTGCCATTTTCAGCCAGGGCATTCATCACAAGCTCTAATTACCAGTAACAATTGTCTTGGAATCTTTCAAGTATGTTTCTACCTGATTAATTTACAGAATGTTTGCAGTATCAACCGTAGACCACATCCACGGGCTAAACGATGACGGCAGCATATGGGCACTGCTCACATTCAACCTGCTGGCCATTTTAGATGCTGTCAGTCATTCCTACTTTTTCCCTAGGCAACTGAGGGCTGAAGGGGCTTTTTCATAACTGGCTACTATAGTTGCTAACTGGGTAACTAGTACTACAGTTCTACATCAGACAGAGGAACACTACAGAAAATGCTGCATTTTGATAGGCTCCTAGACAACAGATATATAGCCAGTAGATTTATATCTAATACCTGAGATAAGCCTCATTCCAGTTTCAACCCACCTATCACTACACCTTCTTCCCATAAAGCTGCCTGTGAACATCACAGAATTCTATTAAATAACTAGAATGTTAACTAGCTCACAGAATATGGCTGCACTGGGAGACAGGCTGCTGGGAAAGACAACTTTAGAATCATCCACTTTCCTGTGCAAAAGGCAGAATATGTCATACGAATGCTGCTTATCACAGCTGCTACAAGTTCATAGAATAAATGAGTCAACAAAAATATTACTTTCCTTTTTGTTTATATTACATATTTAAATTGTTCAAAGTCTGTAAAAATGATGTAGTCCATGACAATTTTCACTTTTAAAATATAATGCTTATTTTTCTGTCTGATTTACAATGCTACTTATTTTAAAATATGTTTGAATAAACCTTGAATGTAGTTTTTATACAGAGAAAGCTTTATACCATAAATATATAGTTTTAAATGTGTATAATTTATTTTTATATAATTCACAATAAATATTATTTTTAAGCCAATCAGTAGCCGTGCAGGTAGATGAAATGACTGTCAAGAGAAAGTGGAAAAAACGAAAGAGAAAAAAATAAAATGTACAAACAGGAACTCATTTGTAGAATGTTATTACCCATTGGAGTGCAAATCTATTAATTTTAAATGTGCGACCTGTTTCTAAATTATTTGCAGCTTCTGAAAAATAAATCTATTTACCTACATTTAAATGAAACAAAAAAGAACCTCTGTGATACGAACCAAAAAGTAACTTTTAGAACTGTTCACTATAGGGCAGTCTACACCCAAACATTTTGCTTTCTCCCCTCCTGTTTTGTTGATTTTGTTTGATGGCCTAAGGACTCTATGCACTTTACCACTGCTAACCAGTGCTCAAGTGCTTTTGCTTATTCTTTAAAACATGGTAACATTGGCTTACACCTGATTGGCATATTTAATTTAGTTCTACGTCCCTAGCAAAGTGGATTCATATACCCAGTGTTGATATATTTAATGCTAGTAGTGGGTCTACAGCACCTTTTATTTCACCCATCTAAGTATCTACCTAAAATATGTCTCAGGCCTGCCATTGTAGCCTGTGTGTTGCTTTGAACTGCTAATTTGACCTGGCAAAATAAACCCCTCGCTCTGTCTAGAACTCCTTTAATACATATGTCACCCCTAAGGTAGGTTCTAAACAGCCCATTGGGTAGTGTGCAGTGTATTTAAAAGGTTGGACATGTATGTTTAAGTTTTTAATGTCCTTGTAGTGAAAGACTCCTAAAATCATTTTTTTCTACTGTCATGCCTAACTTTCTCATTGGATAATATTGGGCTACCTTATCACATTAATACGTGATAACTTTTGTTTGGGAGCAGGTAGAAGGGTCCTGTTTTATGTCTAAGTAGTTGTAATTTAAAATCCTCTTTAATGGTAAAGTCAGATTTTAAGTCACAGTTCTGAAAATGCCACACAGCAGGGGGATTGGGTGTTGGCAGGATGGACCATCTTGAGAGGATGGGAGAAGCAGAGCTGTGCATTGCTCTACTTGCACTTCATAGTCACTGTCATGAGGCACCAGGTGAACTGCCATGCTGTCAGAAGTTTGCCTTGTACCCTCAGAGGACTCCCTTGCTGCTTGCGACCTGCTTTTCTGCTTGTTCCTATGACTACCAGAGTGACTCCAAGGGATATATCTGGCTGACCTAATCAGAGCCTAAGGGACAGAAAAGGTTCCAACCATCTTAAACCCGTGCCTGGACCCAGCTTAAGTGAGTCCTGACCACCCAAGCGGTGCCCCTCCAGTCCTGGAACCTTGGAAGTGGTGCTAAATGTGCCCAGATAGCCCAAATCCAAAAACTGGGACTTAGAAAACATTCTGCCGTTAAGTGCTCTGAGAACCGAGAAGAGACTAGGACATACCTCCTTGCCGATTTGCTGAAGGTGCATTGCTGGTCAGCCTGAGCTCCTGCTACGTTCTTCTCCACAGCAGCAAATCCTGTGTAGCAACTCCTCGTGTGAGGGTTTCAAGCTTCCTGGAGGCCTGGTTGGTTATAGCCTGCAGCCTCGTCCCGCTGGAGATTTCCAACTTCAAAAAAAGAGACAAAGACCGAACGTAGAAATCTTCAATCTTCAATGCACCTTTGTTGTGCGGCTCCCCGTCAACGATGCCTCCTACTCGTACACAGCCAGATGTCTTGTCCCGAGGAATTTTACCGTCTCATACATTTTACTTAAAAATTCTTCTTAGTCTGAAGTTAAGCATAGACTGGGCTCAACCACTTTGTGTTACCAGAAAGACGCTCTATTGCGGTCATAACTTTCGACTTTCACCCAGCCAATCTCACTAGACTAGATGTAAAGTTTCACTTTAAACTTTAAAATATCATAATTCTGGTTCTACCGATTGGATTGTTGTTGTTTTGGTGTCAAATAATGTATTATTGTTTAAGTGCTGCATAAATAATTTACAAATTGCCTAAGTTAAACCTGACTGCTTTTGTGCCAAGCTACCACAGGGTTAAGCACACGTGAATTTAGTGACTTTTTGTGGTTCGCCTTGATAAGGATTGTGGCTGTGGCTTGAGTAGGGATTCATCCCCCTCAACCAACAACCACATTTCTTACAGTTACTATTTTAAAATCAGAGTGGTTTTAATCAGCAGAGATAGTGGAAGGAGCCGGTCGTTGGTGCAGAATGGAATGCGAGAGAGAGAAGGCTCGCATGCTTGCAGCTGTAGATTCAAAGCTGACTATGGTTCCTGTATGTGAAGAATTTCAATGGCCGCCCAACTTGCTCATCGTTGCTCCCGGCAACAGAGATAGTGGGTAGGCTGAGTAAACAGAAAGGGGATGCTTAACTTAAAGTGTCCTCATTTTAGCTATCTAGAACACTCGCCATACTTTCTATTACAACATATAACCCATCATTTTATCATTTACTGCAGTTTCATACTTTCCATTCAGGAGCTCTGATTCCAGCAACATTGTGTTCTGGTGTGTCTCACATTAGTCATGGATACAGCATGTTAGTGCTGTAGTAGTTCATTAGAACTCAGACTGTCTTATTTTTTCTCACATGGCTCAGGAAGATATTTGTGAATATATTTCAAGCTTGTTCTCATTTTAGCTTCTGGGACACCTTCTATAATTTCTATGAATAAATTATTAGACAAACCCATTATCTCTCAAACATGGTTTATGAAATAACAGCAGAGGATCAGCATTTTTCCTAAACTTTTACTAAAAATAATTTCACGTGCAGTGAGAGGTGTGAGGCAGGGAATGTACTGAAACCCTTTTGGTAGACATCTGCATATGAGTGGCAGATAACCTCCTAAAACTGAATGTCTCTAAAACAAAAGCTGGTGTATATGGGAACAACTCCTCCCTATAGGTGTCCAAATTCACAACCCAGTTAGTTTGTGTGTTCAGGAAACTCTTTTTCCTCTTGAAAAGCAACTAACATTGATCTTCGGGGGTCAACATGGTGGCCAAGTCCTGTGTCTAGCATTTTTTGGATTCTACCTGGAGTATTCATGTACCCTTTTTCCAAGTAAATGACTGTGGCCACCTCGATAATGATTACCTCAGAAATTAGTATGTTAATGGGATGTATTGGCCTGTTTAGGTTGATAGGAAGCATATGTAGAGTTCATCAACCCGCTAAATGGTGGGTAAAAAAGGCACAAGAATATCTTGATCGTTTCATAACTTGTCAATTTCTTAGGGCATAATACTGCAATGACCGCTGTGAGTCTGACCAAGAGGTTTCCTCAACAATTCGGATCTGGTATTTTCAGTTTAAGTTCCCAGCATCAAGAGGAATGGCATAGGGGCCAAACACTTTTAGTTACAGATGTAAATTTACAGAATATTTTGACGATAACCATTAATTCCAGTTGAGTTATCTGTTATCTGGGAAGGTTGCCAAGACCAGGCTATTCCTACAAGCATAAGCAGGCTTCAACTTATAGAATGTGTTCCAAGAAAACCAGTACTATAAAGACAGTCCCTTTCAGGGTCTGATTATGCTTACAAAGTTTATATAAATCCGCAAAACAGGACCAGCCCTGTGTGGATTTAAAATTGTATGGAGCCATGTCTGGGCCACCAATACACACATTTTATTGTTTTGCCAGCATATAATATACATGACATCTGTATTAGGACAGGTGAGCAAGATGGCAGCAGACACCCTGTGCGTTTGGATTATTGATTTGTTCCCCCTCTTTAGTTATGTGTTTGATGCTAGAGAGGTATCATCCAGCAGTAGTCGCATCTTTGGTGACACCAGCTCATGATTGGTGCATTCTTTAGGATATCTCAGAAATTTGTCATCTCTGGTTCACTAACAGAAGCAACTACTAGGAATTGTGGCAATACTCTTAGTGAAAGTGTGAAGAAAAGCAGTTTTCTCCTACTGTCAGTGAAGGGCACCAGACCCTTGAGAGGAAGCAGTTGCATTTTGGGGTCAGCTAAGGATAGGTGTTCCAGACATTCTAAAACCAACACAAAAGATAATATCCCAATGCAACTTTTGAGGCATTGCTCCATCCGACTTCCAAAATACTGCTGTATCCCCAAATGTTCGCTATATCCCATTGACCCAAGTAACTCCAAAACCATTTCTCCACATTTGTACCCTTCATTGAGAAGATGGTCGCCAGCCGATTTACTTCCAGTGCTTTCCGCTGCCTGGCCACATGCCTGACCTCTAACATTTTATCTTCCAATCCCCCTGCGTAGAGAGAACACCCCTCTGTTGTGTTGCCAATCAGTGTGCGTCTGCTTTTACTCGTGACTGTGCTGCATGTGTTCTCCTGGTTTAGGAAGCCCACCCAGTGCCCAGAAAACCAATCTGAACACCCGCCTGCTTTCAACAGCGTACCTTGACCCTGGCATGCCGACCGTGAGCTGCCAGAACCCAACTATGCACATGTAGGGTCTTCTCTCTGATGACAGCTTCTGCATCTGTCACGAATGTAAAGATCAAGACCACACAAACTCATAGGGCCCTGTCTATGTCCTAAACCAACACAGCATGCAGCACCTTGGTCACCACAGACAGCAGGAGCAAGCAGGTGTGGTGCACTTTACCTACTGCAGAAGAATCCAAAGTCTGCCCAGATTTTGGTGCAAAATACTTGAACTGTCATAATATCACTGAGCTTTGGAACTAAATGTGAATACACATCGTATCTCTTTTTTTAAAAAAAATCTAACAACTGTTGGAAAAGGCAGTTTCTGAGAGCTATTCATGTGTTAACTGTATCTAATTTTCTAAACCAGCATCACCCTCCAAGGGTTAGCCTACAATGATCATCCACACCTCTCCCTGAAAGCCAATCCGAAAAAAAAGGAGGTGCTCTACATTTCTGAGCTTGAAGTAGTCTCTGATTTCTGAGACTCCAGGGACAACAGGCAGTTCTTTCAAAGAATGACTCAGTCGCCCTTTAGTGAACCCAGTCACTGCAAACTGACCTCACATGTTTGCTGCACGCTGTCCCCCCATAGAAGCTCCTCAACTCTTCCACAGTGGCAGGTGAATCATGCGCATGTTGCGCCAGATCCTTCCACTTCTCGCGGAGCCCTCGAGGAGGCTGGTAGTCCAGGCCCTGATTCTTTCACTCCTGGACTCCCTCTACTTCGGTGCCCCAGGGCAGTGATTCTTAAACTCCAAGTCATGCAAAATGCAGCCGCATGACATACTGCTGTTAGGGACACACAGGCATGACCTCCACTGGTTACCTATGGTCCAAAGATTCAGATGTAATCCTTGTACAAGGTGCACAGATCCCTTCATGCAAGCACCCCTAACCCAATCTCACGCCAGCTGGTCATCCCCTACTCCCTCAAAAGACCTCTTAGATCCATCAGCTCTCATCAGCACTTTAGAAGAGCCAGGAGTGGAGGCCGGTCTCAACGCGGCCAAGCTGTGGAATGCCCTTTCTCTGGCCATTAGATCTATGAATAACAAGCTGAGTTTCCGAAAATCCCTCAAGACCTGGCTCTTTAGGACCTGATCTTTTCAGCTGTCGCGTCTGGTCTTGGTGTAGTGGTTCTCTTTCGGCCGCCAGCACTGGGATGCCTCTGGGTCGCCATGCGCTTTACAAATCCCTTAGCATAGCATAGCATAGCATAGGTGGTTTCAGGGAGTGCACCTACCTAGCAGCATGAGCGCCTTCATGGCATCTGGGCTGGGCGCATCCAGTGGAGGCTGCGCTGGTTCAAACCAGGACATGTGTTTATCATTGTTAACCTGACCCAAGAAGTCTTGGTGTAAGTAAATTAACAGCAGTATAAAAGTCTTTCTGCAGTTACAGTGCTCCTAATGTGCATTGTACAGTATCAATAGTTTAAACCAAAATAAAACTGCACTTTCACAGTCAAGTTCATAGAAATCTTGTTCTTCTTCTCAGAAGAGCAAAAAAGGTCAGAGGTAAATAAAAAGCACTTTGGCGGAATGATTCAAAGTTCTGCCCAGTGAATTTTCTAACAGCAGATCTTCCGCATGGATGAGTGACTAATGAATAACGAAAGTGACAGGGCTGTGAGTGTCCACAGGGGAACAGACAGATCCAATCCTCTGGAAGACAAAAGGCTTTGATTATTGTCCTTTTAATGTGTTTGCCTATCAGGGCCATTTATATCGATCGGATTGTTGAAACTAATTTTCAGATTCTTGTGCCTTGCATTGTGTTAGAATGTCCTCTGTGATTTCATGCTAGAAAACTCAATGCTTAATTTGTAAAAACAAAATGAGTGCCAGGGCCCTCATCAGGAGGCAGCCGCAGCTTGCGACACATGTTGCCCCTTCCAGCGCTGCAAATGAACCAACATAACGACTAGCCCTCACATTCCTACATGTGTGACAGTTCAGACTATTCCATGCCTCGTGCTATAAGAATGGCTTGGGCGGCAGGTATTAGTCATTTTCACTGTATATTGAACAAATAAACATCTGTTGTTGTCCTCATCTCTAAATTAGATATACAGAGTCATCATGTGGCAGACTGTCATAAGTTCCGGTGTTGAAAGTTAAGTGCCGGCGCCCAGCACCGGAAACCACCAGCTCAAATTAAGCACTGATAAAACTTCACATTTAGGTTAATAGTATTTAAGTCTATGATTTGTACAGAAATATGTACAAAGAATTATTATGGTCTGCAGCTTGGACCACGGATGGTCCGCCCAATTTTGGGGGCAGCGGCCTCCCCCGCTCTTACCTGCCATCTTGGGGCGGCAATAGCAAGCAACCGCCCGCTCCTCAATGCGTTTGCCCCACGGGGCGGCAAACGGAGAAAACCAATCAGCAACCCCCATCTGCACTCCCCCCCACTCGTCACTGCAGACGCCACGGTGCGGCCAGCGCAGGGACTGCCACGGGCATCCAGAGGGCTAGCTACGCCACTGGCTTGGTAGTTCTTCCCCTTCTAAGCGCAATAGGTCTGAGAGGAACTGTAAACTTTCAGGGCCTGATTCACAAAGGGTCTCTGGACTCGTCGCAGAGGCCCCACAGTGGTGGCAGGACCTCTGTACTGCAGTTAACTATTGTGGAGCCCCCTCCAGGAGTGCGCCTCCCGCCATGAGTGCGGGCCCTCCCGCCACGACTACGGGTCCACAGCCACGAGTGCGGAGACCCTTTGTGAATCGGCCCGCCAGTGTGGTTCAGAGTCTAATTTTAAGCAGTGCTTAATTTGGAAAACAATATAAGTGCCAGGGCTCCCATCATGAGACCACTGCAGCCGGTATCACACTTTGCCCGTGCCAGCTCAGCCTATGATAGTAACAACACAAGGATTAACCATAACACTCATACAAGTTTGACATTTCGGACTATTCCCGGGCCCCAAAGCAATAAGAATGGTTTGGGCGGCAGGTGATATTCATTCTTAATGTTTATTGAATGAATAATTTACCTGTTGGTAATTTCCAAATTAGCTAGACAGCGCTACCTTCTGGCAGCTGTCACAACGCCGGTGTTGAGAATTAAGTGCCGGTGCCGAGCACCGAAAACCAGTGGCTCAAATTAAGCACTGATTAAACTCAGCAGAATAAAACAGTAACTTCTTACATTCATGAGGATGCATACTTCTTTGCAGCTGGTCCAAACACAAGACTTCTGTTGCAGGAATAGACAAAACAATGATAAAGCAGACTTCTGCTTCTGGATGTATTTGCACCCGGCAAGGAAAGAACGAGACTTCTGCTTCTGGATGTCTTTGCACCCGGCAAGGATAGACCAAGAGGACCTAATTTACAGGATGAGTTTCAAAGTACTCTAGTGAGGCTCTGATATTGATCCATGGATGTAAGGTCCCATCTTCCTGAAGGAGAACTCATTGACGGGCTACAGCAGGGGTCTCCAGCCTTTTCTTTAGTGAGAGCTACTTCTGCTCAAGGGAGCTACTCCCAAGCTACTAGCAAATGTTATAACTGTACACTAGTAACAAGACATGTTAACAGTACACTACGGTCACTATAACGAGGATTATCAGCAATGACATATTCAGGTGAGGGCACACATAGAAGTGTCAGAAAGAAGTTTATCAGTATTAAATGCCTCCACTTGACTATTGAAGTGACATTCAAATCTTCACATGCCTAAGGCACAAAGGACATAACCACAGTAGTAAGTCTCCTTTACATAAATTGAATTACCATTTAACTATAAACTTTAAATATGTTTTGGAATTGCAACCTTTTGTCTTCCTCAGCATTCCAGTTTCTAAAAATACACATTTTTCTGTCAAATACCATTTTCCATTTTGGACAAACAAACTCAATTTTCCAGAGGGAAACCTTTTTTGATTTAAAAAAAAACGTAGTTTTAAAATGTATAGGAAATACACAGTCCCTATCATCAGTTTATCATCTTCATCGAGTACTCGTCTGTACAAATGCCTCACATGAACAGATTGCTTCGAATGCTCAGTAATTACAGTCCTATGCCATGGATGCTCACTATAGCACAAAGGATGCGTGTATTATACCAATAATACCCACCGTTATACCAGGGCCACAATTGTACCAAGGCTAGACACCATAAGGGGCGGAGTTCCCACCATTAATCAGCCATGGCCATTATTAGGCAAGGAGATGCCCCCATTCTGTCATGGATAGCTAAAGAGAGGTACGTCATGTTCTTAAAATGTCAATGATGTCTGCCACCATGCCACAAGTAAACAAAGAATGCCCAAAATAATCAAGGATGACAATGAACTGACATAACTGTGCCATAGATAAAACCCTTATGATGGAGGCAAGCATACACATTTGGCAGTCTTTGACACAAGCGTAAGCTTCTAGCACACAATAATGTTTATGAATGATGCACACATACATGAAGTTGAGGCTCTTAATTTTATCTGCTCTGGATCATACCCAGTGCTCCTCAACTCTTGGGCTTATCATGCACCCAACTTGCCACATTTTCACTTTGACTCCTGCAGTCCCACACTTTGGTGGGTGAGCACTGACTGGTGAGTCAGCACTGATTACTGCTCAGGCTACTGGTGCCACTCTTCTTATATGGGCCACTGTTCAAACATATAGTGCAACTGATTAAGCAGGGACAAAAACATGACCAATCTCCTTGTGACTTAGTTAGATAGAGATTGGATAAAGGTGGTCAAGTGGCAGACTCCATAAGCAACATAGTGTGTGTTTGATTGTTAGTATGAGTCCCTGCCATAGGTTTGGCTGGATAGCCCTCTAACGTTCTTGGGATGAGCAGTGCTGCCTTCTTTAATATGCACAGACTCTCTGAATGACATATTGGGCTTGACATCCCCTCTGAATGTTATTTTGAGGGTACTGGCGAACTACCAGTAACTCCTGAGCAACTCGTTGGAGACCCCTGAGCTGCAGCTTTAGGAAAATCCCTATCTTCATAGAGGACTGAGGAACTACTAAACATCATCTGGACTTGAACATAGACAAAAAAGGAGACTTGGTGGCTTCTTTTAGATTACATTCATAGGGTAGGGGGAGCATGTCCTCTAAAACTCCTGCTTAGTGCTTTCAACGATTGTGCCATCCCCGACAAAGCATTACAGGATGACATATGAAAATTCTACTGAAAGGGGATTTCCCACTTCTGCTGCTGGTGCACTTGTAGAAAAGACTCAGAAAAGAACTGATTCTGCTAAGTCGCATAAACCTGATTTGGCCACATCGTATGCATCAGAGTAAATTGCATAAAGTGTGCCCCCGGGAGGTGGGGCATCGCAGGAATGCCCAATACTTTGTTCATTTGTGCCCCCTTGTTGTCTATGCAATATCTCAAAAGGAATCTGCTGCCACAATGTACTGGATATACTGTATTGTTTTGCTGTTTCTAGTGTGGTCAGACAGGGCAAGGACGAAACCCACAACTGGGCACTTCTTTGGTCCATAATGACTGACCACCCACTTGGGTGTTGCTACACAGAGTAGTACCTCTTCTCCACTTGACACTCAGTGGTAACTGTGAACGAGCAGTTAAAGACTCTTTGGGGTGAGGAGTGTAAATACAGGTTAGTGAATTTGACTTATAACTCAAAGTGCACCGAATAATATCAATAAACAAATGTCCATTCAAATACTTGTTTTTTATTTGAAAAATAAGCATTTTATTTGTTAGACTGTGATGGTTTCCGACCATCTGACGGTCACGGCGACGGCGGCGACCAATCCAATATGGCCGCCGCCGACACTCCAGGAAGTGAAGTCAGCGGTCTAGCTGTCCCGGGGAGGCAGGTGGACGTGCCGGCTACAAAAATCCGGTGGGAGGTGAAAGCAGGCGGTGATATGGCGGAATCAAGGATCACAGAGGGAGAAGAGTGGAGCGCGAGGATTCCAGAGGCGGAAGAGTGGAGCGCGAGGATTCCAGAGGGAGAAGAGTGGAGCGCGAGCATCACGGAGGGAGAAGAGTGGAGCACGAGCATTGCGGAGGAGGAAGAGAAGAAGGACAACGACCGCTCGAAGAGCACTGCCCCCGGGACCACTGCTCTCCCTAACGGCGAGGAGACTGGGTCTCCCAACACCACGGCCCTGGAGGGTCATGGAAACAGGCAAGTGCCGGGTGGGTATTCCTCGTTTCTTAAGGGATTGTGGGGACGAATAAAGGGCACCCACGAGTGAGCACAAAACCTCCCCTATACACTAGGCACCTCTCCACAGGCAACAGGGCTCTGGTGACGGTCTGCACTACCCCACCCCTATTCTATAAAAGGACAAACAAATAGTCTAAGCTTGTTTTTTTCTTTATTTTCTTTTCTTTGGGTCCACGAGTGCCTGACTGAAGAAACCTGGGACCCCGAAGAAGCCCAAGTAGAAGAACCCGCAAGCTACAAGTCCTCTTACTGTGTCCCCTCACAAACCATTCTGTTTTCTTCAGCATATGTGGAGCTAACATATGCAGATATAGCAATAAAAGGAGGAAAGAATACCTTATCTCGTTGTCTCGAACATACTTACCCAGAAAGGAGGAAAGGGGTGGGGTGGGGTGGAAGCCCACCGCAAGGGTACCACAACAAAAGTGGTGTCAGAAGTGGGATCCACTGTCTGGGAAAAGACAGGACCCTGACATGGAGGCCATAATTACCCAACTAGCAGAAGGGCAACGCCATCTGCAGCTTGTTTTTGAGGAACAGACCAAACAGGCACAGCGGGAAAGAGAGGCTCTACAGACTGCCTTAAAGGACCAAGCAGCCCTCTTAACCGCAAACCAACAGGTTCAAGACACTGCGGTTTTACGCCTTACAGACGCTATAGCAAGCGCCCGGGTACATCCAAACGTACCGGGTTCAGTGCTCCAGAAATTCCAACAAGGGGATGACCCGGACTATTTTTTTGTAAACTTTGAAAGGGTTGCCTCCACAGCCGCGTGGCCACCAGAAAGATGGGGACAGTATATTGCACCTTTGCTATCAGGGGAGTTACAGACCGCCTATCAAGCTGCCAACCCGGCCGGGGTCACTAGTTACGCGGACATAAAAAAAGGCCATCCTTGAACGGTTGGGTTGTGACCAGGAATACTATCGGTCCCGATTCCGAAAGGAAAAATGGACTATAGGTGACAACCCAAGGGCCCGGTATTATCGCATAAGGGAATTAGGGAATCGGTGGTTGCAACCCGCCACCTCCTCCGTTGACGAGCTCACAGAAAAAGTGTATTTAGAGCAGTACTTAGAAGCACAACCCTATAACACCAGGGCATGGATCAAGCAACACCCCAATCTCTCTGTTATGGTAGCTGTGGACCTCGCTTGTGCATACCACCGTTCTCCTGAGTTCAAAGCCCCTACACACAGATCTCAAATAGGACCCCCATAGACACCAAGTAAAACAATTACCCCGTCCACAGAGCAAAGAGGTCATGTGTTCACCCGGCCCCAGCCAAAAACACCCCCTTCCGGTCCGGTCCCGCCTGGGCCACAGTGTTTTCACTGTGCCGAGTGGGGGCACATAGCCCAACACTGTCCTTCCCGCCCTTCCCCTCAAGAGCCTATGGAACTAGGGTATACTCGGGAACGTGTACTGGTGACAGGAAAAACTCCGGAAAGATATAGAAAGAAAATACACGTAAACGGAAAACCGGTTCTAGCTTTCTTAGACACCGGGTGTCACCATACGGTAATCGACAAGGCCCTAATACGCGACTCCCAATTAGTGGACGACGAGTGCATACAAGTAACCTGTGTCCATGGAGAGAAAAAGTTGTATCCGCTAGCCGAGGTTCTCTTAGATATAGAGGGGGAGTCCCTGTTGAGAAAAGTGGGGGTGGTAGCGGACCTCCCTGAATCTGTCTTGCTGGGAACAGACCTTCCTAGGTTCCACAAATAATTACAGACGCACACACCTTCCCCAACCCAAGTGACATGGTTACTTAACGCCCCTTTCCACAATAAATAAATACAGGGAGCGTCCCCAAAGGCACCGAAAACACGAAGGGAGAAAAGAGAACGGGCCAGGTATCTATCAGCTAAGCCTGTCTTATCCTCGCCTGTCTTTGCCTCCTCAGATATGCCTCAAGAAGCAGGACGAAGGTTCCGAGCAGCCCAAAGAGACGATACCACACTACAAAACGCTTGGGAGCAGGTCCAGGAAGAGCAACCGGATAAGGTAGGACCCTTCTTTTGTGTAAAAAAGGGACTTCTGTATGGGGTATCACAAGAAGGGGATAACCGAAAGGAACAATTGCTGGTTCCCCGTCTCTTCAGAGAACAGGTATTGGCCTTGGCCCACAGCCAGACCGGGTGTGGGCACTACGGTAAGAGCACACCTTACGGTATCTATTGCCTAGGTTCTATCGGCCTGGGGTCTACCAAGAAGTAGCCAGATACTGTGCAGCCTGCCCCCGTTGTCAGTTGGTTAATGTCCCTTCTATCCCCAAAGCCCCGCTCCAGTCCCTACCTATAATAGATGTGCCATTCAAAAGGGTAGGGATGGACCTAGTAGGACCCCTGATCCCGTCTGCTCTGGGACACCAGTACATTTTAGTTCTCGTAGATTACGCAACAAGATACCCAGAGGCTATACCTCTGTCTTCCATAACTACTACAGCGGTTGCCCATGCTTATTCCTGGGGATCAGGTACTTATCCTTCTGCCGAACTCCGAAAAAAAGCTCCTAGCCACCTGGCAAGGCCCCTACAAAATACTGAGTAAAGTAACCTTTTGCCAAGCCCAAACCTTCCTTTAAATACGTCACCCCTAGTGAAGCTCCTGGACAGCTCAGAAGGCAGGGTGCAGTGCATTTAAAAAGTAGACATGTAATTTTCAGTTTGACATGCCCTGGTAGAGAAAAATTCTTTCGTTTTTCACTACTGCAAGGCCTACCTCTCTCATAGCATAACATTGGAAGTACCTTATTATATTATTATAATAATCTATAATTTCCAAATGGGAACAGATAACCATGGCACTTTTAGAAAGTTGATATTTTCCTACCTTAGCCATTTAGTGTCTGTAGCCTGTTCCTGGGTGATTGGGTGTAGCTGACAAACAGGCTTTGTGTATTCCTACCAACAGCCACACACAATAGAGAGCTTAGGTGTGCCTGGGTGGGCCATCACTGGCAGGATGGGAGGGTAGACCTGGGCACAGCCCTACTTACACTTGAATAGGCTGTGTCCTTCCTCCACACAAAGGGCTGCATATCCCCTGTAGTTAGTCTGGAGCCAAGGCAGGGAAGGCCGGAAGGCTGTAAATTTCAAAGTGAAACCTCTAAAAGCTTTTCAAAGGCAGAACTGGGTACAAATAGTGGACCTCAGACACCAACTCCTCAGTACACTTCTGCACCTGTAGACCCCACTAGGTAGAGGGACGGCTGTGCTACTGAAAGGACTGCCTCTCTGCTGGACTGCTGCTCTGAAGGACTAATACCCTGCTGGCCTGCTGCACTCTTGCTAGGGGAGAAGGACTGGACTTGCATCTCTTGGAGTGATTCCAAGGGCTAGTTGGCTGGCCTCCTGATCAGAAGCCTCAGGGACATAACAGGCTTCCAACAACCTTGATCCCAAGCACCTGAACTCTGCCATATCCGAGCCCAGCCCTCCCAAGTGGCGCCACCTCAGTCCTGGACCCTGGAAGTGGGCCTAAAGGTGCTCTACCAAGGCTAGCTAGGGTCCCCATCGGAACCAACGCTAAGCGCTGCAAAGCCTCGCCGCACAGCTGCCAGCCTCTTTGGAACGGATGCGTAGCCCCGCAAAGCCTCGCTGCAGAGCTACCAGGTTCCTTGTAACCGATGCAAAGCGACACACAACCTTGCAAAGCCTCGCCACAGAGCTGCTAGTTTCATTGGACACGACGCAAAGCCCAGCTGCACAACTTCATTAGAACTGATACGGATGACACAATGTCTCATAAAGCAACGCCGCACAGAACGCACATCAGAATTTAAGGTACTGTGTTCAGCAGACTTAAGTGGGTCTCTGTAGGTGGTGCATGTGCCAGCACGGTCTGCCTGAACTTGTGACTTTTTCCCGGTCTGGCAAAACCAGATAACCACAGTTGGCGCTTTGTGCTTTTTGGCGCTATTTAACTTGCACATCTCTGGCACTATTGATTGGATTTTTGTCATTTTGGTGTTGTTTTATTTATTGAAGATTAAACTATTTTTCTGCATCTAGTGTGGGACTCTTTTGTGGTGTGTTTTTACTGTGTTACTATTTGCCTCTAAACTATGCCTGACTGCTCTGTGCCAAACTAACAGAGGGTTGAGCACAGGTTAATTTAGGGTTTGCTTGTGACATCACCCCGACAAGGAATGTGGTTCCTGCTTGAGTAGGGTCTTACTCCCCTCAACCAGCAACCCAATTTTTTACCATTTCTAACGCTATACATTCAAAGACATAATGACATTCATAAGCAACAACACAATCGCCTTGGGACTGGGGCTCTAGTGTTTATCTGGCAAAACCCTGTCCCAACCTCTTCCGTGAAATGTGGTTGGGGTTATTCCCCATTCACTGTTGGCTGAATGCTCATGAGTAGGCCTTACTCGTGAGTAGGCCTTACTCAAGAATCCCCTTCGACTCTTAGGAAATAGTCAAAAGTGTCTATGGTGCCACAGCACCATCAGCAGCGAGCTCCCCGGGGCCCGACAGGCCAGATTCAAGTCTTACCCACTCTAGTAGCACAGAAGCGTTCCGTGTTTCAGCAACTGCTCCAACTGTGGGCACTTGCAAGTTCTGGTCCCAGTCACACGGCAGGCACAGGCTTTCTCCCAAGCGACGCTGCTGGCCTCAACAGTGATCGGGGGTGTTTCAGCTTCCAACGGCACAGTAAGTTCAGTTTTCACCACACAGGCAAAGGGGGTTGATCTTAGTGCTCCTGACTTGATCCCAGCAATGGAGTGAAGTCCTCTCTGTGTCCTACGGCATCCACAGGGTCAGGGGGTATGTCTTGATGCACAATTTTGTCCTGCAGGTCGCAGCTTCAACTTTCCCAGGCAACGGTCCGAACTTGGCAAAACTCAGTACCGGCAGCCCCTTCTGGCATACAGCGTTGCAACGGCACCTGCCAGCAAGGCGTAGACCTCTGCTGTGAAGATACTGATACCTTAGTGGCCCCTCCTGGCATATAGGGTCGCTGCTAAGGCTCAAACAAGTCTTGGAGATTTGTCAGCATGGTCACTTCTACAGTGGTACCCTCTGGGATACAGTGCCATGGCAAGGAAGTACAGACTTGATGCTTCCCCCATGGCATTCATGCATGGCTCAGTCCACGGTTGCCCCCACCGGCATACAGGGGTCATCGAATCACTCCTGCACAAGGCAATGACCCGATCAGTGCTCGGCTGTCTTCTCACACCTCACATTGGAAGTCCTCTCTGTAGGGCTCCCCAATGGACTTTGCTCCCTTCAATGCTCTCCTTTCCCTCACAGGGCACATTAGTGTTGGCAAGCAAGCAGGCGCTCCAGGCTCTATGGTAGATGGCCTTGGCTTTTCTGGGTGATGTCCCCTCACCCAACAGGCACACTAGCGGCCTTGGCTCCCAATCCTGGTAACAGGGAGAAGGCCCACAACACAAGCCTAGGGAGTGACACGAGTTCAGATCTGGAAGTCATCCAAAGTGATTTGTGTATCAAAAGGTTAATCATGGGATCCCAGCCCAGCTCTTATCAGTGCTGTCTCATTCCTGAGATGTTTCCAGGTCTCTTCCTTGTGATCTATCACTGAATCAAAGAGCATCCTTTTAAAGTGTAGAGGGGGAGTCTCTCTCTCTCTCCCTTCCTCCAGTGTGTCCCTCGCAGCGCACAGGAATGCAACACTACACAAATCTGTCTTTGCGATTCCGCTAGTCCTCATGCCTTCACTAAACAGGCCTGAGCTTCTCACATTGAAACCCAGGATTATCCATGTACTGCACCATTGCAGTCACACCTGGTGTACATACACAGCACACATACTGTTCAGCACTGTCACCTCCATCTATTGTGCCAACCCATGCACACATACATCCAGCACACACAATTACTCTGTGTGCACAGCTCAGTACTGTACCCTTCCTGTATTTTTCCATTGTGTTTATTCGCAAGCACACACAATACCAGCACACACACTCACTATGCCTGCACTGCCCAACACTAGAACCACAAGACCAGACCTAGGACTGCGAGTTCTGTCAGTGATTCCCAGGTCCAATATTTTTGCAAGTTCTGCTTTAATGCACCCCTGAACCCAGTCAGACATTCTGCCTTTCACTGGCAGACAATCACCCGCTTCTTTGTCACACACACAGACAGTTAGCAACCTTGGAATCAGCGAGAAGAGGTTGGTAACCCATCTCAGCACTTCTCTACACTCTCTCCGCTGTTCAGGCATTACTCAGGGGCTAACTGAAGGGGTTAAATGAACCCCTTCCACCAATCCTTCATGTCACTATGTAGCAAGTCAGAAAGAGGCTCACTGTCTTCCTCAACATCCTGTACTACAGCCATGGCATCCAGTGTGTAGTCTCTACGGATGTAAGACTTCAGCCTGTTCATATGAAGCACCTTCTTGTATTCCCTTGTGACACCTGTGTCTGCCAAGTAGTTTACCTCAGATACTTTCTGAACTACTCTGTATGGCCCACAGCATTTCTCCTCCAAAGCCTTTGGACAAATAGGCTCTAGCACCAATACCACCTGGCCTTCCTGATACCCAGTCAGTGTAACTTTCTGGTTGTATCAGTTCTTCATCAGCGCTTGGCTGGTCTGAAGGGTTTCCTTTGCCTGACTCATGTATTGTACCATCAATTTCCTGAGGCCAATCTCAGAGTCCACCACATCCTCTGTGGAGACTCTAAGGACCATATGTATCAAGCAAAAGTGCGATCGCAAATGTCAAAATTCGCTGAATTTCAGCGTTTGCGATCGCAATTTTGCTTAGTGGTATGTATGAGGCAAATCTGCGTGCAAAAATAAGGAATCGCAAAATTTGCGAATCCTTATTTTGCGATTGCATTTAAGGAATCGCAAATTACCACCAACTTAAAGTTGGTGGTAATTTGCAATTTCCATGAAAAATGCACTTTTTTTGCATTTTTCAAAGTGCAATTTGAAGCACATACATGCCCTTAGGGCATGTATGTGTGCCACATGTGCACCCATGCTTATTTCAGGGATGCAACAGGGTGTCCTTTTGACACCCTTGCACCCTTGAAATTGCATTCTCAATTTGCGATTCTCTAATTGCTAATCGCAAATTGAGAATGTCTTCCCATTCGTTCCTATGGGCCTCTAGGCCCATAGGAATGAATGGGGAAGTATTCCTTAATTGCGAATCGCAATTTGAGATTCGCAATTAAGGAATATGTAGGATTTGCAAAATTTATTGCATATCCTACATACATAGAATTTTGCGATTCTCAAATAGCGATTCGCAAAAAATCGCTATTTGAGAATCGCAAATGAGGATTTTGATACAAATGGCCCTAGGTTCCTTACCACCCTTCTGTAACTAAGGTGAGTGGATCCCGCACTGGGTGTCCTTACAGAAATTCAAAAGGACTAAACACCACTCTTTTCTGTGGAATCTCTTGGTAGGCAAATAAAACCATGGCAGAAGAGGATACCACTTACTCCTGAGGTTCTCTGGCAGAGTTCCCATCATGCTCTTCATTGTTTTGTTAAACTGCTTCATCAAACCATTGGTTTGTGTGTGTTATGCTGAGGAGAATTAGTATATCACACCACCTTCCTCCCACATGTAAGAAGAGATGAAGTTGGTTTCCCTGTCAGAAATTATTGTCCTTGGAAATTTGAGTCTAGAAAAATCCATAGGAGAGCTCTTGCTACCACCTTTGAAGTCATGCTCCTTAGAGGTACAGATCAGAGTACATGGTGGTGTGATCCATCACAATCAAGGTATACATGTTGCCTGACTGTAAAGGGGAGTAAGATGGACCAACTATGTCTATTCCCAGCCACTCAAACGATATACCTACAACTGGTAGAGGCACTAACAGTGGCTTAGTCTTCCCTTCTGTCTTACCACTCATCTGGCAAGTTTCCATTTGTTTCTACAGCACCTCTCTGTGTCTCTGTTCATCCCTGGCCAGAAAAAGGGTGTAACCTATCCTGGCCTTTTCTAATTCCAAAGTGTCCTTCTAAGGGCACTTCATTGGTCAGTGACAACCGGAAGTTCCTGTACACTAATGGGACCCATAGCCACTTCCTAGAGTTCCTCGTTCAGGATTTACTGGTTCACTATAAAGTAGACCATCCTCCCAGCCAACATAGTGTTTCTAGATCATTCCTTTGCTAACCTGTTCCTGGGCTTCCTTCCGAAGTCCCTCAAGTGCAGGGCACTCCTCTTGTGCCTTCCTGGAGTCTTCCCTTTCCTGCAAACCTTGTCCTAGTCCCTGCAAGTAAGGGATGATCCCAGCTGCACTCTGAGGCTGATGTGCAGCCTGTGCTCTGGTTAACACATCTGACGTTGTCCAAGCCATAAAGGCTTCTGGTCCAGCACCAATCCAGGGGTAATCAAATCACTGCCCAAGAGGCATCCAACTCCTTACTTTCTCTTACCCCGACATCAGTCATGGTCATCTTGCTATTGAGCTCAATCTCAATTCTGCCTCATTGGTTTCAAGGTGACAATCTTTTTTAAAATGCTCCACCATGGGGCACTTAAAACAAGTCACTTCCTTTCTCATGAGTCTCGTTCCTGGACACACCATTATCATTCCCATGTTTCCTGGGCCATCCTCGAGTACCATGAGAATTACCTTGGCCCTTACCCTCCGGTTTGGAAGCAGTCTGTGGAGAGTTCTTCTCCCCTTTTGGCTTACAACTGTGCTGCTCGAGCCTTTTGTGAACCCAGTTAGCCAACCACTTATGAGCTAACACTGCAAGTTTGATTGGATCCCTCTCTGTCAGATAAAACAGGTATTGCTTAAGTGGAGTAGAGCACTCCTCCTTGAGTTGCTCTGTCATCATCAACTGGTTAAGGGACTGAAACTCCTTGGCCTCCATCCCTTTTACCCACTGATTCCAATCACACAATATACCATGAATCCAAGTCTCAAATGGAACACCATCTGCTTTCTTGCAGTCATGGAACCTCTGCAAGAATTGAGCTGGCTTCAGCCCAAACCGCCTAATGAAAGCTTCTACATTCGCTCATAGACCATCTGGTCTGCCACAGTCATCCTTCCAATTATGGCTGTCCCTTCCAATGGCATGCACCCCATTAAAGCAGTTGCCTTAGACACCTCGTTTAAGGCCTGTGCCTTAGAAGCAACTTCAAAGCTCACAAACCATTCTAAAATATCCTGACCTTCCACATACACATATACAAGATCTTTTGGAACCTTGGCCAATACCTGGCTTTACCTGGATGTACAGTCATTTTCCCTGATGGAGATGTTATTGCTGAAATCCTAAGTGTCTTTCTCTCAAGGGCTATATTTTTCCTTTCCAGCTCTCTTTGTTTTTCCTTTAGTTTCTCCTCCACTTCTTTCTGTTTCTCCGCTCTCTCTTTCAATTTCTCTTCCCGGGCCCATTCCTCCTGTCTCTCCCTCCTCCTCATCTCCTCTTGTTCCTAGTGAGCTCATCTTAGCTTCTCCCACTAAAAATCTTTGGCATTTTCATCATCCTCAGCCTTAGTTTTCTGAAGTGTCAACTGCAATATCAGTTTCTCTGGAAGACCCAACCGACCAAAATGATTTATTCCTGGAAGTGGTGACAGTGGTACTCTAGAATTTCGAGGTGGTGTACAACCTGAGGTATTCTAGAAACTAAAGGTGTGTGAGTGTCTTGATGCGACTATGGAAAATGCCTTAGGGGACATACTCTTTGTGTGTCTGGGATATATCTGTGCTCAGGTGATCCTGGAGCCTGTATCAACAGCGTTCTCCTTCTGGGTTCCTACTATGGCTCCCTTCCCAGATTCCACAACAGCTTCATTCCTTTCACCCAGTATCTCGAACTGGTCGCTAATGAAATTAGCAAGGACCTCTCTGTCCCTACTCTTGGGAATCCTCCACCCTCTGTCCCTACATACATCCTGCATCTGATCTATGGACAGGTGCTGAGGTCAATTCCTTACCCTGTGTTCTCCATTGCCTATGAGTGTCACCTGAAGAAAATAAAAACTCAACATCTTGCAGTACTGGCACAGGTTGGAAATGGCAAATACCATGTATGTATCATTGGTTCCTAAACGCTAGGCATCCCTCTGCTTGGTGCCAATTGTCAGAACCCCTTTCAGAGTGCCACGGAGCACACAGGGGCTACTGGGCCCATTTGTGGCGGTTGAGGCCTTTTACTTCTGACCATGGATCCTGAGCGAACTGGGCCAAGTACCCCTTGTGAGAAAGTGCAATCTTTCTTGCATGGTATGCCCCCACTTTTTGCTGAATGTACTTTGACTGAGTGTGCCCTGGGCTCCTGCCCATCAGGTACCTAGGGCCTGTGTTCCTTCCCTAAAATTGTGCTGAAACCTAAACCCAAATTGGCAAACTCTGGCCACATGTCAGCCCCTAGTAAATGGTACACTAGGTACCCAGGGCCTTGTGACCAGGGAAGGCCCCTAAGGGCTGCAGCACTTATTGTGCCACCCTTAGAGGCCCTGCACCCTGACACACACACACTGCCCTTGCAGGCTGAGTGTCTGGATACAGAACAAAACAGAGAGTCAACATGGCACACATCCCTGTGTGCCATGCCCACAACACACACTGCCCTGGCATACACCAGCCACCCCTCTAGCTGGGTGCACTATGCCAGTGGTGTGGGTACAGGTGCATGAGCCCTGTGCCCCTACAGTAACCAGGTCCGTTCCTGGGCACTGTAAGTGCAGTGCTGCCAATTAAGAGTATATGGTGCGGGGAGATCGTCAACACGAACTCCACAGCACCCTGATGGCTCCACAGAAGACTGAGAAGTTTGGTATCAAACTTCTCAGCACACTAAACCCGCACTGATGCCAGTGTGGGATTTAATGTACAATGCATGACAGAGGGCATCTTACAGATGCCCCTGAACCTAACCTACAATCCACGTCTTGTCTGAGACCTGCCGTGCAGCTGCTCACAAGAGAAAGACACCAACTGCTTTGGCCCCAGCCCTACCGGCCTGTCGACCCTTGAACCTGCTCCTGCTAAACCCCGGCATCTCCAGTGGCCAGCAACCTCACAAACCCCGGAGGACCTGGCTACCTTGTGACTCTAAGCAACTGGGATTCCCACGAGCAGTTGTACTGCTCAAAGCAATTAACTGACCCCTGGCATCAGCCAGGAACTGCGAACCCTGCACACTCTGCACCTGCCAAGCCTGGTCTGTGCTGGAGTGGACAAAGACCCAGAGGATGTCCCCCTGGTGACTGTGACCCCGAATCCATTACCCAAGGAACCACCTCGACGCTCCTGACGACGCCTGCAGCCTCAAAACCAGGGACCCCTCCAAACGCGACCAGCAGAGGGTAAGATTTCCCGACACCAAACAGCACCCCTGCACCCGGCGCCCTGCGGCCCCCTGTGCCCAACTCCTGAGTGCCTACCTATCCTCCAACTTCCCAACTTACCTCTCGAAGTGGTGGTCACACCTGAAGAATCTTCGTCCCCTTTGTTCATTTTTGAGCTTCTCCATTGCAATCCATTGAGCGCCCGACGGCTCAAAGGCACCCTGCACCCAGCCGCCCGAGTGCCCCTGGCAGTGCAATCTCTACTCTACTTCCCCATTTGCCCTGAGCAAGTGACCAGGAGCCCAGCTCCCACAGCCGCGTGGCCTGCTAGCCAGCAGCCACCAACCAAGGGCCCCCTGCCTCCCATAGGATAACATTGGGCCTAACTCACTCTGCACCCGGCTGTCCCTGTGCTGCTGAGGGTGTAACAACTGTACTGACCTGACTCTGGGAGACCCCTGAGTCTATGCCCAGAACCTTAACTCTGCCAGTCGAGTACTTACCCAAAAGCCGATAACTCTCTTTTCTTCCAGAGGGTAACATTGACTGGTTTCACTTGGAAATTCTTCTAAGTGTGGAGTTTCTAAACTTTAAAATATTCACCTAAAATCAACTGAATAACGAAAACAAAAATACTCACCTGCTATCAGGGGAGATGCCAGTGCTGGATCTTGGTGCCCAGCACTGACCCTGAAAAGTAATTACAACCATACTTACCGCTAACCCAATTTTCTTCCATAGGAAACCATTGACTATTTTTCTGTGAAATTTCTTGTCGATTTTTGCAAACTACAAATATTCTTTAAAAATCGCACCAACAGTGAAAACGTTATTACTTACCTGTTTTAGAAAGATGACCCAGTGCTGAACCTAGGAGCCCAGCACTGGATTAGAAAAGTAACGAGAACGTACTTTACCTATAATTTGAATTTCCTTCCATAGGATAACATTGCCTGGTTTTTGCTGAAAATGTTTCTAAGTGTCGATTTTGCAAACTTACAAATATTCGTTAAAAATCACCTGTATAACCAAAACACAGTCTTTCAACTGTTTACAGGAGATGCCCTAGTGCTGGATCCAGGATCCAACACTGAGTTAGAAAAAGTAACAATAACCCCACTTACCTTCTAAGTGAATTTCCTCCCATAGGATAACATTGGTGATTCTATGAGAAAAAGTTTGTGTCAACTTATAAAATACCAAAATATTGCTTAAAAATCACTACTGTAACCAAAAACTCAACTGTTTACAGGAAATGTCCCAGGACTGAATCCAGGATCCAGTCCTGTGGTTAGAAAAGTAATCCTTAAAGTAACTAATTGCATTTAACTAGAAATTCCCATTGAGCTCAATGTATTATTGTGTTTGAAATTGTGTTGCCTACTGCAACAACTGTGTCTATTGCATTCAAAAGCCTATTGCATATTGAGAGTATTTATCTAAAGCTTCTCATTCAGAGATAGTATATTTTGAAATCTATTGTTGGTTCTAAAAATTAAACAACCATATATTTTTATACAAAACCATTGGCCTGGAGTTCAGTTCTTGAGTGCGTGAATTCATTTGCTGACTGAGTGTGTGCAACAAATGCTTTACACTGTCCTCTGATACTGCCTTACTGCTCGACCAAGCTACCACTTTAGAGTAAGGTTATATCTAACTTTAGCCTCTGCCAAACCTCTGGGGACTGTGGACTCTTTGCACACTGTAGCTATTTGGGAACAGTATATACAGAGCCACTTTCTTACACCCCTTCTGCACTTGACTCTCAGTGGCAGCTGTGTATGAGCAGGCAAAGGTTCCCTTAGGAGGAGGGGGGTGGGGGAAGTGTAGCTACAGTTTAGTGAACATGACTAATTAACTCATACTTGGAGCGCGATTCACAAAGAGCTCTGCAGGCGTGGCGAAGTCGCCACACTAGTGGCAGAATCTCCGCACTGCAGTTTCTCATTGCAGAGATTCTTCCAAAAGTATGGAGCCTCTGCCATGACTGTGGAGGCTCTTTGTGAATTGGGCCCTTTTGTTTTAGATGCAAAAAAAGTATTTTATTTTTAACTTGACATATTCAAAGAAATAACATTCGTAAGCAACAGCACAATCCCCTTAAGGTTGGAGCTGTAGTGTTTATCTGCCTGTCCCACCCTCTTCCTTGTAATGTGGTTGGGGTTATTCCCCATTCACAGGTATCCACATTCAGGGAATGCTCACTAGTAGGCCTTACTCAAAATCCCCTTTGAATCTTAAGTAATAGTCAAAAGTGTCTAAGTTGCTGCAGCACCTACAGCAGTGAGTCCACTGGGGCTCGACCGGCCCCTTTCAGGTCTTACCTTCTTCAACAGTACAGAAGCTTTCACCGTTCAGTGGGTGCCCTGATAGCGGACACTTGCAAGCACTGTTCCCAGTAAGGTGCGCGCCTGGGCGCCCGCGCACCTCTGTTCTCCCGAGCGCGCAGTGCTGTGTGTGAAGCGCACACACAGCACATCCCGGAACAGTCACTCAAAGCCGACCTCACACTGGAGGAACGCAGGCTCATGGAGCGTACATAAATAGTTACCGTGACCTGACGTATAAGTCACATAACGTGTGTCGTTGCTAGGGACGCCGATTGATTCTTCCTCTAATCGGAGTTAGACTCTCATCACACCGATGTAAGGGACCCTTCCTTCCACGGATAGCGTGTCATGCACTTCTGGGTGTGCAGTTGCAGTCACTTCCGGGGCGGCTCTTTTTTTCCTCCTCACCAATCGCAGGAGTTATGAGGCAGCAAAGCTTCACGTTCCTTCCGGAAGAGTTCCTGTAACTTGTCAGTGCGGGCTAGTTATCTGAATGTATCACCCAGCCATATCTGGATTAGATGAAAATGCAGAGGGTATCTGAGTGCTAAAAAACTCTTAAAGGAAGCAAGATGGGAGATCTCTGCCTGATTGGGTAATGCCGGCACATGTTTGCATCTTGACTTACTTGACTTGGGGAGAGGATATGGTCCGTCGGCTAGACAGCCGACTTTGGTGCTGGAAATCAGGGTTCGAGCCACTGGGTCCCATATCCTGTGATTCTGGGCAAATCGCTTAATCTCCCCGTGCCTGAATGTGTAATGTAAATACGGTGCTCGTGTAAAATGCTCCAATACCTTCGGTTCGAGTTCGCGCTAAATAAATATGCAACTTAAAAATCTGGTCATGCACGAGCCGAAGAGGGTAATGTAACCGCTGAACTAGTAAAACTCTTCTTTTCGCTCTTAAGCACTAATCAACTGAATGTAATACGATATGATGTTTATTTCTTACGTTTTCTGATTTTATATAGCGCTTATTAGGCCTGGGATCATTAGAGCATTGTAAAATAGATTCAACACAAACGTAGAGTGAAGAGCAGTCAATATCAACCAATACTGTATCATGTAACGTTCATCAATAAATAGAGCAGGGGAAGGATGATGTGCTTCCGAAGGTGGTATGAAAGTATGGAAAGTTATCAAAAGTGGCAAGAGAGTTTTGTGGTCCCTTTGAAGGCCACGTACAATGAGGTCATGCGGATGGTCTGGGGAGGAAGTTCCAGAATCTTAAGGCACTTCCATAAAAGGATTGGGACATATAAAATTCTCTCTTGAAGGTGGGGAGGAGGGGAGGGAGGGGGGGCTCCAGAAGTAGGGACTGAGCACTTTTAGAGCATTGATTAGCACCTGACATTTTTAGATCCTCAGTTAGATGTAAGGGCGAAGAGGAGTGTAGAGCTTTGTGCGTGATGCAGGCTGTTTTAAATTGGTATCTTGCCTCTGTAGAAAGCCATTGAAGGGAACGTAGAATAGGGGTGATGTAATCACATTTCTGGGGTTCTGAAACAAAGCGTGTCGCTGCATGAAGAACTAGTCTGAGCGGTTCTAGATGGAATGTTTACCTTTGTTTAGTTTTCTTGATATTTATGGTGTATTTTTTGATGCTCCGACATCACAAACATTACTTTTTGCTGTGTTTCAATTCAGATATTATTTTCAGTAAAATATGTTTTTTTATAGGAGTATAAGAGTATATGGGTTCCATTGAACCCCCACTGACACAACCCTTGTACGTCAAATTTCGCCTTGGTACTTTACCATTATGCACCTACACTGTCAACTCGAGAACGCATGGCAGTGAACTAAATCTGACCTGCCATTTTTGTCCTCAGGTGAAAGAATGTATTAATTGCATATTATTTTTCTCTCAGCGATATTCAAATAATAGAAAGAAGTGGATACTTCCACTTTGTCGGAGTATGGAGATCTAGAATTATAAGGTTGTCTCCAGTGTTTTTAGATCGGACACAACACCCTTGTCTGTGTTTGCTTTGTCCCATTTTCCAATGGGGGTATGGAGAATCAGACAGAGTAGTATTGGGCACTGAGATCCCTACTGTACTGTGTAATGCTGTTAGTACCTCACGTGGTGCTACTGGAACTCAAGATTATAAGTCAGTGGCTAAGGACATACTGAGAAACACTATGCTTCCCTGATCACAGCGTCCGTCATGGGCTGCATTTAAAAACATAAATTCTTTCGAAAGGTATTGGAGCGATTTACATGATTTATTTAATTATGTGTATTCATAGGGAGATTAATTGATTTGCAGAGAATCACAGGATGTTAATCTAACCCGAGACTCAAAACCCATCTCCTAAATCGGCAGCTCAAGCATTAAGCCACAACCTCTACCACAAGAGCAGAAGCATTTTCAATATTATATACAACTTTATGCCACAAACAATCGTTGACAACGTTAATAGTCCTGGCTTTTTGTAGGTGTAATGTTACTTGTATTAAATATCTGGATGCAATGACAGAAGAAGCAAAATATCAGTCGGGTGGAACACTATGCGAAGCACAGATTTTTAGCTCAATTGCTTTTAAGCCACGCCCTTAATTGCATCAGTCATGCCCCTTTGAGAGACACCCAGTTTTTTTCATCCCACTTAAAGCCCTGGTCTACAAGCGCGGTTGGGTTGTTGGCGCACATAGCCTTGGCTGCAGCGCACAGAGACCTTACTCTGCCGCACACAGAGGAAAAAATTAGAGGGAACATTGCTTGCAATTCCTATTTGGAGGCGTTTGGGGGAGTCTGGTGAGCAGATTGATCTTCGTGCTCCCGACCAGATCCCAGCGACAGGGTGAAGTATACACTCAGCATCCTACCGAGTGCCTGGGGTGAGTCAGGGGGCAGGTCTCGATGCACAGTTTTGTCCCTTAGGTCACAGCTTCAATTTTACAGGGAGACAGACTGAACTTGGCAAAACTTAGTACTGGCAGCCTCTCTTGGCATGCGGGTATGTTGCTGTATCTGCTGGCAAGGCGTAGACCTCTTGTATGCAATCTGTAGTGGCCACTCTTGGCACATTTGTTTGCCGCTAAGGCTCACACTAGTCTTGGCACAGTCACTTGTACAGTGGGCCCCTTTGGCATATGGGGTCACCGCAACAAGGCGGTACGAGCTTGACGCTTCCCACACGGCATTGATGTATGACTCAGTGATTAGTGCCATTTCCTGGCATGGGGGTAGCCAAATCACTCCTGCACATGGACAACAACTTGATCAGTGCACAGCTGCCTCCTCACACCTCACACCAGGAGTCCTCTTTATAGGGCTCCCCACTGGACCTTGCTCCATCCATTCATGTCCTCTTCCGCACAGGGCACACTGGTCTTGGAAAGCAGGAAGATGCTGGTGCAACAGGCTCATGGGCAGGTGGTCTTGCCTTCCCTACGTGATGTCCCCTCACCCAGCAGAGAGGGTAGCAGGGCTTGGCCTCCAGTCCTGGTCACAAGTAGAAGTCTTGCAGAGCTGCTCCTCCTTACACAAGCTGTCTGGATGCAGATGACACATTTTGAGGTCTCAACCTCCCCTTCTTATTGTGCATTTCCACACACCAAATATGATTTAGTGTCTGGGTCTTTGATGTTTTATGTTGAGGGTTCTGCTTCTTTTTAAGGGTACACTTTTCTATCTCTTCTTACTTTTGAAACGTTGTCTGTCGTAGCAGGAGAGACTCCAAAGCTGATAGTCTCAAACTACAGGCCATGAGCGTGACTATAGTTCACACCTGGATGTCAACCACTGGTATATGTGCATCAAAAGTCTAATCTGGGGCTGCCAGCCCTATATGATTCCCTGATCAGCCACATCTCCTTCCTGAGATGTTTCCAGGCCCCTTCCTTGAGCTCTATCACTGAATCAAAGAGCATCCTTTTGAAGTGTACAAGGGAGTCTCTCTCTCTCTCTCTCTCTCTCTCTCTCTCTCTCTCTCTCTCTCTCTCTCTCTCTCTCTCCCTTCCTCCCTCCAGTGTGTCCCACCCAGTTCACAGGAATGCAGCAATATGGAAATCTGTCAGATTCTTCTACTCCTCATGTCTTCACAAGGCAGCCCAAAATGGAACCCAGGGTTCCCCTTGTAATGTACCATTGCAGGCACACTTGCACCCAGTGTACATACACAGAACACATACAGTTGAGTACTGTCATCTCCGTATATTGTAGCACCCTAGGTGCACATGCATCTAGCACACACAATCACTCTGTCTGCACTGCTCAGTACTGCATCCTTCCTGTATTGTGTCATACTGTGTTATTTGCAAGCACACACACTGCCAGCACACACACTCACTATGCGCGCAATGCACAACACTTCACACTTCATGTATTGTACCCCTCGCAAGCACGCATACACCCAGCACATACTTTCATTGCGCACACACTGCACAGTGCCACATCCCTCGTGTAATGTATTCCTCGCAGGTATACATACACTCAGTACATGCACTAACCTGGCATGTACTGAAGAGCACTGTTCTATCCTTCTCAGGGACACATAGATCCAGTGCAGAGACACCACTCCTGCGCTGCGCAGCACCCTACATCTAACTGATGTAGGCCAAGTGTGAGTTTACCACACATCAGCCGAACTCTTAAAAAGGTGAGTGAGCCTTAAGGCGTTACCCCAGTGACTGAGGGTAACAAGCATTGGCAACGCCAATAGATCTCACATATGTGAGTTATATTGTCTTTGCCAATGTCTTTTAGCCATGTTATACAGCAGCGTGGCTGCTGTGCAGCATGGATGAAAGGTAGTAAAAAAGCGCTATGGTGCTGCCAATTCTGATTGTGTCAGTGCTTTTATTCTCAGCCGGAATTGGTGGGATGAGGAACACAATGCAGGTGTAGGGCAGGGCAAGCAACACAACATAGGAGGGGGTTGGGGCAAGCAACACAATGCGGGAAGGGGAGGGTCCAAGCAAGGGAGGATAAGAGGAGGGACGGCCTGCAAACACATGCACTATGGAGTGCTGCAAATAAAAGAAAAAAAGTAGCTTTGAAAGTATGATGACTGGGAGGACACTAGGTAATGAAGAGCTACTTGGGCCATGCTACAGGGGCGAGACAAATACATGAAGAGGAATTGAATCAATAGAGAAGCAAGGAAAAGACAGTGACAATTAAGCCAACCAATGGTAAGCAATGGATGGGCTCTAAGCTCCATGGGCTGCCCCACTCAAGACCTAATAATTCGTAGGTGAAACATTCTGTACTGGAAACACTGTCACTGATGACTTGAAAGGGGTGGTCACCCTAATACTACACATTAACCATATTAAAGTCCAGAGGAGCATAATGTCCCCCCTCCCAGGACCTACTTAGTGGAGGCCACAGCGAGGCCGCGTGCAGCGGGTGCGCCGCCTGTGCACCAAAGGCAAGCCCGCTTGCACTCATCCGCACCTGGATCCCTGACCCTCCAGACACCGACAGGTACTCCACCCCAGATCTCCGAGCCTTGGACCCTGGAAGCTTCAAAAATCTGCTGCCTCATATCTCTTAGCTCCGCAGCAGGACAATTCTCCTACCACCAATGCCAGTTCACCTGCAACCCAGGACCACCCGCCCTCGTAGAAACCCGCGTCACTTCCACCCCGCCAGCCGACACCACCCTGGAACCACTCTAATGCCTCCTGATCAACGCCATATCACTCTGCAAACATGCCACTGAAGTCTCCACCCTTGCCCCCAAATTAACCTTCATTACAGAGAAATGGCTCACCCCCACGTCGGGTACCGATATCGCCACCGCGACACCCAACGGTTTCAAGATGAAACACCAAGACCTCACCAACCAACAAGGAGGTGGCATCACCATAATAATAATAAAGGAGCTTGTAAAGCGCATGGTGACGCCATCTCGGCGTGTCCCCGCGCTGAGGAGAAAAGTCAGAGCCAAGATAGGGTAGTTTAGGAAGAAAACAGATAGGTTTTTAAAAGTTTCCTAAATAAGGGCTCTGAATCCGCTTGCCTGATATTCATGGGAAGAGAGTTCCATTCTTTGGCAGCCATAACACGAAAGGAACATCCGCCCATTCTGGCTTTCTTGACGCGGGGAATTTTAAGCAGACCAGTTCCCCCCGAGCGGAGAATTCTAGTAGGCTCGTATGGAATAGCCAGATCTGTCATATAAGAGGGAGCTTTATGAGAGATAATCCTATAGCAGGTTAGAAGCGCTTTAAATAGGACTCTCTTTTTTATGGGGAGCCAGTGCAGAGTGGCTAGGGCTGGCATAGAGGCTGACCTTTTCGGAAGTCTAAGGACTAGGCGTGCTGCTGTATTTTGGAGTACTTGAAGTCTCATAAAAAATTTTTGTGAGGTTCCGAGCAAGAGCACATTGCCATAGTCTATCCTCGAGGTCACTAAAGCGTGGGTCATAATGCGCCTGGCTTCCAGGGGGAGAAGATCTAGGGTGCGGTTCAGGGTCTTCATTACTCCAAAGCATTTCCCAACCACTTTATGTACATGGTTGTCATAAGAAAGTCTGGGGTCAACCCAGATACCCAGATTCTTAGCTGCTTTACAGGGAGTAGGCAGCGGTCCCAGGCATGATGGCCACCACTCCTTGGTCCAGCTCGCCTCCCTTCCCCCAATTACCAGAACCTCCGTTTTTGAACCATTAAGCTTTAGGCAATGCTGGGTCATCCAGCCTGCCAGAGCCTGCATGCAGGTTTTAAAATTGTTAGCATCATTGGAGGGTGCTTGAGACAGGGAGAGCAGGAGTTGGGTATCGTCGGCATATGAAACTAATTCAATGCCGTACGATTCAACCACTTCCGCTAGAGGGGCCATATAGAGATTGAACAGGGTGGGGCTCAGGGCGGAGCCCTGAGGTACCCCCTGTTCTAATGTTATACTGTTAGAGCGATGTATGCCTCTCTGAACCTGGAAGCAACGGTTGGTGAGAAAGGCTTTAAGCCAGCCCAGCGCTTCCTGGGTGACCCCGGCTTTGTTCAGACACTGCAGCAAGATGGAATGTGCCACAGTGTCGAACGCGGCACTAAGGTCAAGCATAATCAAAGCCATAGTCTGGCCCGCATCCGCACCTGCACGTATAGTTTCGGTCGCTCTCAGAAGGGCGGTTTCTGTGGAAAATCCTGCCCTGAACCCAGATTGAGAGCTGTGGAAGGCCTTATTCGACTCTAGATGGGCCATGAGTTGGCTGTTAGCTATTTTTTCGGCCACCTTCGCCAGATACGGTAGCAGCGGGATAGGCCGTAAGTTTTCAAGGGTATCCTGCCTTAAGTTGGGTTTCTTCTTTATAGGAAGTACAATGGCTTGCTTCCACTCCACGGGGAGGATGGCCGTAGAAAAGGAGAGTTGGAGAATATATCTAAAATGTTGTTCCAGGACTTTAAGGCTAGCTGCTAAGATCTTAGGAGGCGCAGGATCACGAGGGGACCCTGACTTAATGCTTGTACAGATGTTAATTAAGGTTTTAGTACAAGGAACAGTAAAGCGATCGAGGCATGCCATATCCTGAGTGATCTCCGAATTCTCAGTGAACGCAGAGCCCGAGGGCAGATCCTTTGAAAAATTAGCATAGATGTTAGTAATTTTGCTAGCAAAGTATCTCGCAATATCGTTACATGCTTCAACAGAGTCATTCTGGGTATTACTCTCACTAGATACTACCGAGATTTCTTTAAAGATTTTAAAGAGCTCCTTTGAGGAGTTCTCAGCCTCTCCAATGCGGGTCTTATAATAACGTGCTTTAGAGGAGCGAATAAGCTTGTAATATCCTGCTTGCGCTATTTTATATTGAGATTTGGCTTTGGGGCAGAAGTTAATGCGCCATTCTCGTTCCAGTTTTTTACAAGCGGATTTTGCCACCTGAAGTTCCGAAGTAAACCACGGGGAAGGTTTCCTAGTTTGCCTGGTGATTAGTGAGCTGCGGATAGGAGCAGTCTTATCTAGGGCAGTTATGACGTGGTTCTTCAGGCATGAATAGGCAGCCTCACAATCTGACCCTCCAGGAGGTTCAGCCGCAGCAAGAATGTCGATGAAAGTATCTAAGTTGAAATTTTTCCACTTACGCCATTGGTAAAGCTGCGTACTATCACTCCTAGTTTCAGGCTCGGACAGCCAAAGAAGTCAATCCGCTGCACGACCACCAAAGACAAACCCACGCCGATCATGGAACACCTGAATTATCAACTCCACACCGACGACAAAACACCTATCAAAGGCACTCTCACATACAGACCCCCAGGACCACAAACCACCCTCTGCAACATCATCACAGACTTCATCACCCCAGTTGCCACTGAATACAAGCACTACATCTTCTTTAGAATCCTCAACTTCCACCTTGACGACCCCACAGACACGAACTCTGCCAACCTCCTGAGACAAATGGACAACATCAGCCTCACCCAGCTGGTCACTAACCCCACACACATAGCAGGACACACACTAGACCCGATCTTCACGTCCAACAATAGAGTCAAATACGGCCATACCACAGAACTCATCTAGAACGATCACTCTATTGTCCACTTCACCATCGCAGGACCACCTTGCACCACCCCCAGCCCTCCTAGCACCTCATTCCACAGCTGGAGCAAAGCGACACTGAACCACTTGATGGACCCACTCAACATCAGCCACCCTCAACACCAGCCCCCAGCAAACCAACCAAAACTCACATATCAACCAAACAAGTACACTCCAGAACTCAGCAGTATGAAACGTAGCTGCAAACATCTAGAAAGAAAATGGTGCATCAGCAGAGATGACACAGACTGAGTCACCTTCATAGCAGCCCTCAACAAATACCACCATCAACTCAAAGACGCAAAGAAGTAGGCGCTTGCAGACCGTATCGATGCTAGCACAAACCACACCAAGGAACTCTTCACCATCGTCGGAGAGTTCTCCAGCCCAGCAGCCACTGAGAACTCGATCCCTCCCTCACAGAAACTCTGCGACGCCCTAGCAAACCACTTTCACAACAAGATATCCCAAATCTACAGGAACTTTGACCCCCCAACCACCAATCCCCTCAGCCCCCCCCCCACACCTACGGAAACCGCCCGACCACCATCTCACTGCATGGGCACAGCTCAACACACCGGACACCACAGCCATAATGAACTCCATCCCCTCAGGAGCACCCACTGACCCATGCTCCCACTGCCTCTTCAACCTTGGAAGCAACGAGATCAGCCGCCAACTCACCACCATCCTCCACGCATTCATTGCCACAGCCACCTTTCCCAATGCTTGGAAACAAGCTGAGGTCAGACCTCTCCTCAAGAAAACCCCCGCAGACCCCAGCGATCTCCAGAACTACCTCCCCATCCTGCTGCTCCCGTTTGCTGCCAAAGTCCTTCAGCTCATCGTACACCTGTGGAGAAACTGCTAGACCCCTCTCAATCAGGCTTCAGAGCCAATCAAACCACCAAGACTGCCCTAACCGCCGCCACAGATTACATCTGAACCCTGCTCGACAGAGGAGAATCGGCCGCTCTGATCCTTCTCGACCTCTCCGCTGCCTTTAACACTGTTTTCCACAACATGCTCATCAAGAGACTGCACCAGATCGGAATCAAAAGAGACGTACTCAGATGGATGGCATCATTCCTCATGGTACACTCACAGGGAATCCACCTCCACCCCTTTGCCTCGCAACCCAAGAGCACCATCCATGGTGTTCCCCAAGGCTCAGCCCCACCCTCTTCAACATCGACATGACGTCCTAGCCACATCCTACAGGGACGATGCCCAGCTCTTCCTCTTGCTCTTAACAGACCCCACCAAAACGAAGGCCAACTTCCACAACCGCATGAAGAACGTCGCAGCCTGGATGAAAGACAATCCCCTGAAGCTCAACCCCCACACCAAAAAAAACAGGCCTGCAACCTCGGCATAATCCTGAGCAGCAAACTCACCATGAAATAATAGATCAATGCTGTCTCCTCTGCCTGCTTCCATATTTTCAACATGCTCCGAAGAATCTTCAAATGGCTCCCTACAAGCATGAGGAAAACAGTCATGCAAGCCCTAATCACCAGCTGTCTGGGCTACGGTAACTCACGGCACACAGGTACCCCCATCAAACTCATCAGAACACTCCAGATGATACAGAACTCATTGGCCAGACTGATCCTCAGCCTGCCCAAAAGTACCCCCATCACCCAGCACCTCAGAAACCTCCACTGGCTCCCCGTCCAGAAAAGATGCCAATTCAAGCTACTGACACTCGCCTACAAAGCCCTCCACGACCAAGGGTCAGCATTCATGAACTGCTGCTGCCTGAACTTCCACCAACCAGGCAGAAACCTTTGCTCTGCCTCCCTCGCATTCACACAGACACCACGTGTCCGTCGTAGCCACAGCGGACGACGCTCCTCCCACCTTGCCGCCAAGTCCTGGAACATCCTCCCCCTCCCCCTCCCCCTCCACCTCCGAATATCACCCTCGCTGACAGACTTCAGAAAGAGACTCAAGACCTGGCTCTTCAATTAAGCTCAGCAACCAAGCGCCTGGATACCCTCATGGGTGATAAGCCGCGCTCTACAAGTACGGATTGATTGATGATATTGCAAAACTAAATCTGCTCCACCTAATGCACATTAAAGAGATAATGGATAGGCGCTTGCAGCACGCACACACACACCTACCTCCAAGGCTCACAACAATATATGAACCAGCTGTGTTCACAACTCAGCTAAAGTATTCGCGATAATGCAGTTCCGCAGAGAGTTGTACACAGCGAACACGGAGGACTAAAAGGAACAATATCTTTTCATTTTCGTTGAATCGATAAGTGGGCCAGAAGCCTGATACGCTGGTCTTCTAATGCATTATATGCACTTTGGGAATTAATCCACCTCTTCCCCATTATCAGTTTGTATTATTGTGCTGAGTTATTTATTTTAACTATGATTATCTTTTAATATTCTGTGGTGTGCTGTGGGATGTGTGCTTTGCTTTATTTTTTTATGGAGTGGCTGTGCTCAAAAAGCGAGGGACTGAAAATGTATCCAGAACCCAAAAACTAGCACATCAGCTCAGTAGGTTGTTACAATCCTGTTGCCTGTGAAGCAATATGCACTGCTCTGGCAGCTCCCCTAAAGGACCTTGAAATGGAGGCCAATGACAACATTACAGCTCTGAATCCTAAAACAGGGCTGAACCAGTCTGGGTGATTCTAACGCGCGCGATAAACAGCCTGCCTGTGGCCCTTACTGCAATAATTCCATCTCATGCCTCTAAGAGCATCCTGTCCGGGGGATCATTTGAGTGGATAAAGTTTGTAGGAGGAAGATGTCTGCTTAATATATGTGTTCTTGTGGAACACTCCATCCTTTCTTTATCTGTTCTTCACACACACTTACACACCTGTCTTAAAGAATCCCTGTGAAACCGAGTATCATATGAAGGCGGCGGGCAGTGGAGTCTCACACCCGTTGAACTGCTGTGTCTTTGGCAAATGTGATGCATAGATGGGTGTCCAACACAAGTCCAGGAGGGCTGGATCCACACCATATTTGAAGGCTGACTCATTACATTAGTTGTCCTTCAAATCAATGTAAGTACATTTTTATGTGGATGACAAGAACATCTGGCATGAATTCGGGTATCCTGGACCAGCATTGGACACCCTGACAGTCACGTGTTGCAATCTTAGCTTTCCACTGAAAAGAGGCTAACAGAAGAACACTTGGAAAATTGTAAATTGGTGTTTAGAGTGAGAGAACCATGTGATTTATTTTTTAATTAAATGCAAGCTCAAACAAGTACTATTTCGAGTAGGTAAACCATGTAATGCCATAAAGTATATCTTACTATACTTTCTTCATATCTGAATTAGTAGAATAAACAGGACAGTTGGTACATCGACTTGGCTGACAGTTGTTATTTTAAGAAAGCATTTCCTATTAACTCTGAACTAAAAAGAGACAAAATGGAGGCTCCTGAGCAGACCCGCGCGTTTCTGAGGACAGCGCCCAGAAGCCGCACCAGAGGACATGAGCGCTGCCCGCACAGGAAGAGAATGCTCGCGCATCAGAGGGTCTGTGGTAAGAGCAACTGGTAGGGAGTCACCAAAAGCTGTCAAAATATGTCATGCACTTAATCGCAAAGCACTGCCCCATTGAGCAATGAATGAACAATGCACTACAAGGAGTACTGATAGAATAAACGGCGTGCGCGAGGATTCAACCAAGCGCTACAAAAATTGTGACAGAGTAACCCACTTTGTCAATAAATGAACTAAGCGCCACATAGAGCACTGGAGAATGTACCAAGCGCTACGCTGAACATTGAAATAATAACCCCCTTGTTCAAAGAATGAGTCAAGCGGTATAAAGAGCAGTGACGGAATAACACCGCTATTTACGCAAGCAGGCGAATGATAAATTATGATAATACGGACACTTACAAAAAGTTGACAACACAGGCAGGGCACAACCTGACCTGCATCTACTTATAGTTTCTAGGAAAAGGATTTATTTCTATTTTAATGGATGCACATTTCTGAAGCCAGGAGCAATGTTAACCTTACACCCTACACTGAGATACGAAGATGCAAACAAAACGACGCGGAGCCCCACCTGTGCTGCGGAAAACAACGCGGAGCGCCACCTGCGCTGCGGAAAACAACGCGGAGCGCCACCTGTGCTGCGGAAAACAACGCGGAGCGCCACCTGTGCTGCGGAAAACAACGCGGAGCGCCACCTGCGCTGCGGAAAACAACGCGGAGCGCCACCTGTGCTGCGGAAAACAACGCGGAGCGCCACCTGCGCTGCGGAAAACAACGCGGAGCGCCATCTGTGCTGCGGAAAACAACGCGGAGCGCCACCTGCGCTGCGGATCTGAAGACCTCATTGAGAGGCCTGGATCACGGGGGTGGTTCACGTGACACGACGCAGGCGAGCCACAGCTCACACTGAAACCGTGCCGTCCTCCTCCAAAACTCGACAGAGAGTAAAACAAGCATTGGCATAGCCAATAGGTCTCGCCTTTGAGACCTTATAAGTGTTTAGTAATCCAGCACAATATCCTTGGTGCAACAACATCAACTGTTGCATGACTAAACACTTATAAGGTCCCAAAGGCGAGACCTATTGGCTATGCCAATGCTTGTGTTCTTTAAACTGCTGCTTTAATTACGCTGGTTGACCTGACCTGCCTTTCCCCTCAGTGCTGGCTCTGGCAGCAGACATTGTGACCTCAGAGCTCAACTGTAATAAGTTATTACAGTTGAGTTCTGATGTCCTTTCTTTAAAATCAGCGAGTGGGTGTGTCACAAGTCACTTATTATAAAGAAATTAAAGATGGGTTTTTACACAGGGATTGCAAAATCTCATATATTATAACCAACTGAATTAAACACAAGACGTTTTTATCCAGCACACACATCCTAAATTGACGTATACATTAGCGATAGCGAAGAAAATGGAGGCTCAGTGAAATAAAATATTTGTCAAGGGTCACACAGTTTGGTTTCTTTCATTGGGCTCACCCTCAACACCCACTCGATCTCACTCTGTCTCAAAAAGTGGAGATGTATGCCCCAGTGTGCAGCCGCCAGAATCCAATAGATTCTATTTTATACACAGTGGTGCGACCATCACACTCAGAAAAATCAACACATAACATTCAGCTGGCGTGTGCCTTCACTGAGTTAGAGATGGGGTCTGTCTGCCTAGCCTGACTAGAGCACACATATCACCCTCCAAATGTTACATGCTGGTGTGACTTTATGTAGAAAACCCTTATAAACACGAAAGGGCACGCGCATGAAGCATTTCTTGTAGCAATGCTGGCTGTTGCACAACTAGCGCCTCGTCTCTTATGTAACTATACATGAGGGGAGTTACACAAGAGTGACAGCCATTTGCTACACACAGCCAGTGCCCTATAAACACCAGCCTACCACACAGCAGTATAACTGCATCGCCTATGACGGCCGCGCGCTTTCACATAACTGAGCCGCTCCTCTTCGTAGAAGTGGTTTTTTTGGGCAAGTGAACCGTTGCCTTCCGGTCACAGATCGACGCCAGCAGTCAAAGAGTTAAATAAAAAAGGAGCGCTGTAAAATCGATCGCCAGAGCCAAAATAAGAGGATTTAAATGATGCAGCAGCTTCGTGGCGGGAAAAGGGCTAGATAGCTGGCACGGGCTCCGGGTGACGGCATTTTTACTGTAAGTGTTTAGTAACTGGAGAAGCGGCACAGCCTTGCAGTCCCACTGGGGGCCTGACACAGAATGTGCAACTGTACAAAACCCTTCATACCGAGGGGACAGCTCATCAGCGCATTCTTGCAATCTTACCCAAAGCCCGTCGTCCAATCGGCTCAGTCACGTGTACCGCTGTGAGGAGACCTCAGGCGACTGAGAACTCTAATTTGTAAAAATGATTCTGAGCCCTCCAGGGCTGGGTGTCTGCTGGATGCCCTGGGACACCTGCCAGCCTCTCCGGGCGGATGGAGAGATAAAAGGTGCGGGACTGAGGGACATAATGGGTGAATCACCGAGCACAGGTCATGATGATATGGTGTCCGGAAGCAAAACACTGCATGGTCTCTGTCACTGTGCCAATGTATGAAATCACTTCTAAGGATAAGGCATGACGCAGAAGCATTACTTGTTTACTGGTCACTGCTTTTCTTGGCACCGATACGTCATTTTTATAGTTCCATTCACAGCATTCAGAGGTTTCTGGTGTTAACTTCGCCGGGAAGAAAAATGTTACAACTGAGAAACAGTAATGGCTGAAATAAGTCAAACAGAAACAAATAGATGAGAAGCGGAGGGGAGGGAAGAGAAAGGGGGAGGAAGAAAGAACCAGCGTGACCAGCACTGACTGCCATCGCGCCATCTGTTTCCAATTAACGCGAGCACCCTTGGCAAGGGAACAAAGAAGGCGGGACAATCACCCGCCTTGGACCAATTGCGTGCTGTCTTTTTAAGAAAGACGCATGCACAGGCCAATTGCGGGTTAATTAAAAAAAAGCACACACACGAACGTGTGTTCTGAGTTCAAAAGCCCTTACTAAAGCCTCTCAGACCAGCGCATGCGCGCTGGCTCAGGCGAGACCTAAAAAGTTCGAAGTTAGAAAATAATGGTCTGATAAAGCTGGCTGAGAGTATGACAAAGAGAGGAGAACAGAGTGAAAATGAGGAGACTGGATTGATTTGCCACAGAATATGCCCCATGAAGCCGCCAGTGGCAGAAATCGCACTGATTTATTGTACTAAAATTACTTCTTTGCTTACTTTACAACCCTGAAGTTAAAAGTGGTTTTAAAAGATGGACAGGCTTACCTTTTGGAGCTTCTGTCCAAGGAGTGTAAGGGCCGCTGTCTAATAAAACCATACACCCTTGTGCTTAGTGCATGACTCAGACGAATGCAAAAGAAACAAGAAAACAATCTGTCATCCACATGATACATAGTGTACTATTTAAGGGTTATGTTACAGCCTTGTAAATGTAACATTCCTCTTTCCTATAAATGTTCTCACTTTGAAGTCAGCCAAAAGCAAGGTAAACACACGCTCCCTCGGAAGCCACAGTTTGACATTTGACCTCTGTCTTTGAAAGCACAGAAAATGTGACAAGACAAGAACAAGATTTAAAGGCCTGTTCACAGAAAGCAAGTTTGTGGAAGAGTATAGTAAACACAGTTTAGGCAACAGGAGGGACAAACTGAACCTGGAGAGCATAATGCAAATAATGCCAGCAAATAGAAAGCCAGAAAATGTGAATTAGAAACCACAAACCCAATAATTAGCAATGGGTGAAATGCATTCCTAGGTCGCCTTTCTGAAAGCACCCAAGATATCTTTAGCAAACCAGACAGCTGTGTTTTCGGGTAGGCTGCTACCTAAAAAGAACCTGTTCACTCCTGATCACTACACGGTATGCTGCCACCACCTCGCTTGTAGTGCTTAACTCTTGGTGAAGGCGGTAGCCTTCCACCACTAAGAGGGTAGCGCTTTTGGCACCCATCCCAGTCCAACAAGACGTGAGACAGGCCAATGTCATGGCGCACAGGCATGATCTGTGTTTGCTTATGTTTGCCTATGACCACAAAAACCAGCATTAGGGATCCAGACAACAGCACAGTTGGGCACTTAGGGGTACACGTCTTTTACCATGAAAAGGACTTTTCCTTCCCAATAGTATTCCTGTCCCCTTGTCTCAGGAAACTTACCCCCTCTGTGTGCTAGGTGTCCCCAGGGGAAGGCACGGCAAGGACTCCTGCTTTCTTCCTCTACACCAGGAAAGAAACCCTTGCTCTGGTTAGACCACCGATTAGAAAAGTGGCAGTAGACGGTGGCCATTTTGGAGACAATGCACGCAAATCCTTGTGGGATGGAGCCGGCCACTGTAAGCAGTTTTGAATATTCTGTTGTATCCTGTGGCGCTGCAAAGTCTCGCAGGAAGATTATGGAGGAGCAAAGCAGCAGAAAGCAGAGTTGAATGACATCGGAATCACAATTTGTAAAATTGCTTAATATGTATAACCATCACATTACAAAGTACGAAAGCAGCGAGTGCATTAATCCATCTGATACATTAATTACAGCACGCCTAAATACGAGAAAACCAGTAAACAAAAATGGGAAAATAAATCCGGAAGTGACACATTTCTACTGCTGTTCGCAGAATCTTGGCCAACATTGCAGGAGCATTTTCAGCATCACCCACTTCAGCTAAAACAGAGGAATCCATGAGACGACCCTGAAGCTTTAGGTTCACCGGCAGCAGAATTTGAAAATTCCTCAAGCGTAATCCGTAAAATGAGGTTTCCATCAGCATAATGGAGGTGGCTGGTTCACAGAACATGTGGGCATTGTCTGGTGCTGTGTGGCTCTTTGCTGAAACCGATTTAACTTTTGAAAATGTAGTTTCTTTTATTTTTCGATCCCTATAAATACAATGCTGGACACCGGGCACGGTGGGAGTTCGCTAACACCATAGATGGTAGAACAGGTGAGTGTCACTATTGCACTAAGGTCTATTTAATGAAACTAATAAAAATTATTTAAAACTAAAAAAAACAACAACAAAAAACAGATGTGCGTAGAGAGGGTAGATGGACAGGGATTGGCATGGGCGGCAATTCACTAAAACGCCCTAGACAGTGAAGGCAATATCAGTTGCCCTGTGTCCCCCCATGATAGGACCTGTTCAACACACTCATCAACAGCCCCATCTTTGCTGCTACAAATGTAGGAGAAGGGTATGGAGTGAAAACACAGATGATGGAAAGCTGGGAGCCCTGTTTACTTTCTGTCTTGCCGCTGCCTTCCTGATTCTGCAGACCACGGTTAGCTGGAGCACCACTTGAGGTACCATAGGACAAGCTGGAAGTGGTAGTTGCTACACCTAACTACCTCTACTTCATGTCCTTGGGAGTGTGCAATACCCTCGGCATGGTTCTGAGGGAGCAAGTCATATCTATTTAGTGCCAACCCAGACCTTCTGCAACCGATCATTGGCCACAAGCATATAGACGCCCAGACTGGCAGCTCACACCTACACTGGCCTTATTAACCATGGAACTTCTTCTGCCGGTGAGAGACCCAAGCTAGATATGCTCTAGTCTCTTGAGCAGCGGTCTTCAAACTGGGGGGCGTGCCACCCTATGCGGACCTCAAGTGATCCCAGGTGGGGGAACGCCAGCCTCTGGCCAAAAGAAGAATTATGGTGATAACTGTGCTTTGTTTTAAAGGGATGAGTGACAGTAAGGCGCACTGTAATGAGTCATCATTAATATCTTTTGTCATTTACATCCTGGCTGGGAGAAGGTGTGAAAAGGGAAAGGACTCCAAAAATTCTTAAAGACCACCACCCCAACTTCTAATACTCACACTGTGGATACGTTTACACGAAAGAAAGGCCCGCCTGACCAGAATAGTATGTTTGGTTATCATGTATTTGATTGCATTTTTAAAATGATAACAAAACTTAACTGCAATGTTTAAATAAGTCTAGACATATTTAAACACTGCCAGTTTAATAGAACAATTGTGAAAAATGTTGAGGTGGGCCCACTGATTTTTGTTCCACTAGGGGGGAGGGGCTAGGGGGAGAGGCACTGCATTCAAAAGTTTGAAGACCACTGCTCTAGAGTTTCCCTACTAGGCCCTCACCAAACCAGGTGAAGAAAGAACATTATCAGAGGCTGACTGATGACTGTGGGGGGCTCTGGCTGATCTATATTGAGGGGATATTAGCATCTAAAGAAAAATTAAATGGTCATCAGGACGCCTATACCAGGTTTTCTCTAGGCCTGCAGTTGGCATGCCACCAAGCCTGGTGAATAGCATCACTTGATCAGGGGGCTGGGGAGACTGATCAGGAGACAATGGTTGGGGCAACAGGGCACCATCAACTGATCAGGGGGCTGCCTGATGCCCCAACCATCCAAAGCGATGGTGGACCTAAGGTGGTCACCTCACAGCCCTGACCACTTCCAAGTCTTTATCCAGAGTTACACCTTATCAGAAAGATGCCAAGCTGACCTAGGGGGACCAAAACCAGTAGTTCGGAACGAGTTTAGTGCCCTCGTATACTGGTTTTGGTGTCCCAATACTGGGAGGACCCCTTCTAGGTATCGTAACCCAGGGAATGCACCCCTGTTGGTGGTACACGCCAGTCTCCCAGGGGGTTCCATGTAGTTCATGGATGCCACAAATGCTGATACATTCTCACAGAACATTCTGTCTTAGGCAGGCTTAAAAAAAAAACCACCTGACAACCACACTCTTCGCACATGAACATTGGCAGACATGTACCGGCCAAACCACCCTCTTTCTACTAGGAGAAACTAACAGTAATTATGGTGGGAAACCAGGTAGACTGGTGGGATCACCGTCCAACAGCAAGGGCATTGGGACATATGTTTTGGAGTCTCCTGCGGAGCAACCAGATTTCTTCTCCACAAAAGGAGATTAGATTAGAAAGATGAGTCCCCTTATATTAGGAGCCTGTTCTGGCCTTTCTTCGAGTGAGAGGTTGTTTAGAATTATTTTGTTGGGGAAATATGCAGAAGCCGTTTTCGTGGAGAGGGGAAACGAGTCGCGGAGTGGTCACTGTTGGATTCAGGTTTCGTATCTACACAAAAGAACACTGAGGTGTCCTGTCCTAAAAGGCTCAGCACTGCACAGCAACCAACCAATGCAAGCCACACATCAGGTATCATCATGCCCTGACTGCTCAAGTGTGGGAAGCAAACTTTACTGCTTCCTAAGAGCCATGCCTGGCCCTGAGGGATATATGTGTGAGTCTGTATGTGTGTGTGTTTCTGTTTGTCTGGCTCTCCATCTTTCTCTGTCTCTTATGGCTACTGGGTAGCCAGGTTTATCTGTAACTTAAAAGGGTAGTTTCTCAATTACGAAAAAGTTCCCAGAAAGGCTATGCTATACAGGGAATGGTGTTTTCTATTAGACTTCCTATCCAAGGTGAAACTAGTTCACTACTTAGTATTTCTTTTTCAGACACGTGTGGCAACATTAGATTTATATTTAAAGGTTGGACCAATTACATGCTCAGGAAATAAGATGAATCCCCAGAAGATGAACCAGCAGTTGTGGGATACCTGAGATCTCTAGCTGGATGTGCCTGACAGAACTGGAACGCCCACTGGGTACCAAACGCACACACCTAAAAGCATCAGTGCCTTGGGCTTCGGGAAGGGACATTGCTTACCAGAGCTTGACATTGATTATAAGCTCCAGAACTTTAAAAGCAAGCTTTCCTTGTATTTATTGATATCAGGAGCATGGTGTGGGGTGTACACTATAACACTGCACTCAAGGGGTAAATCTGACGTTGGCGCCTTTTGTTTCTCAAACTGTCTTTATCAGTTTCTTGGGCATAGAAAGTAAGCAATACAACATGACTCCTCAGAGAACCAGTCAAAGAGCAGTGCCATAATACAGTGCAGTGTCATACAGTGTAATCACAGTAAGTCTCCTTCAAACAATGAGGTCATGTGGCTTATGACAAAGGACTATGAAGAAGCCCAATATAACCCCCCCCCCCAAACTTCCCTGGACCAGGGAAAACTTACAACTTAAGAACTTCCATGTACAGAGGGATAAGGGTGTCAACTAATATGTGGCAGATAGGAGCAGGCGCTGTGATCTGTCCTCGCTGAACGGATGGAGAAGCTCGACTAGAAGAGCGACAAGGAGAGAGAGGACTCAAGCCTGGAATAGATGGAGTGCCCTGTGAGTCGGGCAGGAGAATAGGGGAAGGCCTATGGACAGATAACTCACCAGAGGCCCCCATATGTAATCAAAGCTCTTTCAGGAGTCCATGAGTTTATCTGTCAAGAGTTCCATGGTAAGACTTTGCCAAAGTCGAGCGTGCCATTGGGACATGGAGGGAGGGGACTGTTGGTTTCTTCCAGGCGGCTGCCAGAGCCATCTTGGCTGCTCCTTAACAAAGCCATATAATGGATAGGTCCCCATCTGTTTAAGAGAAGGGTCACACAGCCCCAGCAGGGTAAAGTCCAGCATTTGAGGTAGGGGGTACCCCAACATGGCCTTCATCTGAGCTAGAATCTCATTGCAATATGGTCTAATCGTGGGGCCATCCCACCATATGTTGCGGAAATAGTCCAGGAGTCCACAACCCCTCCAGCATCTGTCAGATGTTTCTGGTATATTTTATTTAGTTTAGCGGGGCACAGATACCAGTCATAGAATATTTTTTTATAAAGGTCTTCTCTTAGGCCTAGAGACCTGTTAAACCTCGGGATATCTCTCCATAATTTCCACCATTGCTCCATGGTAATAGGCATCCCCAAGATCAGGTCCCAGAGCCCTTGTGCCGCAAAGTAGGAGCATTGGCCGAGTTTAGGAGAGAATACAGAAATTAGATACATCCCCGGGAGACCCCTGGTTATGTACACATTTCTCTATTGGGTTTCAGGTTGCGTAACCCAGTGTTTTAGTTGAGTGTTATGGTACATCTCTGTAGTACGTAGATTGAATTCATGGCAGCAATTGTCGAATATGAGTATGTCCTATCCATGAAACGAATCAGAGATAGTGAGACAACCCCCCTCCTGCCACAAGTCAAAGGGGCCTGGGGCCAGTGCAGGCGGGAAAGCCTTGTTAAAGTGAATAGGGGTTTGGCGCCTTTTTTAAGCACCACCGCCACCCTCCACTCCACAACAAAAGAGTTATACTCATTCTCTAAGAATCTCTGCAAAGACTGATCGCTGTGTTAAATGTTTCATAAAACAATGTATATTCGGGAAACCTTAAGATGTGTCTGTGCACGCTGGAAGTGACCATCTGATCAGCTACGGGCAGTAACTGGCACAGACATAGGTTTGGTAAGAAAATGGCACACTGACCTTCCATCAGCGTGTGGTGCACACTCCAGTAGATGCTGAGACAGTGCTTCTCCTTCTTCATCCCTCGCTTGCACTTGCATCCATGCAGCTGGCTGGAGAGCAACGCCGTCACTGTGCTTCTGCATTGGCTTTTCGCGTCCGGCCCTAGTTTGTTGGCGCCATTGCCTGCAATGCACTGCCGGAGAGTTCGGAACTTAGCGCTGCAGCTGGAGTCATTAGTGCAGGCCTCGCCCGCCTGGACGCAGTCCCTGCCAACTGCATCCACCAAACCATCTGGAGAAGAAAGAAGAGGATGGAGATCAGGCTATCAAGATGAATCTGGAAACACACGTAGACATAGAACCTCAAGGCATATCTGGCCCACCATTGACCCGCGTACCCTTATTATCAAGTTTGGGTGCAGGCTTTACTCTTAGAAAAAACACTTAATACCATATAACCAGAACCTTGACATATAAGTAAATGACCAAGAGTATTTCAAGAGTCTAGAAGAAAATATGCTGCATTTTTATTTTTGAACATAGTACCACCCTCATTTCATTTCATTTGACAACCCTGTGCACAAGGTGCAACTGTGTATTCTACAATTAAGAAGCACATGTTAATGAAGTGCAGTGTACTAAATTAATTGTATGTACCACTTATAGGATTTGCTTGCATGATCTCAATCAACTGTGGGAAGATTCTTCATGATTCGAACCAAAGACCTTTAGATAACAGAATATAGATATCTCTGTGAGACTAAGCAAGGCTACGTCGCTTCTTCTGCACGTGTGGTGTGCCCGGTGGAGATGGACCACTGCCTTGGTAAAGGACTGTCAACAATGCTGTGGAGGTGATCTGAATCTAGGAGCATCATCTGCTGCAAGGGAGCTGTGTGTGACACCTTCTCATCTGCAGTGGGACACTAGTCAACGGCAGTTCATTTGGTGGCACAGTGTTCCTCCATCACTGTAGATGTTAAGAAGACCAATAAATGTACCCAGCGGTATCATCCAAAGTAATTTTAGTCAATTTCTTGCATGAATTACACCAACAGAGTAAGCAATGGCACCACCATGCAAACATGCTCCAATTAAATTGTTATAGAAGAGTGCTCGGCGAGTGGGCAGCAGCACTAAAACATGGTGCATCTGATCTCATCTGGCCAAACTATAATGAGAGATATTGTACCATTGGCAAAATCAGCCAGTTACCACTAGCAGTACAGTACCACACATCACATAATATAAACCATAAAGCTTGCAATGGATGTATTAGTCCTGGCCCCTTGTTATACCTCCGTAAAAAAATTGTTGTCAGTAGATTTTCATCTTTTATTTGTGTTTTTAGATCATTAGAGAAGTAATTTAGCTTGGGTAGACATTGTTAATCCAAGCCAAATTTTTCAGGAACAGATTTTTAAAAATGGTGGATGTGTTGCAGTGATGATGTAATATTTCAGGTACCATGAGACCTATACACCTCATTTTGGAGTCAAAACATAGGTTTTGGGGGTCAAGTAGTCTTATAGCGACAAAAAAATAACTCCTCAGAGCAACGCGTCTGCCATTTTCCAAAATGTTGTCCACACAAATTCGGCCCAGATCAGCAATGTCACCCAAAGCTGATCCAAAAACACAAATCAAAATGAAAATCTCTTGACAACAATTTTTTTACCGAAGTATATTAGGGGCTGAGATTATATTACCCCAGTGGGCTATGCTACCAGCTAATTCTGAACTCTTCAACAGATGTTGAAATAAATCCTTTCAGACACCTATATGGTACATTTCAGAAGTAGAATTGTCTCTGTGCTCCAAACTGGACACAGAGCGTCTCTCTTCCACTCACTTTCTAGATAACAGGAAGCAGGAAAAATGGGGCAGAACTTCACATGAGGAAAGCTGTGCCTTCCTTGAGAAAACATTTGGGAAATAGCTCCTCTCAAAATGAAGCTCACCCTCGTAGGTGACTTGGTGCCTGTAAGGAATTCTGTGGCTCACCATTGATTGGCAGCTTGGATCAAGCAGTAGACCATGCCAAGAGAAACAGGTGTGGTGTTAGTTGATCTGCTAGCAAAACAGCAATACAAAGCAATATCTAAAGAATTACATATTCAAACCAAGTTAGCTTAAAAGGATGATTTTTTGAAAATCAGATAATTAACATACTGGTAAGCAATTGGGTAAAATGTTAAATAGTACGTTGATAAAATAGCATGAAACACCAACCTAATAATTAAAATGCATTAAAAAAAATGGCCCAAAGTCATTCAATGGACTCGAAGTACAGTCAGAACTAAATCATTACGTTGAAGCACACTGTCCCACCCGCAAGCCACAACCAACTCAGTGTCTCAGAGTTGAAGACTGCTGCATTGGTGCTCTGGCTCAGAGAGCCAAACAGCTGAATGACAGAGATCAAATTGTTTGGCAAGAAATAAAAAAAACAAATAGAGTTTGATAATGTTGAGTATCTGGCTTGGAGCAACTCACTGTCATTAGATCCACTGCGAGCGGGGACCCAATTGCAGGCCACGATATCGAGTACAGCAGGACAAGGCCAAACTTGCTGCAGGTCGGTTGACATTTTTGAGCTATGGTTGATGGTGTGCGGAAGTCTTCAAATAGGTGTCGGTTCCTCCCCAATGCTTGTTGTAGATTTTTCATAAATACCCTTTTCTTTTTTTTTTATTGTGTTATAATTTTATATTAGCATTTCATAAATGCGGTACAATAAAAATATGAAAACATTGCATATCTTAAAATGCGTTATAGTAGAGAAAAAATAATGAATATAATGGTAAATATAAAATCAAATGTATCAAAATCCATAGAATAGCAGAAAAAAGAAGGAAATTAAGGGCAAAACATATTATATCAAATAATGGAAATACAAACATCTTTAAATAAATACCCTTTTCATGTTGGAGATATTCAGTACCAATTTGTCTGCTCTCAGTCCCTTTGCACTGGATCACTGATCAGTCGCCCCTCTGGCCTAAGCCTTTTCTCAGCCACGCCGGCTTCATATGACAGGTTTCTCAATAGACACTAGAAATGCGGGGTTGATTTATGTCCCGCTCCGGACGCACAGCATTGAGATGCATAAATACTATTGCAGACTTAATCACGTTCAAAATGTTTATTCAGTCAAATCATGTTCGTACATTAGGTTTGTTCGAAATTTATTCTGTCGCATGTCGGACACTATGTTCACTTTGAAATCCTTAGTGCTGTAGGTATGCCATTACGTGCTTCTTCCTATAGCATGGAACGCTACATAGATACTTTTTGATTCAATCGATTCCATTACCCAATGCATTTCGTGCCTTTCCTGGCACTTCGTCAGGGGTTTCTCTACAAATTTAAAACATAACCATTAGACAACTGTCTTGTGATTGTCAATTTTACTCCTAATATGCACCATATCAAATAAAACGTTTTATTTGATATGGTGCATATTAGGAGTAAAATGGCATACCTACAGCACTAAGGATTTCAAAGTGAACATAGTGTCCGACATGCGACAGAATACATTTCGAACAAACTTAATGTACGAACATGATTTGACTGAATAAACATTTTGAACGTGATTAAGTCTGCAATAGTATTTATGCATCTCAATGCTGTGCGTCCGGAGCGGGACATAAATCAACCCCGCATTTCTAGTGTTCATAACCTACGTGGCCGGACGGACCACGTTACCGGGCCTGCACGCGAAACAGAATACAGCGAACAAGTATGGCAAAATTGGTGTGCACTCAGTCAACTGTTTTTTGAGGTTTCTCAATAGGCAAACCGCCTGCATCTGGAAAGCTTTTCTTAGCTCCTCAGTAGCCAGTCTTCTTGGGATAACTAGCTCAGTCTTCTCAGGAGATCGTGTAGATATTGGCTAATTTTACTTTTCTAAGAGTCACTAATATATTGTGCGCAAATACACCCAAGGCATAAGAAGTTAAATGTCATCTCTGGACTGCCGCACCCATTGTGCCATCCACTAGCGTGACAAAGGAAAACATGGCTTCAGGCCTACCATTGTAGGCTGACTGCTGCAGCGTAAAACCTGCAGTGCGGCCTGCTAAAATAACTCTTTTTAAAGGTAAAAAAACTCCCTTTTATATATGAAAATCTCACCCCTATGAAAGCCTTGTAACCAACAAGGTGTATGTTATTTAAAAGTGGGATCGGTAGATAATTAATGTTACCCTGTCTGTACAGTGACAAGGCCCTAAAAGCTATGTTCACTTCTAATGAATATTAAGGAAACTTTACTTTTAGCAAGCCCTGCCTGAACTGTCAGAAGGCCAATTAGCATATGCATCTGCCAGCTGTCTGTGCTGACATCTGGGAATAGGTGTAAAAGAGGTGTTAAATGCCTCCCAGGGGCAAACATTAGCACACGACACCACACTGTCAAATCCTGCTGGGCATGTTGACACACATGTAACACTCGAGGCACAGTTGAAAGTGAGAGAACAGGATGCCAACATAAATCTTGTGTATCCCCTGTCTGGTTGTTGAAGGATCCTGCTTATGTCCTACTAGACCTATGTTTCTGGGTTTGTGGTGGGCACAGTGCCTGCTTCAAACTGGATGTTAGTGTTAGGTGTGGGAGGACTCTGATGATTTCTGTATGACACCCCCACACACACCCTTAGCCCTCAAACCCCACGTTTAGTGTGGCCAAAGACTATTGCCATATCAGAAATGCCCGGGCACATGGCATTTTAGGCCTGCTTGCAGGTTGCCCTAAGAAACTTTCACCCCATTGTTGGGAGATTTCTCAGGAGTCACCCTCTCTCACTAGCTAACATGAGCCGCTAGTGACTATATTGTCGCAAAAACCCTTATAGCAGAGTTCACACTCAAGGGAATACGGCAAAGGGGCGTCTCTATTTAGGGCAGTCCCTATGATGAGATATCCATTTTTCCTGTGCACCATGTGAACCAGGGTGGTCTCAGACAGGTAGAGTGATCAAATGTCCCACACTTGCTGGTAGGAGCTCCCTGCACGTCACAGACACTGCTTTTGTTTCATTCCCAAGTAGGGACCTTGCTTTCAGAGGTGTCTTTGAGAAAACAAATTGCTGAGAGGTCTGCTATGAAGCCGTGGCATGACGGTCTTGCCGTCGATAGTTTACTCCCAATTGGGGATCCAGTTTGGAGGCAGCAGTCGATTTGGGAAAAAAGCTTGCTCACATGGCAAGTAACATTATATCAGATGGAAACCGTTGTTACTCCCCCAACTATACAGTGGTTGGCATGTCATTGTCTGGGTGACCCCTCAATGACTAGTGGTTCAAAGAAAGTGACATCTAGGGTAGAGAAAGTTCAAACAAGTAATTGGCAGCTACAGAAAAATTGCATAACATATACAAGGTGCAGTGGCGGCTGGCATGTACCTAGGGTGGTAGGGTGGGGGCACAAAAAACTGAAAAATAATAAGTCAAATAGACTTACCTCCCTAACTTGCAGCGTGACATCCTCTTCCCTCAGGTGTCTTCGGAAGCTCCGGACGCAGGAAACTGCACTACCCAATGCAGGCGCTGCTCTCACAGCATGAGAGCAGTGCTAGATTGGATAGAGCAGGCTCGCTCAGCGCTCCTAAGAGCACTGGAGGCCTGCACTTTTTCTAACCCAGTAGTCTAAGACAGCTAGGTTAGAGAAGTTTAAAATGTGCATGTCTGGCTGACCATACCAAGCCGGCCAGCCAAAGAGACGTGCATTTTAAAGCGCCCAGCTCCCTGCCTCTGCCAATCGGCAGCACTGGCCCCGCCCTGTCCCGACACTTAGTTCAGGATGGGCTGCTGAAAAAATAAAATGGTAATAAAGAAAACTTTATTACCATTTTATATTTCATCTCTGGGGCTTGTGGGGCGACGCTTCTCCGCTCAAATGGAATGAGCGGCCCCTGACAAGGTGTTTGGCGAGCTCCCAAAAGGTGAGAAATGAGCACACTCGGAAGCCATTTTTCTCTCTGTGCTCTGATTCTTAATGCCTGATTTTGTTGAGAGTTTGTGGTCGGTTGTCATAGATGCCTTCTTATTTGTTCTTCATCTGACCGAGGACGGTCGAGTAAACAAATTCGCCCCAGGACCACTTAGTAACTACGCTTCTTCTGCCTGAGCTCGCAGATGTCAAGCAGATGAACAAGTCTCACAGAAGGCACTGAACACAACTGGTGTCTTTAACAGTCTGGTAGCGTACCGCGGCCTGCATTTGATGATCGCGTTAATGCGATTTTTATGTACTGTTGGTTCGCACAGAAGAGAAAATCTGGAGGTTTTTACAATCAAGGCTTCATTAAAGTATTATACATTATACATATTAGTATTTTAGCAATAACAGCCGATGAGGGAGGTCATTGTCGGGCCATTACGGCCAGAGAGGCGGTTTGCTCACCAAGGGCTCTTAACCCAGTTGGACACTAATGGGCACGAAATAACTGAGCCGACTGCCATTACCGCGTGCATAATCATCACTCCTAATTAGGTATCAACATAAACCAGGACTGTGGGCTGAGGGGGTGATTGCATGTCAAAGCAGCAGTTTTGTTTAGTGCGATGCAATTGAAATCTTTTACAACCACTCAAGACGCTGCCTCGTGCAGCGTGTTGGAGGATCAGCGTCTTCCCGCCATTACAAGCAGCCCGCTTAAACAATCTACAACCGGTTTACTGGCTGCACTACTTGGAATGCACTTGGCCAATCACGTCGTCTGTATTTCTTGTGTGGTCTAAACCCTTGGGTTTCAATTAGGAGTTTGGTAGTAAATCCACTGAATTTGCACATGGGTTAAATACTGATTTTCAGGCATTGGAAGTTCCTTGAGTGAGGAAATGAATCTGTAGAGACCAGAAATACCCAAATTAACCCCTTCCTGTCTGGGAGGGTGCAGGCATTCATTTTGCGAGGGTAAAGCACCTTGAAACAAGACAAACAGATTCCACTCCCATATTCTGATATCACTCAGTCATCACAAGCAGAAACCTGCCAAATGTATCCATCATAGGGCCAGGCAGGGAAAGTACTTGTTTGTGTATCCTGAGCTGGATGCCCTGACCAAGGAGGTGGTAATATACCGGAAAGAAGGTACAAGTTTGTGTATCCTGAGCTGGAGGTCTTGACCAAGAAGGTGGTAAAATACCATGACTATCTAATGTGCCAACTCATGCAGAAGATGCCACCGAAAACAAGCAAAAACATCCCTGTGGACGTACATAATGGACAAAATCAATACTGAATCAACATATCCACATGAACATTAAAAACAGGTCCAAACCTTGAAAGTCTAGGCACTTAAGCGAGTTGCCAATTACAAGCACTACAACATGGCAACTGGTGGTACTTCTCCACCTCAACTCTACCTCAGGCTGTGGGAAGACAAAAATGATGACCATTCTCAACATGTCTGGGACTGAGGACATGAAAGAAGGTCTTCCGGTCAGAAGAATTCAAGGTAGGAGACATGATCCTCTAGTCTGCTCTGAACCACATGCACCACCTCATGTGCAGGCTGAGACCAACACAAGGGCATGCACCTGAAGCACACTTCCATGCCCCACGAACACAATGGAATAAAAAAAAATATATATATATATATGTCCCACGACTCGATGTGACCTTCTGCCTCCTCCAGTGTTCTCGTCGCAGGTCCAGAGGCAGCTGTTTGTGGTCAGGGTTTGGAGTAGCCTCCCCGCACAAGGGCCTGCAGCTGTTTAAGAATGTTACAAGGAGTGAAAGACTGCACTTTCTACTTTGCTGCACCCGGTTAGTGTCTGTGGGCATCCTAATTTACAAGTCCTCTCATAATCTTTTCTCTCCCCTACGAACAGAAGTAATTGAGAAACTATTGCATAAGCAGTGGACCAGAAAACAGTCACAAAAAGCTTTTAAACGTGCTCTCAATCGAGACCCTCGGTGCTTAGAGACACGTCTACCATCGCAAGGGATCCAGCAGCCAGGACTGGAAGCTCAACACTTGCCGAAACTGATGTAATGAGTAGAAAAGTACAGAACATTGACAACTTACCTTGGTGAACCATCGCCAGAAGCGCAAGCAGGCATTTGAGTAGGCCCTACTAACGTATAGCAAGATGGAGGCACAGGGTGACCATGAGTGGTTGCACTGTCTAAGTATGTTAGGGACTTGTCTAGTTTACCTGAGGAAGCATCTAATGGGGTATTGAACAAACATGGGGTCAGCGAGAGAGCTTGCGGGTAGGCTCCTGATGTCCAGTGCAGCTGCTGCACAGGGTGTGGAAGAAGGGCCTTGGATTTGCCATCCATCTAACTGTGGTAAATATTTCGTTACCGGTACTATTTTTTATGCGGTAAAGTCTGTCTAAGAATAACTCAGTAAAATGAGAGGCAGAATCCGTGGTATTAGAGGGTTTAAAAAGGCTTTATTCCTATACAAAGGAACACAATTCGAATTGTGGGCCTTCTATTCCATCACCACGAAAGTTCAGAAAGGAAGGAACATATATTATTGACAGATAGGCAGTTTTATAGAAAATACATTACAGTAAAACAGATGCAAGAGGCGTAACAGCTGATAAAGGGTGCATACGTAGCTAATAGAGGGCGTAATTTAATAAACGTCATCATACATGATGTAATATGTGGGTGGATCCATAAGAGAATCCTGCAATGTCAGCAGAAATAGTTGGCAGAGATGCGCACGCAGCCGCATGACGTGTGATTGACGTGCAACTAGAGGGTGAAGGGGACTTGACATTTAGCTATACATGTGGAGACAGAAGTCTGGGGTTATGTCAACCTAATTCCAAATCATATCTAATATCCTATGTTTAAAGAACTGTGTTATCCAAAAGGAAAGGTCTCTTAGGATAGAATCTTATTCTATACTGACTATACTGACTGTTAGTGCGTGTACAAGCGTCTAAGTGTCTACACTAGATGCGAGGGGGTAGGAATATTCCATGGTAACGGGGCTATGAATTACTTGGCATGAGGGCAGCGAGGCCTGGCCCTTTGCACGGTAGCTGGAGGAATGTTTACCTAAACTACTAGACAGGAGGAGATAATCTTGAAGGTGAAATACAGTTTTTTGGCAGGCGACAGGCTGGATCAGGCACCGTTAGCCGCGCAGGGAGTAAGACAAAGTTCATGGTCACAGATGCAGGCTCAGACTGGAGCTTTCAGAGGCAGAAGGGAGGAAAAGGCTTGATGACAGAATTCGGGCCTACTCGCCTGAATCTGTGAAATGTGGAAAGTGAACCACATAAAGTCGGTGGCCTTTCATACTTAGGAATGGAATATCCGACCCATTCATGGCGGATCTGAAAGAGGACATGTTGACGATGGACGCACATATATTTGCGTCTTCAGAACTGGAGCAGGAGGGAACATACATGTACTTATAGCATGCACATGGAGCCGTTGGGGTCTACGATAGGGGACATAACTGATCACAAAATTCATATTTCCTCATTCCCTCCTTGTCCCCTTCGGACCCTTAGGAGATATCGATCTTCATCAATCCATCGATCTGTTCATATAGCATCATTTGTTCTTCTTTCTTCTTCCGGGATCTCGAACGAAAACTTGGATGTGGGATACACGAGGTGGCACACAGACCACAAATCGCTGGCCCACATTGTAGACATAAGCAGCAACTGAATAGTATGAGAAAGCCAATACCTAGGAAGGATAGTATTCTCCATCCCCAGGCTGACAACACGCCCCAGAACCAACCGGACCAAGTCCAGGTGCCTGGACTCTGGTGTATCTGGCTTACAATCTTATGAAGGCGGGTTATGGCTTTATATACTGACGGTGAATTTTCTGGTATGAAAATGCAACAACTTGATCCGATGACCCTACAAGCTCCGCCCCTATCGGCCAGGATGACGTCAAGGACAAGACGATTTTGAAGCACAACAATCCGCATAGCAGACTGTTCTTCTGTTAAATTGCCTAAGGCGGAAATAGTTTCGTTCACTACTGCTTCAAGGGTTCTGGTTAATCTACGTATCAGCTTACTATTAGTGACTGTACCTATATAGGGAAAGAAACCTTTATTGAAATCTGTGTATTTCTCCCATGCTGTTTCAGTGTAATCGACAATTGGGAGATCTCTCTGCCGTCTATTGTGTACTAAATGGGTATTTCTGTGATAATCAGGAGGAGCTAGGAAAACAGGTGGCAGAAGGAATGCTATGTAACAGGTACCATCCCAATCTAAAGGTAGACATATATATGCGGTCTGGCCACATATGAAGTAGGAATGATGGGAAGCTCTAAATGTAGACTTGCCTTGATCACTGAATTTTATTACAGTGGTGCATTTACTATGGCCCATATGTATGGAACCATTCTTTCTTATACATAATTCCCCTTTTACTGGGAATACTGACATGGCGGGCAAGATTGGTGTAGCTTCAGATTCAACGTTCAGGATCATGAGGTTAAGTGTAAAATTACCTAATCCATATACTTCATTTTCTAGATCAGTTCCTGTTCTTTTGGGAAGTCCCTCCTTGTTAGGGTAGCAGACTTTAAGTAAAGCTAGGTTCAGGTTTCCCCATACCCAGTTGTCTTGATAAACTGCGGAATTTGAATCTAGGGTATTAATCAAACTAAACCATGCTCCACAGGAGCCATTGTGTGTGAACGGATAGGGAAAGAGGGGCAAGACTCCCTTATAGTTCTGATAGGGAGGGAGTCGGCCACATATCCAACAATTTGTGGCATTGCTGGTTTGATGGGAATGATGTAACATACTAATAAAAGTGTTGTTGCGCAGCGCAAATCTATAGGACAACTCATGCGGAGGAAATTCACTAAAAGAATGTTCTGCAGTTATATTGTAAGCATGCTTAGGAATAGGGTAATACATGTGCAATAGGATGCTGGCAATGATGATCAAAAGACTTAGAAAAAACAAAATTAATAATGTTACTGTACAATGACTACGAAGTGATTTACAATACGCATGCTTTTTCAGCTGCTTTCGCTGATTTCTTTCTCTATTTCGGTCTAGAGGATACATGTCAGAGACAAATTCAACCGATTCACCTTGGAGAGGACTTAAACAATCAAATTGTCTGACTTACTGGACCTCAATTTTAGTCTATATAGTTCTGAGTTCGATTGCTCAACCAAAGGGAGCTTTGAGTCTGTCTTTGAGGAAATACAGGGTTTAGTCTCTATATTGGATGGTAGTCCATAAAATTTCTTGATATGACTCGAGTGCAACCATCCTTTTCTTCCCTCGATTTTCACGGCTGTCCTTGTGGTAAGTAAAACTAACTTTGGTGACTTCCACCTAGGATCCAGTTGGGTCTTCCGGTCAAAGTTCCTGACCAGCACCAGATCCCCAGGAACCACGTCATGGGGCTTCACCTCAGTATTATCGGGAAAAGCTGCGGATACCTGTGAACGACAAGATTGTAGTGCAGACATCAAGGAAGCCAGGTAATCTGTCAGCATATTACAGTCAACGTCAGTGATTTTACGAGGTATAGGCGTCCCCCACATATTTGGTGGTCTACCGAAGATCACCTCATACGGGGATAGCCCTGTTCGAGAATGTGCTACCATTCTCATGTAAAAGAGCGCAACTGGTAAGGCTACTATCCAATCAACCCCTTTTTCTCTACATATTTTGGACAATCTAATTTTCAGAGTTTGATTATGACGTTCTACGAGACCTGCTGCCTCGGGATGTCGGACACAGTGAAATTTCCATTGATATCCTAATAGAAGGGAAACGTGTTTCATTAGTTCGGATGAGAACGGCTGGCCGTTATCTGAATAGACAACACGTGGTAAACCGTACCGTGGGAAGAATTCTCGAACTAACTGTTTGGCAGTAGTCGGGGCAGTGTAATCTGAAACCGGGTATGCTTCTGTCCAACGGGAAAGAGCACAGACAACTACGAGAACATATTTGAATCCTCGACATCGTTCCATCTGGATATAATCCATCTGGAGGACTTCAAAAGCATGATTAGGAGGTTGAAATCCACCCTGTTCTACGGGGATGCTTTTACCTGGATTGAACTGACAACATATCATACAGGTACGAACTTTTTGTTTAGCTGCGGCTCGCAAGTGTTTGTTAAACCAAATGTGTTGAATGCTGTCTAGCATAGCTTTTTCTCCTAGGTGCGCTGGACTATGTATAGTGTTAATGATGACTTGGACCATTGAGTCGGGAAGAAACCATATAGATTTTTCTTTCGTCATCCATCCTTGATCTGTTTGGATCCCTCCTAATTCAGTCCATTTCTTTATTTCTTCTGGTGTAGCGTGTGTCTGTATGTCAATTACATCAAGGGCGGGATCCTTAACTGTCATGCAATGTGTTGGTGTCGGAACTATTGTCTTTGTCATGTCAGTTGTGTGAGTCTGATTCTGAGCAGTCTGTTTAGCTGTTCTGTCAGCTAGGTCATTACCCTGAGAAATGATATCGGTAACTTTTGTGTGGGCTTTGCATTTCATAATCGATATTGTAGTAGGTAGATGAATCGCATCTAATAGGGCTTGAATAAGGGGTCCGTGCTGGATGTGGGTACCGTGAGAAGTTAAATAACCTCTCTCTCGCCACAGTACGCCGAAGTCATGGACGACTCCGAAGGCATAACGTGAATCCGTGTATATGTTGACCTTTTTGTTTGTGGCTTGAATACAGGCTTGTGTCAGAGCGGTGAGCTCTGCTGCTTGAGCTGACAAAGTGTTAATACAATTTGTTTCAATGACTTCAGTGTCTGTTGTGACTGCGTAAGCGGCCACTAGCTCTCCTGTATTTGTTCTCATACATGACCCATCTACATACAATGTCAAGTCCGGATCTGATAAAGGGATGTCTGTCAAGTCTTGTCTGGGTTTCGTCGTGATAGTAATGACTTCGACACAATCATGTGCCAATGGATCTGTTCCGCTCACTGGTAACAGTGTGGCAGGATTTAACGTATTACAACGTCTGATTTCTATATGTGGCTGAAACAGTGTTAATTCGTAACCGGTGAGTCTCGCACAGCATCTGGTGGTAACTTGTATTGTCGCATTCGTGGTAGTACTATTCCTGATTTCAGTGTAACTCGATATGGTGTAATGTTCATGCAACCAACATCAGTGGGGCCTTGTGCCCATAAATGTGTAGGTAAATTCTGCAGTCGGTGATCCATGTCTCTGGATACGTAGTGACCTTTAAAGTCACGTAAAAATAGTCGTACTCCTTCCGGAGAACAACATATTATGGCTCCTAGAGCTTTCAATGTTTTTATACCTAACAAGTTTTCTGGACATGATTTAGTAAGCAATAAATCTGTAGTACGTGTCAATGGACCAATCGTAAGTGGAAGAGGTTGTGTTACATCATTAATTATAGGTTTTCCTGAGAATCCAAGGGAAATATTCTGTGAGCCTGAGAGGGGTGCCCCTGGAACTTCACTACGTCTTATAGTTGTTCTGCTTGCCCCTGTATCAAGTAAAAACTTTCTGTCTTCCCCTAATAGTTCACTATGTACATAAGGTCCCTCTTGGTCTACAGGAACCTCAATAAGGGGTAAGCCAACTTCCCTCTCTAGGCTATCTCATGAGTATCGCTGATAATCGGGATAATCTGTTTGTGCATACTGATACATTTGTTGTGTTGTTGCTTGAGTTGCAGCAGTAGGCTGCGCTTGTGGTGGTGCTACTATTTGTTGTGGAGCTGCCTGTTGCGGAGCTAGCTGTTGCGGAGCTAACCTAGGTTGTGCCTGCTGAGGCGTCTGTTGTTGATTCTGATCCTGTCTAGATGGACGTGGTCTCTCATGTGTTCTACCTGTAGCAATATTATGTTTCAGGACTGGACAATCGTGTATATAATGACCTGGTTGTTTACAATAGTTGCATGTCCCTTTCGCAGGGCCTACGGAATCACCCTTTTGATGACTATCAGCTGGAACTGACTGTGCAACAAGCATTTTCATTTTTGTATCTTTCATACGTCTTTGTTCGTGTTCTTGTTCTTCTCTAATTCTATTGTGATGATATTGTAACATCTGTAGCATCTGTGATGGGGTATTACCTTGCCAGGTACTTTCGAATTTCAATACTCTATTCTTGACTTGCAGCAGAGAATTTTCAACTAATTTTGTCACAAACAGATGTGGATATGACTCACTACTGGCTTTTATGCCACTATTTATACTAAAACATTTTTCAAATCGGGAATAGAAATCACTAGTGTCTTCATCTGGTTTTTGTTTACAGGCTGAGATTGCACCCCAGTCTTCCTTTTTCGTAGTTAATAAACGTGGCAGTACCTGTATTAGTAATCCTGCTAGTGCTGTAGTCTTATCCCCAAGCCCTGCTCCTGCAGCTCGGGCCTTTTCTTCGTTTTCTAATGCTGTCCAGTCTATCTTTTGGTCTCCTACCTCCCATTCTTTTTCTTTGAGTTTTTCATAAACACCTGCAGGTAATAGGACTTTCAATATTTTCATAATATCGGGGTAGGTATACTCTCCCATGAGTAACATGTCTTTTATCTCACGGTGGAAACCTGCTGGATCTTTGTCATGACTGGGTACTACTTTCTTCATTTCTAATAATTCCAGTTTAGTTATAGGCGTGTACACAAACACACGTGTGAAATTATCGTCGGCACCTCTGATCGGGTGCACTTCGCGTAACGGGTTCTGTCTATCTATGTGATACATTTTTCTTCCCATTATGGGAACTGAGACGTGTTCTGGGCATACGAAATTTAAATATTGGTTTCGGGATTCTAGTATTTCCTTAATCAAATCAGTACCTGACCCTCTCCATATGTTGGTGAGTAGTTCTGTCAATATGTCAGGTAAGGGTCCTGGATCGGAGTGTTGGCCTTTATATAATATAAGGAGGTGTTGAATCATGTATATACTAGCTAAACGCTGTTCATATGGGTCTAGATTCAGAAACGTGTGTGCAAGTACATCATCATTGTATTCGCCGGGACTGTCAGCCCATTGTACTGCTGACCTGGCTAATTCTTGTTCGTCCATGGAATCGAGCACGTGGTACCCCCTTCGATCTCGGAGTAATTTATCAGCGGCTTGGAATAAGTGTTCAGGGGATTTTGTATTTAGCATAGGGTTTGGAAGATGTCTATTATATTCTGGACGTATTGGACGTATTGGGTCGTTAAAACCTCTGGTATTATTATGGGGTCTTCCTTTACCTACATAAGCTATCGTGTCTACTTGCTCTGATTCTTGCTCCTCCTCCTCTCTGTTTAAATCAGCGGCGTCTACCTCTAATCTTTCTTCGTGTATTCGTTCTACCTCTTTGCGGATCTTTCGGTACATAGCTACTATACATAACTGTTTATCATGTCTTCCTTCTGATATATTCCGGCCCCAAGTGACAAGTGTTTGCATTTCTTCCGGATTTACCCCAGGCCGGTCTTGATTTCTGATTACACAGTTTATGAGGAAACGTAACAGTTGTCCCTGTACCTCCGCTTTCTGGTACTCCATGGCTCTGCTAATACTTTCAGGACCTCGCCCTGACTGGACAAAGTGATATATATTTTCTAAATGTGTATTCATTCCTGGTAACTTCGTTAAATATATGGCAGCTCGTCTAATACGTAATGATGACAGCAGCATTTCGTCCCGTTTACCGGGCACAGGATCATATCTACAATCTACTAGAAGTTCCTTAAGCATGTCGGGAGTGGCTAGTTTGGGCGTACGTTGGTGTGCTAATTCTCTAAGGGAAAATTTATTTCCTCTGGGTGGCGTAGAAAAAGTGTCTGTCGTACCTCCTGTAGCACCGTCTGGGGTGCTGGACGTGAAAGGATTTGTTGAGGGTGAGACAGCAACCGTCGTTGTGGGAAAAGCTGTAGAAACAGATGTGCTTGTCGGAATGTGTGTCGAAGCGTGTTGTTGCGGAGGTACAGACGAATGTTCTTGGCGATGAGCGTCATCGGCAAGCGGTCTATGTGGTGCGGTATTAGCATACTCGGGAGCTGCGTCATCTAAATAGCGGGAGAGGAAAACATCTTCTGCGGTTCTGGGATGCCCCTTGGGGTGCGCTTTTATCGGAAACAATGGGGGTGGCAAGTCTTTTGGTATTTCCGGAGTAGCCTTAGGTAACCCTTCGGCCAGAAGTGGATACATACCATTCATAAGGGCGTTTCTTTGTCTATCTACTTGTTCTGATTTTACTCGGGTACCTTCCTCAAGTAATAGATTTTCTCGGACTTTATTCGAATTCTCCTTACCCTTATTTTCCTGTCTGAGTGCTTTTTCTGTACGTCTATATGATTCTTTACGCCATAATTCAATGGCATCTTTCTGTGACTGTCTGGCTTTCTTTTTCCATAATTCTTCTTCTACTCTCATGATGCAATCTGCATCCCAGGTCCCCGCTGCGGGCCATCTCTGACTCTCTGGTAATTCTTTGGTGTAATCTACCCATAAATCAAGAAATAATACGGCATCTAGGCCATGCTTATGATACATAAAGTATCCTGGAGTATCCCTAGGTGGAATGGGAACAGCTTCTTCGAGTACACCTTTTCTAGTTTTGATCTGTCTTAGTTTCGAAAAGAGCGGCATTTTTAGATCTTGTTTCTAGAACACACTTTATACGAGAAAACACAATAATAAACAGTCATTCATACCACAATATATATAGAACGTATTTAAAACATTTAACGCTTAACAGTTTTACGAACAATGATAACTAATAAGAAACTAGTTACTGACATTATACTGGCACTGGATAATATTTATTTATATGCCCAACATACTATATATACTGCTAAACAGTACAGATACACTGCTAAAACAGTGCAGACCGGATTTGTGTACCCAAACCCGTCTTGACCGGCACAGACTATGTGCACGTTAAATGCCTCCCCGGTAATGGTACTCACCGGGTAGCTCGGAACGGAAGGCCTCGGAACGGAACTTGAAACTGGACCGGACTGGATTCGACTCGACTGTACTCGGAACTTCGGAACCTGGCGGGTCTCTGTATACCTCGGATCTTGCTCTCTCAGCTAGGCTCTGGTCGGGATACTTCGCACTTCTCACCGCCTCGTCTGGGTGTTGATCGCAGCCTCAGTCGTCCCCGCTTGGCCGGAAGGAGACACAGGAAATCCTGCAGATACGCGTTTTTGTTGTCCGTTCAGCTGTGGCAGGAGACCGGGCCTGCAACGCACCGCCGGCGCGTGAGATGAGAAAGTGTCCCTGTTCGGGCGCCAATTTATGTGGTAAATATTTCGTTACCGGTACTATTTTTTATGCGGTAAAGTCTGTCTAAGAATAACTCAGTAAAATGAGAGGCAGAATCCGTGGTATTAGAGGGTTTAAAAAGGCTTTATTCCTATACAAAGGAACACAATTCGAATTGTGGGCCTTCTATTCCATCACCACGAAAGTTCAGAAAGGAAGGAACATATATTATTGACAGATAGGCAGTTTTATAGAAAATACATTACAGTAAAACAGATGCAAGAGGCGTAACAGCTGATAAAGGGTGCATACGTAGCTAATAGAGGGCGTAATTTAATAAACGTCATCATACATGATGTAATATGTGGGTGGATCCATAAGAGAATCCTGCAATGTCAGCAGAAATAGTTGGCAGAGATGCGCACGCAGTCGCATGACGTGTGATTGACGTGCAACTAGAGGGTGAAGGGGACTTGACATTTAGCTATACATGTGGAGACAGAAGTCTGGGGTTATGTCAACCTAATTCCAAATCATATCTAATATCCTATGTTTAAAGAACTGTGTTATCCAAAAGGAAAGGTCTCTTAGGATAGAATCTTATTCTATACTGACTATACTGACTGTTAGTGCGTGTACAAGCGTCTAAGTGTCTACACTAGATGCGAGGGGGTAGGAATATTCCATGGTAACGGGGCTATGAATTACTTGGCATGAGGGCAGCGAGGCCTGGCCCTTTGCACGGTAGCTGGAGGAATGTTTACCTAAACTACTAGACAGGAGGAGATAATCTTGAAGGTGAAATACAGTTTTTTGGCAGGCGACAGGCTGGATCAGGCACCGTTAGCCGCGCAGGGAGTAAGACAAAGTTCATGGTCACAGATGCAGGCTCAGACTGGAGCTTTCAGAGGCAGAAGGGAGGAAAAGGCTTGATGACAGAATTCGGGCCTACTCGCCTGAATCTGTGAAATGTGGAAAGTGAACCACATAAAGTCGGTGGCCTTTCATACTTAGGAATGGAATATCCGACCCATTCATGGCGGATCTGAAAGAGGACATGTTGACGATGGACGCACATATATTTGCGTCTTCAGAACTGGAGCAGGAGGGAACATACATGTACTTATAGCATGCACATGGAGCCGTTGGGGTCTACGATAGGGGACATAACTGATCACAAAATTCATATTTCCTCATAACTCAGGCCAATGACTGGTAGGTGACTGACCTGGTAGATCCCACAGGACTGCATTTTAGTCCAAATACATGTAACCATGAGCTTAAAGAAGTGATCGCAGAAGGCAGGCATGACTCAAGTAATAATAACAAAAGGCTTCAGCACAAAAGGTGTACTGTAAATGCTCTGGTGCTCATAGTGATAAAGCTTATGTGTGAATGTCAATTACACAAATGTGTGCCTATGGATTGGGAGGGCATCCTGCTGAGACCGGCTGGTATACAGAAATGCATTAGGAGTGGTGCCGGGTGTCTGTGTCCATGGCCAATGAGTGTAAGCTATGGTCCACTGGTAGGCCCTCTTACCTACAGAAGTCAGTGAGAGGACCCCAGCAGATCAGGTCCTCTGTCTGTGCAAAATAATGGAGTTTATTTTCTGAAGGCACTTTAGAGGTACCACCTGTATTTGAAGAGAGGAAAATCAGTGCCTATGTGATGAGAGCGACAATGTCTACAGCGTGCAGGGTCTGACTCTTTGGTTTGTGTCAGAGTCTGCAGATGATGGAAGGGAATGTTTTAGTGGACATAATGTATTTGCTACAAGAAGCTGTGCCCATGGTAGGGGCAGGCAGGGTGAAATCTCTTCCAGAGGGCCTTAGTCTGAAAGGGCCTCCAAGGGAGATGGGTTGGCAGAGAGCCTCTGGCAGGAAGACTGCCTTGAGCCTCCCTGGGCCCACACAATCTCTCCGGCCAAGCCCATAACTGTGGATTTAGAGGAACCATTCGAATTTAAAATATTCTGAATCCCAGCGAGGCAGTAATTATGGGTTACCACCACAGAAGAACTTTAACTACTGCAACGACTAAAACAGCTGCCCATAGCCTATCATGAGTACAGCACAATGCTGTTTACATGTGAGCTGAAGAGTAAACCATGTTCTCTCTGCTGAGTCAAGATACAGTTATACATGTCAGATTTTGTTTGTTAACTTTTATAGAACATGTACACATTGAGAATGAAAAGCATTGGGAGGCATATTAATGAGCCATTCTAGACACTTAAGGCATCAAAGTGTAGCTGTAACAAGTCTTTTTTTCATTTCTATACTGGAAGTGACAATCGGATTAGGGTTGAGGTAGCTCAGGAGTTACCATATGGGGCTACTAAAATGGGTAGGTAACAATGGACATAGGGGGCCTACGTCCCATTATCTTTGGGATAGGGCCTGATTCAGACCTTGTACACAGCTAGGAATGGGCCTCGCTGCTCATAGACTCATAAGTCTTGGGGGATCCATACACCACATGGGCGAGTAGGGCCCAATTTAGAGTTTGGCTGAGAGAGTCTTCTGGTCCAACTGTGAGAGTCTGCCACACTTGTGCTCCTCCCACTCTATTTAGAGTCAGGCGAACCATCAGCTTGCCACCAGAGGTGCCCCCATTGGCTCCTTCCTCCCTCAATGGAAAGCTGACTCCGATGGCCTGGCGGAGTGCTGGCAGCAGAGTCAAGGCACCAGAGTCTGCCCTATTTAGGGGTGATGGCCAAATGTGCTTTTTTTCTGCCCATCATCACCAAGGAAAACCTGGCAAGGATGATCAGGGAATTCAAAATAATGACCCCACCCACATCCAGGGGAAAACATCCCTGGGTGTGGGGCTCCTCGGTTATTGGCTTTCCAAAAACAAACTTTGCGAGTTTGTTTTTGAAAAACAAAATATTTGGTAGACGCCCGCCAATGGACGATGACCGTTCACCAAACTATTGTACCTTCAGTGGAATCACCCTGATGAATCTCTAAATGTGACAGATGGTAAATCCGTCAGGGTGGTGAACGTAATGGCATAACTGGTGGACTGTGCCCGCCAAACTTTAAATCTGGCCCTTAATCCTCACACCAGCTCACAAGACTCTGCCTTTTCCTGGGTCCTGATCCATCTACTCTCTGAGGTGTGTGAAAGACCCCATAGATTTGCAGAGAGGTTGGCTGAGTCCCTGCAGCTGTGAAACATCAGAGGCCAGGCGAGTCAGTGTGATGATGAATGCTAGATGAGTGTGTGAGTGATATGTGCTTCCCAGACCCTGCTGCCTGGGGGGCTGTGGTTATATTTACTCTTAATAGAATTATAATTATTATCCCCATGCAACCAGTGAGGGCTGGCCCCTCACTCTTTAAGGGTCTACTTCACTGAAGGTAGTAAAGACAGAGCACTAATGGAGTGAGATGTGATTTGACCAAGCACTCATCTCGGGGTGCGCCCCCCGAAACCCACCCACACTGGACTGCCTACATGAGAACCCTCCTAGTGCAGTATGCACAGGTGAGCCCCAACTGAATATCTCACCGTGCAGGGTGGGCACTACAGTGAGGGGGTGCCACACCTGAGGATATCACTAACAAATACCTGCCTTGTAGGAAAATCGTGTCTGACCTCAAGAGATGTAGAGTGCGGCTGCTGTTAACTCTTACACCTGGATTACTTCTGATCAGAGGGGCTCCCTGGCCTGATCCCCTACTCCAAGTACACCCCTCACTCACACGTGAATATCTTACGCACGTTGCTCGTCGTGAGGGAGTACTACAAACACATGAAAGGGAGCGGAAATCACTCATTCACCCTTTAAAGGCAGTTTCAAATCAAGTTAGAAGCGCAAAAAAGCTCGAGCAATCATTGAATTATCCGCACAAACGAATGAAGACCCTTATGCTTATTACAACATGGGTGGACACACCCAAGGAGAGCAAACACCAGCCAAAGGATGGAACTCTTCCCCCAACCATGCACGTCTCAGATCACCTCTGGCTCGTGCACAGCCACCCTGGAAGCGTGCACATCCACCCTGGAAGCATGCACACCCACCCTGGACACATACACACCCACCCTGGACACATACACACCCACCCTGGACACATACACACCCACCCTGGACACGTACATGCACATCCACCCTGGACACGTACACACCCACCCTGGAAACGTACATACACATCCACCCTGGAAACGTACACACCCACCCTGGAAGGGTACATGCACATCCACCCTGGAAGTGTTCACATCCACCATGGCAGCGTTCACATCCACCCTGGAAGCGTACACACCCACCCTGGAAGCATACACATCCACCCTGGAAGAGTGCACATCCACCCTGGAAACGTACACGCCCACCCTGGAAGGGTACATGCACATCCACCCTGAAGTGTTCACATCCACCATGGCAGCATTCACATCCACTCTGGAAGCGTACACACCCGCCCAGGAAGCATACACATCCACCCTGGAAGCATACACATCCACCCTGGAAGCATACACATCCACCCTGGAAGCATACACATCCACCCTGGAAGCATACACATCCACCCTGGAAGCGTACACATCCACCCTGGAAGCATACACATCCACCCTGGAAGCATACACATCCACCCTGGAAGCGTAAACATCCACCCTGGAAGCATACACATCCACCCTGGAAGCATACATGTTGGAAAACCACTCCCACACTAGAAGGGGTGGTGGTGGTCTTCCGGACACACTGTGGTAGCTTGGCTCGAGTGGTCAGGAATCAGGCTCCGTGCTAAGCATACAACATACCCAAACAATAACCATGCGTGCATCCGTTCCAAAAACGACTCTACACCGTAAAAATTATGAAAATAACTTTCTTTATCTGCTTTTTCTCTTAGTTGCTGATTGGAGAAAATAAATAAGTCAATCACAATATACAAATTTTAAATAGTGCAGGTCAAATAAATATTGTCTGAAGATTCAATAAATAGGGATGATCATAAATACAAGGGACATAAATATAAGTGCAGGTAATACAGGCAATTAAATATTCTGAGGCAATAAATACTGTCACCAATAAATATTGTACACCAACAAGCCCTGTGGACCAGTAAATATAGTGAAGCAATAAATATGTAAAAACTCAATAAATACAGTGCCCCCAATAAATAATTAAAAGTATACAGCAACACTCATGTAATCAGATCACTTTTCAATTCTTAAGGGCTGATTTGGCCCAGGCACAGCTTGTAGGGTTGTGGAAGGCTTGAGGGGTTCTACTCCCTGGCTGGGACAAGGCTGAGGCCTAAACTGAGGTAGATCAAGGGGGGAATACCAGTGCCCTGGCTTTCTCTCTCCACACAACCTCTCTAGGTTAGTCCCAATTCACCCCTGGCACAGTCAGGTTGGTTCCAGCACCTCCCTAGCCCCTTTAGAGCAGTCTCTCAGGTCTCCACAGGGCCTTAGGCGCCCTCTACTCCACTTACTGCCCTTTTTCTGATGCTCCGACGCCGCTGGAGTCGTGTCGATGCCGTGAGGCGGTTCCGGTTCGATCTCGGCGGCCTCGGCACAATGTCAGTTCTTTGACGACGCCGGTAGGCGGTTCCGGTCCGATGTCGGCGGCCTCGGTTCCATCTCGACCTCCGATTCGACGGCGTCGGGCAGTCTCTACTCGATGTCGACTTCGGGCGGCTCCGGTCCGATGGCGCTCTCGGCTTCGATGACGTCGGCCGGCCTGGCCTCGATGTCGACTTCCGGCGACTCCGGGGTGCGATCCTCACCCCCGACCTCCGGTGCTCCTCCTCTCAGGTTCCGGGCGACTCCGGAGTGCGATCCTCACTCCCGACCTCCGGTACACTTCACCTCGGTCTCCGACGACTCCGGAGGGCGGACTTCACTCCTCCGATGACGCCGCTCACTCGACCTCGGTTAACTTCCTCCTCGACCTCTGGTATTCCTCACGACCTCCGTCGGCGCCCTCTCACGACCTCAGGCGGCTCCGGGTACGGCGTCTGCTTCTTCAGTCAGCGCCGCTTCTCCACCTCGGGCTCCAGGTCTCAGGCTACTCGACGCCGGACTCCAGGGAAACCAGTTTCCAGGTCAGGATCTTGCTGCTTTCTGCTTCTAAGGCCTGTTCCTGCTGTCCAGGTCCTTAGGATGAGTTTTTCTGGCTTCTTCCCACACAGGGCTACAGGCTGGGATCCATCAGTAGGGACAAGTATCAAGGGTGGGTTTATGGACCCCACTCCAGGCACAAGTTTCCACCCCTGCTGCTTCACTCCTTCCTCCTTCACTGTTGTGCTGCTCTCCCTTCACCAGTCAGGTGCCAACTGCCAGCTCCAACTGCCAACTCTCTGTCTTAGCTTCCCAACATTCTAAACCGCCTCCAACTGTCACAGGGTTCTGGAATGTTCTGGAAGGTGCTAGCAGGTTCCAGTGGATGCTGGTGATGTCACAGGTGGCCACCATTTTGTGCTTCAGGCCTCCAGACAGAAGTTTCAGGGGTAGCTAAAATGGCTCCCTGAATCTGCAGCCACACGAAAAAGTCTGGTGGTTCCCAAAAAGGAAAAATTCAAACAGGGTTTGAGGCAAAAGTGGGACAAAATAAATAATGATGAGGAGGGAGCACCCAAAGGGCTGACAGGTCTAACACGCGTCCCCCCCAGCTGAAAGTGGGGAGAGCTACCCAACCCCTTGGGAGTTCTCATCACTAAGGCGGAAATACCTTGAGAGACCGTCTGCATTGGCGTGGTCCACTCCCGGCCGATGCTCCACCTGAAAGTCCATCCCCTGTAGGGAAATAGACCACCTCAACAACTTGGGATTCTCCCCCTTCATTTGCATCAGCCAACGAAGGGGTCTGTGGTCGGTCTGAACTAGGAAGTGCGAGCCAAACAGGTATGGCCGCAACTTCTTCAGAGCCCATACCACTGCAAAGGCTTCACGCTCTATTGCACTCCACTTCTGTTCCCTGGGAAGTAGTCTCCGGGATAGGAAGACCACGGGTTGATCCAGACCCTCTTCGTTGAGTTGCGATAACACTGCCCCAATGCCATGTTCTGATGCATCTGTCTGGACAATGAACACCTTGGAAAAGTCTGGGGCCCTTAAGACCGGGGCCTCGCACATGGCTTTCTTCAATCTCTCAAAGGCTTGCTGACAAGCCTCCGTCCAGACTACCCGTCGAGGTTGTTTCTTGGACGTGAGCTCCGTGAGGGGGGTTACGATGGTACCGTACCCCTTCACGAAGCGGCGGTAGTATCCCGTGAGACCCAAAAATGCTCGGACCTCAGTCTGTGTCTTGGGGGGTTCCCAGGCCATGATGGCCTCGGTCTTCGCCTGGAGGGGTTGCACCGCTCCCCTACCCACCAAGTGTCCAAGGTACACTACCGACCCCTGCCCGATCTGGCACTTGCTGGCCTTGATCGTCAATCCAGCTTGTCTCGGGGCCTGGAGAACAGCTTGCAGGTGACGCAAGTGATCCTCCCAGCTGTTACTGAAGACGGCTATGTCATCCAGATAAGCAGCAGAGAAACTCTCCATTCCGGTGAGGATCTGGTTTACCAGGCGCTGAAACGTGGCAGGTGCGTTCTTGAGCCCAAAGGGCATCACACAGAACTGGTAGTGGCCATTGGGCGTGGAGAAGGCTGACCTTTCCCTTGCTCCATCAGTCAAAGAGATCTGCCAGTACCCTGAAGTAAGGTCAAAGGTACTTAGATATTGGGCAGCTCCCAGCCGGTCAATCAATTCATCCGCCCTAGGGATCGGATGAGCATCAGTTTTGGTCACTGAATTCAGTCCCCGATAGTCCACACAGAACCTCAGTTCTGGTTGGGCACCCGGTGGTGCAGCTTTTGGTACTAACACCACCGGACTGGACCAGGGGCTGCTAGAAGGTTCGATCACTCCTAGCTCCAGCATCTTAGTGACTTCACTATGAATGCTGGCCTTCACCTTGTCTGACATCCGGTAGATCTTGGACTTCACAGGTGGGCTGTCTCCTGTGTCCACGTCATGGACGCACAGGTGAGTCCTACCCGGGACAAGGGAGAACAACGAAGAGTACTGCCCCAGGACCTGGCGACAGTCCTCCTGCTGTTCAGGAGTTAGAGATGGGGAGAGAATCACTCCCTCCACCGACCCATCCTTTTCTTGAGACGCAAACAGATCAGGGAGAGGCTCGCTTTCCACGTCCTCTCCTCCGTCAGTCACCATCATCAAGATGACTTCGGGCCTCTCGTGGTGGGGTTTGAGGCGGTTGGCATGCAGCACCCGCAGGGGCTGACGAGGGGTCTTCAGGTCCACCAAGTAGGTAGCCTTACCCTTCTTCTCCAACACCTCAAAGGGTCCTGACCAGCGATCCTGGAGGGCGCTAAGCTCTCCCGGTTCGATCACCCACACCTTCTGGCCAGGCTCCAACTCCACCGGGTGAGCATTGTGGTCATACCACGCCTTCATCACTGCTTGGCTGGCTTCCAAGTTGTCAGAAGCTTGCTTCCACAACTTAGCCATTTGGCTCCGGAAGGCCAGCATGTAGCTCACCACATCCTGGGGAAGCTTTCTGGGAGTTCTTTCCCATCCGTCTCTCACCAGGTTGAGAGGTCCACGTACAGGGTGCCCATACAGAAGCTCGAAGGGGCTGAAGCCCACTCCCTTCTGTGGCACTTCCCTGTAGGAAAAAAGTAAACAGGGTAGGAGGACGTCCCATTTCCTCCGCAGGCTTTCAGGCAGACTTCTGATCATGCCCTTCAAGGTTTTATTAAACCTCTCCACCAGACCATTGGTCTGGGGGTGGTAAGGAGTTGTGAACCGGTATGTCACTCCACACTCCTTCCACATTGCCCGCATATACGCTGACATGAAGTTGGTCCCCCTGTCGGACACAACTTCCTTGGGAAAACCCACTCGGGTAAAGATTCCCATCAGGGCCCTTGCCACAACAGGTGCTGTTATGGTCCTCAGAGGTATTGCCTCTGGGTACCGTGTGGCATGATCCACCAGAACCAGGATAAACCGGTGACCAGCTGTAGTTGGCGGATCTAATGGACCCACAATGTCGATGCCCACCCTTTCAAAGGGGGTGCTAACGACAGGGAGTGGTTCCAGGGGAGCTTTCAGCTTCACTCCTGTTTTCCCACTGGCTTGGCAAGACACACATGTCCGGCAGTAGGTATCGGACGACACTTTCATCTGAGGCCAATAAAAGTGTGGGACAAGACGGGCGAAGGTCTTGTCTTGCCCCAGGTGTCCTGCCAATGGTATCTCGTGAGCCAACTCCAGAAGGAAGGCTCGATAACGTTGAGGGACTACCAAGGCTCGTGACGATCCGTGTAGGGGTGCCTTGGGTTCACTGTAGAGGAGGCCATCCTCCCAGTAAACACTGTTGTTCCCTTCAACGTTCCCTGCTGCCTGGGCTTCGGCCTGTCGCCTCAGCCCCTCAAGGGTAGGGCACTCCCTCTGGCCCTGGCAGAATTCCTCCCTGGACGGCCCTCCCTCCACGTGCCACTCGGCCGGGATGGGTAGGTCCTCCAGGTTGGTAACGTCCCCCTCCGCAGACTCCTGGTCCACCACCTCCGGTGGCCTATCCGTCCTACGGGGTGGAGACGCCGAGGCAGGCTCCTCCTGTCCTCGGTTCTTCCCTTGACTGGCAGCTGGCTGGGCCTTTGTTCCAGGCTCCAGCCGAAATGAACTCCCTCTTCGGGTAGTCGCGGACCTTGTGCTAACACAGTCCCAGTCAGGTGTACCCAGCATCTCGGTGTGAGTCCGGTATTCCACCTCCTTCCAAGCGTTGTGCTCCATATCATTCCCCAGCAGACAATCGACTGGCACGGCAGGGCTTACGGCAACTCGAAGTGAACCTGCAACCCCCCCCCATTCAAAGGGAACCTCGGCCACGGGATAGTGACCTGTTCTGCCGTCAGCCATCGCGGCCGGGTGGAGTACATCGGGAATTACCTGCTCTGGAGACACCAGTTGACTACGCACCATAGTCATACTGGCTCCTGTGTCTCTCAGAGCCTCCCCTCTTTGGCCGTTGATGGTGACCCACTGCCCATACTTTGCGGTATTTGCGGGCACCTGGATCTTAGGAACCATCTCCCGTTCTCCCAGGGACACTAAAGTGACACCCGCCCACTCCCTTCCCTTAGTTAAGGGCATCTCCTCCCCGAGCACTGCACTAGCTACTCCGGGGGTCTTTCCTCCAGTGGGAGGGGGTGGTCGTTTCAAGCACTTCGGATCTCCTTTATAGTGTCCAACGCCACCGCACTCATAGCAATGGACAACCCTTGGCTGCTGACTCTGGCCAGGATTAGGGTTTCTGGGCGGGTTAGCCTTAGGGGTGAATCCTGTTCCCTTCCCTTGGAAGTTATTTTGGGGGCCTTTGGAGAACTCCTTCTTCTTTTCCCCTCCCTCTTTCTTCTGGGGGGCGCCCTGTCCGGCCTTTTGAGTATCCCCTCCAGTCCCCCTTGTGGACACCCGGGTACTAGCCCAAATGTCCGCCTCCTCAGCAAGCTTCCGGGGACTGGTCAGCTTGCTATCCACCAGGTGTTGCCGCAGTTCAGGGAAACATTTCTCGAGCAGGTGTTCCTTCAGTACTAGGTCAAACAACCCCTCGTAGTTCCTCACTTCACTGCCCTGAATCCAACCTTCCAGTGCCTTCTTTGCATAGTCCAGGAAGTCCACCCAATTCTGTGTGCCCAGTTTGTGACTACCCCTGAACTTCTGTCTGTACTTTTCAGGTGTTAGTCCAAACTTTCTGATGAGCGCCAGTTTCATGGTGGGGTAGTGGGTCTGCTCATCCTCTTCGAGGGCCAATAAAGCATCCCTACCAGCTGGAGGCATGTACTTGTACAATCCCCCTCCCCAGTACTTCTCTGGAACCCCATGGGCCCTCAACGAGACCTCATAGGCCGCTAGCCACTTGGCGATATCGTCGCCCACTCCATAGCTAGCTACTATGTCCTTTGGCAGGTATGGTTTAGGTTCCCTGGTGATCTCTTGGGTTTGGCTGCCACCATTAGGAACAGGTTGTGCCCCGATTCTCAAGATCTGAAGATCTATTTCTTTCAGTCGTAATTCATGGGCCATCCTCTGCTCCTCCTTCTCCTTCTCCAGCCTTGCTAAGTCCCATGTGAGCTGTCTTTTCTCCCTCCGGTCCGTTAGCTCCACTTCAGACAAGCCACCGCTAGAGGCACTGCTGCCCTTCCTAGAAATGGTTCTGGGCCCTGCTGACAGGTTCCCCACCTCAGGTTGGTACATCTCAGCCCCCTCGGGGTCAGGCTCTCCATCCCTGTCTTCCTCCTCAGCCTTGCTTTCTCGGCGTGCCTCCCCCCAAGCCCTTAAGCTGGTTTGGAGTGCACCCTTCTTTGCTCCTGGGGGACAGTACACCCCCTCCCGCTGGCAAAACTCCCTGAGTTGGGCCACAGTGTACGTTTCTAGATTTTCTAGTACAAACTCCATCTTGCCCACTCAGGTTAGAGGACAGGTTTTTGTGCAGTAACTATGCAGGGGGGTACCTTTATTAATACCTCCTCCCACCACCAGAGTAAATTTGGAAAAAACAAAAACCCACAATTAGGAAGGCCGCTCTTGAGAAAACTCCCGGTGTAGGCCTATGGACTACCCACAGTTATTGTTGAGTATACGTAGGCACAGCTCTATCCCACCGCTGAACACCAATTTATGTTGGAAAACCACTCCCACACTAGAAGGGGTGGTGGTGGTCTTCCGGACACACTGTGGTAGCTTGGCTCGAGTGGTCAGGAATCAGGCTCCGTGCTAAGCATACAACATACCCAAACAATAACCATGCGTGCATCCGTTCCAAAAACGACTCTACACCGTAAAAATTATGAAAATAACTTTCTTTATCTGCTTTTTCTCTTAGTTGCTGATTGGAGAAAATAAATAAGTCAATCACAATATACAAATTTTAAATAGTGCAGGTCAAATAAATATTGTCTGAAGATTCAATAAATAGGGATGATCATAAATACAAGGGACATAAATATAAGTGCAGGTAATACAGGCAATTAAATATTCTGAGGCAATAAATACTGTCACCAATAAATATTGTACACCAACAAGCCCTGTGGACCAATAAATATAGTGAAGCAATAAATATGTAAAAACTCAATAAATACAGTGCCCCCAATAAATAATTAAAAGTATACAGCAACACTCATGTAATCAGATCACTTTTCAATTCTTAAGGGCTGATTTGGCCCAGGCACAGCTTGTAGGGTTGTGGAAGGCTTGAGGGGTTCTACTCCCTGGCTGGGACAAGGCTGAGGCCTAAACTGAGGTAGATCAAGGGGGGAATACCAGTGCCCTGGCTTTCTCTCTCCACACAACCTCTCTAGGTTAGTCCCAATTCACCCCTGGCACAGTCAGGTTGGTTCCAGCACCTCCCTAGCCCCTTTAGAGCAGTCTCTCAGGTCTCCACAGGGCCTTAGGCGCCCTCTACTCCACTTACTGCCCTTTTTCTGATGCTCCGACGCCGCTGGAGTCGTGTCGATGCCGTGAGGCGGTTCCGGTTCGATCTCGGCGGCCTCGGCACAATGTCAGTTCTTTGACGACGCCGGTAGGCGGTTCCGGTCCGATGTCGGCGGCCTCGGTTCGATCTCGACCTCCGATTCGACGGCGTCGGGCAGTCTCTACTCGATGTCGACTTCGGGCGGCTCCGGTCCGATGGCGCTCTCGGCTTCGATGACGTCGGCCGGCCTGGCCTCGATGTCGACTTCCGGCGACTCCGGGGTGCGATCCTCACCCCCGACCTCCGGTGCTCCTCCTCTCAGGTTCCGGGCGACTCCGGAGTGCGATCCTCACTCCCGACCTCCGGTACACTTCACCTCGGTCTCCGACGACTCCGGAGGGCGGACTTCACTCCTCCGATGACGCCGCTCACTCGACCTCGGTTAACTTCCTCCTCGACCTCTGGTATTCCTCACGACCTCCGTCGGCGCCCTCTCACGACCTCAGGCGGCTCCGGGTACGACGTCTGCTTCTTCAGTCAGCGCCGCTTCTCCACCTCGGGCTCCAGGTCTCAGGCTACTCGACGCCGGACTCCAGGGAAACCAGTTTCCAGGTCAGGATCTTGCTGCTTTCTGCTTCTAAGGCCTGTTCCTGCTGTCCAGGTCCTTAGGATGAGTTTTTCTGGCTTCTTCCCACACAGGGCTACAGGCTGGGATCCATCAGTAGGGACAAGTATCAAGGGTGGGTTTATGGACCCCACTCCAGGCACAAGTTTCCACCCCTGCTGCTTCACTCCTTCCTCCTTCACTGTTGTGCTGCTCTCCCTTCACCAGTCAGGTGCCAACTGCCAGCTCCAACTGCCAACTCTCTGTCTTAGCTTCCCAACATTCTAAACCGCCTCCAACTGTCACAGGGTTCTGGAATGTTCTGGAAGGTGCTAGCAGGTTCCAGTGGATGCTGGTGATGTCACAGGTGGCCACCATTTTGTGCTTCAGGCCTCCAGACAGAAGTTTCAGGGGTAGCTAAAATGGCTCCCTGAATCTGCAGCCACACGAAAAAGTCTGGTGGTTCCCAAAAAGGAAAAATTCAAACAGGGTTTGAGGCAAAAGTGGGACAAAATAAATAATGATGAGGAGGGACCACCCAAAGGGCTGACAGGTCTAACAATACACATCCACCCTGGAAGCGTGCACATCCACCCTGGAACCGTACTCATCCACCCTGGAAGCGTACACATCCACCATGGAAGCGTACTCACTCATTCACCCTGGAAGTGTACACACCCACCCTGGAAGCGAACACACACACCCTGGAAGCGTACACACCCACCCTGGAAGCATACACATCCAACCTGGAAGAGTGCACATCCACCCTGGAACCGTACTCATCCACCCTGGAAGCGTACACATCCACCCTGGAAGCGTACACATCCACCATGGAAGCGTACTCACTCATCCACCCTGGAAGTGTACACACCCACCCTGGAAGCGAACACACACACCTTGGAAGCATGCACATCCATCCTGGAAGAGTGCACATCCATCCTGGAAATGTACACATCCACCCTGGAAGCGTAAACACCCACCCTGGAAGCGTACATATCCACCTTGGAAGCATGCACATCCACCCTGGAAGTGTGCACATTAATCCTGGAAACGTACACATCCACCCTGGAAGCGTACACACCCACCCTGGAAGCGTACATATCCTCCTTGGAAGCGTGCACATCCACCCTGGAAGCGTGTACATCCAACCTGGAAGCGTGCACATCCACCCTGGAAGTATTCACATCAACCCTGGCAGTGTTCACATCCACCCTGAAAGCTTATACAGCCACCCTGGAAGCGTACACATCCACCCTGGAAGCGTACATGCACATCCACCCTGGAAGTGTTCACATCCACCATGGCAGCGTTCACATCCACCCTGGAAGCATACACACCCACCCTGGAAGCATACACATCCACCCTGGAAGTGTGCACATCCATCCTGGAAATGTACACATCCACCCTGGAAGCGAACACACACACCCTGGAAGCGTACACACCCACCCTGGAAGCGTACACACCCACCCTGGAAGCGTACATATCCTCCTTGGAAGCGTGCACATCCACCCTGGAAGCGTGTACATCCAACCTGGAAGCGTGCACATCCACCCTGGAAGTATTCACATCAACCCTGGCAGTGTTCACATCCACCCTGAAAGCTTATACAGCCACCCTGGAAGCGTACACATCCACCCTGGAAGCGTACATGCACATCCACCCTGGAAGTGTTCACATCCACCATGGCAGCGTTCACATCCACCCTGGAAGCATACACACCCACCCTGGAAGCATACACATCCACCCTGGAAGTGTGCACATCCATCCTGGAAATGTACACATCCACCCTGGAAGCCAACACACACACCCTGGAAGCGTACACACCCACCCTGGAAGCAAACACATCCACCCTGGAAGAGTGCACATCCACCCTGGAACCGTACTCATCCACCCTGGAAGCGTACACATCCACCATGGAAGCGTACTCACTCATCCACCCTGGAAGTGTACACACCCACCCTGGAAGCGAACACACACACCCTGGAAGCATACACATCCACCCTGGAAGAGTGCACATCCATCCTGGAAATGTACACATCCACCCTGGAAGCGTAAACACCCACCCTGGAAGCGAACACACACACCCTGGAAGCATACACATCCACCCTGGAAGAGTGCACATCCATCCTGGAAATGTACACATCCACCCTGGAAGCGTAAACACCCACCCTGGAAGCGTACATATCCACCTTGGAAGCATGCACATCCACCCTGGAAGTGTGCACATTAATCCTGGAAACGTACACATCCACCCTGGAAGCGTACACACCCACCCTGGAAGCATACACATTAGCCCTGGAAGCGTGCACATCCATCCTGGAAATTAACACATCCACCCTGGAAGCGTACACACCCACCCTGGAAGCGTACATATCCTCCTTGGAAGCGTGCACATCCACCCTGGAAGCATGCACATCCAACCTGGAAGCGTGCACATCCACCCTGGAAGTATTCACATCAACCCTGGCAGTGTTCACATCCACCCTGAAAGCTTATACAGCCACCCTGGAAGCGTACACATCCACCCTGGAAGCGTACATGCACATCCACCCTGGAAGTATTCACATCCACCATGGCAGCGTTCACATCCACCCTGGAAGCATACACACCCACCCTGGAAGCATACACATCCACCCTGGAAGTGTGCACATCCATCCTGGAAATGTACACATCCACCCTGGAAGCGTACACATCCACCCTGGAAACGTACACACCCACCCTGGAAGCATGCACATCTACCCTGGAAGTGTTCACCTCAACCCTGGCAGTGTTCACATCCACCTTGGAAGCATACACATCCACCCTGGAAGCGTAAAGACCCACCCTGTAGGCACACACATCCACCTTGGAAGCATGCACATCCACCCTGGAAGTGTGCACATTAATCCTGGAAACGTACACATCCACCCTGGAAGCGTACACACACACCCTGGAAGCATGCACATCTACCCTGGAAGTGTTCACCTCAACCCTGGCAGTGTTCACATCCACCTTGGAAGCATACACATCCACCCTGGAAGCGTAAAGACCCACCCTGTAAGCACACACATCCACCTTGGAAGCATACTCATCCATCCTGGAAGAGTGCACATCCATCCTGGAAATGTACACATCCACCCTGGAAGCGTAAACACCCACCCTGGAAGCGTACATATCCACCTTGGAAGCATGCACATCCACCCTGGACGTGTGCACATTAATCCTGGAAACGTACACATCCACCCTGGAAGCGTACACACCCACCCTGGAAGCGTACATATCCTCCTTGGAAGCGTGCACATCCACCCTGGAAGCGTGCACATCCAACCTGGAAGCGTGCACATCCACCCTGGAAGTATTCACATCAACCCTGGCAGTGTTCACATCCACCCTGAAAGCTTATACAGCCACCCTGGAAGCGTACACATCCACCCTGGAAGCGTACATGCACATCCACCCTGGAAGTGTTCACATCCACCATGGCAGCGTTCACATCCACCCTGGAAGCATACACACCCACCCTGGAAGCATACACATCCACCCTGGAAGTGTGCACATCCATCCTGGAAATGTACACATCCACCCTGGAAGCCAACACACACACCCTGGAAGCGTACACACCCACCCTGGAAGCAAACACATCCACCCTGGAAGAGTGCACATCCACCCTGGAACCGTACTCATCCACCCTGGAAGCGTACACATCCACCATGGAAGCGTACTCACTCATCCACCCTGGAAGTGTACACACCCACCCTGGAAGCGAACACACACACCCTGGAAGCATACACATCCACCCTGGAAGAGTGCACATCCATCCTGGAAATGTACACATCCACCCTGGAAGCGTAAACACCCACCCTGGAAGCGAACACACACACCCTGGAAGCATACACATCCACCCTGGAAGAGTGCCCATCCATCCTGGAAATGTACACATCCACCCTGGAAGCGTAAACACCCACCCTGGAAGCGTACATATCCACCTTGGAAGCATGCACATCCACCCTAGAAGTGTGCACATTAATCCTGGAAACGTACACATCCACCCTGGAAGCGTACACACCCACCATGGAAGCATACACATCAGCCCTGGAAGCGTGCACATCCATCCTGGAAATTAACACATCCACCCTGGAAGCGTACACACCCACCCTGGAAGCGTACATATCCACCTTGGAAGCGTGCACATCCACCCTGGAAGCGTGCACATCCATCCTGGAAATGTACACATCCACCCTGGAAGCGTAAACACCCACCCTGGAAGCGAACACACACACCCTGGAAGCATACACATCCACCCTGGAAGAGTGCACATCCATCCTGGAAATGTACACATCCACCCTGGAAGCGTAAACACCCACCCTGGAAGCGTACATATCCACCTTGGAAGCATGCACATCCACCCTGGAAGTGTGCACATTAATCCTGGAAACGTACACATCCACCCTGGAAGCGTACACACCCACCCTGGAAGCATACACATCAGCCCTGGAAGCGTGCACATCCATCCTGGAAATTAACACATCCACCCTGGAAGCGTACACACCCACCCTGGAAGCGTACATATCCTCCTTGGAAGCGTGCACATCCACCCTGGAAGCGTGCACATCCACCCTGGAAGTATTCACATCAACCCTGGCAGTGTTCACATCCACCCTGAAAGCTTATACAGCCACCCTGGAAGCGTACACATCCACCCTGGAAGCGTACATGCACATCCACCCTGGAAGTGTTCACATCCACCATGGCAGCGTTCACATCCACCCTGGAAGCATACACACCCACCCTGGAAGCATACACATCCACCCTGGAAGTGTGCACATCCATCCTGGAAATGTACACATCCACCCTGGAAGCGTACACATCCACCCTGGAAACGTACACACCCACCCTGGAAGCATGCACATCTACCCTGGAAGTGTTCACCTCAACCCTGGCAGTGTTCACATCCACCTTGGAAGCATACACATCCACCCTGGAAGCGTAAAGACCCACCCTGTAAGCACACACATCCACCCTGGAAGCGTACACACCCACCCTGGAAGCGTACACACCCACCCTGGAAGCGTACACATCGGCCCATGAAGCGTACACATCCACCCTGGAAGCGTGCATAACCACACTGGAAGTGTACAGACCCACCCTGGAAGCAAACTCATCCACCCTTGATGTGTACATGACCGCACAGGAAGCGTAGACACCCGCTCAGGAAGCATACACATCCACCCAGGAAGCATACACATCCACCATGGAAGCATACTCATCCACCCTGGAAGCGTACACATCCACCCAGGAAGCATACACATCCACCCTGGAAGCGTACTCATCCACCCTGGAAGCGTACTCATCCACCCTGGAAGCGTACACATCCACCCAGGAAGCGTACACATCCACCCTGGAAGCTTACACATCCACCCTGGAAGCGTACACATCCACCCAGGAAGCGTACACATCCACCCTGGAAGCGTACTCATCCACCTTGGAAGCATACACATCCAGCATGGAAGCGTACACACCCACCCTGGAAGCGTACACATCGGCCCATGAAGCGTACACATCCACCCTGGAAGCGTGCATAACCACACTGGAAGTGTACAGACCCACCCTGGAAGCAAACTCATCCACCCTTGATGTGTACATGACCGCACAGGAAGCGTAGACACCTGCTCAGGAAGCATACACATCCACCCAGGAAGCATACACATCCACCCTGGAAGCGTACACATCCACCCAGGAAGCGTACACATCCACCCTGGAAGCGTACTCATCCACCCTGGAAGCGTACTCATCCACCCTGGAAGCATACACATCCACCCAGGAAGCGTACACATCCACCCTGGAAGCGTACACATCCACCCTGGAAGCGTACACATCCACCCTGGAAGCGTACACATCCACCCTTGATGTGTACATGACCGCACAGGAAGCGTAGACACCCGCCCAGGAAGCATGCACATCCACCCAGGAAGCATACACATCCACCCTGGAAGCATACACATCCACCCTGGAAGCATACACATCCACCCTGGAAGCGTGCACATCCACCCTGGAACCGTAGTCATCCACCCTGGAAGCGTACACATCCACCATGGAAGCGTGCACATCCACCCTGGAACCGTACTCATCCACCCTGGAAGCGTACACATCCACCATGGAAGCGTACTCACTCATCCACCCTGGAAGTGTACAAACCCACCCTGGAAGCGAACACACACACCCTGGAAGCGTAGATATCCACCCTGGAAGCGTACACACCCACCCTGGAAGGGTACACACCCACCTTGGAAGCATACACATCCACCCAGGAAGCGTACACGTCCACCCAGGAAGCGTACACATCCACCCTGGAAGCATACACATCCACCCAGGAAGCATACACATCCACCCTGGAAGCATACACATCCACCCAGGAAGCATACACATCCACCCTGGAAGCATACACATCCACCCTGGAAGCATACACACCCACCCTGGAAGCGTACTCATCCACCCTGGAAGCGTACACATCCACCCAGGAAGCGTACACATCCACCCTGGAAGCGTACACATCCACCCTGGAAGCGTACTCATCCACCCTGGAAGCGTATTCATCCACCCTTGATGTGTACATGACCGCACAGGAAGCGTAGACACCCGCCCAGGAAGCATACACATCCACCCAGGAAGCATACACATCCACCCTGGAAGCATACACATCCACCCTGGAAGCGTGCACATCCACCCTGGAACCGTACTCATCCACCCTGGAAGCGTACACATCCACCATGGAAGCGTGCACATCCACCCTGGAACCGTACTCATCCACCCTGGAAGCGTACACATCCACCATGGAAGCGTACTCACTCATCCACCCTGGAAGTGTACACACCCACCCTGGAAGCGAACACACACACCCTGGAAGCGTAGATATCCACCCTGGAAGCGTACACACCCACCCTGGAAGGGTACACACCCACCTTGGAAGCTACACATCCACCCTGGAAGCGTGCACATCCACCCTTGAAGTGTTCACATCCACCCTGGAAGCGTACATGACCACCCTGGAAGCTACACCCTAGAAGCGTACACATGGCGTACACGGTGCAATAACAGACCAGGAACCCTTGGAACTCTCTGGACCCAGAATACTACGCAGGTAACATAAAAAACCACAACCTCACCAACACCAGATAAAAGAGAATTAAAACCCAGCTCCTTTAAAAGGCCGCGTGGCGCCTCCCGGCTGCCTGCACCCGGCCATGCACGCGGCTGGCACCGAATGACCAAACACAGAGAACTGCAATTAAATTAGACTTATCGCCCACAAAAACCTCCCCGGGCGCGTGGCTGCTTGGCGCTCTGTGGCGAATTCATTAAGTTAACAAGAAATTAGGCACGCTGAGAAGGATCGTGAGATCAGGAGGCGCTAAATGACCTGCAAACATAGCAACAGAACACGGCAGAGTCGAAAACATTCTTACACGTGAACTTGCTTTAAGGTAGAAGCAAAAAACAGTTCTCAAAACCTACTGAAACTTCAAAGGAAACACAAGAGAAAACAACGAGAGAACAGGATAGCGAGTCCAGCCCCAGAACTTGTCCTTGGGCCAAGTTTCATCTAGTACCAGCTGATTAATATACCACCACCTCCTTAGTAGACAATCTGGCCCCTTTCAAGCCGTTTCTAATGTCAATGTTCCATGCTCGCTAGACAAGAGATGCGATTGGTCCGGTGACCCGTCGGTCAGATGCCGTCTCTATGGCCCTTGTTTCCTCTCTAGGCACCCAGAGGCAACAACTATTAACTTTATATCGGTTTCAAAAGCCCGTTAATTGCACGTGCTCACCGTGGACATATTTTGAATAGTCAGTGTTCCATGTTGTCCACTGTGTACACTGTGTTACCTGCGTCAGTGCCACTTCTATATCACACAGCACGGCCTTTGTCCGAGTCGTCAACAGTAGTGACGTCATACAACTTATCCTGCATGACTTGCGCTTAAGAATCACCTTGTCGCCCATGGCAACAGCAACTATATACTGCCTTCGAGTGCAAACAAGCAGGGGTTGGTGACCACACCAGAAGCCGCTTAATTTGTAAAAAACATAAGTGCCAGGGCCCTCGTCGAGCCCCTGCCAGCGCTGCCAATGACTGTTCCAACACAACTACCAAGCATCACATTCCTCTAAGTGGGAAAATGGAGACTATTCCAGGCCCCAAAAGCTAAAATAATGGCTTGGGCGGCAGGTATTAGTCATTTTAATGCATATTAATTTAATAAAGAACTGTCGTTGTGCACTTCAAACAGAGCCACCATGTGGCAGACTTTCATAAGTGCCGGTGTCGGTGCTAAGCACCGGAAACCACCGTCTCAAATTAAAGCACTGACCGGGAGGGAGACAAATGGTGGACAGGTTGGATATGGGGTATTTTAGGTTCAATGTTGAATGTTGTGTTGAATGGCGTGGAGTCAAGTTTGAGAAAGTTTGGAGTCAAACAACGGGATTATGAGAAGATAACACAGTGGATTGTTGATCAGGTAGTGTGAGTGAGAATGTGGTGAACAGTTCTGCAAGACTAGGATGGGCTTCTGGGCGCTGGAAGTGTGATCTTGAGTACAGACAACCTCAAAAATAAAAGAGGTACATTTTCATATCATAGAACAACCTGGATGAAATGTTGTTATATCACTTTGATACTACGTTTTTGTAAAGAGTTGAGGCTCAGAAGAAAACTAATAATGCATTGTAAGTGCTGCTCAGCACAGGACAATATGTATTTGGAAAACATTCTCTTTGGCTGGAAAGGTGAGAGGCGCCACTTTACTGACTTGTGCCAGTGCATCCTGGGCTCAAAGGGAATCTGCAGCTCCGTCCCATTGACTGCTATTCGAGAGGAAGGGATGCTGTTGCCCCAAACGTCTAATTAGTACTCAGAGAAGCAGATGGTCTTCTGGGGCAACATCTATTCACCAACTTTGCTGCTAACCTCAAAAGTGTGGAAACCTGCTCCCTGTTACCAGTGTTCTTAATTTGCAAAGGGCCAGGGCTCTCGCCAGGAGGCCACTGCAGCTTGCACCACCCATCACACCTACCAATGGCAGTATCAACACAACTACTAACCAATGAGGAGAAATAAAGATATTTCTCCTCATTACGCCTCCCCGGGGGATGCGTAGCATGTGGACATATTCCCAGGTCTACCATTCATGGTAAATCTGTGAATGCACCAAAATCTATGGGTGGATGTGTGGAAACCCCCACGCTCCACCCATGGAACAGCTCCCTAGGGCAGAGTAACACAACGCAGCGGTTTGCGCTGCGTTGCGTAACTCCAGATTTATTAGGCCACACAAAGTGCGTTGTGCGGCTTTATAAACTTGACTTTAGTGTTGGGCGCCCTCACGCTCCCTTGTGCGGTTGAAGGCCAATGCAACACGATGATAAATACGGGCCTCAGTGTTATCCTCCGTAGCTTGACAATTGCATGACTTGCTAAAACCTAGGACAAAGAGTTCAGTGTCGGTTTACATGCCTCAGACACTGCCTGATCACCTTATCCAGCACACAGACCACTGTAGCACCGCATGACCTCAGACAAAGCCCTAGATTGCAAGCCTTCAGAAAACAAAACACCTTAAGACCTGGCTTTGTGTATGACCGCGTCACGTACTTTACCTCCATAAGTATGTTTGCTTGTTCTAGGGTCATAAAGGTGTTCAGAATACATGCTCATCCAATTATTGGCCCCTTTGCAGAGCGTACAGAGCAATGGTGATGTGCCAGTTGTAACTGTGATTCTGTTTTAAAGTTTGTGAAAGAGGTACAAAGCTACCGCAGTATTGACTGGGTGAAAGAAAAAGTAAATGAAGTGCTCACGCGTGATTATGTGTGGGGTATACTAAAGTAAATGAGATGCATGGCATGCACAGAAGGAGTGAGTGAAAAGAGAATGCATAACAGGAAAGAGATGAGGTGTGAAATATGTAGATGAAGGATCTCAGAAAAATGTGGACATAAAAGGATGTAAGTGTCTCACAGAGAGGCTGTGGAGGAAAAAGTGTGAACGGGAGAAAAGGAGTGATTGTGACACTCTGAAAACCTTAACCCCTCCACGGACCTCAATATTTAATTTACATTCTTACATTTTCAGATTTGAGCTTTTGATTGATTTTTTGCAAGAATATATTTCTTACTAATTTATTTAATACTGATAACAAGCATTGGCTAAGTCAATACTTGGCAAAGTCTTTTGTTCTGGCTTGTTTAGGAGTATGATAGCTAGATGCAATAACTCTCACCGAGAGATATTCAAATACTAGTCAGGTGGCATGCAGTGTGAAGCACAGGATTTAAGTGTGCATGGTTTAAGCCATGCCCTTAGTTTTATACGTCACGCCTCTTGGAAAGGATTTATAGGCACACTTCTTTGGCCACGCCCAGTTTAGTGACCCTACTCTACCTTTTTCATCCCACTTAAAGCCCTGCCTACACCTACCATCTTTCATCCTACCAAATGAAAAGGCTCAAGGCCTCAACAGAGGTACAAATACAGATGAGTTTACCACCAGCGTCAGACCCTCTGCCAACAAATCACCTTTTTAGGTCCAGCATTTGAGACCTCTTGTATATACTTTAGTATATACTTATAAGTGTATGTACTTTGTGGGCTCTGGAGATCAGCCCTAGGACATGTCTACTTCCGCTTAGGGACTTTTTTTTCTGCTCAACTGCCTCTATTTAACTGTCTTGATAGAAAACAACCAGTAGAGGTCAGTAAAATAACAGAATTGCTTTCTGCTTGTTCAACTGCCTCTATTTAACTGTCTTGATAGAAAACAACCAGTAGAGGTCAGTAAAATAACAGAATTGCTTTCTGCTTGTTCAACTGCCTCTATTAACTGTCTTGATAGAAAAGGACCAGTTGAGGTCGGTAAAATACCAGAATTGCTTTCTGCTGAGGGACTTTTTTTTATTTTTCTGGCAACTGTCTCTATTTAACTTTCTTGATAGAAAACAACCAGCAGAGGTCAGTAAAATACCAAAATCACTTTAGCAATCTCTAGATTTCAGTCCATAGAAATTGTCTTCCACGAGCACCCGTAGGCAATAATATGTTTTTCAAAACTTGTATTTTCAGGGACATGACCACCTGAGGCTCTGATTTTATATTAAAAACAGCTATGGACTATACTATTTCCAGCTTAAGGGCAATATTTCTCTCCATGTGTTCCCATACCTGCCGTGTCACGCAGTTTGGTGCTTACTTTTCCTCCATGTTAAAGAACAGTAGATGTTTCAGCACCCAGGGTAATGAGCTGCATAGCTAGATACATATAAGGTCCTAAAGGCGAGACTGATTGCATTGCAAATGCTTGTTATAAAAGTAGTCGCGATTAGAGCCCCTTTGTCTTCTAAACATACTTTGAATATCCATATCCGGATTACAGAAAACAAGTGCCCATCTTTGGCTTGATGGAAACACAGAAAACAAGTGCCCATCTTTGGCTTGATGGAAACCTCATTTGTACAGAAAGACAGCACCTGGGGCCCAAATTTCATTAGAATTCAAATGTCACAGTTTTTGAATCTCAATGAAGTGCACGTTTCAAAGTAATTTTTATAATCGGTACTAATTACTAATAAAATTCAAGCCTCAAGCCAACACGTGTTTCACGACCAGAAAGTACAATTTCGCTTCATTGGAGCTAATTTTTGGATATAGTACAATTGTTGCCTCCACAGGGTGAGTGAGGAGGGAGGGCCTCGAAGCAGGAAGGACCAATGAGGTGGATATGTTTCCAGGCTGCATGGTTTGAATAAAGCACAAGGTGTGTGCAGTTCCTAAGCTGCGGTTCAAAGGTCAAGTGTCAGAATGGCATGATAACTGGTTCCAAACCACTTCCGAATTTGAGGTTCAAGGGCTGAGTGTCAGAACAGCATGAGAACCGGAAACGCCTTCACAGAGAAGTGACTACTCCCAAATCAACTCCAGAAACTGAATACAAAGACAACTGAGTGGAAGTAAGTGCAGGGCACATCTGATGGCATGTTGAAATGCGTGTCCGCAGATAGGAAATCAATTCAATATTCAACAATCCATCTCAACTGTGGGCCCAAAAACAATTCCACAAAGCAATCTTGTCGATCACTGCATCTGCCAACAGAGGCCAAGACTAACCTATGGGTTCAGTACATGGAAATGAGTGCATACAAATGATAGCCATAGAAGGGATATGGTGGCCCTAGATTTTTATTAAAGGGTGGATGTGACCTCCTCTCCCGCCCCCAGACTGGCTCCATGCTGACCGTGGCCTCAGCACACATGAATGCAACAAACCCAGCAGTAAATCCCAGCTCTGGGCTAATCATTCATTTATGACCTTCTAACTCTCATGCCAGAACATATTGACCCCACATTAGTGCTTAATTTGAGCCAGTGGTTTCCAGTGCTCGGCACTGACACTTAATTGTCAACACATGTGCTTGGGACAGTCTGCTACAGGGTGGCACGGACTGGCTAATTTAGAGATGACCGCAATAACAGGTAATCATTAATCCCATATACATTAAAAATGACTATTACTTGCTCTCCAAGCCATTCTTAAAGCTTTAGGGGCTGGAATTGACCGAATTGTCACACCTGTAGGGGCGCGATGGTTAGTAGTTGTGTTGTTACTATCATTGGCAGCAGGAGGCAGAAAATGTGGTCACTCTGTGGTTCCACCCACAAGATCTCATCACATGGATGGCTACACCTTGGCGACAGAGTTCAACATGTAAAACGGAAACTTCGACTGCTTCTGCCTAATCTTGAATGTAGATTGGGAGCGGGGACCATCGTGCACCCGCAGTACTCAGGCACAGCTGCTGCATGCTCTCCCAGTTGAAAGAGAAAGAAGTCAAACGTGTGACTTGTTCGTGTCCCTAACCCACCAACTCTTTCTCTCCACCAATGACATTCATTCATGCCCATGGGCTTCTCCCTCTTCCTCTCCACTGATGACGCTCACCCACGCCCCTAAGTGTCAGGCTCTTTCCCTCTACTGATGACATTCATTCATGCCCATGGGTTTCTGCCTCGTCCTCTCCACCGATGACACTCACCTGTGCCCATACGTGTCAGGCTCTTCCTTTCCACCAATGACATTCACTCATGTCCATGTGTTTCTGCCTCTTCCTCTTCACTGATGACATTCACTCATGCCCATGGGTTTCTGCCTCTTCCTCTCCGCCAATCACACTCACCCATGCCCCTAAGTGTCAGGCTCTTCCCCTCCACTAATGACATTTATTCATGCCCATGGGTTTCGGCCTCTTCCTCTCCACTGATGACACTCACATGTGCCCGTACGTGTCAGGCTCTTCCTTTCCACCAATGACATTAAAGCCTGTGGCTCCTCGCACTTCCTCTCCACCGATTGCACTCATGATCTGACCTAGCCATTTATCAGCAAAGCCCTCGCTACCACCAACTCAATAATCCCTTTAAACCACCCACAGAAGATTTTGTAACCCCCCATACTTCCCCCCTGACTTCACCCAACTCAAACATGCATGTGCTAGAACAATGTTACACATTGTGAATTGACTTCTGACCACAATCTTGTGTTGCTCACACCCAGGCCCCCAACAAGAAGGACACATTAGGCACCAGAAATAAGTCTTAAGATCAAAACCACATTCAACAAACTCAAAGAACTTTCCAATACAACCCCGAGCTCTTGGGCTTCATGCAAGCCCGGGGCATGAAGTCGCCCATCCTCCGTCTGAAGTCATTCGCCCAGCTCAACAAGTTCTTACTGGTCTTGGCCAAGATAGAATTGGCGAGTTATAATATATCAATAGGATAGCCCGTCAGACCACTGGACCCGGGTACAATGTGGTACACAAAATATGTCACAGTGGCACACAATTACACAATAGTAGATAGAATTGGCAGCATGTCATCAATGTCATGAGCAGTCGTGGCCGGCATGATTTTTGGGTGAGGGGGTCGCGCCAGTGTTCATGGGGGGAAGGAGGAGGCAGGGGGGTTTAATTATTTATTTTTAAAACTTACCTTACCAGGCCCGCACCGCCTCAGCTCCTGGCCCGGTCCCGCGTTTTCCTGCTGGTCTCCTGAACAGGAAGGAGCCACAGGCAGCCTCTCTCCCCTTCCCTGAACCAATCACAATGCTGCAATTGCAGCGCTGTGATTGGTGGGGACGGCGCCCAGCCGGGCGCCTATAGGGAGGCCATTTTCTCTATGTAGGCTGCATGCAGCCTACGCAGAGAAAAGGGAGAGTGTGCATGACTGGTTTGGTTGGCCCCAGAGGGCCGACCAAACAGTCAGGGCCCAAAGCATTGGGCAAGGAACTCCGACCCGCCCACCCGCCCGCCCCCAACCAGGCATACCCTTCTGCTTTCTCGAAGTGCGAGAAGCAGAAACATAAAATGGTATTTAAAATACCATTTTATGTTTCTGCTTCTCGCGCTGCAAGAAAGCAGTGGGGCGATGCTCCTTCACCCTAATGGAGGAGCCGCCCCTGGACATGAGTCCATTTGATATATAGATAAATCCGGGTATATAACAGCAATACAGGCATACAGTCACAATTCAGATAATACTGAAAATATTAAGTAAGGTAAGTAGTTTGTTTGTATCGTCTGTACCTGCCAAGTGACCTGTGAGTCACATGACACCTCCACGAATTCTTGACTTTTTAGCCAATGTCTCAGTGTATTCGCTTGGAGTTTCGCTTTTTTCTTTCTATGGACTCAAAATCCTATTTTATAATTGGTTGTTGGAGCTGGAGGTGGTTGAGTGTGTCATATATGAATCTTGGCAGGCTGTGTGTGTTGACTCACTAATCAACCAACTTTAAAGAAACACGTGGAAAACTCAATTGAAAAGCAAAGCAGATTACCGCTTTTTACATTAAAATAGAATTTAAATGTTATATTCGGCCACTAATCCTTACTTAATTATATCGCTTGGGCTGCACAACAGAAATGCCTTGTTGCTTTGTTACAACCATTGCTCCAGTCTCCTTTTCCACTGACGTTGCTTGGATCCCCCTCAGTGGTATGACGACCACAGGCTCATTTTCCTATCTTCCCACTCGCCCCCACGGCTGCAGGTGGTACTTTTAGTCACAGCATCGTTTAGCATCAGCTAGGGCTTGCTTGTTTTCTTTCTTCCAGTCAATGTAGGAAAATTTGCAACCACTGTGATTAATCCAATCTTTCTCCTAATATTTCAAGCATTAAACTTATTGTTGGTGTGGATAACGCCATGAGGAGCAGCGTGGCCCTCTCGAGTTGACAGGTGGCAAGTGGCCCTAAGTCATATGTGATACCTTCAATTAGTCCTGGGCATTTAGCAAACAGCGCTTTTCAAGCTAGGATTTTTGAGTCTATGCTCATATTTTTAGGTCGAGCCTGGGCAGTGCGTGCGCTGCTCTGTGAGACATGTTGCATTCGGTATATGGGCTATCAGGGACTTTGGAAATGCCTGCCACTTTTGTTTGGTTAGTTGGGCTGCTTTTTAAAATTCCTTTTCTCTGATTGGTCAATATTGTGCATCTGTCCAGCCTTTCAGGGTTGGTTCCCTCCTAGCTGACATGACCAATTAATTATTTTGGCTGACCAGCTCTGGCCTTCCCTTGACTCCCCATTCACACATTCTACCCACCTCCCATCACACTCAAATGCAGTAACCATCCATGTTGTTATCTGGAGGGTGAATATATAGGCTCTTTTCTACAGGCCACTGGCCTGCAGAAGTCATGGGATCCGGAGGTAAGATCAAGATTAAACAATCTTTTGCAATACAATAGGTCTCGTATTATTGAAAGTTTGACCTATTGGCATTGCGAATCATAATGTAACGGCAATAGCTCAAACGTTCAGTAATTCAAGACAGATTGCATTGTAAAGGCTTGTTTTTCTTTATTTAAGAGATATTGCATATAGCACAAACCAAAGCTGGATAGGTTTCAGAGCCCTGTACAATGCATTATACAAACACAAAGGTTCATTTGGAGCCTGGCGAATAGACCATCAGCCCACATCTTTGGAGGCTATGGCCGTGAGCTCCTGGTGGAGGACCACCCACCAGATTTAGAGAGATCTTTGTGTCTTCAGGAGCTCCACCGAAGGCACTAATGCTCAGCCAAGTGAGCATCTTGCTTGAGGTGTCTGCCAGCCTAAGTGTTTTGCTTTCTGAAAAGAGACTCCCAGAGGGGGAACTTGTTTTCAGAAAACAAAGATTTAATACACAAGAGTCTTCTCATTCCAAGTGAGTCCACTGAGTGGTTTCCCTGTTCCAGGCCTCCACGCCTCACCACCAGTCTTGTGGCCCTGGGCCCAGTGGAGACAGGCCATCAGGTCAAGGGGTATTGATGCTGCCGGAGCCAGAAGAGGCTGCACTGATGTCACAAAGCTCTATACAGAGCCAGGGGCATAAGCAGCCCCGGCAGCCCCTGCCGAGCTTGGGGTTCCCCCACGCCTTCAAGGGGTCCCACAACCGTTCAGGGAGCTCCAATTCAGCCCAAGGCTACTGAATGTATGAGATATGCAGGACTCACGGTCCCCTTATTACATTCCGCAGACGGGACCCATCATTTTATGTTACACCACTGTACAGATATTGCGGGTACACTGCCAGTTTACGGTGGTACTCCTCCTCTACCAAGCTTTAAATAAACTCCAGATCAGACTGATGACAAAATAATTTATAACACATATGCCATGATTATTACAATTGGAAAATCAGGGCTGGGCAAATAAAGATTAAATAAATTATTAAAAGCCAGTCCACAGACCTTAAAAGGCACACCTGACAACTTTTGGTAAAATGTAAGAGAGATTTAGTGATCAAAATCAGGAGAAATGTTGTTTCCTTATTATTTTTGGAGAGGAGTGGGAGAACCATGAACTATCATAATTTGTCGTTAAATAAATCAGGAGTCACCTTCTTAAATAGTAAATTTTGGAGAGTGCAAGAAGGAAACATGGTTGGTCAGAAGGTCTGAGTGAATGGAAGATGTCACAAATTGAAGGAGATCACTTCTAGCTAAAAGCAGGATCAAGTGGGAGACAAAAGTGCAGAGAGCCTGACATGGAGTGATGAGGAGACAGACATTGCGGCCGATTGAGTGGGAGAAATGAAGAGACTAGCCCAGAGATTGAGTGCTGGTGAGGTGAAAGAAGGGGGAGCTGCAAGGCAAGAAATCGAGAGGAAGACCCAAAGAATGGGAGCTCATAGGGAAACAAGGGGGCCGTTGGGAAGCTGATGCGACAACATGTAGCACACTAATCACCTGAAAGGGTACCAGGCGCTTGGGCAGGGGTGTGTGTGTGGTCCCCAAGGTGCTTATACCAAGAGCCATGTCTGCAGCTTTTTGCCTAACTCGAGAAGTGAGGAGGAGGCTCTGATGTGTTGAGGGAGGCAGTTCAAAGTCTTGTGTGAGATGCAGGAGATTGAGTGACCTCCTGTTTTGCTTTTGCGGATGCTGGGAGTGTGTGCAAGTGAGAGTGAGGCAGAGCGTAGGTGTCTGGTGGGTTGGTAAAAGTGTATGCGGCTGTTCAGGTATTCTGGTCCAGTGTTGTGTGGGGCTTTGTATGTCGACGTGAGAAGTTTTAATTGGTTGAGCTGTGATTGGGAGTCAATGAAGCTTCCTGAAGTGCGATGTGATGTGGGTGCAGCGTGGGAGGGTGAGTGTGAGTCTCGTGGGCGCATTCTGGATGGTCTAAGTCCTCTTAATTTGCTTCTTCTTTTAAAGACAGTGTTGGCAGGAATTCAGTAATGTCACTTACTGTCCAGATGATGTCAGTGATGGCACTTCCTGTGTAGGTGGATGATGGGAGATACAGTGGTCACTTCACTTCCTGTGCTGATGGGTGATGGAAAATGAAGTCCTGGCCTGGCTACTTCTTTTAAAGATGGTTTTGCTGGAAAACCAGTAAAGTCACTTCCTGTCCAGATCGCTGATGGGAAATCAGGGCCACGGTGCGGCATAAGGGGACTAGAGGGAGAGTACGGGGATATGAGAGCTGATATAGCCTAAAAGGAACTTTGCCTTGTGTTATGATCTTCAGTCCTATTTTGGAACTTTGCAGCGCCTTGGCACCTATGGGTATTAGTGCGCTTTATAAATCCTTATCCTATCCTACAACGCCAAGGTCTGAGATTTCCAGGTATATATTCTTTATTTTCAAAGTGAAATGACTGCTCCCAGCCTGGTTTGCGTTGTTGTTTGAATAACTAGTGCAGAACAGGCTGAAAGTCACTCTCGTTGCATGGAGCTAGTCGTAAACCATGCATCGGGCAGATCAAGGGCTGGAGAGGCATTAAGTGAGAATATGGAGGTTTAAGGAGAGGCGTGGAGACTTCTGGACAAAGGGCACGGAGGGAGACATGAGAATGCTGATATGGAGACACAGCTGGGTGCTTGTGCTGGATGGTGGCAGATGAGGAGACAGTGAGGCCTTCGCCTGAGGTACAGGAAAATAAGGGTCATTTACGATATTTTTAAATTAAACAGGATTATCCTATCCACTGTCATTATCTTACTGCCTATTTGTCAATGACCACGGGATGTCACTTCCTATTTTGCCTTTGTGAGTCAAAGGATGTGCGATCTCACTGTCCTATGGCGATGGGTGGTTCAGCTGGAATGTGATCTCACTTCCGCTACTTATGTGATTTTGAAAAAATAACAGGACTGCTTGGATGTGCAAGTGATCTTGTTAAGGTTTCTTCCACACACATTTAAGAGGTAGTGATGGGTGGAGCTATTATCCCTATTTTCCTGAAGATTGGTTGATAACAATATAATGTGTTGTCTGAACGGTGAGAATGTTTTGATCTTTTCCAGACTTAGCTTCATGCCTGTTTCTTGAATAGGGTCTCTGGGGCTTCCAGGGCATATAGCTGGATCTAGTCGCTGCCTTCTTTCCCTTGGACATTAAGCTGCATGGCGTGGTGCCATGTGTCCCAAGAAGCTTGAGGGATTGCACTGTGTGGGCAAGGTGGCACCCTTGTAGTCCTCCTTCCCCTGGGAGTCTGGGAGACCTTGGACAAGGCTTTCCCCCTCCACTCCATGTGCTGTTAGTCCCTTCTGAGAAGTCTCACAGCCGAAGGCGTCTCCTACTGCCTACGTCTGGTTTCTGGAATAGAGGGGAGGAGTGCTATACGTACCACCTAGATCTGTGGTCAATGATATTGTGCTTAAATTCTCCATAGCGAATTTACGAGGTGGCGAGCTGTCCCACCGTCTCTGTTTATTTGCTGTTTCCTACCAGCTGTTGTGGGTGGCATGCAACAGCGATGCTGGCATCAGAGCTTGGTAGGCCATCCTACACAACCAATCAGAGGCCCAGGAAGAAGAAAGAGCATCTTAGGTTCCAAGCTAACATATCATCTCTTGAAGATGGAGGCTCCTGCCGCACAGGGGGGTGAACAGGGGGCAGAGACTTTGTAGGAAGCGAAGACGTCCAGTGATCAACTCTCCATTCGATCAAGCATGGCCACATGCAGCTGTGGGACTGACGTATACAGAACCCTAAAACACCTAAAGGGCAGTAAAGGTGGGTGAGTTGTGATGATAGCTGGGGATCAGTTCCCACCATAAGCAGTGGCGTGGCTACTTTTTTCAACTCTTTAGCCTCTTTATCTCCATTAACGTCGCCCACCATTCTCATCAGCACCCATACACGGATTACTTACTTGCCGCTAAATCGATAAAGCTCTAATCTTGTGGAAACAGTTTTCATTTGTGAGGCTCAGTCTCCTTAAGCTATAAAGAGGTGTCAAGATCTCTCTCTCTATCTCGCTTTCTTCTCTCTCTCTCTCATCCTGAGCAACATTATGCCTGATTGGAAGGCCATGGTTAAACGTGCAGAATGGCAAGAACACGGAATGAGGAGAGAATCTTTAGCACTACATGCAAAATAGCATTTTACCACTGGAGTGCTCACATACATTAATACACAGGAAATTGTTTGGGGCCTTTTGTTGCAATTTGGTGCCACTTTGTGCTGGCACCTTAAGTTATGGTCTCTTACCTTGCCTTATGGTGGCAACGATCCTGGCTATAACCTCAGACTGAGAAAAGGAAGAGCCGGCTCCGGATAAGGAAGATTATGAAGAAAGACTTCAGCAGAAAAGACCCAAAGAGCAGATTCATCATTATTCCACACAGCGCATCGAGCTACGTTGCTGCGCCGCATGCATGAAAGGGCAGGAATGTGCCGTATTTGACATGAAGCAGTGCATTCCTGTCCTTTCCTTGCACTGGCGCACAATGTGCTACCACGCACCAACGAAGGCACCCTTGTACCATGGTGAAAAGGTGCCTGGTTTCAGGCAGGATTGTTTTTGTGCAGGAAGGGGCACTTAGAAAGCCCTCTTTCTAAGGGTGCTGCAAAAAGCAGCACACTTAGAAAGATCATACAGCGAGGATAAGTGAAGCTATTTCTCCTCTCTGCACCTCCTCTGGGAAGGCTTAGCAGGTTGACGTATTTCCAGGTTTACCAGTGTTGGTAAATCTGGGAATGCACCAAAATCCAAAGGTGGATGTGAGGGAACACCCACGCTCCACCCTTGGAACACCTCCCTGGGGCAGAGCAACGCAAGGCAGCGGTTTGCGCTGCCTTGCGCTACTCCAGATGTATCAAGCCACGCAGGGCAGCGCAAGGTGGCCTTGTGTGGCTTCATGAATCTGACTTTGTTGTTACGTCGCCCTTGCGCCCCCTTGTGGTGCAAGGGTGATGCAACAACAATGATAAAATGCTCTTCAGTCCCAGATTTAAAAAGTTGTTCTGTAATTGCAAACCCTGTAATTCACGAAATCATCGGGTTAGAGGCCGAAAAATGAAATTTGTTTATTTATTAAACCCATTTTGCAAGTTAGAAAAGTCTTTCTGACTTGACAAATGGGCTTTATGATCTAGTCCGGATCTCAATTAAATGGGATTGAAAGGGCCAACCTCTTCTATAGGATAGGTGGAATGGTATATATTAATGGTTGATCACTTACCAACACCCCAAAGGAGGTGGCAACTGATTCGCACAGGGGAAAATGCCCCTTTGGAGATTTGCTTTTAAAAAAAATCCCCATTTGGGAATGTAAACACAGGGGTGGTGGGCTGCTGTTCCTTCTAGCCTACCAGCCCTGTGTTTGCAGCCATTGCTTGGAGCTGCAAAAAGAGGCCTACCTCATTAATATTCATGAGGCAAATAGTTCCGCACCCCTCTGTGACTGCAGATTCTTCAATTCAAACTATTAGCACATAAGTACATCTGTGGCATCGCAAAATCAGAGACCGGTCGCAAAAAGTCGGTGAGCAATTTGTAACGCCTTTTAGTGACGTATCTGTCAGCACATCAGGCCGCAGGTTCCAAGCACTGAACAGTTACACATGTAGCAGTTAACGGTTCCTCTCCTAAAGACCAGGAGGCTGTCTCAGGAGCAGAGACACGTCTCCTTTCATACTTTGATGAATGACACGCATACAGGGTCTCATAATGCAATGGAATGAGCCTCCGAACCAGCTTAAATATCTCATTAATGTCAAAGAAATTATATATCTCCCTATCTGCGCCTGTACGATTGCCTGTAACGGCATTCATGAGCCATTAACAATGTTTTATTGGTCCAAAGGCCCACAAAAGTGCCCGGAAACTAATTTATCGTCCACTTGAAAATGTCATAAAAAAGCATGCATGACGAACATTGTTTACAGTGAACCCAGGCCAGGCAGGGAAGCTTCATTTCAGTTACTAACATGCGTTTTTCACTGTTCTTGGAGCACGCTGTGCTATTCTGAGGAGAGACCCGACTGTTTCGATACATTGTATATTTCGGGTAATGCCCTTTGGTCTAAAAAGGACTTCAGCAGAGCACAGTCTTAAAGGGGTTTTAGCAGAGCACAGTCTTAAAGGGACTTCAGCAGAGCACAGTCTTAAAGGGACTTCAACAGAGCACAGTCTTCAAGGGACTTCAGCAGAGCACAGTCTTAAAGGGACTTCAGCAGAGCACGGTCTTAAAGGGACTTCAGCAGAGCACGGTCTGAAAGGGACTTCAGCAGAGCAGAGTCTTAAAGGGACTTCGGCAGAGCACAGTCTTAAAGTGACTTCAGCAGAGCACGGTCTTAAAGGGACTTCAGCAGAGCACAGTCTTTAAAGGGACTTCAGCAGAGCACAGTCTTAAAGGGACTTCAACAATTTTTGAAACCGAGCAATAGGGTTCTAAAGTGAAGTCCAAGTAATGGTGATAGTGCACAACAAAAAGAATATTTTCCAAATTGATTTCAGTTGTTCAAGTCTTGTCTTTTATTCTTTGACAGAGCTGGATTCTGAGGCTACATGCGGTGAATAAGGGGATAAATATGGAAAATGAATTACAGTATTTTTTGGGTGCATAATTGAATGTGCTTCCATATGTCTCCTATTTCATATCAGCCTCTGATAATAATGTCAATAGTAACAACATTGTGACACATGATACAGCTATTGAGAATTACTTTCTGATATCTTTTTATAAACCTCCTCTTCTAGTCTCTCAATGTATTTACTGGAAAACTGTATCCATTTTTGAATATGTATATAAAGTACTATACTGGTTATTACTGCTGACCTTGCCACACAGGGAATCTGTTATGGTGGGGCTTTACTTTGGTGTTGACTTGTGGCAATTGGTACTTTTCTTTTCTTCCTCTTTTCCTGCTATTAGAGTTAACAAATCACTTAATAATTGATCTTCTGTATTGCTACTGATTGGTTACTACTTATAGCGATCCAAATTAAGATAATAACTTTAGATGGTTTGTCCAGCCTGTCATTAGGTGAAAGTTAACCTATTAGAGAGTACTCAACAATTTATTGTTGGCGCACCATGTAGAAACTTTCGTGTTGACCCGATGACTCGAACTTAATAATAATCCGAAGTACAGGTAGCCAGCAACTGCCAAGAGTAGGAAAGAAAAAGATTGATTATATAGTAGAGTGTTTTATATAGCAGGTCTTTACTTTCTTTATATATTATCTAGATTATTCGTTTTTGATATGGCACTCAATGGAGACATAATAATAGTACTTTGGCCCGTCATTTAATTGGACTACTTATCCCAATACAAGAAGGCGCTCGTTGTTGACGCCGAGTTAACGACAGTCTATTGAGATTTAGGTTGTAAATTAACCATTCTAAGATGGCGCTCAGCGGGGACATTAGAGCAGTACGTGTTAGTCCGTTATCTAATCGGACTATTTATTTCCACTCTAAGATGGCGCCGGTTGCAGACGCCGACATAATGATACGCGGTCGCGATACAAGACCGGTTTGAATATTTTTAGGTAAGCGCTGTTAACATTAGCTTTGATAATATATGGTATATTTAATGCTAGAAATGATAAATGCAGTTGGACATGACATATGAGCTGAACGGGGCTCACTATTTGCTTTGCGATCATGTGATAGGATACCCTACATGGGTAAGACATCATATTGACATCAGGTTCTCTCTTGGCAGCCTGCTGACTAGATAAACTTATTTTCACTGACAATTGACGATAGTTATTTCATTTTAGAGTTCGTGGTTTATTAGATAAGGATGTTACAGTTTGGTATTTCTTTACTTCAGGGAACATATCTAATTACTAGTGCGGAATACTACAGATCGATAAATGGGAAGATACAGGACCGGTCTGACCACTTATAGGTAAGCGCTGTTCACACTAGAATCTATTACATATGGTTCATTGACCGCCTGAAGTATAAAGTCTAATTGGACAAGGCTTAGTAGCTCAATAGGGCTAACTAATTTGCTTCGTGTTTATGTGACAGGATACTAAACACCATATTGATATTAGGCTCTCTCTTGGCTGTTTGTTGTCGAGATTACTATATATTTACTTATTATTTGACGATAGTCATTTCATATTTATGTTCATACTATTATCAGACAAATATGCTATCGTCTGGTATTTTTCTTTACCTTAGGGTACAATGACCTATTAATAGTGCGGAATACTACACATCGGTAAAACGTGAAGAATTCGAGCTAAGTTCACTTGCTGGAAACTACCGGTACGCTTTTATTGTATATTTAAGCTAGCGCCTAACAAGGATATCCAATTGGAACAGAATAACTCAAGACGATATTTTTTGTTTACCAATTTCAGCTCAGGAATGCAACATTAGGTTTTGGACCTAATAGTTAAAGCCCTTGATTAAACCTTATATAGGTGAGTTTATATTTTGTTTACGATTCAACACAGTGGTACTGTCATAAACAGTAAGAATACACTTGGTGTTTATTATAAATTCATGGGCTTTTTTGCCGCTACTAAGGAGATTAGTAGTTAAGATAGTGGTTTCGTCTCTTTGGCTTTTATAGCCTTGTTTATTTCTTTCTTTACTACGATTGGTTTGTTTTCAGGTTCTTTTCTAACAAACTATTCCCCTTCAGGCGTTTCACTTCCTTTCCTATAATCACGGAATACTTTCTACTCTTCGGTGAACACACTATATCATAATTTTGGCTCCGATCACCATTTATACCTATTAGGATAATCAGCACCATAAACTGTATTCTCAAGACTACAGCTCACTATGTTTATTCAGATGTATAAATTTTGATCAGCGATACATGCTTATGTATTTTGGTTATTATATACTTTTGTTTGCCTGCAGCCCTGATGAAGTCCATGACGTGACATAGTCAGGACGAAACACGTGTTGGCTGACAGGGGGCTCACACCGAAGAAGCTCTGTCAAAGAATAAAAGACAAGACTTGAACAACTGAAATCAATTTGGAAAATATTCTTTTTGTTGTGCACTATCACCATTACTTGGACTTCACTTTAGAACCCTATTGCTCGGTTTCAAAAATTGTTGACGTTGGGGGTAGACTTGGTTTACCGAGATTACGGCATTAGTGGTTGTCGCATTGTTAACCTAGTAGCAAGGGTTCTCTTTTACACTTAGAACGAATATAACATTTCTCTGCGCAATTTGTCCCTACCACTGTGGCTTGTCTTTCAATGGACTTCAGCAGAGCACAGTCTTAAAGGGACTTCAGCAGAGCGCAGTCTTCAAGGGACTTCAGCAGAGCACAGTCTTAAAGGGGCTTCAGCAGAGCGCAGTCTTAAAGGGACTTCAGCAGAGCGCAGTCTTAAAGGGACTTCAGCAGAGTGCAGTCTTCAAGGGACTTCAGCAGAGCGCAGTCTTCAAGGGACTTCAGCAGAGCACAGTCTTAAAGGGACTTCAGCAGAGTGCAGTCTTCAAGGGACTTCAGCAGAGCACGGTCTTCAAGGGACTTCAGCAGAGCACAGTCTTCAAAGGACTTCAGCAGAGCACAGTCTTAAAGAGACTTCAGCAGAGCACAGTCTTCAAGGGACTTCAGCAGAGCACAGTCTTAAAGAGACTTCAGCAGAGCACAGTCTTAAAGAGACTTCAGCAGAGCACAGTCCTAAAGGGACTTCAGCAGAGCACGGTCTGAAAGGGACTTCAGCAGAGCACAGTCTTCAAGGGACTTCAGCAGAGCACAGTCTTAAAGAGACTTCAGCAGAGCACAGTCTTGAAGGGACTTCAGCAGAGCACAGTCTTAAAGGGACTTCTTCAGCAGAGCACAGTCTAAAAGGGACTTCAGCAGAGCACAGTCTTAAAGGGACTTCAGCAGAGCACAGTCTAAAAGGGACTTCAGCAGAGCACAGTCTTCAAGGGACTTCAGCAGAGCCCAGTCTTAAAGGGGCTTCAGCAGAGCACAGTCTTCAAGGGACTTCAGCAGAGCGCAGTCTTCAAGGGACTTCAGCAGAGCACAGTCTTCAAGGGACTTCAGCAGAGCACAGTCTTCAAGGGACTTCTTCAGCAGAGCACAGTCTAAAAGGGACTTCAGCAGAGCACAGTCTTAAAGGGACTTCAGCGGAGCACAATCTTCAACGGACTTCAGCAGAGCACAGTCTTCAAGCGACTTCAGCAGAGCACAGTCTTAAAGGGGCTTCAGCAGAGCACAGTCTTCAAGGGACTTCAGCAGAGCGCAGTCTTCAAGGGACTTCAGCAGAGCACAGTCTTTAAAGGGACTTCAGCAGAGCAGAGTCTTCAAGGGACTTCAGCAGAGCACAGTCTTAAAGGGACTTCAGCAGAGCGCAGTCTTAAAGGGACTTCAGCAGAGCGCAGTCTTAAAGGGACTTCAGCAGAGCGCAGTCTTAAAGGGACTTCAGCAGAGCGCAGTCTTCAAGGGACTTCAGCAGAGCACGGTCTTCAAGGGACTTCAGCAGAGCACAGTCTTTAAAGGGACTTCAGCAGAGCAGAGTCTTCAAGGGACTTCAGCAGAGCACAGTCTTAAAGGGACTTCAGCAGAGCACAGTCTTAAAGGGACTTCAGCAGAGCACAGTCTGAAAGGTACTTCAGCAGAGCACGGTCCTAAAGGGACTTTAGCAGAGCACGGTCTGAAAGGAACTTCAGCAGAGCGCAGTCTTAAAGGGACTTCAGCAGAGCGCAGTCTTAAAGGGACTTCAGCAGAGCACAGTCTTCAAGGGACTTCAGCAGAGCACAGTCTTCAAGGGACTTCAGCAGAGCGCGGTCTGAAAGGGACTTCAGCACAGCGCAGTCTTAAAGGGACTTCAGCAGAGCACAGTCTTAAAGGGACTTCAGCAGAGCACAGTCTAAAAAGGACTTCAGCAGAGCACAGTCTTCAAGGGACTTCAGCAGAGCGCAGTCTTAAAGGGACTTCAGCAGAGCACAGTCTTAAAGGGGCTTCAGCAGAGCACAGTCTTCAATGGACTTCAGCAGAGCACAGTCTTAAAGGTACTTCAGCAGAGCGCAGTCTTCAAGGGACTTCAGCAGAGCGTAGTCTTGAAGGGACTTCAGCAGAGCACAGTCTTCAAGGGACTTCAGCAGAGCACAGTCTTAAAGGGAATTCAGCAGAGCTCAGTCTTCAAGGGACTTCAGCAGAGCACAGTCTTCAAGGGACTTCAGCAGAGCACAGTCTTCAAGGGACTTCAGCAGAGCGCAGTCTTCAAGGGACTTCAGCAGAGCACGGTCTTCAAGGGACTTCAGCAGAGCACAGTCTTAAAGGGGCTTCAGCAGAGCACAGTCTTAAAGGGGCTTCAGCAGAGCACAGTCTTAAAGGGACTTCAGCAGAGCGCAGTCTTCAATGGACTTCAGCAGAGCACAGTCTTCAATGGACTTCAGCAGAGCGCAGTCTTCAAGGGACTTCAGCAGAGCATGGTCTTCAAGGGACTTCAGCAGAGTACAGTCTTATAGGGACTTCGGCAGAGCACAGTCTTCAATGGACTTCAGCAGAGCACAGTCTTAAAGGGACTTCAGCAGAGCACAGTCTTACAGGGACTTCGGCAGAGCACAGTCTTCAATGGACTTCAGCAGAGCACAGTCTTAAAGGGACTTCAGCAGAGCACAGTCTTAAAGGGACTTCAGCAGAGCGCAGTCTTAAAGGGACTTCAGCAGAGCGCAGTCTTAAAGGGACTTCAGCAGAGCACAGTCTTCAAGGGACTTCAGCAGAGCACAGTCTTAAAGGGGCTTCAGCAGAGCACAGTCTTCAATGGACTTCAGCAGAGCACAGTCTTAAAGGGACTTCAGCAGAGCGCAGTCTTTAAGGGACTTCAGCAGAGCGCAGTCCTAAAGGGACTTCAGCAGAGCGCAGTCTTCAAGGGACTTCAGCAGAGCACAGTCTTCAAGGGACTTCAGCAGAGCGCAGTCTTCAAGGGACTTCAGCAGAGCACGGTCTTCAAGGGACTTCAGCAGAGCACAGTCTTTAAAGGGACTTCAGCAGAGCAGAGTCTTCAAGGGACTTCAGCAGAGCACAGTCTTAAAGGGACTTCAGCAGAGCACAGTCTTAAAGGGACTTCAGCAGAGCACGGTCTGAAAGGGACTTCAGCAGAGCACAGTCTTAAAGGGACTTCAGCAGAGCACGGTCTGAAAGGAACTTCAGCAGAGCACGGTCTTAAAGGGACTTCAGCAGAGCGCAGTCTTAAAGGGACTTCAGCAGAGCACAGTCTTCAAGGGACTTCAGCAGAGCACAGTCTTCAAGGGACTTCAGCAGAGCGCGGTCTGAAAGGGACTTCAGCACAGCGCAGTCTTAAAGGGACTTCAGCAGAGCACAGTCTTAAAGGGACTTCAGCAGAGCACAGTCTAAAAGGGACTTCAGCAGAGCACAGTCTTCAAGGGACTTCAGCAGAGCGCAGTCTTTTTTTTGATAAACAAGTTTTTATTGTTTTAAACAATACAACAACAGAAACAGTCTGGCATTCCGAAGCAGTACCACACAGCATTACATTAGAAAGCACACCCCGTTCCCCCCCGCCCCCAAGAGCTCTCCTCCACCCTCCAAACCGCCCTACTAAAGTATGTTGCCTAGCCATTTCCCCCAAACTTTTCGGTACTTCTTGGGGCAACCTCGTGCCCGATAGAGAGTCCGCTCCTGCGCCGCGCACCAGTCCACCCCAGCACCCCACTTAGCCACGCTTGGCGGCAGCGGTTGTTTCCATGCCGCTGCAATGTCGCGCTTGGCCACCATCAAGGCCGTCATGAGAAACAGCTGCTCTGAACGCGTGCCATCCAATCCATCTGTGATGCCCAGCAGGGAGTGTCGAGGGTCATGCGGCACCTCCCACCCCAGGACCTCCGTAAGCTCGGTCTCAATGCCCCTCCAGAACCCCTCCAGGTCAGGGCAGGACCACACCATATGCAGGAAGTCTGCCGGCTCGGAACCACATCAGGGGCAAGCCGCGTCCCCGGAGAGGCCCGCACGGTGAAGGCGAGCCGGTGTAAGGTAAGCAGCATGGAGATAATAAATTTGGATGAGTCGCAGCTTAGCGGAGGCCGTCACCAAGCGGGGGGCCATAAGGGCGTCCCGCCAGTCGGCCTTATCCAGGGGGCCCACCCACCCCTCCCAGCGCTCCTTAAGGCCCGCAAGGGACGTGGGGGTGCAGTTGACGAGGGAGCGGTAGATCCTGGAAATGCCCCCCCTCCCCAGGTTGCCCAGCAGGACCTGAGCCTCCGGGGGGCTGTGGTCCGGCAGCCGGACGTCAAGCGGGGTGTAGGTGCGTATGGCGTGGCGCAGCTGGAGGTACCTATAAAATTGAGAGGAGTGGAGGGAAAAACGCGCCTGCAGCTCTGAAAAGGAACACATCCGCCCTCCCCGCCAGACGTCCCCAAGCTGGGAAATGCCAATGAGATCCCATGATTTGAAGCCTTCCAGCTTCGTGACCTCCCGCAACCACGTCCAGTGCCACAGGGGAATGACCCGGGTCAACCGTCCCGTCCATCGGGTGAGGCGGAGCGCCGCTCGCCAGGACAGGAATACCGCCCTGGTGATGTCCGGGCAAGAAGCAGGGATGGAGGCGCCGTACAGGCGATCTTGGATACCGGAGAAACCCAAGCCGTCAAGTTCCACCCTGTAGGCCGGGTCGGACCAACCCCCCCCCGAACCAGTCATGAATGACCAGAAGGCGGGTGGCCATGTAGTAGAGGTAGAGATCAGACATGCCCAGGCCCCCGTCAAAGGTGGGTATGCGGCACGTCGACAGAGCCAGCCGCCGCCTCCCATCGCCCCAGAGAAATCTCGTCGCCATCCCGTCCAGTTCGCGGAACCAAGGTCGCGGAAAGGAGAGGGGGGTGTTTTGCAACACATATAAAAACCGGGGAAGAATCATCATTTTGTAGAGGGCAACCCTCCCTAGCGGGTTAAGGGGCAGCAGTTGCCATCGCGCCAAATCTACCTTGGCTCTCTTTACCAGGGGGGTGACGTTGAGCGCCCAGCTCAGCTCCGGGAGGAGGGAGACCCAGATGCCCAGGTATTGAAATGATAATCGGCGCAGAGGGATGGTCTCCTGCCAGTCAAAGCATTCCCTGGAGGGGTGCAACGGAACCAGGACCGATTTCCGCGGGTTAAGGGAGAGACCTGACGCCCGGCCGAAACGGCTCAGAATGGATAGTGCACGTGGCCCGGAGCGCGCCGGGTCCCCAAGGTACAGTAGGACATCATCCGCATAGAGGGCGATTTTGTCAGCTTCCAGGCCAGGCCACTCCCAGCCCCGAAGGAGGGGGTCAGATCTAATCAGGGCGGCCAGAGGTTCCATCGCAAGAGCGAAGAGAAGGGGCGATAGTGGGCAACCCTGCCTTGTCCCCCGGCCGATCCGAAAGGGCTTCGACAACGCACCGTTAACCAATACTCTGGCACGGGGCTGGGCATAGAGGACTCGCACCATCCCCACGAACCGAGGGCCAAAGCCCATGCGGGTCAAGACGTCGAATAGGTAGACCCACCCCACCGAATCGAAAGCCTTTTCGAAATCGACGAGGAGTAGAGCGAGGTACGGGGTCAGACGGTGGCGGTGGGCCAAGGCCACATGGAGACGGCGCAGACAATGGCGCGTGCCCCGAGCGGGCATGAAGCCACATTGATCCGGGTGGACCAAGGTCGACAACAGGGGCCGAAGCCGTTGGGCCAGGACCGCCGCATGGAGCTTCACATCGGTGTTGATGAGCGAAATTGGGCGATAGGTAGCTCTATCAGTGGACGGCGGCGTGGATTTGGGCAAAACCACAATGGTGGCCAGGTCAGTCTCCGGGGGGAAGGAACCCCTCTCAAGCGCCTCCACATAGTGAGCTCTCAACCGCGGGACCAGGGTGTCTCTGTAGGCCGCAAAGAATTCTTGGGGAAAGCCGTCCGGTCCCGGTGTCTTCCCCGCTGATGTGCGCCCGATTGCCTCCCCAATTTCTTCAACGGAGATGGGGGCTTCCAGACTCTCCATTTCGTCCGGCCGAAGCCGGGCCAGGCAGGCGTTCCCAGACGCGAGCAGGGCGTCCAGAGAAAGGTCTGGTGCACGCGCTCGGTAGAGCTGAGAGTAGAACTGGGCAAATGCTGCCGCCATCGCCACGGAGGAGGACTGGAGCACCCCCGAAGAGTCGGTAATCGCCGGAATGATGCACGACGCCCTGGGGTAGGTGGCCAGGCGGTGCAACAGTGCGCCGTTCTTGTCACCCAAACCATACACCCTTGCCACCGAGGACTGCCAAAGAAGCTTGGCCGCCTCGAGGGACCGCTGACAAATCTCCTGGCGAAGGAGCCGCAGCTGCCGGTCCACCGCCGGGTCTTCGTGTTCAGATAGCGACCGCTCCAGCCGCAACGCCCGAGCTTCGCAAGCAGTGAGCAGCCGCAGCTGCGTCTGGCGGTGCCGCACCACATGTGCCTTGGCCGCCCCTCTGATGGTTGCCTTGCAAGCCTCCCAAAGGGTGCCCGCCGACGAAACCGAGCCCTCGTTGGCCCCATAATATTGAGTAAGCTCAGTGCCCACCGCCTCACGCAATGTCTTATCCTGGAGGAACCAGGCGCTGAATCTCCACACCGGCCTAGCCGCGTGAGGCGGGGGGCCCAGACCCAGGAGGACCGGCGAGTGGTCCGAAATGCCCCTGGGAAGGATGCGGACATCCTGGACGCTTCCGCACTCGGCGGGGGGGACAAAAATCACATCAATACGGGCGTGAGAATGATGAGCGGCCGAAGTGTGGGTGTACTGACGATCGTGAGGATGCCAGAGCCTCCAGGCGTCACAGAGGCCCTGGGCCTCGGCCCATCCTGCCAGCTGTCTCGCTCGCGCGGCGCGGGAATCCGAAATCGGTTCCGACGAATCCAGCTGTGGGGCCAAGACAGCATTAAAGTCTCCCTCAAGCACCACAGCGCCCACGGGGAGAGATTCCAACGAAGAGGCGGCATGGGATAAAGCCTGCGACAGTCCCGAGGGTGGCACATAGAGCGAAAGGAAGCTGACCGGGCGACCCTCCAGCGTACCGCAAATAGCAATCCCGATTCCATGGGGAGCACGGGCCACCCGCTGAAGGACAAAGGGGAAGGAACGACGCAGCAGAACCGCCACCCCGCGGGAACCACGAGAAAACCCAGAATGCCACACCCGGTCGTACCCATAACGCGACAAGAAGGGGCATTTTTCCCCGAGGAGATGGGTCTCCTGAAGGAGGAGGACGTCGGCCCCAACGCGTTGAGCATACTTAAGGACTGCAGTGCGCTTAAGCCTATCCAGCAGGCCGTTCACATTCCAGGACAGGATAAGCAGCTGCGCCCTGGGGGCTACGTCAGCCATGGAAGCAACGGTCGCGTTGGGACGCCGCGGGATCGGAGCCACCCCAGGGGCGCCAGGAGGACATCATGCCGCGCTGGTGCGCAGGGAAGAAAGGAGGATCGCCCAGGTCACAGGGGGAGAGCAGGGGACAGACAAAAGGGGACCAGGGGTGCCAGGCTGGGAGCGGGCGGCAGCAGAGCGTGTGTGTGAGCCGGCGCGGAGCTTTGCAGTAACTCTCGCAGGAAGCTGCTATGTGGCGCACCTAAGAAGAACCAGACCCAAACTAAAAGAACCACCCTCCCTAGGAGGAACATCCAACAAAACCCACCCCCCAACCCAGCAGAGCGCAGTCTTAAAGGGACTTCAGCAGAGCACAGTCTTAAAGGGACTTCAGCAGAGCACAGTCTTCAAGGGACTTCAGCAGAGCACAGTCTTAAAGGGACTTCAGCAGAGCGCAGTCTTCAAGGGACTTCAGCAGAGCACAGTCTTCAAGGGACTTCAGCAGAGCACAGTCTTCAAGGGACTTCAGCAGAGCGCAGTCTTCAAGGGACTTCAGCAGAGCACGGTCTTCAAGGGACTTCAGCAGAGCACAGTCTTCAAGGGACTTCAGCAGAGCACAGTCTTAAAGGGGCTTCAGCAGAGCACAGTCTTCAATGGACTTCAGCAGAGCACAGTCTTAAAGGGACTTCAGCAGAGCACATTCTTAAAGGGACTTCAGCAGAGCGCAGTCTTAAAGGGACTTCAGCAGAGCGCAGTCTAAAAGGGACTTCAGCAGAGCACAGTCTTCAGGGACTTCAGCAGAGCACAGTCTTAAAGGGGCTTCAGCAGAGCACAGTCTTCAATGGACTTCAGCAGAGCACAGTCTTAAAGGGGCTTCAGCAGAGCACGGTCTTAAAGGGACTTCAGCAGAGCGCAGTCTTAAAGGGACTTCAGCAGAGCGCAGTCTTCAAGGGACTTCAGCAGAGCACAGTCTTCAAGGGACTTCAGCAGAGCGCAGTCTTCAAGGGACTTCAGCAGAGCACGGTCTTAAAGGGACTTCAGCAGAGCACAGTCTTCAAGGGACTTCAGCAGAGCACAGTCTTCAAGGGACTTCAGCAGAGCACAGTCTTAAAGGGGCTTCAGAAGAGCACAGTCTTCAATGGACTTCAGCAGAGCACAGTCTTAAAGGGACTTCAGCAGAGCGCAGTCTTAAAGGGACTTCAGCAGAGCGCAGTCTTAAAGGGACTTCAGCAGAGCGCAGTCTTAAAGGGACTTCAGCAGAGCGCAGTCTTCAAGGGACTTCAGCAGAGCACAGTCTTCAAGGGACTTCAGCAGAGCACAGTCTTAAAGGGACTTCAGCAGAGCGCAGTCTTGAAGGGACTTCAGCAGAGCGCAGTCTTAAAGGGACTTCAGCAGAGCGCAGTCTTAAAGGGACTTCAGCAGAGCGCAGTCTTCAAGGGACTTCAGCAGAGCACAGTCTTAAAGGGACTTCAGCAGAGCACAGTCTTAAAGGGGCTTCAGCAGAGCACAGTCTTCAATGGACTTCAGCAGAGCACAGTCTTAAAGGGACTTCAGCAGAGCGCAGTCTTAAAGGGACTTCAGCAGAGCGCAGTCTTAAAGGGACTTCAGCAGAGCGCAGTCTTCAAGGGACTTCAGCAGAGCGCAGTCTTCAAGGGACTTCAGCAGAGCACAGTCTTAAAGGGACTTCAGCAGAGCGCAGTCTTCAAGGGACTTCAGCAGAGCACGGTCTTCAAGGGACTTCAGCAGAGCACAGTCTTCAAGGGACTTCAGCAGAGCACAGTCTTAAAGAGACTTCAGCAGAGCACAGTCTTCAAGGGACTTCAGCAGAGCACAGTCTTAAAGAGACTTCAGCAGAGCACAGTCTTAAAGAGACTTCAGCAGAGCACAGTCCTTAAGGGACTTCAGCAGAGCACGGTCTGAAAGGGACTTCAGCAGAGCGCAGTCTTCAAGGGACTTCAGCAGAGCACAGTCTTAAAGGGACTTCAGCAGAGCGCAGTCTTAAAGGGACTTCAGCAGAGCGCAGTCTTAAAGGGACTTCAGCAGAGCGCAATCTTAAAGGGACTTCAGCAGAGCACAGTCTTGAAGGGACTTCAGCAGAGCACAGTCTTAAAGGGACTTCTTCAGCAGAGCGCAGTCTTAAAGGGACTTCAGCAGAGCACAGTCTTAAAGAGACTTCAGCAGAGCACAGTCTTGAAGGGACTTCAGCAGAGCACAGTCTTAAAGGGACTTCTTCAGCAGAGCACAGTCTAAAAGGGACTTCAGCAGAGCACAGTCTTCAAGGGACTTCAGCAGAGCACAGTCTTAAAGGGGCTTCAGCAGAGCACAGTCTTCAAGGGACTTCAGCAGAGCGCAGTCTTCAAGGGACTTCAGCAGAGCACAGTCTTGAAGGGACTTCAGCAGAGCACAGTCTTAAAGGGACTTCTTCAGCAGAGCACAGTCTAAAAGGGACTTCAGCAGAGCACAGTCTTAAAGGGACTTCAGCAGAGCACAGTCTTCAAGGGACTTCAGCAGAGCACAGTCTTAAAGGGGCTTCAGCAGAGCACAGTCTTCAAGGGACTTCAGCAGAGCGCAGTCTTCAAGGGACCTCAGCAGAGCACAGTCTTTAAAGGGACTTCAGCAGAGCAGAGTCTTCAAGGGACTTCAGCAGAGCACAGTCTTAAAGGGACTTCAGCAGAGCGCAGTCTTAAAGGGACTTCAGCAGAGCACAGTCTTCAAGGGACTTCAGCAGAGCACAGTCTTAAAGGGACTTCAGCAGAGCTCAGTCTTAAAGGGACTTCAGCAGAGCGCAGTCTTCAAGGAACTTCGGCAGAGCACAGTCTTATAGGGACTTCGGCAGAGCGCAGTCTTAAAGGGACTTCAGCAGAGTCTAGGGCCGCGAATGCAAGATCCTATCCGTGTAACAGACGGAGGCCGTGATACTATATTGAACTGTTGTTTGTATCACACTTTTCTAACCTTGGGAGGCTCAAACTGCGTCTCTGGCAGGAACATTGCTTTGTCTTAATGTCTCCAATCATTGATAACTGGTGCTATTCAAACAGACTGAAAGACAAATATGATATAGTCTGTTATCAGGTTTTAGCAATGATTCTTATTATCGCCCCCGCCTTCCGAAGCCTGTCTGCATTCCTATTCCCAGGAGACTGGCTGTTGCCTTAAACGAAGTGTATTGTGGGAGCGGTAGGCCCAGTTGCACTGTGAAGTTTAAATCACTTGGTCCTTCCACAGAGGCAGTGTGGGGTCAAATAGTTGCACTCTTGGGTCTCGTAGCTGCCTGAGTCCCTGAGTTTGCACCACCAGGGGTAGACTCCACCACACCTACGTTCGTCCTTAGCTCCGTATTGTATGTGGTTCGAGCTGTATATAAACAGACCAGTCCACAGAAGGCGGGTATCAGCTTGTGCAGCCATTTCTATCCTCACACTTCTCGCCTGCACCCTCGTGTAAGAGCAGCTGTATCTTTTTATATGGCGCAGTTGCGACAGTTTAATCCATAGTCACGCTTTGGCAAACTTCCAACTTAGGCCTTAGACTGTACTCACACACCTCAGTCCATCAATTAGAACTGAAAACTTGAGAAACCTATCTTTCTCTCTCATTCTCGCTTGAAATTCACGTAAAGGCACAGCAACAATATTTATTAAGGGCAAAACTCTGCATGTGACATCAATAAACTCCCCTTCCAGGCTGTACGACAAACACGCACCGGTGCATATATGGCACGCCGGGGAGTAGTGTGCTACCCCTCCGCAAACACGCTTCGACGCCTTATCAAAGGAATGAAGCACTGTAAAATGCAACTCCACTACATTAGATCTACTCAAACCCTACAGCACTGTGAGACCAGGCTGATGGCATTACCGAGCTAGGAAAATCTCTATTTACAGAATCCATCTCTCCCTTCTATAAACGTACAGACTTTACTCAGATCCTGATCGAAAGTCACGTCTTAAACTCTGATCCATGCGCAAACTGAGGTTTGCACTCAGATTGGAATTATGAGTTGTGCCTCAGGTGCTATAATTCTGCAATTTTCTCCAGACGGATTTCACCAGAGAAGCATGAGGAAATATATCAGGATAAAATGCTAAAACAAATGCAGAACATGCAGAACATCTGTGTGGCAAACACTGAGTCCACATGTTCGGCTTCATCCGAGGTGGGAGCTCAGGAGAAGAGATTTATGCCACTCGTTATTACCCCGCGCAAGGGTATCCGTGATTACCATACGCACTAATCATCACCGAATTCTACATCCCTGGAAACCATAACCTCAGTCTTCACATCTGTCTATGTGCCTCTATCATGGTTCCAATGCTTGTTTAGGCACTGAGATGGCACCTGTGGTAAAGGGCATAGCCTGAAAGTTAAAATACACCTGACTTTGTATCAAAGCTCTGATAGCACTAAGCAAGAAAGGCCTCTTCCATCCAAATATCTATTCATTCATCCTCTACCATTTCATCCACCAACTAATATCCACTATTTCATCTTTACATTCTGTCATCCATTCAGTCTTTCATCCATCATTCAATCTTTCCCCTTTCCATCCATTGGGTGATCCAGCCATCTTTTCACACATCCATCATCTCTGCATGCAGCCTTGCATCCATCCGTACATTCCTCCTGTGACTTATCCATCCATCAATCCATCCATCCATTCTTCTAGATCTCGTTACTCAACCACCCTTTCACCTGTCTGCCCGCCTATCCAGTCACTCATCCTTTCACCCACTCATCCATCGACCCAGTCATCCATCTTTCCTTTCTAACTTTCTTTTACCCTTCCTTCAATATTCCTTCCTTCTTTCTCTCCCTTTTCCATGTACGCATCTTTCGTTTTTTCCTTGCTGCTGCTTGCTCTTCTATTGACGCAGTTATTCCTGTTTGGTGCTAAGTGCGAGATTTTGCCTGCAGACAGAAGACACTCACAAATAACCCCACTCCTGCTGGAGCTGCTGTAGCGAGGGGTTCACATCGCCCCTGCCTGAGGCTGCATTGGAAGATGTCAGACTAGATGATGGTGGCACTTCTACCTGACTCATTGACCTATGCCAATGCTTGATGCATTGGCCTTCCTGAGTCAGATATTTACAAGCTTCAAGGCATTCAAAATATGGCAGCATTGCAGAATGGCAGCGTTTGATAGGTTCTTTGAGGATCGACTTAAGCTGCACTGGTTCCATGCTTCTAGAAGGATCCATTATTAGGTGCTCAGCTTTGCCCACAGAGCCTGTCATGAAATGGGCCCCATGCTGCTTTTGAGTTGGCTTCCAAGTCTAAGAGATCCCTTCATGTTCGCTCTTCCTTACTGTGATCAGCCCCCCTTTGCCCAATTTACAAAGGCTCAGTGGTGGAAGAAGGGGTTGAAGAGCATGTTCCCTCTCGTTTCTTGTTTCTATTTGGAATGCGCTCTGTCTTCGCCTACACAGATTAGAGGGACATCCTACGTTTAGGAAGGCTCCTCAAATCTATCTATTTTGTTGATTCTCTTCATGTGTTAGTTCTGTGTCTTTGAGCGTTCTTGCATTTTACAAATAACAACTCAACTCATATCTTGCATTTATAGGTTTCGAATATATTTATTGCACGCCCTCATGCACTAAACATAGTGTCAGTGGTCATCCCCGTCGTTTGCTGATGGACCATTGACACCTGAGGGATAGCTCAGGTGTTGGATGCCTGACCTATGGTAGACTAAGAGATAGCTCAGCTTGAACATATAATTTATGTCTATACAGAAGTGTACCTCTACTGCCTACACCAAACACCTCTATGATCAGGAGCATTGTAAGAAGTGTGGAATTTGCATTAACGTATGCCTTGTGTTCTTTTTCTCTGGGATGGTGTCTATGCAGAGACAATACACCTGCACTCCCCTTGTGTAAGCATTGCATTGCTGTGTCCTACTCCTTCAAACTTGAGATGTTTGGCAGCAAAATGCTTGTGAATCCTTATTCTGCTGTGAATCTAAGCCTGGGTCCATCCAAGCCAGCATAACTGATATTAGGTATAATAGGTAGAAATGCAAAAGCAATGCATAAGGAAAACTCTATTGTGTTCCACTTGTCTCAATGTTCCAATGACAAACTGCCAACTTTGATGTATGCCTGGTGTCTCTCTTTAGTGCCCCAATTGAAGTAGTCTTTCTCTACCATTGCCGGGCAAATGGAGGAGTTTATTGTAATAACTGATAAGGGGCCATATGTACAAAATCTAGGGATTGTCACTGCCTAGTTGCGATTCTTACTGAATCGAAATAAGGATATTGCAATTTCTGATGTACAAAAATGTACACCTCCTAAATAGCAATTAGAAGTGGGTCACAAATTGATCTGCCTCATTGTTGGACCTGGCCCTTTCTGCAGAATTATTTCCAAAGTTTTGCCTTCCTCCGACTGCCTATTTTTCTGACCTTCTTTTTGTTGGCTTTAGGACTCTAGGCAGTTTGCGACTGCTAACCAATGCTAAAGTGCATTTGCTCTCTCCTCTAAACATGGCATGATTGGTTTACACCTGTTTGGCATATATGATTTACTTAGTAGTCCCTTGTAAAGTGGTATACCATATACTCAGGGCCTGTAAACTAAATGCCAGTAGTGGGCCTGCAACACTGATTGTGCCAGGCATAGAAGTAGCCTTTCAAACCTGTCTCAGGCCTGCCACTGCGTGAGGACTCCAACTTTGACTTGGCATTTAAAACTACTTGCCAAGCTTTAAACTCCCCTTTTATTACACAGAGTTTACCCCTAAGTTAGTCCCTTGGTAGCACTATGGACAGGGTGCTGTGTAGCTAAAAGGTAGGGCATGTATGTTTATGTTTTGTATTTCCTGCTAGTGACAAAAAGCCAATTTCGTTTTTCACTGTGGTGAGACCTACTCCTCTCATAGACTAGCATTGGGAATTCCCTAATATACTTTTAAGTAGTAATTACTGATCAGAAAGGAGTGGCATTGCCATTTTCTATGTTTAGAATGGAAGTGATGAATCCTACTTACTGGTGAAGTTGGATTTCACATTACTGTTTAAGAAATTCCACTTTAAGAAGTAGGCATTTCTCTGTGTTTATAACTCTTTGTGCTTTGCAGCCTGTGTCCAATACAGGTCTGGGATGGGTGACACCTACAATTTGTGCTAACTCACAGCCACAACACAGGAAGGGCTGTGTGTGGCAGGGGATACATCTACATTCATAGGCATACTGATAGTCTTCTTGGGCTGGGAGAGGGAGGGGTTGTTCACACTTAACTTTGAATAGGTTGGGTTCTGCACTCACCCAAAGGGCTGATTTACCCCCTACTGATCATCTGGGGCCAGGGCCGGGCTGAAAGGGATTGTTGAGCACTTCTAAGGGCTCTTTTGCCGTCACCCCTACATCAAAGGCACTTGTGAGCATAAGTACTGGGTCTCAGACCCCATGTTTTTCGACACTGCATAGAACTTGTAACCAGACGCTGCTGGCTCTACATGTGCACATTGCCAGAGGATTGCTGTACGGCCAGGAGGGACAGACATTTTACTGACTGCTGTGCTGTGTTGGTCTTCTGATTTCTAGGCTGCAGGAAGCACTGCCACTTTGCAACCTGACCTAAATATGCTGGCCTGCTGCTTGCTGCTTCCTTTGTGCCCCCCATGTGTTCTCCAAGGGCTTCTTGGCCTGCCCCCTGTTTGTTTAGAGTCTCAGGACCATAAAAGAAACTGGATCATCAATTCCTTGCCGTGGGACTCTGAGTACGCTAACCCTAAGCTTCTAAATCAGCACGTGGATCATTTTAATCATTCCCCAGGGCAGCACGTACCTCAAGAACATTGTGCCCTCTAGCACTGCCCTGTTCAAATGGAGAGAGATACCAGCATTTCAAGCTGGGTGCAAGGAAGCCTTCCTGCCGGCGTATCGCCTGGGGAAACGTGGACTGCCCCTGGGTTACTGTGTTAATTGCGGACCGCCGAGGCTGTCTCAACAACGGGAGACCAGCCCAGAATAGCTTGTCAACTTTCCCGCTACTCTGACAGCACAGTACTGGCACTCTAGTGTCAGACCTCTGAGCCTGTCTCAATGGACAGAGAACTGCTCAGTGCAGTCCCTCAAGACACCCCTTTCAGCCCCGAAACACGGAGAAGAGACCTCCTCTATGTGGGCCGGGGCCACGGTGCTGGGCTGCTGTAGCTGCACCATGCGCTCACGGGCTACCGGAGTGAGCACACGGTTGCGAGCGGCCAAGATTGCCCCATGAGCATGTACTCTCCCCCTTTTTACCTTGGACGAGATCGTTAGGAGCATTATTCCGGGTCCTACAGCGGGGAGAGAAAACCTCTGTGGAGGACCCCAAGAGGAGCGCAAGACTGTCTACATTTAAAGCAACTGCCTATTGGGTAATCATGATGCTTCCCTTTCTTTACAGTATATGGGATAATTGACACGTAATGTTGTGAAGATTTCATATAATAATTAGTTGGCGCGCAGGTGTTCCTGTGCCCTACATTTTGTTTCTGGATGCAATTGTTTCAACAGGGCTCACAGCAATTACCGAATAAAGTGCAATAGAAAAGCAGGTGCTCTGTGCTCTATGTTTTCACTGCGATTAATATGATTTTCCCTAACAAAGCTATATTATTTGCTAAGTACTTATTAGATGCATGTCGTTTTGGTCTTTTGTGTGGAGTCTCTTTTTGTGGTGTATTCAATGTGTTACTGGGAGAGTGTGCTGCACAAATGCTTTACACATTGATGATAAGCCTGCCTGCTCTGCGCCAAGGTACCAGAGGCTGAGCACAGGCTGTCTTGGTGTGTATATGACTTACCCTGACTAGAGTGGTGGGTTCTGCCTGGCTGAGGTGCATATCCTAGCCAAACAGAAACCCCATTTCTAACACTCATGAATATTAATGAGGCAGGTTGCAGTTTGCGACCCATTAGGAATTGCAGCCATCACAGGGATGGTAGCCAGCTAGGGTCAGCAGACCACCATGTCTGTGATGGCATTTTCATAAAGTAATTTTTTTTATTGAAGTCCATTTTCCTTAAAGGAAAATGGGATGCATTTAAAAAAATAAAATGAAATGTTGAAGTTTCATTTTTTAAGAGTAGGCAGTGCTCTGTGGAACTGCTACCAGCTCTTAAGTAATCACTGTTTCACCTTTCAAAAAGGGGACGAGTCCTTTGGTGACCCCTCCCTATATTGACCCCTTCCTATTAGCAAATAGTTGCCACCTCTTTTGAGGTGTCTGTAAAATATGAATGTTTTGCAAGCGTAATTCGGTCACACGTGATTCTATACTTGAAAGGAATGCCCTAAACACACCCCTTCCAAATGCTGAATCACTAAACAGAATTACGATTCAGTAACAAGTTACCAAATCACAAATTGGTATAATTCATTAGCAATTTCTTTTATTCTGGCGTAAAAACCAATTCTGTGAATAGGAAGAGCATGTTCTACGTCCCTTCTCTCGATTGCCCACAAGGTGGCAGTGTCTGCAGTGAGATGTGCTTCAGGAGTGCACACTTATCTTAGTTTTTGTGCTGTGGTCTAGATGGCGATTCACTTTACTAAATTTGTTTGACTGCTGTCATGCATTGTAGAGAAGACAGACACCCACATTCTCTTTCTCTCTTTCTCTCTCTAACCCCCCCCCCCACCCACCCCCACGCCCCCCCTCACCTCCCCATTTCGCAGACAAACAGGTTGGTCTGACAATAAAATCATGCTGACTCGACATAACTTTCAATTGCATTTCATTGGGCAAGGTTTTGAGGGCCACAGGATAAAACCGGTAATTTTTCAATATAAAAATGGGGTAAAATGAGAGTGAAAAACGTCAAGTGAGGTTGACACGTGACACAGACAGCCAGCCACACGTTCACATGCTCACCCACAGAATAATTGTTTGTTGTATGTACATTGAGCCATGTGTAATGAAATTGTCCCGCACTGCACATCCCTCTTTTTTCGCATGTCCTGCCAATCCATATCTTCCTAATCGCAGCTGGCATAGAGGGGGAAGGACCTGGTTGTGGCATCTGTTGTTACCTTCAGCCATGAATCCTTTAGAGCAAATGCGGTTTTTAGGTCTCGCCTGACCCAGCGCATGCGCTGGTCTGGCGAGACTTTTTGAGAGGGCTCCAAAAAGTGCTACCAGTCCAGCTTAGAGCTACAGTGCATGTGCGCGGGCGCGCGCGCCGCGCTTGGTCGCGATTACTTTCACTTTCGCGGCCGCTTTGATGTTTGATCGCGATCACTTTCGCGCCGCGCTGCCGCTTGGCATAGCCAATAGGTCTAGCTTTTGGGACCTTATAAGTATTTAGTTATGCAACTGTTGTATCGCTAAACACTTATAAGGTCCCAAAGGCGAGACATATTGGCTATGCCAATGCTTGTTAGTTCTGGCATTAGCAAAGAGCTGTTCATTTTTTCAATAATTAAATATATGTTATGCTTACGTTTAGGGACTTTCAGCCAGCCCTCTGCATCCATTCGTCTGTTATTCACAATCTATGCCACCCCCGTACAGCCTAAAGCTTGGGTAAGTTGGTCAGCCCATTTCAGCCATTGGGCATCTTCATTGGATGAGTAATTCTCCACACATAACTTGGGGGCATATTAACAAGGAACAGGGAAAATTAACGCTAAGGGCGCTTAGCGGTAATTTTTTTAACGCCCGCTATCGCTGGATAACATCGCCTGGTTATCGCGTTATTAACAACGCTAACCGCCTAGGCGATAAAAAATCCAGCGATGGCGGCATTTTGGGAGGTTATCGCTGGTAATGCAGCGATAAAACTACAAGGATAGGGATATACTTGTTGATAGCCCATGGTGGACTTGGCCATGTAATCCACCTCCCATTGGATTACATGGCTAAGTCTGAAAATTAGCAGACGTAAAAAAGCAGCATTAACAGTGGTTAGCGCTGCTTTTTTCATCTCTAACAGGGTTAGCGTGAAGCTTGATAATAGGAGAAATGTCGCTTAGCGACATTTCTCCTATTGTTTTGCTCTGGAACGCCCCCTTTGCATCTCATTAGAGATTCAAAGGGAAGCGTAGTGAAAAAGGGTGCTAACATGCGATTTTGCATGTTAGCACCCTGTTGTTGATAGGGCGATATTTTTATCTCCGCTTTTTTGCTTTTAAAGCCAAAAAAGCTGAAATAAAGCCCTTGTTAATATGCCCCTTAGTTCCCTTAAAGCTAGAAGCTGCTATAGAAATGTGTGTTTTTTAGATCGAAAACATGCTTTCTCTTTGGCATCGTATTTTGTAAGAACGAGGGTCCAGCAGCTCCCACAGCAATGTAGTGTTGCAAAAGCAATGATGAAATAAAACAAGCATTGGCAAAGCCAAAAGACTGACAGCCAACACCAGACCTTTGGCTTAGCTAAAACTGGTTCAGATGTGATTACAAACTTTGGGTGCTTTTTATTGTGTTTAGAATTGGGTAATTATATTTTTGTGAACTGAGTTTATGTTTATTTTGTGCCTGTGATTGTTTGGAAGACCAAGTTGTCTACATAAATATACATTGAAATACAAATATAACGATAACCCTGGTTCAGGCAATATGTGACATGTAGCAACAATTTCACATTTAATCTTTTCCCTCTGCTCAGCTCCCCGGAGATGCCCAGTTATCTTATGTTATATGTTATGATGTAGGGATTTGTACAGCTGCCCCAGCAAAGGGGCGTCCCGGCGCTAAGCAACAGAAAGGGAAGCTACTGACAGAAGGAAGACCCATGTAGGAGGGAAGAGATGGGTCTTGATGGCCTTACGGAAAGCCAGGTAATTATTGATGCTGCGGATGTGAAACAGCAGCGAATTCCAGAGTTCAGATGCCAGTGTGCCACCAGCCCGTGCCCTCTTTACCCGGGGAACAACCGCCAGATGATGACCCATCGAGCGGAGCTGGCGAGTGGGAAGCTATGATGACACCAGATTGGGCAAAATACCGGGGGAAGAGAGATTCAGAATTTTAAAAGTGATGCACAGGGCCTTGAACTCAACACGTCTGGTCACCGGCAGCCAATGTAGCTGACGGATAGCATTAGTGGTAGAGCAAGTTCTAGGAAGGCCAAGAAGGGTTCTGGCCGCTGCATTCTGGACCCTCTGCAATCTCAGAATCTCAGGCTTGTTTGTTCCCAGGTAAAGTTAGGTTTGCTCTATACAAATACCTTCAAAACACAATACATATGATGAACACATTTCTGGCACTTGGGGACACACAGCAATAATTTCACATCTAATGTGCTCTGTGCCATGCCAAGAAGCAGCCTGCAGGGGGCAGTCGCCCAGGGAGGGTTGGATCTTGTTCCAGCGTGACCAATGCCATCGGCAGGCCCTAGAAGCCTTGTTTCAATACCAATAAATAATTGTCTTGGTTTGGAGTAGATGTTGGAAGTCTGCGGAGTAAAGCAGGACACCGCCATCTTTTGCCTCCAGGGTCACACTCAAACAAAGAGATGCTGTGTTTATCACTTGATAAGCAGCGGTGCCCCTTCCGCTAAGGTGGAGGAGGGCCACACCACTGCTCTCTGAGCAGTTCAAAAAGGAAAAATAAAATGATAACACAATGGAATTATCATTTTATTTTTCTGTACTGTCTTTGGCGAGGGGCAGTCCTGGGCTGGCCAGAGCAGGGGGGGGAGTGGTGGGCACTCTCCAAGTGCACGCGACGGTTTGGCCAGCTGTCTTGGGCCGGCCAAACAGTCATGTGCACTTAGCATGTTCTCCACATGGCTGTTTTGCACAGTCGGTGGAGAACATGCACAGGCTCATAGCCCCTGTCTGAGCGCCGAACCATGCCGCCCAGACCAATCATGATGCTGCTGTCATGCTGGTGACAGCAGAGTCGTGATTGGCTAGGGGACTCTGGGAGCCTGTGTGCTGCCGGGAGTCAAAAGAGAAGAGGACAAAGGAGAGGTGGCAGAAGTACCTCAAATAAGAACATACAAAGGAGTTCTAAAGAAAAAAGTGTAGAAATAGTATGTCAAGACACCAGTAAAAACAAAGATACAAAGCAGCTAATATAGCTGCAAGACCCACTGTATCCTGCTGTAAATGTTGTTTTTGGCACTTAATACTATGTCGAGGTCATTAATCCTTAACACCTCAAAAGTACATATTTTATTAACAGTTTAAGAACAAAGGTTTGAGTTAAAAATCATTAAAGTTATGTCTGAGCTATTTTAACAGGATTTGAATTTATGACCTGGAGGTCACCCAAGAATCTCTGCTGTAGACATCAACTAAGGGATCTATCTCAAACCTGTGACCTGGAGGCTGCATGCAGTGATCTGCAGAAAGCACATTAACCCTCTATGTCATGAGGATTCAAGCCTATTCAGAACAGATCCGTGTGTGACCACACACGGGTCTCTTCAGCAGATGCTTGTGCCAGCTGACCCAGCTCTTGCCCCGAGACGTGCTTGCTACACATACATTTCTGGAGCCAGTGCCCTCACGCCTTAGCTATCTTAAAGTGCTGTCTGTTTATGGACAATAAAGTAAACCAGCGCCCATCTCAATGCCGTCAATTTCTCTGGGGAGGGCGTGGTTTGTAAAAATAATGCGCATTGAAAGGCCATGCGCGAGCTTGTTCTGAATCTGCCCCTCCTGACTCCGCCTCTAAGGACTCAATTCTTCACGCCTATGCCTTCTTCCTGCTGCATACCCCACCCCCGATATATGGCTTTCCAAGGTACATTTTTCTATGTCCATCACTGTCCACTTTCCCTTTGTATGTCTCACCCATTCTTCTACCCTATTCCCAATTGACCTATTTTTCTTTCAGTGGGTGCTGTACCTTGTAAGCTCTATTTACTACTGTTCCTAGATGTTTATTCAGAATATGCCTTCACAAGAACAGCTTCTTTAGACGTCTTGGGGTGGTGGGGGTGGGATGGCCATGGTTGTGAACCCGCCTCTGCTCCTCAGTGGGTGGGGCTGATGTGCACAGCTGTGCAGCCTGGAACCGTCTACACAGTTCAAGGGACAGTAAGCAGGTCTTTAAGTAGGAGGAAGGAAACAGACACCCTGCTTACAAGAGACCTCACCCAGAGTTCCTTTCTGGCTTCTCTTTGTCAATATAGGCTGCTGAAACCTGGACTTTCTGTAGTCTCTGCTAAGATGTAAACAGATAGTTCTTCTCTTATAGATTCCAGCTGTAGTCACTTCACCCTTTGATGCACCTGGATAGTTTGGGGTACCCGGGTCCTGTGGGACACCTGCCCGTCAGTCTACCCGAGATCTCAGCAATTCCTCGCGGATGTAGTAGGAACATGACCAGTTCCACTTCTTCTGTTCTTCTTTTATCATTGAGTCACCTCTCATAAGACTAGTCCAGAGGACTGCATGGGGACTACGTAGTCTTCCCTGTAAGCCATATACCTGAGCCATAAAGTAAGCGGGGCAGTGGGAAACCAGGTAAGACCCCACCACTGCCTCACAGGCCTAATTTTCCTCCTCTGCTGTCAGCGGGACTGGTCTTCTGGTAGAATCACCTCTCTGTATGGTTGATTAGTAAGAATGTTCCTAGACGGAAGTCTGCCCCTGGAATCACCTGATTGGTGGCACAGGCTTTCTCTGCTGTGGGCTGGCAGCTGGTGGGCCTTCTGTTTTTCACCACATCTTTTGGGGGGCTTGCTACCTAGTCATTTAGACAACGGAGTTGTGTTATCCTAGTCACTTTCCTTCTCTGGAAGGGAAGAGTTTGTTTGTTCTCTTATTGCTGGTACACCACACACTACTACACCATACACTATACATTCAAAATGGCAGTCAAACGTTAATCAGGTGCTTACACAAGTTATTCCAGTGTAATAAATGGAATAAACATAGAGTTATGTAGAGTAATGGATCCTGCAGGAAATTCTGGCATCACAGAATACCCAAGTTTGCATTAAGGGAAATTAATAAAAAGGTGGAGACGCCCATCCAGGATCAGGGCGGACGGCCTCACCAGGGATGCTGATCATCTTAGTCCTCAGTGATCCAGATTTTCTTTTCATCTATTGTCTGAACATGATGGTTCCTTGTTTTTATAACTAATGTCCAAGGACAGGTCAAAGATTTGACCATGGGGCGGTCTGTGACCAACGCTGCTGCTCCATGCTGGCACAGATAGGACCCGGCTGGATTCCGCTCTGGCACAGAGTCTAATGCTGTAATCTGTTGTGGCCCCTGATGAATCTTCCTGATGCTTCAGACTGCGGTGTTCTTCAGGCACTGCAGCAGTGATCCTGCAATTCCGTTCGCGCTGCGGCACTACAGAGTTGGGATGCCAGTTTGAGACTATTGCTCCCTTCCCTCCTGCCAGAGCACCTCAAATTCTATAACTACCTCACTTCGAGGAATCTTTTTGTCCTGGGCTTTAAGTAAGATGAAAAAAAGTGTGTGGAGGGGGACTCTAAAAAGGGCACGGACTATTTAATAAAGGGCGTGGCTTAAACATGTAAACAAAATGTCTGTGCTTCCCATAGTGTTCCACCCAACCAGAATTTTGATTCCTCTCTGAGTTTTCTGTTTTTGCATCCAGCCAGGGCCGGATTGGCCATAGCGGGCATCAGGGATTTGCCCAGGAGGATGGTAGGGTGGGGACCGGTTTTGGAGCTGTGGGGGCCTGTTTTGCAGCGATGCTGCAATGTCGGCCCCCAGTAACAAAAGCAGCTGCGCGGGGGCCGGTTTTGTTAAGCAGCAGGGATTCACGCTTGCCCCTCTGCACCCCGGAGGGTGGGAGCAGGTCTGACATATTGGCCTGGGCTGCTTTGGATTTCCAGTCCAGCCCTGCATCCAGATATATAACACAAGAACTGACATTCATCTAAAACCAACCAGGACTATTGGCTTTGTCAATTGTGATAGTCTTTGAAGGTACATAAATAACAACAATGATTTTGTATTAAATAATTAATATTGAAAATATTTCCATTCTGAAATTGTGAGACTGTGATTAAACATTACTGAGGCCTGTGGAAGGGGTAGCGGTCTTCAGAGTGTCTCAATCATTCCTGCTAGATTCACTCTACGCTAGGCATGTACACCCTTTTATCCTCCACATCTCATCCATCTCCCTACATTACACCTCATCTTTTTTCTTCAGAACCCTCTTTTCACTCCTCCCTGCATGTGCTTCCTCACATCTCCTTCACTTCACCCCCACAAACACACACCCACTCACTTGTAAGCCCTGCATTTTCTTTGACTGTAACCCTGTCAATATTTTGACAACTGTGTACGTTCTTCACACACATTCGTGCAGAATCACAATTTGAATATGTGACTATTGCTCTGTGCGTTTTTCAGAGAGGCCAATGATTGAATGTGCATTTATTCCAAACATGTTTGACCCACTGACCAGCACTGTAAGAAATTCGCACTGCCTTCAGCCTCAGCTCCAAAGCTTTTAATCGTGACCTGTTATAAACATATGGAGGAGAGTCAGCCAATATTATACACCATACAAGAAGAATATGCTACACGAAAAAAGAAAAAAAAAAAACTAACACTCTTATGGAATGCAAGATTAAGTAACACGTGATATATAACCAGAAGCTAAATCACTGACATGGATTATCCTAACATTTTTTACATTCATTGTTCAAAATGAGAACATTTGAATGTTGAGCGCTCCATTGAAAACAATGGAGTGCTCCGGCTTCTAATGGCCGGTAGAAGCCCGGAGCATCAATATTCCAATGTTTATTCACAGCTGTTGCTGTGAACAAAGGCCTCACGGAGCCTGGGGGATTTCAGTTCGCTCGGGCTCCGTAAGGCCATTGTTTTACAAATTAGAACATTCTGCCCTCTAGAGGCGGAATGTTCTAATAGCCTTGGAGTCCTCCGTAGCGGGCTCTACCACGAATTAAAGGCCCTCCACCTTGTTAAAGGCCCTCACCCTCGACCCTGGCCTTTAACGCTGGAGCGGACCTTTAATGGCCGGTAGAGCCCGTTACTTTGAGCTCTAAGGCTATAATTGATCATTGTTTTGCCATCACAGTTAAGGACATGAACATAGGGCTCGATAGGGACCTGTTTCAATCTCATTTCTAATTACTACTAGGTTTGAGAACTGGACGGACCAGGCCCACTTAAAGCCTTGGTTTTGTCAGAGCTGTATCCAGACTGCAAGCAGGCCCTGGAAGTGAAAGGCAATATAGCAAACACAACCACACATGCTTCCAGACTCAGCAGCCTGTCAGGGGAAATGCAAATATTTTCTGTGTGTAGAGTGACCAGACGTCTCGGTTTTCCCCGGACAGTCCCAGTTTTCCGAGTACTGTCCCGGTGTCCCGACGCTTCTCTTAATTTTGAACGTATGTCCCGGTTTTTGGGACAAGGTCAGGTTAACCTGCAAAGGAGAAGCGAAAGGTGTGCGCTCCATAAGTAATGTGTCTGTTTCAGGCAGGACAGGAGGATGTCGGCTGAATGCACGCTGCAGCAGAGGGGAGACTGGGTGGGGAGGAGGGCAGGGGGGCTCAGGGCAAAGGTGATGCCATAGCTAATGTTCTGTAAGCATAGCTTGTACATGTGTGGCTATATTATATACACCCCCTCCCCGAAGCTAAAATCGTGAAAGGCCTGTTATAATTAAGGTTAAAGACTTTAGTCCTACTTTTATGTCTGGTCTGTTACGTTTTTTCTTCTCAAAATCTGGTCACCCTATCTGTGTGTCACTTCACAAGTTGCTTAATAGATAAACCACAAGATAAAATAATTGTACTTTCCTAAATTCTCTGTTCAGCCAAGTTTTGAAGGTCTTGGCTATAATTACACACATTTACGCAGCTCACAATACAAATTTCCGTTTTTTGGCATTTAACAATAGGCGTTGATTGCACTAACTCAACCGTAAAAGAACAAAAGGTTGAGATAAAATCCGTAACAACCATTTATTTTTTTTTCTGAGTTTTATATAGCGCTCACTTGACCCAAAGGTACCAGAGCACTTTACACGCACACCAGTTGCGTTACACAAGTACACATTCTTTTTAGGTCTCGCCTGACCCAGCGCATGCTCTGGTCTGGCAAGACTTATTGAGAGGGCTCCAAAAAGTGCTACCAGGCCAGCCTAGAGGTACAGTGCATGTGCGCGGGCGCACGCGCTGCGCTTTACCACGATTACTTTCACTTTCGCGGCCGCAGGGCCGCTTTGATGTTTGATCGCGATCACTTTCACTTTTGCGGCCACACGGCCGCTTGGCATAGCCAATAGGTCTCGCTTTTGGGACCTTCTAAGTATTTATTTATGCAACTGTTGCATGGCTAAACACTTATAAAGTCCCAAAGGTGAGACCTATTGGCTATGCCAATGCTTGTTTTGTTAGACAGGGGGAGATTGAGTGATTTGACCACAATCACAAGATGTTGAGCGTCATTGGCGAGGCTCGAACCCGGTTTCCCGAGATTTGAGATTGCCAGCCCTAGCCGTTAGCACACCTCCTCCCCCTCAATACCTCGAAGATTATATGCAGCTGTTTGCAGAGGGACACAACACACTGAGCTATCCTGCCAGAGTAGAAAGTTGTTAACTCAAGGGTATGTAAGAACTGCAGCGACAGGAGCATTGGTACACTGAGCTACCACAGTGGACTGGGATAAGAGTTTATGCCACACTGGAGACGGCCAGCCAGCACCATGCAGCAGGCACATTAACGCTATGAGCTGTATTTTAACAATCGACATCTAATTATCAGCAGATTACATACAGCACGTTGCTGCAAGTGCATTAACCAGCTGAGCTGTCTGATAGTTATCATAACCTTCTGTAGTAGACACTTTAAAACCATAAGCTGTGCTAAAATAGGGTGGGTATGAACCTATAAGATAGGCCAGAACAGCTTTTCACTCATGTTTTTCAATGCCGTCCTCGAATTCTTTGCGAAGAGAAAAGATTCTGCCATCGTCAACCCATCTTTCCTCCTTTGTGAAATTTCTAGTTTCTGGGAATTTATTTTATCTTTCCAGCACCGCAACAACCGGACTTTTTTTTTGTAAATCCTAACAAAAGTAGCTTTTTTTTGTAAAACCTCAGTTTTTCTCCTTACCTCCTCCCCGCAAATAAATACAAATTCTGACATACTTATAATCACCGAGCACTCTACAAAAGTGCTCCTTGTCCAATATCGCACACACTTGCTGGTTCTGCATATGTCACAGTGAACATAAATGCATAAAAAACCTGGGGTAGAGGAAGTGACGTCAAACACTCGATGACCTCGGATGACATTACGGCCGAGGCACCTTGCCCCCTCCCTTTGCCGTTCAAGAGTCTCACGTTTGATACTTTGGGGCATGAATGGAACCCAGTACAGAGCTGCGGGTGCCGTGTTTTCTTCCTCTTCCTGGTGTTGCTTTGTTGACTTCCGGTAGCAAAGGCAGTGCTAAGGGTTCCAAAGGGTACGGCAGCTGCTGCCCTGACTACCCCTGATTGACGTCCATGTGCCTCGCTGTGGAAAACAAGAGCAGTTTGCAATGCACTTAATTTCTCCCAGGTGGTGGTTGACTTTGTTTAGACGACAGCTCGGATTTGGCGCCAGATCCTTCTCTGGGGGGCTTTTCTCAGCAATATGCCCGGGACTCCAATCGAAAAAGGCGCGCAAGCTGCCAGCACTCTGAAGAGTATGGTTTTATTAAGCATGCACCCCGTGCAGCTCCACACTTCCCTGCCTCCAGACAGCGGCAGCACAAGCCTTTCATTAGCGACAGCCATTACCATCACTCCATTATCATAAAACGAGAGTCTGGCTGTGTCGCTACAAATCAAAACTATTACGCCATGGCTCACTAGAGCAATGCCCGCACCTCGCTCGCTGATAGATTGCATGAGCATTTGCAATGTTGGTGTTAACGTCTTCGATGCTGGGTGAGGTTTGCGCCAGTTGGGCAAGTGCGCGTCCCACCATCCTGTCCCCGACCACAACGCGGCCTCAGGGATGTCGCGTGCCTGGATCGTCCTGCTTGAAGTCAATGGACTGTGAAAGGAAGGCCTGAGGGTACAACACAGACTACCTGAGCAAAGGACACACAAATATGATGACAAAGACTGGTGGTGGAGTGTCGTCAGCCAGGCCGCGGTCTCTTCTCGCTGACAACTTGCAGACAAGAGGACTTACTCCGCAGCTGCCGTAGCATTTCCACCCCCAGCCCCTCTGGTATCTGGCAATGTCTCACACACAATGCCTTTTGAGACAAACGTGCACTTACATCTCCACAATAAAACATACCACATTTCATTTGTGGGAAAAACTGTCGCAGGTTTATTCTAATTACGTTATGCTGTACACAGGTAGGGTTAATTTACGGGTGATCAACTGTGTGCAGCGCCATTTAGGACTAACCGCTGAAACCCATCCTGAAACAATCCCCAACCACTGGCCATCACAGTGCCGCCTTATTCGCCATCTAGTGCTGTGCATTTCGCATTGGGGTTGCGGCTGACAACATTTTACTGGATGCTACTCCTGTGCCACCACGGAGCGAGGTAAGGCCATCCACCTTGTAGATCTATTGATTGACTACATTATTTCTATAGCGTAGTTCACCCTAAAGGTGTCCTGAAATTAACTGAATCAACTGCAGGAAGACACTCCATAGGTCACTACATTTCCATGCAATTCTGAAAAGGTCTGAGGTTGGAGATTCCTTTTGCACCAGTTCACATGGCTGGTGAAACAGACTGCTGTCCAGAAGAGACTTTAGAATCTGAAACCAGATGAAGCCTGCCCGACAAATACAGCCGACCCATTTAAGGCCTACATCAGTGGTTCTTAACCTTTTGACTTCTGTGGACCTCCCACTTATTAATTACTGGAACCTGGGGATCCTCACCGAATCATTATTGGAATCCGGAGATCCCCACTGAGTCATTACTCGAAAGATCATTGCCTAAGCATTTTCAACGATTTGAACCCCAAAAACAATACACTTAAAATACAGAAACAAGCATTCATCAAACAAATGATGAAATATTTTATTTAATTCTGAAACAAATGTTACCAAATTTTAAATTTTATTTTATTAGGAAGTTTTTCTAAATTTAATTGAGGCCACTCATATATTCTGTTAGTTGCACTTGCACTGCTCCCAAAAATTAGAGGATAACTTAATTTGTAGCCCCCAATTTCAAATTGCATCCTATTTACAAAACTTTTTCAAACTTTTATTTGTACATTTTGCTTTTTTTGCTATTTACACTTTATTAATCTGTTCATACTATTTAGTTTTCTAAGCAGTCGCGGACCCCCTCAGTAGGCTTTGCAAACCTCCACGAGACCCCAGACCACAGGTTAAGAACCACTGGCCTACACAATAAACATTAACCCTACGGTGGTGGTGGAAACGCTGGCTTTTTTGTCCCATAGACTCTCTTTTGTGTTTTACCCAACCTTCAGGGATTTGCGGAGAATCCCAGAAATACTCCAGTAAATCTGCAACAGCTGTAGATCTGGTTGAGTACTGGATAAACCTGGTCAAGTACATGGATACAGCTCTGCCCCGACAACCCCATTAGCACGTTGTTGTTCTCTTCCCATTTCCACGTTGTTGGTGATCCAGCGTGGATCCACCTGTGAAAATTGGTGAACAACAACAAACCTGTATGTTGGTTTCCATCTGAAATATATTTGCACGTGTACTCCTGCTAAGAGTAGGTGTGAACGCGCATTCTTCACAGGAATGGAATCGATAACTCACCAATTTTATGGGGAAACTATTTTCACCATGAAGAAATAAAACAGAAAATCCACTTTTGCGGTCTATTACCACATGCAAGAATCCACCCTTATGCATGAAAATTGTCCTGCATTACAGTTCTCCTGGAAACCTGTAACATTCAGATATTTTCAGGGGTACCACATGAATTCTTTCTCCATACCACAAAAGAAGTTTACCATAACATAGACATATCTGCATAGCCACATAGGAAAACAATGTTAACCATGGGCCATTTGTGGCTTATCTTGCAGTCCAAAAACCTACTATCTCTACTGTGTCAGGTTAATCATGTTGTATTCCTGTGTTGCAAATTGTAACTATATGTCAGGAGTTACAATGATAACAAAGAACTAGATACAGTGTTGTCTAGTACTCTCACAATTACATGTTCCCATTCCACCCCCATCACAACCTGATCTCTGTAATCGAGTCTCAACTGGATCACACTCCACACACTCAAAACACACTGTGCTGTGTTCTATGTACAGCACCACGTATGTGAGCTGGTCATACTACCAGTACTTAGTTTGAGCCGGTGGGGGTAGCTGGCAAAATACTGCAATCTCCAGTATTCATGTTTCAAGCAAACTCATTATCTAGTACCTTAGTTTCACTTTCTCTTTATATTTATAAAGTCCTAACTCTCGGCTCCGCGTGCTTTTTAACCCCTTGGCTGCGACAGGAATTCCGCCGCAGCGCTGGGGGGGGGTTTGGGGGCACTACGGTGGCGCCGTGCTCATGACGGAAACACTCCGTCATGAGTCACGGTTGAGCTGCGCTCATGACGGAGTGGTTCCGTCAAGACTCGGCCCACGGCGCTAATCGCCCGCACAGGCGGGGAATTAGCGCCGCGTGGGCGGAGCGGCCGCCAACGGCCGCAGCATGACGGAACCACTCCGTCATGAGCACACGGCACCCGTGGCTCATGACGGAGTGGTTCCGTCATGAGCAGGGAAGGGGTTAAAGATCTCTGCAAAATACAGTAAGAAACAACACAACACTGTGCGGATCAAGAAATGTAAGAGGGTACGCAGCTAGAAAAACTAGTTGCTGTAGAAACAGCATGCAGGCACATAAATGTATTTATGATCACTCGGGTAGCCCGGCAATCAGGATTGTAGGGCTGGTTATCTTCAGTATAATTTGCAAACTAATGTACGCTACTTTTACCTAAAAATAAGCGCCAGAAATGAGAGGTTACACTTTTCTGAGCATGTACCTCAACCATTAAACACGTCATACTTGCGCATGTTCCGAAAAATAAACCTTTACTTACTGCCTTTCGGTTTAAAACTTTTCATGATAGGCCTGCTGCTGCGTGACAGGCTGCTTGCTTCTTGAATTGACTGACAAGTGCTGCAGCTGCGTAGTGTGCCGGGGCGGGTGGAAAGTGGAGACACTAATCCCCATTGGTCTGACTCGGGAGGAAACACTTGACAATTCCTCCAGGACGGACGAGGCTGGGCTAATAATCCATTTATGGCAGTCATTGGTAGAGCACTAGCGCTATGATTGCTGGGAGTTAGGCTGAAACAGGGACCTAACCCAGGCAGTTTCGGAGAGGGGGGTGCGTGCCGTCCGTGTGTCTCATTAAAAGGTGGGCAACCGCTGCATCCATATTTCAATATTTTATGCAAAAATCCAGGTATGGATGTACCGTGCAAGATCATCTCTTCACTGAGGAGACAATGTGAACGTAGTAAGCTGATCTTGTGTAGACCCGGCCCTAAAAAATATGTGCCGGTGCTGAGCACCGGAAAGCACCGGCACAAATTAAGCACTGGTGCAGGCTTCTGTTTTGTTGGCCTATTATATATGGCAAGTTGTGAAAGCATCTACATATGTACATCATATGGTCAGCCGATATTTGCCCAGTACTACTAGCCTCTGGGATATTCATATTATATGGCCAGCTGAAATTAGCCTAGTGCTTCAAACCTTTGGCAAATGCAATGAGTGCCCAGTAGTGCAGGCTTCAGGTTTACTTATAATATTTAGGGATATTGACTCCCGTTTTCAATTTTGAACACAGCAGCAACACACTAACACTGCTGCAAATAATCTCTGTGACGTCCTCCCATTTCTCATTTGAGAGGAGATGCTGGTCTAAAAGAAAAATGTATACATTTATATGAAACATAAACACAGCATGTCTCTACAAAATGTCCCTAATGTAATAAACTCTCACATATCACCCACATTAAAAAGAAAAACGGTATTTAAAACAATTTGTTTAAGAATTAGTCACGGTAATCTGGGCAAGCCTCTCTGCAGAACAGAGCTGGATTTATAAGGGCGCCCCTGAAAGGCTGTGCCAGAGCCTGCTTTCCACATGCATTTAAACGTCTCCACTGGTGGGTAGGCCAAGGGTTTCTGACTCTGTAGGTGTAGTGCTTCTGAAAGATCTTCAAGAGCATGTGCACCAGAAAGGGACCTGAAAGTACAACTAATGTAAGAGGATACACAGATGTGTGGAGCAAAACAAAAAGCAAAATAGGAAGCCAAATGGAGGGAGTCAGAAAGGGATGGAATGAAAAAAAAGACAGAATGAGTGGATGCGGACGAGATGGAAGCATAGAATGCAAATATAGATAGAGAACAAGAGAGAGAGATAAGACGGACCCTGAAAGAGAGAGATAAACATGAAGAAGAGAAAGAAATTGAGGTAATGAGATGGATGAAGACAGAGCGAATGCTATGAAGGGTGCAAGCAAAAGAGAGAGCTAGAGACATATGAGAGAAAGAGGACGAGGGTCTAAAAAGAGGGAAATTGAGTACATCTGTTGCAAAAAATGGAAGTTGGGGAAAATTGAGCTGGCAAAGAAAAATATATAGACAAGAGTGGATGGACAGACAAAGTAAAGAAGGGGCGGATACACAGGAATGGAGGCAGAAAATTATTTATCGTTTCGCCAATAACAACATTTTTGTAAAGAATATTGATGCCCTCTTTGAATCTGTGGAATGCTGATTGAAATAAACCAATGATACTCATGACGTGGTGCGCTCTGGTTTTGTATGGAGCAAAAGTTGATGGCCAGATAAATTGATGGTTTGCCTTAATCGCAGGGAAAAATCACCCACACATCACCCATGGAAACCAAGGTACTTTACTGGTTATGCTAAAAATCCATCCAAAGGGACGATGCTGTGATTTTACTTAATGGCTCTACATCATTAGGGAAAGGCTAATACAGTTGTGTGCTTTTGTTTTAGTAAACTGTGTGATCTCGTTTTAGTACATTGGGCATAATTACAGTAAACCAAGATTACAGATCCCGGAATGCAATGGGATGTTAAAGAAAATCCAAGGTGAGAGTCCTGGCTCTCAAGTTACTAGAAGTCATCCAAGTCCCCTATAAATGGACCATGTATTAAACTGTATAAACGCCTGAGCCATGCCTCTGGTCAGCATGGTGAAAAAAAGCAGGGTCATTCGATCCGATGTTCGTGATCAACCCGGCTGCCCACCTTTCCAAAATTTGGAACTGATCAATAAGCCCCAAGAATAGTTTGGGGTACACTTTTAATGTGGTTACTATTGCTAGGGAAACCACTTCCTTGGTAACTATACTACACCTGACAGTAAAGCCAGAGTTTTTTTATTCTGAAACCTATGTCCTGATCAAAAAATTAAAGTCATTGTGATTAGAATTTATAAAATGTGCCTTGTATTTCATTAAACCGATTCCAAGACACATTTTTTTCATACTTGATTTCACTCACTCTACCAAATATGTGTATTGTACTATTGTTTAATACTGGCACTCATGTTTGGTGACCCGCACTTATTTTTCCGAAAAATGGAAGAATGAGATAAAGTGGCAGGGAGTGTCTGGTAGTGGATTAAAGAGGTTTGAGGTGGATTCAAGACTATTGGGTATTGGGTGTGCCGACATTTAATTGCACTGGCCGGGGACTTCTGAGCAGACCTTTGGGCACCGGCACGCATTCTTTTACAAATTAAGCACTGCTTATTACGATAAAACTGAAAAAAATACCATCCACTTGTTCACATTTTAAGATTCTGAAAATGCCTGGACATTATACTTTAGTGGAAATGTATACGAAATTGTTTGTTTTCATTTTTAGCATTGTCTTTCTCTCTTTGTTTACTTTAATCATCAGTCAGGGGTCATTGAGGCATCTCTGGAACACATTTTCAAGTGCTTTTATCTTATGTTCACTGGTTGAAGTATGTAACGATAAGGGGGAAATATACCACCTTTAGGGGATTTTTTTGTGCTGAGCATGAACATGCTGGTCATGCCGGGAAAAAAGCGGCCAAGTGACAACCCTATCTGCTGCTACTTGGAGCCTCGAGGCAGACTGTGCTATATGAAGCATTTAAAATAAAATGAAATTCACTTGATGACCTGCACATCGCTTTCTAAAATTGATCCTCAGAATCTAATTCTAGGCTTACTTGGTCAGATCATGGCGGCTCGAGTGGCCGGTGAGTACCATGATAATGAACCAGCTGGCGCTGGTGCGTCACTTGAGGCCTATCCACATCGTTATAGTAATCCAAACATTCGCATTACTTTTGACAAGATAATAGCAATGTGAGATTGGAGGTTTTCGCTTCAGATAAACATGGGCCTTTGCGACAAGCCTCTAAGACAGAATGCAGTGATGCGGTCCATCATGCTCTTTGTTGATGATGCTTTTCTTCTAGGGGTCTATGATGTTACGACAAGGCATAAATGACACTAGTTCTGTGTGTATTGAGGCTTAGTTGGCCAACACATCCGCCATTATAAAATTCTGTTTGCCTCCCCCAACCTCATTTTAACTTTCTGCACAGAACATCATTCGGTGCAGTTTTCATTTTTTCTTTCTTTGCCAATGCTTTTTTAATTCGAACATGGAGAGAGTTCTCTTTCTATTTTCTTCTGCAAATCGTCAGAAGTGAATGTTTTAGTAAAATATGTTAAAGAGAAAATAAAAAGATCTAAAACTCTAAGATCTAAAGCCTTTAAAAAATGCTAGAGCTGCCCTCTCCTGAGTAAGGCTGGCTTATTCCTGCAGTGAGCCGCAACATATGAGGACAACGTTTGTAGTCTCCGTCCTACATGAGAGAGCATTGACTTCCCATGCAGCACATTATATGGTGACAGAGAATGTATAGGATCTATATCATTTCATCTAAAAAAACTATAATCCAAAAAGCATATTTACTTTGTAGAGCGCTTTCATGAGTAAGCGAGGTTCATCACCTTTAACCAGCCATTCCAAGCCTATCTGGCGTATGAGGCCCATTCTAATAGTGGTTTTCAATTACAATAGCAGCCACCCTAGGGCTTGGATTACCACCACAAATTCATTTCATAAGGTCAATTGAATACACTGACAGATGGCAGCGAATTTGTATTCCTTCAAACCTGAGCGGGCTTGGATCCGGCAACCTGGATTTGAAAGGCCTGCTGCCCCCCCATCCCCTACCTTCATATGTCAAGGACCTCAAGTTCTCTGGTGCTTGACTTTGACTTACCATGTCAGGTTTTGCACAGCTGTTAAAAATGAGTGTTTCAGAACAGATTAATTTAGTTGGAACTATTATGCAGTAAAAGAAAGGCAAGAAATACACGTCTTACATAATTGACTCTTGATTTTGTTCAACAGCTGTTTGACAAGGGCTCTGCTTTCTACCACTGATATGAAACCTCTGCTCAAGTGATACAATTTAAGGGAAGTTTGATTGACAACCACAAGTTCAAGGATACTTTATGCCAAAGAACAAAGGAGAAATACCCTGCATACCTTTTTTTGATTAGCCATTGAATGCAGAGAATCCACTCAATAATTGTATGCATACAATAGGAGCAGATATGAAAAGAACTATATATATATAAACACGGAAGACTTGAGGAAATGTACAGAAAGGATGTGCCTACTAAATTCTGAAGTGCAAATTTGCACTGATATGGTTTGTGGATATTTCAGGCACCTCTGCCTTTTCTAATTGTGCATATGAACGGTATGATGTGGACGGCCCGCTCTAAATATGGCGGATATTTTGATGTGATGCAGACACTAGCTTTATGGCTCATGGGCTGGAGTATTCCAACTGGGGAGTGTCGCCATCAGAAGTCCTGTGGATGCCGCCAGTGCTTAATTTGTAAATGAATAAGTGCTAGGGCCCTCTTCAGGAAGCCATTTCAGAGAGCCCCCCCCCTGCCCCTGCCAGTGCTGCCAATGATAGTACCTACTCCGCTACTCACCATCATTCTCCTGCAACTGTAACAGTTCAGACTGTTCTAGGCCCCCAAACCTATAAGAATGGTTTGTGCGACAGGTATTAGTTGTTTTTAATGCATATTGAATTAACAAACAACTGTTGTTGACCTCATCTCTAAGTTGGACAAACAGCGCCACCATGTGGCAGACTCTCATAGGTGCTGGTGACGTTGACAATTAAGTGCCAGTTCCGAGCACCGGAAACCTGTCTCAAATTAAGCACTGGGACGCCCCACTCCTAATTGAGGCAACAGATACAAGAGTGTGCTGCAGCTAGACATCCGCTACTCTCTAAGGGGCATATCAGCCACAACCGGCGATAATTATCGCTAAGCGCACTTAGCGCTAGGATAATTATCGCCGGCTAGCGTGGATTTTTATCGCTGAGATAGCGTGCTATTAGCAACGCTTATCTCAAAAGCGATAAAAATCCTAGCGCTAACTGCCTAACGCGAGATTATCGCTGGAAACCCAGCGATAATCTCACCAAATGTGGCGTTAGCTTGTTAATAGGGCCCCACAAACTTAGCCATGATATCCACCTTCCATAGGATATCATGGCTAAGTCAGTCCTGAAGCAGGCGTTAGGAAAGTAGCGATAACAGGGGTTATCGCTACTTTCTTGCCGCTATGCTTCATAGCGTGGGGCTTGATGATAGGAGAAATGTCGCTTAGCGACATTTCTCCTGTCATGTTAGGTCAGGAACGCCCACTTTGCATCTCATTAGAGATGCAAAGCTGGGCGTTAGGATTACGTGCGCTAAAGCAAGGTTTCACTCGTTAGCGTGGCCTTGCTAATTAGGCGATAAAATTATCGCCTCTTTTCGGCCGAAAACAGCCGCAAAAGCGGCGATAATTTTGTATCGCCGGCTTGTTGATATGCCCCTAAATGAGCCCCTAACGTATTTCTGAAAAGCATAATGTCTGCAGAACAAGTTTTTTGTGTTAAGTAAGGATACATGGCACATATGTTGTTATAAATATCAAAATGTTCTTTCAGAAGACAACAGTTGGTGCTGACAAGTGTATGCGCTTGCACTGTCCACATTGAATTGATTTAACCCAATACGTCTTTGAGTTAGTGCATGATTTTCAGGCAGCGCAGTTCTAAACAGTAAGAGGCAAACTTGCATACAATTTCCGAGCTGTGCAGTCTGAAAATCTTCCTCTAAATTGGAGAAATATCTGGTGAAGTCAATTCACTTTAGACAGCGGAAGCACATAAAAACAGGCATTCGGCTCTATTCCAAGCCGGAGCAGCTGTTTATGATATGGCCTCCCACGTCCCAAGTGAAACACTCTGTAAACTACCCTACCTGGCATAGATATTCTCAAAGATTGCAAGCAATAGGATGCAAAAAAATTGCACAGCCCTGCTTTTTAATGAACCCTGTTAATACCATGTACAGTCACACAAAACAATAATGGCGTCGTGTTTGATGTAAACAAAAGTTAGCGAGGATGGGACAGTCGATAAAATCAAATTATAAATTGAGGCTATGTTTATTTTAAAATGTCAGACCCAACAACAAAACAGTCATTAATTTAAAGGGTACCTTTATTTCAGTTTGCACAACACATCAGTATGGGCCCGATATACTAACCATTTCTACGGTTGCAAACACTCTGATTTGGTTTATGTGACGATTAACCCCTTCGCTGCGGCGGAAATTCCGCCGCAGCGCTGGGGAGTGCGGGGGGGCAGCGCGGTGGCGCGGTGCTCATGACGGAGCCACTCCGTCATGAGCCACGGTTGGGCTGTGCTCATGACGGAGTGGTTCCGTCATGACTCCGCCCACAGCGCTAATCGCCCGCACAGGCGGGGAATTAGCGCCGCGTGGGCGGCGCGGCCGCCAACGGCCGCAGCATGACGGAACCACTCCGTCATGAGCACACGGCAACCGTGGCTCATGACGGCGTGGTTCCGTCATGAGCACGGAAGGAGTTAAAAGGCTTTTTCAGATGTACTATCCTATTCTAGTAGTAGGAAAAGCAATTCTGACTCTTAAAATGGGACTGTGAATGGACAATGAGTCGGTATCTGGAAGGAATGTACTGTAGGCGGCTCTATATATGATACATATCAATGTTTTGAGACACAAATTCGGTCACAAAATATTAAAAAGGTACTCGGACCTCAAAGAGGGTGGTAACCTACACACAAAAGGGACAGAGTACCTTGGGGAAGATTTATGAGCCCCTTGCGCCACTTTTGCGTCACTTTTCCCATGTTAAAAGTGACGCAAAAGTGGCGCAAGGGGCTCATAAATCTGACCCCTGGTGTATTAAAACAAAAGTGTGTGGGTAAATAGGCAGTGGTCCAAGGGACTAATGCCAACTCTCAAACAAAGCTTTTCTTTTTGAACTCAGCCCTGTTTACTTTATGGAACATAAGCTCCATTAAAACATTTTTTTTAAAGACTTTACTTACAAGCGGTCAAAGACATTGTAGTCTGCTGGCCTAGTCAGGACACCATGCCTGTGCAGGCCTCCAATCATAGTGAGTTGCAATTTTCAACAGAGCTCATTAATATTCATGACGTAGGTCAGATTGTGACCCACTACGACTGCGAATTTTAAGATCTGACCTAGCCGTATGACGTCAATTTGTAAAATTCTTTACTGGTAGCAAAAATTACTGGTCGCAATTTCTGACCAGGTAGTCGTACTTCTGATCCTATATTCCCCACTAGGTGTCCTTCTATTTGGATGTAAAAGGCTCATAGTATAGTGCCTTGTTTTATTTTCCGTTTTTTTATGCGCATAATAATAGGTATTTCATTTACCCCATTTGCTGTGAACTGAAGGTGAGACTGTGTGTTGGTATTTACACACCCATCAAATTCACATGTATACAGTTCCACTTTACATGAAAGTTTCGGCAAATGTTATTCAATTAAGCAGCTCTCATAGAAGCAGTGTCTCAGTGATTTCAGCCTTGATAGTGTATTAACTCAGCATTTCCTGTTGTTCATAAATCTGCAATTTTTTTATGAGGGGTTCAAACATTATAGCTCAATAAGGGGCATTAATTCCCTCTTTGTCTTATTAATGCACGCCCATAAATTGGTCTCATGCTGGTGGTTTAATGCCACAAATCATTTGCTCATAGCATCAGCATGTACCCCGTTGTGAATCTTAATAGCCTTTTTCAATGCCACAAAGGCTGCAGTTCAAGACAGAGAATTATTCCAAAATTACATTATTGTTCACAGTCAAAGAATAAACCGCAAACATTAGGATGAGGAATTCAACTCAGGCAAAATGAAATTAAAATGGATTTGAAGCACAGCTGGAAAATCTCTCAAATATTAAGCACACTATATGCCTATTTAGTTGAGGTCTAAAAAAGAAAGAAGCTATTGAGACAAACAGGTGTGGAAGTGTTTTCATTTAGACCATTCGGTGATAGGTAATCGAATCTAATTATCCATTTGGAGTCAGACTGGAGCAATAGTTTTTCATATCAGCCACCTGCCCTTTTTTTAATGACATACCTGATTCTAAAGAGCACCGAAGCTTTAGGTATGGCATGGTGTACTTTAAGAAATATGTGTGTTAGCAGAAAATACATGTTCTGACTTGTAATTGTTTTTAGTTTTTGTTATTCCCCACTTGTAGGTTTCATGCTTTGTTGTCTGCATAAAAACAGTTCCTATTCACACTGGACCCACTAATGAAGTTCGTGATATATTAGAATTCCTCTTTGCATCTAACCCTGCTTTGTATTTTATAAGCCCACGTTTTTATCTGTGACCCTGTGATGTATTCAGCAAGTTTCTTGTATATTTTTAACCCTTTCTTGTGTCTTTTAACCGCAATTTGTAGTCAGTTTAATTCTTCTTTGCATTTCTGAATCCTATTTTGAATTCTTGTACTGCTGTGCATTATCTAGCCTTCATTGCTCCACTTTCTGTTTTTTAACCCTGCTTTGTATCCTCTGGCAGTGACGTGTGTTTTACAGCTTTGCAATGCATTCTCAAACCCTGCTTTGTTTTATGTAACACTGATTTCTATTTCGTCACAGCCCTGTTTATCCTCCAATACGCCATGGTATTATCTAACCTGATTTTTTATCTCCAATTTGCTTTCCATTCCCTCATACTATTTTCTGTTCACTCATGTAGATTTGGATAGTTTAACTTCATTTGCTAACTTCTAACTGTACTGTATACTCTCGAATGCTGTTTTGCATTTTCTAATCATGCTGTGTTTTCGATACCTGTGCCGCTTAATCTCCTACGGTAATGCCTAATCTCTAGTCCCGTTTTCAGTCAGTCAGTCAGCCAAAGCTTTTATTTCGGTAAAATACCATAAAAAGACATAAATACATATATACATTTAAACATGATTAAATAACATTGTGTAGAGTGTAATCCATTAAAACATTAAAATAGTTTCATAAAACATACACAGTAAAAAACGTGATTTTATCCACAAAAACGAGTTAATAAAAATTGATCCAGGGCCAAAGATATACACGTTACACCTCAAAGTACTGTAATGGTAATATAGGTAATACTAAAATCAGGAGAGATGAGTGGCGGAAGACATAAATTTGGACCTTGTAAACCACATTGAGAGAAGAAATTTGGCCATTGCAAACACTATCAAAGGAGTAGTATCATATTTCAAAATTCTAAACACCTCCTTATGGTCCCTGAGACCCCTAGACTTGCATAACTGGACGATCCACTTTTTTCTTGCAATAATATATAGAGGGCAGAAGAGAACGACATGCAGCTCTGTTTCACAGGTAGCAGAACATAGAGGACACAAGCTAACGGGATCCAGAACGTTGGACCATCTATGTGTGAGATCCCTCAGCGGTAGCGAGCCGTGTCTGAACTGGATGTAGAGTTTCTTTGCCAAAGGTGGTTGGATAACGTCCAGGAAAACTTCAAACTGGGGACTAAACTTAATATCCAGAAAAGTGTCAGTAAGCCTACCCAGGGAGGAGTGGAATAGAATTCCCTTCCTGTAAGATTTCAAGACCTCCCGCAGTGAATTCTTCGAGAGTGCACGGCAGGTCTCCTCCGGGGCAGACCATAGGTTCCCCATCCCAATTAAGTTGCAGAGGTTCTTTATGTAGGCAAGCCAAGGGATCTTATCCGATTTTCCCCTTGCCAATATATCACCAAGATCATACCTATAGCTTACCAACTCAGGCGTTGACCAAAGACGCCTCCAGAACTGGAGAGGACGGTTCAGGGCAATCTCTTCTATGGGAACCAGACCCAAATCCCATCTCAAAGGAGTTAATGGGGTGCTGACAGGTAGTTTCAGCAATCTCCTAATAAAGGAGTTCTCAATAGATGTGAGGGAAGCAGGGATGGAATATCCCCATAGTTCAGCGCCATAAAGCGCTCCTCCTCTGGCTTGAGATTTATAGATTTCCATAGGGGGGCCCAAAGGTTTAGACGAGGTGTTGTTAAACACCTTCAAGATACCCCCCACTGATTGGGCTAGTCTCAAATTTGCCTTCGCCAAATGGGACCCCCAATTCATTTTATCATTAAGGGTCACCCCCAAATACTCAAAAGTGGCAACCCTATCCAACTCAACATCTCCCAGTTTAGGATGGGGGCAATTAAATGAATTAGAACCGAACACCATAAATTTGGTTTTGGAAAGATTCAGTTCCAGATCCCTGATTTTACAAAAGGAGCAGAAGGCCTCTAATGTACGCTGGATGCCCATGTAAGATTGAGATAACAAGAGCGTATCATCAGCGAACATTAGGGCCGGGACCTTACGCCCCGCCAGTACAGGGGAGTCCAGATTAACGGTGCGCAAAAGATACTCGATCAACCCATTGATGAAAAGGGAGAAAAGGGTGGGGGCCAGGACACAGCCCTGCCTCACACCCTTCTCAACCGGAAATGGCCCAGAGATTTCCCCACATCTCCCGTATCTCACCCTTGCATAGGTGCCTGAGTGGAGGCATTTGAATAGATGGCAAAGGTAGGGGGGAGCACCCATCTCTAGCAAAAGGGCCCATAGTTTATCCCTTTGGACCATATCAAAAGCGGACCGAAGGTCCACAAAAATCAAATACAAATTACCAGCACCCATGCTGACTGACTTCCAATAGATCAATAATAATCTAAATAATTGATCGATAGTGGAAACCTTAGCACGGAACCCCGCCTGGAGGGAGGTTAGAATTTGTTGATCCTCCATCCAGGACTGCAATCTGGATAAGAGGACTCGGGCAAACAGCTTCTGTAAAACATCAATCAGGCTTATGGGGCGGTAATTGGCTGGGTCCAACGGGGAAGATTGTTTATAGATGGGTATAATTTCTGCACCCAACCAGGTGTCCGGGATTCTGAGGCCCTGCAAAATGGCATTAAAATACACACAAATGTAAGGGGCCCAAATTTTTACATCACTTCTGTACAGGTCACCAGGGATCCTGTCAAGCCCCGGGGCTTTCCCTACTGATAGGGAGTTGAGGGCCAATTCTATTTCTAAAAGAGAAAAGGAACGACTCTCAAGTTCTTCCTGGCACAACCGGTCCGTTGCAATATCAATCCGTGAGGTGCCTGGATCAGTGCCACCCGAGGAATTACTGACCGAAAAGAGGGGTTGGAAATGGGCAAGCCAGACCTCCTCGCTAAGATTGGGAATAATTGCAGGGCTACTGGCTACCGTGCCCGTTCGAACAATGTTCCAGAACGCCCTCGAGTCACGGTCTACTAAAGCTTGCAGTAAGTTTTGCCACCTTAGATCCTCCCACTCGGCTTTTGCTTCCTTGATCAGATTTTTGTAGGTGGCCCTCGCCGCCCGGATACTAGACAGGGTACCCTCTTTTACTTCTTTTATCAGGGCAGACTTAGCCCGCCTACAGGAACCATTAAACCAATGCTCGGGCCTAGGGGGCCTTGGTTTTGAGGCAGTAGGGCTATAGAAGAAGCCAGCCAGACTGCCAAGGAGATCCTCGTGAATGATCTGGAGATCGGGGAGGCGGGACTGCGGGATATCCCCGGTGGGGCTCAAGAGGAGGGAGACTGCTTCCAAAGAGCAGGTCACACTGCTATATATATCAGCAAGCTTTAGGTCGTCAGACGCCACCCTTTCCCACCTAATCCGTCTACCACCTGCCACTAATACCAGATTCTCACTATATGATGGTAATTGGAGCTTAGAAAGTCCACTGCCACCTATCTTGTTAACCAATTCCAGTGACAGTAGGTTGTGATCGCTATCGACCCGTGGAATAACAGAAAAGGAGGCCAGGTGGCCCCAAAATTCCACGTTCACCAGAACATAGTCGATAGTCGAACAGCTCCCGGATCTATTAAAGGTGAAAGACCCCGGTACGTCCGGGCAGAGTCTACCATTGCAGGCTCGCAAGGAGTGAGCAATGGTAAGCTTATTGATCTCAAGAGCTAGTGGGGAAAGGCGTTTGGCAGGATAGGAGATGAGGTCTGGGATTAGATAACTTTCATCCTCATCGCAGGTGGGGGAGGGGATCCCAAAGAGGGGTTCGAAGTGGCAATTAAGATCTGCACCAATTAATTTGTGGGACGCGGGTGGAAGAGAAAGTAAAACATCTTCCAGGGCGCCCAAAATCGACAGACCCAACTGTACCGGCTGGGGGCGCAGGTAGACATTTATTACTACCAGCGAATAACTAGTGGGGAAAGTGAGTAGCAGGCATAAAATGTCGGGGGACTTTGAATCTAGTAACTTTACTGAGCACCCCAAGTGTGTTGCAACCCATACTACTAACCCCCCCGAAGGTCTTCCTCTCGCCCCTTGCACTGCTGGGGCCGAAAACGATGCATAACCCACCCTCCATGGTATGGACCGAAGCCAAGTTTCTTGGAATATGCAGATATCGTAATTGTCCATTAGCTCTCCCCACTCGGGGTCAGAGAGCTTGGACTCCAATCCGGCCACATTCCAAGACCCAACTAAAGGTCTTCGGATAGGTGTTCGGGGAGGGCTGTCAGCCAGAGGGGGGGAGGGGGGGGCTGTGGGAAGCAGAATGCTCAAGGGGGACCAACACGGGGCATCCCTCCATGGCGGTGGGGATCAAAAATGAGGGAGAAGGGGACCCGGGGCCACTCTCCGTGCCAAGAGCAGACGAGGGAAAAGCCATCGCCACACCAGAAACATCCCCAGCCTGGTTCCCCCCCAAAGGCATAAACCCTCCCTTACTAAGACTCAGGGGTGATGGCCAGTCCACAGCGTTAAGCACGCCGAAACGGTTTTCGACCGGGATATTAAAGTAGGAATTATGAGGGGCCTGGTGGAAATACGGTAAATCCACTGGATTCGGAGTATTGGAGATGGAATAAAAATACCCCAAATGCGATGTATCAATGGCTCCCCTTTTGTAGAGCCCACCCTGCTCCAGTATGTGTCCTACTACTCTAGGATCCCTGAGGTTGATCAGGACACAATCCCCACCAATGTCCTTTGAGCGGGTCCCCAGCCAGTTAACCCTCCGAACAAAGAGAATCTCCCCTCTCCCTGCTCCCTCCAATGGTCTATTTTTGGACAGCCAGTGGATGACTTTATTTTTCAATTCAGAGTAAGATTCCCCCCTTCCATTCATTAGCGGTGGTACTCCAGTGAGCACGATCACATAAGGTGCTGCCTCCGGGGGAAGCTGTACTAGAGGAAGGGATCCTTCCGGGCTCCGTAAGACTCGGTTCCCCCCCCCCAAGAGGAAGGGTCCTATCCCCGTCCGAGCTCCGAAGAGCTAAATCCCTACAGCTGGAGAACTGCTCACGTGATGAAACAACAATAGGGTCTCGGGGCACAGTCGGGGGCATACGGGAACCATTTTGTAATAGATGATTCTCCGTTTAGATATTTAACTACTGCTGGTTCCATAATTCACTGCATTGTAACCAAGTGGTCACTTAGGAATGTTGAATGTTTAGAAGGGACTAAGAGTTGGAACAGGGTAGTTAAGAGTCTGAAGAAATGAAAGGAAGTTGCCTGTTAGAACTGGGGCTCTCTAGTTGGCTGAGGTAGGTACCTTAGTCCAAATAGGGACCCTTGCTTCTAGTCAGGGAAAGGAGGGACACACTCTCAGATAGCCTCTGCTCACCCCCCGGTAGCTTGGCACGAGCAGCCAGGTTTATCTCCAAGGCAAGGTGTAAAGTATTTGCAATCACACTCCCAGTAACACAGTGATAACACCACAAGTGGACACCACACAGGTTTTATAAAAATAGCGGTATCTTTATCAAAAAGGGATACGATGAGACCAAACAATAAAAATCCAGAAATATGCGTATTCGTAATATTTCACTTTGCCGGCTACTAGGCCAACAATTCACTTGTAGGTTCTTGCGGTATTAATCAGCAGTTCGCGAAGATCTAATGCAGTCCTAATGCAATGCTATGCAGTTTGTAATGCAGTTCGTAACATAGAAATAAGACAGTCCTTAATGCAAGAATAAGGCAGTTCGTAATGCAAGAATAATGCGGTATATAATGCAATAATAATGCTGTTCGTAATGCAAAAATAAGGCAGTTCGTAATGCAAGAATCAGGCAGTTTGTAATGCAAAAATAATGCGGTTCGTAATGCAAGAATCAGGCAGTTCGTAATGCAAAAATAATGCTATATGCCAATCTGCGCGGTCAACTCGGGCACCACTAGGCCCCAACAACAGAGACAATGGTCGTATGCTTCACGAGACGGCCCCGGTACTGCTGGGCAGGTATGGGCCGCTCGGGGAGTCAGCCGTCTAGCGTGGTGCGGCGGGAAAGATTGGAGCACTCCTGTACTCCTCCAGCACGCCTCCGCAGGCCACACACGCTTGCGGCTCCCGACCGGAGTCCAAGCCTTACCTGAGGGGGTACGCTGCCTCGATCTCTCTCTCCGCTCGTCGGGTGTCCTGCTGGACGACTCCGGCAACGTTCAGCTCCGTTGCTAGGCAACGCTGTAGCCGGACGGGTTACGGCGCTGCCTTTTCCTTCGTTGACGATCTTGGGCAGACTCCTCTTGGCGAACAACGATCACGATCCCTTCCGCTTCGCAGCTTCCTTAGCTTCAAGGAATCCTTTAGCATGTTGCGGCTCGGGCCGGCGGCGGCGATCCTCACTCAAGCCTCAGTTATGATGTCGGCTCGAGCCACAAACAGCAATGCAGCAGCGTGGACGATGTTTCACGCTGCGGGGGCAATGCGGTCACGGGGCTCCTCGTAAACAGTCCCACCGACCACACTGCAGTCTCAGGCATGTAAAAGCACACGCACTAAGCGTCACTGAGACACAGTCGGAAACGTTGATATTCTTGAGTTTCCACAACAGGGAGCTAGCTCTCCTCGGGCCCTTGGAGACAAGTTACTTCAGGACACAGCACACAGCAAAGTCCTCTCAAGCAGGGGGACACAGCACACAGCAACGTCCCTTGTCCTGTCCTCAGTCAAATCAGCAAACTGCAGGTCAACCCCAGAACACACAGCAAGGGCAGTCCTTTCCTTCAGTCTCTTCAGCTGTTCTCCTTTGGCAGAGGTTCCTCTTGATCACAAAGTAGTTTTAATCCTTTTTCAGTCTGGATTGCAGTCTTGAGTTCAGGGGTTTCAGCTATTACATTTATACCCCTAAATGCCTTTGAAGTCTTTGTGTTCAGGGGGCTCTGAGCCCGGTCCAAACCAGTTCTGGGTGTCTTCCTGCCACTGCACACCTCCTTCCTTTGACAGTGGGTGTCTGGTCCCAGACACTCTGCAGGAGGTGGAGCCATTCCTTCGTGGCAGCAGCACAGGCCTCTTCGCATCAAAGGGGCTACTCCTCCCCCTACCCCAAATGCAGGCCAGCCTGTGTTGTCTCACCTACTCTTCTCTGGTGTCAGGACACTCCCCAGACCCTGTCACATCCAAACCCAGACAGTTAATACACAACCAGGCAGAGACACACAGGATGGTTAGGACAAGAAACCAGCCACTTTTAAAAGTGTGGTTTCTGAACACACAATTTAAAAGCCATCGTCATAGAAAGATGTGTTATCATATTCTGAATTCAGGCACACTAAACCTCACCTCTCCATCATATGCCTATGGGAAGATAACCTGGAAACATGTGACACAGCATTCCCCATTCTGTCCCATGGGCAAGATGGCCTTGCAACAGTGAAAAACGAATTTGGCAGTTTTTCACTGTCAGGACATGGTACACACCTCAGTAGTACATGTCCTACCTTTCACATACACTGCACCCTGCCCAGGGGGGTACCTTGGGCCTACTATAGGGGTATCTGATGTGCATTAAAAGGGAAGGGTAAGGCCTGGCAAGTGGGTGCACTTGTCAGGACAACAAGGCAGTTAACAAACTGCGTGTAGGCACTGCAGTGGCAGGCCTGAGTTCTCTTGTTAGGGCTAGTTGTGTGGGTGGCACAATTAGTGCTGCAGGCCCACAAGTAGCATTTGTATTTCCAGCCCTGGCACACATAGTGCACTTTACTAGGGACTTTACTAGTAAGATAAACATACCAATTATGGACAACCAATTACCATAACACTTTATACAGGGAGCACTTGCACTTTGACACTGAGCAGCAGTGGCAAAGTGCCCAAAGTATCTAAGTCAGCAACACAATGTCAGAAAAACGGTCTAGGAGGAAGGCAAAAAGTTTAAGGAACTTTAGCCAAAAAAGGGCCAAGTCCAACATTGCCCCTCGCCTATACCCTTCGTCACTATCTTCAAAACAGGTTGCCAGTTGTAGTGTGTTAGCTATGGGTGCCAGGTCTTCGTGATGCTGTGACTCATGCCATGTTTGACTGTGATGTGCTCCAGTGCATCTTCACACTGTGGGTTCTGTATTGGGCCAGTTTCCTCTCGGAGTGGAGAGGTGGTGGTTTTATTGATGTCCATCTCTTCAATAAATAGCCGTCTTCTAGTGGAGCGCTTCACCTCTTCTCATAGGCCATGTCAAACACTCCTGCTTTCTGAAGTTACAAGAGTCGAAGGTGTGTGGCCTCTGGCCTCAAGTTAGGGTTGGGTGCATTCGATGTATGGCTTCAATACTTTGGGAGACCTGTCTCTGAGCCTCAGTCTTTTGAACCCTCATTGATATATGGAAATAAATGTTGCTGATCAAGAAGATCTGGTCAGTTTTTGTGATTATCACTGGCTCTTCCTCAGTATAGCATGTTTATGGTGCACAGGATCTTGAATTCAATTTTTTACTCCACGAGAGACAGTGGAGGGATTTCGATGCAGGTTTCACATCGGCCAATACATTTCATGAACTCCTGTGTAAAGAAGGAGCCAGTAATCCAGATCTGTCAATACCAGGGATCAGATTAGCTCCACTCAGTACTGGGTTTGATGAGGTTGGAGGATTTCTGAAGCAGGTGAAACAAAAATTGAAGCTATGACCATGGGGTTTACAGACAACCAAGATGCTTCCGAGGTTGTTACTGACTGCGGTGTGATTGAGGGTGATTGCTAGCATTAAGGCTCAGTCGTTAGGGCATCAGATTTTGCTCCATTTAACAGAGGAACATCTTTTTCATCTGCTTGCTGATGACTCCAAGGTATTTAATGATTTTAGTCTGGTATCATGTGCATGGCTTTCTTGTCTCCATCCTGGTTGGTGAGGAATTCTTCTGATGCCTGCTAAAGTGGGTTCTGTCCGACTCTGTGGTCTAAAGCCCGACTGCTGATTGAGTAGGAGTACATTTTGTACTTCCTGGTTCAGCTATTGCCTTGTCTTTTCTCCTTTCAGTTCTAGTATCCAGAGCCACCGAGTCCCAGTCCTTCTATTCTGAACTAATGTTGTTCTTGAAGCTGGAGGACCTGTTAACTCTCACGTAGAAAGAGAAATATGCCACTCAGGGTTGTTTTTGTGCAGGAATGAATCCCTTCCTGGACAAACACAATCCTGCATGCAACGCAGGCGCCCTTGCACCATGGTGCAAGGGTGCCTGCGTTGGCCCTAGGCTGCCCATTGTGTACCAGAGCAGGGGGAAAGCTCAGGGATGTGGCATATGCCTTAAATTTGGGGCATCCATCCCTTTCCCAGTGACGCAGCGCAGCAAGGTGACTTGCTGCACTGCACTGCGCCATTTTTTCATACATCTGCCCCACAGTACTCTGGAAGGCATTACACTAGTCCAGGTGGGAGAACACATAGGTGCCTACTATTGCAGCAGGGGGTGTATCTACAGCCCTATTTTGCCATCACTACACAGGCTGTGTAATCCCTATCTGTAGTGAGGCTTTTCTCTCTCAGCTGTGTATTCTCTAACCAAGTTTAGTTATTATAAGGTGACATTTTTAATCCTGGTCCTTCCAGACTACTGGCATGCACTGTCTGCCCTTCATTCCCAACGTCCATTTTCAACTCTGCTTTGAGGGGTGCAATCCTGCTTTGCTTTGCACGTTGTACCCGTAAATTGCACTGCTCATCCTGCTTACGCTGCTCACTCACCCTGCTGTGCACTATTGGAGCCTGCTGGACACGCACTAGCGCTCCTGGGTTCTCACTCACCGTGATGTGTACTGGCTGAGCCCACTGGATGCTCGCTAGCCCTGCTTTGTGCTTACTCATCCTGCTCACTCGCACTGCTGTGCACTATTGGAGCCTGCTGCATGCTTGCTAGCCCTGCTATGTGCTCCCTCACTCTGCTGTGCATTGACTAAGCCTGCTGAACGCTCACTAGCCCTGCTGTATGCTTGCTCACTCTGCTGTACATTGACTGAGCCTGCTGGCCCCTCACAACCCTTGCTGTATGCTTAATCACCCTGTTGTGCATTGACTGAGCCTGCTGGCCCCTCACTACCCTTGCTGTATGCGCAATCACCCTGTTGTGCATTGACTGAGCCTGCTGGCCCCTCACTACCCCTGCTGTATGCTTAATCACCCTGTTGTGCATTGACTGAGCCTGCTGGGCGCACACTAGCCCCGCTGTATGCTTAATCACCCTGCTGTACATTGACTGAGCCTGCTGGCCCCTGACTACCCCTGCTGTATGCTTAATCACCCTGTTGTGCATTGATTGAGCCTGCTGGACGCTCACTAGCCCTGCTGTATGCTCACTAGCCCTGCTGTGCATTGACTAAGCCTGTTGGATGCTCGCCAGCCCTGCTGTATGGTCCCTCACCCTGCTGTGCATTGACTTGGCCTGCTAGAAGCTCACTAGCCCTGCTGTTCATTGACTACGCCGATATATGCTCACTGGCGCTGCTGTATGCTCGCTCACCCTGCTGTGTGCATAGACTAGGCCTGCTGGTTGATGGCTAGCCTGCTGTATGCTCACTCACTCTGCTGTGCCCTGACTATACCTGCTGATTTTTGACTAACCATGTTGTGTGCTCACCAAGCCTGCAGTGCATTGCACTGCTTTACCTTGCTGTGCACCGACTCTACTATGTGCTTACTGATCCTGTTGTGCACTGCCTAACCATGGTGTGCATGTTCCCTCACTAACCCTGCACTGATTCCATTTTCTGTGGACCGCCCAAACCTGCTGTGCACTGTTTAACATGTTTAACACTACTGTGCACATTCTTACTCTGCTGTGTATTGACACTAGCTAATCTGTACTATGCAGTTGCTAACCCCACTGTGCACTGGCTAGTCTTACTGTGCTCTGTCTATCCCTGCTATGGACTACTGCCCACTAATTGTGCAGTGCACTACCACTATCACTCCCTAACTGTGCTGTACGTTTTCACTAGCTAACCCTTTGTGGAGTGACTAACCTTGCTGTACAATGGCTAGTGTTACCAATCACTGGCTAGTTTTACTATGCACTGACTAGCCCTGTTGTGGACTTCCACCTACTAATTATGCAGTGCACTCCCACTCACTTCCCCTGTAATCCACATCCTAACCACAGGGTCGTCGCTTCTATTGGTGCAGCAGGTGCAGTGGTACCAGGGACCAGGGGCCAGAAGGGTCCAATCAACCCTGATTATTACTGTATTTTAAAATTCACTCAGCAGCTAGGAGGTCAATTTCCTTCATGGCCCCAGGGCCCATAACACACTGGCTTTGGTACTGTCTAACCCTACTGTGCACTGACTAGTCCCTGGTGCACTGCCTCACATTATATGCACCTGTGAATACAGTTCCCTTGTACTGTATTTACAGACAACCACTGCCTGAGCCTACCTCGCACCCGTGCACATTTCATCGGTGAAGATCAAATATCCTTTTTCTGGAACACGCTTTTATTAGGAACCAAAGATGTTACTAAAATAAATGACAATAATCACACACATGATCAACTCGGTAGAGGTGTATGGATTTCAGGAAATTGTTTTCTCAGAGCTGTGCTTAATTCGACCCGGTAGTTTCCGGTGCTCAACACCAGCACTTAATTGTCAACACCAGCACTTGTGACAGTCTGCCACAAGGTGGCGGTGTCTGCAAATTTGGAGATGACCACAACAACAGTTAATTATTAATTCCATATACATTAAAAATGACTATTACCTTCTGCCCATGCCATTCTTATAGTTTTGGGGGCTGGAATTGCACCCTGCACGATTTGCACTAGATATGGAGGATCTTCTGGGTTATTACACGCCCGGAGCTGGGGTGCAATAAGTCACTTTTCACTGCCATATTGCTGATGACTCTGTAATGGAAGTCTGAAACATCAAAATCTGCAACGGTACAAATAGGTCTGTGATTGCTTCATTCCCTTGAGTAGCAGGAGTTAGTTGATGGAAAGAAGATCCAGTGTGAACTTCTACAGGTCATCATTCAGCATGAGACATATTCACATACACACTTCTAATTGGCCTCAAAACTTTGATTCTAAATAGAGTGCAAATTGTGCACCCAAAGGAGGTTGAGCTGCCAGGTAAAAGCTGGCATCTTTGAGGACAACAGGTCAAAACTGAGGTTTGAGCTCCTCGGAACGAGGGGGAAAAAAACACATTTAGCGATTTAGCCCTCATTCCGAGATGCACAAGTTGGAAAGGTGCAGTATTTGCACAACTACTAATTAGCACAGGATCACACACTGCGAGAATACAACTGCCACATAAGAGGAGCTCCTGAGTTGGAATGAGGGTCTTAGTAAAGTAGATTCTTCTCTTCGCTACTGTGCAGCAGGCAGAAGCTTCCATTCACTATGTAATGTGCACAGAGTGACCACCTCATTCGATGTCATTATGGATCCGTGGCCTCATTTATGGCATTTTGGCACCGGGCAGCACAGCCAGGCACCTTGTTGCGCTGCCCTATGCCAAAGTGAAAGGGCAATGTTGTGCATTCCTGCCCTTTCTACATGCACTGGCACTGTTTTGGCAGCCTAGCGCCAACATGGGTGCCCTTGCACCCTGGTGCCTCTATTACTGGCAGGACTGTTTTTGTGCAGGAAAGGGCATCTTCCTGCACAAAAACAATCCTACAAGGCGTTTTCCTCTTTCTATGTGTGCCACGGAATGGAAAGAGGTGAAATTAACATATTTCTCCTCGTTATGCCTCATTTCGGGAGGCATACAGATTTGACACTTCCTCAGGTTTTCATCACTTTGTAAATCTGGGGCAGTGTCAAATTCCATAAGTGCTGCATGGGAAAACCCACTGTAACCCCCATGGAATGCCTCCTGGGTGCAGAATAAGGTGACGCAACTCTTTGCACTGCGTCGCTTTACTCATCATTTATGAGGCCACACAGGGTGGCTTTGACTGACTTTATAAATCTTTATGAGAGCCCTTCATCACGCATGTATCACTTTACGTGGGGCAAAAGTGACACAGGGCTCTCATAAATAATCCCCTCTGTTTCTCGTTTTGGACTTTGGTATGAATAGGTAGTGCATTGTGGGCGTTGTAGTCTTTTTTTTGCTTCCATTGACCCAATTAGACTAACACACCTGAAAACACTGGTTTGTAAAATAAAAGCTCATAGCTATAAACAGTGACCGTAATGACCTAGAGGGAGGTGTTAATGACCAGCATTTATCCGTTTCACTGGCCAAGAGTGGACGGCCTTATTTTGAGTGGTGAATTATGAAAGTCCCGGTGGATCTTCCTGCCATCTGCTGGGCAATGCGGTCATCCCATGTGATTCTTCTGCCTGCTTTAAGAGGGCGCTAGAGAGGCCTGTCTGGTTAAAGCGGCATCACAGAGTGCAGCCAATTTTAGTCTGCAGTCCCGGCTCAAGGAAACACTCTTCCACACTGGACATATTTTTAAAGACATTTAAATGGCAGGAAAGAGGGAAGCTCTGATCAAGGTGGGAGGAATGACAGATCACAGGTATCGTTTAGATATTTAACGACTGGCAGATGGGAAGCCATAGGATGGATGAAAAAGAGTGCAGTCAAAGTAGCTGCGGCAGCAGGAGATCTAAACACAAAGACGAAATGCAGCATATAAGTCTTAAAATCAGTGGCCATTCAAATAATGCTCTGGGCTCACAGAGCAATTTAGTAGTTTCTCAGAGGAATCCATACCACAGCGCCCGGCCCGAGGCCAAACCTGTCCCTGCAGGACCTCTGTGGTGAAAGGAAAGGATGTTAGAAACTTCTAAGTGTCTTTGCATGATCTGCAATTGGCTTCAGGTTGGGTTTATAAAGAGGCACAAAGAGCGGCACTTTGGGCTTCCCACACCAAGGGGGTATCATTTCAGCCATCTTGGTAGAGTCCCAGGAGGGCAAGTCCTTCAGGCTTCTTGCTGGCAGCGCAAGCTAGATCTCAGAGCCTACAGAGAATTATTTCAGGAACACAGCTTCACCTCTGGGTGGATTTCTTGAAATGAAGGTGAGGCATATCTGTATTGCTCCATATGTCTCCCTCTGCCCAGTGCAACGCCCAATGATCGTTGTGGGAGTAGGGCTGTCAGGCTCACCTCAGGAAGCGTACGCGTCTGTGTGAATTGTTCTGATTATGACATTGGGTCAATTGTCACCCAGAGCCAAGGCAGGCTGGGCGTCCTGGCTTCTTAAAATACCATGATCTTATTGAGTGAGGCCTATCCTGGATTTAGGTCTTATCCCGGACCAGGGTATTGGGTACAAGTGCTAGGCTCCTGGGGAGCGACATTGGTGGACGACTGGATCCATGTCTCCTGGATAGTGACCCGAGCAGCCGTAGAGCTTGCAGAAGGGGAACTGGGTCTCCTCTCTCAGAAGATAGCTTCCACTTCACTCCTGTGCAGACCCCAAAGGTCAGTGTGTAGTGTACACATACCTAAATATTGAAAGGTGGTATGCTACGTGACATCAAGGAAAAGCATCAAAAATACAGAAATTGAATTCACCACGCATCTCTGATCAGGAAAGTCTCAATTATGGTCTAATTCTAAAAAATTACTTTACAGTTCAGAGTTGTTTACACGCACAAGGTGGGAGAGCAGTATTTTCCTTTCAATAAATGTTTTTAGGTACAGGAACAGTGCTAGATCACATGGAGGCTCGTTCTATTCTCAGTCTCAGCACCACAACCGTTAACAAAGCTTGACAACCAATGCCCTTGTACAGCCACACAGCTGGACTCAGAAGAGCCTGTAAGCAGCACAGATTTAGTCGGATCCTTGGTTTTGTTTGCTTCGAGAAGCCATCTCCTCTCCTTGGTTTGTGAAATTTGTAACCATTTTCAAAATGCTATTTGCTTTGTATTTTATTGTAATCCACCATGTATATAGTGCCTTCATACCCATGGTGTGGCCCAAAGCACTATCATGCAATTTTGCGGCGATTATTGCATTATTATGCATTTGGTGCATTTAGCACATAATCCATCACCTGCTGCATAATCTGCAGATTTTAACAAAAAAAATATTGTTTCTAGCTAAAACGGATCAAAAGTTACAAAAAATATGGCGGCTCTCGTTCCTGTGCACTAGAATGCTTTTCGCAAAGTTTTAAGTTGCTTGTTGCTGTATTTGGGTGTTAACTTGTTACTAATAAGGTGAACTGTATTCCCATACACTATTATCAGGTGTAAAAATAACAAAATAGTGAAGTAATACTATCACAAAATGTGCTACATTAAGGCGCATAATTTTCCTTTTCTTCTCGCATAATTTGTTCAACCTTGCCGCATAAATTGGTTCTCTTCTGCTGCATAATTCATATTGCCTTGATTATAGGTATGGTTTAAAACAAATGTTACTGGTATCTTTGGTTGGGACAGAGTATGTGTATAGTGTGACCTATGATGAAAGCTTTAGTTTCTGTCAGTGCTTTATTTGCAAAAAAGTGAGAGCAGGGGCCATTAAAATGTTCTTAGAAATCTATCACTGGTTGCTTTGAAATGCTGGGATTAGCAAATTCCAAAGAATCCTACCCTCATTCCAGCCCATGCCCTTTCCCTCAAACATCCGGTCTCTTTATCTCACTCCTTCAGGTTTCTTTTCATCCTTGCTTGCCTCTTTCTAATATTTTCTCTTTCTGGTTTCTTCTCTTGTTTCTGCCTTTTTGTCTCTTGCTTTGGGTCAAAGTCTGATGATGAAAATTAAATTGTGGTCACCAAAAATGAGTGCCGGTGGGCCCCGCCTGCAACCGCTGGCATAAACTGATCACATGGGAGGACTCTAGGAGCACGCCATTTTATCTCCGTTGACTTGGCCATGCATTCAAAGAGGTTGGTGACGTTCAGGGTCGGCATTTGGTATGGACAAGCTAGGCCCGGGGCACCTACAGTTAGAAGTGAGAGCTGCCAGAACTGGGGAACCAGGTTCGAGTCTCGGCGTCGGCTCAACATCCTGTGATTCTGGGCAAATCACTAAGGGGCATATTATCAAGCACGGCGTAAACATCATTGCCACTTTAGTGGCAGAAAACTGCCGCTAAAGCGGCGATAATGAGCTTGATAATATGCCGCAGAGAATTCCAATAGAAGCCCATGTTGACACCAGAACATGGGCTTCTATGGGAATTCTCTGCGGCATATTATCAAGCCCATTATCGCCGCTTTAGCGGCAGTTTTCTGCCGCTAAAGCAGCGATGATTTTTACGCCCTTTCTTGATAATATGCCCCTCAATCTCCCCGTGCCTACCAAAAATAAATGTGTCTTTATGTAATGTAACTGGTGCTCATGTAAAGTGCTCCAATACCTTCGGGTTAAGTTTGCGCTAGACAAAAAAAATGCAAAAAAAAAATGCTCACCTCCCAAACTGCCTAGAATAAAGCTTTCATTCCAGGCCGCAGTTCAGTTCATTACATCTGGTGTGTAGGCTGTATTCTTTTGTTTTCCTCCCTCTAAATACCTTTCTCCCACACCCGCTTCTTTCTTCCTCGACATGGATTCTCACTTCTAGTTTAGCAGGTGAATAGGTGTTTAAAGTAAGTGGCAAATGTGTGTTAACAGGCTGTTTACTGGTCTGAGGTATTCAACCATGGCCATGTGAGAACTAAGGACCCCCCCAACCAGGATCCAGGGGCGCCTAGCAACGGTGAAAATCAGTGAGGAGCAGCGCCCCGTAAAACTCACTGATATGTTGCCTTTCTCCTTTTCCCCCTCCCGATGATGACGACGAGCAGGAAGGAAGGTGGTTCACTTCCTGCATACGAATCCAACCAATCTTGGAGCTGCTAAAAGCAGCTCCAGGATTGGTTGGAGCAGGCAAACCCAGTGCTCCTTTAGAGGCTAGGGGCCTGTGCCTGCTATCTATGAGCTGTTTTACAGCACTGGGATTGTAGGTTTTGATGTGCGCATGACAGATTGGCTGGCTGTAGGCAGCCGGCCAATCTGTCATGCGCACTGAGCAGTCCCCCTGCAACAGGCAGGAATCTGTCAGACCTGCCCCCGCTTGTGCTAGTGCGGCCAGCCACACACAAAAGAATAAAATGGTAATAACCATTTTATTATTCTGTGGGAACCTGCCGCGCACAGGGACATTTTAAGAATTTGGGGGGCCGTGGGCCAAACGTATTGTTGGGGGGAGGGGGGGTGGGGGGGGGCCTGTCAGAACATCTTTGAATTTCTGATCCACTTTCAGCTCTTTTATGCCCTCTTGGGCAGGTCACTGACAGTGCACAGGCACACTTCTTCAAATTCTAAATGTGTTTTCAGCACCACAACAGTTAATGGCGCCAAACAAGTAACATTTTAAAACTTTGCGCCAGGCTGGCCTCGCGGGCGCGTGAAGCCGCACACATTGCATCGGAGTCCTTGTTTGCTCCGGGTAACTGCCTTTGCTCAAAGGTTCCTTCAATCTGTCAACATTTCTAAAATGCCATTTTCTGTTGCTAATGGCATAGCAATCAGACCGTGACATTTCACCGCAGGACAGGAACGGTGCTCGCCCCGCTGTGCCCGGGACAGTAAAAGCCACTGGCGGGGACCCTGGCTGCTGAGACAGCGGTCTGCTGACTCCATCCTGGCGGGGGGGGAGGAGGGGGCAGAAAATGGCGGGAGCGCCTCGGGTGGAACAGGGGCCAACACATGACGCGCCCAGCGTCTCACAAGTCACAAATGCGATCTCACGAGAACGGCAGATGTCAAACTGGTCCGTTACACGAAGGGGGAAGGAATCTATGTTGGGATTGAGGCCATACACATCGTGTTACAAAATGTAAAGTCAAATACGTCTTCTACAATACATTTAAAGCACAAGGTACATTAAAAAGCCAAACATCGAGTTGAATAATAGAGTCCGAAAACAGCTATATTTAAAAAGAGAATGTGAAAAAAACTTAAGTATGACAAAAAAATTTACTTTCCTAAACTGTGGTCGTCAGCTTTTTACTCCATGTATTGTTATTTACCTTATTTTAATAATGTCATCTTTTTCTAAAAAAGGTATTTAACAGCTCCAAAAATGCAGAGCTGCAACTGAGCCTTAAAACTTCATCTACAACAGACTAAAACCACCACCATCGTTTAACAGGGTAACCTCCCAGGCTGTGCCCCCTTTCTCGCCTCAGCTACATTTGAAACTTTTCTTAAACAGGGGACCCTCTGTGTTACCATCCTTGCTCGGCACAACGTCTTTAGCAGCTCCAAAATTACAACTCAATCTGTGCCTTAAAACAGCACCTACAACAGGCAAACAGGAACCCCCCAGGACCCTTACTCCCCAAGCTCCTCCCCATCTGCATTTCACATGGATCACAAACAAGAGAAGTTCCGGGTTAACACCCGAGGCCGGAATCCTCAACTTTAAAGCTACTCTGCCTGGCATCAGCTTGCCATGCTGCACATGGTGAACGCGTATCTCCCTGAAGCATCACTCAGAGTGGCCGTACCAGCCCGCTCCCTAGCTCAGCTTGATAGAGATGGGGCCTGATCCCTGGTCCCCCAGATTCACATCAGGTCCTCCTGAAGACTATTCATATCAGACCGCCTTGAGGTGTATCATATACAGCCACCTAAGGATGCATCACCATTGGATTCCTCCTGGTGGTGGGCAGGGCTAGGACCCAGCCTCACCCCCACTCCCACTCAAAGAACCGTGGGCTCATCATCAACAGGTAAATCGACATGACGGCCCAGGCCAACACTGTCAATACCTCTTGCTTCCACCCCCTGAAGAGGCTGAGGAAGTTCTGCAAATGGCTGCCGACCAACACCGGGAAAACCACCACCCACGATCTCGTCCCAAACAAGTTGGAGTATGGGAACACCATCTACATCAGAATCCAGAAACAACTCACCAGGAGATTGCAGACCATCCACAACTCAGCGGCCAGACTCACTCTAAACCTCCCCTTCTGCACACACATCACATCATACCTTAAGGAGCGCCACTGTCTCCCCATACACAAATGTGCACAATTCAAACTCCTCATCCACACCTTCAAGGCACTACACAGCTCAGGCTCAGCATACTTGAATATTCACAGCTGCTTTCACAAACCCTCCATACATCTGCACTTATCCAGCCTCGGCTCCAACACATCCATCCCATACGGGAAACCAGATCCAGTGGTTGAGCCTCCTCTTACATCGCTCCTAAAGATTGGAATGATCTGCCACTACACATCCAAGCCTCCTTGTCACTTCTTGAATTCCACCGGAAGCTGAAGCCCTGACTCTTTGAGTAACCACTCTAGGCCCTAAACTCGGTTCTATTCGTACCTGCTCAGCGCAGGATACCCTTCTGAGTGATAGTTCGCTCTACATAACATAACAATACATGACATGACATGACATCACATAACATATCATAACATAACATAAAATAATATAACATAACATAACAGCCCGCATCATATTCAGTCTGCTGCCTCACCCAAAAGGCAATACACCTACGCACTTCCGTTCAGTTCAGTATGATCATCTTGGGTAGGCTTCTTAACAATAACTTCCACTACCTCACCCAGCTCCATGAAGTTCACTTGGGCATTTTCATCTGGAAGGAACTGAATACCCTTTTTATTCACCCAACACCTCATCCATGCGTCAGCCGCTGGATGAAGGATGGGGTAGTCCTTGTTGTCCTGCTTGCGTACCCTCGCTCATGCCTTGTCTCTGTATCCATACCTCAACTACACCTCTGTCTTCCTGTACACAATTCATAATATATATACTTTTTTGTGCTTTGTCAAGAAGTATATTTAATTCATTTCACTTAGTATGAATAGACTTTAAAAAAAAATAGTGAACACGTCAATGAAGTCTTTATTTAGGCACCTCTGTTTTAGAAATTCTTTATTTAATTTGCCTTTTTTATTGCAATTCTATATTTTCACTCAATACAATGAACACATGATAAGCACAAACTAGACCTTATCATGCACATTCAATGTCCAGAAGGATGTCTTACTGTTTGCATTTGTCAAAGTGATTTGAAGATTTGAGCTAACTTTAAAGCCAATGAGATACCTGATCGTTCTTGACACAAACTTGTAAAAATAATCAAGTTCTCTATAATTATTTACCGTGGGGCCCTATTGAACCTATGCAGGGTCACAAGGTAATCTTCGAATCCAGCCTGTAACCAGCCCGCGCTTGGAAGAATTTTGAAGGAAATACCATGAAAACCGACTTGGAAAGATTACCATGACATTTGAGTACATGACATCTCTTCAACATCAAGCAGCATCTTCTCCTGCCTAGACCTTTTTCTTCACTCTAATACTTTTTGACTACAAGAATCTCCAAAGAAGAAAAAAACTCTTCAAACATTACATGTTACCTGCTCCCTTTTGAGTGCACGAGCTTCAGAAACATTTCTTATGGTAAATTTAACTTTCTTCAATGGGTCTACCTACCACTAGTTGACAGTTTGGTCGGCTCAATACCATTATACTCTGATCACTATCCCAGTAATATTACCAATGATAAGAAGTGTGTTCTGATTTTGAGGTGGCTGTAGGGCCTTGCAGATCATTATGAGCACAGATTCCAATCCTTAACTTTCATGTGATCACCTATGCATTCTGGGTGTTGTAGGCCTGCTTTGCTTCCAGTAAACTAATTCAATCAACTTCAAAACAATGATTTGTATCTGAAAAGCTCAGGACTACAGACAGTGCTCGTAATGACCTGGAGTGAGCTTGTTACCCTAGGTTGGTGGCAATAGAAAACCTATCAAATTCCAGAAGAAATGGAAAAGGAGAATTGACTGGTGTTATTTCGTAGGCACAGTAAGTAGAGCAAATTCAGGCCAGTGAATTAACCTCTGTTGGACGCGACCCTCTCAGTAGGGTCAACCCTAAGCTTTTTGCCTTCACCGTCCTGTTTTCTGAACCCATTTTTGTTGGTTTTTAGGGCTCTGCGAACTTTATCACTGCTAACCACTGCTAAAGTGCTTGTGCTCTCTTCTTTAAATATGATAAAATTGGCACATTTAATTTAAGTTTAAGTCCCTAGTAATGTGGTTACCACATGTGTCAATTAAATGCTATTTGTGGGTCTGCAGCACTGACTGTGCCACCCACTTAAGTAGCCACCTAAACATGCCTCGGGCCTGCCATTCCTGTCTGTGTGAACAGTTTTAAACTGCTATTTTGACCTGGCAAAATAAACCTTTTGCCAGGCCAAACCCTTCCTTTTTAATACATATAAGTCACCCCTAGGATAGGACCTAAGCAGCTGATAGGGCAGGTGCAGTGTATTTAAAAAGTTGGACATGTGCTTTTATCGTTTACATATCCTGGTAGTGAAAAATTCTTAAATTAATTTTTCACTACTGCAAGCCCTACACCTCCCATAGGATAGCACTATGTTGCCCTATTACACTTAATAAGTGATAACTTTGAATTGGGAGTAGGTAAGAATGTTGAGCTTGGTGTCTAAGGAATTGTAATTTAAAATCTTTTATGGTAAAATCAGATTTTAAATCACAATTCTGAAAATGCCACTTTTCAAAAGAGAGCATTTTCTTGTCCCAACCATTTGATGCCTGCAGCCTGTATCCTGGGTCACATGACTAGGTGTAGCTGGCAGTTGGCCTTTGTATATTACACCCAGATGGTGACAAAGGGGGAATTGGTGTTGGCAAGATGGGCCATCTCTGACTTGATAGGGAGGAGGAGCTGTCATCTACTACACTTACACAACACAAAGGCTCTGCCTCAGCCCACTCACAAAGGATTTCACGATTTTCCTTTGTGACCCAGACAAGCTGGTTTTAATGGGACACTGATCCCCACAAAAGCATAATTGGTTTTGAATAAATACAATTGTTATTTGTACAAATGTCAGAACCATCTCAGTTTAATTTTTGAGAAAAGTATTTATTGAGTAATCAAAAAATAGTGGGTAGTACCAAAGGAAAAGGTTATTCCTTTTTTCAAAAAAAGAACACAAGTAAATACTAACAAGTGACATAAAAACACGATTATCCTTAAGTGTCACAATACACAAACTTTCCAGTTGGTTTAAGGGCAATCGCACACCTGGTGAATGAAGGTAGACAATGTAAGATGGTAGGTAGGTGCAACCTGGTTAACCCTCCTGAGTATGCGGGTTGAATGTGCCAAGACTTGAGTTATCCCTTCTAGTGGAAACGTCCCCAGGATGCACGCAAAAAATGACTTCAAATGACTTTCAGACGACTATTCTGTATGTTCTCTGCAATGAGTTTATTCAAATCTTTTATTCTTCAACAATAATTATTTCCATCATGTTTTTTCATATGGTATGCCCTATGCATTGCACAATACACAAAATCATAGACCGGCCACATCTCATTACATATACAATACAGGATCAGTGTGTGCAGTTGATGACGTTTCGATCCTCTAGTATTACAAGGATCGTCATCAGGACATTACACATGAAATGCCTGAGACTCAACTTCTATCAAGAAGAACGGACAGGGGCCAGGGGCAGGGAGGGAGGAAGCTCCGGACACCTCAGTGGGTGGAGACCTATAGAAATGTATCCTACTTCAAAGCTGGCAACAAGTATAAGTATTGGACCCTCAGACCCAACTCTTCAGTACACATCAGGACCTGTGGAAAACTCAGACAAAGGACTGCAGTTCTGCTCTACTGCAAGAAGGACTGCTACGATGCTGCCCTGCTGCCTGAGTAGAAAGGACTTGACCTTCACCTTGAACCAAGGACCACCAGAGTGACTCAAGGGGCTGGTTGGCTGGAGTCCTGAGCAGAGTCTCTGGGACAGAAAAGGCTCCAACCCTCTTGATCCCTGCACCAGGACTGTGCCTGATGTGAGTCCTGCCCCCAAGTGATATCTCCCCAGTCCTGGACCGTTGAATGTGCGCCAGAAGGTGTTTTGGCAGCCTAGCTGTGGTCTTCATCAAACCCAGCGTAAATGATGCAAAGTCCTGCAAAGTCTCGCCACACATCTTTATGCTTCATCAGAACCAATGCTGAGTAACATTAAGCCTTGCAAAGTTTAGACACAGCTGCCAGTCTCAATGGCATTGACACCAAGTGACGCAAAACCCAGCAAAGTCTCGTAGTCTAGCTGCCAGCTTCATCGGAACCGATGCGACTTGACTCGAAGCCTTGCAAAGCCTCACCGCAGAGCTTAATCTAAACCAATGCAGTGTGATCCAACTCGATGCAGGACCTGGCATCACAGCCCTCACAGTTCCTAGGAACTGATGCCAGTCAATGTGAAGTCTTGAAATGCAACACCATGCAGACCGCACACCAAAGACATGAGGTACTGTCCAGGGTGCTAAACGGGGTCCCTGTAGCCGGCCCGCACTCCATCGCGGTCGGGCTGAACTTGTGACTTTGTCCTGGACCAGCATGACCAGATACCCATAGTTGGTACTTTGTGCTTTTAAGCACTATTCTTGCCTAAACCTTTAACACTGCATAGCTCAGTTCTAGTAATTGACTTTTTGTCATTTTGGTCTCAAATAATTTATCAAATTTTATTCTATTTTTTCTGATTTGGTTTGGGATTTTTCTTGTGTTTTCATTTTAATGCTGTTTGAAGTGCTGCATAAATACTTTACACATTGCCTCTAAGTTAAGCCTGACTGCTTTTGTGCTGAGCTACCAGAGGATTAAGCACAGGTTAATTTAGGGTTTGCTTGTGACTTCTCCCTGACAAAAATGTGGTTGTAGCTTGAGTAGGACTTCACCTTCTCACCTAGTAACCAATTTTGTACAACCTCCTATTTAGCAATTGCTCACACGTTGGAGATATTTCACCACCCACCTCTACATCAGGCCCCTAGAGGTTTTTTGAAGATATTTCCTCTGCTGTACATTAAAGTATTTATTAAATGTTTATTGAAATTTCGAATACCGCAATAATGTGAGCTTCTGGTCACAACTGGATTCGGTGATGTGCATTATTCCACATGCAGTGTTACGTTGACCTCAGGGTTTTGCAAGGACATGTTCACTAGGTACACCCTTGTAGAATATGCTCCAGGAAAATAGAATGAAATATGGGAAGTAAATAGGGAAATCAGAATACAAACATCAATTTCAGTGATAATTGCTTCATCGAATAGCTACATAGGTATAGCATAACACTCCAATCCTGATGGAAGTACACAGGTTCACCATCCAATCCGGCATCATCTTCAAGATAATCCGCATCATGAACAAGGTCCTCCCAAGCTGGCCTACCTCCATACTTGGCAGAGAAATGAACTACCTCAGGTAACCAGTGCCACAAAAGCCAAGACTGGAAACTAACGCATGCAAGAAATAGAAAACCAGAGGGCTGATCCATCTCTGCCCCCAAAAGCTGGAGAAACAACCCCCAGCAACATCATAACTGCCCCGATATTTATGCAATTCAGAAAAGGGCCGAAGACCCGAAGACCCACAGAGAGCACTACCTCTCATACGGTAGGACTTACCCCCTGCGATCTTCCTCCATGATTGTAAACGGCCTTGAATTGTAAATCAAGGACTAATTAGGTTCATGCTAAGACCTCTGAAAAACAGAATCCCTGAGGTTTTAACACTGTTCTTTAAACTATTCTTCAAAACACACCTCTTTACGCAGTTTGTCGCAAACATTTTAATGACTTGAGTCAGAGAGAACAAGCATTGACAAACCAATAGGCCTTTCCTTTAGAAGTGTTGCAACCTATTTGCTTTGTGCATGCTTGTTTACATGGATGCTTTTTCAGGTCTGGAATTAGCCAAGAACTTTTGATTTTACTAAAATTATATGGATAATATACTTACTCGTAGGGGGTTCCATCAAGCCCTCTTCATCTATTGGTTTGCTGTTGTGTCAGTCACTTTTTTTGTTCTGCCTAATACAGCATACACCCTGGGGCACTGGGCCTACCCACTACAGGCACTGGCTAAACTTCACTATGAGGGATGGCATTCTGTCCTTTCTCAAGGAGCACATTCACACACAAAGTAGTTTCCTAAAGTGCGAACGACTACTATGCCAGAGCTATGGTGTGCTTTTTGAGACCCAAAAATATTTTTGCTTTCAGTCAATGCTTAATTTTTAGCTTGTGAGGGTCTGGTAGCTTCCACAACAAAAGTTTTTCAAAAATCACGACAAAACAAAATAAGCATTAGGAAGGCCAAAAGCGGTTGGCCAATGCTACACCTATTGGCTTTGCCAATGCTAGACCTATTGACTTTGCCAATGCTTGTTGTCCTTCTGGCGTATCACGACACATGCATGTGCATGCGTTTTGATGTATGCACACATGTGTACACATCAGCAATTTTGTAAACCATTCTACTCTGATTCCCTTATGTGCACATTCATATTAATGCATTGAGATGCATGTGCTCATATGCAAGGCATTGAGATGCGCCCGTAGCCATTGTGGCTTTTTTTACTTTCTATTCTAATTTGGAAGACTAATAAAGTGCATGGCTACCCGACAGGCCTCCCAGCTTTATGCACAATATCTCAGCCGCAATATTCAATGCACATCTGTTGGACTAACTAAAAAAGGATGGTGTTCAAGTGTTTCCTAAAACTATATTCCGACTGGTTCTTTCTCAGCTCCACCAGATGGAGATTCCAAAGTTTGGGAATTAAGAGCGCCCACCACTCCTTGCCTTCTTAATCCTGGGGACCAGAAACAGCATTTAGCCAGCGGATCACAATGATCTCCTGGGGTTGTAAGGACTTAACAATCTTCACTGCATCAGCTGTATTTAACTTTGTAACATGGACTTATGACAAACGCATGTGTTAATTCAGCACTTAAGCCAAGATTTATTAAGATTTTGCATCAGGTTGCATCATTTTTGAGGCACAGCCCCATCTCAAAATCCTTCTCGGCATTTACTAAGCTGCACAAAGGTGATTTGTGCGCCTTTGCGTGCTTTAGTAAATATAAAGTAACGTGACACGGAGTGTAGCGCTGCCTTGCATTGTTTTGCAATGGGTAGGGGTTCCATTGGTGGGGCATGGGCGTTCCCATGCATCCACCCATGTATTTTTACGCAAATACCGATTTACAAAGACTCGTATGCCTCGGTTTGTGCCAGAATGGTGCGCCTACCCGACAGAGGCGTCAGAAGGAGAAATATCTCTATTTCTCCTCAGCGGTTCCTCTTTCCATGTGTACTGCATTCTGCATCACACACCTATAGAGGAATATGCCTCTAAAGATTGTTTTTGTGTGGGAAGGTATGACTTCCTGCATAACAACAATCCTTTCCACAATGCAGGCCCCCTTGCACCACCAGCACTAAAATAACAGAGACAATCCTATCTGCCCACGTGGACCAGGGTAGGTTTGGATGCCTCTCCAAACTTCAATGGTGCCGAACGGAGTGATATTATCTTCACTGTGTTCTTGTTAAAGAAAAAATTTAAATCACAATTTGGGACATTTTTTCTCCATATTGGTACTGGTTCGATCTGTATGAGACCAGCTTTGTCGCATTTGGTATAAAGAGGAATGGAACTGGTTCTTAAAGAATACGCCCAGATACGGAAACATCTGACTGTGATGGGCCTGGCAGTCAGATGACTATGTAGTAAATAGACTCCAACAGTCATATGGAGTCGAACTGCTGGTGAACCCTCCCTCTTGGTTGTTACCTATAGTTTAACTTTGTAGGACTCCTCACTGACATATGCACACCCTGGTATGAAGTTTATCAATCAATGTATACAACCATTGGGAATTGTACAGTGTCTTTTATCAATGTTCTTTGTGAATAGAATCACCATTGGCGCACTGCATTGTCTGCACTATCATCCCATATTTTGTTGATTGTTACACTTGATTGGAGTCAAACCATTACAAGATGCAACCTATATCAGTTCTGTGTTTTGTCTTCTTTGTAATTAATGTTGGTCCGATGAATATGTCTGAGTAACTTTGGGTTCCTTCTAAGACACATAAGAAGGTACCCCTTTTGAATGAGTCCCACAGGACAATTGTCATATGAAAGCATTGGCAGTGGCCAGCACCCGGTGCACCAGCGCTGGGAGAGAGCAGAAGTGTGCTACATGTTAGTAGATATTGCACATTTCTGCTGTCGCCCGTTCATGGAACAGAGTACCACACGTTGACTTGCTGCGTTGTGTTGCGTGAAATAAAGTCCACCTGGCTCTCTGTATTTTAGAGGTCCATACAGGTTATATAAAATTATAAGTTATAAGTTATTGTTATTAGTTCACATCATGGAAGCATTCTCTATTGCATGACATGATGCTACACCCATCTGCATCGCTAGAAGTGCCGGGAAACCTTAGTAACCTGCATTAGGTTTATCTTGCGAACAGCGCTTATGACCAGCATTTTAATCGCCCGTATAGTTTCGCAAAGTGTCCCTGCGAGACCCTGCTTCCGCGAATCATTCCACTTGATTCATTAACTCGGCAAGTAATCTCTGTTCGTCTCCAAACTGCACTCAACTCTCCGGAGACTAGAGATGGCCAGACGTCACAGCTATATGGGCACAATAATTGTTCAGCCTAGTGAAAGTGAGCTTGGCCACGTGACAAACCAGCGGCCTAGCTGTGTCTTCCCTGTGTATAGAAACAAGTCTGCTCCACAGCTATATGATTTCGTTGTCTGTATCTGGACCCCAGGCGATATATATAGAATTTGATGATTCAGTGGATTAATGCATCAGCTGCAGGGATCTGTGTTTGACCTCATGATCACAAGTTTCACTCATCCTTTCATCCTCTGAAGTCCATCAAATGAGCACCATTGAGATAAATAACAAAAAACATGTTACACAGCCTCAATAAACCCCTTCCTGAGAATGTGCACTTTATAATAATTTATTCTTTGATTTTGTCATGAGTGGTAGTTTATGTTGGCATAGATTGCTAGAGAAAGGGAGCACACCAAGGCGGAACTGGGACAGAACATAGTCCCGGGCAGCAAAATAAAAGTGGTCCCCATTAGTGAATTAGATAGCTACAAAGTGGCCTGTGATTGCATGAGGGCAGTTTTGAACTTGTAAAGATATACTGTATTAGGGTTTTGTAAGGTATGGGAGACTGCATGGATTTGAGCTTGCTGCTGGCAATGTTTGTTTTAATATCAGGGAAATCAACAGTAAAAATGGGCTCAGCAGCCCATAAGACAAGTCCACAAACGGCCAAAAAGCAGCCCACACACTGATCTGTCAGACCGGCTCATCGGTCACTGCCTGATTTTCCTATCGGCCAGTCTGATCCTGGTGCATACTGCCGAGGAAATATACCCAGAGCCACTGGAATTATGCAGAAATGGAGCACAACATTTTTGCGGACGGATTAATTAAATTATGTGGCATGAAAAGTTAAATTATGCGGTGTGATGAGGTACAATCTGTGGCAGTATTATTTCTTTATGTTGCTGTTTTAGCACAACAATACTGTCTGGACAAAAGCTTGAAACTCCAGCCTCTAGTAATCAGCTACCATTCGCAAGGGGTCTTCCACCTCTTGCTAGTGTGTGTACAACTTTCTTTAGTACATATTGATCAGTTTGAGCTAGAACCAAAGTTAAAAAAAAATTCAATCTGCAGCTTATGCTGGTGGTGGTCGTTTTCGAGCTTTAGTTTGTCAGATTGCTTTTAAAGTCACTATTGAAATAAATTGGCAGCATGAACCATTCAATTTCTGAGGGAGGAATATTTTGTAAGAAACTTCGGAGCATATTTACAAGTCCCTATAGCCACAGGAATGTCACTTTTGACGACACATAAAAACAGCAAAACACCATGTATGATTGTTTATGTACAGGAAGGTGTCCCTTCCTGCACATAAACAATCATTCAAAAATGACGATTGCCTGGGGGGGGGGGGGAACCCCCCATATAGCTTTAGCCAAACTTACTAGGAGCTGGAACGATGGAGGAATAGCCTTGTCGAGTAAACGTCAGTACTACTGGGCCTCACAACTTATTACAGTTAACCAATGGCTTCACGCCCCTCCGGACGAGCCGGCTCTCCGGCTCAACCGACACGCTCTTGGGATTGGAGGACCTCTGGGGGCGTTGTATCATTAGGGGAGGAAGGACACATGGACAGGTCCCACAGCACACACGATACACACCTGGTTCACAGCACAGCGAGCGCTGGGATGGGAGGAAGTCATGACGCAACTCACACCATTATGGGACACACCAAAACTTGGTACACTCCGCAACAGCAAAGGGTTCGCGCAATGGGACCTGATTGGTATCTCTAATTTGAGGATCTGTGGAAGAAGGGAGACGTAGTGGCTTTTGCTCACCTACAAACAACATATCAAATGGCAGACACAGAATTATTCCGTTACACGCAAATAAAGCATGCACTTACAAGGGCAATACCCAGAGGCACGGCTCTTCCCGAATCATCACCACTTGAAGACCGTCTCATTACAGACCAGCTCACTAAGAGGGCCATCTCCCTCACCTACCGAAAACTTATTAATAATCAAAAGGACCCCACACTAGCTCTGCGGGACAAATGGCGGGTAGAGCTTGGAGACATGGATGAACAGGACTGGCAAGAAGCACTTGCGTCTCCGAGGGAGGTGGCGATCCTGTCCCGCCTACGGTTGGTGCAGCTGAAGGTCCTACACAGGACTTACTACACTAGGTTATGCTCCATAAGATCGGCCGTGCTGTGACGCCCCTCTGTCTGCGGGGATGTGGGGCACAGGGTACATTCTACCAAACACTCTAGGAATGTCCACACATAACACTTTATTGGGAGGAGGTGATGGACACCATAACCCGGGTGTGTGGCTTTCCGGTTCCACCAGAACCAAAACGGTGCCTGCTCAATATTTGGGAACCAACAGACCTCCATCATGCATCACAAGACTGGGCAACTCTGGGGATCATGGTGGCAAATCGCAATATAGCACAACACTGGGGGGTGCCAGTGACCCCACAACAGAGACGATGGTGTCAGGACATGGACAGCTCAATGGTGGCTGAAAAAGCAGTTTTTATACACAGAGGGTGTCCCAAAAAGTGGGAGCGGTTCTGGGGTAGGTGGAATTTATTTAGTGGTAACATCTGTGCCCCCCCGCCGCCGGACTCGGATCCGGACCTGAGCGACTAATCGGACAAGCCACATATGGGGACAAAGCAATGGCCGGGACAGAGGTCCAGGAAGTTTTATTTTGATACATCCCACTATGTAAGTTATGGTGTGTTGAGACCTTGCAGTACCTATGTCAATGAAACGCAACAGACCAATACGACTAGTGTGATACCTAATGTACCAAGCCACTATTCTGTATTGTATTATTTGCAAATTAACAATAAAATGTTGAATAAAAAAAAAAATACGATTGCAACTTCTATGTGTGCTGCACAATGCAGCACACATAGGAGTTGCAAATTGCCAATAGTGATTGTTTATGTGCAGGAAGGGACACCTTCCTGCAAATAAACAATGAATCCCCCCAACACTGGCCCCCTTTCACTATGGTGCAAGGGGGCCTACATTGGCGCTAGGCAGCTTAATTTCGCGCCAGCTCTAGGGAAAACGCAGAGTTGTGCTGTATTTTTGTAAATATGGCTCACCCCTGTGTTTTGGGAATGGTGGAGCGTGACGTTAGCATTTTGTGCTTAACGCCACGCTCAGCCATTCCATTGTAAATATGCCCTATAATATTAGTGATATCTAGATTTCAATTAGGTTTAGTTTATGAGTAAACTGCTCTGAGGAGCAATTTGTAGGGTGATCATTCCACACATCTGCCTGCGCTCTCATCTTCTTTCCTGTAATGCTCCCTACCTGTCCCTACAATACTACACCCTGTCCCTACCTCTGCATGCCTGCACCTCTCACAGGCTGTACCCAGACTACACCTCTCCAGGCCCATACGTTTCCCAGCTGCAGCTCTCCCTGCCCACTCCTAGAAATCAGTTTCTTTAAGCCCACTTCAGCAAGACAAGTCGTTCAATTAGAAGCAGAGGAAAATGGTAAAATGTCCTCAGAGTGGGATAAAAAGTTGCTAATACCTTGGCTTACGTCTCTAGAGTCCCAATCCTTATAAAACAGAATAGGTGAGCGCAATAGGTACCGGACCTGTGGGTTCCACAAGTGAAGATCCCTTCAATCTTCCATTAAGGAACGGGCCTTGCAGGCCAATGGGAAGCCAGGAACCAGACTGAAAATTGTAAAAAAAAAAGATATAGAAAGATAAGCCAATAGTAATCACTTACCATTGATCCAATTAGAAGAAAGAAGTAGTACGAAGTAATGAAATTCTTAAGGATAAATCAGATAAAAGAAGTCAAACAAGGAGTGCTATAGATTCATTTGTAAAAAGATAAACAAAGGCAGGGAAAGAATCTAAAGGATATTAAAAGACAGTAGAGGGAAGTGATATTGTGTCCCAAAGGGCAGATAGGGGGTGGAGAAAACAGAAAATGGTTTTGAGGACAGCATCAGACTTTTATGTTTCAACATTTTAAGATCAGGAACAAAAACTCAAAAAAGAACCGATTAAATAGATCTCACTTTCTTCGAGCGTTTCATAATTGTCCTCCATTGCAAACCATCTCTACAAAAGGTCTAAAGCCGGCAGCCTTTCTTTTATATTAAGGAGGGTAGAGAGGGCTTCTACTCATCGCTGGTGGAAAATGGAAGTTGAATGCAGAGAAGCATCTAAATTGCCAGGGTATAAAGATAGTCAAGCAAAAGTAACTAGAGATAAAAGCAAAAAGTGCATTTCTTGATAACCATGCAGGGCTGAGCAGAAGTCAGATCAATCCAATCCATCTCTGGTTGAAGGGTCTTGAAAGGGGCAAAAACAAACAGTGGGTTTTAGTCGTGGGAATCTAAGAATATCCGTCTCACAAAATAGCAATGGTAAGCCAGACCAAGATTCCAGGGGTCTCGGATTTCAGGAAGAGGGTCTGAGCAGTCTAAGAGATATAGATTAGGATAGGTGCTCTCTAGTTGATGTAGCTGTCTTCTCCTGGAATACGGAGACTAATAAGATTGTCAAAATTAGAGTGTTTTATAAAATTTTAGCTGAATAGGTAATACTTTGTTTTCAGGAGAGATGGGTATCTTTGGAAGGGTTTGCATTTGATGAATTTGCCAAATCTGCACAGTAGTATGCCAATTGGGACCTGGGCGTCTCTCAGGAGGCCTCGTCACCCTGGTATCAACCAATGTTGCAAAATCAATAGAACAATTAAGAATGGAATGGAATGACTGCAAGCATATGCTATATATCTATATATCTATATCTATATATATATTCACTGAAAAAACCATAGGTTTCACACATGTTATAGTTAGCGGAAATTTTACTGATAAAAAAACAGTGAAATTGCCCCGTTATAGTTAGTGCTGGCAACTATAACTCACGCGACCGCAATCTTCTGCTGATGCTAATACTGTATTTAGACACTTATTTGCCCATGTCTTCTTCCATACATTTTTAGCTATACATATATTACAAATATTTTTTTTTCATAAAGACACATATGTCATCAGCAGAAGATTGCGGTCGCATGAGTTATAGTTGCCAGCACTAACTATAACGGGGCAATTTCACTGTTTTTTTATCAGTAAAATTTCCGCTAACTATAACATGTGTGAAACCTATGGTTTTTTCAGTTAATTTGCAAGGTTTTTTAAATGCTAATTCCTAACTATAACGTGTGTGAAACCTATGGTTTTTTCAGTGAATTTGTACGGTTTTTTAAATGCTAAGTTACTTTACGCCATTCGAGGCGTGCGCGCCCACTTAACGCAGTTCGTTCCGTGCACGGTTTTTATCAACTTTAATAAGCCCTGTACATTTGGTGGCCTTCGGCCACCAAAAGCACAGGGGGTGGGGTCAATGTGGATAGTGTTTTTTTTATTTCGATTTTATAATTTCATGTTGCCAAAATTTAGTTTTTTTTACCTATTAATAAGCCCTGTACATTTGGTGGCCTCCGGCCACCAAATGCACAGGGGGTGGGGTAAGTGTGGATAGTGTTTTTTTTTTTTTTTTTTTTTACCGTACGCTTACGGTAAGCGTACGGTAAGCGTACTCGGCGAAATTGCCGAAAAAAAAATAAAACCGTTTTTGCTCTTGGGGGATGTTTGGGGACTCCCTCAACATGACTGTGTGGGAGGGAGTTGTCAAAAATGCCCCGTAACATGTTTTTGGGCATCAAGTTTGAGAAATAACTCTCAATGCGAGAGACAAAATGGCGGACGCCGCTTCCTGGTTTCGGCCGATTCGAATGTTTACTAAGATCTAAGAGCCAATCAGAATCGCGCTCGCGCACGCCACTGTACGCTTACGGTAAGCGTACCGTAAGCGTACCGTAAGCGGGCTCAGATATATATATTGATTTAAAGGCTATTTTCTCAGAATCTACTGAACAGATTTACACCAAACCTACAAAAGGCACTTCCTTGACCTAGGGACTACCTCTCTGCCAAATTTCTAGTAATTCTGTTCAGCCGTTCGGGCTGTAGCTCGTTCTAAAGGTCCTATGGAAAAATGCATGGGAAAAACGTGTTTTGGGACCCCCCTTTTATCTCAGCCCCCGCTTGACGAATCCCCCCGAGACTTTCAGGGTAGGAGCGTAGCGTAGCGCCCCACCTATTTTGAGAAATTCGCGAGGATTCATCGACCGGCGCCAAAGTTATTCAAAATAGAATGTTGAGGTTTTCCTATGGAAAAGGGGTCCTAACTATAACTACCTACTGGCGACCGCCAGTAGGTAATATATATATATCTATATATATATCTATATATATATATATATATATATATATATATATATATATATATCCCATCAAACAAAGTTGCCTGCGATGGATGGAGCATACAACAGGTGAGTAAATCTGGAAGAATCTCTATTGAAGGTTACCGCATGGATGACAACTGGAAGCAACAAAAAGTCCGAAGAATCCTGCCCGACGCGTTTCGTGCTCCTAGAGCACTTCTTCATGGGCTGTGGCTTCTGTGCTGCAGAAGGGCATATGCAATTTTTCACGCACTGCTATTTAAAACGAAATCCCCCGCCCTGGTGGGCGTTGCCACTGCCGTGGCCTTCTGGGACCTGTAGTGCCGTGGTATTACCCCAGTGAGTTGCCATGCCTGTTTGCAGTCTCGTAGAGTTAATGAAACCAAGTGGGTTGCGGTGCCCCAGTCGAACATCACACCGTCATCTTACTCCCTCAGTAATCCACTCCTGTTCCTTAAGCTTCCCTGCCGGTTGACAGAGAGGCAGGACTGTAGAAACCGCGGGACTCAATCTGCGGCTCAGGTGGTGCCGCTAACATCCCATCAAACAAAGTTGCCTGCGATGGATGGAGCCCACAACAGGTGAGTAAATCTGGAAGAATCTTTATTGAAGGTTACCGCATGGATGACAACTGGAAGCAACAAAAAGTCCGAAGAATCCTGCCCGACGCGTTTCGTGCTCCTAGAGCACTTCTTCATGGGCTGTGGCTTCTGTGCTGCAGAAGGGCATATGCAATTTTTCACGCACTGCTATTTAAAATGAAATCCCCCGCCCTGGTGGGCGTTGCCACTGCCGTGGCCTTCTGGGACCTGTAGTGCCGTGGTATTACCCCAGTGAGTTGCCATGCCTGTTTGCAGTCTCGTAGAGTTAATGAAACCAAGTGGGTTGCGGTGCCCCAGTCGAACATCACACCGTCATCTTACTCCCTCAGTAATCCACTCCTGTTCCTTAAGCTTCCCTGCCGGTTGACAGAGAGGCAGGACTGTAGAAACCGCGGGACTCAATCTGCGGCTCAGGCGGTGCCGCTAACATCCCATCAAACAAAGTTGCCTGCGATGGATGGAGCCCACAATAGGTGAGTAAATCTGGAAGAATCTTTATTGAAGGTTACCGCATGGATGACAACTGGAAGCAACACAAAGTGCGAAGAATCCTGCCCGACGTGTTTGGTGCTCCTAGAGCACTTCTTCATGGGCTGTGGCTTCTGTGCTGCAGAAGGGCATATGCAATTTTTCACGCACTGCTATTTAAAACGAAATCCCCCGCCCTGGTGGGCGTTGCCACTGCCGTGGCCTTCTGGGACCTGTAGTGCCGTGGTATTACCCCAGTGGGTTGCCATGCCTGTTTGCAGTCTCCTAGAGTTAATGAAACCAAGTGGGTTGCGGTGCCCCAGTCGAACATCACACCGTCATCTTACTCCCTCAGTAATCCACTCCTGTTCCTTAAGCTTCCCTGCCGGTTGACAGAGAGGCAGGACTGTAGAAACCGCGGGACTCAATCTGCGGCTCAGGCGGTGCCGCTAACATCCCATCAACCAAAGTTGCCTGCGATGGGTGGAGGTGAGTAAATCTGGAAGAATCTTTATTGAAGGTTACCGCATGGATGACAACTGGAAGCAACACAAAGTGCGAAGAATCCTGCCCGACGCGTTTCGTGCTCCTAGAGCACTTCTTCATGGGCTGTGGCTTCTGTGCTGCAGAAGGGCATATGCAATTTTTCACGCACTGCTATTTAAAACGAAATCCCCCGCCCTGGTGGGCGTCGCCACTGCCGTGGCCTTCTGGGACCTGTAGTGCCGTGGTATTACCCCAGTGGGTTGCCATGCCTGTTTGCAGTCTCGTAGAGTTAATGAAACCAAGTGGGTTGCGGTGCCCCAGTCGAACATCACACCGGCATCTTACTCCCTCAGTAATCCACTCCTGTTCCTTAAGCTTCCCTGCCGGTTGACAGAGAGGCAGGACTGTAGAAACAGCGGGGCTCAATCCGCGGCTCAGGCGGTGCTGCTAACATCCCACCAAACAAAGTTGCCTGCGATGGATGGAGCCCACAACAGGTGAGTAAATCTGGAAGAATCTTTATTGAAGGTTACCGCATGGATGAAAACTGGAAGCAACACAAAGTGCGAAGAATCCTGCCCGACGCGTTTCGTGCTCCTAGAGCACTTCTTCATGGGCTGTGGCTTCTGTGCTGCAGAAGGGAATATGCAATTTTGCAGATTTACTCACCTGTTGTGGGTTCCATCCATCGCAGGCAACTTTATTTGATGGGATATATATATATATATATTCACTGAAAAAACCATAGGTTTCACACACGTTATAGTTAGGAATTAGCATTTAAAAAACCTTAGAAATTCAGTGAAAAAACCATAGGTTTCACACATGTTATAGTTAGCTGGACATTTTACTCGTAAAAAACCAATGAAATTGCCCCGTTATAGTTAGTTCAGCTAACTATAACTCACGCGCCCGCAATGCACTGCTGATGACGTCACATATTACATCACTCATGACATGGTCAGTGACATCACTCATGACATCACTGATGACATCTCAAATGACATCACTGATGACCTCACTGATGACATCATCCAGTGAATGTGTGTTTTTCTGAAAATTAAATATGTTTTATATATGTATATCTCAAGGTCGATGGAAGAATAAATGGGTATATAAGTGTCTAAATGGATGATTTGTTTTTAAAAAATTGATTGTGTAACTGACTGATTAAGTGTATCTCTCACTTTGTGTATAAGTGGCTGCATGGGTTGGTGAGTAGCTACATGGGTGTCTATATAGGTTAGTAGTTGTTTTTTTGAGTATCAGTCTGAGTGTCTGTATGGTTCGGTGGGGGGTATTACGTAGTGCATAGGTGCATGAATGAGTGACTCACTGTTTGTATGTGTTGAAGACAGCATGTGTGCAGGACTGTATGGGTGGATGAGTGTGTGTATGGGTGTGTTAGTGAGTGAATGACTGTCCCAATAGTGTCTTCAGGAGTAACTACATATGTTTTAAACTAGTATATGTGACTATTGGTGTATATATGTGAGTATATGTGAGAGGGAGAGATTGAAAGAGTTCCTGTATGAATAAGTATGTGTTTCTATAAGTGATTGTTTAAAAGACTAAGTATGTGTAAGTTTCCGTAGAAGTAAGTGTGGTGGTGTGTGTATAACTGTATATGCAGGTGAATGTATGTTTGATTCTTTATTAGCATGAGTGACTATGTGTGTGAGTAACTCTATGGATGAGTGGCATTATGTAACAGGATGTATAGGTGTATGAGTACATATGATGAGTGAGTACATGTATGAGTGACTGTATAGGACTGTTGGTGAATGAGTGGATGTGTATGTGGATCTTAGAATTACTGAAGAGGTTGTTGTAACTGGTATTGGTATGTCCATTGTTTTGAAAATTTTAGTCTCTATTTTTGAATGTGTGTATCAAAGCTTATATTAAGGTGAGAGGAGGTCTGCCACTCTATCACAAGGGTGATGTCATCAGTGATGTCATCAGTGATGTCATTTGAGATGTCATCAGTGATGTCATGAGTGATGTCACTGACCATGTCATGAGTGATGTAATATGTGACGTCATCAGCAGTGCATTGCGGGCGCGTGAGTTATAGTTAGCTGAACTAACTATAACGGGGCAATTTCATTGGTTTTTTACGAGTAAAATGTCCAGCTAACTATAACATGTGTGAAACCTATGGTTTTTTCACTGAATTTCTAAGGTTTTTTAAATGCTAATTCCTAACTATAACGTGTGTGAAACCTATGGTTTTTTCAGTGAATTTGCAAGGTTTTTTAAATGCTAATTCCTAACTATAACGTGTGTGTAACCCATGGTTTTTTCAGTGAATTTGCAAGGTTTTTTAAATGCTAATTTTTTTTTTATTCTTCATTTTTTTCAAACATATTTTTAATTTAATTTTCTTTCATTTTATAAAGACTATGCTTAAATTTTTAAAATCCTTAAATATTTTTTTTTAATATATTTTTTAAAATAAACATGTAAAATTTATTACCAGATTTTTTTTTTTTTTTTTTTGATTTTTTTTTATAGTACGCGTACCGTAAGCTCACGGTAAGCGTACGGTTTACGCAACGTCCGTAATCTATCTACGCTGCTTGCGTATAGTTACGCACTTTGCGTAGCCACGCGTACTGCGCGTGGGACGCGTGCGCGCTTACGCCACACGCGCACGTTACGCGGAAGTGCCTGTTATGCGCATGCGCGCAAGCGCGTGTCTTTTTTACGCGCACGCGTACTTTTTGCCGTAAGCGTACCGTAAGCGTACCGTAAGCGTACGGTAGGTCATGTGATCTTGAAACACAACTTTTGATTGGTTGAAACTACTTTCAGTTCTAGAACTCTCCTACACCACACCCATTCCCCTCATTTCTGCTTGTGTTCCCTTGGGAGAAGGAGCTGGTTTGTCTTTGGGATACGATGGCAGAACAGCAGAGCTCTTCTGAGAGTGAGGCTAGCACCAGCAGCACTGTCTTGAGGCAGAGATCGAGGAAACAAAAGCCTTCTTATGTTTGGGATTATTTTACTTTTCCAGAAGGCCAGCAAAAGGTGAATGCACCCTTAGTTACTTGCAAGCTGTGTAAGCGTGTACTTTCTAGAGGTAATCCTAACAGGAAGTATTCCTTTGGGAATCACACCATGAAGAGACACCTCCAGGATGTACACAGAAGGACACATGGTCATCTTTTTGGAGGTAACTCTTCAGAAAGACGAGCCAGTACATCCACAGCAGCTCAGCCTGGACCATCATCTGCAGGGCTGACTCCTTCTTCTGCAGGTCAGGTGAGCCCTTCATCTGTGGGGGGAGAATCTCCTTTTGCTGGCCCTCTGGAAATGAACCTTCGATTTCGGAAGGTTGATATTCATTGCACATTTTGTAAAGGTCTAATTTGTCATAGGGAGACCAGTGTTTCCCTAGTGAACAACAAAATAGATCAGCACATTTGTAGCTTTGAATGATTTTCCCATGCTTCCTTTCCTCTGTCCCTGCATGAACACAACGGTTCTTTTAAGAGCCAACCTTATCTTTCATCTTTTTTTTACATATGTTTTTTAAAACCTTTTTTTTTTTTTTTTTACCGTACACGTACGGTGCGCGTACCTTTTTTTTATTTTTAAAAAAAAACACTAAAAATCAATTATCACATTACAAGGTCCTTGAGAGACTACAATTATTATTATTGACTTACCATACTCACTCAAAAAAATATTTATTCATTTGTTTTTTTAAAAAATAGTTTTAAAAATGGTTGCATTCTCTGTGACTGCCTACACTCCACCAAGGGCAACCAGCCTTAGTGATGCTGAATGTATTTGCATTACAGACTTAAACCTGAAAACCCCACTGGCTTCTAAATACTGTGCATGACTATACACGGCAAGCACATGGGTGTGTGCTAAGCCTCTGCTTCTTCCCCCAAAAATTCGCTCCCCCTTTCCATCTAATGCAACTGTGAAATCACCAGAGCAAGACGCAATAAATCTCTGCCTATAATTCCTCTATGCACACAGAGTCATGTTTTCACATTAGTCCTAAAACGAAATTTCTTTGCCAATTTGAAAGCACACTTACTGCTCTTTTTTTTTAGGGCCAAGTGAAAATCTCTTTTTACAATTTGAAATCACTTTTACAGACTGACACATTATGAAACCACTATTTTTGATTTATTTAATTGCACGTGTACAAACTGTTTTTTTTTCAGACCACCACCATGTGCATTCTCTGTGACTGCCTACACTCCACCAAGGGCAACCAGCCTTAGTGATGCTGAATGTATTTGCATTACAGACTTAAACCTGAAAACCCCACTGGCTTCTAAATACTGTGCATGACTATACATGGCAAGCACATGGGTGTGTGCTAAGCCTCTGCTTCTTCCCCCAAAAATTCGCTCCCCCTTTCCATCTAATGCAACTGTGAAATCACCAGAGCAAGACGCAATAAATCTCTGCCTATAATTCCTCTATGCACACAGAGTCATGTTTTCACATTAGTCCTAAAACGAAATTTCTTTTCCAATTTGAAAGCACACTTACTGCTCTTTTTTTTTAGGGCCAAGTGAAAATCTCTTTTTACAATTTGAAATCACTTTTACAGACTGACACATTATGAAACCACTATTTTTGATTTATTTAATTGCACGTGTACAAACTGTTTTTTTTTCAGACCACCACCATGTGCATTCTCTGTGACTGCCTACACTCCACCAAGGGCAACCAGCCTTAGTGATGCTGAATGTATTTGCATTACAGACTTAAACCTGAAAACCCCACTGGCTTCTAAATACTGTGCATGACTATACATGGCAAGCACATGGGTGTGTGCTAAGACTCTGCTTCTTCCCCCAAAAATTCGCTCCCCCTTTCCATCTAATGCAACTGTGAAATCACCAGAGCAAGACGCAATAAATCTCTGCCTATAATTCCTCTATACACACAGAGTCATGTTTTCACATTAGTCCTAAAACGAAATTTCTTTGCCAATTTGAAAGCACACTTACTGCTCTTTTTTTTTCGGGCCAAGTGAAAATCTCTTTTTACAATTTGAAATCACTTTTACAGACTGACACATTATGAAACCACTTTTTTTTCTTTTATTTAAATGCACATGTCCAAGCTGTTTTTTCAGACCACCACCATGTGCATTCTCTGTGACTGCCTACACTCCAGCAAGGGCAACCAGCCTTAGTGATGCTGAATGTATTTGCATTACAGACTTAAACCTGAAAACCTCACTGGCTTCTAAATACTGTGCATGACTATACATGGCAAGCACATGGGTGTGTGCTAAGCCTCTGCTTCTTCCCCAAAAAATTCGCTCCCCCTTTCCATCTAATGCAACTGTGAAATCACCAGAGCAAGACGCAATAAATCTCTGCCTATAATTCCTCTATGCACACAGAGTCATGTTTTCACATTAGTCCCAAAACGAAATTTCTTTGCCAATTTGAAAGCACACTTACTGCTCTTTTTTTTTTCGGGGCAAGTGTAAATCACTTTTACACACTGTCACATTATGAAACCACCATGTGTAACTACAACAAAAACAATTCCCATTTCTATTATTCATTTCTTAAGTTACCACATACATCCCCTCTCAAACTCTAAACTCACCTTTAAAATTAGTTAGTTGTGAAAGAAATGTGACACTCAAACAGCAGATTATCAGAGCCAGGATCTCTGTTGTGTTCACCTCTCTCCTCTCAGCAGAACCAGATAATGGCAAACTTTCCCTCTATTTTTCCACACATATACATGTAAGTTTCAAATCTCAGTGCTTCCCCCTTTTTTTCAAATGTAATCACACATTTCTATTGGTTGAAAACCAACCCTTTTCCAAAAGTACCCTTCCCCCAACTTGACTTCTGCCTAGTACCCTTCCCCCAACTTGACTTCTGCCTGCTACCATAGCAACAGCTCATGGAACACTGCTGTGTAGAGTTAGGTCAGAAGTTCGACACACAATGTTTCAATTCCACAGAGCAAGAGTGCTTGACTTTTCAAACCTTACAGCAAATCCATAGTACTGTTCTTTGGTTACACATTTTTTTGTACCAATACAAAACATGCTTCTATTAATTTACACATACAGCCTAGTTTTTATTCTAGAATGGTATGAAACAGCCAATCAGTTCTTTTTGTTTTAAAAAAATATGTATGCCTCCATTTCCAAACTGTCTTTCTTTTCATATTGCCATTCTACTGAAAGACACCTCCTGAGTGCATCCAGTTCTCCTTTGAAGATGTTCACAGTGTGGATTGTAGGGCACAGCTATGTCTTCTGGAGTGAAAAGTTTGCAGAGAAAACAGATATGGTGAGAGACCTTGCTTTGCCAAATGTAGACATTAAATGGATTGGTCAGAGAGGGTTAAAGTGGCACCAATTGATGCCATTGGTGAAATCCTTCATTCAAATCCAACACCCTGACCTCATAATAGTGCACTGTGGTGGCAATGACCTAGGCACTTTGACTGGGGTAGGTCTGGAAATGCTTATGAAGGACACCTTTGCACAACTGTTTACACTTTTCCCTAAAACTGCCTTTGTGTTTTCCAACATATGCCAAAGGCAAAAATGGAACTGGTCCAATCATTTCTGTCCACAGATTGACAAAGGAAGAAAGCACGTCAACAAATCTGTTTCTGCTTTCCTCCGTGACTATGGTATGGGTGCCATTTACCACAACAACTTGCGTTATGACATGCAAGACATTTATAGAGGAGATGGTGTGCACTTCAATGATGAAGGGAACAGAGTCTTCCTCTTGAACCTTAGACTCTGCATCGGTACTTACTTGTAGGTACCACTAAAAAATCACTTCATAAACACAACGGCTCTTTTTAGAGCCCCCTAATATCTAAACACTTAAATCTGAATTTCATTTTTTTTTTATTTTTTTTTTCTACCGTACGCTTACCGTAAACTTACCGTACGCGTACCCCGTGATTTTTTTAAAAATCAATAAATGTTTTCTTTGTACTTTACAGTCCTTCTTTGACCCCCTCACAAATGTTAGGGGGTCTGTAACTCTCCTCATTGCCCCCTTTCCTTGTTTTCACTCTTTTTTTTCAGAGTGAAATACACAAAATGGCGGCCGCCGCTTCCTGGTTTCGGCCGATTCGAATGTTTACTAAGATCTAACAGCCAATCAGAATCGCGCTCGCGCACGCCGCCGTACGCTTACCGTAAGCGTACGGTAAGCGTACCGTAAGCGGGCTCAGATATATATATTGATTTAAAGGCTATTTTCTCAGAATCTACTGAACAGATTTACACCAAACCTACAAAAGGCACTTCCTTGACCTAGGGACTACCTCTCTGCCAAATTTTGAGTAATTCTGTTCAGCCGTTCGGGCTGTAGCTCGTTCTAAAGGTCCTATGGAAAAATGCATGGGAAAAACGCGTTTTGGGACCCCCCTTTTATCTCAGCCCCCGCTTGACGGATCCCCCCGAGACTTTCAGGGTAGGAGCGGAGCGTAGCGCCCCACCTATTTTGAGAAATTCGCGAGGATTCGTCGACCGGCGCCAAAGTTATTCAAAATAGAATGTTGAGGTTTTCCTATGGAAACGTGGTCCTAACTATAACTACCTACTGGCGACCGCCAGTAGGTAATATATATATATATATATATATATATATATATATATATATATATATATACAAATTCTGCACTTATTAAGAGGATAATTGCAGTGAATATCTATGCGGAATCTGGTGGGAAGCTACGTAACAAGGAGCAAGTGTGATTGTTTAGTACTGATTCATTTGATCAATGTGCTGTGTACTAAAGATCCCAGGTTTTAACTGTGGGAGATTTAGATTTTTGCCTGAATCCACTTCAGGATGATTTTTTGGTGTGGGGATATTCTTGCTGTGTATGCTTTACCATTAGATGTATTTTCAAAATGTGGTAATGGTCTGCTCCTCCAAGGTCAATTTGACTTGTGGAGAACCTCAGGGCTCTTCTTTAATCCCCCATCCTATTCAGGCTTTATATCCGCCCGCTGGTACATTCTCTCCAAAGACAAAAATCAAAAATATACAACTACGCTGATAACGTGCAGCTATCGTGCAACCCTATGATCTTTACCCCTGACTGGGTGAATTGCCATCAACTGAAACTGACAAAACTGAGTTGTGATGGTCAAAAACAAATTACATCATTGGAGTCCCTCCTTTTGTCTCTGGAGCTGGGTTCCCCTCCTATTCCAAAAAAGTGGTCAACAGCCTCGGCATACGCAGTGACAAGGATCTCTCAATGAAGCCCCAGATTGAAGCAGTGACCTCTTCCTGCTTTTTCGGCTTCGCAAAATAAAAAAATCAAGAAGTTATTTTCTCTCGAGTCCATCATCCAGATCATATTTGCACTGGCCATGTCACAAATTGATTACATCAATGCTGTTCACCTAGGTTTTCCTAAGGGACTGAGTCAAAGACTGAAGCTTGTTCAAAACCAAGAAGCCGAATTGGTTTGCTGTCAACCTAGACAGTGCAATACTAAACCCCTGCTAAAGAACCTGCATTGGCTCCCTGTTACTCATAGATCCCCGTTTAAAAGGGGATGCACAATTCTTTTAATCCGCAACGGTAAAAGCCACACCATTGTCTCCTCCAGGATTTGGAACTACATCCCTAAGTGCAATCTCAGAGCAGCACCCCACTTTCTCTTAGAGGTTCCCAAATTTAACAGGAAAAGATTGGGGGGAATCAGATTGACTGTGCTTGCTCCAAGGTATGAAACTCTCTCCCTGTATACATAAGAGCATCAACGTTATGCGAATGTTTCCGAACCTTGCTAAAAACCTAGCTCTTTAGACAAGCCCATGAATAACCGCATACTCTTTCTGCTTCTAGTGCTTCAGCACCATGAAACCTTTTGGTGAATGTGCACTTTAGAAGTTCTTTGTAATATCACATAACAATATGAAAAGTGCACAAGAAATGCATAAGAAATCCTAGTTGAAGAGGGATTTATTAGCCTCAATGGGCAAGTGGGGACTGAAATGCCAGCAGACCAAACATTCCTTCAAGGTAATCAGAAAAGACCCTTCAATTATATTTTACGAGTCATTTAAAAACTCCCAGGTACTACATTTAGAAGGCAGTGACTATTGGCCCTTACCTTGGGATTAATAAGGAAAATGAGGGAATAGTTACAAACAATACCATTGCAAATGAGTTACCCTAAACGACTGGTAACACGTATAGATGACAAGCACTTGCCATTATTAGCCTGTTTTTAGTTTTCCATGGAATTGGATGTTAGAAGCTGGAACCAACAGGGGACAATACATTGGTACGCTTTGATAATAATAAGAGCTGTTGACTGTTATCAAGTACTTTTTGTAATCAGTAAACTTAAAAGATCTAAACCCTCAAGCTGGTTTATTTTTAGTGCCAGGATCCACAGAGGAAACAGAGAGCTAAGACAAAATAAAGGAAAACTAGTAATATTGCTTGGGGCAAGATGTTTTGAGAAACCAAGGCAGAATATGCTTCACCAATTAAAAGAAACAAGATGCTCATTTATAGTTAGGCTTAACTTAGAGGCACTGTGTAAGGTATTTATGCAGCACTTCAAACAGTAAAGTGTGAAAACACAATGCAAGAAAAATTCGCTTCACAGTGGTCTTACAAAGACTCTGCCTCATGATACTAAGGGTTTGACACTAGTGTGGAAAACGTGTAATATTTTATTTGGCATAAGCAGCAGCCATTTTGGCTGAGGTGTTCATTTCTTTTCCTTCATTATTCTCCCTGTGCTATCAATTTTAGTTGACTTCCTGACTCAGCTAAAAGCAATGTATATGCTGAAAGTTTGTAGCTGCTAGTACATCTGTTGACTGTCAATCATTTGTTGCTGCCATAAGCATTTTTGCTCCCCCTCCCACTTTGCTGATCTTGTAGTTTTTATCTGCCCTTGTTTATTGATAACTATTTCCAAAACTTGCTCTTCCGATTTCTGTTCACGTGCTTAAACTGCAGAAAAACTGTATAAAAGCTCTGTGTTCTGTGACTTCAGTGTACTACCTCCTCCAGCACTTGAGAGTGCTGTGTGGACGCGGTCCCACTCATGAGAGATTAATAAACTTGTTATTTATTCCTACTTCAGTGCTGATCTCTACTTTGTTGGTTTTCGAACCCATGGACAAAAAGGTGACCCTGCACCAGTGTACCCCTAAAAAGGTATATTTCCACACTAGTCTTTTGTGCCCCCAGGCAAGCTCGGGCACGGGCAAGAGGCAGGAAATTCCAAACACTTCTTGGGGAAACCTTCAGAACCTTCTCTTACTTCAAAGTGGGCACCAGGTACAAATAGTGCAACCTTCAGATCCAACTCTGCAGCGCAAACCCCTCATCGACAGCATTCTCGACAACGATGCAGGGCTCCACATCACAGCACCATAGCTTCCTTGGAACCTCTGCTGCACAATGCATCCTCGCCATGAGACCTCAAAACGCTCCACAAACCACGATTTAAGGCACCTTGTTCAGTGGGTCTCACTTGGTCCCTGTGTCCGGCTCACACTGCATCACTGTCGGCCTGAACTTTTGACTTAGTTCCGATCCGGCGCGATCACATAACCACAGTTGGTTGGCACTTTGTGCTTCTAGGCACTATTTTAACTTAAATAATTAAACTGCATCCCTTTGGTTCTACTGATTGGTCTTTTTACATTTTGGTCTGAAATAATGTATTATATTGAACTCTAATTTTCTAAATTGGTGTGGGATTTTCTTGTGTTGTGTTTTCACTTTATTGCTGTTTGAAGTGCTGCATAAATACTTTTCACATTGCCCCTAAGTTAAGCCTGACTGCTTTGTACCAAGCTACCAGAGGGTTGAGCACAGGGTAATTTGAGGTTTGCTTGTGGCTTCACCCTGACAGAAATTGTGGCTGCTGCTTGATTAGGGTTTCACCCCCTCAACCAGTAGCACAATTTCCTACACGTATTAAATGTAATAAGGTAAACCAATGTTATGCTACAGGAGAGGTAGGCCTTACAATAGTGAAAAACTAGTTTAGGAGTTTTTTACTACCAGGACACGTAAAACGTAAAAGTTTAAAACTGCACACCCAGGGTCTGTAGTGGCTGGCCTGAGACATGTATTAAAAGGCTACTCACTTGGGTTGTACAATAAGTGCTGCAGGCTCGATAGTATCATTTAATTTTGAGGCCTAGGGCGCATGTATTACTTGTTTACTTGGGACTTACAAGTACATTAAATATGCCAATTGGGTTTAAGCCAATGTTACCATAATTTAGGGAGAGAGTACAAGCACTTTAGTGCTGGTTAACAGTGGTAAAGTGCACCGAGCTCTGATGCCAGCACAAACAAAGTCAGCAAAAACAGGAGGCTTGAAGGCAAAAAGTGAGGGAAAACCACGCCAAGGATGTCTGGTCCAACAGTTACGAAAAATAGGAAAAGGTTTTGGAGACGCATTCAAAGATAGAGCCCTTAATTTAATGGCCCTGTCAAACGACTGGGTAAGCTACCTGTCAAAAATGTATGAAAATAAGAATTTGAGCAGTAAAGGATTCAAACCACACAAATAATTATTGTCCTATGTGCCAGGATATGCTTTAAAAAAACATAATATCTATGCTTAATCTGTTTAGAGAAGTGGGCCCAGATAACCTGCGGCAAATAGCATTAAAACCAATATAGACTGGTGGGCAATGTTTTTTTGTATAGCCTTGAAAGCATTTTCCCTGTAGTTGGAAAGGCGCAATAATAAGGCCAAATCTGAGATGATGCTTCTTATCCCAAAAGTTATTGACATATAAACTACCTCTAGATCTATGTGTCTAAAAAGTTACTCAAAACCTATATTGGAATATTTGAAAGACTGGCTAGAGGATCATGTACTTGTCCCCCCTGAACAAGGTGGTTTTAAAGAAGGGCACTCAACGATGGACCACTGTTTTAGGTTATGGGAGATGGGCCATGAATCAATGGCAACAAGAGGTTATCTGTGTTGTTTCGTCGAATTACGCACCTCCCTAAATCTAGTAGATCGAGCCATTCTTTAATAAAAATAAGGCTGTATACACATTCCCAGAAGTCTGACGGCAGTGTTAAAAGAATTACACTAAGAACAGAGGACGAAGGTAGTGCTAGATAATAATGGTGCACTTTCCCATAAACTTTTTCTGAAAAACGGCTTACGGCACGGGTGCGTATAGGCCCAGACGGTGTTTGCACTGTATCTTACAGAAAATCTTTTTCCCCAAGTGTGGGGGGTAATGGGGGTGGGGCAGCATATACCATATCTACTATATACATATGGTTTAGTCATTCTGGATGTCATGCATGTGGGTTTGAACAGAAAATCAGATGTCTCCAATAAGTACTGTTAGGCTAACAAATGAACAATTAATACGCTGGTAATAGGGAAAAAATGTAAACACTTTGAGTGGAGGATTGGAGAAATGGTTCTGAATGTAAATATCTAGCTATGGTATTTAATAGTAATCTACAGTGAGAAAACTCAGGTGCGAAGCACGGTGGCGAGGGGGGTTAAGAAATTTAAAAGGGACTTTTGGGGTTCTTCAATCGAACCTGTGCTCAGAGCATATTAAGCAATGATTTCCCCTCAAATGTTATGTGGGGCTTACATCTTAAGTCTTGGGTCAGCCATGATTAGAAGAAACTGGAAGACAATTTTCTCAAACAGCTTTAAGTTTTTCCTTCCTTTATGTACTATGGTTCAGGTGGTCAGGGTGGAAGCGAAGTTAAACTCCTGGAATTCCACTGCATCAACCCTAAGTTTAAGGTTGTGGCATACGCAGTTTACTGCTAGTTAAACAAAAGTGCCATTACTGTGCGCTAAGGAAATATGTCAGTGAGTTATGGAGAGAGAGTCATGTAAGAGATCAATTGCTTCCGTCCGCGCAATACTTTTATATAATGGATTTTAAATGGGCGCTCTGCTACAGATATCAACAAGCATTTGCAATGCAATCGGTCTTGCCTTTCGGACCTTATATGTATTTAGCTATGCAGCACATTAGACTGGATGCTGAAACATCTGCTGTTCTTTAACATGGAGGGAAAATAAGCACCAAACTGTGTGACATGCCCGGTATGGGAAAACATGGAGAGAAATGTTGCCTTTCAGCGGGAAATGGTATAGTCCAAAGCTCTCTTTTTAATATAAAGTCAGGGCCTTCGGTGGTCATATCACTGTAAATACAAGATTTGTAAAAAATATTATTGTCTACGGGTGCTCGTGGAAGACAATTTCTATGGACTGGAATCTAGAGAATGCTAAAGTGATTCAGGTATTTTACTGACCTCTGCTGGTCGTTTTCTATCAAGAAAGTTAAATAGAGGCAGTTGCCAGAAAAATTTTAAAAAGAAAGTCCCTCAGCAGAAAGAAATTCTAGTATTTTACTGACCTCTGCTGGTTGTTTTTTATCAAGACAGTTAAATAGTCAGGTGAACAGAAAAAAATACTCCCTAAGAGGAAGCAGACACGTCCTAGGGCTGATCTCCAGAGCCCACAAAGTACATACACATAAGTATATACTAAAGTATATACAAGAGGTCCTGAATGCTCGACCTAAAAAGGGAACTAAAGGATAGATGTGCCTTGGAATCCAGGAGTAGAAATCTGAAATATCTTACTACAAAGAAGCAGCGGCATAGCGTGGGTTGCAAGCGCCTGGAGAAAGACAAGTATCCTTCCACTTTTCTTTTAAAAATTTGCACCCTTAAGAATTCCCCTGCACCCTTAAGAAAGCTCCAAAGAATTTGGCACCTGGAACAACCGCTCCTGTGGCCCCACTCATGCTACGTCACTGCAAAGAAGTCAACTACTTTCTTCAGAGAATCTTGGGTAAATGCTACAACATCCAACATATCTAATCCAGAAGAGCGTATGGCAGTTTTAAAATTTCGAGGGGGCTGAACCATACATATACATGGTGAGAGGAACAGATAATGAGACGGGATGGAGACAGGAACAGTAGGTGTGGTTTAGGAATCCGCTGCTTTTCTGACCGTGTACAGTCTTTTTAAAAACTGTGTTTAAGAACTGTGGGATTCCATTAGGGGGGATGCAATATGATTTGTATTTGATCTTCAATTTTTGGATGTAACTTGTGTGGTGGGTAGGTTTTTATTGCTTTTAAAGAGTAGAAGCGGATTTTATAGGAGTTTTTAAAGATTATTGTAATGTAAATAGTACTGTATAGTTTAAGAATCCATCGGTTTAAATGAACCTATTTTTAATACTACTACTCGCCCAGTATTTTTAACCTCTCTCCATCGTGGGGGTGGTCAGGCCCGGTTCTAGGATTTTTGGGGGACCTGGGCTTAAAGGGAATGTGCGAGGCCCCTCTAATTTGCATACGGGACACCTTCTGGGATTGGGAAACTGCTTTGTTCAGACTTCTCCTGGGACACAGCTCCTCCTCTCAGTCGCCTACAAGTACCTCTTTCAGAGCCCATTTCGGGCGGAAGGTGTGAGAATTGCTTGTGGGCTGAGTTAAACCTGTGGGGCGCCAAAGTGCTGCCAACTGGCGTCCCGCAGGGTCTCTGAATGGGCAGCCGGTCTAATTGCAGGACAAACCTGCAAAATGCGTCTCCTTGCAAGTGAGACACCATCCCTAAGAGGCCCAGGGAGGGCCCCTCCCCCCCCATGGGTTCAATTGCAAACAGACGCCTTTCTTTCAATTGAATCGGCAGGAGTACAAGAGGGCTGGTGGTGTGTTGAACTGGTGTAGGCCCCATACTGGTGGGCTGAGTGCGAGGCCCTGGGCATCTGCCCATACTGCCCATGCCTAGCGCTGGGTGTGCGCATTGGAGCCGTCTGGCAGCCGGTTAGTAATTCACTTGTATGTCACCTGTTTGTATTTTATTGTATTTTTTTTTTAGATAAACTGATCAAATATTGAACATGTTTTATTCTGTGAGACCCTCTACTCTCTAGTACGCTCCGATTCTACTTCCCTTAACACTCCAAGAGATTTTAAATAATGAATCCCAGGTTTAGGTTAAAATGCTGACCTCTCTCGATCATTGCATAGCCTCAGGACACAGTACCAGCGCCCACCACCCATAGGATGGGAGAATGGATGGAGGGGCGAGGGAGGGCAATGTCTGACTTCAAAGATACTATTGTATTAGAGGGCGCTGAAGGGTGCTCAAAGTTTTTGTAAATATTCCTTGTGTGGGTTCTAAGGTGTTGGAATTCTGTATTTTAAAAAATTATATTTTTACTGATTCTCCTCCTTGAAGCAACGTTACCAGAAATGAGCGCTATCTGTGCAGATGTTGCATTTATTTAGATGTCAGGGCTACGGATCCCGAGCTAGACCAAACATGAGCATGGTTTTCGAATTTATCATGCATCGTTCTCTGTCCGTTTGGAAACGCACAGTCTATAATTCTATGTGGTGCTCATCGCGTGCCATCATAACTCTCCTGGTGAAGCAGAGAGCATTCCAGGAAATGAATGGACAATAAAGTGCATTCATTAGCGCCGTCCAATGATTCCTGGCGAGACGTGAGCCCGGTGCAGCGCCGCCGCTGCTTCCTTTCAGGAACCAGAACACAAACACGCGCCTCATTCAGAGCCCTATACATGGGTGTGATGGCCCGAGTGCAAGCCAGAAAAAGAGGCCCTTCTACGTAGTGAAGGACACTCACGTAAAGGGTGCAGCAGGCCCTGGTCACCGGTGCCACTGCACCCTCTGCACTAATATGTCCAGTTCGGATTACCAAATAGGCAAAGTAGGCACCGGCCTATGGGCCCCACTCCTTTTAGGGGCCGTGACAAAAGTCAAAAATATATTAATTTGGTCTTGGAAGAAAATTACAATCGAGCTTTTTTTAAATATTGTTTCAAAAAAGATAGGAATTAATTATTCAGCTCAAAGAAACGAAACCTTTACATTTAAAGACTCTATAGAGAAAATACTGTATTCATGTAATGTCCCTATTAACAACTTAAAGTACATAAACCAGAGACACCAGATTCACATCACAGTTTGTCTCTTAAAAGCTCATCTTCTGGCAGCTGGCAGTTTGTAAAAACATATACAGTGCATTGGGTATTAGGAGATAATTTGCAAGGGGGGCCCCGAAATCTCGACGGCCCCGGGGGCCTCCACAGGGTTTAATCCGGCCCTGAAATATGCCCCACATCTGCAAACACCTTTGTTCTAGTTGTTGACACCCCACGCCTGGCTGCACGTCGCGGAAGTAATCCCCTTTCTATGGTACCCATGAGAATCCGAAGAGAGGCCTGGACACGATCAGGTTCTCCAATATTTATTCAATCGCCTCATCATTTACTGTTCGAAGTGCACGCCTCGTATATTTGGGAAAAGTGTATTTTCGGGTGCTTTGCCGCCAGGGGGGGCATGGCAATACAGGGGTGTTAGTGGGCATGTGTGTAAAAGGCTCACAGCTCAGTAAAGTTTGGGGAGGTGAGGCATGGAAAGACAGGTAGCTTCAACCAACGGAACACTAGAGTTAGCCCCACTTCTAGCTAACGGCTCTTCACTTCTGAGCGCATGCACACCGGAAGTGATGATGCTACAAGGAGCGTCATGTGCTGCAACCAGCGTAACATTTTGTAAAGAAAATACGAATCACTATGCATAGCTGCCAAGTTTTAAGATTGTTTAAGTGTTCTCTGCATGTGTATGAGTGACATTTTATTAGCAAATGTGTGGCACTTTGAGTAACACTTTCTCGAGGGTAAAACTAAGCAATGAAGACCGTATGAAGGGATACATACCTGAAATGACCTGAGCAATGAGAGGCTCGACAAGGTCTTAAAACTACAGGAAAACACCGAAAAGGAAGGTCAGAAACCTACTTGGATGTTACTGCACTTGCTAGAAAACTCAATAGGCAGTCGAGTCACAGACTTGACTCAGCATAAAATAGCATCAATGGTTAAAGCACCTGCTGCAAAGCACAAAGTATGGCATGTAGGTCACAAATTATTATTGTATACATAAAGCTCAGAGGGTTATTCCTTTCGCTATGCGTTTGTGTTATTTGCAGGTCAAAAGTCATAATCATTGTACTCAGTGGCACCCAACATAAATGAAGGGTGGTTGGGGGGTGGGGTCACGCGGGATGCAAGAACATCGTTTCATTTTTCATTTGCTGGCTCTTAACCAGGCAGTGGGGCGACGCGCCTCCGCCATGACTGAGGAGCCGCTACTGATTGTACTGCAGTTCAGGAAGTTCTCAACTGGAATCAAAGAGCTAAATGCAAACTAAAATGAATGAGCGTTGAATGTTACTGTTCTTTTCTCAGTCTTTCATTATGCTAAGACTGGTATCAAGGGCTCTTTAGGGTATTAGTAAATATAGTGCAGTTACTCGTTGCTTATCACACTTTCTTCTCCAACCATAAACGTAAACTCTGACATTTTCATACCCTGAAAGTGATCAATGCTCGGTGTAGGAGGCTGGACTTCTCTTTGCAAACGTCCCCCCACTTTTTGCCCCCATTTGAACTGCTAGATGCTGGTTCTCGACACTGACAGGGCCCTGACGCCTGCTAACCAGGCTCCATTGCCAGTGTTATTTCCCAAAAACAAGACACATCTTATTTGTAACCCTATTGGCAAGGACTTTAGCATCACTGTAAGGCCCTGGTCAATGGTACCCCAGGTACCCAGGGCATGGATACTAAAGAGAATCTGTATCATGCCATCTTAAGAGACCCACGCAAAAACTACATGCAGACTGCCTTTGCAGGATGCGAGAAAGGGCGCAAAGCCTTCTGAAAGCATGACATTGCACACTACCAGTGTGCAATGCCCAAGTACACTGCATGTCTTATATGTTAGTCACCTCTACAGCGGGCCTTAGAGCCCTAAGGCGGAGTGCATTATATTACATGTGAGGGCACTTCTGCATGAACAGATATGTCCTAGTTCCATTACTAAGACATTGCAAGTGATGTTAAAGGTGTGTACTGGGCACTGGTCATAACGACTTACCCAGGTACATAATGGCTTCACTGAAAATAATGTTGTTTGGTATCAAACAGCTCACACCAATAAATCTATACGGATGCCAGTATCAGATTTATTGTGACATGCGACCAGAGGGCACCTTAGAGGGGGCCCCTCAGAACCTACCAGCCCTCCAGTGTGTTGGCCTACTGGCATCATTCGGCTTGCCACCACAGACAAGCTTTTGACCCTCTGTAGGTGGGGGCCTGTGCTATCATTGGCCAGAAACAATGTCCGCTTTGGAGGAAGGTGGGTAAACCTCCTCCAGCAGGATGGCTAGTGATTTAGCATAAGAAGGCCAGCGGCTTCAAAGAATCTGCCACCTTTGATATGTGACAACGTCTTACCCTTAGAACTGGGGAATACCACCCCCTAACATGGGGCACATTTGGCACCAGAGCAGGCGTGAAATTAGATAGTCAGTATGCGTGTTGCACTTTCAGGTTAGGCATACCCGTAAGGACTGTCAAGAAAGGGTTTCACCATTTTGGATTTGGTGAAATTGGGAACTCTGGGTCAGGATTATGCTCCCTCCCCAGAGGAAGTGGTCATATAGAGTGTGTAGTCACCCTAGTGGTAAGTAGTCCATTGATTACTATCCTACAGAATTCAGATTTGTGTACCTGGGAACAGAAGAAGGACAGAAAAGAGCAGTCACCACAAGAAGTGAGGACTAATCCTGAACTTGGCGTCAAACCCTGCCTTTCTAATAGAACCTAGACAATTGCACTGACAGGCTTATCCACAAGCTGTGCATCCTCCTAAGTCTTGGAAGGATTGTCTGGTGCTTCGCAAACCACAGAGTATCTCCCTTGGGGTGGAGGAGCCACCCCCTGCACCTGCAGGCACAACCACACTTGCCCGATTCTTCGTTTTGCTGTCCATCACTGTGGTTCCAAGAGGTCAGACTCGTCTCTCCAGTGAGGTTTGCGATGCTTCAACCTCTAGGAGTCTCCCTGCACCAGTACTGGAGCATTTGCCACAACTAAGGCATGTTGAGTGTCTAGCCCAGACACCACCGCCACCAAAGCTAACCTATCATCGAGGGACTTGAAGACCAAACAAGGCCTTCACCGAGAATGACCCTGCTGTCTTGCTTCCTTTGCCTCTCCAGGTCCACCCAAGAACCAGGAGAGCCTCCAATGCAAGTGGCAAGCCGGCCAAATACCTCTGCACCGAGCCCCACAGCTGGGTTCATGGAAATAAACTGTGACCTCTTGCTCCAGAGACCCTCACGAGACTAGCCCCCCTTTGGGTTCTTCCTGACTTGTCCCCAAGTCCCCCAATCCAGCCTCTGTTGTTTTGCCTCATGCTCGAGGCTACCATCACGACCAGCACCTTTGTACCCAGACACATCAGGGTGGGTGGACACTAACGGCTGGTGGAACTTTGAACCTTGGGCCCAAGCACCTTAAGTCCTAAAGGGCACCTTCTGCAACCGCTTGTAAGCTTATGTTTGCAGTGTCTTTTTCTCCCATAGGATAACATTACCTTGTTCGAGGCTCATGCCTCAAATCTGACAGCTCTTCTATTTTTACTGTTTCTCCGTGAAAACAATAAAGTGTAAAGTACCTACATGGTTCAGAGGATTTTGGTGTCTAAAATATATCAAAGTCTGTGTTATTTCCTAAATTGGTCTCGGATTTCTTTTTGAGTGTGTGTCTCATCTTTTGAGTCTGTGAGTACAACAAATGCTCAACACTCCCCTTTGATAAGCCTAAACTGCTCGACCATACTACCATTAATAGAGCACTTGGGATTATTAAAGTAAGCCTTGTAGACCAATAAGGGTTGTTTGGACTTTTGCATGGTGCACTACATAGAATGCCAGCTTCATACACTCAGAATATAGTAAAATGGCCCACTGATATCCTGCTGCTGCTTGCGTGGTGTTGCAACATAGTTTAGAAACAGTGCACACACGTACTTGATTTTTGTAGCTGATCTTTTGCAAGGCTTGCAGCTTGTGGTCTAACATAGGAGCAGGTGTGATCTTTAACACCTCCTTCAAATCACATCAGAGCAAGGCCTGGGGTGGGAAAGAGATACAAAAATAAAGAGGCCGAGTCCAGGGTGAGATAATTGGTATCCATAGCAACGAGTCACCACTCCTTGATCCCGAATCACACTGCCTGGAGCATACAGCAGAGAAGCCTCTCTGACTGTATAATGTAGTGCAAGCTAAAGCGCCTTGAGCAATTCCCTCTGAGAGGAGCTTTATAATGTGTGACTTTACATTTTAGTACGGTAATGCGGGGACTGATACAAAAATGCGTTACCCTAACCCATGATGAGTGGCACTTGGCAGGTCTAATTATGATCAACATTTGAGTTAAGAGCAAACAACTGTGCAAATGGCCCAGATAACAACACTCACCAGCATGAGAGCAGCGTCCTGATTGGAGGGAGCGGCCTGTCACAGCGCTCCACAGAGCTATGGAGGTCTGCAGTTGCTCTCACCCAGCTGTCTTAAGACAGCTGGGTTAGAGGTTTGAAAGTGAATGGCTGATCGTCGCCAGTCGGCCGGACAAAACAGACATGCGCACTTTGAAAAGTGCACATATAGCTCATCCTCCTCCCAGTCCCTGCTGCTGTCATTCAGCAGTGGCCCCGGCCCCGTCCTGACACTAGTTCTGGATGGGAGGATGTCAGGATGAAAAATAAAATGGCAATGATTAAATACCATTTTATTTTTCGGCTCGGGGGCATTTAAGTGGGGCGACGCTCCTCCGCTCCAACACAGGAGCCAATCCTGGTCACTAATTATGTTACAAGGCAGGATGTATCTACTTATTTGTCTTTAAAGTTTCATGTACATTGAATAGTTACACAAGGCAATCAAAGCACTGAGCAGGAAATACAACAAATAATATACTATGCATCGAGAATAGTCAGCATAAAAACATTGTTCAAAGTTAATACCCAATTCAACACAGCACTTTTCCAGTACAAATTGTATACTATAATACATTTTTATAGAGAATACAGTCAGCAACTGCTTTCAGGGACATTGTCGGCCAGTCAGTGTGAGCTGAGGGCTGCTGTTTGGTGCGTGATCGCTATAGACGGTCTCCCTCTCTGTGTCGCCATCTCAGGCGGTATGGGTGTCATTTTGGATTTTAGTTATATTTCCCAATCCAAATTGGCACCTCCCTCCTCTGTCTCCATCTTGTTTTTCCAAAGACGCATGGGTACCAGTTTCTTTCAATGGTTACGTTTCCCTTCATGGTTTGTGGTCATATTTCCATACATAAGGGCAGCAGGCCGGCAGGAGAATGGATTGCATTGTTTTTAGTTGCTCCCCTGTATGCTCCTTTTGTTACCCAGGTTTTTTTACCGCCTTTTAACTAGTTCTTCCTTTTTGTCAACCAGGAGTCTCTACCTTTGGTCTCTATGATCCTCTTCTTAAGTCCATCATCTTGTGGTTTGTTACCTGGAGGCTTTTTTGTTGTCATTCGCTTTTTCCAAGGCACCTTCGACCTAATTTTCATCTCCAGTCGTCTAGGTGGCTGTGGAAAGGGATTGCCCATTCTTCGGAGTGAAGACCTCCCAAATTGAGATATGCCCATCACAACCATCCGTTGACAGACAAACAAAAAGGGGCAGATTTACAAGCCCCTTGCGCCACTTTTGCGTCACATTTCCCATGTTAAAAGTGACGCAAAAGTGGCGCAAGGGGCTTTTAAATCTGGCCCTGAGTGTTCAGCCTGACAATTGTTCTTAAATCTAAAATCTCGAATTTTTGGAGGGAAATTGGTTATGGTAGCCAATCACTGCTTCAAATCGATCAGATATACGTTGAACAATGTGAGCGCCAGGACCCATCCCTGGCACATACTGGACCTTACCGGGATATGACAGTTTGTGGCAAAAGCATTAGGCACTGACATTATGGCTCAGGTGTCCTTATGTAGATGGATAAATAGTGGTGGTTAGTCAAGCGCCAACATCTTGCGCCAGAGTCGGAAGTGAACAATAGGCGTGAGCAATGATATCAAACTCTTTTGAGAAGTCCATATTTACACAATGCAGCAGCACCACAGCATGGGTGAGCCATGCTTGTTGATACAATCAAATCATTTTGATATATTATAGATGTAGACCAAGGTTATTATTATACAGAATTCAAGACGTACCCTTCCAGGACAGATCCGGTGTGTGGGGTGAGGGTAATGAGCGTCCATGAGGCAGTGGCATAACACAAAATGATGGAGTCACCCCGCAGAATGTGATGAGGGGCCCGAGTGTCCTACATCTCACAGATATTCATTTACCTTGGGCTTAATGTGGCCCCTTGAAGGGCTGTGGCCCCTGGAAGGTTGCTGATCCCCCTGTGCCGCTGAGACTACAGGGGCCTACGTTACACCCCTGCCATGAGAGTGTACAGCGGAGAAGCAACAAGAAAGCTTAAGCCATGAGTGTAGGAAGAAAGGGAATTGAGGAGAAGGGGTAGTAGTCAGATGGAGTAAGCAGTAAGCATTCCTGGGCGTGGTGGGGCAGGCGGACAGAAGCAGTCCGAGGTACATGCAAATGAGGCAATGTGGTACCTCGCAGAACAGCCATCTGCATTGATGATAGGGGCATAAGAGTGGGGACAACCTGTTGTCAATTGCATGCTAACAGTTAAGCCAAAAGTGTTCCTGAGGACTGAGAGGGGATGCAACAGAAGCAGTCTGGAACAGTAGTGTTTAACCTATTGACTTCTGTGGACTCCCACTTAATCATTTTTTACATCCAGGAACACCCCCCACAAATCATTATTGGAATCCGGGGACCTCTACTGAGTCTTCACTGAAAGCCAGGACTCTGGCCTAAACAATGTTGATGCTTTGAACTGCAAAAAAACAATACTGAAACAAGCATTTATTGAACAAATGATTAAATAATGTATTGAATTCACAAACAAATACAGAAAAATCTAAATTTTAACTTTAATTGGAAGGTTGGAGATTTTCAAAATTAAATGAAGGCCAGCCATCGTCTATACCATCATCATCATTTGTCTTTATTTCGGTCACTCGGACCATAAAAGAGTAAAAAAAATACAATAAAATCATGACAGTATAAAATAGCATTATTTTCAGTTACGAATTTAACACAACACAATTGTACTGAAATCATCAAGTTAATTCGTTCGACTGGAATAGTTTAAGACAATGCATGCGAGTAAACCACATTGATGTTAAAAATTTGGCAACTGCGAATACAATTGGAGCCGACAGATCTGTTTTCAATATTCTGAAAGCTGGGAAATGCTGTCTAAAGCCCAGGTTTCTGAGGAGAGGGCGGAGCCAATAAATCCTTGCTCTATGGTACGCTGGACAGAAGAATATAACATGCAAATCTGTCTCACGTGTGTGGTTGCAAACAGGGCAAAGAGCTGTGTGATCCGAGTGTGCCCAGAGAGCCGTATACGCCCTGAGGGGGAGGGTACTATAGCGCCATTGCATGTAGAGCTTCCTTGTGAGTGGCGGGCCCATATCATTAAAGATCTGCTCTAGGTGGTACGAATCTTTAAAAGCCAAAAAATGGGCGATATGGGACCCCTACCGCACACTCATGGTGGCAACTCGTAAATTATGCTCATAATATGCCTTCGCGATAAGTTTGCGTGAGACCCTGGGGCATGCCGACTCTGGGTCACGCCACAGGTCTGGTCTGCCCAGTAACTCGGAGATATGCTTTATGTAACTTAGCCATGGAATTTGCGTGTTTTTGTAGAGGCGCAAAATCTCTGACAGCTCCGCTCTCTAATTGGAAAGTTCTGGCGAGGACCATATTTTGCACCAAAATGTAAGGGGTTTGAGGCACAGCTCCTCTGAGATTGGTCTTAGCCCCAGAACTAATCTAAGTGGCAAAAGAGGTGTGCTTCCAGGCAGGGCTGCCAACTGTCTCAGAAAATTATTCTCCGTTACCTGGAGCTTTTGCGTTGATGTATGGCCCCATATTTCTGCTCCATAAGTGACGGCCCCTCTGGCCTGAACTTTGTAAATCTGTATGCGTGGACCAAAGGGCCTGTAGGTCAGTCCTTTGGTCATCCTAGCAATTCCACCCACCATCTGGGACAATTTCATATTTGCCTTTGTTTTATGGGAATCACAAGTCATGGATTGATTGATAAGTATTCCCAAGTATTCAAAGGTGTAGACCTTCTCTAATCTACAGGCCCCTATGGAGGGGCTCGCGCGCGTTGTGGGGGGCGGATTGAAGACCATATACTTGGTTTTGGCAGCATTGATCTCCAAACCGCGGTCCGCACAAAAACTCGCGAACCCGTCCAGCACCCGTTGTAAGCCCATAGGAGATTTGGAGAGCAGCAGGGTATCATCCGCAAACATAATTGCAGGTACCCTGCTGCCATCCAGCTTGGGGGCGTCGATGTTACTCAGGGCGCTAAGATGTTTTATAACCCCGTTGACAAAGAGGCAGAAAAGGGTCGGGGCAAGGACGCAGCCCTGTCTGACCCCCCTGTCAACGGGGAAAGCATCCGAGAGACTACCTCCTCTGCCGTATCTTACCTTGGCGAAATTTCCCTGGTGCAATCTTCTCAGAATTGAGAGTGTATCTGCGGGAACCTCGAGTTCCGTTAACACCGCCCATAGTTTGTCCCTAGGCACCAAATCGAAGGCGGCACGCAGGTCCACAAAAACCGTATAAAGGGTGCCGCCCTCGATCAGCACCGTCTTCCAGTATAGAAGATTCAAACGGAAGATTTGGTCGGTGGTAGAAATGCCTCTTCGGAACCCCGCTTGGTATGGACTCATAATCGCGGTGTCCTCAATACAATCCTGGAGGCGATTTAGTATGAGTCTGCCAAAGATCTTCTGTGGCACATCTATAAGGCTAATAGGTCTGTAGTTGGCGGGGAGCAGAGGCAAACCCTTTTTAAAAATTGGGACGATCTCTGCACCCAGCCAAGTACCCGGCATAGCCATGCCTCCCAGGATGGCATTGAAGAGAATCGCGAGATAAGGCGACCAGACGTCAGGTTCCTGCTTGAATAAGTCGCCCGGCAACCCATCCAACCCAGGTGCCTTTCCTGATGCCAAGCCAATGACAGCTGCGCGCACCTCCTTGGTTGTGAACAGCTCGCCTATCCCAACAGGGCAGTGGGGTTGGCTCGGATTTACCCTGTCGTCCTCAGGCAATTTATAAAGGGACTGAAAGTGGTCCTGCCATGCCTTAGCAGAAATATTAGGTTCTATGGCGGATATCAATTCCTCCGAGCCTGTATTGACACAGCGCCAAAACTTGCGCGAGTCAGCACAGGCCAGGGAATTGGTAAGTTTGATCCATTTATCATGTTCCCACTCGCATTTTGCATTAGAGATCAAAAGCTTATGGGCTAGTCGCCTTGCCCTGATTTCCGCACTGCCCTTTCCTTCTTTAATTGAAATAATGAGATCGGTTTTTGCCTTGCGGCAAGCCCCGTTATACCAAAGGGGGCCAGCTGATTTTCCAGTAGGCCTAGTTGATTTTTTAGTTAGGGATTCAGAGAGTGATTTAGCAAGAGCAGCGTGTAACTGGGCCATTTGCAGATGTACGTCCTCGATGGTGCCTTTCGTCATAAGCGCCTCAACCTTTTCTAGTAGGGGGACTGCCTGCGCATATAGCTTAGATATCTTCACTGGGTGGGAAGCTATTAGCTCCCACTTCACTCTGCGCCTGTTATTCTCGAGGACCAGACTCTCCGGAATTGCCTCTCTATATTTCCCCTTGGACGAGGGCCCAGGATGATTGTATATTAATTCTAAGGCATTATGGTCGCTGTCTTCCCTGGTAGTGACCCAGAAATCTCTGATATGCGACCAAGAGGACAGGGGAACCAGGACATAATCGAGCCGTGACTCGCTGCCGACTCTGTTAAAAGTGCATCTTGCCGGAATATCGAATTTAAACCTACCATTGCAGGCCCGGAGGCCGTATTTTAAGGTTAGGGAGGTAATTTGTAGGGCCAAGGGGGACCATGTTCTTGGGGCCGGGGCCTGCGAGGGCGGTATATGCCACAGAAGGTCCCCCTCCAGAGCCAGGCCTTCAATAGTACCTAAGAGGGGCTCATAATGACAATTAAAATCTCCTCCTATGAAGTAGGGGGTGCCCTCCCTAATATCATTCAAGGCAAGGGCAAGCTCCGTAAAAGTAGGCGACTCCTGTTTGATATTGGTTGGCCTAGAATAGATATTTATCAGCAGGAGGCTTTGGGCATTTGGCCATTCCAGCAATACAGCGAGAATATCTGCCGCATTCGTTGGAAGGACAGCAGCCCTACAACCCAGGTCAGTGGCCACCCATATAGCAAGGCCGCCCGAAGGGCGCCCTCTACCTCCCCATATTGCGCATGTTGAGAATGTTGCAAAGCCACAGTGGGTGATATCTTCTCTTGCCCATGTCTCTTGAAAGTGACAAATATCTTTTTGCTCCACAAAGGAACTCCAGGCCGGGTTGTTCAATTTGTTAGCTAAGCCCGCCATGTTCCAGGATACAATCCTGAGGGGGAATGAGTTATTTAACGCGGGGGGTGGATCTGGGTGTGCGGCCTCGCCCGAATCCATCCCCCGGAGAAGACTTGACCTAGAATTATTTCCGTGGATAGTCCACTCGGTTGGCATACCAGGTGTAGAGCAAATGATCCCAGAGCCTCCCTCACCGTTAGCTTGGGTATGAACAGAATACTCCTCCTTAGGAAGTACTGATTGATTGTTGGGTATTTTGTTCTTATTGGGGGTCGTGGCATCACCACCCTCCAGGACAGACGGTCAATCCACCATGTCTAAATTACTAAATCTATTATAAATTGGAAAATGATCATATCTTGAACAGCCTGTATTCATGTAGTCCCTGCTAGCCCCTGGGCCCCTTCTACCTCTTCTCCTATCCACCAGGTCCCAGCCTTCCTCATCCTGTTCAATACTTGTAGGCGGATAAAAGAATGATAGAGGGAGGGGTTGGATAGAAGATCCTGATGTAATATGCGACCAGCTGCATATATATGATGCTGTGCGGGGGTCCCTGAAATTAATCAATACGCAGTCACCCAGAATAGTTTTTTGGGTGTTTCCAAGCCACGGAAGTCTCCTCACCATAAGGACCTCGCTATTAATACCTGAGGGGAGAGGCCTATTTTTAGAGAGCCAGTGGATGACCTTGTTTTTTAGAGCCTCGACTGATTCTCTATTAGATGATTTAAGTTCGGGGATACCAGCTAAAATGACTGTGTAGGGAGCTGCCTCCGGCGGTAAATTGACTATCCTATGTCTACTAGCTTGGCCCTGTATCCGTACTGCAGATGGTGTTATCGTATTATGCGGGCTAAGAGTTGGTATGCAAGGTGGAATCGGGGGCCTAGGTGATTGAGGAATGGATTGTCTGGGGAGGTGTGAATGTGCAAACTTTTGTAGGCAACTCCCTTCCCTAGCTAGGGGTGCTGTCGTAGGGGTCAGGTTTGCACTGGCTGTTTTAGAGGCGTCCACTAGTTGGTCAATTCCCCTTTGGAGATTCGTTAGGCGTAATTCCAGGTTTGCGAGGCGATCCACTAATGGAGTAAGCATTTCCTTCATAATAGATTTTATATCTGAAAGAGAAAAATCTCCCACACGTGGTGTAGCGATGAGGCCAGATAGTCTGTGACCCTGAATTGGAGGTGTATCTGACCCCATACAAACCACACCATGTTGGTTGGCTTCACCCCTCGGGTTGTGCTTTGGGGTCTTAGGCCTGCGCCCCCCTGCAGTTTGAGCCCTTCTTTTTTTTTTGGGAATTGCTCCCCCCCGGACTTCCTGCATTGGCAGCGTAGTTATGTTGGTTCTATCGGTGGAAGGAACATCATTAGAAATACCTGCTTTACAAATAGTTTGAGCAGGGGGAAGCCTAAGTATTGGAAAGGGTAATATGCTGAAATCAGCAGAGGCAGAGATGTCACAATCTACAATAGATGGAGACAAGATAATTGGCTCAAATGCCGCCGAAATACCCAGTTCCCCCGCCATCGGTAGTAGTAGTTTCTGGGGGTTTTGCTGGGGAGATAGCATGTGCAAGGGGACCCAATGACGATCTTCTGACCCAGTCGATTTCCTGGGAAATGCGCCTCTCTAGAGTTGTTATTTCATCGATCAACAAAGAGCCAGCTTTGGCAAAATACATGTCCAAAGTACCTGTGGGCTTTCCTGCAGCCTGTGCAGTTTTACTCCGGGTTTCTCTTACAGACATGTTCCGTGCTTCACTCCTCAGACCAATACCTTGTAGTGTCTGTCCAGCATAGGGGATTGGCCCTGTCCCTGCCTCTCCCGTACTCGAACGGCCTCAAACGGCCCGCCCTTTGCCCGGGCTTAGCCCCGGGCGCTCCCACGCGCTCCCGCGCGGCGGAATCGAGGCTTCTTATGTCAGAGAAGTACGTAAGCAGGGGGGCGTGTCGTCCAGGGAGAGCAGCCCAGGTGTAGTCTATTGGGCTCGCAGGGACTCCTGGACAATGGAGTCCCCTGCTGCTCGCAGCCCTGTCCAATGACGCTCACCCCGGTTGAGACAACCCCGTTCCTAGCCGCCCTTACGGTGTTCAGAGGGCGCTGCGGGACCCGCGCAGCGGGTCCGGCGAGAAGCTTGAAGAGGAAAGGCAGCAAAAGTCACAGAATGATCCCGCGTCGATCAGAAGGCAAAAGTGAATCCTCAGTTTGAATCACTTGCACTGCTCCTACAAGTCAATCTAGGAATACCGTCCTAATTTTTAGCCTCCCATTTCAAATTCCTTCACATTTACTAAACATTAAAAAAAATCATTTTTGTTTCTTCTTTTTTATATACACTTTATCATTCTGTTAATATTTTTAATGATCTAGGCAGCAGTGGACCGCCTGAGTTGCTTACATCTTCCTCTGCCTCCCTGTGTTTTTTATTTCCCTGTACAGACTTCACAGACCGGCACGAGGATGTGCCCCCACTCTTTCTACCACTTGCTCCAAAGTTTTTCCCTGCTACTTTGTTTTCTTCTCATTTTTAATTTTTTCTTCTTGTGAGCTCGGTACAGGATTGTGCCCGTGTTTCACCCTCTTTGTTGCTTTCACTTTGTTTAATTCCTTTTGCATCTGCTCTAAATAAATGTTCCTCTGTCCGGCTGGACATTGGAAGACTATCCATAGTTCTTATTGAAGTCTATGTTGAAATGTTTTCATTATCTATCTTTAAGCTAAGGACCTTTGTTCTTTAAAATAAGTAATTACCCGAGGTCCAAAGCTACCTGATCGGGTCCCCTTGTTAGTTATACTGTGTCCCACTCCTCTATAGGTGAGCGCAAACTAGACGTGCCACTCGACAGTGAGGAGGCGTGTAGGTCAACACAGGGAAATTTGTGATATATGAATAAGGCTTCCAGTTTTCCCTTTCTACTGATGTTTACAGATAAATACAGACAGAAAATCTATTCCTGTCAGTATTTATTTTTAAAAGTGGAAAAATACAGAAAATTGTGCTTCTTATAAGTGACTCTCCTTTTATTTTAATTCCTATTTTTATTAGGATACATGTGTTGTAATATCACAGATATAAGTCACAGTAAATATTCATCATAAATTACACATAGAAGTCTTCAATACAAATATAATTTCATATTATATATATACAATAAATACACAGGGTGGAACATCTTACAGGGAGAGAATATCATCAAAGCAGAGAATATTATAAATACTATAAATTTAGTTGACTTAAAACCAGATAAAAAGAGGGAGATTAGCTCATAGTACCTAGAGTATGATAAGGGGGAAGAGCTTAACTTATTTAATCAGTCCCCCTTCAAATTACTCCTACATCTTCTGATTGGAAATATTGTCCCCAGGGATGTATGACGTTACAACGCATGCTGTTACAACGCATGCTGTTACAACGAAAGTTTTACAACGCGAGTGCATTGACAACGCAGGACATTACAACGCAAGTCTTTACATCGACTTGCACTAGATGGCGTGCTAACATTAAAAAAGTGTAATTTACTATTCCAACTCCAGTCCACGTAACAGTAGGGAAGGTGTTGGGATAGTAAACTACACTATTTTTAATGTTAGCACGCCATCTAGTGCAAGTCGATGTAAAGACTTGCGTTGTAATGTCCTGCGTTGTCAATGCACTCGCGTTGTAACAGTTTCGTTGTAACGGTAGTGCGTTGTAAAAGTTGCGTTGTAAAGGTTGTTCCCCGTCCCCAGAGTTGCTCTAATTTCCTGACTCCCCCGGTTCGTATTGCATATAACTGTTCACTAGTTCTAACTCATTTCATTTTTTGTAGCCAATCCATCATTGAGGGGATTATCTGTGTTCGCCAATTTCAGGGTAAGAGGGATCGAGCTATGGCTGTTGCAATATATACTAATTTTACCCACTAGTTGGACAAGCATAATAACGGGTGATACCCTAAGACTTTGAGCCAAGTAGTTGGAACCAGATTGACCCTCCAAACACCTTCAAGATACTGAAATGTTTCAGTCCAGAATCCCTGTATGGATAAGCAGTGGCTGATAACATGCGTCCAATTCGCCGGGGAATGCCCTATACACCGGGGACAATTACCTGGGAAGGGAGGATTAATATATGTTAACATAAGTGACTCTCTTTTTTGTCTTTCATAAGTTCCATACAAACTGCTAAGCAGATAGACACCATGTGGATTTAAAAGCAGAATCAGATTCCCTTAAATACAGAAATTGGTCAACATATATTTGTATGTAATGCTGTATTTAAATGTGGGTGGTGGGTGTAGTGTTTTGTTATATGTTACGTTAGCAAATTTGTATAGCGCACAGCTGCCTCAGCAAAGGGGCATCCCAGCGCTATTGCTGCAGACTGCTAAGAAGACCATGGAATGAGCACCTAAGTCCACTCAGGCGGGGAAAAGATAGGTTTTAATGACTTTGCGGAATTGGGCATGATTGCTGATGCTCCTAATGCTCACAGGGAGAGAGTTCCAAAGTTTAGCGGCAAGAATGCAAAAGGAGCGTTCTCCTGCTCGGATCTTTCTCACCCTTGGGGAAACAGCCAAGTGTTTAGCCCTTGAGCATAGACAACGAGTGGGTACGTAGGGTGAAAGGGGATTCGCCAGAATATCTGGAGCCTGCAGATTCAGAATTCTGTGAGTGATGCACAGGGTTTTAAACTCAATGCGTTTTGCCACTGGCAGCCAATGCAATCTATGAATGGCGCTAGTTGTAGGACATATTCTCGGCAAACCAAGTAACGTTCGGGTGGCTGCATTTTGCACCCTTTGAAGGCGGAGAGTCTCGGCTTTGTTCATGTGAATTGGCATAATCCAGCCTAGAGAGAATACTGGCCTGGACGATGGCCCGCCGCGTGGTGGGATCAAAAAAACATAGCAGTGGCTTAAGCCCACGTAAAAGTCCAAAGCAAGTCCCGGCTACCACTTTGGGCCTGAAAGGTAAAGGCGGAGTCCACCCAGACTCCCAGATTTTTACTGCCTGCTTAGGGACAGGTGGACGGCCCAACGTAGATGGCCACCATTGCTCACTCCACAGTGCAGCATCTTTCCCTACCAGCAGGATCTCTGATTTGTCGCATTCAGTTGGAGGTAATTGGTTGTCATCCAGTCTGCTATGGCTGGTAAGTCCTCCCTAAATTTAAGCGCGTCCTGCGAGAGATTATTAGATTGTGCCGTGACTAACTGCGTGTCATCAACATATGACACCACAGTTAGTCCTCTGCTCCTTGCCACTGCAGCCAAAGGTTGGATGTAAATTGTGAATAGGGTAGGGCTGAGAGTCGAACCCTGGGGAACCCCTTGCTGGATGGCATTTACTTTGGAGCTGAAAGGGAGTTCTCTCAGAGAGGAAAGAAGCAAACCAGCCCAAAGCCAGGCCTCCGATACCCACCTCCCTCAGGCGCTGCAACAGGATCTTGCCTGCTTAAAATTTGTTAAAATGCGACATGCATTCAAGTATGAGTGCATGTTTATCAGTTAAATAAATGTGGAAATGTACCATTTTGAGACTGTTTATTCTCAAAACACAAAATAAATATGGATAAACACCAATAAAATGGCTAACATATAAATATGGATAAATACAAATGGAAAAGTTAAAGAATGAAATACCATAAAACCAGGAGCGCTATATATGAATAATGTGTAAATACTATGGCAGCAGATAAGTGTACCTAGTGTAATGTTGTAGGACGTGCCGGGCACTAGGACCGGCACAGTAAGTGTAAAGGTGGGAGGAGAGCAGGGAGGCGGAACAGGAGGAGTCAGTAGAGCAGTAAGGAGCAGGATAGAGTAGAAGGCAAACACATACATAATAAAGCTCCCCTTAGACCATTCCACGTGTAAGTGTTGTCTGTTCCAGTGTCACGACTCTACAGCGGGCGACGATGGTGGTCGTGGACCCTGGTTGCAGTTGCCTGTTGCCTGTTGCAGGAGTGTCCCGTTGAGTGCTCCGCTGCCTCGGAGCTGTTGTGCTGTACTGCGACCTGGGAGCTCACTCTGATCGCATGTTCCTCCTGCTGTGTCTGCCGTCCTTGTGGTGCCGTCCTGGCGAGTGCTCCGCTGCATCAGCGCTGCTGTGCCGCGACCCGGGAGCTCACCCCGGTTGTGTGTGTCTCCTGCTGTGCCTGCCGTGCATCCATGTAGACGCGACCCGGGAGCACACCCGGTCGCGCAGGATCAGGGCTGTGAAGTGCCCGCCTGGCTGTTTGGTGTCTGTGAGCATCCACGGGAGGCGTGTGGATCCGTGTTCTGGACCCGGTGGCTGCTTTTCGCCCTCCAAGTAGGTCCTCAGTGCCTGCCTTGCTCCCGCGCTGTCGGCAATACCCGATCCTGGCCTGTACTCTCGCGAGGAGCGAGATTTCCCCAGTGGCCATTTTGAGGTCAGGCGCCTCATCCAATCCCTCGCGAGGATTGTACAGCGGCCATTTTGAAGTCAGGCAAGCGCCGAGAAACACAATGAACTGCCAAAAAAAAGGAGTCTAATGCATGCCATTTACTGGAAAATAAAGTCAAAAAACAAATGGTGGAGTGGACCACACATTTAACTGCTGCAAGTATATGAAGACTATTGATGCTAGTAGTGTTTGCATATACTAGCTATTGTGACTGTTGCACTCCTGGGTCCCTCGCAGCTGATCCTGAACTCTACTCTAAGTGCTGACATCGTCAACATTACTGCATCTGCGCCAGGTGTCAGGCGCTGTGAGGCTTTCTGTGTTCAGACATCTCTCTGCTAATCATTGGCATAATTGTACACTGCATATCTATACACCATGTCTGGGTCCCCAACGTCGAGACTGCGTCATACCTCCGATGGTGCCAGCACCAGGCAGGAGTCCCCTACATCAACGTCCCAGGCAGAAGGCCACAGACTTGCCATGCTCGGAGTTCCTTTTCTACGCCAGCCGGAACCCCTAGTTCTCATATCCGGGGGATGAATGGGCTTTTGCTGGCAGGAATGGATAGAAGATTTTCAGGACTTTATGAAAGGTTCACATGTAATCAATGAGGACCAGCGCCTGATTGCACTACGCAATCTAATTGGGAAAGATGTTGGTCAGATTATAAAGGAACTTCCGGCTGATGCTGTGTCATCCTACAACAGGTTTTCCCCTGCAAAGCAACGATCATCGAGATCAAAAGTTCAGTCACACCGTACAAGTCGTCGTCGTCGCAGTCCCAGTCGGACTGACAAAAGACAGGAGTGCCAACTTAAATGCTATTGTTGTGGATATGATTTCCCTCACACTGAGACTTGCCCTGCATTAGGCCAAAGATGTAGGAAGAGTGGCAGGGACAATCACTTTGAGAATGTCTGCAGAGCACCTCGCAAAGACACTTACAGAGACACTCACAGACAATCAAGACAATTCAACACTCACCATCATGCCAAGGCAGTGTAGGACCGCAGAGATCGCTCCACTGGTTCTTCAAGGTCCAGCCTTCATTCTCATGGCACCTACAATTCGAGACGATCACAATCTCGAGAGCCGAGGTTGCTCTCACCAGTATCGCAAGACAGTGATGAAAATGTCTGCATGGTCGCGGATCCTGACAGGCTGAAGAAATACCTGCGACTCCATCTTCAAATGGACACACACATGACCATATTTGTACTGGACAGTGGGGCATCCCTCAACTACATTTCAGTTGCAGAATACAAACAAATGGATCCACAACCGCACCTGCACAAAGCTGCTGTGTGAGTTTAGACATGGATGTCAAAGGAACCTCTCAATTGTCTAGGACAATTTCAGACTAATCTCACATACAAAGACTCGCATTCATGTCATTGACGGTCCTGAAGCAGATTGTCTTCTTAGCTTGCCCACGGCAGAGCAACTTCAATTAGTAAGAAATATTGTACCAAGTTGATGACAAACCTGACATAGTTCACAAGTTTCCAAATCTATTCACCGGGCTCGGGAAAATGGCTCATTGTCAAGTTCGATTACACATAAATGAACGTGTGACACCCATAGCACAACACCACTGAAAAATTCAATTTCATCTTCAACAGTCCGTAGAGGAGGAACTGCAGGATCTTCTCCGGGCTGACATCAATGAGAGAACATCAGGACCCACTCCTTGGGTCTCTCCAGTGGTTGTAGTACCGAAAAAGAGCTCACCTGACATAGTGCGTCTCTGTGTTGATATGAGAGCACCCAATACCGCCATCGAAAGAGAGAGATACCCGGGACCTCATATCAGTGACATGATTGCGTCACTCAATGGGGCGCAAATATTCTCCAAACTAGACCTCAACAAGGGTTATCACCAGCTTGAACTCCACGAAAAATCGAGATACATCACCACATTCTCGACTTACCAAGGCCTGTTCAGATACAAAAGGCTCAGTTTTGGGGTCTCGTCTGCAGCTGAGATCTTTCAAGAGGCAATCAGAAGAGTAATTCATCACATTCCCAACACTCTAAACTACAGTGATGACATTCTTGTGTAAGGAGCGACGATACAAGAACACGGCAAGGTGCTGGACCGGGTTTGTCATGCTCTTTTGGATGCCAACCTAACATTAAACAAAGACAAATGCGAATTTCACAAATCCACATTAAAGTTCTTTGGACACATTTTCTCAGGCGCAGGCATGAGACCTGATACTGAAAAGATTGCAGCGTTGAACGATACCCCTAGGCCTCGAGACGCTGGGGATGTGCGTTCGTTTCTAGGCATGGCAAGCTACTGTGCACGTTATATCAAGGATTACGCCACTATCAGTTATCCTCTGAGAAAGTTGACCAAACAAGGCCACCCATTCCAATGGACGAAGAGATGTGATCAAGCTTTCCACTCGATTAAAGCTTCTGTTGAGTCTGCCAACAACCTTGCTTATTTCAACCCTCGGCGGAAAACTGAAATCACTGTGGATGCGAGTCCCGTGGGACTTGGAGCTATATTAGCTCAGTATGACAGAGAGGGTGATCAACGATACATCGTAGCCTATGCCAGCCGGAGCCTAACAGGCACAGAGAGAGCGTACTCTCAGCCCGAAAAGGAAAGCCTGGCGGTAGTCTGGGCCTGCGAACACTTTCACATTTTCATCTATGAAAAACACTTACGCTTATCACGGACCATCAGGCCCTGTTAACTATTTTTGTAAATCTCCGAGCCAAAATGCCACCCAGAATAGAGCGTTGGGGTATCCGTCTTCAAGAGTATACTTATACTATCATCCACAAACCTGGAAAAGCTGCAAATCCAGCTGACTATATGTCGAGACATCCTAAGTCAACTTCCAAATCAAATCCGTCATTAGCGGAGGAATAAATCCATTTTGTAGTGGCTCAAGCCAAGCCACCAGCAGTCCCTTTGGAAGCCATCCTTGAAGCCACCAATGAGGACGTCACTTTACAAAATGTAAAACACCGTATTCAGACAAACTGCTGGAGACATCTGGAAGAGTCCGTACAGAGCAAACAAACTGACAGTCATGAACTGTCCTCTTTTAGACATGTGAAGGACGAATTGTCCATCACCTCAGATGGCCTTTTGCTAAGAGACAAACGAATCATCATTCCGAAACAGTTGCGCCAAGGAGTTATCAACCTAGCGCATGAAGGGCACAGGGGCATTGTAGCCACAAAGAGAGAGCTGCGTGAGCGGGTCTGGTTCCCTAGGCTTGATAAGATGGTTGAACTCACACTGAAAGATTGCCCGCAGTGTCAGCTAGTAAGTCGAGGGGAGCCACCTGCAACCCTACAAATGTCAGAATTGCCAGACAGCGTCTGGCAACATGTTGCAGTAGACGTCTTTGGCCCGTTGCAATCTGGCAAGTACATCCTGGTCGTAATGGATGAGTACTCACATTTCCCGATTGCGCACCTCATATCGTCAACCAAAGCTGCCACCACTATACCTGTGTTGGATGAAGTTAGTGAAAACAGATAATGGTCCACCATTCAATGGGCAAGACTTTGCTGCATTTTCCAATCACCTAAATTTCAGACACCAAAAGATCACCCCCTGTGGCCACAGGCCAATGGGATGGTATAAATATTTATGGCCACTTTGAAAAAAACCATCCAGCAAGCAGAACTTTCAAAGTGTGATGTTCAAGTGGCTTTAAATGAGGTGTTACGAGCATATCAAACCACACCACGTACTACCACAGATGTCCCGCAACCTTAATGTTGGGTCGCACAGTGCGCACAAGAATACCGGCCTGGGAAAACATAGCTAGTGGTATTCATCAAGACTCTGAGCACAAAGAATTAGCAGCAAGAGACAGACTAAAAAAGGAGTAGATGAAAGAATATGCAGACAGTCAGAGGAAAGCTGCACAGTCATCCATTCAGGAAGGCAATTGGGTGCTGGTACGGCAAGAACAACAAAGAAAAACAGACTGTCGATATCATGCTCGCCCACTGTTGGTGACAAAACAAAAAAGGACTATGGTCACAGCTACATCAGAGAACAAGAGGATCACAAGAAATGTAGCGCACTTCCAGAAATGCACGCCTCCTGTTAGAGTAGCGTTGGCTGTGCCTGACAGTACATCAGAAGGGGACGCGCCTGAGATAGGAAGTGAGCATCGGCCCTCCACCTCTCCTGGTTAAGGGGAGCAGGAGACTCAGGAGGTGGCTCATCGGCCGCAGCGACTCCATCGAAGACCCGTTCGCCTCATTGAAGAACTTTAACTATGTTGTTTTCTTCTGTTGTCTCTCCAGATATGAACAGACACATTTGAAGTGTTTCAAGTTGTTTAAGAAGGGGGAGATGTAATGTTGTAGGACGTGCAGGGCACTAGGACCAGCACAGTAAGTGTAAAGGTGGGAGGAGAGCAGGGAGGCGGAACAGGAGGAGCCTGTAGAGCAGTAAGGAGCAGGATAGAGTAGAAGGCAGACGCATACATAATAAAGCTCCCCTCAGATCATACCTTGTGTAAGTGTCATCTTTTCCAGTGTCACGACACTACACCTATGGCCAGAATAATAAAACTTAACTTCATCACGACCCCAACAAATCCCCTTTTGCACCATTTTTGCTGAAAGGAGCAAGAAGATGCACAGTATTTTCGCAGCTTTCGTGTTAAGAAATTGAGCAGACCAATTTTCACTCATACCTAGTTTCATCTCTCACATTTTGGAAGTGTAATGTGTTTGTCCCTTTCTCTTTCATGTTAACACAGGGAAGGTACAGCACATGAATTCGGCTTCTTATTCTCCGCTGATGCAAACATCACTATGTTATGTGTACTCTTTGCACCATTCCTTAGGTCACACATAGAAATTGGTGCAACGGAGCATTTACTTCAATTTTGCACCGGTGCAGAGTGCATGTAATAAGGCCATTGGTGCTCTAAAAGAACCTGCTGTTTCTGTCTTTAGCTGTGAAGCTAACACAACCAAAATTCACATCACCATGCATGTTTAAAGGTAATCTTGGATGATTAAATATTTCTGCTTCTTAAGAACAACCCTATTAATTCCATACAGATCAGCCACAGAGGCAGTAACACAAGGTGCCTTCCTCTTGTAATAGCGTTTATCAACATGTAGTTGGAGCTTGAAAATATATTATTCATCTTAGGGCACTGTGTCTGCCGCTCAAGGAATGGTGTTTCAATTCACTTGGAAGACAACAAGGATCAGATTAAAAAATGTTTTGTACTGGGTTTGCACCACAACAATAATGCAAACCTGTGCATTTTTACTTTCAAGTGCAATACAAGTTGCTGGAAATTAACGTCAAACAACGCTTTTTACTTCTTTACATTATTCTCCGTCAATGGGGGCATTCCATTGAGTGGTACAAGGGCGTTTCCGTGCAACCACCCATGGTTTTTGACACAAAACCCTATCTATTAACAATAGTAGACAGTTTTGCGCCTAAAAATAACACTACTTAAAAGCAGGCGTTAAATTGAAGAAATGCTTTTATTTCTCCTAACTGTTTCCACTTTGCAAGTGTGCTGCACTGTGTAGCAGACTTCCGAAATGGGAAAGGCTTTTTAGGCATAGTATTTTGTACTGGAAGACACCCTTGCACTGTAGTTGAAAGTTGTGTGCGAGGATCTAGGCAGCCTGATTGTGCGCCCGAGGATGCCATATCTCCGTAACTATGGCGCTGTCCTACGCTCTCCTTCTCATGCAACATTGCAGCAACTTTTGGTGTTGCGCTGCATTGTGTGAGGGGTTTCGGAAGGGGTTTGGAGCGGTGCACCACCAATTTACTTATCAATACATCACACCAAGTGGTCAGTTGTTTGTACTCAAAAGATCTTTATTTTAAATTAATTGTCCAACCAAAGTCTCAGCCAACGCGTTTCGTTCAGATTGAACTTCGTCAGGGCATAAGTGAGAATGCGAATATAATCCAAAGGTATGACCACCGTCTATGAAGACAAATATCCGTCTCGAGAGGAGCAGTAATAAAAGCGTCGTACTTTTCAGGTAAACAGTCCTAATTGTGCTTCCAGTGCCACCTTGATAAGGGCACTGTACACGTTTCTGTAACTCGATAGATGTCCGTGCTCTCCCCTCAGAGTGTCCCCGGGACACTCTGAGGGGAGGCACAATTAGGACTGTTTACCTGAAAAGTACGACGCTTTTATTACTGCTCCTCTCGAGACGGATATTTGTCTTCATAGACGGTGGTCATACCTTGGATTATATTCGCATTCTCACTTATGCCCTGACGAAGTTCAATCTGAACGAAACGCGTTGGCTGAGACTTTGGTTGGACAATTAATTTAAAATAAAGATCTTTTGAGTACAAACAACTGACCACTTGGTGTGATGTATTGATAAGTAAATTGGTGGTGCACCGCTCCAAACCCCTTCCGAAACTTCATTGATCTGCTTGGCAGTTTGCATCTACTAGCGGCGGATGCAGGGGCGTTCGTATGCACACCATCATTAACTATACCGTTTGATCACATACTATGGGAACAAAGTAAGGAGGTGCAGCCGTTGGAGTCCGCCGTTAACCCTCTTTTTTCTAAAAATTGTGTGAGGGGTTTGTTAATCTAGGCCACAGGGTCAGAATTCTGAGTTGGGTGTATTACTGGATTCATTAAATACCTCACGCTTCATTACATTTCGGTAGGTCAAACCTCTCCGAATTTAACAGGGGAAGCATTACAGTATTTAATGCTTAACGTACCAAAAAATCCTCATGTTTGTCCCCCAAAACTCAGAATAGGTGCCATTTATCGCACCCGATATATTGGGAAGTTGAACCCTAAGTTGTTGGGTTTTATCTGGTTCAATATATAGCACCTACCTCTCCAACGCACTCAGAATCAGGGCCTTTGTTGTTCCCCACGTTCGATTGGTGTTCTTTAAATTTAAAGGCTGCCAGCCATTTCGCAGAGTCGTAGAAACGACTAATAAAAACAGCACTGATGTCTCCATAAAGAGCAACGTCTGCCCTCGACAGGGGTTATTCCTCCAAGAGCAGCCATGCTGGCTAGCACGTCCCTTTGGTTGTCTGACAGAATATCGATAACAAAAATATTGTGTGGCCAAAATTACAGTGGCAAAAGTATTGAGGACAAGAATGTTGAGAAGGTAAGTGACAGTAGGTAAGTGTAGCTTTACTGTTCTGAACTCTATATTGTCACACCTTGAACATATAAATAGTGTCCAGGTAGATTATTGCGAAGTTAAGCATAGTAAAAATGTGCTTATCCATAGAAACTTATCTTCACAATATTCTTACCATGATATTTTTCACACAAGATGTTTTATCCTACCTCTTTCCGTATATCGTTCCTTTACCTCTAATTATATTTTCTAATTTCACCTTTGTTATTTCCAGCCCCAGGTTAACTTTTCTCACATGATAGAAAAATACATTCTATGAGATTCTACAAATAAACTCATTTGCACCAAAATAGAGAGTTCCAAGTTACACTTCTGCATTTGTTCAGCTGCAGTTTACAGCTTAGTAAACCATCTCCCTGCTAGCCTGGCCCTTTCAGGATAGTTCACAGCTCAGTAAGCCGTCTCTCTGCCAGCCTGGCCCTTTCAGGACAGTTGACAGCTCAGGAAGCCATCTCCCTGCCAGCCTGGCCCTTTCAGGACAGTTGACAGCTCAGGAAGCCATCTCCCTGCCAGCCTGGCCCTTTCAGGATAGTTCACAGCTCAGTAAACCATCTCCCTGCCAGCCTGGCCCTTTCAGGATAGTTCACAGCTCAGGAAGCCATCTCCCTGCCAGCCTGGCTCTTTCAGGATAGTTCACTGCTTAGTAAACCATCTCCCTGCTAGCCTGGCCCTTTCAGGATAGTTCACAGCTCAGGAAGCCGTCTCTCTGCCATCCTGGCTCTTTCAGGATAGTGCACAGCTCAGGAAGCCATCTCCCTGCCAGCCTGGCCCTTTCAGGATAGTTCACAGCTCAGTAAACCATCTCCCTGCCAGCCTGGCCCTTTCAGGATAGTTCACAGCTCAGGAAGCCATCTCCCTGCCAGCCTGGCTCTTTCAGGATAGTTCACTGCTTAGTAAACCATCTCCCTGCTAGCCTGGCCCTTTCAGGATAGTTCACAGCTCAGGAAGCCGTCTCTCTGGCAGCCTGGCTCTTTCAGGATAGTACACAGCTCAGGAAGCCATCTCCCTGCCAGCCTGGCCCTTTCAGGATAGTTCACTGCTTAGTAAACCATCTCCCTGCTAGCCTGGCCCTTTCAGGATAGTTCACAGCTCAGGAAGCCGTCTCTCTGCCAGCCTGGCCCTTTCAGGACAGTTGACAGCTCAGGAAGCCATCTCCCTGCCAGCCTGGCCCTTTCAGGATAGTTCACAGCTCAGTAAACCATCTCCCTGCCAGCCTGGCCCTTTCAGGATAGTTCACAGCTCAGGAAGCCATCTCCCTGCCAGCCTGGCTCTTTCAGGATAGTTCACTGCTTAGTAAACCATCTCCCTGCTAGCCTGGCCCTTTCAGGATAGTTCACAGCTCAGGAAGCCGTCTCTCTGCCAGCCTGGCTCTTTCAGGATAGTTCACAGCTCAGGAAGCCATCTCCCTGCCAGCCTGGCCCTTTCAGGATAGTTCACAGCTCAGTAAACCATCTCCCTGCCAGCCTGGCCCTTTCAGGATAGTTCACAGCTCAGGAAGCCATCTCCCTGCCAGCCTGGCTCTTTCAGGATAGTTCACTGCTTAGTAAACCATCTCCCTGCTAGCCTGGCCCTTTCAGGATAGTTCACAGCTCAGGAAGCCGTCTCTCTGCCAGCCTGGCTCTTTCAGGATAGTTCACAGCTCAGGAAGCCATCTCCCTGCCAGCCTGGCCCTTTCAGGATAGTTCACTGCTTAGTAAACCATCTCCCTGCTAGCCTGGCCCTTTCAGGATAGTTCACAGCTCAGGAAGCCGTCTCTCTGCCAGCCTGGCCCTTTCAGGACAGTTGACAGCTCAGGAAGCCATCTCCCTGCCAGCCTGGCCCTTTCAGGATAGTTCACAGCTCAGGAAGCCATCTCCCTGCCAGCCTGGCTCTTTCAGGATAGTTCACTGCTTAGTAAACCATCTCCCTGCTAGCCTGGCCCTTTCAGGATAGTTCACAGCTCAGGAAGCCCTCTCCCTGCCAGCCTGGCCCTTTCAGGACAGTTGACAGCTCAGGAAGCCATCTCCCTGCCAGCCTGGCCCTTTCAGGATAGTTCACAGCTCAGGAAGCCATCTCCCTGCCAGCCTGGCTCTTTCAGGATAGTTCACTGCTTAGTAAACCATCTCCCTGCTAGCCTGGCTCTTTCAGGATAGTTCACAGCTCAGTAAGCCGTCTCTCTGCCAGCCTGGCCCTTTCAGGATAGTTCACAGCTCAGGAAGCCATCTCCCTGCCAGCCTGGCCCTTTCAGGACAGTTGACAGCTCAGTAAACCATCTCCCTGCCAGCCTGGCCCTTTCAGGATAGTTCACAGCTCAGGAAGCCATCTCCCTGCCAGCCTGGCTCTTTCAGGATAGTTCACTGCTTAGTAAACCATCTCCCTGCTAGCCTGGCCCTTTCAGGATAGTTCACAGCTCAGTAAGCCGTCTCTCTGCCAGCCTGGCTCTTTCAGGATAGTTCACAGCTCAGGAAGCCATCTCCCTGCCAGCCTGGCCCTTTCAGGATAGTTCACAGCTCAGTAAACCATCTCCCTGCCAGCCTGGCCCTTTCAGGATAGTTCACAGCTCAGGAAGCCATCTCCCTGCCAGCCTGGCTCTTTCAGGATAGTTCACTGCTTAGTAAACCATCTCCCTGCTAGCCTGGCCCTTTCAGGATAGTTCACAGCTCAGTAAGCCGTCTCTCTGCCAGCCTGGCTCTTTCAGGATAGTTCACAGCTCAGGAAGCCATCTCCCTGCCAGCCTGGCCCTTTCAGGATAGTTCACAGCTCAGTAAACCATCTCCCTGCCAGCCTGGCCCTTTCAGGACAGTTGACAGCTCAGTAAACCATCTCCCTGCCAGCCTGGCCCTTTCAGGATAGTTCACAGCTCAGGAAGCCATCTCCCTGCCAGCCTGGCTCTTTCAGGATAGTTCACTGCTTAGTAAACCATCTCCCTGCTAGCCTGGCCCTTTCAGGATAGTTCACAGCTCAGTAAGCCGTCTCTCTGCCAGCCTGGCTCTTTCAGGATAGTTCACAGCTCAGGAAGCCATCTCCCTGCCAGCCTGGCCCTTTCAGGATAGTTCACAGCTCAGTAAACCATCTCCCTGCCAGCCTGGCCCTTTCAGGACAGTTGACAGCTCAGGAAGCCATCTCCCTGCCAGCCTGGCCCTTTCAGGATAGTTCACAGCTCAGGAAGCCATCTCCCTGCCAGCCTGGCTCTTTCAGGATAGTTCACTGCTTAGTAAACCATCTCCCTGCTAGCCTGGCTCTTTCAGGATAGTTCACAGCTCAGTAAGCCGTCTCTCTGCCAGCCTGGCCCTTTCAGGATAGTTCACAGCTCAGGAAGCCATCTCCCTGCCAGCCTGGCCCTTTCAGGACAGTTGACAGCTCAGTAAACCATCTCCCTGCCAGCCTGGCCCTTTCAGGATAGTTCACAGCTCAGGAAGCCATCTCCCTGCCAGCCTGGCTCTTTCAGGATAGTTCACTGCTTAGTAAACCATCTCCCTGCTAGCCTGGCCCTTTCAGGATAGTTCACAGCTCAGTAAGCCGTCTCTCTGCCAGCCTGGCTCTTTCAGGATAGTTCACAGCTCAGGAAGCCATCTCCCTGCCAGCCTGGCCCTTTCAGGATAGTTCACAGCTCAGTAAACCATCTCCCTGCCAGCCTGGCCCTTTCAGGATAGTTCACAGCTCAGGAAGCCATCTCCCTGCCAGCCTGGCTCTTTCAGGATAGTTCACTGCTTAGTAAACCATCTCCCTGCCAGCCTGGCTCTTTCAGGATAGTTCACAGCTCAGGAAGCCATCTCCCTGCCAGCCTGGCCCTTTCAGGACAGTTGACAGCTCAGGAAGCCATCTCCCTGCCAGCCTGGCCCTTTCAGGATAGTTCACAGCTCAGTAAACCATCTCCCTGCCAGCCTGGCCCTTTCAGGATAGTTCACTGCTTAGTAAACCATCTCCCTGCCAGCCTGGCCCTTTCAGGATAGCTCACAGCTCAGGAAGCCATCTCCCTGCGAGCCTGGCTCTTTCAGGATTTTCAGTGTGGTGGTGTGTGTCTCATGCCTGTGCCACTTTGCTTGAGGGACTGTAGGTGTGTGTGGCTTTCGGTTGTGCCTCAAGCTCCTAAAAGCCACAGAGGAAGGGGGGTCTCTGATCAGGTTGTGCGCCCTCTGCAGGTCCTTTCGCACTCACTAGCACCACTATCGCGATTAACTCCTGCCCGGCTCCCTCCCACCTTAGCCCCTTGTGAGTTTAGACATTCACCAGTGACACTCACTACAACAAGTGGTGTCTCCACCTGGTCAATGCTACAAATCTCTCTCCTAGGTATGAGTGAAAATTGGTCTGCTCAATTTCTTAACACGAAAGCTGCGAAAATACTGTGCATCTTCTTGCTCCTTTCAGCAAAGTATATGTTCCCAGGTCAACCCATATTCTAGTAAGGCCAGGAATAGTCAGGGAAACGTAACATCAATGTTAGTGGGTGTAGTAGATTGATTTACCAGACGAGAAAGAAATTTGTAAATTAAATGGATCCGATAGTGCTTGGGTCAGACATTAGAACACACCCACCCCCCCCACAAACCCCCCGAACCACCCCCCCAACAGCAACCTTTTCAGCACGGGACACAGATCGTAATGGCAAGCGTGTGCCCCTCCTTTTTTTAAAACAAATGCACATTTAAAAGAGACACCCTTGCTTGTGGTATGGAGTACTGAAGTATGCGCCTGGGCAACAGTGCGTTATTTGTAAAAAATAAATTTAAAAAAAGATAAGTGCAAGGGCACTTGCCAGGAGGCCCCTGCAGCTTGCGCCACACAATGCACCTGACAGAGCTGCAAATGATAATAACTAACCATCACACTCCTACAAGTGTGACAACTCGTACTATTTCAGGACCCTAAAACTAGAAGAATGGTTGGATGTCAGGTAATAATCATTTTTAATTTATATTGATTTCATAATCAGCTGTTGTGGTGTTCATCTATAAAATAGCCAGATAGCACCACCTTCAGAGGCAGACTATCACAAGCGCCGATGTTGAGAAGGCTTTACGGTGCCAGGGCCCCACTCTGGTTTTCATACAGGAGTACCTTATACTAAGCAGAAAAAAGTGTTCACATCAATAGTCAGCTCCAGCATCTCGCGCCACCTACTGGCCATGGAAGGGAGGTTAGACAGCTGCTCCGTGTCGTGTGCTCTTTAGGCATTTGCTAAATCATGTCATTGTGTGTCCCTGAGACTGTGCTGCTGGCCGAGGCACCCACAGGGGGCCACTAGAGAGGTCAGCACTCTAGTGTCACCTGGGCACCCCACACCCCCGCCCCTTTCAGGAGCAGGGACACTGGTTGGAGTCCCCCCCCCTCTCCAGCCTGGTTGCGGAGCACGAGGGGCGTCACTTCCTGGGCGCCCAGGACTTGGGGGAGGGTATATATCCCTCCCCCACCATTTTGGCGACCTCTTTTGATCGCCGCACATGCCGTCTCCCTCCCCACCGCTTACCCGTGGTGGCAGGAGGGGGGCAGAGAATATTGTAATGTTTTCCTTTATTTGTTGCAGGCGGAGTTACAGGGCGATCTGGAAGCAGGCCGGTACCAAGGGTACCTCTGCGTGGCACCATAGGGGATCCAAGAGCCAAATCCGAGGAGCCTCATGGGAGGGTCCTTGAAACTGTGTCGGCGCCCCGCTAGTCCTTTGGGCGGTTGTGGGCCTGAACAACCGGGGGGTTTGCTATGCGACACTCCGCCCTGAAAAGGGCGTGAGTAAGAAGGTACCAATGGTCATGTGATCCGGGAAGAGGATCACTAGTAAGGGCAGCACAGGCGGGGTTCGCCCCAGTGCTGCCTGGCTCATCAGGCGGGCAGGCGGCCCAGTTGGTTGCCTGCCCTTGGATCGCCAGTAAGATAACCCACCTATTACATAACGGTGTATGTAATAAACCTGCAGCAACTTTACCCAAACAAAAAATTGTATTGTGAGTTTATTTATGGGAAATGTATATTATGTTGGAGGGGTGGAAAAGGATGCCAATGACGATACTATACTTTGTTTGCCGTGGGCCTCATGCGCCTGGTCTCCTGATGAGGGGCACCTCGACAAGTGCTTCATTGGTAAAAAAAGAAAAATATATATTATACAGGAGCCCAAATATTTTCTTTGAAGCCCACCACCAGCACTGTTATTCCAGGTTTGCTGAATGCCAAGGTGACCTAGTCTTGATTTCACCTCATGCCTCAACCTTCCTCCCCATACACTCCTCTTTATCTCGCTCTTGCAGGTTCCTTTTCAACACTAGAAAAATTCCATAAGCGATCAGAGGCAAATGGCCAGAACCACAGTCCTAGATTATAACAAATGTAAAAATATGTTCAATATAATTCAACTCAATTATTTAGCATAATGCACGGACTCCATTATGATTGTTCAGAAGAGATTTCTTATTTCGTGTTCTTTTATTTTTCTAAAGAAAACTCCCCCTTTAAATAAAATGTAGCCAACGTGTTTCGTCACAAATGACTTCTTCAGGGCTCTAAGCAGAATTTCTTCTGAATGGAACAGTGTGGAAATATTGTGGATTTTATTGCGCACTGACTCTTTCAAAGGAGATCGGGTTTCCCTGGGACCTCTAACGGGAAGGTGCCCAAGGGTAAAGAGATCACTTTGTATCTGAAGTCCTGGGACCAAATACTAACAGCCGGAATTGTTGTTTAGTACATCATAATCATGAATACTGGCAGGGATTTTTAGTTTCTATTGAATGTCGTTAAATAGATCCCGTGAGTTTGATGACTCACATCAAAAATCCTGTGGCGTCTTCTCAACACTGCTCACTCCCATTGTCACTGTTTTCCTATTCTCTTTTTTTCTCCCCTTTCCTCTCTTGCTTTGGGTCAATATTTGATGGGATGACATAAGTACCAGTCTCCAAAAACAAGTGCTGATGTTGGACCACCTGCCACCCCTGACATAAACTAAGCCCTGCATCCACAATCTGCCATCAGAAGAGCCACCAATATCTACGTATCTATGCATTGCACACTTTTATTACTTATGATCAGGGACACTGAAATTATGCGAATCTGGGTCTGCAGCATTTTGTGCATAAGTATGGATTTGCCGCTTTTGCCACATATTCCATCATCTGCTGCATAATCTGACGATTTAAACAAAAGAAAATTCCTCCATCTCAAATTGATCAAAATGTACTAAATTTGCGGTGAATCTGTGCTGCCAGGCAGTGGAAGGCCCCAGACAAAGGTTAAATGATTATATTTCAGTTTCCTATTACTGAATTTGGCACCAATGAGGAGAAACCTTTGCACAGACAGTATTATCAGGCGAAAATATGAATCAGTTTTCAAGCAGTACTATCACAAAATGTGCACGTTAGGTTGCATAATTTTGTCGATCCTTCCCGCATAATATAATCAACCCTGCCACATGATTTGGTCTTCCCCTGCTGCATTATTCCAGTGGCCCTGTGTATGATATTGTAACAAGCACAGTAATTGTACATGTGCAATTATCTACATTTTAAAATAGGCATTGAAGGGGCACATGCATTAAGTATTTTTGCCTTCGCAAACGGACCGATTCAGCGAATCGTCCCGTTTGCGAACGCAAAAAATGCTTTTCAGATGCAGCAAACCCCAATTTGTGATTACCGAATCGCAAAATGAGTTTGCGATTCGGTATTTGGAAGGGGCGTGTTGGGGGCGTCCCTTCCAAATACCGAATCCTAACGGCATGCAGGATTGTATTGTGACCGTGAATTTGGTTGCAAAACATTTGCATACTACCACCTACTTCAAGTAGGTGGTAACTCATTCGCATTAGGGACCCCTTCCCCTTTGTGAATGTTTGAAAAAGCATTTTTAAGAGCAGGCAGTGGTCTCATGAACAACTGCCTGGTCCTAAAAAATGAAAAGAAAACTTTTCATTTTACTTTTTGTAAAGAATTTCCTTTTCCTTTAAGGAAAACGTGCTGCTTTACAAAAAAAAGATTGCTTTATTTAAAAGCAATCACGGATATGGTGTCTGCTGACCTCAGCAGGCCACCATCCCCGTGATTTTAGCGATTCCTGGGGGGTCGGAAAATGTGATCTACCTCAAGACTGGCCTTGGACAACGGGCAGTCAGCCGTGCTCGTCCTGTTGGATCTGTGAGCCGCCTTCGACACCATCTCTCATAGCATTCTAGAACAACGGCTCTTGGAGATGGGGGTCAGATGTGTGGGCTTGGACTGGTTCAGACATTATATAACTGATCGAACCACCCCTGTACAAATGGGCATCCTGGCCTCCTGCAGTCGGCCTGTAAACATAGGAGTCCCTCAAGGCTCCATTTAAAGTTCCATGCTCTTCATACTGTACGTGGCACCCCTGGCCAGGGTAATCCGGTCCTACGGTTTTGATGTGGTGTCATATGCTGATGACACCCAGTTATTTATTACCCTGGGCCACGATCCCACTGACACAAGGATCTGTTTTAAAAACTGAATGACCCATACTGACAACTGGATGCGTACTAATCACCTACAGCTTAATGGAAGTAAGACAGAGGTTATTCTTTTTGGTAAGGCTAACAAATCCTTGTCTAGTGACTGGTGGCCTCAGAATCTGGGCCTCTGTCCATCTCCCAAACCCGTGGTGCGGAACCTCGGAGTGATGATTGACAATCAGTTGTCAATGAAAAGCCATATAATACACATAATTGGCATCTGTTATGGCATTATACGGTAATCTACGCAAATTGTTTTTTCAATGGATCCCTATTGAATCTAGTAAACCACTTATCCAGGGACTAATCATAAATCGTGTTGATTGTGGAAATGCCCTGTTGGCCTCCATAAATAAGGAGCTCCATTCTGAGCTTCAAGTCTTGCAAAACACTGCTAGACTGGTACTAAACCTCCCATCGAGAGCCCCATCAGTGCCTAGTCTGAATCCGCTTCATAATCCTCTGTCTTGTTCATAAGAACATGTATGGAAATGGGCCAAGCTCTTTTGCTAAAAAACTCAGCTGCTATCAGCTAAGCAGGACGCTTAGGTCAAGTACCAAATGTCTCCTTACCCCTCGCAGAATCCGCACCGCCAGGAATGGCGGTAGATCTTTCTCCTTCCTTGCACCTGCTTTCTGGAATAAGCTTCCATCACATCTCCTCTCCATCGCTGACCATAAGCTATTCCGCAGGGAATTAATCACCTGGCTATTTAACCATCTATAATGACCGTACGTCTGACCACCAGTCTTTATGGAGCTTACGCCAGCGCCATGAGACCTCCGGGTGATATGCACGCTTAATAAATCCCTCTGACTTCACTTGACTTGACTTAACATTATTAAGGTAGAGCGATTTGCAACCACCTAGGAATCGCAATCTGAAACTCTTTGGTTTCATGCTTTGTAAATTGAGATTACCTAATTGCGATTCTCAGACATTCGCAATTAAGTATTTGCAATTTACAACTTTGATGCATGTGCCCCTAAGTTCTTTGCATTTAGCGCCTAGATTCTAGCGCTCTATGCGCGTGCCAGACAATAACATGTAACAATGTTTTCCTAGTTATTAAATGCACCTCTTAAATGAATGGTTCCCTTTGTGAATCATTTTCCTATTACTCTGATTTATGCTCTGCAGCCCAGAGTTAATGATTATAAATCCGAGTTGCCTTTGCAGTGCAAGAATCTGCTGAATCGACCAATGGCCGCCGGCTTTATCTGCTGCTCAAGGTCCTTACAGGTATTCAGTCTCATTCAGTCATGACAATTAGCCATTCCTTCTACCATTATTCTTCTGGCAGTGACACAATTAATATGCTAATTGTCATAGACCACTGAGGCTGGAAATAAGTGCAACGCAGGGAATGAAAATGAATTACCCACACAATTGAACCTGCCTCTGCTCACAAAAAGGCAAATTTGTCTGAAAGGAAGGAAATTCACCTCCACACAGCTCTATAACATGCACATCAACACGCCTTTGAGTGGTACTGGAGAAGATGCCACATACAAACTGTTCCTCACAAACTGTATAGTTTATAAAGTTTAGACCCAACATTTATTTTTGCTCTGTTTCCTTGTTTGTCAGACTGAAATCAGCAAACATGTTTTTAGGTGAGCTTGATTTTAATGTCATTGAACACAGAATGTAAATTATTGATCAAGATTTCACTAGGCCTGGGACCACCAATGACAGGAAGTCGAGTGAGTAAATAGCAGGGGAAGTGGAAATGACATAATTCACACTGTGCAAGGACAACCTCACAGAATTGACCCCTGGTCCCACCCTGCATACCTACACTGCCCACTATCTCCTACTGAGGGGCTAGGCTAACGGCAAGAAGGGTAAACTAGATGAGGTAAGCATGGCTCTCTGAACCTTGCATGCCTCCTGTTCCTTTTACTGCCTTCATGCCCCCTGAGAGCAAGGGTAGTAGATGCACTTCCGGGGATATGAAAGATAGGGGTGGGCGGAACTTGTGGAGTTACCTAAAACAGAAACTATTATCTCCAAATAAATTATATCATAAAATCAATATGACCTTCATACGGAGGATTATTTTTTGATTGCAACATACAGCATGTCTGTTTCCAGCAGACGGGAAGAACTAAAAAAAAGGTCAGACTAATTTATTCATGTTAGGGGTTTCTTATGACCAGCACTCAGCTCCTTTCTCCTGGAGTCTGCACTTCCCTCTCAGCAGCATTTGCCCTTCAACACTCTCTGGTTTTTGGTCTGCAGCCATTTTAATATTGCCATCTTTTATTTGTTTTCGTGATCTTTCACTTACTAAATGAATTAGAACATCACCTTATTTTGGTCAGTAGAAACAATAATTAGGAATTTGGGATGGGGTATGAAGCCTGGTTTATGGACTTTGCTAAATACTGTGAAAGAAGGTGACACACCACTATGTTAATACTGCTGTATGGCTGTCTCCAAAAGAATGGTTTTACACACAGTTAAAGACATGTTTTCTCTGCAACAAAGCTCCTTTCCCATATTCATTATTTTTATGGGGCAATGAATATTGAGAAGTAACCCTGCGTAAACATATGGCAAAGCAATCCACATCTGCCATCCTGCTCTGATTGCTGAGCAATTTTGCATCTGTGATGCTCAGAAAAGTGAGGGTCATAAGTGGGGTGCGGTGATCAACCGCGGGGAGAGCTGCAGAGAGGGAGAAGGGCGAGGATTGAGGTGAGCTGGGATTGCGGCAAAAAAGTTCGGAGAAAGAATTGGATATCTGCATGCAGGCATGTGTGTGTGCATGTGTGTGATGTGTGCTAGGGTCCTTTTTGGTAGACATGATTTGAGGCATTGGGTGGAAATGCATGGCTCTAAGCTTTAGAGAAGTGAGTTGAGATATAGTACTGCAGCTGGATAGAAGGTGGCAGCCATTTTTGTTTTTTGCATAAATTAGATGAGAGCTGATTCACAACAGTCTGAGAGGTGCCGAGACAGCAAGGGTCAGATGCAGCATAGGTTGACCTTGTTGACCAGATAATATGCTGGCTGGGCAGTGTAAATGCGAGGGTGGCGGACCAGCGTGAACTGAGGGTGCTGCTGTTGCAGTGATATTGACAGGGTAGTAGTAGGGTAGGGGGAGAGTTAGAGACATGCGATGCTGGTGTGGGAAAGCTGGTGGAGCGAGACTGGAGTGAAAAGATGAGGATGTTTTAAGTGATGGAGGGCCAAGTTTGGGGGTAGGGCTTTCATCAACCCACTCTGTGCCTTCAAAAGGCTTTAACGAAGTAGAGGTCTTAACTTGCACCTCGACATTCTACGGTCCTATTGCACTCCCCCTCCTCGTGCATGCTAACCAGTCGGCTAACGCGCTAACCCGGCACTCTAGTCCCACTCTAAGATGACTGCACACATAACTCAAGTCATATACATACACACCAATCATGAGCAATTAATGGAAGCAACACTAAACAGCATAAACACAGACACTCCTAATTTAGATAGAGTACTTTAAGCCAAAATGGCTCTATTTCCGTTTTTTCTCACTTACAAATTCCCCCATTTCAATGCAAGCCAATGGGGGAATTAATTAGCCTCCATTTTATTTCTAAAATCTTCCTCTTCTCTGCTTCCAACCGTTGGCATGTATGAAGTAAGTGTCTGACTTTCATTTGTACTAGACATCACCTATGGCCCTCCTCGACCAGGGACCGGTATACATCAACCACCGCCTGAACTTCCACCAACCCTCCAGACACCCGTGCTCTGCATGCTTTACCCTCCCACACACTCCCTGCATTAGTCGAACCTACAGTGGAGCTCGTTCCTTTTCCTACCTCTCAACCTGCGAACGTCACCCTCTCGTGAGGACTTCAGAAACGGACACAAGACCTGGCTTTTTGACTGAGACATGCAACACCTCAGTGCCTGGATACCCACAGGGTGATCAGCCGCGCTAAAGAAATACAGTTTGATTGATTGATCACCTGCCCTTATTGATATTGACAAAACATGCTTCGATTACTTACTGATAATGTTTATTACTCCGAGTCCTAGCATTCCTCGCCACAGTCCTAGTTTCCTACCATCCCTACCCAGTTTCGACTTCTTGATTTTTTCATTGCTTGTCATACAGAATGTGGTTTGGGGTGGTTCTCTTTTCGGATATTCAACTGGGAGGTGTTGCAGGGACTCCGCCTTCCTCCATTCCCCAGTAATTAAAGGAATAGGTGTACACGTTTTGTAGGATAGGATGGGTAAATCCTGTCTGGCAACGAGGCAGACCTCATGACATAAGAACTGGGATGAGGAAGGTGCGCAAAGGAGCTAATGCCAAGGCTGCCCGGGGGGTCACGCAGCGGCCCCTCAATAGGGCGGCCGCCTTAGTGCCACAGGAAGGCACGGGAGTCGTCAGTCTAGTTCCCTGGGTCAGGTCCAGGGAAGTCGTCCAGCCGACCCCACTTCCGGGGAGGGGGAGGGGACAGGGGTACTTAGGCTGTCCCCCGCCCACCTTTCGGCCTCTTGTCCCTCGCCGTCTCGCCTTGCAGGTCGCAGCTCGTCGATCGTCCGCGCGACCAGCATCTTCGGAGCATTCTCGATTCGTGGTGAGTTGCCTGCCTCCTCCCCCCGCCCCGGCCTTGTCCCTGGGCAGCACCAGGTGACGGGGCCCTGTGGTCGGAATACCATGGGCGGGGGGGGTTGCGGTCTCAGAGCTATGCCCAAGGCGGTCTCAAACGCGCTTTGGGCGAGCGACGGCGGAGCCCCCCCCCGGCCGGCTCACTTCTCCATTAGTGTTGCGTGGCTGAGCGGCCCAGCGTGGGCTGGCTGGCGGCCGGGGGCCGTGGGCTTCTGCCAGGGACACAGCGGGGTCTGGGAGGGCTTGGCGTGTGCTGGAATCCAGGGTTCGAGCCTCGGGGTCCCGCACACATCCTGTGAGTCTGGGCAAAGGACTTAATCCCTTAGTCCCTGAATAGGTCAGGTACATACGGTGCTCTGGCACAGCACTCCAATTCCTTCGTGTCGAGGTCGCGTTATAAAAAAAGAAGCAAATATGTATACAGAGCGTGTCAAGGTAGAGATTACCGATGCGAGAATTTAAAAAGGCGCGGGCCTTCGGACGGGTGCGGCTGGGGCCTCCCATGCGAGAGTTACGTTGGCATAATGGTTATGATATCACTGTCAAGGTTAGAGATGCAATTCCCAGTGATTCTATTCATTTAGAGATCGGGGAGAGGTTGGGGCTTACCTGCCAGTGTCGCCGACCTCGGAGCGGAGAAACCTCCTAGTCGAGTCCCGGCGTCGGCTCAACGTATGGGCAAAGCACTTGATCTCCCCTGTTTATAAAAAAAAAAAAATTGTGTAACCTGTGCCCATGTAAAGTGCTCCTACCTCCGGGGGTCGAGCTCGGCTACTTAAATTGTGCTAATAATTGCATCCCCCCCTCCCCTCTAGGCGCCCCTGACATGGGCCGGGGGGGGTGGGCGGCATCGGTGCGGGGCATCGGAGGGAGCGGGTCGCGTGCGGGCCCCACCTCGCAGAGAGCTTTGTTTGTGGTCATGCGGGCCGAGTGGGTACGGCGCTGCGGTAAGGCTGCCGTCTCTCCGGGAGGCGTGGGTTCGATCCCACTTCTGACTTATCCTATGCCTTTGGCATCGCCTGCTGGGGTGCCTGGCCAGGCCCAGTACTGCGCTAACGTGATTAGGTGCCGCGCAGGCATAGCGCACGGATACTGGACACCGGGGGGGGGGAACGAGCCGTCGCTTAGTATCTCCCACACTTTTCTGCTCGCAGGGCGGCTTTGTCCATCGCGCGCCGCCTGCTTTCGCGGGAGAGGATGTGGTCGGCAAGCTAGACCGCCGTCTTTGGTGTTGGGAACAAGGATTCGAGCCCGGGGCCCCACCCACATCTGTGATTCTGGGCAAACCACGTAATCTCCCGGTCCCTGAACTAGTTTTTAATACGGTGCCCTGCTCAGCGCACCACCTACTTCGGGTCGAGTCGCGCTTGCATGTCGAGATGAGCTATTCGACGTCTTAAAGGCACAGGCCTTCAGACGGGAGCGGCTTGCGCGGCAGGAGGGCGCACAGTGGGGGTGTGCAGCTGCGTTGCCAGGCGGGGACTTCTTCACCAGGACACCTGTGGGGGCTGCGTCTCCCGGCTTGCGACAGCTTAGGACACCCTGGTCCGGGCTTGCGGCGGCGCCTCCGGCCGCCCAGGGCTTCTGCACAGTTGCGGCTAGGGGTTGGGCCGCGTCATTGCGTCCCTGCTTGTGTAGGGGGCAAGTCACACCCACCTTCCGCCGGGAGAGGCGGATGAGCAGCATACTGTGGGGGTGTGTATAGTAACTCTCTCACTTGTCCCACACAGAACTCACCGATGACCCATAGAGCTGCCGGGACCTTCCGCTAGGGACAAGGAGTTTCTTGTAAAGCCGCAGGACCGAACCTGACAGGGCACTAGCTCTATACAAAGATAGTAAGTAAGAGCGGGTCTGGGCGTCGCAGAAGGGACATCTGAGGATGTGTGGTGTGCCTGTCCAGGTTGTTGTAGGCTGCAGCTCACAATGGTTTTTTCTTTCAGACCGAGGCGACCCGAGCCCGAGGGATGGATAGCCAGGGTTCCCCGTCGCTCTTCACGATGACGTCCCAAGTAGAGGAAACTTAGCAGGGCACCCCCCAGGAAGTACAACTAGCGGCCATCATTGAACTCGCCAGGTCCAAGTGCATGGCCTGGGCTGCGGACCTATTGAAGGCCAGAAATCCCGATGATTCAGGGGTTATTTCTGGTGGCTCTCCCACAGGGCAGGAGCTTACAGAGGAGGCTGGCCCGTCCCGGTCCAAGCGGGTTCGCAGGGCCACTATGAAAGACTTCCCGGCGGACGCACCGCCACCCAGGAGTCGGCCGGCGCCTACACCCAGAGGTGCACCAGGGCCCGCCCCACAGCCCGTGTCCCTAGGAAGAGGCCCCCCCACGAGCGACGGCCCATCGCATACGAATTTTGCTACCACTGAGGACTTGGGTAAGCTCAATGACACTCTAAAGAGCTTCATGGAAGAGGTCAGATCTGGCCTCTTGAGGGCTGGAGCAACTGGGGGAGCCTCACCAGCTAACTGTTTGGGTGGGGGCTTGACTTCGGCAGCAAATGTATGGGCTCTACAAGGAAAAGGCCCGCAGGCCACAGAGTTGCCCAACCTTGGGGGTTCCTCCTGCAGTGACACAGGCAAGAGCACAGATGTGGTGGCAACGGGACCTGAGGTGGCCTCCGGGCAGGTGGCTGTGCCTGCTGGGACCCCAGGGCCAGGCTTGGCACTGGTAGGGGGGAACGGCAGCAGCTAGTTGGGGGGGAGCCGATGGCTATGCAACTTTCTGCCGTCTTCCCCCAGCCGGTCCCCACCCCCTCCCCAGGCGTTCCTCCCACCGCGCCGCTGCTCGGGATTTCGACCACGGCAGTGGTAGTTCAGTCGGCAACAACTAAGAAGGCGGTCACCCACGCTCCTCTACTGTCAGGTCATAGCTCGTTGTCATGGGAAGTGCCTGTGGCTGTTAAAGAATTCATTTGGAGGCGTGAATTTCTGAACATTTTTTCCTTACTCTTGCTGGGCCAACACGGCCAAGATGCCCGGAGGGTTGGGGGGAAAGATGAGGACAAGAAGATCAGGTTCCAGCAATGGCCAGAGAAGTCCATTGACACCTGGCTGTCCGCCTTCTCCATCCTTCAGTCCGTTATTTTGGAAAAATTCCCCGAGCAAGGGCAGGCGCTTGTCCTTTACCAAAGGTTAATACATACTGAGGCACAGAAGTGGGGGGGGAGAAGGGTGGCTCAATTACGACCAGGAATTCAGGAAAAAGATGGCCATATGCCCGGAAATGGAGTGGGACCAAAAAGGGGTCCAGCTGTGGATGGACCACATGGGATCTCGCAGAGCGCAGAACACAGTCTCCCAGCCTAAAGTCACGGGGGGAGGGGGCTCTCTGCCTGGGCCCAGCCAGTCCAGCACTAAAACCTTCAGGCAGTCCTTTTGGGGGGCGCGCATGGGGGGCAACAGGGGGGGCAGGAGAGTGTCACCAGGGACGTGCAACCTCTTCAACTCAGGGGCTTGCTCATGGGGGAACAAGTGCAGGTTCCAGCATGTGTGTAGCAAATGCGAGGGTCGTCACGCTGCGACGACGTGTCAGTCCAAGCAGGACAAGAAACCAGCAGACACTTATAAACAGGCCAGTTGAGACAGCTCAGCCAACTCCAATAGCATCCCCCTCCCCCCCGTCTTGTCTCGCCGCCTTGCAGCTCGCTCCCACCTTTCTCCAGCCACAAGGGTATCCGGCCCCTGGTACTTCCCGGCACGTCTGCATCCCCCACCTGCAAGGGGACATCCCCAGTGAACCTGCGCGACATGCTCCATCTCCTTAGGAAGTATCCCAACAAAACAGACAGCGCGCTCCTGCTGGGGGGTTCTCTGAGGGCTTCATTATCCCATTCGTAGGCCCGTTGTCCGGCAAGGAGGCAGACAACCTCAAATCAGCCAGAGACCTCCCGGCGGTATTGCATGAAAAAGTCAGGAAGGAACTACGACTAGGGAGGGTCGCGGGTCCGTTCAGGGAGCCTCCGCTGGAGAACTTTGTGGTTTCCCCGCTGGGGCTGGTACCCAAGAAAGAACCAGGGACCTTCAGACTTATCCACCACTTATCTTACCCGGAGGGGGACTCAGTGAACCATGGCCTCCAAGAGGGTGCTTGCTCTGTGTCATATTGTTCGCTGGATGTGGCTCTGGACCTTGTCAGGAGGGCGCGCAAAGGGGCCTGGCTAGCAAAGGCGGACATTGAGTCAGCTTTCTGTTTGCTACCAGTGCACCCAAGCAGCCAACACCTGCTGGGTTTCAAGCTAGACGGCCTGTACTTCTTTGACAAGTGCATGCCCATGGGGTGCCCGGTCTCCTGTGCCTTCTTTGAAGCTTTCAGCTCCTTCCTGCAGTGGGCGTTACAGCATTCCTTCGGGGTGGCAGGAGTCTCCCACTACCTATACGATTTTCTATTCATCGGGAGGGATGGAACTCAGGAATGCAAGGCGGCACTTACTAGTTTTCAGACACTCGTGCAACAGCTTGGCGTCCCCCTAGCTCCAAAAAAGACTGAAGGGCCAGCGCAGGTCCTCACCTTCCTAGGCATAGAACTGGACACAGTTGTGGGCAAAGCCAGGCTGCCGGTAGACAAGGTGCGTGACCTGGGACAGCAGATTAAGCTAGCGGTGGGGAAGGACAAGGTCCCCCTGGCTTTCATTCAGAGCCTCCTGGGGAAACTTAAATTTGCTGCCAGAGTGATTCCCGCAGGATGGGTATTTGCGCGCAGGATAGCCAGAGCCACAGCCCCAGTTAAAAAGAAGCATCATATGGTCAAGCTGAGCAGAGGCATGCGGGAAGACCTACTCATGTGGGCGGACTGCCTTGACAACTTCAATGGGTCAGTCATCTGGTGCGCGCCCTGGGCCAACAACTCGGAACTGGCGCTGTTCTCAGATGCGTCAGGCCAGGAAGGGTTCGGCGTGATCATGGACAGGGAGTGGTGTGCCGAGAAGTGGCCGAACGCCTGGCACAAGAGAAAGATCACGTCCAAGATCACTGTATTGGAACTCTTCCCCATAGTTATCGCCTTTCACTTATGACCCAGGGTGCTGGCAGCGAAAAGAGTTTTGTTTTGGTCGGATAATTTAGCCGTGGTGCAGGCCATCAACACACAGTCAGCTAGTTGTCCCCTGGTTTTGTGTTTGCTGCGAGAGTTAGTGAGGGCATGTCTGAAGAACAATGTGGAATGCAGGGCCAGGCATATCCAAGGTGTTCTGAACGTAGCCGCTGACGCTCTTTCTCGCTTTAAGTGGCATCGCTTCCGGGAGGCCTGGCCAAGAGCAAGAGAAGAAATGACCCCTTTCCCGCCACACTTGTGGCTGCTTCTGAAGTGGATCAACGGATGAGGGGGTGGGAGAGCGTTCCTTAGCCCCAAGGACGGCGAAGCTTTACAGGAGCTGCGTTGCAAAATTTTGCGCGATCACCGGGGCATGGGAGGAGGACCGGGCTATTATGGAACTCAGAGTGCAACAATTCCTGTTGTGGGCCAAGGATGGGGGGAAATCCCACCCGTGGATCGTGGGTCACCTGTCTGCCATCAGCCATCACGCCAAGTTACGGGGACAGTTCGACCCCACCAAAGCCTTTGTTATCAAAGCTGCACTGCAGGGGTGGGCTAAGAATGAACTGCGTCTGCCTGACAGCAGGTCTCCCATTAGTTACCCCATCCTGCAAGGGATGCTCGACTGCATGGCCAGGGTCACCCGCTCTGGGTAGGAGGCAACACTATTCTCAGCCTGCTTCACACTGGCTTTCTTTGGGGCCTTTAGGATCGGGGAACTGGTGGCGCGATCCAAGTCGGACACCTCCGGGAGGGCCTTGAACATCAAAGACATAGATTTAGACTCAGGCTATCTCAAGATAGTAGTGAGGCAGTCCAAAACAGACCAATGTGGGCGGGGGAGGTTGGTCCTGTTGCAAAGCCTGGGGGATCCCAGATACTGTCCTCTAGTGTGGGTCAGAGCCTACTTGGCCCTTCGCCGGGGGGCGGCGGGATACCTACTTGTGCACGAGGATGGGTTTCCAGTCACTAGGTTCCAAGTGGATTACATCCTGCAAGCTTGCCTAGGGTTGTCGGGGCAGGCAGACGGGACCCATAAGTTCAGTAGCCACTCCTTCAGAATTGGAGCAGCAACCACGGCATTCCTGAGAGTATCAAGCAAGTGGGGCGCTGGGAGTCTCAGTGCTACAAATGGTACATCAGGCCCTGGGTGTGAGGGTGGGGGGCGGGTGCTTGGGGCACCTCCCCCTGATCTGTGTAAAATTGGAACCACAAGTGGGGCCTAGGCCACTCGGACGTTTGCTGTGTTGTGTTATGTTGTATTTTAGATGTGATGTGCAATTTGTTCTCCGCTACAATAAATATTCTCAAACCCACCATTTATTTATTTATCAGGAACCAAAGTGTGGGTAATTGGCCATTCAAGCATCACAAGATTGGCTCGGTGGGCGGAGGTCAGAAAATGGCGGCACGGCTTCTCCGCCACGGATATTACGTGGCTGGGCTATCCGGGTATGCGTTGGAGTGAACTGACCAGGAAACTGCAGCAGAGACTCGGGGAGGGTGGCTCCCACCGCACTTGCTAGTAATTCACTTGGGAGGAAATGACCTGACCACACTAGGGAGGAGAAACTTGCTCCAAGATATGAGGGACACCTATTGCCAGCTGAGCAGTACCCTGGGGTCATGCGAACTGTGGTAGTCAGAAATCACACCTCGGGCTGTTGGAGAGGAGCACGCTCCGGAGACGCCATTGAGGTTTCGCGGAGGAAAGTCAACCGCGCCATGCGTAGTTTCACGGAGCAAAGAGGTTTTGGCTTCATTAGACATGGTTTACTACATGCCAAGCCCACAGGGTGCCTGGAGGGGGATGGGGTGCACCTCTCAAGACTGAGCATGGACTTATTCCTTCTGGACCTAGGGGAGGCCCTGGCAGCAGCAGGTTGTAAGTAGGAAGGGATGCATTGGTGGGGGTGCCCTGATAGTGACGGTGGCCACTCCCAAGGCTGTGGAGGAGTTACAGGAGGAGTTACAGGGTGATCCAGAGTCTGCAGATACCAAGGGGTACTTCATGCAGCAGCACAGCTCGGTGCTAAGCCAGGATACCCAGGGATGTCTTAGCATTGTTCCCTGGAAGAACTACGGCGCCCCGTTAGTCCTACGGGCGGTTGTGGGTCTGAGCAACCGGGGCTGCCAGGAATGCTCCGCCCACCTCTTTCGGGGGGGCGTGAGTAAGCAAGTGGACTCGTGGTCCACGGATGGGAGGGGTGGCCCCTCCCAAGATTTGGTATGCACCAATTGGCGACCGCCACGGTGTAATTTAGGCTTATCAGACGGGCAGGTGGCATATGGGTTGGCCTGCCCTGGGATCGCACGTAAGATAACCCACCATGTTGGCATATTGGTTATGCTAATAAACCTGCAGCAAATTTCTCCACTAACAAGGTGTTGTGTGGTTTATTGATGTATTGTGTGTGTATATGTGACTACTGTTGCCGATATTGGCACTATGCCAAGGCTGCCCGGGGGGTCGCGCAGCGGCCCCTCAATAGGGCGGCCGCCTTAGTGCCACAGGAAGGCACGGGAGTCGTCAGTCTAGTTCCCTGGGTCAGGTCCAGGGAAGTTGTCCGGCCGACCCCACTTCCGGGGAGGGGGAGGAGACAGGGGTACTTAGGCTGTCCCCCGCCCACCTTTCGGCCTCTTGTCCCTCTCCGTCTCGCCTTGCCCGCACCTCCGCTTACCCGGTGGACGGATAATATAAGGTTTTAGTGGGGGGGGTTAGGTTCTAACATGTTGTTTTGTGTTGCAGGAGGAGTTACAGGGTGATCCAGAGTCTGCAGATACCAAGGGGTACTTCATGCAGCAGCACAGCTTGGTGCTAAGCCAGGATGCCCAGGGATGTCTTAGCGTTGTCCCCTGGAAGAACTACGGCGCCCCGTTAGTCCTACGGTCGGTTGTGGGTCTGAGCAACCGGGGGCTGCCAGGAACGCTCCGCCCACCTGTTTCGGGGGGGGCGTGAGTAAGCGAGTGGACTCGTGGTCCACGGATGAGAGGGGTGGCCCCTCCCAAGATTTGGTATGCACCAATTGGCGACCTCCACGGTGTAATTTAGGCTTATCAGACGGGCAGGCGGCATATGGGTTGGCCTGCCCTGGGATCGCCCGTAAGATAACCCACCATGTTGGCATATTGGTTATGCTAATAAACCTGCAGCAAATTTCTCCACTAACAAGGTGTCGTGTGGTTTATTGATGTATTGTGTGTGTATATGTGACTACTGTTGCCGATATTGGCACTATGCAATATACCAGTATGCCATTGGCTTCCTAGCACTATCATGACAACAAACCCCCCCACCAATGGGGGAACCAAACAAAATCTGCATATTCACAGGCTGTATGAGGCCATATCACAACGTCAGTGATACGCGAGCCAAACCATTTACCAGCTTTAGGACGTAGATCGAAACCTACTCCGTTCCTATCAGTAAAGAAAGTCCTATGTCGACGCCCCATAGAGGGATTTATCCGGTAGGCGAAGCATTTTCGTGAAAGAAAAAATAATTCCTGCAAACCTGATTTATGCAGAGGGGTGTAATTCAAGTGAAGGGCTTTGTGTAGTGCAAGCACTTAGAGCAGCGGAAACCTGCATTTAATTATAGACTCTTGTGTTTCAGTGGGAACACGTGTAATTATTTATAATACAAGCTAAAATTTATTCATAGACTCCGTACTAAAAAGATGAGCTGCTAGTAGGAAGCGTTTTTTATGGTGAAATATGTGCTATAGGGCTGGAACTGAAGAGAGGCTTTGGAGGGCTTGAGAAGGAAGTTTACCTACTATGTCTACGCTCTATATCAGGGGTCTCCAAAGTCGGTCCCAGAGGGCCGGATCCATACCAGATCTGTAAGATAACTACATTTATCTGAATAGGGAAATCGATGGTGCTGAAACATTTTTTTTTTAAGTGATTGTGGAATCGTGGTTTTGAACACAAACCATAAACCAAATCCCGTGGGTATCGTGAGTCTCGTGGGGTGGGGGGGGCGGAGGGGTTAGCTTCTACTGCCTATGTATTTATTTGCGATTTTCATGTAGCTCCAGTTGTTACCTTTCAACTACTTCAGAGCACTAGAGGAGAAGGCAATATACAGTTTTCTCAACAGAGAGGGAAATTAGAGTCTAACCAGAAGGAACAATGCCCTTGCCTGATATTCTTAGATAACTACCGCTAACTTCTAAGAGTTAAATTTAAAAAGCAGGTTCTGAGTAGTTACTTTGCCATGAGGCGTTATTGCTCCTGAGGCTTGAGCCGGGAGTTTTTTGCTTTTAGATTTGCTGACCTGTCCAGCGCGCTGCTATTTGATGCCAGTGATGTAACTATTGTGTTTTTTAACCCATCCACTTATTTACTTATTTACTTTGCGCACCTAGATTCTTTTTCATTCAACTCAATAAATTGTAACCTAGTACTTTTTAATAGTTGCCGCTCATAATACCTTGTTCGGGTGAGGTTCCTCCGCCCATCCGAACTAAGAGGGAGCCAGTTCCTCGTTTCTCGGCGTTCTGTGCTACCGCGCCACCATTTTGGGTGAGGCTGGGTTGACGGTCTAGTCCCCCAGGCTCCCTCACCTGATTCCTGTTGCCTGCCTCTATAAATTTGAACGCTGGCGCGCCGAAGGCGTGCCTAAGGCAAGCCCGTCTGCGCCCGTCCGCGCCCCGGGAGCGCCCAGCGCCAGCCATGCTGAGAGTTTGAGGCCAGGAGATCAGATCAAGAGTCATTCATATACTCGTTCGGAACTCTTAGCATTAAAGACGTTTATCTGTTGTGGTGACAGTAAATCAACCAGCATATATAACATAGGGTGGAAATGTCCTCTCTGCCAGTTTTGCTTGCAAGATAATTTGCCAGCCCCTGTTCCTCACTCCCATTCTGCGAGATCCCCCCAGCTGCGGGCTGCGCTTATTAATGCCCGCTCCTTAGTTAAGCATGCCCCAAACATATATGAACTCCTTTCCGATCACATCCTGGATTTGTTGTTTGTCACCGAATCCTGGCTCAATGACTCTTGTGCACCAGTCATTGAGGAAGCTATTCCTATGGGATATAAAATTGGTAGGGCCGACCGTTTGACCGGCAGAGGGGGAGGTGTTGCCGTAGTGCTAAGAGACACCTGGGTTTTCACCAGTGAGGTGACAGCTGGGCTGGTCGACGGGGACGGTTTTGATTTCTCCGTTGTCCTGTCTCCGCACTTTACACTAGGTGGCACATTGGTGTATCGTCCCCCCGGCCCTTCGAGCGCCTTTCTGAAGAGTTTGGACGACATCATTGTGCCTCGTGCTCTTTGTTTCAAACACTTTCTCTTGCTGGGCGATTTCAACATTCATTTGGACTGTCCCGGGTCTCAGGGCTCTAACGAACTGAATGATTTGCTTGACCTGGCACATTTAACCCAGTGGTTGAAAATGCCTTCTCACTCTGGCGGCCATACGATTGACCTGGTGTGTTCCAACTTTGGACTATCTATAGAGAATCCCATCCAGGTCTCTTGGTCTGACCATTTCTTGGTCTATTTTTCCTGGCCACTGGGATCATTAATGCCCCCCAATGCCTCTACTCTTTGTAAACCTCCCCCCGAAAATAAATTGAAATTCCCGCCCTCTACACGGCCCTCTCACTCTCTCGCCCGGTGCTTTCTAGTGACTTGGATTTGGCGGTCGACGACTTTGCCACCTGGATCAAGCAGGGGGTCAGCTCTGTCTCTCACCCTATTTGTATTTATTTATTTGTCGGATTTGTATAGCGCATAGGTGCCCCAGCGATGGGGCGTCCCAGCACGACCAAAGACAATGAGGGTGGCTGGCAGGAAGGCAGTTATGCGAGAGTCGGGAAAAGCCAGGTCTTGATAGCTTTACGGAAAACCAAATGACTCTGGATCTCTCTGATCGAAACAGGAAGCAGATTCCAGAGTTGCGCCGCAAGACAACGGAATGAGCGGCCCCCAGCTCTTGCTCTCACAACACGGGGGACACTCACTAACGCCTGATTGGCCGATCTAAGAGACCGCCGAGGCACATAAAGCTGAAGCAACTTAGACAAACCCAGGGGAGCCTGTTGAGTAAGGATCTTATGCGAAACACAAAGAGTTTTAAATTGGATTAGTTTCTCAACAGGCAGCCAATGTAATTTGGGCAGGACATGGGAGACAGAAGCAGATCTCGGTAGTGCCACCAGAATGCGTGACGCAGCATTCTGGATCCTCTGCAAGCGCTGAACACAAGACTTATTGGCCCCAAGATACAATGAGTTGCCATAATCCAGTCTGGACAGAATTGTCACCTGGATAATGGTCTGGCGTACCCTAGGGGAAAAAAAAACGAGTATGGGCTTCAGGCCGCGCAGTAGGCCAAAACATGTTCCCGCCACGGCTTTAGCTTGTGTATCAAACGTAAGTCCGCTGTCGATCCAGACCCCCAAGTTCTTAACTGCCTCTTTAGGCACAGGGGCCGGTTTAAGGCTGTCTGGCCAACACTGCTCGGACCACAGGTCTCGGTCTTTCCCAAATACCAGCACCTCGGATTTACTGGCATTCAGCTGTAGGCAATTATTTGCCATCCAGCCTGCAACCTCTACCAGATCCTCCTTAAACCTTCCTAAGTTGGTGTTATTTTTCTTAGAAAAAGCGATCACCAATTGGGTGTCAGCGGCGTATGACACCAATGACAGCCCTCTCCCCCTAGCCACCTGTGCGAGAGGTTGCATATAGATATTAAACAGAAGGGGGCTCAGGATGGAACCCTGAGGCACCCCCTGTTGCAGAGCACACCTCTGAGATTGAAATGGTGGCACCCAAATCTGGAAAGATCTTCCCGTCAGAAAGGCTCGACACCAATCCAGAGCCCGATCCCTCACTCCGATGTCATGCAAACGCTTCAACAGAATTTCGTGGGAGACAGTGTCAAAAGCGGCCCTTAGATCTAAAAGAACCAAGGCCGCAGAGTCACCTACATCCAGAATCCCTCGGATTTCCTCGGTCACAGCCAACAGAGCAGACTCTGTGCCGTGGCGGGCTCTAAAACCATTCTGTGAAGGGTCAAGAATTGCATTCTGCTCAATAAACTCAGTAAGAGTAATATGCACATGCAATTCCAGCAACTTTGCCAAAAAAGGAATTTGTGAGATAGGGCGATAATTTCCTGGCTCACCCGAATCCAGAGATGGTTTCTTCAGCATGGGAGTAACTTTCGCATGTTTCCATGATGCTGGTACTCTAGCTGAGGCCAGGGAAAGGTTAACCAGTTCCAAGCATACTGGCATGATCGTAGGAAGAAATTGACAAAAACGGTTCGGTGTCAATGGGTCAATTGGTGAGCCTGATTTAATTTTCCTGTAAAGGATCTCCAGATCTGTGAGAGATAACAGAGGAAACGATAGCAGGCTGTTTGTTCTTTGGGAGACCGGGTCATCAAGCCCGATCTTCCTGCTAGGACTAGCCACCGGGGGAAGACTTTGATATATTTTTTCAACCTTGTTGACAAAATACTTGGCCAGGTCATTGCACTGACAATTGGATGAAATAGGAGAGATCTCGGACACACCACCGTTCTTCATATTCTTGAGCAGGGAGAAGATTGTCTTGGATGGATTAAAACTAACTAAGATTTTATTACCGACATACTCAGCCCTTGCTCTCCGAGTTAACTTATGATAGTGTTTAATAGCCATCTGATAGTTGGTTTTCTCTGCTACATCATACGTGCGCCTCCACACTCGCTCAAGCTGTTTGCAGTGTTTTTTAGCTTTAGATAGAGACACGTTAAACCAAGGTTTAGACTGGCCACGATTTATCCTGGTCAGCTTAGCCGGGATCCAACTATCCAGGCCTGATATTACCCAATTGTGGACTCGCGTATCGGCTGCCTCTATATCCTGTGGCAGTTGTGGCCTATGGCTAGACCAACTTCTGTACTACGACGGAGTACCGACGGAGAGAGCGGGGCTCCCTTTCCTGAGTTGGAACCAGGTTGAGGTGGGCCTACTTGTCCCACAGATTGGACAAGTTCCAGCGAGATTGTATCCGCAAGAGCATTAACTGGTTTGGTCTTTTTCAAACTTTATTTGCACGTGTGTAACACCTCTTAGCAGCAGCTTTGTTTTGGTCCTGATGAAAGCCATACATACTCTCGAGATGGTTATTGGCTGAAACATGTCGACCTTTGTCACCAAGCAGTTTTCAATAGTTACTGCTTTGCACTGTTTTTGATTGCTGGCAGGGCTAATGAGCCAATAAAAATCATTTTTTCACTAGCACTAGCCAGTTTTAAATCACATTCACACATTTTTCTAAAAAAAAATTTTGCGCTGCGCCCTCACATCACATAAGTGCTCGTCTTTGGGATTTTAGTATCCTAATTCTCCATACAACAGTAAAACATCCCTGAGCTCCCACCTCTCAGTGAGGTGGTTGTAGCCCTCAGTGGGACTAGGTTTTCCCACTGAGAGGAGAAAGCCCAAATGATGAAGCATGTCACCTTCTGGTGAGTGAGGGCATTCATCCTGAAAGGGATTCTTTTCCTTACTAGGGCACTGTCACTCTAGACACAGCTTGATCATAGTATTCTTCTTTCCTAAGCTCATGTTTTAAAGTTGCCCAGACCTGAGAGGTTATTTGTGTGTCTTGTGATTACTTATTGGGGTAAAACTTCTTGCAGGTCTCTAAACTGGTTCCCTTGGACCCCCTTTTCCCTTTTTGTGTGTTATTTAGACCAATATGCAGACAAACCACTACTGTCTAACTTATGCCACGGTCGTTTTAAAGCAGAGGCCGAGCAATACTCTCTCGGCTGACCCCGCCACTGTAGTGTAAAGATCACCAGAAAATGATCTGTCCAACATTGTGGGACTGGGGGATAAACCTTCAGCAGGGCAAGATTTGAGAATAAAGGATCTAGTAGATGCCCAGCGGCATGCGTGTGCTCACGTACCCACTGGATCAATTGAAGAGCCTCTAGGTCAGCCAAGAAGCTTGCAATCTCTGTCTTCCCGATGTTTTCGCAATGGAGATTCAAATCTCCTATAATGCTGAAATTCGCAGCTTGACTAGCGAACAGCAAGGCTTTGTTCACTAGGTCTTTCCTGAAAGCTCCAGATGGCCCAGGCGGGCGATAGATAAGAATGCATGAAATGGTGAGGTTAGGGTTCAGCGTAATTTTGAATAGGGCGCTTTCGCAGTCCGTCACGTTTTCCCTAATAAGACTGCAAGAGTAGACGTTTTTCTTAATAATTGCAATCCCGCCCCCCCCCGTTTCCCCAGTCTGTTTAGACTCTTCATAACAAATCCAGAAGGGAGAGCCAGCCAAGATTCTGCAATGGAATCTTGGGTAAGCCATGTTTCCGTTAAGAAAAGGACATCAGGGGCTTCATCCTCCAAAAGGTCGAAAACCTCAGCATGGTGTTTAGCCAGGGATCGACAGTTTAGACTCATAAACTTAAAGTCCGTGTGGTCAGGAGGGCAGGGCTCCAACGCCTCACCTATGAGTTGAAACGAACATGCTTTACATTTGACGGGGCCATCTAGTGGATGCCATGGTAGAGAAGGGCACGCCTTTCTCCCTCTTGCCCTTGGTATTCTGGTGCATTAAGAGAGCTCAAACTAGGTTGCAAGAAACTGGAACGCCTCTGGCACTTGGAGTACTCTCCATCAGCGAAATCTGCTCTGCGGTAAGCTCAAAACATCTATTACTCAGCCATCAAACTGGCTAAGAGTAGCTTTTATGCTGAATGTATCGCCAAAGCAAAAAACAATGGTAGAGAGATCTTCTCCATTGTAAGAAGCTTTCTGACACCTTGCGCCGAACAATCGGCCTCCCCCACTTCATTTCAATGGTGTGAGGAGCTCTCCTCTTTTTTCATTGGGAAAATAGATCCAAGATAGCGTGTTGAAGAGCCTTCAGGGATTTGAGACTTCTTACCATCTGCCTCATTCCCCCCCGCTGTTAGGGTCGCCTATATGTTCTGGTTTTTCTCCTGCTACTGGCTCAGATATACTGGCCATTCTTAATACTCTTAAGTCAGGCTCCCCTTCTGACCCATGTCCTGCCAGAGTACTGGCGGGTGTAGCTGACGTTATTTATCCGGAAGTTACATCAATCATTAATCTGTCTCTGTGCACAGCGCGGGTCCCTCTGCATTGGAAGCAGGCCAAACTATTGCCACTCCTAAAGAAGCCCTCACTGGATCCGCTACTAGCGGCTAGCTATCGTCCCATCTCTCTTCTTCCAGCCCTATCCAAGGTCTGCGAAAAAGTCGTCTTCCGTCAGCTGGATACTTTTGTTGAAAACTCTGGTGCCCTCCATCCTGCTCAATCCGGATTTAGGAAATGTTACAGCACTGAGACGGCTTTAGTGGAAATGGCTGAATCAATCAGGGAGTGCCAGGACGCAGGCGGCAGGGCGGCTCTGGTTTTACTGGATCTCTCTGCTGCCTTCGATACGGTACCCCACCATCTTCTACTCACTCGCCTGCCTAACATGGGCATCGCAGGCTCTGCCTTGGATTGGCTGAAATCTTTTTGGGAAGATCGCTCCCAGCAGGTCTGGTCACCTCCTTTCTTCTCAACTGCTAGGAAAGTGGCCACGGGAGTCCCTCAAGGTTCCACCTTGAGCCCATTACTCTCTAACATCTATTTGACACCTCTTATTTACTTGGCAGAGGAGCTGGGGGCAAAAATAATTGCCTATGCCGATGACACCCAGCTCTTATTTACGTGGAACGATGGTGACCTGTCAACTTCTCGAGCGCAGAATTGCCTTTCCTCTGTGTTTCAGTGGCTGGCACGTGCCCAACTGAAGTGCAATGAGGATAAGTCAGAGGTGCTGCTATATGGCTCTTTTCCACCTGCCTTCTATGAAAATATGTGGCCGAATGACTTTCCTTGTCCGAAGTCAGTGGGTGCGCCCGCTAAGAACCTAGGAATATGGTTCGGCGACGATCTCTGCTTTGCGGTGCAAGTTAAGAAACTCACTGGTGCTTGCTTTGGCATACTCAAATCTCTTAGAAGATTTTTTCCTCTTCTTCCTAGCCAAGCAAAGGAAACGGTTGCTCGGGCACTCATTCTCTCCCGCTTGGACTACGCCAATGCCCTCTTCTGTGGCATTCCCGGCTATTTGCTGAGTAAATTGCAAACGATTCAAAACGCCACTGTTCTATTTAACATCTCTAAAAGATCTTACGCGAGAAAGCATTTGCGTGACCTGCACTGGCTTCCAGTGACCCAAAGAGTGCAATTTAAAGCTCTTACGGTGGCTCACAGAGCGCTGCATGGTTTGGGTCCTGTATACATAAGGAAGCGGTTTAGCTTTTATGTCCCCAATAGAGCCTTACGATCAGCCACCCAAAACTTGATGACCATCCCCCGTTTTCGTAGGTCCCGGCTGGGAGGTCAGTCCATTTCTGTCAAAACTGCGCTGGCCTGGAATTCTCTCCCTTTAGAAATTCGGAGCATTCAGGAGCTCGGACCCATCAAGAAACGACTTAAAACCTTTCTCTTTAATTAGCTGATTTAAACTTCCCGATCTCTCAGGTTCTCCGATAACTGCCAGGACACTCTTGAGTAATTGAGCGCGTTATAAAATCCTTTATAACATAACATAACATAACATGAGTGTTCAGAAGCCTAAGTGTTTGGGTTCAGGGTGATTGTTTTTGTGCAGGAAGGTGTGCCTTCCTGCACAAAAATAATCATGAGAAATGTTTTCGTTTTCCTTTTTCTCTATGTACTACAGAATGCAGCACACAGAAAAATGAAAAACAAGGAGAAATAAAGATATTTCTCCTCGTTGTGCCTCTCTTAAGCCTCTCCTGGGGAGGCGTAAAAATCAAACACAATCTCAGGTTTACAAAACTTTGTAAATCTGCGAATGCGTCAGATTCCATGGATGTTGCATGGGAACACCCACAGCAACACCCACGGAACGCCCCTTTCACGCAGAGTAACAAGTAAAAGGAAGCCATATTTACAAGGCCATAAAAATGTAAATATAGGCAGGCCTTATAAATATGGGCAGGCACACTGCGTCTCCGGAGCATCACAAAATATGACGCACCGGTGGCGCAATGGGCTTGTAAATAATTTCTAATACCGGCCTCTACAGTCAAACAACTTGTGGTCTTTTATGTAATCACTTTTTTAATATATTCTTCGAATTCCATGTTTTTCAAGGATTGGAAATAATTAGGCTAAGTGCTGGCAAAAAGTACAGACAGGGCTAGAACCTAAAAGAGTTAAACAGTTACCCGAACATTAGCCGGTCTTCCCACTAAATTCAGTGGCGGCAGGCACAGGTAAGAGCAGTGGGGCGGTGGCACTTGATGGGGATGGGGCTGAGTGGGCAGATGTCTACAGGGGATGGGATAGGTAAATTAAATAAAACTTACCTTGCACTAGTGCATCACCGACTTGACCATAACGAGCAGTCCTGCAAAGTAATTTTGTTGTTTTACTTGCCCAAATTGTTTGATCTTAGACACATTATGTTCTCCCTGTGCATTTGTACTCTTAAGGATAATTAAGGGACTTTGAAAGAAACAGGTTTCATACAGGACATAGGAAGCAAGGCATAGGACATGTTTCCAGGACAGGCCTCCGTCATGATTTTCATTTATACTTGATGTTTCATCATGTTTTCATGACTAAATTGATTGCTGGTGACACTTATTAATAGAATGTCACAGAACATTATAGTCTTAAGTGCTATTTTTGCTCTTACATTATGTTACAACGAAGATGAACAGAGTTATCAAACGTCTCAACACATCCCAGAGGGACATATATAGTCCAAACATTACTCTTGCATTTCCCTTTTAGACCATAAAATCGGTAAATATTGTAATTCTGCTTAACATGGTGGGAACACTAAGTGGACATTGTATGTAAAAATGTAGTCTTCAGGGGCTGACTGGCTACTAAATCAATTAGACAATGTTTTGGTTTCTGGGAGTTTGGTTTCAGGACTTAGGGCTGCTTGAGGTGCTCACGCTGTGGTGTCTGAGCACCCTTAGAGGTAATGGCTTATTTGTAAAAGAGTAACTGTCGGTGCCCAAAGTTCTGCCCATGGTGGGCGCTATTGCATGTGGGTGTGCAGAATGCCAATGCTGTGAGGTCTGGAGCCCACCTCATGCCTCTTTAATCTCACCCCTGCGGGTCTCTGTTGTGTTCCTTTTGATGGTTTCCGTCTTTTTCCTTCATCCCCTTTGTATGTTTTTCCCTTTATTTCTCTCTAGAAATGTCCGATGAGGAAAAATAAGGCCGGTGACGGTCCCCAAAAATAGAGTGCCGGTGAGCCCCACCGGCAGCCATCGGCTCCAAGTAAGCACTGCCCAGGGGTGAACGTGGTTGCTAAAGCAGCAGTGTGTAGGACATTTCTGTGCTGCAAGTCCTCATAGTTACTACTGGGTAACCATGTGATATCCTCTCACATGGTGGAATCCCCTAATGAAATGTTTGAAGCTTTCAAGCCAATCTTTTGTCTCACATCCTCCCATGACCAGGAGGGCATCCTGCAGTGGCCCACGCTCAACAATGGAACAAAACAGCAGAAATCTGGACCACGCTCACCCTGGTGTGGTGTTTGATTACTAGTTTGCGGATATGGCTTGTAAATGTGTTCCACTGAGGATTCCATACTGTTGTCATCTGGTATTCCTAATATATCATGCAATGGAAATGTTGGGAACATTCCAAGAGGACAGTTCAGGAGAGACGGGGCCGGCACGCGCTCATGCACCAGGGTTTCAACAATAATATTAATCAGAATTTAATGGTATTGCAGTACTTCTTCACACATCCTAAAATAATTGTCGCGTGAGCTTTGATGGAGTGCTAACCTTTTTAATGCTGCATCGATTGGTTTGATGTCTGGGTCAATTACTTCTGCTTCTAATGGGCGGTTTACAAAGGACATAATTCGATCAGACGTGGAAGCCCCACACACTCTCTCATGTGGCTAGCAGAAGCAGAAGCGACCGCCAAGCGATAACAGCCACCCACGAATGCGATTTCCTCTAATAGCCCGTCCAGGCTTCCGTCGAATTACATTGTCATCAAATGCTGTTCATCATATTAAAACATTAAAAGACCAAGATCATGATTTACTCAAGGCACTGAGCCAAGATCTCAGCTTGGACCGCTTTGTAGGTACGCGGAGTAAGCGTGCTGGGCTGCACGCGGCTTGGCTTTGAGTAGGAGGGCGAACGCGCGGCCCGCGGAGAGGTCCACCATCACAATTACCACTAACATCTGAAATGGAGTTAGCAACGATCCAGGTGTCTGCGCAGAGAGATAAGCTCGAATTAATCTCCATCCAGAAATACATGTATTCATTAAGAGGTCTTCCAAATGCGGTTGCCTGGGGCAGGCGAACACAGGGTTTAAAGAGAGTAATCGGATGTTTGCACGCTGTATTAGCAGCTGCGGATAAAGGCAATTTGTAAATGCGAAGTCTTGAGGGGGCATGCGCATGGCGCTGGATGCAACAGCTTACTTGAAATGATTGTGATTAGCCTGTGCATTAAATTTAAACAACCATTTACTAAATCTGCTGCAGCTATAGAGAAAGGAAGGACCTGATACTGAAGGAAATTTTTGAGACACTGATAAATATTAGGTGTTTCTCATACATCAATAAAATAATTTATTTTGCTGATAGAATCAAAGACATTGACAACAACGAATATGCAGTAACTTAATATATTTTAATCAGTATTCTATTGTGTAGTATGGTAATGCATTTATGTAAAGAATATATATCCCTCTGTCCCCGTTAAATAACTAGCATCTTCTGCACAAGACTTGATTCACTCTTCTGCATCATTGCTCCCACCAGATTATCACCCACAACTTTTTTACCCTCCCTCATTATCACACTCGCCAAATCAGCAAACAACCCTGGAGGTTAAAAGGTCACTGATGTGGGAATTGACTGCATCAAAGCCTGCTCAGCCACCTGAGCAGTGAGCGGTCCAGAAGCTCAGGCAATACTGCTGGATCCACGTCTTCATGGTACCTGGGCATCACCTCCTGGGACCTGAGCATCACCTCTTGGGACCTGAGCATCACCTCTTGAGACTGGAACATCACCTCCTGGTACCTGAGCATCACCTCCTGGTACCTGAGCATCACCTCCTGGTACCTCAACATCACCTCCTGGAACCTGAACATCACCTCCTGGTACCTCAACATCACCTCCTGGAACCTCAACATCACCTCCTGGAACCTCAACATCACCTCCTGGTACCTCAACATCACTGATCTTTCACTGGGAGCCTAGCTGACCAGACAATTGACAAGCCAAACACCTTAACCTCATTTATGGGGTATTGGCTTAGGGCAGCTCTGCAAGTCACCTTGCTGCGCTGCCCTGCGTCAAAGTGAAATTACAAATGCACCGTATTTATCCGATACGGTGCATTCCTGTCCTTTTCCCCTGGGCTAGTGGTGTTTCGGCAGCCTAGCGCCAACGCAGGCACTCTTGCACCATGGTACAAGGGTGCCTGTATTGTAGGCATGATTGTTATGGTGCAGGAGGGGGCACCTTCCTCCATGACACCAATCCATGGAGGCATTTTCGCCTTCTCTGTGTGCTGCAGAAAGAGGAAAAAATTGGAACAAATAAAGATCCTTCTTCGGAGATGGCTGCGGGCACCCACCACAATGCCCATGGAATGCCTCCCTCGCGCAGAGTAAGGTGACGCAGTGATTTGCACTGCGTTGCCTTACTCAAGATTTATGAGGCCACTTAAATCTGCGCAATGTGGCTTTGCGTGGCTTCACAAATCTGACTCAGTGCCTTGCATCACGCAAGTACCACTTTGTGTGGTGCAAACGTGATGCAAGGCTCTCGTAAATATGCCCCTTAGTATGCATACTGGCTCTAAAAATTACAGAATCGTGCTGGACTTCTCATTGCTGGTCATGAAAAAGTTTCCTAAAATTACTGAGCTGGAACCCTCTGAGATCCACAATAAAACTCTCTCACTTGCAAAACCTGCTGTAAGTCTTCAGAAAACATGCCTTTGCAATATGGAGGCACTTATGGCGATCCAACATTTGCTATTCATGATCTCAAGACTGAACAAAAGAGTAGATTCTCCACTATATGGAAGCACCACCCTGTTGACCCCACATCATGCTCATCTCTCTTCTCACTCAGAAACTTCACACAACACCCAGCAGTTTTCATCTACTCCAGATGCACAGCACTACAATGCACCCTGACACTAGTATGCACCTTACAGTTCACACAAATAGAGTACAGAGTTTGCTTTGACAAAAGCAGATGAAACCGCCTTTGTCGAGATGCAGGAGTCACGCGGTGGGGTCATATATTGTCGTGATTCATATTTTGTATGCAGATTGGACGGAATGTGCAAGGGTTTATTCCATGAATTGTTGTACAGATTGGAGTAAATGACTCACTGGGCTTTTGACCTCCCTGCCACCAGATTGTATCGGGCTTGTATTTTGGGCTTTGTCAGTGATCGCCATGAAATGAGTTGTTGGCCTCAGTATAGTATGCAGTTGGCAAGTGTCCACTTTACTACAAACACCCCCTGCAATCTGCAATGACCTGCCTACGCCCTGTAGAATGACCTTGGGCCATATTCCCATGGGCTTCAATTCAAGAACATCTCTCAACCTCTGAAGAGTGCTAGGGCTGAGATATTTATTATGGCCCTTTGTGTAAGCATCATAATGTACTCTGTCATGTCTGCCTAAGAAGAGCAGCCTCCAGGATGGTTGCGTGTTTGTGAGAGTATGTATATTCTTTGTGTGTGTGTGTGTGAGCGTGCACGTGCGTGCGTGCGCGTGCATCTGTGTGTGTGTGTGCAGGCTTCACTGTGTCATATCTTCTCACTAGCCTGTGTGTGTGTTTGTGCGAGTATGTATTTTCTGTGTGTGTGCGCAGATTTAACTGTCAGATCTTCTCACTAGTGTGTGCGCGTGTGTGTATGTGTATATATATATATATATATATATATATATATATATATATATATATATAAAAGCACCCAGAAGTACTTTGCCCGGTGGGTGGGTGGGTGTGTAATCATCATTTGCCTTATCTGCATACTTGTGCAACCTCTGGGGAGCAGTGTGAGTGTAATTACTCTGTCGAGTGCAAATCAGTGAAGCCTCCAGTATATGTGTGTCTAAGCACCATGATATGATGTGTTTCTGTGTGTGTAGATGTGCTCTGTCGTGTCTGCATACTAGCGCAGTCACCGGTGAGTGTGTGTATGTGTCAGATTATGAGTGGAGTATGTGTGTTTTGGTACAAGTACAATGATTTATTCTGTGTGTGTGTGTGTGGGCAGACTTACTCTGTAATATCTGCTGACTTTGTATGTGTGCATAAGCACACACCATGAAGACCAGTATGTGGATGTTTAAGCACATTTGCCATATCTGCATAGTAGTGAAGCCTGTGTGTGTGTGTGTGTAAGTACCATGATGTACTACTCTGAGTGTGTGTGTGTATGTGTGAAGATGCACTTTGCCATTTATGCTCACTAGTACAGCTTCCAGTGTATGAGTGTGGGCATGTGTTTAGAAGTACTGTGACATAGTCTGTCATGTCTGCACACTACTGCAGTCTCCAGAGTGTGTTTGCATGTGTGTGAAAACACCATGAAGTACTTTGTTGAAGCTGCACACTTGTGGAGACTCCTGTGTTTGTGTAGATTAAACAAAGATAAGTGTTCTTTTGTGCCAGTGTGTGGATGTGTTTGCACCATTGCCAGGCCTACATACTAGTACAGTCTCCAGTATGTGTGTAGAATTAACCTGTTGTGCGCCCACAACCATGCATATGTGCACATTAGTACCTGCATGTGTATAGATATACTCTGGCACATCTGCTCACTAGTGCATTCTGTGGTGAGTTTGAAAGCACCATTGCTGTGTCTGCGTATGAGTGCAGTCTTCACTGTCCGTGTGTCATTTGTATAAAGCAGTCCAATCTCCAGTATATGTGTTTGTGTGAGCAGCATGATGTACTCTACGCGCATGTAGGCATCCTCTGCAATATCTGCCAAACAGTGAGGTATCCAGTGTATGTGTAAGCATGTCTGCACTCTAGTTGTGTCTGTTGTAAAGTTGCAGGCCCTGGGCCCACATACTGAATAAGTAATGACACAGACACATGTATGCTGTACTCCGAACTGCCCATGGGCACGTGCGCCTGGCCCCTTTATTTGCAAGCGCCACGTCACTCGTGATGCCTGACATGGTTGGGTGTGAAAGCCAGCAGCGGCTCCTCCACTAAGACGGAGGAGCGTCACCCCACAGGAAAAACAAAATGATAATAGCAACACGTTATATCATTTTCTTTTTCAGTCCTCCTCTGTACGGACAGGGCAGGCTGCACAGCCCACAGAGCAGTGGGGAGGAGTGGTGGCACTTTTTAAGTGCGCATGACGGTTTAGCCGGCCATCTTGGGCCAGCCAAATAGCCATGCACACTTAGCATGTTTCACAGCCTGGGTGGGGAGCATGCCCAGGCTCTCAGTCCCCTTCTGAGCGCTGAACCACAGTGCTCAGACCAATCACAATGCTTATATCAGCAGCTTCATGATTGGATAGGAGAGTTTGTAAGCCTGGGGGCTTCCTGTTCCTGTGTCGATGAAGAAGAGGACGCAGGAGAAGTGACGCCTCTTGCCTCTGGGTCGACTCAGGAACCTACATCTGTGGGTACCTCAATAGTCCACCCTCTCATGCATCTCATTCGACCACAGTTCTCCCTTGCTAACACACTGCAGCCTTTCTTCTTGCTGCCCGTCAACTCCCCAACAGGGATCACCCATATCCCCTATTTCACCAGCTCATCATTTGCTGCCATGCAGCTATCGCTCACAAATTATTCACCCTCACACCTCGCTAACACAATTTCCACATTAGAGAGTTTGTCACTGATAAAACAAAAATACTTTTCTTACCACCCCCCACCACTTATATACACACACCTTACACAATGCAACTGTCAACAAACACAACAGCTGCAACATTATCTTTCTAGCTCTTACATCCTCCTTCAGACACCAGGTAGGTCTTGTTTCTGGTGCAACGCAAAGTCCCCTACACGCGTTCTAAAATCACTCCTCCATGATGTACAAGGTCATCCGTAGTCCTGTAACCACAGTTCTTGTTGCCTCCAACCACCAACCGCCATCTTGGAATGGCATCAACAAAACTGTGGATCAGAGGAGGACAAGGAGGAAGCAAACTTTGCGAGTAGAGACAACACCACCAGCGGATGATTTGGAGAGGACATTTTTGCGGCCTGTTAGTAGCGTTTTCAATTTCTTTTGACATACACGCCTATTTCATTTACTTTGAAGCAGCCATTTGATTAAGAACAACAGAAGATGCGTTGGATTAAGACAACTTTACAAAGGTCCCGCCCTATAGTGCCCTCATGGTAACATATTTAGCATCATTCAAGTGAACGCGTCCAATAAAAGGCCGTGTTGGCGCTCAGCATCCGCGTGAACCCTGTTTATGTATGATCTGTATTCCAGGTGTGAGATCTTCCAGAGTCCCTTTGAGAAATTGTGACATTTGGAGTTAAAAAGACAGAGAGGCATTACAGGACCCATTAGAAAGCTTAAGAAATATTCCTACTGAGACTGATATAAATGTCCTGCTAGTGATCTGAAATGATGTGCGTCTTATGTAGGTTATTAACTAGTCCCCAACAAATGAAACAATCCATACTCCTGGTGCCCTCTGGTTCAGCTGTCCTCTTAGATAAATAAACTGAAGGAAGATGCCAGATGGCAAGAGTCTTAATGGCGAAAACATATCACTCTGATGAAAAGGTTGACTACACGTCAGTGATGGAGACCAACCCTGAAGACGTTTTAGATGCGAGGACTCAATATTGGGTATTGGCGCAAGTACTTATCAAAACCAGTGGCGTATCAAGACTGTATCGGACCTTATAACTCCTGCCAGAGAACATGGAGCCAAACAATGGTCACAAGCCTTGTGGGGTAACACAGGAGAGGCCTTTGCCAATGAAATGGAGATGTTAAAGGCAGGGCATCTTAGTGACTGCTAATCCCGATACCTGGTCATTGAGCTGTTTATTAACCAAAAAGGCCATAAACTTCTACCTAAAAAATGTAATCAACATACTTAGAGTCTGTTTTGGGGTGGAATTCTCACTTGAACAAATATCAACCTACAATATTAACAAACCTACAGATAAGGATTATGATGCTGTATCTGGAAGAGTTGTGACGAGCTACCCATGTTTAGTTGGGCCAAGCATCAAAGCCCTTGAGAACCTCTCCATGAAGCATAGCCTCCTCTGTACACCTCCATCGACCTCTCTGTTTTCTTAGCAATCACCAGAAGCAAGAGGCAGATTTTTGAAGTGCACACTAATTACTGCGAAAGTCATCCATCCGTCCGTCTGTATGTCTGTCTGTTCATCCACCCACCCCCCACAGTGAGCACTGATTTGCATTATTTATTATTTGAATCATTGTTGTAATCCATACTTGGTATGCCCCACCCCGCCCACTCACCTCCTTCCCTTTGTACGTGCCAGTTTGGCACACACGAACATTCCACAGCTGACTCCAGCTGACTGAAACCTGTGATGGTGTGTAGACGCAATAAAGAAAACTTCTAATTTTACAGTGTGCGCCTCTACTTTGCAACACAGGCGACGAACAACCGGGTGGGAACGGTCGACACCATCATCCCCAATGCATACTCCAGGACAGATGGTATGCAGTAAAAGCAAGAAGCAGTGAGTACTAACTTACCTTGGATCCGTGAGCTCGTCTGGAGTGATGAGTCCAGGACTGATGGTTAACAATGGTGCGATCAGTGAAGTAAGAACCGCTCCATTGATGGGCACTTTTCCTGTGATGTATGGTTTCCCAAACGTTTCTGAAGGGAGAGATTCACTGGCACATCGGTAGCTTTGTGGTGCCCATCGGTCAACGGACTGGGCGTGGGTTTCTCCTTTCCTTGGCGCAAGTAAAGGAAGTTGCCATGTGTCCAGACTGGGTTGACAGTGCCGGTGTGCGGTGACTGGCGGAGGTTTGGCGCAGCAGCGGGAGTGTGTTTACGAGCCAGTATTGCCAAGTAATGTGGTGAGTGACAAGGGTCAAGCCGACTCTGGCATTATATGCTGGGAGTACAGCAGAGATTACGGAGTGAGGGCACACGCCATAGCACGGCCATCTGAAGTCCAGAAGCAGAGTGTGGCGTCACCTAGAGTTGCCTCAAGGGGTTACGGAGCTGTGTGGTTCACCGCAACACTGCGTCGTGTAGTCCCTGGCCGCAAGAGTGAAGTGTGCGGAGTTGGCTAGTGTTACCGCACAGGGTAACAAAGGTTGAGCTGACTCTGGTGCCTACGGCCGCAGGAGGTGCATGGACGGTGCGGCACTGTAAGCCGTAAAGAACCGGCCCGGTGCACTCGAGGGAGGATTTCAGCAGTCGAACGCTGACGCCGGTTGAGGAATCTGCCTCACAGAGCTCTCGCCTTCCAGTTTCCGTGTCTGCGCGCTGCCCTCGTAGGCGGAGCAGCAGGCGGGCCCAGTCTAGAGCTGGATAGAGGATACCTTGTTATCCTCTTCCTCACTCTGATTGTAAAGAGACCAGAGTTAACCCATTCCTCTACCGGAGTTGGGTTTTTATTCAGACTTTGGCAAGAGCTCGAGGAGACCGAAGTTAACCCTTTCTTCACTCTGCTTTCATGATTCAAGTACTGTTTTTAGAGTTTTGCACTCGTTTGTCTTTCTGTGCACCATGAGTTGCTTTTGATTCCTCTCCTGGTGCTTCCTAGCTTCCCCTTCCCCTGTTGTGGTTCTTCAACGCTGACAGGCACAGCTGACTGGAGAGTTTTGTACCTCACCATGCCTGTCACCAATTCAGGACGCTGACAGGCACAGCTAGATATTCTACTCTGGTGGCACTACCATTCTTTGTCGCGCACGCGCTTTATTTATCTTGGCAGGGGTACACTTTGACAAGGGGAGGAACCACGTCCTATGCTTACTGTGGGTGGTGAGAATTATTAGGCATTTCTTCCACGACATGGCAAGCACAAACATGTCGCAACCACCCCCATTTCTAAATGAGGTGGGAGAACCACAGCTACCGTGGAAACAATGGTTTGGGCTGTTAGAATCCTACTTGATAGCAATTGGAGGGGAAACATTTTCAGCCCTAAGGAAATTACATACCTTGCTCCATAACTTAGGTATTGAAGGGCGTAAAACATATGATAATATTTCAGCAGAAACAGAAGAAGACAGTGACGATGATGAGAATGTGTACCTAGCAGCAGTTAGTAGACTTGAAAAACACTTTGGTAAAACAATAAATGTAGTGTTGGAAAGACACAAATTCTTTTCAAGGATACAGGGAAAGAATGAAAAAGTCAAGACATACATTGCTGTCCTCAAAGGTCTAGCTAACACATGCGAATTTGAGACATTACAAGACTCACTCATTAGGGATCAATTGGTAAGGTGCACCAACAACACCAAGATACAAGAAAGGTTGTTAGTTGCTAACCCTGACCTTAAACAAGCTATAGAGATAGCGGTTGGAATTGAGCACACTGGAGATTGCATGGTAGCAATGAAAGGGGATGGAGATAAAAATGCAGAAGTGCATGCTATAAACAAGTAAGAGGTCACTAAGGATAGCAAGAACAAAGGTCCTACTGCTTTTCCCACAGGCGCCAAACTCAAATGCTATAGGTGCGGAAAACCTACACAGCTAGCCAACTTCACAGGGTGCCAAGCCAGATCAGTTACATGTCATAAATGCGGTAGAAGAGGTCACTTGGCCAGGATGTGTAAAGATTACCAACCCAAATCGGTCTTGACCATAGAGCAGGAAACCCCAAAAGAAAACAAACTAGTGTTCCAACTAAAAAATGGCGAGAAGACGAATGACTTTCCGTCATGCACCCTCACATTGGACAAAAGAGAGGTGATGGTCTTCGCAGATTCATGCTCGCCCTATACACTAGTGGAGGCGAAAGCATTTACTAAGCTGTTTTCATCGTGGCAACAGGGCATGCAACCACCAGACATACATCCAGGGGGCTATAACGGGGACCCTATACCCCTGATAGGCATGACAACTATGAACATAGGGTTCAGAGGGAGGAGTACAGTGGGCAAAGTCTACATTACACAGAAGGGGTCCAACTTGTTGGGGTGAAAACACCAGAGGGAACTGGGCATCAAATTAGATCCCAATAGCCTTGACCAAGTCCTTCTAGTAGACCCGTCTATGGGGGGAACTGAGGTTTGCAATGAATTTCCTGAGGTATTCACGGACAAACTGGGCCTACTGAGGAACTATCAACACTCTATCAAACTTAAAGCTAAGGCAAGACCCGCAGCCCATAAGGTTAGGCCTATACCACACATGATGCAAACACCCCTCAAAGCAGAACTAGATAAACTTCTGTCTCAAGGTGTCATTGAGCCTATAGAAAGCTCGCAGTGGTTGGCCCCCATTGTCCTTATGACGAAGGCATCCAGCAAAGAAATCAGGCTATGTGTGGACTTGAGGGACCTGAACAGTAACATATGGGTGGATAGGCATCCCTTGCCACGCATTCACAAGGTCCTCGCCCTAATTAAGGAAGCAAGCTGTTTCAGCGTGCTAGACCTCTCCTCCGTCTACCACCAGGTGGAGCTACACCCCAACTCACGGCATTTGACCATATTCATAACCCTGTTAGGAGCGTTCCAGTACAAGCGCATGCCCTTTGGATTGGCCTCGGCAGCCGCAGCCTTCCAAAGGATCATGCAACATGTACTAAAAGACTTTCAGTGGACCATGTGCTTCCAGGATGACATCCTCATTTACGGAAGAGACCTGGAGGAACACAATAACATTTTGAGGGTAGTACTGGCAAAATTAAAAGCGGCAGGTTTGACCTTAAAGAGAGAAAAATGTCGCATTGGCGTAGGGTCTGTTGAGTATCTAGGCCATACCATATCCCAAGATGGAATCAAACCTAAGATTGGCCTTGTAGAAGCTATGCAAGGAACTGCTGATCCGGGGTGTGTAGAAGACTTAAAATCGTTCTTGGGGTTGGCAGAATACTACGCTAAGTTTGTCAGAAATTATGCTTGCATTGTTGAACCATTAAGGGCTTTACTTAAAGCAAGAACGCCTTTCATATGGAGCAAAGATTGCCAAGCGGCGTTCTTCACAGTGAAGGAGAGCATTGCCACCGCCCCATCGTTGGGCAGATTTGACCCCACCAAGCCCACAGTCCTATACACTGATGCGAGTAACAAAGGGCTGGGCGCTAGTCTCACCCAAATCGTCAACGGAAAGGAACAAGTGGTGGCGTTCGCTTCTCGCGCCCTGAAAGGAGCAGAAGCTAATTACTCAGTAGTTGAGAAAGAAGCGCTTGTGTGTGCATGGGCCAACAAACACTTCAGTTTTTTTTGTGGGGCATTCCCTTCACTGTGAAAACCGACCACAAACCCCTCATGTATGCTTTTACCACTAAGGGGTCTGAAAAGACCACGCCCAGGATAGCATGGTGGATCTTGGGGCTGGAAGGGTACAACTACGACGTTAAGTACATGCCTGGTTCAAAAAACGTGGTGGCGGATTTCCTCTCTCGCTCACCTATGGATGTGGATGACTGTTCATCTCATGTTGAAAATGACAATGTAATTTTGAAGGCATCTTGCCTACAAAAAGAGGAATGGGAAGAGTGTGTACGCAATGATGGGGAAATGAAAATCCTTAAAGACCTTATTGTTAAAGGGTGGCCCATTGAGAAATGTAAAGTTGCCTCTTCTGTGAGCAGGTTCTGGGACGTAAGATTGGAACTAAATATACAAGAAGGGACGGTTTGTAGGGGAGAGAAAACTGTTCCACCTGTAGCACTTAGACAGAAAATTGTGGACCTCGCCCATGTTGGCCATCTGGAGCGTAGCCTCACAAAAAACAAAATAGGATTGGACTACTGGTGGCCGGAGATGGATACTATGGCAGAGAAAACTGTAAGGGACTGTCTTGAATGTAGCCGCTCAGACAAAATACAACAAACTAGGAAACCTCCCCTATCACCGTTCACTGTGCCTGACAAACCATGGTCAAAACTTGCACTGGACATTAAGGGGACCCTCAACCTTAAGTCTTTGAAGGAACGTTTCCTATTAGTCATGGTGGACTACCACACTAGGTGGGTTGTCTACAAGTGCATGCACCAGATTGACACTACAGTAATGATAAAATTCCTGAAGGATGTTTTCTTTGAGGAGGGGATCCCAGACACTTTGGTAACAGATAATGGGGTACAGTTTACTTCAGAAAGCATGTCAGAATTCCTCTCTGAAATGGGCATCACCCACCACAAGACGGCCCTATATTGTCCCAGGGCCAACGGGTTGGTAGAACGTATGAATCACATGATAAAAGAGTGTTTACAGCGGGCGGAAATCTTAGGCATCTCGGCTGAGGACACCTTGCAAGACACACTTTGGGCCTATCGTACAACCCCTAACTTGGTCACCGGGGTGTCCCCCTTCAGTTCCCTGAAGGGCAGAGTTCCCAAACCAGACTCTCCCCACCCCTTAAAAGAGAGAGCACCTGTGCTGTGAATCGTGACGAGATTAGGGAACGTATTGCCAGTCATCAAGCCAGGTACAAGGACAGATATGTTGCCAATAAACATGCAAAGTCTAGCACGGTCAAGGAAGGGGATTGGGTCCGTGTAGATCTCCCTAAACAACGCAGGAGGGAGGCCACAAGATTTTCAGAACCCATGAAGGTAATCAAGGTGGGAAGGAATGTAGTTATGCTGACCAATGGGCAAACTTGGAGCATGGACAGAATTGTCCCTCACAGGGAGGTACCCATCCCACAAGTCAACACTCCCATTGGGGGCAATGCCAACGTAGTCCATAGGAGATCAGTAAGACCTACGACTGCGCCCAAGTGGGCGAGAGATTATTGTTTCACATAGTTATTTATGGGTGGTACAGCCATGTATTGTGTTTGGTGTTTTTCTCAACCTTTGCATGTATTACTGTTGTATTCTAATCAAGCTGTTCTTCCCTGTACTCCCATCCCTTTCCCTCTTCCTTCCCTATGTAAGGAGATGTGTTGTAATCCATACTTGGTATGCCCCGCCCTCCCCACTCACCTCCTTCCCTTGGTACGTGCCAGCTTGGCACACACGAACATTCCACAGCTGACTCCAGCTGACTAGAACCTGTGATGGTGTGTAGACGCAATAAAGAAGACTTCTAATTTTACAGTGTGCGTCTCTACTTTGCAAAAGTCATCTTACTCCTTTAGGGAACCTGTGGATCGATCATTTTAAGAGGTCAAAGACAAACCCCTGAGTATCTACAAAAACCTTCTGAAATCCATGCAGCGTCCTGAAATAAAAGCTTTGTAGCTGAACGCCCTCACTGACAACACTGCCCTGGACTAGTATAGTGATGAAAAGATATGTTAATGGGGTAAGGCTGCTACCAGGGCTCAAATGTCACTCATTTATTACGTGCATTTCCTAAATGTCATTTAGGCGAACCCCACAAGGTAATTTCCTCTGATCTGACTGCCACTTGATGTGATTCCCTATTATGATTGAGCTAAAGGTCATGTCCTGTCACTTTGGTGATGTCATCATTGTGCTTGATGTTTCTCACAGGGGGAGCGACCCTTGACCTTGCCAGGTAGGTTGCTCCCCCCGCTCTGCAGCTCCACCAGCGCACTGATTGTCTTCTGTGCCCTGGGATCCTCGGTGCCCCACTGACCATCTCTCCTTCGTTTCCCCTTACTTGTATGACCAGTGTTTGCTTTTTGTCCCCTGTGTGACCACTTGCTTTTGTTTCCTTGTGTAACCAATTTTCCTTTTATTTCCTTGTGTAACCAATTTTCCATTTATTTCCTTGTGTAACCAATTTTCCTTTTGTCTCCTTGTGTGACCTTTTGCTTCTTTCCCTGCTCCTCCGTGCCCATTCGCTGCCCCCTGCCACCCGCCTCCCGAGAAATAATTTAAATAATTTAAAACTCAAACTCCCCTTAAAATGGCGGGCGCGCGCAGTGGGCGCGCCTAAAGCAAGCCCGTCTGCACCCGTCCACGCCTGGACCGCGCCCAGCGCCAGAACCCCTGGCCCCCGCACCAGTCATGAAGACCGCCTCCGATACGACGCCAGCACCCTCATCGCTCTCAACCCAGGACGAACCCCCACCTGCTGCAGGGCCACCCCGAAGCGCACCCACGGTCCCTTCGCCTGCCAGAACTGCAGCTTCTCCTGCATCAAAGATGCAGAGACACCCGCCACAACAAAACACAACCAGCTCCGATGCATCCTGATCAACACCCGCTCCGCACGCAAACACGCCATCGAGCTTTGAGACCTACTCGACACCGCATCTCCAGACGTATTCTTCCTGACCGAGACCTGGATGAACGAAGCCACCTCCCCAGACATCGCAATAGCCATCCCCGACGGTTACAAGATCGCCCGCAGAGACCGCACCAACAGAGTCGGAGGAGGAATCGCTATCGTCCACAAGAAGACCATCATGGTCTCAACAAACACCGACGACACTCTCAGCACCGCCGAACACATGCACTTCCAGATTCACATGGATCGCAAGACCACCCTAAGAGGCCCCCTCGTCTACAGACCACCCAGACCCCGACCACAATTCTGCGACACCATCGCCGACTTCATCAGCACGCACGCACTGACCTCCACCAACTACATCCTCCTCGCAGACCTGAACTTCCATCTGGAGAACAACAACGACAGCAACTCCTCCACCCTGATAGACAACCTCGGACTGGAACAGCTCGTCACAACACCGACCCACATCGCTGGACACACGCTCGACGCCATCTTCTCCTCAAGTCCCCACGTCTCCTTCAGCCATGTCTCCGAACCCACCTGGACCGACCACCACTGCATCCACTTCACCTTCCGGAAACCAGTCACACATCACCGCACCCCACAGATCCCCCGTCGCTGCTGGGTCAAAATCACCGAAGTAGAACTACAGACAAACCTCGCACTCAACCCACCAACCAACCCCGACAATGGTGCGCGTGCTGGAGCAGAGTTTTCAGTTTGGAAATTCAGTGGCTTTTGAAGCTCTGGCATGTCTATTCGTTGTACTAATTTATTAATAATTAATAATTAATTATTTGTCTTGTGCAAGTGTGTTTATATTAATCAATTCGTTTGTCCTAACAAGAGAGAGTTACACGCGGGTGTGCATAAATGTGCTGTTTTAAAAAAATAACGTGCGTGTTTTCATGTTTAAACGTTGCTATGTGCTGTTTATTTTTGAGCACAAAACGCTTTCCGAATTAATGCTTTTCTATGTTGCAAGTGCTAGATAAATGCATACACATAAGGGTATTAGTGGGGTTAACACTGTTTAATCACTATGCTGTGGTAACGTTGTTTTTGTCTCTTTTAATTAAGATGGTCTATTGAGGCCTATGATGGCCTAGAAAAGATGGCCGACTTGTGAGCCTGGCTGTGATTTATAATATGAAAACTGTGACGAGGGAGACCCCTGCTGGAAATGGTCCTGAAGCTAACTGACCATGGTCCTTGCTTGCTTGTTTGAAAACTTTCCATGAGGACAGCAGCAGTTTTGGGAGATCTCCAAGTGAAATGAAAATGTCTTTGGCAGCCTTGGGAAACAAAGGAGCCTTAGAGAGAAACTCTGAACTGTGGCTCGATTGCCGAGGAGAAGTAGAACTAATATGATACATGTTTTATTTTCTTGGTTCCTATTCCGTAGTCTTCATTATGTGTATTTTTCCTGAGCGGAGATTTTCAAATGTAGCGATGTTACATCCTTTCCTTCTCGCTCTGCTCAGCAAGTCCGGCGAACATTACAGTTTTTTCTATGTTTCCAATGTATCTTTCCATTGTTTAGAAACTATAAGAAATGTTAGCCTAGAGAGGGTTTTTGCCACTTGCCATTTTGCCTTTGCCGCGTACCGAATCTGCGTTGCTGAGGATTGATGCCGAAGGGACTTCGTCTTGAGAGACATTTACCGAGAGACTTGTCCTGACCCGTTCTGACATTTAGTTAGAATAGGTAACTATGAGAAATGATTTACTCTGATTGATTTCCTTTGACTAATTTTAGATAAAGCAATATAATTTTAAACATGGTGTTGGATATTCTTTCTTGTCAATTATTGGGTTTACATTTTTGATTATTGCTGTATATGTTGTATAGATTATGCTTAAGGACAGTCACAAAAACCAGGTCTTTTCGACCTCGGTATAGATGCAGGGTGTTTAGGAGTTTTCCTTCCACAGGTTTATTGTTGGTAGAGTATTTGAGCGTATGTTAGTGAAATGGGCCCCAGCGTATGATGTATGCATGAGCGTGTAACTGTGAGATTACTTTATCCGTGGTAGTGGGAATATTATACACACCCTGATCTCTATCAATTTCCTGGTAGCAGAGTTGAATGGTTTTTGATGATTGTCTTGATCTGATAAGATTGCTTGTACATTAGTTTATTGATTATTGATTATTGGTTCATGTTGGTATATGTACTAATACTATATGTTGGAGTCGTAATGTTGAGTTATATGTAGTGCTTCTGGAACTTGGAAGCTGTAGCAGTTCCGTAGTAGGGCAGAGGGAAGTATATGCTGCTCTCGGGAAAGACGGAATTGAGGAATAACGTGTGACAATTGAAGTTGCGCGTCACATTGTCTGGGTTCGGAATCAGTGACATCGTCGTATGTTACTATTAGATATTTCTGGTATATAAGGAGTGTGTATGATAGTGAAGGTTATCTGTGAAACTCTGGTCTTAAGTCCCAGGGATCCGTAAAGATTTCCGTTAAAGCTTATCGCGGGAGGAGTAATAGGTATTCTCTGAGCTTGTTTGAAGAACTGGGCAAAGAAAGTTTGCTTAGTTGATGTATGTTATAATTCTGTAGTGGAGCAGATTGTCTGTTCTCGGGAAGCAGGATTCTGTGCGTATGTACTATATTTTCTTGTATGAATGTGCGTGAATATTTGTACATTTAGTTGATTGTAAGACTCTTTGGACAAGTCCTAGAGGAAACAGTTAATGAATGTATGTTAGTAGGGCAGAGTAGAGGAAGTGCTACTGTGTCAATGAAAGGTCTCTTATGAAATAGACTCTCTTTTACTATTCTGTGGTTAGCGAAGCAGACAATGGAGATGTTTTTATGTTGTAACTAATAGATTTTGTAGAAATTTTGACACGAAGTCTACTGAAAAGATTTTGTAAAGGAGGGGTAGACGAGTGACAGAAGACAGAGCAGAAGCTGCAGTCAGCGACTGTTGACGTCAGAAAGACCGCGCTCTGATTGGATGGTAGATCAGAATAGTGCTCGCGCTAGGATTGGTGCGTTAGTGTGAGCCGCGCAAGGATTGGAAGGGCTATTTAGTGACGTAGACGTTCCAGGATTGGTGCGTTAGTGTGAGTCGCGCTGCAATTGGTTGAAAAATTTGTATTGTATATTTATAATACGGAAAGAGTAGAGAGTTTTGGTAAACGCTAAAATGTATTACCAAGAAGAGAAAAAGAAGAAGACATTTTTTGGTAAAATTAAAAAGTGGTTTAGCAAGGATAAAGATGTTAAAACAAGAGAGGGCGAGTTGTTACCTCCACCGAAAACACCTGCATCCTTCATGGCTGCAAGACATGGGTTTCATACCTGTATATGGTTGGAGAATTGGGTTAGGTATACTAAAGAAGATGGTGTTCTAGCATTTCCAGAACATGGTTCATTTAATCTGGCCATGTTGAGAAATTTACGGGAAAAGATGCTATGTCTTGACCCGAAACCGAGACCTACACAGTTCGAGGCTTTAGTGGAATGGGAAGAGGAAGTACATGAGAGAGAAAAACAGAGATCTGGAGGGTATTATAGGTATATGTTTGGGAGGAGACATGATCGTGAGACTCATCATGATCGAATGAAAAGGTGGCGAGATGTTAGTATGTCAGAGGGATTATATCCGATGAGAACAGTTGAAGGAGGAGCAGAAAAGGTTCCTGAGTCAGAAATGAGAAAATATGGAGTTAATGAGTATGAGGATGAGGTCTTGAATGACATGATTTACAAGAGACCACCTCCATATAGACCAGAACCGGATAAAAGTACACCAGTTGTTTCTCCGATAAGAGATACAGTTTGCGTTAGTGAGACAGAAAATGAGACACCTGAGGTAAGAAGTGATCATTACCTTGATGAGAATGCCAGACAATTAGCCAGAACTACAACAGAGTTGACAGAGAAAATTAGGGAGTTAACGAAGAATCTAGAAGCTTACGGTGCCTGTAACAATAGGTCCGGTTATGCCTGTGTTTGACAAACAGAGGACAGGTGAGAATGGACTGGTGATTCCATATGTTGGGAATAATCTGACAAATTCAGTTGGTCCTTCAGGAGATTCAGGCAAAAGAGCAGAAAGAAGTGACCTGAGACAATCAAGACATGACACATGTAGTGAAATATTGGATGCTAGTGAAGCTAGTTGTTCAGGGATGCCAATTTTAGAACCGCAAAAGAGAGTGGTTCCAGTGAGAAAAACTGCTGAAATAACAGTTGATGATTTAAATGATTGGATGAAGGTTCTACAGAAAAAGGATAAAGATTCACAAGTAATTGATGTAGCTAGGTTACGTGTAGAAATAGAAGAGCTTGTTACAGGAACAGTTCCAACAGAGATTCTGAAGAGTCATCATGATGGTGAACTAATGTTTATGTGCAAGAGTGTTACCTGGAGAGCAAGAAATACACATGACAGGCTAAGAGCAATAGCGAATGAACAGGGAGTTGACATTGATAAAGTGAAAGCTTTACAAAGAACTTACAGGATGGATTTTACAGAGAAGGATATTGAAAATTTGAATGCTACTGGTAGAACAGGACAGATTAAGGAAATGGTAGCATTATTGCGAAGATGGGGTGATGTAGAAAAGTGGAAGGATAGGTGGTACAAGAAAAGAGATGAGGCTGAAGATAGAACAACTTATTCAGCATTTCCAGTGAGAGAAAAGGAGAAACCAGTAGATAATTATCCTATGAGAGAAATACCTGGAGGAGGATATGTACATGTTCCATGGACCAGACAGGATATTTTATCATTCACGAATGATTTCCCTCGATTGAGAGAAAAGCCCGTCGAGTGGTATAGGCAGGTAGATAGGTTTGTGAAATTGTCAAAAGTGCTGTGGGTTGACCTGAATAGTCTGTTTGATATAATTGTTCCAGCAGACTTGTGGACTGAGTGTAAAATAGTTGTGAGTTGGCCTACTGAGGAATATCCAAGAGACCCAAGAACAGGGGCACCAGATCCAGAGGTAATGAGAAAGTATGATCAGGTGATGGTATACCTGAAGAGTAAAGTACCTGCAAAAGAGACAGACTGGGTAAAGATAGATCGAACACAACAGGAAGCGAAATAATCAGTTCATGCTTTTTACGAGAGGCTGATACTGGCTTTTAAACAATTTAGTGGAGATGAACACCTGGGTGACAAAGATTTGAGTCATTTTGTATACAGATTTGTATATGGCCTTAGACCTGAAATTGGTGAGAGAATTTGTGAGCACACAGTGGATTGGCAGAGTAAGAAAGTAGATGAGATCCTGAGACATGCAAAATACTTCAGTGATGAAATTGAAGCAAAACAAAGAAAGCTGAAAGAGAAAGCAATGTGGGCACAAGTGAAAGTTGCGGAAAGACAGGAAGCGCAGTTAGTGGAACAGGCGAATAATCCAGGAAATAATGCAGGGAATAGATCTAGATATGCAGGGAAAGGAAAAGGAAGTCTTGAGGAAGCGAAGAAAAAGTTTCCTTGTCACAACTGTGGCCAATTGGGGCATTGGAGATCGGAGTGTCCTAATCCACCATTAGTGAGTAATGAGAATAAATCCTTAAATCAACAGGTGCAGAACGAAGGAAATAATCAAAAGCAGCAACAACAGAAAGTTGTGAGACAGCAGAGTCAAGAGCCAAAACCGCCCTTGCCGCAGAATAGAGGGTTACAAAAGTATAATCAGGATTCAGGATTCTACAATGATGAGCAGGTAAACAAACCAAGACGTTCTAACAAAGTACAACAGTACTTGTTAAAGAGTGAAGGGAGTGAGTCTGAGGGTGATTATTGACGGTGCCGAGGAGAGGAAGAAGAGTGCATACTTGGTGCAACTCTAGAAATAGACCAGGCAGGACCATTTGTGGATGGGAAAATAAATGAGGAGAGTGTTACTTTTTTGGTAGACACAGGTGCGACAAGATCAACTGTCAGGTCAACAGATGTTAGAAATCTTCCTCTCTCGGATGAAGCAATCCAAGTAGTTGGTGTAGCCAATACGCAAATCAAAACACGTCTTACTGAACCTGTAAGAGTACAGATAGGGAAATTTTCAGACATGCACAGATTCATTGTCTGTGACACGAGTCCAGTGAACCTATTGGGTAGGGACTTGTTGTGCAAAATGAACTGCACAATTTTTTGTACACCGGATGGAATAGCCTTTGAGACACCAGATGAAGATGTTTTGTACCGAGTGACTCTAGAGAATAGAGAAAGTGAGTTAATTGGTGCATTTGCTGTTTTTAATCCGGAGGATTTGCCTCGAGAGCTGAGAGACACAGTGAAAAGGACAGTTTGGGATTTTACTGGAGAGGATGTGGGATTGATGAATAATGTAGATCCAGTGAAAATTGCAGTAAAAGAGGGAATTACATATCCTAACATTCCTCAATACAAAATGACACCAGAAATATTCGAAAGGATAACTCCTATAATTGAGAAAATGATTCAGCAAGGAGTCCTGAGAGAACTACTGAGTAGTCCGTGTAATTCACCGATAATGGGACTAAAAAAGCCCAATGGGAAATTTAGGATCGTACAGGACTTGAGAAAAGTTAATCAAATTGTGGTGGCATGTTGTCCTATTGTGCCAAATCCATCAGTGATTCTGTATCAAATTCCACATGATGCTGAGTGGTATACAGTGATTGATTTGTGTCATGCGTTCTTTTCAATTCCATTGCATCATGATAGCCAGCCGATTTTTGCATTTAGGTTTGGCCAGCGTATCTTAGCATGGTGTCGAATCCCACAGGGGTATACGGAGAGTCCTTCGATATTCAATCAGTTATTGAAGAAATCGTTGGAAAGTTTGATCATGCCCGAGAGTTCAGTGCTAGTGCAGTATATTGATGACCTACTGGTGGCATCAAAGACACGTGAAGCTTGTGAAGTAGATACCATAGCTTTACTGAATCATCTGGCAGATGGAGGGTTAAAGGTATCTCCAGCCAAATTGCAATTTTGCAAGAAAGAGGTGCATTATCTTGGACACAATATTGAAAAAGGTCTGAGAAAAGTGACTAATGACAGGATCAGAATAATCAGAGAAATGAAAGCTCCAAAAACCCAGAGAGAAGTGAGAATGTTCCTGGGTATGGTGGGTTATTGTCGTCAGTGGATAATTAATTTTTCCTTGATAGCAAAGCCACTGATTAAACTGACAAAAAGTGAAATGACAGATCCATTGGATCTAGATGCAGAACAAATGGCAGCATTTGAAGAGCTCAAGAGTAAAATGTGTGAGGCTCCAGCTTTGGGTATGCCTGACTATGAAAAAGAATTTGAGCTGTACTGCAGTGAAAGAAATGGATGTGCACTTTCAGTGTTAATTCAGAAGCATGGATTACTGAGAAGGCCTATTGCGTACTTCTCATCGACACTTGACCCTGTAGCTGTGGGTTTACCAGGTTGTCTGAAATCTGTGGCTGCAACATGCAGAAGTCTGGAACAAAGTGAGGGAATCATAATGGGATATCCTGTAAGGGTATTCGTACCTCACAATGTGGCAATTCTTTTGACAAGAAGCAGAACTCAGTACATGTCACATAGTCGGTTGACTAAGTATGAAAAAGTGATTCTGGGAGCATCAAATGTGACTCTCGAGAGATGTGTAAATGTGAATCCAGCGACACTTTTGCCAGATATTGAAAATGTGGGTGTGAAAATGGAAGATGATCATGATTGTTTGGATGTGCTTGAGTACTGTACAAAACCGAGACCAGACATAAGGGATCTACCCTTGAATGAGAGTGATCATGTGTTGTTTGTGGATGGATCATGCCTGAGAAATGATGATGGTGTGCTATGTGCAGCATATGCGGTATGCAAAAGTTTCAGAGGTCATGGAAGCATCACCATTGAAAGGAGTGAAATCTGCGCAAGTTGCTGAATTGGTGGCATTGACAAAAGCTTGCGAAATTGGGAAAGATTTGAGGACAACTGTAATGACTGATAGTCAGTATGGATTTGGAGTGGTGCATGATTTTGGCCAACTTTGGCTACAGAGAGGTTTCTTGACATCGAGTGGAACTCCGATAAAGAATGCTGAAATGATTGGTAAATTGCTTGAGGCGATACAGCTGCCTAAGGAGTTAGCAGTTGTAAAATGTGCTGCCCATGGACTAGGGGAGGATTTTATAACGGTCGGAAACCGTTATGCAAACGATGTTGCACAATACTGTGCCAAAACAAATCAGTCCATCAACCGGGACAGAGAAGGGGAAATGTCTTTACTCTCTGTGATGTTTACTAATGTCTTAGAAACCTGGGATGAAGTGAAACAGTTGCAAGATGAGGCAGGAGAGGAAGAGAAAAAAGATTGGATTAAGGCAGGATGTGCTCCAAGAGAAACAGACCATGTTTGGGTCTACAGAGATGGCAGACCAGTAATGCCCAACTCCATCTTGTCGTCAATGGCAAGGATGTATCATGGCCAGGGACATTTGGGGAGGGACGCGATGGTTAGGTCGTTCAAGCAGACCTGGTACAATGCAAAGTTCAGGACAATTGCAGAAAGCATCTGTCAGAGGTGTTTAGTTTGTCAGCAATTTAACACTGGGAAAAAGACAGTGGTGAGTCTGGGGACAATAGGCAGAGAAGGAGGTCCTTTTACAAGAATGCCGATTGATTTCATTGAGATGCCCCAAGTAAACAGACTGAGGTATGTTCTAGTGGTAGTCTGTTTGTTTTCAAGGTGGGTGGAAGCTTACCCGACTAGAAGAAATGATGGATTAACAGTGACAAAGTTACTGTTAAGGGAGTTGATTCCTAGGTACGGGTTTCCAGTAACAGTTGAGTCTGATAGAGGTGGACACTTTCAAAATGAGCTTATGGGTTTGATTTGTGAAGCATTGAAAATACAGCAGAAGCTACATTGTGCATACCGACCAGAGGCTTCTGGTGTGGTTGAGCAGATTAATGGCACAATCAAGAATAGGATTGGAAAAATGTGCTTAGCCACTGGCATGAAATGGCCAGATGTTTTACCTCTAGTTCTGATGACTATGAGATCTACTCCAGATAGAACTACTGGTTTGAGTCCGCACGAAATAATAATGGGACGTGCAATGCGCCATGCATTCGTGCCTGTCAATAAGTTAGTGACAATAACTGATGACATGATTTTGGATTACTGTAAAGGCCTGGCTGACGCAGTTCATTCTGTGTTTCACCAGGTTGGAGAAGAAGCTACCACACTTGAGAAGAAGCAAGCCCATGATCTGAGTCCAGGAGACAAGGTGAGGATAAAAGTTCACAGAAGAAGAAATTGCTTGATTCCAAGGTGGGGAAGGCCAAGACAAGTTATTCTGACTACGACGACTGCAGTAAAGTGTGCTGGAGTGAAGCACTGGGTACATGCAAGTCATACTCTGAGAGTTCCAAACCCAAAAGAAGGGACTGGTAAAGAGTATTTTGAAGAGTCAGATTCCAGTGATGATGAAGATACAGAATCAGTGGGGAAAGAAGTAGGAAGAGCTTCGAATGAACCACTGCGAGTATCAGAGAAGAGATCAAATTCTGTAAGAGAGCCTGAAGTTTCAAACAGCAGTGAAGGAAAAAGAAAAGAAAAGAGAAATCACACAGAGACTACTCCTGAATCAGAAGAGGAGGAAATTGAAGAACCACTTGAGATTATACTTGAAGAAGTAGGGTCAGAAGAAGATAGAGCGGGACAGATTGCGGAAGACCCCCGAGGAGGTGTAGGGAACATTCTTGATGAGCCAGGTGAAGGGACAAGTAGACAGCAAGAAGATTGCGTGTCGGAGACCCGAGGAGGGACAGGAGTAGGGAAGTCTCAAACAGTGGTGAAAAATTCTGTGGAAAAGAAGAAAGCTGCTGGAAAACGGAAACAAGAGGCACTTGAAACAGATGATGAGGATGAACAAACAGAGGGTCGAGTTCTGAGAAAGAGAACTTGGATTGGAGAAAGAAGTAATAAAGAAATAAAGCCGAAAAAGGTGTTAAGAGGAGATCGTTGGCCTAACAACAGAGTTAAGAGGCTGAGATACAAAATAATAAGAGCAAATACATCGAAGGCTGAACAAGTGAATGAAGTTTCGAGTCAAAGTTTAAAAGCTGAAGGAGAAGAATCAAAGGAGTCAAACGAACCAGTAGAAATAAAAAGAGTAAGAAGACCCAACCAAAAGTACAGATCACCGGAATGGTCTTATGTGGCACTGTCTGAAGGAGGAAAAGAAGAAACAGTGACTCGAGATAATCCGGAAGAGATCTTGAGAGAAGTGGTTGAGGAAGATACTGGTGAAATTCTGAAAGTACTCTTGACTGACATTGGAGAAGAGTCGAGTACTGAGGATTTTGATGTTGGAGATCTAATACAATTTGATGTTGAAGAAATTGAAGTGAAGAATGACAAGTATCCAAACTGAATAAAGGAAGGATTCACTTGGATTAAGTGAACGAAGATCATTTGGATAAACTGAAAGCTGAAGAATTGCTGAAGAATTGAGAAGTTCCAACAGTAGTGGAGTAGTAGAGGCTAAACTAAAGTAGTAAAATGGCTAACATAGAGGATAATAGAAATAGATGTGCCTTCTTTAAAAGGTGGTGTAGGATGTGCTGCTGCTGTACTGGATTATTAATGCTTCTATGGGGTGTTTTAGTTTTATTAGTTACTTTTAAAGTAGAGTTTGAAATGCATACAGAGAATGTGACAAATGTAGAAAAGAATTCGCAAAAAGTAGTTCCAATTAGAATTAGTAATACTTACATACACAAAGATAGGTCAATTAATAACTTTTCTAGTAATGTTTTTTCAAAACTGTTATATGAATATGTGAAAACAATGGAAGTAAGGGATTGCTACGTCTGTATGCAATTACCTGCATCCGTTTCAGAGGGTGTTACTTATCATCATTTACCAGCTACATATGGTATTTCCTGTAGTATTTTAAGTAGTGTTTTTTATTTGTTAGGGAAAGTAGATTATAAGATGTCTAACAGAGATAGTATTTTTGGGCATTTACCAATGAACAAAGAGCTGAATCCAGCTAAAGAAGCTAACACTTTTGGTGAGATTTTTATTGAAGAAAAAGGATTAACATTAGATTACATTTTTAAGAATAATTTAACTTGCAGTTTGAAAGGAGAGGAGAAAGCTTTCCTGGATATGGTAGAAGAAAGGAGATTGAACATGCATGAGAAAGTAGGAAAATATAAAGTGAGTGAGACAATTTGGGACATTGAGATGGGAAAAGAGTTGAAGAATGGGGCTAGTCCAACTTTAGCTCTAGATGCACCACAGAAGGGTAAACTTTGTATTACAAGAAGGAAATCCCAATATGATACATATTTTGTCGGGACTAGTGAGTGCCATGATACATACTTCATTGCAACAGGTTGGGGTTTCAGAGGTGGAGAAGATACAATTTTTCCAGGAGTATATTATGTTTGTGGGAATAAGGCTTATTACAAGTTGCCTGACCATTGGTATGGCACGTGTTATGTGGGTCTGGTTTTTCCAAAGATTTTTCATATAGATAAAATAACAGATGTAGAACATATTAATTTACTAATGCGTTTTAAGAGAGAAACTTGGTCTGAAATAGTGGGTGATATTTTTGGGGTTTTGATTCCAGCAGTGGGAATTTCTTTGAATGCTTATGGAATTCGGAAACTGTCCACAGTGGTTGATCGCTTATCGACAAATACCGCTGGAGGGTTTCTTTTGGTGAATACGGAATTAAGTGCCGTACGTGCCATGTCTATGCAAAATCGACTTGCCCTTGATATTCTATTGGCCAAGGAGGGTGGAGTCTGTGGAATGCTGAAAGTTCAACATTGTTGCACTTACATTCCAGACGAAAGCAAAGACCTGAAGGTCTATATCAAAAATATTACTGATTTGCATGAAGAATTAGTACCACTTGAAGCTGAGAATTTATGGACTAAAATAGCTAATAAAATGATAGCTGTTAAGGATTTTATTGCAAAAATAGGTAGTACTATTATAGGTAGAATATTGTTTCCCTTAACTTGTATAATTGTTGCTTTATTGATAATAAGATTGGTGTGTGTGTGTTGTAAAAACAGGGGAGGGAGGAAGAAATTGAATAAAGAAAAGAAAAACAAGAGGTTGAAAAGAGAACCGCAAGAAATTGAATTAGAAGAATTGAGGGAGAGTGTTTACTTAGAGACAAAAAGGGATGATGAAAGAGTGACTGGAGTCTAATGTTGTGTAAAGGGGAAAAGACATTTCCGATTTCTCCTAAAATGGGACTAAATTTTCACTAATTTTTTTTTTTGGGTTTATTTGGTGATAAAATCACCAAAGGGGGGATTGCTGGAGCAGAGTTTTCAGTTTGAAAATTCAGTGGCTTTTGAAGCTCTGGCATGTCTATTCGTTGTACTAATTTATTAATAATTAATAATTAATTATTTGTCTTGTGCAAGTGTGTTTATATTAATCAATTCGTTTGTCCTAACAAGAGAGAGTTACACGCGGGTGTGCATAAATGTGCTGTTTTAAAAAAATAACGTGCGTGTTTTCATGTTTAAACGTTGCTATGTGCTGTTTATTTTTGAGCACAAAACGCTTTCCGAATTAATGCTTTTCTATGTTGCAAGTGCTAGATAAATGCATACACATAAGGGTATTAGTGGGGTTAACAATGTTTAATCACTATGCTGTGGTAACGTTGTTTTTGTCTCTTTTAATTAAGATGGTCTATTGAGGCCTATGATGGCCTAGAAAAGATGGCCGACTTGTGAGCCTGGCTGTGATTTATAATATGAAAACTGTGACGAGGGAGACCCCTGCTGGAAATGGTCCTGAAGCTAACTGACCATGGTCCTTGCTTGCTTGTTTGAAAACTTTCCATGAGGACAGCAGCAGTTTTGGGAGATCTCCAAGTGAAATGAAAATGTCTTTGGCAGCCTTGGGAAACAAAGGAGCCTTAGAGAGAAACTCTGAACTGTGGCTCGATTGCCGAGGAGAAGTAGAACTAATATGATACATGTTTTATTTTCTTGGTTCCTGTTCCGTAGTCTTCATTATGTGTATTTTTCCTGAGCGGAGATTTTCAAATGTAGCGATGTTACATCCTTTCCTTCTCGCTCTGCTCAGCAAGTCCGGCGGACATTACAGTTTTTTCTATGTTTCCAATGTATCTTTCCATTGTTTAGAAACTATAAGAAATGTTAGCCTAGAGAGGGTTTTTGCCACTTGCCATTTTGCCTTTGCCGCGTACCGAATCTGCGTTGCTGAGGATTGATGCCGAAGGGACTTCGTCTTGAGAGACATTTACCGAGAGACTTGTCCTGACCCGTTCTGACATTTAGTTAAAATAGGTAACTATGAGAAATGATTTACTCTGATTGATTTCCTTTGACTTATTTTAGATAAAGCAATATAATTTTAAACATGGTGTTGGATATTCTTTCTTGTCAATTATTGGGTTTACATTTTTGATTATTGCTGTATATGTTGTATAGATTATGCTTAAGGACAGTCACAAAAACCAGGTCTTTTCGACCTCGGTATAGATGCAGGGTGTTTAGGAGTTTTCCTTCCACAGGTTTATTGTTGGTAGAGTATTTGAGCGTATGTTAGTGAAATGGGCCCTAGCGTATGATGTATGCATGTGCGTGTAACTGTGAGATTACTTTATCCGTGGTAGTGGGAATATTATACACACCCTGATCTCTATCACGCGCACCCTCAGACGATGGATGGATGACTGCACCAACACCTTAGCCCCGCTGAAAAAACAAACCCTCAAAGACAACAACAAGAGAGCCAACTTGTTCACCCCGGATCTCCTAGCATCAAAGCGCACCTGCCGGAAGTTGGAGAACATATGGCACAGCGAGAAGTCGCTTAGCAGCCGTGCAGCCCATAAAGACGCCATCCGCAACCACCACCACCTCATCAGGACAGCCAAGAGGACCTCCTTCAAAGACCGCCTCGACAACAATGCACACAAAAGCAAGGAGCTCTTCAACGTCATGAAGGAACTCTCCAACCCCAGCTCCGACGCCAATGACATCCCGCCGTTGCAAGCCTTGTGCGACTCCCTCGCCACCTTCTTCCACCGCAAGATCGCCAACATCCACGATAGCTTCAACACCCGGACTACCCTAACAGCTACCAACATGCAGGAACCACCACGCCCCACCGATTACGACCCCCTGACAACCTGGGCCAACGTGAGCATCGAAGACACAATCAAGACCATGGGCACAATCCACTCTGGCTCACCGTCTGACCCTTTTCCACACCACATCTTCGACAAATCCAGCAGCTCCATCGCACCCCACCTGCGCAACATCATCAACCTCTCCTTCGAGACCACGACCTTTCCCTGCAAGCTGAAAACACGCCGAGATCAACGCCCTACTTAAGAAACCCAAGGCGGACCCGAGCAAACTGAAAAACTTCCGGCCCATCTCCCTGCTTCCGTTCCCAGCTAAGGTCATCAAGAAGATAGTCAACATCCAGCTCACCCGCTACCTCGAAGACAACAGCATCCTGGACCCCTCCCAGTCAGGTTTCTGCAGCAACCACAGCACCAAGACCGCCCTCATCGCCGCCACAGATGACATCAGGATCCTGCTGGACAACGGCGAGACGGCGGCCCTCATCCTTCTGGACCTCTCTGCCACCTTCGACACCGTCTGCCACCGCACTCTACGCACACGACTCCACGACGCAGGGATCCGAGACAAGGCCCTGGACTGGACCTCCTCTTTCCTCTCCGGCAGAACCCAGAGAGTCCACCTCCCCCCGTTCCAATCCGAAGCCTCCGAGATCATCTGCGGTGTCCCGCAGGGATCCTCCCTCAGCCCGACGCTGTTCAATGTCTAAATGGCGCCTCTCGCATGCATCGCCCGACAGGAAGACCTCAACATAATCTCCTACTCTGACGACACGCAACTGATCCAACCTCCACCAGGGAATGAAGGCCGTCGTCGAATGGATGGAGCATAGCCGCCGCAAACTGAACACAGACAAGACGGAGATCCTCATCCTCTTGCACAACCCCTCAGCATGGGACGACTCCTGGTGGCCCGCATCACTGGGGACACCCCCCGCACGCACCAACCACGCACGCAACCTGGGAGTCATCCTCGACTCGAAACTCACCATGACCAAACAAGTCAACGCTGTCTCCTCCACCTGCTTCAACACCCTCCATATGCTCCGCAAGATCTACAGATGGATCCCAACAGACACAAGGAAAACAGTCACCCAGGCCCTAGTCAGCAGCAGACTGGACTACGGAAACGCCCTCTACGCCGGAGCCCCAACCAAGCTCATCAACAGACTGCAAAGAATCCAGAATGCCTCTGCACGCCTGATCACCCCACACCTGAGGAACCTGCACTGGCTCCCTGTCGACAAAAGAATCTCCTTCAAGCTCCTGATCCACGCACACAAGGCACTCCACAAGGCCAGCCCAGCCTATCTCAACAGCCTACTCTCCTTCTATGTAACCAACAGGAAACTCCTCTCCGCAGACCTCTCCCTGGGTACCGTCCCACGCATCCGTAGAACCACAGCCGGAGGCAAATCCTTCTCCCACCGCGCTGCCAAGACCTGGAACACCCTCCCCCTCACCCTACGACAAACCGAAGACCTTCTAACCTTCAGGAGACAACTCAAGACCTGGCTTTTCGACCAGTAGCAGCAGCACCCCCTTTCTCCACTCCCTTCTAGCGCCTTGAAACCCGTGCGAGTATGTAGTGCGCTTTACGAATTGATTGATTGATTGATTGATTGACAGATATTGCCAAATATGTACAATGCCACCTGCCAGCCTGCTCATCGTGAGCACACTGCTGCTAGTAATCAGGCAGCCACGGTTGCCGATCATGACGCCACGTGACCCATCACGTCTTGTAGTGATTGTCATGTTATTTTCATTGCATTTCAAAATATATTTCACTTTTCAGTCGGCAAACTCACTGTTTTACGTAGGTGTTCAGGCGCCGGGGTTGATGTCGCTTCCCTGCCGCTCTTAGTATGAAGCAGTTGTGCGATTGTTATTGATTTTAAAATTGGACAGCTTTATTGAAGCGATTAAGGAATCTGTTTCTGAGAAATAAACTCAGAGATTTCTCCTCCTGAGCACAGCTCAGATTACTTTAAATGGTCTCAGGAACGGCTAAAGATTGAAGGAGAAAAGACTGAGCGGTCTAATAACTCGCCTGAATGCTGCCAAAGGTAATTACAGGAGTCTGTTTAAGCGGCTTACATCTCGGGCTTGTTCTGAGCCGAGCCAGGGAGGACAAGATGGCGGCCGGCCGCGTGAGGCCAAAGAGTCTGAAGAAGAAAGGGAGGACGGACAACCTGTGAATGGATATCAGATGTGGGGTGACGGCAGAACGCAACAGAGCACTGGTAGAGCTGTGCAGCAAGACATCTCTGCCTTGCTGCCCTACATCAAAGTGAAAGGGCAGGAATGCACCGTGGTTATAACCAATATGGTGCACTCCTGTCCTTTCCCCATGCTCTGGCGCTGTTTCGGCAGCCTATCGCCAATGCAGACACCCTTGTGCAAGGGTGCCAGTGTTGTTGGCAGCTTTTTTTGTGCAGAAAGGAGCACCTTCCTGTACAAAAGCAATCCTGAGAGGTGTTTTCCTCTTTCTATGTGTGCTGCAGAATGCAGCATACACGGAAAGAGGAATACATAAGGAGAAATAAAGATATTTCTCCTCATTACACCCCCACCATGGGAAGCGTAGGGTTTTGGCACAACCCCAGGTTTAGATGGTCTTGTAAATCTGGGGAGGCATAAAAATCCATGGGTGTTCTGTGGGAACACCCACTGTGGGGCCAATGGAACGCCTCCTGAGCGCTGAGTAAGGTAACACAGCTTTTTGTACAGTCTTGCCTCATTCCATATCTATGCGGCCATTCATAGCCATGCATAGTGGCTTTGTGTGGCCTCATAGATATGATTTTGCAATTTGTGCTGCTGGAGTGTCAAAAAAAGTGACACCTTCGTGGCGCAAGGGGCTCATAAATATGTCTCTAAGGAAGAAGACTGACAAGTTTCAAACTTACATTGTGGGAATAGTGATTGACTTCCTGAGAAAAAGGTCAGGGATCGGCTGCTAAAGAGTGGGGGGGGTATTAAACATCCGAACCTTCATTGCGGAGAGAACACGAACGTACAGAATACTTCTAAATGTATACTGTTGGCATGGTGACTACGCGAGCGACCATAGGTGAGAGAATAACACTTATGGTGAGAGGATAGACTTTCTCTAATCCTAAAATCTGAATGTTTGATAGGCTACCCGCAAATTTATACTGGGTACGGGATAACTCACAAGGTCATAAGGACAACAGTAGGAACACTATAGGCTATCTCAAAAAGGCATGATTGCATGAGGCAACAGAGGCAAGACTATAAGGTGTTGGACTCCATGGCAATTATACAGTCCTTGTCACAAACATTGCTGTTGTCCTTGGCAACACAAGATCCAGATTCAACTGCAAGCGTACTGAACTGCCGAGCGACTCCTCGTCAGCTTTTGTTTTTCAGGGGGTAGCGAAGTCAAACAGTCACGGTCATCTTTTGGAGGGAGGTGTGGTTTATAATGTCAGTGTTCAAGCAGTGCTGTTAGACTTTGTTTCCATAAAATGCATAACAGGCGCGGTCCGTGCAGGTAAGTTCGGTGAGGCGGAGTGGGGGTGATGGGAGTCGACAACGAGGGAAACTTAAAAGAAAAAAACAAAACACTTACCTTGCGCTCGCTGCATCGCCGAGTCGTCGACTGTCGACTCCACCCACCACAACACAGCTCTTACCTGAAAGGCCCGTGCCTAGTGCATAGTAAATTCACAAAGTCTTTATAGCACAATTTTTAATCTGAATACATATCAGAGTTACTTTGTAACTTCTGTGTGTCTGTCTGGGCCTGCACATATTTAACCAAATGTAACCAAAGGATACATTTTCAGGACTATTATAAAGGCAGGAGGAGTGCGGACACTGCACCGCTCGGCACCATCTTAGCTGGGTAACGATCGCACAGTCATAGTCGTTGACTGAGGAGAAGCAGCAGTCACCATCTGGGGGAAATAAAAGAAGCATACACTTGGCAGAGGCACAGACAACCTCACGTTCTGGTGGCCACTTAATGGGAACTCCAAGCAGCATTGATGGTGTGTAGGCACAGCTGTCAAAGGGGCATATGTATCAAAATCCGTTATTGCGATTCTCTAATAGCGATTTTTTGAGAATCGCTATTTGAGAATCACAAAACGGGATGTATTTAAAAATTCGCAAATATTTTGCGATTTCTTGTTATTCCTTAATTGCGATTAGCAAATTGCGAAATCGCAATTAAGGAATACCTTCCCATTCATTCCTATGGGCCAGGAGGCCCATAGGAATGAATGGGAAGTCATTCTCAATTTGTGATTCGCAATTAGAGATTCGCAAATTAAGAATAATTTCAAGGTTGCAAGGGTGTCATAAGGACACCCTGATGCACCCCTGAAATGAGCATGTGTGTGCATATGGCACACATACATGCCCTAAGGCACTTTGAAAAATACCAAAAAGTGCATTTTTCAAAGAAATCGCAAATTACCACCAACTTGAAGTTGGTGGTAATTTGCGATTTCTTAAGGAGAAATCGCACAACTTGGGTGCTTGTTACATAGCATTTAAGGAATCGCAATTTGAGATTCCTTAAATTCTTACGCAAAATTATGGAATTGCAAAATTAGCGATTCCTCAATAATGCGATGCGAAAATGGCTCATACATCGCGTTTTGCGATTTTGTAATCGCCAACGCTGTTTTTTTGCGAATCGCAGCGTTTGCGAATACAAAATCGTTTGATACATATGCCCCAAACTCTGATATCAGCGTCACTTAAAGATGGTGGGGCCACACAAATGTGGCATTGCAGGCACGAGGGTCGCATGACGACATTTGTATTATTCAAGGAAGCATTTCACAATGGTGATGATGAGGTACAGGCAAACAGTCCTTACGCTGATAATGGCATCCCTCACTGATATTGCGCCCATACTGGATTGCAGGCCCATTGCCCATAGGCTGATATCAGCATCATTCATGGGGAAGTTTCACTAGGCAGCGACTGGAATGAAGAACACAAGCTCAAATATTTAAATTGTTGTCACTCAGAAATGAAAATCAGTGGTTGGGCATTGGCTGCAGGCTTCCAATCTTGACAGGCCCTGGCCTTTTTAAGACAGATTCTTCCAGTGCTTAATTTCTGCCGGTGGTTGGCGGTGGTGACCACGTCAGCACTCAATTTTTGGCAGGTGGCACTTCTTTTTTCTCACCAGGCATTTACCAAGAGCAAGAGAGGGAAAATCACACAAAGCGGAAAGACAGAGAAAGAGAAAGATGGAAAAAACTGCACCAAAGGGAGAACGCAGAAACCTGCAAGCATGAAATAAAGGGCAAGGAAAGTCTGGTAGTGGCTAAAAGGGGCATCAGGTGCCTTCAAGACTGCACAGCCTTGGGGTTTGGCACGCTGACATTTAGATGCTTCGGGCACCAGCAGTCACTCTTTTGCACATTAAACACTGGGGGCCTCATTTACGGGTTTTTGGCACAGGGCAGTGCTGCAAGTCACTTTGCTGCACTGCCCTGCGTCAATAGGAAAGGGCAGAAATGCGCCATATTAATAATATACTGTGCACCCCTGTCCTTTGCCACTGTGCAGGTACCATTGTGCAAGGTTGTCTGCGTTTTTGGCATGATTGGTTTTGTGCAAGAAGGGGCACCTTCCTGCACAAAAACAATCACAAGAGGCGTTTTCCTCGTTTTGTGTGTGCTGCTGAATGCAGCACACATGGAAAGAGGAAAAGATGTGGAGAAATAAAAACATTTCTCCTCGTTACGCCCACTCTTGGGAGGTGGAAGGTTTTGGCACTAACCCAGGTTGACGTGATTTTGTAAATCTGGGGCAGCGTCAAAATCCATGGGTGCTGCGTGGGAAAACACCACAACGCCCATGGAACTCCTGCTTGAAGTAGAGTAAGGCAACTCAATATCTATGAGGCCGTGCAAAGCCATGTATGGTGGCTTTGCATCGCCTCATAGGTATGATCGAGAGGCACTGAGCCACTGGAGAGTCCAAAAAAGTGACGCTCCGGCGGCACTGGCCTCTTTTAAATAAGCCTCACGGTACTCCACGTGCACAGCAGTATGCCTTCTTTTATTTCTCGGTGTGACATCAGTACTTTCCTTAGTCCAGCCAAAGGTTCTCACTCTAGCCCTAACCTTACTCTGAGCAGAGCTCGTTGAAGTAAAAGGTAAACATTGGATAAGGTAAGGGGTCACTTTAATTCTAGCAAAGCGGCATTTGGCTACATCCAACTAACCACTCAGATCCAAAGTAGGCAGTATTTTATTCCACTGCGCGGAGTACATATAGGGAAAAGAAGAGATAGCAGCACAGACTTACACTAAATTGAAACCTGGTAGGTACTGTGTTACTTTAGTGAGCAGAAAGGCTAAGTGCTCCATTGCGTAAAGACGAAAAGCACAGGGTGCACACTTTGAGTGCCAGGGCATTTTAGTGAATTCAAGATGATATACAAATTCCTATAATCGCCTAGAGTCCACATAACACCCACAGTTGACCAGTCCCAATCAAATGATATGGCCCCACCGTGGCGCAAAAAGCTAACATCCGCACATCTGCTAAGGAGGTTGTTTGTTGACCATAGACCCTCCGCTGAAGAACCAAAGGGCATATTATCAAGAGATGGCGTTAAAATTATCGCCGCTTTAGCAGCAGAAAACTGCCGCTAAAGCGGCGAAAATGGGCTTGATAATATGCCCATGTGAATTCCCATAGAAGCCCATGTTCTGGTGTCAACATGGGCTTCTATTGGAGTTCTCTGCGCCATATTATCAAGTCCATTATCGCCACTTTACCGGAAGTTTTATGCCGCTAAAGCGGCGATAATTTTAACGCCGTCCTTGATAATATGCCCCCAAGAGAGTGTGAGATCATTCGCAGATGCTGCAAAAATGAAATGACTTTGAATGTATGCTATCCCTAACTCGCAACCACCCAGACATGTATGTCAACAGCGCCACAGTCCACACACCCTTTTCCTCCTCTCTTTTTTTAAGTTTTAAAGTAATTTTATAAGAGTTAAATTACAATACAATAAAATTATACATTATAATTAAAGATAAATACTCAATTAAAACACATTTATAGGGATGAAAGGGAAAGGGGGGAAGGGAATACATGGTATATAGTATCAAATAGTCTGGTAATTACGTAAAAAGAATCCATAAATAGCGATTAAACAATGTTAAGCAAGGCAAAAAATTGCTATTAATACTAATGGGGAAGTGAAGGGGGTTGTGAAACCTCTTGTTGTTCAGGAGTGGGTGTACAAGCTGTTTTTGACTGTCTGTAAGAATTTGCAACAGGAGACCATAAACGAGTTTGCCTCAAAACAAGGGACGGAGGGTGTATGTAGGCAGTATCCAGTCTATGATTTAAGTACTGCATTCCACCATGTTTGAAAGGACAATCCTGTGAGGTCTCCTCAGTTTTTGTGATTTTATGGAATGCGACTGTTATAAGTAAATCTATTAATTAAACTGGCTCCGTTCTTATGCCGGAGGAGAAACCAGCTGAACTGGAGGCCGAATGAGTTTGCTCTCCCTATAACAGGTTTTTGGGGATTTGGCCCATTCTGGAGGTCAATTATTTGAGGATTTACAGGATTCCCATTTTGGATATGGATGAGAAGGGCGCAGAGGTTGCCGCCAGTTGGCACCATAAGACCTAAAGTGGTTCAACACCCGGGCTGCGGTGCACGTGACGGAAAAGCCAGCAAAAGGCAACTTCTGGTATCTATTGAATTTGTAAATTTACAAGCTCTAGTTTCTCATCAAAGGGGATCCTTTGCATCTGTTATAGCTAAAGGCTCAGCAGCACGGCTTATAAGGTAAAAACAGAGAAGATACCAATATCGGCAGATGTTATTGGAAGAACTGATACAGGCGCGTGGATGGATTCAAAGCTCAGTCATTTATGAATAGAACTATATCTCTTTAAAGGCTGACAGTGAAAGGATTTCTGAAGGTGCTTGATGATTTTAAAGGGGCAACCAGGTGAGGAGACAGAACAAGGACAAAACTTGAGTAGTTTCTTGTTTGATATTCAAAGTTCTTCATGGTGTGGAGGCCATTTCGAGCAGGCCCCGGCTCACGGCATCCTGAACTTCCATCGGCTTCTGTTGCACCTCCAAGCGTCCACATGTCCTATACTTGGCCTGCTCCAGTCCTTTGTTCAGGGCGGGTCACATCATTTGCACCAGTTTTCTGGGTGCTCTTACAGTAGCGCCCAGGTACATATCAAATCCAGGTCTCCGCACCCCCTTATATCAACTCAGTCCCCACCAGCAGTCAAAATATGTCAAATTTGTTTTTCCACTCAACTGGTGGAGAGGGTGACAATTTGTCTTTACTGAATCTAGACCTTGCTGAGACCCTGCATCAGGCGTGTGATGGAGCCTACGGCCCTATGAATTCTTTTTTTCAGAAAATGTCTCTGGCTTCCCATTCCAAAGTTGCCGTTCCATAAATTAACTAGTTCAAGCCAGGACAGTTCACAGCTGAAATTGGTTAAAGACCCGAAATTTCACCTTCTCCATCCACGCTACTGACCCCCAGCCCACCCCATCTACCCGCCCACCCCATCTCCCCGCCCTATGTGTGGGCCTGATGTTAAGCCCCGCCCAGGGGACAAACTGACCTGCCCCTTTAATGTGGGCTTTTTAATACACAATCCATAGACAGATGAACGCAGGCATGAGCGCACATGGGCACATTTTCATATTAGCATTTTGGCGCTTTTACAGTTTCATAGCAGCGTAAATAATACGCGTTAATATTATATAAGCCTGTGGGTCACATTTTATTGACCTAAGAAGAGGGAAAAAGCAAGTGTGTCAATAACAATGTTACTGAAATAGGAAATTAACCCACTGAGCCAAGTGTATTCGCTGATAAGAAAGCGCAGTCGGCTTTGCTGCAGAGACCTGCGATGTTATCTATAGGTTTACTCAGGGCTTTAAGTGGGATGAAAGAACGGGGAAGGGGGTCTCTCAAAGGGGCGTGGCTAATGTAATTAAGGGCGTGGCTTAAAAACACATAAACTAAAAATCTGTACTTAGCGTAGTGCGCCGCCCGACTTGTATTTTGTTGTTTCTGTCATTGCATCCAGATATAAGATACAACAAGTAACATCATACCTACAACAAGTCAGGACTATTGGCCTTGTTAGTGGTTGTTAGTTGCATAAGATAAATAAGCAGCAACTATGGCGTGTATATAATATTGAAAAAGCTTCCACTTAAAGCCCTGGTGGCACCAAGACAATGTTGCTGCTCCTGAGTTTTTAAAAAGAGAAGGGAAAAGATCCAAAGAGAAAATGACTCTCTTTAAAGGATGTCCCTTCCCCTACAACCCTCCCCTGGCATGACGTCATGCCGTAACTTCTCCACTATTGAGAAGTGAGCAGTGTGAGCACGCGCACATCAATGTGCCTGCTGTCACTGCAGTCCGGGGAAAAACGGACCGCCTATGGCAGGGCACAAAACACAGCCCGACAGAGACCCTTTTCGAGCCCCCTTAACAAAACTGCCGGTGCTCAGCACCGGTGAGATCCGGCCCACTTAAGGCCCTGGGTTTACTTCTAATCACTGGATATTGCTGAGAGGGTTGATGCGCTTCCTGCAGAACACTGAATGGGATCTGCAGATTACAGATTCAAATCCTGATTCGATAACTCAGTGGGTTTTGCACCCAGCAGGAGTTCCTAACTTGCCTCTCTTTCCAATCCAAAAGCCCTGAGAATTTACGTAATTTCCGGAGAATTGGAGGAGTGCACAAAATAGATTGTATTGTAATTGCATTTATATAGCGCTTACTACCCCTGATTTGGCGTCAACGCACTTTTTGGGCGAGTAGCACGCTACTCCGGAAGATTGTATTGTATTGTAATTGCATTTATATAGCGCTTACTATATTACTTTCCTGGAGAGTCTATGAAAAATTACCCTTTATACAGTGCTTAATTTGTTTTTAAAAAAGTGCCAGAGCTCTCGTCAGGAGGCAGCTTGTGCCACCCACTGCAACTGCCAACGTTGCCAATGACATGACAGTACCTACACAAGTACTAACGGGCACACTGTGGCAATTCAGACTATTCCCGGCCCCCAAAGCAGCTGGGAGTGGAGGGAAGGGGGGAACACGTCTACTGAGCTCACTGTAGGTGAGGTTCACGCGTGGCGGTGCTCTCTTTGTTGTTCTCCCCTTCTTTCCAAGGCACGCAAGAAGACAAAGTGATCTGAAGTGAGCTAAAAAAGCGCAACACATCTCTGGGATGGTCCAGTCTTGAGGCGGCTCATACACTAGGGTGGAGGAGCGCCGCCCCACTGCTTTTCAGGAAAAAGTAAAAGTAAAATGATAATAACACATTGTTATTATCATTTTATTTTTCTGTTCTGAAGCCAGTTTTGGGGCGGGGCTTTGCTGTCTTTTTAGCCAGCAGGGGGAGGAGTGGTTGATGCACTTAAGTGTGCATGACAGTTTGTGCGGCCATCGAGGGAAGCCCAAATAGTAATGCGCACTTAGCTCTCCATCGGACTGTATCGTACAGTTTGGGTGGAGAATATGCACAGGCTCCTATTCCTTGTCTGAGCGCCTAACCACAGCACTCAAACGAATCATGACACTGCTGTCATGATGGTGATAGCAGCGTCCTGATTGGCTTACTGGAGCCAGTATGCTTCTTACATCGGGGGGAGAGACAACAGGGCAGAGACTGGGAGATGGAGAGACGGCCACCGTGCAGAGGAGGTGTTATTTTTTTTTCTTTCACCTTCCCCGCCTCACCACCCCCGTTGCGTACCAGCCGCCACTGGTCCAGTTACTTACATCCATTTAAGCTATCCTCACTGAGAACAAATGAGGGACTGTAATCAGGTGAGACACAGGAAACAAAAGAGCATCTTTGTAAGGAGACTTAACTGAAACCACAACAATCAATTCCTCATTCATCCGCTTCGCAGCCCCGCGCCTCTCCTCCTTCCTGCTTTCCACACACGTAGCTTGGAAACATTTGCTGGTAATTATTCGTCTTGCTTTGCTTTTTTTGTCTGCCTTTTGTAGGCAGCTGAAAGCCCACCTGGCTTCTCTTGATGCCTCCAATTTTACTCGGCTTTAGAAATGCTTCAATTTGATGTGCAATTTGCCTTCTGTTCTGCACGCTGAGGGAAGGTAAAGGAAATGGCCTGAGAAGGACTGGTGGAAACGAAATAATGCACAGTTATTTCTCAGGCAATAAGAAAAAAGGTTCAACTCTTTTATGTACTTTCTGGTGACTCTGTTGGGCAAAGGATTCAGCGGTTCCGGATGCAGGGTGTTATATTCTGTGTTGTGGTACCTTGGAACCGTGTGTGATGTCACTGCCAGAATCTTGGGATCAGAATGCAATGTTATCTGCCCAACAAAACACTCTAGTGCTTCATCAGGAGAATGAAGTGTCATATTCATGCAACTACAATAAAATACAACATAGCTGCAGCCTTTCTGAGTGAGCCAGAATGGCTCCTGGCCATTTTGGGGATTTGGTGAAAAAGGTAAAACTGAAGGCACATGGACCGCTCCACCTGTGGACCATGCATTGGTTATTAAGGTATGTGTTGCTTATCACAAAATCTGGTGGCACGCGTACAGTGCAGCAGGCCAAAGAGGGAGTATTAAAAACACCCAGGGAGCCATGTTGCAGGTGACTCATATCACAAGTTCCCTAGCAGGTCCACTCAAATATCTTTGTACCATTTGCTCCACAGAGGGGATACTGTACTCTGCTGAAAAGGTGAACTGACTTTAATCATGGGCGACCAGCAGCCATATTCCCACAGTACAGCGTATAGCGGCAGCTGACTAAAAGTTTTGGAGTGCTGACTTCTTTATCTGCACCATAGGTTGGGGAGGATACCTACTGTCAATCCTTGAAAATGATCCTTGTTTGGTATGACCTCCAAAGTGTTAAGCACACGTGTGGTTGTGTGTAGCATGGTGTGGTGTACACGAGGGGTTGTGGTGCTTCAGGCTAAAGGTCTCCAAGTATGTCCGTAGCCCCAAGTAAGTGACTTCCAAGTTAAACAGAGTAGGCCTTTCGGAAGCTGCCTCTCTTGTCCTCATGCCTGTCTCTGTACTTGTTATTTCTTTCCTACTCCTTACGCTCACTGTGTCTGTTTGTCTGATCCAGATCAACAAAACTTTTAAAGGAACAGAAAAGGACTTTCAGTGTTCCTCGCTCTTGATATAGCCAATTCTGCAGGTCAGGTTGTGGTCTCTGGCCAGGGGCATGACCACTTCCATCACCTAAACAAAAAATGATCTACCTCACCATTCCTGCATCTTATCTCCAGCTCTGGCAGAAGGACTGGGCCCCAGCAACAGTGACCAATTGGCTGAAGGACCACCTTGAAGAGATAGACATTCCCCGTCAGCACATCTTAGGGAGGGGAGGGATGAACGACCGGGTACAGGGAAGTTCAGATGAAGCCCCTTCCCAGATGGATATGGATATTGAGATGTGGGAAGAGGCCAGAAATAGTAGTTTAGGAAAAGTGAATCGTCAAGGAATGGTTTCCGTGAAAATATAGGAACACATTTTCGTCATCATAGAATCTTATTTTATCTTTGTAATTTACTCTTTTGTGATGCACACTGTTCTACTCATCTTGTTCAAGGAAAAAAGATGGAATGATTCAACCCAAGACGTGAACTATTTTTTTATCTGCAGTGTAGTCCGAGGCATAGTCTGAAGCGTGCCCCAGACAATTGGTTGTCAGGGATTTATATGTAGGGATGGCGCGCGGGTGCTCCTGTACCAGACAGCCGACTCTCAAGTAAGAACCCTCCGTAAACAAAGAGATGAAACATAAACAAACGACCCAGTGACCTTTGAGCTTTTAGATTCAACTAAAGTTCCCAAAGTAGTACTTGTGTGGGAATATTTTACACATAGGAAGGTGAGCAATGAGTGGTCCTTAGCCTCCAGGAATCAAGAGTTATAATCAAAGGTCACAGTTATCTGTTTTAAGTGATTTCTACACTTTAATGTTGATGGAAGAGATTGTGTTCCCCTTTTAGTGCTTATTTAAAAAAAAACGAAAAAATACAGAGTCTCTATCCTGTCAATCATTACTGACAATCCAATATCTGTGCATCCTGACAGTATGGAGAGTTCATTACAAGACGAGGTTTCTTTAGATAGCTGCAGATATGCACAAGGCTATATTTTTATACAGGTGCGCTGTTCCATCAACTGTGGATGCTCGTAGTGCTAACATTGGGACTGGCCTTTGGCTTGGGCGAGCCCACACCAAGGAAGGCAGCCTTCAGAGAGGCGCCGCGACCGGCCTGCATGAAGAACCTGGTTCCAGTGATTCAGCTGAAATTGCTTGACTGCTTTCGATCATTTTCAAGTCTCCCCTGCCAGGAAGCCTAGCTGCCTTGTTGCAAGAGACCAGTGAGCTTACCAGATCTTACAGTGAGCTCAGAGCCTGGCTATTACTTACCACTGGCTGGCATGACTGTCAGTCTAATTTGCTTGCTTCTTATTCAGTAGCATGCCTCGTCCATCATGTGTCTGTCTCACCCTGGGAGCATACCCAATTTACTAATGTTCTTCCACTGCTAGTTTTAAGAGAATTTCTTTTTTCTTTTTATTTAGGCACTCTATGAGAATGCATGTTTTTTTCAGCTGTCTGCCTAGTATGCTTTCATTCCCCCCGCGCAGTCTGTGTTAACTTCTCTTATCTGTGTGCTTCCCCCCCCCAACTCCACATTGCTCTCTGTAGGCTATGTGCTTCTTACCTTCTCCTCCTGTCTGTGTTCTCTCTTTCCAGTGTGCTTCCCCACACCTGAAAGTGTGTTGCTGTTTTTCCCCCATGTGCCTCATTACCCCGCCCACTTTCATGTTACTCTCTTTTGCCGATGAGCTTTTCTCTTTGTCCCAGTAAAGTTTCCTTCCCCCATGCGAAAGCCCATCCATCTGCAATTTGCTTGCCTTCTATTTGCTGACTTTGTTTTAGGCTGTTCAGCTTGAGGTTGGCCCTTCTGTGGCTCATGTCCTATTTACTGTATTCTTTCACTAGCACTCACTTTCTGCTAACAGGCCTCTAAACATTGTTCTTATCTTGTAACATTTGCTGGGTATTCGAAGACAAAGGTCAAATGTCAGGCTCTGTCTTCCAAGTTAGCTTGCTATTTTCTTTTTTTCTCTGACTTCAAAGTGAGAGACTTTATCTGACAATCACGCTGGCTTCTGGGGATGCACTGTAGGAAGGCTGTAAGTTATTTTTTTTCTATCACATAACAAAACTTAAATGCCTGTAAATGACCATGGCAGACATTTCAGAATATATCAGAATTAGGAAAGCACAAATGAAGCACATTTTTTGGTAATTCTGAAGTGTGATGGAACAAATATTTTAATACAATGAAAAAAAATCATTCAGTGATGACATTTCCACACATTTTCATTTGTGCACTGTAAACTTTTATCAGTAAAAAGGTATCTCTGTGCAAATGTAATGGTCATTTCAATGAATATGTGTTGTCTTCTATGGAAGTGTGCTACCACACCATGCATACTCCACTTTACCCCACTCCACTCTATTCTGCATCACTCGACACTACACCACTCCACTCTTCACCACTAAGCATCACTGCACTGTACGCTGCACCATTCCACTTGATGCCACTTCACTCTATGCCACTCTACTCTACTCCACGCCACTCAACTTTATGCTAATGCACTCCACCCTACTTTACTAAGCACCACTGCATTCTTTGCCACTGCGCTCTACATCACTCCAGTCTAGTCCAGTCTAGTCCAGTTAATTCTACTCTGCACCACTCCACTCTATGCCCCTCCACTCTATGCCACTCTACGTCGGCAACATTGCACTCTATGCCACTGCACTCTACTATGTACCACTCCACTCTACGCAGGTACACTTTGTACCAATCCACTCTACGCCACTGCAATCTATGCTGCATCATTCCACTCTATGCCACTCTACGTCATTACACTTTAAGCCAATGCACTCTCCAACACTTTACTTAAAACCTAATGGCTAGAGCGATTGACGTCGAAGCGCAGGAACTGGGCTGGATTCTAGGCAGGGATACTCAACATCCTGTGATTCTGGGCAAATTAATTAATCTCCCTGTGCCTAACAAAAATGAAAGTGTCCATCTGTAATCCAACTGGTGCTCATGTAAAGTGCTCTGATAACTTTGGGTCGAGTTTGCACTATATAAAACTCCCCCCCCCCAAAAAACAAAAAATACAATGAACTCAAACCACTGCACCCTATGCTAATCTACTCTGCACCACTGTATGTTACACCATTTCACTCTCGGACACGCTTCTCTACAACACTACTGTTATATTCCATATAAGTACCCTATAAAGGCTCAGGCAACATTATAACCTTTCACCTATATCCTTCCCTACATTACATACATAACAGTTCGTGCGGACTGACCTTTTCCCAGATATGACACTGCAGTCAGAACGCGGGTTTTCCCTAGTTCGATTCTCATACATCATGCATGAGGCTTCTTGGAAGTACAGCTCCACGATACTCAACTCTATGATGCTCTATTCCACTCTACAACACTCTGCTCCACTTAATTGCCCCTCTACACTACAACACCATACTCCACTCAATGCCACTCTACAGCACTACTCCACACATAAAAAATAAAAACACTTACCTTACGCTCACCGCAATACCGAGTTGGCAATGCAGTGAGCGTAAGATAAGTGCTTTTAGTTTTACATTTTTTTTAATTTGACCTATTCCGTCGTCTGTCGACATCCCTCCCACCTCTCCCCACCCCACCACTCCACCACTCTTACCTGTCCCGCCCACGTCTGCTTTTAAACAGAGCCCTGAGCTTCAACTACATAACAAACTCTGCTTGTTCATGTACATTTTTGTTTTCCTTTATGCTTTTTGTTCTTTTTTCCCCAAAAAACCCCACTCCCTCCAAGTGTTTCTTTCTTTTTTATTTCCATGTATTAATAGTCATGCCCCCAGTAGGGGAGCCCACCCCCTCCGACTCTCTCTCTTGCTTTATGACATGCGTGTTTCTCCCAAAGCCCAGTGAGCTCTGCTATGAATTCTGCCCCCAGAGTATGGTCAGTTGTGATGAACAGGGACATTAACATATTGAGCTATCTGATGACCTAAAATGTCCTTTCGCCTATCAATTCACAGCTGAAGCACTGTTCTTGGGCCCATAACAGCTGCCTGTTACTATGAGCTTATTTAGTGCTTAAGTAAAATGGAAACAAATTAAAATGACCAAATATCAAATTTTTAGGTCTCGCCTACTAAACAGTGCATTCACAGTTTGTTGTGAGACGTATTGTTAGCTTACAGTGGGCTTACCACCGTCCATTTCTTACCCTATATTGACTATTATTGTCACTCTCATTTGCTTGCTTCTTATTCATTAGCTTGTGTGGACTTTACTTCCTATTCTTGAGTTTGTCTCTCCTCTGGAGGATGGCCTCGTTACTGTGTCTTCCCATTACCCACTTTTCTACACTATTTTTTTGTTTTTGCTTAAGCACTCTATGAGAGCGCATGCGATTTCTGGCTGTCTCCCTCGTGCACTTCTTTACCCCCTGCTGCTCTCCTTTGTTTTTTTCTCTCACCCCTGTGCTTCTCCCCCACTCCCTCGCATTGCTTTCTCACCCGTGTGCTTCGCCTGCCATCTCCACGTTGCTGTCTCTGGCCTATTTTCTCCCCCCACCCACAATGCTCCACTTTGCTCTTACTCTCTGTCCTTTCCCCCATAAGCAGCCTCTGTGTTGCTTCTCCCCACCCATGCCCTTCATGTTGCTTCCACCCACCTGTATTCCCATGTTGCATTCCCCACCCACCCCATTATGTTGCTTCCGACTCCCACCATCCTACAAGTTACTTCTGCCCCCTTCCCGTGCATTGTTTCTGTCCCCTTTGTTTCCCCTGCCCACATTAAAAAACATTCTCTCACATTTTTTAATTTTTTTGTTACTGATCCAACTTGCATCAGTAACTAAAACAAAAGTAGCTGAGTCATTTTGTAGACGCATGCAGCACACAATAATGCAACCGCTTTTTTTTTTGTTTTTCAGCTGCGTCAGAAGCTTTTTTTTGTATTCTTTAGCCATGATGCATACCATCAGAGATGCTGTGCGGCATGGCTAAAACCATTGGCAAATCCAAAAGGTCTCAAAGGTGAGGCCTATTGGCTTTGTCAATGCTTGTTTCTTTTTGTGTTGGTCTGGATGAATGAGTCCTCTTTCTTGCACTGTAGCATCTAATCTGTCACCGGAGGTTGATGTACAGATCCTTTTCCAGTAGAGCCGATTAAGTCTAAAGCTTAAGACGCAATTCCAGGGACGATTAATTCCTGCAGTGTAACGCAGGGGAATCTCCTGTGCTGTGAAACCGGGGGAAAAGCAGACAGCTGGACAAGCCTTCCTGCCAGGGTGCCTGCTTGCCTGAAAAGAAATGTAAATGTGCGCAACTGAACAATCTGCAAATGTATAGGGCACCTGGCTCTTCGACTGAAACGCAGATATCCCACCCCTTAGTGCCTTGAGACCCTAACGGGCGAGTAGTCACGCTCTACAAGAAACTTGATTGATTGATTGGTATTGGCTGTAATTGATGGAATCACTTGACGCTTCCTAGCGAAACACTTTTATTCTTTTTTAGGGGTATTGTAAGGGAGCTACCAGATAAGCTGTGAAGTGTGTGCTTTTAAAAGACAATAACTGCACTAAGTACAGCCTGTCAAAATCTATCTGTATTTTGGAAACACTTTTGTATCTTAAACCTTTTTGCGCAGTCTGTAGCAGCCTGTCTTATATTGGGTGGAAAGCAAGTTCAAAATACTGACTTGCATGTTCACAGTGCTCTCTGTCATAGACTGGGACCTCGTAGCACTAAACATATTCTCCACTGCACCAACCAGGATTTGATGCAGTGCATTAACTAACACAGGTTTTATAATGTACAATAGTGCATTTCCAACTGATTAACACATACATTTTCATTTAAGCTGTGTGTTATTTTATATGTAGTTACCAGAAGGTGAAAGATCGAAAAAGTTACAGAATATTGTGTCTTTTTGCCATGCCCACACGCTCGTGTGTTTTAAAGAACAAGGGTACCCCTTATGCGAACCTGGGGTGATACAATGTGGAAGAGAACAATGGTTCGGGATGGCCTGAGAAGGTCCAGTGAAATGAAAAGCCCTTAGGAGGGCGAGATGATTTAGTATAGGTTCAAGGACTCAAATTGGAGAGTGATACTTAATATAGAGAAACAAGGGACAGGAGAGGTCAATGTATGACACTTATTTATTGAACAAAGATTGAATTCAAGTGCTCACATATTTAGTGACAAGAAAGCGTGACATGCAGGTGAGGGTGGAGTCTTTAAAAGAGAACATCGCATTGGCAACAATAGAGAACCATTTTTAAATAAAATTAGTACAAAATAGGTTCGAGTTGCATAGGGTCGACGGCGTTTCGAACTCAGTTATTTGAGTTCATCATCAGGACAAAATGTGAGCATATGAACTTGAGCATATGAGCGGTAAAGTGACGGGGTAGTCGTCAGAAAAAACCTTATTCGTCGCGGTGGTGAACGTCTTGATTTGAATCAATATCTGAAGTAACAAACTTGGTCCAGACTTCTCAATAAATGGAAGCGCGGTGTCAGTGCCGAAAATTATTCAAGCAGGTATCAGGAGGAAGTTGCTTAAAGTAGGAGTGTAATCATGCCTGCTCAGCGAGTTGAGGCGGGTTTTTTCGGTGCCGAGGAACTTAATTTAATCCATGCGGCACTCGATGCATTCAATGGGGGTCACGGGGAGTGGAGCGAATCCTGTGTGCGTGTAGTTACGCGCGGCGATGGAATCACTTGACGCTTCCTAGCGAAACACTTTTATTCTTTTTTAGGGGTATTGTAAGGGAGCTACCAGATAAGCTGTGAAGTGTGTGCTTTTAAAAGACAATAACTGCACTAAGTACAGCCTGTCAAAATCTATCTGTATTTTGGAAACACTTTTGTATCTTAAACCTTTTTGCGCAGTCTGTAGCAGCCTGTCTTATATTGGGTGTAAAGCAAGTTCAAAATACTGACTTGCATGTTCACAGTGCTCTCTGTCATAGACTGGGACCTCGTAGCACTAAACATATTCTCCACTGCACCAACCAGGATTTGATGCAGTGCATTAACTAACACAGGTTTTATAATGTACAATAGTGCATTTCCAACTGATTAACACATACATTTTCATTTAAGCTGTGTGTTATTTTATATGTAGTTACCAGAAGGTGAAAGATCGAAAAAGTTACAGAATATTGTGTCTTTTTGCCATGCCCACACGCTCATTCACCCCGACACTACCCCTCCCCCTTACTGGCAGCATCACAGTTCCCATACTTTTTTAAATACACTTCGACCACTGTCTATTAAGTACCTGCAATGTAACACCAGTTCACAATTTAAGGGATTTCTTACGAACCTGTTTGCAACTGAATGCAAGAATGTATTTTTAGGTCTCGCCTGAGCTATCGCGTAAGCGATGCTCTGCGAGACTTATTGTTATTGAGTGGGCTCCAAAAAGTGCTGCCAGGCCAGCCTAGCGATACAGTGCATGTGCGCGGGCGCGCGCGCGCTTGACGAGTTTACTTTCACTTTGGCGGCCGCACGGCTGCTTTGAAGTTTGATCGCGATCACTTTCGCGGACGCACGGCCGCCCTGGAAAAACTCCCAGCCATTGATTTATTGCTTTTCATAAACAAGCCCTCCACTTTAGAGGTTTCTAATTCATGAGAGCATGCAATCCATGTATAAAGACTCATCTTTAATGTACTTATTACAGGCAAGTTGTAACATCTGTAGTCACCCGTAATAATGAAATAACATTGTAAATTACTGAAGTAAGATATTACAGTTCAGTTTTGAGGAAGCAAATTCCACAACTGGCTATTATGTGCATTTAGTTAACACTGGAGAGAAGTAAATACAATGTTTCTAGTGTATTAGATATAATGAAGGACTCATAGCTGAGATGGGTATGCCTAGTCAAGTTTCAGTCACACTTCAAAAGCTTGTGAGATGCAGAGCACACTCTCATGTTTTCTTTTTCTCTGCCTGTGCATCAAGAATCCTAGAACATGACCTTCAGTTTTCTATTTAATATACAAAATTCAATTAGCTCTTCAGTGCAGCTTGCACTGTAATCTTTTAAGAAATATCATTTTCTGGTTATGTTGTTCCTGAGGAAAGGACGGAATTCAACTGCATACAATTGAAGGCAACTTCCTTTGGCTGAAAGGAGAGGCTGTTTATATTGTTGAATGTGCTTTTCTTCTAAAGGATTATTGAATAGATGTAGGGCAAGAGTCGTTTTACCATGTGATGTGTTTGGTTTTCTGTTTTACTATTGGTTAATAATAGGCAACTTTTATGATGAACCATAGTGACTGCAAATTCTCTTTCTACAAATGTATAAAAACTCTCCTTTTATAAGACACGTTCTTTCCCAGTCCCCTTAGAGAGCAGACTCCACGTTAGTCTGTTTAATGATTTGTACTTAGAATATTTTCTCATGTTCTTCCCTCCTGCCGTTATTGAACAGTCTATAGTTCTTTGACTATGATTGGTTATGTGAAAGGCCATATTTGCTTCTGCATATTGACAGATTGGGGCTCAGCTTACACTGTCATTTCCGATTTACATATAATTGCATTTAGAGTATTTTGAAATGATTGACTAACCATTGATTTTTGTCTTCTGTAATGATTCTTAAACTTTAATAAACCGTTGCAGTTTGCAAACCTGAACCTTGTCTTGTGTGGATTTTAATTACTCACAAAGAGGTCCGATCCATAAATCGGCCCTTTTCATACTAAAAGGACTGGCTGTTATGACGTCATAACGCCACCTAGCAGAGCCAGCATCCTATGCGGAAGACAGGTCAAAGAGCATGAGTTCAACTGGCGCTGGAAAGAGGCATTACAAGAACTCGTTTTTTAGGTCTCGCCTGAGCTATCGCGTAAGCAATGCTCTGCGAGACTTATTGATATTGAGTGGGCTCCAAAAAGTGCTGCCAGGCCAGCCTAGCGATACAGTGCATGTGCGCGGGCGCGCGCGCGCTTGACGCGTTTACTTTCACTTTGGCGGCTGCACGGCCGCTTTGAAGTTTGATCGCGATCACTTTCGCGGACGCACGGCCGCGTGTTTCAGTTAGCGTCACTGTCACTGTGTCCTGCACTCTCTCCTACAACTTTTCCACATGCTTTTCACTCCCCATGGCTGTTACTCTGCTTTGCTTTCAGGGCCGTTTAAGCCGCTCATGTACCGCACACATATGCTACTGACCACGATCCAATCACAGGTAGCGCCGCAAGGCACAGGTCCCTGGAAAGACAACTGACCTGTGACCTGTTGCACATAGGCAGCAAAACTTATCATTATTTCACATTCAAAGGCTTTCATTAAAATATTGAATAGAAGAGCATTACAACTCATTGGATGTAATGTCATTAACTAATAAATTAGGTTTTGCTTATTATGCTCACTAGCCAACACAAAAATCATTACATAAAAAAGTGATTTAAGATTAATCATTTTCGATCACATATGCATGTACTCTTAAAACAATATAGTTTCCATAATATCATATTAGTCTCAGCACCCTTGGCAGTGTCTGCACGTACACCAGTATCAGGCCTCACTCATAGACAGACTACGTGGGTGACGTGTAGACCTCGTACGTGGCAATGCATTACACAGTATCGTGCAATCACACACTGCCCTTGCCATACGTGAAGTCAAAGTAATACAACATTCTGATGCACGTGCACCACTCACCTGGCTCAAGCTGCGAGCACCCAATCAAATTAAACAACGATGCCCCCTGCAGCCAATGCAGGCCCCATTCAGTATAAAGCCTATGGATTTCTGTGGCATATATAGGAGTCTCGAGGGCCCTCGTCCTATTCTGCGGGGGGGCGGGGGGAGACAGGGTGAGGCAACACATTTCGTATTACGTAACCATGGTGATGCCTTATCGATATTTGTGCCTTATATGAACCCGTGATAAATTAAGAATGTACTTTTTTTAAACCCGGCCTTCTGGTAATACAGTGCTACATTATAAAACACACAACAGTATTAGGCACACAACATTAAACACACATAACAGTATCAGAGGTTTTGTGGCTGCACGTCTACTCTACATCTGAGAATATGTGTGATGGTTAAAATGTTTCCTAAAATAACACTCAAAATGTACGCATCCCGTTTGTATGAATTTCGGGGCATTCTTTAAAAGAACCTATACTAATGGACTGTGCCATGCCATCTCACACATGCGTAATTGTTTTAAGTTTTACATAGCGCGAACTCGACCCGAAGGTATTGGAGCGCTTTACCTGAGCACCCGTTACATTACACAAGGACACATTAATTTTAGGTAGGCATGGAGAGCTTCAGTGATTTGTCCAGAATCACAGGATGCTGAGCCGACGCCAGACTCGAAACCTGGTTACCCAGCTCTAAAGTCGGCAGCTCTGGCCGTTAGGTGGCACCGGACCCAGCGTTCCCATGGGGAACACGGATGCTAATGGCGCTTGGCACAGCGTTCCCATGGATAACGCAGATGCCACTGTTCACATAGACAACATGCAAACTGCGAGGAGGCAGCAAGCGTTGCATTTTGCATAGGTTTCCATTGACAGCAAGGAATCCGTTTCCATTTATCATTCAGGAAGCACATAAAAAAAAGCATTGGCATAGCCAATAGGTCTCGCTTTTGGGACCTTATAAGTATTTAGTTATGCAACTGTTGCATGGCTAAACACTTATAAGGTCCCAAAAGCGAGACCTATTGGCTATGCCAATGCTTGTTTAACTTGCGTGGGGTTGTGCTACCTCCTGGAAATGACCTGTAGCTCACTGTTACGTGATCCATTTGCTGTTAAACTTTGGGACAGGAGCAACCGTTTAGCTTTAGTGAGGCATTCCTTTATACAAAAATTGCTTTAAGATTTAATACATGCAACATCATTGTCTTTTTACAATCTGTAAATATTTTTATATTATCTCATTCATTATCTAAAATACTATAAAAAATTAAACAGTTTTATTTTATTATTCCCATTAAAAATGTGTGCTTTTTACTCGTGCATTGCATAGCAAATAAAAATAAATGTGTTATTAAATAAATATGTAATTCTGCATCTTTCTATATTTTATCTTTTCGGCATGGAACCTTTACAAAACAATTCCAACCTACAAACATTTAAATAATTATTAAACACATTCATTACTGCAGACATACCCAGGAGCAGGCCATGCAAGTAAGAATGATGGGGCGGGGTGGGGAGAGATTCGACAGAAGAAAAAAATGTTGTTATTTATTTAATTTTCCCTCCGCTATGTCAATCAAATCCCCTCACCCCCCACCGCTCTTACCTACCTGCATGGGCCGTTCCTGAACATACTTTCATTCACACACACACATTGAATCACTCAATCATTCCATATCTCCTTTAAAAAACAATAATTACATTTGTAACGCATTTGCTTAGTAATCAATTAAAAAACGAAATACAACAATAACAAAATCAGTTAATTGTAGGATCCCTTTTTTTTTTAATAATCTTTTTATTATAGTCAACTTCGTCGAGGCATAACCGCTCCAGGTAATATATGCACACATTATATATCAACACTACATAGTTCAATCTCCTTATCACATTAACACTTCTTACACCGTAGTCATTAACATTGCCCCACATGCTGATATCACCCCCCTTCCTATCTTTCTTCATCCAAGTCCTCTTCCGTCTGTTCAGGTGGTGGATCACAGATGTTTCCCCTGAATTTGTTCCAGGCCCCCCAGATCTTGCTCCATTTCCGGGGACAACCTTGGTTAACGAATACTGTTCTTTCGGCCAACATAACCGTGTCCATGTCTTTACACCATGTGGTCAATGACGGTAGTCCCACCGCTCCCCACTTTTGTGCAATATTACGCTTCGCCACCATTATCCCCAACGTAGCCCACATTTGCTCCGGATGAGTGAGGTCATTCGGCTCTCATATATTTAACAAACATCTCTTGGGCTCTGGTGTAAATGCCACCTCCCCTGTTTGTGATATAGTTCTCATCACCCTTGTCCAATATTCTGCAATTTTCGGGCACTGTCATATGGTGTGATAAAAGGTACCCTCCTCCCCACATCCCCGCAGACAGTATGGGTGTATTGTTCTACCCATCTTATGTAGTGTAGGCCTAGTGTAATAGGTTCGATGCAGAATTTTAAGCTGCACAAGTTTGAGTCGTGAAGGAATGCCCACCTCTCTTGGTGAGGCCAACGCCTCCTGCCATTCAGTGTCCTCAAGGTCACCCACATTATAAGACCATTTGTTCTTGAGTGACACAGTTGGATCTGGCAGGTTGTTAACTAACTATCGATAGGTGAATGAAGTAGCCCGCCTCTGCATGTGGTCTGTCAGTAATCTGTCCTCCAGAGGCGAAGCTTCCGGGACATCGGTACCAGGTGGAATGACTGCTGTTAGTGCGTGTTTTATCTGCGAATATTGGAAAATTTCAGAGGGTGCTAGTTTGTATTGTTGCTGAAGAGTCTCGAATGTAATTACACTCCCCTTGTTCCACATGTCACCCACCGTAGATATGCCTATTGCATCCCATTGTTTGAATCCCTTACTATTCCTGAGTTTTCCCAACCGCTCCGTATCCCAAAGAGGAGTAAGTCGGGTTATAGTCCCTTGCTATCCCAACTTACCCTGTGCGGCATGCCATATGACGACTGTGAGTTTTGTGGGCCCCATTAACGCAGGGGCTTGCTTCTTATTATAAAGGGCGGTCAGCATATTTCCACCTCCCCATACTGATCTGTCTGCCCGAAATGCAGGGTCTGCTTGCGGGGCGTGTATCCATTGGTTGATTACCTTTAACTGCTCCACCCAGTAATATAGTTCTATGTTAGGGAGTGCTATCCTGCCATCGTACCACCCTCGGCCCAGCTTAGCCTGTGCTATGCGCGCTGGTTTTGCACCCCACAGAAGGCTGGAAACCTGCGCCGCTATCGCTTTAAAGTAGCTTGCCGGTACTGGGATCGGTGTATTCTCTAGCGCATATAGAAATTGGGGAAGCGCCATCATTTTAAATAGCGCAGCCTTTCCCAACAATGTGAGCGGCAGCGTCCCCCAGTGTTTTGCGTCCCTTTTAAGGCGCTCTATTGGGGGCACCAGATTTCTGTCGAAGAAATCATCCGGGTCAGCTGTTATATGTATACCCAAATATTTAAACATGTCACCCGCGATCCGCAGCGAGCAGTCGTTAGGGAGTTGCGGTGGAGGGCCGTGTAAAATATACATGACAGATTTGGACCAGTTTATGGTGTAGCCCGACGCCCGTCCGAAGAGATCGCATATATTTAGAAGAGCCAGTATGGAGTGCCTAGGGGAGGTCATATATAATAGGACATCATCTGCGTATAGGGAGATGCGGTCTTCCCACCCCACTGCCCATTTGAGACCCCGTATCATAGGTTCCCACCTAATCCACGCCGCCAGTGGCTCCAGCACCAGGGCAAAAAGCAGCGGCGACAGGGGACAGCCTTGACGTGTACCGCGCTCCAGTGGAAAGTCTTCTGAGATGTGTCCATTTGCCACCACCTGTGCCACTGGTTTAGTATACAGGAGACAAACCCATGCACAGAACTTAGGGCCGAAGCCCAGGTGATTAAGCACGGCAAGCAGGAAGGGCCACTCCACCATATCAAACGCCATCCGTGCGTCTAGGGAGAGTACAACAGCTGGCTCCTGAAGATAAGGGTTGCGGGCCATCACCCCAAACAAGCGCCTCAGGTTGAGGGCCGTATTTCTACCTGGCATAAAACCAGACTGGTCCAGATGTATCAGGGTCGTAAGGTGCAGTGTTAGCCTAATCGCCAGTAGCTTTGCGAGGATTTTTGCCTCCGCATTGATCAACGATATTGGACGATAAGAGGTGCATTCGTCAGCGGGCTTTCCCGGTTTAGGTATTGCAACTATGGTGGCCAATCTCTGATCGAGCGGGAGCTCACCCATCTGTAAACTATCGGAGTACATGTGCAGCAAGTGTGGGGCAATCGTCCCCACCATCTTTTTATAAAGTTCAATAGGTATCCCGTTTGGTCCTACCGCTTTACCTGATTGCAATGACCCAATCGCCACTTGCACCTCCTACACTGTGAGGTCCACCTCGAGTGCTAGAGCCTCCTCTGGGGTGAGCCTGGGCATATCAATATCTTGTATATAGGTTAATGCCTCCTCCAATGCCATCGTGGAGGATGACGTATACACCTGCTGAAAGTGTTGCGCAAGTGTGTGCACTATTGTCCGCGGATCTGTTGTCATTTGCCCATCCCTTGTCCGAATCCGTGCTATCCATTTGGTACCTTGTTCTCTTTTGTCGAGCCATGCCAAAAGCTTCCCGGCTTTATCACCGGTTTCATATAGCTTGTGTTGAGTGGCCATTAGTCGCATCCTGGTCGCTTCCCTAAGGTATTCCCTGTGCTGTTGTCTGAGATGCAAATTCTGGGATGTAGTCAGTGTTGGGTTTTTGGAATGTTGGACCTCAGCGTCATGCAGCTCTATTTCTGTGCCCTGCAGCTCTTGCTGTTTTTCTCGCCTGTGTCCCGTAATAGAGACAATGGCCTGCCCTCGGAGGACAGCTTTATAAGCCTCCCACAGGGTAGTCGGAGAGCTAACCGATAGAAGATTTTCCTGAAAATAGTGTTTGGTTGCCGCAACTATAACCTTCTTGATCTTGGGGACTTGCAAATAACCAGGACGGATGGGATATATACGCCGCCGCATCCTGTGATGATATGTGTACGTTAGCAGTATTGGAGAATGGTCAGAGATACCTCTAGGCCTAATCTCTACACTGTCGATATTCCTCATACTATCAGCTGAGGCTAAGAAGTAATCTATTCTAGACAGGCTATTGTGCACTCCGGAATGAAAGGTGAATTGCCGTGTCGTGGGGTGGTGCCATCTCCACACATCAGTAAGCCCAAGTGCTCCCATAAAGCTCCCAAGGCCAGAAATGTCCGTTGTTCGTGCCTTTACCGGGTATCGGTCCAGAGTTCCATCTATAGTTGCATTAAAATCCCCCCCTATCAGGAGCTCCCCTTCCGGAAGATCAAGTAAGAAATCACTAAGTGCTGGGAGTGCTACCGCGTGTAATGCACGGGGGATGTAGACGGATACTATATTGACGGACCGCCCCTCCCATTGACCTATTATGGCCGCGAAGCAGCCTTGATTGTCTGTTTTGGTGTTGTGCACTATTAGCGGAGAGTGTTTTTTAACTAAAATACCCACTCCCCTGGAGCCGGAAGAGAATTCCGAGTGGACAAGCATTTTAAACCCCCACCTGTCCAACGCCCTGCAAGTGGTTCCAGTAAGGTGTGTTTCTTGCAGTAAAGCCGCTGCCGGCGAGCAACGCTTTATACATTGTAGAACCAGGCCTCTCTTTATTTTATCTCCCAGGCCGTGTACGTTCCACGTGAGCAAGGACAGGGCCGGCACCGGAGTCATGGTGGACGGTCCTGGGTCAGGGTCAATTGTGTCTTGTATCGCCATATCCGACGAAGTGCAGAAGAGATGTTGCAAGGTCATATGTGCAATGTGTCCGGTGAATCATGTGTGAGGATGTGCCTAGGATCCCTTTTTTAACATTAATTGCACAATTGGAAAAAAGTATGTGTGAGAAGTTGACCTGGTATATGCTGTCCACTAGTGATAGTGGGCACCTTGCACCAGTCCAAACAACCCCTTCGAGATGATAGGTTAAAGACAACCTTATTTGAAAGCTATCCTAGTGGTAGCTATGGAGAGCAGCCTTCAGGCTAAGTCTTGAAGGAATGTAAAGCAGCTTGTTTTACCAGTCTATAATCTCTTGAATGACCAAATGAAAGGAGAACAACACCAGGTATATATATAAAATATATGTATTTATTACTAAACACACCCTACTAGTCTCTTTATGAGGCTAGAGGTCAAAGCACATATGTTACACTAAAAATATCATAGTAAATCAGCACAATATACGACAGGCAATAGGGGCGAAACAAACCATATATTAAGAAAGTGGTATAAGAACCACGACATGACTAGACACACGGCCTAGAGCCTGTAGAATCGCTGGGACCCCAAGGAACCACCCAAGGTAGTGACACAGGGGACCCACGGGGGACGTGTGCAGTGTAAGAACACATCCGCAAGCCCCGTTAGCTTCTATGGGGAAAGTCGCGGTTGGAATTTTAAAGTTTAAGGACCCTTAGAGGTGGACTAGGAACAAACCCCTTTCTGACTTAGATGGTTCTAGCGCCAACACCCACGGGAGCACTGGAGTACTCGTGTTACCTCACCCAGGGAAGCCGGGTGCATAGGTGTCAAATGGTGTCGGGTCGCGTCGTCGTTTCCAATGGCGAGATGTTGCAAAGTGCTGCTGCCGGGAAGAGGAGAAGTGTCCGAAGAGATCCAAGCCTGGATCAAAGATGTGAAGAACCTGAAATCAGAGTCTGGGTCACTTGCCAGTGACCAGGGGCACGATAGTCGAATGCCCACCGATGTCGGGTGCTTCAGGTGCGAGGAGGGGAAACTTGACTCTTCAGCCACGAGGACCAGGAGGCGTTGACGGCGACCAGAGCTGAATTTGAGCTGTCCCACGAAAGATGTCGAGTGCTGCAGCGTCGGTGCCTGGATTGGACACAACAAGCCTTGGCAACAGCAACCCACGCAGGAAGAGGAAAGATGCTTCGGTGCAGACCAGCAAGGTCCTGAGGACTCCTGAGAACTCCTCAAACGATCGAGCGTCAGGGCACGTCTGGAGCAACCAGTGCAAAAGGTGCTTGGGGTCTGGGCTGCAAGTAACCCAATGCACAGCCTCAAGGGACGTCGAGAAGCAAATGCACTTGCAAATGTGCACGGTGTCAAGGGGTTCCGGTTCCACAGTACCCACGAGGGCTACGGGTCTCAGCTTTGCTGGGGACTCGGGTCAGCCTCTGGGAAGTCTGGAAACCCACCTCCTGTGGTGCAAATATTTCAGAGTCCGGCGGGAGCTTCGGAGATGCAAACCGGGCAGATGCGTCTTTGGTGCCTGCCAAGCAGGGGAGTAACTCCTTTACTCCAAGGGAGATTCTTCAGTCATCCAGCCTCGTGTAGATCGTCGAAGTTCCAGGATTCAGTTTCAGAGTTTCGTCCAGGGATATCTAAAGTCCTGTAGCCAGGGGATCCTTTCTTATGCCCAAGGAAGGGGCTGGACTTACTCTGGGGACCCACCTATCGGAGTGTCAGGAAAGAGAGGTGGCTACACCCATTTCCTTTGTCCAGATTCGCGCCAGAGCAGGGGCTGGTAGCCCCTGCAACCGGTTTGAACTGGACTATGCACAGGGACACCAAATGTGCCCCTAGTGCTGAAATTCAAAGCACTCTTGAAGTGCACCCACCCAGCCCCAATCCACTAAGGCCTGTCTGGGAGGTGATAACAGCTCCCTGTGACAGGAAACCTATTGTCCAGGCCTCCCCTGCCGGAGTTTCGGTCAGCAGCAGGAGGCCAGACTTGTGTCTGTTGCTGGCAGCATCCATTTTGTGATGCCAGGGCTCTGTTAGCTGGTACCGGGTATACCGGTGCTGTCATGTCTCTCCCTCTAGAATGGTGGGATCATACTCCCACACCAGTTACTGGTGTGGGGGTATGATTCCAAGGTGTTTGATGCCAAACACGACATGTTTCCGTGCAGCCATCCCAAAGTTAGCATTTACCGCGAGGTTATAATACACTTAAGAGTATATGGTCAGGCTGCATCACAGACAATCCTGGAGAATAGATTCCGAAGGCTGCATAGGGGCTCCGCTCATGCATGGACACCCTCTCACATAAAGCCAAGCAACCTGCCTTCAGGATTGATAAGGCCTGCCATAGGGGTGACTGATAGGTTTATATGTGCAGTGATAGGGTGAGATATAGTGAACCTATATCTCAGTAAGGGGTGCATGCACCACCTCACTCAGGCTGCAGTAGCAGTCCTGTTGTGTCATTTTGGAAGGCTTCCCAGGGGTGGCATAAGACATGCTGCAGCCCCTGGTAGGCCTCCGGGGTGCCAATGCCCTGGGTACATAGTATACCATATACTAGGGACTAATAAGGGTACCCCAGAATCCAATCTGAAGTGTAAATAAGGTACAGGGAATCAATTTAGAGAGGAAGCAGCTAGGCTGGGGTCCTGGATAGCAGGGCCCCAGCCAGACTAAAGTCGAAAAACAGTGAAACATCAGCAAAAAGTGGGGGTATCCATAGGAAGCAGATCCTACTCTCCTACAGTACGCATATTTGAGACCTACTTGTTTTGCCAATGCTTGTTTTATACATGAACCCCCTTTCTCCCATGTCCCTTTCACCCCATGCCACACACATCCCCTTTCCCTCTTACCAACATCTTTGCACAAGTGTGAAGCAGCCGAGTTATGGTTCAAAAGCAGTGGTGGCTGCCACATAGAAAAAATGGTGGGAAGAGGTGCAGGAGAGGTGCCGGGGAGGGGTAGGGAGTTTAATAATAATTTACATTTTTTTAAAAGTTAAACTTACTTGCTGCCTGACGATTCCCGCGTCGCACCTCCATGTTGGCTTTTCTTTGTCCCAGCAGACACTGGGACTAGGTCACAGACTCCCTGTCCAATCCCGCGCTGCTCAAGCAACGTGGATATTGGCCTGAGCGGGCTAAAAAGACGCTCCGCTCAGGTGGGGTTTTTCCAGCCCAGCTGTTCAATGCAGCCAGGTTAGGAAACTTAAGTGTGCATGTCATTTAGAGAGTGCACATAGCACTCCTCCTCCCCTCCCATGCCCGGCCCCACCCCTTCCTGCACACACTGGCTGAGCCAGCTGCTCAAACATAAAACGATAATAAAATATAATTTTATTTTTTAGCTGCTGGCTCTGAGCCAGTGGGGCGACGCTCCTCCACCATCGCAGAGGAGCCGTCCCTGTTCAAAGGCCAGTCACTGCTGTGAACACAAAAGGGCTTGCCTTGCTGCCTCGTTTTACGCACCATCACGAGTGAGGGCACCAACTTTGGTTCTGCCCAGGGCGCTATGCCAGCAAAGGCTCAAAGCCGACAGGTTTCAGGTATTAGTGCACACATATTAATTAGATAAACCAGCAAATATGCTACAAGCAACAACATACTTAGTTTTCTCACAACATGTAATACATTTGGAGAGTGAGCAAAAATAAATCTGGATAAAAAAAGGAAACGTTTAAAAAAATACTAATTTTCCTCACAATGAAAACTTTTGGGAGGTTGCAAAAGACGTAAAATATTAGCCAAAACATCTAAAAAGTGAGTTTAAGAATATTATGTATAATATTAGGGCATTAGAAATGCTCCATCAAACCTTGAGTAGTAAGAATGGATGACATGGATGTATAGAACGCATGGATACCCTTAAGTAGGGGGTAAAGCCTTTTCACCACCGTGATACTGTGATGTTGAATCAGAAAGTCGTATGTGCATCCAAGTTCACATAAATCCTCCTATTACTTCGTTAATGAGGGCAAATTAATTCCTGCTTTTCACAAAATGTGAATTTGCACCCCAACATTGATTTAGCCACATGTAATATTACACCTGTGTGGTTTAAAATTATGTGAGAATAAATGCGCTCCAGGGGCAAGGGGTGGGTGTTCCAAGGAGGTCATTCCATGGATGGTTTGTGAACACCCACATGAGTAGGCATCTGTTCACGAACTCATCCTGAATTTGGTGGGAGATTTACTGTGAAAGGCCGGAGTAAATCCCTCTCCTCTGTTGGAATGGGGAGTAAACATCAACAAAATTGCCATGGCATAGCGGAGGGTCTTTCTCAAATCAGGATTTTTTTCCTGTGAAAAAAATAAAATTATCATTTGCAAATGCAGTGTTGCTTTGCATTTACACTTATACCACATACATATAGGAGCAGATATGTAACTGCACCCATTTGAGATTACTTCCGGGAAACGACAATTGACGCAACGTTTTATGAGTACTCCTAGAATTTTTTTGAGAATTCAAAAAATGTGTTACTCTACAGCACACCAAATTCATGTATTTTCACTACATCTTGGCGCGTGGAGCCCGGACTGTCGCTGGTCAATGCCTGCAGGGTTCTCGCACAGAGCAGTGTAATGCTGCTGAGCAGTGTAATGCTGAACTTCGGTAAGAGGTGAGTAGTTGCACAGAGTGGTTATTGCTTCATGCGCCGCTGTAATTACAAAGCAAAGCTGTTAAGGAATTCAGATGTTGCTTGGTATTTTACAACCAATTAAAACCCTGAATCCGCACCATTAGGTTTTTAATACCCTTTATGCGCCGCTTGGCATTTTGGGGTCCGCGTGATCACATTTTATGCTGAGTGGCTTCAGTCTGGGGTGCTTTGCAGCGGTAATGGTGTTACTGACCCCATCTTTATGAAAGCGGCTTTCTTGGGGCGTTTGGTGATGTTGCGAGGCTCCCGCGCTCACGCTAATGTTCCTGGATAAATGCACCATTTGCTTTAAACCTCTTTATTGCACAATTCAGAGAGAGATGGGAGAAAGGAAGAAAGAGACAAAGAGGGCGGAGGAGATGTGGGCTAACGGCCAGAGCTGCTGACTTTGCAACTGGGAAAGCAGGGCCCATATTTATGTAGCCTTTGCGTTGACCATGCGTCACGCAAGGTGACTCGAGGACAACACAAAGGCTTCAGTCATATTTACAAAGCCACACAAGGCCTGATTTGCCTGGCGTGGCTCTTTAAAGATACATAACGTAAGGCAGCTGCTTATGCTGAGGTACGTTACATTTCAACTTGGGAGGCGTTCCATGGGTGGAGCGTGGGCGTTCCATGGGTGGAGCGTGGGCGTTCCATGGGTGGAGCGTGGGCGTTCCATGGGTGGAGCATGGGCGTTCCATTGGTGGAGCATGGGCGTTCCGTGGGTGGAGCGTGGGCGTTCCGTGGGTGGAGCGTGGGCGTTCCATGGGTGGAGCGTGGGCGTTCCATGGGTGGAGCGTGGGCGTTCCATGGGTGGAGCGTGGGCGTTCCATGGGTGGAGCTTGGGGGTTCTCATGCATTCACCCACAGATTCTGGCGCGTTCCTAGATTTACTAAGACTTGTAAACCTGGGAATGCGTCAAAATGGTGCACATACCGGAGGCTGGCATAAAGAGGGGCAATATCTTTATTTCTCCTCGTTATTTCATTTTGCCACGTGTGCTGCAGCACACATAGAAAGAAGAAACTGCCTCTAACAGTCATTTTTGTGCAGACAAAAACAATCCTGCCAGTAACGCAGGCACCCCGCCAGTAACGCAGGCACCCTTGCACTATGGTGCAAGGGTGCCTGCTTTGGCGCTAGGCTTCACAGAGCGCACCAGCGCAAGGAGAGAGCAGAAATGCACCATATCTTTGTAAATGTCACCCTTTCATGCAGCACAGCACCTCTGCTTGCTGCCCTTTCTTGCGTGAAAGTTTCATAAATGTGCCCCCAGGTTGGGGTCCTGGCCGGCATTGGCTCAACGTCCAGTCTTTCTGAGTGGACCATTTTATCTCCCCATGCATAAATAAAAAGAGAAACAAGAATCTCACCTTGTGTAATCTGGTGCCCATGTGCAGCACTCTAATGCCTCGGGGCTAGGTTTGTGCTATAAAACTGCTAAAAATAAATGAGTTATTAAGGGAGAAGATGTGGCGTAACGGTTAGAGCTGCCGAATTCGGAACTAGGGACCAGGTTCGAAACTCGGCATCGGCTCAACATACTTTGATTCTGGGCAAATCACTTAATTTCCCTGTGCCTATCAAAAAACGAATGTGTCCTTGCGTAACCTTTTTTTTTTTTATGTTCAAAATATTTTATTGAAATTTCATAATGAACAAAAAACATAGACATACAAAAAAGAATATTAATAAGCTAAAATATCTAATACAATACGTACAATATCATATTTTCATATTCATTTCAATAGAAAAGAAAATAGTCATATTCTTATAAAACTAAAAAGAGGGGGGGAGGGAAACATCTAATAACAAATTATTGTTTAAGCTATAAATAGAGCTACTATGACATATCGATTAATATAAGAACAGTAAAAAGGGGTACAAGACATAAATATACTTTTAAGATGCAAAATAAATATCAACAGGAATCCAAAAAGAGTGATAGGAAATAGAATTATGATTAACCCCAGACAAAGATAACTGAGCACCTCTTCTTGTAAAGATAACCCATGACCACCAAGCATGAACTGATGTCCTTGTGTAACCTAACAGGTGCTCACGCAAAGTACTCCAATACCATCAAGTCGAGTTTGCGCTACATAATACTGCAACAAAACAAAAAAAAAATGATAGGGTACATTTAGAAGACATGGACATATAGATGCAACTCATTATCAGTCAATTGCCAGAGACCAACAGTCCACCAATTTAGATACCACATGGTTCTAAGATCTTTGACATCAGATTCAACTTTCAGATATAAGGACATTACTTAGACAATCCCATAATGCATCAGTGTCAGTGGCAAATCCTGTAGGACGACTGTTGGCATGCACAGGCACCTTCCTCTGTGTCAGTATGATTTGAAACTAATTTATGAACTGATAGAAAAAAAGATTTAAAAATCTTTCACCTACAAAAAGTGTGCTTCTATTTGTGGGCCATTGGGGATCAATGCTGATGGGAGAGGCGAGCCACCAAGGGTCCTACTATTGATAACAAGCATCCAAGCTGCCTCCAACAATTGTATGTCCCAATACATTGAAAAAAACATTCTGAGTAACAAAGACGTGTACTTGTAAATTTAAATCCACGCACAAATGAATGTCCTAATACATTTAAAAAATTAACTCTGAGTAACAAAGACGTCAGCTTGTAAATTGAAATTCACGCACAAATAGCTTGACTTACAAGTATAAATTCACTTTTATGTTTATTGTGTTTTATATCACCCTGGTACAGAGTAATATTCCGAATGTGTATAGGAGTAGTAAGTGAAACAGGGGTAAGAACAGTGGCAGAGCTAATTTAGGGTGAAGGGGGCCATGCCAATTACTGTTGCATGACTTGATTGAATATTGCCCAGGCAGGGGCATAACGCAAAAGAGTAAATTTATCAAGACTTCACACCACCACAAAGTCATGCAAAGTGACACGACACAGTTCAACGACTTATTAGGGGGTCTACTTCCAATGCAAAGCTTTATTTCTCTTAGAAAGTTGCATAATACTCTGCGTTGTGTTACGTAGTGTCAAAGGGGCATTCCATGAGTGGCACTTGGGTGTTCCAATGCTGCCATCCATGGTTTATGGTGCAAACCCTGATCTAGACAGATGGTCAGACCTGGCTTTTCATCACAAAATAAACCATCCTTGAGGGAGGCATAAAACAGGAGAAATATTTTCATTTGTCCTTACATTTCACACATTGCACGCTCACTACACTGTACAGCACACAAACAATGTAGTAGTGCAAAGGTGTGTGCCTGGTGCTAGGCGGCCAGTGTGGACATCAGTAAGGGAGAAGAGAGCCGCAGCAAGCCATAATAAGTAAATATAGCTCTGCACTGCTTTCTCTCCCTAATGGGAAATTGGGAAACAGCACAGCAACTTTGGTTAGGGGTTTTTGGGCAGGGAAAACCATATTCAGGGTCTTCTGAGGCTGTCTGGAACAACTTTTGATGTTGCCATTTTCATTTATTTAAACCCATCAGGATGCAATACAATGAAACATGTAAACTCAGCTGAAAATTATAGGGAGGAGAAAGACAGAGAAATAAAGAGAATGGTACAGCAAGAGAGTTAGAGACAGAAAGGGAGGGTGGTAAAGGTGGAGATGAGATAAAGAGATAAGTGAGGTAGACAGAGACATAAGGTAGAAGGTGCGATAGGGAGAGACATAAGGTACAGGGGAAAGTTGTGATAGAAAGAATGATACAAAGTTATGGATTAAAACAGAAGTGGAGACATAGATAAAGTTAGTGTGAGGTAGAGATATAGGGGCATATCAGCAAGGGCCGGCGATAATTATCGCTCAGCGCTCTTAGCGTGAGGATAATTATCGCCGGCTAGCATGGATTTTTATCGCTGAGATAGCGTGCTATTAGCAACACTTATCTCAAAAGCGATAAAAATCCTAGCGCTAACTGCCTAACGTGAGATTATCGCTGGAAACCCAGCGATAATCTCACGAAATGTGGCGTTAGCTTGATGATAGGGACTCATTAATTTAGCCATGATATCCACCTTCCATAGGATATCATGGCTAAGTCAGTCTTGAAGTAGGCGTAAGGAAAGTAGCGATAACAGGGGTTATCGCTACTTTTCCTGCCGCTATGCTTCATAGCGTGGGGCTTGATGATAGGAGAAATGTCGCTTAGCGACATTTCTTCTGTCAGGTCAGGAATGCCCACTTTGCATCTCATTAGAGATGCAAAGCTGGGCGTTAAGAATAGGTGCGCTAATGCAAGGTTTGACGCGTTAGCGTGACCTTGCTAATTAGGCGATAAAATTAGCGCTGCTTTTCGTCCGAAAACGGCCGCAAAAGCGGCGATAATTTTCTATCGCCGCCTCGTAAATATGCCCCATAGTGCTGGAGACAAATAAATGTATAGAGAGAGCTGGTGAACGCAGATGGATAAGATATATAGAGAGAGAAGACACAAATGAGAGATATAACAGAAAAGAAGGTAGAAAGAGATATTGAAAGGTACAAAGTGAGATGGGATATAGAAAGAACCAAAGTTGAGAGAGATAAGATAGAGATGAGGCAGTTCGTTGAGCTGGAGACAGAGTAACAGCAATGAAGAGAGCGGGGTGAGCTAGAAGAGGTAAAGTGAAGTACGTAGAAAGACACGAGAAAGAAAAATAGGTGAGGAAGAGAAAGAGGTGGCACACAGAGTTGACATAGATTGTTAGAGATGGGAGTAGATAAAGAAGTGTCATAGAGAGAAAGACAGTAATTGATGAGGAGTAAAGAAGTGATACAGCGAGAGAGGAAAGAGGAAGACGTTAAGTAGAGACATGAAATAGAAAGAGGCGGGGAGGTAGAGAACATGGCAGCGGAACAATGTTGAAATAGATGATTTTATGGGGCTTTAGTACTTAAAGATTGTGAAAACTCAAAACGGGTATGTTATACCGCTTTACATAGTATGGACTGAACATACACAATGGGACAATAGTGTCATGACACTGACTCAGGAAGGATAATTCTACTGTGGGATTCTGTAAAACCATTAATCTGAGGGCTCTCACCAATGTGAGCAACAAACTTGGCAACATGAACAGATGTTTGGTGCATTAAGCCTCCCAGGATCAATGAACTGACCTGGCCTACTCCCTCTTCAATGATCCCTCCTGATCATCTTGCATATTGAGGAAAAATTGGAATAGTGGTCTAGCTACATAAGAAAGGGAGCAATATCATTGAATATTTGAACAGTACTTTGATATGTATTTTAATGACCATCTCATATTATGGGAACACCCTCTGGCATAAATCGTAACAGTATTTTATTTTCTGGCGTGGCATCTCAAAATCTCCTCAACCAACAACATGAAAAAACTCAAAGTCTACTTCGAATGCATCCAATCCTGGATGTTCCCAAACTATCTGATGCTAAACCCCGCTAAGACCAAATTCCTCCTGTTTGCAACATTGCCAGACCGTCTCTGATTCCGTCATGGCTCTCCGAGTTAAACTAAGGGACTTCACGCCCCAACTGCCACAACAGGCCAAATCCCTCGGAATTACCATCAACACAAACCTGTCACTTAAAGAACACATAGGCTAGAAGACCAAAAAGCCTGTTTTCAACTCTCTCTCCTGAAAAAAGTTAAACTTTGTCTCCCAGGAGAAGACTTCAGAATGACAACTCAAGCCCTAGTCCTCACCCACCTAGATGGAGGCAACGTCCTGCATAATGGCATCACAGACACCACCCTTGTTACCCTGAAAGGCATCCTTCATGCAGCAATATGGCTCAGAAAGGAGCTGAAGGAATCCGACCGCCTACCTCTTACATTATTGGATCTTCACTGGCTCCTCCTGCAAGCCCGGATCGCCCGCAAGGTCCGCTGCATAACTTACAAGGCGCTCTGCAAGACCTCTCTGTACCTTGCTAGCAAACGGACAATATCTGGAGGCCAATGTCATCCCAAGAACTGCAACATTGACACCTTAGGGACTAAACAAAGGAAGAAGAAAACATGCACCTTGTATGCACCTTGGATCTGGAACAACATTCCTTCTGACCACAGTATTTAATACTAGTGGCATTTCTCCTGATATAAGATTTTATTGCACAATGCTGCTAACAATGGGCACTGAAGGCACGTAGAATGTTTGTTTTGCTTTAATGAATACATTTTTGAAGAAACAGTATACAGTGGCCATGGCTAGTTGATTTATGCGAATCTGTGGCAGCAGTTTTTACCATATATTAAAGGATACACTGAATTTGCGGCTTAATTTTCCACATAGTTAACAGATTTCATTAACAATGTCTCTAGCTAAAATAGATGAAAATAATACTGACAGAGAATGTGCCATAAAACGTGCCCTTTTGCCAGATAATATGGATTACCTTGTGGCATAAGTCTGTCCTCTGTGCCGCATAATTGTAGTAGCCCTAGCAATGGTAAAGCTCCACAGATTGGTTTGGGGACTCTTATTATGATGATTAAAGCCATATTTCACAGGAAATCAGGAAATAGTTTCTATTCTTTATGGTTTTCAGGGGCAGTGTCAAAATATTTTGTCATAGTTGAGAAAGGGTCTTGGCCGGTGCCTGCAGAGGAAACCTTTTTCCCCTCTGGCACCAAAACCTGCCTCCCCCACAGGTCAGGAGTAAGGCCAGCAGGAGGTCGGCAGGGTCAGAGGGAGGAGAAGACAGTTGGGGCGTTGGTCCACTTCAGAGGGAACGCTGGCTGAGAGGATAAATATTGAACAGTTTTAAAATTATGGCAGTAATGCGGAGAAATACAGAAACAAACTAATGAATTTTAAAGCAGTCATGCAGATATGTGCTGTAACTGTCCCATTAAAAGTGAAGCAGTAGTGCAGGGAAGTGCTAGGATGCACCCATTAACAGTACAGCACTTTTTCTTCGAAGCATTGGAACTGTACCATGAAAAAGCATAGCAGTCATGCAGACAGTTCTTGCTGATGTCCTATTATTAGTAAGGCAGTCCAGCAGTACAATGCTGGTACTCTCTCATTAATAGCATGGCATTGTTCCTGAGAAGTGCTGTATTTGTCACATTAAAAGTAAGGCAGTGCAGCAAAGAAGTGCAGGCACTGCAGCATGAAAAGTAATGCATTCCTGATAAGAAGGGCCAGCCCGACCCCATTAGAAGTAAGGGACTGGGAGGCGCGTGGCGGCAAAGACACAAGATGGCCGCTCATTAGCTCACTCCGTACTGCTGGAAAGATTTCTCCTTCAGAGGGATGACTATCTGGCATAGTGGAGGCTTGTTTAATCAGCGGAAGGTGTCGAAAGTTCACGGGAGCGGCGGGGTAGGTTTGTAGACCTTGAAGTGGTCTAATTCTCTTTTTTTTTTACGGAGTTTTATGTAGAGGGAACTTGACCCGAAGGTATCGGGTATCAGAGCGCTTTACATAGCACCAGTTGCGTTACATGAGGACACATTCATTTTTGTTAGGCACGGGGAGATTATATAATTTGCCCAGAATCACAGGATGTTCAGCGTCATTGCCGATACTCGAACCCAGTTCCCCAGATTCGAGGTCGACCGCCCTAGCTGTTAGGCCAATTCCTCTCCCCAATTATCTTTTTACCAACTTTTTCCCTTGTCACTCCTGGCGCAGGCTATAATGGAAGCCATTTTGTGAGCTCTTCAGCTTGTTTCTTTTCACCTCAGGCCTTGGTGTGCCCACTACTTTTTTTCCTTTAAAAATGGCTTCACCAAATACTGGAACACAGGATTTCTTGCCAAAATGAAGAATATCTCCTCTTTCTTTGTATTTCCTGTTGTTCTCACATATATTTTCCCACGTTCTCAGCATTTGTGAACAAGCTATCCAGGCAGCATACCTAGTATGAGTGAGAACCGGACATAAATATACTGCCATTTTTGAAATGTTATCTTTATTTGCCATGTGACTGGTTAACTTCATCAGCATTTTTTCTACTAAAGCCACGCAACCTCGAAAAATATTGAAAGACTATATATGCATCTCCTTCGGTTCATTAAATATGGCGGTATCGCAATCAACTAAGTCTCCCAGCAATCCGACTACCTCTTCTCCCACTAAGTCACCTTTGCCTTTGACTCTGGAAGACATCATGGATGAACTTAAAACCATAAAACCTTTCATGGTTGAGACCAATTCAGCGCTTCAGAGGATTGAAGAGAAGTGGTCTAATTTAGACTTCAGACTTACAGAGGTCGAACAAAGGGTTAGCGCCGTTCAAGATGTAGCTGCCAAGGTTGATAATCTGTCAAAAGAAGTGCTTCAACTCGAGAAAAGAATAGAGGACCTGGAGAACCGAAATAGGTGAAATATTCTACATATATATGGCATTCCGGAAGGTTCCGAAGGCCCCAACATGATCAACTTCTTGAAAATACATATACTGAAAATAGTTGGTTTACTAACTCTCACAGATCTCAATATCCAAAGTGCACACAGGATCGGCCTCTCCTGGAGCTTCAACTTCACATAAATCACGAGGGATCATCGCTTATTTTTTGCAATACACAGATTTAATGACAATACTTGCAGCAGCCAACAATGCAAACACATTCTGTGGTCTGGACAGAAAATCTTTTTTAGTCAAGACGTTTCTAGAGTTACAGCCCACCGCCGGAAGGAATTTCTAGATCTCAGACCCATTCTGCGATCCATGAATGGCAGATAAGACCTTAGACATCCTTGCTTTTTCAAAGTCACGTACAAGTACAGGACTGTCACTTTTGCAGACCACGTAGAGCGCAAGAAATTCATACATATGTACAAGGGAGAGATCATGGAACTCAGTAATCCTTAATATGTTGCCAATTTAATATTTCTTTTTGCAGGTTCCCTGGCCTCGTCGAATGGTGTCTTCTAGTTCACTGTTTATGTTTTGTTCAGATATGCTGTCCCTCCCCTACTGTTTGGCAAGTTCCTCTTGCATTGTGATTGTTATGTTCTCTCATTTAATATTGTTCCCTTCTTACTGGTCGATAGTACATTCATTTAATCTCAGTGTCTCAGTCAGTTGAGCGGTGCCTGTTTTTCTCTTCTCATTGCCCCCCTCCTCAACATTGTTATCTTTTTGTTTTTGTACTCATGACTAATGTCATACAGCTTTCTGTCATCTCTATTTTCTATTAATATCAGGGGAGACTAGGTTCTTCCCTATTTCCTTTCTTATTCTCTTTCCCCTTGTTTTTGTTCCTCCCTTTACCATCCTCTCCGTTCTTATTCCTATTTTGCAGTGCAATTTCCTTATATAATTCTTTCTCGTGGTGCTTCATTATCTTTCACCAGAATTTTTATGGTTGGATAAATCTCACTCTTATTTTAACTCTTTATATTTTTTATTCTCTAAATTCTTTCTACATTTTCCCTGATGAGTAATTTACGTACTGGGTCATGGAATGTCAAAGGTCTTCGTAACCCGGTTAAAAAGCACAAGCTTTTGTCTCACTTACCAAAATAGAACTGTCAAATTGCTTTTTTACTAGAAACTCACCACAGAGAACAAGACATAAATTCTATCAAAAGACAATGGGTGGGAATTGTTTTTTGCTCCCCTGCTGCACATAACAAAAATGGTGTTCTTATATTGTTTCATAAGATGTTAATAATTCAATTGTTAAACGAATATAAAGATGATGCTGGAAGGTGGCTTTTGTTAGATGTGAAGATACATTTTCGATTTGTAATGTATATGGCCCAAACGGAGAGGCTCTATGATTTTGATTTTGGAATGATTTTTCTTCTATGTTATCCTCCCATGCATCAGAAAATCTTATAGTTGGGCGGGACTGCAATCAACTTATGGACCCCTTTTTGGACCGTAGATCTCAGACCAGATTTATTCCCACCAAAATGCACAGAGCCTTTCAGAAAGAGAGGATTGGTTGATGTTTGGAGGGCATCACACCCGATATTTTGGAAATCCCTTTTTTATCTCCTGCTCAACGTTCCCATTCCAGAATAGATTACGTATTTTTTACCCAACATACACCTAAATTCTTAACAAGCGCGGAAATAGGTTCCATTCTCATTTCGGGCCATGCCCCTGTTATTGTATACCTTGACTACCCCAGCCCTATTTCCCCCACTCGTAGATGAGGATTTAACAACACTTCTGGATCAATAATTTACAGAACAATTCACAGTTTTCCTACAAGAATTTTTCATAAATAATCTTCCCTCAGATTCCCAAATGAACATTGTCTGGGATGCTTTTAATGCAACCGCAAGAGCTTTTCTAATAGATTTTGTAGCAAAAAAAAAGAAAATAACTCTTAAGGATTCCGTGCAACTCTTAGAACAGATTAAGATTTTAGAGCATGATTACTTCTCTTCCAATGGTAATGACACGTTATCTAAGGTCATTAACCTCTTCCATGCGTCGGACGGACCCCGGCCGTCCGACATCACGGTGGGCGTGTGCGGAGGACGGCTGGGGGCCATTCGTTCTGCGCACGCGTGGAATTCGCCCTCACAGCGGGGACATTTGTGCCGTGTCGAAGTGGTTAAGGCCAAGTTGCAATACAACAAACAATCCTGGGACAATGCATGTGATACCCAACTTCGTTTTAATGCAAAATTGTATGGGGGTCGGAACAAAGCTGTCAAATCCTTGGCAAATTACCTTAAAATTAAAAAACAGAAATCCAAGATTGTTGCCACAACAGATTCACTTGGGGTCAGGCATATTAATGACTCTAAAATTTAAGAATGCTTTTCGGAATATTATACCAATTTATATACCCCTGAATCATCTCCTTCTACTGAACAATTAGATACTTTTTTTCAATCAATCTCTAAAAACCCTGATAATAATGTAAATTTATCTTCTCTGGATTCTCCTTTATCTGGAGCAAGAACTATTAAATGCCATAAATCAACTTCCCAAAGATAAAACTCCAGGGCTTGATGGCTTTACTATATGCTTTTATTCACATTTTACACAGCTTGTAGCAATTATAGGCCTATCTCATTGATTAATACGGACTGTAAGATTTTTGCTAAATTACTGGCTTTCCATATTAATTCTGTTATTCCTGATTTAGTTGATATGCATCAGGCAGGTTTTGTAAAGGGAAGATCTATTTCAGATAACTCTAGAACTTTCCTTAACATCATTCACTTAGCAGCTAATTTTAACTCTCCCCTAGCCGCCCTAAAGCTCGACGCGGAGAAGGCTTTCGATCGAGTGAATTGGGAATTTATGTTTGGTGCACTGAAATGGCACGGATTTAGTCCTCATTTTATCTAATACATTAAGCTATTATACTCCGTACCTTCTACTTCTATTTGGGTCAATGGTAAATAATCCCATTATTTCCCCTTCATAGAGGTACTAGGCAGGGTTGCCCTTTATCTTCCCTTTTATTAATTTTATCATTAGAACCCTTCCTGGAAACAATTCACCGATCTCATACACTTCCTGGTTTTCATTTAAAAAATCTGAATATAAAATACACAGCATATGCGGATGATGTTTATCTATATATATCCAACTCCACTACATCCTTACCGGAGTTTTTTTAATTACTAAACACATACTCAGTTGTTTTGAGTTATAAACGTAATATAGATAAATCAGAAGTCTTGCCACTAAATAAATACTGTGTTCCTTATATGTTCAAAGGCTATGGTTTCAAATGGAACTCAAAAGGTATTAAATGTTTAAGCATCCTCTACCCCAACAATGTTAAAGAAATTATTCGATTAACCTAAATGAGATTATGACTAAAATCACGCATTGATAGAAGGTTGGTCCCCTTTATTTCTGTCCTGGTGGGGTAGGCTGGCTACCATTAAAATTATGTTGTTACTTATTGTTAATATTTATTTGTCAGTGCTTCCAATATCTCTTCCCCCTACCTTCTTCAAAACCAGTAATGGTTATTTGACCCAAGTTTTATGGAACAAACGCAAATCTCGAATCACTTTAGACCGCCTTCAACAACCTAAAGATTCTGGTGGGGTTAATTTTCCTAACCTTGGAACATATCATTCAGCCTTCACATTGAAACATATTTTGGTCTCCTTTTCTGAAACTCATGCAGACTCATCAACAGTTTGGGGGCATCTAGAACATGCACACTTTTTACCCTTTGCTTTCAAGGATGCAGTCCGTATTACCCAACCCCCAAAAGGATTTATTTCCCCAATACTTACCCATTCTATAGCTATTGCCAAACCTTTAATTACCTCATCCAATTCCAGATCTGAAAATATTTTACAAACCCAATTTGGTATAACACAAACATTAGATTAAGTAATAGAGTTCTTGTGTAGACAGAGTGGATTAACAAGGGTGTAATAGTCATTGGACAGCTATTCTCTAAGGGTTCTCTGCTAGATTTCTCTGAGATACAGGAAAAATATAGCATCTCTACCCAATATGCTTCACAGTTTCAGCACCTTAGACCTCTTCTTCTTCTCTACATATCTCAACAACCTATTATATCTCCAGATACGCAATCTCCTCTTTCCCCGATAGACTTTTCCTCACAAATGAGGGCCTCCAGAATATGCAAATTATTGCTCGGTTTCTCTAAGTGAAATACAAAGTCTAAAAAAGAGCTCTTGTGGGAATTAGAACTACATCAGGAATTTTCAGCTCACATTTGGAAATCAATATGGGCCAAGATTCATACATCATCTCGTTCAGCAAGCACAACACAGACATTATATTGTTCTTACAACAGATTATATATCATCCCCAGGATCTTATATAAATTTAAACTTTCTCCTACTACTACTTTATGGTCTTGTGCTCATGACAATAGTGATCTTCTACAGATGTTTTTTTAATGCCCCCTCATCAAAAAGCTCTGGTTACAACTATGGGATAAATTGAATGAAATGTTGTCGCCAGGTTTCCCTTTTGATGTCATACACATTTTTTGGGGGGTGCTTCCCCCCTTTGGATTTCTCAGTGTATGGTTGGGAAATTTGTTGACTTGATGATTGCTTTAGCATTTAAAATAATCACAACTAATTGGAAAGATACAACTAAAATTTCCTATATGGCATGGTGGAATCCGTTGTGTCATCACCATCGTCTGGATCGAGCCCATGCTACTTCTCTTCCTTCAAAGAATAAAAAAGATTTATTATGGTCACCCCTTACTTCATTTTTATCCAGATGTACAGCTCGACCCATGTCTATGGTCGGTAACAATGAACCTCCTTAAAGATTAGAATTGTTTTATTTAATATCCATCTACAGTATCACATAGTTGTTAATTATTTGCCTGTTTAATTTAACATTGCATTATATTTTCCCCTCTCCTTTTTTCTTTCCCCCTTTTCTCTGCCTTGTCTTTTTTTCTTCCCCTTTCTTTCTTTACTGACCTTCACTTTCACCCGTATAAAATAATTAAAATGCATTTGTTTCAGCATTACAGTTACATATTTCAATTCAATTTTTATTTAAGTGCAAAATTTATTATTAAAGGGTATGTGTTCTTTGTAAGCTCTTATATGTTGATTATCTTCCTTCTATTTATTAGGCAGATTTATTAATACATATTAACATGTTTCTCGATGTGCTTGGATTGACTTTCAGATATCTACTTTTATCTGATTTATTTGCCTTGTGTTCTTTAATTTTCTTCAATATAGCATTTTTTACCTAGAAAAAAGTGAGGGACTGCATAAGAGCAGTGCTTTCAGAAAAATGCCCCATTAACAAATGTCACATGTGGCAACTTCATCCACTCCTGGTGCTATGTTATGGCTACTCTAGGCACTCGCCTAAACGCTTCTCAACAAATGGCCACAAGAGGGCAACAGAATGCTACAAATAGCCTAAAAATGGCAGGTTGCTGGAAACAGAGTGTCCGAAAGGCAATATCGTTTTGCCTCAGGCTCTCAACATCATTGCACCGGCCATTCAAACAGATGTTAAATGAAGGATAATGTGTTTAAGCAAATATGGACTCTATAACTCATCTGTGCACATTGCAGTTCTCACAGAAATTCAATTATTATATATATATATTTTTCAAATAAAGCTGTGGGGTTTTAAGAACCAAAGTTATGTATTATCCCACAGGTTACCTCAACAATTAAGTTGAGCTGTTGCCTTATCATATATTAAACGTCTTGGGCACAGCATTTTGTTTTTACTGTGGTGTGCTGTGTTACCTCTTGTAAATATTCACAATTCATTCAAAACAACATGTGCACATCTCTGACTGCTTGTATATAATGAATGTCACCTGTGCAGTTGCTACCCATGGCTTGCCCTTTGTACCCCTGGAACAACCATTGCTACCCTGGCCATGGGCGCTATAGAAGCAGAGGTGGGACCGGAAGTTAACAGGTCTTTTAAGGGGCCATCTAGTGAAAGACATTATAATGCATCTCAAAACCCAAGCTGACGTCACAAGACACTACAACAATCTAGAATGTCTTTTGCTGGTGATTACCTCAGATGCAGGGCAGGTTAAAGAGGCGGCTTTTTCCCGTACACTAGATGGCCCCTTTAAGAGGCATGTTTCTTTCCTGTAGTGTCTACATCCTGCCCTTCCGTTGACCCACTGACCAAAATAAAGGAGATGCAAAAGGTGGGAAAAGTGTCATTATGGGCAAAATGTCTCTAATGTCTAGTATAAGTTAGTAATTGTGAATACGGCTTTTCGGCATTATCTGCACTTTTGTACAAGTTTCACTAAAGTTTGCAAGGTTTACCAAATGGTTGCAGCTGAAAATATAATTTTCAGTGTTGATCCGCAGTGGTCTATTCTGCTTTTAGAAAGACCGAATGGCTCATTGTTATATGGTCAGCGGCATAGACTCAAGGCGCTAGCGAAGAGGTAGCGCTGGTGTCCCTCGAGAGTCCAGTACACAGAGAGAGTAAGGGATCCTTCAATAACAGATCCTTTCCTGTAAGGTTATGCAGGGCAATTGCTAAGTTGCTGGTTGTAATGGTAATGCTGGCGGGCACTCAGACAATGGGCGATGGGCAGGTATCCGAGTTGTAGCTGTGGGTCGCTTTTTTGGCCAATGTGGTGGCTGATTTGGGCTGTATCTGTGCTGTGCTGTCCACTAGGCCAGATTAGCATACCTGAACAGCCCCCTCTCCTTCTATGCACTGAAAAGATCAGATCCGGATCTGCAAGGCAAGAATGGGAGCAAAATCCTTTTCCTTCCTGACTGCCAAGACCTGGACCACCCTACCCCTCCATCTCAGACTATCTCCCACGCTACCCCAGTTCAAGAAGGACCTCAAGACCTGGCTCTTCGAATGACCCCAGCACTTAGACGGATCTGCTCCCCACCTCCCCCCAGCGCCTTGAGAACCTCACAGGTGACTAGTTGCACTTTACCAACCCTTGATTGATTTGTTCATTTCCTTTTCAGATGCTGCCAGTGGCCCAGTGGAGGCTTGAGCGGCGTTCCCAGAGGCAGATGGGCCTCTATTACTTCCTTTTACAAATGGGCGGAGGTGTCATTCCCATTCTCTCGCTGGGTCAGCCCATTAATGTATTCATGTTTGTATTTTTTCATCTCAATGAAGTTAAGAAAACATGCCTCTTTTAGAGAACCGCCCCCCCGCCCCCTTCTTTCCATAACACTTAAAACACTCAAGCAGTGTGCGAAACGGCACAATCCACAAATGTGGGACCCTTTTTTTTAGGCTGAGCAGGCCTATTTTTGATCCCAATCCAGCCCTGACCTACGTGATGTTTTAGCCCCATCGCCCCCGCCTTTCATTGTGTGATCCTGGGCAAGTTATTATATCTGCCTGAGCATCCCTTCTTATATTTTACCAACACTGTCAGTGTTCTAAACCAGACACAAATTATACAAGTGTGAAAGTTTTATAAATAAATGGACATTTACCTCTGGCGGATTCAGTGACTACCTCACTACATGTCATTTTGCTCGCAGTTTCCAGTCCTGGGTTTTGAATAACAACTTAATGCATTCTGGGTGTTGTAGTCTTGCTTTGCTTCCCTTCTATTTAATCGAGACTGACACATCTGGTAGTAATGCAAAGTGAAACGTTTGACACATCTGGTAGTAATGAATATTGAAACGCTCTGGAAACAGCATCCGTGGTGACGTGGAGTGAGTGTTCACTCTACTGGTAGTACCTTTGCATCAGGGAAATGCTCCACATAGTTAAACTTTGGTTCTGTTTTCTGTAACTTTTACATGCTACAGAACAAACTTTGACGAACTGATTTCAACAAATCAGTCAATGTCTTGTCTCTCTTTGTTCTACCTTAGTCCAGGTTCCTGCTTGCATGGATGCACCAGCATCTTTATGCCACCACCATGGGTTTCTGGCAGCTAGGTGTGCTCACCTCTGGGCTCATGGAAGGAATGCTAAGTGCGCATGTTGGTTTAGCTGTCCTAAGATGGCCGGCGATACAGACATTCGCACTTATGGTGTCCACCACTCCTCCTCCCTGCTCGTCACGACAGCCCACAACCGCCCCACCCTAGACAGGCTCAGGCTCAGTACTGAAAAATAAAATGATAATAACATTGTTTTATTTGCATTTTATTTTTCCTTTTTTGCACTGCTCAGTGGGGCGATGCTCCTCCACCTTAACGGAGAAGCTGCCGCGGCACAGATGACTTGACAATGAAATCAGGGACTGTGATACACAAAAATAGTTGTTTGATGTATGCATGAGAGCAGGGTCAGCTTTCGGCATGGGCAGGCTGAGCCCAGGGCGCTATCATCAGAGGGGCATATGGAGGTGTCTGCATTAAATTCCTGCAGACAGCAGCGTCACACTTACTTGGTTCGAATGATTCAGATTAATTGCTCTTATTTTACTTGCAGATGGTGCCGTTTTACATCCCTTTAACTCCCTACATCTGCACTCACCCCCTGCTGCCACGCACCAACAAAGCCCTCTGCACCACCAACAACTTGGCAATAGTGTGATCAAGCTAAGAGGCCAATCACTGTCTTGATGTGTGACTGACAGGCAAACACAAAATGGGCACCCTGCTGTCTCCTTTTATTTACTGCCTGTGGAGTCAAGCTAGCCTGGATGATGAGGGGTGAAACCTCGGAACCGGTTCCAGGATACTTGTTTCTGGTCCAGGGAGGACTTGGCCTGGCAGTTCAAGCTGGACTGTCTCCATGGAGAACAGGGGCAAGACTGATTTGCATGTGGCTGGGTTTAAACTGGAATGGCATAGGGAGCAAAACAATGATGGATTTAGGCCCAGATCGCTGTACTGGGGTGAATGTATGACATTGTTCTGCATTCTGTCCATTAATTGTTCTTTTTGCATTTGTCACCCCGAGTGGGACGGGTATGCCCAGACGTGGGTCCCGTGCTCTCCATTTCACTAGAATCAAGCTAGCCTGGCTGATGAGCAGTGATGCCCCGAAACCAGTCCCAGGATGCTTGTTTCCGTTCCAGGGAGGACCTGGCTTGGCATTTCGGGCTGGACTGTTCCCATGGGGAATAGGGTCAGGACTGATTTGCATATGGCTGGGTTTAAACTGGGGAATGGGGAGCAAAAAACGATGGATTTAGGCCCAGATCTAGGTAATGGGGAGAATGTTCGACGTTGTTCAGCATTCTGTCCATCAATTGTTCTTTTTCCTTTTGTTTACTAGTTACAGGGAGGCTGCCAAATTCCTATCTGCCCAGGGCTCTATCCGATTTTCTCGGCTAAGCATATAAGTGGAATATACTTGTGGTTTATGTGCACGTCTTGACTATAGAAACTGCACTGTATTGTAGATTTATATAGTGCTTACTTCTCCTGACGAGGCGTTATATAGCACTTAGCCAACAGAGAGCACACTACTTCCTGGAGCCCAGACTCAGGACCTGATTACGATCTTGCCGGATGGGATATTCTATCACAAACATGACGGATATCCCGTCTGCCGTATTACGAGTACCATAGGATATAATAGAATTGTAATTTGGTGTACGGGATATCTGGCATGTTTGTGACGGAGTAACCCTGTCCGCCAAGATCGTAATCGGGACTTTCATTTGTACTGCTGTTTTTGACAGTATTGCAGTAAGTGATATATTATTCAACAGTATCAGAGGCGGTGTACCGCTTAGTTGCATGCAATTTCTAGTCCAGAATAAAGTACGTTGTTAATTTTCAATGATGCAGATGTTGTGGGGAGGCATTGGATGCTATTAACTGGACTGGAGGGAATGTGCATTTTTCTGTTGTTTGCTTGTCCTAGTACCCTGTGCTATTGGGTGGCAGTAGTGTTACTAGAGATTACGGTTATGTGTATCTAGGGTTTGGCTCTCCAGGCTGGCTCGTGAGTTTGCTGGCGAGAGCTCAATAGGATTTAAATGCCGTTTATATGAGGGAAACATTGGTGTACCCAGGATTATGCAAACAAATTGGCAGAAAATACAGTCTAAATGTAGGTATTAACCACAAATTAGTAACTTTCTGGACATGTGAACATTTTGACTTGCACTTCCAATGTGAGTGGGAAGGTGTGCCATTTGTATGACGAGCAACATAACGACACATTGCAGAAGCCGGTCTGGTGGCTCAGTGGACTAATGTGTCTACTGCAGGGGCCTGAGTTTGACCTCATGGTCACAGGTTCAAATCCCAGTGGGTCCACTCAGCCTTTCATCCATCTGAGGTCGATAAAATGAGCACCCTTGAGTAGGGTAACAACATCTGTTATTCAGCGCCAAGATACCTGTAGTGGTGAACATGCGCTTTACACATGTTATGTTATTACATGTACATTCGGACAGTGCTTAATTTGTTAAAGCATGAGCACGGGTGCCCAAAGTTCTGCTCAGAAGCCCCTGACCGGTGTTATTAAATGTCGGCGTGCCCAATACGGAGGCTGAATAGTTTTGAATCCACTTCAGGCCTCTTTAATCCACGATCAGACACTCCCAGCCCCTTTTTCTCACTCCTGCAGGTGGCTGCTTTCTCCCTTTGAGACAGTTTTTCCGTCTTCCTCTTCTTCCTTCTCTCCCACTGGTGTGTTTTTCCCCTCGATTAGCAAAAAATAAGTGCCAGTCACCCCAAAAATGTCTTGGTGAGCAAATGGAGGAGGCGGCAAGAGGGGGAAAAGAGGGAACCTAAGGCCCTTATAACCAACTCTACAACCAGTGCTACTAACACAATAATTCATTTGACCGAGAACGATCTCAATGCTGCTGAGATACAACTACTGTCTTCGGGATTATCGTTCTGTCCAAAAAATGGTTTTAAATATGTGCAATCGTGCATAGACGTGTTCAAATTTATAAGAAAGTTAAAACTAATCAAAATTTTCAAATTAAACAAAGCCAGTGACACTGTTACCACCATCATTGCTGAAAATCAACCGAGTATGAACTTTCAAGCATCTGATGTTTTCTATGTACGCATTGGCAGGGCACTCTGATGAATCCACTCCAGACACACAGGAAGAGCCCCGACAAACGGGCGTTGTAAGTGGGAGTGCTACAGTGAGTCCATTTCGTCCACCATCGATGTACATGCCTATGATGCCGAAAGACGCAATAGACATTTTTAGTGAACGTGTAATTGATGATTTAAAGGAACTCAATCGGTCTATCGCCCAAAAAAACAAACATAGAAGTTACTCTGAGAGGCAGTGCTCCAAACTCATGCGGAAGAGTAATGACAACGCCAATATAATAGTGAACAATGCTGATAAAGGGGGTAATATAGTGTTATGGCCCCGTGATGCATATTTAAGGGAGGCGGAGAGACACTTGAGTGACCCCATATGCTACAGGAAAGCATCATTCCAGGAACTGAAACTAGTGAAGGATCAAGTTTTCAAGGAGTTTGCACAATGGAAGAGAGAGGGATTGATCAGTAAAGATGAACATAATTTTCTTAAGAGTGACCACCCCAACATCCCGACACTATATTTCATCCCTAAAGTGCACAAACAAACATCTCCTGTGCCTGGTCGACCAATTATCTCTGCGCAGCGAAGTCGCCTTGAGTCCATGTCAAAATATGTAGATTTCTTTCTTCATGAGTATGTGGAACTCTTCAATCTTATATCAAGGACACAGGCCACTTTTTGAGTAACCTTGCAGAAGTTACCTGGAATCCGGAGTACTATTTTATAGTTATGGACATCTGCTCCCTGTACACCAGCATTAATCACCATGATGGATTAAATGCAATACAGCAATTTTTATCCAGCAGGAGTGTGCAATACAATCAAAAACATAACAAAATGTTGTTGAGAATGATTGAGATGTGCTTACATAATAACTTCTTTCTATTTAACAAGGAAGTGCACCAGCAATTGCGGGGTGTGGCGATGGGGGCATGTTTCTCCCCCAGCTACGTGTGTTTGCACGTTGGCTGGTGGGAGAGACATGTCCTCTGCCACACTCATGGGGAACAATTTGCTAGAAATGTTATTAAATGGTGGCGTTTTATAGACGATGTGTGCATAATATGGCATGGATCTAAAGAGTCTGCACAGAGCTTTGTTGAGGAAATCAATTATAACAATTTGAATTTGGAGTTCACTGCTACTATCAGTAATGAAAGGGTCGAATTCCTAGATGTTGAGATATATTTAAAGACAACAATATACATACGAAATTGCATAGAAAAGCTACGGCTGGGAATTCGACATTGCATGCAAGCAGCGCCCACCCCAGACACCTTATTAAAAGCATCCCCTATGGGGAGTTTTTAAGAATTAAGAGAATATGTAGCAGCAATACTGATTTAACAGAATGTCTGGAAGCCTCCATGCAAAGGTTTTTGGCCCGAGGATACAAAATGAGGGATATACAGACTGCTCTAACTAGAATACACAACAGTGAGCGAACCAGCCCTGCTAAACAGCACGGGCAGATTAGCATCAGCGAGAGCAAGTGAGCAACAAAATGAGGAAACTGTGGTTAGGTTAATAACAACATATAGCTGACAAGAGAAGCAAGTCAGAAAGATTATAAATGAGAACTGGCCTATATTAAAAACCGATATCACTCTTGCCCCAGGATTAGATGAATTGCCGGCCATTACGTTTAGAAGGGCACCCTCTATGAGGGATGCTCTTGTTAACCCCTTCTGTGCCACGCCCTTTCCCCCTCCTGTGCCGGGCGTTTTATTAGTAGGTGGGGTTCATGACGAGATAGTCTCGTCATGGGCACAGCGCGACCGTGCTCCATGACGAGACTATCTCGTCATGGGCACTGAAGAGGTTAAAACAAGTCTAGAAGTATGTGAAACGAGGCATTGGCCATCAAAGAGAACAGGTTTTTATAAATGTAGTTCCTGTAGGGCATGCAAGTTCGGGATCAATAAACAGGAGTACCTTGATGCATTTGCTCATACCCCATGTAAAATCAAAGGGCTATTTACTTGTAAAACCGACCATGCGGTATATGTACTGGAATGCAGATGTCACCTCCAGTATGTAGGGAGTACTAAGCTTCAGGTTTTTAATCGTATTTTACAGCTTCTCCATGCGATTGTAAATTCGGACTCTAGCTATCCGGTCGCGCGCCATTTTAAACTTGTGCATCAAAATAACTTTAAAAATGTTAGTTATTTTGTAATAGACGCAGTCCCCAGATCATTAAGAGGGGGGAACAGGGAGAAGAAGTTGCGGCAATTGGAGAGTCAGTATATTTTACAATTAGACACAAAGATGCCAAATGGCCTGAATAACGGCGAAGACTTGCACAATTTTTTATAAAACTTTGTTATAATTAATTATAATCTGTATTTACAAGTGAGATGTTTAATAATGAGCCTGTTGTCTCTATGAATTTGATATACTAAATGTGTGATACAGTAAACTATACTATAGGTTGTGTTAATGTCTACTGCTGCTATATCTGTGAAATGAATTTTAAAGCATATTTTCAGGCTTGACTAATTTTTATCTGGATTTTATCCTTACTTTTATCGGGTTTTATGTGGTTTTACTAGTTTTCTGGCTTTTCTGGTTTTTATCCGGTGTCTGCGAGGTATTGGGATCTGGTGGTTATTGGTCGAGTTAGGAGAGAGGTATTAATGACTACTGTTTAATTTGGAAAAATAAGATGTACTGTATTAATATGACTTTAGATCATGGTCTTATATCAGATGAACACAGCGTTTTTTGCACATTTCAACACAGCTATGTTATTGCACTTTAGGGTCTTGGCCAATTGGCTTAATGCGTTCTGGTGTGATACTAACATATTTTGCACTAGCACTTTACATTGATGAGATAAAGTTTGAGAACGTCTGTCCAACCAATCTATTTATTTATTTAAATTCAGTAAGTGAGTCTACTATGCATAAATAGTTGACTTGGCATTTACTTTTATCACTAACACAGTTGTTATAGCACTTTTTCTAATCTTTGTGGCACTTATTTGCCACTAAGCACTTTAGTTCGTCAACAGCGTAAAATAATATGAATATCAAAATGCGTTTCAATCCATTCGGACCTTAATCATATGCAAATTCGAGGGGCAGGTGCTCGAAGGTCTTAAATACACTGCAGAGTCAAACAGAAAGGAAGGACTCAAGTGCGGATGTTTTTCTTCTTTGCATGTGCAGTACACTGACAATTAGCACGTGAAGTTCACTGTATCTCATGTTTTCACAGATCAGATGACCAATATAGTAGTCCTTACTCCATTCAATATACTGCAAATGCACTCTTTGTTATACTCGTGGAGCTGGTAAGTCACTGATCAAAGCATCCCAATGTTGCCGTGACTTCAATGTCCATAACGCCTGTAACTTGGCATCACTGCATGTTTCCTTTGAGTCCATAATCCTTAGTTGCCTTGTTCGTCATCTTCAAAGGAACAATACCCTTTATATCGCCTCATATGGAGTAAATTCCATGTAGGGCTGAGTGGTAAAGTCCAAATCAGTTCATTCCCAAAGCACTCATCCTCGTGCGTTCATTCGTTTAATTACAAATGTCCATACCTGCTTGTTTTGAGATTTGGTGGTCTTCCTCTCTCAAAATGCAAGAACCAAATACTCCTGCAAACCCTGGCTGCTTCCAAACTCTTTGCAAAGACAGGCCTCCTGTTCTCCCAGAGGCATCAGCCTCCAGTGAGCAGTGGCACCATCGGCCACATCCCTTGTAGCAAATCCAGCGCAGCCGGCGAGCATCCGATTATGCAATATAGATTTATATGAATCGTGACATATATATATATATATATATATATATATTCACTTAAAATACCATAGGTTTCACACACGTTATAGTTAGGAATTAGCATTTAAAAAACCTTGCAAATTCACTTAAAAAACCATAGGTTTCACACATGTTATAGTTAGGTGGACATTTCACTCGTAAAAAACCAATGAAATTCCCCCGTTATAGTTAGTTCAGATAACTATAACTCGCGCGACCGCCACTCTATCACAAGGATGATGTCATCAGTGATGTCATGAGTGATGCCACTGACCATGTCATGAGTGATGTAATATGTGACGTCATGAGCAGTGGATTGCGGGCGCGCGAGTTATAGTTATCTGAACTAACTATAACGGGGGAATTTCATTGGTTTTTTACGAGTGAAATGTCCACCTAACTATAACATGTGTGAAACCTATGGTTTTTTAAGTGAATTTGCAAGGTTTTTAAATGCTAATTCCTAACTATAACGTGTGTGAAACCAATGTTTTTTTAAGTGAATTTGTACGTTTTTTTAAATGCTAAGTTATGCATGTATTATTATATATTTTTTTTAAGGTTTAAAAAAAAAAAATGATTTTTTTACCCTTCGGAGTCCTTCAGGGACCCCCTGACAAAGGCTAGGGGGTCAGGAACTCTCGACCCTGCCCCCTTTTCACGTTCGCCACCTCTCTTTTTCAGTGTCGCACCCAAAACAAACAAAATGGCGTCCGACACTTCCTGATTTCAACCGATTCGAATGTTGACTGACATGTAACCACCAATCAGAATTACGCTCGCGCACGTAAGGGTGCGCGCACGGTGCGCGCACGGTGCGCGGCTATAGATATTTATGTACTTTTAACTGCAATTTTCTCAGGAACTACTGAACAGATTGACTCCATATATGCAAAAGGCACATGCCTGACCTGAGGACTACCTCTCTGCCAAATTTCAAGTAATTCTGTTCAGCCGTTCGGGCTGTACCTTCGACTAAAGGTCCTATGGGAAAATGCATGGAGAAAACGAGTTTTGAGACCCCCCTTTTTTCTCGGCCCCCGCTTGTCGAATCACCCCGAGACTTTCAGGGTAGGAGCTGAGCGGAGCGCCCCATTAGTTTTGAAAATTTCGCGAGGATTCATCAAGCGGCGCCAAAGTTAATCAAAATAGAATTTTGAGATTTCCTATGGAAACTCGGTCCTAACTATAACTATCTACTGGCGACCGCCAGTAGATAATATATCTATATATATATATCTATATATATATAATATTTTTCACTATTAGTGTTGTAAAAATGGAGTTCAATTAGCTGAAATATGACCTTGTCTGGCAGCTGAGGTATGAAAAAAATGCCTTTCAATGTATGTTGTGTGCGTACTTGCGGTAGACAGTGGGTTAATGTGAGACTGTGTTTGTAAGTGTGAACGTGTGTATATACGTAAGCATGTGTGTGTGTGTGAGTGTAAGTGAACGTCAAAGGGCATGTGATGTCACTACATTTTGGTGATTTGACGTGCACGGACAAGGGTCAACAGCAAGATGGCGTCTCCCTCCCTTACTCATGCCAGGAGAGACCAGCTTCCCAGGAGACGACTGTCAATATTTTCTTCTTATTGCTTCAAATATGATGGACTTTTTTTTTTTTACAATTTTCCATTTATCTGCAGTTTTCCCGCCTTCATTCAAGAAAGGCCAGCCTGAAGAACGCTGTTGGACTTCCTCTTGAAGTTCACCCTCCTTCCTCCAACTTGGCCGTGCGTCGACCATAAACATTTTAATGAAAGAGCTTGGTCTGCGCTCCTCGTGTCCTTAGAAGTTTAAGCCCCGTTCCCTTTCTGCGATCAACAAAGCCTCACCACTGGTTTAGGAAAGTCAATCTTATCTGCGTCCAGCACTCCGGCTCAGCACACCTGCGTCTATCCCGCCAAATCTCGGTTTAGCGCGCGGGGAGCAGAGGGGTGGCAGCTGATTACAGCCAGCCGCCATGCTGCCAGGCGCAATGCCCACCATTTCATTTTTGTGTTTTTTTATTTCTTGCCTTCCTTGCAAATTCCATTGAGCACCGGCCCGCGCGGATAAGTGAATCACACTTTGCAGCTGATCTTGCACAAAAATGTTATTGTCTAGTGAGAAAGAATCGGACTGATCTTGCTTCAAAGGTGTATTTTGAAGGGACCACCTTCGGTTTTTTTTTGGGCTTGGCTGGCGGGCCTGGAAGTTGTTTCTTTTCTCCTTCTTCTACACCAGTGGTTAGTAATTACAGATGTGTAAGCCCAAACAAAACAACATACTTTAGCAGAAATGTGTGCAGCGCAAGATAAATCATTTTTTGCCAGTGCCATCTGAAAATATGAAGGAAAAAGCTCAGTCAGAAAACTGAATTACTGGCCTCACTTGAGGAGCAGTGCTGCTTAATTTGGGCCGGTGCTTGCAGGTGGTGGGCACTGGCGCTCGTTTTATATTTCATCCTCATTTGACCTAGATCAAGAGAGGGTACGGCAGTGAAGTGGTGAAACAAGGAGAAACAGAACAGTAAGACAACGGCGACCAAGGGTGGTCAGTGGGAGAAAAAAGAATTCACAAGACTGAGATAAAGAATGAGGCATGAGGTGGGCAGCATGGGCATACGCCATCCCTTGCATGCATTCGGCAGTGCAAGCCACGGGCTTAAGATAAAACCTTGGGCCACTGTCTTTTTTGTATGATATAAATAAACTCGGCTGAAGAGTTAGAAGCATTGCCTGTAATTGAGGTTGCTTTGGGAGCGGGCCATGTCATTCTGGCATTTATAAAACTTTCCCCAGCCAGTGCTGCCAATGACAGTACCAACATAACACCTAACCATCGCACTCCCACAAGTGTAACAGTTCCGACTATTTCAGACCCCCAAAGCTATATGAATGGCATGAGAGGCTGTTATTATTTATTTTCAATAACATTTGACTAATAAACACGGTTGTTGTACACTTCTCAGACAGCTCCACCATGTGGTGAACTGTCCCTACAGCTGGTGCTGACAATGAAATGCCAGTGCTGAGCACCGGAAACCACCTGCTGAAATTAAGCACTGCTGGTAGCCTCCCTACTTTCTCCCAAGGTGTGTGTGAGGGGTGCATGAAATGTGCATAACCTACATTCAGCACATCCTCATAGGGTCTCTTGCCCTGTTAGCCTACTATTCCGATAGGTGTTCGGGAGTGGGACATTGCTGTTGACATGCCGCAGGGGAGTGGCGCTCACTCCACCAGTTTACACTGCTCATGTCACTTTGTCTGGCCGTCTTGCGATGGTCAGCCTGACATGCGCAGTTTAAACCTCTCCACCTAGCTTCTCAGACAGCTGGGTGGACAACAGGCACAGGCCTCCTGTTCCTGCTAGAGCATTGAGCCAGCCCGCTCCAGCCAATCCTGGTGCTGCTCTCATGCTGCTCAACTGCAGCATGAGAGGGGCATCGGGGTTTGCAGAAAGGGGTTGCCAGAGGCTCAGTGAGGTGCTTGCTGTCGCCTGACACCAAAAGAAAGAAGAGAAGAGAGCAAAACATTGGTAATTATGTTTAACTTTTTTTTTTATTATCCAATCGCCCCCCGCTGTTTTTTTTCCTTGGTCCCCCCATGTCCCTCCAGTGTTGAGGGTCACCGCCCGCCACTGATTTTGTCCAGTTCTAAAGGTTGCAATCAGGGACAGTGGAGACAAACCGTAGGACATCCAACGAATGGCTATCAAAATGGCGCCGGGTTTGAAGTGCAAGTCACGTGAGGGGTGAAGGAAAGGACTGCAGGAGGTAGTGAGGAGAAGACAGACATGTAAACGCTTAAAGTGAAAAGAATACGGTAGATCTACAGGCATACCTGGGAGGTACATGAATGTATACAAACCAGTCTGCCTCAAGGTGCTGACACTGGCACTGGGGCGAGGAGATGAAGGGTGACCCCAGAGCAAAAACTGAAAGTAGCTCTGCATGGAAAACTGCTGGTGGACGTATGTCCTGACACACAACGGAATGTGTGGAACAGAACCAGTAAGAGTTAAGAAAAAGTGAGAAAAGCAGGCATGTATGAGGAAAAGCAATGCCAAAGGTTGTTGTTTGTAGTTTTATATAGCGTGAACTCGGCCGGGAGATAATGAACTGCTTTATATATGGGCTCTGATGCCTTTGGGTCTAAGTAGTGCTATAATAAATGTCTATCGACTATACTTGTTACCTATGTTGTGAATATTTGCTGTTGTAAAGCGCTCTGATACCTTCGGGTCTAGCGAGCGCTATATAAAACTCTCAAATAAATAAATAAATGAGCACCAGTTACATTATACAAGGTCACATTCATTTTTTATGCACGGGGAGATTAAGCGATTTGCCCAGGATCACAGGATGTTGAGCTGATACCAAGACTTGAACCTGGTTCCCCAGTTCCAAAGTCGTCAGCTCTGACTGTAACACACGGCTTCTCCAGGGATGAATGCAACAAAGAGAGGCTTATTTACAAGCCCCTTGCGCCGCCGCTGCATCCCTTGTAATATGGGTCAAAGTGATGTACCGTAGGTGCAAGGGGCTTGTAAATAAGCCCCACAATTCCTAAGGGACTATCAGCAGGGCACAAGCATACCTTGGACAGCCACAGCCCATGAAGTTCAATTCACCAAAATGCCAGGAATAGCGGAGGCGACGTCACCCGCCATTTAACCCTTTATTTCACCCATTATCGCATGCTTTCATGTACACACACATTTACTCATACACACACTCGTTCTCACATAAGCACATTCTCACCTGCAAGCGCCAAACAACATACACTTAAAATCATTTCCTACTCACCTCAGCTACCAGGGAGGGTCATATTTAAGCAAATTGTAATTAATTATTTATTACACTTATTGTGAATAATACAATATTATTCACTATTAGTGTAATGAAGAATTGACAAAAACAAGGAAAGTGGAGCTGCCCTTGACTGGTTTTGCCACCTCTGAGGACAGGGGTGGCAAAGATACTGCCAGGGTGGGCAAGGGGCAAGACAGGAGTTGCTGCTGCGACCCCTGCCGATCACTAAATGACGTCCATGCCACAACCTGCTCCTCTACCACAGGTCCAACGTTCTCCTAATGAACAAGACACAGTTCACTCTCTCCTCCCCTGTCTTTGAAGACCTCGTCCTGTAAAGCCACCTCATGGCTGTGATATAGCTCTATTTATAAGAAAGCAGGATGCTTGTGTCTTTGTGCATTTTAGGTTTAATTTGACAGCGCCCATTTTAATGAGTTTCTCATGGGGCGAAGCATCAGTCTCTTAAAGAAAAAATATATAAAAATGTATATAATGCTAGACACACACATCTGTGTTGTGTACAAAATAATTCTCTCAGAATTAAAAAAACAAATTCCATGACGTATTACCTTTACCCCATCAGTTGGAGACTATCCCAGCCTCTCTCTGCTCTTCGCCTTAAATGACCCCGTTCTCTCAGTCCACACTGTAAGGCCTTTCTCCCTCTTGAACAGCAAGACCTGTCGTCAAAATATTTCTGCTGATAAAACGTCAGGCACAAAGGGAGCCATTTTCTGATGCCCCCTCCATCTTTGAGACCAAGCAATTCATACACAGAGGGGGGACAGCTGTGGGTGGCAGTGCCCGGTAATCCAGTGAAATTAGTCGCTAGCCTTTCACCCCGGCAGACCAAAGTTCATGGAAGCTTCGAGACCTAAGTGAGTGGGCCCATTGACTCCATGAATGAGGCAACATGCTTCAATATGGCGCCGCGTTCTGCGCGGCCATATATCTGACAAGTGTATCTAGGAAATGTCGAATTCTGCCCCTCCGCTCTATGAAAGCCCTTGTCAGCGACCAGCAATTATGTCACGTTGGTCGTTTCAATGGGGTCTTGTCAATAAGAGGTCTGTTTCCTTCCGCCTGAAAACTCGAGGGGCAGTGCCACTGAAAAAGCCCCTGGTTTTTAATTTCAATTCAGATACAATGTGCTTTTTAAAAAATATATAATTATGGGACAAGGAATGCTGGGGGTGGGCACAAGCCATCACGTACTGTGTCTAAGCGAACCTCATAGTTTCGAGGTTTTTAGAGGCTTGTCGGAAAAGGTGATTCAGCCACCATTAATAATATATAAATATATTTTTTTTCTATCGCGCCGCACTGTCACATTAAGGCCACTTCTGATCACTTTCATACCTGGTTACATGCCACCACAATCAGCGTGTGAATAAGTAAACACTGTCAATCAAATGGATTGTAAATTATGGAATGAACGGGAGAAAGAATTCTGTATGGGTGTAAGGCAGTGGTCTTCAAACTTTTTGATACAGAGACCCCCCATCAAAATGTCTTAGGCGTAAGGACCCCCTCCCGACAAACATTTCTAGAACCCGGTACTTATCATTGACAACCATAAATGTTCTCCAGAGAAACGGTCAATCTGTGGTTGCACCTCATAAGTGCCAGTTTATCACCCAAATATTGCAATAAGCAACAAAAAGATGACCAGTACAGCTTCACAAAAGGCCTTCTACAGAGCGGCAACACCTGTTGCTCCTTTTAGTGACATTTGAATCTTTTGAATAAATAATTTTGTTCTGTTAAAATCAGCAGATTATGCGGCAGATGATGGATTATGTGGCAAGTGCGGACAATCTTTAATTATGCTAAAATCGCTGCGGCCGCACAATCACATAATTCCAGTGGCCCTTGGTATAAAGGCTGCAATGCCTGGGCTGGAACTTTATTGCATGGCGTTAGAGGAATACCATACTATATTTCTTGTGATGCTGACAGCTTGGCATTTACATCTGCATGTAACTGGAGGTAGCTGAACATCATTTATCATAATTAAAACATACCTATGTTTTTTAGGTCCTTCAACGTCAGGTAGCTACATATAAAATAGTTGGCAGCTTCAATGAATAATAAATACATTTTAAAAAGTTGTTACTCAGTGGGAAATGCACTATAATAAATTATGAAACCTCTATTAGTTAATGCACTGCAGACGTCTGTGTGAAACCAGAGAGCCACAGAATTAAATTGTGGCTGGTGCAGTGGAGAATAGTGACCTGTGTATTTTTAGTGCAATGAGGTCACAACCCGTGACAGAAAGCACTGTGAATATGTAAGTCTTTATTTTATACTTGCATTACACACAGTACAAGATAGACTGCTACAAAATGCACAAAATGTTTTACTATAAAATGGTGCTTCCAAAATATATGGGGCGCTTCAAAAATATAGGGGCTTATTTATAAGCCCCTTGCCCTGCCGGTGCATCATTTTTTATGACGCTCTGGTTGTGCAGGCCCATATCTATGAGCCCACGCAAAGTCACTTTGCGTGGCTTTTCATGGCCTTCTAGATATGGTCCTCTTGCGCTGCGTTGCCTTACACTGCATCGGGGGGGGGGCGTGTTCCATGGGCATTGCGGTGTGTTATTCTGGGGGATGTGTAAAGAGGATAAATATCTTTATTTCGCCTCAATTGGTTCCTCTTTCTATGTGTAGCACACATAGAAAGAAGAAAAAGCCTCCATTGGTTGTTTTTGCGCAGGAAGGGGTACCTTCATGCACAAAAACAATCCTGCCAACAATGCAGGCGCCCTTCTACCATGGTGCAAAGGTGTCTGCGTTTGCGCTAGGTACCAAATTGTGTGCCAGCAGAAAGGACAGGAGTGCACCGTAACTTATAAACACAGTCCATTCCTGCTCATTTGAATTGGCATAGGGCAGCGCAGCAAAAATACTTGCAGAGCTGCCTTACACCATTTCATTGTAAATAACGCCCATAGATTTTAGTAATTTCCAGACCCTATGTAATGCAATTTTTTTACATAACTGTCCCTTCAACACATTCTCAGGTATAGTAAGCACTATGTGAATACAAAGACAATTAAACGCAAGCACTTCACAGCTCTACCACTCAAAAAGCTTCAAGTGATTTGATCAATGAACTGCAACAGCGTTCTCCGGCCCTGATAAATCAAGCCAGGCAGACCGCTAAACGCACATTTCTGCCAGTGTGCTGCTGGCCTGAAAGAAATGCAAATGTGCACAACGAGTTAATCTGAAAATTCTTTACATTTGCAGATTAACTCATTGTGCACATTTGCATTTTTTTAGGCCAGCAACACACTGGCAGAAATGCATGTTTAGCGGTCTGCCTGGCAACGATTTCCTAGCACAGGAAAGTATTTTAACTAACTGTCTGGGCTGTTTTCTTTTAGAAAATGAAGTTCACGACCCCCTTTCCATGTGTCCACGGCCCCCCTGGGGGTCGCGCCCCACAGATTGAAAACCTCTGGTGTAAGGTGTTATTCACCGCTGTGACGTAACAACAGAAGGAAACAAAAGTTGTTTCCCACAGTTGTCATGTCACTGGCGGAAGCGCCTGCTTCTCTATGTCCCCTTCAGTTGCCCGGGTCTCTGGATACCCGTTCGGGTGATTTGTGCGCTATACAAATCAATGTAACATAACACAGCCAAGGAGTTGGGTTTCAGGTGATTTTGCAGCACTATAAAAGTACATTTCTAGTTCTTTATGTGGGATATGCATTGACCCTGTTTCTAAACACTTCTAATGTGTCTGAAATTACTGGAAACAGGCCATGGGTAATAGTAAGTTATTAGCTCCAGTACACGCAGTTTTTTAAACAGGGTAGCCAGAATAGAAACCCAGCCCTTAATGGAGGCCGCAGCGTGACCAGGGCCGGACTGGGAACCAAAACCGGCCCTGCCGAAGTGCTCGGTGGCCCCCCGGGGGTTTTGGGGGTGCCCCCGAGCTCTTTGCCAGGGCCGGTTTTCGCCCGATTTTGTTACAGGGCCGATGCTATGCTGCAAAAACGGCCCCCAGTGCCCAAAACCAGCCCCCACCCGTACGGCCCACCGGGGGATTGCCCAGTGCCCGCTACGGCCAGTCCGGCCCTAAGCGTGACCCCCTGCAACAGTTCACCTGTCTAGCTTGCCCATAGTCCTCTACCCTCTTCTGCCTTGGATTTGTGCCTCCCCTGCTCGTTTCTGCTTTGTTTTCTGCTCACTTTCTGCTCGTTTTTCTGCCCACTTCTGCCTCCTAGTTTTGCCTCTCTCTACTCGTTCTGCCTGTAATATTGCCTCTTTGTGCACATGTTTGACCTTTATTTGGCCTCTTTCTGCCGTTTCTGACCTTTTTTTTCCTTTCTGCTCATTTCTGCCTGTTTTTTGCCCTCTTTGTGCACATGTCTGACCTTTATTTGCCCTCTGTGCTCGTTTCTGACCTTTATTCTTCCTCTGTCTGCTCGTTCCTGCCCGTTATTTTTTCCTCTTCTTACTCATTTCTGACCTATATTATTTCCTCTTTCTGCTAGTTTCTGGCCATTATTTTTCCACTTGCAGCTCATTTCTGATGTGGCTCTTCGATGGAGACGTCGCATCTACAGCGCCCACATACCCCTAGGGGTGACAGTGCTGCGCTATACAAATGCTGATTGATTAAACAATTATAAAATACATAATACAAATAATTCCCACCCTAATCCCATACAAACCCAACAACCCGCCAAAGAAGTTACAATAAAAAAATATTTTGAGACATTACCAAAGCAAAAGTAAAATAAACTATACTAAAAACGTACACATAATTAACATTAAAATAATAACTTTATTACACAAAACGTAATAAAACATAAAAAAATTGAAAGATGATATTATGTATAACTATATTAAGAATATATATATATTCTTACATATGATACTCTGTCTATGACTCTGTCTTGACATCACAATATTTTTACACAATATTTGTACTCACCAATATTTTTGCGATGCTATTACGGGTGTGTAGCCTCTTTTTTAGGTTTCACATACAGACAACTTTCAATCTCACATAGCCCCACACCAGAGAACTTATTTTTTATTTTATTTTCCGAACTCTATGGGAGAGACGGGGTTTTGCTCATCGCCTCCACGTGCAGCTTTTTCCCTTTGTTTTCAGTACTACAAGGAATTGCATGTGTTTTCTTGCTTGCCCCCATTTGCAGCTTTCCCCATTCAACCCAACTCCCACTCTTGTGCTGCTTTACTGTAAAAAAAATGTAAACAACCCCTTGAGCTAATTCCCCCACACTTCTGATCCAGATACTCCCCCATTCCCTCCTCTCCACTGCTAACTCCTCTGCATTCCGTTTTTAAAATGTTTAATAATTTTTTTCTTTTTGGGACCCCCAGCAGCTACAATTTTCTGCCAGGATGCTCCTTTCTTTAAAAGAACAAAAATTGTGTTGGTACTCTTTTCTTATTTTTAATTCCCTTCTGCCATCTTGGAACAGAAATTGAATAAAAATTGGGCGCCACATTATCATGATGCATGCGTCTGCATGCGTCTACAGGCTGGGGCTCCGGTAGCATCATGATGCACGCATACGCATGCATCGTTAGACGCAAGTGTGCATGCAACACGATACAATCAAGGCAATACAGCATTTCTGATGCTGTTCTTCATCGCCAAGCAAACATTTTTTGCCAATGCAGAACAGCATGGGCCTAAAACAACAAGGGAGTATTGAAGAAGTAGTGGGAGGGTTTAAGGAGGCGGAGAAAGCAGTGCCAACCAGGTGAGATACAGCTGACCAATGACTCCAACTCCAGTTTGTTTGTTGAGACCACCCAGGTGACAAATGGGAGGGCCAGATGTGAAGGGAGGGCCAGATGTGAAGGACTCAGTCCACAAAACCCTTGAGGAGGTCCTCCCAGAGAAGAAGTGCAAAGGCAGCTGAGTCCTGCATAGTCCACAGATTCACAATTAGGCTCCTCCAGATGAGAACTCTGAGGGCCAGAGGAGAATTACTCAATCCACAGATCCTGTGACAAGGATCTGTGCGAAGGTAGATAATACATAGTCAACAATCGCTTATGAGGCCCCGCTGAATGAGAAATGTGAGGGTCTGTTGAGACTATCTCAAACTCCAAGCACTGGTCACAGGCAGCCAGTTACACAGATGGGAAATCCCACACCTGAGAGATGCCGAAGCAGATGACGACCACTCTGTCCAGATATATTAGCAAGCCCATCCAAACTAAGGGATGACGATGCAGCGACGAATACACTGGCCACAGATCCGTTCATAGTTCTGCACCCGCGTTGAGGCCAGAGGTTTCATAGGAACACAAAGACTTCAGGGTTGGGGGGGGGGCGATTTCAAGTATGGACGACTCAATCAGCACATCACCAAACTGGCCTCCTTACAGGATGGCTAAAGAATTGGAGAGATTATGCAGGCCCACTGCCCCTGTAAGCATGCCAGGTTACACCTGGAAGAAAACCACTGGCAAACCTTTAGTAACAAACAACTCCAGTGGGGGCAAACATATCCACAGTATCTCTGCAAACATCGTTGCCCTGGCTCACTATCAAAACAACACATTGAACTCCTCCTATGCATGTTGCAAACCTCTGTATGCGCTTCCTACTCCACTCACAGCCAGTGCTGGCCTGCATGGACTAAAACAACCACAGTTACACCATAGTATACAACAACCATAAAACCAGACGCCTATCCACTGGCAACGGGTAACTTTCAACGCCAGCCTTCCCCTGACAACCTCTGATGCCACTTCACTTGCCTTATATAGTTAGGGTCACCCACATGCATAGTGATCTCCGCGCAACTCTCCCCCCAAATCCACAATCGCAGCATTTTTTACTAGCATGCAACAAGCACCACACTGCACAAGCAACCACCACCAACTAGAATGCATCAATACAACACGTGAAACAGACCATCTGCTTCATCAACTGGATAAGCTCTGGAGGTAGGCACACTGTGCACTAACTCACAAACAGCACAAAACATGCTTGAAATACATTCACTGCCACCAACAGAAGCCTTTACACTGGAGCCTGCTCATTGCTTCAGACCTTGGTGAGCTTACCTCCCAGAACAATATTACTGCACAATCTAGATGAGCCCAGAGGATGGGGTGAAGCATGCTCACGACAGCTGAGACCTGTCCGGCCACTGCTTAATTTGAGCCGCAGTTTCCGGTGCTCAGTACTGGCACTTAATCATCAACACCAGCGCTTTTCATGAGCACCAGTTAAACGCACATTCATTTGTGGTAGGCATGGGGAGATTAAGTGATTTGCCTAGAATCCCAGTATGTTGAGCCAACGCCGAAACCTGGTTCCCTAGCTCCGGAGTCAGCAGCTATGGCCATTAAGCCACATCCTCTCTCAACTTTCATGGTTAGTAGTTGGTTCTGTTTTAGGCGCACTTGCAGGAGAAATGGGCTGGTGCAAGGTGCCTCCAGACGAGAGCCCTGGCACGTGTTTTTTTTTTTTACAAATTATCCACTGTGTCTGGCAATATACATTCTAGACAGTACACAACAATAATGCAGTCACAAAACCAAAGTTTGCTCTATACATTTCAAAACACAACATGACTTGTGTACAAAAACACTTCATCTACATCTATCTGGTGCAAAATCGTAGCACAAAAAAACAAAGCCAATGGCTGTAGGTTAAAGCAAAGGGAACGGAGTATCGTTTTTGTAGGTTCTTGGCCAACATAAACACGGTATCCAAAATGGTGGCTTTCATCTTGGTAGCGAGAAGTAAAAATTATGTCAGATCGCAAATTTAGGAGTCAGATGAGATGTATATGGTGTGCTGAGGTGGGTGTGATTGTGGTAGCATGCAGACGTGCACAAGAGCATGACTGCACCCGCATGAGTAACAGACTGCAAACGTAAAGCAAAGAGGGGGTTTATTTAGGAAACACATCTCAATACACATGGGGGACACATACCGAGCACAGAGCAATGAGATACAATCTCATTATTCATTCGTGCCTGAGGGCGAACAAAGAAGGATGAGGCAAAGGCAAGACCTGGAGGACCATGCCGAATTGATGAAAGTCAAGAGAATCAGCTTCGTATCGACTGGACAACCTCAGATCAATAAGGAGATGAGAAAGCACCTTACGTTGGCGAGTGAAGACAGCAGTTCTGTTCCAGCTAGCCGACCTCAGAAATGTCCCCATGTCGTGTTGTACCTGACTCTGCTACCTGCGAGCGTGCAGTAGAGACTAGCGCCGCCGCCAAAGACCTCGCGTGACCAGGTGGACCTACGGGATTCCAGGACCTTCTCCTTGAGCTATGTTGATCATTTCGAAAAAATCTGCCTAGTGTTGCCCCTCCTTAAACAGTATTTTACGTAATTTGTTATGAAGAGGGTGCAGGGCATTAAGATTAAGATTGCACCCCCAAATCTATAGCCTTTTCACCCTCAACCGGTGGGAGGTTTTTGGCTCTCATTCTGGAGAGCTGAGAACAGAATCCAACCAGAGGGTATAGGATATGGTTTGATAATTACGCACTTTTGGATTTTTTCAGAAACAGGTGGATCCCATTTTAATTGTCTCTAACATTTGCAGTCTATTTCTGTCTTGTTTTTTAGATTTTTGGTTTCTCTTGCACAGTGTGTGCCTTCACTTTATGGTTTCTGTATAACAATGTACAGAGCTCTCAAGTTTAAGAGGTCCATGTGTGAATAGGTCACTCAGTCCAGATATTTCCTTTGGGTTCTGAGGCAGAACTACAAGTTTCAAAATGCAAAGCAAAATCCTGGACTGGATGAGCTTCACACCCATGGCCATGAGAAACTTGAGGGTTCTGAATGTACTATGTTCCAACGACAACCTCCGTGCTTCTTTTCATTCGGACATTGATGTCACATGTCTGCTTAGCCCCGCCCCATGTCTCACACCTTCGTCAGTCCTGTTTTTAGCAAAAAGCTTTTAGGTCCCAACCTTTGAATGGTGGAGCTTTTGAGATTCACCAGTCCATGGGTGAGTAGCATATCCAGTCCAGACATTTTTCTTTGCATCCTGTGACTTGTACAAATCCAACATTAGCAGGAAAACACCAGCTTTGGATGACCTACTCAAGTACAGAACTTGGAAACTTGAGAGCTCTGGATGGGAAATGGTCGGATTAGGTACCAGTGAACATTTCCTTCTCACTTTGTGTAAGGCCTGCAGTGAGAAAGACAGACAAGGTGGTTCTCAGGAACTATATTTTGAAGAAAGCAATATCTTCTGGCCTAAATACTACTGGCTAAAGTTGACGGTGGATCTTTCAGTCAAGAAGCCCATAACATCCTGACACCCTAAAGACTAAGGGGCATATGTACAAGAAATTGACATAGGGCAGTGCCGCAAGGCTTCTTGATGGACTGTCCTACCCTGACTCGTAAGGACAGGAATGCACTGTATTTCCAAGATGCGGGGCATTCCTGTCCGTACAGCTAGCACAGGCGCACATTTTGCAGCCGTTTGCCAATGCAGGCACCTTTACACCATGGTGCAAGGGTGTCTGCATTGTTGGCAGGATTGTTTTTGTGCAGGAAGGGGGACCTTCCTGCACAAAAACAATCGAAAGAGGTGTTTTCCTCTTTCTATGTCTGCTGAATTCTGCAGAATGCAGCACACATAGAATGAGGAAGAAACCAGGAGAAATGAAAACTTTTCTCCTTGTTACGCCTGCTCTGGGGAGGCATAAGGTTTTGATGCATTCCCAGATTCATGCTATGTTGTAAGTCTGGGAATGCGTCCAAACCCGTGAGGGTTGCATGGAAACCCCCACCACAACTCCCATGGAATGGCTCTTTGACTCCGAGTAAGGCAAGGCAGCGAATTGCGCTGATTTGCCTTACTCCATATCTGCGAGGCCGCGCAAGGCCACACAGGGTGGCTCGGCGTGACCTCGTGGATATGGGTCTGCACACTGCGCCTCCGGAGCGTCACAAAAGTCAGAATAGCCGCAAGGGGCTTGTAGATATGCCCCTAAATGTAATTGCGGGAGCTACAGATAAGGCTTGCCCATGGTGCCCATTGGCGGACGCTGACTTTCTACATATGGTGTAGGGATGCCTGACAATAGCTGAATTCTGGTGCAGGGTGACACAGGACCTAGAACGCATAACACAGCACATGTGCCTTGTGGAAGCGGAAGTGTGTATGCTTGGCCTGGGTCCCAGACCACCAGCTCATAAAGTAAGCTTTAAATTCTTAGACCTGGGACTAGTCATCGCCAACCAGATGATTGCAATGCCCTGGAGATGCCAAATGTCCTCCTGCATAGTAAGTAAAAGTCAGAATTCGTGAAATAGGCACTAACTGAGGAATCTGCACTGTGAGCAGAGGAGCAAAGGGGGATGCGTAGACGCCAACAGCCGAGGACTGAGCTATACTGAGTGGCACTTTTACAGAGCAGGAGTAGGAAGCTGCTGGGCATCTCTGACCACCGTAACTGATATCCCGAGGACAGTAACTATGACAGACAGGGGTCTGGGTGACTAGGTGGTACTGAGCTGTGTGGATGTACAGGCCTGGAAAGGAGTGAATGAAAGATGGTCGCAACAGGGTCACGGGACAATGTCTGGGTGGGCACGTTCGAAGTCATGCTATAAATGTTATAGTTTAGTAGCCTTCTGAACTTCACGCTGAGCAGATATTGCATTTGAACACTGTATTATATGCAGGGCCACTGGAATTATGTTATCCTGTGGCCGTGGCAACTTTCGCCTAGTTATGGAATTGCCAAATTTCCCATCATCTATGGCATAATGTGTTAATTTAACAAAAAAATTATTCTAGCTCAAAGGGATAAAAAATTATACAGGGAATAGGGTTCTTGCGGACTGAAAGGCAAAGGTTTACTGGTCATCTTTCAGTAGCTTATTGCTGTTTTTGAGTGTTAAATTGGTACTAATAAGGCGATCTCTTTTTCCTGATAGTGCTACCAGGTGTAAAAATGACAAAATAATAAAGTAAACCTATCACAAAATGTGCCGTACTATGCGGCATAATACCTGTAACTCCCTACCGCTGCACCTCAGGCAATCACCATCGCAGCCGCAAATCAGGAAGGACCTCAAGACCTGGCTCTTCGACTGAACTGCAGATCCCCTCCCCCCTCCCACCTCCAGTGCCTTGAGACCCTTATGGGTGAGTAGTTGCACTTTATATGAACCCTGGTTAATTGATTGGTTATTCGAGCTGACAAGTTGACTAAGTCCTTGGTACCAGTGGGTCTAGAAAACCGACCTCTGTATTTCTAAGAAAGCATTGAAAACATTTCAGAACGAGCACTAGTTGAAGGTGTCACCAATGACATGAGACCACTGAACAGCTATGTGACCCCAAATATCACTAGGGACAGAATGTGTCCATTCTGTTTTTCCTTCTGTAAGCCATTGAAGTCTATAATTGAAGTCTTGCTTGTTCAAATTAGGCTAACCATGGCTAAAGTTAAACAAGAATTGGCAAAGCCAATAGGTTTCACCTATGCAAGAGCTATAGCTTTGCCAATGTCTTTTAGCCATGTTGTACAGCACCGTGGAGTAGAGTAGAATGGAGTGGAGTGGAATGGTATGGCATAGAGTGGTGTGAAGTGACATAGAGTGGAGTAGAGTGGAGTGGAGTGGCATAGAGTAGAGTGGTGTAGAGTGGAGTGGCCTAGAGTAGAGTGGACTGGCGTAGAGTACAGTGGAGTGGTGCAAAGTGGATTGGCATAGATAGAGCTGAGGAAAGAGGAGTTGGGTGGCCTAGAATGGCATGGAGTGGCATTGCGTAGCGTAGTCTGGAGTGTCGTGGATTAGAGTGTTGTGTAGTGGTGTAGAGTGAAGTGATGTAGGGTGAAGTGGGGTAGAGTGGCATAGAATGGCACTGTGTGGAGTGGGTTAGCATGGAGTGGCATAGAATGGAGTGGCAAAGAGTTGAGTGGAGCGGCGCAGAGTAGAGTAGAGAGAAATGGCATAGAGTGGAGTTGTGTAGAATAGAGTGGCGCAGAGTAGAGTGCAGTGGTGTAGAGTGGTGCAGAGTAGGGTAGAGTGGCATACAGTGTGCTTAAATGTAGTGTAGTAGAGTAGAGTGGCGTAGAGTTCACTGGCATAGATTGCAGTGGCACAGGGTAGAGTGGTGCAAAGTAGATGAATGCAGTGGTGAAGAGTAGAGTGCAGTGGCATTGGGTGCAGTGGCATAGAGTAGAGTGGTGAAGAGTGCAGTTGCATAGAGTAGAGTGATGCAGAGTAGAGCGGCATAAAGTGCAGTTGCATAGAGTAGAGTGGTACAGAGTAAAGTATAGTGGCCTCAAGTAGAGTGGCATAGAGTGCAGTGGAACAGACTAGAGTGCAGTGGTGTAGAGTGCAGCAGCATAGAGTGAAATTGCATATAGTAGAGTGGTGGAGAGTAGAGCACAGTGACGTTGAGTGCAGTGGTATAGAGTGGTGCAGAGTAGAGTGCAGTAGTGTAGTGTACAGTGGTGAAGAGTAGAGTGATACAGAGTAGAGTGCAGTGGTTTAGAATGGTGCAGTGGCGTAGAGTGCAGTGATGCAGAGTAGAGTGGCATAGAGCAGAGTGGTGCAGACTAGATTAGAGTGGAGTGGCATAGACTGCAGTGAAGTAGAATGGCATACAGTGCAGTGGTGTAGAGTGCAGTGGTGCTCAGTAGAGTGCAGTGATGCAGTGTGCAGAATAGAGTGGCGTACAGGACAGTGGCATAAAGTAGAGTGGTGGAAAGCAGAATGTTGTAAAGTGCAGTGATATAAAGTGCTGTGGCGTAAAGTGCAATAACATGGAGTGGTGCAATTTAGTGTCTAATAGAGTAAAGTGGCCTAGAGTGCAGTGGCCTAGAGTAGAGTGGTGCAGAGTAGATTGTAGTGGCGTAGAGTGATGCAGAGGAGAGCAAAGTGGCTCAGAGTGCAGTGGGGTAGAGTAGAGTGATGTGTGCAGTGGCATAGAGTACAGGGTAGGAGGTGGTGCAGAGCAGAGCAAAGTGGCAAAGGATATATTGGTATGGAGTATAGTAGAGTGCAATGACGTCGAGCAGAGTGTAGTGGCGTAGAGTACAGGGTAAGGGGTGGGAAGGAAAAGACCCACCTGGAGTGGGGACAGGTGAGAGGGACTAGAAGCTACATGGACAGGGATAAGACTGAAAACACGAGCACTCATATGGAAGGATCCAACACAAAAAAAAAATAGCTCCAAAAAAAGGAGCAGTGAATGGACACAAGTTATTAGCACATGTTCCAGGTGGCAGCCAAACACAGGAAGACAACATTACCCCAACAAGGGGACGAAGGAAAGGAGAGCGGATAGCGACGCTGAAGCTAACAAATGGTAAGCTATGGGTGGGCTGTAAGCCCACTGTATGCAAACATGTCTCGCAGAGACAGAGCTTGTGCTATCAATGCAGAGCCTAAAAAGGAATGCATGCACTCTTAAATTAAAATTCAGGTGTTAAAAATAGAGTCCTGATGACTTTGAGTCAAGTGCCAGCCTTAGTCCACAGCTTTTAAGGTTCCCAGGTCTACCTGTATGTTCTATGCATTCTGGTACTTGCAATCCTGTCTGACAGGACTACAAGACCCATAATGCACAGCAAAAGTAAACACGAGCGCTCTGCAATTGGCCAAGCACCAACAACGGATAGTGGCTGGTAAAGAGAAGGAAGGGATGGCTCCTCGATGGCTCTGTGATATTTTGTAATTAAAACACTTTTTTTCTCTCACCTGCGCTCGCTTAATCAAGCTGTGATTGTTCAATTCATTAGAAATGTCTCTCGCGGTGCGAATTGCGATATACCGTGTCTGATTGATTAGCACGCGCCGCGCTGGCCGGGGGCTGGAATAATTAGCAGTCTCCGGTGCGCCCCTCAAGTGAAGCGTCTCAAAATGTTTCCTGTGCTTTGGGAGAGAGGGAAATGGCGGGAACAGAAGGTAAGGCAGTAGAACGTGAAATGAAAAATGGAAGAAATATAGCAATTGAATTTCACTGCCCTCCAACACATTCCCATGTGCTAGCTAGAGGAACATTTATCAAAGAAAGGTAACCAAAAAAACGAAAGCGGTGAGGGCAAAATGCTGCTAAACAGCACGAGGAAACAACAGGCACTATTACACCTTAATTGTGAACATGCCTATTGGTTTGACATTGACAACCCTGCGGTGTTTTTTTTTTTAATTGCTCTGCAAATATACGCCCTAGGCATTAAAAAAATACATGTAACATAAAGAAAAATGTACCGAATAAAGGTGGTTATATATTTTCAAACAAAAAAAATGGTAAAAATGATCTATAAATTAATAGGAAAGCATGAAATTAAAGAAGAAATAAAAGCAGAGATTGGCTTACCAAACTTGGCACTGAAGTGGTCTACTTTTTAAGTGGATGAGCGAATGCAAAGTTCCTTTGTTCACATGCAAAAGAGCTAATGGGTGTAGTGGGCTGACCCATGCTGTAAACTGTGCTGGGCAGAACAAAAATGTGAATGAGGCTTTGCCAGGCCCATGGATGAAGAACCCTGACAGAGGGTTGTATAACACAACCACGCATGCCTAAATTACGCATGCCTTAACCATGCGGTCTTTACAACGACCGCATCTTTACCACGCATGCCATTACAATGAATTTAGTTGTAAAGGCATGTTTGGTAAAGATATATGTGTGGTAAATACCCCACCCCAACACCCCCTGCCCTGAGCTCAAAAAGTCAGCCCTCCTGCTTTATAATCTCCCCGCCCCAGTCCTATTAACTATCCCGAACCACTACCCTGACCCTAAAACGTGGCCCTAAACCAAAAACCGACCCTGTCCCGAGCATCCCCGCCCTGAGCGATAAAAATTGCCCCTTCCCTGCAAACTGCCCCTACCCTGAACCCTATAAACCCAGCCCCTTGCCCTAAAACCTACCCCAACCCCAGCCCCAATGCACTGGGCCCTAAAAACTGCCCCCCTGCCCTGAGCCCTAAAATCAGCCCCCTGCCCTAAAAACTACCCAGACCCAGCCCCCCGTCCTGATTCCTAAAACCGGCCCCCAGGCCTAAAACCTCGAGACTCCCCCAGCCCAACTTACCACGCCGCGTCCCAGTCCTTCCTGCAGCGATCCTTTCTGTACCTCTCTCGCCCGTTCAGACAGCTAGAACGCCGACTGCCTTAACCATGCATATGCGTGGTTAAGGCATGTGTGTGGTTGAGGCAAGCGTTGTTCAGCTTGTGGGGAAACGGCACGCGTGCTTAAGGCCGCGTTGTAAAGGCCATTTACCCTGACAGAAAGACGCGCTAGATATGTATATGTATCTTATATTACGATTTCTTTTTGTAAAACATGAAATTAAATTGTGTTTGGTCATACCTAAAAAGACAAGCATTATTTCTTGACAGAACTTCTCTCCAGTGGTTGTTCACTTGTTTTCTTTATCACAGTTGTGTTTTTTCATAAAAGAGTACAACATTTTAGTCAAGAATGGGGTTACAAGATTACTCCCTGCTACCGAGATATAACTGTTACAGCCAAAAGTTTCCCTTTCCTAAATCACTGAATTTAGTAGTAAGTCAAATTGATCCAGTTGAACTGAGCCTGGACTACAAGTTCCAGAATGCACTCATATGGTATATGAAAACTTTAAAAAGTTGTGGTGGTGACATTTGAGCGTCTGTTTAGCCTAGGAGGTACAGCTCTGAACATATGTGTCCAAATGTGTGCGATTCATGATACTGCTTTGGAAGCCATACAACCACTGAAAAGTGAAATGAACACAAGGTGTGATGTCATGTTGTCACAACAGAGGGTCCTAATCCTTAGCTTTTGTTTGACATCCTAGTGCCTACTGGGACTTGTAGTCTTAGCTTGTTTCCACTCACAGAATGAAGTGGACATATCTGTTCACAATAGACCATAACCCTTGTGGCTGGGAATTAGATGATAACCCAAAACGAACACTTCCGGAAACAACCACATCTATATCTACCATCCGGAAATATGCCAGAAGGGTCACCCACATCTAGTACTTCCTTTTTAACCGCCAGTACTCTGGTGTCTGGGACTTGTAGTCCTTTTTAGTTCTGGGTGTTCATAGTGTAGCAGTTAAACTGACCAAACAGACTTACAGCTAACAATATAAATACATTTAATTCCACGTTTGTAAAGCGCAAACTTATCACCCCTAAGGATATCCAGTCACTGGGGGGCTGTCAGGGAGATTAAGTGAGCTATTGCCCAGAGTCACATGGTGCTGAGCTGCCACCAGAGCAGGGGATCGAACCATGAGCCCTGCGCTCCGGAGTCAGTCGCTCTAGCTGCTGAGCCACACCTCTCCCTCCATAGACATAGAGTGGGCTTTGGGTCAGCCCCTTTCCACCACTGGCTTTCGTCAGCCATAGGCTTTTGACTTTGTCAGTGACATCCTGGAGTCAATCGACATCTTGACTCAACCATGTTAAGTATCCCTCTCTCACCTGATGCTACTGATTGTTTGAGGGTATCCTTCCACCTCATGCCACTGGTTGTTTGAGGGTATCCTTCCACCTCATGCCACTGGTTGTTTGAGTGTATCCTTCCACCTCCACTCAAGTTCCTGCACTGAGCTGCATGAGGGACAACGCCTAGAGTTCTCTCTCTCCTCCCCTGCTGTTTCCCTCCTGTGTGTATCCCTCTCGTGTGCTAACACTGTATCAATTAACACATTACATCCACACATATTGGTGTTGCCAAGGCTTGTTATATTTAGAGGCTCACAAGTGCTGAATGTAGAGTGCTCTTGGTTGAAAACACAGGTCTGGCTGACGTTCCCATTAAAATGTGAGGCCAGGTAGCAATTCTTGGTTTTGCCACTTTGTCTTGTGGCATGTACCCTGGACCAACAGACACCTGCCTTGTTGTTAGAGGACAGACACCCAGTCCCACACAGTGCTGCAATGCAAGAGCATGGCTTTTCAGAAGCCTCTCTGCGTCCTAGGGTTGCTCCATCCCTCCCACCCAGTGGTCCAGCCTGGACTGCAAGCAGCTTCTTCATGCATCCTAATGGCGCACCTGTGTGTAACACCTTTGAGTCCAGAATGCTCACATGTCCATGAGAGCAGGCAGGAGGGATCCCATCTCCCACCTCACAGGCCCTACACGGACTCCCTGTCTCCAGCTGAATCGAATTGTCCTACAAGAACACGCATGATTTGCTGCTGCAGAGACAACGCTCATGGCTACTAACTAAAGAGTAAAAAATTGAAAATGTCACAGGTGTCTTTTCTGAAATGTATGTGAAACCTATAGCTGGTACTACCCAGTTCTGCCTCTCTTCAACAGGGTGATCTAGGACTGAGGCAAGTCCAGGACACCTAAAATATCTGTGCCTCCTCCATTGCTGACGTTACCTCATATCTCTGTGGCATCAGTAAAATATTTTGCATTCCTAAGCTCTTATTTGATATTTAACAAGACAATGCATTCTGGGTACTGTAGTCCAGTTTCCTCCATTGGATCAATGCCAGTGCAGCTCTAGACAGTAGTTTTCAGAAGGAAAAGCTAGATTGGAATAAAATGTCCAGGGTGACATAGATTCTTCTGGGAACCTAAGGCATCACCTATCCAAGGCATCTCCTTGTGCCAACCACTTGCCAGCTTGACTTCCAGAAGCCATGGGCCACTTTCTTAGAAGGTGAAACACAGGGTCGAATCGTAAACGTTTTTCTGAATCGAACTATGATGTGGCATTTTGCCCTCACAAACGAGCTTTGCTCACATGGGAGTCCCAGCAATAGTACTTAGTCGCCCTATTGTGAAAAAAAACATTTTTAAGAATTCACCTAAAGTATTGACCTCAAAGCTCACTGTGTACTGTTCAAGCAGGTCCCTGTGTTCATCACTCTTGTCCTCGCAGTGACCTATGACCTTTGGAGACGAGTCTTTTTCTATAGCCACCGATTACCTCTGGAACTCGCTAAGTGGCAACATGTGAGCTGGGCCAACCTTGTTTATTTTTAGGAAGCTATTTAAATCCTTCTTAATAAATAGAACCCTTCTCCTGCCTTTCACCCTTTCTTTGTTCTGGTTTCTGTTGTGATTTATAATTCTCTGATCACCTCCTCAGAGATTATCGGGGTCATTCTCTATGACCTCCTGGTCTTCCCCACCTTTTTCGTTTGGACCTCGTGTTCTATATTTCAGTGCCAAGTCTCTCGCTCTCTAGTTGTCTGTCTCAAGTTATCTCTCTTTAGTTGTCACCCTAGCTCTCTCTTATGTTTTCACTCTAGTTCTCTCTCTTGTTCTTCCTCTATGTTATTCTCTTTCTATTATTCTTATGCGTAATTTGTAAAGCGCATGGCTACCTAAAAAAGGTTTCCCAGCGCTAAGCTCAATTAGATCAAACCAGAGTGGTTTCAAGAAATAATTCAGAGTTGGGAAGATTCCGAAAGTTTAAACAGCCATGTCTTTAAACATTTGCAAAACTGAGAGAGTGAGTGACACTTCCGCAGTGTTGGAGGTAGATCATTCCAGAGTCTCCGACCAAGGAACTACGACCAACATTCTAATCCTCTCTAGTTATTTCTCACCAGTTCTCCCTCTTTTTTTTAGTTCTCTCTCGTTTCATTTTTTTCTCTCGTCCACCATTGTTCTTTCAGTTCTTTTCTCATTTTCTCGCAGCAGTTTTTTCTCTCTAGTGTTTTTCTGACGACAGTTATGTCTGTCTTTCTCTCTAGTTGTCTCTCAAATTTTCTCTCGCTGGTTCTCGTTCTCTCCTATTTGTGTTAAGTGAACTGCCAAAATACGTTTTGATTGAGAGAGAAGTGCACAGAAGCGCCAGTTTATCAGACCAAAATGATTACTGGCGTTTGTAATAGTATTTAACAGAGATAGTGTTGGAAATATGATTGAAATTGTATTGGACACAATGCGTAGTTTAATTTTGATATAATAAGATGATTCTGTAAACACTGTTGCTTAGAAATACAAAATTAATAAAAACTAAATGTAAAAAAGTGAACTGACACAATACACAGCGCTTAATAAAAGGTGGTCTTTCTATGAAGCAAAATGGGAGCGACTCGACAGCATATCCATCTGTTACTTACATTGGTAAAAAAAATCTTAATATTAATATATTTGTACGAGCAGGCCTTAAGCAGTCACCGATGGCTCCCCTCCTGAGGCTGTCCTTCCTTACTCCATGTTTTCTGACTCCCCTTGGTACCCGGCTCTCAAAGCCCGCCCTCTTTGCCCCCTAAGTAAGGTTTCAACCTGTGAGATCTCAGATTGAATTTCTTTGATTTCCAGCACTGATTGGTCTTTGTTGTTGGAGGACAGAGTGCAGATAAGAGCCCCCGGAGGTATCCAAGGATCTTCTTTAGCTGTCTGGGCCGGGGGAAAGGCAGCTGGGCTGGTGCGGCCCTCACTCTAAGGCCGAGGGAGGTTGATGCGATCTCTTCATCAGATGCTGAAGCTACACTTTCATCTATGGACTTCCCCATCTCTTCCAGAGTTCCGAAAGTCCCTGAAGACCTGGCTATTCAGCTAATCAACGGGACCCTGCCAGCGCCCGGATACCCTCACAGGTGACAAGTAGCGCTCTACAAATCTACTGATTGATTGAGCAATCTGCCTGTTCCGGAGGAGGACCTGAAGCTGGGGTAGAGTGGCACACTGCACCCTTCTGGGCATGCACCTGCGCAGCAACATTTCAAACATGGCAAAACGCATCACTAACTACTCCAATTTCGGAATGAGTTAAAGACTCACTTTTGTTAATAGTGCACAAACTAGCCACCTCTCGAATCACTCTGAGCTTTGACCATGTACATCACTCTGCTGCCCTGGTCTAGGATTGCTCTAAAGAAATACCACATACATATATACATACGTAAATACATACATACATATATACATACATACATATTACAAAAACAGCAGCCATGTGCTGAGCAGGCGCACAAGGTTAATATGTGCCTGTGAAGGACACCGCAGCACACTTTCTCAGACTGATGGGGTCAGACCCCGCTCTTTGAGGGTGCACAGCAGGCTAGGCTGATCTTTGGGGAGGAGAGCCGTATAGATGCGCACAAGGATGACTGCCATCCATTCATACCCACAAGGACATCTGCGTATGGCGAGCAGTTCAACACTATAGCCACCGCCAACAAGCCATAAGGAAATGTGCCTCCTCCATGTCTTTCCCACTTTCTCCCCCCAGGTGGGGAGATTGGTAGGTCTTCTATGCGCTCCACGATGGCGGCCCAGGGTTGGTTGAACACCGGCCACACAATAGGTGGTGGAGCACCAGAGTTCCATCCATGGGCATCTGTGGGTCTAAGGTGCCCTGGGAAAAGGATGACTCTCTCACTGTCCTAGGGCAGGATCCAATACCAATAAGGTAAAGCGCTTATTGAGAGCTGAGGCGTGTAACCAGTGACTGTTGGTTCTAAAACCAGTGTCCATTTCAAGACCCCTTCAGCAACTAAATCACCGAATTTTGTCAGGTGAAGCAGGGTCGTAAAAACGGCAGAGGATACAAGCGGCATTTCTTTCCGGGCGGATTTTGCAAGATTCGACAGAATGTTTTGCCCTGGTCTAGTCATCAATTTACTGATAATATACATGACCTTTGGCCTGGCAGTTGTGTCATAGACAATCACGTGGCATGCAGTGTGACTCTGAACGAGGACATGATCCCGAGACTTCTGACCCACATGGCACCGTGAGAAATAAATGACGTGAATGTGACCTTTGACCTCATTGACACATTTTGCCACCAGCTCAGATGAGTTGTGCTGTACAGTGTTGTCAGCTCATAGGGGCAGCTGCTGAGTTTTGAAAGTGGTTCAGTATAATCGCAATCCCCAAATTACACCCAGCGTGTGGGCCACTGACTCCAAGTGGCTTTTGGGGGGGTTCCTCTCGCACACCACAAGCTGCAGATGACTTTTGGGGGTTCTCTCCCGAACGAAATGTTCCCTGTGGCTTTCGGGGGGTGTTCTTTCCCCTATGAAAATATCCCTGTGGCTTTTTGGGGGTAGGGGGTTCTCTCCCCTATGGAAACATCCCCGTGGCTTTTGGGGGGCTTCTGTCCCCTATGAAAAGATCCAAGTGGTTTTGGGGTTTTTCCCGTCCCTATTAAAAGAAGACGGATGCTTTAGGGGGGGAGGGGCGGGGCGGGGTTCTCTCTCCTATTAAAAGATGACCGTGGCTTTTGGGGGACTCTCTCCCCTACAAAAGATCCAAGTAGCTTTTGGAGGGTTGTATCCCCAACAAAAAGATCCCAGTAACATTTGGGGAAGGTCTCTCCCCCACGAAAACCTACTGGTGTTTTTTTGGAGGGCTCTCTTCCCTTCAAAAAGTTTACAAGAAAAAGGGGGACAAACAGCACCATCTTCAAACTTTTAGGAAACTTCAAGGTTCCATTATTTTCACAGTGTGCCAGGCCCTCCAAGCCGGGGGCTGTCGTCGGATGCCATGGAATGCGCCGGAGAGCTGAGACTGCCCCCCGGGCGCTCGTTGGCACCGACGCCCCGCTGTTCCCATGGTTCACGCAGCCGCAGGTGGGGCGAGCACGTACAGCTCGCTGGGGCACCTGTCAGCCGCCGAGCGGTAAATGCCAGCCAGCAGGGCCCCGCTGCGTCGACAGCTCTCAGAACATTTGGAGTATTTAACGCCGTCAGAATAATCGCCCTTTCCAAAAGGAGTCAGACTGAAGAGGCGCGCGATTAGAGGAAAGAACGACAGCAACCTGCTCCCCTTTGTTTTACGGACCAGGCATTCAAAATAACACACGCACGCGCACGCACACGCGCACACACGTGCTCTGCGTGGGTCTTCAGTTCTTCCGTGCTCTCTGTGAGGGGGCCGGGTAACCAATTATGGCCCCTGCAGGACCATGTCACACTGACATTTACACCAACACATCAGGGCATAAAATCACAAGTCTGAACCAGTGGGAGCAAAAATGACATTTGCACCAATTGACCATTCCAATCGAAAACCTCAAATTTTGGCATTCGTTGAAAAAAATTTCACTTTTGCACTAGTACCTTAGAGTGCTTCATTGATGCACTGGCCGGTTAGTGCAAATGTTGGAGTAAAATTGCACTTCAGAGTTAGTGGATTTAGTATCCTGGTCAGTATCTGGTCTCCCGAACTGCTACTCCGCCAGCCTCGACACAACAACGACCTCCCCGAATCCATCTCCTACTGCAACGCCTGGATCCCCACCTGTGCAGATACCCTGACTCCTTACAAAGGCACGAGAACCTGACTGCAAGCCAGCTGGTACACGGAAGAGCTCAGGCTCACAAAAAGCCACTTCAGGCAACTTGAACACAGATGGAGACAAAGTCAGAACGACACTGAGAAGAGCACCGACGAATCTGCCCTCAGGCTGGACCATCAGCAAATCAGATCCACCATACGTTCACGCTCCAAGACCGCATCGAAGGCAGCACCAACAGCAGCAAGGAAATCTTTGCCATCAAGCTTCACCAGCATACCCTCCACTCGGGGCCTCTGCACCCAGCTGTCTCTATTCTTTAGCAACAGGCTCACTAGCATCTACGAAAACTTCGAGCCACAAGCGGACCCTTAAAGCCTCAAAGTCCTCCTACCCAGCTGTAATCCACGAGCACCCAGATCACCTGACCCACTGTCACCCCTCAAGAAAACGCAAAAACCGTGCAGTGCATACATGGAACACCCTCAGAACCTGCCCTGACCCCGTAGTCTTCAATGGACTGGACCCCATCAACGCAGCCCTCACCCAGATCCTCAATGAATCAATCATCACAGCCACGGACCTGGAACCTACCTGGAAACACACCTCAGTACCACCCTCCTCAAGAAATCCTCTGCAAACCCAGAGGCGCTAGCCAACCACTGGTCCAGCCTATCTCCCTACTACCATGTGCAGCAAAAGTAATGGAAAGGATGATAAACAAACATCTAGCCACTCACTTCACTGACATCCACCTCCTCGACACCTCTCAGCCCGGATTCAGGTCAGTCCACAGTACAGAAGCCGCCGTCATCGCTGCCATGGACAACATCCTGATGATCATAGACAGAGGTGAGAACGCAGCCCTCATCCTACTGAATCGTTCTGCAGCCTTAGACACCATCTCCCACCCCATCATTATCAAATGACTGCACGAAGCAGCCATCCAATGTGCTGCACTTCGCTGGATTTGCTCCTTCCTGATTGGCCACACCCAGTTAGTCAGCCCGGACTTCTTCACCTTAGACGCCATCAACCTCATCTGTGGAGTTCCACAAGGGGCCTCAGCCCTACTCGCTCTGGGACTCCACCCAGATTGGTGGCCTGCTCAACTCAGACTCCCACCCGTCCCGGCAACCTATGAAAAGAACCTTGAAATAGTGTTTGACAATCAACTCACCATGACCGGCCAAGTGAATGAAGTCTCCGTCTTCTGCTTCCAAACACTTGAGATGCTCAGGCAGATCTGCAAATGGCTCCCCACCAACACTCGGACAACCGTCACCCAAGCCCTCATCACCAGCAAGCTGGACTACGGCAATACACTCTGGGCTGGAATCAATGCTCAACTGCCCAGAAGACTTTAGACCATGCAAAACTCTGCAGACAGACTCTCCCCCACCCCAATCAACTCTCACTTCGCATCTCAAAGACCTCAACTAGTTCCCAATCCACAAACGAGCACTCTTCAAACTCACATGCACATAAAAAGCCTTACAAAACATTGGCCCAACATACCTCAACAACATCGTAAAAAAAAAGAAACATGACCTGGTCTCCGCCTAGCCCCAACCCAGTCTCCTCCCATACAGCTCCTGGTTCAGCGCCAGGATACCCTCCTGTGACAGTTGTGTGCTATACAAAATAATATCACGCACCACACCATCACACAATAATCTTTCAAGCTAGTTTCTTATGTTTTCTGTTGTTTCAGGTTAGTGGTTTTATTTAACCAGTAAAACTAGAGACCTCTATCGGGTGTGATAATCCAACACAGAGGTGCTCAGCATTTATCAGGTGCAATACATATAGACTATCAGCAGTTTTGTGGTAATAAAATGGATTTTTTGCTCACCACACCAAAATCACATGTTCCAGTAAATATCGGTCATTATTCCCATGATACATTTATCAGCAGGTTTGACCTGCCAATATTTACTAGACATGGGCAAGGCAGTTAAGGCTCCAGTCTAACTCAAGCAGATGACTGGCTCTGGCAAGACCCACAATTATCTTGGTCTCTGGAGCCAAAAACGAGCCAAGTTGTGGCTGAGTGGAAGGGAGGAGAGAGGGACTAGAAAAGAAGAAACAGGGAATGGTAGAGGAATACAGAAAAAAGAAGATGGACAATGAAGATATAGGGCAGAGAGGGATACAGATGAAGGACAGCTGAGAGAAAAATATCTCTGGGTAGCATTCTATGCTGGTGTGTATTCTACATGTCATATACTTTTCTCAACCTGCAGTGCTGCTACACTTTACAGGACAGGGACAAATTGGGGACTCTAGGGGTGATGTCTGTGCAGAAGATTGGGTGGAGAGACTATATATAGCAAAGAGAGCCAACTTAAGCCAGGAAATCAATTCTTAGGTTCCCAAAGATGTCCAAGATGATGCTTGCGGTGCTAAGTTCACGCGCTCATGGTCTTTAGCCTCAAAATATCTCGCTCTGGGGAGCTATGCATCAAACAATCTGCATGTTCTCCCCTATTTTTATAGCATCATTGAAATCCCAAGAGCACATTTTCTAAGTTACAAGTGAAAATGCCCACATCATCTCACACAGAAAAAACACCCACATCTCTTTCAGTTTAGGATTTGATAATATGTGCTAAAATTATTCAAATTGGCCCATTTAGCACCACGGAATGAAAATAATACGTTGTAGGTACGCGGTAGAGATTATCATGCGGTGTGGCTAAAAGCAGGCACCTGCACGCGTACAGTGGCGCGCCAGCCATTCAGCGGACACAAAAAAGGCATAATAATGTCCAGTTCTTTCAGATGCTTTTTGGGTAACTTTTTGTTCTCAGTCCAGGTGCATTAGAGAAGTTTGAAAGAAGAACAAATTGTGGACAAATCGTCGCATCATTTGCAAATGTGCACAGGTGCAGAAAAGAAAAAGAAATGGTGGAGGTGTTGATTCAAAAGTGTAAAGTATGTCATGCTTGTCCCGGTGTAACCCTGCAGCCCTGTGCGTCCTCTATGGTTTCAGGGGGACCTGATCAATTTAAGATTTTAGGATATCTGTATATGATAAATTTGCATGTGTTAGGTTTGAATATGATTGATTACACGGTGTCTGGCTTGTTTCAGCACTTTTGCAACAACGGTGAACATCCCTGCTGCATTTTAACTCTGAACACCGTGTAGATCTGTTTCTGATTTGTCTTGCAGAGCTGCTGGGGGGCCGCCACCAGTGCGAGGCCATTACACATGTGGCACATGCAGTATCTGTTCCAATACATTCATCGCTAGGTCTTCGAAAACGAGTCCATACTAACTGTAACTCATGAAATGTCATCTATGCCATTTGGTGTCTGTGTGGGAAAATTTACCTTAGATAAACATCCCAGTGATGCTGAACATTCCAACACAGTTTTGTTTATCATTTTATTTTTCAACTGCTGGCTGAACCAGCGTGTGTAGGGAGGGGCGGAGCAGGCCAAGGGAGGGAGAAGGAATGGAGTGTCATGTGCACTTCTAAGTGCACAGGTCTGCTTGGCCGGCCGTCTTAGGCTGGCCAAACAGACATGCGCACTTAGGCTTCTCTAACCCTGGAGAAACGGCCCAGACTCCCTGTGCGTGAGCAGAGCGTCAAACCAGCCCACTCAGGCCAATCTCGCCACTGGTCTCATAGTATGAGAGAAGTGTCTTGATTGGATGAGGGGTCTTTCCCAGGAACTGGCGGGAGCAGCAGGAGAACGGAGGAGCACCGAAGCGTGAGGCCGCATGATCAGGCAAGTTAAACATTTTTTTTAATTCAACCCTCCTTCCGCCGCTGCTCTGCTGCCTACCACTGCATGTTGGCAGCAGCCCGACTGTAAGTTGTGGCACGGCAAATGCCCCTTTGGTGGACCATAATCAACAAGCGAGACGCACAGAACAGGACATCAAATCACCATGGATTGAACATGTGCAATCCACATGGGGCAGACATCCAAAGGACACTACTAATGCTTGAATGTCGCTGGATCGATTGTTTGGAATCTGCGAGACGCTTGATCAATATATTGGAGGACACCATGCAAACATTATCCTTTCAAATGAACTGGTATCGCATTTATTTGCAATTCTTTTTCTAGGTTTGACACAATATTCCATTGGTTTGATTGCATTTGCAATTTTATTCTTTTTAATATTTTTGCTTTATAGTTCAAATACGAAAGTATTTCTTCTAGTTTTCACTGACGCATCCAAAATCATCTCTTGCATTACTTTTATTCCTTCCACTTTTTGTTGGGTGCTTGTTTTTGATCTTTCTCACCGACTATTACGTCACCTATATTGTGAGTAGGAGAACGCACGCCTTGCTCAGACTCACTTGTACTCGAGCGCCGCGCCCTTCTGTCACATCACCTCCATTGTGAGCCTATCACTCTAATACACTGAAGATGCTGAGGGAGATTTTCAAATGGCTCCAAATCAGCACCCAGAAACCCATCACACATGCCCTGGTCACAAGCAAGCTGGACAATGGGAACACCCTCTATGCCGGGATCAACAACAAACTCACCAGAAGACCGCAGGCCATTCAGAACTCAGCGGCCAGAATCACTCTCAACTTTTCACGCCGCACTCACTTCGCATCACATCTGGAGAAGCGCCACTGGCTCCGCATTCAGAAATGAGCACAAGTCAAACTCCTCACACACACTTTCAAAGCATTACATAACACTGGCCCAGCATACCTCAACAATCCCATCTGCTTTCACAAACCTTTCAGACAACTCCACTCATCGGGTCTCCTATCTGCACAAATCCCACGCATACGGAAAACCAGAACTTGCAGCTGAGCGCCTCCTACATCGCTCCTAAAGCATTGCACCACCTTCTTCCACACATAGGAGCCTCCTCCTCACTTCTTGAATTCTGCAAGAAGAACAAGACTTGGTTTTTCGAGTAGTCCCACTAGGCCATAGGCGCGCCTAGACTCACACCTGCTCAGCACTAGAATACCCTCCTGGGCGATAGTGCGCTCTACAAATCTGCATAACATAACATCACTAGGGAACAACACAGTGCGTGTGCCCTATGGTGGTTCACTCATGCTAGATTCCGTCCCTTCATTGCACATACACATACCAGATCTCATAATGAGTGCCCTCCAGTGATGCGCTCCTACTTTTCCTACAACACTTTTCCTGCTTTGCTCTACGCACGCCTCTTGATGGAGTAACTGAGCCCTGCTGTGTACACCTCACATCTGTGTCGTGGCAGCCCAGGTCCATGCATCTTTCACTGGTGCTGTTGCTCCTGGTAAACTCCTTATACCTCTTCCGCTCGCTCCCATTTGCCTAATCTAAGTTACCCATCTAAATACATTCTCAGACCAGTACAGTTTTCCTGACAACTCACTCATTCTTCTCAGGAAGTGGTTTGGCAATTAGATTGGGTTGATTGGAATACTATCCCCCTATTATGGTTTCTTCCTGGCAACTAGCACCTTAGTTCTAATTTGTCTTTCTCACTGCACCAAGCCATTTGTTTGATGGCTTACGCGATCCTAAATGTCTTTGGACTGCCTAGCTTGCTTTTGTTTCTTTCTATGTACCATCACTCATTTTTAATGTTTCTTCTTACTCTTGATTCCCTCATCCTCTTGTGAGTGGACTTTCTTATTCAGTCTCCATTGCCTCCTCTTTAACTATTGCAATCATTACTTCCTGGCCTACTGAGGCTTTTCATTCTAGATTAGTTCCCTCCTCAGACTCCTATTGCCACTGTGGGCCTTCTTGGCCATTCTTACTCTTGACTGGCTCCATTGGAAACATTTGCCTCGCAATTTATCCCTGGACCCCTACTCTGTTTGGTTTTCAACTAAACTGGACGCTCCCTCTTTTGGTCCTCATAATTCTCAGAACATCCTTTAAGTTAAGCCCAACTTTGACTTATCTCCCTTGGTGGCACTACGCTCTTTCCCTATGATGACTAGCGTTTCATGATCTTTTTAGGTTGCTCTTTCAATTGTCTTCCAAAATTGTCCCGACGATGGCCCTAGTCAAGTCAACCTCAGGGGCCAAAACGCCAGCATCCTAAACAATATAACTGTCTTAATATCTACATTTATAGATGGATGATATTTACTGACGATATGCTTGTAGTATGACACTTCATAACCTGTCTTTTGGACAGCGAATTGCTCTTCCTGATTAACTTGCGATTTTATTACATTTTGCACTTTTTGTCACAAGTGAATGAATGAATGAATGAATTTTTTTATTGCACAATTACTTAAAACCATTTGTAACATATCTTACATCAGTAAAAAAAAGAGCACATTTGCTTAAAATCTTTTGCAGTATATCTATCATCTATAAAAAGAACACATGTATTAAAATTCTATCCGATTGCAGTTGTAAGGAAAATCCTATTTGTATTAAAAACCGTTATATAAGCAGCGTTACGACAAAGTTCCATGTGCCGTTTGAAACTGTACTTTAGACAAATTAATAGCAAATCTATTTCCTGTTTATTGGCTTGCTGCTATTCAAACTCCTCTGGTGTTGTCTGAACCTTCTTTTTGAGTAAATCTGATGCTCAGCTCGGCCATGTATCTCCCAAATCTGGCCAAGTCTGTCGGTGCGGTGCAAGAGAACAGAACCGAAACTGCCTCTTTCACTGTCCGAGCTTCTTGGATAGCTACATTGGTTTTAGCAGCTTCTGACGACACTGTGACAGGCCGGGGTAAAAGCACACCACGTGTAGCAGGGATTCTGTTTTATAATTGCAAATTCTACACCTAGATATAAGATCAAGGGATTTCCATCCGTGATTTAATTCACTGATTGGATGGGGCACTAGTCCGGCCCACTGAATGTTTTTTAGAGCCTTCTTCCCCAATGCTTGTCTCAAATAGGGCTGTATTTTTTGCTCCATAAAAGTTGTAATCAGCCCGGGGTGACCTCCTCCCATTTCGTAGTGTGCTAAGTCTGTTTTGCGTGACAGTTGGTGAATTTGTTTGTTGAGTGCATTTTTGATGGCCGCATAATTTAGGCCCTCTTGACCCCAGTTCTGTGTTGCCAAATCCAATGTTTCCACTGCTTTCTGCATATAGATTTGCCATGGGTTGGTTGTCCATTCATAGATGGGTTTTCGCATGTTCTTCACGCTTCCCATAGGAGCTTTCAAGACTTAGTAATAGTATTTCGCCCTCATTCCCAGGCATTCTTTGGTTTGTTGCACCAGATCAAACTCAAGGCAAATCAAGCTATTACGGGAGTAGTTTGGTAGCTTGAATATGCATTTATACGCCTGGCATTGTGCTTTTCCTAACATACTGTCCATTTTGCCTGGGAAAGCCTGCTGTGCATAACCCGCTATTGCCCTTATTTTAGATTGTAGTACCTTTCTTATTGGGACTGTCGTTGGACTTTGCAGTTTCTTGTGCAGTTTACACAAAGCATAAATTGTTGACTGTACTTTAGAATTAATTTTATGTTACTGTAGAGTTGCTTTCCCAGAATCGCTGAGCCAAGCTCCATTCCATTTAAGCAGTGCTTTTTTTGCCCAACACCTGAAAATCATTACTTTAGTCTTGTGTGAGTCTCTGATTAAATCATGTGTCTCAGTGTAGATGTTTAAGGTGTTTAGACCCCTTGGTAGGTTAATTTTGTTGTGATCCATCACTATTAGATAATCAGCATATTGCAATATTTGGAACTTGTTGGGGCCGATTTTAGGGCTTGCAAGGTTGGCATTTTGAAGCATCTTACCTAGATCCTCTGTACATAGGTTGAAAAGTGTGGGGGCGGGGACACATCCCTGTTTGAGGCCCCGGCTTGTAAAGCACTTTTTTGTTGTTGTATTATCTGCTAGCTTGACCTTAATCCAAGATTTGCTGTATAGCGAGATTATGGTGTTGAGGAGCCTTACAGGGATTTGCCAGTTACATAACTTGGTCCAGAGCTTATGTCGAGAGACCCCATCGAAAGCTGCCGAATACTCTACAAAACAGGCAAAGACTGTTTTTTTATTTTTAATGCTTGCTTGCTGGATCAGGTAAGATACGGCTACTATGTTTTTGATTGTTGAGCATCCTTTGCGAAACCCTGTTTGGTATGGGGGAGGATTTCTTTATCTTCGATCCACCTATTCAATCAATCAATCATGGGTTTGTTGAGCACGACTACTCTCCCGTAAGGGTCTCAAGTCACTGGGGAGGAGGGAAGGTGCAGGTTCCAGTCCATCATGGAGGAGGTCTTTCGAAGAGCCATGTTTTGAGGTTGTTCGTGAAGATGGGAATTGATGTCGTCTGTCTGAGGTGGAGCGGTAGGGTGTTCCAGGCTCTGGCGACGAGGAAGGTGAAGGAGCGGCACTTCCTGGTGCGGGGGACCATGGCGTAGGAGAGCTGGGATGATCTTAGGGTCCTTTGGGGTGCGTGAAATTTGAGTCGTCTGTTCAGGTGTGCAGGTCCGGTGTTGTGGAGGGCTTTGTGTGTGAAGGTGATTCTAGCCTCGATGGGGAGCCAATGGAGTGTGCGCAGGTGCTGGGAGATGTGGCAGTGTCTTGGCAGGTTGAGGACCAGTCTTGCAGTGGCGTTCTGGATGTTTTGTAGCTTGTGGGTGGGGTTTTTGTTTATTCCGGCGTAGAGTGCGTTGCCGTAGTGAAGTCTGCTGGTGACGAGGACGTGAGTGACGGTCTTTCTGTGCTCGAGGGGGATCCATTTGAAAGTCTTGCATAGGAGGCGGAGGGTGTGGAAGCAGGAGGATGCGACAGAGTTGATCTGGCGGTCTATTTTGAGTTCAGAGTCCAGGATGATTTCGAGGTTGCGTGCGTGGTCCGTGGGGGTGGGTGGGTTTCCGAGGGCGGGGGACAAGTAGGTGTCATTCCAGGCATCGGGGTGTGGGCCCATGATGAGTACTTCTGTTTTGTCAGTGTTGAGTTGTAGGCAGCTGATTTTCATTCATTTGGCGACTGCTTCCATGCCTTCTTGAAAGTTGTGCGTGGCTGCATTGGGTTCGTGGGATAGGGAGAGGATGAGTTGGGTGTCGTCTGCGTATGAGACAACGTTGAGTCCGTGTGTTCTGACGATGGGGGCGAGCGGAGCCATGTAGATGTTGAACAGTGTGGGGCTGAGGGAGGATCCTTGGGGGACTCTGCAGGTGGTTGGTGTAGGGTCCGAGAGGAAAGGAGGGAGTCAGACTTGCGGTGTTCTGCCAGAGAGGAAAGAGTGGATCCAGTCGAGGGCCTTGCCCCGGATCCCTGCGTCATGAAGTCTGTGTGTTAGGGTGCGGTGAGAGACTGTTTCGAAGGCCGCTGAGAGGTCGAGGAGGATGACGGCTACTGTCTCTCCTCTGTCCAGGAGGGAGCTGATGTTGCCTGTTGCGGTGAGGAGGGCGGTTTCTGCTCAACTCTGCGAGTAGGGTGCTCGCACAGGCTTTCTCTTCGATGTCCTAGAGAGCAATCAATCTGTAGTTTTTTGGTTCTGTGTTGTCTCCTTTCTTGAAGATTGGTTGTAAAAATGATCTGCGCCATGAGTCTGGAACCTTGGTTTGCAGTCGACATTCAGTGAATAGGGTAGATAGAACTCCACCCCAATATGCCGGGTCTTCTCTAAATTTTCCTCCTGGTAACCCATTAGGTCCAGGAGCCCCATCTTTTCTTATGTTTTTTATTATCTTTTCGACGGCAGGACCGTCTTGGTCTTTACTCCCGACTTCTAGTGTGGGCTCATCTTCATCATTTGTACGGTCCATTAGACATTCTACTATGCTTCCAGGTTGAATGCTACCTTTGTTTTCTATATGAATTGGGGATACATGCCTCAACCATGCATCGGCGTGGACAGAGTTACACCGGTCAACTTTGCCATTTTCCAATCTAGCTATGCATTGCCAGAATTGCTGATGTTTGTAGGGCTTGGATAGCTCGTGGATCTTATCCATTCTTCCTCTAGGGTCTTGTGTCTGAATGTCTATGGCAGGTGTTTGCGCTCAGTGTTGAGTTCTTTGTACTTGTGCCATGTGGTTTGCGTACCAGGAATCTTGTGAGTTCTTTTTGCCTTTTTGAACTTACATGTTAATTCACTAAGGTTTGTATTATCTTGCCAGATTTGTGTTGTAGAAGTTGTGTTTACTTGGAAGTTTTCCTTCTCATTTTTGCAGAGAGTTGTTTTCAAGTCCGAAATCCATGCTCCCCAGTTTTCCACGATATACTCAGAACCAGGGTGTTGCCTAGGCATTCTTGTTCATGTTTCCATGAGTTTAGTATAGTGGCCTTCTGCTTATTCCATTTATCCTTCTGATTAGTGAATGTTCCTCAATGCCTATAGATTAGGCTAAAGTAGAGGCTTGTTTCCTATGTTTATTGTGAATACTCAATTTAACCTGAAGAATTGTGTGATCGCTTGTTTCGTGTGCTTTCATTTCAAAATAAGCTATTTTTCGACTGAGTTGATTATGCTGAAAAATATAGTCGATTGTCATGCAATTATTCCCGGTAGGTTTGGGTCTGAGTTTCTGTATAATTCCTCGGTTGACTTAAAATCGTAATTTTGAAGGAAGTTGTTAAAAAGTGTTTCTGAGCATGTTAGGTGCATCATTTCACTCATCTTCATTCCCAAGTGGTGCAGGTTGAAGTCACCCGTGATCACCTTAGCCGGTAGCAAGTGTGTGCATAAGATTTATTCTATTGAGGTGATCATAGATCTTGGTCCCTCCAATTCTGGCTCTCCGTGGACGTTAAGATATACGTTTTTTTTAGGCCTGGGCAGTGAACTTCGCTCCGTGTGCGGAGTTTATGGAGTTTTCTGCACTCTCGCAGAGTGCAGAAAACTCCGATTCGCGTTGTGCAGCGGAGTTTTTTCCCCGATCGCGAATTGTAAGTTCGCAATCGCGAATGGTAAGTTGGCGAGACCGAGCTTCAGCTCGGGTAGAATTTCTACCCAAGCGGCAGGAATACCAGCACAAACTGCAGTTCGCACTCACTCTGCCACTCGCGGAACTTCGCAGAGTTTTTTTGTAACTTCGCAAACTACGCCCAGGCCTACGTTTATTATAATCATTGAAGATCTATCTTCCCTTTCCCCTTCTCCCCCACTATGACTAGCTGTAGCATATCTGACTCTGTTTTTTATTTTCCTTATTAGTTCGTTTGCGTGTTTTATATAAGTCGAAATCCCACCTGACAGTCTGCCATACCGGTGATGTTTAGTTGCTGGTTTGTGAAAGCCGGCAAAGCCTTCCAGATGTATGGGCTCCATTGCCCAGGTTTCTTGTAGGGATATAATGTCACCTTCTTGCAATTTCTTTTTTGCTGATTCGTGTTTAAGAGCTTTGTGGATGCCAGCAACGTTCCAGGAGACAATTTTAATACCAAATTGATTATTTTGGTTGGTGCAGTGAGTTCCAATCATTTCAGCCATTGCTTTTTTTTAAACTGTTCTTGTGGGACCACTACAGCATCATGAATGAGTGTACTGTGCTGTTTCACTTTATGTGTTTTATTCTGTTATTGCTTTAAGTGTGAACTTATCATGAATTTAAATGATTTATTGTGACTTTCCATGTTGTGACTCTCTTCCCCTTTTTTTACTTGGTTGCATGCTTGCAACGTTCATATTTATTTAGATTTTTTTCTACTATGGGTCCATTTTTATTTTTACCATGTACAGGGCTGAAATAATTCAAATGATTAGTTAAGATGATGGTAGTTCAACCAATGCTCCTGTGAGCAGTGTCCACTATTCCTCATTTTTTGCCTCTGCTTCAGTGTAATTTCAGTAGAAGACCAATCTTATCATCTTTACTCTCAAGTGTTTCCTGACGCAAAGGTTACTGGGTTCTGTGCTCTGGCGTAAGCTCAAGGAGGACCTATGCGTTGGTGCTTGTAGCCCACGGAATCTGCCTCCATGTAGTTGGTGTTTTTGTGGACAGTACCTGGTTGGCATGTGGTGCCAAGTCAGTTTTTGTATGTACCCCAGAACTTTGCCCGAGAAGGCATGAAGGCAATATAGAGAATTTTTAGTTTTATCCGACACTTCGCTTGCAACCAGCAGAACGCCTTAGTATGAGTATCACTCTTTTTTTAGTTTTCAAAGATTTAGGCACCATTTGACTGCTTGATTTTTTTTTTGACATTCTTTTAATTAAACAGTTGCTTAGTACGGCATTACAAATAATCAAGAGCCAGGGTACAGTCTGGCGGCAGTGAGCAGAAAGGAGTAATACAGTCCTGAAAAAGAAAAACTCACAATATCTGACCCCTGTATCTCAGGGTTCCAATCCCCTTCTATCCCAACACCTCCCCGGCCCTACATAATTAGTTCCTGAATTTTCTCCCATGGCATCCAGATCTTTTCCCTTGTTTTTGGGGCACCCTCTTCTCTGGTAAACTACTTTCTCCGCCTGCTAGCACCAATCTAGATCGTGTTTCCAGTCCCAAATCTTCGGGGGATCGGCGGCCCACATGCCCTCGCAATGTTCCTTTTTGCCTCCCCTAAGGCCACCATGAGCCAAGGTTTAGTGTGCTTAGGCCAATTTACCTCCCAGTCACTCCCAGTATTTACCACCGGGCTTCCACCAGGACCTGAAGACCCAAGACATTTTACTCATAACCTGGACCAGCCCAGCTCAGTAGCGCTGAAGTTTGGGTCAGGCCCAGACAATGTGGAAGAAGGTACCCACCTCCCCGCAGCCCTTAGCACATCAGTCAGAGTGGCATCAACCCAGTCGATGTTACAGTGTCCTGGGGGCATATGACCTGCACAGGATCCGGAGTTGGATCAATCTAAAACGTGCTCGTATTGCAATCTCCCTAGGGCACTGTATGGCCTCCACCCAGTTGCTCCAGTAGCCCCAAGTCTGTCTCCCATGCCTCCCTCAGGGGGTCCATAGGGTCCAGGGAATTACTCATAAACTTTTGATAGGTGTGAGGAACATCCATATCCACCATCAGTTTGAGTAATAGTCGGTCCTCTAGTGGGGAGTATGTGGGTAGCAATTCTCCTTCTGGTACAAGACACCGCAGGGTATGTCTCAACTGCAGGTAGCGAAACTGCTCCCTATCGGCTATTTGATATATTCTGTCTGCAGGTCCTTGAATTTAATCATGGCCGGTTCCTCCAGACATCCCCAAGGTGGTCTATCCCGATGAGGCTCCACCTGCTAAAGCCCTGAAGGTGCCCCAACTCGCCCAACAGGTCAAATTCCCAGAGCAGGGTTTGTTCCGTCAATTTGGTCTCCCACCCCAGGAATTTCATGACCGCTCACCATGCCTGTACCACGTCCTGCATGCGCGCGGGGAGACGTTTCTTGAGGCCCCTGCGATATAGTGCGGCCGGATAGCCCCCGTTTACCATGGTGCGGCGGTCCACACGATACACTGGTTCAGTGTGGGATGCAAAGACCCAGTCATTTATATTAATGAGCTGGAATGCCATATAATAACTCCTGATGTAAGGAACAGCCAATCCGCACTCATAGACTCCTCGCTGCAATTTACGCAGCGCCACGCGCGGGTCACCTCCGTCCCACAACAAGTTACGCATCTCCTCCTCAATAGCCCAAAAGAACGCACTCGGGATCTGATATGGGGTGTTCTGTAACGCATATGATAGGTGAGGGAGGGCCATCATCTTGAATAAGACTGCCCGACCCAATAGAGAGACCAAGAGCCGTCACCATCGGGACACATCCCCCCGCAATCTCTCCAGTTGTGAGTGTAGATTCAAGGGCATGAATTCCTCCTCTGACTTGGTAATCTGAATACCTAAGTATTTGAATTCCACTCGCTGTACCAGAGATGCACAGGTGGATGTGAGAGGTGGGATCCCACCGACCAAAGGAAAGAACAGAGACTTGTCCCAGTTTATCTGGTAGCCCGAGTAACTGCCAAAAAGTTGGAATTTGTGAATGAGTCTATGAAACGTCTGGCAGGTCTTGTGTGCATGGAGTAGAACATCATCAGGGTACAAAGAGATACGCTTCTCCCAGCCGCCAGCAACATAAATCCAATGGATGAGAGGGTCCCAATGTACCCACGCTGCAAGTGGCTCAAGTAAAGCTCTGATCCCCAGTGGTGCGCCCTCAGGCCCGCTCAGACTATTTGTGAGCCCTCCAACCGCACTGAGAAAAGGAAATGTATCTTTGCCACAAGCCAGGTACTCTACACTCGCCTCATGGGGCTCGCAGGTGACCCAGCCCTCTTTTGTTCATAAGGAGGGTATGTTTACTTAGCAGCTGCACCGCGCCTTCATGGGCAGCTGCCATTTTGGCATTTTACAAGCGGGGGACCCAGCGAAGTTTCTCATGCTGAAATCTACAGCGGTTGCCCCTCCCTCTCCTTGAAGACATACCTGGGGGCACCTCCTCATTGTTGGTGGCATTAATAGGTGAGTCCTCGACCCCCTCCCCCCTGAAAACTTACCATGGTTGGAAACATTTTTGGGAATTACCGTATTCACCTTAATAGGGCCACAGGTGCTACTGGGTGTCTAATTACCAAATACTCGAAAGGAGCACACGAGCACTGTGTCCTATGTTTTATCATGATATTTGGTGAATTATGTGTCTTTCATACTCTAACTGGCATTGCTTACCCGGATGCCAGTAGATGAGTCATTGTTGATACCTATACTGTCAGGATAGGGTGTGCTATGTCAGCAATTACACAATATGCATAGTATCATTTAATCATGTATATCTTTATAACCTGCTGCCTTTTGTTGCCCTGATGTTAAGATGTATGTCATTTTAATTCTTGCCTTGTCGGGATACTGGCGTGGTTTGTACACTTTTGATGATTATGTTATTTTGGTCTATGTGTTATATACAATATACTATATATTTTTATATAATCCTGTGTGGAGTCTCTTTTGTGGTATGTTCATTGTGTTACTGGTGTGAGTATGTTGCGCAAATGCTTTACACATTGCCTCTGATGATAAGTCTGTCTGCTCTGCCCCAAGCTACCAAGGGGGAGAGCACAGGTTATCTTTGGTGTGTAACTCACTTGCGTTGACTAAAGTGGTGGGCTCTGCCTAGCTTAGGTGCAAACCCTAGCCAACTGGAAAGCCCATTTCTAACGCCTCTCCACCCAGGCAGTCAGTATTTGACAGTGTACTCCTATCGCGGACTTGTACTCTTGTTTACCCCAAGGGTATTGTGAGTTCCCTAGTGTGTTCAACAGAATGATAAAGAATGACTTGTCGAATTTCCAGTGTGCCAGCACATTGTCTCAATATTTCGATGACATTTTGATCTGTAGTCCCACTGAGCAGCAGTGCAGAAGAGACACTATAACTCTACTAGTCACTCTTCCCCAGAGAGGATACAAAGTGGGGTTAGGGAAAATTCACTACTGTCAGGAAGAGGTCCATTATCTACAGCAATTGTTGTCAGCTTCTGGTCGTCGAGTGACCCTTGAAAGGGCAGCCTCTATCCTCCGAATGACGAAACCAGAAACTGTCAAAGGAATGCAGAAGTTTCTTGGTCTCTATAATTATGTGAGACAGTGGGTTTTTGATTAGAGCACGTTAATAGCACTCTTGTTAGCTGCTATCAAACAGTCAACAGACAGAAATGACAAGATGACATGGACACCAAAGATGAAGGAGACTTTTTAGAAATTGAAAACTGAAATAACCAGTGCTCCGGTTTTGGGAACTCCTGACTGCACCAAGGAGTTTTATTTATTCTGCACTACAGGTGAAAACAGCTGTCCTTACACAAAAATCCTTAGTACACAAACCTATTGCATAGTTTAGTGGACTGCTGGATTTAGTAATGAAAGGACATTATGACTGTGAGCAAGCTCTTGCCACTGCAGCCTATGCAGTACAGAAGAGCACCCTCATTGTCATGGGGGCACCTTTAACGCTCTATGCAGAACATGCAGTACTTGCTATTATTCAGAAGACCAAGACCCATCTGACTACTCAGAGTGTCAGGACATGAGGTGATACTGTCACCACCATCTTTGAAGTTTGTGAAGTGTTATACAGTGATTTCTGCAACATTCTTCAGCCATCTAACATTAGACTCTGAGGATGAGGCACATCACTGTCTAACTTATAATCTCAATGAATCGAGTCAAGCAGCGGAGGATCCTATACCAGGTGGCACTGTCTATTTTGTTGATGGATCTTCCAAAATTGGCCAGAAGACAGGAATAAGACGCACAGGAGTAGTAGTAACCAAAGCACAACAACACAATTTCTCTGATACACTGCATATAATAGAGCAGCTGACATTACCAGCACATTATTCCACCCAAGCAGCAGAATTACCGGCACTAATAGCAGCCCTTAAGCTAGGAAAAGGAGAAGTCATTACAATATATTCAGATTCAGCTTATGTCACAGCCACTGTGCATTCCAGCATCATGAGATGGAGCAGGAGAAGTTTTCCTATGCCGGACAGTAGTCCTATTATGCATAGAAACCTCTTAGTGGGAATAACAGTGGCACTTGCATTATCAGAGATGATTGTGAAATGTGCAGCACAAAGAAGTGGACAGGATTTTGTGTTCCGGGGTAAAGCACTAGCAGATTGAGCAACTAAAGATGCAGCTAGGTGCACGCCCCCGATTACGCCATCAGGATTACAACATGTCCCTGTTCTGGTGGCTCTGACTGCCTCACCGCCTGAGTCTGAATCCAAAGCTACTACTGACAATGACACGTCTCATTATGCTGAGACAGCGAGTTTACATCTGTGAGAATTGCAGTTAGCTGCTCCTAAACATGACAAACAGTTATGGGAAGATAGAAGATGCACCCATTCAGGGGATGACCTAATGTATAGACAATTATCTACAGGCAGACCAGTGATGCCACAGGTGTTGCCTGCGATAGCTCTGGATCAGCTACATTTACCAGCTCATACCTCAAGAGACTACACATACAACAAGATTGTTTTGTCCTAATTTTCACACAATAATTACGTGTTTTTTATCACTGCGTCATCTGCCAGCAGTTTGTCCCCAATCCCACACTAAAAGTGGTAAATATCCACCATTCCACGACCACAAGGTCCCTTGGAAGCTCATCATCTGGACTTTGTGGATGTGATCGATGCGTGCAGTAACTACAGGTACCTGATTGTTGTGGTCTTCCCTTCTTCTCGATGGATTGAAGCAGGATCTTGTATCCATTGTGATGCTAAATCAGCAGCTACATTCCTAATTTGTGAAGTAATTCCACAATGGAGAATTCCAGAAGGGATAAGATCCAACAATGGCACCCATTTTGCTAAAACAATATTTGTGCATATTACAGCACAGTTAGGGATAAAACATAAATTGTCCTCTGTGTACCACTCTTAAAGTAATGGTATTGTTGAGTGCATGAATGGTCTCTTGAAGAGTAATATCAATAGGTGGTGTGCTACATTGCACAATAAATGGTTGTATTGCCTACCAATAGCATTCTTTTCCCATCGGAATACACCAAGTTCTGACCATCACTTGACACCCCATCAAGTAGTGACAGGGAGATCCATGAATACTTAGCTCCCTGCCACTAGAAGTAACGTACAAGGAGAAAGCTCTGCAGAGATCCTGAATGATGAGATGCATATGTATCTAAGTGAACTAATGAAATGTGCAAGATTGGTTTCTAAACATATAACTAAGGATAAGGAGAAGCGCACCACCACCGAAGGTGCCCTCCCAGCTGTGCACGTAGGAGGCCAAGTATTTGTAAAAAACGTTGTCCAAAATGTCGGGAAAGACAATTCGACAGCCCTTACATGGTGACAATGGTGACTCCCACCCTCCTAAAGGAAGATGACAGGAAACCCTGGTTTCATAGCACCCATGTTCGTCTAAATCCAGAATCTCGCGAAACATCATATACAATTTGAATGAACAAATGATATGTTTTTTTGTTTTAATGCTTCTTTTTTGTCTCTTGATTATCTTATCTGCTCTTTCATAGCAACCTTCCTTTTAGTTCTAATTTTTCTCATGTACAAAGAGAGCTCTCTAATAACAATGTGACCCATAATGCCCATACTCAGCTGTCAGATAATATGTGGTATCAGCATATGTCAGACATAAATTCAGAGCACACTAATGAATCCTGTTTTGTGTGTTCCCTAATTCCTCATGCAACTAGATCAGATAGGCTGCCCTTAACTAAAGAAGTACCCCCAAGTACAGCTCAATGTTTATTACATCTCTACTTGTGTAGACACTTGTTAGAGTAGTGCGTTTCATAATTAACACCACAAAATATAACTCTTTAGTAGAAGTGTTTTACATTTTTACAGATAGACAGGACATTAGGGATGAAATATTACGTATGAAGAAGATAGGCCATCCTACCACTGTAGATTGGACCCAGATTTAGGATTTTTAGGAGTAATACGCCTGCCCACCAAATATAACAATTATTCGTAAACCCCTTACCACCAGATTGTGTTCGTAGGCAAGGATTTGGAGTCACCGGGTCAGTTTTTGCCCATAATCATTGGCATCTCAATATTGAATTTTCCTGTAGGGCTGGGTCTTTATGGAATGGCACAGATGTTAGTCAGGATGCAATAGGGAAATGTACACATATATGGGATAAAAACATTGAGGTGCCGATTCGGATCCTGGAAAAAATTTCCCCGTACGACTCGTATCCGGTCTTTTTACCGTACGAATCGTACAAGTGCCGTACAAACTGCCAAGTACGATTCGCATGGGAAAAAGTCCATACGAATCGCATTGGGAATAATTCCCCACACGTCCTCAGGTCGGAAAAAGTGTCCGACACGTCCCCGGACGATTTACCGTACAAATGTGAAAAGTGAAGTCCGACCGCGCAAGTACGATCTGTCCCGTCTGTCCGAATGTACACCCGTATGGAAAATGCACCGTACGGACCGAACTCCCATAGCAACCATGGAGACATGTGCCCGCATACGCGCCGACCCTCCCCCAGCCCCCGTGAGTACGCGCCAAACCCCCCCGCCGAACCCCCCCGTGTATGTACACCCGTGTACGTACGAGTCGTACCCCCACCCGTGTATGTACGGTGCGTACCCCCAGCGCGTAGCGCTGGGCGTACACACCGTACATACACGGGTGGGGGTACGACTCGTACGTACACGGGTGTACATACACGGGTGGGGGTATGACTCGTACGTACACGGGTGGGGGTACGACTCGTACGTACACGGGTGGGGTGCGGCACGAACTCACGGGGGCTGGGGGGGGGGTACGGCGCGTACCGGGCCCCCTAATCTGGTCGTTTCGCGGCGTACTTTGCTTTTCCGGCACTTTTTGGGTGCCGTAAAAATATTGCCGTCCGGACTGCTGTCGGTTCGAATCGTACTTCCTGGTTCGTGAAACGCTGCCTGAAAGCGTCCCGACGTCACGTCGGAGCATTCCCGGATCACAGTCGTATGTATATTTTCATTGGTCGGTGTTTTTTACGATTCGGACGGAAATGGTGTTTCCGTGCGAATCGTACTTCCATGTTTGTAATGTTTTTTTCCCGGGTACGAGTCGGACGGAGAAAACGCTCCGACCGACGGTTCGTACCCGGTTTTTCCAGGATCGGAATCGGCACCTTAATGTTAACACTTGGGTAGATAGCACAATTAGTCCTCTGACTGTCATGTGACGAACTTCTGTTTATTTATGTTTCAGATGCAATGGCACTGTTAATGTAGGCCAGAAAATTGGTTGTAAGACCACAATTCACAATGCTGACAAGGGGCACCTCCAGCCTCATGGATTAATACTGGCAGAGTGGAGAACTGCTGTATGCCGAGTTACCACAAATCTGGAGTGGAATCTGCTCCATTGTTTTGGTAATTTCTGAATCAATATATCTGCTTTGCATGAGCACCCCATGAGCCATCCAACGACCTTGCTACATCGTAATCGAAGGAAGAGAACTGCAGAGTATTATGGTACAAGCATTTGGAATGATGTTCCCCGAGAGAACTGTTTGTTCAATGATGCTCAACTCTTCTTTGAGAGCATTCTGCTGTTTCTTCAGGCAAAAACAACAGCTCGAAGGCTACAAATTAGCTAATGGGAACTTTTGAAAGTCATTAACACTACCAATGATGGATTCAACGTCATAAAGGAAAAGCTGTGTGCCATAAGAATGATGGTAATGCAACATCGCTATCTACTTGACCTTATGACGGCCACAGAAGTAAGGGTATGCGAGAAAATTGGAACAGCTTGCTGCACTTTTATTCCAGAGAATGTTGCGGACAATGGAACTTTGCCGGAGGCTTTATAGACACTGCATTCTACAGAAGACAATGGTAGATGAAGGAGGTGCCCCAGATAGTTGGTTTAGTGGTTGGGTTTTATCACTGCCATCCTTGATGTCGGTACTGTTGGGAGCCTTGTTGCCAACTATTGTGGTCTTATTACTAATATATTGTGTGTTACAGCTAATCCCAGCATGTGGTAGGAGAATGGGCGCAAAGGTGGGAGTCTTGTTTTCAGTTAGGACACCAACGCAAGTAGCAGATTCCCACGGCAACTTGTATTACCTAGTGCTAAGTGTAGATCAAGATTTAGATCAAGTAGTCAAAATATCAGCTAGAGGGGAGAATGTTGTAGGAAATGTGAAATATAAACACACTGCTGAAAATATGAAAACCTGAAAATATAGAGCAACAACAAACCCGAGCGGAAAATACACAGCTGTTCGTGGTTAAAAAACAGCGTGGGCCCATATCTTACAGTGACATGAGTAAGATGAAAAGTTCACTTGTGGACACAATGGGATAAGTAACTTGAAAGGGTTTCAGTTGAAGGCCAACTCGTGTTTAGCAAGCATGAAAATATTTATTGGTTTAGCACACAAGATCACTGGCACTCACGCCATGCTCCCAAACAGATTGTAACCTGATTAGATAATGGGTGCAGGAAAATTGAATTAGCTTAAAACACACAGACGTCATAGGTGCACAATAATAAAAGCACGCACCTAATTTAAATTACATTTACTGCAAATACACATGCATTCACGAGCAGAAGAATGCTTCATTTGTTAAGCATTATTGGAAGTGCAATAAAGAATGTGTTGAGGATTAGATCAGAGTTTGGGGTTATGGGGTCACAGATCTTTGAGTGTTCAAGTTAATGTATAACCTGCAAGCCAATTATTATTTGCTGTTTATAATAATCCACTGAGCAAATTGTGTATAAAAAAGCTGCCTTTGAGCAGCAATTATAGAGAGAGACCAGCAGCCTGCCTGTGTGTAAGGAGGGTTTTTCTCCCTGCTGCCACAGTTAGTAAAGAACTGTCTGTGCATTGTCAGTTTCAAGTCACCATGCAACAAGTAACTATTACAATAAAATGGTCTGCACGGCTGTAGATTAACGACATATCCTACCCTGTGACCTAGAGTGTGTTCCAGTGCAACACATTCTAGGTCAAAGAGTAAGGGGGTGATGAAACTTTATGCAAATTTGTCTTTCAATGGAAGAAATATGACTGACACATTGGAAAAAGAGAGGAAGCCATTTTAGTCCCTTCCCTTTTTCATTCACAAAGAAGGGTAACTGAATCTGCGTCCCAAACCTCAGCCAACCCATTTGTGTGACCTTGGGTTATATGACGGAACCACGCATGCCATTACCACTTACAACAAAGTCATTACAAAGCATATGCCTTTACCACGCAAGTCTTTACCAAGCACATGCCTTTACTATGCATGCCTTTACAATGGAAATATAAGTATTTCACAGGTAAGTATAAAGCCTTTTTTTATATATACTTATAAGCATATGGCCCAGTGGAAGGCTCCTGCCGAAACACGTAGGCAATTAATGCATTTTTGTCAAATGGATAAAATGAAATGAAAATGACTTGATGGTATGCTGAGATGTGACGCCTGCGTACGAAGGGAATGTTTGCCTTGAGAATGCTGACAGTTAAGGAGAGTTTGGTGTAAATGTAAAAAAAAATATATGTATGTATGTATATATGTGTGTATATATCCACATATATATACACATATATATATACATCCTCACAAAATCCCTCCAGCCGGAAGATCAGCTCATGCCTGCATCCCATGCGTTTAAGATATTAAGAAAATAAAATAAGCGCAAAAAGATTGCCAAGAGTGCGTCCCGTCTTTCCTTCCGGCTGGAGGGATTTTGTGAGGATTGGAAGCGGTGTGGTTCAACCGCAGGGACAAGCACCCACGAAGAGCGCTGCACATCCCCGGGAACTGGGAACCAGTGGAGTTGACATATATATACATATATACATATATATATGCACACACAAACATGAATACAAATATATACTTATATCTGAATGTATGTGAATATATATATATTTGTATAACTTTATCAACCCCCTAAACCCTACTCATCCTAAACCCTAAAACTACCCTTGCCACACAAATACTACTACCCACCCTGAACCCTAAAAATACCCTTGCCGCCCAAATACCCCTATCCATCCTAAACCATAAATATACCCTTGCCACCCAAATACCCCTACCCACCCTGAACCCTAAAAATGCCCTTGCCACCCAAATACCGCTAGCCACCACAAACCCTAAAAATACTGTTGCCACCCAAATACCCCTACCCACCCTAAACCCTAAAAATACCCTTGCCCCTAAATACCCCTACGTACCCTAAACCCGAAAAATGCCATTGTGACCCAAATACACCTACCCCCCTAAACCCTAAAAATACCCTTACCAGCCACTACCCTTACCCAGTGTAATCCCTATAAATACCTTTGCCACCCTATCTCAATTACCCACTTTAAACCCTAAAAATAAATTTGCCACCCAAATACCCTTACTCATCCTAAACTCTAAAAATACCCTTGCCATCCAATACCCCTACCCACTCCAAACCCTAAAAAACCCTTACCACCCAAACCTCAATCCACCCTTAACCACTAAAATCACCCTTACCACCCTATACCCTTACCTGCCCCCTAAACCCTTAAAATGTACTTACCCTATATAAATGTATATATATTTGTTTTCATTCGTTTGAGAGTAGCTGTTGCAATTTGGCTGCACTGCTTTCACAAGATGGTGGACGGTTGGTCTAGCGATCCACAGAGCAGTGCTGTCCTCTGGATGAACACATTGCTTGCAAGCTGAGGATATAAAGCCCTCATCAAGAGAGCAGACCCTAAGAACACCTCTAATATGCTGGAGCGTGGTTAGAAAAATGTATAGTTCAGATAATTTCTTATTCATCTTACAGAGGTTGACACCTAGGAACATTAACCTGACCTCGACAAACATGTTTTGACAATGGTCCCTAACTCAGTAGTCAGCATTTTCCCCTTCCTGCAAGATGGCAGCTGCCAGCTCACGTACCCAGCATTGGCACTCTTTCAGTAATAATTGCCAAGCACACAGTGATTAGTCCTGAGAGTTCAAGTAAAGGAAGTGGGTACACGCTACTGACAGGTGAAAACCTGTCCTTTTGTATGGCTCCCACCCTCTTGGTTCAGCAGGTCAAGTTGCTGATGACATCACCAAGGTCTGGGCAGCATGACGAGGAAAGGTACCTGCTTACAGTGGCCAGACTCCTGCCCCCTCTCAAACCATGTGTTTCATGGACTGCTTGATGACTCTTGTCATGTGGCCATTATCCCTCAATGGCTCTTCTGTGCTAGCTTGACCTGTTATGCAGAAAGAGCACCTCCACTGACCACTTCCTCAACATCTCCCTCAATCTCACCTGCAACCTCAGCCAAACCCTTGCCTGCCTTAAAACACCTCTAAATGAGACACTTCTCAACTCACCTTTGCTCCTCCTTGCCTCTTCCTCACCTCAACCCAACCTCACACTTAGCATATCTTTAATCACTTCTTACCTCAACCGTAAACCCGTGTTTCCGCATCTTTGCTCAGGTTTACCTCAAGCTTAACTAATTTTGAACATCACCTTCCCGGCTTCTAGCCTCACCCTTACATGAACCTCTCCTATCCTTGCCCTTAAACTCACCTCAACCTCACATTATCCTAACCTCACCCTCTCTTTCTCACATTTCAACCACCTTACCTCGCCAAGTTGTAATTGATTTTTATAGGACTGAGCTGCCGTGTGTGAGGGGTTAACTGTAAAATTTGTCACGAAAGTCCATGTTCTATATTACTATTTTGTAAAAAAAAAAAAAAACAATGAAAAATGTCTTCATGGATTCTATTCATTTGCTTCCTCTCATTCGGAAACATCAAACCTAGGAGGTCATTTTCCAGAGTCTCTGCATTAAGATTAGTAATAGTGCTAAGCCATGAATACTACGAATAGGCACCTGCTGAACCAGAGAAATGAACTGACCTATATGCCAGCCAAAGCAAAAAAACACAATTTACATGCGTTTTCAGTATAAGGCGGCAATGTGCTTGTAGGACTCCTATTTCGTGTCTTGAACCTCTTCGATGCCGATGACGGAACGGTTCCGTCATGCACGCCGGTTGGGCTGTGCTTATGACGGAACCGTTCCGTCATGGCCCCGCCCGCGCTCAAATCTTTCAGCACTGCGCGGGAATCCGCGCAGCGCTGAAGAGGTTAAACCTAGCATCATCGTCCACCCGCTCGCCCCTTTGGTTATTGCAATTAGGGCTCCTGCTTTTATGGTATTATTTTTTTTATGTTTCCATCTGTATTTATCCATATTTCTTTTTTGTCCATTTTATCAGCATTTATCCAGATTTATTTTGTGTTCTGTTAATAAATTAAGTTGTAAAATGGTATATTTACACATTTATTTAACTAATAAACGTGCACTCATACTTTGATGCCTGTTGTGTTTTAGCAAATTAAACAGTCAAATATTACATGACAATACACCCACAGGTGAATATTAGCGTTATACTACAAATGGATGCTGACATATGTCGGTATTTAAGAAAATCTCATCTTGTTTTTTAACTCCACATGCCATCTATCTACTCAGTTGTTGTTCTGGAATTGATGAAAGACAGTAGGGAAAGTCACTCAAAAGAACCCAAATTTTATGTATTTTTTCCTTTTAAAAAGTTAATGCAGTTTGAAAATATATTGTTTTCTGTCTGTATTTATCTGCAAAAATCAGTAAAACCGAAAACTGGGAGCCTTAATTGTACATGGTGTTTACTACCCTTGACGTTTATGGATATTAGTGTTATATCTAGTGCCTCTATGACTAGCACCCCTTGAACCTCCTCCAACCTACTCCCCACAGGAGGGCTCCAGAAGTGTCGTGTCCAGGCTGTTTCATCTTTGAAAGAAAGTACAAACTGGGCATCATGCGAATTCTGCAACTGAGAATATGGCACCCTTGGAAAAAGGATTCCTCTCCTGACAAGAGCCCAGGATTTCCATCAATCGGTTTGGAGTCCCATGCTGGACCACCCTCCTCTAAGGGGCATATCGTGTTATTGATTCGGCAGATTCAGAGATTTTCTCTATAAACATGTTTGAAGAGAATTAACTTTGGTCATATTCAGAATGAATACTGTTACGAAGTATAGGGGATCTTGGTTTAATTTAAATCCACGTGACATCCACAGGTGTGCCATTGTTTCTTGCATTTACACAAAAGCATCAGACAGACACTTGGGGGCATATTTACGAGATAATGGCGCAGCGCGGTGCTGCAAGCAATTTTGCTGTGCCGAGCTGCGCTATTTTCTAAGTACAGGAATGCACTGTGTTTACAACAATACGGTGCATTCCTGTACTCACTGCTGCGCACGCGCAAAAACAGCAGCCTAGCACCAGAGCAGGCCCCATTGCACTCTGATACAAGGGTGCCTGCGTTGCAGGGATGATTGTTCTTGTGCTGGAAGGAACAGCTTCCTGCTCAAAAGCAATCATCAATGGTGTTTTGTTCCTTCTATGTGTACTGCACAATGCAGCAGACATAGAAAAAGCTAAAAACGAGGAGAAACAAAAGTATTTGTCCTCATTGTGCCACTCATGGCTGCCCTGGGGAGGCGTACGTTTTTGGCGCTGCCTCAGATTCACAGGTCCTTGTAAATCTGGAACAATGTCAAAAAGCAATGGGTGTTGCGGTGGAACGCCTACAGCAACACCCATTGCACGTCACTTTTACGCAGATACCTTCGCAAAAGGGTACCATATTTACAAAGTGGAGTTAAGTCATTCAAAGTGTCTTAGCGCCGCCTGTGAATATGGAGTAGGGCACAGTGCCACTGAAGGGATGCAAAAACTGACGCTCCGGTGGCGCAATGACCTAGTAAATATGCCCCTTGGTTTGAGCCTTACCAGGGTTAAAATACATGCAATCTTGTTGGAGTCATGCAGTGATACTGAAATTTACAGAAGACAACTACGGCTGACACCTAGTTCTGCACCTCAATCCCAATATACCAACATATATGAAAATCCTATGCAAAATTCTTCCGGAGGTTGCCGTAGAAAAACTCCACTGGGAGCCAGATGAAAGGATTGAAACAAAAAGGGACGGTGCACCAGTACAAAGTCCAAGTTCAAAATGAAGTCCTTTATAATTCCTTTATTCTTGTAAAAAATGTGTATGGTGAAACCTCAGCCAACGCGTTTCGTTCTTAGCGAAAGAACTTCTTCAGGGCGAATTGGAGTATTTCTAGCAATCAACAAGAGACCATATAGTATAAAGGGTCCCATAAGTATTCCTTAAGCAGACAGTTGGTACGATAATCCGAAATAACGGTGATGCTCATCAAGAGATAAGTATATGTTGACAAGTACGTATTGGAAAAGTCCAAGCAGTTCACATGGGGCCACTCAATGATACGAGTGAACAGACCCATACACAGGATCCAAAGTCTAGGAGGTCCCGCAGCACCAACTGGAAGACGGAAAGACGGAGGAAGAGATAGACGAAAAAACATCACAAAGGAAGAAAGCAGGAACTAGCAAGAGTGAGATAAAGGGTAAGGGAGTGTCTGGTGGTGGACTAAAGAGGCCTGAGTGGATTCAAGACTCCGCAGCCTTGGGCCTTGGTATTTTGCACGCTGCACGCTTCTGAGCAGAGATTCGGCACCGGCACTCATTGATTGTCAAATTAAGCAGTAAGGGCAGGTCTGTTTGCTGCAGAGACGTGGGCAGTAACACTCATTAATTGACAAATTAAGCAGTGCCGGCAGGTCTGTTTGCTGCAGAGACGGACTCACAAACTAGCCTCGTTTGGCTTCATCACACCAGAGGCTGAATGAACCAGGTCACGCCCAGACCATGTTCTAGCATCTGTTGTGTGATGGTAGCACCACGGCTACAAGGTCAGGCTGCACCCCCCCTCCCCCTCCCCGCCGCATCGTGACGTCACCACCGAGTGCTAAAGTGATTACCATCGAGTTGGGTAACGGTAACGCCTGTCATTAAGTGCCTAGAGACAATTGAGTTTATGCTGAGGGCAAGCCCTTGTTATTAAGTCAGGGTTGGATAAGAGAGGAAATCGTTAATTGAAGCAAAGGTCGTCTCAAGGTCTTGGTAACGTCCTCCTGTTATCTTGTTTATCGCCCACGACCTGTGCGCGCTCCGCCTCTGAACAGAGTACTGTAATACTTCAACAGGGTTTCATAAATAATTCAGTGACATCACCGTCCCTAATGACGTAGTATTCACAAGCTCGGTGTAAATACAGCATACGTACACACGTGATCTATATAGCACATGCTTTCAGGCGCACGAAAATTCGGTGCTATTATCACCGAGCCCACCTGTACTCACATAATACATCTTAAAATGATGAAAAGCTGTAGCCCGAAGACCTATCAGCAGGTGCTCATCCCGCTGAGCTATCTTACCAACTGAGGAGGCCAGTCATCACACAATCACCTTCCTTCCCAAGGGAGCCAGGTCTCTGAACAAAAAGTTGGTGGAGGGATTAACCGAATGCCCCGTTCTTCCTCGCCACAGTATAGTTATTACTGTGGCGAGGAAGACGGACGAGGAGGTAATGCTCCGGTTACTTACCGGTGATCTTCATTACTCCGAGTCCCTTTCTTCCTTGCCACAGTAATAACTATATTGTGGTGAGGAAGACGAACAACGAGGTAATGCCCTGATTACTTACCGGTAATCTTTATTACTCCGAGTCCTGGTCTTCCTCGCTACAGTAATAACTATATTGTGACGAGGAAGACGGACGAGGAGGTTATGCCCAGGTTACTTACCGGTAATCTTCATTGCTCCGAGTCCTGTTCTTCCTCGCCACAATATAGTTATTACTGTGGCGAGGAAGACGGACGAGGAGATAATGCCCTGGTTACTTACCGGTAATCTTCATTGCTCAGAGTCCTAGTCTTCCTCAACTATACAGTGGCGAGGAAGACGGACGATGAGGTAATGTCCCGGTTACTTACCGGTAATCTTCATTGCTCAGAGTCCTAGTCTTCCTCAACTATACTGTGGCCAGGAAGACGGACGAGGAGGTAATGAGCCATAAGCTAAGTACCACACTTCTGCAATTTCCCCCAGTGAACTTCCGCAGGTATAACAGACATACTGCAAAACCTGTCTATCCTCATTTTCACAAGGAAAACTCAGACCTGGATGTGTTTACTACAGTGAGTGAACACAGCACCCCAAAATGCTGGTATTGAATCAATCAAACAGGCTTTGTATAGCGCTGGTAATCACTCGGAGCGTATCCAGGCGCTGGGGTTTCTGCTGCTGGGGTGGAATCAGTTGAACAGCCAGGTCTTGAGCGCCTTCCTGAATTCCTACAGGGAGGGTGAGGTCCGGACGGGGAGGGGATGCCAGTATTCACTGGGTGTGGTGGTCACATCACCACCAATCAACCTTCTCACAAAAAGGGTCTTGTAGGCTGTTGCTCCAATATCCGGAACGCCGTGAAACCCAAACCGAGAGAAGAACGCAACCACTTACATTTCAGTAAACTCTTGGAAACAGAACTATTCTTGCAAGCCTTTGACCAAAAGCAGCCATTGTAGCGGCAACTGCCAATCAACAGACACCAAAAGGAAGTCTGGTCGACAGTGACGCGGCGGTGCACGAGCCAGGTCCTTTCTAACCAGGGCCACCGGAAATGTGTTTGTGAGGTTGCATCAATTTCCAAATAATTGTGGTTTTTCGACGCTTGCCACATATTCCAATATGTGGCGCACAACTTGCAGATTACAACTTTTTTTGGTTTTAGCGCAAACGCAATGTTTTTTTTTCTTTTTTCTTTTTTTCAAACGCAATGTTACAAAACATATTAAAAATGTGCAGCCCGGCGGCAGGCAATTTTCAAAGGCTAACTGGTCGCTTCTGAGTTGCTGATCTCTGAGCAGCTGATAATAACGTAAAACCTTTTTAAAGGGCAGCACTGATATAGCAGTTCTAGGGACTGGGCAGTGGCGTTCATCGGAAGCTTTAAGACACCCTGACATCATTAAAAGTAATTGGCAGAGGGGTGCGCTTCTCTTTCAAAGGCCCGACGCCCCTAAATTCTGAAGTGCCTTTTAGCAAGACACATATATGTAGTTAAAATATTTGTATGCCCATAGTGTGGACACCAGGACAAGACAAGTTTTAATCCACAACTGGCATATGCAGAATAAAAGTGGCACCCCATTTATTTTACCCTGGGAGTTAGAAGGGACTGTGTTAATAAAAGTTTGCATGCAAGACCAAATCTTTATTTGATGGTGGGTAACATCATTTTCAATGATAACTTGTCACTGCGTGCTCTTTCTTAACCATTGCATTATGTCGGTATCTCTTTTGTATCAATGAGTGTTAAAATGGCAAAATAGTGAGATAAAACTGTCATAGAATTTGCTGCGACACAATTGACATTTTCCTGTGCATATTTTAGCCAACCATGTCACATAGTTCTGTCCTCGACTGCCGCATAATTCCATTGTCCCTCAATGAAACACGTCACCCACCATCCAAGATCACTGGACCAATAAGTCCATTGAGTAAAGAGTGCCGCTACCTCTGTGTTGCACTAGACTAGACTGTATCCGCACTAGACATATAACCCGGCCCCCACCTACTAACCACGTCATGCACAGCCCCATGCCTTTGTCTAGGAACATTATGGTACTGAACGTGCAAAGAACAGAAATATTCTCATCTTCTGAACAATTTTTAATGTAATATTTTGTATCATTCATGTTTCCCGAGGCATCAAACTGACTGGAGTGTACCATGGTAGTGTGTTTTAAAACTCCATACATAAAGAACTGGTTATTCCTTGATTTCCATTTTAGAAGAGAGCTTAATTTGTGCCGGAGCTTAGCGCTGGCGCTTATTTCTAAATACCGGGTCTTGATTAGGAAAGAGAACCACATGGTAGCGCTGTCTATTTTTGAGCAGATCAAAAATAATCATCAACAAAATATTCAACAAACAAAAAATAATAAAACCAGCGGGTTTGTGCCACCCTTCCTGCTTGAGATGGCCTGGATCAGCCAAAATGTCACACGTTCTGCTTGAAAGGTTAGCATTTAGCAGAGCTGGCAGGGACAGTGGGCAGTGCCAACCGAAAGTGGTCTGCTGAGAAATACTCCTTCCCTGGCACTTATATTTTTCCAAATCAATCCCTGGAATAGAGGCGCCGAGGACCCATTCAACAGAGCAAATGTCAGAGTGAGAGGCAGAGCAGTAAAAATAACCTATTTACACCTGCTGTACTTGCCACTCGCTGAGCGCTTGAAGGTGATTGCTGCAAAATGGGGAAAAACATCATGAAAGTACATCTATTTCCTTTTATTATTTTTTTCATGAAGTCTCACTCCTGGTAAGATGAAGAGTAAAGGCGACCACAGGGTCAAATGCAAAAACTCCAAAGTATGTGAGGTCGCCTGCAGCACACCACCTTAAAAGTCACCTGCATGTGCTGCTGGCAGCATCATGCCACCGTCCAAACGACAAACATGTTGACAAAAGACCAGGCAGAACTAACCTCACCACATCCCAAGTAGGCCTGGGCAGAGTTTGCGGAGTTCCATGAAATGACCAAAAGAAACCTGTGCAAAGCTACGTGGAGTTCAGCAAGCGGCGGAGTGCATTAGGTCGCGCCGTAAGCGCTGATTTTCAGTGCTGGGTGTTTGTTCAGCACCAATGGCACCATGCACAGTGCAAGAGGGCGCTGCTGCTTTCTGCAGCTTCCAGCCGCGGCCCGCGGAGGGAGTTTCGTAGCGCGCGCTGCATCGCATTTTGCGATGCAGCCTGCGCTACGAAATTCGTTTTATTTATTTAATTGTTTACTTACCTGCAATTATCCATCTTCCGGCTTTTAGAACCCCCCACCCTGCCCCTCCCCCGCCCCGCCTTACCGCCCCACGGAACTCCCTCCACGGGCCGCGGCTGGCAGCTCCTACTCGAGCGGCAGCTTCCTCAATGCGAACGGATGGTTTATCAATGTGAGCGGTCGCAACCATCCACGATCGACCGCGTTGCGAAATCTCGCTGGGAGGTGGTCTAGCTTTGGATTTTCCTCGCTTGCGCTCACCAACTTAATTTGGCGAGGAGCGGAGTTTTTCGGAACTCTGCATGCTACGCGGCGTGCAGAAAGCCATGCCAACTCCACCCAGGCCTAATCACAGGACCATATGCTCTTAGATGAGCGGAACCGATCTTCAGCATCATCTCTGCAGAAAGCACTTGTCTAGCTACCCATCAACTGCCCCCTCGGATCTCAAACACCCTCCCCATCACCTCTCAAGCTAGAACGTGGGGTTATTCCTGACTCCAAGGAGTCATTCATTCCCCTTTTCTACACACAGTTTGAAGGGGCCAATGTCCAGCCACACCTGCTCTGCAAAATACTCCTTTCACCCCACTGTGATCATGCTCAGAAACTTCTGGGAGCCCTCATCGTGCCCAACCTGGACTACTGTGACACCATGCACAGTGGCATCCCCGAAATGCTCACTGCAAAGACTATATACCCAGGCAGAGAGATTGTACCTTAACCTGGTAAAATACCTGAAAAATTCAGCTCCAAGCCACACTCCTGCCAAAAACCTCTGTCCAGATCCCGGATTAGCTGCATTTTCCATCAGACCATCTAGTCCATTCTGAAGTCCCCAAAAGTGCTTTATGAAACTTCTAAATTAAGAAATAACCAGAATATTTATTGCTACAATGGCTATTAACTTTCAGAAATCCTGTCATCCTCAATTTAATTGTATTTCATGTTTTTGACTTTGACACAGGTTCCCCTCGATTGCTCAGTATAGATTCGGTTGTCATCAAGGGATTCCTATAGGCAATGTGAAATTTGGGTACGATCAACTCCATAGGACTATTTGTATTAATTTAGTCTA